>NC_143053.1:119212500-121712500 GCF_052426305.1 Pelodiscus sinensis
CCAGGCCTATACACCACACATTTACACATATTTTTAAGTACTTTTCTGTACTGGGGCCAGAAAGAATAAAGCCTCTTTAAACTCAGAGTAAGAGAATGTCCCGACTAGGTAGCAGTTTTGTAAATTACTTTATAGCAGCCTTATTAATTTACCAGCTTTATTGACTAATCTGAATTAAACAAACAACATCAGAGAATGTCACCTGCTATTTGTGTGACTGCCATGTTTATTGCAAAGCTATGAGTTGGAAGAAGCAGTGTTTATTATATTTCAAATATAAAACAGTCTTAGTGCAATCAATTCAGCATGTATTTGCATCAAATGGTGGTAATCCTGCCACTCTTGTTCATCTCATCATCCTATACTACTCACTCCTGGACATGACTCTGTACATACCATGCCCATACATACTGCACAGCTGGAATTTTTAAAGGGGCTCCCAATCCCTAGTAGCTAACTGAATTGATATGATTCATGTCTGTTTCTCAGATGCCCATCAAACCATTTTAGGTTTGCAAACGGTCAATTTCATCAGAAAACTTCCTACCAGCTCTACTTGTAAGGCTCTTTAATCAACACTGGCACCAGGCATTCAAAGAGGAGAGTCTTGCACATATCAATTGCTGTTGAGTCATGTTAATATGGTCAGAAATGAGGGGTTGTATGTGTATGTGGGGAGAAATCACAGGCGCAGCCCATTCTTAAGCCACTACAAAAACCAATAGGAATGTTGCCATTTGCTTCACTGAAAAAACAATTGGGACTCTTCTCTTATTTCATTGTAGAGGCTGTAAACTTGTAACTTAAATGTTATTGTTTTATTCATTCTTTAAAAAGCAGCCTTTAACTTCACATGCACAAAGTTGCTTAATCCTGCAATCATATTTATTTTTGTAAAAAAACATAGTTGAGTTCCCAACTAATTTGCATATGAGACTGTCAGTTGTACTTAAAAAAAAAACAAAAACAAAACTTTAAAAACAGAGAGTAGTCCTGCAGCACCTTAGAGACTAACACAAAAAAAATGTAGATGGTATCATGAGCTTTCATGGGCACAGCCCACAAACACTTGCATGCTTAGAATTAGAATTCAGACCAAGTCCCACTGATATTTTGCCCTACATGTCTTGATAAAAATGTAATAAAGCAATCAGTTTCCCATTAACATATTTTTACATCTATTCAAAGGATTTTTCAACCACCAGTTTTTCTAGTTAGTGACTGCAACTATGTAACATATGGAGTTCTTTTTGCACCAATATTGTGTATGTTCCTAACAACTATTATAAAAGGACCCAATTATATAATGCTTTATTTCAAACTTTATTTCTTCTTAAACACGCTTCTTGGTTATAGTATTTTTTTCTTACCTTCTGTTCTGTTGGGCTGTATTATTTTCACAAGTGTCTAAGAATCCTAGGGTCAAAATGAACTTATTTGTTAGCTGTGCGTGACAACATCCAAAAGGGGCACTATATATCACAAAAACAGCTCACAAACGGGCTAGTCACATTATTTATTATGAGCCACACATGTGACAAATTATTTAACTCAGTGACTCCTAATAAGTCAAAGAGCAAGCAATTAGCTAACACAGTATGAGGGCTGTTTGTGGCAATTTATAGATGCTCTCAAGCTGTCACAGCACTTCAAAGCACCATTAGGGGAAAACCTTTTAATGACTCACTTGAGATGACAAGTATTACACAGTACACATGGCAGCGATGAATCTGGCAGCCTATTCTGTTACACAAATATTCCCCCCCCAACAGCTGTTTACGTGTTTGCAGTTTCTATTTCTCCCTTACAAGTTACAAGCTGCTGTAAATGTTGAAAATTGTGTTTTACCTTGAAACTGGACAAGTTGAGTTCAAGTCTCTATCATAAAGGAGCCTTTATGAACATTTGAAATTACTAGAATTATGTAAGTTTGTGAAGTAGAAGAAGAGAAATATTAGTGCTTGAGAGAAGCATGAACCAAAACCATTTCTGAACCTTATGAAAGTTGGGACCCAATACTCAACAGCTGGCACCATTCTTAACAACAGACCAAACAACTGCATGAATCTCAACAGACTCAAGCTTTGGGAAAGTCTGGACCTGAATCCAGTGACTCAGTCCAATGTTTAATTAAGAAATAGTACATTTTGGACTCTGATCTTCCTTTACTAATTATGGAGATCAGAGGCTATTTTGTATTTCCCCATCTCTCTCCTCTACCATGAGTGGCTATTGCAAAAGTGGCGACTTAAGCCCAGCCTGTCAGAGTGTCATCATACTTTCCTCTCACCTATTCTAATGCATCACAAGAGCTTAATGGAGAATAACTAGCCAAAGCCAGTGGACCTAGAAATAAGTAGCTGGCAAGCTTACCCACAACAAACATCTCACCACAGTAGCTGCACGCGTAAGAGCAGAAATGGGTTCCTAAATAAGCTTGAGAAGCAAATAAACAAAACTTAGGCAGCTTTGTACTAGCTCTCTGCTACTCAGTGGAAGAACATTGCATGCCTCAACAGTTAAAACGATGCTAGTTAATGTACAAGTGAACAAACAATGAGAATAACGGATCTCTCAGATCAACAAACATGGAATGGCTATAGTCCTCTCTAACATCATGCCTCCACAAGTGCCACTTTTCAAAGATACATGCGAAGCACCTATTCATTAGCAGAAGACTCATCGGGACTACAGGGGGTAGCCGAGTTAGTCTGCACAGAAAAAACAACAAATGGTCTGGTAGCGCTGTATAGACTAACAAAATATGTAGATGGTATCATGAGCTTTCATGGGCACAGCCAGTCATCTGAAGAAGTGGGTTGTGCCCACGAAAGCTCATGATACCATCTACATGTTTTGTTAGTCTGTACAGTGCTACCAGACTATTTGTTGTTTCATCAGGACTACATTATCAATCATTTTCATAGCAGGCATTTCTACATTATGGCAAACATCATGGGAATGAGATATTCCCTCTGAGAAATGTCTTCCTCATCACCCAACCTGACAAGACACTGCATGGCTTTCCACTACCATGCCCTCTCTGGTGTATGCTCAACAGACACAGGGAGACTTTTAATGACCACACCTGGGGACTCAGGAACTGCCCTTTGCTGTAGCTATGAAAGGATGCTGCACACTTACTAAATGTCTGCTTTTCTTGTTCTGGTTTCTCAGGAGGATTAGCCAATCTATATGCTTTTGACCCCAAGGCTATTGAATGACTAAAATGTGTGATACCTATCTAAGCCGTCTCACATTTTAAAATGTGTTTTTTTTTACTCTGTTTCATCTCCTTCCTTCATATTTTGAACTTCCCCCCATCTTAATTATACCATTTTTGCTCAGGTTAATAATACACATTTCCCTCTTCCTACTGTATCTCACCATCGGTATCTAAGCAAGTGTTTACGTGGATTGCAAATAAAAACTATTTTCTGTCCTCGTCCTCACTGTCACTCCCGGTGGTGCTCAGACAAACGAACGCCTGCACTGTTAAACAGAAGCAAGTGATCTGTGAAGCAGTGGTGGTTTAAGCCTCATCTCTGTGGAAGAAAGCCTGCCTAAGGGCTACAAATTTAACTGGAAAAGTGGCAAATAGAGAGAACAGAAATTAAGAGAAACCTGATGACAAGAAGTGAAAATCCAGTGATATTTAGCAGGTGCTCACAGTGGGAGAAAGTGGCTGTAAGGAGTCAGTGGAATGTAAAAAAGGGATAAAATAATCAGTGTCCAGAAATGCCAAGAGATAAAAAAGGGTACTAAGATGATGGCTGATGAAACTTCCAGTTTAACTACTGCAGCTTATTTTACAACCCACAAGGAGCCTAAGGCTGCATCTAGACTGGCAAGATTTTGCGCAAAATCTTGCCGCCTGTCTACACTGGCTGAGAGTATTTGTGCAAGAACACTGACTTTGTACGGTACAAAATCAGTCATTCTTGCTCAAATACTCCGATGCTCCCGCTCAGGGATAAGCCTTCTCGCGCAAGTATTCTTGCGCGAGAGGGCCAGTGTAGACAGCCAAGTTGATTTCTTGCGCAAGAAAGCCCGATGGCTAAAATGGCCATCGGAGCTTACTTGAGCAAGAGAGCTCAAGAAAAAATCTTTTGCACAAAGGCACATGCCAGTATAGACGCTCTCTTGCGCAAATACTTTTAACGGAAAAACTTTTCCGTTAAAAGTATTTGTGCAAAACCATGCCAGTCTAGACGCAGCCTAACTATTTTGTTTTGTGGTTACAGGAACAGCACACAACTATGTTTGATGAAAGACAAATTAATCAATGGAAATGAACTATTGATAGCGAGAAAACATAACACCCTACCTCATTTGGCTCTGACCACGCTATTTGGGGATGGAGGTAATGCAAAGGCGGCAGGTGTCAATCTCATGTTCACAATGGTCAGTCCAAGCCATTTACCCATGCCCTCTCCCATGCTACAAACACACAGCAGAACTAATTAAAGGTCTCTTTACACCACACACACATTTTTATTAAAATGAAACAATCCATTGATTGTGCTTCTGCATTTCATAATAGCTGCAACTGTATTACAGCAACTCTGTGATTCCAGATAGAGGAGAGTACCTGGGTGGAGGAGTGTTAATCACTATCATTTACTGCACAGTGACTTCACCCTAGGGGTTTATCTAGTGCATTTGTTAAAGCATCAGTTTTTTAATAAACAAACACTACCACTACCTCAGTTTCATGCCGTATGTTTGTTTGCTAAGATGAAACCAGGAAAAATATTTCAATTTTTTCAGTACAAAAAATAAAATAAATCTGTGTCTCAGGGAGGATGCAAGAGTAAAAAATGAGTGAGACTTTTCAGATGGAACCAAAATATTTCCACTTCGGATTATGGATACTGTAACTACTTTAAGATTGTGGGTCCAAATGGTAGAAATAGTTTTAAAATAATTACACATCTCAATGCATTCTCCAAAATTGTTTTATGGATACTTTCCAGTTATTTTGATGGGAAAAGGCTACAATCAGAGGCCTATGATAATCTACAAATTCTAGAGGTCTCTTGTTAAACATTATTATAGAAGCTTAACTGTATCACAATATTTCACATATCTTGTCCTTTATTCCTTTTCTTTTGGTATCACTACATCTTTGTCAAGTCTTATCTTTGTTCCCATGCATTAAGACCATGCTGCCAAGCTTAGAGGTTACAATGTACGGCTATCTGAACACTGTACAAAAGATAATTTTACTGCATTCATATAATAATCCATCTATCACATTTTGTATATCCATGAATGACTAGGGCTGTTACTCTAGCTTATGAAAAACCTTCACACTCTTAAAAAAAATACATCTAGAAAAGGCACATTTGTAGAGGACAAGAGGAAGAGAGAGTATAGGGGAGAGAACTGGTTCTAGCATACACACTGCAGGGGGAAATAAAGAGGAAGAAAGAGGGAGAGTTTCTTTAAATTTTGAATAAGCCAATGATCAGTTCAACCCCTCTCTGACATGCCATCATGAGTAGCAGAGTACAAATTTTATATACAGCCGGTCCCCGACTTACGAACAAGTTACGTACCAAACACTAGGTTGTAACTCAATCTGTTCATAAGTCGGATTACATTCACTTACATAAGGCCGCGCTGTTCGTAAGTGCGGATTTCGTTTGTAACTCAGGTTCTGGCTGTGTAGGAGGTTGGTCGTAAATAAGAACAGTCGTAAGTCAATGCGTTCGTAACTAACTCGGGGACCGGCTGTACTGAAGAGTAAACATTGTTGCTCACCATCACAAACTGAATGTGAGTTTTAAGATAATAGGACATTTTTTTTACTCCTTCCTCCTGAAATTAATAACTATCAGCTTTAATTTCAAAAAATATTTTTAGCCCTCATGATTATGAAGAAAACGTTGACAACATCACTAGACTTTATTTTGAAGGCTCAAAAATAAACAGGGCAAGAAAAAGAAACCCAAATTTGTTAAAATTTAAAAAACAAATAGTCTAGCAAAGTGGTCTCCAATCTTTTTAAACTCAAGATCACTTTTTAAATGGCAAAACAAGCCAAGATCTACTACCCCATCGTTCCCCAACGACCCCATCCCTCCCTTGAAGCCCCGCCCGCTCTATTCTCCTCCTTTCCATCACTTGCTATCCCCAGCTTTTATACACTCTACATTGCCGCTTTTTTCCCCGATTCTTCTGTAGGAAGTGGTTTTTCCAACATCTGGCCTGTCTAGACCAGACCAAATGTCAGAAAAAACCCTTCTTTCAGAAGCCCCCTTATTCCTCATGGACCGAGGAATACAGGGGTTACTAAAAGAGCATGTTTGCTCTTCCACTAAAAAAGCAGAAGAACAAATGCATCCTTGGATGCAGAAGAGTTTTTTGGGATACCTCTGGAATCCTGGAAAAACTCCTGCAGTCTACCCCTCACTGGGTTGAGACAGTATGTGTGGGCTCTGGGGTGAGAACAAGGGTTTTGGAGCTGGGAAGGGGTGAGAGGTTCAAGCTCTAGGAGGAAATTTGGATGCAGAAGGAGGTGGAGAAGGGGATGCCAGCTCAGGGAGAGAGCTCAAGGCTGGGGAGTGTTCGGGTCAGATAGAGTGTTGGGGTACTAAGCAAGCCACAAGCTTGTGGATGTGAGGTTCAGGAATTTGGGTTGGGGTATGTGAGGGGCTCAGGGCAGGGGTATCCAGTCTATGACAGGCTCAGATCTAGGATCTGGGGGGGCAGGGGAGCAGGAGTGTTTTGATGCTGCAGCCAGATGGGGGGTTTGTTGGCCAGGCTTCATTTTTAAATAAAAGACTATGTCAAACACAAAACGTTTCTGCATTGTCTTTATTTATGAGAAGGGTAGGGACCATGCTTTGAGTCAGGGGTCACTGACCCACAGAAAAGTCTGTTGGGGGCCACACAAGTGACATGCAAAAAAATAACTCCTCCAACACCCCTCTCCCCCAAGCCTCACTAATGTGTCCCCAACTGTGCTGGTGGTAGCAGGGGACATGGTACTGGCGAAGGGTGCTAGTGGGTGCTGGTACAGGGTGGTAGCGGGGGCAGGGAATAGGGTTCTCCTGCACCCGCCTCCTCTCGGGACACCTCCCCCCCGCAGAGGAGGGAAGCCCTGGCGCGCGCCTCCTCTGAGGATAACTCCCCCCTCCCCACCACAGAGGAGGGAAGCCCCGGCCTGCGCTTTCTCTGGGGACACCCTCCACCCCCCGCAAGTTCCCGGTATGCCACAGACCTGAAGGAGGGGAGCAGCCAGTGCACTTCCAGAACCCCCAGAAGTGGTGCGCAGCTGCAGGACTTCCGTCCACCCCTCAGAAGTCGGCACTACCTCCATTGTCACTGGAGGTACGTAGTGGGGCTTCTTGGGTGTGGGGGGAACCCCGAGTGTCTTGCGATCAACTGGTCAAGCCCTCACGATTGACCAGATGATCACGATTGACCACGGGTCTAGCAGCACCTTAAAGACTAACAAAACATGTAGATGGTATCATGAGTTTTCGTGGGTACAACCCACTTCTTCAGATAAAATTTGTTATTTTAAAAAAGATATACTCATGTCTTCTGAGGCCTGCCTCATGATTTTTGAGTAGTTAGGGTTGATGATACTGTATGATATATCAAAATAATAATGTACTTTATAAGGCACTTTATAGCCAACTGCCCCTGTAATTGTCATTCATCAGCATGCATAAGTACCTTTTTCTGACTTGGTCTGTATGAGCGCATTCTAAGACTAGCCTGGTATAG
Source organism: Pelodiscus sinensis (assembly GCF_052426305.1). Lineage (NCBI taxonomy): Eukaryota > Metazoa > Chordata > Testudines > Trionychidae > Pelodiscus > Pelodiscus sinensis. The sequence continues at coordinate 119,220,241 of NC_143053.1, forward strand.
CGATGTTGCTATATCTATGCCAATATAACTCTACATGGTGGACAGCGTCTACAGGCATTAGTGGAAGGTGTTTTTCTGTCATTGTAGGAACATCATTTCCTGAAATAAAAAGTCAGCCATATCAATGGCAGCATTTTTGTGTGTGTGGGGGAGGGGGGGAGAGAACAAAACAAAACCACCCAAACACTCTCCTGACCAACATAGCTATGTCTACTTAATTTTTTTATGTGTAGGCTAAGCCTCAATGACCACATACATCTTCATCAGATCACCAAGCGATCAGAAGAAGAAAAAAAAAAAAGAGGTCTCATTTTGCAGCCCTTCCTCAGAAGCTTACCCGAGGAAAAACAAGGATAAAATGCCTGTTCAATAATGAGTGTCTTAAAATTTCAGTGCAGACATCCAGACTACTCTCCCTTAAATCCCCCACCTCCTTTCTAACAAATAGTTCTCTAACAAACAGCTACATCTCCTTTCTAACAAATAGCTACATCTCTCATCTATGTATTATGAATTAGGGTTGGTTATGTTCGCAGGTGTGCTAGTTTTCTGTGACATCCTTTGTACGGGGTTAGGGCTTATTACTGGGCTCTAGAAAAGGGGCAGGTAAGATCTGGCCTGCTTATGCCCCATTGAAACCCTGAGGTAGGTTCTCTACCTGCTACAGCCTCAGGCTGTTTAAAATGGCTGGCTGCTCCCTCCAGATGCCATGTGTCCCTTGCATGGGGGAGCAACAGGGGGGCAGGGGAGACTTCAAACATAGCTCCCACTCTTAGCCAATGGGAGCTGCAATGACTCAATGGGGGCAGGAGGAGTGAGTGAAGTCTTCCCTCCCCTCTGCACAAAGTAGAGGCACACATGTTGGCAGCAGGCAGCCATTTTGAGCAACCTGTAACTGTGGCAGGCAAAGAACCTGCCTTGGGGGCGGTCTCTGTTGGGCTGCTGGCTCGGAGCTGCCTAGATAAGCGCTTCCTGGATAGAGGCTGCTTCTGGCACCCACCCTCTCCTGCATCTTAACTCCTTGTCCCAGGTCACACTCATACCTGCACTAGATCACCACCGAAACCCTCTTCACTCACCTTCTCCAAGTCAGAACTCCCTCCCAGATGCTGCACCCCCTTCTGAAACCCTCCCCCAGGGCAGGCTCTTTCTCCTGCACCCATATGCCATCTCGGACACTGCACCCCAATCCACCACTCCACATCACTGCCCAACCCTCTGCACTTCCCTCCCCTCAGGCCACAACTCCCTCCCAATCCCTGCACCCCCCTCTTAAATCCCTCTTCCAGGTCAGAATCCTTTCCTGCACTCAATACCCCTTCCCAGACCCAGAACCTCAATCCCTTGCCTAGGTCACACTCTCCTCCTTCACCCAAGCTCGCTCTGAGTCCCCATACCTTCTCCTGCATCCCAGTCACCTACCTCAAGCTCCCTTGTGCACCCAACTTCCATCCCAGATCCTAAGCCCCCTCCATGGAAAAGTGCAGCCCTCAACCATAAACCAAAAAGGAGTGGCTCCCATAAAAAATTATTGCCCATCCCTGCTGTAGAGGGTACCTCCTTCCATCATAACATCCAAAATTTGCACAGGGAATGGAAACAGGCAGTTTGGGGACCCATTCCCAGTACAAGGGGACACAGAAGTCTCTATAGTAGAGCTAACTGAAAATGGGATATTTTTGGTGAAAGTTTTCATGAAAATTGTACCATTTTTAATTGAAACATTTCAAAAAGTTTTGACTAGCTCTAGTCTGGAAGCATTGGGTGTGTGACTATTAAGTGGAACTGCAGGGAATCACACTGTGACCCAGAAGACTAAAATTTCATTCACGAGTTAAAATTTGTTATTTAATAGGACCGTTGCCAAAAATCTATTAACTCAAGTCTTGTGAGCTGGTATTTAACAGGAACTGTAGCTAATTACAAATACACAAAAATGCCACTGGAGTGTGACCTTGTGTACACAGCATGCTAGTCTACGCCAGCTGGGGTGTAAATTCAAGAACACACTGTCTGTGTACGTCTTGCTGGTGCACTCTAAAAGTCCCCTAGTGTGCACTGTTGTAGTCGTGTGTCAAATAATATTGTAACACCACACACTAGAAAACATCCACGGCTATTTAGTGCACAACTCGATGGCATGTGTAAAAATGTATACCACAGCTGGTGCAGACTAACACTCCACATAAACAAGTCCTATAATGTTGTTTCAATATTACTGCTGACAAGTACTTGTTATGATTCAAAACATGTGTCCCAAATATGTCATAATTCACTGTCTCTTCTACTAACTAACATGGATAAGAATGGAGTAGATCCATCCACTCACACCAATATGTCCCTGTGGAGTGTCAATTAATATACTCAATGGGACAGCGTGTTGGTGTTAGTGTCTACACAGAGGCCCTTGTGTAAGGAGTAGCTCATCGTGAGTCACATACTTTCCTACTGCATCTTCACCCTTATAATTAGTACTAATTTGTATTATTATTTGAAAGCAGTGTCCCTAGAAGCTGCGTGGTTGGGCAGACACTCAGAAATAATTCAGGAGCTGCCCAACTGATTAGCAGAACATATCACAGCCAGCAGCATGCATTTCTACTGGTAATCCACATCCACACATGGCCTGGTGCACATAACAAAATGTATTCTGCACACAGATGGAAAAAAATTAGAAAGAAAGGTTGTGAGATTTTCCCTTGCTATGCATCTTTATTGTTGGCTTACCAAACTTTTTTTAAGAAGTAAATCATTAGCTTGCATGTTTTTTTCTTTTTTATTTCCATTTATCCCATTACTTTTGTGTGGGTCTAAAGTAATGCTTCTCTCCACCCCACCCTCATAAATGTTAGCAACAGTAATTACACATATCCCTTATTTAACCTAATTACAGGCAGTCCCCGGGTTACGTACAAGATAGGGACTGTAAGTTTGTTCTTAAGTTGAATCTGTATGTAAGTCGGAACTGGTGTCAGCTGCTGCTGAAACTGATCAGTTTGAACGGCGGCTGAATCTGGACGCCAGTTCTGACTTACATACGGATTCAACTTAAGAAACCCAGGCGTCCCCAAGTCAGCTGCTGCTGAAACTGATCAGCGGCTGATTCCAGGAAGCCCGGGGCAGAGCAACTCTGCCTCGGGCTTCCTGTAGTAAGCCCCTGGTCAGTTTCAGCAGCGGCTGACTTGGGGACGCCTGGGGCAGAGCAGCTGGGGTGCTGCTGGGTTGCTCCAGTAGCGCCGCTCCTCGGCACTACTGGAGCAACCCAGCAGCACCCCAGATGCTCTGTTCCAGGCGTCCTGATTCAGCCACTGCTGAAACTGACCAGCAGCGGCTGAATCAGGACGCCCGGGGCAGAGCAGCTGGGGTGCTGTCGGGTTGGTACAGTAGCGCCGAGGAGCGGCGCTGCGGGACCAACCCGGCAGCGCCCCAGCTGCTCTACCCCAGGCGTAGGCAAGAAAAGCCTGGTCTGCTGGGGGAGGGAGGGGGGGCACTAGCTGCACCCCCCCCCCCAGCAGACCAGGGAGACTCGGGTGGCGGGACCACCCGCGTCCTCCACGGCTTTGCTCCGTCTCCCTGGTCTGCTGACCAGGGAGACAGGGAGCAAAGCCGCGGAGCGCGCCCGGGCTGTCCCGCTGCGGGCGTGCTCCAAGGCTTTGCTCCGAGTCTCCCTGGTCTGCTGGGGGGGTTCCCCCCCAGCAAACCAGGGAGACGTGGAGCAGCTTTTCTCGTCCCGGAGGACGGGGGCGGCGGGACTGCAGCGCATCTGGGCGTCCCGCTGCTCCAGTCCTCCAGGGCGAGAAAAGCCCCGTTCGTAATTGCGGATCCGACATAAGTCGGATCTGCGTAACTTGGGGACTGCCTGTACTTTTTATTCTGATCAAATGAAGGCTTCATCCTTTGGTAAATCTGCTAGATGTTTCTCATTTCACTCTCTCTTGAAATTTGTAACTTCGTCCAGCACCTATTGACGGTGCTTCCATGCTAAGCCATTTCTTCACCTTTATATGTCTGTCTAACATAATGAGATTGACGTGCAGTACCCTTGAATATATCTGTGGCATGCTAGGATGTTAACTGCACACAGGATATAGAAATGCACCCCCAAAGAAAAAGAAGAGAGACAGGTCAGATGTGAAAAACTGGCAGATAGGATGGAAATCAAAGTCAGGCATTCTGATGCTAGAACAATGAAAGTCTGACGAAGTCATAACACACTAAATTGCTAACAGAAATGATTTTTTAAGCCACACACAAAACCTCACTGTTTTTTCTTTACAGTTCTGTGTAATGCTTCAGAGCACTGCAGACTACTGTCTCGTAAATCCCGCCAGGTCAAACTGAAATCTGAAGATTCAGATTACATTGTATGATCAAGAGCATCTGCTTTCATCTTGGACACAGCAGGGATGAGGCACGAGTCATCATTCAGGAATTAACAAATGAATCAGCAGTCAGTGTGGCACAGCGAGCATTCTAGTGGGAAAGTAGACAGAGTGGAATCAGGAAGTTTCATATTGTTTAAAAAAACCCTAACAACCAAATACCCCAAAGGACATCTGCATTACGTGCATGTTTGTATAAACACATTATATCTCAGCCCTCAACAATCCAGAGAGACACTAAAAATCAAACAATAGTAATTCAGGGCTTCATGTAGAAGCACAGAATGGGAAGGGACCTCAAGAGGTCAAGTCCCATGCCCTCATGGCAGGACCAATAAATATAAATATATATTCCACACTTACATATCCATGCAGTGGAATCATTTTATAAAATTATTAGCACAGTGAAACTCAGGTTCTTACAGAGCCTTGCAATATGCAAAAAAAAATGCAAATTAAGTTGTAATAGTTTCGTGTGAAACTGCTCTGTGAAAATTGTAACTTCATTATAAAAGGATTCCAACATGTAGGTGCACACATTATGTCAGTACATCCAAAGCGCCAAATCTCTAGTCAGACCAATATGGGGCCTAACCCAGAGGTTTTTTTACTTCATTTATAGTTAATTTCCAATACTTCCAAGAGAGTTTGCTCAATTCAGAATTCTAGAACTGGACACATTTAAAAAGAAAAAAGTAACATCTAAGTAGCAACACTAGGAGTTATTCCACAGATGATTTCAGGAGCAACAGCAGTTCCAGGTATTGAATTGTGTGGTGTTAACACAGACAGCATTTTTCAGCTTTCTATGTGTTCAATCAAAAGAACGATTGTGTCCAAAGGCATCCTTTTATTTTACTGTTATGGTACTGGGACCTTGGGATGAATGAATGCATAATTTTGGTTATTTTCTGTGCATATGGTAAAGAGGAGGATGTTCACAGACCAGTGAGTTGTGTCACATTATCAACAGAGAGAACATTCAACAGAAGAGAGATTCCAAAAGACTGGAAAAGAGCAAATATAGTGCCCATCTTTAAAAAGAGAAATAAGAACAAACCAGTCAGTTTAACTGCCATGGAAGATAATGGAGCAGGTAATTAAGGATTTCATCTGCAAATATCTAGAAGAAAATAAGATGCTAGGTAACAGCCAGCATGGATTAGTAAAGAACAAATCATGTCAAACCAATCTGATAGCTTTCTATCAGGATAACAAGTCTTGTGGATAAGGGAGAAGTGGTAGTCGTGGTATACGTGGACTTTCATAAGGCATTTAATACCATCTCATTTGATAAACTAGGCAAATACAACCTAGACAGGGCTACTATAAAGTGGGTGCATAACTGGCTGGATAACCATTATCAGAGAATAGTTATTAACAGTTCACAGACATGCTGTAAGGCATAACAAGTAGGGTTCCACAGGGGTCTGTTCTGGGACTAATTCTATTCTATTGAATATCTTCACCAACAATTTAGATGATGGCATAGAGAGTATGCTTATTAAGTTTGCAGGTGATACCAAGCTGGGCGGGGTCACAACTGCTTTGGTGGATAGGTTCATAATTCAAAATGATCTGGAAAAACTGGAGAAATGATTGGGAAAAACTGGAGAAATGTAATAAGGGCAAATGCAAAGTACTCCATTAAGGAAGGAACAATCCGTTTCACACATACAAAATGGGAAGTGACTGTCTAGGAAGGAGTACTGCAGAAAGGGATCTAGGGGTCATAACAGACCGCAAGCTAACTATGAGTCAACAGTGTGACACTTGCAAAAAAAGCAAACGTTCCGGGATGCATTAATAGGAATGTTGTGAACAAGACACAAGTAGTCATTCTTCTGCTCTAGTCTGTGCTGATTAGGCCTCAAGTGGTATATTGTGTCCAATTCTGGGCACCACATTTCAAGAAAGTAGAGAAATTGGAAAAGGTCCAGAGAAGAATAACAACAATGACTAAAGATCTAGAAAACATGAGATATGAGGGAAGGCTGAAGGAATTGGGCTTGTTTAGTTTGGAAAAGAAAAGTGCCTTTAGTAAGGTCTCTATCTGCATCCGTATCCATAGGCTGAACTCTCCATCTTCCCAACAGGGCCTAGTCTATCCTACTACCCTGGTTTGGATGATCTCAAGCTCTTTCCAATTGTCCCTGCTCTTCAACCAGTCTGTACCCCAGTGTAGGGCCATGTTCTTCAGGACTCCCTCCCTAGAGGCTCTTTATGCCTCTGCACTTTTCTGGCTCCAGCGAGGCCATTAAACAGTTCAGTTACCTTTCCTGGGATATGTCAAAGCCCAAGCCACTTTTGTAATTGGCTGATTGTGCCAGCATTTCCCCTCTCTCCACACTGGGCCCCCACCCAGGGACACTAAACATAGCAGCCATCCAGCATGTCCTTCTACTTAAGCTACATTACTGCTATGTTCTCATGGGCCAGTTCCCTGAGGCCCCAGCACGTTCTTTACCCTTATCTCAGGGCCTTGTCCTGGTTGAGTCCCAGCAGCCAGCCAGAAGTTCCTTGTTGTAGCTTCTCTCTCTCTCTCTCTCTCTTTTTTTTTTTTTTTTTTTTTTTTGGCCAACACTGCTCTGTCCAAGGTCCTGTAGCACCTTTAACCAGTAGAGCACACCATCTACTCTCCTCCAGCTCCAGCAAGGAACTGAATGAATTCCACTCTGCAACTCCTTTTATATAGCCTGCTGAGCCTGGATTGGCTGCTCCCTGCAAGCCCTCTCTGATTGGCTGCATCTTATGCCACTGCACTAGGCAGCCTGGATAACTTTCTCTACTGCCCTTTTCTGGGGTAAATTATGGCAGAGACACAAGGGTTCGAGTAAGGGGGTGTGTGTCAGGGCCACCCTGTCACAGTACACACATATTTTTCTGATTTTAAACTAACAAAAATCATTTAAACTAACAAAAATCAATCTCCTTCTCCCTCTCTCGCTATATATATCAATATTATTTAAAGCTAGATCTTTTAAATTAAATAATCTGTACATGGGCCATGTGTAAATACACATATTTTTCCTTTAAACTTGTGATCACCACTAGCTATAGGCTGATTAAAACTACCCCTCACTGACAATTGTTAAAAAAAAAATCCACAGAAGCTTGAAAAGGATATGAAAATCTGAAATTTACATTATTGAACATTTATGATTTCATGCTCCTTCTTCTCAATTCCCTGTTATTTGCCACCATCAGAGATGGGATATTGGATTGTATGGACCACTGGTGAGGTTTTTATAGGAATACCTAGGGTCCTAAATTTAAAAACATACAATAATTCATTTTGTGCCATTCCAGTGCCCCCGTCAGATTTGCTGCAATAATTCAGCACATACCAGCAAGTCCTGACAACTTAAAAAAAAATTACTTATGTATACATATGCACATCAAAAAGATCAGTGCAACTTTTATAAAATTTGCCGAGCAAATTAACTTTGCTTATTTGCTGAAGAGTTTATAAAGACTAAAACATTAAAACAGGGGAAAGCATGTCATATGTAGGGGCGATTTATGCTAACTCCAGATGAACAGGTTTAGTTAAAAAATAAATAAAACTAAACCAAACATGGAGTCCTGATAAAATGAGATTATAGCACTTTAAATAAGGAAAGCTTGGGGTTGAAATTATGTCTTCACCAAGTGGCATTTTTGCCAAGGATACTCTTGGCAGCCATCATGGCTTTATACTAACACAATTTACCAAATAAGGTGGGGAATTTGAAAACAGTGAAGATACTAGCATTTGTTCTTGAGTCTAACATAACACAGTCCACAGTCTTGCCATTAGAGTCTATAACTATTAAGTGATAACTTCACACTGGAATGCAAATAATCTATTGGTTCACATCAGCATTATGTCTATTTGTCAATGTTCTCAGTCACCTACAGCCCTGACAGTACCTTATTTGACTTCTAAAAGGAGCAGCCTGTGGGAAAATGTTTAAAAAATTAAATTATGAGAGCAGAAGTCAGCAATGATTTACTTGTAAAAAAGTAATATATTAAGCTAGAGATACTAGTATGACTTAAAAGCTGATTGCTACTAAATTGCTTGAGTTGAAATTAGTCATTTACCTACTGGCAGCTACTCAAGATTTATCTATTTAGGCCACAAGGTTTTATCATTTATCTATAAACCCCCTACTAAATGTTAACTTTCAAAAAACTGATATAGCTGCACAACCTGCGGAAGCTACATTGAAACAAATGAAAAATTAACATAACTGCTTGATAGAACATTAAGTACTTGAACAATCTGTCACATCTCCTTTGAGAAGTTAAAAGAATGCCTTGAATATTTCATGGATAAAATGGGATGCAATAAAAATTGAATGAGACCAAGATCAGAACCTTAATTCCTATTCGGTATTTAAGACCGAAATTAATATGTATCTGTAGTTTATTAGAAGAAAACTAAATAGTAATGGAGATTCTTGTGTGTTGTAGTGGTAAGTACAACTTCTTCACATTTTTGAAGCCCAATTCACACAAATGTCCAATCGATAACTTACTTCCTGAAGACACAACTCTAGCATTGCAACTGCACACCAGGGCCCACTGTCTAGAGACCAGTTCAAAAGTTTTATTCAGAACCCACATAGCAAATATGCTGTTTCTACCTTGGCTTCACTAATCTACAATTAGTTTTGATGACTGAGTGCTGCTGGCTATGGAATGCAATTAATAATAATATAATACCCAAAAAAGCAGGATCAGAAGCTTCCACAGCTGAGATATATACAACCTTCTGAAAGCCTCAGATAAAAGACAGACTGTACGCTCCCCACACCTTCAGGAGATTTGACAGGCAGAACATCTCAAGTCCCCAATTCAGGATAGCATCCACATTCAGAAAAGCACTCGAGCATGTGCTTAACTTCAGACATGACATTTTTGTTTAACATACAAATTCTCTAATTCCCCCCAGGCACATCATGATGGAATGCTTCCAGTAGCTTCATTTTCCAGTTGCACCCCTTGCTTGGAATGGCAGTGGGATGGGAGCTCCTTCCTTCCTAGAAAGGCAGCTGTATAAGTTCACCATCTCTTGCCATGCCATAAGTATCTTCCTTCTTGGGAACAACAAGGTTCCTCCTACTCACAATCTGAAGTGGTATGGGGCAGAAAAGGGGCCTCTTAGCAGTTAGATTTGTGATGTTTTGGGGTTCAACCAAGACCAGTAAGAGGTTGTATCTGCCCCTTTATACTGTATGCCTTAAATACTTAACTCCTGAGGCTCAGAGACCAGACACACTCAACCAGCAGCAAACATGCAAGTGCCCTGACTGCTCTTGCGTTAATCAGTTCTGTTTCAGCACTCTGACTCCAACAGCCTGCCTACAGCACTACCACCCCACCCTGGCAGAGGTCAGTCTTGGTTATTATTTACAGTGTCTCCCCAACACACCTCCAGTCCTGAATTCCATTTCCCCAATACCATGTGCCTTGATGTATCCAGCCCTTTACTGGAACATTCAATGATGTAATAAGGTTTGCTGCTCTTTTAAAGAGACAAACACACAGTTTATTACTTAAACTGGAGGTAACAATCACTTCAATTTTAATACAGCTTGTGGCTGGTTTAGAGTAAAAGTAAAAAAGTTTAATTAAAAAGAGACTAAAAACGGTTTTTAGTAAGTTCAACTATAAGGAATAAAGATTAAAATGGGTTATAGGGAAATAAAAGTTAAAGCGCTTTCTAATGACTAAGACCCAAATTAATAAGCTGCACTGTTCAAGGTTTTTTTTTTAAAAAAGCAATCATTTTTCCTTGCAGTCACATGAATCACCTGTACTTCCAGAACTTGCTTCATCAGACACAACTGACTTACTGAGCCTATATAAAACCTGAAGGACCTGTAGGAACAAGTTTCTCAATAGCAGGTATAAGGTAAAACATTCTTACAAATAAGAAAGCCCAGTTTTGCTAGTTTCATATCATGCTGCAAGTCTCTTCCTCAATAAGGCATATCTCAAAACACTAGAACAGAAGAAAAGTCCAAGAGTGTATTCCAAAGCCAACAATTAAGCAAATGAAGTAAGACCGTCCCACCAGATTCTTCTAAAAAACATGTATTTTGGCTGCAACAACAGGCTTTAGATAAATGTAAAAATAACCAATTTGGCTTACATGCTTGGACACCTTGATTTTTGAGCATCCAGCTTGAAAGACTTTTAAAAAAGGGCCTCTTAAAATCAAATTTCATAAAGATGAGTCAAGATGGATGCCAAAACCCAAAGCACCCAGAATCACTAGTCATTTTTAACAACATAGGAGATAAAATACTAGTATTAGTATTGTAAGTCAATAGCTGTCACTAAACACAAAAACCAGCTGCGGGGGAGTTAAAAGATGATTTGGGGGAAAGTGAGGAATGTCATGGTATTGCCTCCCTTACTTCTGTACTGCCTTCAGAGCTGGGCAACTGGAGTGCAGGAACTGTTGGCTGGGAGTCCAGCCAACAAGGCAGCAGCCTAGAAGAGTGGCAATACCATATCATGCCATCCTTACTTCTGTATTGCTGCTGGCAGTGACTCTGCCTTCAGAGTTGGGCTCCTGGCCATCAGCCGCTGCTCTCCCTTCTAACACAAGTAAGGATAGCAATACCATGACATATCGTCCAACTCCTTTTTGGGTCAGGACCCATACAATTACAACACCATGACGTTTTAATTTTAAATAGTTCAAATCATTACATTGTCAGCATGAAATTGTATGTATTGAATTGTGTAATTATAGGTCGTATACCCATTGCTGCACTTTTTCACTTAGGCAAACAGTTGTCTTCAATATGCGTGTTGCCCAAGTAAGGAGTGCAGGATCAAGACCTTTAATCTTGTATATTAGATAACTCCTTCAGGTGGCACTATGTATATGGAAGGATGACTGTATATACAGACATAAATAACTTTTGCCATGGGAAGTTCAGCAGTTTCAAGAGAGCAGTTATGAAAAAAAGATTTATTTTTAAAAGGGAACTCTAATACTCACTCACACACCACAAATAATGTCTTAAAGAAAATGAAAGTTCAGAAACTTGCTCTCTTGGAGCACCAGATTTACATCAAAGCGTCTTCAATTTAGGTCTAGAGTTTCTGGGATCTAACAAAACTCCTCCTCCCCCCTCCCTTATCCACCTCTGTTTAATTAATCATAGTGTGTTTAATCAAAGTCCACTCCCCCTCCAATGCCCCAAACACTCCAGGATTTATTTTAGTACTGGTATCAACATTAGTAACTGAAAAAGTATGGAACAGAATTCTTATATAAAAGGTAATATTGTCTGGTTACTGTAATGAGAATTGAGAGATAAAGCCTGAATGCCTAACTAGTCTAAGTAAACTTAATTATGGCAACCAAAACCAGACTTTAATTTTAATAAATGATTATTTGTACAACATCTCTTTTTTTTCTAGTAAATTAATATAATTTCTGGCATAAAACTGAGCATATTATCAGATTCCCATCAATTATGCCTGCACTCCTTTAGGCAGATAGTAATGACAAATCTACATATACAGCTATTTGTCGTTTAAAGTTTACATGGTTTATTTAACTTATAGGAAATTAAATCAAACTACTGTTTACATTATATCCATATATCTACAGATTAGTATCTTGCATTTATAATTTCTTCTTAGTTTCAAGATCGTATCCAAAACATTTCTGGTATAAATTGCAACTATGTTCCTCAGTGAATATTTGTTTATTTAAGGCAAATGAGAAAAAGAAAGAGAGAGAAATCAACACAAACGTATACAGCTGTTTTAATGCCAGTTTCCAAGATACGAAGAAAATAATGCTTGCTATTATGTAAGCCAACTGGAGCACTCCACTGTATTACACACACTTCCCATTCATTCATCACAACTAAATTAACACAATTCCAGTTGTCGGGACGGACGACAGTTGTAAGCCCTAACTAGAACATTTTGATGCAAAATCCCTGGAACTCTGGGGAAGTTCAGATCTGGATCCAAAGTCTGCACTTTAAGCCCACCCCTCAAAAATACAAAACAAAAGCTGCCATAGAAATTCTGCCCTCTCACTGGGAGATACTTGTAGGTATGATAATATTCAAAGCTATATGGCCACTATTATTAGTGGTATGTATTCACTGAACTAAAATAGCATTGACAGAATCAAAACTGTAGAGAAAAACATAAAGCAAGAAAGCTAACATTTAAAAATAAATCACATAAAACACATTGTTACACCTATGTTCAGGAAATCAGTAAGGAGTCATCCTGTTGTGGATAAATTTTTTAAAAAGCTTAGTATGTTTGCATTTAACAACGAGTCTCCTAATTTTTTTCTGTGACACTAACTGTGACACCCTTAAGATGTCACAGTCTTTTGTAATATAGGACTCTCTTGGTGAGGGGGAGGAAAAACAACCCCAGCAGCTTAGTTTTAGTTTCTGGACTTCAATGTCATCAGCAGCTAACAAAATGGCACCCAAAGACCCCATAGATCTAGAAGTGTAATAGGAAAACGCCACTGTGGGGCCATCAGGGCTGATATGCCTCCATCATTACCCTAGCTACATGAGTTTAGGGAAAGCAGACTAACTCATTTAGCAGAGGCAGATGGAACAGGGACCCTGGAACAAATGATGACATCATCAGCATCCAACTCATTTTTTCTCGTTTCTAACTATGGTCATTCTCTTCCTTGTGCAGATTAGTTGCTCCCTCCAACCCTTCCTGCCTCCTGTCTTTCCACTTTACCTTCACTCAGAATACCTTCCTAGCTTCCCTTCTTCTCTCTTCTTCTTTTTGCCACCTTCTCCTGACAATATCTCCTTCTCCTCCCATTCTGGTTATATTTAGCTAATATCCATAGGGAGGAAGGGAGAGAGAAGGAAGAGAGAGAGAGACAGACACGCAAAGAACTCACAAGCAAACCATCATATCACATTGTTTACCCTACCTGTGTGCTATTTCCCTAACCCTATGCCTTTTATTGAGATTGTAAATTCTTTCAGATAGTCTGAGTTCATACAATGCCTAGAGCAATAGGAGTCTAGAGACACTTCTATAACATGGCAAATAATCATAGCTAATTCATGCTGTAAAAGGCTGAGGAGAAGTTTGACATGTTTTCACAATCAGTAATTGCTTCTCAAATGCATTCACTCTTTAAACAAAGCAATGTTCCTTTTACACAGTTCCTTTTCAGATTAGGCATTGGCACATATTCAATAATTTCACCAACGGATGACACAAGTTGTTTAGCTTAAAAAAAACAACAACCCAATCTATGTTGTGCAGCTTCAAAAACACCTGTTAGAAATGTAAGTTCCTATTTTCCTATCTAAATATCAACTCCCATCTTGACATCTAAATCAAGTAATCAGGTTGTCAGAATTGCAAATTGCTCCATTGAGAATCCATTAACTGGTAAGCCTCACTCAACCAGTTAACTGGTTTAATCTTGACATCCCTAGTGCCTACATTTGAAAACTTTGGCTAGTGTGTCACGCTTTGTTCCAGAATAGAAAATCACTGAACTCAATTTTTAAAAAAACCCAGACAGTATTTTCACTGAGTGCACCTTCCAGTATGAACATAGTAAACACAAATAGAAGCAGATACAGCAGCAGGAACCACTGAACATTTGGAGAGCTCTCTACAGTTTTGACTGGATTTTCTTTGCCCTGAGCTGATTGGCTATTTGCTTCAAACTTCTGCTTTTCCCCCTCACACCATCTTCACCTCAGTTTCACTCCACACCTACCTCCTTCCCCTCATCCTCCTTGTCTTGTTCCCTTCTTCTTTATCCTTTCTTTCAATTTAGCTGACCCCTTCCTAAGTAAACCCACGGATAAATAAATAACAGAAGAACAAACATGATGTTCGCTCCCATCGAATTGTTCACTCTTCTTTCGTGATAGAACCTTCAGAGTAAGGACCAGCTACTACGCTGGTCCTTAGGCACTAGACCTTAGGCACTAGTAAAACAAACATGATTACCCTAATCAACATCAAATATCAACATCAAAAGATAATATATGGATTGTTAAGACCATCGTGTTTTGAAAGCATGTCGTGCATTCCTAAATTACTTTGTGTAAAATAATTTCAAGTCCACTCTCCCATAGTCCAATATACATAACTAGAGCCATATCAGTAAAACTGCAGTTTTCTACCCAGTAGTGGATGGTCCAGGGTTACCAGGACCATGATATTATGACTTATTTTAAAAAAGCAAAAAGTAATCATTTCTACAATGAAAATCATGGCTATGACAAATGTGGAGACTTATACCCTGGTTTAATAAGTTACATAAGTACATGACTTTAAACACACAAGTAGCCCTATTAACTTCAATGTGACTACCCATATTCTTAAAGTTAATAAATATTTAATTATGCAACTGCAGCAGGACCATAAACATCAACATAATACACTGATAAATAGTGTGTGTGTGTGAGAGAGAGAGAGAGAGAGAGAGAGAGAGAGAGGGGGCTAGGTCTTATTACATATAATCTTAAAAATACCAGAGTGTTGGTTAAATCATCAGTGTCAGGTTGCAAGAATTGTGAGAGTCTTGCCCATCCTTTTGAAGCCAGATGATATTCCTCATCTAAATAGTTTAATGGACCAAATTCTGCTCTCAGATACAGTTTGAACCTTTCTAGTTCAGCACCCTTGGAACCCAACTGGTGCCGAATCACAAAATTTGCAGAACCACGGGAGATCAGTGTTGTCTAGCAGCATTACCAACACTTCCACTGATTACTGGGCTCTTAGAAGACATTTAGGGGTAAATTTACAGGTAAATATCACAGAACACTAAGAGCCAGGGCTGATGGCTGTAAACAAACTTTATGGGACTGCGGGAAATTTGGCCACAGCCATGATAAGTAGACATCCGGCTAATTAAAATCATGGCAGACCATGTATTTTGTGGACCAGAGAATGCCAGACTAGAGAGGTTCAACCTGTATTTGCATTCAACTTCTATCAGTGTCAACAAAGTGCCATCTACATATTTTTCAAATCTAATATGCAAAAACAGTGCTTTTCTCCTTCTTGTGATTTAATTTTTGAAGTCAGTTATAAAGAAAAATATAAGACTTAAGTGAATTCTGAGATAAACAATTATAATCAAATAAGAGAATTCTGATAATTAAAATAGTAATTGTTTTAAATGTTAAAATGTATTATCCTGTTTTACAGGTAAAATTCAGGCTTATGGATGCAATTTACAACAGCTGCTTCTAATTCCAAAACAACTTTGCTGGAATTAAATTCTGCTCATTTTGTCAGTTATTTTTTATACAGTTAATAGAGAAGCTATGAAATGTTATGTTCTTAATCAATAGATCTGCTCCCTATGTGTTTTAGAGTAAAATCTACTTATTTGACTGAAAAAAATAGATTTTATTCCCTTTTTTATGGACACAGTAAGACAAACTATAAGAAAGTGAGCAAATTGCTATTCTGTAACAGAATATCAGTAAAATAGACAGCTACATTCTAATAGCAGAACTTTTATTACTAGTATTGATTCTTGTGCTAAAATGGCCAGATTTTCAGATCCTTGAGTTTGATGGCCTATTAGAAGAACCATTTAATTTATATAAAGTGGACATATTTGAAACAAATCAACCAGTAAGAAAACAAAACAAAAATATGAAAAGTTTAAGTAACAAAGTTTTTAAAAGAACCCCACTATGAAAAACAACAAACAATCCTTATCCCTACATACTAAAATGGTTCACAGTATAAGCAAATATTAACAAATAGGTCTTGCTCCCTTCTCACAGATTACTGAAATTTATATAAGAAAATAAGCACAGTGTACATACATACATATGTAATTATATAGTCACACAATATATTCACATTTTTTCTCATAGCTGCAAGATCAGACTATTTTGGAGATCTAGGTTTGCCAAAGTGCTTTCATTAACATGTCTGTCTCTATAAACTTCAAGACCCACTAAGGTTTTCCATAAAAGTGAAACAATAAATCCATGCTTAATCAACCCTTTGTTGAGCTGTACACACATGGACATTGTAAAATACATTCTGATCCAATGACTGGACTGTATGTAGTGAAGCAGCTCCAAATTCAATGGTGTTTGAGATATGGAAGTGTTACTATTTTTTACCCATGGCCATGTAAATATGAACATTTGATGCCTAGGACTTCTTTGATTAGACATGCATTCTCACCACACAGCTGCAAACCCTTTTTTTCCTTCCTACTATTGCTCCCAGATAAAACCATTCTATTTTGCCTCAGTGCTAAACTCAATCCTGGCCTTTGCTGCCAGTTCACCTCCAGCTGCCTGTACAGAGTTTCACACTAAACCCCTTGTTTATGTCAGTGCTGCAATTAAGCCCAGGCCAAGAAGAGAAGTCCCTCAGAGGGTGGCAAAAGTGCAAGACTAAGAATTGATTTTCAACTTCTCCTGCTCCATAATCTATCCACACATCCCAAGAAAAAAAAGTACTACTCTCTGCATGCTAATTTTTTTGTTTGCTTGTTTTTGTTTTCAGTAACCATTTTGGGATGTTTTCACAATTGAATCCTGTTTCCAAATTGGCCAGTGAAAAGTTTTAGCCATGCTGAAATCATTTCCAGTGCTAAATTGGGAAACCTGAGGCAGCTGGGCAATCTTACAGCTGGCTGGACTGCAGCTTGCAATAAAAAGCAGTGTGAATAAGGTATATTGAAGCTAAATTGGATTCGTGTGAAGGACCATTTATTTTGTAGGGGGGGTTTGGGGCGGAGGAATTAATGAACAGAAATTAAATTAGCTCAACCAAGCCTTTAAAATATACTAAAAAAATCTGACCTGTTACGAACCTTTTAACAAAGCAGGAACCTTTGGGATACCAAGGCCAATTTAGCTTCAGTTTCATTCCCCATCGAAGGTACAGGTTCTGAACAATGACTACCAAACTTGATAAGGAATCAGATGTAATGAGAATGAGGTAAATTTTGTTTCTTTTAACTGAAGTCAGCCCTGCACAAAGACACTGTTATGGTAAATCCAGTGTAAGACAATACATAGCCCAAATATGGAGGTCATGCTGACTGATGAAAATATGTAATTAACTAATAAGCATGTACCTAAAAGAAAAAATAAACATGCCTTTTTATCGCCACTGCCAAAATTCTCCTCTGAAATAAAGAGATCATGGCCTATCCTGTTTTGGAAAGATTATTGATTAACTTTTAAAACTTTAATACCATAATCCATTACAATAATATTTTGATTCTCACACTCCCTAATCTGATCTTGATGTTGCTTCAAAGAAGGAAATGCTATCTGGCTACAGAAAATATATTTTAAATGATCAATTGTGGAATCAGGCAATATACATATCTATTTCCCCATAGCAAAGCTAAACAGTTAAACCTCTTATTCCAGAAAAAGTAGATTCAGTTTGTTTTCATAGTTAATGAACTTCAGCGGCCCACCTGGTTGTAAGAAGTTTTCCCTGCATCTCACAACCAATACATGTTCTAATTTTAGATCTACATACAACATAGGAAAATTGTTCTATTCATATTCTCTCTAATAATAGTTTGTACTGATATACAGTAAAACTCCAATAGTCCGGCATCCAATAGTCCGGCACTCCTGATAGTCCGGCATCAAAATGGCAAGAGCCTAGTGAGTGAGCTTCGGCAAAAAAAGAGTTACAAGGTAACAGTGGCAGCAGCTGAACTGAGCAAAAAGGGTAAAAAAGGCTTAAAAAACCTAAAACATTACAGTATACCATATGTACAGTAAAACTCCGATGGTCCGGCATCTGACGGTCCGGCACTCCTGATGATCCAGCACCATCAGGAACCCGGAAGTGCTCCGGGCAGTCGGACCATTGGAGCTGCTCTGCCTCCAGCTTCCCCGATTCAGCCGCTGCTAAAACTGACCAGCGCTGAATCCGGGAAGCAGGGGGCAGAACAGCTGGAGTGCTGCCGGGTAGGTCCAGTAGCGCTGCCCCTCGGGGCTGCGGGACCAACCCAGCAGCACCCAAGCTGTCCCGGATTCAGCCGCTGCTGAAATTGACCAGCGGCTGACTCCATGAATCCGGAGACAGAGCTGCTCTGCCCCAGCTTCCTAGAATCAGCCGCTGGTCAGTTTCAGCAGCAGCTGACTTGGGTACACCTGGGACAGAGCAGCTGGGGTGCTGCTGGGTTGGTCCAGTAGCACCACTCCTCGGTGCTGTGGGACCAACCCAGCAGCCTTCCAGCTGCTCTGCCCCAGGTGTCCCCAAGTCAGCCGCTGCTGAAACTGACCAGGGCTGACTCCATAAAGCCCAGGGCAGAACAGCTCTGCCTCTGGCTTTCTGGAGTCAGCCGCTGATCAGTATCAGCAGCGGCTGACTTGGGGACACCTGGGGCAGAGCAGCTGGGGTGCTGCTGGGTTGGTCCAGTAGCGCTGAGGAGCAGCGCTGCGGGACCAACCCGTCAGCACCACAGCTGCTCTGCCCCAGGCGTCCCCAAGAGCAGCTGGGGTGCTGACAGGTTGGTCTCGTGGCGCCAAGGGTCGGCTCTACTGGACCAACCCAGCAGCACCCCAGCTGCTCTGCTGCAGGCGTCCCCGATTCAGCCGCTGCTGAAACTGACCAGCAGCGGTTGAATCGGGGACTCCTGGGGCAGAGCCGGACTATCAGAAGGGAGGGCTATGAGAGGGTCTGGGGTAGCTTCCCCCCACCCCACCCCACCCCAGACCCCTCATAGCCCCCCCTTCTGATAGTCCGGCATATCTGATAATCCGGCACCCCCTGGGTCCTAAAGGTGCTGGATTATCGGAAGTTTACTGTACAATAGAAAGGGTTAAGAACACTTTATATACAGTATATAATGTATACAGTATATATGTATAACCTGCTTATAGTACCTCCTGATAGTCCGGCATATTTGATAATCCGGCACCACCTAAATCCCATAGGTTCCGGATTATCGGAAGTCTACTGTAATGACTTTCAGAGGACCTGCAGGTATCAATGAAATTACTGCCACCCATGAGAAGAACCTCTATTGTATTCATTTTACAGATCAGGAAACTGATGAGAGCTCAATTCATTTACCTAGGGTCTCATAGGAAAATCTATAGCACACAGAACCTGCTGTCATACAGAACCAACAATCCCTTCCATTCCCACTAAAGCCTTACTGAATAGCAATTACTAAAGTAGCAGGAAAGAGAATCGTAAATGACCATCTGCCTCATATACATTTTTAAAAGACTAACCATCATTTATCTTCAGTACTTCTTTTAGGTCTCTGGAACCTACAGAATAAATTTATATGCTACAAATCTGTTCAGACATCAAAGACTAGAACACATTTGTTGAAGCAAAGTTCCAGCGGCACAGGCACTCTGTGCCTTTTTTTCCCAAGTGTGACTAGTCATTCTAGGGTGAGGTGACTAGTGTGTCTATCCCCTCTTCTCTGCTTGCCAAATGTACCTACCTTCCTCGTCACCCCCAGCTCCTAACTATGTG
Source organism: Pelodiscus sinensis (assembly GCF_052426305.1). NCBI lineage: Eukaryota > Metazoa > Chordata > Testudines > Trionychidae > Pelodiscus > Pelodiscus sinensis. Next base: position 119,240,109 of record NC_143053.1, read on the forward strand.
ACTCGTGATATTAGGAACTTGGTGATGGGAAAGAAGATTTTCCACCACTCTACAGCAATCTTTTTATTCTCTGTATTATTCACCATTCCTCACAAACTCAATTTCAGTCCTGGGAGATTTATTTCCTCTAAAACCAGGTGGAATGGAGGAACAAAGTAAAAGCACTCTGTGTATCATTCTGCTGGTGTCTTCTCTTATGTACACTGTTACTGGAACATATGCAGTGTCTGGGTGACTCTGTTCTGGCTACTAAAACAGAGAGACACAAGTAAACTCGAATTTGTTCCCTTAAGCACCTAGTCTGTAGCTATATAGTGCATCTGTAACTTCCAAAGAATTGACTGCTCTCAGGATCCGCCTCTATGTTGTCTTCCAAAAAAATATAATCCATCATTTATTATCCATGAATATACCGATTTAGCTGACCTGGCTGTGGGAATTTGACCTGTCCCAAGTTCAAATGAAGAGTGTTACAAACAGGCATGGAAAGTTTGTAGCTGTTGCAAGGTGAATAGATTGTTTGGTAGTACAATCTTCACATTTACCATTCAGCTACAGAAAAATCCCCAAAACGAATAAAAAGGATAATATAACTCAAAGATTTAAATATCCAAATCACCACTTCTCTGCCTTGATTAATATTTAGGCACAAAGTTTTAACTGGTACTTTTCAAGACCTCTACTTATGAACATCTGCATTTAGCATTCTAATTAAATTCTAAGCCTATGTGAGAGGGTTTAGAATTCTAATTGACAAAACAAACCAGGAAAAATGGGTTTTCTAACACTTGTTTCTGAATTTTAGAGTTATTAATGTACACATGCAGATTTTTCACATTCTGGTGCATGTATGTGCATGCATAATTGTATGTGTACAAGCTGAGGCCAATAGCTGGAAATCAGACCCTAAAAAGTTTACATAAACACATATTGTGCCTAAAAATATTTACCTGAACTGAAATACAATCATCTAATTAAATAAAGTGACTTGCAATAAATACATTAAGGACATTTCAAATCAAGATTGTGAAAGCTTTGAAGACAAACCTCATTATCAATTTCCTTGCTTCCCTAGGAGTTTAAGTCAGAGCCCTAAATGTTAAGCCTTTTTTGTTGTTGTTAACTTATTTATTTGGGTTTTTGTTAAAGGTGGTAAAAAGATTTTCCACAATGGACTTGTAAATGAGTTTACTATATTGTGTAGATTAATCTGTAGTCGGTCACACAAGCTACACTTCCCTCACTTTAAAAGTCATTACTCATCAGGTCCTATGCTATCTGGCAGCATATATCATGCAAAGTCATGAATAATCATTTGGGTCACCATCTTGCACTAACTCCACTGAAGAGAAAAATCTCCTGTTACTACCTATAGCTACTAAATTAAATTATTTAGTCAGAGGCAACTGGAAACAAATCTCACTAAAAACCTTCTTTTTGGGGGGAGAGGTGTGTGTCAAAATTCAGTAAACTAAACTTTACAAACTTTTAAACAATGAAAGCACCCCAACATGCAATGGTGTCTCTCTTATGGCCTCTAATATAAAATCTCCCAAATCTGTTTTAACTTCATACCACATGGAAGACCCCCAGAGAATAGGTGAGTTTTGCAGTGTCCTGAAGGTCACAAAATTTTGGACTCTGGCAAAGTGAGACAGGAAACGAATTCCAGAGCCTTGATGAGTCATAGTATCAGCCCATTCTGATTCAGCCACATGTGAAGCTTTAAAAGTTTCAGTTGAGATTTAAAATGTCTCCTTGAACACAACTACAGAAGGAAATGAACTGAGGTGCAGAGGGCTTCCACAAGACCTTATGCCTCTCTAAGTCCCTTATAAGCCCTTAATAAGGGTCGTAAATGGTGTGCAGCCTTGAGCATGTTCACTGTATAAAGACCCTTAGGCCCAACTCTCAAAGGGAACCTCTCAGCAGCTGCTCATACTTGTGCGACTAAAATCTATGAACACTGCGGAGACTGAGTGTTTGCAGATCTGAGGCTTAAATTAGAATGAAGTATATTGAATTCTTAGTTTTGAACTGAGCAGAGTTAAGTTTTTAAATGTTTTCACTTTGAACATTTTAAATTTTGATAAGAGATTATTGCTCAAGGAGGTGTGCTAAAGGCACAACAATTCCAGAATTGTGACTGCTATATAACACGTTGCAGAAACTTTCCACTTTGTTTGCGTGTTTATTGTTTTTAAATCTGTAACATTTTTCTGATGAGAAAATTTAGTCCATTAGCATTACCATTTTCCTCTAGCAAACCTTGCCTGACATCACTTTCAGATTTATTGTGAGTATTTGGCATTAAATATCCTATCAGTTTATAAACATTTAGTTACCGTATGATAACAAATGCATAGGGTCAGGAGCTACAGCAGTGGCCCTGAGTGTAATCCAGCCAGAAATGCTGACATTAACTGAACTAGGGAAAGATCTCCCCCCTTTCCATGTGAAGGAATCTCTAGGTAGCATAAAGCTCTCTGAGTAGCATCTATGCCACCTCCATGTCTCCTTATGTAAGGGCCAGAGTCTAGTCTGATCGATCCTTAGAGACACAGACAAACAGGTGTAAGATACAGCAACCCTGACGATGAGGGCGAATCCACAGTCTGCTCCATCGAGTCATTTTTATGCTCCCCCTTTACAGAGATGCATGGACACAGCCCATGATCATAGCCAACATTTTTTAATTTTGTTGTGTTCCCTTAAAATAGCCACCCACAATGCAGCCTGTAAAATTTCCTGTTTGTTTTTTTTTAATTTTAACATAGGATTTCAACAAGCACTGCTTTTGAAGCAGACAAAATTAAGAGGAAAAGCTGTTTTCTCAGACAAGTGTTGTCCCTTATTTTTTTGTTGTATGGCACTCCTACAACTTAATTACCGATAATAAAAATTTACATATGGTGTGCCAGTTAGCCTCAAAAATCCCCCAGTGCCTTACAAACTATATACAACGAATCAAGTTAAATTAAATTTAGTATAAAAATGTGCTCAGACCTTGTATGTCATAGTGAAGCCCAGAGCAATTTTTTTTAAACAGCTGGGTTATAAACCCATGAAAATAGATTCTTGTAATGGAAATATTGAGAGACCCTTAATTATATTGACACTAACGGTCAGCACTGTTAAAATTTCTAAAACACATTTTGAAAGCCAGCTTACTAAATCTCTATGAAGTTAACAGATCTACTTATGTATTTTGTTAATGCCTAAACATTTCATTATTTCATCATGATACATTATTTATTCAAGGTAGTAAATAAGATCTCAGTTTCTATAAAATTCATTACAATAGAATAAAATGTATGAAAGCATTCCTCTTTTTCCTCCTTTCCATGTAACTTATCTTCCTTATGCCATTTCAAGACTTCTATTTTGAAAAACATTATTAAAAGGAAAGTACTTCTTCACCAGCCACTCAACTCTCAGAAGCCAAGCAAAAAGACTTAAAATATATTATTTTTGTAGTTTTACACTGATGCTCTTTGGCCCTAAAAACGTGTTCTAAGTCGAATGCATATTTTAAAGGGATTTGTAAAGAATTAACTAAACAATACAAGATCCAACTTCAAGCTTTTAGTAACTTTTGAAACTACGGGGGATAGAACTAAAAAACTTTTCTGATTGATTTCGTACTCTTTTTCTAAATTTCCCATTACCAAATAATGCTTTCTAACTCAAACACAATGAAGATGAACAGAGCTCAGCAAACACTAGTCAGATAGCTTATGAAAAGAAAGATTTGACTGCAGAGCAGATTTTAAGGGGTTCAGCAGACAATGTGTGGTACGGGCATGGGAAAGGGAAGTTGAAGAACACAAAACAGAAAAAGATGATCTTGGGTGGATGATGTGGTATTCTGCATGGATCGGAAGGACTAATCCACAAAGAGATTAACTGGAGAATGTATAGAATGGGCTAGCATGGTTGCAAATCTAAATAATGGAGATGCTATGCAAGAAGAATTCATTCAATGCAGTTCTATTTGGGGACTACTGTGTATTCTCACTTTTAATGCTTTAGACAATATCATACATACGATAAACACTGTGATATAGTCTTGATTCAAGCGTTCAACCAAAAGATTCTAGAAAACTTTGTCTACAGCTGGAATGTTCACCTCTTACCTTAATGATGAATTATTACATACATAATTTATACACACCAATTTCAAAGAAAAGTCTGGTTGTTCAAAAATTCGGGCATTTGGAAATTAAGTTCTAAAAATTTGATCTTTTGCATCCACACAAAAAACACCACCTACCTGAATGAAGTACTGTGGTAAGTGATGATATATTGATGAACTTTTAAGAGCGTGTGTATGGAACCATGAACATTTTTTAAAGGTGGAGGAGAGGACGGCAACAACAGAGCCAACATTTTCCAACTGTTTTCTCTTTTCATGAATTTCCATCCCAGAAAAAATATTAGTAGGGTCTCTGTGCTTGGGTAGAGCTAATACTCTGCCAAAATTAAAACCTTAAGTTAAAATGTGTCTCTTTTTGAGGCATCCTCTCCTGCCCCAGGACAAAACATTTTAAAATAATTAAGAGGCAGCTAAAGATCTGAGGGCTATAGGTGTATAAAAGAGTTTTGTGCTGCCTCTAAACAGAGATTGGTCTGATCCAGATTTGAAATGTTTCTAGGTTTGGTGCTGTTCAGATGCAGTGCTTTTGTTTTGACCCAGCTCCAACAAAAAGATAAGTAACTTAAGACTTAAAATAAAGCGAAATCTTTTACTTGGCTGAACAGATGAAAAACAAAACTGTAGAAACAACCAACCCACACTATTATTTTTATATTAATGAAATATATTATACATATAAATATTTTATATATAATTTGTTACTTCAATTTGTCTCCAGTTATGTAAAACTGAAGGATGAGACTTCAGCAAAAGTGTACATTAGACGAATACATTAAAAAAACCCAACAGAAATATGTTGGAATTGGCCCTTGCAATGCAGCGAAACAAAGGTTCACAAACATAGCTCCCTTCCAAGTCAGGCTGTAAACCAAGAACACATGGGGAGAAGAAAGGCTGCTTGTATCGTTCCAGGAAACTGGACTGAGGATTATTCCATAATTATATTAAGCAAATACAGTATAAAGTGTGACATGGTGAAAAGTTCAGAAGCATCATAGGCTAAGTGATTGTTTGATCACAATACACTGAAGTCCTTTCATGACATTAATTCTTTAATTGCTAAAGTTATGAAAACTCTGTGAGGTACACCTAATATCACTATATTCTACCAAGAGTTATTTTGCTTTGGTGAGCAAATCTGGGTTATTCTCTTTCCACAGACTTTCAATTAATTCCTACTTCTTTAAATATTAATAATTTTCCTAATTTGCAAAGCACATCCCAAATTGCTGAGATGCTATGACATACTAGAGATTTATATAATGTTTTGAAACACTGCACAATAAAAACACTCTCTTAAAACTATGAACAAATCGAGGGGCTTAAGTTTTAAGATGTTTCAGAGTAGTCATGGGCTAAGATAAGGATGAAGTTCCATATCATAGGACTTATCTAGCCCTTTCAAATCACTACAATGCACATCGTTATTACTGTGCCCATTTTACTGAAGAGAAACTGAAATAAGGCAGGCAGATTCTATCCTGAAATATATCAAATAAATGGAAGATGAAGGTACGCATCTTGCTGGGTAATATGTAGTCAATACGTGTTGGTCCTGCTTCAAGGAGGGGATTAGACCAGATGACCTCCTGAGGTCTCTTCCAACCCTAATCTTCTCTGATTCCAAGACCTAAGACTGGCATTGAGGAAATATAGTTTCTGTTTCCAACTGTACTAAAGATTTCTTGTGAAACTTTAGATGTGTCACTTAATATCATTACAGGCCAAAGCCTGCAGTCTATACTGTATCTTCAGAAACTACTAGTATATGTTTAAATGTTTTACAGCTATAACTATTTCAGTTAGAAGTGGTGATGGTGTTTTTTTAACTGGAATAGTAACACAGTAGAACCTCAGACTTACGAACACCTCAGGAATGGAAGTTTTTCGAACTCTGAAATGCTCGTAATTCTGAACAAAATGTTATGGTTTTTCTTTCAAAAGTTTCCATCTAAACATTGATTTATACAGTTTTGAAACTTCACTATGCAGAAAAAAACTGCTGCTTTATTTAATTTAAATTATAATGATTAAAGCACAGCAACAAGTTTCCTTAATGTGTCAAATCTTTATTTTTAACTTTACTTTTATTTTTACGTAGTTTAAGCTGTATTTGCTTTTTTTCTGTCTCTGCTTGATTGCATACCGCTAGTTCTAAATGAGGTTTGTGTTTGATTGGTCAGTGCATAACTCTAAGGTTCTACTATACCTGGAAAATTTCTAGCTCCGACACAAGGTCTACATATACACTACCACAGAATGTTGACCTAAGGTACACAATTCCAGCTATGTGAGTAATGTAGCCAGAGTCAACATACCTTAGGTTGACTACCTACAGGGTCTACACTGCATGGAACCAATGGGAGACATTCTCCTGTCAATTTAACTTTTTCTCCTCTTACAGTCATTCCCAACATTCTATGAACAATTGCCTCCACACTAGGAGAGGCTCCCCTGCTTTAACTATACTGGTATGGTTAGAGAAGTACAACTTTCTAGTGTAGACAAGGCCTAGTCAAAATTCCCAAAGATTTCAAAGAGCCACCATCCTCCCTCCCCCTCCTTCTGTCCCTCTTTCCCTCCCCCTCTCCCTCACACACACACACACTTTCCAAAACAAGCATCATATAACCTCCAAATGACATCCGCAAAAGTGCAACCTCAGCTTTAATATACGTAGGCCCACAGAACTAAACCATACCCAGGGCAATTCCTCAGTTGGCAAAAGTCAGCAAAACTCCTTTATGCTGAAGGGGGACGCACTGATTTTCTTCAGAGGATCTAGCCCTCTTTGAAGGTGGGAGCAAACTGTTTCTGATGCTACCTAGGAGTTCCCTGACAGTAATATTCAGGCAGCTATTCCATCATCACCTTTTCCACAACCACCTGCATAAGACAAACACGTAGAATGACCTGTCTTAGCTAGATAATCTCTTATCCGTAAGGCAGATTAAAGGATAAATGGTTTGGAAAGCATTTTATAAACTTTTTCATACCGTCATAGGCAGGATATCCTCACTGAGCCCAGCCTTGGGAAATTCAGGATTCAACATTGTATCATATCCTAAATTTCTCCTTAGTTCCTCCCTCTTTGATTCTATGCTCCCCCCCCCCCAAAAAAAAAAAACAATAAAGAGCATCATTACCTCACTCCAAAAGTCTTCACCTGCAGTCTTCAGCAGGAAGGATGATGGCTGTGAAGGGAGAGCCTTCAACACAAGGAGAGTAAAGAGAGAAAAATGGGGAGCTGGAATGTTGGGAAATCTAACAGGATGCTGAGGAGTGAGGACCACCCAGGAGAAAAAGAAAACACTAGGGATCAGGGAGAGGGAGGGGAAGCTCCTGAGCATGTACAAATAGCTAATTGTCAAAATTTTAACCACTTAACTATTTTATATTCATCTTTCCACCCCACTTCCCCAACCCCACATTAAGGATTTGGCAGCAAAAGCTTTTAGAACTAGAGCAGGCTTTTAACTTTAGCATAAAACCACCCCCGTGTTTTGAAATACCAACTTAAAGGCTGAACTTGGTGAAAAATTGTTAAAAACCAAAATTTTTAAATGCTTGCAGGCTTTGATGTCCACTGCTACATTTAAAACAACAGTGACACTGTTTGACTAAGTAATAGTCTGAATATTATATGATAGTAGAGAGGGGCTCCTAACTATAAATGGGCTACTACCTGTCGCTCTATTATGGAACTCAGATGTATCAGATACATAACAACAGGTGTTATACCTTATACCAATCAGTTACCATTCAGAGAGCACAGAAAGATTCTCTGATACAATCCTCACTTTTCTAGGCTTTTTCTACCAGACATTGTTTAAGTAACAAAATCAAAGAATAGGTACCGAGGAAAAACACCACTGCTGTGTCCACTACTTTAAAGCCTCCCACAGTTCTAGTAAGTGAATTAAGCTGCTGTGATGAAAGGCTACCATAATTCTGTTTCACCAGAGAGAAAGTATTCATGGAAGTGACTCTCCATTTCCCAATATTCGGGGACACAAACACTGTAACTTGGTGTTAATTAAGGTAAATCCCACTCTTGAATTAAACCATAGGGTTTTTTTTGTATTTTTGTATTTTATTATTATTATTATTATTATTTTACTAAAGCAAATAAACTTTGGGACTAGTTCCTTCCTTTCACTGCACAGGTGGACCTTCTTTGCTTCTCACTTCCACAATGCATGAATTCTGCTTAGGATCCATCAAAGGTTAAGAGGCCCCCTAGTTAATGTACCCACTTGCACACTGCAGCCCCATAATCCTTTACTACTCCTAAAAAGGGTTAGCAATAATAACAACAATCAACTCTACATTTCTACAGCACTTTACAGATACATGGTAGCATTCCTTCCTGTACCAAAATATGTAATGTGTAAGAGAGACAAGTAAAACACACACACACACACACGAAAAATACTGTGGAGGATGGTGAAGAAGAGAAAGAAAAAGTTACAGGAAGAAGTGGGGATTAAGGAAGAGACTTGGGGGGGAGGGTATTTGTGGAAGAAGAGGGATAATATTCACAAAATAATGTACAACTGAGGGAAGGAGCTGGAGGAAGCAGTATGGCTTTCTGGAGAGAGGATAGGGATGAGATCAGCAAGAGAATGTTTGGAGGCTGATGGAGGTGGAGGAAATGCAGTACAACCAGTAGCATTATATAAGCTTCGAGGATAGGGCAAGAAGCAACGGGCTTGAATTGCAGCAAGGGAGGTTTAGGTTGGACATTAGGAAAAATTTCCTAACTGTCAGGGTGGTTAAACACTGAAATCAACTGCCCAGGGATATTGTGGAATCTCCATCATTGGACATTTTTAAGAGAAGGTTAGACAGACACCTGTTGCGTCTAGATTAGGGTTGTAAAAAAGCATTTTTTTTTGTAAACATGTAACTGGTGAAATTTTCAGAGGTTACACATTTACATGCAAGGGGAAGAGGGGATATGGCTCCGCATGCACCGGTGCACATGGGGCCTCCTGCCCCCTTGATTGCTGCCTTGAAACAAAGGCAGCAGCACGGGGAGTGGGCACAGGAGGAAGCCAGTGCCCACAGGGAGCTGGCTTTTAAATTGGCTCCTACCGAGCACCAGCTCCCCCCACTGCCTCTGATACCAGGGGAGGGGAGGGGGCTTGCATGTAACCATAAAAATTAACCAATGAGCCCAGGCTCATCAATTGACCATTTAAACGAATACATGATCACATCCCTAGTTTAGATGGTGCTTGGTCCTACGATGAGGGCAGGGACTTGACTTGGTGACCTCTCGAGTCCCTTCCAATTCTATGATTCTATGCATTAGCTATGAAATCAAAGCAATGTGCATCCTACCACGTGCGACCCAAGCCTTACATATCAGCCTATCATAATTAGTGGCTCTACCTTCATTGTGCTGTCCAGAAAAGGATTTTGCTTTTTGTAGATACTAATTTATTTCCAGCCACATGACACACATTGCACTGAGGATCAGTTATATTACTCTGTTTTACCAAGTGGGCACAGAGACGCACATCAAATATAACAAATACAGCAGGATTGTATAGTCTGCCACTGAACTTAATTATTCACACCCAGGCTTCTAGAAAGCTCTATTGTTTTGCCCTTAATGAAGAACCGATATATCCTTGACTCCCATTTTATAGAAACATGGGTTTAAGCCCCACTACCTCTCCAGCTCAGTTTGAAGTGACAGCATTCATTTACCCATTGCTGGGGACAGATAAGAACGGCTGGCCATCTCTCAACAGTGATCTCACACAGAACTGCTGGCAACTGTGAATATGGTAGTGATGGGCAACCTCATAGACTCATAGACTTTAAGGTCAGAAGGGACCATTATGATCATCTAGTCTGACCCCCTGCACAGTGCAGGCCACAAAATCTCACCCACCCCTCCTAGAATAATCCTCTCACCTATATCTCAGATATTGAAGCCTTCAAATACTTTGAAGACCCCAAGATGCAGAGAATCCTCCAGCTGTGATCTGTACCCCATGCTACAGAGGAAGGTGAAAAACCTCCAGGGCCTCTGCCAATCTACCCTGGAGGAAAATTCCTTCCCAACCCCAAATATGGTGATCAGCTAAACCCTGAGCATGTGGGCAAGACTCATCAGCCAGACACCCAGAAAGTTCTCTACAGTAACTCCTATCATCCCTCCATTGACCTATTTCCCACTGATGATGAATGGTCAATAAGCTACCAAGATCATGTTATCTCATCAAACCATCCCCTTCATAAACCCATCTAGTTTAATCTTGAAACCAGTTAGATCGTTTGCCCCCACTACTTCCCTTGGAAGGCCGTTCCAGAACCTCACTCCTCTAATGGTTAGAAACCTTCGTTTAATCTCAAGTCTAAACTTCCTACTAGCCAGCTTATATCCATTTGTTCTTGTGTCCACATTGGTATTAAACTTAAATAATTCCTCTCCCTCCGTGGTATTTATCCGTCTAATATATTTAAAAAGTGCAATCATGTCCCCCCTCAGCCTTCTTTTGGTTAAAGTAAATAAGCCAAGCTCCTTGAGTCTCCTTTCATAAGACAGGTTTTGCCCGCCACTGCAGTATGGTCACACTGATAAAATAGCCACACCTGGAAACAACTGGAGTGCAGGAGCCCAGACACAGATTTCAATGGTACATTCCAGTTCCATTCAGTTTCTCATACCATGGTCATCAGCATGGTATCAATTCAATTTTATTCAGCACTTTCCACATCACATTTTATCAAATGAGCATTCAGCTTTCAGGAATGTCAACCTTGAAGCATTAAGACAATGGAGCTTTGGGGATGTTCATACAAGCTGTTTGAAGCACTTCGTTTGCAAGCAATACTTTTTATTACAATTATTATTCGCACTTTATTCACTTTAGGAATGCTTCAGGTCCTGGCGACCAGGAAATAAGGTGAGCACAGCCATACATTATACATCACATGACATCAATGTGCTTCATTTTAAGAGCTGAAATGGTATTAGGGATGTGAAAGACTACCCGACTATCCGATAAGCAAATGCAAATGCTTACTGGATAGTCGACAGACTAGTTGTTTCCTCCCTTGCTGCCTTTATCAGAAAGAGGCAGCAAGGGGGAGGGGAGGAGTGGGGACTTCAAAGAGGCAGCGCCACTTGAAGCCTGGGGCCAGACCTCAGGCTCCATTTGGCGCTGGCACTTTGAAACGCCACGTGCAGGCAAAGGCCAGCTGGGGTGTCCTCAGGCTGTGAACAACGTTTCAAAGCGGTAGTGCTGCACAGAGCATCAGACCGTGGGCTCTATGCGGTGCTACCACTTTGAAACGCTGCTAGGAGCCTGACCTTTGCTTTTGAAAGGGGCTGTTGCTAGACTTCAAAGGCAGAGGTGCCCTATCAACTAACTGAATAGTCGATGCAAAATACATCGACTATGTGATTAGTCAATTAGTCGATATTTAATATCCCTAAATGGTATCTCCTCCATGCACACTGGTAAGTCAGATAGCTGATTACCTGGAACTAAAGTCTGAGTCCACCAAGGATCACATTAAAAGCTGGCAGCATTTAATTCATTTTTTCCCTATCAGAGTCTCTGGAGTCTTCATCTAAATTATTTTAGTCACAATGACTTTCAGGGATTTAATGCAAAATAGGCACTGAACTCAGTCAATGGACCTGGTAGCTGTTTTTTCTTTTTAATGCCCTTAAAGTACAAAGGGTTGATTCACTGTGTTAGTTTTCTTTCACACTGTGATTAATGTAGAACATTTTAACAATTAAGTTTGCTGCTGCTGTTAGAATTATTATATACACTTTTATTATTTTTCCAAAGGTGTTTTAACATAGAGGTTGTCTTGTTTTCCACCAACCTAGATGTTGTAAAATCACACAGAACGTGCTTGATTCCGTTTACACCTTCCCTCCCTCTCTGCCTTATCCTTCTCCATGTTCTTGGGTGGGCAGATTCATGGGGAGACTTGGTTTTCAGTATAGCCACCACCAGGCATTTTGCTACTCTCCTGAAGCACATCTGGGCTTTATATCAGGCCTTTAATTAATCCTCAGTGAAAGCCAAACTATGACATTTTGACTGGGCAGGCTCCAGTTTTGGACAGGTCTTGATTTATTGCGACTGAGTCTCAACCAACTTTGATTTATTTCAGCTTTGGGGAGGAGGGCAAGTGTTGAACAGAAAAAGCACTGTTGGATGCAGAGCACATGATGCAAGAAAAGAACATCCAGATTTCTGTGGCCAAAATGACAAAGAGTTCAGACAATTTGCAATAACAACAACAACAACAACATCTAAGTAGTTTAAAAGACTCAAATCACTTAACAAAACGTTCAGCAAACTAAGACTGTACTATTTGGCTGGAAGTGCCAACGAAGGAAGCCCATGTCTTATCTCTAAGAAAACAATAAATCCCCAGTCACTCATTAGCGTTAATCATGGCTCTCATCTGCATTCAGCTAACTTCAGAGACACTGGGCTGATGCTTTCCTGATGAGCTGCTTTCAGTGAAAAGGATGTTCTATTGTATGACAATCCGTCTTGGGTGAATGTCTAACAGGTCTTCCCACTCTGGCAGTAACATGCAAGGCATGCTATGTGCCAACTCTTCTGTGCACAGAGAGCAAGCCACAGAGATGAACAAGAGCCAAACTATTCATCTAAATAAAGCAACAAACAATCTGAGCCATTAAGCAAATCCTATCTGCTGAAATAGAAACGGTTTTGTTTCTTACTCGTAACGTCCTACTTTTATTTTGTTGCTTTCTCTCAAAACACTGCCCGTTTGTCCTTTTTTACTTTTATTTTGTTTCATTAAAAAATGTTCTAAGCAATGTGAAAGCAGATTTTGTTTTCTCCTTTTTAATAATGATATATAGTGCATTATACAAGTTTCCATACGTTTTAATTTCAATTTAGATGTAATTTATCTACAGCATTCAGCAATGTAAATGAAACACCCCTAGTGAAAAACAATTTGTTTTCATTTAAGAAAGTAGAGTGATGATATATGTCGTAGCAATATTTTATAATGTGAACATAACTTGGCATTTTGAGTGACCAATTAGCTGCTTACATTTGGAAAGGCTTTTTAAATGAAGCAAGATAGTTCGAAGAATCATCTTCAAAAAAATTCTTCTAGATGTTCTAAACCTAACAACTTAGATAAAAGTTTGTTAATTTATAAGCACAGTACATTATAAGGAGCTGTACTTTCTCAAAAATAAAGTCAGAAATCATCAAAATGTAACTTTTACCCATCTTGAAACATTTATGAAATACCATAAACATAAATGGTTAATCCTCCAGAAAATAGTATATAGTGCATATCAATGAATAACTTAATTGTACAGTTCACTGGGGGGAAAAACTAATATAAAAGAATATATAAATAAATTGGGCATTTGAATACCAATCTCTTAAGTAAATGCTTCATCATGCAATTATTCCAAACTATGTTATCTAATCCCTGAATTAATTTTGATGTAATGAGTGATTGATTTATTTTGGTTTTGGATTTTTTTAAATATGTTCTTCTGCCAGTTATAGTTTTACATAAGTGCCTGTTGGTTTTTGCACTTGCCTTCCTTAGATTTTATGATAATCAGTACAAAAACCTTCTTTGAGAAAAGTATAATTTATGTAATTACAAGGAGAGATCAGTCACACATCAGTTTCATCATTCTGTCATGCAAGCCTTTCAAAGTTGGCAGAGTTGGTCAGGTTAAGTCTCTTTATTCCAGTTGTATTTGAAAATGTATATTGTGCCAAATGGAAATAGGTCTTTTAGCTTTTAACTGCCTTCATTCAATGACATTTAGGCCAAGTATGGCTGCCCTATTGTGGGTATGTGAATACCCAGTGAGTGCAAAGACCCTCTTTTTCTCTACCCATCCTACACTCCCTCCCTTTATAAGGGCAAGTACAATGGTGAAGTGTTGGGCCCAGTAAGTTCAAGAGTCTTAACTTCAATAGGGACAGGATTTCATCAAAATTAGTACTTGTGATACAGAGTTGGTTGCAGTGTGCTTGCTCCCCCACCATGGTAGGAAGCCATGCTTCCTGCAGTTAAAACCTTCCTGAAATGTATCCTCTGGGGTAATATAGCTCCATGACGATGGGAAAGTCCTTTAAAAATCACTATCAGGCCCTTACGTGGTAAAAGACTGTAGAACTTAAACTTAACAAAAAGTTGTTTGCTAATGAAACATTTCCTAGAGTACATAATAAAAGGACACTACATTAGAAACTAAGTATCCCTGTATTGGATTATTTTCCCCTAAATAGGACAAAAGAAAGGATGTTCTATTACTTGGGTTGGTTTTTTTAATACTGTAACATAGCTTCAATTTTTTCCTGAATTACACATTCTAGAGGCAATATATTCTCCTTAAGAAGAAAATATATACAAGCACCGGCCTTCAAGTTCTACTTAGACCACGGCTACTCAACACACGGCCTGTGGGTCACATGCGGCCCGTGGCCCACAGTGTGGATGGGAGCCAAAACAAAAAAGTAGTCAATATAATGGTCTTCTGTTGATACGCATTTTAATAGTTAAATTCCTGGACTGTCATTGCTCATTAAAAGTGCTGTCATATGGGTGGAAATCGGGTAACTATTGCATTTTATTAATATCAGCAGAACTGACTTAAATGGGACCTGTGTGTTGTGTAGTCTTGCCTTAATCTTTGTATTCATGCCCGTCAGTGTGAAAGAAGCTATTTGCATATACATTTACATATATATGCAACCACACTTAAGTTGTGGCCCTCGGCACTTGCTATGAGTATCATTGTGGCCTTCAGGGCTTCCAAAGTTGAATAGCCCCAACTTAGACTGTAAGCACTTTTGGACAGTGACATTTTGTTCTGGGTTTATACAGTACCTAGTGGAATGGAGTTCTGAACCCTACTGGGTGCTATTTCAGTACAAATAATTAATAAATCAGTGTGATCAAAGAGTAGCGAGTGAAATGAATGCAGAATGAAAGTAACTTGTAAGGTTAGTGAAACACTGTTTGTGTGCACACGTGCTGCGCACATGTACAAAATGGAGCAGCAGGGACAACTTCTTAAATACAGTGTCAATCTTCAAGGTGCTGAATGACTCATGGAAGGTGCTGAGATCCTTCAACTCAAAGAAATTAGGGCTATTCTGAATTAATACACCCTGCCCTACCGATAGATATCCCAATGTCCACTTCATTTTTTTCCTGTAGTTATGAAGCTACGTCCTCTTCTAAATCGAAATATGCATATTGACTACAGATGCGAGAATGAAACATTTACAGGCTTGGGCCAACACTTTCTCACATTACCATGCAGCAGAGATGAAAGCCTGGACATACATAGAAAGCATTACATTGTCAGTAGTAGATAGTGATGTGAAACATTTCTGAAGTAGTAATACTTATACTATATATTAGTATAGGATGGCAATAAAACTAACAGCAATAAAATGAACAGGGAGTTTTTATTTTTTTTCCATTAGTCAGTTTCCTTCTTAAAACTCAACAAAATATACTTCATGATTTTTTTTAAACAAGCCAAAGTGAAGGAGATGCTGTTATTAGGGTAAACACTGTTACGCCAAAAAATAATAAAAGTGGAGGAAAACTAACGAACAAGATCCTTACCTTGAAAAAAATAATATTTTGTATTCTCTTTTAGAAAGACAAAGCAACATAAAAATACTTTTACACTATACTGGATGCAATAAGGAAGCATAATTTTTAAACAGGTGCTTATTCCTTCAAAAGTAACAAGTGTGTTGGGCATTGTACAGTAGTGTTTGCCATGATCAACAACTGTGGTTAAAGAATCCTTGCAGAATAACATCCCACATGCAAAAAAGTCAAGACACAAATTTGAGTCAATGTTACACTTATACAGTTCACCACATTGGAAACCAATCTGGGTAGGTGCACAGTGCATCGATTTAGGACTGAGGTTCTTAACTAGGGGTAAGGGGAGTCATGACCCACAGTGGCTCATGGTCACCTGGCTTCTCTCATGTTGCTTACTGGGAGGAGGCAGAGTATGTAGTAAAGTTGTCCCAGTGTGGAGAAGGTTGAGAAACACTGATTTAGGAAATTCTTCTTAGATTGTCTGCAATTTTATTAAATCTCAATAACTAATCCCTAAGGCAGATAGTCCAGGAAGATTCATTTTTAGGGATTAGGGGTTGTCCTAATCTCCTTCTCTAATCCAACATGAAAGATTCCTAAATCCCACCATGTTTCACTAGACATAAATATCAGAGACCCTAACTGCCTAGGGTACACATCAAAATCCTGGTTCCCGTGGCATACTTCCCATTAACTTCATTGGGACCCAGATTTGGATTCTTATATGTAAACAGTCTCCTGGCAGGCTGGCCTTTGGGTGTCCACGATAGCGGCAAACGTAGGTGCACAGAGAGGTGAAGTTTTAAGGAGAGTTTGAAATCAATCTCACAGCTTTATCCAGTCCTCCTTCCCTTCCTCCACATAAGATAGGGTTATATGATGTTTCTAGAGAAATTTTCCTTCCTCAGCGCATTTGATAGCTACAGATCTGAGCCAAATGGTAAAGATTTTCAAGTTGCCAGTCTACAGTTTTGAGGTCACAAACAATTGTTTTTGTTGTAGAAATAAAATAATTTGTAGGAGAGGAAAAGAGAGGACAATACTGCAGCAAAGTGCTTGACATCAATGAGCATTTGCCACATACTTAACCTGGTAACTAGAGCTAGCTATCCCAAGAGATAGCTAAATGTCAGCCAAAGGAGGATGACTGAAAATTTAATTGCTCTATCTTTGCACCATTAACATTGGTTGTTAGGTCAGGCTACATCCAGAAACACCTATAACTGAAAATTGAAGTATTTCTTCTATAACTGATTATGGCACATTAAGTACACCCTGTGGATTAGGGAAATGTTCCCCTCTACAAAAAATAAAATAAAAAAAAAATCACTTTTTCCCTCTTGTACAGACAGCAAAGAACAAAAACTTGGATGAGAACTCATTTTTTCTATGATAATAAAATACAATACCAACAGCTACAATAAATATAAAACACTCTGACACTTTCAACTTACTCCCTGAAATGTCTGTTCTCTCTGTAGAATGCACTGAAATCACCGGAGAGCTTAAAAACTTAACTTCTAGGAATGAACTGCCCACAAGGTTTTACTGACTTTTTTTTTTTTTTTTTTTTAAAAGAACTATAGTACAGCAAGGATGTTATAACACAGACACAATAATACTGTTTTGGCTTCCTATGTAAACTGAATCATTCTGCATTTTGTTTTTTTTAAAGGCTCTTGTTAAATTTTAATAACCTCTTAAGATTTTTTCCACTGTTAAAATTAAAAAGTAATATGCCATACAGCCTTCACAGAGCATGGTGAATTACTCTAAGATTCATGTAAATCTGCAAATCAGAGTTTAAAGGGGAAATGTCTGAAGTATTTTAGATGAGGCTCGTAACATCACCTATTTAGGTTGCCTGACACTTACCATTCTAAGATCTAATTTTCAGTTGCTTAACTTTTCAAACTTTAAATGTTGAGACTAAAATTTTCCATACCTGATGTTTGCCACAGCCTGTTCTGTTTTACCTTTTGAATTTTAACTGCAATGGTTCAGCAGTGCTCAAGAATGAGGCTAGCGCAAAATACGTTATTTTACCCATGTTAAAAAATTCTGGCAAGCTTTAATTAGAAAAGCTGTCCATGCTTAGGAGCTGGTACTTGAAATTTGAGAGGTTGGGATGGAGAAGGGGGAAGGGGAGGGAGAGTAACCTTTGGGCCAGATATATTGTCCTGAAAATTCCCAAATTAGGTCATGCTATAAACCTTGGAAAATTTGCAGTTTGTCTATGTTCGTAGACACTTGTCAAAGTTTCATAGCATAATTCCCAGAAGACTTCTATCTTCACCAAGCATGCTCCAGCCTAGGACAGAGTAAGGCATTCATCGCAATTGCAGCTCTGATTTAGACTGCGCTGCCCAGGCAGTCCCAGTTCCCTCCTAACTCCTCAGCCAACCTGTTTCTGTTCTCCCACTGTGATTTCTGATGGCCCACATTTCATGTCCCCAATGGCTCCTACTGCCCATTTCCTTCCTTGGGTTCCCTGTCCAATATCAATGTCTCTCTACACCTCTAGTAGAAGGGGGCACTTGTTTTGAGAACCCAGAAGCAATCTAAAGTTCTGGGAATTTAACCAAAACCCATGTTAAGAAGTCTGGATTGTTTTCACCCATTTAATATTATTTATTGCTAATCAGTAAATATGGCTCTACAGCACATTTTCAAAGGCAAAACACTGAAGATGACTAAATCATCATATTCTATGGTCATATATTTTACAAAATACTCTGTTCTAATTTCTCTTGCATTTTCTCCAAACTCTGCAAGTAAGCATATGACTAATTCCTAAGCAGGATCCAAAACTACATTTCTTATATTCCAAATCTCTGAGAATTGCTGAAAATCAAAGATGTACAGATACAGTATGTACTTCCAGTTGCCCCAGAAAACTTTCTTCATTTGGTAAATGAATAAATGTACTATGAAAACAGAACTTGTTAAAAGATTACTGTATTCACATTTTAAAAGGTTAGTCTAAAAATATGACAATAATACATAATTTCTCAAACTTGAAACTTTACACTTGAAAGAAGCCTTTAGTATAACCTCTCCATCACTCCAGCTGAATTTTAAGACCACCGGTGTAACAAGACCACTTAGAAAACCACAGGGGTGGCCTTGATAATAATACACATATAGTTGTTGAAGCACAAGAAACTAAACCAGATGGTTTTGCTGAGAAAAGCACTTTTGATGCTTTATAAAACAAAACAAAACACAACAAAAAAAACCCCAAACCCTAATAGGTCAAACACAAAAATGCAGATATGATGAAACAGAAAGCTTAATGGGAGATTCATGTAAATAAGAAATGAACTTATTTTTTGTATTATATTCCCATCTACTTAAAATAGCTGTAGGAAAATAAAAGAAGGGGAGAATGGTACAGTAGTTATGAAATAGATCAGTATCATTTTCTTAAAGAAAAATATATTAGCAACACCTCTGCTGCAGAACTCTGAAAATTAATACCATATGATTTGTATTAGACAGAGCACCTACATAATATCATTAAACCCTTTTCTTGCCTCATTTATGTGCTTTAACATACAGAACCTATTCATGTCTAAAGTAACTATGGCCTATGTTCTTCTTTCTTTCACTTATTATTACCAGTCAGTCACCCAGTGCACTCCCCACCCCTTCTCTTTGGCCCTTCAGTGTAAGGAAACAGCCAATAGGCGCAACTCTAGGCTCCTCCCTTCACTAGAAAAAAATTCTGAACCCAAAGCTTAATTCTTTTTGTATTGCACACTGTAGAAGTTGCCTACAACCAAATCTTTTAAAAACATTGTCCTCTTACAAGGGGCTGATAGCTAAAAAACATGGAAATATGTTCAGTAACTGAGTGTGCTATACTTAAATGGAATACAGAAGAGACCATGCTCTTTTCTTTTTCCTCACTGTGTTGGAGGCCATGGTCATCCGGATGGTGGAAAAGCCTGGTTTTAAGAATGGCCTCAGGACTCTGATTCAGCCAGCATCCCATATTAGTACAGCACAGAGAACTATTTTGTGCTGCCTTTTTATTCTCCATAATTTGAGCTGTTCCCCCTCCCCAGCCTTTAAGGTAAGTCCCAGATTCTCAAAGGTATTCTGGTACTTACATCTTTAATTATTATGAGGTGGCCTGAACAACATGCACTGTGTATAAATGATGTGTTGCTCGTCTTGTCAGAATCTGAAATAAGAGCTTCAGATGCTTGACTTGCCCCATTCATCTCTAAAAGTGCTGCCTCAGATACCCCATGATAACTATGCTGACATTTCAGTACTCAGGAAAACATGTAAGAAAGGAGAAGGACAAAGGAGAAGTGACATTTGGCTTCTGAGATTGTAAAGGGCACTGGTCCACACTGCTGCTAGGAGAGGAGGGCATATTTCCCACTCTCCTCCCACCCCCAATCCTTGCTACACTTGTACAGCTATAATCATTGTGTTCAGTTACACCTAAATCATACCAATACAATATCATCAAAATCATAATATCTAGCGCATTATTAAATACCTGGCTTGTTCTGTACTGAGACACAGATTTGGGAGGAAAACTGGTAGAAGGTACTGTCCTAAACTACACCTGCAAAATAAGCGTAACCACCATAGGATACCAATCACAGTAGGTTGCATAGATTTTTCAGAATATGATCACACATGTTCTCTTGATACTTTTAGCTTGGCTCCCTTAATGATTATCAAGATACACATTTGGGTTCTCCTAGCCTACTAATGCATAGCTTCCCCTGAGTGAGACACTGATGTCTTCCTGAGTTTTGGAGGGGAGGGGACTTGGATTCCCCATTAGATTCTGCTAGGCTGTTTGGGTTTGACTGCTGCTTGACTGGAATATGTGGGGGGGGGGTGAGAAGGGGGGAAATGGGATATTTGGCCAAGTCCACTCAGCTGGTCAGGAATTTTCCAAATTTTTTCCCTTCAATCTCAGGTTTTTTTGTTGAATAGGAAACTCTTTCCTGTCCAATGCCATGCAAAACCTATATAGAAAGGTGGAACAGATGATCACTTAACGATCTTATTATATATCGAATATTAGGTCAATCCAAAATTTAAGAAAATAAGTTTGATTAGGAGGACTCATTGATCATCACAAGGTTTAGAATCAGAATGGATTATACAATATAATTGAAAAGCCAGTGTTAGTCAGTAGGGATGTAAGCGACTAGTCAACTACCTGATAAGGATATGCTTATCAGATAGTTGAGTAATGACTTGGCTAGTCACCCCCCCACACACCTTGCTGCTTCTATCAGAAAGAGGCAGCCATGGGGCGGGGAAGAGCAGGAGCTGGTGTTCCCCCAGCACCATCTCCACAGGG
This sequence comes from Pelodiscus sinensis, assembly GCF_052426305.1. NCBI lineage: Eukaryota > Metazoa > Chordata > Testudines > Trionychidae > Pelodiscus > Pelodiscus sinensis. The sequence continues at coordinate 119,261,231 of NC_143053.1, forward strand.
AGCAGGGACACAGCGGGGAAACAGCACAAAGAGAGACTGAAGCACTCACTGCTTGTGCCAGGTCCTGACTGCTGCGCGTCTGCCTTTGAAATGTAGCCAGAGCCCTGAGGTTAGCTGATGAATCAAAAATTTAACATCCCTATTTGCCAGATCAATATTTAACATACTATACTAAAAACAGTCTGTCTAAGTAAAGCTTTGGGACTGAGCTTCAAAAAGACTGCAGGAGATAAATTTGGGTAACCAATTAAAGCTACATATTCTCTGTAACAGAAAGGGAGCGGTCTGCTAACAGGGAACGTTATACTGTATAATGACCACAGAGGGGACAGCAAAGGGTCAGAGATGGAAACCAAGACAGCTATAACCCCACTTGGGCCACAAAGAGTAATGGTGTAGAAAGGGACAGTTATTGTTACTATATATTTGAGAGAGATTTTATGTGTATGTCTATCTGTCCCCCAGCTGTGCCTGCTGCAGCAGCAATGGACAGGTGCTTCTCATCTGGCCCCAATCTGTTATAGTGACAGAGGGCTGGAGTAGTTCTCTCTCTCCCCGGGGCAGCTTGCATACTGAAACCCTCATCCCCAGTCCCACACTGGAGTAATAATTTATGTGAATAAAAAATATTTCAGTTAAGGACCCAAATTGTATGTTTTTAGAATGGGTGTGGGAGGGGATGAAAGCAAAATTTTTTTTGACTTTTTGCTCCATTTATAGCAAGCAGATAAAGCAGTTAGAGGCACCATCTAAACACAGAAGTCCAGCTATAGCTATAATGAAAGCAGGCACAACTGCCCTGGACATAAATAGGGAGTTGCACTTCTGTTTCAGGACTGAATATGGTCCAACGAGAGGGTTTGAGAAAGACAGACTGGGGGATTTGTGACATGTAGGATAAGATTCCTCAGAATTCTTAGTGTTTCATACTATTAGTACAACCAAGCAATTTCAGAAGGTGGATATACTGGTATAGTACTCTTTCCTGGTTGAAATACGGATTTCATTGTTACCTAATTTGGGGATCAGAAGGAACAGTTTAGGGTAGTCTTTTAGTTAAGAAATATTTAACAATATGTCAAGAGAAGGGAATAAATTTGAACCTAAAGGGAAAACAAACAACATTGATTCTTCTGTTAATGAAGTTGAGGACATGTCTTAAAACACATTTTGATTTTACCGCATCATTGTGCCTTCATGCTTTTTTCCTTTAAAATATGTTTCTTGCTTTTTCCTTCCTTTTTCACCTTTTAAAATAGGGTTGAATTTTTAATTACGGGAGTCTCCATCATAATTTAAGAAAGAATAAAGGAGAAAGTTTTGGAAATTTAGTTCTCTCCCCTTTTTTTACATCTACAAATGAAACAAAATACATCACTGATGGCAGAAGATCTGTTTTCCATTCAGTGGGAGCAGAAGCGTGTATGTGTATCGGAGGTTTCGTCTGGCAATTAATGTGAGAGATGGCAAATTAACCTTCTGAAACAAGAATGAACTTGGCACGGCTCAAAAATGCAATGAAAACCAATGTGGTGGTGAATGATGACAAGATTAGAAGACTCAGAGGGGTAGCTGTGTTAGTCTGTAACTGAAAAAACTTCAGCGACGAATGGCCCTGCAGCACCTTAGAGACTAACAAAAAATACAGATGGTATCATGAAGATACTATCAGATGATAGTTTCATCTGAGGAAGTGGGTGGTGCCCATAAAAGTTCATGATACCATCTACATTTTTTGTTAGTTTCTAAGGTGTTGCAGGACTATTCCTTATTTTTTTAAGAATAGAAGAGTGAGAATTTTTCATGGAGAACTTTTTTAAGCTACTTTTCCTTTCAAGTGTGTGTCTAATTTTCAGGTGTTAAAGTGAACAATCTATTCAAGTGGTTCTCAAATATTAATGAACCACTTCTTAATATACTAATTCTTCCAACCCTCATTCCACACCTTCCCTGAAGCAAGTTCAGTGCTAGGTCAAAAGAAAAACTAACATCAAGATAGTATTAAGGTAGTAAGATGGAAAACAAACATTTTGTAATGTGATAGGGTGCGATTGCTTAGTTATATCCCCTCCCATCTCTACAGTTCATTTCTGACCCCTAGCTCAGCCATGGCCAACCCGTGGCTCTTCTCCCCTGTCCCCCCCCGGGCGTGGCTCATGAAGCCCCCGCTGTGGCTTATAAAGCCACCCCTTTGCACTGGAAAAGGCCCTCTCCTCCTGGATCCCTGTGCTAACCAGGGTAGGGGAGCCATCTGGCACAGCCATTAAAGATGGAGTTTTAAAGATGGCACCGGCTAGCAATAGCCTGATGTGATCAAAAACCCTCTAAACACGTTTTCTTAAAGGGCCAGTCTTTTTTTTTTTTTTTTTTGCGCTCGATCAAACGCGGCCTAGGGTCTCCTTTTAAAGGGGCAATCTCAAGCCTCCTCCCCGCCCCCCGGCTCTTCGCTCTGGATACACTGATATCTTGGCTCTTTGCCCGGAATGGGCAGGCCACCCCTACACTAGCTGTTCAGAGACCTTGAAGTCACTGTGAATAGTCCTCTAAAAACCTCACCTCAATATGCAGCAGCAGAGAAAAGGCTGATCGCTAGAAACTATTAGGAAAGGAACTAAAAATAAGATAGAAAATATCATAACACCACTATATAAATCTATCGGGAGGCCAGAATTTGGATATAGTGGATTTATATAATGGAACTGGAAAACTTTCAGAGAAGGGCAACCAAGATGATCAAGGATGTGGAACAGCTTCCACACTAGGAGAGACCATAAAGACTGTCCAACTTAGACAAGAGATGATTAAGTGGAGATGTGGCAGCAGTCTATAAAATCAGAAATGGTGTGAAACCAGGCATTACCCAATGAAATTAATAGACAGCAAGTTGAAACAAACAAGAGAAAATACTTTTTCACACAATGCCATTAACTGGGGGGGGTCATTGCCATGGGATGTATAACTAGATTCAAAAAAGAACTCAGTCCCTCAGTGGATAATAACCAAGATGCTCAGGGACATAACTTTCATGCTAAGGACAACCCTAAAGCTTTGACTATCAGAACGCAGGAGAATACAGGTGTATTCTCCAAAATTGTCCTGTTCTTCATGTTCCCCCCGAGACTATGGTACTGGGTCACTATCAGAGAGAAAATACTGGGCAAGATTAACCTTTGATCTGACCCAGCATAGCAGTTCATGTGATCTTTAAAGATCTCACAGCATTTAAAGAGCAGGGATATTAACTCAGGTGTCCAATCTCTCTCTGTCTCTCTGTAAATAAATGAGAAGGCATTCTTTTTCATTTCCTCTTCCAACTGTTATGTAATGAAAAAATTGCATAGCTGAAAAGAGACTATGTTTCTGCTAAGAGGTGGCTGCATTTGATTAGAGAGTGAATATTCTCAGTTTCAAAGGATGGAACTCTTTGAGATTTACAGTTACTTTAATATCATAATTATTATTGTCATGTCACTTCAACTATAATTTTGAACATTAGTACTTAGTCACATGGTGAACAAAATGTATCTGAAATGGCATACATGAATTCCTTTTTCTTGGCTGCAGCATATCTTTCCTTGTTCCAAGATATTTAAAATATTTAAAGTAGGGAACAAAAAGAATATTCTACTATAAACATGTATTTTCCTTGGAAATTGTTTTTTAAAATAAAATACTTCAGGGTGAGGCTCACATCTACATTTTTCAGAGGCTAACAGGTCGTTAAAGTGTTAGAAACTAAATCAAAAGAGGCGTGGTCTCTAGCACATGCACATGTAAAAAAGAAACTTCTCCAGCAACTAAATGTCAAGCATTTTATCAATGAACTGTATCTGTTCCAGACAAAAGGCCACAATCTATCAAACTTTTCTTCTGAAGATTCACACAAACTTTAGTCTCACAATTACTGCACCTAGATGGCAGTGACAAGACAATCAGTGCAGTGGATTACCAGATCAATCAGGACAGATAGAATCTGATTTGAAGATCAAATTGACTTAATAGATCAATCTATTTCCCTACTCAAGAGAGCTGGCAAACAAAGTTACAGATTTCAAACATGTAAATACTCTTGAATACTTGGGAGTACCAAAATATTTAGTCTCCTGCTCAACAAATAAAAATTCCAACATCTGGAAATTATGAATGGCCCTTTAAGTTATGTCCATAACATCTGTTTCAAGTGATCTGACTTTGAAGAGGAAAGAAAGAATTTAACTAAGAGTGTAGAAGAGACAAGACTCTTTTAAAATTGGAGCACACCACAGATGATACTCCTTCATGAGAGTAAAATACTCCTTCATGAGAGATGTCTGTCAGCTGGTGAGCAATCATGAATATCATATTCCAGAGACAGATAGAGACATTCCATTTATTACTCGAAGGACAAATCCTGCCACCCTTACTCTGTTGAAACACCTCTGATTTTTGCTGTGCCTGAGTAATCTGATTGTGACAAATCCTGCAGTCATGGAAAAAAAGAGAATGCTGAGCAAAGGAGATTGTGGCAAAATGTACCATAGAAGATGACTTAGACTATTCATATTCCTTAAAAGCAACAATTCTGAATCAGAGGTGTTTTGGCAGACAGTGTGGTTGGACAAAAATTTACTTTTACTAAATAACATCCTTCAGTGAAAGTAGAGATTGTCTTTTAAAAGAGTCTTTGCACAAAATACAAGAAGCTTCCTTCCCCTGGAGTCGTATGGGGACATTGCTGGCTGTTCCCCTTTGTCAGGGAGTGAGGGGAAAGCACTCAGTTTGCCACATCCCTCTTTCTGGCTGGACAGAGACAGGAAGGGAAAGAGTAAGCAGCGAGGAGCTGTCCGATGTATGTGTGGGGAAGACTGGGTAATACAGACCTGCAGGGGGAGCTGGCAGCTGGGGCCAGGCAGGCCAGTCCCATCCCCACCCTCACACCTCATGAGGAGCACCTGGGGCTTCGGGTAGGTGGGTTGACTTTGGGGAGGGGCCGTGCAGCCACCCCCTTGCCAGGAACCACCTGGTGGGGAAGGGAACTCTGATTGCCTCACCCTCTCCCCACTACATTGAGCTCTCACGAGGACCTGGACAACGCCAGGTAAGTCCTCTAGTTATTTTATTAAAATCAATCTCAAAATGCAATCAGCTTCCTGCATAAACCTGTGCCCAAGAAGGCACCTAAGCACATGTTTAGCTATAAGCATCCGAATAGTCTCATACCTAAATGCTTTGTTGACTGTATCCACTATTAGCACCTTCCCTGCCCTATACCCCCAAAACATTGCCCGATTAATGCAGAAGACAAAGGAGAATGTTTCTTGATGTTTGCAGACACTGTAGAACATTCACACAGGTTGTAAAGTTCAGGTCATTAAATTTTACTCTAGTTTGAAATTTTGCCTTTTTTTCATCTCTCTCTGTATATAAAAAATGTTTTTCTGCCGGAAGACAGAATGATGTCATCACGTCATCAACATCACTGGCTCTCACTCTCCAGCTACCCGGGGCGAGCTGAGTCAGGACGGGGTGGCCAGCTCTGAACCATGGTGCGGCTCTTCAGGGCAGCCCCAGCTGACAACCTGGCTCCTGACAGGCCAGAGCAGCTTAAGCTAGCCCCACTTGTGCCCCAGTAAGGCCGAACCTGCCCACAGTACCTCAGCACCACCTACCTGATGAGTCGCCCCTGCAGGCGCTCCAACCTCGCAGGTCCTTGCCCCGCCCCGCTGCCCCACTACATTGAAGCGCCAGCACCGGCTTCCTGTGCGGCAGAGGATAGGGAGGGAAGCCTCAAGGTTCCCTGAAACATCCAGCTTGCAGGGAAGTAGCACAGCTAGAATGTTTTCTGTCCCTCTGGGGTCTTGTATTTTAATTTTTTATATATATTTATATTGTGTTTTAAAAAATGTTGTAAGCCACCTTGAAAATTTTAACTAGAGAGGCAGGGAAAAAATATTTTGTATAAATAAAATAAATGCCAACTCTGCCTAGACCCAGCAAGTAAACAGCATGTGGGATTCAGTTCTTTTATCTATTCATAGAAGTCTGGAGAATGTCCAAGTGGAGGAGTTCAACTAGGCCAGTGACACTACGGTTGGGTAGTTAGCTCTGTCTGGTTGGACTGCTCTTCTTCTGTGCACCTCTGCTGTCTGCACAAACTTTAACTTTGCTTTGAATTGCCCAGGCCCAGAGCACTACGCCAAAAGGTAAGAGAAGAGAGGAAAGCTCAGCTGAAGAACTTGGAAAAGGCAAACTTACTATCTCTCTAGGCCAGTTTACAGCAAGGTTGTGTTCTATTGGAAGGATATCCTATTACAGCTTTACAAATAAACATGTTTCTCATGTATCCTTCATAATTTTAGCGTTAACAGTATTTGGCTGCTGGGAAATAAAAAGTTAGCAATGGATTGAAGCTTACTTTCTCAGCGTCCAACGTTAAATGTTTGTGAGAACTTGTATTGAAATAAGACTCTCTTGGGGTAGTGGTGAGAAGAAAAGTGTATGATGCCTTGTGTTTTTCACATGGTACAGGAATGAGTCATAGACTGTTAAGTGCTTACTATTGTACTAGAATTTGAAAATATCTAGCAGATGGTTTATCGTAATGTTCTGCATCAAATAAAAGATATAAATTAACCTCACAAAACAAAACAGCACACAGAAGATTCATTCATCAACAGTGTTGACATATTACTTCCCCTCCTTCCTTCAGTTGGTTATATTGGTTTCTATTCATATTATAATTCCAAACTCCTCCCACCAATTTACAAATATCAACATCACTGTAATTAAAAGGATCAACTACAAGTTAAAAATCAGTTGCTTAAAACATTTTGTAATTATCAATAATATTTTAGTTGAAAACTGACTTTTTACAAACATTTACTTTTTACTATTTGCTTATTCTTTTTTTGTTTTGTTTTTGTGTCTATGAGAGCAATACAACTAGATGAAGAAGTTACACTCTTCTTTTGAGCAAATTACATTTTCAGGTTTTCATCTACTAGAACAATGCTCTGATTTGCAACCACTGCAGGTGGAAGTTTAAGCACCAACTAATATCAATGAAATTATAAACAAAAATATCTTCCACTAACATTTTTTAAAAACATCTACAAACAGCTCTGATGTGGCAAGGTATTTCATCATATGCTTAATTTTTAAGCATACAAGTAGTTCCACTTCAATGGGACAGCTGCATATTTCAGTTTAGGCATATGCTTGAGTACTTTACTGAACTGAGAAGTAACTTAACACAATATCATGATGTAAGATCAATAGTATACATGAAATGGGACTCTAAGAGGTCTGATTCATAGTCTTAGTCTCTGAACATCAGACAACACTTCATCCCAATATCCACATCAGTAAAGATAGGATGAAATCGGTCACTACTGAAGTTAAGAAGAGTTTTGCCACTGACTATAATGAGAGCAGGATTTAAGTCAACATATAAAACAAATATGAATGCTGTTATTATTATTTATTCCTAACCATAAAGCAAAGAAAGAAAAAGAAAAGGACAGAATGGGGTCTACCCTACAGGCATATGCCACTCATATTAACATCCATGGAACTGAAAATTAAATATAGATAGGATATTATACATCCTAATGTACTCAGTCGTGCATTTAAGGAATCTCCCAAAATGCTTATAAATATGATCATACTTTTTAACATTATATAGCATATTTACTCTAATTATGTTAAATCTCTAAATTCACTCTAGTCCATTAAAGCCTGAAATAGCTGTTTATTTCTATTTTAAAGTTATTCTTTTTTTTAGCCATTATAAGAATGGAAGCAACCACATTTTAAATATATTTAGAGAATAAGTCTCCCATTAGGTAAAGGGATCCTTCTAATGAGATATTCAAGAAGAACTCTATCCTAGTGAGAAATTCTTTTCAGATGATTTTGGGACAGCCCCAAAACATATGAGTGAAAGTCTGGAATTCTATTTATAGTGTACCTGATGGAGACTCCTGCTGAGAACTTTCCATCTGGTGGTTTTGCTGAACAAGATGAGGAGAGGGGTTTTTGGTTTTGTTTGTTAAGAATGCTCACAGCTCATTCCAGGTAAAATCTGAAGAATGTAGACCAAATTTTGCCCTCACTGTATACCATAGTGGCTGTAACTAACACAGCTCCACCAAAGAACAAACAGTCTTGTTATTGATTTCAGTGGTACCAAAATTTGACCTACTGAGTACAATAGAATTCCTCTGAATTTATACCAGGATATAAGAGTCTTGCATTCAGTCTTGAATATTCATATTCGACTCAATGTACACATTTTCTTTGAGTATATTTTTCTCATAACTATATTATTCTACTTTTTTTTAAATGAAAGCTTGTTAATTGTGAAAGGTTATGTTTTACTTATAAATAACAGAGCTAAGACCCTTTATACCATAGATGTTGTTAATTTTCTACCTGCAATAAAATGTTACATATAAAATAATTTCCTGGATTAATTAACCATGTTTAAGTCCTAAACAGAAAATGATATCCAAGCAAATGGATCCTTGCTCCCATGAAATATCATACCGACATCCAGGGTTCCTAGTACGCATATGGGTCCTTCCATGCTAAGGGATTGCAGAATTGTGGCCTAACTTTACAGTCTGGATGGCCACATTTACTTCTCCACTCATCTGAGGTAATGGCTTGGATGAATATGCAATAAAACCCTTCCTCTCCCCCATTTGTATCACGATCATCATGGAGGTTGGTAAGTTACCATGATACACAGGACAATATTTAAATTAGTAATATATTTTAGTCTTACTGGTGTTCCTTTTAACCACTTTAGTCACGGTCCAAGATCTCAAAAAAAATCTAAAACCATAGAATTAGCGGTGGGGAAGAGAGGAAATCACCAGAAACCTGATTTTTCTTACCCAACAAAACACTTTGTATTTTGATATTTAATTTGTAATTTAAGAAACATAAATAACCATCATATTTTTTAATCATACCAATGAACATGGAAGGTAGGGAGAAATTATTAAAAGCTAGAAATTTCCCAATGACCACAGAAAATCTTTAAGAGGCAAAATGAGGACAAAGAGCGCCTAGAAAAATGGCAATATTTCTGATGACATGAATGACACTTTTTTCAATACAATGTCGATTTTTTTTAAAAAAGGATATACATAGATTATAATTAGGACAATTTAGACTGGCAAAAACATCTGAAATAAAGTAAACCGTTATAGTTATATATGATACATAATACTTGATATGATAATATTTGTACGAAGCTTCTTTCTGAAGCAAAAGTAACCTGACCTGTGATTCTCAGTATTCATGGTGTTTTGTCCCATCACAGTATAAAAGGCTGACAGCCTGCAGTGAGGTCTTTAAAGTCAGGTTTCACTGCATCTTGCTATGATCTTAATGTTGGACATAAAAGTTCGCAGAAACAATAGGCGAAAAACTCTTTAAAATAGTTCCAGTTTATAGACCCCTCCCAGAGGAATTTGGTAAAGGAATGTAAACCTGAAGATTTATTTTTCTGTTCAGGTCATGGCTGGGGTAGCCCATTATGTTACTGAACACTCCCTAGCTTGAAACTGAGAGCAACACTAAGTTAACAGGCCTCTGTGGGTAAAAATTCATGAGATACCCCTGTGCAGGTCATGCATTTTCACTGAAGTTATTGCATTAAACAGATAAACGGCATTGTTTCAAAAAGGGCACATAGCCAATAACCTACCTCAATGTAGTCTTTGGCATGGCCCCAGTCTCTTTTAGCATCCAGATTGCCCAAACTGAAATATTCCATCTGTCCAAGGTGAATCTTAGCTACTGATCGGCTAATTTTTCGAGTTACAAAGTTAGCCCCTGAAACAGAGATAAAAGGCATTATCAGAATAGTCACATGATGGATAACTGTAGTAGAATTCCATTCTTTCAGTCTTTAACAGCTCCCCCCAAACACACACACTACCTGAAACCATGCCATCATTTATCATTTGAGTAAGCTAAGAAGCTCCAAATATAAGTGTCACATTATCTCCACTTTCACAGCAAACATCTTTGTGAAACTTGTGAAGCATTCCTAATTTGCTGCCTTAGTATTCAAACCAGGCAGAAAGAAGGCCAGTGAAAATCAGTTGGAATGTCAGTTTCTATATACAAAATACAAAAAAGTTAAATAAAGAATAGAAGACAGTCATCTAAGATGATCCTCATTTTTTTGAAACACACACAAATATAAACTTTTTTCTCAGTAAAGCTGCTGGTGAGACCATCTAAAATTATACTTTCTTCAAAAGGTTTTACTGGTTAACTAGAAAAAGAGAATAAATTCATTTGGGATTCTCTACCTCCACACTTGAGTAATACATTGACACTGTGATGATAACTCTACCATTTAAGAAGTACACACAGTGATACCATACAACAAATAGTTTGGTTCTACATATTTGATTGCAAAATTCACATGCCTGTGCCTTTTCCTTGTAGAATTGTTTCAAATTAAATTTGACTGCTCATATATTCTCATCACAATACAGTTCATTAGTTATCTTAATATTGAGACTATGACTTCTATAATAATTTTAAAAATCTGATCAATTGTTCCTCCAAGAGAGAGAGTAAACCGAACCTGTACTTGGGACTGAGAATACAGCTAAATGATATTTGCACTCTAATGCACTACTAGAATTAAAATGACACGGCATTTATGGTGCCAAAGAATATGACTAACTAGTGACAGGGGCTACTTTATATCCAAAGAGAAACAACAAAATTAATACTATGGGGCATAATCACTTTAGAAGGAGAAATGATTATTAGTTTGAGTTTGAATAAAGAATTGCTCATAACTAAAAGACTGAAAGGAAATCAGTGAGTCTACAACTAGACACATTCATAATACAAAATAGCTCTTATGAGATCTACCTCTACATTTTCCATATTTGTCTTACAAATGGCCTTTCTTTGAGTTTATTACATGATATATATTGCATATTCCAGACCAAAACCTTCTGACACACAAAATAAGAAAAGCATAAATCAATAGATTGTCTTACAAAGTAAAAAATTGGAATATTTCTTTTGCATCAGAACAATTGAAAAATTCAAGTCCCTGAGATCAGATTTATCAAAGATGTTTTTCTTGGGTTTGCCAAATGTTAAAGACTAAATGACATTCTGGTTTACTAGCTATTTTAAAGTTGTAGGGCTCTTCTATGATAACAATTTTTATATTTTCTGGAAAATGAACTCATACATAGTAGACTGCTGCACCTGACAACTTTTCAAAAGAATGTTCACACAAAATGTGTGCTCTCAACCTGCTCACGTGCAAACTCAGATGTGAGAACACAAGCATGCCTATGTCATGTGCATGTGCAAATGTGTGGACATGCACATACATCGGGAAGTTTGGGTGACGAACCCAAGTGCAAATGCACTTTGAAAAACCTAGTCTGAAAGTGTTATTTTAAATCAATACATTTTTAAAAAATCAATATGATGACTGGTGTGCGTGGGGACCTCTTGCTTATTACTTCCTGTTTCCTGCTCATGTTCGTTTCCTTCCCCCCTGAACTCAGAGCTCCAGATTGTATGTGTGCATACACAACTTTGGGTGTATGCACTTATTAGTGCCTGCCACATGGATGATTGTTTTGTTCACACTGTTGCTGACTAACTAGTTTATGGTTATTACATATTTTGATGACCATATACATCTATACCTTGCTTCAATAGGATCGCTGTTCTGTGGTACATCAGAGGCTAACATTCAGTAATGATCAATGGGACAATTCATTATAATTAAAATTAGTTGTTAAATTGAAATGTTACACAGTAGCTGAAATTAAAAATTCAGCAATTAAAAAATCCAAGTATATAGTCTGGAATGATAGAAAGTGAAAGGTCCTTATGATGGCAGTGTGTGAAAATGGAAGAAACTGTGGTCTCAAAAATAAAGCAAGGAATTATGTTTAGGACACTTGGTCCAATTCTGCTCTTGGACCCAATACAATATGAGCTGCTTGCAGACAAACACTTGTATGTAGCTCATTACAGGGCCAGGGCCTTAGCTAATCTCCTCTGGGATATTTCACGTAAATTAACAGATTTATTTTCAAGTGACACAAGTATAAGAGAGGGCTGAATTTGGCTCAGTATTATTGCAGTTGTGAAAAAGCCAGGCACCTTAACTCTTCTATGCATTGGTTTGTTATCTGCAAAATGGGTATGGGTAATGCACTTCACTAATGTCAATAGAAAAACTTCCTCCAACATGGATGGGGACAAGATTTCACTCAGCTTGCTCTGCATCTTATGGAATATTAGTGAAGTGCTTTGAAAATGTCAGGTGTATTCTTATTATTTGTAAAAGTACAATTTGTATTATATTTTAACTATTAGACAAAACTATTAAGCACTGCTGTAAGGTATAACATTTTGCACTGAAACTAGGTTAAATTTCCTGCATGAACAGAAGAGGCACTTTCAGCACTCAAGTTGTTTTCCAAGGATAGTGTTAAAGTACGCAGTCTTAGGTTTCACACTGCAAAGGAGTAAAACTAGCAGCTTTCAGCACCACATTCCCATTCTCTGTATTAGCAGTGAGAGCAATAATCATCATCTTTATTGCAGCAAGCTTTACTGTTGTGAACTATTAGGTTAACGAATGACAGCTTCAATTGTGGAATTATTGTCTCTCAAGGGAACATAAAACACTAATGTTTTGGGGAAAATGGTTCCGAGTAATCAAGTTAACATAGTATTCATGTACAGAAGATACTGAAAGAATTATGTTTAACAATTTCTTCTAAACACAAGCAGAGTATACCCCAAAAGGCAGAAAGGAAGAACTAGAAAAGATCAAGATAAAATATTGGAAACATTATTTTAGAGGAATATTCTGATAAATGTTCAGCAGCAAAATATTTCAGTTCTCTAAATATCACTTAAAAACAGTCAAAAACTAAACTACTGTTCATTTTGAGAAATGTGATCAGGAATTTTTTCATGCAATTCTGTACCAAGGATTAAATGACATTTCAAAGAGGCAGTCAGATTATGTGGTTCGTAGATAATGTTTAAATATGAATTCCCTTCAAACATAATATCTTAAAATATCCTATTACACTTCATGATTGATCTCATGCCATTAAATGCACATCAAAACTAGAACTTAAACTGACGCCCACTACAGCTATACACACTAGTTAAGGTTATGACAGCACTTCCACTATAAAGCCCTATTTCTAGGGTTTATAATTTGGCTATATAAATTTGCTTTGGCCTTAAACTTGGCAGACGTTATGTCTCGCTGCTTAGGAATGATTCTATCTATAGATTTACATGTAGTTCTATGGATATCTTTATATAGCTAAAAATAAAATAAGAGCTGTGGCACAGAAATGGTTAGCTTCTTTGTTCCGTAAGAGGTCTCCAGGACTCTTGAAATGTGTATCTGCACTAGTCTTTCCCCCTTAAAATTTCTCACCATTGCTGTTACCAGAGTCGCCCCACTTGTAACATGAGCATAAGTATATACAAGGTGGCTGGCGGGATTTTAACCACTCCAACATCCAGACTACTTCTGAGATACTGTAGACAACAGAATAGCTGAAATGTCACTGGCTGACAATCTTTTCTACACTAATGCTTCTGCAGTTATCTTCAGCAGTGGAGATGTTTAGGTGGTAGCACTGGTTAGAAATTTTAAGGAAAAGGAGTTTCTATCTTTTATCTCTCTCCCCCCATCAATCTTGGATGCTCCTTATGGCAACCTTCATCTTTCACAGCAGGCAGAAATGAATTTCCTGTAGTGTTCAAATGCCTGCTACCAATCAGCCAAACATGGCTTTTGACTAAATGATTGATTTGCTATAGTTGCACAAAGGCTAATGCCACTGAAATGTGCATTAATAACAGTGTCATATGCAAGAAATGGGAGGTAACTATTCTGCTCTACTCAGCTGGAGTACAGTGTCTGATTCTGGGTGCCACACTGTAAGGAAGATATGAGCAAACTGGAGGAGTCCAGAGGAGATTTACAAAAGTAATAAAAGGATTAGAAAACCTGACCTATAAAGAAATATTAAAAAATTAAGCATGTGTAGTCTTGAGAAAAGATAACTGAGGTGGAACCTGGTAAGAGTGTTCATATATTCTAAGGGCTGCTACAAAGAGAAAGAGAACAATTACTCTCCAGAGTCATTGAATTTAGTCACCTTAATCTGAGCATGAGAAATGTAAATGTAAATTGGATTAAAGGAAAAACTTTTAAACTATAGCATAGTTAAGTTCTAGAACAGGTTAAAGGAGGCTATAGAATCCTTATTCAATATTTCTAAAAACAAGGATGATCAGGTATACTTGGTCCTGGTTTCAGTCTGGAGGGCTGGACTAAGAGTGCATCTATATCAATTGCGTAGCTTATTTCAAAATAGCTTATTTCAAATTTGGGAGTGTCTACACAGCACTTACTTTGAAATAGAGCACTTTTCTTCCTCCAACTTCCCTTACTTCTCATACGATGAGGGTTTCAGGAATCAGTGTAAGAAGTCCTCCAGCTTGACAGTATTTCAACATTATTTCAGAATAACTGCCTTCTGCGTAGACGTGGAATAAGCTATTTCAAAATAATGCTAGTTATTTCAAAATAATGTTGCTGTGTAGACATACCCTAAATGACCTCTGGAGGTCCCTCAACATTTCTATGATGGCATGATTCTAAGATTCTGATTTAGAACTCTTTTTAACTCCTGTAATTCAGATAGCTGTTTTTGTCAATGGACTATCCATAAACCTCAAGTGTGTAATTACAGATATATCAGAACAGTGGATGGCCTTTTAGGTAGTTGAAGAAAAAATAAGGTATCTACTTTGTTGACTTTTTGTGCTTATGCCACCACCACACTAACACAAAGGGCCAAATTCTGCTCTTATGCTGCCACTCAGTGCAGTTTCTCTAGATTTACTCTACTGTTAGAGCAGAATTTGGCCAGTAGATCTAAATGAACCTTTATGGTTTGCTACTTGAATAACCTACCATTTTAACTCTCCCCAATTAATCTTTTGACATGGTTGAAGGTGAAGTTACCATCAGAACTGGTTTAAAAAGAGGTATTAAAGACAAATTTACCTGATATTTACCTCTTCTGGAAATTACAGGTCTTATCTTACAGACAAATGTAAAGATCCAAATCCTCAAAGGTATTTAGGCCCTTAAATCTGATTGTTTCCACAACGATCAGGTGCTTAAATATTTTGCAGGGTATAATTGCCTACATGAATTAATCAAGACCAGAGAGGGAACCAATATCAGATCACTTAGGTTCATGGCTCTCAATCATGTGGTTAAATCACCAAACCACACCCGCCTCTCATTTAACAATTTAATGAGCCTAACACTTGGAGCATTCTAAAAGCTAAGAGACTGATGCTATAAAATGGAGATTGAGGTGGCACTGTTTGTGGTTTCCAGAATTGGTGAGTATCAGGGTGGAAGTTGGATGTCACACGAGGATGAGTACTAAGAGTATACAGGAATTGGGAGGGAAGGGACATGGATAGAAAGCTAATGGCATGTTAACATAGATGGGAGGCCAGGAGAAGGCACTTTAAAAGAGAAACCTATAGATAGGACACAAAGATATCAAGGTTTGGCCACTTAGGAAATGCAAAGAAAGGATGAGGCCAGACAGGGTGCCTATAAGTGGGCAACTATATGGATAAGTGTATTGTTTGGTAGTTCAGTTCACTTGACAGCGGACAAGGATATTTATCATTGGTGTTCTAAGCATTAAACTGCATTCAAAATTATCAAAAGCTCTAATTCTAAACTATGACACAATATTTTCTATCCCTATAGAATAGCACTCTCCTGATACATCCATAATTACACACTGAATAGCATTAGCAATGTGAAAATTGCTGTGAAAAGTTGCATTTAATTAGCAAATACTCAAGACTGTTTGTAATGTATACAAAACTATTATATTTTCCAGAAAAATGGGATTTTCAGTATTCTGTAGTGGGCACAAAAGTTAAATCCTACAGACAGGTTTATTAAAAGGATGCAAATATACTAATAATCATCACTGATGACAAAATGGTATTTTAGTACATGTTCTCTATTTAATTTTTCTTAACTAATTTTTTCTCTCCCAGGGAATGCGTTCCGGATAGGGATAGAGCAAGCAAAGAATTCTAATAGAGGGGGGAAATGAACATTGTTTTCAGAATTAAAATGTAAAATGTGTTATTTCTGTTCCAAATTTATTGTATACTGTTGACAGCACTTACATAAATAGAGCAGTGTTTCTCTTACAGGCTCACCCTTTTCTACCAAACTACTTATTTTTAAAAATAAACTGCATGTTACGTTCAACAGGTGATTTGCTCAAACACTCTTTTAATCCTATTTTTTAAATTATATTATTGATGTTGAAGCAACAAAACATGACCTAACAAAACAGGTTTAGTGGTGAGTACTCCCATAAGTTGTTTAAGCACATTTGAACTAGCGAAGTTAAGCACACGATTTGCAGCTCTTCCAGCCACCCAAGTTCAGAACTACAATAAAACCTCAAAGTTACAGCCACCAGACATACAAGCTGACTACCCAGATGCCTCATGTGGAACTGGAAGTACACAATCAAGAAGCAGAGACAAAACAGACCCAAAAAAAGAGCAAATACAGAAGAGCAAAAAAAGAGTCAATACTAAATAAAGGGAAAGAAGCATTTTTCTTCTTCATAGTAAAGTTTCAGAACTAATGTTCATTTGTAAACCTCTGAAAGAACAAACTTAATGTTATGTCTAGAGTTACAAATATTTCAGAGTTACAAGCAATCTCCATGCCAGAGATTAAAAAATTGGAGGTTCTACCGTACAAGTAACTTGGAGGTTCACCCAAAAAAATGGAAGATTTTACATCAATTTCTGTGGGATCAAGGTTCGGTGTAATGACACTAGCCTATGTCAGTATAGGGCAAACAGATTTTGTACAAATTTCCCCTACCTCTCTATCTAAGCAATTCAGTGTCAACTGTAGGTACATGAATTGCCTCACCTATGCATAAAACAAAACATATTGGGGGAAGGGAACATTTTAATTCACTTTAATCACAGAAAATACTGGCATAAAATTAACTTTAAAACAATCAAACTGATATTTATTTCACTGATTAAAGACTTCCTTATTTTAAAAAGCGAAAGATGAATGAACTGCTTTGAGTATGATAACAGTCTACTTGAAACCTTGCCCATCTCTTTCTTCTGATACAGACTTCAAGGGAGTAATGAGCAGATTTGATTAAAGCCACCCACCTGCTTTCCTGAGCTTTGCTATTTGGACACATTTTGTTGGGAGCTGATAGTGCAACACTGGCTCTGTAGAGTTTTGGTAGAGGAATCCATGAACTCACTGCATGCCTGGGAAATCTTAAAGCTCCATATTAGTTAGGAACTTGCATTGCAATTTTCATGGACTGCCCTCTGTTTCTGGGGTTCCTGGAGCAGCCAAGAGAGGCTCTGGCTGTATGGTTTCATAAGAATGCCACTGTCAGAGGGTAGGAGAGGAAGGATCCAGGACCAGTGCAGAAGAATAGAATTTAGAAATTCTGAGGAAGAACCACAGTTGTGTACATCCTCCCATCCAAAGCTGTATCATTTAGGCACTGCATTAAGGGTATCATGTAGGTGCCATTAGCTGCATAAGCACAGATTGTCCCTTCTGAGTTCCCAACATCCAGGCTGAATGAGTAGGCTTGATTGTCCTTTTGGATCTGTGGACTGGTGGGGAGCAGAATTATTACTCCTCTTTCTTCTTACCAGAGCAATGCGAGGGAGAAACCTCTGCACCTCCTCAAATGCAATACACCATGACAGCCCCAGACTTGTGAAGGGCAATGAAACAGTAATGGGCAAGACTCCCTACATCTCCATTCGCTCCTGGCCCATACACTTTCAATTAATAATAATTTTAGTTACTAGACAAAAAGATATGTGCAAAGCACTATTGGTAGTTCCAAGAACTTAATCCACATTTTAAACTGCTTAGGACTATCACATTCTATATACAAGCTGTTCCCCAAATCCAATTCAATTAAACAGAGTTTTCAATGGCAGAGCAGTGTGTGTACTGGTTTCCAGTATTTTTGTCAAACTATCTAAAAATGGTTTAATTTTTTAGAACCTTAGTTCTCAGTACTGGTTATAACTATAGCTAACTCATATTTTCATTTTAAAGCAGAAAACGTATGGACAATATGATTAATCAAATGTTGTTCCTTAAAATAGAGATTTTCAACCTGTGGTCTACTGATCCTTGCGAGAAGTGTGTTCAGACTATTTCTAAGATTTCCAAAGGGCTCTATACTACCACTCAAAAAATGTTTAAGGGTCTGCAAATGAATAAAAGGTTGAAAAACTGCTAACTTAGAAGAATGTTTTAACACAGATGACCACTGTAGCATTTTATTAAAAAGTTAACTTTTTTCTCAGTGGGAGAAAACCCACCATACCGTAACATTTCCTCTGAAACCGGCTCAGATTCAAATGACTTTTCGAACTACTATGATGTAACATGTCCTGCTGCACTTGCTGAATATGAGTTTGTGCATGAATGTCCAATTAAATGTGACTTGATAACTGTCTCAAATGCACACAATCTGGTTCTCTGCAGACAGAAGTTGGAGCCATTCCACTGACATCAATGTAGCCATACCAATTTATATCAGAAGAGAATCTGGCCCATAAAGTCCATAGGGCATATGTTACAAAACTGACAGAAAAAAATACTTTTGATATTGTAACTTTGAATAAGAAAGAATACAAGTCAGTTGTACTGAAATACAAAGAATTTGATTAAGTGCCAAAGGAAAAGCATCTGAGTGAAATTTCCATTTAGTCTCTAATTCAAACTATTGTTCCTAAATACTATTGCGCACACAGTGTTCTTTAGGATGCTTCTTTCCTTGTAGATTTCTGAACTACAGCATTATCCTGTTTTTCTGATGTTTCTCATTTAAGTTAGGTTACATATTCCGTAGGCACAGAGGAGGCAGTCAAGATCACCCACTGTTTTGAGACTACTACAAAACTTAAGCACAACGGGGTGAACTAAGGACAGCAAGTTAGCCAAATGATGTATTTCCTGGCTTTGTCCTAGTAATTCAGATCCTTAAATAATTTTAAATTAAAAGCTACTATATATTTGAGAGAGTTTATCTTTCTATTTTTTCAAGAACTCCTCCTAACCGGTAAGAGCTAGACCCACCAAATTGGATATGCCCAGAATGGGATTGCTTCTCTCAAAACCATATAGAAAAAAGACAGAATCACCAAACAGGTAAAAGGGACTGGCAGGGGCAGGTGTTCCTCTCCCTGTCCAAGACTGCCCCACCCCAAGACTCCCACCCGTTAGGGGTCATTGCTGGCTGTTCCCCTTTGGCAGAGAGTGAGGAGAAAGGGCACAGTTTGCTGAATTCCTCATTCCCAATATTGAATTAGGACTAAAGAGAAAGCAACAACTTTTTTGCTCATTGAGCATATACACCTCTTATTCCAGTTGTCATATAGAAGCCACTACACTCCATAAACCAGACTCCTGCATTGTACAGGGCTTCCAAGTTGCAGTAAAGAGTCAAATGTACTCAGTGGACAGTTAGGAGGGGAAGAAAAATCACTCAAATTTAACCCTGAACCCCACATGAACCCAACCCCTGGAGGCTGCATATTTTCCAATCTCCTGCCATCTGCTGCTCCACTGCACGTGGTAATCTTTGGCAACCCCACTGAGAGATGCCTGGGCTATGGCTCTGTTCAGACAGGGTGTAGAAAGAAAAGACACTGAGAATGTCATGGCTGACTGACCAGACTACTGAGATCAGAGAGATTATGCCTCATTTGCTCACCAAGCCCTGCCAAAAGCAACACTAGTTAACTGCAGGTACTCAAAACCCAACAGGCAAGTTTAAAGGAATTTTAGGCTTAAAAGAGGGCCATTCATAATGTGCATTTGTTGGGGACACTCTGCCCACCATTTCAGACATTTTCTTTCAGATATTATTCACAGCTACACCTGATTTGGACTTAAAGGACAGACAAGCCCAGAGAAGACCCAGAGTTTATGAAAGCATTCAGTCATCCCACTGAACAGAGATAAACAGAGAAAATCAATAGCTGTTATTGTAAAATAGCTACACTCTGCTTGTCTCCAGGCTCTGAAATGTTGCACAGTATGGAAGCAGGCAGGCTTGGAAGTTGCATGCATAACCCTTATACATCATCTCATGACAAGGGACCTCCCTCGTGTTAGTCAAATCTGTCTCTGTCCACGGAGGCCTCCAATTCTAAATAAAATAGGCAGAGAAGCTGCTTTCAGAAATTCTGATTCATGAAAGACAGTTTTAAAGTCCCTACAGTATCATCACTATTCTTGTGTCCTTTTTGAGGGTTTATGGGGTATTGTACAGCACATTTAAGTACAGAGCGTACTGGACAGTTCACACAGATGAATGTAAACATGTAAGACTATTTAAGAACTATACTAGGAGTGGAATAAAAATTATATTATACATTGTGCCAAAAGCAAGTGTTTGGTGTGACTATGGGCTGTTCATCATCAGGATCACAGATTGCTGCCGCTCTGAACAGGCAGCTGCTGCTGGTCTTTCCCTTCCCTGTTGATCCACTGTTTGCCTGGATGGAAGTTAGGAAGGAAGACAAAAAGACACATGACAGAGGAGGAGAAGACATCTCCCCCCACAACCCCAGCTGCTTTGGAGCCAACAGTCCCTTTTGTTTTGATGATTCCTGGCCCCATTTAGTCTTATTTCCTCTCTGCCTGCCAGAAACACAAAGTGGAGGTGAGAATATTGCAAGGCCTTCAGCAAACACATGAGGACTTCTCAAATGCTTAGACCGTTCCAGCCTAGAAATAACTTCTCTTTACTAGAATTGCAAACAATAGCCCTGATTCTGATCTCAGGTACATGGTTTTTTTTTTGCCCATATATCCTATTGACCAGAGTGGAGTCACTCCTGGTTTATACCAGTGTAAACAAAAAGGAGGGATGATCCTGATTTGTTAAAATTGTCAAGTAAAAAATATATAAACGCCACATACAGACATGCATCCTTGCAGGAATAGGGTTGAAATACAAAGTTAGCTGTTAACCTTCTTTTTGACAGCTTTCATAGTTAAGCTTCTTTGAGTGTGACCTTCTCTACAAGCTTACTTTTTTGACACACAACCTTAGTGACAGTCAAGAAGCCAGGCAGAGCCACTTCATATAATTTATTATGTGAAACAGCTTTTAATAAAAAATGCACTGGCAGGTAGCCATGTTAAAGCAGGAAAGGCCCAGTAAGAACCTCCTACAATATAAAAGTCTCTGTTGTTCTCATTACTGTAAAGCAGGAAAACCTTTTAAAGGCTTTTGATCCAAACTGTCATTTGACAGAGACTGTAGACAAGACAAATGGCTGTAAAACAAGGCAATTGGATTTCCTACCGCTACAATATCTTACTTGGCTCCCATGACACAATTTCTCTGTTATTCTCTCTTGTCATGGTAAAGTAAACTTATAGGCTACCCAGAAAACAGATGAGTGTAATCAGGTCTTTATAAATGATATTTTTTCACCCAAGGAAAGCAAATAACTTTGCTTCCCCTATAATAACTGTTTCTAATACTTCATTTATACATTAAATTGTTTATAAAACACTTCAAGAGAGGTCAAGCTCACAGGGCAATAATAATTAGAGATTAAGGAAAGCATCTAAGTATTTTGTGCCTGTGAGTAAACACTGTGGCAACTGTTATGATATGGGATACAACTATTAAGAGTCTGGCTCTATTTATTTTTGACTTTGAATCATATATTGCTTGCATCTCAAACAGATTCTTCACCTTTCCTACAACTAATTTCAATTAATGTTTAAGCAGCTGCATTGTTTCATGCAAAACTATCAATGAAAATAATCAGTCTTCATCACTCCCTTTTTTGGAAAATCCTTACAGAATTTTCCCCAAATCCCTCCAGGAAGCATTGGTTCTCCTCCACAACATGAGCTATAGTTTCCAGACCACCGGAAGAAATGACTTTGCACCAACTCTGGGGACAATGGCAGTATTTGGTCGCTGGATCTCAGGTACAAGGGCATTTCCTAGAGCCAGCTGCTTGAGGAACCATTATTGGTTGAGAAGAGAGAGTACAGAAAAGGTAATATTGTTTAGCTCTGTTTTATGATTTTGCATGGAAATGCCATGTCTAGTGGTGAGTTTATGTCCGAGATTAATCTTTTCCCCATATTCTCACAGGTCAAGGCTAGTGGGCATGCTAGGTCTATGGCCTTACACAGGAGGTACAGTGGACAAATGGACCCAGTTCCTCATTCTAGAAGCCATCAGGAATGTTTCTCCCCCAAAAGGAACTTCAAAATGTTTCTACCTTCTTTTTTTTTTTTTTTTTTTAAAAAAAGCAGTTATAGGTTTGAGGTCGAGCTGACTACTTGCATTCACCTCCACTTTGCTGCCTGTGTATCAGAGGCAGCAAGGGGAAATGAGAAGTAGGAGCTGGTGCTGGGGGGGAGCTGGCTTGAAAGCTGACTCCCCCCAGCACTGTCTCCATGGTGCCACCCATCCTGCACCTTCCCGCTGCTGCGTCTATCATGGGGCAGAGGGCAGGATGACTGGATCCTACTGCCTTTTAAATTGCAGAGCTGGGCTGCCTATTGCCTAATCGAGCAATTGATACAAAATTCTATTGACTACTTGATTAGTTAAATACCAACATTTTATCACACGCCTCATATATCTGTAGGGTGACATGCAAATTTAAAAACAGAAACAGGATTAAAAATATTTGTTAGCAATAGAGCAGTCAGAGTTAAATAGAGACCATACCAGCATAGGCATGTTTAACCAGTTGTGCCTATCTTTACCAAGTCTCCTTTGTGCTTTATGTGTTTTATTCTCGGATTTGTCCTTCTAGCATCTATCCCGCAAAAGTATCTCCTAGTGTAGACCTCTTCATCCCAGTAAAACTAACAGGCTTCTGCGTGGGCAATTCAGTCTGTGCCAGCTGGTTTTATAGTAGGATTGCCATTTTAGGGCTTATTCTTACAAATTTATTCTTAATTTTAAACACATGAAAATCCCATTAATTTCAACGTATGCTTAAACTTTCAAATACGTTTAAATATTTTACTGGGAGGGGCAAGAAGGCCACATGTCCCTCCCCAGATGCCTGAGGGAGGTAGATTTAGCAGAGAACCAAAACAGAAAAGAGGAGAATGTGGGGCTGCCCAGTGGCCTCACACCAGTAGCTGCTCCAGCACAGCTGTACTGCCCCTTGCCCTTCCACCTAGCTGCATCTTCTGGCATCTGTAAAGTCCCACCAGAGGTCAAGGCTGGAAGCAGCCACAGTGTAGTACCTGCTAGTGTGGGAGCCCAAGCACAGGGCTCTCCCAGGAACCACAATAGCTAACAGAGCAGAATTTAGAATCACAGCTCCCCCACTACTGCCCCCAGCCCTGTCCTCCAGCAGGGCTGTAAACGCTCCAGGAGATGCAGTTGCATGGAAGGACTGGGGGGCTAAATAGTCATGTCGGAGACTGCTCAGTGTAGGGTCCCTCAGCAGCTTGACATTCTGCTCATTTCACCACTGATGTTCCAGAGAGACCTGTGGCTCAGCAGTTCATATCCGGTGCAGATCTCCCCACCTATCCCTCCCTGTAGGGAGGGTAGTTTTTTTCAGGTCATGAAATTCATGGTATTTCTCATAACAAGATTTTTTTCCCAAATGAATGACTTAACTCAGCCGTAGCCTTTTCCCATAAATAAATATAATAAGTCTAAACCCTTACTTTCTATTTATTTGAACTTGGTCACATTAGATATGCAATGAATTCTGCTTTAAGAAGTAAGGAATTATAGGATTGTGACTTTTTGAAGACTGTTTCTTAACTGTATCTTAACCTTATACTTTTACTGTGTTCTGTTTATCTAAAGAATTCTGTAATGCATCAATCACCATGACATTTAGGCACAGAGGTATTCACAGTACTTTGAAAATATGAGCACTATGTAAGTGCTATACATATTAAATAGCAAATTTAGAAATTACCAAGGGGAGCATTCTAACTGAACTATCATTTACCCTCACTGACATCCAGAAAGGTTTTGAATACTGTACATACATACAAAGTTAGGCGCAGGTCCCACAAACGCTGAATTCAACCAGGCTACTCATGAGCATGATGCTTTTTGCAGAATAAGGATTTTATTTCCTAACTCCTCTGTCCCCCATAGCGTTCATAAAAGATCTCAGTTTTTATACTCTATTTTTAAAAAAAACGCTCCCCCATCAGCAGAGAAGTATTTAAAAAACCCTGAAGGGTTCCACAGAAATCTTTGCAGCTGGTGGCTGCATAAACATTCCTTTTGGATGCTCTGTAGAACAACAAATGACATTTAACCTCTGAGGAGGCTATTTGCCTCATCCCTTTTAGACAGTGAATGAGAACAATATTCATGGCCCTATTGTAAAGGAGGGAGTGTAGGAGGATGTGGGGGATATGATGGTCTTATGAAACAGTGATGGATTCTCAGGATCTTGTTTGAACCACTGTGGTTGCAAAGTGTGCCAAAGGAGAAAGTCTGGATCCTAAGGGCTAGGAGGGGCAAATGTACCAGCAAAAACATGCATACTCTATATGTGATTTTGCTTCTAGTTAAAAATAATCCAAAGTAAAACAAGCTAAACAACATAATTTAAAAGCTTAGTTTATATGTTAAAAACAAAACAAACAAAAAAAACCTAAGGGGTATGTTTAGCTATTAAAGAATTGGTTCTCTGGATAAGTCAGCAGATGTTCGTGATTTTTTTTTTTTTATTTTGGCTGGGAAAAAGTGTATGGCAGGAAACCTCTTAGACATGAGAACAAAATAACATAAATGTGATCTTTAATTGTAAATCCAGCATCTGCTGTTCAGCAACATATGTCTGAGAACAATTTCCATATTAATGGTCCAGATATGAAAAAGATGTACAATAAAATCCAGTGAAACCAGATTACTAAAATTGTCATTGCTTATGATCTTAAATAATTCTACAGTAAGTATGCATAATGATTAGGAAAAACAACAAGAGTATTACATTATAAAAAATGAAATTGCTAAGTGTGTGGAATAAGTAAATAATACCCTCAGTGTCTGAAATGATATTGAAAGGGGTTTTTTGTTTTTGTTTTTTTAAGTATTTCACAAAGAGTTGCCTTTAGATGGATTTCTTCTTCAATGTCATTGCTGGTTGCATAGTTTTAGAACCATATTTACATTGACTGTGTCTAGTGAGGAGCATTCCTTTTTAAACAGATTTTGTTCTAGGTATTGAAGGGAATCACCTCCCTCCATCTTCTCTTTTAATGAAGCAACAAAGGTAACACACTTGATCTTAGCCAATGAATTCTGTGTCAGATAACAAGATCAATATACATGAAAAAAGCCACATTTAAACACACTCAAAATTTCCAGAGCCAATAATATTTTGTCTCTGCATCAACAAGCAAATTAAATAAATATTATACAGCTGGATATTAATGCTATTAAGGTTCCCATAGGAACTGAAAGGAAAAGTTTATTTAAAGGTATGATAAGGAAGTCTTCTGGGACTTCTTGCAATGCTGGAACTTTGAGTAAAGAATAATGAGTATCATTCATAAAAATATAAAAACAAAGAACCCTGACTTCATCTTATAAAGATGAATAGCAAGTTTTAATGAATCTTGTAATACATGTCTGACTTTAAGCAACGGTAAATCAATCTTGATTTATTCATTATTTACAAATTTCACTGAACTTACTAGCTCTTTTTACAGCTTTCAAGTAAGAGCAATTATACCCAGACATCTCACTCTCTCCTGGGCTCTCTATTTTCAAGAATGAGTAACTAGCTCACACTACTTTGTGGTGTTCTATTGTGGATAGTTATCGTAGTCTACAAATGTGATGGTAAACCATATGACGTCACTGTAATACCAAGACCAGAAAGGGTATCTAAATCCTGATGAGGCCAAAGTGACCAGCTGACCCCTCTACATCTTGCAAGTAAAATGTACTGTGCAAGAACTGCAGCACACTAATGATCTCAAGCCCAGATTTATTTCATCCCATAGTTTCACAATGTGCAGTATAATTTTCCTCTAAGTGCAACTTAAGGCTGTGATGTTCTTCTTAAAATGAAGAGACTGAAGTCTAATGAAATAATAAAAATAATGAACTGTTAGTTATTGGCCTGCTAGTTTCTTAACACTTTTTTGGCTACATTACTTGGATTCACTAGCAGGATCAAAACTGTTGCCAGTTCCTTAGTCACATGGGCATGGCCAGTATCTTGGTTGGAAAGGAAAGGTAGCATCTGCCTACTGTAGCTAATGGCTGAAATCAAGCTTTCTGTTTCACAGTTTTGCAAGTTACTATTACACCACTCTAGCTCTAGATTTTTATTAAATATTGCCTCGCCTACAGGCAGAATTCTTGCCACTAACTTGGCTAACACTGAGATGAACTGTAGTACCATATGCTGCAATTTTTTAATATGAAACATTAACAGTTTAAAGAAAAATATATATTATTTGTATTGTAAACTAATTTCCCAGTTGACAGGCATATTCAATACGTTTTACATTCATGAAAAACTAATACAGTACAAGATTATGAAGACACTAAAATTACCTCAGAAAAAGTGCAATATTGGAACACTAAAGGTTTGATTATGCAACCCATTAATTAGAATGTACTAAAAACAATGAAGTAGGCATGTGCTCAGTGAAATTATATTCTTTTAAAATTGGGATGCTGGCATTCCACTAAGACCATGATGGGTACAATGGCTAAGATCTTCACCAAAAGTCACTGGGACTTGTGAAAGAGTTGCTTTAGGAACTATTTTAGGGAAGTTCTATGGCCTGAGTTATAGAAGAGGTAAGACTAGATGGTTACAGCCTCATTCTCTCCTTCTGGTGGAAGAGGGAGTATGTATATTACTCCCCTTCAGCATCCCAGAACTCACAAAGATTTAACACCAGGAGAAGGAGTTGGGGTGGATAATCACGCTCTTGATGAACTGCAATGCAAAGTACATCTAGCAGTTATTGGCCTGGCTTTCAAAGATGGGTGTATGTAATTATGCACTTACACTTTGTGCACACAAATACCATGATTACAAAGAAAAATGGTTATCTGTGCATACAAATGATTAGTTAGATGAATAACTGACCATGGTACTGATTCAGGAAACCAATGAAGTCTGTGCTTAAAATTAAGCACGAGTAGTCCCTTCTTGACGAAAACGATTTAACCACATTCATTTTTTAAAAATGAGTATTTTTCAAATATTATGGCAAGACTAGCATAAGATATAGTGAGATTAGCTTCTTTAACAGCGTAATACTTGCCCTTGACTGTTCTTATTCATATATTCAGATTGTCAGAATGTACATCCCTCTGTTTTAAGTATAAACACAGGAAGATAAATTCAAATGTAATCCCTCCCAAAAAATAATTTAAGCAAATAATGAAGAGTAGATTCTACTTTAATGTAGTAATATTCTAACCCAAAACAATTATCAATGCCAGCTGGATTAAGCACACTTGCTCATAAAGAAAGCCTACCTTTCTGAATGCCTCATCTCAAAACTCTGATAAAAGATGCATTGGCATTGTTGATTCAGGATTGGAATCTAATTCTAGATTCAAATGCTGAATAATAAATATAAACTGAAAGAAGCTCTTTCATATCTAAATCAATGACCTGTCAAGTATTGATTTTCAGTTATATCTGGGGATTACAGGAGTCTAATTTTTATTTCATGAAGTTATAATTTTAAACTTTAGTGTATATTGTCATGTTGTGTGTCTGACTATCTGCAGCCCATCAGAACCCATGAATGCAAAAGAATGTTTAGATACCTTTCAGTCCACTGTAAACATCCATGAAATATGCTCTGCAACGCAGAAACATTTTAGTACAATTGGAAATGCATTTACAGGTGTTAGATTGGGGAAAAAAGATTTCATGTACTTTATGCACTTTAAAATAAAATATGTTGCAGCAACAGAGAGGTTATAAAATGCTTAAAATACTGTCATAATTAAGAGTATAAGACCATCACAAATTGATAGCCTGTCCCATTGTTTAGATTTTCAGACATTTCAAGATGGCATAGGATTGTCTAACTATAGGCTTTTTCCAACGACAACCACAAAAACCAATATAGATCTATATACAGAAAAAAAAATTCAGTCACAATCTTCTGATTTTAAACTAAAATTGGATTTTCTAACTACAGCCCACTGAGAATTTTAAGTGAGTTAACACCAAATAATAGAAATTTTTTCCATTTCCAGAGATCAAGAAAAGGATCTGCCCCCTGGGTTCTTTTTCTTGCTCTGGCCTTGGTCCAGCCACTTTGCCTCTCTGTGCTGCTGTTTCTCTCCTACTTTTTGTTTTCCTTGTTTATTTAAACTGAAAACAGGTTGGGGGTAGGGGCTCTCTCTTACTATGTGTTTGTATGATGCCTAGCCAACAGGGCATCAATCTTGACTGGAACCAGAGGGCACTACGTATAATCAAAGGTGACATAGGTGCCAGTAGCAGAGTTTGAAACTTCCCCAAACTTTGGAGATCCTAGGATCTGGAGTTTTACTTGGAGCCCACCTATGCTTTGAATGGAGAGATTTAAAATTTCTTGCATGTAAACATGGGATATGCTGAGAGCTGCACTTTACTAGACTCTGTAAAATCTGACTATATACTATCAAGCATGTTCAAATTGCTTCAGACTTTTAAATTAATACTTCAAACTCAAGAGATTATTTTTCATGGAAAAACACTTGCATGCTGTTTGAAGTATTTTTTACAGCTGTTTTCAAGACAATCCTGAACCAAAGCCTTGCTTTTTTCCATTCTTCTGTAATGTAAATGGTTGAGTGCATATTCCTTTAGCCTCTTTCTCTCTCTCATGCATTGACAGTCAACTGATCTCTGGGCTGACACACAGAAACATAGAAAATTTCAGTTCCAGTAGAGAGTACGTTATTTAAGAAAGGAAAGAGAATGAAGTTACAATCAATCTTTATACCATATTTAACTTTAGCCGTAAAAAAAACCAAAACCCTAAAACAGTTGACATTTGTTAACATGTACTAGAGATAATATAATTCCCTCTGCACTTAGAGCATGTGATACTCTTAGTGGATTGTGTAGTATCTCTTGGTAAATGCTGAGTATTTAATAGCGACTACTGTGTAGTGTTTGTAGCCAAGCAAGTTGTAATATGAACACTGAGGTAACTGATTCGCTTTGGGCTACACTGCCAAAGAGGTATGTTCATTTTATTTCTTTTAAAAAATATTTGCTAGTCTACCCAGCTTTATTATTAGTTAAGTTATTTGTGGAAATTGTGATGAACTTGGAGAGAGACTGTTTTCTTGTTTTAGACAGTATGGGAGAAGAAAATAGTTTGGGAGGCTAATGGGATGACCTCGTTGGTGGCTAGGAACGAGGAAGGTCACTATGCTGTTTCAGATGAAGTCCCTCTTATTAGGTATCTGGCTAGAGTAGCTGAAGGGTATAGGAACAAAGCTGTGTCCTGGGAATAGAGCAGCTATGGGAGAATGCAACTGCTCACTCCCTTGGGCTGACGAGAGGCAGAGACAAAACTGGAAAGTGTTAAACTCCTGAAATATCCTGAGACATGGCCCAGAGTTGCCAGAAGTTCAAAAGGGCCTGGTAAGGGAAGAATAGTTGTGGTGCAATGCACTCCAGCCTTTGCCTCATGCCAGGTGAATAAGGACTTGGGTATAGACTTTATTCCAGCTCCACAGTGACCAAGGATGCTCCCTGCATAGGGGAATATCCTCGGAGGTGAGGGAAGGAGTATTTCCGTTCACTTAAAGGTAGCTTTATGCTTCCAGAACAATGTAAAAAAAACTGTAACACAACTGAGAATGAAGACCACAAAGTTTTGTGCTCCTGTATGTCAATAAGAATTAGTAAAATGAAAATGAAATGTACTGTTCAATTGCTAATTGTTACTGTCATATTCCTAGGGCTGCATTGATATAATTTATGTTGAGGCACATGCAAAGAGTTTGACAAAGCCACTTCTTGGTAGCTGCACTACACTAATGCATAAGTAGTTTCTAAAGCTTGAAACCCATTTACCAATTTTGTCCTTTTCTGTTAGTCACTGACTTTTCTTGTATTTTCCTTTATGTTTAACTGTTTTTATTATTTTATAAATAGAATTATAATGAAGAACAAGGGGGCAGGGTGAGTAACCACAAGTGTACACACACACACACACACGAAATGAAGGTTACCTGATGAGAGAGCAAAATTGGGATTAATACATTGCATAAATGAATCTACTTTAAAATGTTAAAGTATCATAAATAGCAAATATTCAATGGCATCTTTTCATTTTGATTACAGTAATGATTTACTAGACTCTACGTGACCCCCCCAAAAGTAAGAAGTTCTCTCAAATTTATAAATGTCTAATGGGGCATCAGAAATGTAATCTCACATTGGCTACTTTGTCCCAGTGGACACTGAATATTCTTCACAATCATCTCTGATTGAATGTACTAAACTTTTCTGGTGTGGAATAGCATTTTCCAAATTTCAGAAACATATAGCAATGTGCTAATCACAATAACATTGCATAACTTTATCTTGGTTCTGTGGGGAAATCTCATTTTTCCACATATTTAACCAGTCATGAAAAAGCTCTACTTGTCATTTCAATTCTTACTTCCATCTTATGGAGCTGACTCTAGGCATTTCCTTGTGCCTCTAATATATGCAAACTTATTAACCGTGCTGTATTAGTCACATTTGCACCATTATTGCTGAAACCTCTTTCAGTGTGCATGACTTTCATTTTCTTTTGGCTGTTTCTTAATCATTCTTTGGCAGCCTCATCATTGACAGTTTTTCATGCACTGTCATCTGGTTCCAATAGAGCAATGTCAAACAATGTCAGCTGCAACACTGAGATCTTCAAGTTTTCTTCTACTTCACTTAACTCCTCTACCTTCCTTTAATGTTGCTTTTTTGCATCCCATAATCTATGACAATCCAAATGGGGCGTGTACATACTATAAGTAGTAGGGGGTCACTAAATGAAACTAATATGTAGCATGTTTAAAACAAACAAAATGAAGTTTTCTTCATGCAGTGCACGGTCAATCTGTGGAAATCCTTGCCAGAGAATGTTGTGAAGACTAGGACTTCAACGGGGTTAAAAAAAGAACTAGATAAATTCATGGAGGTTAGGTTAATCAATGGCTATTAGCCAGGATGGGTAGGAATAGTGGCCCTAGCCTCTGTTTTTCACAGGCTGGAAATGGATGACAGATGATTACCTGTTCTGTTCAGTCTCTCTGGGGCATCTGGTATTGGCCACTGTTGGAAGACAGGATACAGGGCTAGATGGACCTTTGGTCTGACCCAGTACAGCCATTCTTATGTTCTTATGCAATCCTGCCACATTCCAGTGATAATATCAAAAAAATCAGCCTCTCCACTTTGTTCTACACAGTATTTTGAACCTTTATATAATCTTGGCCAGTGAAACTGTTTTTCTAGGAAACTCATATAGCAACTTCCTATTAATGCAATTGAAACCTATGGTGAAATCCATGAAATTCAAGATTAGTTTCTCTCAAGCAAGTAAGGCTCTTTCTCAATCCATCGTCTGAGTAAAGATGTGATCCACACACAATCTTTTAGGTCTAAAATCTGCTTGCTCAGTACACAGGTTTGCATCTAAGATCAACCGGATTCTGTTAAACACTATAGATTACTTTCTCAGCTACTGACATACCAGGTCTTACTCTTTGCCAGTTATCACACACCAATTGGTGACATTTCTCTGATAATTTACAGATCACACTTTTCTTCCAATCCTCTCAGCAGAATTATTTTCTCTCCCAGACGATATCATAAAGTTTATGTAGTGTTGTTGTAGCTGTGTAGGACCAAAGATATTAGAGACACAAGTGAGTAAGGTCATCTCTTCCAATGGACCAACAGGGAGGGATGCTTTTGAGCTGCACAGAGCTCTTCCTGAGGTTTGGGAAAAGGAGCTGTCATTTCAAACAGAAAAAATCTGATCTCTTCCAGAGCTGTACGCAGTGTTGTTTTGGCCATGTCCTGGAACTGTCAAGACTACAATTCCACTGCAAACAACAATGGAAGATAGGGAATTTTGCCATCTGAAATAGAAACTTCTTTGCCAGAGCTGAAAAGCTCTTTGTAGTTTGCAAGTTCATCTCTTTCACTCACAGAAGTTGGTCTAATAAAAGATATCACCTTACCCACTTGTGTCTCCTGTAAAATTTACATATTTCATGTACTCCCCACATCCTCACACGTTTTAAGTATTTCAGCAGTGACTTTATTTTGATCAGGTTCTTTGACATTCTTTCAGCTTCTTAACTGTGTTCTCTGTTTCTGATATTTTTAATGGTGAAATATTCAGTTCTTCTCCTCCTTTGCATTCATTAACTGGAATCGTAAATTCTGGTTGAAATGTTCGCACCATGGTTCTTTTCTGCTATCATTGTCAACAATCTTCCATCTTTACAAAAATACTCTGAACCATGATGATAATTGTTTATACATTTAAAACATTTCTTGGAGTCACTCCTCAATGATGTTTCTTCAGCTTCTCACACACCTAACAAATCGTTCTCGCCTCTCAACTTGATTATCTCTTCGTGTTTCTGTATATGCCTCTGTTGCTGTCTGCACTGTCCTTCTTGCCCTATCACCTGTTTGCACCTTTTATAAAGGCATTTCTTTTCTCAATCAATTTCCATATGGATGGCTGTATTCACCCTTTTCCTCAATTCTGTTGATCAAAGTGAGGTTGTGTCAGCTTAGCAAACATCTCTAAAGCAAGCCAATTGCTCTTCTGTAGCATCATGTATTATGCACCACTTTTGACATCCATTTGGGAACTGGATTTTAAAAACCTATTTGTTCCCTGGTCAGACAATTTCTTTATGTCAGATACCATCTCTCTTTTCTTATTGATTTGTCTTTTTTAGTTTTCTACTAACTGTTCTGATGACATCATAATGATCACTCTCTAAGTCAACCCTTATAAAAGATCTTGTAACCAGTAGTGAACTTTCTCCATCTGCTGAAGATAATGCATTCCAGCTGCTTCTTGGCAATTCCACCAAGTTTGTTTCCTGAGATGGGAGAAAAGTGTCTCCCCACCACAACACATAATACCGTAAACTTCCAATAATCCTGCACCTTTAGGACCCAGGGGGTGCTGGATTATCAGATATGCCAGACTATCAGAAGGGGGGGCTATGAGGGGTCTGGGGTGGAGTAGGGGGGGATGCACCCCTCGGTGCTGCGGGACCAACCCGGCAGCACCCCAGCTGCTCTGCCTCAGACTTCCTCAAGTCAGCCGCTGCTGAAACTGACCAGCAGCTGACTCGGGGAAGCCTGGGGCAGAGCAGCTCGGACCACTGGAGTTTTACTGTATATACATTCTTTACAATTTCATGAATCTTTTGCTGTTGTCCATTTGCCACTTAGTTCCATATTTACCCCATGCAATGTTTGTACCCAAATGACTTGGGCATTCATACCTCTTATAACCAGAACTACCATTATAAGTATGAACCAAGTTTGTCTTGTGGGGGAGTATGTCTTTTGCTTGCTTTTAGTTCGCTGCTGGCTGAGCCTCCACTAAACTAGTGCCACAGTATCATCTGCTCTATATGTGGAAATATACTATATACAACCCCTTCCTCCCCCGCATTATACATTATGTAATAATTTTCATCTGTTCAAAACAAGTGTAGAATCATGTTAGTATTTTATGTACTATTTGCATAGATATAATTGACTGCACAAGGTGCAAGACAGAGAATGAAGCCTCAAATGTTACTAACATTTCTAGAAACTTTGAGTCTATGTATTAATGAAACAATAAGAATGCTGCAGAGTAGATATTTGCTGTGACTGCATTGGGCATAACTGTTGTCATAAAAACTGAATGTGGTGACATTTTAGATTTTTCCAAGATTTAGGCTTTCACAAAACGTTAAAATAATGTTTTGGAATGAAAGTTCACTCATTTGTTTATAGTCTGCATATTATGACTTTCCAAAAGTATCACAAGTATCACAAGTATCACAAGGTGTTGGGAATAATGTCAGGTACCAGGCCAGGAATCAGAACCAGAAATAATATTGGGGACCTGGAATAGGGCAGGACATCGTGAAGTGGGAGCAGACAGAGGTCTGGGTTAAGAAAACAGGAACCAGGAGCAGCCAGGAATAAAAGGCTTAAGAACCACATAAGCAGGAAGGGACTGTACTCGCAGACAACTAAGGATTCTGCCAAATGCTCGGATAACTCCATGTTGTTACTTCCTGGCTCATATAGTACCTCTTAGCCAATCAGGGCAAGCTCTTCCCTGGACCTTTCCTTCGTTACTCAGGTGAGTTGCTGGGTGGGAGTTCCCTACCTAGGGACTCAAATTTAGATCCTGTGAGGTCTGTGACCCCTCGCAGGAAGCTGAACAGCACCTATCCCTATTATGATGTGATCTAGCCACTATCAGCTTCTTGAGCAGTAAAACTAATCAGATTCCAATTTTGTTAAATATTTTATTTAGATATTACCATGTTGGTGCCTATACCTGTGCCTAGATATTTAGGTAAATAGACACTGTCTGATAGTCTTCTACTAATAGTCACTGTTCCTAAAAAACTGTTGGTAATCAGACCCTTATGCTCACATTTCTGAAGTTTGACTCTCTGTTGTAAGAATGCGCCTCCACAGATCAATTTGCAGGACCAGGTACATAACAAGGAGAATGAGCCACTGAGAATTTGTGTCTTCAGGCCATTGTATGCTTTCTCCGTTGAATCAAGCAAACTAAAAATATAAGAAATCATTTTGGTTGCTACATGACACACAGCGGTGTGAAGCAACTTTTTACACTGGCTATAGTGCCCCACCATTCAATACAGCTAGGTGGTTGTTTTCTATTAGGGATGTTAGATATCAATTAATTGACTAATTGAGTAACCGCATCAAAACTTAGCGGTTACACGATTATTTGATAGTTCCCAGGGACGGTGCTGGCAGCCAGTGCACTCCTGGCCCCAACTCCCAGGAAGCCCCCTGCCACCCTGCGCTGCTACCTTTCTATCACAGGCAGCAGCATGGGGTGGCAGGCAGGAGCTGGCCCACAAGGGGAGCCGGCATCCCATGGAGCAGCCTCTGTCCGCCATGGGAGGCAGCAAGGGTGAGGGAAAGGAGGCTCCGCAGAGCCAGCATGCGCAGACTTAAAAGCCCGTGTTTATCTGCTCCCACCTGCCCCTCCTCATCCTCTGCGCAGCTGCCTCTATCAAATGTATTGAGTCAAGTCCAAATCTACTGAGTAAGACAAAAACTTCTGCATAGAAACTTTGTGCACCCAAGTCCTTATGGGCACGATCAGCTCTGTGTATTAAAAATAGCACTAGTCAGCAGGCTCTCCAATATGTCCAATTGTCCAGCTGAAGCTCTTGTCTCTCTGGCACAATTGAGCTGTTTGGGTCCACGTATACAGAACACAGGGAGGAAGTCGGCCAGTTTGACTCCCCAGTTGCAGAAACAAACAGAAAAGGGGAAACGGAGAAAATGGCCAGCTGTTCTTATGGAAGCCTCAGAAAGGGTGGCTACCGTGATATAGGGTTTTCCATTAGAAACCAGCATACCATTATTGCTCTCTTCAGATAAACAGGCAAAAGAGGCATGCAGAAGGCAATCAAAATTACAAGTATAAGACACCCAAAATACGCAAAGTAAATTAAATATATGAAAACGTAAATAAGTAAATAAAAAGTGAATATAATGATAAGTTACCTCCCCATATACCCTTTTTTAAAGCTATGATTTCTTTTCCTCTTTTTTCTCCTTCTTCTAATCTGATTACTAGTTATTTGACCAATTCAGCCTGCAATCTAATACCAAGCAATTTCCTTCATAGCAGAAAGATGTCACAAAAATGAGCAGTTGTATCCTTTCCCTCCGGCTACATAACAATTGTGTGATGACAACTGCTTTTACCTGGACTGGTGTCAGAGAAACAGGTTTCCCTAATGCAGAGGTTCTCAAACTTGTGATGCCGTGACCCCCTTCTCAGTTGCTCGTGACACCTCTCCATTGCTGCGACCCCCCCCCCTCTAAGTTGCTTGCAATCCCCCGGGGGGGTCAGGACCCACAGTTTGAGAAATGCTGCTCTAATGAATGATCTAGAAAATAATACTCTAGGTGGAATAATAATATCCATATAATTTTAATAGTATTTATCCTTTAACTGTTTAATAATTCACTTAATTTTGAAATGCAAAACATGTTATGATAAACATTTTTTCTTAGGTATATGGCACACTTAAGATCATTTTATTTAATAGGAAAAAGGCCCGTGTTTTTTCATTTTTAACTGATGATGAGTTTTCATGCAAATAGAGCTTGATGCAAATTGGAAAAAAGGAATAATCTAGTATATAATAAATCTGTCATTTGCCACTTTAACATAAAATTAAAATTAAGGCTCACTTAGGGTTAAATAAATGTCAGTTAAACCGTATAACTGATTATATATCCTCTGTGTTAGCAAAAAGGAGTACCAAAATTTGTGTACGGACTATATTTAATTGCAAATGAACACTGATTGCCAACTAACAAGTTACTTTTTCAGGAAAATAACTAAAAAGTACAAATGCAATTCACAATTAAAATGTATTATTTAAATCTCTTTAATTTGAAATGTAACTACCTGAGTATTCTTTTAATAAAGATTTCCTTTCTCAAACCATTCCAGAAGACACTAGTTAAAGTAAATCCAGCATTTGGGTCTTTGACCCAGATTCTGTAATGAACTTTTGAGATTTTTAGTATATTTAATGCTCATGTGCAATAATGTTCATTTGATATCAGTGGAAAGTTATCTGTTTAGCCACATAACATGACAAACAAAAGCAGTGTAAAATAACCCTACAAGATTACGTACCATCCCTCAATTCCATTCTCAGGGAACCAGTCCTATGGGCCAACAAGTTCTGTTCTTTTTTTTAATTTAGATTCTTATACTTCCCCTCACTCCAACACTCTGTTCATCATTATGAAAATGTCACATGCTTGACTTTATAAGTGCATACATACATATGACCAAACAACCTGAAGGATTCACAGTCCATGGTTGAAGGTTGAGACTGCAGGGCCAGCATCGGCCACAAATTTTCTGGAACCACACCTTTGGCAGAACCTCTCAAAAACTCTGAATCTCAAAGTACCATCATTGTCTGGGCCTCATCCTAAACAAGAGACAATCAATCTAAGAGGTTTAGACATGCACTGGACATGAAACTTCTTCTTTGGACTTACCTCTTACTACAGAACAGAGGAAAACAGTATACTTATAGTGCTGCATAAAGAGCCATGTGTAGCAGTTTGGGTAACCGCTAAACATATTGATTACCCATTTACACGGCTACACTCTTATATACCTACTATATACAACCAGAAATCTCAGAAGACTATGATTGAAAGTGTGATGTAAAATGCCACACAGAGTGGACTAGCCCTAGCCACCACAGACAGTAACAAGAAATTGGGGAAGAGGGGTTCAGGAGGGAGGTGTCCAGAGTGAAGCCACCTTTACCTAACCAGGGCAGGGGCGAGGGCTGCAGCCACTGCAGACAGTAGTAGGCAAAGTTCTCCAAGCTTTGGTGTACTGGGCACGCACACACATAAGTGGAATACTCATCTGAAACCATTGAAAAAATAACTTGGCTTTACTTTTCATTATCAACACACTTCAAGAAAAGATTTCTGAAATGAAAAGCTACTTTCATGAATTAATTCAGCTTTCATTTTACAGTGCATCATTAAAACTCAACGGCTACATCTACACTGGCGTGATCTTGCACAAGAGATGTGCTTTTGCGCAAGAGCATCAATGCCAGTGTAGATGCTCTCTTACGCAAGAAAGCTCTGATGGTCATTTTAACCATAGGGCTTTCTTGCGCAAGAAATTCATGTTGCCTGTCTACACTGGCCTCTTGCGCAAGAACAGTTGTGCAAAAGGGCTTATTCCTGAGCGGGAGCGTCAGAGTTCTGACACAAGAAGCCCTGATTTCATAAATTAGAACGTCAGTTTACTTGCACAAGAACACGCAGCCAGTGTAGACAGGCAGCAAGTTTTTGCACAAGAGCGGCCGCTTTTGCACAAGATCACACCAGTGTAGACACAGCCTACTAGTTTACGATTAGTGGAAAATACCCAGTAGAAGACGAGAGGGAATTCAACTAACTGGTGTACAACTTACACTTCAGACAAATTATTTATGATGCACTGGAAAGGGTTTGTGAAAGTTAAGATCGTTTGTGTTCTATTCATTGGTACTTGTTATCTAGGACTACTAGGTATCAAACTGAAAGGCATTTTAAAACCATGTGTAAACACCTTAACTGAAAATATTTCAGCTGGTTTACACAGCCATGGACACTACCATTAATAGATCTTATGTATATTAAAATATTACTTTTCCCACCCCTTATCAGTATTTGTGTGCAAATGCAATACTGAAGAGTGTAAATTAAGCTTGAAACGGTGTCTAAGTGCCTACCCTAGAAAACCTTCCCTTTAAAAGGTCTGTTTTAGGCTTTAGTTACCATACTCATCAAGGTGAATAAGCAAGTTTACAGATGTTGTTTCGGTCTGTCTAGGACACTGCTACATTGGTTCATATGAAGAGGATTAGCTCATAGCTAAACCAAAAAGGCTAGAAATGGAAATGTAAGTTTAAAAATGAAAACTTGCACTGTGCAGACTTGATCTATTATAGGAACCAGTTAAACAAATGAAACAGACAGCTAGTACACTATTAAATTTGAATTAAATTGGATATACTACTCCATTTTCCCTGTTCAGATACATAACAAGGTGGGTAATAGAGTTTTTCAAAGACTTTCTAACCTCTCCTGGGACTCTCATGATTGAAGAGAATGCCATTCACAGCAAAGAGATTGTAGGCCTCCCTGAAGTTCACCACAATCCAATAGGCATACAGCTTGGCTGCTCCTACAAAAATAATTTAAATGTTACATCTGTAATCACACCCACACACATTTACACAGAGTAAGAAATTCAGTTCTTTATAGAAAGATGAACTAGCATCTGATTAATTCTCTCAGTGTGTCATATTTCACCATTAAACATTCATCCCAATAAACAGCAACTGAATGAGAAACACTCCTTTCTGTACAGCCATTGTCTTGGCCAGGAAACATTAAGGCACCCATCGCTTGTTTTGCTATGCACACTCAAACATCACACGTTTTCTTTTACAATATAATTAACACTGCCAGAGCGTGTGAAATATGCATGCTGGTGACCTCTGTTAATAAGAAAAATTACTTTGAGGGAATAAATGAAAATCTGGTGCCTTAACACTCAGTTGATTTGAAACTTTATCACTACTGTCTTCCATGCACATTGCTTTAATAAGTGTTTCAAGTTAGTTCATGAGAGGAGTGAGCTCTTGGGAGATTTTCATTTAGGCAGCAAAAAATATTAAACTTTATCAATTCTGTGCTATCTTACAACTCTTCACTCCGATGGAATCACCCCTCCCTCATCCTTTTAAAAAAGTTCTCTGCTCCAGATCTGAATGAACAAGGTTGTGTGAAGTGAGATGGTAATTTAGCACCCTCAGGCAATGGCAGCAAATACTTTTTATTTAGTAATTTATAAAGGTATGCTTCTCAACATGTCTAGTCACTTTTGTTCTATCTTTATTTTAATCTCATACCCAAATGACTTCAGTCCTGAGATACAAGGAGCGCACGTAGGCATGCGCGCACATGAATACTCACCATATGGAGACCTGGGATAAAAAGGAGTAGTCTCCTTTTGTGGTATTTCTTGCACTTTCCCATAAAGTTCACTGGTTGAGGCTTGGTAGAACTTCACAGAGTTGATAAGGCCACAGGTCTTAACAGCATCAAGAAGCCGTAAAGTACCAACTCCATCAACATCAGCAGTATATTCTGCTAGGTCAAAAGAAATCTTGGTAGGAGGGAGATAGGAAGAAATACAATGAGAGAGATTTACTAAAGGCAACCAGAAATGCAACAAGTATACACAACAAAGTCACATTTATACCTGACACAAAACAGAATCAGCTATATGTTTTCAGTCGGATTTCAATTTTTAATTTATAAGAATATCCAAAATATTTACAAAATACACTGAGAACCAAAAACAGGCTTCTTCAACTTGACTACAAAACTAAGAAGCCCAAAGAAGCAAAGTCTGA
Organism: Pelodiscus sinensis; assembly: GCF_052426305.1. Classification (NCBI taxonomy): domain Eukaryota; kingdom Metazoa; phylum Chordata; order Testudines; family Trionychidae; genus Pelodiscus; species Pelodiscus sinensis. The sequence continues at coordinate 119,301,610 of NC_143053.1, forward strand.
GAGACTGGTACCTGTTACCAAAAGGCATTACCAGCCCAAGAATGCGAAAGACTGAACACACAAGGGGGAAAAATTGTCACAGGATTAGGATATAGACTTAACCAAATTGGGCTTCAGACAAGTAATTTGGGGGGAGGAGGGAAGTAAAGCTCCGAGTCATTTAAGGGGCCAAAATTAGATGCCCCTCTGTGTTTATGAACATGCTATGATAAAACACAGCCTGTCCTGAATTCTAGGGACTTGACTTCCTCTCTATTATGTTAAGGTGCCCCTTTAAGCAACCTTGCTTAAGGCACAGGCATAAGAAACGGTGAGTAGGGCTCCAGAGCCATGGGATGATGTCAGACTCTGAACTTTCATGGGAAAAATGTTTCTTGCTCTCACAGTTGTGAGGAAAAGCTTGAAAGCTTCAGAAAGCTTTCTGAAGACAGAGTAGCAGCAACCACTAACGCCAGGCAGAAACTACTTGGCTACATACTCAACACCAGAGCAGACCTGGATGCCGCTGCTCTGGCAAAGAGGACTTGTTAGGGATCTTGTTTGAATCGCTGGGCTCTGTGGGATCGGCTCTCTACTGGTGGGACATAGAAACAAACCCAGGTTCCATTTCTCCTATCTGATTTTGAGTTCCAAATATCAGAATCAGGGGGAAAAAGATGATCTTCTCCCAAATGTTACCTATTCATGGCACCAAAATGAAACACTATTCCCAGCAGATGGTGCAGATCTGTGATCCTTCCTTCTCCCTTTATTCCATGTTTTGACAAGACGGAAATAGTTAACAGTGATGTCATTTAAATTAGTATTATTGGGTATCTGAACTATTATCCCACTGAAAAACAAGGTAGTTCACATATCTTAGAGGTACTGTTTCAGGGTCTTTGCAGATTCAGGCAGAAAACACTTCATTCATTTTACATTTTTCCCCTGCAATCTTAAAAGGTAGAGATTTAGGGCTCTTCTGCAAAGCAACTTGAACCCAAGTAACTAAATCAATTGTAATTCACAACTCTACTTATTTTGGCTTTGTCTACATTCAGAACATTAAAGCGCTGATGCAACAGTGCTTTAATGGGACAGTGAGATGGGGATGGCAGTGCTGGGAGAGAGCTCTTCCAGCACTGCAGGTAAACCACCTCCTTAAGAGGACTAGCTAACAGTGCTTGGCATGTGAGTTCTTACACTGGCCATTTGTAGCGCTGTAACTTGCCTTGCTCAGGGCGGGTGTTTTTTCACATCCCCTGATCGAAAAAGCTACAGCACAGTAGCTTGCCAGAGCAGACAAGCCCTTAGTTGCAAGCCTGATTTTGAACATAAGTTATATGAAGATTAGGGATGTAAGCGACCAATCAACTAGTTGACTACCCAATAAGCATATGTTTATCAGGTAATCAAGTAGTGACTCGACTAGTCGCTTCCCCCATTAAAAGCTGGTTTCCCCCAGCATTACCTCCAGGGGGAGGGGAGCAGGGGAGGCAGAGGAATAGCAGGGGGACCCAGTACGAGCTGGGAATCAGCTGATTCTTGTCTCATGCTCGGTCCCAGATGCTGTGCCTCTGCTTTTTAAATGTATTAAGAGTCACGAGGCTCTTAATACATTTCAAAGGCAGAGTTGCAGTAGGGTTAGCTCCTGGGGCTGGGAGCTAACCCTGCTGTGGCTCTTCTCCCCTTATTGACTAATCAAGTAGCTGATTAAAGGCAATTTAACATCCCTAATGAAGATAAGGCACTCTTATTTAAAAAAAGTTTCCTCACACAAATTTGAATTAAAACTACTCAAGATGTGAATTAAAACGGAAATAAAGACTTCAGTTCCAGACTACTATGTAGACAAGCGCTTCAGCATAATTCAAGCTGTGATTTAGTGGGGAAAAGCAATACAAAATTTTGTGACATTCATTTTTAAAACATAGCAGCTGCTTGAAGCTTTTCAAGCTTTTCTTTGAAAGGTCAAAGAATATGATAAGTAGCATAATTAATTATATTTATCACCTGTCTCTCCAATTTATCACATGGATATCACTTCCAAACATATGAGGTATTGAAATAAAATGAAATAAATTACACATTTCCCCTGGTCTGCAATGGGGCTAGAATTTCCTGCATAGTATATATTATTTCTTCCATATTCCCCAATGATAATCCCTGCTCATGTACAAATCATTGTAGACTATAGTACATGTACACTGTAAAATGTACATCAGGTGAGTTCAGATGAGAACAAATCTTTTCTAAAAAATCCCTAATTATAAATTCTGTGTCCGAAGTGAACACTGAGTCTACAGTAGCAATACTAAAAACAGCTCTCCCTGGGGAACGCACAGACCAAATACACAATGCAAGCTTTTCCCTCTTGCCTTAAGAATGACCTCACTCTTCACCTGGAAAAATCATTCTGCAGGGTGTGAGGTAATTTTGCCTCCATGTCTCGAGTGTCTCTTGAGCAGAAACTGACAGCTGTATGTGTGTTTGGTGTTTTTGTAATGTGGGCTATTGTTCACTGGGGATTGGGCTCAAGCCACTAAACTCATTTCAATTAGGACTGCAGGTTAGACTAGAATGGCATCCATGAAAGCGAAAAATGTATACTTTATCGGCTACACGTACTAACTCCAATAATGCAGTCTTCTAAGACACTTCACCCAGTACAGTGGAAGTAATTGTTAGCGTGTAAACCTGGATAACTTCATAACATGGGATTTTGTTTTGTGTGACAAAGGACAATGTTTTGCAAAAACATACCAACCTGCCTTACCAAAATTTGGCTGCTATGATTGCAACCAGATAATGAGGAGAAAATAGAAGCATTAAGAGGGGAAAATGAAGTGAGAAAATTCCTGAACCATTGGCAGAAGGATAGAACCAACACTAAGATCTACAACTCCCATTACACACACACACACACACACACACACACACACACACACACACACACACACACACACACACACACACACACACACACACACACACACGCCCCAAAAGGCCAACTCTTCCATAGTGCTGAGTGCCAACCACATCTTTCAGAATCTTGCAAGTTTGGTCCCAGAAAAAAAAAATTAAGGAATCTTTTTTCATGCTAGGTTTTGAGTGCCTTCAGCTCCCACTGATTTCAAAGAGAGAGGTCAGAAGTTCATAGGAGACAGCTCTCAGGTTCTAGGAAGTATTAGGAATCTAATGACAATTCTAAATTTTCAAATATAAAATGGTTCAATATTTATCCATATTGGACCTCCCTTGTCTGGTACCCTCAGGACCTCACTGGCCCTGAATGAAGGGATTTGCTGGACCAGAGGAGGTCCCTCTCCTCATGACCCATGCTGCCCAGCTGTCATCAGGCTAGGGCTCCCGTCTGGACTCAATATTGTCCAAGCACCCCAGATCTCTCAAGCTGCCGCTGGCCCCCTTGCTGCTGGGGCCGAGATCCCTGGCCAGGGCTGGGGCCAGAACTCCCCACATGCCACCCATTCTGCCCCTCCCCCGACACCGGGCTCCTAGCTAAGTCACCGGTCCCCATTACCGCACTCCTGCCCTATCCCCAGAGTTCCCTGTTCCTGAGCTCTGTGGTCAGACCACGGATGCTGCCGGACCAGAGAGTTAAGGTTCACTGAGGTACAACCTGGTTAAAATGTTTATTAAAATCAGGTTGCATAGATATATTAGAACACTTTGAGATCATGTGATCAAAAAGCATAAAATTACCATGACAAGTCACATGGTGACCTTCTTATCCAACTTAACACAGATGATAATCAACATTATCTAGTGCAGTTATCTCCAGTGCGGTATCTGTGGGCGCGATGGCACCCGTCGGGACATTTATGTGCGCCCGCCTAGTGACCAGAGCCGGCCTGAGCCATTCTTGCACCCTGGGCGCCCAGCGCATGCACAGCCCCTGCCCCAGGCATGCAGCGCATGCGTGGTGCCACCCCTGGGTGCGTGGCACACGCGCAGCCCCAAAAGGTTGGGGACCACTGATCTAATGGTTTGCTAGTTTGAATATGCAGTTTTTATTTTAATTACCAACTGAATCTTTACACAAGAGCTGTATTTTACAAGGTATTTCAAATATGATTTCCCAATCAATAGTTCAAAGCCAAACATAGCAAGCAAGGCCTTTAATAAGATTTAAATGCTTACTGAAAGCTATCTAAATGAAAACACATGGAGTTCTACTCTCCAAATGAACACATTCCTATCATATCTCTGAGTACGGTATACAGGCATAGAAATTTACTGATACAGTAAACTTCTGATAATCCGGCACCTTTAGGACCCAGGGGGTGCCAGATTATCAGATATGCTGGAGTACCGGAAGGGGGGCAATGAGAGGTCTGGGGTGGGAGGAGGGGAGGTCGGCAGGGAACTGCGCAGCATAGGAGTGGGTGGCGCTGTGGGACCAACCCGGAAGCACCCCAGCTGCTCTACCCCTGGTTTCCCCAAGTCAGCTGCTGTGGTTTCAGCAGTGGCTGACTTGGAGAAGCTGGGGGCAGAGCATCTGGGGTGCTGCCGGGTTGGTCCCATAGCGCCACCCCTCACCTGAGCGACGCGGCGGGACCAACCCGGCAGCACTCCAGCTGCTCTGCCCCAGCTTCCCCAAGTCAGCCACTGGTCAGTTTCAGCTTGGGAGTTGCTTCAAAATAACTTCCCTTATTTCGAAATAACAGTCTCTCCACACTACCAAGCCTGTTATTTCAAAATAAGGGGCTGGTTATTTCAAAATAACCCATGCTTTCCTTGGGGAACAAGCTTATTTTGCAATAGTTATTTTGGGAGTTATTATTCAAAATAAGTTATATTGAAATAATTTCCAAGCTTAGTAATGCCCCTATAGTCAATATGACACTCAACACAAGTAAGGACCACAGAAGCTAAGTGAAATCCTGACCCCACACAAGCCAACAGGAATTTTGCCATTGACTTCAGACGTGCTAGGATTCTATCCTCAGGCTCTAACTGAGAAGATCACATATTAAGTTTGGTGAGCTAAAATGCAAAGTACAATTACTTTACAAAAATAATAACCATTATAAACTATAATAAACATTATTTAGGAATTGGTTCATCCCTATGTGAAAGGGAGCAGCACAACTTCTCACATAGGGAGTGATTATTGAAAGAAGGAGGCTTTTATTAATCATCTGAGGAGATAAATAAAACATTCACTTAATTTTAAAAAGTGCATATTAGTAGGTAAACAGAGTTTAGCTGACTTATGGCTTCCTCTCTCCAAGCACATGCTGATCAAGCTTCCACTCACTGCTGCAAAAAAACAAGGTGCCTTATGGCAGAAATGTATTTTTTAATCTGAAAAAAAACAACAACAAAATAGATACAACAGCCATAGCAGCTTTTTTTTTTTTTTACAATACCAGTCTCTGTGGGAATGCAAAGAAGCTGGTGTCCAATGCCATGGAGAAGACTGACATTAATATAGAAATGCTTGTGTCTGTGAAATGCATTTGTAGACATATATACAGTTTTGTACACATTTAAGGCATATGTTTCAGTATGATTCCTTCCCTTAAAACTGATAGAGACAGTTGCTGACGATCTAACCTGAGCAAAGCAAGCAGTGGAGAGAGAGAGAGAGAGGGCCATCATCTGCTTTAGGAAGCAGGGCCTCAGCCTGGAGCTTCCTCCCACACTCGGAATGCCTCTTCTTTCCCCTCACCTCATCCCACACCATGAGTGAGTGACTGAACGGAGGGAAATCCTATGACAGAAGGGGAAGAATGGAGTAAGTGATGGGTGGGATGGAGCCCTGGAGAAGGGGCAAAGCACGAGGGTTCCGTTTCTTCCGACCATCATACTAAACTTAAATCATACTAAACTTTGTGGCCAAATTAACTGCCCCTCATCCTCACCCTCCAAATACACAAGGAGCATTAGGGCTCTATACCAGAGTTGTTTGTTTTTGTTGTTCTTCCTTTTCTGGGATAATTTTAGCCTTAATCTAAGCCTCACCATAGATGCCAAAACTCCCCATAGCTCAACTGCCAGTGTGGCAAAAAACTCAGAGGATATGTTTTTTGGTTTTTTAAAGAAGCCCTATTTCCTGGCAGAATTTTTTCCTAGGAATATATGAATCATGCAAGATTAATGGTCAAAGGGGTTGGCAACAAAGCAATCTTAGGAAGTTGAAGTGAGTTTTAGAAGAAAGGGAGGGTTCAAACTTCAACTGAGCCAAGTAAAGGCTCAGTGCAGCTGGGGCATGAGTTCTATTCTTTTCTATATAGGGTCTTACACTCCCCTCTTCACTCTAGTACAGGAATTCTCAAACTATGAGTAGAAATCCCAAATTTGTTGCAACCTCATTTTAATGGGGTCACCATGGCTTTTGTTGATCCTGTGCCCCAGCAAGTCTGAAGCCCAAACCTAAACCACATCACCCAGGGCTGAAGCCCAAACCTGTCAGAGACAGCAAGGTAAAAAAAAACATGTCTTTTACCAGGGCTCAACAAACCGTGGCAAAAACCACTCACCAGCCCTGCACTGTGCATGCGCGAGACCCACACTGCGCATGTGCAAACCTCCAGTGAACCGGGCGACCGGCTGAAATCTACTCACCACAGGCGAGTAGATAAGTGGATTTATCAAGCCCTGCCTTTCACTCATAGAGGACAGTGGTGAGGTTTGTGATGGCCCTTAGTTCTTGGGGAACTCATTCCACCGTGTCAAACTTGGCCCAGAGAAATCCATCTGCCACACAGATGAGTATTACCCTGATAGCAGACTATTCCACTGTCCCATAGTAGCAAAAAAAAAAAAAAAAAAAAAAAAAAAGTTGACTAAGGTCTTCATCTGAAAGGTCTATTCAATTTTTTTATATACCATGGACCCTGTTCATTGAACACCTTGATAATAAAGACCAAAATTTTGCTCATGATTCAGTATTCTATGGAAGCCAGAACAGAGAGTGGAGGACAGATCTGATGTGCTCACAGTACCCCATGGTGCTGAGGAGATGAGCAGCAGTGCCCTGTATGAGCTGGAGTATCCCTAAGTGCTATAGGTTTTACATCCAAGAATATGGTACTGCAGTAGTCCTGATGAAAGTGATGAAGGAATAGTAGCTCTAAGCCGCCTTTCTACACCTAGTTATTTAGGCTGTCTAGTATCTAATATAATCTGACAATTTAGAGCAGCCTAAAATGGCTTTTGGAATTATGCATGTCTACATTATGCTTAATGCCGATGATATGTTCAGAGAGTTTAACAGCAAAACACACTCCACTTCATATGCTGAAACAGTAACTTTTCATGATTTATGACTTGGCCATTCTAGCCAAATTTTTATGAGGACAACACAAGACTCAGACTATCCCCTTGACAAATTTCAAGATCTTGCTCCAAATCTCTGAAGTGATCTTCAAAGAAACAGTAAGAAAAAATGGGTTAGTGTTGTTTAAAACTAGGGATGTAAGTGACTAGTCAACTATCCAATCAGCAAGGCTTCTGCACAATCACAGGCTCCTAGCACCGACCATGGCCCCACCTTCCAGTCACTCCCCCCGCCCATGCCAGGCTTCCGTCTGGTGCGCAACCGGAAAAATCAGAGAATATTGGAGAGAGGCAGCAAGGTGGGGGAGCCAGATCTGTTGCTGGGGGGGGAGCCAGCTTAAAAGCTGGCTCCCTCCAGCACCATCTCAGTGGGGAACTGCTTGAGTCCCATGCTCCCTGTAGCGCTTCTGCTACATTTCAAAGGCAGAGGTGCCTTATTGACTAACTGAATAGTCGATGAAAATTACATTGACTATTTCATTAGTTGATTAATCTAAATTTAACCTCCTTAGCTTAACCTGCCTATTTTCCTCTTGCTCCTTTATCAAAAACGGCGACATGCTTTTTTTTAAACCTGTAGCAATCAAAAATTCAGTCCCCAAGGCAGAGAGTGTGCATTGAAAATTGAGCCTGAAAAGTTAAAAGTCTGAGTTATGAGCAAACTGATGAAAGCAGAGTATAACTGGAAGTGCTAGGCAACTATGGACTATCACCCGGTGTGCTGGTCATGCCACTAAGCCTACCTACCTGCCCCGTGGGACTCCCCGCCACTCTGTCCTGCTGGGTCAGACGCTCTGGTCTCCCAGCCAAGGCACAGGGTTGGGGTAACTGCCCCCAAGGAGAGCAACACAGATGACAAACCATCTCAGTTCATAAATCATGGGGGATCTTACATGGTTCACTGGTGTGGGCCCTCATTGGTGTCTTTGAAGCAATTTTTGGCAGACATCTGCCAGTTGAAAACATGTACTGTTTAGAAAAGTCACTGACCGACTGCTATTTTCAAGTTTCAACATCACTCCTTCAGAATTATTTTAATCAAGACAAAGACTTCATTGGCTTTATAAAATATTTAAATCTTTGAAATTTTTGTTTTTAGAAAAACATTGTGACAGTCAGAATCAACTACACAAAGAAACTTGCACAGATTCAAACAGACATCATCTTCCTATCCAAGTGCAAGTAGATGATCATCATACCTAAAGGACTGAGGATGAAAAATCCACTGCAATCTGTGTATCCCACAGACTATAGCCAGAGGTTATTCCACTCTCTCACAAAGAAACTTGGGAACCACGATATCAGCATACTGTACAACAAGCAGAAGAAAATCAAGGCGGAGCTCTCAACATTAGAAATTCTCATTTAAAAAACCAAGCTTCCACACATACTTCCTCTTCTCCAGACTTTACTAAAACTCAACAAACTCCCTACAAGGATCACTTCATCTCCCTTCAGAAGAAAAAGGACAAAAAACTATCCAAACTCCTACACGCCTCAGGCTCTCTCATTCCTGGTACTTTCAACTCATCTAGCAACATTGTCAACCTATCCAACCACAATCTTAGTCCAGCAGAGGAATCTGTCCTATCTCGAGGACTCTCCTTCTGTCCCACCACCCCTACTCACTATTTTTTCTCTCTCTCCACCCTCCTCCCCCAACTCTCCACCTCCCCGCCCTTCCCTTACTTATTCTTGGATCTGGACTTTTAATACTCCAGTCATCTGAGGAAGTGGGTTGTATCCATGAAAGCTCATGATATAATCTACATGTATTATTAGTCTTTAAGGTACTGCTAGACTATTCATTGTGTTTTTAAAGTGTTTAAGTATGTAGCAATATTTGAATAGGAAACAGTCAACAGAAATCACTGAGATTGCAAACCTAAGGCCTGATCCTGTGGAAAGAGTCATGGAAAGAGTTGAGAAATGCTTGGCACCAATTCGGAGGCATGTATCTTTCCACAGGATCGATCAGGCCCTACCTACCTTAGCCATTAATCATCTCTCCTCCTCTGAAGAGCTTCACATAATGGAATGTTCAGATCAAATCGTAATAAAATACGTAAAGAGAAGGAGGAGGAAGAGATGGGATATCACAGAACATGAGATTCTGAATGACCATAAACCTTTGTCACAAAAATGTAACCTCCCCATTAGTTTTGCTTATCTTCCCATCCATTTGTTATTAATTTAATGGAATAGGGGAGTCGTCAGGGTTATTTGATGCAAGGAATTTATCTTGTAGAACAATCTCCAACCAAGTGTTCAAAGACGATAGAGTTTCAAATTACAGAAGGTTTTTTTTTTTTTTTTTTTTTTTACACACTTAGGAAAAAATAGTGCTTACTTTTTTTTAAAATCATTCTAACGGATATTTAGAGCATATCTATGTTTACCTTACACTGCTAAAGCACAATAAGCATGTAGCAAAGCCAGGAAGGGTTTTGAAATGTTGCAACTTCAATGATAAGTGACACTATAATACTCAAAGTTTTCTTACATAGTGAAATCCAGCTGTGCCAGAAGCTTTAAACACTATTCAAAAAAGGCTAAAGGGGCAACTTGCAGAGTCGCTAGAGAACATTAGAAAGGAAGATGTAAAAAGATAGCCAATTCATTTTGCTTTATGTGTGCCAGGGGAATAAAGGACCATGAATAAAATTTGAGAGGGAAACAGTCACTTTGGACATTTTCCTTCATTTTTTTTAAAAACACATTTCCCTGGATAAAGAAATGAACTTAAAAAGTGCTCATTCAAGTTAGAATCAGGCATTATTATTATAATGTATTTTTCTTCCTCATAGCTCCCTTCTGTGGCCCTGAATGCTTTCAAAACATGAAGCAAACATGTTTTTTTAACATAAAATCATGAAAATACCACCAAAATGCAGAAAATAAAAGTTTATTCCACCATTTTTGGAGTCATCCTATTCAAAGCAAGTTGGATTGTTGCTTTTAATTTAACTGCAGGCCACTGGCCAACAATTTCCAATCCTCTTTGAACAACAATTCTTTAATCCACCTTTTAGGGAGCAACCTAATAAAAACACTCCCAAGGTTCTTGACTCAGTTTATTTGTAAACTTCAAGAAGTTAATCTCTTTTGTTAACTGGGAGATGTAAAAGCTATCTCATCTTTTAACACTGTAATCAAAAGATTAGTCTGCTGTGATAGTTTAATAAGAATTCAAAATTCACAATGGCGGGTTTAATATGGGGGCAAACATCACAAAGCAGACTGCTGGTTGTATTTTCTGTAAGTTACTCATGCAAAACAGTTTCCCTGCAGTCCTATTTTTAATGTATATGAAAGACACTTGTCTCCCATTGCAATGGTGTGGCAGGGTTATCTGCTGATTCAGCCTGTTAGTAGCGTTGAAAGTAATACTTGGAAACGCTGACTGATGCCCCACTCATAGCAAAGGATGTTAAGAAGCGGGTAATTGGCTAATCTTGTAGTGGACACAGTTTGAGGCAGCTTTCCTTACCTCCCCACCACCGTGCTGCTACTGCTGCTGATGTACGGGGGGGGAGGGGAGGAGAAGAGGCAGCACCATGGAGATAATTCTGGGAGGAACCGGATTTTAAGCTGTCTCCCCCCTAGCACTGGTTCCTCCTTCCCCACACCTTGCTGCCTCTGATTTACAGGCAGAGAGGGAGAGGGGAACGCAACTGGTCGAGGAGTCGACTTAACTAGTCATAGGTTGTCAGTCCACCCCCCCCCCCAAATATATAATAGGGGAGTGTGGGTCCTACACCAGTGTTTGTTCATAAATGGTCTGAACAAAAGTGCAATTCTGGTTGGCCTCTCTGAAGATGTGCAAAGATGACAATATGGCAATTCCCATTCCTTTTTTTGTGCTTGTAGCTAGGTGGTCACCTTGCTCTAGGTGAGGTAAGGGTTAAATCCAGATCTGGGAGAGGGCTGGGACCATCAAGCAACTAGCTGAGGCAGGTAGCAGTCAATGAGTAGGGGCAGTACAGACATGGGCTACTAAGCTCAGACACACACATTCTTGCTCCAGATGTGGCTGCCAGGGAAGCTATAGATGGTACTTAAGACACAGCTGTGCTGGGGAAAGGCAGGCAGAGCTGCAGAGCTCTGGCCCGACCCAACTCCCAGGAGTCCGAGGGGTACTACAACTGCAGAGAGCCAGCCAAGGCAGCAGGTCCATAACCCCTTACCCATGATGAGTGGCCATTTCAGGCTGCAGTATGTGATTGGCAGTGAGGCAAAGTGGATATAGAGGATTGGGGTTCCCTGGGAGGAGAGGACCTCAGCGTATGGGGGCACTTATGTGGGGAAGTAGAAAGGTGCATCCTGGGCCAAGATGGACATTGGGCCTGACAAGGGGCAGAAGACGACATCTGATGAAGGGAGGCACATTGGCCAATAGGGGCTGGAAGAGCTAAATCTTGAAGAGACCAGCAGGAGTCCCCACACAGTTGAGTCTCAATCCATTACATACTCCTGCACAGGAGCTGGCTAGATTCCCAGCTGGAAGCATAGTTCATGCTGGCTCAAGAAACCCTCATGAACAGCAGCTGTCTGGATAAAACTAGTGAAGACAAGTGAACAACTTAGCCTGCCCTCCAATAAAATTGTCAAACTCGGACTATATGCTGCATTTCTCTTAAAGGATGCAGCAACAGCTATTCTTTCTGAAAGCTAAAATTTCTCCAGAGAGTATAGTTACTGCATAGTCCCTCCATGCAGCCTCTGCACTCACACCTTCTCCAGGCCAAGGTTTATAGATACTGCCAGAAGTTTTGTGTTTTTTTTAAATCAGTGTTCTACTTAAAGAAAAATTACACACTTTTTGTCACTGATCATCTAAGAAAATTACCTTTTAGGCTGCAGTTTCTCATGCTGATGTTCAGTCCCAAATGATCTTATTTTGGAAAGCTCAAAAAGAATCTGGCTGTTTTTTCCACATTTCTTGTGTAACTGAGAAAGTAGTTCCTGAGGTGAAAAATGGCTTTGAAACCCAAAATGCCATGTTTGGCTTGCATGTAGTCTTGAGTATGGGCTGGTGTCCTTGCTATATATAAAGACACTTGTCTCAGAAATAAATAAAATACACTTAACAGGTGCAGAATTTCTAGATCAGGTCATTTTTCAAATAGAAACCAACAAGGATCTCAAATACTGAAAATTTCTAATGAATAAAAGTTGGTGGAACCTGGAAACCATTTTTAAACAAAAAAAATTGTGATTTTTCTTCTTATTTTAGGAGAAAATAGGGTGAAATTCCATTGACTAAAATTTTCTGATTAGCTCTCCAAACGACTTAACTATTGTTTTAACTTTTTTTATTTACAATAATTATGTACAAACGTTGAGATTATTAAAAAATCACAGATATTAGAACCAGGCAGTATCCAGCAATCAGTGTTTTTCCCAGACTTCTAACTTTTAGCGTATCCTCAATTTCATAAGCCAATGAAGTGTTATGCTCTGAAACTTTACATATGTTTTTTACTGAATAAACAGAGATGAGAGGAGGATGAATTGGGCAAATTTTATATGCCCTGAAGTAAAGTCATACCTTGTACCTTCCCTGTGCATGATCCATTACAATTTCACAACAAAACTAAATTTCCTCAACAAGAATGAGTCCTTCTGTGCTTTATTTCCCTGTCTCTAAAATGGAGATGGCAGTGCTTCCCTACATCACTGGGGGCTTGTGAGCAGGGATGTGAATAGCTAACTGGTTACCTGGGAATTGCCCCCTGCTCACGGAGGGCTGCTCCAGCCCCATGGGGAGGCCGGGGGGGGGGGGGGGGGGGGGAGACAGCTAGCTACTGCTACCGGCACCAATGTGAGGGGTGGGGGTGGCAGTGGCAGCCAGGAGTCTTGCATGGGGAGGGGGAGGGGTAAGAAGGGGGAAGGAACAGAAGCTGGCCCTCTCGTGCGCTGTTGCTGGTTTCTGCTGCCAGCCCCGCCCCCTTGTATATAGGGAAAGAGCGGCAGCCCGCTTAATCAGTTAACCAGTTAAACTTTAAAGCTTATCAGTTAAACCTTAATTGATTAATCAGGATAAATTTATGAAAGATAATCTCATCTGAGGAAATGGGTTTTGCCCACAAAAGCTCATGATACTTTACATTTATTTGCATTAGTCTCTAAGGTACCACAGGACTACTCGTTTTTTAAAAAGTTGTTTTTTAAAATTACAGACTAACACATGTACCCCTCTGAGACATTAAAGATTGTGGAAAAAAAAATCTTAGAAATTATGTATCTGTTCACCAGATTGTTGCTTATCCTACAAACAGAAAGCAGATCCTCTATTAATTCAATCTGCAGCCTTAAAGTAGCAGGGTGGATGGGTGGGAGCTCTGCATGGGTATGGAGAGAGCTGCGTAGGGTACATACTGTAAGGGTATGACTATAAAAAAAAAACTTCTGGCTGGCCCGGGTCACAGGTGACAGGTTTATGTGGCTCTGGAGTCCAGACTGAAAAACTGGTGTAGACATTGATGCACCATCTCTATTTCAAACTCTGCCTTCTTAGGGTCTCAAAGGGCCTTAGAGCTCAGGATCCAGTCTGAGTCCAAACACTTGAATTGCAATTTTTAGCCCTGCAGTCCAAGCATGCAAGCTTGAGTCAGCTGACCTGAGCCTGCCATAGCCATTCTGCAGGTCTTATCTCTGTGTAGATGTATCCTTAAGAGTCTGATATGTCTTTATACACCTAAGCAATGCCTCTCTGTCTACACTGGAATTTATACCTATCGGGGGGTGGGGGGAGAGGGAGAAATGCCATGTAGCATCATATTTCACTTTGCATATTCAAACAGAACTTCCATTGACTTCATGTGTCCTGTGAATACTCAGTACTTCTGTAAATGAGACTCCAGGGTCTCAAGTCGGGCACCGAAAATGAACAAATATTTACAAACTGTAACAAGTTTGGTTTAAGTGACTTGCCCAGAATTACACAGGAACTCTGTGGCAGAAGCAAGGCTAGAATCCAGTTCTCCAAGGCAGCATTTAACCACTTTAAGATTCTTTCATTTCCTACCACTCTCTGCCTCATTCACTACACAACTCCAAAGTTCTCAAATGGATGAAGCAGGAGGAGTCTTACAGACAACATTCTCCTCAGTAGAGTCCGATTCTCTCACAGAATAACCAATCCTGTGCACGGAATGAGGCAACGTTCATTCTGACATTTCCTAACTTCTGAGAACTAGAGTTTGGAATCTAACTGATGCTCTTATAATATATTTTAAAATAATTTCCAAGTTTTTCAAAAAGCACACTAAAAAAACAAAATCTGCAATGTGGCACTATACTGGCATCCGGGCCACCAGAAGGTCTGAAACCTTTAGATCTACCACCCAGAAATTGGCCACATGAGCTGATTAATGTCAGCAATACCAGCTTCACCTATAAGACACAGTGTTCTTATATATTATATGTTAATAACGAAGATTAAATATTTTTAGTATGCTTTAATATAGAAACTATTTTGTTGGAGTGAAATAATAAGCCTAAGAAAGAGACTTTCAGTATTTTAGTAAAGAAGACAGAGTGACTATTACTTACTTAATATCTTTGACTTGGTTTCGACATCTGTAAAATGGGGATAATAATCATTACATGCCTCAAAGGGCAAGGCTTAATTAATTACTGCATGTAAGATACTATAGAAGGTTATTGATATAAAAGACACTACCAAAGTGCACTACACACTTACACTCATCATTGCTGTCACTGCAGTTTCAATGTGCTTAAAAGCAAAATCCTTACATTTTCTCCAGCTGTATACTTTCTGGAAGATGACGGATACTTTTTCTATGTGAAAACAAGCACCTCTGTGAACTTAATAGCAACCTCCTCACAAAATTCTCCATTTAATGAAATTATCTGACTCAAAGGGATATGGGTCAGTAACCAGAAATATGTGGGATGAACCAGATAATCCATGTGGACTTGACAGGTATGTGGGAGGGGAGAAAGGGGACAGTTTTCAGGGATAAGAACCATTTGTTAAAACTTTTTGCTTACTTTTTTTTAACTGAATAAGGAGGACACCATTTTCATAAAATAAATCACAAACTGTCAGATCTCCAGCTGGCATCCAATTTGCCTTTTAATGGGATTTTTTTAAATCATTATTTTTAAAATTGAAGTTGAACCACTACTGTTCACACAGCGCAACAGATAGGCATTAATTTAAAAAGGTGTGTTTTAGCTTTTACACTTGTGAAGTATATCATGAATCACAGAAGAACATCACAAGTAATTTGAGCACTATAACCAATTTCATCCTAGATGCTCTTTTTCTTCAATCACCATGTTCTAACAAACATGAAGTAAATATAGCTATCTTGCATTTGAACATTAAGATACAGAGTCTGGAAAACAGTAGGAAGTAGAAATGCTATGCAACTTATATAACTTTCACAATAGTATCATAAGACCATGCATTCTGGGGGGTTATTTCCCTCTCATTTCACTGATTCACAAGATCAATGAATTAGTAGATCATTGAGCTGCAAGATAAAAATACCCAATTACTGGGTTACATAAATCGCCACTACAGGCAGTCCCCGGGTTACGTACAAGATAGGGACAGTAGGTTTGTTCTTAAGTTGAATCTGTATGTAAGTCGGAACTGGCGTCCAGATTCAGCCGCTGCTGAAACTGACCGCCAGTTCTGACTTACATACAGATTCAACTTAAGAACCCCAAGCTTCCCCAACTCTGCCTCGGGCTTCCTGTAGTCAGCGCTGGTCAGTTTCAGCAGCGGCTGACTTGGGGACGCCTGGGGCAGAGCAGCTGGGGTGCTGCAGGGTTGGTCCAGTAGTGCCCAGAGCGGGTGCTGCAGGGCCAATCTGCAGTGCCCCAGCTGCTCTGCTCCAGGGTCCAAAACAAAAGCCTGGTCTGCTGGGGGGGGGGGGCACACTATCCGCGCCCTTCCCCCCCCATTAGACCAGGGACACGGGGAGCAGAGCAGCAGCGGCAGCGTGGTGCTGCGCCTCTGAGGCTTTGCTCTGGCAAAGTCTCAGAGGCGCGGGACCCCCCCCCCCCCCCCGCGGCTGCGGCTTCAGTCCCGGTGCCTGTGGTCTGCTGGGGATGGTCCCCAGCAGACCACAGGCACCCGGTCTCAAGCGGCGGCAGCGGCGGTTCCCACGCTCCTGAGGCTTTGCTCTGGCAAAGCCTCAGAAGCGCGGGAACCCGCCCGGTGCCCCTGGTCTGCTGGAGACGGTCTCCAGCAGACCAGGGGCACCGGAGCAGCTTACAAACGGGGCTTTCTCGCCCCGGAGCTCGCAGGTAGCAATCCGCTACCTCGACCTCCGGGGCGAGAGCCCCGTTTGTAAGTGCGGATCCGACATAAGTCGGATCTGCGTAAGTCGGGGACTGCCTGTATAAATCCATGCAATGTTTCATTCCTTTTTTTATTTTATAAATCTGTTGAGATTGAATTCTAGAGAATGGGCTGACTCTGAAAAGACCTTTCATCTCTAAGGCCTTTAAGGATGACCATGAGAAAAAGCTTTATCGACAGCATCTGAAAAATAAAGGTGTATTCCTAGCAAAGAAAGTGGCGCATAGCAAAAATATAAAATAGAATAATTGCCCCGCTAGCTCCTTTCCTTTCCCCCATCCCCACTGATGGAAGGTGCAGCAGACTACACTGAAGACTGAATGGACAAAGGAGACTACCCTATCTACCCAGTTCTACCTTCCTGTTTTTCCCTTTGATTTTCCATAACCTCTGCTCCCTGTCTCCCCCCTCTCTCCCCGCTCCCGCTGCTTCCTATTTATTTTGGGTCTGCACAGCCTAAACTCAAAACTCCAGTCATCTGAAGAAGTGAGCTGTGCCCACAAAGGCTCATGATAAACATCTACATGTTTTGTTAGTCTATAAAGTGCTACCAGACCATTTGTTGTTTCTATCTTCTCGAGTTGGACCTGCAAATTAGGAATGAGGCATATGGATGGGCATTGCTGTCAAGCCTGAATTGCTAGTATAAGGTATGAATTCATTCTCCATGGCAATTAGCATGGATGGCATCTTTCATAAGCAAGAGTGCACTTGTAAAGATGTTTTTATACACAATTTCAAATACTCTATGGTTTGGGTTTATGCATTCTGTTTCTACTGCATACAAGTACAGTAAACTTCCGATAATAACGGCACCTTTAAGACCCAGAGGGTGATGGATTATCAAATATGCCGGACTATAGGAAGGGGGAGCTATAAGAGGTCTGAGGTGGAGTGGGGGGATGCACCCCTCGGCACTGTGGGACCAACCCGGCAACACCCCAGCTGCTCTGCCCCAGGCTTCCCGGAGTCAGCCGCTGGTCAGTTTCAGCAGCAGCTTACGTGTTGCCGGGTTGGTCCTGCAGCGCCAAGCAGCGGAGCTAGGGGACCAACCCGGCAGCACCCCAGCTGCTCTGCCCCAGGCATCCCCAAGTCAGCCGCTGGTCAGTTTCAGCAGCAGCTGAATCGGGAAAGGAGGGGGCAGAGCAGCTCCAATTGTCCAGCTGCCCGGAGTACCTCCGGGTTCCAGATGGTGCCAGACCATCAGGAGTGCCGGACTTTGGATGCTGGACCACTGGAGTTTTACTGTATTTTGTTTTCATTAGTACTTCTTTTCAATAATACTATTTTTCTTCCATGAGGCAATGAACATGAGTCAAGCTACATTAGCACTAAGAACACCTGCCAACATCATTCTTACATCATTGAAGGAGACAGGAGGGCATGATATGAATTCAGCAAGCTTGAATCTATCAAATAAGCTAAGAAACAATCCTAAATACAGTATCAAGCAAATGCATATAATGTATATAAGTTTATGTATTAGTACTGCAATAGAAAGACCGCTATAGCAAGTGTCCTTTTGATATATGATTGTACATTGTGGCTGCATCTAGACTGGCATGATTTTGCGGAAATACTTTTAATGGAAAAGTTTTTCCGTTAAAAGTATTTCTGCAAAAGCGCATCTAGATTGGCAAGGATGCTTTTACGCAAAAAGTGCTTTTGCACAAAAGCATCCATGCCAATCTAGATGCGCTTTTGTGCAAGAAAGCTCCGATGGCCATTTTAACCATAGGGCTTTCTTGTGCAAAAAATTAAGGTGCCTGTCTACACTGGCCCTCTTGCGCAAGTATTCTTGCACAAGAGGGCTTATCCCTGAGCAGGAGCGTGAAAGTATTTGCGCAAGAAGCACTGATTTTGTACATTACAAACTCAGTGCTCTTTCGCAAATTCAAGTGGCCAGTGTAGACAGCTGGCAAGTTTTTGCGCAAAAGCGGCTCCTTTTGCGCAAAATCTTGCCAGTCTAGATGCATCCAATGTATATCTGCTGATTTGCTTTGGGGTAAAAAGAAAACTTTTCCAGGTCCAGAAACACTGTTTAGAACCGTCTGTTGCAGCAATGTTGAAGAAATGTTCTGAATGGGGAACACAATGTTACATCCAGGCTCCCCTGATATACAGCAAGTTTCATCAGTATGAGCCACCTTCCAAATGCAGGAATGTGGAGAAAAGTGAATTTTGCTTTGAATTAGTAGAGAGAAGAGTATCAGAGGGATAGCCGTGTTAGTCTGCATCTGCAAAAGCAACAAGGAGTCCTGTAGCACCTTATAGACTAACAGATACAGCATAAGCTTTCATGAGCAAAGACCCACTTCATCACATGCATCTGTCGAAGTGGGTCTTTGCCCACGAAAGCGTATGCTCGAATATATCTGTTAGTCTACAAGGTGCTACAGGACTCCTTGTCGCTTTTAGGGAGAAGAGATGAAGGTACTAAAGCTTAGGGTTTGCTTATCTTTTGATCTTATCTCAAAAGGTTTTGTAGGAACTCAACTGCAGAAGCCTTATACAAAGAGTTCAAAATGTAAAGATGGGATATTGAAGAAGAGCACAATAAATGACTATATTATAAAATAATATCCCAAAACTCAGCAACTGTTTCCATTTCCATTTCATTGGATTTCAGCATCCATGACATATTAAGGATAGTCTCAGTGTACACAGATTTAAACCAATGTACATTATAACTGCAATTGAAAACACAATGTGTGTTACATTTAGGGCGGTAATCACTTTCCACAAACTGAAAGGATTTAAAAATTTCATAGTGGAAAGTACACTAAGGAGCCATCCATCATTTTCTCAAAAGTACAAAGAAAATGCTGGGAATGAGAAGTTTTATTGTAATGTACACTTTCTACATTAAAATACCAATGTGACAATATATAATTTCGCTGTCTTGCCAATTTTTCTTTTTGAAGGAGAAAAAAAGAAAGGGAGGAGGTTCAATGGAAGAGTACTGTTTGTACTCTTGAGAATATTAGGGAAATAGTAAATAACCCTTAAGCACACACATGGATTTAAGCAATAAAAATTTGTGGGGTGGATTCATCATGTGAAAAAACCTCATCCATGGACATTTAAGCGGTACAAAAGCATCAAAAGATGTGAGATCCCTCAGAGATGCAATAACCTAAAGTTAATCACACCCTTTAGAACCCCCATTTTGCTATCTGGTTGGAAATAAGAGGTGTATTTCTGACTAAGAAAAATATGAGACTGATTGTTTATATTACTGAACCGTGTACATTTCTTCCTGTTAACCAAATAAGGTTCCCTCTCTCTCAGCACAGAACATGTATTATTTCAAATTAGATTGCTCTTTTAAAATCTAAATTAATCTTTTAAATTCCACTAAAAGTCATCCTCATAAAATTCCATCATAAAAGTTATGGCTACTCTTCACTCTACATCATCAAGCAAACTGCGTGATTTTCTAAAGCTGTCATGTCCCAATCCCCTGCCTCACATCTTTCACAGAAAATGTTCTTGAGAGCCCTATACAGGCAGTCCCCGGGTTACGTACAAGATAGGGACTGGAGGTTTGTTCTTAAGTTGAATTTGTATGTAAGTCAGAACTGGTACATAACGTAGGGGAAACTCTAGCCAAACATTTCTCCAGAGCTCAGTTTTATTCTCCCACACCTCACTTCCCTCAGTCCTTTATTCTCAAGCTCAGGTGTCTGCTGAGAAAAGCTGCGCTGCATCTCCTTGGTTTGCTGCGGGGGGGGGGGGGGGGTTCTAGCTTCGCGTCTCCCTGGTCTACTGGGGGGAAGCAGCTAGTGCGGGGTTGCCTCACCCCGTTTGTAAGTAGGGATCCGATGTAAGTCGGATCCATGTAACCTGGGGACTGCCTGTAGTTGGCATCTTACTTAAAATCCTATGTACTCCTTTTTAAACATCTATGCTCCTCTTAAACGTTAAGTTAATACTATAAAGTTGCACACTAAAAAAACCCTGATTAAATAGTGATAAGTCATGAGATATATCAGCTGTTCATCCAGCTGTTATCCATGCACAAGTCTCATTTGCAGGCACACGAGTTTAGCTGCATACATCCCATTCATATTAATGGATGTCTGCTTGGCTATAATTTTGAACACAAATGCAGATATTTCTATTTTTCCATATGCTAAATGCTTGCAAGTTTTATATATAAAACAGCAGCAGTGCAAGTATACTATATACATCAGTCTAACATACAATATACACATACACACACTATGGATAGATAGATTGATAGGATACTTTCATCCTGAAGGATGCCAAAACACTTCATACTTTTTCTTAGTTACACCTGTGTATGTTTGTGTGGATGTGTGTGTGTATGCAGACACACATACTATATTAACACAAACTTATTTCACAACACTCTGTGGAAACATTTGAGCTCTTTACAAGCATATGGTAATATTATAAAATGCTTAAGGACCAGAAGCAAGTGGTAATATATCCAGCCATGAGGCCTAAGTTAACAAGTCAAAATGATACAGCAGCCATAGCTCAATCTTGTTTTTCTCCAAAAACAACACAAAGCCACTGGGTTCGCATGTTGTAATTTTTTTGTTTAAAGCTTACTACTGTTTACAAATTTATGAAGACTAAAAACATTTTTGATAAGATACACTAGGGAACTGCACTCTCCAACCCCCTCCTCAGGCTGAGGAGAGGGGGCAGGGTGTCGGGGCAAAGGGGGCTGGGGGTATGGGGTCTTGGTGGAAGGGATGAGTGAGGGGGCTGGAGGTGCAGGGTCTCGGCAGGCTGGGCTGTGGTTGCCCCACCTCTGGCTCTCCCCCTGCCAAGCCAGCCCCGGCTCTACCCTGAGCTGCTGGGGGGGGGGGACGGGGAGGGGGACGGGGAAGAGGGAAGAGAGGGAGGGCAGGCTGAGGATGCTCCAGCCCTGGCTTTCCCCCCAGCTGTCAGGGGCACCAGGCCAAAGCTGTGTGAACCCTAGCTCTCCCCCCACCTGTACCAGGCCAAGGCCACCCCAGCAGCTATAGCTCTCACCCTGGGCTTTTGCATTGCGTAACTGATTCTAACACAATCAACTAGAATTATGTTCATACGTGTTCATTCCTCTGTCTAACAGAGAATTATTGTAGTGTACTGCATAAATTTAAAGATCAACTAAAAGGTTTATACTTGCCAAGTCTGGGATATTTTCTACTAAATCAGTAAAAAAAAGTAAAGCAATGGAAGTAGAAATATGCTGCCTCTTCTTTAAAAAAAAATAATGGGTGCGCTGTTTAGCACAATAGAATCCTGAACTCAAATCCTGTAGGATCTAAAAAGAACTGATTTTTAAACGTTTGCTTTTTGTTTAAAACAATATACTTGCCAGTTTGTCTGAGTACATTCTATTTCTGATTTCGAATGTTAAATGTACTTGTTAAATTAAGTTTAAAAATATTAGAAATGGATTGTTGTTCATATTTAAGGACATTTTATTGACGGCATGGTGTTAAAAAAAAAGTAAAAATCTAGGCCTCCTTTGACAAGTTGATCATTTTAAGGAAAAATGTTCTCCACAAAAGCATAAAACTAATGTTTCTATTTTTTATCCTGTTCTCTAGGGCTATGTCTACACTCGTGACTTCTTGCGCAAGTATGGCTGTTCTTGTGCAAGAATCTGCAGAGCGTCTACACTGCCCGCCCGCTCTTGCGCAAGGAAATTTACAGTACGGCGTGGTAAGAGAGGGCTTCTTGCACAAGAGCTACGCTCTTTTTTAACAGGTGTAAGCCCTCTTGCATAGGAGCTCTTGCACAAGAGAGCAGTGTGGACTCTCGGCAGGGATTTCTTGCGCAAGAAAGCCCTATGACTAAAATGGCCGTCAGAGCTTTCTTGCGGAAGAGAGCATCCACACTGCCAAGGGAGCTCTTGCGCAAAAGAACAGCGTGCACATGGCAGTGTGGACGTTTTCTTGCGCAAAACTTCTTGCACTAGAACCCTTGCGCAAGATGTTCTTGCACAAGAAGCCACGAGTGTAGACATAGCCTCTGTGTCTGTGCTACTATAATGAACCATTTAACTGTATTTTAAATTTAAGGATCTCGCGGGGTTTCCTATACAAAGGACCAAGTTATTCCAGCCTTTATCAGTGGAATTACTCACAATGTATTACTCAGTATGAGTAAGCCTGGCAGAATCTAGCTGAATTTCTAAAATGCAATTTACCCTTTCAGAAAATCTGATTTTTTTTAACCTACTGTGTTAAGATTCACCCACTAAAGATCAAGGTTCATATTCTTCACATTTTTCATTGTATTTGGTAGCTCTTGTATAGATACCCTGAGAGTTACATGTGTGAATGGTCCATTGAGGTAAGAACACGTTTTCTGGTTTTATACTGAACTTTTCTAAAAAGTTTTTTTTTTAAATCACAGAAGACTCAACTAGTTTTACTCTACTTAGCACATCACACCAATTTAAAATGCACCTTTATTCTACAGAATGGCATAATGAGATACCATGTTCTATGACTGCAGATCATCCGTTTATTCAATATACGAGCCTTGGAGACTCTACCAAATATCTAAAAGTAATTATTTTCCTTCTTCCATGTCCCAGTAACAAAGGTTCTGCAAGCCTTTATTATATCCGTGCAAAGCCATTGTTTTAACTTTATGGGCTCATTAAGACCTCTGCAACCTCTGCATTTTCAATGGGGATGCACAGGAGTAATTAACTGGATTAAGTAAACAATGTATTAATGAGACATAATCCATTCCAGTGTGCATTCTCTCTGAGCTATGCAGGGCTAACAAATAAATATTTGTATTTTGTGCAACTAAAGTTGGCAGATACATCTTTGAAAACACACAGGGAGCATATAGGTTGAGTAACCAGCTTTGTTTTTATAGCATAACTGTTCACAATACGAACACACTCAGTCAACACTTCCCACAATATGGCATATAGAAGATTTCCCAATTACTCTGCGTGGTTAAAATAATAAATGACTGCAGTATCTTTTTCTTTACTGTTTTCTCTTTATGGTCCCCACTTCTCTATTGTTAGAGAATTGTTACAATGTTAGGATTGGTTAATAATATTTCAGTAAAAGGACTGGTTAGGGCAGTGGGCATTGGGGTTCTATTTGTTGCCCACAAGACATTTTGTTTACCATTGTCCACACTCAGAGTTGCCAAATTCTGCTGGTTTCCATCTGCATAGTTTTTTTCTTACTAGTTTCACTAAAGCGACACATGGAAAGCATGGGGACATGAAACGACTGTGAAATGACATTGACTGTGAGAGCCATACGCTCCCTCTACATCCAACCAAAGCACTGCCACAATGCAATTGGTGCACCCTACAAGTTCTAGGAATGCAAGTGCAGTTAACAAAACTATCCTATTCTGGGAGGCTGTCTTGGTTATGACAGTGGTTCCTAACTGCTGGTCCGTGCACGTTGCCAGACTACGCCCCTGCATTTATTTAGTCCCCAACCCCTGGAGTTCCCAGGGAATTCTCTTCTATGCTGCATGGTGCAACAGGGTGAGTGGGGCAGCACATAGTTGGGTGTGCTGCAGCTGGAGCCAGGACCACGGCGAGGCTGCCCCTATTGGGGCATCCTCACTGTGACCCCAGTTGCAGCTCCAGAGATCAGTACGTGGTAGGATTGCCAGATGGTTGAAACAAAAATACTGAAACACCCCTCCCCCCCCAAAAAAAAACACACTGGGAAAAAATTCTGTTGAAGGGGAAAAAACATGGGGAGGGGGACACCAAAGTTGGTGACCCCCTCCAAAAAAAAGGACTCCAAGGACTTAAGCCCCCCCCCCAAAATTTAAAATTAAACATTAAAATGGCATGTCCCCTTTAAGAGTGAGTGCAAGGGTAGGAACACGGGAGCGGTTGAGCACTAAGAGCCAGGGGAAGCATTGCTTCCCCAGGTCTTTTGGCCAGCAGCCATTTTGAGCCGGCAGCTTGGGGAACCAGATAATCATGGGAGCTGGGGTTGGGGGTGTTGGGAGGAGGCTCGGGGAGGGGGGGAGGCCGGGTGCTGAGTGTTTCAAGGTTTCCAGGTGCCCGGCATTTTCGCCTCCTGGCCGGGAAAAATTCAGAGAATACCAGACATCTCAAGCATCCGGTATTCTCTGAATTTTTTACCGGACAGGAGGCAAAAATAACAGACTGTCCGGGTGAATATAGGACACCTGGCAACCCTACTACGTGGCCCAGCCAGTGTGTAAAGCAACTGTTCTGGCCCCAGAAGGAGCTGCATAGGGTGAGGGAAGCCCTGAGAAGCCCTGAGCCCCTGCACAAGCCCAATGGGTCAGAGGCAGTAGGTGGCCTCAGGTAACTGAACAGGGCCCTATACATTGAAAGCATGGTCCTTTGAGCCTCTTGTCTCAAAACAAAACACAGCTATCCTGTAGCCTAATCTTCCTCTCTGATTTCACTCAAACTACATTCACTGGAGATAATCTTGAGTTACAAGGATCTGGGTGGCTAATAATGCCCATCATTTCTGCTTCAGACACAGAACATTTCACACAGCTCTTTTATCTGAATTCCTGCCCTCCGTGGCAGTGACTTACAGCCACAATCTTGGTTATAATGATATGTATTATGTGCGTACAGACACAATTTAAAATAATATATGATCCCTTAAAATTACCATAATGAATATCAAATATGCAAATTAGTTACCATAATGAATATCAAATATGCAAATTAGTTACCACAATGAATATGCATATATTCCAGTGCCAGTTCACCAGCAGTTTTTGAATGAGTCTGCTGGTCCTTGGTATAAAAATGGTTGGGAACCACTGGGTTATGACAATCTTGCAGCCCACTGAGGTAAAGGGGGGCCATTCATGCAGCCTATTCACCAGCCTAGGTTGCCCATCGCTGGGTTAAGGTATAGCTAAGCAGAATTCAAGTTTTCTTGAGGTTGAACAGGAAGTGTGTGGGGGGGGGAGGGGAGAATTGGAATCACTCTCATTAAGGAGGAGGGGGAGAATGAGAAGAGGGACATGGGCAGTGCTCTGCAGTGTCAGAGCTGCGAAGGGGCAAATGCTCTGCAGTGTCAGAGATAGGAAAGGGACCATGGAGTAAATGTTCTGCTGCATAAAAGCTAGGAAACGGGAAACAGAACGCTGTGCAACAGACCATCAACATACAGAGATAAACCTAACTGTCGCAAAGGGCTTTGGAATCATGTTTGCTGGAAATTAACCCCAGTAGCATGGTTTGTACTTTGGACTTCTGGTCTGTTGCTCTCCGTTGGAGAAGAACCAGGGAAAGGGGAAAGTGAAGGGGAAAGCCCTCTAAGAGTGGAAGGTAGTGAATCTGGATCTAAAGCCTGGAGCCATTTAGCCACATCTGGCAGATACTTTTGCTGCATATCTGATTGAGCACAAAATCAGCACTGTACTGGGATTAAAAGCTACCAACCAATTCTCAGAAATGCTGCATTCAGTGCCTGTATGAGAAAAAAAACCTATATATATATATATATATATATGTGCATTGTTGAAGCAGCAGACAGTAGGACTTTGTTCTGAAATTTATGAATTACAGTGTTTCAGCTGCATGTACTGCGGAAGTTTAATTGCATTCTTGATGAATAAACTAACAACTCTCCAACACAAAGCCTAGGACAGGAGCCAACTGCTCAAAATTATAGTCTAAGCTGCAAAAAGTTGATAATATAATTCTAAGAAAAAGGTACGGATAGATATAAAAGAGGAAGCTGAATAGTGATTTAACCTGTCCCCGACTAAAATACTCATTGTTCCTATTGCTTCATACATTACCTACAAAAATAGAACTATTATTTCACACTCGTCTGTCTGGGCAGCCTATTTAATTTTGGCTGTAGAAATGTCTGCTTTCAAATTTTAAGCCCTCCAGGCAATTATCCTACTCTCAGACTAAACCTTCAGAGTATATTTCAAAAGATCTCACATCTAAACAGAAATAATTCAACAGTGATCAATGTACAACAGGGCTCAGTCGCAATAAACTATTTACTACCTTAACATTTTAAGTATGCAGAACTGAAGTGTTCGAGAGTTGTGATAAATTAACTGAAGAGTGTTAGGCTGACTGGAGCAGACGCTGGTACAGATCATCTATCCAAAACCTTGCCTGCCTTCTAGTCCTCACAAACATGTTCAGCCTGATAAATCGGGTGGTGAAATATTCTTGTTTCAATTTTTTGTTTCATTGCACTGACAGGTATTTGCCCCTAACCTTTACAAACTTCATTTACTCCTATAATTTAATCTAAAAAAGGGACCAAGAGTATGAAGTAGCAGCAATCTGTCTTCATACAAAGGTAGCGACTATATTCCGTTATAAGCCTGATTTCCATCTAAAATAGAGTAAGGCATCTGTGTAGGTTCTCTTATGTCCATTTTTATAGTAGATGATTTACTTCCATATCCCTTCTCACCACAGTTTGGCAAAACAACAACAAAAATTCAAAACTGGTTTAAAAGTGCAGTTCTTTTAAAGATTTCCCCCCAGGAAAATAAGGGGATAATAGAAAATAATCGGAGTGAAAGTCTAGGAAAAGAGGGGAGGAATGAGAGGGATCCACAGAGGTTTTGCAAAATGTACCAAATGTTTTTGGGAATAGAGCATCTTAAAAACAGTTGGCTCTAAAAAATTCAGCTCTGGTTAATTCTGCTGTGCAAAATAAGGACTGGGAATTTGACACTGGGAAGGACTGGTAGGTGGCTTGGTAAGTTTTATTTTATAATTCTGGAGTTTTTAGAAACATATTTTGAAAACCTATGAAACCTATGGGGGTATTAAATTCTGTAATACATGTAACAGAATATCTAATTCTCTATAAACAATAAAAAGAGACTGCTAGTACATCTCTCGTTCTGTAGTCTCTGTGTTGTCTTTGTAAGCACAAAGCTATGTGTCTGTTACTTCGCATTAACGTGAATGAGTTAGTTTGTATAGCATGCAGAACACTGATACTGATTAGACTAAACTGTAAATTTTATAAACTGATTTCATGAAACACAAAGTCAATAGAAACATTCACAAGGGGAGAGGGTTTTTCAATTTAAACATTACATTTCAGTGTTTGCATCCTAAATGTTGCACCACTTGCTAAAAAATGACCCAAAAGAAAGTTTCAATAAACAAGCAAAATATGGAAAGCCCATCATTGATATTAAAAGGTAAAAAACAAAAGGAACAGACCCTAGATTAATAAAAACTGTCAGAATCACCAACTTCAATGGCACGTGACAGTTTACACCAATGGTTTTCAAACTTTTATTTTCGTGACCCAAAATTTCGTGAAGAAAATTGTTGATGCCTGGGACCCAACCTAATTATATCTTTTGACTAGTGTGTGGGCTCCGGGATGGGTCCGGGTATTAGGAGTTGGGGTTCAGGAGGGGATTCCATGATGGGGGAGATTGAAGGGGGAGGGCTTGGAGCATGGGCTGACCTACAGTGGTTCACAGTCAGCAATGCAGTGGGGGTGCTAAGGCAGGCTTCCTACCTGTCCTGGCACTGAGGACTGTGCTACGCCCCAGAAACAACAAGTCCAGCTTCTAGGAAGAGGTGTGCAAGCGGCTCTGTGTGCTGATGTTGCCTGCAGACTTTGTCTGATCCCAGCTCCTATTGCCCAGGAATCAGCCAATGGGAGTGCAGAGTCGATGCTGGGGCGGGGTCAGTGGTGTGGAACTCCATGGTCTGCACTCTCTCCCCATCTTCCCCCCAGGTCTAGGAGCCAGACTTGCTGCTGGCTGCTTCTGAATGCCAGGAGAAGAGGAATGCTGCCTTAGCACCCCATCTGGTCACCCTATAGCAATGCGATTCAGTGTCTGACATCCCTGTACTGGATCACAGCCTGTAGTTTGAAAACCACTGGTTTACACTGAGTCATTTTTAAATTTTTTCAGTTTTCATAATAATCTAAAGTGTTATTACCACGTGTTTGGTATACACCAAACACTACTAATGAGTAATTTCCATTAATCACTCCAGAAACAATACACGGTATGTGAGATGGGACATTGGCTGGCCTAGCAGAGGGAAAGGCTTCACAGAAAGTCCCTCATAAAAAAAGAAAATAAAGGAGTGGGACAGGCATCTAACGAGGATTATAAATGCACAAGCATTTACTGTGTGAATATGAAAAAACAAAATTAAAATTGAAACTCTATGAATGATGTCTTGGGCAAGGTCTGCGTGGACCAGAACAGAAAAGATTTAACTGAATTCTGAAGTTTCCTACTTCTGGTTACTTTTCCCTCAGAGATCTGAAGTCTAATGGTGGCTTCAGCTCTTTGTCATGATTACAGAGTTATGCTCCTCCAATCACTGAAGAGACAATAGCATGTGATCAAATCCAATTAACCGGTACAAATATCAAATATTTACTTCATATACTGACTACCATAGAGTCAATTTCAGATTGTAGGTGACAAACTAAAAAAGTTTCAAGTGCTTTTGAATGGCATGTGGTATAAATCAGGAAACCACCATCTGCTCAGATGTTGCCAGGAGAGAAGACAAAACTCTGAATTCAGAGTAATTTTTTTAGTTATTAGCCATATATATGAATGAAATAAATTGACATGATTTCACACAATCCAAGTTTCAATTTTCACTTAGTGGTTTTGGTATCAAGCTCAATAATTTGTGGTTATTTATATTTTAGGAAGACATCCAAATCTTGATTTAAAGAAGGCAAGTAATAGAGATTCCTCCACATCCCAGGCAAAGTTGTTCCAATTTTAAATTGCCCTTGTGTTAAAAATTCACTCCTTTCTCCCAGCATGAATTTATTTAGCATCATTATTTAGCACTGGATCTCAGTATTACTCCCTATCACATATTTTTTCTTAGTGTAGGTATTTTTAGATCATGATCATGTCCTCTTCAATAAACTAAGGAGATTTATCTTCTTTAAGTCCCTCACCACACAGCAGGCATTCCAGGCCTTAAATCATACTTATACTACTTCTGCTTACCCTCTCCCAATTTTTCAGCATGGAAGCTAGAACCTGATGGTGCATTCCAATAATGATTTTACCAGTGCTACTTACAGAGGTAATATTACCTCTTATTCCTACAAAATATTCCCATTTATGCACACAAAGATTGTGTTAATCCTTTTTTTGCCATAGCAACACATGGAGAGATTATGTTCTGTTCATTATTTGCCATGACTCTTTCTCTCCAGGACACAATCTTCTGTCCTACAGAAATGGCCTTTGTTCCTTACTTTTACATGTATTGGGCTTTATAGAAGTGTACACTGCTTGACTTTCCTCAGATTTCAAGTAATCCAGATGGCTACTCCATCAATCAAAGTGTCATCTGCAAAATTTTATAAAGAGTGATTTTATACTTTCTTCCTGATCATTGATAAAGGTATAGAACTGCCCACTCTGCAATTCCACTAGTAGTATCTGAACTCATTGATGATTGTCTATAAACAACTTAATTCTGAGATGTTAGTCAGCCAGCTTTTAGTTCTTTTAATGGGAGCCATGTTGATTTTGTATAGTTCTAGTTTTCTTAAGTAGAATGTTATGCAATACAGGCAGTCCCTGGGTTACATGGATCCGACTTACATCAGATCCCTACTTACAAACGGGGTGAAGCAACCCTGCACTAGCTGCTTCCCCCCAGCATACCAGGGAGACACAACGCTAGCGCCCCCCCAGCAGACCAGGAAGATGCGGAGCGGCTTTTCTCAGCAGACACCTCAGCTTGAGAATAAACGACTGAGGGAAGTGAGGTGTGGGAGAATAAAACTGAGCTCTGGAGAAATGTTTGGCTAGAGTTTCCCCTACAACATGTACCAGTTCCGACTTACATACAAATTCAGCTTAAGAACAAACCTACAGTCCCTATCTTGTACGTAACCTGGGGACTGCCTGTACTAAGTTCAGTATCTTATAGAAGTCTAAGTCGTACATGTTACATCAACACTTATGAACCGAATTTATAATCTGATTAAAAAAGGATATTAAGTTCAGGTTCATTTGACGAGACCTATAAAAACACAAAACTATGCAGGCTGTGATTAATTTTATTGCCATGCCTTCTTTATTGACTCAGTCAGAAGCTGTAATCAGGTAAGATACTCTGACAAAGATTCCAGTCAGTTAGGTACAGAAAGTAGAACATGACAGCTCTCAGTGATATATTTACACATAAAGGCCAGGTGATCTATTTATTTCAAAAAGGTAAAAAACACTTAGGCTGTGTCTAGATTGGTATGATTTTCCGGAAATGCTTTTAACAGAAAAGTTTTCCGTTAAAAGCATTTTCGGAACAAAACGTCTAGACGTGCTTTTCCGCAAAAAAGCCCCGATCACCATTTTCGCGATCGGGGCTTTTTTGCGGAAAACAAATCTGAGCTGTCTACACTGGCCCTTTTGCGCAAAAGTGTTGCGCAAAAGGGGCTTTTGCCTGAACGGGAGCAGAATAGTATTTCCACAAGAAGCACTGATTTCTTACAGTAGGAAGTCAGTGCTTTTGCGGAAATTCAAGCGGCCAGTGTAGACAGCTGGCAAGTTTTTCCAGAAAAGGGGCTGATTTTCCGGAAAAACTGGCCAGTCTAGACACAGCCTTAATGTTGAGATAAGTAGGCAGCAAGGAAAAGTTGTCCAAGCCATATGATTATTCCACCTTACTTATGACACAAGATAACATGGAGAATGGCTTGCTGGAAAACATGTTTGTCTTAAATTTGCATACAGATCTGAACTATATAATTTATTGTTCCAATATGGTGTAACAGTATAATATCATAAGACAAGTTTTGTACTAGTCCCTGGGTCTGGTTCTAAGGATGAACTAAGACTAGGGTGGGCAATACTTTTTGCTACTTACAGAACTTTGATACATGGACCAGCTCCACCCCTAAAAGGGGCAGGGCCTCAGGTGGAAGGACACAGGGCTGGGGACTAGCCTCCACCCCCAGAGTCGTCTGGGGCCAGAAGCCGTGAATTAAAAACAAAACAAAGAGCTCACAGCTCGGCCACTGCCACATTGCCTGGCAACCACTCCGGGTTGCTGTGGCTATTTAAAGGGCCCGTGGCTCCAGCAGTGCTATGACTGGGAGAACATAAGCCATTTAAATAGCATCCTGCTGCCTAAGCCATTGCCTGGAAATTCAGTAGCATGGGTAGCAAGATATAAATAGAAAGCAACAAGATACAATCTATAGACCAGATCAAAGTGTTAGGCAGGCTGGATCCAGCACCATGGCCACTTCTTGCCTAGCTCTGCCCAAGACCTTTGGTAAATACAGCTGAGAATCACCACTTTCCACAACTGCAGATGAGAAGCCCAAAAGGTTTTCTTGTGGATTGGGCTCTAAATCAAAGCAAAAAGGATCATTGCCAGAGTCAGTGCAAGCTTCCTTAATAGGGATGTTAAAATGTGCTTTTTGGGGGGAAGGGGAGGGAGGGTTAATATATATGTGGTGTTTTAGATGCTGCTTGTAATCATTAGAACTGGGAGCACTGGCTGTTGGGAATCTGGGAGCACAGGAAACAGGAAGGAGGGGGGAGGAGATGAGCCAGGCCTGAGTGAGACCTACAGAGGGGAGCAGCAGCAGCTTTGTAAAGAAGTTTCACCTTTGTTAAATAAAGGCCTGTTGAAGTTTGTTACTATCTTGCTTGCATGATACAACATATAACCACTGAAATTTTCAGCAATAACACATTTGCATGTGTGTGTAGTGGGCAGAGGCAGCTCTCGTGGAGTCACCTTTCCCTTTCCCACACTGCACTGCTGCTTCTGTATAAGCATATAAAAGAATGTCACTATATAAGATGAAATGTTTGAAGCATGCTCCAAAGCAGAAAGTGTACCACTTCTATAAATACTATGTGTGCACACAAAAGGCCTGATCGTGATCCGTGACATTTTCTAATATCTGTGGAGCAACAGCAACTCAGAAGGAATATACATTTAACACCAGCTATGAGTTCTAACCATTTGGCCCCTTTTTAATGGTTTTTTTTAAAACTTACAAATTGTAGGCACTACAAATAATAAGACGTTGTATTTATTATGTATTCAAGTTTATAAAAAGTTCCTCCTCAAAGCCTCCGTTTGCTAAGCTAAATAGGAAAATATTTTTAAGGAAAACAACTTAACTAGTAGCAGCTATGCAATGACCTGATCCAATTTACAATATGCATTATACACAGAAAAAATGTCTTTCACTATCACAGAAACAAGGTGAGAGAGATAAGCTAGCTTTTACTGGACCAATTTCTTTTGGTGAGAGACAGGCTTTTGAGCTACACAGAGCTCTTTAGCATCTCGCCAACAGAAGATGGTCCAATAAAAGATATTCTCTCACTCACCTGGCCTCTCTAACATGGTATGACCAAACACAGCTACAAGCAACACTACATATTTTCATAATAATCTAAGCTGAGTCAGTTAATGGAAAGCTGTAAGATGCTTATTCAACAGTACCATAGATATTTTCATTCAAAATAATAAAAGGTAATGAACTGACATTTAGAACATTTTTTTCTGTTTTGCAGCAATAAAATAAAAATGAGCATACTTGACATGTAAAATATCAAACAAGTTGTCTCAATATCAAACATCTGCTTTGGGCTTTAAACACAGACACATCTCTGAATATATAATCACTGTGTGTTCCAAAATAGCAGCAGGCAAGTTCCATTAAGTCAGAGAAAATTAGTGAATCTCTTGATATTTTCAAACACCGTTTTTGGCAAAACAAGACAGGAAAAACACATTAAGCAATGAGTGGGAGTTTATTGCTCTGCTGTTATAACTTAATCTCATCAAACTTTTGTATAAACAATGCACAATAATTTATTAATGGTTTCCAACGCTATACTAAGCAAATATATTACAAATCAGTAAGTGTACTACACTATATAATAGAAAAGCAGGAAATGCAACTTGTTGCAGTCTAACAGCTGCTAACAGCCTTAGTAGCAAAAGCATGACTGTTATATAATGCAATGATGTCTACTTACAAAGGGCCTTATCTTGTTCCCATTAAAAGAAAATGGCAAAACTCCTATTTGACTTCAACAGGACAGGATCCAGCCAAAACAAGTATGTGATTTGAGCTTTATATTTACAAGTTTCTGACAGATCATGAAGTGAGTAGTTTTTCTGAATCCCAAAATGAGCCATAAGAGGAGCAGAAATACCTGACATTTCATATTTTCAGAACAAGTTTACAAAAGTGTCCTTTTCTCTCAAAGTGCATAATATTTTGGCTTTTCAATAGTTATAAGTAAAAGCCTCTTTGCTTGTGAAAAAAGACATTCTGTTTTGGTTGACATGGACTAATATCTTAAATACAAAAATTTGGAGGTCATAACATTTTGGCTGCCTCTCTTATGCTGCTAGGTAAATTCGTGCTCCTAAAACTATGATGGTCAGCACACTCATAATAACAAGGCTCTTGAAAGGGCAGTTTCATGGAACGAATTCACAGAAATACCAGAGACAAATAGGCTAAGAGTAGAAAAGAAAAGAAGATGCATCCTGCAATGAGGAGACAGAGTTGGGTCATCTTATCCTGCTTCAGTTGAGAGCAAAGAGGTGGTTCAGTCCCACTGGTCTTTACTGCAAGAAAAAGGGTTGATGGAAAACTGAAAGTGAAGTTTCCATTTAAAAGCAAAGTTTGCCTGAGGACAGAACTCATGACCACTTTTCCAAAAACATCACAAAAAGAGTTCCAATACAGCACACACAGTGAGAGAGAAGTTGTGTGGTAATAATATAGTAGTACAATAATACTAAAATCACAGGGCCTGATCCAAAGTTCACTGAAGTAAATGGGATAATTTTACTAGCTTCAATAACCTATCGATCAAACTCATGAAAGGCAGAGTACATGCAACAATAGCTTGTGTTAACACTAGGGACACAGAGGAAGAGGCACATGTACAAAACAGCAGTATGATGCCAGTGCTGAGAACTGGCATTATGGGAATAGACACCTTAGACATTGCTTTCCAGTATGTTTTTGTTTTAAGGTCCTAGGAGAACTTTGATGCCACAATAATGAACACATTTTAAAGAAAAAAAGCAGTCATGTAGCACTTTAAAGACTAACAGGATAGTTTATTAGGTGATGAGCTTTCGTGGGGCAGACCCACTTAACACAAAATACTACTACATCTCCCAGTACATTCTGAAAATATTTTATGCTTGATTTTGTTTTGTGATTTTAAAACATATTTTGGAATCAATTCATGAAAAGGATTATCATATGCTTACTCTTACCCATGCTTTTAAGAGTCGTGTTTGTAGAGTTTCTATACCCACAGGTGAAACACTAAACAAAGGTTTTGAATTTGGATGCATTTCCACACATTTGCATAATTTCTTGAAGTCCTTTCCAGCCTCTCATTTCTCTAAATCAATTCAAGGAATTGTGTTAAGGTCCAGCAGTGAAAACTCTCACAAAAGATCCAGATGGAAAATACATCTCTGTTTGCTTTCTACTCTCATAATTTTTAACTTGTTAACGGTGGGTGGGCAGAACTCTGAGAGTTTGGCACCTGCAAGACCAATGTGTAAAGTTAACAATCTGGCTAAATTATGCTGACCAGGAATGTCCTAAAATATTGTGCAAAAAAAGGTTTTTTTTCTATTCTACATATATATCTGACTTCTCAGGTTCTGCACATTGCACGTGGTTTCTAAAGAGTCCAAAATACCAGAGGAAATAAGTGCTTATCTATCAGAGTCAGGAAAACAAAACAACAAAGGTAGAGGGGACTTTTTTGAAAACATTCTTTTGCTCTGCTACCCCCAACTGAGAAGAGCTTGGCACTTCCTCTTATTCCCAGCTGTTTCTAGTGCATTTGGCTTTAATCAGGTGCAGGGCAGGAACTCAACATCCTGTTGCCTTGGTCTGATTAGGAGGAGTCAAATTCTACAAATTGGCAGATTTCTTCTTTTAGCGTTATTTATTTGAGGAATCATTTGCTTTAAACTATTTGAAAAAGGCCATTAGAGAAGCAGCAGACCCATCTTGTTGCTATTTTCAAATCTATTGAAAGATCTATTCAAGTCTATGAGGATCCTCTTCATCCTCAAGCTGTACAAGTTAACAGTCTTGTTAAAATAATGTCACAAAGCAACTACTCTGAAAAATCTGTAGCCACCTTTTCAAAAGAAAAAAAACCTAAGCAAAAAGTCCATTTCAGGACACAATATTTGTTTCCTCTGAAAGCTACATTATTTCAAATTATTTCAGTTTAAAAAGTCAAAAAAGACTGACTCAAAAAAAAAAAGTCACCCTTGAGTACTCCACTTGGGATCTAAAAGTCATGCACCAATCTGATATGAAGGTAAGTCTTCCTGTGTACGTACACACCCCCACCCACCCACCCCCACCCCTTTCAAAAACTAAGTATAATCCCCAATCTGATATGAAGGTAAGTCTTTCTGTGTGTGTGTGTGTGCGCGTACACGTACACGTACACACACACACACACACACACACACACACACCCCTACCTTTCAAAAACTAAGTATAATCCCCATTTTACACAGAGGAAAATGGAGGCACATTTAAAAATTATTGCATAAAGTTATACAGAAAAAAATCTATTGCACTGATGGAAACACAGCTCATGTCTTCTAACTCTCAATGCTTTAACCACTAGACCATGCTAATAGCAAGTATGTGGGGATAAGAAACATGACTTTATGAAAGCTGAGTATAAAATTAATCGTAAGGAAAAAATCCAGAAGCTAATCAATGGTTCATGATAGAAACCCAAAATATTTAAATAATGACTTTTGAAAAATACTTTTTTTTTTTAAATTTTACATTACCATCAATTGCCGGATTTATAAACTTTTTAATGGTCTATCTGCAACTACAGACAAATCTAATGTAGTTACAGGGACTTGTTATGGTTATCAGTGTAAAGAAAATCTCCAAATAAAAAAACTTCAATATGAGATACACAAAAGTTTCTTCACACACTTAAAATGGGTAAGTTCAAAGAATTTTAGGAACCAATCACTTTAACTTGCCCAGACACAAACTAATGGATCTAAAAGTGACTATACTATTACAAAGCAATTTCAAAAACCATCTGGAGAGAGAAGCTGCAGAACTTGGTTTCATTTAAAAGTTTGATACCTGTAAGCAAGGTTTGAACAAAGACCTGACCTGGATGGGCCTCTACATTCCACACCCTAATGAAATAAATAGCTAAACACTGGGCACTTACAGGCCACTCTGATTATGTCTAGACTACACTCATCTACCGGAAAAAGGTACACAAATTCTGCTCCACAATTTGCCTACCTTCTTCCGATAGTTTTTTCGTAAGAGGCTTTTCTGAAATTTGGCCTGTCTACACTGGGCCAAATTTTGGAAAAGCCTCCTCTATCAGAAGAGCCCTTCTTCCTCATGGAAGGAGGAAGACAGGGCTTCTGAAAGAGCACATTTGGAAAAAAGCGGAAGAGCAGAGGCGTTTCCTGGACGCAGCAGAGTTTTTAAACCCAATAGTGCAGACATAGCCTCTGTTAGCTTCATTTAGCATGGCCATCCTGAAAATATTTTTTCCTTCTCTTTCACTCCCCAGCCCCTCTCTTTCTCTGCTATTTATTTGTACCCTGAACCCTTCGCTCCATTCATCTAAAGAAGTGGGTTATGCCCATGAAAGCTCATGATACTATCTACATTTTTGTTAGTCTCTAAGGTGCTGCACAACTATTCCTTGTTTAAGTTTTTTTGTGCTGTAATATTAATTTTTCATTGCTTAGGTGAGAAAAATCCACATACTGTATAGGAGAATTTCACTTTCATAGCTGAATCATATCATCCTTAGGAGAAAGTCCCACAGATGTCAATACTGAGTAAGGCTTACAAGATTAAATCCAATTAAAAGATTTAATGCTGGAATACTGAATTAATTTTAAATACGCCTGAGGCTTTATTTGTTTATATAAGCTATAGTAGTAACATTACTTAAAGTTAGATTTATTTAGCTCATATTAATCTTCTTTTTCATTAATTTTTAAAGAGTAACATTTACTCTTTTCTTTCAGGGATTTGGCAGCCAAATACAATATATCTTAAATGCAAATGCTCTTAATTTGAGAAATTCCTCTTGACCTGCCATATATATTACAAACTAAGAATAAATTACACCATTAATTTCAGTTTAAAAATGTGGTATGCTGGGTGGGTTCTGCTGGTGTTTTGACATTTTACAGAATCCTAGCCAAGTACAGAATGTCATGGATTCTTAATTACAAGTGAAAAGATTTTGTTTTCCTTTTATCTTTTCACAGATTGAAATATAAAAGATTTTCTAAGTTTGCATTTCTTAATTTGCATTTGTATTACTATTTTAATATGATAATACAGTATCTGATTATAATGCATCAAATGGATTCAGATGAATCAATGGATTAAAATGGATTCCTATTTTAATATTTGACTTTAGCTTGATTTTGCTACTTTTACTTAAACTTTTAACTTCGTTTATCATTCTTTTTTGTCTGTGAATTTTCTTACGCTATTAATAAGTATGCAACTACACGTAGCAGACTGAATATAATTTTCAAGGTCTCCACAATTTATTTTTTAATTTATACATTCTTCTCTTAACGTACTATTTTTCCAAGAAATTTGCTTCTATGTGTCCAGCCAAGGGAAGATATCTTTATATTTCACAGCACCAAGCTAAGAGTTCATAATGACTCTTAAGACTTTTTTTAAAAATGGGAACACCCATTTTTACAACCATAGTCAAATTTGATTCTGGTACATGACTGACAAATCAGGGCCTGAAACACAGCCAGTCTCTGGGTAACTTAACGAACCTGTTAAAATAATAGCACAAAGCAAGCACACTGTGCAAAATCTGTAACAATCTATGTGCAAATAAAA
Organism: Pelodiscus sinensis; assembly: GCF_052426305.1. Classification (NCBI taxonomy): domain Eukaryota; kingdom Metazoa; phylum Chordata; order Testudines; family Trionychidae; genus Pelodiscus; species Pelodiscus sinensis. The sequence continues at coordinate 119,340,115 of NC_143053.1, forward strand.
GAGCACAACATTTAATGTGAAGGTGCCATCCTGGGCACCATATTATTTCCTTTCAACCGTTACAATGAGCACAGCTGTCCTGTCTGCCTGACTGGTTAGAAAAGTAGGCCAACTGCTCTGAAAACCAGCAGTCTGGATACAACTGTGCATGTCTTGGTCTCATACACATACGTGCATCTCCATTAATGTCAAAGCAGTTTATGCCACAACTGAATTAGATCCACAGATCCTTTTAAAAAATATATTAAAAACCTACTGTAAATTAGAAACAAAGTGGTCTTAGGTTTTCTAATTTGTTAAAAACCATAAAATAGACTAAAACCAGCAAGCAACGTATTTTCTGGTTGTAGGTATACAGCCACTAAAAACTCAGGTATATTCTATAAGTGTTGATATAGCCTTCATTATACAAGCCCAGTTGACCACAATGCTGCAAACACTTTGCTATTTGTTTATCTTTAAGCTCATTAATAGTCTCACTGAAGCCAGTGGAACTATGCATTTGCTTATAGCAGCAAATGATTGCAGCATTAAAGACTTAATACTACTTTCATACCCATACAAAATAGTAGGTCCAAATACTACATACAGTCATTCACTCAATTTATACATCACTGCACAAATTACCCAATAGTAAATAATACATGTAGGCTGACCCAATGGCCTTTATTAATAAATTTGCAGGTTATTTGGCTTTTTCCTTCTTCATATTACAAAAAAAAAAAGAAAAGAAAAACCTTTCATACTTTCAGAAAATGTTTAAGCTGAAAATATTCATATACAGCTGCAAAAGGAAACCACTGCAATTTGTTTAATTAAAAATATAAATAGTCTCATTTTTATAATAAGAGTTGTAAACATGTTGATTCTTCTGGGATGTGTTCTCATGTACAGTTACTTAGGAGACTGAATACCCAAGGAGTCAGAATTTTCCTCTTTCTTCCTCCTCTACTATAGCAAAACATTCCAGGAGTGTTAAGGCCATTAACCAGTTGGCCTTTTTACATGCACATGCCTGTAGGAGCACACTCTCACAGTCATACTCACTCATTAAGCAAGCAAGATCTATCAACACAGCTGCCTGAATAGTATCTTATTTTGAGAGAAGAGAATGGGGGAGGGGTGAATCAGTTTCCTTTACTGACAGTACCTTAATTTTAGCGTCAGAACACACAACCACTCACACTTCATAAAGACACACCCACATTGCATAGCATAAAAAAATTCACAGACTTCAATACTGTCCTGATTTCACCCACGATTTATAAAGCTAAAAGCAGATCACCATGTGTCTTTGGAACCTGAGCAAGATGGAGATAGCCATTGTAAATAAGCAGCAGCATCTTTTTGGTTGTATGGCTTAATGCTTGCCCTATCATATGGCTTGGACACAGAGCCAATACCTTACTTCAGATAATCACCTATGCATACGATGCATTTGTACATGACACAAAAACCTAATACTGTATTTTCAAACCTTCAAACCTTCACTGGAGTGCAAAACACGCTGTTCTTAATGTGTTTTGCTTGGGGAGTTTTCAAGAAATACATAGATTAAGCTGGAGTTGGGATTCGGGGGAGGAGGGGGAGGCAGAGGAGGTAAATTCAGTTCCCAGCTCTGCCACTGATTTTCTATATGACCTCAGGCAATTCACTCTGGGTGCTACATGGCCCCCACTGAATTCAGAAGAAATACTTCCATTGACTTCAGTGGGTGGAGGATTCCACCTTAATCACTGTGATTTAGTTTTCCATCTATAATACGGGGACAGTATTTCCTTTCCCTTTTGTTCATCATTTCTCTACAGGACACAAAATATCTCTTATTGTATTTATTACACTGATTGCACGATGGGCCCCAATCAAGCTTGGGACTCCACTGTCATAAAATAAATAATAAAACAGTTAACATCTAATTTGTGTACACAAAATTCACAAATTTATTCATGATACACATTTATTGGTTTTAAACAAAACTGAAGAGATGTAGGATCAATTTACAGTAACAAGTAGCACAAATTAAAGCTATCCCTGAAGGACAGAGCTATCAGTCTCTAACAAAAATAAAGGAGCAACTACATGACCTGTCCTACATATCTCAGTGTGCGTGGACACATGGCTTTTCTGTGTCTTCTGCTACATCTGCTCATGCACACCAAGAGGTCTGAAGTTAATACTGTTTGTTTCCAAACTCTGCTAAATCCCACAGACTATAATTGCTATCCCCCCCCCCCCCCCCCCCGGACCTCCGGTGTCACTGTCCCAGTCACACTGAAGATATCTTCAGCACAGTAACTATGACAGGCTACTTTTAAAATACAGACACCATGGATGTAATGAACCGAAGGCTCAAGATTACTGAGAATCACTCAAATGCAAAGTCATGCAAAAACCTGTTCTGCAATGTATCCTGAGTCATACAATTCTGAGCTTAGAGTAAATGGCAAGTTTTAATTTTCCATCAAGTCAATCCTTTACCCTGTATTTTAGTTGGACGGACAAACAGACTTGGAGAAACAATATAACAGAGTTTATAAAATAAGCTTATTTGGGGATTCTTTTATGATTAAAGTTTTTCTCTAATCAAACCATAAACTGACCTCAGAACATGTGTCTACTTGAACTTGAGTACTGGGGTAGTTGATTACTGCTTATGATTTGTATTACTGCATTGCCTGAAGGTTATAGTCAAGTGCCATACACTGAACACAGTAAGAACTAGGCTCATAATCTACATTGCTAAGCCATTAGCCAACACAGACAAAGGCAGGAGAAAGGGAACATTATCATATCCCTTTTACAGATGGAAAACAGAGCTTAAGTGGTTTACCAAATACCGGAAGCCAGGGGCCAGCAACCTTTGGTGACAGTTCAGAGCTATCTGCCAATGGGCTGTGAGACACATGAACAGGCCATTTCCACACCACTTCCCACAGCTCCCATTGGCCAGGAATAGCAAGCCATAGCCAATGGGAGCTGTAAGGGGGCCACACCTGCAGAAGTTCAATGTAAAGAAACTGCCTCATGGCCCACCAGCAGATTACCCTGATGGGCTGTGTGCCAAAGGTTGCTGAGCCGTACTATAAACTCTTTGGGGGCAAACACTGTCTATTATATGCATACACAATGGAGCACAAATTGGTTTGACACTAGCTTGGAATCAATCGATAATACAAATCACTCAGGAAACCTGTGGCAGTGCTAGGAACTGAACCCAGATCTCTGGAGTCTCAAACCAGAACCTTAACCAAAGTTTATCCCTTCCAATATTTAAAGGATATTGTACACTGCACACAGATACTCCTGTTCCACAATAAAGGACTTTTTTTTTTTGCAACTAATTTTCTGAACTTCCAGTGACTTATGCATGTGGGTAGTCCCACAGAAGTCAATGGATCACATATATGAAAAGATGTTCACTGGGTAAATGGTTTCACCAGCCACTGTATCCATATTTGTTAAGTCAATGGGACCCCATCTGAATGTAGATGTCAGTGTTAGTAGATCCTCAGTTCAGTTAATTTAAACAAGACAGGATTCACAAATAAATTAAAATAAAAAATAAACTAAGTAGAGATAAAAAGATTAAAAACAAAAGAGTTCCTGCTATGGATAGCTAATTCTTGGAAAGGATTGAATCAGTATTTTGCCTATTGATGAAAATCAGTCTAGCATGTTAAAGTGTCAATAATCAAGCTTCTTTGGAACATATAACTATTACAGTTCCAAAGGGAAAGAATTGTTTCCCTCCTTATTTATTGAAAAAAAGAGTCTGGTTCTTGAGATAAAGGAGTTCATCTGAAGTTACTCAGAGAAGGGTTAGTAGCATTCCCCCTCTGAATTACAATGTACCAGGATAAAAATTTTAAAAATTAACAAACCCAGCATGTTGTTATAACTTAGGTATCCAAGGGCAGAATTTGCTCCAAGACTTTGTCAAAGTCTAATGAACTTTTTTCAGTATTTCCTTTCCCATCACAGCCAACTAGTATGGTACAGCATTTGTAAATAAACTAACTGACTCCTTTATAGCCACCTACTTACTTCTGTCTGATTCACTCAATGCCACAATCAGCACCAGAGTCAATTGTAGTGGCATTGCTAAGTAAATCAATCTAGAGGAGTTTTTAAAATAAGGGTTAAAAAGTTCTGTTTAAACACGGGTCATTAATCAGTGAAAAATCAAAGATATCAAGAAAACTATGGATACACTGCAGAGTCAATTCATTTCACCTGGCCCCTGAAGAGGGCTATAGAGAGCGAGATACAGACAAGGGTGTTGTCAGAGTACTAATATTTGATTGTGTACTGCTGCTACCTGATAAGAGGAACACGTTGACTATATTGCATTTTGTGTGCGCTATTTCACAAAACTAGAAAAAGGTGCTTAGAGTCCATTGGGTGCCTTTTATTTATTCTAAATCAAAAGAAAATGAAGGAGTAAAATACTGTATTTGCCTGACAGTTTAAAAGTTATTTTGCAAAAGCTTTTGCCTGAAACAAGGCAATGATTCTCTGACATTCAACAACAAGAACTTTGTTAAATATGATATTATTTCCTTGGAACTCATATATCCAGTACTACACCAAAAGGAACCAGGCATTCTACTGAGCTTTCATTTACACTTTATAATAGGAAAATGTGACATTTCCAAATTTCTTTTTTTTCCCTATGACATCTCATGTAACTATACTGAACACAGAGTCTTCAACTAAACAATGCAACTTAGTAGCATAGGACAAAAGGTCATTTGGAAGGGATGTGCCTTTAGGAGCTTACAAAGGCTTGCTCCTCACTCCTGTATTAAAAGAGGAAGCATATCTCAGTAAAGGAAGGATGCCCACTTTAAATAAGGAAATGAGTTTGCAGGATGTACACATGCTGCTTTCTATTAATGATAAGCAAAGTCTAGAGAAAAAAAGCAATAGACTGCCTTAGCTTTGGCAAATGAAGCCTTCTTGTGGACTACCTGTGAAGAACTTCTAAAATAAACAAACTGCAAATAAATGTCCTCTACTGATTTTCTCGACTGATTTATGTTTGCATAATGGAGCTTAGCAAATACTGATTACTATAGTTCACAGAAAGGCGTTATAATTACAGACTAATAATCTTATATGAATGCCAAAAAATGACAGGCAGTGGTTTGGGGTGGCAAAGTGGTTGGTTATTCAACCCTACTAGATTGTCTGTAAGGTTATCTGAGAGTTTAACACTAATCTATTCATGCTTGCTAAACTGTCACTAGATGGATTGATTTGTTATTTGCTGTAAAAATCTGTGGACTTTGCTTAGAGCTGTAGTAAAAAATGCACCATGGCAGTGTATATTTCATTAATATCAGACAGTTAATGATAAATAAAAATAAAAATCACTGGCTGCTTTGACATATTCTCATTTTATTCCTAAACTTGCAGTTTCCCCCATGAATAAATGTAATTAGGCTGTGGTTAATGTGTATACATTAATCAAATATAATCCCAGACAAATAAATGTGTTAAGACAGAGAGGACAACCCTCAGAAGAAATCCAAACACCTGAAAGTATGAAAACTAGTTTAAAATTGCCCTTTTGCAATTTCAATAGCCAACCTTCCCATCCATGTTTATATTATAGCTACTTCATAAAATGTGTTGATTTTGGATCCAACAACTTTTTTAGGAACTTTAACGAGACCACAGCATCTGGCTTAAAATTCTCAACCATTATATGGCACTGACTTACTCACTGATTGTATGTCTAAATTGCTAACTCGGTATTAAATTACACTTGTATCACTGGTTGTATGTTGAATTGGGCCCTATGATTCTCTGTATGAGCAGCTTTTGAGAGGTGCTGAGCAGAGCAAAGTGAGCCCTTCAACTGCTGAGCCTGCTAGAAGAAGGTATGTTGGTGAACTTGTATACAGAATGAAGCTGCAGGCCAGGAAAAGGGCTAAATTCCTCTTACACCACAATTTAAAACTTATTTTGAGGCCTTCAGGGAGATTTCATTAGCCCTTCTGCTGGTCCTTTAAACAGAAATAAATTTTTACCCACCATGAAGAGCAGTCACTAAAGTGCAGGTCAAGTACATGTGACTGTCCACAGTGATAGAGCACAAAATTGGTGGGTGCAATGTATATTATTCAGAGCTCATGAACTTCCACCACCGCTAACCATGTTTCTTTGCTTGTGGTTGTGAGAAATGTTGTTGCTGGTGCACGGGTTACTAACGCTGGTGGCAATGCTTTTTTAGATTCACTGGTGGCAATGCCTAATCTAGATTCACTCAAAAGTTATGTGAAAGAGTTTTGTTTTGTTTTTTAAAAGTTATGACCAAAATTATATAACCATCTAAATCTGAAATACAAAAGTGTTGTTATAGCAAAACTATTTGTTCCACTAAAGTTATGTGTGCATCAACATTTCCATTATGAATACTTTTTATAATTGAGCTGTAAAACTTAGCTTTTAGTATGAAATTTGGCATAGAAATCTCTCTGTAAAACTTTTTTTTTTTAAGTTCTCTAGAAAGTTAGGCAGTATGTTAAGTTACATATACTTTAAAGAAGTCACTGGGATAAAACTGTTTTGGGGTTGAATGGACTTAGCTTAAACATTTTTTTCAGCCAAACATTTAAAAATATTTTCAGCGAGCAGACTTTACACACATGCATGATAACTAAATGAATAGTTACTGTCTACTGAATCATTATCATCATCATCGACAAAAGAACGTATAAGCTGGACCATAATAGCTCCTTATATTCCATTATTTTCTGATGACTAAATAATACATGTTTTCTAAACCACTGTACATGTCAAAATCTGTGTTTGACTTACAGGCTATAAAGGATGCAAATAAAGGATTTTATTTGCAAATAAAATCCAAAAGGATTTATCAGGCAAGTAATACATTTACAGAAGCAAAATACAAGTTTGACTAAGCAAATAACGCACTTAAACAACAGAAAAATGAACTAAGGAAATGACTCTAAACATGGCACATATTTACAGGTATCTCTAAAACTGGTACCTCTGTACAGAAGTTTTCAAAGTCATTAAAGCAAAAATCAAGAATTTTTACAGTAATGGAATGGCCACTTTTTAGAAAAACTGCCTTAATGGCCAGCTCCCTTTCAATCCTTATACTCTAACGCCGTGGTCACCAACCAGTAGATCGTGATCTACCAGTAGATCTCAGGGGCTCTAAGAGTAGCTCTTGAGCCCTCTCTGAACTGCACGCCTGCTCAGTACATTTACATTAGATTTCCTCATTTGAGGAGCAGCTACTCACCGAGCAACAGCACAGGTGAGTAGCTGTGAGGAATGGTGGGAATTTTTTTTTTTTTAAAAGTAGCAGTATAAGGATCGGGGATAGCAAGTGATGGAGAGGAGGAGAATAGAGAGGGCGGGGCTTCAGGGAAGGGCGGAGCAGTAGCTCTTGGCTTGGTCTGTCATTTAAAAAGTGATCTTGAGTATAAAAAGGTTGGAGACCATTGCTCTAACGCTACAGCTACATTGCTTCCCTCTTGCGCAAAAGCCTATGCAAATGAAGTGCAGATTAGCATATCACCATGCTTCCTCTGCATAATTTATTAGGGGACTTTTTGCACAAGAGGCTTTTGTGCAAAACGGAACCCTCTGCACAGCTCCTTTTTGCACAAAAACCCCCTCTTGTGCAAAACGCTATGTCCCATGAAAATGCTGTACAGTTGAAGAATGTGACAGCAGGTTGTAACACTATAGTTGCTTTTTGTATGCACAGATTCAGCTGCAGTAGCTTTGACTCTGACGCTACGTCTACATTGCATTCCTCTTGCGCAAGAACGGCCGCTAATTAATTATGCAAATGAAGCGCGACAATATTCTAATCTGCACTTCATTGCATAGGCTTTTGCGCAAGAGGAATGCAATGTAGATGTAGCCTCAGAGTCAAAGCTACTGCAGCTGAATCTGTGCATACAAAAAGCAACTATAGTGTTACAACCTGCTGTCACATTCTTCAACTGTACGGCATTTTCATGGGACATAGCATTTTAAGACATTTTCTTGACCATGTCCCAGCATACTGCTGAATTTTGCTTATGTTAAGCTTGTGCTGTCTGATCTCCTCTCATACTATCACTTTCTGCCCTACTTTGCCTGAATCATATAAGCAAAGCTAGGAGGTAAACTTTCACTGAAAGAAAAAGAATCAACTTACTGATAGAAAAATCAAACAGTGCTCCCATGCTGTGGGGTGGAAGAGGAGCATACAAGTAGCCTGAAGAGGAAACAAAATACTGAAGAAAAAGGAACCAATAGTTACACGGAAGGGAATGAATGAAGGAGGTGATAAAAAGAAAAGAGCCACTAAAGGGAAGACATGCAAGAGATTAAAAGTCCCACATTTTAAGAATCAAAATCTTACTCTAGGAGGATTTTCGCAATGCTGAGATGTTATGAGGCATGGTATCGATAGCTAACAAATAAACTAAAATATTAAAATCCAACTGAAACGTTTTAGCAGTCCTACACTATATATGATATTTATTGTGGGTTTTAAATGTCAAAGTTTATTTTAATATATATATTTACTTCTTTTATTTTTAGAACAGCGTTAAGTGGTGTTTAGAGAATTTTTTTGTTTTTATTTTTTCTACTCATTGTCATTCTAGTTAGGTCATGAAAGATGCACACTCTAAATAAAATCTGACAAGGCTACAGAATGCTAGTTCTGGGTCTCCTAGAAAGAAACAATAAGCAGTGCAATTTTAGAAGATAATTGAACAAACAAGAGAAAAGATGAAGAAAATCTACAAGGGAAGGCTACAGGAAAATGGTACAGGTGATAAAAGTCCCAGAGCTTAACTTGAAAAGTGGGCAACATCAAGACTAATTAACATAAAGCAATTAAAGAGAAAAGAAAAACAAACAAAACTAGTATTTGGCAGCAGATTCTCTATTATTTTTGTCCTGTGGCACAGGTAAATCTTTACAATCTTTTTGGAAAAAAACGATTTACACTAAAGTAGGCCAAATAGTTGAACAAGATCTTTATTTAGTCACAGCAGCAAAACGTTTTGTTTCTCTTTAGACTGAAGAGCACTTCCTTAAGGGAAGGAGGAAAAGGAGTTATTGTTGAATAAAGAATTTATTTTATGTTTCCAGGGATGACAAAGTGCACAAGATTCTTCATCAGGTATATATCTACCCTTGGTCGCCAAGTGAACAATAATTACTCAAACATGAACTGATAAATCTTCACTTGATCATTCCTTCGGATGCAAAGGAAATTCTATATTCATTCCTGAATTCTTGGAACCAAATCCAAATCTGATCTCTGCCATTCAGAAACATGAAAAAGTACATTATAACTGTACCTTGTCTCTGTTTACCACAACAAATAAGAATGGTCACAATTTCTTCACCTAATATCTCACACACTTTCAGCGTATTTTAAACCAATTATACTTCGGGGAGTGTCACTGTTTGCCAAAGGACTGTATTGCTAAGAGAAAGATGATACTGTTTTATTTCAATGAGCTATTAACAATCCATTTGAATTTAACAGATGTAATCTCATGCATGCAAAAAATCACCTTAGCTCCAGCCTCCCCCATGTAACTAATGAAATAAAACAGTAAGACTCAATTAAATGATAAAGTAAAACTGTTTTCTGAAGAATTTATAATCCTTCTGTGGAGTCTAAGATACCAAGGTGTTAATAAGAATTAGAAATTCCTAGATAAAGAGTTACGTTGAATGTTATGTCTAATACCAAGAACGTCTTTCAAAAGCAGTCATGCAGCAATATATCACTTTTACACAACACTCTCTATTATGGGCAATCATTTCAATAGATATTAATGCCCCAACAGAAATAATATAGAGAAAGATATCCTAAAATGTTCAAGAGATGATCTATGAAGCTAAGTATGATTGCCATACAGAAGTGTAGTGATTCAGTGATTTAGACTTACAAAATTAGACTATAAAATAGCCAGTATTTTAGAAGTGACACTCAGATCTAATCTCTCTGGGCTATTTGTTTATAATTTCACGCAATATGGTGTAAACCTTAGACAAGGGATAGATACAGTGAATCTAATACATTCTTTAAAATTTCATATACGGACAATATATAAGTTTGTAAATTTTGAAATGTTTCTGGGTAAAAGATGCCATAAGAATAATTTTTATTATACAAATGAGAATTAAAAAAAAGAAAAGAAAAGAAAAGAAAACCACAAACAGTAAGACCAAAGCTCTCTCCCCTCTTGCACATTTCTCACGTTGTGTTTTTAAAAAATAAAATAAAAAGGACAAATCTGAAGAGGGAAGATTTTAGCTTCGATAAAGAATTTACCTACACAAGTTCAAAAATTAATTTATAATTCATGAGTAGGCTTTAAGGTATCTTTTTCAAAGGAGCATAAGTAAACTGGGTTAAGATTTCACCCATGTGTCCAACACAAATGTTGATGCTTTTGTTAAATATTTTATTACTAGAAGATTTACATGCTTCATTTGAATTGTTGCTGTGGGCTGGGGCTGAAATGAGGGGTTCATGTGCAGGCTGCCCTGGGAAGAGAGGACTACCCCAGCCTTCTCTCACCACAACAGTTTGGAGTCAGATGAGAAGCACCTCTCCATGGCCACTGCAGCTCTGGCAGGCACAGCTGGGAAGGGGTGCCCCTGGCTGGGGCAGGTCCAGGTTCATCTGCCCACTGTGCTCTCCAGCCAGATTGAGGAATGCAACCGTGTACTTTTACCCAGCCCCCTGTCCAAGGGGAACAGCCAGAAATATTTCTGTAAGTATCAGGGGGTGAGGCAGGAAGGTGCTTAAGGGCTCCTGGAGGTTAGGAGACTTAGGGCTGCACAGTCCTGTATGGGGTGGTGGAGCATACCCCCAACCAGTCCCTTTACCTGCCTGGGGATTCTTTTTCTATATGGTTTTATGAGATGTAATCCCATTCCAGGCACATCCCATTTTCCTGGAACAATCAACTCCTTATCTTGTTTAAGTTATGGTAAGAGGAAGCTGTATACTGAATTTGGTGGCCCCAGCTCTTACCGTTTAGGAGGAATTCTTGGACAGACAGACTCTCCCCAATATATAGTAGATAGCCAAACAGTCTTATAAGAAAAAATTCTCGAGAAGTTTCAGAAAGTAGTTGCAAAACCTTCCAGGAGGATGAGTATCATAATTCATAGTATCACAGCATGAGCCACTGTACCATCAAGATGACAAACAGAAAGTGTTAAAATAACAGAAGAATCAAAATTTAGAAAATTCTTGTGGCAGCATAGGAATTAAGCAGTGTAGGGATCCCTGTTGTCTCCAAAGTGAAGGAAAATACTGTCGCCTGCTAAAAAACCAGCAGTTTCAGTCACTGTACTCAACTCAAAGATTTAAAACACTGCTAAGTTTTACAGAGACATAATTGTCGAATCAGATCTCATCACTGCCTGGCTGAGATTTGTGCTGGCAAAGTGGCATTCCACTCCCACCAACATCCATCTCTGATTATGAATCTCAGAACACTAGCAGGACCTCAGCATTTTACAGCATGCCTACTAGCCAGGGGCCAGTATCAAGGACAAGGAGATGGGGGTGGAAGGAGAGCAGCAGGGAGGTGGGTGCATAAGTTGGTGAAAATCAGAGGCTCCTCGGCCATTTATTTAGAATGGAGAGGGTACGGAGATTTGCAAGCAGGTTACCTTGATGACAGTCAGGGGCTAACAATTTTGTGTCAGTGTAAATATATTCTATCCCCCTCTCCCAAATGGAGCTTTTCCCCTCTCTTTTCCTCTTCAGCCCAGAATCTCTTGACTGTTGGGTGTTCTTTTATTCTCTCTGCCTCTTCCACCAGCTGTTAGTTTACCCCTTACTCAGTTCAGTGTTTTATATTTTTTAGCCCTGTGAATAGCTCAATGCCCAATTAAAAATATTGCTCAGTTATCCTAAGCAAATTCACAAAACTAGCACAACTGCCAGTTTCATAATTACCCACATAATTCTGATTAGTGGCAGCAAAATTGATCCTTTCTATTTTGCCACTCCTTCACTGACAACACGACAGTGGAGTAACTTTGTAGTCACGAGGATTAGATATTTTTAGTAAAGATGTCAAAAAGCTGTCTAAAATGGGGTATAAGGACTCCACATTTGTCAGTGAACTTTTCCCTCCATACTTGACATTGGAATATTTGGGCCCTGACTACCTAAGGAAGTAACCAAATATAACAGTTATGTCCTATGCTTTTAAGGGACTTCAGAAAGGTGTGGCTAGCTTCCCTGCTGAACAAAATGAAAAAATAGTAGGAGGAGAAGAAATAGACAATGCAGAGGATGCTGAATTCCTTGCCTCTGTTAATTTTTCTGCTTGCCAGCCCAGCACACTTGACCATATTCATCATGCATCAGGACAAGCAGGCTACTGTCTAAGTTATAATAAAAATACCACAAAACATTTAGATGATTATGTCATTACGGTGCAGTGTGAGGCATATGACATGAGTATTACATAATATAAAATAGATTGCATTAAGGTTACAGCCTGTTTAGTTGGTAAGGTCTCTGGGCTGTGTAGCTTTAATTATCACTAAAGCCTAACAGAGATACTATGAATGAAATTAGTGACTTGCACTAATGCGCATTTTATTGTTCATAGGCACTGTAAACAGTACACTAGACATTCTCTCTTCTCTTAAAAATGTATGTGCTTAGTTTATCTTAAAACCCATATTAGCTATGTGATGATGAAAGCACCCACTTAAAAATAAAAAAAGACTTCAAGTTGTGCTTAGGTTCTTTTCCCTTTAAGGTTAAAGGAACCCAACACCAAATTTGAACAAGGCCAGTAATACAATGCATTTCTTGTCGGGAGCTCAGCATCAGCTCTGCAGTGCATAGTGTACATATTAAAAAACAGCTGTTTGATGACAGACTGCTAGCTGGGAAGTTAAAGCTGAGTGAAGTGGTTAACCCACATCCCTTCCCCACTGATAAAGTGCTTTGATAAGCAGGCCATACTGGTGAAAACTAGCAAAAGAGCCAGGACTGAGCCTCTTAGGAATGAATGTATGACTTGTTTGGTTGAAGCAGCCTGAACCTTTTGCATACTGCTCCCCAGTTGTTATTTTACCCCTTTATTCATTTTTGGTGTATGGTTGCTTTCTGTCTGCTTGCAGAAAAACCAATTATTTGATATGTCAAAGCAATATCCTGTGCATATGGGAAATAAAAATATGAAACTCTGCTAAAAAAATTTTCCCTTAGTATAACCTTTTTTTTTTTTATAAAAAGTGTTTTCCTCATCCAAAATGTTACCAGCAAAGTAGTGTTTAAAAGAAGTCTCGCCACTGAAATATGCTGGTCTGGCTCAACCACAAGCCAGTAACACATGGGCATAAATTTTTGCCGGTTTATTAACAAAAAGTAATTCAGAGTAAAAAGATTCTTTATGATTAATTTCTGAGCTTCAACTGAGCACCTTTGGAAATAAACTCATTAATTAAATGCACACTTAAACATTTCAAAAAAAGCTATTCATGTTTTAACAAATATTAAACTCTAAGAGTAGGTCCCCAAGTTATAATTTTTTAAAAACCTAATAGTATAAAAATGTGTGCATCTTAACATGCTATCTATGTAAGACTATTGAAAATCAGATTATAAATAAAGATTATGATTCCACAAATGCAATGGGGTGAAATGTCAGTACAGTGCAATTGGTAAAGTGTTGGAAGTATTTCCTTAACAGTAGGCTCAAAGTTTCTTTCACACTCAGACAATATGCTGGTTCATTTTTAATATTTTACTGATAATCAAGTCTTGATCTTGCAGGTATTCTAACGTTTTTGTAACAGCCAAGAGGAACTGGACACGGAAGAATTAAAGTGTGGGGGTAAGTAGCTGTTACTTGTGCAGATAGTACTTGAGCAGCCTACAATAATGTAGGTGATTTCACGTCCATGCACACATTCATTTCACAATGGAGTCAGGCACGTTGGATAGCTAGATAGAAGACTACAAAGCTGTTTTAGCCAATAAAAATTTTTTAAAGTTCAATCTTCCTGTTAAACGTTAGCTATTCTACACAATAAATAATATTTTCAAGTCAAATCAGCTAGACTGTTTTAGAAACAGTAATGTCAAGTGCAAGTTGCCTCAAAATAAAAGTACAAGAGTATATTTGTTTCCAGTACTTCTGTATACTATTGCACCATTAGTTTAATCAAATATATGCTGCTTCTGTTGGTATTTAACCAGAAATCAGTACACAATTATATAGGTCCTTCAGAAGTAATATTACCAATTGGGGAATACTAGGAGAACCAGCAAAATTTTTCAAACTGCTAACAATTGAGTGCATCCATTGTTCATGTGGTTTTACTATTTAGGAACTGCTTAAATGCAAAGCACAGCTGAGTGCTTTTATGACACTTCCCAGTAGTATCCAGGGCTCTGAAGTACCTCACTACCACCAGTCCTTAGCATCTTATCTTGTCTGTATCTGCCAGTGGGAATGCGCTCCAATTCCACTGGCCAAGGGAAAGACAAGCGCTCCCCTTTTCCACTAGACATTCACAGCATTTACAGATTCATTTTCCCCAAAGAAGCTGTACACCATCCCCACTCCAATTAACTCACAGCACTTTGATATGTTTATCATGAAAACAAGTATAGAGATTCAAACAGCAGCAAATCCAAGTATCAAACAAAAAGGTTACACATAAAATAAAATACTTTCTAAGGCCTCAAGTTAATTACTAAGATACTTTCCTGTCTAATGAAGTTTAGCTCCCCTAAAGTCTTGTAGTATTTCATAGCCAGGATGTCTGTTCCCCTTCTTTCCTAAGCCAGAACTCACTGACAGTCTGAAAGCCTTAAACATGAGTAATATGAATATGAAGTACAATGATCCCATTTATGATTGGTTTTGTTCCATGTGAACGATACTCTACATTTAAGAGATACTGGGTGAGAAGCTGCTTATGCTTTTAAAAGGCACAGTACAGAACATACCATCTAGGGGACAGAGAAGCTAAAGTGGCTTTAAATCACTTTTGTGCCCTTTCAAGGCTCAGCTGCATTATGTACTGAAGTAGCATGGAGTGTAACAGACAGACATGTTACAAAAGGTACAGCCCATGCCAGCCCTGCCCTGGCATGCCCCTTGTGCAAGATATGAAAGGGGTTTCTCTGCAGTATATCTATGGGGGAGGAGGATCTTTCCCAGATGAACCTTGGGTTTTTAGCCCCCTTTCTCACTGTGTTCTTTTACATGTCAAAAAGGAGCTCAAGTGCGAGTCACTCACTGTTTCTCTCTATTGAAAATGGGGAATGCCATTTAATCTCATCTATTAGTCACAGGACATCAAGTTAAGCACGAGCAGACTCAGGGCCAGATTTAATTTAGATGCCTAACTGTGATTTTTTTAAAAGCACCTAAGCATCTATCTCCCATTGATTATGCTTTTGAAAATTTTACCAGGTGCTCTTGAAAATTCTGCTAAATACCTAAACATCTTTAAAAATCTGGCTCCAAGTAACCTTGTTTTGTGCCAGATTCTGCCACACTTATCCATGCTGAGCAGGATTTTATTTCATGTGTTCTTGCATTGATTTAAAAATAAGCATGCTTGCAGTGCGAATAAGAGTGGTAACATCTGGTCCATAGATTGCTAGACAACTATATACATTTGTTTTTAAAGCAAGTTTCTTGCAGAGCCTGGTTGGGTATATCCAGTATAAAACTGATTCAACTGTGCTTAATAATGAGGCTGGCATGGGCAAGGTACACATGGTTTCCACTGAACAACAATACAAATGCTCAAACTAAAGTTAAAACCATGGAACTAGAATAACAGCACTAGAAGGGCTTATCTGGAAGATAATTCAGCTCTCACTAAATGATGCTGCTGCAACAAAGCAGAAAAAAAATGCACACCTAAGACATATAATGCCATCTTAATGTATGTGTTCAACTCCTAGAGACTTGAATGGAAAGTGCATGGGGTCATATTAGGAGGAAAACAGTTCTGAAAGAACCAAGACTCTTTTTTCCCTTCTCTAAATACTGAATAGCCCCTCGGGGAAGAATAAGAACATACTTCTGATAAAATCTGTTTCCATAGATTCCTCAGCCTACTTTGTATTACAGACATGCAAGGGATACATGCATTGAAAGGTTCGTATTATTCTACTGGATTCTGACATTTCAAAGTGTACATCTTTCAGCTGCCAGTTTTCAAGCTTACAACAAAGGTTTCATGGACGGCAGTATTATGCTTGGACCTGAGAAGTGCACTTTAGGCTTTGGTTTGCAAAAAACCTGGACTTTTGGTTGCCAAACTCTCTCTCTTCTTTAAGAAAAAAATTCAGCTGTTTTTTGAAGAGCTTTAGTGCCTCCACAATTACAAGCAAAACGCAAAGCTTAAAAAACTGACTTTGGGATCAGGAGACCCAATAAAAATACACTCCGATTTTGCTACATTATAAGCCTCTGAAAAATCACCATTTGCACATGTTCAATGAGCTTGTTAGAGACATGCTTTTAAACCCTCCGAATATTCCAGTTGTCCACCGAGAATGCTCCAATCCCAAAGAGCTGTCAAGCAAACTGAGCTTGCTTTCAGGCAGAGGGCTTCTACCACAATAGCTGTAATCAGTGTTTCAGACATTCTTTTGCACTAGTAGTAGTCAGGATTTAAATAAGGAGGGGGAGCATATCTCTTCTTCTGGTTAAAAGCAGGAGGAGAGTTCCTTCTTCCTTCCCTATCCTAGGAGAACATTGCTCCCCCACCCTCTCTCTGTTTCAATGTACTTTAACCTCTGGAGAAAAAAGTGTGTTGGGATGCTAGAAGAAACCATGGCTCCATCCAGTCTCATCTCTTCCACTGTCTAGGATGAATGGTTTTGTGCACTTCAAAGCAAACCCTCATACCTATAATTCCTTCCATTTTCTAGATCGGGCAACACATGCTGAGCAAAGTCATCCTTGAAAAGCCAGTGTAAATCAAAAGCTAGATTCACCCAGATTCTCCTGGAAAATACAGCACAGGAGCAGCCTGGGTGAGGAAAAGAAAAGGCAGCTTTAGGAAACCTTAGCACCCTTATATGCTGGAATGCTCTGGATGTCAGTGCAGCCCTGAACAAAAATTAGAGCACCCCAAAGGGCTTTTCTGACTGACAGCCCATTTATATGCTGCCACTGCAGCCCAGTATGGCTGGACTCTAGCAGCTTTTGCACTTCCAGAATTCCCAAGGGGGAATCTTTAACTCCTCTATGACCTTGAAAACCTCTAAAACAGTGTTTCTGAAATTTTTTAAGACCGAGGAACACCATACAATAATTTTTTTATTAGGAACACTAACGATTTTTTTGTTGAGAAAAAAAGAGCCCCCAGGGAAAAGTTGTTGAGACAAAGAGGAGGCCTGCCCCTTTAACAGTGGCCATTTTGAATTCTGTTCTCTCCACAGCACACCTGCAGCCTACTCGTGCATATTCATTTTGGCAGTGTTCTCTATGTGGAAGCCAAGCCAGACCGCCTGGAGTCTGATTCAGG
This sequence comes from Pelodiscus sinensis, assembly GCF_052426305.1. NCBI lineage: Eukaryota > Metazoa > Chordata > Testudines > Trionychidae > Pelodiscus > Pelodiscus sinensis. Next base: position 119,357,656 of record NC_143053.1, read on the forward strand.
GAAGAGTCTGACAGTGAATGAATCAGTGAGGGTATGTCTAGACTACAAGCCTGTCGCCAGAGGCATGTAAATTAGACTACCCGACATAGTCAATGAAGCTGGGATTTAAATATCCCCGGCTTCATTAGAATAAAAATGGCTGCCATGCTGTGTCAGCTCAGCTGATCATCGGCACAGCGCGCGAGTCAAGACAGGGATCGGTCGACAAGGGAAGACTTTGTCGACTGCTCCTGTAAACCTTGTTGAATGAGGTATAAAGGAGCAGTCGACAAAGGCTTCCCTTGTCGACTGATCCGCGTCTTGACTTGTGCGCTGTACCGATCAGCTGAGCCAGCACAGCGCGGCGGCCATTTTTATTTTAATGAAGCCGGGGATATTTAAATCCCAGCTTCATTGACTAGGTCAGGTAGTCTAATTTACATGCCTCTGGTGACAGAGACGTGTAGTCTAGACATACCCTCAGTTACATGAAGAGGAGAAACATTCTGCTGTAGGGAAAGTAGGCTGCAGGATGGTTGCAAAGGCAATCTTAATTCTTTATTCTTTATTCTCTTAATTTATTCTTAATTCTGGCATTTCCAAGCCTTCCTTGACTTTGCAACACTATGTTTTACTGTTGTCTTGTTTTGTATGTAACATGCAAATAAAATTCCAAAAATAATCAACTTTACACTGGAAGTAAGCAAAGGAAAAAAATTTTAGCTCAAAGAGAACATTTTTCAAGAAAAAAAGAATGACTCAAGACCAATTTTAAAATGAAAAGGCAAAACATCCTTAATCGCTATGTGTTAATTAAAATTTGTCATAATTACCTAGATAATCGTCTGGGTTGCTAGATAGTATCAATATGCAAATGGGTAGACTTAAGCTTCAGAGTTTAATTTTCAGTCCCGAGAAAAAAGTATCGTGCTACATATAATAAACTGACACTTCATATAGTCTCTCCTAATGTGTGGCCAATTTAGGGACCTAAAGAGACATCCTTTGCCAACAGTGCCTAACTGAAGGGATCTGGATTTTTCCAGGAAATATTGGCATGGATCCTCAGGATGCTATCTACTTTTCTTTCTGGCTGGACCCCCCAAATCCATTTTAAGGAGGAAATTAGGCTTTTACCAGTCTCTTTATTCAAATACAGGAGTTACTGGCAACACGTTCTGCACAGAGTATTAATTACTTGTTTTCGTTATGCTTGGACAAATTCCAACTATTAAAAAAATAAGAAGTCTGAATATGTAACAAAACTGATACCCAAGTCACACCCCAGATTACAGCCCTTATGCAATTTACATTGGCAAGAATCCATTAAAAAATACACACACATCTTCCGGCGTCATTCTTTAGAATTTATGTTATCCATTCTGAATACTAACTTTGTTTGGTGACCAGAACAACCCCTGTCATACTAGAGTGGGAATGTCTCTGTGTGAAATCAAAGCATATCTTCCTACACATCCTTCCACTAGTATGCATTTATTGCAAGTTGGCTTAAATACTGGTAAAATGTACATACAAGAGCTCATTATTACTAAAGCAGAAGTACCTAATTCATACTGATATGAATGTGTGGGAGTTTAGAATCATATCTCTTAGGCATTTTGAGGGGAGAGGAAGAAGGGCAGAGGTCTGCAAGACTGCCAGTCCTATAGCTTTAAATATAGTTCTACATCATGACAAGAAAGAAAGAAATTGCCAAAAATATGTTTGGTCCATCATATAAAATCTTCTCTTAGATTTCAGTTTATATGGTTTATGGACAACTTTACACACAGTGTTTCTCTTCTGTGAAAAGTAAGACATATAATTAGAGACCATGCAAACTAGTCTGTTCATATATTGTTTACAAAACCTCTTTTTATTACATGAAAAAATAAATTAGCATTCCCATAGAACGAGAAAACACCACAACTTGTAAGATATATTACACATTAAAGACAACATACCACAATTTTATCAGTCTTGAAAAAAAAATTAAGATGTTAGCTATTCCTTCTTTTGGACAAAAGCTTTCTTCATATGTAGCTCCTTAGACCAAACTAAGATTCCATCCTTAGGGAACCTAAAAATTAAGAGTCCAACATTCTGAATATGTAACCCCTGCAGGTTTGAATGGGGAATGAGGGAATTCCTTAGAGATTCTCTCTTCACTCCTTTAGTGTGGAGAAGATCCCTGGAGAGAGGCCAGCCCAGGAGACTTCAACATGTGTTACAGACACATAACTTGCAATATTTATGGTTGTACCCAGCTGATTAAAAAAAAGCAGTTATAGCAGTCAGCTGGTAAAACATTTAGAGACACAAATGCCAAGCACAGGTCAAAACAAATAAACAAGGAGATCAGTGATATAAAGCCATCAACTAATGGGGAATTTCCCCCTTGGTAGTAGTCCAGCTATATTTTTTCAACACGAACAAACAAAGACACTTTGCATAACAAGACTATCAGATTTCTTAGCCACAAAGAAAAGTAGCTTCTGAGTAAGGTGGGAATAACTCTGCTAGAAAAATACATTGAGTAACAAAACTGAATTTCCAGCATAAAAAAGTGCATGTAAAATTAAGAAGGCAGTGACCTAATTAAGCACCCACGTACTATACTTTAAAAAAAATGGAACGGGGCAAAAATGTTATTTTCCTGTTGGTGAATTAAAATAAAGGAGGTTTTTTAATTTAAAGTTATTTTGGATGACATATTTATCATTAATCATTATTTATACATAGGATTCCATGTTGTAGCAGCCATTTACTGCATTTTTAAAAGATATTTAAAATAAAATTAGAATTTATCTAATAATTGTATTTAATTTGATTGACAATATTAGTCAAGGAGTTTACACCAGTTTCTGTAGTGAAAAAGAAATGTCTTTTGCACAAAACATTTTTAGGTTTCTGGACAGGAAATATGTCAAGTGCTTTTAAAAATGTATATTTAAGAGTATCCATCATACTATTTCAAATACTGTTACACCAGTGTAATTCCAGAGTCAATCAACTTAAAACGATAATTCTGGATTTATACTGATGTAACTGAGATCAGAATCTGGCCCATGTATGCCCTCACAAAAGAGACACCCATAGAGAGAGAACACACTCTAACATCAAGCCTGACACAAAGTACTAAATTTATTCTCACAAGTTAGCCATAGCCTTTGTGACTGAACCCAAGGTTATTAATTGAACAAACGCAAAGACTAACTTTTATTTATGTCATAAAATATGATTAATACAATATGAATTAAATGAGATTCTATTTAATCCTTGATCTTTTCTCCTCCATTAATTCTTTTCAAGGCTTTTTCAATACTGTTACATTGTGATTGCTGAATAAACATTCTTTATACCATTGCGTGTTCATATTGTGACACACCACTGGGGTTTGGATACATGAATGAAGGGTTTTATATAACTTCTCTACACATGCACTGTATATCTGGAGCATTTGAATATGTATGGTTTACACGTATGGTTTACAATACACGCTCACACCACGATTTTCACAAATAATTTCAAACTATATTTTAACATGACAGGATTTATTGTATGTCAGCCAAATGAAAGTCTTGAAGAAACAACCAAATTGTCCAACTTTGCATACCAAATGATTTTGTAGAAAAAAAACAACAAAAAAGATGGAATGAAATGTGCTACCTTCTTATATTCCTAATATTCTGAGTTGCATTAACATCCAACAATTGATAGTTGACACACAGCTCTGAACAGAATGAATAGACTAGCACACAAATTTAGAGAAATACTATCTTTTTAAAAACTCAAACCTATGCAGCCTGTTTTTCAAACATAGATTGAACATTTGTCAGAGAAGGAAATCCAGTTTACAGGTTTTAGGTGTCATGGAAAAATAAGATTTGATTTCACTCAGAATTCTGAAATAAGGAGATTAGAATAACTAAACAGTAGAACTCAATTTGCATTTGGTATTGAAGACATTGGATTGAGAGTACAGGCAGTCCCCGACTTACGCGGATCCGACTTATGTCGGATCCGCACTTACGAACGGGGCTTTCTCGCCCCGAAGGTTGAGGTGGCGGATTGCTACCTGCGAGCTACGGGGCGAGAAAGCCCTGTTCGTAAGCTGCTCTGGTGCCCCTGGTCTGCTGGAGACCGTCTCCAGCAGACCAGGGGCACCGGGCGGGTTCCCGTGCTTCTGAGGGTTTGCCAGAGCAAAGGGGACGGTCCCCAGCAGACCACAGGCACCGGGACTGAAGCGGCAGCCGCAGCGGGGTCCCGCGCCTCTGAGGCTTTGCCAGAGCAAAGCCTCAGAGGCACGGCACCCCGCTGCCGCTGCGGCTCTGCTCCCCGTGTCCCTGGTCTGCTGGGGGGGGGGGGCGCAGCTAGTGTGCCCCCCCCAGCAGACCAGGCTTTTGTTTTGGACCCTGGGGCAGAGCAGCTGGGGCGCTGCTGATTGGTCCTGCAGCGCCCCTCTGGGCACTACTGGACCAACCCAGCAGCACCCCACCTGCTCTGCCCCAGGTCCTGATTCAGCCGCTGCTGGTCAGTTTCAGCAGCGGCTGAATCAGGACACCTGGGACAGAGCAGATGGGGTGCTGCTGGGTTGGTCCAGTAGCACTGAGGAGCGGCGCTACTGGAGCAACCCAGCAACACCCCAGCTGCTCTGCCCCAGGCGTCCCCAAGTCAGCTTCTGCTGAAACTGACCAGCGCTGACTACAGGAAGCCCGAGGCAGAGTTGCTCTGCCCCGGGCTTCCTGGAATCAGCTGCTGATCAGTTTCAGCAGCAGCTGACTTGGGGACGCCTGGGGCTCTTAAGTTGATTCTGTATGTAAGTCAGAACTGGCGGTCAGTTTCAGCAGCAGCTGAATCTGGTCACCAGTTCCGACTTACATACAGATTCAACTTAAGAACAAACCTACAGTCCCTATCTTGTACATAACCCGGGGACTGCCTGTAATTAACGTCCATTCTGGCATGTTGACAAATAGAAATTTCACAGCAATGGTGGTGTAATAACCTATAATCTAGAATATAATGTAGCTTTTATGTGTGCCTCTTTCACAAAGAATGTTTGTAGGTTTTAAGTGTAAGCAGTCTATTTCTCAGTTTATAACAATGACCGTATTGTCACACGCTTCAGTGTACACTGTGGTATGTCCGATTTCATGTAACAATCTTGCTGCATGCTGTCATGTCTGGGTATAATGACTATGGTATTTGCACTGTTCAAAAGCCTACCTGAAGGATGACAATTTTTTTCCCTTCTCCTCCCCCTATTTTTCTCTATGGCAGAACACTCATCCATGCACGTTCATAAGAGTGTGATGACATCATGCCAGAGATGCGGAGCCAGGCAAGTTGCCTAAGGAGTTGGAAGATCAGTACTGAAACACCTCTACTGAAAAAAATATACTTTTTACATTATAAGATCATCCTTACTAACTGGAAGATTACTTAAAATACATAAAATCAATTTTCAATCAATTTCTGTAATGTTTTCCACAGTTTCTAGTGGGAAATATTTATAGAGTAAATGTATCTGCATGAGTAATAGACCAGTATTTGATTTTATTTTTTTCTAACTATCTTGTTTTCATAAAAGAAATACTTATGTTTTTCCAAATGTTTAATCTCAAAAGTAATATTTGAGATTTGGGAATGTCAACAACAAAACAATAAAATCAATAGGCAGAGAATTATGTATTTAATAAAACATTTTTAAAAACATGTGTATGGGGAATGGATATCATTTAAAGACTACATTTAATTATAAAACAAAATATGTAATTTCCTAAAATAATTTGATAATCTATTTAATATTACTTCTGTGCTAGCAAATGAAATAGAAAAATATGTCGATGTACATGACAACACTGTCAAGATAGATGCAGCAAAACCTAAGCAATTTTGATGACCCGCTGCTTTGGCACCAATTCATCACTGTAGACAAACATGGATGTTAATTAGAAAATACGTACAATAGGAAAGATCAGAATTTTCAGTATTCTTTACACAGTTTCCAAATTATAGTGAAAGTAAAAAGTTTAAATGCACAATGTATACATATTTACTATGACCCTCTTCTCAGTCTGAAGTCTCTAAGTTTGAAGACTTAACTGACATCAATGAAAGTTGGCTAGGACCACTAAAGCAAGATTCATGTATTTTTTCACCAGGTAATTTTCCATGGATGTAGAAACAGAATTCCCACCTAAAAAGGGAGGCTATTCAAGATGCAAAGTTTCAGTTCACGGTCTTTGGCTGGCATGCCACTCCCAAGAGAATGAACAAGAGACCCCAGGGGAAAAGATTTTCCCTGGCTTGGAGGTTTATCTAAAGCAGCGGTTCCCAACCTTTCCCAGATGGGGCCCATTTTGACAATTCAAGATGACTTGGTGACCAAGGACAATTCAAAAAAATGTGGGAATGGCTCCTTAAGAGCCACCTGGCGACCCTTTTGAAATGTAAAGGTGACCCATAGGTTGGGAAACCCTGATCTAAAGTAAGAACAGTTGTAAGGTAAGTCTGTACAGAGCTTTTAGTTTTCTGTTACTTTAAATTTGTAATCTCTTTTCACTTGCAACCACTTAAATCCTACTGTTTGTACCAAATAAAATCACTTATTTACTATCAAGCCCAATGCAAATAATTGTTACCTGGGGAAGCAGTGTGTACACCCTCCCTTCATTATTAAAGGGGGCTTACCTGAATTATTTATTTGGGGGTTCTGATCTCATTTTGGGAGCAGTTTCCCTGAAAGCTGGGTCCCAAACTGAATTTTCCTTGGACCTGAAGTTTTTCAGTGTCTATATTGCTCTTGCGGGGACATGGGAGGGAGGCTGTAATCTCAGCTCTATGCCTTTGCTGGGAGAGACTAGGAGATCTGGTCCAGCAGGAGAGGTTGCTGAGAAGTCCCAGAGAGCAGGCTGAATGCTTCTATCATCCTGGTTTGACAGTATATGGAATTTATAATTGTATAACTGTTGTTTAAATAAATGGAATTTAGATTTTTATTAGCAGTTTACCTGTGAAAAATTTGCAACCAAAAAAGCAAGTACTGTACATCTAAATATAATGGGTAATTAATTAGTGGAAAAATATGCAAAAGAAAAACTAAATATAGTTGTACAATTTGTTTTAAGAAACATGTTAATATAGGAAAAACTGTATGTCATTTATAAGGCTAACTCTTGCAGGCATGTTCCAAGTCTAATAAAGGTGGTTAATGTTACAATGGCAGTCAGAAACACACAAGTCAAAACACAATTTAGGAGGAACAAAGCACCCATACAATTCAAATTTCAACAGCACTAAATATCCCACCTGTCATTATGTCAAACAGTTTGGCATATTTCCATTACTAGACAAAAGTCACTTTTGTTTGTGTGTCAAATGCGCTCTGAGCAAAAAGGGGAGAAAAAGCTTTTGGAGAGCAGAGAAAGTTCTGAGAGTTTAAAAAAAAAACCTCCTCATTCTCGCCACCTCTGTTTGCCTAAAATTCTATTTTTGAGCACAAACAGATGGTTCAAATATAGGTGCAAACACAATTAGAGTACAAATTTAGATATCAAGACTACATAATAGATTACATGAAGTACGGAACATATCACACAATTTAAAACATGATATACAATTTATAAAGTGGACCAAAAATAAGTATTTGGAAGATAACAGCTCATGTTTTCCATTTCTCGTAGAAATTAACTTATATTCCTCATCACTATTTATAGGAGTAATATAATGTGGTGCAAAACTTTCCTAACTATTTAAAATTGTATTTAATTTCTTGTTTTGCATAATACAAACTCCCCAAATATCCCAGAAGATATGCAGGGACTGGGGATGGATCACTCAATTGCCCTGTTACGGTCATTCCTTCCAAAGCCTCTAACATTGGCCACTGTTGGAAAAGAGCACAGAGGGCTAGATGGATCATTGGTCTGACTCAATACAGCTGTTCTTGCTCTTCATTTTAAATATAAATGTAGAACTTTTCTTGGTTGAGCACTCTCATAACAGTTTATACTGTCTCAATGTAAGATGAGGTGCTTCAATAAGGAAATCTGTAATCTGTCATGGTGTGGTTTTAAAATTTTTGCCACAACTGGTCCATCTACAGTCCACAGTACGTACAATAATCACTGTAATCTAATGCATCACAAATACACGTCTTTTGGGAGAGAAGGAAAAGCTGAAGTGGAACGCAGGAACATGTAGATAGGTGATTATACTTCATATTTTCCATTCATGTATCTCAAAGTTCCTTTACTGATGTTAATTTTAAGCCTCAGCACACACCTGAGGGAAGCCACACATTTTGCCATAACAAACAACATGCACTAAGAGTCCTTTTAGTTTAAAAGGGAAATATAATTGGTTAATCATAGGACATTGAGAAAAATCACAAATATTCTTTAATTTACAATACAATATTTTTAAACATTTAATATTAACTGATCATTTAATTCTGAACATAATGAGCTCCGGCCCTCATTTATTCTCTTACCTGACAAAGGGACTGAAGGGGCCTTCAAGGTACAGGCATTCCCCGGGTTACGTACAAGATAGAGACTGTAGGTTTGTTCTTAAGTTGAATTTGTATGTAAGTCGGAACTGGTACATATTGTAGGGGAAACTCTAGCCAAACATTTCTCCAGAGCTCAGTTTTATTCTCCCACACCTCACTTCCCTCAGTCGTTTATTCTCAAGCTGAGGTGTCTGCTGAGAAAAGCCGCTCCGCGTCTCCCTGGTCTGCTGGGGGGAAGCAGCTAGTGCGGGGTTGCCTCACCCCGTTTGTAAGTAGGGATCCGATGTAAGTCGGATCCATGTAACTCGGGGACTGCCCGTACTTGTAGGCCATGTCTATACTGAAGCTAGGAGCAAGCCTCCCAGATGTGCATTAGTGGGTCTCAAGTTAGCACACAATGCTGCTCGGGGCAGTAGCTTCCCTGGATCCAAGCTAAAGTCTCTGCTGAACATCCACAACATCCACACTGCGATTTTCAGCATACTACTTCAAATCTGGCTAGTGCAAGTCTTCCTACCTGCACCAGGAGGTTCACTAAAATCCCAATTCCAGCTGGGGGAGGGTTCCATTCTGGGGGAGAGTTCCAGGGGGATCGAGAGGACAACAGTCAATCTGATATCCAAGGTCTCCCTTACTAGACCTGGCATAGACATTGAGGGAGGAATATTGGAGGCAGGGCTACAGCACGCAGCACTACATAGTTTCCAGGCATTATTGCAGCCACTAGAACCAATAATATTTAGACAAGTTATTGGGATGCCCAAATTATATCGGGTCTCTCTCCAAACCCTGTAGCCACCATTTGAACCTTTCATCTCCCTAATCTGCAAACTGCACAGCACTCACCCAGAGAGCACTAAATATACAGAGACTCATGGTGTCTGTGTGACAGGCTAGCTAGGACAACACAATTATGACATTTAATGAAAAAAAATCCCAGAAGTCACTTTTTTCATGGAAGTCATGACCATGACGGACTCACCACCATAGTACTATTAAAGATATTCACACAGAAGTGAATGAGGCACAGAGAGGATACACATGACACAATAGCATCAGACTGGATCAGACTGAATCCAGATTGCCAGTAGAATAATTTCCCTCCATTGAGAATTGCTAAAAGGATCCCAGGACAGTGTTTGCTACTGCTGCATCAGCCATCTTTTGATCTAGATTCAAAGGGGGAAACAAGATTCCTTTTTCAAATTTGTGGAACTCCAAGAGTGAGCAAAAATGCCCAGTTAAATCAGCTTTGAACATTTTCATTTCATTTTCAGAAAGCTAATCAATATGATGCAATATTCAGAATTAATTCTACCTCTCATGTTAGGTGAGTTAGGCCAAATAAGAAAAAAAAGTGTCAGACACAGCCCTAAACAAGAGAGACTGTACTAAGAAAGTACTTTAAAATTTACCCACCTAAAACTTAACAAGGAAATCAATATACAGAAATGATTATCAAAGCTACAACTTGAATATGAACAGCATTAGATAGTTCATAATGATTTGATGGGTACATAATATATTATAGAAGGGTGACCCCATTGATTCTGCCAGTGCTTTTGTATTTTATGTATAAGGTGCCAGTACTCCAGAGGAAAAGTTGATCAAGCTCTGACTAGAGGTGCATCCGCACAGTACTGTCAAAAAAAGCACTGGATTCTGCAATGCAACTAAATACCTCTTTTACTTTTTTTTTTTAATGTTTTGTCTAGAATGTTTTCAAAATGTTAGAAGCTACAGGAACATCTTTAGAAATAACTGTGCAACACATCTGAGTAACAAATTACTTTTCCTGTGAAAAGGATGCATATCAAAACTTCACTAAGAAATAGAAACAAGGCTGCTAGTCAAGCCACTTTCGGCTACCACTTCACCTTTCCCCCCCGATGAATTAGTATAGGATGTTGTCACTAGAGCAAGAACAATTTTTATATCCTATAAAACTACTCAGCAAGCAGTAAGCATTTTCTGTTAAAAATAATAATTAAAAAAGGAGAGCAGCAAGAAAATAGTATCACTAAATTAGATTAAAAAGTGTGAGGAGTGAATGGGATCACCATGCTCTTTGCTGGAAAGGGCACAGAACTTACATCATGAAAAAAGAAAACTGAAAGACTGTGCCCCAGACTAGTACAGAAACTCATTCATATCCAAGGTAGGAAACCCTTCACAGAACTCACTTGTAGCATGGGTGAGTTCATCATAAAGGAATATTGAGCAGTCTTAGCACCCATACTTCAAATTTAAAGAAATTCCTATCATAAGAAATATCCAGCTAGAATTAAAGAATCTTTTAATTATAAACCATATTACTCTTATTTGTGCCCTTGTTCTCTCCGCACACAAGTGTACAATACTACTAAGCATCAAAAGGCTTTTTCAGAGTGTTGTGAAAGCTGTATAAAATCATTCTTCTGGAACACTCAAACATTTTAACACTTGAACTAATACAGGAGGTAGACAGACTGGTAGGAAGGTATCTTTCTAAAAAGAACTATATACATAGGAGACATATAATTGGTTGAATGCATCTGATGTTTTTAAGTTTACTGTGTATGTATAAAAACAATAGATACTGAGCAAAATCCTGACACCACTCAAATTCAGAGGAATTTTATCATTGTCTTCAATGGGGCAAGAATTTTACCTGTAGTTCTTTAACAGAAAAAAACCCACAGGAGGGGGTAGAGGCAGGCTCACAGAATGTGCAATTTGAAGAATGATACTGGAAAATGTCCAAGATCAATCCTCATTCGATTTCATAATTTTTGGGACAAGCAGCAGGTCCTTCACGCTGCATGGAGTAACATCATTAAATGCCAAGAAAAACAGACATAACTCTTTCAAGATCATTCCATCAGGATTTTGCAAATGAAAACCGACTGAAGTATCTGTAAGAATTGCTGAAAAAGCAAAATTTTCACTTAGCTCTTCTCTCGCCATCTTTCCTCGTCAGAAAGATTATTTTCTTAGATAAATAAATAATAAAACATGCCTGGATACCTCAAGCTAAATTAGTTTTTGAACTGTCCCTTACTCATGTTTATAATATTCTGTATTGGCCCTTCTCAATCTTCTTGGCTCTTTTTTTAGTTCTTCTGATTATTAGAGGCTAACTGATCCTCTACCTTGAATATTAACTAACAGTTTTGATTTCTACATAAGAATGTTTAGATTAAGCAGTCAGCACACAAAGAAAATTAATATAACTCCCACCTGCAGCCACTCATGTTCATCTGTGCATGTGCCATATGCTTACTGGATTCACAAGAGCACCTCTGGAATAGCTCTGGATTTTTCTGGTGGTCTCTTTTCAAATGTATCCAATTGCATATGGTCTGTGGTTTCTTGGTTGGGCAAACCAGTACAGCGCCAATGCATGCTTTGTGTGTAGTCATTGGAAATTCATGCACAGAATAAATTTAGGATAGAAAGGATAATTTTTTCTGTGAGTTCACTCTTAACAAGTGTCTGATAATTGGATCTCTTCACTTGATTTGAGATTATTTTATTCCCATTTCTTTTAGGAGGAGTAATATGTTGTTAACTCTCATGATTTTATCCCAATTGGGATTTGGCTTTCTCTATTAAAATTCCAGCTCCTAGAGTCATGTGATTGTGAGAAGCTCAGCCTTCCTTTTAAAAAAGTTTCTAGCCATCTTGTTTGCAGAGAAAAATAAAAATTTAATGTAAGTGTACCCTAAATGTTCAAAAACTGAAGATAAAGGTAATTAAAAAAGAACCCCAAAAAAGAACACCCCCCAAAAAGAACACCCCCCCCCCCAAAATAACTTGTGGTATTTTAAAGCTCATGTTTTTTAGGAGCCAGACTCAAGATTTTGGAATGTTTGAGGTTTTCTATACTATAATAGTCATTAAAGGTTAACCTATTCTTTAAAAAGGTATGTACGTCAGGTTCTGTGAACACTTGCAGTTAACCAAGATGATTGCCACCCAGGTTAAGCTCCAGCTGGTGAGCCATTCTGGAATTATTGTATTGTCACTACGTCTGCATTTATCCTTGTGTGCCCTGGGTGAATAGCACAAGGTTTTTTATAGCGAAATGATCTAAGTTTCTTTTCCCAGTTTCTTCCCATGCTAGAGAACATGTCTTTTCTTAAGGGGGAATTGTGGGAAAGGCACTGGAGGATTATCAGCATTCCTCACTGCCAAGTGCACACGTGGAGTGGAGCCTGGGTTCTAACCCACACCTGGGTACACTAGCCCAGGCTTAAAGCATCTTCAAGCCCAGGTCATTTTTTTCCTGTGAGCGCAGGAGCAGAAAGGCAGCAAAATACCACGTAAAGATTAGGAAAACTGGGAAAAACAATTATACCTTCGGCTAATGGCAAAGTCAAACGAAAGACAATACTGAGTAGTCCTATGGCACCTTAGAGGATCATGTTAATAATCTCGAAGGTACCTCAGGACTACTCATTGTTTTCAAAGATTATATTGTCATTTTTGCTGTAATAATCTGTTAAGCACTATCTTTTTCCTCCTAAAGATTTAGTTTTTCTAAAGTAAACCTGTTCTTTAAGCATTAGAAATATTACTCAACAGCCTTTAGAGAAAAAAATGAACACACTGCATTTAATAGAAAATAATATTCAAAATAATCATGCTTCTTTCTTATTTAAAAGGAGGGCACTACAGCTATGAGCTTTCTTGTTAATACAGAATTTGTCCATTCAGAAGGCTAAGAACCTACACTGTATTATTATCTGCTATTGTCTCTCTGAAACCGCATCTTCTAAAATGGAAAAAGATTCAGATGCTGATGGGAGTTAACTGAAAGACGTGGCCTGTAATAAACCAGATGTTCTGGTTTATTACATGCCACAGATGCTAGAATATAATATGATATATATATATTTAAAGTTTAAATGTTATTTATATTGCCTGGTAAAGATCACTAATTAAAATTGTGTCAGGTCTTTTACTGTAATCCCTTCCCCTTTCACAAATTCATAACTTTCTGAAAGTTTTCCTTGGTGGATGAAACTTTCCATTATTGGTTTCATTGTGGAGTTAATTTTTTGGGATGCTAAAGGCAGGCCTTTTTAAAGATATTTTTATGTTGAGGGAAGAAAGAAAATAACATACTTTTACAAAAAATGTTTTTGGGGGAGGCTCATGAATAAAAGCAAACACAGAAAATCACCGGCTTCTGCTCCCTCATCCTCATGCCTCTCTCTGACTATCCAATAGCTTTAGCTTGACTATCCAATAGCTTAAGCTTATTGGATAGTCAATTAGTCGACCAGTAGCTTACATCCCTACTAGATTTTAGATGCAGGGCTATGCAAGAGGAAACAAAGTCCCCTTCCCCACAAATGCTTGAATTTAGACAACTAGGTCAGGTCTACACTACAGAATTACTTTGGTATCTTTACACCACTCAGAGATGTGAAAAATCTACTGACCACATAACTGCCACCTCTTTCAAAGGCAGATTAATTACACTGTTGGGAGAGCTCTCTTATGAAGACACACTACTCTGACAGTGAAATGCTGCAGCTGCACCAATGCAGCATTTTTAGTGTAGACTTGCCCCTAGGAGGCTGGTGTTTGCACTGTCTGAGCGCAAGTGTTTTGTACGTAGGACAGCTTAGCACAATCCAAGATTCTTCACACAACAAAGGGTCTTTATTTGCATGTATTGACAGCTGGCTAAATCCCCATGCACCAGACATGGGCTGAAAGTCTTTTACCAGGGGAGTAGACATTGTACCTTTGGGGGGAAAAAAGCCACTTCTAAGAGCATTTGAACATCATGCCTTCAAAGGAAAACTGCATGGCTCAGTAATACGTAGGCAGAATATTTTCTGCAATGGATACATATGCAGTAAAACCTGTATCTTTACCACACAATCATTGAAACCACAGTAGAGTCCTAAGTCCATCCACTACTACCTTCATGTGTTACTTTCAGAGATGCTCGGTTGTGGTCTTAACCAAGCTTTGAAATGTCTTCATTCAGCTGCAGATGCCAACACGTGAACTTATTTGTCCCCTACACAAAATCTTCACAAGGAAAAAGGAACTCCTTTATACATACCATAGAATCATAGGACTGGAAGGGACCTCAAGAGGTCATCGAGTCCAGCACCCCGCCCTCAAGGCAGGACCAAGCTCCGTCTACACCATCCCTGACAGATGTCTATCTAACCTGTTCTTAAATATCTCCAGAGAGGGAGATTCCACCACCTCCCTTGGCAATTTATTCCAATATTTGACCACCCTGACAGTTAGGAATTTTTTCCTAATGTCCAATCTAAACCTCCCTTGCTGCACTTTAAGCCCATTACTCCTTGTCCTGTCCTCAGAAACCAAGAGGAACAAATTTTCTCCTTCCTCCTTCTGACACCCTTTTAGATATTTGAAAACCGCTATCATGTCCCCCCTTAATCTTCTTTTTTCCAAACTAAACAAGCCCAGTTCATGAAGCCTGGCTTCATAGGTCATGTTCTCTAGACCTTTAATCATTCTTGTCGCTCTTCTTGTCGCTCTTCTCTTTAATCATTCTTTTCTCCACATCTTTCTTGAAATGTGGCGCCCAGAACTGGACACAGTACTCCAGCTGAGGCCTAACTAGTGCAGAGTAGAGCGGCAGAATGACTTCACGAGTTTTGCTTACAACACACCTGTTGATACAACCTAGAATCATATTTGCTTTTTTTGCAGCAGCATCACACTGTTGACTCATATTCAACTTGTGGTTCACTATGACCCCTAGATCCCTTTCCGCCATGCTCCTTCCTAGACAGTCGCTTCCCATCTTGTATGTATGGAACTGATTGTTCCTACCTAAGTGGAGCACTTTGCATTTCTCTTTATTAAACCTCATCCTGTTTACCTCTGTCCATTTCTCTAACTTGCTAAGGTCATTTTGAATTATGTCTCTATCCTCCAAAGAAGTTGCAACCCCACCCAGTTTGGTATCATCTGCAAACTTAATAAGCGTACTCTCTATCCCAATATCTACATCATTGATGAAGATATTGAACAGTACGGGTCCCAAAACAGACCCTTGCGGAACTCCACTTGTTATCCCTTTCCAGCAGGATTTAGAACCGTTAACAACAACTCTCTGACTATGGTTATCCAGCCAATTATGCACCCACCTTATCGTGGCCCTATCTAAGTTATATTTGCCTAGTTAAGAATATCATACGAGACCGTATCAAATGCCTTACTAAAGTCTAGGTAGATGACATCCACCGCTTCTCCCTTATCCACAAGGCTCGTTATCCTATCAAAGAAAGCTATCAGATTAGTTTGGCATGACTTGTTCTTCACAAACCCATGCTGGCTATTCCCTATCACTTTATTACCTTCCAAGTGTTTGCATATGATTTCCTTAATTACCTGCTCCATTATCTTCTCTGGGACAGACGTTAAACTGACCGGTCTGTAGTTTCCTGGGTTGTTCTTATTCCCCTTTTTATAGATGGGCACAATATTTGCCCTTTTCCAGTCTTCTGGAATCTCCCCTGTCTTCCATGATTTTTCAAAGATCATAGCTAAAGGCTCAGATACCTCCTCTATCAGCTCCTTGAGTATCCTGGGATGCATTTCATCAGGACCTGGTGACTTGCTGACATCTAACTTTCCTAAGTGATTTTTAACTTGTTCTTTGTGTATCCTATCTTCTAAACTTACCCTCTCTCTGCTTGTATTCACTACGTTAGGCACACCTCCAGACTTCTCAGTGAAGACCGAAACAAAGAAGTCATTGAGCATCTCCGCCATATGCTCATTCATCTAGGACCATTTAAACAATGTTGAATGCACAGGTTTTTGTTTGGTTTCTTTTTAAACTTTTACTTTTCTACAGAAATCCAAACTATTTAAATGCAAAAGCTTAATGCTATTGTAATGTGAAATATTTACGAGAGAGAGACTGGAAATGCAAAATGGACTCATTCACAATATACTCATTTTAAAGTATACTGTTTGGACATTTAAATTGATGTAAAGTTTGTGTGCACCCAAAGCTCACTAGTAGCACTGAGGAGCAATAATGAATCATGTGGAAGAGATAATATTACTGTATTACTACATAGCCATTTTGCAGTGCCTGATTGTATATTTAAACAAAACAATCATAACTTCGCACAACAACAAATTAGGCCATTTGAAAACAGTGTTCCATCCTGCAATCATTACAGCAAAAGACAGATTAAAGCAATGAAACTCAAAGATTAAGGTCAGAAGGGACCATTGTGATCATCCAGTCTGAGCTACCACACCTTGCAGACTGCAGAACCTCACTACTCATGTAATAGAACCATAAAATCCTGTAATCCTCAAAGCATGATTGAAAGACTTCAAATCACAGAAAATTCACCATATACACCAGCTTAAACCTGAAAGTGACTTGTGCTACAGAAGGGAAAAAACAGGTGTAAATCTGACCAGTGGGAAATTCTTTCCTGATCCCAAATACCAACACTGTAGTCAATTAGACTTTGAACATTTGGCAAGACCCAAACAGTCTAGGGAAGAATTTTCTGTAGTATGTCCCATCACCAGCCACTGGCGGATATTTGCCACTAGCGACTGCACAGATCCACCACATGCCATTGTAGGCAGTCCCTTCATATCATCCCTTTCATGAATTTAGCAAGCTCACTTTTGAAGCCAGTTAGGATTTTTGTCCTCATTGCTCTCTTTGGAAGGCTGTTCCAGAACTTCTGCCATAATCTTTACTCTCTTCCCCCTTAGCCTCTTTTATTGTTTTATGTACCAACCTTATTTTACAAAATACATTACATTATTGAGCAGGTGCTGAGTATTATGGCAGTTTAACACTTACATGGTGATAGAAAAATGGAAAAGTACTGCAAAAACTAAAGTTGATACAAACTCCTATTCCAAGTAAAAGACAACATACATCTTTACCTATCTTTGTGAGATAACTGAATCAACAATAGGGCATTCACTAGTATAACAATGACATTAAAAAAAACTTACCCCCTCCCCCAGATTATACCAACAAAATTTGTAAGTGTAGACCGGGCCTGTGTCTAAGTTATCATGATGCAGAATTAGAGTTGGTTAAAAATTTAAAAAAAACTTTAGAGATTTTTTTTTCAGAAAAATGTTTCAGTAAAAGTTTTAAAATCAACTTTGCATATTTTATATACACCATGCTACGTGTTTTCCACATATTAATTACTTTCATGCTTGATAGGATAGCACTGAAGAACAGCTCTGTGTTCAAGAAACTACGGGACAGGAGTAGATGCTGCTGTTCGCTCTCGGTCTGTATTAAATGAATGCCTTTGCATGGTGCTGGAGGGTACAGAGGGCAAAGCAGTCTCTCAGATCAACTGTAAAACTGAAGTAGTCCTGAGCAGATATGAAGGTAGAGAAATACCAAACCTTCAGGAAAAATATCTTGGTGCAACACTTAGCATGGTATTATATCTATTCTTATCTTCTATGGTTGATAAAAAGCTAGATATACGTGATACTGCCAAGTTCATTTCTGTGTTTCCAATTTAACAGCCGACTTCATTGAAACTGGAACAAGCATGAATTGTATGAAAAGTTTTGCTGTTCTCTATTAGCCATAAGACTTTCCTTGGAAAAAAATTAGCATAGGACTAATGAGGCCCAGCCATAACTGACCAGTGCACTTCCCTTGCTGGCTGTGTACCAGCTAAACCAAACATAACTATATTTTCTTACAGTGCAATAGATTTCACTTATTAGCAACTTCTAAATTGCCAGCAAAACGTTGCCATTATCCAGCAGTCGCCAGTAGATGGAAGGCACTGTGAGGCTGCCATCAGGGAACAGTGGACTGGGATGGGCTGTTTCTGGCAGAAGCCCCATAAAAGTAGCGGGGAGGAGGGCCGCAGTCTGTAAGCTGGGGCTGAGGGGAACGAAGGCACTGGGGGCATCTCACTGTGTCGTCTCCTGGGGTTAGGGATTAGCACGTCCCAGTGCTTCTTTTCCTGGCTGCAGCTCCGCAATAGGGCACAGTCGACAACACGCGAGCAGAGAGGTACTAGGCAACTCCACTATCCAGACTACAGCTCCTTCATCCCACTACCACCTCTTACTTGCTATACAGTCTGCATGTGCTGGCAAGTATGTAGACCAACAGCTACAGAAGGCACATCCCAGAACTTCCTTTTCTGGCTGCAGCCCCACAAACCTTCCTGCAGCTGGGGCTTTCTTTCAAAAAAGTGTGCTTCATAAGCAGAACACCCTTACCAATATCCAAATGCCATTAATATTAAAGTAACATGGTTAATACCCATGTTACTATTAAATGGAATCTACTGTTTTGTGAATTAATGGAAACCATGTATCAACAACATGCAATTCAAGTCTGTCAGCCTATCACAGAACTGCCCAACACCAGAATATTGCTCTGTCAGCAGAGATCCTGGCAAAGGCCCTCGAGTTTGGGAGGAGCTGGCAATGTGTTCCCAAACACACATGCATTATACCCAGCCTGGGAGAAAGTCCTGAAATAGAATGTTCTTCATTCTGTGTTCACAAGTCTCACTCTTGAGGCTGATGCTTTCATTATTCCAGCAGAACACAATGGCAAAGGAGACTGTGATCCCTGATGGCGAGGCAGTCCCTCGGGTACCTTGGGCCAGATGAGTGGCATGCTTTGAAGCCTGAAATGACCTAAGTCCTTCCTCTCCCCAGGTCATGATGGGTAGCATTTCCTCTGTCCTCAGAACCTGCATCCTGCAGCCTCAAAGTAGGCCCTCTCCCTCTTCCTTATCTTATTCAACATACATGTGAACTCATAAGGGGAGCTGATGAGAAAACAGAGTGAAGTGCCAGAAACACAGGTAGAAACTAACTACATTTCTTTTGACTTCAGGCTGAGAAATCAACCTCATCAAGTTAGTGCTCATCTGTGCACCAGTCTCACCTGATAAGGCAATTGAGCACTATGCTGGAGGGGGCCATAGCATGGATGTCTGCACTAGTTACCTTACAAAACAAGAGGGGGGGACGGGGAAATGGAACATCCAGACAAGCCTACATGGTTGTTTTCAGGAAGGAAGAGCTAAGTCCCAACTACCAGCTGCAAACATTCACCAAAAAGGAACTGTGCTGCCCAAGAGCAGCTTCACTCACTCCCACTGAGCAATGTGGGCAAGTCAGCCTATCACTCCCATAATAAGCTGCTGCTTTTGAAATCAAGTTGGAGTCTCCGCTTGATTTAAGTGACAGAGGGTTGCTAACAGGGAATGCACTCAGAGACTGCACTTTAGTATGGTCTCTCCTCTCAGCCTCAAAGTCCTGAATTTGTTGACCTGGGCGCCTGGAGAAGGGGGTGTTATTGCAGCCGTTACGGTAGGCAACTATTGGTTTTGGAAGCAAGAGGAATTTGCTAATTTTGTTTCACAATTATTTCATAAATATGGCTAAAAGACTGAGATCTGGCCTTCACTTTTAGTACTGTATATAAATCAGAATTTTAAAAGTAAAACAAAAAAGTATTAAAATAAACTTTGATATGAGCTGACCCCTTCACTAAAATAGCAATTGAAGTACAAAAATTTCTTGATTTCTGGTTGTGCTTTTACTGAGCACAATATGGTGAAATATTAAAGCCCTTCAGTTTTCTTCTGAATTTCATGTTCTTTTATGAGAAACAGCAGGAAATCACTGATGGAGATTTCTTCTGAGTATAAACCAACTTTTTTTATTTCCCTATTGTGTCTTCAATGGCAGAGATTAACAAAAAAAAAAAAGAGGTAGTTTCCTACATATTCAAGTCCTTTATAGTCAGGATTATGGAAAGAGTTAAGAGGCGGGAAGGTTGATGCAGACTGTCTAGACTAATTATATTTCCTTTTCATTCGTGTTCGTGTGTGTGTGTTTTGGAGAGGCAAAAAAGTCAGTGTACAGCAATATGTTTGTGTCCTTTATAAAAATCATGAAATTCCATGAAAGAAATCACTTGGAAAATCCTATAATGCTCCAGATAAATTAACTTTATTTAACTGTGCCTCTAAAGGCTGAATTATTACCACATTTATGATTTATGAGGGTCAGAGTGGCATAATCCCTTATAAGATTTTCTACTTCGGCTAAGGCACCAGTCTAAGGTTGATCATCCAAAGCGATGTCACTGAGAAACATGAATTGCTAATTGAGATTCAGAGGAAGTTTTGATTACAAATACAAGAGTGAAGTATTGTAAAGATTCAGTTTCAATAAAAATGCACTGGACTGGGATGATATCTGGAGTCTATTTAAAAGAATCTCCTTACAAAATATTAAGGCTTGGAAGGCTGACATTTTTATTGGTAAATGTCAGTAAAAATCAATCAGTTTCACTGTACACAAATGAACAAGCATATTTCCATCAACAATGAACAACATTTGCAGGTAGGCAAAATAAGAAACCTGCTACTTGAGAGTTTACTAGAATTTGATTTAGAGAGACAGAGAGAGACACACACACACACACACACACACACACACACACACACACACAGACGTGTTGTTGACAAATTACATATTAACCCTTATAAAGCTTTAATGTTTTGAATCTCAAAGGTCACTATCATTAAACAGTTGTCTAACCATCCCATTTCCTGTACATTGTGAATATTTAAATGAATGAAACTTGACAAATTAAACACATTATCTGGGTTTCTCATTGATTGGCCCATCTATTCTGCCTAGTAGTTGTAGTCCTGTAGTATCAGACACTGAGGTTCTCACCTTGGACATCTGTTCATTCTAAATCTAAGACTTAGCCATATGAATTAAAAAAAATTGGAAAGTTTTCAAGATCCTCAAAACTGGTGATAGAAGTGACATGAAATGTATTCTCAGGACAGGATGGTATTCTCAGAGACTGACTTCCAGATTACTCTGGGGGATGAGCTCTTCTTCCAAGACCCCTTCTATACATTATACACATTAAACAGAAGGACAAGTTAGTTTTTTTGTGGTGTCTTCTTAGAGGGAAGAGAGAACACTTTTCCCAGGCTCCTACCTAGAGGGACTTTTGCTATTTCTTCTTATGCAGGAAGTGGGGGTGGGAGTGGGATTTCTGGCAAAAAGGAGGAAGGCCAGCTGCCCCTGCCACCGGCTTAGCCAAAGAATTTGCAGTGCCCAAGGTAGCTGGCTGCACCGTATGGCTCCCAGCAAGGGCAGAGAGCAAGCAGCTGGGCATCAGGCAGCACAGGCCCTAGGCAACCACCTTGCTCACCTTCCCCTAAGGCCGGGCCCACTCTGCCAGATTCCTCCTTAACTGAATTTGTAGGACCAGAGAGCTCAAAAATGGTTGTCAGGTATGTCCATACTCCAGCACTGGAATATTCAGTCCTTCCCATCACTCCCAGAATCTGTTTACAATTCATGGATCTTCATGTTTTCTTCTGTTTTATGCAACCAGACTACACAATTGTATTGCTTATTTTTCTTCTCTTCATCTTCATCTTCAACATTAAGAAGATCTTGTAAACACCTAGAGCACATGAGTTTTGATCAGAGGCATTTAGGCCAGGCCAATACAATATACGGTGTCTGCAAATGCCTGTACTTATTCCTCTAAATGCACTATTTGCAATTTTGCCAGTAGCCTATGGGCTGCATTCTTGTAATACAATCACTATTAGGAAAAAAACAAAAAAAAGAAAATCCAAAGGTTTTCTAAAACTATTTAAAATTAAAATGGAAGCCATTAAAAATATTGGTATGGATGGTGTACCATTATAAGCTTTCTAAAGGGACCACCGGTGACAACTACACAAACAGTACATTAAGGAAATAAATGTCAATTTTAAATAGTTTCCAATGAACTGTTTTTTCCCCCAAGACCCGTAGTTATCCTTCCATTTTGTACATGCTTTATTATTGTGAAGTCTGTATGTTGGTACAATGACACTCTGCTTTTTCTCAATTCAGTCAACCACATAAAAGAATAAAAATCTCTCTCTAAACCAAATTATCTCAGAAAAAAATATTTAAATGCTATACCACTCTTTGAGATTTGATCAGAAGAGTGAATTAATGACTTACCAAGAGTTGGTCTCTCAACTCCTACATCTTAACTTCTAGAAGATGTGCCAGCCTATCAAACATTTTTATTTTTCAATGGCATCAATTTCTTCAAAAATACTATCAGCAGTACTATAATGTTACTACAAATCAAACCTAGATTCACTTTAAGACTGAATTATCAGGCATACCAAGCATGGAGAAAGAATCAAACACTTATGTAATTCAAGCATAATGCACTGTTATAAAATATTTTAAAATTCCAGGACTTTATTAAGACATGTTTTATGTACTGCCTCTGTATAGGGAAATGTATTATATTTCACTTTCATATTGCATGCTATTCAGTGTTGCCAACTAAATTGTTTCCTGGTTTATTGTAGAAAAAACAAGAACATTTTTAGCTTCTATTGCTTACTTTTCATGAGCACTGATAGAACAACTCAAAGTCCAAAATATCTCCAGAAGTTTGATACTGGCAAATTATCAAGGCATCATTGTGTCCAAAAACAATGAATTTATTACAGGTTAGAGTTTTATGCATGCCTGATATTTAAAAACTACTTCACACAAAAAATGCTTAGAATTCCCATAATAAAAATCTCAAAATATATGTTTTTCATTGGGACATACTCTATTGATTTTAAGAGGATCTATTCTATTTGCATTTTTAACCTACTATTTTACAAGCAACACCTGAACTGAAAGATAAAAATCTTTTCACTTTGTGTTTGATAAGTCTCTGTATTGTCACATCCCACACAGAGGAAAAACATTCTTTAAAATAGCATAACATTTATTAAAATACCTCAAAAATGTTAGGTAGAATACTAGAAAATTATTTTTCAGTTTTTAGCCTGACTAGATTTCAACATATAGACCACCTCTCTAAAATACAGTAAATACATCATTTCTCTTGTTTTGTCTAGATTCATGATTTGAACATGTTTAGTTCACTTTATTCACATGAATCAATACGTCTACTTCCATGAATAAACTGGGCAGGACTTGGCTTTAACAGCAAAGAATCACAATTAGACATAAAAAGTGAGTCGCCTGATTTACATACAGCTAAGGTTACCACCTAGAGACCAGGGCTGGGCAAAATATAGCCTGGGGGGCGGATCCAGCCTGCCAAGACACCTAGGGTTGCCAGATACCTTCACAAAAAATCTCGACCACGGCAGAGGGAGTGGGGTGTGGGGGAGTCCAAACTTGTTCTGGGAAAAAAAAGTGTCACTGCGCCTTTAAATTCCCGCTCCCCCATCCACCCACCGCAGCAGGGAGGGGAAATGTCCGTCCGGTATTTTCTGATATTTTTTGTATTTACATATCCGGTATTTTCTGGTTTTTTTTTACCGGATAGAAGGCACCAGGACCCTCAGGCACATGCAGCTGCGCGGTTTAAAGTGCAGTCCGTTCTGCTTTCTGTTCTGCAGGGTGGGAGAAGCTTCGTGCGATCTCCACACCCACAGCCCAATCCTCAGCTCCTAGTGACCAGAAACCATCAGCCAAGAGGAACTGACCCGAAGCACTTTCTCATCTCTTACTGGCTGGAAATAACCAGCCAACAGGAGCTGAGAGATTGGCATGGGGGATGGGAGCAGCACAAATCTCTCTCCCCTCCTGAAGCTGAGATCCACGTGGATTGAGCAGCCTGCAGTTTCAAGAGGGGCTGCAGCGCTGCTGGCTTAGGTGAGTGCCTCTGGCACCCTTGCCCCTCCCACATCCCAACTCTCTCCCCCAGGTCACCATCCAAACCCTCTGCACCCTTCTGCCCCAGGTCACAATGCCCTCCCGGACCCTGTAGCCTCTCCCCCAGGGCAGAATCCTCCCCTGCACCCAAACACCCTCCCAGATCCTGCACTTCATTCCCCTGCCCCACATAACCACCCACATCCTCTGTAGTCGGCACCCCCTTTTCCCCTTCTGCCAAGTCACAGCTCCCTCCCAGTCTTTGCACCACCTACTACTCCCACAGGCCAGAATCCTCTCATGTGCCCATACTCCCCCATCTCCTGATCCAGGTCACAACCCCTCTTTACCCAAACCCCCTCTCAGGCCTTACACTGTCTCCTGCACCCCAGTCCTTTATCCCATGCGCCGTTCTGCACCCAACCTCCATCCTAGACCCTGCACTCCCCTCCACAGAAAAATGCGGCCCTTGACCACTTTCCAAAATCTTGGAGCAGCCCCTGCCAAAAATATTGCCCACCCCGACCTAGACTAAATCCTCCATTGTAGACAGCAGAATATGTCCATAAATTTCTCCAAGAAAAATGGATGTTTTTATGAATTGTTATAATAAAAACTTCTGCTTCAGTGTCTCATATTAATTTAGTTTTGGCATATCAAAGATGATCATTTTATATGGTCAAGCAGTTGGACTTATTTATTGCCTATGCATTTTTAACTGCAACTGTAATCAAATATGGTATTTTGAGGAATGGTGGGGGGTTGGCTTTCAGGGGTTTCTGTTTGTTTTTTAATACATTTTCTTTTCCTATCACCAGGTTTGGCTGTACTGAAGAGGCTGAACCCTTCTGTCTCTGACCAGAGCTTAGAAAGAGCCAAATATACCATGATTTTTTGTTCATATTACTGATAATGCCTGCTTACAGTGCTGTTGCACAGTAACAATGAACTAGAGGGCTCTAGTCACAGCATTATTGCATATATACGATGTTCATTACTACGGATGTGTACAAGCACTTACTGCACACCTGGTAACCTGCAGACTAAGAGTCTGAAATTGGATTAGTGCCTTTTTGTATCCTTTGTTGCCTTCTCATCTTTGTGCCTTAACCCATACTGCTATACATTGAGGCTGTGTCTACATTGTCTACACTGGCCGTGAGTTCTTGCGCAAGAACACTGACATTCTAATGTGTGAAATCAGTGCTTCTTGCGCAAGAACTGTGATGCTCCCGCTCAGGAAAAAGCCCTCTTGCGCAAGAGGCCAATGTAGACAGGCAACATGAATTTCTTGCGCAAGAAAGCCCGATGGCTAAAATGGCCATTGGAGCTTTCTTGCGCAAGCAAGCGTCTACACTGCCACGGATGCTTTTGCACAAAAGCACGTGCCAGTGTAGACGCTCTCTGTGCAAACACTTTAACACAAAAACTCTTGCGCTAAAAGTATTTGAGCAAAATCTTGCCAATATAGATGTAGCCAGAGATAATATATAAGCGAGAAAAAATAACCATATAGGCAAACCATTTGCATTTTGATCATTTTGTGAAGAACGATCGCATTAGGATCAAGATCTTGTGTATTTTATACTTGTTGCCTACAATTATGTAGCAAGGGTTGCAAAGTTATACGGCAAAGTGGTGCTAAATTGAGAAGCAATTTGGGAATTATGCAGCAAAGTTTACCAACTGCAAAATCACTTAAAGATTTAAAAATCTGTTGACACTCTAAAAATAAAAATCCATCAAATGAGACTATATAAACAAGGCACACTATTCATTTATATCTGGGTGGCCCCCAGCTTCCCTGAAGCTGGCCCCCGAGCCTCCCACTCCAACCCCCCTCCCCCACCGTCCCTCCATGGGGCTGAAGCACACAAAAATCTACTACCTGGGACCTCCCCCCCCCCCCCCCCAGGCTCTGGTGTACTAGGGGAACATGGGTTATGTCTTTCTCCCAGTTGGGGGCCATGTCAGTGAGGATTTGTTTGTTTTTAATTTTTGTTTTTCACTTGTGTGTGGCCTCCGACTGATTTGTCTGTGGATCAGCAGCCCCCAACCCAAAAATGGCTCCCAACTCCTGATTTAGATAGCAGTGAATAGTATTCCTGCACTGCTCCACAGGAGAGAATCTTATTTGCATTCTGACAGAGCACAGACAGGCAGTGCCATGAGGACCAGAGGGACTGAAGCAATATTTGTCACAAAGGGGCTTACAGAAGAGGAAACAATTATCTGGGGCACCACTCCTGTGGGATTTAGCTTCTGCACAACCGACACTTTCCCCTGCTGAACTCATAGGTAGGACAATGCCTATAAAAATAAATATGTCCATCTGCTCATGGACAAAGCCGACAAAGGCAGCATCAATCTAAAGCTATGTCTATACTACCCACTAAATCAGCATTGCTGCAATCAATGCAGTGCCCTCAATTTAGCAGATCTGGTGAAGACATACAAGCCGATGGGAAAGCACCATTGATATCCATATTCAACTTCCCTGAAAGCTGGACACTATGCCATTCCCCCAAAGGCAGGAGAGCATCTTCCATCAACATAGTGTGGTACAGACACCACTGTACATCAACCTGTTATGTCAACTTCAGTTACATAATTTACATAACTGAACTAGCATAGCTTAGATCAACTTACATTGTTAATGTAGACCAGTCCTAGATACCCACATGGCCTTCACTACCATAATATCAGAGCATATTACAAACACATTGGGCTCTTGGTCTAGGAGTAGGTTTCCTTCAGCTGATGGTAATAAACATTTCTCTCTCTCGCACGTGTGCACTCCAACCTCTCTCACAAAGAGATAAATGAGTTTACAGGTTTTTGTTTAAAAGACAGCATTTATGTAAAGACGTGAGCTTTGAGTTTAGTTCTGAAAATGATGAGCTGAATAGTTTATTCCTCTTACTGGAGTAAGTATCCATGTCTACATCCAACTCCCATAAAAGTTTGTCTCTCACTCAACAAGCTTCTCCATCACTGCTCAACAGTTCGTTGGAACATAGCTCTCATGAAAGCTCGGTCATGGAGGAAGCAATGATTTCACAAGTATCTAGAGTAAGTCCCATAGAGGCTTCTGATTACTAAGATAAACCTTGAACTGGACTCTGCCATCAAAGAGGGGCCAGTACAGAAGGAGAAGGTACCAGGGTGATGTCTTCTTGCTAACCTATGGTGATTACAATTGATTCCAGATGCAGCTTTGACAGGGTGGTGGGACTTTAGATCTGGTCAACTTCAATAATCAAGCCTGGAGGTTAAAAATTAATAGAACACTGTGGCCAAGTCTGTATCAGAGAATAAGGCACATTTTTTTCTGGCCAGTCACAAGTGGAAGGTGTTTTTTTTTTTTTTTTTTTTTTTTTTTTTTTTTTTAAACTAAGACGTACTTGGGCATCCAAAAGCACTGCAAATGCCAAAAGAAATCCAAGGCACAGACTAAATCTAAATCCCATAGAAGGACCAGTAACAATTTGTTCAAAGTGGTCCCGATCTTCTTATAACTGTCCTCCCAATGTTGCTCATGACGGGCTTTAGCCAGCTGCTATAATTGATATGCTGGTTTGGCTACACATTTAAAAAGCTGGTGTTGACTATACTCAACTGTTTCCTGCAAATGGCTGGCATTTGTGCCTATATTGGCTCACCGGTTCTCCTAATGAGTTCATACAAACATGGAATAGTCTGAGGAAAGCGCTGCACTTTTTTTCAGGACTCCAAAGATTGAGTTTTAGAAGCTTGATCTAGAAGAAATAGCATGCCACAGAGAGGCCCAGCAGGGTGAATATGAATATTTTTCTTACATATATGGACAGGAGGTTGATATCCACTAGAAAAAGTGGTATCTCCATGCAATGCCCTGGCCAGAGGCCAATAGCCTAGAATCCTCTCATTCAAGCTACTGACAGGTGGCATTATAGATTTGTTTTGTTTTTTTGCCAGCATGTCAACTGCCTCACTTAAAAAAAAAAATATCAGCAGTAATTCTGTAGGTTTATAGCACTTGTCTATTGTATAATTGGACACAGGTGGTAAGCTCGCTTCATCAAAACAAGAATGCATGTATGTTGAGGACAAGCATGTCATAGGAAATTATTTATACATTTCATCCTACCTGTGTCATATTATCCTAATATGCAGATAAAGAGGGTGTGGGTTTGTGAATCCTAGAAATTTCATTTTTTATTTTAAAGGAAGAAGTATTTATAAATGTGCCCAGAACCAATGAGCAGGCTGTTACAGATCAATGAGATTTTGGTATCTATGTATGTTGTAGTTATACTTTATATTATTGTTCTTGCTAGTTGTATCCACTAGCCCCCTGGGATAAGGTTTGGCCTATTTTTCAAGAGCAGCTTGAAGATTAGGAGGTGGGAACAGATGGTTCTAGTCAAATTCTTTTAAGTCAGTTCCAAAGTGTAACATTTTCACATATTCCCCATGCTTACCACCCATCTAACAAAACAAAACAAGGCAAAAAAAAGTTTAAATCAAAAAGGTGTCAGGAGGTGGGAAAAAGTAAAGATGAAAGACTGACTACTTTATTCAGTTTGGCTTTGGCTTTTTTATTCAGGAGTTTTGGTGTTTCATTACTATTAAATCTACTACAGTGTTATACCGTTATCATTACATTTACTAGTGGGACGTGACAAATACTTGAAACCATTAGCATTATTAATAAGCAGGAAAAGCTTTGATGGAATTCCAAGCAATTCATCCATGCCACACAAAGCAACTGAATATATTATAAGATCATCATTCTACATGCATATGAGTATAATATCTAAGATTTAAAATTTACTAAATAGTTTAAATTCTTTTACTACTTTAAGTAGTAAACATTATTTCATATGCCTTCTATATAATAGCAATCCTTATACTTCTGGTTTTTTTTTTAGAACAGCAGCCCTACTTTCAAAGTTACAGAAAATATACTGTTCCAAAAATATTAGCCTGGACACTTATTTCAAAGTTTTATTGCATGGTAACTTTTCCCCCTTTATTGCAAGAAAAGCTCTCTTTAAAAACCACAAGATTAAGAATTCAGTTATATTTAGAAATGATAGAAAATATAGTTATTAGAGCCCTGCAGGAAAAACTTCTTATAGTACAATAAATGACCTGTCTCAAAATTAGTCAGTGACATCAAATGCATATTGTTATCCCTTCTTGAGGCACAGAGGACATAACACCACGAGACTGCCACTGCAACATGATAAATTACATATTGACTTTAGTCTTCATGATTTCAGCAAATGTAAAACAAAAGCTTCATACACTATCTTCAATTCTTTTTAAATATTAAATCTACAGAGTTGCATTTACAAAACTGTTTGTGGCCATATCAGGCTAGTCTGCCACCAGAATAAAAATCTACTTAAAATGAACATTTGCAATTGAATGCATATATTTATAATATTCTACTATAAATAAATAGTAATCTTATTGATATTTCACTTCAGAAAGCATCCAGCCTGATTTACATGGACAATTATTGAACGTTCATACAAAAGTGATTTTTAAATACAGTTTTACAGCACAGTAATAAAATATGAAAACTCAATAATGAATTATGAAGTTAATAGTCAAATAGAGAATTGAAAGCGTAACCACTCTGATTTCTATTTGAGATTCTTTAAACTTATTTGTTAAGAATGTCATTAGTAGATTGAAAGTTAAAGAAAGTATAGCAATCAAAAGTCAACAGCAGCAGTATTTTGTTGTTCAGATTTTAAAAGTTTATAGTTAAATAACAAGACTTTTGAAAAGGTAAACCTTAGCCATCAGTTAATATTTCCAGAATGAGAAACTTACATTATTGTTTGTGCTGTAACAAACTCAAGTAGATTCATTAAAACATTTCTATTAAGGATACGTTCCCACTTACAATATGATTTGCTTCACCTATATTTTGTAACAGCATATTATTGCAATATGACTAAGGGTCCTACTCTCTTGTAAATACAATATATTAAGTTTAATTTAATTATTATTATTATTAATAAAGCAGCATTTGATAAAATCTACTGGCAACAAATTCCTCTTGAGATATTCTTTGTTTCAATTTTAGGACATTTAATAACAGCCACTTCAAAAGTTAGGAAACATTTTGCAAGGGAAAGTAAAGGAGTTACTGTATTACACTAAACATATGGAAAAAATCAGTTCCTCTTATAAAAACTCATTTACAAATTCAAAAAGTGTACTTTTTCTATGGGACATGAAGGGATAAACCTACAGATTTTCTGTTTTAACTATCAAACTTCAAGCTATAAATCAAAAATTAGGACAACATTACAAATAAGAAGCAACTGTTCATATTAAACATTTTCTGCATATTGTTACCACCACCTTGTTAATTTTACCACCACCTTGGTAGTGTTAGAAAGTCACATTTTGTTAATGCAATTTCTGAATGTGTCATCATCTCATAGTGAACATCCATATGTAGCATGTCATTAAGAAAGATACCTGCTGCATATGGATGTAAAAATGTCAACATTTGCTTACAGAAGCAGAATCAACTTTAATCTACAGTTATTGACAAAAAGGATAATGAACAACAGATAATCTTGTTTTATCCCTATTGCAGGACTAAGTATTTCAAGTTGTATATGGGAACCATGACCTAGGGGAATCAAAAGCCTGCCCTTTCAAACAAAGGGTAAGTTTTCAAATTAGAAACCGCTATATTTAATTTCAAACATTAAATTGCAATAATACTGGCATTCTCAAATTATTAAAACTATACTGTCAGTATCATAAATTTGTATTGATCAGTTCATATCCTCATCACAAAGATCTGAGTTCAGCATTACTGGATTCTAGACATCAGATCCCATGATTTACTTGAGACTGAAGAAAAAGTGCAAGTCATTTGCTTTGATTTATTTAGTATAAATAAAGAATACCCTATGCTAATATTTATAAGATAATTTTAGCTTAGTATTTTGACCACTAATGTAAAGCAATTAATTACATACAATAAAATACTTACACAATTTAAACAGTTTTAAAGTACGTGTTCCTTTGGAATGCCAGAACTCAGATAGGTCAGTTACAACTCTCACATGGTCTTTTAAATCTGAATTATCATTTTATATTTAGAATTCAATCTCTAAAGCATATATCCTATTAAAGTATTTTAAAACCTTTAATAATATAAAGTTAGTGAACTAAATACAGAGTAATCAATCAACAGAACCTGTAATATTAAACTACAGTTTGTGAAACAGAGCTGTGCAGCTAACTGCTTTACCAATGTAAAAGTGCATGCCAACTAGAAACAAAGAAGTGTGCATGATCTCATCTTAAATCTAACAAAGTATTATAAACACCAGGAATGGTCCAAAGTCATTTCTAATTACTTCAATAGGCTCTAACCCTGACACAAGAAAGTTTGTCCTTACTATTTCTTATTAGAATTACTATAACCAGACTCAGGAAAACAAAGTATATTTTTTAAAAGAAAAAAGGATTTTTACATAGTATATAAATTGAATACTTTTTATCTGCTATTTTCAGAAGATACTGCGCCTAACTAAATGTATCTAAATTTAGTTAACTAGACATCCACCATTTTATACTGTTCTATCCCAGACAAAAGTGATGACTTGCCTCAAATCACATTTAAAATATGAAAGGTTAAGATTTACAGCAAACAGAAGAACAAGTACTTTTCACGATTCATGACCCAAAACCTTTTTTAAAATGGATTAGTATTTAAGGTAGTTGAATAGTGACAAATTACAGAAGAGATACCAAATAGTTTCTTTTATTAGTAGCATTCCCAGGCAGGTTTTCAGAAATGCTTATTAGGGCTCTCCAATTAAGGCTTACTACACAGTTAAGTGAATAATTATGTTAAATTACAAGGCATTTGTAATATAATTATTTACAGTAGATGCAATTAGCCAGACCTTTAGAGGAACAAATCAAGGTACAAATCAAACAAAGCATTGCACCAATGTATAAAATTGGGAAAGCCTCTCAAAATGATTTGTCTCTCAAACAATAAACAGCTTTAACGAAAAATAAAAATAATAAGTATCAATAGTTTGAATTTTTAGCAGCCTTCCATTTATTTTTATAGTACGTTTTATGGTTTATTCTGTGTTTTGATAGCTTGCCAGTTAAATTGCATCACCAACAGGCAACATCACAGGCCTGTCTAAAATGAAAATGCCACTACTTAATATCACATAGTTGTAAGAAAAAGGCAGCTCAGCAAACACATTTGCAGTGTCAATAATTCATTAAATACTTAAGTTAAATATATGAAAGCACAGGGGAATGTTGCCAGTCATTCTTACTGATCAAAACAGGGGCCAGGAAGAAAATATTGTAGTGGTCCAATCCTGATGTCTGTATTCTGGCTAAACTCTTTGAAGTCCAGCGACATGGCCAGTGATATTTGATACAACTCCTCTTCTGTGTCACAAGGATGTGAAATATAAGGAGGATGAAAAGCAGGGAGATTTGGGGATCATGAAGCTTCTCGGACAACAGCTGATTGAGCTGCATAACCAAATGATTTTTCCCATCAACTTCCTGTTACGCAACACATCCAACTCCTCTGCAAATAAATCGTATATCATACTGTACACGCTCATAGATATCTTTTGCTTTTCAAAGCTTATTCTTCAATGGAAGCTGATGGCACTCAGGATAGCTAATTCTTTACCATTTCATAAAGTATTTGACAATACCCCAGTTGATTCCTTATTTCTTTCTTCGTGCTTGAATTTCATTTTGGTATATTATATAACCACTTTGAAAACAATATCAAATTGTTTCTTTTTAGATCTCAGGAAAGTTTTTAGTCAAATAATCTATTCATTCTTGATTTGGACAGTTTTATTGATAAATCTTACTCAAATTGTAAACTGTTTAGTGATTGAAATAATTTGTAATATAAATTTGCATTTCAAACTTGTAATCATGTTAAAAAGAAACAATATGCAACATATATCAATTTAAGATTATTAATTTATAATAAAAAAGACAGTTAACATTCAGGTTCAAAGATAATTGAAAGAATGAATACTGATATTTATCTCATTTCTAAATAATTTTAACAATGTGAGTAAGAGGCAGTGTGTCTCGAAACAATGTTTAAAAATGCAATTAAACTATAAATATTACCACAGCCATTTACTATCTTTTTGAAATTTCTGATATAAATTGCCATATTAATTTTTACTTAAAATAGGATTAGAAAAGAAAAAAGTTAACTGTTTAAATAGTGAACAGGCAATAGTATAATCACCCCTCAAAATGAGTCCTCTCATTGCTGAACTTATGGCAATTCATAATTACAGGTTTCATAATCTTGAACGCATCCTATGTGTGATAGGATTACATAGATTTTTTTTTTTTCAGTAACTTCATTGTTATCTTGTATATTACAAATCTGTAAAACCCTTCTTAGTAGGCAAAATATTTTAATTATTCAACATGAAATAAAAGTCTACATGGACTAATTTTTAAAAGTTACATTGTAATTTTTCCATTGATCAGGGAAATTAAAGAGGTGGATACAGATTCTTCAAGAAGGTACACAAACCACATATCCAAACCGAACACAGAACATGAACATAGTATTAATCAGCACAAAGGGTGTGAGTACATTGTATGGAAAAAAATATGCTGATTCTCAAACACATCAGCTTGTTCACTAACCTCAACTGATATTTGCCTAAGTATGGACATGTCATATTTTACCCCAAAGATACAAAAAGATGTTACGTGGAATATCGTCGGAAAGAATTTTCTTATTGTATTTCCTGCAACTTAAGAATTTCCTAATTTTTGTTCTAACTACAGAATTGTGTGCATTAAGTGTATCTTTGTCTTAAATTTTCTTTTAGAGTGATTAGGAGAGCACTGTTATGCTTTTTAGCATCAATTTACTCAAAACAAGCTGGTATATTTCTAAACATTATTGTTAATTTGGAGTGGGTTTGACACGAAAAAGACTTTTGTAAAATATTACATGCTTAATCAATCTGAAGCTAAATATGGAAAATTAAAAGGAAGGAATAGACTATTGTCATTTTATTGCATAGTTAAGTACTGTTGGTATGTAGTCCAAATACTTTAACATTGCTAAAACATGGAAAGTAAGATGAACTGTATATTGTACATATGATACTATAGCACTTTTATTAAAACTGTCAAAACACCTCATTTTATGAAAGCGTTATACAAAAATTACTTAGGCTCTACTCACACTGTGTCATCAACAGCAGTTTAATCAAAGCAGAAACATCAGCCACCAGGATTATTAATTTTTGCACTGTTGCATTACACAGTGGGAAACTGCACTCCCTTCAAGTTTCACTTAGGTGTAACAGCTAGAGTGAGTTGCAACATGCTTCAGAATAAAAATGCCTTTATTAGCTATGAGAAATTAAATCTGGGGGGAAGGTTAACTTGTCCAATGGGAGGTAGGGATTGTTGGAATATCAGATTTAGGAAGAAAAACATTATGTGAGAAATGTGTGTGTCACAACAGAGACCTGCCAGATATTGCCTTTACTAGGCTGTTATATACACTTCTGAAGGCAATTTTGTAACCATGAATTCTGTTTATGGAAACTAAACCATGTAGGGGACAGCAGAAAAATAAATGGCATGGCACATGTTTACCATAAGTACTATTAACACAGTGTTATCAGAAAAAGTCCTTTTTAG
Source organism: Pelodiscus sinensis (assembly GCF_052426305.1). NCBI lineage: Eukaryota > Metazoa > Chordata > Testudines > Trionychidae > Pelodiscus > Pelodiscus sinensis. The sequence goes on from NC_143053.1 coordinate 119,392,562, forward strand.
ATTAAGTAGCACTGATTGTCCTGGGTTGATTTTTCCCCAAACCTTGAAGTACAATGCAGCCACAATAATCTTAAAACTAACACTTATCTCAGATAGTTCATTTTTACAATGATATCATAAGACACTAATTTGGGGCTGAAATTGACCAATAGGCTCAAAAATTTCCTCATTGTAGGTGAAAAAGCCTTACCCCCATTGAAGTTAATTACACAACTATATTATTAATTTCAACATTGCCAGGATTTCATCCTGTTTTGAAGGTAATCCTACAAAAAACTCCAGATACAGACAAAACTAAATACATCAAATATAATATTTGATGACTACACCTCTTGTACAGCTATTAATTTTGTAGCTAGTGAAGGCTAAATTAAAACACTGCATCACTTTAATTACATAAGCACTTATCTTGAAGATGCATTTAAGACTTGAACCATTTTAATGGCAAATCTAATTTTGGGTTTGGGGCATAACAAAATGCAGATCTGTTTCTAAAAATGCTGACATTTGAGCAAATGTTCCCAAAGAATGCTTGCCTGATTTGAGGACTGACATTTCCTCTCTCTAACTTGCTTAACTAAAAAATAGGCATGCAGGCCAAGTTCTAGAGTACCCCAAGGCAGCAGTTCATTACTTTCCATTGCAACTGGTGAATACTTTCTTTTTCTGTCTTTTATTTTCACATGCATATTATTTTTAGCCGATTTCAGTCACGTTGTAGGAGAGGACGACATACCTTAAAAGATTAAGTTTTCCCACCTGGGACTATTCCAGAATTCAGAACTTTATAGCATCTCATACTCTTCTTCATCTTCTATGCTTCTGCATTATCAATGACAGCTTTTTTTCTTATTTTATGTTTAACTACAAGTAATACTAGGCTGCAGTTGATGGAAGTCAGCTTTCAATGTCACCAGTTTTTCACTACAACTACAGGACTGGACTGCTCCATTGTCTATAACACTCTGCTGCCATCTATTTGACAGAAGAAATATACCAGAAACACCACAACTATTTTCCTTCTTTTTCCATCAAATTTATCTTTTGTTGAACCAGCTGCCAATAGGAAAACTTTTAAGAGAAGTTTGCTTACTTCCCAAGAAAATACAGAAACCTACACAGAACTTATGTTTTTCCTTCCTCTAACATTAATTTAAAACAGAATTTGGGCTATATAAAATAAATGTACATAATAAAAATATTTCCACCAAATCTGACCATTTTCCAATTTAGATTTTTGAGAATGCATACATAACTCATTTCTATTTTTAAAAATGTACACGGTAATGCTTTCAAAATTAGGGGTTTTTAATTATGCTGGAAAATTATCCATCAGCTATTACACAGACTTAACAAGGGCCAGGATTTTGATTTTTAGATATACTAATGAAAACCTGCTTCAATGCCACTTCAGTTAATGTAGTTAACTATGCATTTACAACAAACATGGTTGAGTTCAGAATTCATCCCAAAATGTTAAAATATCAGTAACACACAAAGAAGGAGATGAAAAATGTAGTTTATCAGTCATCAAGATCACAAAGATAAGAACCACTTCATCCAAAGTAGGTAGTCCTTTCTATGTAAAGTACTGTATTCACGAGATGAGAGTTAAAGAAGAGTTCTTTATAAAGCATAAAGTATCTTGCAAAAAAGACAACTGTTGGAACTACAAATAACCAGCAGACAATTCACTCTATCATCTTTTCAACTAGCTGATCATGATACTTACTTTTTGCTATTTAACAATCCAACCATATGGAAAAGTTTTGCCTTTATCTTGTCTTTTTCATACCTCTGATGATAATTATTCAATAAATTATCAGGCTTCATTTTTCACCCGATTGCTTTCGTAATAGTTTAAAATAACTAAAGAGCGGAAATCAGCTTAGTGTTTATCATAACAAGGAGACATGAAAAACAACAAGTACAGAAAATGAAAAAGCAAAAAGTTAAACCTAAAAAATTGTAAGTATGTGCAATATACACTACATTGGTAGGATCCATAAGCATATAATCTCTAGCATTTTTTCCTTGCCATAAAATTCACTATAGTGAGGTGTTGAGAGAGAGAGAGAGAGAGAGAGAGAGAGAGAGAGAGAGAGAGAGAGAATGAATCTGACTTGGGGTTTTTAGGTGAGTAGGAAGGAAGAAGGTACAGACTGCTAGGCCCATTTGTGCCCATAAAAGTAATCCCTTATTTTGGCTCCCAATGTGGTTGGCCTGAAAAGTACTTGTTTCAGATCACAAAATGAAAAATTTTATAACACTGTACTTGCTAAACAAACAGAAACCAACATACTTTTAGTGCAAACTACTGCAATCTCATTATTCTTTTGCATATATTTATATTAGCAGACAAAATATGCATATTTATCTAACAACTATGTTAATCTATTCAAACCATGTGACAGTTACATTTGAGTTACTAAAAATACTTTGATTTTAGATTTAGTTTAGGCTAGCCCATGCATGCAGCTATTGTGGCTGGACCGATGATGTAAAATGCAAACAAACATAATTAGTAGACCACACAAAGACATAAGAGAAATTCCAATCAGTACCACCAATTATCAAACTTACAATTCCTCGTAGTCTTAATAAAAGACTTATGAAAAGAAAACAAATCTGTTTGAACAGGTATAATTGGATTTTTTTTTCCTCCACCCCCAGTAAAATATTATGCGAGTATAAAGGAATTTTTAAATAGCTTTAAATTTGAATTCGATTGTTCAGAAGTGCAATGAGTTTTAAAGCTAGACATAGGCAAAATGACACACAAAAAGTTTCCAAAAGGAACACTAAGAGCCCCTCTAGTGCATGGAGCCCAGCATTGTGGCCTCAAACCAGTAAAGCACTTAACGCATGTGTTTAATTTTAAGCATCTAAATAATCCCACTAATTTAAAGTTAAGCATATGCTTAAGTGCTTTGCTGGATTAGGACAAGAGTATTCAGCACTTTAAAGGATTCAGAGCAGGTGCAGAAAGCTGAGTTGATGAAGAAATAAGGCAGTGATCATCTTCCCCTAGAAAAAGCAGTGCAGGATCCTTCCTCAGAGCTCACACGTGAGTCAAGAGATAGTCCTAAATAACTAAATGGCTCACACACCGATTCGTCAAGAGGTTTTGATTAGGAAACTAGTTAACACAAACTGCTATGAGAAGTCAGGACTAGCTAATAGGTGGTTGCTGAGCACAGTAATTTGTCAAAGAGATGTAGCAAAGTATGTCCCATACCATGGTTCCCAAGCCAAACCTATCCTGGTAAGTAGGTTCTCTACAGTAAAGTAGTCTACATTCAGGTGGTTCTTGCTGCAAAAGTGAACAGTGGACCCTACTTGGCTGATCAAGTGAACACCCACACACTCCGAATTAAAAAGAGCTTGATACCAACTTGTGATACAGTAAAATAGTCTATAAACCTAACTGTGAAATTCTTCAATTCTATAAAATTAAGATTTATTCAATTATTTTTGTTTATATATTACGTATCCTGCATCCTCACCACAGTATAGAGGTGCCATTATTCTTGTCCATTAACTGGAACAGATTTTCTTACAATTAGTGTTTTGCTATTCAACACCAAATGAAGTAATATAAGCAACCACCCTGGGCTGTTGCAAACCTTATAGCTAGTTATATGGAAACTTAATAAAACAGAACAAAGCATAAACGTGTATAACAATGATCAGAAATATTTTACTTCTGTATACTGGATAAACTATGTGATTTATAGTTTACAGGTAATGTATTCTTCTGGTTATTTTTGATAGTGCAGAAGGATTGGGACCCAATTAGAACTTCCTAACAAAGGGGTTAGCCTGCAATCCTTATTCAAGCAAAACTGAACTCAAGTCAATGACAGTTATATAAGTAAGGAATCCAGGAGCAGAACCAAAACTGAACTGATATTAATTATATAAATGTCACTAATAAGTCTCAATTCCGGTCTTCCAATCCTACAGTCATTTTGCCCACATTTAACTGTAAATACAAAAGTATTTGCATTAAAATTGTTGATTAGAAGCTACCAAGATAAAATGCTGCCTGTTAAATTTACAGAGACATGCATATCTCCAGTACAGATGAAAGATTTTTGTAAATGGTTTGTTTTAAGTGAACAGATGGGTATTAGAACCAATTGTAGTCATATACATTCTATTGCTTTATTGAGATTACTCACATGCTTAAATCTAAGCCCTTAACCAGAAGATTAGTTAAAAAGGACTATAGGTTGACCCACCTGACTACTGACCTGTATAACTATCCATAGAATTTATAAAAAATTATTCTAGTAATTAGCCGTTTTAGGAGAATAAACCTGCTTACAAATACTTCCTATGTACTGTAGACATATATTCCCGATACTGTAAATGCAAAGGGAAGTGTTTTATCTTGGTAGCATGTTTTTTCTCCAAACAAATATATACCAATGTTATTTTATTGCTAGATATTCTGAATTTATATCATGACTCATGTTTCACTGTTAGTTAACTTTAAAAATTACTCAGGTGGTGTTAATTCCAATACTGACAGATAGTAAATCTCATCCAGTATGTCTAGATTACATGGCTCCGTTCAAGGAGCCATGTAGTCTAGACATACCCATCATAAGCCTATGAACCAAATATGCATTCCCACTCACCAAAACTAATTTTGATGTTTAGACACCCAAGCATTAAAAAGCAAGCTGACTTGCATGAAAAAAAATTAAAGCACGTACGCTTGCATATATGTGCAATTCTGCATGATACTCAAAACAATGGGGTGTTAAAATCTAAAAAATTCTGCCAACCACAAAAAAATACCTTTTTAACAATCAGCATTTTATAACTACTTAAGCAGAAATAAACCCAGTGAAATGTTATGCTAAAGAAACAAATTTAAAGCAATGGGCCTGATTCTCTTATTTACTTAAGTTTATACCAATATAATAACAATAATCCTAGCTATGTATACAATATGATGGGGAATAATTTGGCTACAACTACTCAAGAGAGAGATCTTGGAGTCATTGTGGATAGTTCTCTCAAAACATCCACTCAGCGTGCAGCGGCAGTCAAAAAAGCAAATAGAATGTTAGGAATCATTAAAAAAGGGATAGAGAATAAGACAAAATATCTTATTGCCTCTATATAAAACCACGGTACACCCACAACTTGAAGACTGCATGCAGATATGGTTGCCTCATCTCAAAAAAGATATATTGGCATTGGAAAAGGGCAACAAAAATTATTAGGGGTTTGGAACGGGTCCCATATGAAGAGAGATTAAAAAGAGTTGGACTTTTCAGTTTAGAGAAGAGGGATATGATAAAGGTCTATAAAATCATGACTGCTATGGAAAAAGTGAATAAGGAAAAGTTATTTACTTATTTCTACAATATAAGTACTAGGGGTCACCAAACGAAATTATAGGCAGCAGGTTTAAAACAGACAAAATGAAGTTTTTCTTAACTCAGTGCACAGTCAACTGGTGGAACTCTTTGCCAAAGGATGTGGTGAAGGCTAGAACTTTAACTGTGTTCTAAAAAGAGCTAGATGCATTCATGGAGGTTAGGTCCATCAATGGCTATTAGGAAGGATGGGTAGGAATGGTGTCCCTAGCCTCTGTTTCTCTGGAAGTAGGTTACAGGGGAGGGATCACATGAGGATTACCTGTTTTGTTCCCTTCCTCTGGGGCATCTGGTATTGGCTACAGTCAGGAGACAGGATACTGGGTTAGACTGACCTTTGGTCTGACTAAATATGGCTGTTCTTAACAAATAGATTTCAACAGTTAATCTAGAATCAGGTGCATAATGTTTAAATTCCTCAATGTAATCTGAATTCTTTTTCTACTCTATAAATATTTCAGTGCAACAACCTCTTGAGGATACCTTTATATTCTGACCATTAGAAGCAAACACTTAAACTTGAATATTTTGATACAGGGTAACACAAAATTAGTAAATCTGAGCCAAAGCAGAGCTTTGAACAAGCTACTGTTGCAGATGGAATCATATTTGCTACCTGGTGCTTTAAATATTCATCTTTAGTCACATATTGATTCTGCCATTCAAATGTAAGCAAGGCAGTGTGGGTCAATAGACACAGAGCGGGCCAAAGAGTCAGAAAATGGGATACCACACACACCATGTTGTTTAACCTTCCTATTGCCTCATTTTCCCCAGAGTAAAATAGGGACAAGCTTCCTAAAGCACTTGGAGCGCTCTAAAATGAGAAGTACTTTATGAGTGATATATACTATTATTTGATTGATATTTTGATATTATAGCAGAAATAGCAGAAAGGTGACATGTCTAAGCACAGTGTCAAATGCAAGACCACACAGAAATAAACCACCAGTTTTGGCTGTATTGAAGAAGCTAAAAACTGCTGCCACTCAGAGCTCAGAAAGACAGCCAACATACCCTGAATATCTATTCATATTACTGATAAAGCCTGCTTATTGTGCTGTTGCACAGTAACAATGAACCACACTCTCACTGCAACTGCAGTTTAAAAAAACATCCACACTTAGTCAACTTCAGGGTTTTATCATTGCTGAACAAAAACAATGTGTTATTTATATTTATCTTATACCGTAGAAACAATTATCAGCAAACACTATGTTTATGGATATGCACTTTGGATTTTTAAAAATTAGACTTTATTTGCATGTAAACTAACATTAGGGCCACTAGTGCATTGCTAATGTGTCTGTTACAAACATCAAGCACCCGAGTTGCAATATATCAACCTATTTTTCACATATATGTTTTATGACCGTTTTGTCAACAAAGCCCAATAATTACTGACAACAGCCTATAACATAGTATCTCCTACTGATTGCCCCAAGTACACTAAAAGGACCACATTCAAACTTAGCGTAACTTAGCATAAAACAAACTCCGTTATAAACAAAGCAGTTGAATCCTTCTGCACCACATCTGAATTTGGCTCTAAGCTGTACAATGTGAGACAGAATTCTCTGTATTAGTGTTATGCTGTCCTTTGTCAACATTTTGATAATGTGCAGAGTATATACCTGCTTGATTCATTTAAGATGGCAACACTGAAATACCTACAATTCCATAGCATATTTAATAGTGTTCATAATCAGGGCTCGCCAAGTGGCGGCGAGCCCCGCTTGCCAGCCGCACGGTTCTGTGCTCTACGCATGCGCAGATCACTTGTGCCGGCTCTTCCAGGTTGTAATCACTCACCATGAGCAAGTAGATTACATTATTTGTCGAGCCCTGTTCATAATTATGTTTGCCTAAAATAGCTATAAGAAGCTGTTTGTATTAGACATACATATACCTAAGGGTGTGTCTAAACTACAGGGTTTTATAGACAAAAGTGGACTTTTTGTCGACAAAACTATACCTGCGTCTACACTACTGCTGAGTTCTGTCGACATAACTCAGCAGTTTTGTCGATGGCAGTAAACCTCATTCTACGAGGAATAACGCATTTTTCGACAGGGTTCTGTCGACAGAAGGTGTTATTGCATCTACGCTGTCCTTTGCGTCTACACTCTCATGTCGACAAAGTGGCTTGCTTCGTCAACAGAACTGGATGTAGTCTAGTCGCTCTTTGTCAACAGAAGCTTTATTGACAGTATCGGTCAACAAAGCCTCTGTCGACAAAAGCATGTAGTCTAGACGTACCCTATGGGAATATGCAATAACTCCTCAATTAGTCAAATGGTGTGTGTGAATGGCATTAAACAAATTCAGCCAAACTACATTTTGGATACTTGAAGGCATTTTGAATGTAGTTAATAGATTTTGAAATACAGGAGTCTATGGCTATGTCTACAATAGAGACCCTACAGCGGCACAGCTGTACCCATGCAACGGCTCCACCGTAACACTGTGCCTACATTTGCACTTGCTTGACAAAATTTGTGTTCATGGGTGCTTTAACAACCCCTCGCCCTCACGAACAACAAAGTTTTGTCAGGGCAAGTGAATGTGTGAACACTGCTTTGTCAGCTAGAGAAACCTCCTGGAAACAAACTGAAGCTGCATGTTGAGGTTAGAAGTATTTTGTGGGCAGAAATGCCGACAAACACCGGACACACACACTGACTTTCAACGACGGGGCTGTGTTGACAGCCTTGTTGCTAAAAGCTGGATGGTATAGATGTCCTCAGTTCTTTTGTCCAGTCACTCTATGCCAAAGGGAGAGAGCTCTCTCCTCAACATAATTAAGCCACCTCCAATGAGAGGAGGTAGCTATGTCAGCAGGAGAAACTCTCCTGTTGACCTGGAGCTGTGCAAACTGCCACTTATGTTGGCAAAACTTGTCCAGTGAAACTCCTAAAAAAATATCAATTTTGCCAATATAAATGGTAGTGTAGATATGGCATATACCAGGGTTCCTGTTGTAGGGAGTTTTGGATAAGAGACACTGCACAGACCAGTGGTGAGAGACAGGCCCTGCTCCATGGAGCTCTCAATCTGATTAGAAGTACCAGACAAAACAAGGGTCACTGCTGCCTGGGGGAGGGGATACATGTATATAAAACAACTTAATCTGTGCTTAATATTTGGAGTCAATGCACAGTAACCAATTACCTTCATCAATTTTACTCAAATGAAAAAAACCCCACTTGCGTGTTTAGTAGTGACAACTCATGAGACAGCATTGACAGACAGAACTTGAGATTAAACTAATAGTGTAGTACGTTGAAGTGAATAGGCTACTGCTACTGAACACCCTAAATGAAAGTCCTGAACCCTATTCCTCATGAAAACAGGCAGGACTGCACATTGGATAATTTGCTTCTATTCTGATATTACATAAAGTTTACTGTTTCTAATAACTATCAAAATTCATCTCTCGCTTTCTCCAACGTAAGAGCAAATCAGCCTCTCAGTGACCTACTCATGAGTCATAATCTTCACTGTTTACAATTGAGAAAAATGGTCTTCTCTGTCAGTATTTCCCAGACTGCTGTGGGTTCATTCCAAGAACCAATTTCATCTTCATTGGTTTCCTACAGGAAACCAAACCAACTTCCTATTATTTTATTTTCCTTACTTTCAGCCTGGCTCACATAAAATTAACTGGAAGTGAGAGTGATAGAAAATTTTATTCTATATAGACACAGGCCAACATAAACACCACCAGAAAACACTGTGGACATCATTGATTAAAAATGACCAAAACGTAAAATAAGCTAAGATTAGAATGTTTTTCTCTGAAAGCACCACACACATTAAAAAGTGGTTAATTTACATAGGCTATTATTAAAGCAAGCTTTGCATAATTCTTTGCTTAATTCATGTGCTGATGAGGATGTTCACCAGTTACCATAAACTTATTTTGAAGGAACCAAACTCAGTGTCAGCAGCTATCTTTGAACATTTGGCATTGCTGAACCAATAAGTAATCTTGATAATACCAAAGTATTTTTTGTTTCGAACATTTAAAAAACTAACATGCTTCCATTTAATTTTTATTTCTATGATCAGGCCAGTCATTAGTTGCTGTCTCTGGACATGATTTGCTTCTGCCGATTTAGACACAAGCATTTGAAACCAATTAGGACAGGTCTACTCTACAGTGCAATGTTGACCTAATTTATATGCAACTCCAGCAATATACTTTAGGTCCAATTGCCACAAGATCTCCACTAGGGTTGTCAATGTGTATTCGACTATATGATTAACCAATAAGCCTAGGCTTATCGGTTAATCTTGTTGACTAAATGCATTCCCCCCTGAGGAGCTGGCTTTAAGCAGGCTCCCCACGAGCACCGGATCCACCTGCCTCGACCCCCCCAAAGCCTGCACTGCTGCCTCAGACATGCAGAGGATGAGGGGGGAAGGCTGGAGCTGATATGTGCAAAGAGCCAACTTTCAAGCCAGCTCCCCACACGTATCAGTGCCACAGACCCCGTCCACTTGCTACCTCTAGAGGTGGGGTGAGAGGGGGAGGCATGAGTTGGTGACGGAGGATGCAACTCATACTTATTGAAACAGTAGTTTTTTTTAAAACTTTGTGTTGTCCATTTTCACACAGCAAGTGTTTGAGTAGCACCCATCCTTGATAAATTAAAAACGGGGAAAATTTATTGGGGGACTCTAAGTTGTCAGCCCCACAGAGCTCTCAGTTTGCAACCTCCATCTAATCACCTTGCACCCCATGATAAGTCACAACCCCCAGTCTGAGAATTTCCAGCACTAAAATTGGCTAATATTTAGGTAATACAAATATATAAAAATAAAATAATGTAGGGCTGCTGCAAACCATTCCAAAAACAGAAACCAGTAGGATCAAAGGAAGACAACTAGTGGACAGAGGAGCAGCAGCAACTCCAAGACTGCTATTTAGAAGCTTTGGGTGAATATCAAACTAAATTTTTCACCTGAAAGTCTTCTGATCAGAACTGAGAACAGCACGCAAGCTATTTGGAATTTTTTAGTGAGGTTCGTTCAAGTTATCATATCGGCTAAAAATAAAATATTACTTTAAAACAGCGTTTTGATTAACACACAAACCAACAGTGTCTTCTAATAGGACTTCTTCTCAGGACATTTTGAACCCAATGTTATTTCAAACGGTGGAGAGATTAAGTCTCAAAAATTGGGGACAATGTTGGCAATGCCAATTTAACCTCATATGACCCCTTGAGGTTTAATTTTACATTCAGTATGAAAACTGAAACAGTATTCAGTATCATAGCAAACATTATCAACTTAATTTAAAGCACAGCTCACATAATTTCTGAAATGAGGTAGGGGCTGTGGATTAAAATGATGAATAGAAATACAGAGCACACAATCACTAACCATTCAAAACACTGTCAATGTTGAAAGTCACTTACTTTGACATGACTCTGAGCTCCCAAGTTGTAGATTTCAGTGGGTTTCACTTCATTGATTATTTTCACCAGGCAAGTACTGTCAGTGAGATCACCATAGTGCAGCTTCATATCTTCGGATTTCAAGAATACGTAGTTAGACTAATAAAAGTAATAAAATCTAGTTCTCAAAACTCTACAGTATCCTTAAAACAAACACACACACACACACACACACACACACACACACACACACACACCACTCAGGTAAGAAATTAAAATAAAAATGTCTCGATAATTATTTTTAAAAGGTATATTCTTCCTTACCAGAAGTTTTACAAGTGGCAATATTTATGATACTTGCTTTATTTGTTGCACTTCATTCAACTAGGATGTTTAAACTCAAGTGGGCAGCTTCACTTAAGGTATGTCTAGACTATATGCCTCTGCCGACAGAGGCATGTAAATTAGACTACCCAACACAATCAATGAAGTGGGGATTTAAATATTCCCCGCTTCATTAAAATAAAAATGGCCACCATGCTGTCAGCACAGCACGGCAGTAAAGATGCGATCGGTCAACAGGGAACGTCTTTGTTGACTGCTCCCTTTTGCCTCGTGAAATGAGGTTTACGAGAGCAGTCGACAAAAGCATTCCCTGTAGACCGATCTGCCAAAGTCAGAGCTGAATTAAAATTCAAGGGTTTCTGTACCAAGTTCTAACTACTCAGATCAGAGTGTTCAAGCTAAATGAGGCTAATACAGAGGGCTCTAAGTACCCAGGGCTTAGCTTTTTGGAATATAGGTATGAATATAGCAGTATTTCTCAACTTTTTTTAAATAAAGGACCTCCTTTTAAAAAAAATTGTAAGTACCCCCAGCACCTACAGTTTTTAGACACTTTTTTTTCTACCATTGACACACATTTGTTTAAACAACTTAATCGTAGCCAGGCAGACATGAAATTTTTGGGTGTAAAATTGTAAAGCAGAATAGCAAAATAATGTAACAACTCCACAGTTGTGTAACAAATATGTAACAATCCAACTGCTAAGTACTGTAACCCAATGAAAGCAGATGCAACATCCAATGTATCACCATGTATAATGTATGTAAGATACAGGACTGATGTTATTCTAAGTCTGTATATGTCAATTCACCCATTCACAATGCATGTAAACTTGAATATGGAAAATTCTGCAATATCTCAAAATGGAGTCTGAAACTCCATTTTGAAAACCACAAAACTGTCTTTGGGCATCCATTTGAGGTTTGAATTCTATCACGTCCACAGGTAGCAGTTAGAGTTTAAAAATACCAACTCACTTACCTGTTGTAATTTGAATGAGCTATGAATATTCATTAGCATCCTACAACAACCAATTAAATTCAAACCACGCTATAGGAGCATCTCTGTTAACCCATCATTTCAAACTTAGAACACTCATGAATATGCATGAACCCAGACTATTTAAGTCTCTGCCACACAGCAGTTGCTGCTGCGTCGGGTTATTGTTCCGTCGGGATAGGTTCTAGGCTAGGTTAGAGAGAGAGAGAGAGAGAGAGTGAGTCATCCTTGTCCTAGGTGTATGATAGAGGTCCTGTAAAGATATTCTTCTAGAGAAGCTAGCGGAAGGCTATGCTACCTCTATTTTATATAATATAGTATTTTCTTGAGTCAGGCTGGCGGCAGGCCAGACCTCCTCAAATAGATTAGCTAGGTTAGTTAGTTTAGTATTTTAGTTAGATTAGTTCCCGTCATCGAGTCTGTACGTCAGGCTGCGTCGGTCCACGCATGTCGGCCGTCGTCGTGTCTGTTCGTCGGGCACGTCGGGATTAGTTTAAGGTTTTATTTTTAGGATAGGATTAGAGTGGATAGAACAGAGTCATCAATCGCCTGATCCGGCTGCACCGAAGCGCAGAGAAGAGGCAGCGAGGACCAGAGGGCTTCACAGAAGGTGAACCGACCGTCTTTGTCCTCCATCCATGCTTCGAGGGATCTCCTGGGCTGTTCCTCTCCCGCGGCTTTAATTAGCCAACGGATTGTAGGTCGCCTAGCGTCGAGATCAACCGACGAGGGACGCCTAGCTGTCCTCCCTAAAGGCTTTCAATTAGCCCGAAGGTTGTAGGTCGCTAGCAACTCATCAATCGTCTCCGTCGCCGTAGACTCTGTGTAGGTATAGGGGCCTGGAGGGACTTCCCCTCCTGGTCCATACAGTGTAAAAAGGGGACTGCCCCCTCATCTGTTCCTTCAAGGCACTGTTTGTTAAAGTTGTTAAATAATATAGTCTTGTGGTTTTCACTGAAAATTCGGTCTTAAGTTTTCATTTTATACGCGCCTAACATCCCTGAGAAATTATATAGTCTCCGGTAATTAGATATGGAGTGAGAGTCGCACCTAAGATACCATCCCTAGCGGATGAGACCAGGGTACAGTTACAAAGTATCCATCTGGAGTAGCTAGTCTACATGACACTTCTCCATCTGTTCAAAGATTACTGTAACAAAATGTACAAAGATAATAAATCACTGTAAAACTTAACACAAAAATTCAGTGTTCTCCAAACATCAGTTGTGTTGACATACCCCCCACACTTCTCTCAAGTACCCCTAAGGGTAGTTGTACCACAGGTTGAGAGACACTGGAATGTAACAGCCCATTTAGTTCAGGTCTTTGTTCAGACCTCAATTCCAGGTATCAAACATGTAAATGAAACAAAATTCTGCAGCTTCTCTTTTAAGCTGTTTTTTTTAATTGCTTTGTAATAATATAATCACTTTCAGATCCATTAGTGAGTGCAAGTTGAAATGTTCCCAAACAGGTTTCCGTGTGTTACCATTTCAAATATCTGTGTCCATTAATCCTATATCGCAAAGACTATCCAATTTGGCCAATATACCAGCTTCAAAGAAAAGCTGCAGAGCTTGGCTTCATTTACAAGTTTGACACCTGGAATCGAGGTCTGAACAAAGACCTGAACTAGATGGGCCACTCACTATATTTCACACCCTAATCACATAAAAAGGTAAGCACCAGATAATTACAGCCCATTCTATTAGCCTCATTTAGCATTGGCGGTCTAACTGACAATATTTTTCCCCTCCCTTTCTCTGCTATTTGTACCCTGGACCCCTTACTCCATTCAAATGAAGAAGTGGGATGTGCCCATGAAAGCTCATGATACCATCTACATTTTTTATTAGTCTCCAAGGTGCTGCAGGACTATTTGTTGTTTTTTTAATTTTTTTCAGTTACAGACTAACACAGCTACCCCTCTGATACTCAGACCAGGCCACTAGAGTACACTGCTCTCTCCTTCTCTCTCAGCTATTTATGACAACTATTTTTTCACTCTCCCCAAACACTGTACTTATATATAATGCTTCTGGAAATGTACCTACCATTTTATAAACAGTGCAATTAAAGAGGAGCACCTCCACTGATGCCTGTTGATTACTCTGCATGGACACTTATGCCAATGGCTTATATCAGAATATGAAAAGAACAAAACATACTGTCATCTATTACTAATTTGTATGAAGGATGTAGGTCAAAAATAATATCCTGCTAAGTTCTGTTCACGGGCAGCTGACAACAAAGCTAACCAAAGCCATCTATAGGTTCAGGGGACAGATAGCTCAGTGGTTTGAGCTTTGGCCTGCTAAACCCAGGGTTGAGAGTTCAATCCTTGAGGAGACCATTTAGGGATCTGGGGCAAAAATTTATCAGGGATCGTACTTGGTCTTGTTGTGAAGGCAGGGGACTGGACTCAATGACCTTTCAAGGTCCCTTCCAGTTCATTCATTAATTATTTATTTAGACAGCTTGTTACTGATAGTTTTTCCAAGGCTCAGCTTCTATTATTCTTTGAAAACATAATATACAAACTATTCTATTGTCCACTAGTACCTATGGCCAATTTCCCTTCTGCAATGGATTTCACATTGACAACGAGTATTAGATACAGAACTGAGTCAGAGAGAAAGAGGGTTTTGTATTAAACAAACAAACAAGACTGCATAGTACAAGATGCTGAGATCAAGTCAGTTTGCCTTCTTAGGAATGCTAATATCACAAACTTTTCGCAGGCTGAAAATTTAGATACTACTACAATAAGACTCAGCACTACTGACCTGAAAGCTTTAGGTTCTAAACTTAGTGAATTAACACTAAGACCACATCAATACAAACAAGATGATCAACGTTTCAGTAGTCAACCTTCTGTCACTTGATTTAGTGGGTCTAGTAAAGACCAGATAAATCAAATGCTGAGAGTGCCCCCACCGATCATGGTACGCCTTGCTGTTGCAAGGAGCAAGGGAAGTCAATGGAAGAGTTTCGCTCATCAACCTCCTGCAGTGGGAAGGGTGCCAAAGTTTGGTTTAAGGTACGTCGACTCCAGCTACGTTATTTTTATAGCTGGAACTGCCCTTGCAGTATAGACCTGGCCAAAGGAAAAAGTAATTTAAAAAACCCTTCACAATAGGCAATGCTTCATAACATTACTGACAAAAATCTCAACTGTGCTTAGATTTATTTGTCATGAAGCTGTTTTTTATTCTTTTCTGATTTACTTACTTACTGCCCGTTACGCCAATGGCGCATAGGGCAGCAACAAAGTCCTTCCACTTCTGTCGGTCACAGGCCAAAGCGCCTATTGCTCCCCAAGTGTGATGATGGTCTTTTAATTCTTGTTCTACCGTTCGGCGCCAGGTTGTTTTTGGTCTTCCTCTCTTTCTCTTCCCATCTGGTTTCCAGTGGAGTGCAATTTTCGTAATAGAGCCGTCCTCTCTTCGTAACACATGACCTATCTATCGCCAGCGTCTTTTCATAATTATAGTGGCCATGTCTTCTTGTTTACACTGAGACAGTAGATCTTTGTTGGAAATTTTATTTGGCCAAAATATCCTGATTATTCTTCTAAGATTTCTGATTTGGTTAGTTTCTAATTAATATGTGAAAAAGGAGGTATCAGCATAAGCCAGCGTCTGTCAACATCAATATACAAAAGCTTTTCAACTTTGTTCTTGTTCTCAAACTACTTTCTGCAGAGAATTCACTCTCATAATGCATTGTATTCATCATGATAAATATATTGTAATATTTCTAATGTCAAAAATAGCATAAATACGTAGAAGCTGCGAGGAGTCATGTGGCACCTTATAGACTAACTGAAGTGTTGGAGCTTATACAATACCTCCATTTTAAAAGAAAGACATTTTGTTACCAGTAGTCATGGACTGATTTGTTTGTTTTAATCTGCTAAAGCAAGACCCTAGACATTCTGGTAAACAGATTTTTTTGATGCTTTTGGTCTCCAAAGTTTGTTGAATGGAACTGCAAACTGAATGGTTCTGTTTCTTTGTTTCTGAGAGGTCACACGGGAGTATAGTGGCTCTTCCCTGAAGAATCTCTCCTGGTAGGTCCCATAGGTGTCTAATTCTGTCATTCCTTCTGTTCAATGCAAGTAGAAAATCATTAAGGGAACATCGTGAGATGGTATGGGATTCAGAGACTTTATGTATGTGAATCATACTCAAGCTGTGACTGTCAGAATCGACTAGTCATAGAAGAGACTCAGACCATGTCTACACTAAGGGCTCATCTAGACTACGCTAGAGTGTTGAAAGATGATATGCAAATTCCATCGGAATTTGCATATCTTCTTCCAATCTCACTTTCAAAAGTGGAGCTTTCAAAAGTGAAAGTAGTTTAGTTACAGCTTTTTCGACAAACCTCCCCCCTTTGTCAAATAGCCGCTCTTCCGCAAAAAAATGAGGTTTACATGGCTTTTTGACAAGAAGGGGTTCGCCAAAAAAGCCACATCTAAACTACTGTCACTTTTGAAAGCTCTGCTTTCAAAAGTGAGATCAGAAGAAGATATGCAAATTCCCTCCCCCTTCCCCCTCCCCCGACACTCTAGCGTAGTCTAGATGAGCCCTAAGAGGTAAGGTCAAATTTATGAAGGTTGACTTTTAGCACCCAATTTTCTAAAGTTGAAGGTGCATATCCCCACTGCGTGCAAGAGTTCAACGTATTTTGAAGTAGTGCATCTCCAGTAGGATGGCTACCATCACCTTTGAGAGTGATGCACTGTGAGTAGCTATCCCACAAAGCCTGCACCCATTTGCATCCTGGGTTGTGTGCTGAGTGTATGCTGAGAACAAAACTGTGCAACAGGCAGTTCTGGATACATGTCATCAGCATCCCATAATGTACTTGTTCCCTCCTCCATCACTTGAGAGCAATGGTAGTCTTTGGTACCTTTTCCCCTTGGTTATTTGCACAGATGCCATAGCAGCGTAAGCCATGAGCACACTTTTCTGTGAAGCACTGGAGTTGAACTGGCAAATGCTGCCAGCATTCAATCCTCTGGACACAGTGGCACACAGGATCTGGTGACATCAGACAAGTACAGTCTGTTGGGACTACATTGTGATGCAGCCATGGGACGATCTGTAGAGGCTACGAAACTTTGTATGCGTGAGGCCACTTACATGGAAGTTTGCAAATTGCTTTCCTGAAGCACAAGAATATAAGAACGAGACCTGCTCTGAAAGTGGAGATGTGTGTGGAAATTGCCCTCTGGAAGCTTAAAATGCCAGACAACTACCAGTCAGTTGTAAATCAACTGAGTGGGGAAATCTATAGCGGAGGCTGCTGTGATCCAAGCTGTCAAGGCAATCAATACACGTCTGCTACAAAGCATAGTGACTCTGGGAAACTTGGAGGACAGTAAAGGTCTTTGCCATGCTGGGTTTTCCCAGCTGTGGAGGGACATCCATCCCCATCTTGGCACCTAATCACCATGCCAAGGAGAACATAAACCCCAAGGAATACTTCTCAAAAGTGCTGGAGGGGCTGGTGGATCACAGGACCATTTCACTGACATCAGCGTGGGATGGTGGTAAAAGGTGCATGATGCGCGCATCTTTAGGAACTCCTGCCTCTTCGTCAATCTGCAAGCTGAAACTTTCTTCCCAAACTAGAAGATTATCATTGAAGACACAGAAATGCCATTAATGATCCTTGGTGACCCAGCTTACTCCTTGCTCCCATGGCTCATGAAACCATATCCGGGTAGCCTGGACCACAGTAAAGGAGCAGTTCAATTCCAGGCTGAGCAAGTGCAGAATGGTGGCAGAATGTTTTTGGGGTGTTTAAAGCAAAGGTGGAGAACCGTTTTTGGGTGGGGGCCACTGACGCACAGAAAAATCAGTCAGGGGCTGCACACAAACTAGAAAAAAATCCCATCTCTGACGTGGCCAATGACTGAGGAGAAAGACACTCCCCACATTCCCCTTCCACACCAGGGGCCCAGCATAGTAGATTTTTTTGTGCTCCCACCCCACAGTGGGGCAGTGGCAGGGCTGGAGCACCAGCGTGGGCTCCCCAATGCTGGGGGAGGCCCGGACTCAGTCAAGCCGGGGGGCATGAGGCTCCCCACCCCTGGTTTAAAGGGAAGGTTCCACAGTCTATTGACTAGGCCAGATCTCAGCAAATGAAACATTCCCATTGTGGTGACAGCCTGCTGCGTGCTCCATAATATTTGTGAGAGCAAGGAGGAAAGTTATTTGCCAGAGTGTGGGGGTAGGGAGACGAAGGGTGCCCAATGCCTAGGCAGGGATTTTGACCAGGCAGTCACTAAGGCAATAAGACGACCACAGCAAGCAGCAGTGCAATTCAAAGAGGCTTTGAAAGACAGTTTTGAGAGCCATCCATATTACTCTTAACAAGGTGGCCCTGCATTAAGTGTGCTTGCCTTTAACCACCTCCTCACCCTTCACCAGAAGAAGGAAAGAAACTGTTGTTCAGAAAAAATGTGTTTTTATTTACCCTGAACACTGCAGGGAAAGAAAAAGAGGGGGAAGGAGGAAGGTGATCACAATTGTGAGGACAGCCTTTTGCTTTGCAGTGCATCCCTAGAGGTTGAGCGTGAGGCTGTCCTTGGCTCACCCTTCTGCCCCAACCGTTGCATTCTAGGGCCCCTGGGAGAGGAGGCTATGTAAGGCGGTGAGGCAGAAATGTTGGTCCAGAAGGGCTGGAGGAGATGCCTATACATGTAGGTGTCTGGAAAGTTACCGTGCGGTCCATCATGTCCACCATGATCAACAAGACTCTCTCCTGGTTCCTCACTTCCAGTTATCTGCACACTTTCCCATCTTCATGTTTCACACACATCTCCTCCAGCACCATATTACTCCCTCGCTTAAGTGTTCCCTGTCCAAGTGGGCAGATTGCATTTGCTCCTTGAACACATCATCCCTATTTTTACCTGTGGATTTGGACAGTTAATGGGTCCAGTAGCATGCGCAGTAGGCTCACAGCTGTTCCCACTGTAACAGAAAATGAAGGGCAGACTTTTCAGGAGATACATTGTAGAGTGTAAAAACTAATCTGTTACAATAAAAGGAAGGTCTGTCTAAAGAAAATAGGGATGAGTTACATACATCCACAGTCATGCTTTTAAGTGGCCATTATGCAGCAGGTACACTTCAGAGTTCTTAGGGGAACAGCTGGACTCAGTCTGGTGGTAAGCAGGCATGGTAAGAGACAGGCTGAGGCACAAGATCTGTGGGAGGGAAGGATGGAGGGGTTTGGGTGTGGTGGCAGGCAGGGGCTCATATGGCCCTTTTGTGCTCAACACCCCCAATTTGCTGGGAGAGAGTGACAGGGGTAGATGCTGACAGTGTGGCCAGAAATGTGGACCTTATTTTGCAATGCTTTGTGCTGCAATTATGTCAGACCACTTACTGCTGGCTTGGCATGGAAAGACGTCCTACCGTGGAGGATGGAATAAGGCAGCCCTCCCCAGAAACCATGTGAAAAGTATTGACGAGTTCCTCTCTGAAAGCTTTATGGAGATGTGCATGGAGAATTCCTGTTCAGCCTCCAGACACAAACTGTTCTGGGGAGCCCCCACTGCGTAGGTAGAGTGGCCCCCACAGATCACACCCAATTGCCTTAACCCGCTTATAGCATGATAGAAAATATGAACTTTCCAGAAGTGCCCTCCCCATGATCAGTGCCTGACTGTCAAACGTCCTGGGAGGAAGGGAATGCCTCCAAGAGGATAAAAAGTTCTTGGTTCTCTGTGACATCAATTGACTTGCTCACTTACTGACCATTCTTCTCTTCCTCATCCACGCTGTCCTCCATGCTGCTGCCTGAGGTGGTCAGAATGACTTGGAGTAATCCATGGACTGGCTAGAGAAGCTGATCAGGTCCCTCCCAATGACTGCATGCAGAGTTTGTGACAATGCTCCAGACTGTTTGCCTCCTTTGTGTTTTGGTACGACTGCCTCAGATCCTTTATTTTCCACTCGGCACTGCTGGGCATCTCTGGTGTATCCCCTCTCCTCCATGCCCTTTGCCATTTTGGCAGAGATAGCTGTGCTCCTTTTGCTGGTCTGCAGTTCTGCGAGAACAGATTCCTCACCCCACACAGCAATGAGACCCAGCATTTTTTGCATGCTCCATGCTGGTGGTTGTCTGGGAACTCATGGTCAGCTGTACCACCTGCTCAGAGGGCTGTTCACCTTGCTGGCCACACAGGAAATGAAATTCATATTTTCCCGGGCTTTTCCTGTTCACCTGGAGAGCAGTAGAGTTGAAAGTTGTGGCCAGAGTGTTCACTGCAGGGCACTGTGGGACACCTCGAGCAGCCAAGAACTGGCACTCAGAATATGCCTACAGACCCCAGGCAGGAGCAAAGCCTGGGCTCAGTTCAGACTTAGTAGGGCTAAAGCACATTGGGCCCAGCCAAGAGGGCCTCTGAACCACTACAATCTGGTGTCCAGCAAGAGGGATGCATGTGTTACTTATGTGTGTGACACTGTTATTCATGTGGAGTCACAGATAACTGGCTTTTATCCTTTCCCCTAATGTTGCTAGGAGACACTGGAATCCAAATTTGAGGAAAAGAAAGAGGTAGTTCTGTGCCTCACCAACATATGTATAATCATAAAATATCCCATTCTTCCCTTGACAGTTTAATAGTCAAAAAAGAAGGACTAAAAAAAGAGCAAAAGTAGCAAACTTTTTTTTGCACTAGGCCCACGGCCATTCTCACAAACGATTTTGTTAAAAGATTCTATTCCAATGCACCAAATGCAATTCGATTATTCCATTATATCTTAATTTACTCACTGTGTAACTTGGAAGAGCAGTTCAAATTCTACTATATTTTTATCCGCTACTATGATCAAGCTATGGTGTAGAAATGGGGTTAGCTGCAAGCCCTGGTGTAGGGTTAGTTAGCTTGCCTTAAAAAAAAAAGACCCCGAAGGCAATAAAAAGGTAGAATGATATTCCATACAAAGTTGTATACAAGATAATCTTGCATTTTATTATGTAACTAAAAGATAGTTACCCTCAAAATGTGTTTTTACTCTAGTGCCACTTAATCTTGCTAGACTCCTACAATTCTCTTAACCTTACACAGCTTTTTGCACAGCTAGGCATTCACTTACATATTTACTGCATCACCAAAACTTGCACTGAGCACAAGATGCCTTCCCATCCCCTTTTCTATGAATTACTTGAAATGTCTTCATATTTTTTCCAGACAATATGTAACTATAAGATTTTATATCATATTTTAATCTGAAAACTGCTTTCATTTCTTAATGGGACAGAAGCTTTCAATAGGAAGACAGACAATAGGAATGGTTGGCTGATGAACAACAATTTTAACAACAGCTCCCAAATCTCCACAGAGAAGAGACAAATTTCCAAGAACTATAGGCAGTATGCTTTAAGATTTGTGGTCTCTGTAGTGACTACTGCTATAGTGAACTAGCCACACTCTACCATCCAAATAGCCACATATGACTAGTGGCTAGCATGTTGGACACCACATCTTAGATAAAAATAATTGGTACACCACTGATAGGAGAAGATATATTACGAAAAAATGTATTTCATGAAAAGTAACTATACAGAGAAATCTTACTTCCTTCAGTGTGAGCCTGTCGATTCTTGTAGAGATGCTCAATCCGTCCAGTGTTGAAAGAACTAGATCGGCGAACAATTCCATGCACCTGTAATTTAAATGAGAACAGAAGGGTAGAAAAAAATATGAGATTGTATTCAATCAGTGAACTTTGATTTCGATTGTTAACATAAATAATTGCATAATTAAGAGAAACTAAGATAGCTCTAGCCATCCCTATCCAAACAGACAAGTGGAAAATCTTGTAACAGATACCCTTGAGTCCTAAATCGAACACAAAGCCTGTAACAGTATCAGTGACAGCCTAAGTTTCTCAGGGTATGTCTACACAATTTTTATTTTGGGAGAAGAATGCAAGTAGCGCTGCTCATTTGCATACTCCCTCCGGGTTTTTTTGGGAAGACGCTCTTCCGGAATTTACCTGCATCTACACACGGTCAAATTTCAAAATAAACCCCTATTTCGAAAGACCCCTATAAACCTCACTGTAGAAGCAATATGTGCCTGCCTGATATTAAAGAAAAGCCAGTTTATGTATGACACACTAGAGAAATTGTTCAAAAACTGATCCCATTTCTTCTTTATGTAAAGATAGCCTCCTCATTGGTGGCAAGGTTTATGTCAGTTTAGCTCATCAAGTGCTGCTTGTATAAATGAAAGCTACAACTTTAACACCTGACTTTTTCCAGATATTTCAGAAGTTTTTCCAATCAAAATTTTAGGCAACTTCTTTGCTTGTGTTGGGCCATCACCCATACACAGAATAGCTTGCAACCAAGAGCACTGAACCATCCGAACAAAACTTCTGGATGGCATGCAGGAGTCCCATATTTTGTTGTCTAAAATAAAAACAAATGGACTAAACTATACCCTAAGAAGTAGACTGTATAATCTAGCCCAGGGGTGGCCAACCCGAGAAAAAAGAAAAAAATTGCAGCTCCTGATGTAACCGGGACAGAACCACTCAAGTCGTCTGTTCTCAGTCGGGCCGCTATGATCCTTATGCATGCTCATGGCCCACTTCATGCCACTCACAGCCCCCAGAACACTGTGTCATATCCTGCAAGTGCAGGACAGGTCGCACACAGCGTCCCAGCCTGCACATGCTATCAGCTGGCCACTGCGTGCAGGCAGCGGTTTGGGACCCAGGCATAAGGTTGGGGGGCAGGGAGAGATGCCTGGCTCTGGAGAAGGGGAGGGGAGATCAGGAGCAGGGGGAGAAGGGGCAGTGCACATGGCATCCCAGATGCGGCGTAGAGGCTCTGGCTCCGGGACCCGAGCATAAGGTTGGAGGGGGAGGGGGTTTGGGTTACAGCAGGGAGGGGAGGTGTCTGGCTCTGGGGAAGGAAAGGGGGATTGGGTTGCACACGGTGTCCTGGCCATCTCATGCTCAAGGCTGGCTGCTCAGCGCACGTGCCCCAATGCCTGGAGGGAGACGCGCAGCTGTATCTGCAGTGGTGTCGGCTCCGGGACACGAGAATTAGGTTAGGTTAGCGGGGGGGGGGGGGAGGATTGGGTTCGGGGTGTTTGCCTGGCTTTGGGGAAGGGGAGGGAGACTGGGTTAGAGCAGGCTGCTCTTCCCCTCCCCTAAACAGCTGGCGCGCTTCCTGAAATGCTGGATCTGTCACACCACTGGAGACTTTTCCCCCTGCTGCCTGCCTGCGCGGAGGTGATGGGAGATAGTAGGAATCCTGGGACCCCCTCCCCCTCAATCTTATGCTCGGGTACTGGAGGCAGAGCTGCTGCGCTGCATCCAGGATGCCATGTGCACCGCCTCCCCTCCCCCTGCTCCTGATCTCCCCTCCCATTCTCCAGAGCCAGGCATCTCTCCCCCCCAACCTGAAGTAAACACAACATTGCTGCTCTTATTAAATTATTATTAAATCGAAGATGCTGACTTTATTATGTTGACCTTGTCTTCTTGTTATTATATCATCTTTAAACTTAGCTAAAATGTCCAACATAACTATATAATCAACATTACCAGTAGACTCGTTTCCTATTTCAAAGTTGGTGCGTTGTTTTAGATAGGAAACAAGTCAAAGTATTACTACAACGTGATACCGGTAATATGAGTAAAAATCAAATTGCGTAACACACGGACACATATGCCCATGGAAGGGTGCGTGGTAGGGAAAAACTTGTACAACCCGCGGGCTATATTCACTAATTAATGGTAGTCAGGTCCTGAGGATGTCGGACCAGGGCAGTCCAACACGTATAAGGAAGGAGTGTGGATATGAGCAACACATCTCAAAGAGTAAGTTACGAGAGGTAGGTAACAGTTTTCTCATCAAGTGCTTGCTCATGTCCATTCCATGGCAGGTGACTCACAAGCAGTGCTTCTGGAGGTGAGCAGGAGTTCGTGTACGTGTTGCTTTTAACACCCTTCTGTCAAAACTAGCATCATCTGGGGCTCGCTGGGGGATGGCATAGGCAAAGGCTCACATCACAGCCCTGCAGATGTCCTGGATCAGAACATGTTGCAGAAAACTACCAATAATGCTTGCACTCGCTTTGAATGAGCTGTTGCTAACAACAGAAGCATAGGTGACTCGTGGTAGCACCCAGGAAGTGCACTGCCCCAACGTGCCCCTGCCAAAACTTTGATTGCTAAATGAGGTTCTCTTTCTGCCTGTTCCTCTGTGTTGCCTTCCCTGAACCTTCTCCCTTTGCAGGCACTAGTCACCTATGAGCAGAAGCGTGGCCTCTGCTCACATCAGGAACACATGCAGGAGATGATCCAGGATACAATTATTTGAGATGACACCTAGAGACCCTTCATTCTCCCACAATGAAATGAAAACACAATGAAAAGTGGAGCAGACCTGCAGATGGGCTTGGTTAGATCAAGGTAGAAAGAAAGGCATGTCAGACATCCAAAGTACGCAGATGCCTCTCCTCACTGGAAGTATTTGGCTTTGGTAAGAAGACTGGCAGGAAGATGTCCTGATTGACATGAAACTACTTTGGGCTGGAAGGTGCTAAAGAGAAAGATCTACAATTGGTATGTTTTCTTAAAAGCCCTAACTGTCTGACCACAGAGTCACCTCTGAGCTTGGCTAAGGGGAGTACCTAGACATCATGACGGGTTTCCTCCTGGAGTGCACCTGTGGACACATAGGCACTGCTAGCATTGAAGACTTCTCTCATCTAATAGGGGAGAACGGCACCATAAGGTGCATCAATTTTTTTTCCTGCCTCAAAGGGTTCTGGTGTCAATGGAGGCTCCAGTGGGCCTGGGGAATGCTGTGGCTATGGATTCAACTGCCCTTCATGGATAGGAGTGGACACATGCCTAATTGGAGAGTTTGAGGAGTGGCCCTCATGGGGTGGCATGTCTCTTGATTTAGAGAAAGTCTGTCCCTCTAGTTTCTTACTCTTTTGAAGGTAAGACTGGTGCCTCTCTGATGTCCCCCTCACAGAGCCATGGCTGTGCCTGCAAGAGTCTCTCAAGTACCAACGAGTATGGGCACCAATGAGGTGGTGCTAGGCACTGGGTCTTCCGGTTGCGGGTGAGATTGTGGGGACAGAGCCAACTCCATAGGGACAACCATCAATTGCTGGGTCCTCTCCTTCAGAGTGCTAGGGCAAAACTTTTAGATGCAGCAACAGTCCCTTTGGTGACCCTCACCCAGGTACCACAGAGAGGAGGAGTAAGTTACTTACTACACTCCAATCTAAACCACTGTAAAGAACCCAGAATGCCTAGAACCTCAAGGTTTAAATATGCAGTATGAGCCTGACATGGATTAGCAAGGTTTTTACTGCTTAGTGCAATTTCCAAATTAAAAGTTACTTCTATGAGTAGGTTTTTTTCTTTGCATTACATCATCAATTATTCCCTAATTCTTTTGGCTTGCACAGGTTGCTGCTTATCTAACTTAGCGGGAAGCATGCAAAGCAAATATACCCAGAGGAGCAGAGGGAATCCACCAGTGGACGCTACATGATAAATAGTACAATAAGCTGGCATGATTACAGGCTATGCTGCACATTCTTCACTGGAGTTTTGATTTGTTATCTAGGACTGAGTGGAAAACATACGCAAAGGAGGACAGCAGCAAAGGAAGCTAGAGGTTGCTGTATCCAAGTATTTCCATCAGCCTGCAGTCGGTCATTGAGTTACTCACCTCATAGCCCTTTTCCAGCAGGAATTCAGCCAAGTACGAGCCATCCTGAGAAAAGAAAGATAGGAAAATGTTAGAATCCCAGTGACTGAGCTTGGAAGATTTAGACTCATCATGGTTTTTAAAATATTTTGAATCTGTATTGACTGGATACCAGCATACACTTCATTTGTTAAAGTTTAACAAGCAGTACAGTTCAACAGAACACACCAGCAGTAATTTAGAAACAGTCTTCCATTCTCTTGAAACCTTGCATCCAGCTCCTATTTTTAAATACCTAGAGGAGAGGGAGGAATTTTGCTATGAACATCAGATTTCAGAGCTCACGAGGAGAAAGAAAATGAAAAAGCTGAGAACCAATAGAGAGAATACTGACAGAAGACAATGCACATTTTTACCAATTGGCCTCTATCTTAAGCACCGCTGATCATTCCATATAGCAGTGGTTCCCAACCTGCGGTCCGTGGACCTCTGGTGATTTGCAATGGTACTGTAGGGGGGTCTGCAGAAAATTAGTAAAGAAAAAGTAAAATAAGGATCCGTCCCACCATGGGACTGGGACTTTCTCACCCAGGGCTCCCTGTTTGTGACTGGCCACACATATGCTGCCTCCCACTTCCAGCTGCACTGCCATTTAAGCTCCAGCCCTCTCCCCCCTCCCAGTCCTGCAGTGGGCCCAATCCTTACTTCCCCCCCCCCCCTTTTTTTTTTTTAAAACTCCCCAAGGTTCCATGTCCAGCCAAGGGCAGAGTGCTAGGGCAGGAGCTGCCTTTGGCCATGACAGCCCCCTCGCCATATCCTCCATGGATAGGCAGGGGACGGAGGGGACAGGAGCTGAGGAAGCAACGTAGGCCAAGGGACGTGCTGGCCGCCATTTCCCACCACTCTCCGGTGGGGAGGGGAGGTCCGTAAAATTTTCAACAGACTGAAAAGGGGTCTGTATGCTCAAAAAGGTTGGGAGCCACTGCCATAGATAGTATTAATGCTTCCACGGTGACACAGCATGAACTAAGCCTTTAATTTTACTTCACTGGTTTGGTTTCTCAAAATATATGTACTAAAACTTCTATTCCAGTTTACAAACAGGAATGTAAAAACTATTCATAGTTTTCATGTTGCTGGGTTTTTCCTGATTTTGCTTTTTGGAGACAAGGGGGTAATTTAATCTTGTTCATTAGCACTGATGGGATTACCACTAACTATAAATCACTATTTTACACTTTATAACTGTACGATACCCGATATCATTCCCATCATTGCAAAATGTCTCCACGTATGCAATATAAAAGCTACAAAACACATACAGAAAATTGGGCATCCATTCCCAGCAAATTTCCCTTTTTCCCATTTTTTTTCTTACATGAATTACTTGTTTAGAGATAACCCCAATCATGCAAAAATTAATGCAGGTACTTAACACAACATAAACCAGTTGCTCTACTGAAGTCAATTAACCTGCTGTAGAGACTCCAAAAAGTCAATGGGACTACACGCTCACAAAATTTGCAATGTGCATGTCTTTGCAGGGTCAGGTCAAAGACACTATCTACAGTAAAGTGAACACACACATTCATTTAGTTCCATTTTAAAAACATTTTCAGCCTCACAAATTGTGCTACTTGATCTTTCATTTAGTGACAGCGTGGGGGAGGAGAAAATAGTAAAGTAAGCCTTGTTGCTTAATTTGGAATTTGAGATGAACTAGAAGGCTTTAAAATGACAGGGTTGCCAGTAGGGAATGTTTACTATATTGATGCTGAAGTTGTGCATAAATCCATGCAAAATGACAGGGTGTGGTAAACAAGGGACACATTTTGTGGTTAAATTAAAACTCCAGCAGCTTTTCTTATGACTGACCTAAATATTCAGCTGTATAGTTTTTTATAAACTAGTATGGCGAGAAAAGAAAAAATAAAGACTCTTGGCATATACATATTTCTTCTACTACACACAGGATATACATGCATGCAGTTTCTAAATTCTCCTAGTCAGACAAAAATCAGATTATGATGCTGGTTAATTTGGAACATGAGAGGCCAGGTCTGCCATGCCACCAGCGGAAATGTTGGAATAATCTGTGGTTCCATAAATCAAAGGACAAGAATAAGACTCTATAGAAAAAGCATTCACAATATAAAACTTAAAGTAAAAAAACCCTGGAAAGTATGAGGGTTTTTTCAAGAAGCAAGCAGACCTGTAATTTACACATTTTATAATTCCCCCAAGATGAAAAAATAAAAAGTGCTCAGTGTTCTGCCTTGGCTATATAACCTATTAAAAAAGCAGAGGTGAAAGTGCTAGAGACCTGGAGAGCAAGCAAGCGCATGAGCTTAGGGATTTGGCAAGGGGGAGGGGAAAGAGAAAGGGAGGGCTGTGATTATTTAGAAAGTTGATGTGAAACAGACCTGACCAGGATTGAACCCTGTCAATAAGGTCTTGTTCTTCTCACCCGGGCCGTTTCTCAAACTTTCCAACCACACTGGAACATTCTGAACCAGCAGTGGCATTCACTTCCTTTGCACTTCCTTTCCAGGTCTATCAAGTGATAGGGCATGGTTTTACAATGAGTGGGAAACAGGCAGCAAGTGCGAATGCTACTGGTTTCTGGCTTTAACACAGCACAGCTGATTTACTGTCTGGTAATCTCACACAATGCAGATTGATGTGGTCCTGCTTCAAGATACAGTATCTTAGTCACTCCCAAAGTTTCTCATTTCCCTCCCCCTTCTTTTCAGTGCAGTAGGCTGTCAATGATTGCTGTAATCAGAAAAGTGATTAAATTGTCATAGAAGTTTACAACTTGCTAGGTACAGTAAAGTTTCAATCTTTTTCCTAATAAGATTGAGAAGCAAAGCTTATTAAAAGACAAAACAAAAGCAGATACCTTCTTGTCCACAAACACAACTCCCAATTTTTTGCAACTTTCTGGAAAAAAAACAGCTGGAGGGGAATATTTAAGGAAATCAATGTTTAGCTATAAGAGCTCAATTTCTCTCTGTTTTCAGCTTTTTGCTTTTAGTCACATACTCAACAGCCACACTGATTCTTAATATGCATTAGACTAGACATGCTGTATAAAAGCTGGAAAGTTTGTTTGCCAAGGTCTCTTGGAAAGAGAGGACTTCCGTTTCCAGAATGAATCTTTATCTAGCAATATTCATACGCACTTATCACACTTAAAGCCATCTACTTGAAAAGCCTGCTTCATTTTATGTGGAAACTATTCCAAATGTGAAAAAAAATTTATTGTAACTTCTACCCTGTGCTTTGTTCATTCTGGTGGGTGATGAGCTATTTTATTTGTTTTAGAGACACTGTTCTCTGGTTTAATTATATATGAAGCCCCCCTTATAATATGACCCACTTTGATATTTTGAACAATATCAAAACAGGAAGTGTGAAGTCCCATGTCCAGCAGCAGACCAACCATTTAAATAGCAAAGAACTGCTTTTAATAGCATTATAACATGGTTTACCCTTGACAAACAAGGCAGATCAAGATTAGCTTTAGCCCTAGCTTTGGCATTGGTCAAAAACACGTTTAATGGCAATTGTTTTTAAAAATTGCTTTGGTTTTAGCAGAGACTGTATTATCTGCATATGTTAATGTATGGGGTTTGGAGATTCACAATACAGGTCGAACCTCTAAAATGTGGGATTTTCTGGTATGGCAACATCTGCAGGACTAGGGATGTTGCCGTACTAAGAGCCCCAATTGCTGAGATAGGGAACTGGCTAGGAGTACAGTGGCCAGGGAGCAACAGGCAATGGGAAGGGGCCACTAGTGGGGAGCCCTGCTGGATTGGACCAGAGCCCAGTGGCTGTGGCTGTGGCTGGCGGCAAGGAGTGTGGGGAGGTTGCGGGGGGTAGGGAGAATCCAGAAGCAGGGGCACGTGGCCATCAGTGAAGCATTGTCTTCCCCTGGTCTGGCAAACCTTCTGGTTTGGGACCACTCAGGTCCCAAGGATGCTGGACCAGGGAGGATTAGCCTGTAGTACCTTCAGCAAGATATAGTAATTGGAAATTACTCTCTCTCTCTTTAAAAGTCATGCCTCACAATTTGCCTCAAGGGCTACAGTTACACTATGGCTATGTCTACACTGGCAGCTACTTGCGCAAGAACAACTGTTCTTGCACAAAAACTTGCCTACTATCTACAGTGTACACGCGTTCTTGTGCAAGTAAATTTATAGTATAGCATTGTAAAATAGGGCTTCTTCCAGAAGTTATTCCTCTCCCCACGAGGAATAAGCCCTCTTGCGCAAGAGCTCTTCCACAAGAGGGCAGTGTAGACAGGCAACATGAATTTCTTGCGCAAGAAGCCCCTATGGTTAAAATGGCCATCAGAGCTTTCTTGCGCAAGAGAGCGTCCACACTGCCATGGATGGTGTTGCACAAAAGCACATCTCTTGCGCAAAGGCACATGCCAATATAGACGTGCTCTTGTGGAAGACTTTTTGCGCAAGAAGCTGCCAGTGTAGACGTAGTCTATAAGTTTTGCTGCAAAAATCTATGCAAATGAAGCGCAGATTAGCATTTTCCCATGCTTCATTTGCATACTCTTTCGTTCCGTTTTTGCGCTAGGGGTTTTTGCGCAAAAATAGGCAGTGTGGCTGTGGCCATTTTGCGCAAAAAAAAAAAAAAAACTCTCTCCACAAAATCCTTATGGCCTCTCCGGCAAAAACGGAACGAAAGGGTATGCAAATGAAGCACGGGAAAATGCTAATCCACGCTTTATTTGCATAGGCTCTTGCGGCAAAACTCATAATGTAGCCATAGCCAAGGAGAAAATAGTAGATTTCCTTACTGCTAAATCAAGGTGCATCATATTTCTAAAATATTTGAAGGAATATATACGCCTAAATTTTCCATGAGACTGCAATGAGACCATGTCCACATGCAATATATTTTCATAAAGTATTTAAATAGAACTTTAATAAACTTTTCTGCAATATAAATGAGAATCTATTACAAAAGATTCAAGGATATTACAAAGTGATAAATAACCTCAGAAGACTTACATGGTGTATGCAAGATCAGAACTAGGCTTTAAGACTTTAACAAAACTATGTCCTCTCCCTCTGCTGTTTACTTAATGAAACCCTTGAAGGATTTTCTCTTTCAGGACTTTAACCTATCATCCCTGATCAGACATTTATGATCTAGGGAAATATATTCCTTCTTCCCAAAATTTCCTTTATATTAAGGCCAGACAAGTGAATTTTTTCTCTTTCTGGCTCCTGGGAAAAATTAGTGAAAGTGTATGCTACATTTTTAAATCACATGCTCATACACACAAACTAAAGAAACTATTCCCTTACTTCAGGAAAAGAAACACAGAATTAAAGAAAAACATCCCCAGTCCTCTGGTGGGAATCCATTCCCTCCAGGAACTACAGTTCTAGGAATTCCAAAAGCATGAAGAAGGATGACAAGAAACCCTATTCCTTGCCATTCAAAGCCCCCAGAGACTGCCAACAAGTCAGCCAGCTAAATGTTTCTGAAGAAGTAGGCAGCCCTTTCATAACTGACTTGTTGACCTTCCTTAGAAAAACAAAACAAAAAACTGAATCCCATTCACTACAAAACTGCTTTTATTACTATTACCTCTTTAGCCCTACAACACTTTTGATCTTTAACAAAAAACAAAAAAACAAAAACAAAAAAAATCAGACAATTCCCTACCCTGGAAAGCATAAATAATATGGGTAAAATCTTGGTTCCATACAAGTCTATGGCAAAACTCCTATTGATTTCAATGAGGATAGAATTTTACCCTAGATCTTATCCTCCAATACATTTCACATCACTATTGTGATCTCATTATTTCCCCTTCTTTGCATGCCCTAGACACTGTCATTTCTATTCTCCTAGGCCCCCATTTCCTTTCCCCTGCTGTAGGTCAAGCATCTTCTGCTGCTACAATGGTAACAGAATAAGGAAGGAGTAATAGATCCTCAGTGCATGACAGCATTGGATTCCACTGATACAGTGGTTCTATGATTATGGATGATACCATTATATCCATTTTATAAATGGGCACAGTGACTTCTGCAAGATACCTCATTAGCAGAAAAGAACCCCAAAAGCCTCACTTCTAGACCCATACCAGATTACTCTGCCTGCAATGGGATACAGGCAGACATTGAACAATATTAACATAAGGATTAGAAAAGAATCTGTCTATCCACGTTCAACACTGGATTGATGTTGAAGGCATACTCATTAGTCAAATGGTGAAGCTAAATTAGGAAAATTTAGAACTAGGAATAAAAATAATTAAAAATCTCAGGGGGTAGAGGTGTTAGTCTCTAAGGTGCCATAGGACATATATATTATATATATATATTATATATAAATAAAATTAAATGAAGAGGAAATATCAGGCACTGACTGTACATTTTTAACGTTAATTACTCTTGGCAATTTGTCCCCCCATTCTTCAGCAGCACCATTTCATATTGATGGCAAGAGTCATTTCTATTAGGAATGCATACAAAATGTATCAATTAGTATTTTTTAAATTATTGTAATGAAATTCTGGAAGCCAATCACCACAAGTGAATTTCAGAAGGTAGGTGCAATATGACTTTCCAAGTATTCATGGTCTAAAGCAATGGCTCTTAAAGTGTCTTCTGTGACAGTCTTACACAGGGGTGGGCAATAATTTTTTCATCAGTGCCCACTTCAGAAATTTTTGGGCCACTTTAGAAATTTTTGGGCCACATCGGAAGGGGTGGGGCCTTAAGTGGAAGGAGCAGGGCCAGGATATTTCCCTGCTTCCCTATCCACAGACCATGATTGGTCGGGAGTGGAGAAGCGCCTTTCCTCCCCGCCGCCCCCCAGAGGTTCCCCGTAGGCACTCATGCCCATGCCAGTGGGAGGAGACTCTGCGTGCTCCCCCTTATGCCCCTAGGCCCTAGCTGGAGAGGCGGGGTCTCCACGGGCCAGATCAACCCACTTGACAGGCCGCATCCAGCCCACAGAGGCCCTTTTGCCCATCCTAGTCTTACAGGTAGACCCTGGGATCAAGGTTCACTCCCTCCTTGCATCTGCACCCTACCTCTGACCCCCATACTTATCCTGCTCCCCAGCAGCCCCCCTCACAGTGAACCCCCTCATTTTGACCCTACCTCAGAGTCTAGGGGAACCTACAAAGTCTACTAGTCCACCAGAAGAGTTAATCTGGCCTGTGAGAAGCCCCAACCCTCCCTTTCCTTCCCCTACCCTGTCTCCTGTGGGTTAATGGCCCCCAACCCAGGAAGGTTCCTCACCCCTGCCATAAATAAAGACTTAAATAAATTTCCAGTAATTCATTAAGCTAATAAATACTGAAACCTTTTGTTTTGAACATAAATTGATATTTTGCTTTATTTGAAATGAATTTTGGTAAACATGATAAAGTTGAAATGCTTAATCTATTTAATGATTTTGATTAATAATATTTCCTCTCTTACCAGTTATATATGCCCTTTTATGATATAGTTGCCTATTTACATTTTTATGCTCCAGTAATTTGAAATGATTAATTTAGTATTTAAGGTATTTAGATATATGCAAATGAATTTTTTGTCATCATGGGTAGGGCTGGCTGGTGATCCATGAAACAGTTTGCTTTGAGAAGAGTGGGCCATGGGCCAAAAAATTTGTGAACCATTGGTTAAAAGCTCGCATAGTCACTGACCGTGATACTGATCAATCTTTTTTAATCAACAGCAAGTGATGGTCTTTTGTCAAAGACAATTTTGACAGTCAGATTTGATTACTTGGCTTACACAGTTGGAGAATAATATTTGTATATTCTTAAATGGGTGTTTTGTACAAGCCCACATAGTAAAATGGCACCTTTTCATATAACCTAATTTATAAGGGCACTTCACACTCATTCTTATGATAGACAAAATTTGGAGGAAGGAGTGATTACCAACCAATGTTACCTCTAATTTGTCCATTCACATGCAGAATACATTTTATGTGCAATGAGGCATGCACAGATATGCACCACACATGCTGCTGGTTTGGGCACTCTGTTAATCAGCTGCATAGCATTTGAATCTCTCCTTGGTGGCTGCCCACTTAGCTTATAGGGAAACTGCTATCAGTTTGTGTTAAATTAAAATTTCTGTGAAGATATTTAATACAAATGACAGATCTAACTTGAAATACATTTTCAGTAATTCATTAAGCTAGTGAGAGAATGGGGAGGGAGCAAAAACCATATTTCACTCTGAAAAGTTCCACCTACATTTACAGAACTATTCAAACAATTGTTATTAATAAATAGTGCTCATTAATAAAAGGTGCTCATAACTGCAAGTTACCAAAATAACCCTCTTTGAAAAAGTCTGAAAGTAATACAGTAAAATGTTATTTCTGCTGAAAAATACATAATCCAATAATTTCTGATGACATATGGAGGAAACAGGGATTTTTTTTGTAGATACTATAAACAGAACAGTACTGCACTTTGTCTACAGTCTTCAAGCCATATTTGGGAGGAAATTTGAAAGCGTTCAAAAAGGACTTCACTGAAAACATAATTGTGAACCCCCACCTTCTTCCTATATCTTTATGGTGTCCATTATCTATATACACAAGAGATTTTTAAACTTTATACCAAAGTATTCAATTATTAAAAACAAACAACTCCAAGTCATAGGCACAATTCCTACAAGAAACTACATACATCCTAAAGTTATTTATGTAAACAGAGTAAGCAATCCAATTTTACATCAAAACCCCATGTTTATCAACATGTATTAGGCAGCTAAAGACAATTCGCTGAACTGTGGGTATAAACACCATTTTTCCCCTCCCAAGTGAAATCTCAGATTGGTTACAAGGTTTGATCCATCATATTTCAGTCTTAATGGAACTCAGTCTCTCTTCTCTTTTGTACTTTAATACAGAAATTAATACTTCAGATTAAGGATGTTAAATACTGAGTAATTTACTAGTTGAGTAGTTGATGGAATTTCCATCAACTAGTCGATAGGCACTTCCGCATTACTTGTTTGAAATGTACACAACTGGGGCTCTTGTACATTTCAAAGGAGGAATGCAGAACTCCAGGTGCAGCCAGGGGCCACTGTGAAGTCCTGCTGACTCCGGGCTCCATGAGGGCGCTTCCACTTTGAAATATACACGAGTCCCCAGAGGGGGCTCTTGTGCATTTCAAAGTGGAAGCGCCCTCATGGAGCCTGGGTCAGTGGGGTAGTCAGAGTCCCCCACTATCCCAGGGCTCCATGCTGCACTGATTCCTCAGCTGATCCCAGACTCTGCAAAGCATTTCCACACAACCCGAGATCAGCTAAGGCCTCCCCAGCTGACTCCAGGCTCTGCGTGCTTTAAAATGATGCGCTGAAACCTGGAATCAGCTGGCGTGTCCCCAGCTGACTCTGGGCTCCATGCAGCACTGCTGCTTTGAAATGCATTTGCTTATCAGATCATCGACTAGTCCTTAACATCCTTAATTCAGATTTCATTCACCTGTTATCCTCATGTACAGTAGGGTGTTCGTACAGGAGGGTGTGCAATGTTACCATGCAACTGCACAGAACAGAAAACTGGAATAGCAGCCTAAGTTTTGACTTTCTGGCTTTGTGGGTTTAACTTAAACTAAACTAACAATACAACATTTTAGTGCAATGTTCTTTTTAAAAACATATTATTTGAAACATCTTTACTTTGATCATACTGAATTCATTGATATCAATTGAAGCCTTCCAGCTGAATTGTTGCTTTGATTAGTCAATAAGGTGGCAGGGGGAGGGGAGGGAGGGCACGGAGAGAACTGCAGAGCCACAGCAGGGTTAGCTCCTGGCTAGGGAGCTAACCCTGTTGCAACTCTGCCTTTTAAATGTGTTAAGAGCCCTCAGTCTCTTAATACATTTTAAAAACAGAGGCGCAGCGTCTGGGATCAGATACGAGCCAGGAATCAGTTGATTCGTGGCTTGTGTCCTCCACCTCCCTTGCCCCACCGGAGATGGTGCTGGGGGAAAGCGACTAGTTGAGTCACTACTCAACAAGTATATGCTTATCAGGGTACTCGACTAGTCGCTTACAACCCTAACATGGATTTACAAGCATGATGAGCGCATCAGTTTAAATTGTAGCAGGGAAGTGGGGAGTGGCTGGATATTAGGAAAAACTCAACTGTCAAGGTAGTTAAGCACTGGAATTAACTGCCATGGGAGACTGAACTCTAACCTGCTCTTAAAAAATCCCAGAGATGTAGACAAACACCTATCAGGCTTGGCCTTAGGGTTGCAACTTCCCAACTGACAAAACCTAACACCCTTGCCTCTCTCCCTTCTCCAAGCCTCCCCCCACCAATTCTTCACTCCATCTCTCATTTGTTATTCCCCCTCCTTACTTGCTCATTTTCATAGGGTGAAGGCATTAGCTGGGGGTGAGATTCCAGGGTGCAGAAAAGGGTTCTGAGCTGGGAGGGTTGAGACTGAGGAGTTTGGAGGGAGGAGGGGATTCTGGGTCGAGTTAGGTGTTCGGGTATGAAAGAGGGCTGAGGTGGTGGCTCTGGGGTGGGGCCAGAAACAAAGGGTCAGGTTGCAGAAGCAGAATCCAGGCTGGGTCATAAATGCAGAAAATGGGGAAGGAGAACTCCAGTTGGGGCCAGGAATGAGGAGCTTGCGGTGCAGGTGGGTGCTCCATGCTGGACCAAGGGGTTTGGTGCGCAGGAGGGGGAGCAAAGCTGAGGCAAGGCTTGGGGGCACAGGTTCCAGATGGAGCTCACCTTGGACAATTTCTCACATCGCCTTGGTGCTGAGGGCCACACATCCCTCAGTACCAAAGTGGAGGTGTACACAATGCTATCCACACAGGAAAGACCACACAAAAAAATTAAGAAAAAAAAACTCATCTTGTAACAGGAATACAATGATATACAACAGAATAATTGTTTTGTTCAACTCAAAAAAGTATTGTCTGTTTTCAGAGACAAGTACCCTTTGTTAACCAAACAGATTACACACTTCAAATATAGAATACTAACCAAAAGCAAAGAACTGTGTCCCTGTTAAATAAAGATAAAATTAGTGTTTGTGCAAGGTGGTAAGAGTGATAGAATCAGAGTGTTAAGCCATCTATTCACCCACACAGTAAGTACAGTATTGAAAAATATCTATACACATACCTATATACAGAAAATAGCATTCAATATGTGTATTTAAGATCTGGCCATTATGAGCTATTATCACCTACTAATTTTGACCATCTCACAGACCCATAGACTTTAAGGTCAGAAGGGACCATTATGATCATCTAGTCTGACTCCCTGCACAGTGCAGGACACAGAATCTCACCCACCCCTCTTAGAATAATCCTCTCACCTATGTCTCAGATACTGACGCCTTCAAATACTTTGAAGGCCCCAAGATGCAGAGAATCCTCCAGCTGTGATCTGTGCCCCATGCTACAGAGGAAGGCGAAAAACCTCCAGGGTCTCTGCCAATCTACCCTGGAGGAAAATTCCTTCCCGACCCCAAATATGGCGATCAGCTAAACCCTAAGCATGTGGGCAAGACTCACCAGCCAGACACCCAGAAAGTTCTCTATAGTAACTCCTATCATCCCTCCATTGACCTGTTTCCCACTGATAATGAATGGTCAATTAGTTACCCAGATCATGTTCTCATCAAACCATCCCCTTATCACAGAATCACAAAACTGGAAGAGACAAAAGAAGGTCATCAATTCCAGTCCCCTGCTCTAGGCAGGACCAATCCCATTTAAATCAACCCAGCCAGGGCTTTGTCAAGCCAGAACTTAAACACCTGTAGGGATGGAGACTCCACTACTTCCCTAGGTAACCCATTCCAGTGCTTCAACACACTCCTAGTGAAATAGTTTTTCCTAATATCCAACCTGCACCTCTCCCACCACAACTTGAGACCATTGCTCCTTGTCCTGCCATCTGTCACTACTGAGAACAGCCTCTCTCCATCCTCTTTGGAACCTCCCTTCAGGAAGTTGAAGGCTGCTATCATATCCCCCCTCACTCTTCGCTTCTCCGGACTAAACAGACCCAACTCCTCATAGGTCATATGCTCCAGGCCCCTAATCATTTTGGTTGCCCTCCGCTGGACCCTCTCCAATGCGTCCACATCCTTTTTGTAGTGGGGGGCCCAGAACTGGACACAGTACTCCAGATGTGGCCTCACCAATGCCGAATAAAGGGAAATAATGACATCTCTGGATCTGCTGGCAATGCTCCTCTTAATGCAACCTAATATGCCATTAGCCTTCTTGGCTACAAAGGCACACTGTTGACTCATATCCAGCTTCTCATCCACTGTAACCCCAGGTCCTTTTCTGCAGAACTACTACTTAGCTGGTTGGTCCCAAGCTTGTAACTACGCTTGGGATTTTTCCGTCCCAAGTGCAGGACTCTACACTTATCCTTGTTGAACCTCATAAGATTTCTTGTGGCCCAATCCTCCAATTTGTCTAAGTCACTCTGGACCCTCTCTCTGCCCTCCAGCGTATCTACCTCTCCCCCTGGCTTAGTGTCATCTGCAAACTTGCTGAGGGTGCAATCCATCCCCTCATCCAGGTCATTAATAAAGATATTGAACAAAACTGGTCCTAGAACCGAACCTTGGGGCACTCTGCTAGAAACTGACCGCCATCCTGACATCAAGCCGGCCTTCTAGCCATCTTTCTATCCATCTTACCGTCCATTTATCCAATCCACATTCCCTTAACTTGCTGGCAAGAATATTGTGGGAGACCGTATCAAAAGCCTTGCTAAAGTCAAGGTATATAACATCCACTGACTTTCCCATGTCCACCGAGCCAGTTACCTCATCGTAGAAGCTAATCAGATTGGTCAGGCACAACTTGCCCTTTGTGAATCCATGCTGACTATTCCTAATCACTTTCCTCTCATCCAAGTGTCTCAAAATGGATTCCTTAAGGATCCCTTGCATGATTTTTCCAGGAACCGAGGTAAGACTCACCAGCCTTTAGTTCCCTGGATAGTCCTTCTTCCCTTTTTTGAAGATGGGCACTACATTTGCCTTTTTCCAATCATCTGGGATTTCTCCCGATCTCCACGACTTTTGAAAGATAATGGCCAAAAGCTCCTCAATGACAGTTGCCAACTCCCTCAGTACCCTCGGATGCATTAAGTCCGGACCCATGGATTTGTGTACTTTTAGCTTTTCTAAGCAGTTCCTAACCTGTTCTTTACCCACCAAGGGCTGTCGATCTTCATCCCATCTTGCATCACTTAGCGCAGAAGTCCATGAGCCGACCATGACCGTGAATACAGAGGCAAAGAAAGCATTGAGTACTTCAGCTTTCCCCACATCATCTGTCACTAGGTTACCTCCTTTATCTATTAGGAGCTGCACACCCTCTCTGGTTATGTCTACACTACCCTCCTAGTTCGAACTAGGAGGGTAATGCAGGCATACCGCACTTGCAAATGAAGCCCGGGATTTGAATTTCCCGGGCTTCATTTGCATAAGCCGGGTGCCGCCATTTTTAAATCCCGGCTCGTTCGAACCCCGTGCCACGTGGCACGGACTAGGTAGTTCGGACTAGGCTTCCTAGTCTGAACTACTGTTACTCCTCATTCCACGAGGAGTAATGGTAGTTCGGACTAGGAAGCCTAGTCCAAACTACTTAGTCCGTGCTGAGTGTAGCCGCGCGGCACGGGGTTTGAACGAGCCGGGATTTAAAAATGGCGGCGCCCGGCTTATGCAAATGAAGCCCGGGAAAATCAAATCCCGGGCTTCATTTGCAAGTGCGGTATGCCTACATTACCCTCCTAGTTCGAACTAGGAGGGTAGTGTAGACATACCCTCTGATCACCTTCTTCTTGTTAACATGCCTGTAGAAACCTTTTTTGTTATCCTTCACATCCTTAGCCAGTCACAATTCCATTTGCGCTTTCACCTTCCGGATAACCCCCCGACATTCTCGAGCTATACATTTAAACTCCTCCCTGGTTATTTGTCCAAGTTTCCACTTTTTGTAAGCTTCCTTTTTGTGCTTAAATTCACCAAGGATTTCCCCTGTAAGCCAATCCGGTCTCCTACCATGTTTGCCTCTCTTGCTACGCGTCGGGATGGTTTCTTTCTGTGCCTTCAATAAGGCTTCTTTAAAATACTGCCAGCTGTCCTGGACTCCTTTCCCCTTCATGTTAGCATCCCAGGGGATTCTGCCCATCAGGTCTCTGAGGGAGTCAAAATTTGCTTTTTTGATGTCCAAGGTGTGTATTTTACTACTCTCTTTTCTTCCTTCAGTCAGGATCCTGTAATCTACCATCTCATGATCACTGCTTCCCATGTTGTCACCCACCTCTACTTCCCCTATTAGTTCCTCCCTGTTTGTGAGCACTGCAAATATCACTGCAAACAGCTGAATACCAGATCAGATCATCTGCAGGGACTAGCAAACTGGGTCACATATGAATAAAAAATGTGTGACATCTGTATCTCAACAACAAAGCACTCACACTACTGAGTATCTTCCAATATTTAAATCAACCAATAAGCTACCACCATTATAAGCAGTTGATGCTTTTTGTTTTTGTTATTTTATTTTAATGGTATATATTTAGCAATGGAAAACTCAAGAAGACATAGGAACACCTACGTGAAATATTAGAAAACCAGACCAACTGAGACTAGTAGGCAAACATATTTCAACTTTTGTTTTGGATTCCAGCCAGTTTGAAAGAAAATTCACCTTGGATGGAGATCAACAGAAAATACACACAGAGACAAAACAGACTTCAGTGACTTCTCCTTTGGAATAACAGTGGGAAATAAATCATAATAAAAATTATGCTAAAGAAAACTGTTTGTCACGTTATCTTTAACAGCTGAAGGATTCACCATTTCTGAGACAGAGGCATAAATATAATATCTACCTGCAGCAGCCTTGCTTCTTGTGTCCCAGAGGAAAGGAAAGTAAAGCAAAGCAGTAACACTGCTTCCACAGGTGCCAGGCACAGAGGAGAGATTAGTGCCACGATCAACACTGCAGCTTCCTCCTCATAATTAAGGGAGCTTTCCAACACTGATGCTCAGTGCCCTAATACTTGCCATTTTCTAGACCAGGTCCAACAAACATTTATATTTTCCAAACTGACTGGCAGGAAAATTATTCACACCAAGCCAACAGAAGATCATTGCTCTCCTAACTCCCAGAACTAAAAGTCGATGAGGGAGATCTGAGGTGTTTCACGTGCAACATCAAGTATTTGAATTTATTGTTTTGTACATTTTTACAGAACTAATTGCTCTAAAATCACATGCAGAAAAATCATTTGAAAGATGCCTTATTTAAGGAGACATTTATAGCCAAATGTAGGAAAATTCTTGTTCTGTTTGTGTTGGAGATGCAACACAGTAAACTTACTTTAATTTTTATGATGTGTTGCATGCATGGAAACTTTGGTATAAAGTACAGAATACACGATGTGAACTTTACAGTCTTTATATATTTCAATTTTACGTTACATAGAATTTACTTGGGTAGAAGGGATGGCCCAAATGTGAGTTGTGGATGTTTATGTATCAAGATACTGGGACAGAGACAGTGCAATTAATGACATGCTCTGCAGCCAATGGAATGCACAGTGACTCTATCTAGCACTTCAGATTCTGAGATAGGGAAGATTGCCAGTGAAGAAGACCTCTCAGGTATAATTTCTGCT
Source organism: Pelodiscus sinensis (assembly GCF_052426305.1). Taxonomy (NCBI): domain Eukaryota; kingdom Metazoa; phylum Chordata; order Testudines; family Trionychidae; genus Pelodiscus; species Pelodiscus sinensis. Next base: position 119,434,133 of record NC_143053.1, read on the forward strand.
TGTCAGGACAGCCAAAACCAAACCTTTAATATTGCTATGATGGATTCAAGAATAAACAGCAAAGAGTTGGGCATCGATAGGTAGGAAGACTGGACTGCTGTGTCATGCTCTTTCATTAATAGGGCCATTTGAAGATGCTTATTTTGTGGCATCACTGAATGGTATATTATTCAAAAATCACCACTCAATTTCATGTATCCAACACACTTTTCTTGTCTCAAAGTACCTTCATATTTGTCAGATTTTTTTGAGCAGCAGTGTAAATATGCTTCATGCCAGTTTTTGAACAGTCCAGAGACGTTAACGTATCTGCTGTATACTGCAATCCAAAATAAATGAAATACCTAAATTAGGTTGTCTGAGATAAACCCTGGTTTGGTGTGTCAAAACTTCCGTATAATAGAAGTATTCAGTAACTCAGACAAGAAAAAAAGAACAACAAAGAATGACATTTACAAACGAAGAAGCCTACCTATATAGTAAATCTATTTGTGTCTAAGATATTTTATTAGAATAAACAAATATAGCTCGGTTAACATTAGCCCTTCAACTTAATGTTCTTGTGGCACATGGACATCTCCTTTGTAAATATCAAGTGTTTAGATTGCACATATACTAACCTTCCCACTGGCAAGAAGCAAACCAGGATGGAATAATCTCTAGTAGATAGACTGGAAATGGATTAAAATATTTTTTTCAGAAGGTTGAAAGAGGCCTCCTATAATTTGCGTATACTGTACAATGCCTTGTGAACCAAACGTTGTGGCTTATCTTTCAACAGCTTAAAAAAACCCATCCCAGTTTCATTAATTGCCACGGTTCCTGTCTAAAGGTTGATCAGACAAAGAAAGTGAGCAATGAGGTCTGTTTACAGTACAGGTAGTTCCTGGGTTACGTACAAGATAGGGACTGTAGGTATGTTCTTAAGTTGAATTTGTATGTAAGTCGGAACTGGCGTCCAGATTCAGCCGCTGCTGAAACTGACCAGCGGCTGACTACAGGAAGCCCGAGGCAGAGTTTCTCTGCCCCGGGCTTCCTGGAATCAGCCACTGATCAGTTTCAACAGCGGCTGAATCTGGACGCCTGGAACAGAGCAGCTGGGGCGCTGCCGGGTAGGTCCCCGCAGCGCCGCACCTCGGCGCTGCGGGGACCAACCCGGCAGTGCTCCAGCTGCTCTACCTCAGGCGTCCGCGAGAAAAGCCTGGTCCGCTGGGGGGGAGGGCGCACTAGTTGGGAGACGCAGAGCCACTTTTCTCACCCCGGAGAACGCGGGCGGCGAGAAAAGCCCCATTCGTAAGTACGGATCCGACATAAGTCGGATCCGCGTAACTCGGGGATTGCCTGTATCTGTGAGAAACACACTTAGGGGTAGGCAACAATGTTGGAAAGTCACTGGGATATCTGCCTATCTTCCTTTTATTCAGAATACAGTATAAATCTTCTTTATGAATTGAATATAACACCTCACAAGGCACAGGCACAAGGATTATTTTAGTACTTATTCAGACTGCCTTATGGAGGAACTTCGCTAGGATCATAGGAAGGCTGTTGAAAGTGAATCTTTGTTGAAGCCAAAGCAATAATATAGCTTAAAATGTTCCCACATCAGTTCTCTTTAAATGCAGTGTTATTTTATAATCTTGCATCAATCTATGAAAACAGAAGAACTATTTAAAAGTACTTTAATAAAGAAGCTTTTAAGAAATGTAAAACAAGTAATTTTTTGACATCTCTTGCTTTAAACTTTTCTTATGAGCTGTTGCACTGGTCTGAAAGTGTCTAAATTTAACTGACTTTACAAGTTGTGGTGAGACTATACAGGGCAAATTTTAGCCACTTTTTGTTTTCATTCACAGTAATTTCCTCAAAACACAGGAGTTTTTTTAGCAGTTATTGTTAATTGCCTTGCATCCCGGAAACAGCAGGAAATACTAAGGAAACCTCCCTGTCTAATTTACTTTGCAGACTGCTCTCTGAAATTTATTTCTGATTAGGTTAATGATAAAGTACTGAAGCCAAGCAACACAGTATCATGGCCTTACCTCATTTACAGAAATACTTGGATTTTCAAGAGAAAAATCCTTAATCCAGTAGTTTGTTAAAACTAACATATAGGAAAAGTCAACTTAATTTTTGCAACACTTTAAGACGACAAAAGATTCTTTTAGCTAACATTACTACCCTGTTACACTGAACAATCATAACATTTAGAAACAAAGCCTTTAATTAAATTGTAAATATCATGCAACAGTAAAGTATAGTAGGGCCTGATTTTCAAGATGTAACAGGAACAATGGTCACTGACTCAGAACCTTTGCTGCTCAACACCTTTGGAAACCAAGCACGTTAGTGTAAGAAGTTCGTAAACAAAAAAAAAAGTGTGTATTTTTTCTAAGGCTGCAGCTTGATGATGTCCGAGACAAAACAACAAAAATGGCTGCCCATCGCAGGTGAGCCATAGCCAGTTACACCCCAAGGCTGGTATAGGGTGTAACATCCCTTTCGAACTTCATGTATTGCGGGGACTGACAGATGAAACCATAAAGTGAATGTTGAACCACTAGAACCAGATTTTTAAACAATGCTTCTGCTTCATTTAAATACAGTAGGCCAAAGCAGACAATTCCCCTGGAAGTAATAACTGCTATGCCAAGACAGAACTAAATATCTCCAAAACACAAGAACAATAGATATTTTAAAAACATAACAAAAAAGTGTCACTCCTTCCCTCTTAAACATTCAAAAGTTTGTACAATCATATTTATATGTACAACTACAGGCCGGCCTCGCTATATATAAGTTCAACATATATTCCAAAAAACTTTCACTTAAATTGAAAACTTAAAGCAGGGAATTTTTTTTCCCCCCATGGCTGGTGTTTTTTGCGTAACTTCAGAGCAGGGAATGGGAAGACTTCTAAACATACCAGATCCTACAAATGTCAACGACTTCAGTGCAGAACGGATGTATAGTGACTGATAGTGGGGACACACTGTAACATTTACCCAGCATTTCCCAAGTCATTAACTCAATGGGGGGGGGGGGGAATGAAAGGAAAAAAATGTACATGCGTTATTTAAATTATTGTATTTTTCAAATAGTTATTTTATGAAGTTTTCATTTAGGATTTCTTTAAAAAGGGATGGTTAAAATGTGTCCATTTAATTTTTTTGTACATTTTTTTAAATGGGAATTCCATCAAATATATATTTTAATGCATCCCTATAAACTCCTGTCATTCACTATGTTTTAACCAAAAATGGGCTATCATCAGTTTCATTCCCAATACAATTTTATTATAGTTTTCAAAACTATAGTTTTTTAATTTTTCTGTGCCTAAAAAGCATACCATAGGTTGAAATGCTCTAAACCAGGACACTCTGGTCCGGCAACATCCCTGGTCTGGATGGCTCATTAGAGGGCCAGCATCAGGCAGCCCTGAGGTGTCTTATGGGGCTGGCAGGATGGTGAGGCTGGCAGCAGGCGGGGATCCAGACAAAAGGGCTTGGGGAGAGCTGTGGCAGGTGGGGCCACAAATTACCTGCCCCCCTCAGTGTGGCAAAATCCCTCATCTGGGACCTGTCTGCTTTAGCTCTCTTCTATAAAGTTTATAGAGAAGAAATCCCATTCCAGGAATATCTAAACCCTGACACTGCTTTAAATCTGTATACTAAATCTGGTAGTCCTAGCTCTTGCTATAGCCATAGTTTCCCCAATTATCACCTCTAATATCATTATATCATAGACATTAAGCCCCCCCCCATCCGTCCTCTGTTCTAAAATCTGATTTGTCTATTTTATGTGTGCTCACTTTTTTTGATTGTATCCCTTTGGTATATATGGTCATGCCAATTTTCTTCCACAGTTTGATCTGAGGAAGTGGGTCTGGTCCGCGAAAGCTCATCACCTAATAAACCATCTTGTTAGTCTTTAAAGTGCTGCATAGTCCTGTCTTTTGTTTCAGCAAGACCAGACTAACACGGCTACATCTCTATTACATTTAGGAAGAGTTCTTGAGCAGACAGTCAAAAATCTTTCAAATATACAGAAGACTAGAAGCCTTACCCAGTGTGGCTATGGTTCCTTCAGAACAGAAGGCTAGGGGATACAGGAGTAACAAAAGGAGCTTGGAGATATCGGGGGAATCGAGTCAGGAGATTGGGAGTTGGGGAGTGAGGATGGGCACAGGACGGAGTGGAAGTGCAGGAGTCAGGGCAATGGCTGAGAAAGGGCTCTTGGCAGGGAGCGAGGAGTGCAAGAGTCAGGAAAGGGGGTTGAGAGGTGTGGTGGGACTAGGGAGCAGCGGCAAAGGTCCCAGGGCCAGCTTCTCCCAAAAGTTAGCGGTGCTTGCTGCCCTCCTGTTTTCATTTTGGGGTATAACTGTCCCGCTTTCCATTTGATAAGAAGCTATTCATATTCCATGCATACCCCATTGTCCTGGAACAACCTGACCTTTCTTTAACTTATGATATGAAGAAGCAGCATCCTAGCTCTTACCATTTATGAGGAGTTCTTGAGCTAACAAACTCAGTGACAGACAAACATGAACAAATAAGAAGACAGCAGAAAGAAGACAGCATTATATTCAATATCACTGTATTACAAGCAATTAGAAACACTATCCCAGAGCATACCACTGCCAATCTGATAGTAGACCTACGTAACTTTGTTCTCACCCACAATTATTTCCAGTTTGGGGACAACTTATACCTCCGGATCAATGGCACAGCCAGGAGTATCCGCATGGCCCCACAGTACACGAATGTCTTTATGGCTGATTTAGAACGACATTTCCTCAGATCCTGTCCCCTTTTATCCCTTCTCTACCTACGCTACATCGATGACATTTTATGATCTGGACCCATGGCCAAGAAACACTGGATGCATTCCACAGAGACTTTAACAACCTACACCCCATCATCACTCTCAGCTTGGAGCATTCTATATTAGAGATCCATTTCCTGGACACTACTGTACAAATCATAGGCATCCTTCGATCCCGAAGGATCATGGGTTTGTGCCCTGTTGGACTGATTCGAGCAGCGTCTTCTGTGGCTGTGCAATCCAACCCGGGAATGGCAGTCCTTTCTGCACTGTGAGTAGCAGTAGGCTGATGTCGCTCTGGTATCACGGGCACGGATCTTCCTGAGGGTTCTCTTATCTTCCGCTTCCTTCACCAAGGAAGTTTCACTCCCTTGGAAGAGCTTCCTTCACTCCCTGTTTCCAGGCATACTTGTCTAAGGCGAGCGAATGCCAGGTGTTCGCACTGATAGAAAGCGCCGAGGTCACGCTTGCACGAGTCCTTATAGCGCAATTTAGGTCGCCCTTTCGGCCTCATTCCAGACGCCAAAGAGAAGGTCCTCCGGTATTCGGCCATCCAACACGTGAGAGACATGGCCAAGCCAGCGTATACGCCTCTGCTTGAGAAGGGTGAACATGGAAACGGTGCCCACCCTCTTAAGCACTGCGCTATTGGGGATCTTGTCCTGCCAAGAGATACCGAGTAAACGCTTAAGGCACTGCATATGGAATGTGTTGAGCCGCTGCTCTTGTTTTGAGCACAAAGTCCATGTTTCACTAGTGTATAACAGTGTGATCAAAACACAGGCTGTGTAGACCTGCACCTTGGTGTGTACAGTGAGCTTATTATTGGCCCATACTCTCTTTATCAGCCTGGAGAAGGTTGTGGCGGCTCTTCCAACGCGCTTGTTAATCTCGCTATCAAATGACAAGTTGTCTGAGATCATGGAGCCTAGGTACATGAACTCATGGACGACTTCTAGTTCGTAATCTAACACACTGATAAGTGGCTCGCTACCCACGCTTTGGCCCATCACCTGGGTCTTCTTTAAACTGATTGCGGGGCCGAATTCCATACACGCGTCCGCAAAGCAAGTTATGAGTGACTGCAGTTCCTGCTGAGTGTGAGTAGCAATAGCTGTATCATCAGCAAAAATGTACTCCCTTAGACGCTTCGTAAACACCCTGGTCTTTGCTCTTAGCCTCGACAGTTTGAAGAGGTTGCCGTCCGTCCTCGTGCGGAGAAAGATGCCCTCTGTAGCAGCTCCAAAGGCATATTTGAGCAAAACTGCCAAGAAGATGCCGATCAGTGTTGGCGCCAGCACGCACCCCTGCTTCACTCCGCTGAGAATCTTGAAGGGTTCAGATATGGATCCATCGTATACAATGGTCCCCCTCATGCCATCATGGAAGGCCCTGATAATGCTGAGCAGAGTTGGAGGATAGCCGATCTTAGCCAGAATCGCAAACAGACCTTTTCTACTGACAAGGTCAAATGCCTTGGTCAGATAGATGAAAGCAATATGCAAAGGTTTGTTCTGTTCCTTGCACTTTTCTTGTAGTTGCCTAACAGAGAAAACCATGTCTATGGTGGACCGTTCAGCTCTGAACCCACACTGAGACTCAGGGAGACTCTCTCTGCAAGAATATGGAGCCTCTTCAGGACAACACATGCAAATAGCTTCCCCCCGGTGCTGAGAAGGGAGATGCCACGATAGTTGTTGCAATCGCTTTTGTCACCCTTGTTCTTGTAGACAGTAACGATATTAGCATCCCTCATATCTTGCAGTACTCTGCCTTCTCTCCAGCATTGGCAAAGTATTCCATACAGCTCTGAGACTAGGGTACCGTTAGTGCATTTAAGGATTTCCGAGGGAATACCATCTTTCCCTGGGGCTTTTCCAGAAGAGTGCTTTTAGCGCATCGCTAAGTTCTTCCATGGTGGGTTCAGCATCAAGTTCAGTCATGGTGGGCAGAGGTTCGATGGCATTCAGGGCTCTCTCTGTAACTACGGTCTCTGGCGTACAGCTGTGAATAGTATTCCACCCAGCATTCCATCTGCTTGGTTCTGTCCTTCAAAACCTCGCCTGTGGCCAACTTAAGTGGGGCAATCTTCCTTTGTGATGGACCGATGACCTGCTTGATTCCATAGTACATTCCTCGCATGTTAGCAGTGTCCATGGCCTGCTGAATCTTGGAGCAGAGGTGGAGCCAGTAATCGTTGGCACACGACCGAGCAACCTGCTGCACTTGACTCAGAGCAAACCGGAGCGCCTGCAAGTTCTCCTCACTGGGAGAGGACCTGTACGCAGCCAGTGCCTGCCTGTCTCTTCTCAATCATGGGCGTCAGCACTTCAGTGTAGGCTTCAAACCAATCAGCAGACTTGACTGTCTTCTTCCCAAAGATAGATATCGCAGTATCATAGATAGCATCCCATAGTTCCCATCTCCTGCTGATATCAGTGTCATCCCGATGAGGCAAGGCCTCTTCAAGTGCTTGGACAAACTCGCATACTTTTGAAGGGTCACGAGTCTTACCCGTGTCAATGCGCAGCCTCCCTTCCTTTCTGGAGCAAAAAAATCTTTGCGGCTGGATGCACACCTTACTACACACGAGCAAGTGGTCAGTATCAGTCTGCGCTGTGGTAGCTGCGTGTCACCCTGACACTACCTAAACGGCTATGTTCGGTGAGGACAAAGTCAAGCTGATGACAATGTTTCGATCTTGGGTGTCACCACGAAACTTTGTGCTGAGGTTTGATGTTGAAAAAGGTATTGGTTATGCAGAGATCATGTTGGGAGCAGAGTTCAAGGAGGCGCTGTCCATTTTCATTCATCTTCCCTGTTCCAAACTGTCCCAGACAGGATGGCCAGCTGTGATGGTCACTGCCAACTCTAGCGTTGAAGTCGCCAACGATGAATAGCAGCTCATGGGAAGATACCTCACTGATGGCAATACTAAGTTCATCATAGAACTTGTCCTTATCTTCCTGGGCAGAAGTTAAAGTAGGCGCCATAGATGCTGAAGATGTTGGCCATGCCTACTGATGTTTGAAGCTGGATTTTCAGCATTCTCTCAGTTCCCACATTTGGTGGTATGACTGAGCCAACTAGGTTGTTTCTAATTGCGAAGCCAACACCGTGTTCCCTGGTCTCTTCTGGAGGCTTCCCATGCCAGAAAAAGGAAAATACCTTAATATCATTATCTGATAGACACTAACCTCCCCCACTACTCTCTCCGTTCTAAAATCTGATTTGTCAATTTTATATGTGTTCACTTTTTTTGATTGTATCCCTTTGGTATATATGGTTATGCCAATTTTCTTCCACAATTTGATCTGAAGGGGGTCTGGCCCACGAAAGCTCATCACCTAATAAACCATCCTGTTAGTCTTTAAAGTGCTGCATAGTCCTGTCTTTTATTTTAGCAAGACCAGACTAACACGGCTACATCTCTATTACTATACTGCAAACATAAGTCAATACATTTTACATTTTAATCACAAATCCATCAGAACCCCTCATGATCATGAATAGATTTTATCCTCAACATCCCTGTGAAGTAGTGAAGTATTAACTTTGTTTTACAGATGTGGAATGGAGGCACTGAGCAGATTAAATGATTTGCTTAAATTCACGTAGGAAGTCTGTGGCTGACATGGAAATTCAATCAAATGCCCCCAGTTACTTGGCCACCATCCCCAGTCTACCCCCTAATAAACAGAACTATTAGATATGTGACGTTACTTTTGTGCATACATGTTTGCTGGAATAGCTTTCTATCACATGGTTTGCAGCCCAGTACCGGCCCACAGACCAGGGGTTGCCAACTGCTGCTCTAAGCTACAGACTCTACTCCTAATTCCAAATACCCACAAACAAATCAGAAACTATAATTTTTATTTCATCTGTCACATTACTTTAAGAAAGGGTAGCATTTCTAACATTAAGGAATGAAAAGGTGTTTTAATTGTTAGTCAATATAATATTTTACGCTAGTCATTCTGATGCCCAGTGCTCAATCTTGAACAATATTTTCATTTTAAAAAAGTCTCTTTTCAAAGAAGAAAACAAACTTCGACTACTAATGAAAAAATTCTCAGAAGTTTCTAAATTCCATGGCAAATTTTCATTAAGATATGGGAATACACAGTCTCATATTATTGATGCAAGAGAGACAGGGTATGTCTACACTACTCTCCTAGTTCGAAGTAGCGGAGTAATGTAGGCATACCGCACTTGCAAATGAAGCCCGGGATTTGAATTTCCCGGGCTTCATTTGCATAAGCGGGGAGCCGCCATTTTTAAATCCCCGCTGGTTCGAACCCCGTGTAGCGCGGCTACACGGGGCTCGAACTAGGTAGTTCGGACTAGGTAGCTCAGACTAGGTACGAGGTGTACCGGTAGTTCGGAATGGGAACCTAGTCCGAACTAGCTAGTTCGAGCCCCGTGTAGCCGCGCTACACGGGGTTCGAACCAGCGGGGATTTAAAAATGGCGGCTCCCCGCTTATGCAAATTAAGCCTGGGAAATTCAAATCCCGGGCTTCATTTGCAAGTGCGGTATGCCTACATTACCCCGCTAGTTCGAACTAGCGGGGTAGCGTAGACATACCCTTATTGTTTTCAGTGATTTATACATTTATATCTGGTGTTTTAAGGTCTAAACTGAGATATGCATAGGTCAGTCTCAGAAACACTTCTGCAGGTTAATGAAGCTTGCAAGCATATGTTTATTCATCAGATGACTGATGTTCGTCCATCGTGTTCAAAGAGGACCTTGACATCTAACGAGTTGTGGGCTGTCCACGGTGTGTCAACAGATGGCTGATAAGGCCAATGCGGGCATGAAATGTTCTGCCACATGTCAGGCAGACATGTGCAGGCACCAATGTTGCAGCGTTTGCAACTCTGGCTTTACGGAGTGCTCGCTTCTCTTGTGCTGTGGTTGTCCTTCTGGCTTCAGATGTTTGACAGCCTTGGTGGATCAGCATGCGCCATGTCGATCGGTCTTGTGCCAGGGTCTTCCAGGAGGTGGTGTCGATTTCCAGGGACTTGAGAGAGGCTTTAAGCGTGTCTTTGTAGCTCTTCTTTTGTCCCCCCGTGCAATCACTTTCCTTGAGACAGCTCACCATAGAAGAGCTGTTTAGGGATGCGATGGTCTGGCATCCTTGCAACATGGCCAGCCCAGCGTGTCTGGGCTTTCATCAGCAGGGTGTGAACTGACGGCAGGCCTGCTCTAAAAAGGACTTCTGTGTCTGGAACCTTATCCTGCCACCAGATCCTCAGAAGTCTGCAGAGACAAATCGTGTGGAAATGGTTCAGTTGCCTAGCATGCCTCCTGTATACAGTCCAAGTCTCACTGGCATACATCAGGGTAGTTAACACTACTGCTCGATAGACTTTAAACTTTGTAGCAAGGCTTATTCCACAGCGGTCCCACACTTTGGTCAGCAGTCTGCCAAATGCAGAGCTTGCCTTGGCGATTCTGCAGTTGACCTCGATGTCAATAGTCACTGCGTGGGAGAGGGTGCTGCCAAGGTATGTAAATTGGTCCACTGCTTGCAGCTTTTGTCCCTTCACAGTGATGGTGGGCTCTTGATGTTGGGCTTTCGGAGCTGGCTGGTGCATCACTTTGGTTTTCTTTGTGTTGATGAGAAGGCAGAAGTTGTCGCATGCTGCTGCGAATTTGTCTATTCTGGCTTGCATTTCCTGCTCTGATCCAGCATTCAGGGCGCAGTCGTCAGCAAAAAGGAAGTCTCGTAGCAGTCTCCTTTATTTTGGTGACAGCCTGGAGTCTTCGCAGGTTGAACAGGTTTCCCATCGGTCCTGCATCTCAGGCTGACTCCCAAGGAACTGTTCTGAAAGGCGTCTGACAGCATGGCTGAAAACATTATGCTGAACAGGGTCGGTGCCAGCACGCACCCTTGCTTGACGCCGTTTGTGACGGGAAAAGCCTCTGAAGCTTCTCCGTCATCCAGAACTCGAGCCGTCATAGAACTGACGTACCATCAGGATGAATCTGTCAGGGCACCCAAACTTCGACATGATGCGCCACAGACCTTCGCGACTGACAGTGTCAAAAGCCTTGGTGACATCCACAAAGATGGTGTACAGTTCACGATTCTGCTCTTGACACTTCTCTTGGAGCTGTCGAACTGCAAAGATCATATCCACAGTGCCATGCTCTTTGCATGATTAGCATGTAGCTGAAGGCAGAAGCAGACCCTTTGATCTAGCTGCAGTGACTGGAGATGGGGAAATTATTCAGTACTTCTAATGTTGCCATGAGGTTTAGGTAGGTATCAATACTTCTGTAAATTCACTATTGGTGGGTTTGTAATGGATAAGTTGTGATCGGAGGGGAGAATGAGAACGAGTAGTGCCCAAGTGGTCAACTTATGTCAAGCTTACTAACAGCAAGGACTTCTATGGTAAGCCTTTATCGCATGCCCCACAACTTCCACTGCAACAAGAGATCATTAGAATTGTTTTAGAGCAAAAATTGTATTTTTCAGTATTTAAGTACAGGCAGTCCCCGACTTACATGGATCCGACTTACGTCGGATCCCTAGATACGAACGGGGTGAGGCAACTCCCGCACATGCGCAGCAGCATTCCCGGGGCTCGCTCACCTGGGTCCTAGGATCCTCCTCCTCCTCGGGCCGGCTCCGACTGGGGTCCCGCAGAGCTGCCGGGCAGAGGAAAAGTGCCTCCCCACGCCCGCTGCCCCCCCCACCCTCCTGCCAGCAACAGGCTGCCCCCTCCCCTGAGCAACAGGCTGCCGAACAGACAAAAGCAGCCTCTCTGCCCCTCCTCCCCTCTATACATGCCGGGCTCCCGGAGCGCAGCAGCGTCCCCGGGGCTCGCTCACCTGGGTCCTAGAATCCACCTCCTCCTCCTCTTCGGCCGGCTCCAACTGGCCTCTGCCTGCAGCAGCTGGCCACAGGGACAGGGATCCCAACAGAGCTGCCGGGCAGAGGAAAAGTGCCTCCCCACGCCCGCTGCCCCCCCCCCCCCGCGGCCTCGCATCCTGCACGCCTCCCCCCTCCCCCCCTGCCAGCAACAGGCTGCCCCCTCCCCTGAGCAACAGGCTGCCGAACAGCAGACAAAAGCAGCCTCTCCGCCCCTCCTCCCCCTATACATGCTGGGCTCCCTGGGCAAACAAAGACTCCACCAAAACAAACAAAGTGCTGGCCTCATTGTGTTAGCAAAAAAAGGACCCTCCTCCTAGAACCCTGGGTGGTGTGTGGAAATAAAGCTATTAGCTCAAAGCATGGTGCAGAGCTGTTTGGTATTTGATGAGTTACTCCTTTAGTCCTGAGTTTGTCACAGGGACAGAAATACATGTGAAATCTTCTGAACAGGGGAACAGACAGCAAAACAAACATTAGAGGGGAGTTAACCTTTCCCTATGCTATCCAAAACTAAAAAAAATGTTTGGCTAGAGTTTCCCCTACAATATGTACCAGTTCCGACTTACATACAAATTCAACTTAAGAACAAACCTACAGTCCCTATCTTGTACGTAACCCGGGGACTGCCTGTACTAAACAACTCTCTCACTAATTAGGACACTTCTAGTCTAAAACAGGCACTCAGTTTACCTATTTCATATAGAATAGAGATATTTCATACTGAAAGATCATTTTATGCACTTATTCACTGATATACAAGAAACACCCATATGCAACTCCACTTAGCTCCAAGAGGAGTAAATCATGTCTGTCTGTCATGCACATTGCCAATAGCAAGAACGGGAATTTTGTCCAAGTAAGAATTGAGTGACCATTAAATAAAAGTGCAATGATTTTTGGCAATCCCCTTGAATAAGGACCAAACATCAACACAATTAAGACATATATAAAACATTTTCAAAAGCAGGGGTGGGCAATAATTTTAGAAAGGGGGGGGGGCCTTAAAAATTTGAAGTGGTGCCAGGCCACCCCGGCAGGGTCAGCACTTCAGGCAGAAGGGGCAGGACTAAGACACTTCTATGCTCCAACCCACAGACCATGGCCTGGCGTGAGGAAGCCTGTGAAGTCTTTGCCTCTGTCCCTCAACAGAGAACCACCAGCTGGTGGTTCTGAACAGCTGATGGTTCCCTCTAGGCACCTGCACCCCTTGCAGTGGGAGGAGACTTCAAGTGGGTGGGGGAGCACGCAAAGTCTCTTGCTCCCTGCTCCCACTCTGCAAAGGGTACGCGGCACTTAGACTGCCAGATTTTCAGCTAGTGGCTCACTCTAACCATAGCGCCCCTGGTGGTGGTGATGGGAAGTCTTCGCATGGTCTCCCAGCCCCAGGCCCGGATTAGCCTGGAGACAGGGGAGCAGCAGGGTGTCCATGGGCCAGATCAACATTGCTTGGCAGGCCAGATGGGCTCTATTGCCATAAAGGCTATTAATTCTTTGACATAATGCACTGAATTTTTCACTAGAATTAATGTTGTATAGAAACTAGTTTTCAATTTAATTTCTTAACAAGAACACAGTTCTGAGGCCCTCATTACAGAAAGGATGTGGACACACTGGAGAAAATCCAGCAGAGAGCAACAAAAAATATTAGGGGGATGGAGCACATTAATTACAAAGAGAGGCTGAGGGATTTGGACTTATTTAGTCTACAGAAGAGACGAGTGAGCGGGGATTTGATAGCAGCCTTTAACTACCTGAAGAGTGGATTCAAACAGGATGGAGAGAGGCTGTTCTCAGTAGTGTCAGATGACAGAGTGAGGAGCAATGGTCTCAAGTTGCAGTGGGGGAGATCTAGGTTGGATATTAGGAAAAACAGTTTTACTAGGAGGGTGGTGGAGCACTGGAATGGGTTACCTAGAGAGGTAGTGGAATTTCCATCCCTAGAGGTTTTTAAGTCCCGGCTTGAGAAAGCCCTGGCTGGGATGATTTAGTTGGGGATGGTTCTGCTTTGGGCAGGGGGTTGGATTCAACCTCCTGAGGGCTCTTCCAGCCCTAGGATTCTAAATACAAATCTGTATGCCTTCTATACTTGTTCTACACGGACATCCAGCCTCTCAGCATTCATATTCTCACTAGAAAATAGTACAGAGAAGAATAAATATTCAAAAAAAAAATCTAACCGCTCATATATTAAGATGATACAGGTTGTACCTCTCTTAACTGGGACTCCCTGGTGTGGCAACATCCGTGGTCCAGTAGGTTCTCAGACGTTCCTGGAGGTCGGGCTGCGGGGCAAGAGCAGCAAAGCAGGTGGTCCAACAACTCAGCCAGGAGCTCTGTGTTGGGGGAGTACGGGGAGGTGGACAGTGCAGCATGGAGTTCTAGCCCCCGCACCAGGTGATAGAGGGGGACCGGCAGCGGCTGTGGAACTCCAGCCTCTGTGACCAGTCAGTAGCAGAGAACCAGCTGTGGTCACGGATCTCAGGGGCTGGCAACAGCGGCCAAGGAGCTCCAACCCCAGCCACAGAGCACGGGGACCTACAGAGACAGCCATGGAGCTCCAGCCTAGGGAGCCACAGCGACGTAGGCAGCAGAGGGGCCAGGCTAGAGCCCTAGCCGGGGACAGTAGGACATCATGGGCTATGTTGGGAGGAGCCTCCCATGGTCTGGCAAATCCCCTCATTCAGGACCAGTCAGGTCCTGAAGGTGCTGGACAAGGGAGCTCCAACCTGTATTAACTTGTTCTATCCAATAGTCTGAGCCAAAGATTCAAAATGCAACTACAGTACAGCTGTTCAAAATACAAGAGGCTAGTAGATTTAATTTTGTTTTAATACACAAAGATATACAATATATAAAAATCCATAAAGAGAAATAAACTATATATTTGTGCTGGTTCCAGACAACTCAAGTTCAGCAATGCAAAATGCATTTTTTTCCCCTGGGCTCTGATACCTTTTTCCAACACTTCCATATTGGAGTTCTGGAAATGCTTGCCAACTCTGAGGTTAACTCTTAAAACTATTCAAGAATTTGGATTAGATACCAGGCTCATCTCCACCTGAGCCTCAGCTTTTAAGAGCAAAGAATAGCCTAATAGGCTTACCAGAAGATTCTCAGCACCAAATATGTAGAGAAAACAGTCTTATTTGGGCTTAGTTATTCGACTGCCACAGATTTCCTGTTCGACACTGGTAATGACAACCTCAGTGGTGTGAAGGCAACTTTATTAATAAATGGAGACATACAGATACTACAATGCTGTGTACCACATAAGAATTTAGGGCTTCCCTGATCCTGCAAATGCTTAACTTTAGGCACATGAGGAGTACCATTTAGTTTGTGAGCAAAATGAGGTAAATTCATCTTGCTTTCTGGACCAACTGGTTCAGAAAGACCCAATTTAACTTCTAATTTATTGAACTTGTGTGGATCAAGCCAGCTGCAAATATGCCATGGAGCTTTCAAGTTCTCTCAATGAAGGATCAATGAAAAGTTGCAAGGTTAGGGCAAAGCGTTGCAAATTATAATCTTTAACTACCATCATTACCTCACAACCAGTTGGTAGCTCTTTGCCATTTATGAATTATACTCAGAAAGGCAGTTAATACTATGCTTTCTATGCTCCTATTATCTAGAGCCTCAGCTTAAAAAAACCCACATTTTTCAGGGCCAATCGAGAGAGCGGTCAAGAAATCCATTGGGCCTAGGCCTCACTCAAAAGGGCCCTCATTTAGACACCTGTTAATTTTTTGGCATTTGATAACACATTTTTATGTGCATTCTTATCACATCAAAATAGGATACACACAAGCTAGAAAAGCATTCGTTAAATTAAAAAATATTCAAATTATATCACACATGAAAACAAAATAAAGCTCTAAAAAAAAAAAGTGCCATCATTTTTTTTTTATTATGACTAAGGGTCTCAAAAGTTGGAAGCAGCCAGGATCTCTCTGGACTTCTGAGAGGGCCTGCATATCTTTTAAGTTTAGTGATAAATGAGATTACAACTCCAAATAGATGCTTCAGTGGAATCCCTGCTGCCAAACCACTGCTGTGAATCAACAGCTCCTTACTGCCTTGTAGACCAGTATCTCTCTTGCAGCCAGAATCACTAATCCATATCATGCATGAAATTGGGCAGAGGAGCAAGTGGCTCCTTAATTGCTGATTGAGAAGGAAGAAAAGCAAACAGGAAAAAAAATGCAACTACTCCTTTAACAGGCAGGAAAGAAACAGTAGGCCACGGTTTCCCAACCTATTGGGTCAGGACCCAAATATGGGTCGCCATTACATTCCAAAAGGGTCACCAGGTGTCTCCCCAAGTGGCTCTTAAGGAGCCATTCACACATTTGAAAAAGTAGGCTCTGCAGCTGGCTTAGTCTTAAGGAACCATTCACCTGAACCTTCAGGCAGTTAAACCAATTAATTGAATTCAATACCATTTCAATGACTCAGAGCAGAGTAGGGAAATATCCCTGGAGGTGGGCTAGGGAACTCAGCAAAGAAGCAGCACCCAGCTCAGGTAGATGGGAGTGGGAGGCCAGTTTTCCGGGTGTGTGATTGAGAGAGGACTCTGCCGTGAGTGGCTTGCAGCCACGAAGGGGCGGGGTCCCCTCACTGCCCCGGCCGGGTTTCTTGTGTCTGGCAAAAAGTAATTGCGCCACAGGGCACTGTGCAAATCAGGGCTACTAAACATGCAGCTGGTGGCCAGCAGTGAGTGGTTTTGTTTGCAGCCATCCTGGGGCTGCCACCACACTAGTGAGCTCTGCATGCCGGGCCCGGGAGGGGAGGCAGCTCAGGCCTGTAGCAGAGCCTGGGGAAGAGGCTTGGACTATGCTCTGTGGGCCGGGGGTAAGCGTTGGGACTGTGTTTGGAGCCTGGGGGTAGGGGCTGCGACTGTGCTGGGGAGAGGGGGGGGAAGAGAAGGGGGTTGCGGCAGACCCGGGGTAGAGGCTGGGACTATGTTCAGGGGAGGGAACTGAGTTGCAGCGGGAGGGCTGGAGGTTGCTTGGTTCTACGGAAGGGGTGGGTGCTTTGGGATAAAGCAGTGGGCTGGGGTGCCTGGCTCTCTGGGAGGGGAGCAGCATTGGGTTGGAGCAGGGGGACTGGGGAGTACCTGGTTCTAGTGGAGGGGAAGGGGATTGGGTTGGAGCAGGAGGGTGCCTGGCATCAAGGAAGGAAAGGGGGTATTTTAGTATGTTTTGTGATCTGCATATATTTGCATATATGCAGCCGCACTAAGTTGCGGCCCTCGGCATGTGCTGCGGGTATCATTGTGGCTACCAAGTTGAGTAGCCCTGGTGTAACCAACAGCCAGTAATATACGCCATCTCAGACTTACCACGTCGCACAATCATAATGCGTGTAAGTGCTTTTGTTAGTAAAGCAGCAATCCAATGTTTACTTGGCGCAATCTTACTGGGTGCATGTGTTTTTGTTATTAATACAGCAGGGGATTGTACATTTCATTTTGCTCTTTATTTGAAAAATGACTTCAGCAAAAAGAAAGTATGTTGACGGATACATCAAGTATGGATTTACTTCTATAATTACAGCAGGAGTGGAAAGGCTGCAATGCGTCATGTGCATGGAAATGCTTTCCAATGAATCACTGAAACCAAATAAATTGCAACGTCATTTAAATACTAAACACCCTTAATTTAAGAGGAGAAGGTTTTTAAACAAAAAGCAGAAGGTGTCAAGAAATGCCGACTTGATGTTGGTGGGTCTTATCAGCAACAAAAGTTAGCTGCCATAGAAGCCTCATATGTTGTAGCATTGAAAATTGAGAAAGCTAAGAAAGCACACACCATAGCCGAGGATCTAGTTCCTTGTACCAAGGAGACTGTCCTCCTTTTGGTAGGTGCAGATGCTTTGAAAAAGCTGCAACCTTTGTCCATGTCCAATAATACAATTAAGCATAGAATTACCAACATGTCTAACGACATCAAATCTCATGTCATCGAAGAAATTAAAAATTCTCCTGGAGGATTATTCAGTATGCAGCTCGATGAGACGACTGATGTATGTAATCTTGCACAACTGATGATGTATGTGCGGTATATTAAAAACGAATATGTAAAAAAAAATGTTGTGCTGCAAACCATTGGAAACTACGATCACTGCACAAGATGTGTTCAATATCTTGAATATTTTCTTTGAAGAACATTCCACAGAATGGAAAAACTTGTGTGGCATTTGCACAGATGGGGCTCCTGCTATGCTTGGTTGCAAGTCTGGATTCCAAACCCTGGTTAAAAACGTTTCTCCAAAAGTAATTGAAACTCACTGTTTCATCCATCGGCAAATACTAGCAACTAAAACATTACCTATTTCTTTGAACCAGGTACTTAATGACGTTATTAAAGCTGTAAATTTTATTAAGTCCAGCACACTCAGAACTCACATATTTAAAAACCTTTGTTCAGAACTAGGTTCTTTGCATGAAGTATTATTTTTGCACACTGAATTAAGGTGACTGTCGAAAGGCAAAGTTCTGAATTGGGTGTTTGAGTTACAAAATGAACTTAAAACATTTATGTCACAGAACAAAACTGAGTTTGAATATTTGTTTACAGAAAACAAGCGTTTGTATAAAGTAGCATACCTAGCGGACATTTTTGGCCTACTAAATGACTTAAATATGTCACTTCAAGGACCAAGTTCTACAATTATCCGATTATGGGAGAAAATAAAATCCTTCAGAATGAAATTCCAATTATGAATTTCAAAAACTGATATAAAAATATGTTTCCAGCCCTTGCAACCTCTCTAAGAAAGTACAAATTATATTAATATTAACAATTTGTGATTGTCAATACAAGAGAATTTGAGACATTTAAGTGATGAGCTACTCCGATATTTTCCAGATACAGATGAAAAGCTGTTTGCTCTTGCAACAAATCCTTTCAGTGAGGATGTTTGTGATGTACCTGAAGGGACCCAGGAACAATTTATTGATATGATCAACAGCAATGATATAAAAGCAGAGTTCTCAACCATGCCAAATAATCAGTTCTATATCAGACGCAGAGTGGACTACCCACTTTTGTCAGAAGTTGTTCTGAGAATTTTACTTCCATTTCCAAAGACTTTCTTGTGTGAATCAGGCTTCTCACATTTGCTTACAATTAAAAACAAATATCGAAATAAATTAAGCATGGAAGATGATCTTCGATGTGCACTCGCCACAACAATTCCGAAGATACAAGAGTTAGCAAAGCAAATGCAAACTCAACCATTCCATTAATTTAAGTTCAGGTGAAACTGTTTGGTAAAATACTAAATTTTACTTGTTTTTTTGAATAATGTGTATTATGTTTCTAATATTTTTGTAACACCTGTGAGACTCCCAGGCCCAGAGTGCGCTACCCAGGCTCTGACTCCCAGCCCCTGAGTGTGACTCAGGCCCCTGAGTGAGTGTGCCCCCAGACTGAGAGACTCACAGCCCCTCCAGCCTCTGAGTGTGGGGTTTAAGCCGGAGGGGAAGCAGTTTGGGGATGAGTGTCTTTCCCCTACCGCAACTCAAATAAATGTAGTGTTATTATTTTATTATTAACGTATTTTCAGTTTTTCTCTGAAATAACTACTATGAATATATAAACAGGAGGGGGCGCAACTTTATATTCTTGCCTCAGGCGCAAAATTAGCTAGTTACAGCACTGTGTTCACAAGTGTTCTGGTGTTTTTAAACTGCTTTCTTTTATTAATGATAGATGAAAAATATATTATTACACGATGAGAGAGCAACTATTGGGTGATGTATACATTTAGCAGGGAAAATCTGGCAACTACTTGATGTGACACTCTGTTTTAGAGCTATAGCTGTTTCTCAATAATTGCTTGAACCTAACAGAATCAATAATAAAAGTCAAAATTCAGGTTATACAATTTTGATCGTTTTATTTTTTTTTAAATAATTAAAAATAAATCACAGCACCCACGTTACTTTTTTTATAGCTGCTCACATCCGCATATATAAAATGAACAGCCATTGCCGAAAGGTGACTATGCTGATTATTTTTATTGAAAATTCAAATGTACACAGCACAAGTTACATTCATTCCCTCCACTGAAAAATGATTCTCACACAGGCAAGCAAAACTGAACATTTATTTAGCAAAATACAATATCTCTCTACACATTACAAAACGTGTTCTCTCTTATCATGCATTTGTAAAAAGGTTTTGCTGTTTCCCTCTGATTACATTAAGGAACAGGAAGACTGAAAGAGCTGAGGAATTGTAGTTAGTGCAAACTTTTTCACTAATTTGGCAATTGATAAAGGAGCCTAAAATATTGGATAGATTCCAAAAGAACTGAACTTCCACAATTTGTAGTTGAAAGTAATTAAAAGTTGGGTGGATGTCCTGTGTTACAAAACCTCATGACCAGCAGTCTACAACTCATTCTGGACACCCCACATAAACAACTCCCTCACCATTTAAAAGGAAGCATCTTATTTCCTCAATTCCACTAGATGACCATTTGACATTTCAATTTACCTGTGTCGAGACAGACAGCAGAAGATTGGTGTGTCTCATGTGACAGGAAGTGATAGTACCCAGTTTATTATTAAAAATGCCATTACTGTTCTACAAATTTTTCAACTAATGCAACTTCTCTGGGACAAGCCATCATTGAGAAACAATGTTTGTGTGCCATATCGGTGCTTCTTCTAACTTTGAAAGAACTAAATAATTTTCAGCACTGAAAGAAGAGAAGGAGGCCTTTGATACTCTAAACATCCCCGGGGTTATGCCAAGAGAGACAAGGCTCCCAAACACGTCTCCCCCAGGATTCCCTTTTTCAGGGGCTTCTTCCCCACATGAACAGCTCCACAACAGCAAAATTAAAATATGATTTTTGTCAGCATCAACCCTAAGCAGAACATTCTGAATGCCTGCCATAAAAATCACGGCTTTGTCAGTTTCTGGCTACTTTGGAAAGCAAAGGCAAAATAGAAGAGACACTAAAAGCTCTTGATTTGTAGCTCTAGGAGGACATTTACATTTTGGAATATTATCATCCAATCCATAAGAATTAGAAGCCATTTCATTTTAAACTATAAAATTTGTCAAAGAAGTAGACAGGTGGTTTAGGCTAGCGTGTGCATCAGTGGAAGTTTCCTACTCACAAATGGGCCTAGACAAATGGCTTTTTCAAATCCTCTTTGTGGATCTGAAATATCGTAGGCCTTAAGTGCATGGTGGAGTATGCTTTTTATTCATCCAAGAAAAAAATTATTTGGGATTCTCTGGGAATTATCCAAAGATAACTGACAAAACTCAAATTACTTGGACACCAGTGGTGTCTTAGAGTAGAAATGTAGTTAGATGTTAACATGCAAAAGGATTAACTGATGCCAAAGTGTCAAAAAAGAATATTTCCATAAAATATTAGATTGATAGAGGCCTTTGTGCAGAGGAATCCTGAAGGTGCCAGGTCATCACTGATTATTTATTAGGATCAAGGATCAATATATTAAGTTCCTGCAACTGCATGGGACAGCCATTATTGTTCTTGATCTTTCCTGTATTATCTTTAGCAGTAGAGTCTGTCCTAGAAATGGCATAATATACATTTAATATTTGATAATGAGCATTCGTTTCTTTAAAGACTAAATCATACTCAGTGGAGAGTGGGTAGGAAGGGAAATTAGGATTCTGATACATTATAGTAATACTACACACACGGCAACAAAAATACTAACAAAGTTGAAGAAAAAAAGCAGATTTAGTGACAAGTTGCATGAACAGCAGCAACCACCGGAGGGTAAAAAGAACAAATGGAGCTAATGGAGAAAACTACATTGTGAATGAAGTCTAATGCAAACATTCTAGAGTTCCTGCCCAGAAATCAGGAATCTGTTTAATCCTTGATATTAGCATATTAGGAAACAAATGACTATTCTAGGACTACTTGTGAAAACAAGGTATTTTGTTATAAATAAGCCAACAAAAGGTTCAACAAAAATAAATATATACATATACATACATACACAGACACGTAAGTTTTCAACAGCTAGACAATTTTGTTCATGTGACTAAGAATTATAAAGAAATCATTTACTGCACTATACAATCCATCCTGCGATGTAGTACACACAAGATTCAGGTGTAGCAATTACCTCTAACTCACCACTCAAATCCTTCCAAAGGTGAAACCAGTAATATCATTTACAAATCTGCCCTTAACTGAATAGTTTGTTCATTGGCAGTTTGCTAAATCTTCTTGTTCAATGTAATAAAGTTGGCTATGTCAGAAACTGATTGTAAGAAATCCTTTAAAAATTCTAAAAACATTGGCAATTGCTTATAATTTGCTTGAACAGGTTAAGAAGCCAATATAACAAACATGTAAAAGCATATCATTTTCAGCAGAGGAAACATTCAGACTTAATCATAACTGCCCCAAAGCGGTTTTGGCTACAGCTATTTTCACTCCGAAACGGAACAACTCCTTTTCTTTTCTAACCCTAGACTGTAGGTATGCAGTTTTTCATAACATACGGTTACGCTTACAGGACTAAAGCAAGTTAACTACTTAGGGCGACTTATGTTTTAATGTAATGGGGTTGATCCTGCTCCCACTGAAATCAATGGTAAAGGTCTTATTTACTTAAATGGGGCAGAACCAGGCACAATGCTTTGACGAGCTTATCTGCATGGCTAATTTAATTTATGGAAAAATGCAAATTATGTAAAAATCAGCAAGTGGGTCAAATTCACCACACTGCTAGAATCAATGGAATGTTGTCTGGAATAAAACTGGCATCCAGTTTCTGCATTATATCTTAAGAAAGAGGTCATGTTTACTTTCATGTTTAGCTTGATTCTGTATTGTGCAACATGAATAATAAAAAACCTAGTTCAAGAGAAAATTTTAAAATGGGCAATACAATTAAAGAATCAAGATTTTTAGAGTTCGTAGTTTTATGTACTTAAATATTTAACACAAAAAGGGAAAGTCTGAGACTGTAAATAATTCATAAGAACATTTAGAAGAAGGAATTTGATGCACAGAAAAAGATATAGGCCTTCACTTCTGGAAAGCAAGTGCTACTGTTCACTTTGTAGAGATTATCTAGCCTAATTTTTTTTTAAATTACACAACAGAATCTATTTCCAGAGGTGTCTGATATTTGTATTCTTCGGTATCAAAATCTAAATTAAAGAAAAGAAAACAACTTTTATTAATTAAACAGGCCACTATTAGCCTCCATTCTCCATGTCCCTTAACCTGCGGCTAACCAGCACAAACCACTATCAAGTACAAATCTGTATAGCAGCTGGGAGGTGCAATTCCCAGTTTACACAGACATACACATACTACTTCCCATTAAGCTTAGTGTACTAAAAATGGCAGCTTGGGTTACCCACCTAAAGTGTGTACCACAGGAGCAGATGGTACTGTATTGAGGCAGCTACCCCAAGCCACCATCCATGCTGCTGTGACCCAATCACCCTTTTTAACATGCTGGCTAAAAGTTCAAGCAGGAAATCACAACTTCCACCTTCTGTGTAGATCTTCCCCAAGAGCACAGGTTATGTCTGAAAATGTATAACTACTTCAGGCCTCTCCTACTGATCGGTTGAGAAGTGAGCCTCCAGTAGGTAAGAATCTGAAAAAACTGATTTTGAGCAGAGAAAGAAAAAGGATAAGAAACTTTTGGCAAAAGGACAGGAGGCAGAACAGGAAACTAAAAGCTTTACAAAAGCCTATGGTTAAAAATATTTAGTGCTTTGACATACAGCTAGAAATTGTAGAGGATAAGTTGAAAAGCAAGAACATAAGTTCTTATATTTCCTGCCAGACTGGAAGATGAAGACACAGTTAGCTTTGTAACTAGGACGGTTGCATCAGCTCTAAAAGTACTTTTCTTGTCAAGAGGTGTTAGAAAATCCCCAATGAGAGAGAGGACAGTGAAAGAGAGTGAAACCTTAATTGTGCTTCGAGAGATGACTAACCTGGATAGATTCTGAAATGCACTAGAGAGCAACATAAATGGTTATTTCACAGATATACATTTTTATTCTCCCATCTGAACTTAGTTACCCAGGTCAACGGGAAAGTATCTGTCCTAGTACAAAAGTTTTGGAATAATCAAAGATTATGAATTGCTAGCCAAGTACAAAAGCAGTTTCTCCTCTCTTGGTGTTCACCTCCACAACAGCTGCTAGAAGTGGGCCTCACCCTTCCTGACTGAATTAACCTCGTTATCTCAAGACTTAGTCCAGCCTGCATATTTATATCTACCTCTGGAAATTTCCACTACATGCATCTGACAAAGTGGGTCTTTGCCCACAAAAGCTTATGCTCCAATACATCTGTTAGTCTATAAGGTGCCACAGGACTCCTTGTCGCTTTTGCAGATCCAGACTAACACCACTACCCCTTATCAGAACAGTTATTGAACAGCTAGCGACATATACAGTAGTGATAATATAAGCAATTCTGTGCCATGTCACAGTTAAGTGATATCAGGTGAACTTCTCATTCTCATCTCTTATCAGGCAGATGATTTTGATAAATCAGATATTTCTCAGACATTTTTTTCTAAAGGCAGGCCACAGAAGAGAATTTCTTATTGATGCAAACAATGCATCCTAAACTTACAATTTTGAAAGATTTTTATCCAATGCATGAACACCACATACATCTAAGATACATTGGTTTCTCTAACAATCAGAAGCTTCCTTGCAGGATACGCTATCTGCTTCTTATATTTTTCATTTTTAACTCATTTGCAAAAGACTTTTGAAGTTGCACCCTCTATCATTTTTAATTCCCCTGAACGTTAACAAGATAATGCCACTTTTTAAAGTTGCCACTCATGTGACTATCATAAACTATTACCTCAACAAAAAGATTCAGTGTTGTGTAACAAATTGCGTATACAACAAAAGGATAGGGGAAGTACTCTCAAAAGCGGTGAAGATAGCTATTTGGTCTTCCTTCTAGTAGTCAGTATGCATTTTTAATGAAATACACTGAAAGCCTTTAACTTAAAAAACAAAACTATCAGCCACTAAAAGCTCCACATCCACCTATAAAGTTTCACTTATCAAGATCTGACTAATTAGAAAGGAGGATTTAAATTAAACCACAAAGAGTACTTATGAATGCCCCTAATGTGTTGTATATTAAATTAGCACTTTGAACAAGGTATTTAACTTAAGCCTGAAGGGCTGCCATGATACATACTACTCCATTATGAAAACAATGCTGTATTTTTCTGAAATGCATAAGGTAATTTCTCACAATGCCCACAACATTTTGAATAGAACTATTAAAATGAACATCTGATATCTGAAACCATTTCATGTTGGCAAACGGCCATCCCAATATAAAAACTGGATGAAAAAAGGTGTGTAAAAACCAATCATTAGGAAACTTGATCAAATGGTGGGGGGGGAATAAAAAATATATAATTTTTAAGGATATCTACAATTTTGACAACTTAAAATCCGCTAACTTCAGCGAGCTTTGAATCAAGTCTTTTACAAGGAAATTAGAAGTTGTTTATATTGAAGACTTCACTGAAATGTATCTCTATATTTACTGTTCCACATAGTCCAGTTACTCACATTATTTGGCAAAATAAACTACTTAAATATAATTTACCATATACCTTTAAAGGATAGTCTTTCCCTAATACCTAGTAATACTGAAACCCCTCTGACAGCAAGTTAATGTATGCCTGATGCCACCATGAGCCAAAAAGAGACATACAATTACCTGCAAAGACAAAAAGCAAAATGGAAAGTTATCAAAAGCTCACCAACTTTCTTGTTAATGTAGCCCTAACCCTGAAAACATTGCGTGCTTACCTTTTTGCATGGCTGTTGGACAAGTAAAGCCAAGTATATTCATAGAACTGCTTGCAACATTAGGGCCTAATTAGGAATTCAACTAGTGGTTTAGCTATGAATTGTATATAGACCAACTAAATCTCTCATTTATACAAAGACATAGTTCAAAAATAATTGGAATAAAAAATATATTAATCCCAATATCAGAAACCAAAGTTCTCTAGGCACTGATTTCACACCGCAAATGATATAACACACAGATTTATTTTTGGTTTGGTTTTGGTTGGGGAGGGGGGAAGCATCCCTAGTCTCTTCTGGCAGGCCAGATCTTCACCCCCTTTAAAAAAAAAGTATCATACCATTTTACATATAGTCTATACTAAACTTACACATTTTAAAATCAGTAGGTCTAGACAATTTGAACCCAGGACTTTTAAAGCAGCTTGCCAAGGAGCTCACTTGAGTATTAGTGCTGATTTTCAGTAATGAATAAGTTAGTGAGGAAGTTCCAGAAGATTGGAGGAAAGCCAGTGTTGTGCCTGTCTTTAAAAAGGGTAAAAATAGGGTGACCCAGGCAATTATAGCCGTGTCACCTGACATCAATCCCAAGCAAAGTAACAGAGCAGGTAACATGGGACTCAAAGAACAAAAGAAGGATAATGTCATTAATGCAAATCAGTGTAGGTTTATTTTAAAAAGATCTTGTCAAATAATCAAGTAATCAAATTACAAGATTGGTTGTTTTAAAAGGTAATATTGTCGTATTAATGTAATCTACTTAAGACTTCTATTAGGCTAAGTATAGTCTAAGCATCACAATATTTTACTGAAAAGCTAGAATGATATAAAATTAACATGACGTGTTATATGTATTAAAAACTAGCTAATTCGTAGGTCTCAAAATATAACTGAAAATGGACAAGTGTCATCAAAAGGCTGATTCCAATAGGGTTCTGCAGGGACAGATTCTTGAACCTACCCCATTAAATATCTTTATCAATGACCTGGAAGAAAATAAAAATCATGGCCAAACTTTGCAGATGACAAAAACTGAGTGAATGTTAAATAATGGAGAGGTCACTGATTCAGAGTTATCCTGTATCACTTAATAGACAGAATGCAAGCAAACTATGTTTTAATACAGCTAAACGTCAAACAAACTTTACTAACATGAGGTGGGGAAAGCAGTAACTTAAAGATTTGGATCTTGGCGGATAATCAGCTTAACACTGGCTCCTAAATAATTTTTAGGGGGGGGGGGCAGTGGGGAGGCACATCACAGATTTCCAAAGTGATCGTGGGGCAGAGGGGCAGGGCCTTTAAATAGCTGGCAGCTCCCAGGCAACGCATTAGCAGTGGGGCTGGGAGCTAAGAGCCCTTTCAATTTCTTCTACTGAAAGAGCTGACACCATAGGAGCCTGGGGAAAGGTGTGAGCCCTTTTAATATAAGCAGCTGGAAGGGCTTGCAGCTTCTGGCTTGCCCCCTAACACATTGCCTGGGAGACACAAGCCCTTCCAACTTCTGCTATTTAAAGGGCTTGCACCTCCCCAGCAGCTCCCAGAATGCATAAGGGGGTGGGCTGGAAGCTGCCACAGGCCAGATCAAAGTGCTAGGCAGGCCAGATCCAGCCCACTGACAACCTCTTGCCCAACCCCATCCTAATGCAATGATGTGGCCAAACAAACTAACAGACCCCATTTTCATAGGACTCCTTTTCTATTCTCATAACCTTAACACTGTCATGCTTTTAGGCTGCAGTATACATCACTGGTGGTGGGGGCGTAACAGGTACATACAGTTAGGGTATGTCTAGACTACATTTTCCCTCCCCCCCCCCCCCCCCGAAAAGGAGATAAGCAAATTTGGTGCTAATTTGCATATCTTCTTCTGATCGCTTTTTCGAAAGCAGGTTTTTCAAAAGCGAAAGAAGTCTGGATGCGTTTTTGGGGGGGAGGAACCCTTTTTCAAAAAACCACTCTTCCTAAAAAAAGGAAGTTTAAGCCGTATTTAGAAAAAGGGTTCCCCCCCCCCAAAAAATGCATCCAGACTATTTTCACTTTCGAAAAACCTGTTTTCAAAAAAGCAATTGAAAGATATTCAAATTAGCACTGAATTTGCATATCTTCTTTCGGAAAAAACACAGTCTAGATGTACCCTTACATGCCACAGTGAAAAGTAGACGACAACTATTCTGCAGCACATGTCAATGAAAGGCTCTAGCAGAAGAGAAAGCCTGAAGGTCTCGCCATTGCCTTCCTGCCCCACCAGAAAACAACAGGGAACCGGGAAAGCTTTTCTCCACAGTCAGAGTCTTTCTTGTGGCAGTGAAGGGCTTCAGCAGCAGGGAAGGAGAAACTATATTCACCAGGAGGGCTGGTGTGGGCAGGTACATAATTAGGGCCCTAAAATTCAGTCCATTTTGGTCAATTTCATGGTCATGGGATTTTAAAATTGGTGAATTTCAGGATTTCAGTTATTTAAATCTGCAATGTCACTGTGTTGTAATTGTATGGCTCTTAACCCATAAAAAAGATTTGTCAGGTTATTGGGCGGGGGAAGGAGTTGCAGCACTGCTACCCTTACTTCTGCACTGTTGTCGGCTGTTGTGCTGCCTTCAGAGAAGGGCATAGTATGGTATTGCCACTAATTTCTACACCTCTGCCTGCTGACCAAGGTCCCAGTTCTGTAGCTGCCACTCTCTGGGTGCCCAGCTCTGAAAGCAGTAGTACAGAAGTAAGGGTAACATGCATGGAACTGCCACTTATTTCTGCACTGCTCCTAGTGAGCTGCTACCTTCAGAGGTAGGACACCTGGCGACCACTGCAATCACTGCTCTCCATCTACCCAGCTCTCAAGGCAGCACAGGAGTAAGGATGGCGATACCGTGACTCTCCTAAAACAACCTTGTGATGCCTCTGCAACTCCCTTTCGGGATAGAATCCCCAAATTCAGAAACCCTGGTCTCCCACATGGAATCTGTATATACACATGATCAGGGCTCAACAAACGGCTGATTCTACTCGCCTGTGGCGAGTTGATTTCAGCCAGTCGCTCCGTGCACCCCATTCACAGGCGCTGCGTGCATGCCCTGCACGTGATAAAGGCACATAAAAGGCTAGATTTCACAGTCCGTGATGCGTTTTTCATGGCTGTGAATTTGGTAGGGCCCTATACATAATGTGTATGTGTACTCTGATGTCCAAACTCTACTTGCCTATGGAATGCCTCACAAGCGCTACTGCTATTTATAACTGATTTATACCTGTGCTAAGGGGGCTTTGTGGGTATGTACTCTCAGCCACAGAAAGAAGCATGCAGTGTAGTCATACCCTTAGATGTTGGCTTTTATTTTGTTTTTCAACCCACAACAGTTCTTAACTTTGATCTTCTGGCTTGACTCACAGAAGACTGGATAATATATATTCTTTCCAACTCTACCCACTAAATCACATAGACTGCACCATGCCACAGTTATTTCAGATCTGAACATGTCAAATCTGTTGCGTGACCATGGAAAACAAATATATGTGAAGTAAACATAAGCAGAGTAAGCTAAAATTATGGCAATCAGCTACAATCCGATGAGGTCCTGTATGTGTATTTGATAAATAGTGGGAAAGAATTGGAAGAAAGGTAGGATTTGTAGATTTTACCCGTCCTCCTTTCCTCGGTCTTCGATCTAACTAACTTGTCACACAATTTCCAAACTACAGCAGACAAAGAAATGCCATGACTGGTGTTCATTACAAAGTAAGAAAACATTATTATCCTGCTGGGTACATGTTGGGGAGTATCCTCTTTTTTAAAAAAGCCCTTCCAAAAAAAAAAAAAAGCACCAATTACTCCATTCTAACATGGAATAGACGTATGAGGCTCTGTGGTTAAGAAAAAGCTGGAATTGTTTTAAAATAAGTTTGCCAGAAGACTTCAAGCATTTCCTCTCCAGTTTCAGAAACTTACATACAAGCAGAGCACAATTTATAAACAAGACCACGACTTGGAAACCAAAATTAAAAATCCTATTATGGGCCAAACAAATTAAAAACAAAATCAATAAAGTAGAGAGGGGTATACACATATATCCAGAGACACACACAAAATTAGATCCAATAATACTCTATAAAAAAGATATCTTGTTTTAAAATTAGATTTCAATAGCATGTCTACTTGCATTAAACACACAACACATTAAATACAAGGGTTAACTAACAGGTGCTAAAAGGGAAGTCCTGCTCCGTGAGTACAGGACACTCTCCCCATAATTGGTATGAAATAATCTTTTCTTTTCTTATCTGCATCCCCAAACCACACTTCTTAAATTTGTTTTATGGATTATTATTTGCATGTGTTCAAATATGCCAAGTAAGAAGAGCTTATATCAGAATGCAATTCTAGGACATTCATCAACAGTATTGAAAAGGTAGCTCTTCTGTACACACAGCATGGACACAAAACAGCATTGATCTTGGCCTTAAATGTGTTGATGTCCTGCAGCATAAAATACTAGGGTTTGTCTAAAACATAGGCATCTTATTATTCTGATTTAAGTTTTGATCATTTTACCTTCTCTCTAGAAAGCAAAGCAAAAAAGTTAAGAGACTTCTAAATCCAACGTCTCCCAATAATGATGAAAGTGGTAAACTGAAGTATTTTAAAACTGTGAATGAACAGAAAAATGGGTGAGACACTGCCAACATTTTCAACAATTTAATATTGCAATCAGTTTCAAGTAATCATAGCTGTATATGCACAACCTTTGAACAGACTTCAGGCCACAGCAGCTTTTACTCAAGTTAAAAAGAAAAGAGGGTTTTGTTTGATTAGACATTTATATTTGTATAGAATAAAAATATATACATTTACTCTTACATATTTTATTATTATGTAGAAAAAACAGCAATACACGTGTGTAGCTATGGAGCATGCAATCTGCACAGAATAAACTTGCTTTTTGAAACTACTTTGAAAACCTAGCCAGAATTTCAGAAAGTTGCAACTAGACACCAGAGACATAGTTCTACATTGCAGCTATTTAGACCCATATTGATGAGCATAATGTCTGCACTCTTCAAAAATATGCATACACAAGCAGTGGTTTCTTCCTCAAGTATATTAAAACAATCTCACCTTGTCATGACCTTCCATTGTAGGAAGTGGTTCCCAGTTTCAGGTTCTAATTGGAAAATTTCAGCGTTCGTAGCAGGGAGGTGGGGGGCACCATGTTCTTCTCCCTGCTGCCTCGCACTGCTACCTCTGATATTGAGTAGTAGCATGAGGGTATAGAGGGACAGGTGGCTCTGCAGGAGTTGGAGCATGTAGTGAGTTGGCACCCACCAGGGGGGCCCACTTCCACCTGTCTCCTTATCCTTCTGCCTCTGACACAGAGACAGCAGCACCAGGGAAGGGGGGGGGAGCTGCACATGACCATGTACAGTACATGGTTACACTTTTACATCCCTAATGTTATCCTTGCCTACATCATGACTTTAAAAAAAAAAATCTCATTATTAAAGTTAGTTCAATTCCATAAATGTTAGCAATATTGAGAGTCCTAGAATAGATGGGTCTCCATATCCTAAAGTCTTTTTCATCATTGTGTTGACTAGTTGTAAATCCAGTACCCGCGGTTAAATTAATTAGGAAGTACTTGCTGTTGCATCTACATTTGAATAGGCCACCTCTGGTAACATGGCATTAACTAAAATTTGGCAGTCTACCAAAGCACAATTCTAGCATTTTACAGGGCACAATGCAAGATGCATTTGTTTTATCCATCTTTTTTCTACTTCTTGAACTGTTTTAGCTGATTAGGTAACAATAATACTGCATAATACTGTCTTGCTGCAGAAAGAAAGGTGGAAGTTCTGATTATTTTAATCTAACTAACCACAAAGAGTAAACTGACAGATGCAAGTCAGAATGCTTCAATCTTTTGAGGGTACAGGCAGTCCCCGACTTACGTCGGATCCGCACTTACGAACGGGGCTTTTCTTGATGCAGGTCCCCACCTGCCATGGGCAGAGGGCTGTTCCAGTCCCACAAGGGGCCTGCTGCAAGACAGAACCTGGCTGGAGCGGCCCGCCATCCTTTAATTGCTTAACCAGTTAAAAAATATGTTTAATTGGTTAACCAATTAAATGGGATTTTATATCCCTAGTAATAGAAGCACCTCAATCATTTTTAGCATAGCTTGCTCTCGCCTGTGTTTCAATTCCAAAGAGACTGATGGCGATAACCATACGCCAAAAAGTATCTGGTTATTCCTTAAATAAGAAACTGAATAAAATAATGGATAGCAGAATTTTCCTACAAGGAGACACTGATTAAGACAGGATCTGCAAGGTGGGCATATTGTAATTATCCATGTCTATTTTCCTTGTGTCTTCCATATCTTTTTAATGACAAAAATAAATTTCTTACTACTAACAGTACTGTAACCCACTTTGCCACAGTCACCATTAGCAGATTCGTTAATTGAATTCTGCTTTTAAGACTTTTGCTGAGCACTTCCAAAACAGAATGAAAATTAAAATGCAAAGTTCTTATAGCAGGCTAATTTGGAGAGGGAGAATCTTATTTTAAAAAACTGGAAAATGAATAAGTGATTAAATGTATAGAGTAATTGCTTTTCAGTTAGTTTTTTGATCCTAGATATTAATATGAAACCACAAATAGCTGCACAGACTTCAGTTTCATTTTTAATTTTTTTGGAAAGATGTTCGACTGACCAATATCCTAATCCTATCTCCCCCTTCCGTCCCCTCACCTGCGCCCCCACCGTCACAGAAGGCCGAAATCCTTGGTTTAAAAGACCGAGATTAAAATTGTCATTGGTTCTTTAAGCACTTCTGAAAGTGTTACTAATGGTCAGTTTTATGTTATTTTTACACCTCCATCTCTTTCAAAAGTTATAATAAAGATATTAAATCTATAATTAATATAGTCTATTAAAAATGCCACACTGTGAATTAGTTAGAATACATGGTTATCTCCACCATCCAAGGAATATAAAATGCACATAATGCATTGAAGAAAATATTTTTCTCCAAACTTAGCATAGTTACAGCATGTTATACAGAACAAGTGTTTTAATACAATATTGCTGTGATGTAATATAAGCCAGACCTAGGTTTTAGAATAGGAGCTACATTCTTGAGCCACCTAGTGGCATGCTTGTTTTATTGCAATGTTAAACACCACCATTATGTCTCAGAGTAGCCGTGTTAACCTTTATCTTAAAAAGCAGTAGTCCTGTAGCATCTTAGAAACTAACAAATATAGAGAAACACAAGCTTTCATGAGTAAAACCCTGTACATCAGATTGGAGTGGAAATTACAGACTCCGGGGTATATATAACAGCAAAAACAATTACCAGTCAATTGTAGGGCCAACGTTAATGACGCTAATTGAGTCAGGCTGGATGTGTACCTCATTCCTAGCTTTTGATGTGTAAATGCAAATATTAATGGCGGGAGAATCGCCTTTGTAGTGTGTTAGTCAATAAATATCTTTATTCAAGCCCAGATTGATAGTGCTTCCCTCTGTAATTGGGTGATAAAATTCCTTTGCTGTTATATATACACTCCGGATTCTGTACTTTCCACCACTATTGTATATAAATCTTTGAACAGAACACCACATTGTTCTCCACTTTACCTGTTCGGTGCACTTCTTGGTGCCAACACCTAAACGGAATTTATCTTAGTGAGGAAAATCTCCTGCTATTGAATATGGACTGCAGCACAGAACATACTATCAAAAGCTATAGAGGGTCAATCTAAAACTGCTTTGGTGTTAAATACTTGACTCTAGCTGCTGCGTGAGACAGTTCTAAGCCAACTAATAGGCATGAACATGCTTTCTTCTCTCACCTACGTCCCCAATCTTTACAGATATGGTCTCTAAATGTCAAAACCATTTATGGTAAGTCACTCTAGAAATGTTGCCTAACACAAAAAAAAAAATTGCAAAAGATCATTCTCCATAATAAAACAAAAATAATTCTGAATTTCTCTGGTGAGTCCAAATCTGTAGTTTGATTTTTTTAAAGACAAAATCTTGGGATTTTTCTGAAACCGTTAAGATACCCCCTTTAAAAAATGGTTTTATTACCTGTAAAAAGATAGACTATGCTGGAGCCTAATGTCTGTTTCCACACAACATGGTGCAGCATGGACAGTGACATCATGAACATCTCCTCAACAACATACCTCAACCGTGACTTAAACAGACCACCTCTGAAACAAGCTAAGTCTTCTCCCCTTACACCTCCAATAGTTGGGCTCCTCTTGCCGGAAAAGCTTGGAGTTATGAAAGCTGCTAAAAGCTTAGAGATGTTGTAGATATTCACCTAGCATTACACGTAATATGTCCCACATTATGTATGTGTGGGTACATACACACTCTTTGCTTTTTATTTTCTCTCTGCTCACTATATTTAACTCAGCTCTTAAACTCACTCTTAGACAAAGTGTGAAGAAACAACTGAAGGAGGAAACAGAAGCAGAAGAATGTGTGAAGAAACACATGACAAGTTGTTCTGCAAAGTAAAAGAACTGAGAGGGACATTGCATTTACCTCCACGGGGCACATATATGTACGATATTACTGATTTTCAAATAGGGATAGACATTCCTAGTTTACTTACAGGAGATTAAGGGATAGCTAATATTTACTTAACAAAAACACTGGCCAAAAAACAAACTTCTCCTTTGAACTACAGTTTTGAAGGTATGCGAACTAAGGCAAACATTTTTGTTCCTTCACTGCTCTCATGAAGATGCAAAAGCAGGCTCATGAAATTCCTCCTCACCTTGATTTTATTTCCATGATTTATGAAAAAAAAAATCAGGATTACCAAGTGCTGATTTCCATTTATGCTGAAGGTCTGAACACGCAGAGCAAGGTATCACTGCACTAAAAGTTGCAGCCTCAAGCAAAGCCCTCAGCTCAAGCCTATGGGATGTTGAGTCACTCAAAATAAATTCTCTACCCAATTATTTGGTTGGAACCAGCAGGCCACACAGGATTTCTAAAAACAAAAATCACATCATTCATTGGCTACCTCACCAGTTGTCAAGGCATCTTAAAGAAATCTAAATCTGGTAAGTTACCGTATTTTTAAAAGATACCTAAAATGAATGTGTGCATTTATGATGCAGCTTGGCATCATAAAATCAAACTTGAAGTGTATTTTTGAAAATGTGATGGAGTACAGGCAGTCCCCGGGTTACATACAAGATAGGGACTGTAGGTTTGTTCTTAAGTTGAATTTGTATGTAAGTCGGAACTGGTACATGTTGTAGGGGAAACTCTAGCCAAACATTTCTCCAGAGTTCAGTTTTATTCTCCCACACCTCACTTCCCTCAGTCCTTTATTCTCAAGCTGAGGTGTCTGCTGAGAAAAGCTGCTCCTTGTCTCCCTGGTCTGCTGGGGGGAGCGCTAGCTTCGCGTCTCCCTGGTCTGCTGCGGTGAAAGCAGCTAGTGCGGGGTTGTCTCACCCCGTTTGTAAGTAGAGATCCGATGTAAGTCGGATCCATGTAACCCGGGGACTGCCTGTATTTTCAATAAGTATTACAATGTAATAAAAACAAAGGGGGGTATAACAGTCTCTCAGCTGTTGCACGGCGTTTGAGCACGCCATGCATGCGCTCCCTCGGCACCACCGTGTCCCGTACATGACCGGCACCGGTGAATTTAAAGCGCAGGGCTGCAGTGCCCAGTCACAATCCCCCTCGTCCTCCAGCAGCCGCTAACCGGCACTTCGGAGGACGGCCCACAGGGAAACCCCCGGTATCCCGCCGGGCCAGTCCGCCCCTGCCAAGTTGTATTTATCAGTACGCTGAAACTTCTCAGGTTGCGGCCTTATTGAAGCTGTTTCTGAGCTGTGATGTTCTTTCATTAAGAATAAGGAAATTTTATTTGCTCCCATCTTAACCTGCAAACCTTCTTCATATTCTGGAAGTCACTGTGGTTCCTAGTGTGAGAATCCGAAGATTGGTTGTGACTTGCAGTTTCAATGAGACACAAACTCAGAAGTACTCAGTGGAAATATAGGCTCTTACACATCCCCCCATCTCTTGTGCAATGATTCATCCCTGCTTATAAAAAGGCTTGGTGGAATGAACTCTTTATGTTTTATAACTTCGTGTAATGTTTTAAGCTTTTCATCTTTTTATAATTTTCACAGTTATTGGGAAATTATGGAGGGAGGTCTGATAATTTTTTAATGATGAAGTGGAGATGCAAAGAGTTCAAGCTTTAAAGCTGTTAAAAACCAAACAGACACAAGGTGGGTGAAGTAGTACCTTTATTTACATTATTTTAGAACGGTTTTGGTTGGTGAAAGATTAGCCCTTTTGAGCTTCACAGACCTGGAGAAGACCTCTCAGGAGTTCCAAAGGTTGTCTCTGTCACCAACTATATTTGGTCAAATTAAAGATATTACTTCACTCACCTTGTGACACTCATCCAGGCACCAATATGACTACAACAAAACAGCAAAAACCACCATATCACATATCAAGATACATGTCCAGCTATACAAAATAATTATCCTAACACCAGACATGATTTGTTGATTTAACTATTCATTCACTCGTCCATTTGTGACAAGCCCAGTTCAGAAGTTTATATAATTGAATTTTAATTCTAACAAGTGCTCAGGAAGCATTTTTCTTTCTTTCTTTCTTTCTTTCCCTATCTGTAAATAATTTAATTCTTACTGATGGAAATATTTCAGGATTTCTGTGTACTGTGAAAGCAGCTAATTTCTGAGTTATTTGCAAAGAAACAAACAAAACAAAAAACTCAAATCCCTAGAGACTTCAGTTGCCTAAGTAGCCCCTGGAATTGTTAAAGTTGCCTTCCCCAGATATACCACAATCTGAACTGGCACTGCTGGTGAATCAGGAGTGGCCAGAGAGCTGGAGGAGGGCCACATGCACAAGGTGCAGCCCCCATCTGACAGCAGGGAGCTCTCGATGAGCTGCAGACCAAACACCAGGCATAAAGGGCAAGTGCTGTGCAATAAGGGAGCTGACAGTGCTTCTTCAGAGCAGCTCAAACTGTGGAGGAAGATCCCACTGAAGGGCGAGTGACCCACTTAGGCCTTTTTACCCACTATTTCATTTCACAATCTGATGTGATTCAAAAACAGCAGCTGCTTTCTGTGTGTCATATCTGAGGGAAAATATTTAATCCAGGGGTGGGGAACTTTTTTAGGGTCAGGGGCCACTGACCCACAGAAAAAAAAAATCAGTCAGGGGCCATACACAAGGTGGAGAAGGGGGGAAAAAACCCAGAACCCTTAGTGGGGTAACCCCAACTGAGAAAAAGAAAGACATTTCCGTCGCACACTAGAGCTTTGGGGGGCCCAGGCTTGTACATTTTATGTGCTCCATCCCCATGGGGGGATGGGAAGGAGGTTGGAGCACTGGCACAGGCTCCCAGTACTGGAGGGTGGGGGGAAGCCCTGAGTCTCAGGGGCCAGATCCAGGCAAGCCAGGGACCACATCCAGGCCCCAGGTTCCCCACCCCTGATTTAAGCTACAATAATCCATTCCCCATGTAGCTCTTAAAGGAAGGGCTTGGCCAAGAAGAAGTATGACAACTCCCTTTGCAAGGGGGAGAGACATTAGCCTTGTCTGGGGGAGCAAGGGACTGAGCAGCTTCCAAAGAAAATGCAGGGGGCACCATGCGCAGGGTCGGGAGGGCCGGGGCGCCAAAATACAAGTTTGCCTAAGGTGCCATATTCTCTAAGGCCCAGCCCTGTATGGAGGAGTGGGGAACCCAGATCCGGCATGTGGAGGAGAAGAAAAGGTTACTCACCTTGTGCAGTAACTTCTGTTCTTCGAGATGTGTGTCCCCGTGGGTGCTCCACTACAGGTGTCGGGCTCGTCCCGGCGCCGCAAACCGGAAACTTCTTCATAGCAGTAGCCCCCTCCGGAGGACCGCGCGTGCGCAGTGTGTCCCGCGGCGTTCGCGCCTTTTCTGCGTCGCGCAGTCCGACCCGCCAGTTCCTCCTAGCCGGAACATCTGCAAGATACAAGAGAGATCTCCGAAGCAGGGAGGAGGGCGGGTCGTGGAGCACCCACGGGGACACACATCTCGAAGAACAGAAGTTACTGCACAAGGTGAGTAAACTTTTCTTCTTCTTCGAGTGATGTCCCCGTGGGTGCTCCACTACAGGTGAGTATGAAGCAGTCACCCTCGCACTGATTGTGCTTCGGATTTACTTGTGCACGGACGAAAGGACTGCTTGAGCGACTGCTGTGTCTGCGACCTTGAGACGGTCAAGGGCATAGTGTCTAGCGAAGGTGGATGCGGACGACCATGTCGCTGCCCTGCATATGTCTGTAAGAGATACATTTTTCATAAAAGCCGTGGAGGCAGCCATACTTCTGGTTGAATGCGCTGTTAGCGGACAGGGCAGAGATTTCCCCCTGAGAGTGTAGCAACGGGTAATGCAGTTAACTATATGTTTGGAAATACGTTGGGACGACAGCTGATGACCTTTAGAGCGATCAGCGAGTGATAATAGCAAACGCGGAGACT
This sequence comes from Pelodiscus sinensis, assembly GCF_052426305.1. NCBI lineage: Eukaryota > Metazoa > Chordata > Testudines > Trionychidae > Pelodiscus > Pelodiscus sinensis. Next base: position 119,472,223 of record NC_143053.1, read on the forward strand.
TCCGGAATGGACGTGTTCTGTCAAGGTAAAATGCCAATGCCCTTCTAATGTCCAGAGTGTGCCAGCGGGCTTCCTCCGGTGTAGCATGTGGTTTGGGGTAGAAAGTAGGGAAGATTATAGGTTCATTGACATGAAAGGACGAGTTGACTTTTGGCAAGAAGGATGGGTGACATCTCAGTGAGACTCCCTGCTGAGTGAACATCGTGTATGGCGGGTCCGCTGAGAGTGCTGCAAGCTCTGAAACTCGCCGAGCTGAGGCTATTGCCAGGAGAAAGGTAACCTTTATCGTGAGAATTTGTAACTCACAAGTCGCAAGTGGTTCAAACGGTGGGCGGGTAAGGGTGTCCAGTACAAGGCCAAGGTCCCATGGCTGCGGGATAGGCTTGTGTGGTGGACAAATATTGGAAATTCCCTTGAGAAATTTCTTCGTAAGTGGATGAGAGAAAACGGAAAAGCTCTCTATGGGAGCGTGAAAAGCCGAAATAGCTGCCAAGTGTACTTTTAGCGAAGCAGCGGCCAATCCTTGGGAGTGTAAATGCAGGACGTAGTCCAGAATACGCTGGATCTGCACATTTAGGGGGTTAATGGCTTGTGGCCGGCACCAAGCTGAGAAGCGACGCCACTTATAGATGTACGATCGTTGGGTGCTGTGTCGTCTGCTTTGCACGAGTACATCCATGACTGCTTGGGAGCAGGTTAACTCTAGGCCCTGGAGCCAGTTAGGAGCCAAGCTGTCAGGTGCAAGCGGTCGACATCCGGGTGGAGAAAGTTGCCGTTTTGTTGTGAGATCAAGTTGTTGATCCGTGGAAGACGTTGAGGTCTGGACACCGACATCTGCATGAGTTGCGTGAGCCAAGTCTGGCGCGGCCAGAAGGGAGCCACCAGGATTACTGTCGCCGAGTCTGATAGTATTTTCTGTATTACCTGTGGTATCAGCGGGATTGGGGGAAAAGCGTAGAGGAGATGGTACGCCCCCCAATTTAGAAGGAAGGCATCCCCCAAGGATTGGTTGTCTATCCCCGCTCTCGAACAGTAAGAGCGGCACTTCCTGTTGTCGCGAGTGGCAAAGAGGTCGATCTCTGGGTAACCCCATGCCCGAAAGAGATCGAGGGCTACAGAGTGAAGGAGCTCCCATTCGTGTTGGGAGTGGAATGATCTGCTGAGCGTGTCCGCAATTATATTGGTTTTGCCGGGGAGATAGGAAGCTACGAGCGCGATCCTGTGGCGGATCGCCCAGTTCCACAGGCGCACTGCTTCCGCACACAAAGTCCTGGACCGGGCCCCGCCTTGCCGGTTGATGTAGTAAACCGTGCATATGTTGTCGGTAAGGACTTGTATGGTGGTCCCCTGTATATGTTGGACAAAGTGGCGGCATGCGTTGAAGACTGCCCTGAGCTCCAGGAAGTTTATATGGAGTAGGGATTCCTGATGGGACCACAGTCCCTGAATCCGGTAGTGCAACATATGCGCCCCCCAGCCTATTAGCGACGCGTCCGTGGTCAATTGAATGGATGGGGGCTGGATCCGGAATGGAACGCCTGCTAGAGTATTGGCAGGTAGAGTCCACCAAACGAGCGATTTCCTGACTCGGGTAGGGATGGTTATGAAAGTGTTGATATTGGTAATGCCCGGTTTGTAGGCTATGAGGAGCCAATGTTGCAGACATCGCATGCGGAGGCGAGCATGGGCTATGACGTATGTGGTAGAGGCCATGTGGCCCAATAGTTTCAGGCAGGTAAGGTAAGGGACCTTCGGGGCTGTGAGCAAGACGTTCGATAGGTCTCGAATGGTGTCGGCTCTGTCCGTAGGCAGATACGCCATAGCAGTGGTAGAGTCTAGTCTGGCCCCAATGAACACGATGGACTGGGCCGGAGTTAGAGTAGATTTTGGCAGATTGATAATTAGGCCAAGGGTCTCGAAGATGCCTTTTGTAGTGGCAACTGCCATCTCGGCTTGTTCTCTCGAAGGTGCTGAGAGGAGGTAGTCGTCGAGATAAGGGAAGATGGTGATCCCCGCTCGACGGAGGTATGCCGCTATGACTGCCATGGTCTTTGAAAATACTCTCGGAGCTGCGGATAAGCCGAAGGGAAGTACCGCATATTGGTAGTGGTCGTCTCCGACGGTGAATCGCAGAAACCTCCTGTGAGCTGGATGGATAGGAATGTGGAAGTATGCGTCCTGCAGGTCGAGAGACGCGAACCAATCCCCCTTTTGTAGTGTTGGAATGATGGAACCCAGAGTAACCATCTTGAATCTGTATCTTCGCAGGTAGCGGTTGAGACCGCGAAGATCTAGTATCGGCCTCCATCCCCCCGACTTTTTCTCTGTGAGGAAGTATTGGGAATAGAACCCCCTGCGATGGAACTCGGGAGGAACTATTTCCACCGCACCTATGGTAAGTAGGTGTACTACTTCCTGTCGTAACAGATTTTCGTGGGAGGGGTCCCTGAAAAGGGGTGGGGAGGGAGGGCTGGTGGGAGGCAAGGTGGAGAACGGAATGGTGAGACCTGAGGTTACAATCTCCCTGACCCAGCGGTCTGTGGTGATGGCAAACCAACGAAGGGAGTATGGATACAGACGGCGGTTGAAGAGTTTGGTTACTCTCGCGTTGGGTTCTAGTTGAGGGATGGCTCGCAGACTCTCGATCAGTATGTCAAACTTGCTGTCTAGATTGTTGCTGGTTGTTGGCCTTGTTAGGTTGCTGGCGGCGACGTTGGGGGCGCTGCCTCTGTCTATGCTGGTCGTATGGCCTAAATCGTTGGTTGGTATAGTAGGAAGCCGAAGAAGGAGGCGGCCTCTGCCTGTTATATGGCCAGGCTCTCCTGCGCCTGAAGGGCGGGTTGTACATCCCTAGAGTTCTTAACGTATTTCTAGAGTCTTTTCCTGAGTGGAACACTTGGTCTGTGTTTTGAGCGAACAGGGATGCTCGGTCAAATGGGAGGTCCTCCACCTTAGGGTGTAGATCCTTTGGCATGGAAGCCAGGTGGAGCCAAGAGTCTCGTCGCATGACGATGGACGTCGCGGTAGTGCGGGAGGCCGAGTCCGCGATATCGAGGGATATCTGGAGCGCATTACGGGCCACTGTGTAACCCTCTTGTACTATGGCCTTCAGTACCTCCCTTTGGGAATGTGGGAGATGCTGTATGAGCGGCACTAACTTCGAATAGTTGTCGAAGTCGTGGTTGGCAAGTTGGGCAGAGTAGTTTGCCATCCTCAATGTGGCCGTAGCAGATGAATAGACCTTTCTGCCTAGCAAATCCAAGCGTTTGGCCTCTTTGTCCGCGATAGAATTTCTCGCCTGCGCGGATCTCGCCTTTTGCTGTGCTGCGTCAACCACGATAGAGTTTGGAACAGGATGGGTAAAGAGAAACTCTGCATCCTTGGCGTCGATAAAATATTTCCTGTCCGTGCGTTTGTTGGTAGGAGGCATAGACGCCGGAGTTTGCCAGATGTCATTGGCTACCTCCAATATCGCGGCATCGAAAGGAAGAGCTAGCTTGGATTTACTAGAATGTTGTAAATTTCTGAGCAGCGGATGGTGTTTTGGAGGCGCCCCCGAGGTGCGTAAGTTTTGTGAATCCGCTACCCGTGTAAAAAGCTCATGGAACTGCTTATAATCATCTGCTAGAGGGGGTTCGTCGTTAAACACCGCATCATCAGGAGAAGAGGAAGCGACATCTGTCGGGGAGGCCACTGACTGGTGTTCCGCCACTGGTGACTGAGTGGTATCGTCCTGTGGGACCGAAGTCGTGGACGCATCTCCCGTAGGCGCTGGTGGGCGTTGAGCCGGTGGAATAGAGCCTTGGGTCGTTGGCGAATATATTTGCTGTCGGCTCGGAGACAAGGGTGAGCGCCTCGATATAGATCGTGAACGCTCCGAATGCGGAGAGCGGTGACGAGACGCACGATGAGAGTATTGTGGAGAATAGGACAGAGTGCTCCTATGACGATAATAGCGGGAGCGGGTAGGTGATCGAGGGGAACGAGAGCGGTACGAGTAACGGTACGGCGATCTGGAGTAGTATGATCGGTGATAGTGAGGCGGTGTGATGGACCTTCTTGGGGATCTATAGTAGCGGCGTGCAGGAGAGTACTCGTGATAGTGGCTCCGCCGTCTTTGAGGTGAAATCGAAGGTCCAGGCGAGAAGGCTGCCCTGTCCGAACCTGGAGAAGGGGTACGAGGGTGGTGTGTTTTCCTCTGTGCCTTCGTCGGTACCGCTCTAGAAGTATGGGGGACTGGGCTATCTGGGATCGAGATAAGTGAGGCCCCATCAGAGATTTCTCCTGGAAGGCATGGTGATTGAGGCGCAGGAGGCGAGGGAGGCGGAAGCACTTCTTGTCCCGACACCTGAGGGTGTAAGGTCATCTGATCCAGTGCCGAAACGGGAGACTGAGACGGCTCCTCCACTTCCAGCGATCGGTCGGTGCGGTGCCGACGCGCCCTGAGGATGAGGAGTGGCTGCGTCGCTAGGCTTTGGATGGGATCTGGGTGCCGAGTGTTTCCTCGGTGCCGTGTCCGGTGCCTTAGGTTGTTGCGGCTTAGGCTTCGGTGCCTGTTTAGGCTTCGGTGCCGGGCCGGCCACCGGTGCCGTCTTATTCGGGGCACGGTCATGCGCCGACGGTGCCGATTGCCTCGGTGCCGAGGACCGCACCGAATCCGGCTGCGGTGCCGCTCGGAGGCTCGGTGCCGCTGATGATGGAGCCGACTCCGGACGGGTTGGCGGGGCCGATGCCACAGAGAGTGCGGGGCTCGGCGCCGATGTGCTACGGGCTTTGGAAGGCTTTTCCATCGCCTGTGGGTGGCCCGATGCGGCTCTCGAGTCTGCCGCACTTAGGCTCCTGGACGAAGCGGAGGCCTTTTCTTTGGTCTTGTGCGTACCCTCGGTCTCTCGCTCCGTTGACGTCGGCGGCTGAAGAGCCTTGTTGAAGAGGAGCATTTTAAGGCGCATCTCTCTGTCACGCCTCGTGCGCGCCGTTAGCTTGGCGCAATGGCCACACTTCTGAGGGATATGGCCCTCCCCTAGGCAGCAAATGCAGCGGGAGTGGCCATCCGACACCGGCATAGCCTCGCCGCATGATGCGCACTTCTTGAACCCGGGAGAACCGGGCATGGTTCGCTGTGCGGGTGTAACCCCGGGATTAAAACAGGGGGTTGAAGTAACAGGGTTTTTTTTTTTTTTTTTTTTTTTAACAATTAACCAATCTAACTAACTAACGATATAACACTGACTAACACTACGTTGGGAAGGGGCTAACTGGGAAAACAACTGAACATATATCTGATTCTTTTGACTAAACGATTTCTCCTCAGGAGAGGAGCGTGTTCCAGATCCGTCTGCGGCCGTGGACAGTTAGGAGGAACTGGCGGGTCGGACCGCGTGACGCAGAAAAGGCGCGAACGCCGCGGGACACACTGCGCACGCGCGGTCCTCCGGAGGGGGCTACTGCTATGAAGAAGTTTCCGGTTTGCGGCGCCGGGACGAGCCCGACACCTGTAGTGGAGCACCCACGGGGACATCACTCGAAGAAGAAGCAGCAGTGCCACGTGCTGCTGCCCATGGTTCCCCCGGCTGGGGGAATGCGGTGCTGGAAACTGCTCATGAGAGAGTTTCCCTGCTGCTCCTATTGACCAGATTTTGAGGCTACATCAGTGAGGGTGTTTTGTTTGTTTTTTGAGGGGCATTGCCTCTCTCTTGTGTGACCCCACCTGATTTTTCAGTAGGTCAATGGCTCCCAACCCAAAAAGGGTTCCTCAGAAAACTGATATACAGTAGAAGCATCATCTTTATCAATGGCTATTGTTGTTTCTCACAAGTACACACAAATGAACATTGTGTGCATGAAAAATAATGGTGCCTTAAGATATCTCGGGTGTTTAACCATAGAGTTCCATAGGACGGCTTCTGGATACTTGAGTACCACAAGATGCGATTTTTTTGTACTTTTCATCAAGTAGTTTTCCAGAAGGATACTTTGACTTTTACTTAGTTACATTTTTTTCAAAGTAGCAGTACTTTTACTCAAGTAACTGGGGTACTTTATCCACCACTGAAGACATACGGCCTGCAATACAGGCAGTCCCCGGGTTACGTACAAGATAGGGACTGTAGGTTTGTTCTTAAGTTGAATCTGTATGTAAGTCGGAACTGGCATCCAGATTCAGCCGCTGAATCTGGACACCAGTTCTGACTTACATACAGATTCAACTTAAGAACCCCAGGCATCCCCAAGTCAGCTGCTGCTGAAACTGATCAGCAGCTGATTCCAGGAAGCCTGGGGCAGAGCAACTCTGCCTCGGGCTTCCTGTAGTCAGCCGCTGGTCAGTTTCAGCAGCGGCTAACTTGGGGACGCCTGGGGTAGAGCAGCTCGGGTGCTGCTGGGTTGGTCCAGTAGCGCTGCCGCTCCTCGGCGCTACTGGACCAACCCAGCAGCACCCCAGCTGCTCTGCCCCAGGCGTCCTGATTCAGCCACTGCTGAAACTGATCAGCAGCAGCTGAATCAGGACTCCTGGGGCTGAGCAGCAGGGGTGATGCCAGGTTGGTCCAATAGCGCCAAGGAGCGGTGCTGCGGGACCAACCGGCAGCGCCCCACCTGCTCTACCACAGGCCCCGGGCTTTGCTCCACATCTCCCTGGTCTGCTGGGGAGGGCACTAGCTGCGTCCCCCCCCCAGCAGACCAGGGAGATGCTGAGCAAAGCCCCGCAGGACCCGGCCCGACCCGCGGCGCTTCCAGCTGATCTGGAAGCGGCCGCGGGTCCAGCCCCGGGTCCTGCGCCGCTTTGTTCCCCATCTCCCTGGTCTGCTGGCTCCCGCAGCAGACCAGGGAGACGGGGAGCAGCTTTTCTCGCCCCGGAGGAGGCGGGCAGCGGGACCAGGCGTCCCGCCGCTCGAGTCCTCCGGGGCGAGAAAATCCCCGTTCGTGACTGCGGATCCGACATAAGTCGGATCCGCGTAACTCGGGGACTACCTGTAGTTCCATACTCAATGGGTACTGATTGGACTTTTAGATGTACTAAGAAATAGCACCATATCTGTGGAACATAGAAGTCTTGGGCACTTCCTACTCTCAGAAAATGCTTACACCCTTCAGCTAATTTAGGGAACATTCATTTGAAATCACTTAATGGGGTGGGATAGGGAGAGGCAAGGACTACAAGGGTAAAGGATATATTAAACAAAACACACCAAACAAGCCTTGGAACTCTGGCAGATTCCCAAAACTGAGCTTTAGCAGTCAGGTTTCTAATTCCAGAACTGGTTTTGTCCAGCCCTACACGTATGTAATGCCTAAAAATACAAGTTAGGGTTATTTGGCATTTTGTAAAATGAGTTAAAGCAAAAATCTTTTTCAGAAACAAAACACTTATCCATGAGCATTAGGCAAAAGCAGAAGACTCGCTTTGATCCACCGTTCAGATGGCATTGCAAGACGAAAAGAAAAGCTCTTATGCAGATGGGGTACCTTCATTAAATGACTAGACGGCTCATCAGTTCCCAGTAACCCTTTGTGGCAGCCCAAGAGGAGGGGGCTGCAGAAGCATAGTGGAAGGCACTTACATGGGGTGCTGAGTGTGTGGGTTTATGTTTCCGGAGTAGGCTTCCAGAATCTGCAGCCCAGCCATTAGGACACCTGAAGCCCATCTGGAGTCAGCCTGGAGGCTAGACTGGTTAAAGCACATGCCAACAGTTAAGACTATGGGCACACAATAGAAACCTTCCCTCAAGTAAGGCAGGGAAAAGGAGAGGAGAGGCCAAGCAGAGCAGAGCAGCGCAGCGCAAGAGACAGACCCAAGGCAGCCAGCAACAGGGTCCAATCAAAGGTTTCGGAAAGGAGGTATCCAGGAAAGGTTGGGAAGTGGCCCAGGGAGGTGCTGTTGTTCAGAGGGGCAAGGGCCAAGCCTCAGTCCTCTCTGGGCTACCCCCATAGGGCCCTGGGCTGGAACCCAGAGCAAGTGGGTAGGACCAGGTTCCCGCCAAACCGCCTCCCAGCTGGTGGGCTGCCTGTAAGGAAAAGGGTAGACCCTGTGGACTTTCAGAGGGACTGACCTCCAAAACCCTGGAATGGCAGTCACGGCAGTGACAGGGATGCTGTGAACCTCTGAGGAGCATGCAAAGATCTGCCAGGAAGCGCAGAACCCAGGGGGCTTAGCCAAACTTGCCACACCTTCTAAAGTAACTGAAGCTGATCTGTACCAAGTGCACCTGAAATATTCCTAATCTAGTTGCAGAGAAAAATCACCTCTCTTCATACTGAAAGGAAATGCATCTCTTTTGTCTAAACCTCCAATTTAAAAAGAAAAAGATTCTTTTTCACTATTGAAGAATACATAGGCTAGAAATTCTTTTATCTGACAATTTGGAAACTCACACAGTAGCTTTATTCATAAAACTAAACCCATAAATGACCCAAATATTTTCCCCTCAACTGCAACAGTATAGTAAATTTAATGATCTGTTTCATGTAAAATTCTGTATAAACCTGTATTATAGACTTCTTGGTGTTCATCGTTATAAAAATATTTACTCTGTCCAATTTACTATGTGTGGTTAACTTTCTTGTATGTGCTACCTAAATTATTACTTGTGTCATAACAAGACTTTTCTAGAACGTGTTTGACAAAGTTACAATTTTATGAACAGTGCTGAGACTTAGGTAACGTCTCTATTTGCTTAGAACAGAAGACCAGTACGTAAGCCCATTTGTGCTAGAAGAAGTAGTAGGGATTTCCCAAGGCTGAACAATTAATGCAGAATGCATTTACAGTTGGATGGGGGAGATGAGTGAATGGGAAAAACAAGTCACCTCACTGAAAGCTAGACAGATTGTATTCTCTCAATCATATGAAACAAAAAACAGGACTATGTAGCACTTTAATTCTAACAAGATGGTTTATTAGGTGATGAGCTTTCATGGGCCAGACCCTCTTCCTCAGATCAAATAGTGGAAGTGCTACACAATCATATGAGTTTATCATGACTTCATGGAATCTGTTAAAAGGAACTGAAGAGACAAGGATTAATGAACCTTATTACGAGAGCGTACAAATTTGACTTCTTAAAAAACAAGAAATCCAATACAATATCATCAGTCTGCATACTGAGCACAACCCAACTATCCTTAGCTACATCCTCCACTTGTCATCACCTACAACCCACAACTTAAAACTCCTCCAAAACATTATCAACAATCTACAACCTACCCTGGAAAAAGATCCCTCACTCTCTCAGGCCTTGGGGGACAGGCCAATCCTTGCCTACAGACAGCCCTCTAACATCAAACAAATTATTTCCAGTAACCACATAGCACACCTCCATTGCACTCATCCAAGAACCCACCCCTGCAATCAACTCCCGTGCCAACTCTGTCCACACATCTATACAAGTGATATCATCACAGGACCTAACCACATCAGAGGCTCATTTAACTGCACATTCACTAATGTGATCAAATGCCAGCAAATGCCAGATATCCAAAAAGGCAACACAGAAACCTATTGGGGAACATTTTAACTTGCGTGGGTACTCATTAATGGATCTTAAAGTCACCATATTGTTTCAGGCCAACTCCACAGGAAAGCCTTAGAACAGTAGTTCCCAAACTTTTCAGCATCACGTCCCCCCTTTCTGATCTTTGAAAAACCCTCTACCCACCTCCAACCCCCCACAAAAAACCTTGTTGAGCTTTAAAAAAAAAAGCGACTGAGCAGGGCAGCAAAACTTTCTCAAAGAGCCTCGCACACCCCATGGAATTTCTTCATGCCCCCCAGTCTGGGAACCGATGCCTTAGAACTTAACTTCATTTACAAGTTTGATTCCTATAACAGAGGTATGATAAAGACATTGTCTGGATGGCCCACTACATTCCACATCATAATGACATAAAAACCAAACAATGGGTACTTAAGAACAATAATTGGTACCTTTTCTCCATCAGCTTCATGTGGCATGGACACTTTAATTGGACTATTCTTTCCCCTCCCCCTTTTTTTTTTCCTTCTCTACCCCTTCTCCTTGCCCCCATTTAGAAAGCGGACTTTTAATAATGCCATTCATCTGAAGTCGTGGTTTGTGCCCATGAAAGCTCATGATACCATTTACATGTTTTGTTAGTCTAAGGTGCTGCAAGACCATTTGTCGTTTTTTAAGTTTTTCCAGTTACAGATGAACTCGGCTACCTCTCTGAAGCTCTCTTACATCCTCCAATGTAATTAAAGCAAGGTTGATTATGTAGTTCTTCAGAGTTCAGCTACCTGACCAAGACCAGGATCAAGTCTCTAAGAACAATAAAGTTATTGCGAAAAAATTTTAACATACATGGACATGTGTGTGGAGACAGGAAAAAGGGAATAAGGGAATTTGTGTGCAGCCATCTTAGTCTTGTTTGCAAGAGAGCAAGAGAAAGGCTAATTCTGACTCTTGACAACACAAGAGCTGTAATGAGACGCTGCCTTCGCCTCTCGACTCCATACGGAGATAAGGATAGAATGCTGACTAGCAGGGACCTTGAGATAAGGAGCATCTGGGTGGAACTAAAATAACTGTTAATTATTGGTATTTGTAATGGGAAGGAGACTAATTGTTACTGTCAAGGATCACCGAGCCGCGCTGTCAGGCGTTCGCGCATGCGCACATCATTCTGCAGATGCGCAGATCGCCCGAACGTGGCTCTTCCGGGATGTAATCTACTTGCCACGGGCGAGTAGATTACATAGATTGTCGAGCCCTGGTTATTGTTATTATATACTGCCCATTAGATATAACAATAACTGCACTCATCTTCAAGAGGGTGTGCTGTGCCCAGAGAAAGGGAACAGTGCTTTACAGGTGAAAAATGAGAGGTAAGAGGCTGCTCATGGGGAAAAAAAAGGGGGGGGGGCTGAAATGGGCCAGAAAAGTGCAAGTATTGAAGAGGGGTAAACCCAGGTGTCACAGATTAAGAGTAGGTGTGACGGCAGGCAGCAAAATGAGGTACAAGTTGTTACCAAAACGGGAAAAAAAAAGTGATATTGTGGGAGTGTTTGAGAGAGACTATAACTGATGGCAGTATACATACATCCCTATCATAATATGTGGTGTGCCTCATCCAGTGTATCAAATGCCCAGTCAACTATGTAGGTGAAACAAATCGCTGTGCTATCAAATCACTGTGCTCTCAAAATGGTGTTTACATAGAAAGATAAAAGTAAAAAATATCAAATCACCTGGAGCAAAACATTTTTCATAAAACCATCAATTTCTGGTCCAACAAAATTCATGGTCCTACCAAACCATGGATGTTGCTGGACCAGAGTGTCCCTGATCACAGAGGTTCAACCTGTAGGTCTAGTTAAAAATATATAATCTCCCACATCTTGTTCCTCTAATTAATTCAGAGGCATTCCATGTTAATTCTACACTTTTTTTTTTAAGTTGGTACTTCATTGCATCATAAAGAACTCTAGTGTACTAGTAGAATACATACATAGTTTCAAATAAAAATTCCTACTAGATTCTTACCTGGGGAAAACCCAGGAGTAAAGAGAAATCTAGACACAAGCTTTGAGAGCACTAGAATTTAAGATTTTCTGGATATCTATCAAGCTAGGGTATTTCAGGGCCCAGAAGTCCACTGTAAGGGTCACTGGATATATTTAAATGTTAATATATATAAAATACTATAGGGCTAGAATTATATTTTTATGTTTAAAAACAGAAAAACAAACCCCAAATTAGACAAAGTCTATAAATTCATACTATGATAACTTTTTTCATATTTTAAGGTCTTCTTGCTGTGTCCTCATACTGCTTCCTGCCACATGTGCATGCATGCAATTGACTGCACTCTGCCAGATTATTGGAAAAGCATTTTCACTCTAGTAGCTGGTAGCTTCAAAATATGAAGCATCCCATGTGATATCTACCATAGACAAAGTATTGGGGCCAGTGATATATCCTCACTTAATCATCACATCTCTAAATGAGCCAACTGCATTGTGAAATTAAAGTACCACCAACAGACATGATTTGCATTTCATGACAGGTGCTCAGCTGGTGGGAGTCAGGGAGCACAGGCTACACAGTCATTCTTTACTAGCACGCCATAACTGAATTCTTATGCATCGGGATGACAATATCAGGAGTTTAATGGGTATCATATACAGCAGATGTCTTGGATCAATTTACTGCGCTATGTGTGCAACTCTTCCTGGTGTGCATCAGAAGCAGCAATACCTACAAGGATGCATAGGTTTTTTTTATATGGGTAGGCTTCCAGCATCTTATTACAGTGGCAGGCGGTGCTAAAGTACAAGATCTACCATCTCTGTTCAAGGGAATCATATGAACAGGCATATTCATCAGAGCAGCAAAATGCTAGTGCTGTTGGTTGCAGAATGGACAAATCTGTACTCCTTTCGGTAGCACATACCTTGCTGAGAAGGTTATTTTGCATGTTAAGATTTACTTCAGTTTTCTTAATGTGGGCTCTAAGAGACTGCATATGGTCCAGTGAGGCATCAAAATATATGGGATTTAGAGAATGAGTAAGTCAGCATCAGCTGCTTGTACACATTTGGTATCTCAGTTTCTGAGATAGAATGCACTGACTTGTGTGTCTTTGGATTGGTCCACAGTTGGCTGGCTGCGCTGTTGTCTAAGGTGTTAAGCATACTCACCCAAGTACTTTTTACAGGTCAAATTTCTGATGATGCACAGATCCTCTGGTTAAATAAAGCAACCGTGTGCCAAGGTTAGCTTGGCTGGTCATTTGTGTAGAGGTTTAATAATGTTTGGCTCAGGTAGGGCTGAGCACCTTCTTGTGGGAGGCCACTTCTGTTGTTGCCGCCATTGGCTCCATTTGCCATAAAATTTCAAATAATCTTCTGTTCTCCAGTGTAGTCTGCATTAGCTTCATGCAATGGGGGTGCTTTGTTATCATGAGTACCTTAACAAGGAACCCACAATGACTGACTACATCATAAGTGGATCTAGGATGAGGGGTGAAAAATATCCAAGACCACTCCCTTTGGAAAGGACAATTGCCAACAGAACACTTCTACTAAGAAGTTGCTCAACACCTAAAATCCTGGTAAAACTTGATAGAATTAATGGATATAACCTATAACAGCGAAAAGCCACGGTCAGTCACTCACACAGACTCTCCAACAATACAAAGACAGGCATACATTTCAACATTTTCGCTGATCAGCAAGCCCAACAAAAGTTACTCAATGGAAAGGTTATGCAGACTACCATCTACAAGTCATCACTTCAAAAAACAACTGGCAATCTAGCTCTTTCAACTCCCTTCTCTATGGAAAAGCTGGACATTTGCTTAATTGTCAGAACAGGGAAAGCAGCAGGCTAGCGGATACCTGAAGCAGCAGATCAAAATAGCAGTGGCTATTTAAAGGGCTCGCAGCTCCCAGTTGTGGTGCTATCACAGCAGTGGCTGGAGCCACAAGCCTTTTAAATAGCCGTAGCCATCCTGGGAAACTGCCAGGCAACGCAATAGAGGCAGGGATTGGAGGCAATGAGCCCTTTGATGCTTTTTTTTTTTAAATTCAAAGCATCCCAGCCAGACAATACTGGGGGAGGCTAGCCCGCAGTCCCACTCATTCCACCCAACACCCTGCTGCTAGCCTATGACTATGGACCAAAATTCATCAAGTGGCTCCCCTGCGAAAATTATTGCCCATCTTTGCCTAAGCCTTCTCTCACATCTGAGAGACATTTTTAAACCATTTGAGCAACTATTATTATATAGCTTTAAACCAGTTCTTGAACACAGCTCATCAACAAACAAGCTGCCTTTCAGCATAGGTCAAATTATACAACTTCTGAATTTTAATAAATTGGAATGTGGCAACCACTTTAAAAAGGTAACTTCATTGTTTCCAAATTGTATTTGGTCTTTAAAGGTCATCTCTACTAACCAGGCAATTTCTTTGCTGATTGACTACTCCCTAAGCTAGTCACTGTATTTTTTTATATGGATACAATATTAACATTTCTTACACTGCAAAATACTGAAACAGTATGTTTATTAGTTCTCCCCAAAGGTTAATTTTGCTGTGACTACAACAACCTAAACTACGAGCACCTCAATGGATTTTTTTTCCTTTATAAAAAGGTTAAAAAAGCTAGAATTTATGGCAAGAGAAATATATTCAAGCTAGAATATATTCAAGAGAAATATTCAGACACAAAGTACTGTTAGTTTTAAAACATTAGCCAAAGATTATGAAAATTGGTGGATTTGCCATATAAAAAGGTTTTATTTCTAATAATGCAAGAGACAATATTAGTTCTTGAGGTAAAACTAAACGGTTCAGATATAGAATGTTTAGGTCAAAATATTCCCTCAACTCGGCTATGTCTACACTGACGGGTTCTTGTGACAGAAATATGCAAATGAGGCTAAGTGCGGAATATCGCTGAGCCTCATTTGCATATCTAATGAGCCGCCATTTTTGCAGGAGAGGCTCTTGTGCCAGAAGGCATCTACACTGCCCCTTCTTGTGCAAGAAAAACCCTCTTGCGCAATGCCACTATGCTGATTATTTTCAGGAATAACAGCATTGCGCAAGAGGGTTTTTTCTTATTCAAGAAGGGGCAGTATAGACGCTCCTTCTAGCGCAAGAGCCTCTTCCACAAAAACGACGGCTCATTAGATATGCAAATGAGGCTCAGCGATATTTCACACTTAGCCTCATTTGTATATTTCTGGCACAAGAACCCGCCAGTGTAGACACGCCCTCTTGTTTATCAAGTCTGTATCCTCATTGGTAGGTTATTGCTTGTGATCTTCAAGTCTTTCAAAGTGTATATTTTTAAAATGTGCAGAACTTTGCTTTAAGAAAAGCCTGATTACTACTTTGAAACCCTCATTCATGTTTGCCTAAAGGCTTTACCGTGTCTCTTTATCTGGCTTCCGTTAAATATAGTCATTAAAAATACCATAAAATATAATTACTTGCTGGCAGAAAATCAAATGGGAACAGAAGAATAAGGTTTTGTCTAATTAAAGGTGGCCTGCTGCTTAATTAATATGTTCCTTTTTACAGGTTAAAATTACAGTCCAAATTATTAGTCCCTTATTTAACAGGTTAAAAAAATGACTTACTTGAAGATATTTTCCTAACAGTAAAGATAAAATCTTCTTGTAAATGCTGTTTCATTGTAAAAAATTCTCTTTATCACGATTCCCTTTAAAATCAGCATATACATATTAGTGCACAAGGTGTCCTACACTTCCTTATGTGACTCAGAGGCAACTCCTAACTTTTCTCCTCCACCTTCTTTTTCCTTCACTTCCAGTATGACTCTGGCACTCTCTTAAAGAGCAGTGCAGCCAACCACACTCCTTTCTCCCATTTGCAACTGGAGTAACACGGATGGCACAAGCTAGAACTGATTACACACTTGCAGAATATATTTGCTTATGAGCACAATAAAAAAAAATTCTCTCCCCCATTATATTTTACTCCTGGTAATACAAGGATATCCTCCTTACAGTGTTTGCCTTACCTATCAGGAGATGGGGAGATAATGAAAAATAAGCAATACAGGTAAGGAGATTTAATTTTTTCAACTTACTGCTTTCCTCAAGTCCACAATACATCCTCATAGTAGTAACCAGATATAAATTGACAAAATATGAAAAGACTGATGTTTTGATAAGGGACATGCAAAAAAAGGCTATAAAAGGCTTTAAAAAATAGATTCAAGGTAGCCTTAAGGTCCAGCCAACACTAGCCAAAAAAGTAGTACACTACTCTTATAATATTTGGTGAAAGAATGAGCTGAAGTCTGTATAGCTGCCCTACAGATTTTATCAAAAATAGCTTTATTCTTTTAACCAGGAAGTGGCAGTTCCTTTGGTGGAGTACATTTCTATTGCTGTTGGAGTATTTGGTTAGAAGACTCGTGTTCAGAATACTGAGCTGATTAACTGCAATATAGATTTAAAAGCCTTAACAAAATTTCTGTGTGATCTCCATATAGTACAGCAAAAGCATCTGCTTTACACCACTTATTAATGCACTGCATATATAGTTGTATGGTCATTAGTTTATCCCATGTAAATTAAATTTAAGACAAAAAATAATGCATTAAAATTGTCCCTCAAAAAGTTCCTCTGGAAACTGATTTCCGAATGCCCCCCTCGCTCATCCCATTTAATCAGTTAACCAGTTAAACTTAACATTTAACTGGTTAATTAAACAGGATTTTACATGCCCAACTGTTATCCATTTTATAAAATTTGACCCAGAACTCAATTTGTGTCACATGCAGAGAAAAACTCCATTCTACAGCCCTCATTTTGTGAAGAGGATGTCAGGGGCAGAATTTATTTCCTTCATATTCAATAGAATTCCAATAAAAATTCCTCAAATTCTATCATTTTAGGTAAACTGAAAAACTGAATTTGTAGGTCAGTTAATTTTTTTCACTACTTTAAAATTCTTCAGAAATTTTAGAAATCTATTATTTCTGAGGATGTCTTGACTGTCCAACTAACTGATGTATTGTAGACTTTTTAAATGTATGTTGGAGTTCTCTGCCCTCCCTCCTTTGTTGCTGTAAATTAGTTAAAAGCAGTTTCCAGAAGTCACTTCCCTACTCCAAGGTTTTTGTATTTAAAATTCTTTGATTCTTGATGAGCATACAAAGGTTCAATGAGGTGTAAAATTTCCAGGATTTTCAGTGGTTTTTCATAAGTAATTTTGTTGCAATTATTTTTTCTTTTCCATTTGTGTATCCCTCAGGACTCATTTCATTGCCTCCAAAGCAATTTACAGGAGCTTGAATCCCTGTAGTTAGTTTACAAATATAAAATTTAGTTTCTCTTTTAGTATAAGTGTGGCAGATAGTGTCACCAGTAGTTAAGGTTGCACGACATCTTCCAATACAAAGATGCTGTTTTCAGCTGCATGCAACTTTGCCAACATTTATTTTTTTAAGGCTGAGATTTTCTATATGACATTTGATTTGGGAGGTGGTGTTAGAAGGGGGATTTAATTAAAAATGGTTCAGCTGCTTCCAAGAATGAAATTAGGAAAAAATACTTTTTTGCCCATGTTAAAAAAGGAGTACATTCTTTTTGTTGAAAAGTTCTAGCACTTTAACAGGTCTTGTTTGGGTGAGAATCAGGGCTGTGAAATTAATGAGTCTGTTGTCCTACCTGAAGCTGACAGCAAGCGCCCCAGCACAAGTCGATAGACTCGCTGCCAGGCATGTAATTCTAAACACTCTCAAATAAGACAGATAGTTTGCCAAAGTGGACATTTGCTACATTCATTTAGATTTGAAAAGTGCTAACTTTGTACAACATATCCCCATGCCCAATTCAAAGTACGTGATAGTTCAAGTTGATGAGAGCTTGGACAGGGGGCAGGGCTAAGAGTCACTCGTGGGTTCCCAGTTTAGTCTCCAAGGTATCAGCCCAAATGGAGGCCATCACAGGTGCCAACAGCTAGGAGCATTGCCAAGTAGGGATGTTAAATATCAGTTAATTGAATAGTTGAGTAACCTCATGAATTCTTATCAGTTAGTTGACTATTCTATAGTCTCGAGGGGCGCTAGCAGCACGGAGTGCCAAGCGGGAGCTAGTCCATGAGGGGAGCCAGTTTAAGAACCAACTCCTCTTGCGGACCAGCTGCTTGTCACTCTGTGCTGCTGCCTCTGATAAAAAGGCAGCAGCGCAGGGTGGCAGCAGACCCTGTCAGAGGGAAGGGGGGAAGAGGAGGGGTCTGGCTAAAGGACCCTGCGCAAACCAGTACTAAGCCAGTCACCTGCCTGCCTGGCTACTAATACACTTCAAATGCAGAGCCAAAGCAGGGGTAGGTCCCGCACCCAGTATAAGCCAGAACTGAGCCGGACTGCTGGCCAGCCTGCTAAAAAATGTACTGGTTTGAGGGGAGGAAATGCTTTTGCTTATCGGTTAATTGACTATGCTACTACATCCCTATTGCTAATCTCAAACTTTTTAAAAAAAAAAATCATAAATTTAGCTTAAAACTGTTTAAAAAATACACTTGGGTTCCAATTGGACCTGTAGGGTAGATATGCTTCACGTTTTCAAACTAGTATTCTTTCATGATTGCTAAAAATCAATTTAAAAAATAAAATCTGAGATTCTCATGTAATCAATTGATTTCAGCAGCAGTGACTATGAGATACCAAATATCATGAGTTTACAACACCCTGGTTACATAGGCTAGCTTGAATTACTGTTCTTATCCTCTCAACCTCCCTATTGCTACACTGAGGTGTGTTGCATATTATCTTAATTAAGGCTCTGTTTGTCAATCACAAGAAAACATTACTCTGACCTTAAAGGCACACCTACATAGACTGAATTTCAAGATCAGAGACTTGGACTGTAAATTATAAAGCCTTCACTCCTCAGAAGAGCAACACTGCCATGATCAATCTTCCAGAGTTAACTAGACTTGCTAAACTGAAGACTCACTACATCAAACAAGGGGCGTCCCCATTGGTGGCCGGTACTCCTGCTCGTGAGGAGAAAAAGAGAAGCTGACAGAAGCATTGGCTGCCATCAGCCTTCCACTGTGGGGACAGTGCCAAGCTCAGCTTAAGGTAAGCAGACTCCAGCTATGTATTCTATGTAGCTGGAGCTGCGTATCTTAACTCAAGCTTCTGGGTGTAGTATGGACCTTGCCTGAGGAAGAAGTGATATTCTACTACATGACACGGTAGAACCAATCCTAGGCTCTACTGCAATACAAGCAAAGATTAATCAGTAAGTAATTTGATCAAATGCTCCAATACTGAAAGCAAGTTATTAAACTGATTCAACAGTCTTTAAAAATATCAAGTTGCAAATTTCAAGAATACAATGATTTGGGATTTTTTTTTTTTTTTAAGTTAATGACAGAGGTCCATTTTTAATCTAATATACTACTGCAAACACACACACTATGAACTAATCAAGGTATTTCTCCTAAAAAAGGGAAGTGAGGAAGACATTTCTTTTTAGTAATTGAGAGGCACTCCTATACTGCACAATGCCCCATAAAAATATGGGGACAGAAAGAGGAATAAAATGAAAGGAAATGCACAGTGCATCATAAAGTGTGCTTATATGTACAGAACCACTTTTGTATGAGTAACTCCATACCTCCACAGTTATAAATTATTCTATTATGGAGTAGTTTTTTAAGAAAGCATATTGGAATGTATTTAGCTCACTTAGAAGCAGTCCCAGCTCTACGAACATCAAAATGCAGTATGTAGAAAAAGTTGAAAGAAAAATATAGTAAATCTGCCCTCTTCCACAACAAGTAAAAATAGCACCTAATGTAGCATCATTGCCAATCTACAGCAGCTATTCAAGTACATGAAAGTTTAAGTAAAATACTTCCAACTTAATCTTAGAAATGTTTTATACCCTTTTAATACATCATTTTTTAAAAAGTTCCTATAAAGCTACATGTGGCATTTCATTTCTTTTCACAAGTTTTAGGAACTGAACTGAGCACTTTTAATATGCTCTGGATTATAAATTCTCTTTAAAAGTTTATTGTGAAATACTGGCAAAACCAATTGTCATTCAACTGGTATATAAACGAGACCCAAGAGTATAATGAATTTCTATCTACAACATTTAGTCAAAAAATGTGTTGCTCTGTCCATGTTACTAATATACAGATAAAAATTATATGCATTTTGTTAACTTCAGCCATTTTCCTAATTATCTACAGAACAAGCTTAAGAGTCCAGAAAGAAAGCCCTCAAAGAAATTAAGTCTTGAAATAGAAAACAAACATCACAGTCTAACACACCAAAACAGCATTCACACAAAAAACCTCACACAGAGGGCCTACTGTACTATGTCTAACAGAATTTGGCATTTTCCTTTAGAGTAAGCCAATAACAGGAACTCAATTATAAATGCCCTGGTTTCCGGCTAGTATAGTAGTCTCAACTGCTCAATCTAATAAGGCAGGCGCACACAAATTTAAATAACAGCTGGCATACAAATCCACCAGGGAAGGGCAGTAATTTCTTTTAAAGTAGAACCCTTTAATTGTTGCTACGTACCTTCCAATATTCAGTTGTATTAAATACATTTCTTCAGACAATTGTCCTAGTATTCAGTCTTTCTTGTGTTTAGTGCACTAACAATCTAGCGTACGTTACTGTACTAACATGAAACTATTCAGCTGTTTGACAGATTAAATATTTTTAATAAAACAGTAATACTAAATTCCCCTAAAGGAATTTTATAAATTCTCAAAGTGATCTCTTTAATACTTCTAGACTCCCCTCCCCCCAAAACTGCCTAGTCCTTTATAGTCAGTTTCTAAAGCCTCAGCAGCACTTACATCAATTCCTTACTTTTGACAGAAAAAGCACAAAAATGTATTTAAAAATACTATTACCAATGTCTATATGAATACACAGCTACGTGTCCAGCAGAGTGTATGGAGGAGAAGGGAAAAGGAGTAACCATATATGAAGATTCGTTTTAAGAATACTTCCAAATGAAACTACTTGAAAATCCTACTCATGGGTCAACAGTTTTAATCTGTTCTATTAAGTTGATGTGTAATGATGAACAAACAGAATCTTAGCTTTACTTAACTTGAGATCAAAAGAGAAGCCTGTAATATAATATAAAAAAGCCTCCAATTCTTCTGTATTAAACTAGAACTCCGTGGAACTAACCATTAATTTTTAATTTTAAAAATTAAGATTCAGTTTGAGGTCTCTTCTTACAGTTGTAACTAAACAGTATTCATATTTATAGTATACTGTGATTATTTAATATTGCAAACTAAAAAAAAAAACCCTGGGAAATTTAAAAAATGAAGCAAATATCCAAACTCATAACTTGTTTTAGTATCAAAAGTGAATGCTAAATTCTATCCTATTTCCAGCAAAAATAATCAATAAATGCTCTGAAGTCAATGGAACCTTTGGCACAGCACAATGCCATCTCAGTGATTTTAGTACATATTTGCAATTATCATACAGTGGCCCAAAATCCAGCATCCCCTTACACACAAACCACAGTCTAATCGGGAGCAATCTATGCAGAATTTGACACAGTGATTTGCAAGTTTTTAGTATTTATGTCAAAACTTGTACACAATTAGATGGGAAGGAGAATTCAAGTTAGGGTTGAACATTTGACCAATCCCAAAATAATTCAACTGACCAGTCAAATAATGTCAGATATGGTCAACTTTTTCAAAGCACTAATTTATTAGAAAAGTAAAGGAGCAAGAGTTTAGGGTCTCCAGTAAACTTAGCCTTAGATGCTTGCTTATGAAGAATTACCAAAAACAAGTTACCTTAAACAGCAGAAGGAGAGGCAGATATGTAAAGTCAACTCTTTCTAGTTAGCACACAAGTTTTCATATTATCAACAGGGTTTAAGCAGGAAAGGCAGAAAGCTCGATTATGAAGGGACTTTTGTTGAGGGAGCAAAATGGAAGGACTATTTCCACTATTTATATGTCATTTAATGTTGCTTTGATTTGTTGAGGGTGGAGGATGAGTATGTGGAAGAGTTAATAGTGGTGCCTTTTATTTGTTAACAGAAAGGCTAAATGCTGGAGACCCTTTTCTATTTAGTTTTGAGGAGAAAGCTTGATGACTGAATCCTCCCTTTCTTTCCCTCCACTCACTTTTTTGATGTTTGCCTACAACTTAGATTTCCAGACTTTCCAGGGCAGGGCTGACACATTTTGACTTATGTAATGTGCTTCCTAAACTGCTGTGTATCAAGTCATCTGTGTACAATTAAAGATATACATACAATATTTTTTCTAGACCACGGTGTCCAACCAGTTCTGAACTATCCATACTCAACCAGCTAAATAGCCACATGTGGCTAACATGTTGGACACCACAATTCTAGAAGATTCCAGCCAATCAAACCGCTCAACTTCCTAGAATACTCAACATCCCTAGAATATCTGATTAGTCAAATAGGCAGCCGACTGACATCAATTAATCAGTCAATTGAATAGCTTGATAAGTCTTCAAATGTCTGCTACTGAGCCAAACAAAGCATTTGAACACATTTTGGTAATATTGATGCCAAATATTTGTTCATATTTTCATAGCATTTCAGATCTATTTCAGTCATCCTCAAGAGTTTACCTTTTTACCATTAAGTCAGTAAAAGGAATAACTTATTAAAAGTTGTCTTCAGTTTGTCTATTTACTTTATGTAGTAATACTTTGAGTGTTATCTGAAACTGAAATACTGTTTACAGAAAACAGTTTCCCTTTATCCATTTAATGTCTTTTTGATATTGGCATCACTATAATCAAATTTCTAGCATTTGCAAAGCATTGTCTCCTGATTAAAAAGCTTCAGTGCACTTACATGTATAGTATTTCACTTTGTCATTCACTGGATGATTTTTAAAGACACATTTTTAAATAGTTTACATCAGTGAAGTTTAATACCTCTCAAATCTAACATTTTAAAACCACAAAATGCAATTCTCAGAGACACACTTAACAAATGCATAGTAGTGAAGGGATTCCATCATTAAAAAAAACAAGATTATGTATAGGCTTGAGATACCTTATTACAACAGCTAAGATGGATGTTTATTTTTTACAGATTCATATTTCATTTTTCACAATTGCATAAAGTTGAGGATAATCATGTTAATGATAATATACCTTGAGATTCAAAGTGATAAACATTTATCACCATTATAAAGAAAATTGTCAACATCACTGTCAAACGTTAATATCTTTAAATCAAACTGAGTTCTCAAGGAACATTTTTCTGTCTCTGCCAATCTGTAAATGTTGATTTTCATCTATAGAAATATTTACATGTGTGTGCATGGAAGGGTGTGCTTGTTTTTTGAAACTGGATTTTTACCAACATTTATTAATAATCATCTAATTCTTCCAACCTTGTCACACTGTAGATACAGCTCATTAATCTCTGCATTAATCATTTTCTCATTGAAATTTTTATGTTAACTTTGTATCAAGTCCTTTTAGCATTGTAATAAGTCTTTAGCTTTGTTGTATTAAATCCTTTTATATAGAAACTTTGTACACTTTCAGTTAGAACATAGAAACTTTGTATTAAGTCTTTTTACATAGAAACCATGTATCTTCTAGACTTTGTACCCCCTTTTTCTTAACTGATTGTCCTGTTGAGTGAATGAGGTGGGAATGGACTAGGCAGGGATACTCAAATTTGGAAGCCCCTGGGGCGGGGACAATGATACTCACAGCACAGGTGGAGGGCCACAATTTTAAGTGTGGTTGCATGTACATGCAAATAGCTTCTTTCACACTGAGACATGAATACAAAGATTAAAGCAAGACTACACAAAATACAGGCCCTGTCAAACTCAGTTCTGCTGATATTAATAAAATGCAATATTTACCCAATTTCCACCCATAGGACAACACTTTTAATGAGCAATGACAGTCCAGGAATTTAACTACTAAAATGCATATCAACAGAAGACCACTATAGTGACTGCTTTTTGACATGGGCCACGTGTTGAGCAGCCCTGGGATAAGGCATGAAAGACAAGCACCTCCCTGCACTTGCAATGGTTAGAGAGGGGTGGAAGCCAGATCCAAGAACAATGAGAAGAACAATGGGACCTGTGAAGTGGGCTTCTTGAAAGAAGACTGGACACACGGACTCCTTGGAAGTCAGCAAGTGCCTGCTTTTGGAAGCACCCTCTTTGAAGGAGAATGTGGCAGCATTGAGACACCACCTAGAAGAAGGTGCCACAGATGTCTAACTGCATATGCATATGACTCTCACAGATGATGCATATTCACGTGATGACTAACTGCTGGAGATCTGCAGGAGAGGGAAGACACTGTAAATCTAAGGCATCTTGTAGATGGACCCTGGGTTTTTGTCCTGTCAACATGGGAGCATCAATCCGGATCAGCAGGAGCCTGGCTCCACCCCTATCCCACCTAACTCACCTGGCCAGTGCAGTCAGGAGGAGCAACTATTGATAACAATAAGTCGGGGTGAGTGGGTGAGAGATATGCATATGCATATTATAAGTGTTGACTACTATATGTGTGTATTACCAATAAATGTGGCGTTTTGCCTTCTCCCCCTGAAAAGATCCCGTGCAGTACTTTTAAATACAACAATACTGAAGTAGCAGCATTGTATTTGACTTAATATGCTATGATTTAAGCACAGCATATTGTAAGAAGCAATGATTTTTGAAACACATTGGGGTTAATTTACTTTAAGTGACAAATACAACATCTTTATTTCATTTTTTCAGTGGCAGATTATAAAACTGAAACAATATCCATAACTCAGTTTTTATTTTTAAAAACAGATTATCTATATAAGTTTCCACTTGTTAGGCAATCAACAAATCTCAGGCTGCTAGGTTAACCTGAAAGACTAGTAGATGAGTCTGATTTGCCAAAATACTAAGCATGCCCCAGGCACAACTGAAGTCAATAGGAGCTGTGCTTTGAACTTATTAAGTGTAGCATATCGAATGCTACATTCATCTAAAATAGTCAGATCATAGGTTTCTCACATTGGACATCTAAAATTAGTAGCAGCTTTTAACCATCTCTCTCTGTCTCAATTCCCCATTCATGAACTGGGGAGAATACCCTTCATCTCATGGGATGTTGACATAAATTCATAGTAATCAGGATACTTTATACATATTCATGTATGCAAAAGCCCATGTGGAAATCAATAATTGTGTCTTCAGATCAGGGTTTGACTAGTGTAAGACATGGGGCCACAGTCTGAACAATGAGAAAAATTCATCCCATGAGCACTTTCTATTATGGGCACTAATGAGGTAGCATGTTGAGGAAGACAGCATGGGATAGTACAGTGAGAGATCTTCATAATTTATCAGGACCTAACTGTAGTTAACCTTTATTCTTGCAGTTCCTAACTTTTGAGTGCTTGATTTTGCAAGCTTAGGGATCTTTTATTGTGGTTTGTATTTAATTAGGTGTTTTGTCAATTTGTTTGGAGAAACTCACTTATGTATGTATGGAGAAGTCCCACTTAAACTAATGGACTGATAGTAATAGTAGGCTGCCATCCTCTAGCAGTAGAGGAATAATACATACAGATTTTCTCAGTGGGTTTCACAGATATTTGCTGACATCAGAGGAATGATGAGACTCAGGAATGTTGGGATACCAGGCATGAGCTGAGAATCAGTGGATTCCCAGCTTGTGCCTGGTCCTCTCTCCCCCACCCCAGCTGCACTTGTGCTTTTTCAAGTGGTGGCTCTTAATACATTTAAAAGGCAGAGCCACATGAGCCCGGATGCAGCTCTGCAGTTTCCTCCCCCTTATCAATTAGTCAATGAAAATTCCATTGACTAGTCAATTAGATGATTAAACACCATTTAACATCCCTAGTGTAAGGAAGGATTGTCAAAAGGGGATGTTGTCACTAAAGCAGAGTGGCAAATGTCTGAAGATATTTTTGCAATAAGATATTCACTTATTCAAGTGGCCAATGACTGAAAACACTCAAGTAATTTCCAAAGGAAATCAGAAGAAAAAAATTATTACTTTCTGATAAAATCCAGCTCCTCCTAAAAGTATTATTTTATTTTTAATGCAATAATTCCATAATTACTCAATACAAAAAGGTATTATACAAATCTCTGCACATGTAAACACCACTAAATCTTTAAACAGTCAAATAACGTTGGCTGACTTGGTACCTTTTCTCTATCATATGAAAAGCTTGACTTTGGGAATAAACTGATGGCTCTTCCAAATTCCAGCGTAAAATAAATGGTATATCCTGAAGTGTTGCTTTATTATTTATCCGCATCACAGTGGAGCAGTCCAGCTGTGACACAGTGAGACTGTGTTTAGAAAGACGCATACTTCATAATTCCATATGGGCATCTGGACAACAGCTCACTGAAGAGATTTTCCCTTCCCACTCAAATTGAGAAACTAAAAAGCTGATGTCAGCTCTAAAATTAGCCATCAGCCTATCCTCAAAGCTGGTAACAAGCAGCAGCTGACGACAATGAATCTACTGACAAGATTTTTCCTGACAAAAATCAGTGGATGGGATTCTTGCCAGGTATCCAGGAGGAGCGTATGGTACAGAGCCCATCTGTTATACCGTAACTAAAACAAGAACATAGAACATTTGGTAAAAGAATATGTCTAAGAAAGAGCTGGAGCAAGATCTAATAATTAAATATATTAGGCGCACAAAGCCTTTTATGGCTGCACTGTCTTTCCCACATATAGCACTTAACGCCTGTAATAAATTGGTAATTATTAATCAAGGTTTAAGTCCGATTTATTTCCTTCTCAGAGTATAAACTGTGGGTATTCAAGTGTCCTGAGGGAAAAAAGTGCTTCAGAACATATTGTTGTAAGCCAAAATAATGTGGGCAATTTCTATTTTAACAAGTTTATTCATCTAAAGTATTCTATTTCAAATCAGCATGCATACACATGGAAGTGATATTACTAACTGACTTTTTAATTTTTAAGCCTATAGGGAGATGGAGAATTTTCACACACTACATATTACTGTTACCAAAAGAAACTCCAAAAATGTTATATTAGGACACTTTTCTGAACGAGGAAATAAAAACTATTTGGTTCTGTACATCAATGCTATGTAATGAAAGCTTTTGACTACAAATATTTTCTGCCCTAAGAAAAAACAGACTACATTTACTACCATTTTCTTTTGCATGAAGTATGCATACCTTTTAGATTAATTCTGTCCTGTAAATGGCACCATGTTAATGCTACAGACTTAAACCTAGGTGGAGAGTTTAACTATAGCAGAATATCACTATTATGCAGCGCAACCAGGAAAACCAAGGAAGGACCTATCTCTTCATTGAATAAATAGCACTTCAGGATAATGAACACTTGAAAAAGCAAATTCGAAATTTTACAAATATCAGAAATAAAAAAAATATGATTTAAGATTAAGGAAAATTCTGATATTAAGGAAAAAGCAAGATTTAAGTGTGCTGTCTTTACATGAAGAATTATATATTTGTGAAAAGGCACAGAACTGAATTTTATCTTTAATCCTGTCTGTTACAGTATGTGACATTCAATGTCAACTCACTCTATATTTTGCCAAAAAAAGCTTAATGCATGAAATTTACTTTAATAATTTAATTCATGGGGTCACAATTGCAGAGATAAAGGGTAGGCAGGTTTAGAGGTGATAAGGAATATACAGGGAGGTTAAATTGAGGGATACAGATTAGGGATGTTAAATAGTGGGAAATTCCATCGACTACTCCTCAACTAGTTGATAAGAGGGGAAAACTGCAGAGCCACAGTGGGGTAAGTTCCCGGCCCAGGAGCTAATCCTGCTACGACACTGCCTTTTAAATGTATTAAGAGTCACCAACCTCTTAATACATTTAAAGAGCAGACATATGAGGGAAGATCACACCCAGTCCCGTGCTACACCTCTGCCTCCCCTGCCCTCATCCTGGAGCTAGTGCTGGGGGGAAAACCAGCTTTTAAGCCGGTTTTAAACTGGTTAAATAAATTAGAGTATGGGGCTTTTTGAGAGGCATTCTTATGGAATAAATGCATTATTATTTCCCTGGGATTAAAAATTATACTTTGAACTGGTTTTGAACATTAATACTTTAGTCACACGATTCAGCCAACAGCATTCAAAACACGGTACAGGCAGTCCCCGAGTTACGTGGATCCGACTTATGTCAGATCCCTACATACGAACGGGGCTTTTCTCGCCCCCCCGCCCCCAGCCTGGTTTTCTCCCCCTCCCCTCCCAGCAGACCAGGCAGCGCCCCAGCTGCTCTGCCCCAGGTGTCCCCAAGTCAGCCGTTGCTGAAACTGACCAGCAGCTGACTACAGGAAGCCCAAGGCAGAGCTGCTCTGCCTCAGGCTTCCTGTAGTCAGCCGCTGGTCAGTTTGAACAGCGGCTGAATCTGGACGCCAGTTCCGACTACATACAAATTCAATTTAAGAACAAACCTACAGTCCCTATCTTGTACGTAACCCAGGGACTGCCTGTATGGTTAAAACACAGCTCCCCCAATCTTTACAATAGAGCTAATCCTGTAGCAAGATAGAGCCACTGGAATTAGTTGGACTAGAGAACACAACATTAGGACCAGAAGCTAGCATTGCCAGCTTTCAATAGGCAGAAAACTGAACATACCCTTGTCTACCCTATTTCTCACCCATTCTAAAGCCCCCCCACCCACTCCACTCTGCTTCCCTCCCTCTTCCCTTGCTCACTCAATCGTTTTTGTCAGGCTCAGATGAGAAGCGGAGTGCGGATTCTGTCTGGGAATTGCAAGCTGTGGGGTGGAGATAGATATGAGGGATTTGGGTGAAGGCTCTGGGCTGGGGTACAATGGGATGTTTGGGTGCAGGATTCACACAGTTCTTACCTCATGTGGCTCCTGGGAAGCAATGATATCTTCTCCTGGTTCCAGTGGCTCTGCTCACTGCCTGCACTTGCAGTCACCATCTTGTCCGAGCCCACTGGCCAAGGTTCCTGGCCAATGGAAGTGGCTGAGCTGGCACTGGGGGCAACATGCGGAGCCCATAAGGTCACTTTCCAGGAGCAATGCGAAGCCGGGTAAAGAGTCTGCCTGCACCACAAACCTGACTTTTAACAGCCCAATCTGCAGTGCTTAGTGGCCCCACTAGTATCTCTTTTTGAGCAAGTATTCTGGTGGAAACCAGATGCCTGGTACCTACCGGAAGCTTCAGCTTCACTAGACTCCTGTATCATTTACGGAGATTAAATGTTTTTAAATCTATATATTTCAGAATATGTCCATTTGTTAAAGAACTTCTTCTGCATGGTAAGAGCTAGACCACCACCTTTGGTAAACAGCTTCCTCTTACCATAACTTAAAGCAAAATAAGGGCTTGGTTGTGCCAGGAAAATGGGATGTGCCTAGAAAGAGATTACACCTCAGAAAACCATGCAGAAAATAGACAATCACTAGGCAGATGAAAAGGGGCATTGCCTCATCCCTGAAGCACCTTTAAAGGAGGGCAAGGTGGGCTCTGGCCCCCCACACACACTAGTATGTGAACATTACTGTCCATTCCCCTTCATCAGGGAGCAAGAAGAAAGTGCACAGTTTTCTGCATTCCTCATTCTGGCTGGGGAACACAGGGGGAAGACAAACCTGTATTTTTGGTACTAATTTTGCACTATTTCCATTTCCATGGCAGTCCAAAAGAGTTTTAATCTGAGCCAAGGTAAGAAATTTGTTTCTTTTCCTTCCTGTTTTCAATTTAAAAAGCCATTTCTAAAAGTAGGGAATGGACTCTTTCAACCCTGAATTCCAATGGTTCTCTCAAATTAATTTCTTTAGTGGGCAGGATAGCTCTATATATTGGTGCATTACAGTGTTAATCCTATTGTACACTAGAGAGAAAATAGAAATAGTAACCACTGAAGTGAATACTGTGTTCTAACAGAAGAGGGAGGGTCACTCCTCAGAGAGCTTAGAGAAACATTAACTAAATTACTCTAGACCTGACACTATGCACCAAATTGCTTCATTAATTTCCTAATGCTGGTGTCTAACCCAGATCTCTGCAGAAGCAAAGGGAAGCATGTTGCAATCAAATGCCATTTTTATACTGTTTAAAACAGAACAGATAGGCGTAGCTATACAATGTCAATATGAATGTACACATATTCCAGGAAGTTACTTTAGCTGGACATGTTTCAAGTCGTTTTTGACATGGGGGGAAGTGAGGAATAGTAAAAGGTAAAGTCTCTACTTTTAGTACACCTTCAAGCATTTACTTAAAGATAGTTAGTAACACTGCTGCTGCAACCTGTGAAATCCTGGTAGCTGAACGCAGGTGGTAAAATAGTGGAAAAAGAAGTGAAATAGCTATTTTCAAGGAAACTAAATTTTTAAAAAAGATCTGGTCATACAGGAAGCTAGTTTCTTCTTCTACCTTTCCTCACCATAGACTCCCGCTTGCCTTGATAATTAAAAGCAATGATAATTTCAGATATATGGAATTGTGATTAACATCTAAAGACCATACAAGAAAAGAATGGTTTTCAACCTGTGGTCTGCAGATCCCTGGAAGTCCACAGAGTATAAGGATTTTAATGTGGTCTGCAACTCCATTGGAATTTTTTTTAGGGGTCCAAAAATGAAAAAACGGTTGAAAGCCACTGGTCTGAAAGTTATGATAATTTATGATTGTTGAAAAACTTACAAGTTTAGACTCAAAGACTTACTGAAAACACTCACCTGTGAGACACTTTTTATTAACAGTGCAAGTGAAACTGTCATTCAATAACAAGGAAGTGCTGTCTTGAACACTATGATTGAAGGCTAAGTCCGCAGTTCTGTTCTACTTTTAGGAAAGTAACAGCCATATGTATAAACTGTTTTCAGTTAGAACTAGGCATATTAGACCTATATCAATAGGGAATACTTCTTGAGTTTTAACCAATATAAATAAAAAGTCAACTATATTTGATATAATTTATGAATGGATAATCAAATTCAACCTTTGGATTGGACTTAATACCTCAAACTTCACTTTGAAGCAAAGTTCTGTTCAGGTAGCTACTGCACAAAGGGGGCTTAATGGGCTACAAATATTCTGGGAACAAATTACACACCATTATTTTATTCTAAAATATATTGTTTAAGAAAATAATAGATCCATATGTAAAGGTCATGCTAGCTTTAGAATTTAAGAACGCTGTTAGTATGCAATCGAATACTCTAGCTCTTCTAACAATGGATAATGTGTGCTCAAACAACAACATGAGCAGATTTGAAGACATTTTCCTCAATGAAAATACGATATTAAGTCACCTATAATTCTTAAGCAAATGTATTCTTTTGTAGAATGCAATCAAACACCCAAACTAGCCACAAGTATATATGAAAGTACATGCAGCACTCTTTAAACTGATCTTGGGGCAGTGATTCTCCCGGGGGGGGGGGGGGGGGAAAAAGAGATTCAATACTTAAAACAAATCAAACACATCAGGCATATACCGTTGGGAGACCCTTCAATAAAAAAATACACTAACAAAAACCCAGCATGAAACCAAGCTCCCAAATGGAGTGCAGAATAGCTCTCGCCTGTGGAATAGTGTTTATATACTGTACAATTTAAATTTTCACCCTTTTAACAGTCTTAATACTGACCAAAGTTATTATAAATCATCATACATTAGGACAATGGTGAATTGATCATGTGGGGAAAAATATCAGAAGGCTAGTAATTAAACTGAAAAAATCTTAAATTTAAAAGACATGTATCGTGGAAGCAGTCAGAGGATAATTTCTGTTGAATTTGGACAATAATATAAATGGAGTTGGGATTTTTTTTAAATCTGTATATCTGTATGAATTGCACCTGTTTTGGATTTTTTTTCCCTTCGTAAGCAAAGTCATGACATGGATGCAAGCTTCTAATCTATCTTGTATGTAATAGAACCACTTGACACACTACAGCTCCCTGCCATTGTCCAATCCCTGAATCCCCAATGACAGTAAAAATAAATGCAGCATGATCCTTAAAGGAAATCTCATGAAGTCACTTATTTTCAGGCATGGCTCCACCTCACCTCTGGTTTGGCTGACCTACTATTGATAAATAATGTAGTTCAATCTTTGATAAAGTGAATGGTGCACAAACTATATACTGTTAAATGAACAGCTGAGAAACACTCTCCAGCATAGTAATCTTTACACATCTTGTAACAGGGAAGTTCAGACTAGAACAGTTGGTTATCAGTTGGTATTTATTTAAACACAAAAACTGTTTCTCAGCAATCCCAGACATTTTAGGAAATCCCAGACATCCCATCATCTCAGGCATTGGCACACTTAACAGCAGGATTATCCAGTTATATTGACTCTCTCCTTAGACCCTATAGTACCAGCACTCCGAGTTATCTTCGAGACACCACCAACTTCCTGAGGAAACTACAGAACATCAATAATCTTCCTGAAAACACCATCCTGGCCACCATGGATGCAGAAGCTCTTTACATCAACATTCCACACAATGATAGATTACTGGCCGTCAAGAACACTATCCCTGATGACACTACTGCACACCTGGTTACAGAGCTCTGCAACTTTGTCTTCATCCACAACTATCTCCAATTTGCGAACAATTGATATCTTCAGTACAGCTATGGGCACCCGTATGGCTCTACAATATGCCAAAGTCTTTATGGCACATGTGACGGCGCGTTGGGGGTCCCCCGTCTCCTGCACCCTGAAATGGCACAAACAGACTGCACCAGCCGGTGGAATAGACGAAGTTTATTGCCTCTCCAGGATACTGCACAGCACAGATGGGATCTGGTCACAGAGCTGGGCTAGGATGCCTCAGGCCCCCTTGAGATGGGGGAGACTGGGCCCCTAAACTCCAGCCCCTTTCCCTAGTCTGTCTCCTCCATGCTTCCAGCCAGCCAGCAACCAACTAACCCTCTTCCAGCCCTGCCCCTCAGCCAGGGCAGCATTCCACCTTCCTTTGTTCCTCTCCATGGGGGGTGGCTGGCCATACTCGTTTGCATAGTGACTCATCCTGTTTTGCTGGGTCGTGGCAGCCAGTGGGGCCACCCCAGAGCCAGCAGCATAGAAACCAGCCAGGTACCCCCACTACGTCACAGCACACCTCAAATGTTTCCTTAGCTCTCATCCTCTAGGACCCTTACTCTACATTAGCAACATCTTCATCGTATGGACCCACAGGAGAAGATCCTTAAAGAATCCCATATAGGGATTTCAACAACTTCCACCCCACCATCAACCTTAGCTGGGACCAGCCCACACAAGAGATCCACTTCCTTGACACTACAGTATATTTCCACCACCTTATACTGGAAACCTACTGACCAGTGCTCTTACCTACATGCCTCTAGCTTCCATCCAAGACGCATTTCCCAATCAATTGTTTACAGCCAGGCCCCAAGATACAACCAGATTTGCTCCAATCCCACGGGGACAAACACCTACAGGATCACTATCAGGCATTCTTAAAACTCAAATATCCACCAGGGAATTGAAAAACCAGATCGACAGAGCCAGACAAGTACCGAGGCATCAGTTTCAAGAAAGGCCCAATAAAGAAAACAACACAACATCACTCACTGATCATCAACTTAAACCCCATCCAGCACATCATTAACAATCTACAACCAACCTGGAAAATGACTCCTCACTCTCATAGACCTTGGGGGACAGGCCAATCCTCACCTACAGACAACCCCCTAACCTGAAACAAAATTATTTCCAGCAACCATGCAGCACACCTCAAACATATTCACCCAGGAATCCACCCCTGCAATAAAATCCAGTGCCAACTCTGTCCACACATTTACACAAGTGACATTACACAAGATCTAACCACATAAGCCACCACATCAGGAGCTCACACAACTGCACATCCACTGATGTGATATATGCCATCAAGTGCCAGCAATGCCCCTTGGCTACATATATTAGCCAAACTGGACCTCCTCTATGACAAAGGATTAAGGGACACAAATCAGATGTTCGAAATGGTTGCATAGAAACCTCCTGCTCAGTTACTCACTCAAGCACCTGGGAGAGCAGACAAACATTTGAAGTTCTGCAAGCCTTTAGCTCTGCAGGAAGGATGATTTGGCTGCTGGTGGTAAGTGGCACTCTAGCCCCTCCCTCCTCCAACCCTCTTCCTCCCCACTCCTGCCCCACTATTCCACATGTACCCCGATCTCCTGCCTGAGATTACAATCCCAAAACCCTGTATCCAATTCCCTGCCCTGTCACAACTGCCTCCGTCCCTCAAACTCACTCCCAGACTCCATTTTCCCTCCTGCACCTCAATCCCTTACCCCAAACTCTCTTCTGCACCAACCTCCATGCCAGACCTCACATCTCCTCCATTAGAATCATAGGACTGGAAGGGATCTTGAGAGGTCATCAAGTCCAGCCCCCTGCCCTCAAGGCAGGACCAAGCTCCATCTACACCATCCCTGACAGATGTCTAACCAACCTGTTCTTAAATATCTCCAGAGAGGGAGATTCCACCACCTTCTCTTAGCAATTTATTCCAATATTTGACCACCCTGACAGTTAGGAATTTTTTCCTAATGTCCAATCTAAACCTCCCTTGCTGCACTTTAAGCCCATTACTCCTTGTTCTGTCCTCAGAAACCAAGAGGAACAAATTTTCTACTTCCTCCTTGTGACACCCTTTTAGATATTTGAAAACCGCTATCATGTTCACCCTTAATCTTCTTTTTTCCAAACTAAACAAGCCCAGTTCATGAAGCCTGGCTTCATAGGTCATGTTCTCTAGACCTTTAATCATTCTTGTCACTCTTCTCTGTACCCTTTCCAATTTCTCCACATCTTTCTTGAAATGTGGCACCCAGAACTGGACACAGTACTCCAGCTGAGGCCTAACTAGTGCACAGTAGTGGCCCTTGACCACTTACCAAAATCTTGAAGTGGCCCCCCAACAAACATTATTGCCCACCCCTGCATTAAAAGCTAAGCATCAGGTACTTACAGCCTACTCTATTAGCCTCATTTAGCATAGACTAATTGACACTATTCTTTTTCCTTCTCTTTCCCTCCCCATCCCCGCTTTTTCCTCTTATTTATATGTACCCTGGACTCCTTACCCTTTACTTCATCTGAAGTGGGTTGTGTCCATGAAAGCTCATGATACCATCTACATTTTTGGTTGGCCTCTAACATGCTGCAGAACTATTTTTTGTTTTTAAGTATTTTCAGTTAGAGTAAGACGGCTACCCTCTGAGACTGTCTTAGCACGTGTCTGTTAAAATTAAAAACTCTTAAGACAGATTCCTTAAAATTGTGGTCAAAACTAATTTGATATACTTGTTTGCTAGCACATTGCACCTCTAAAGACTTCAAACCTTAAAGAAACAGTGTGGGTTTGCATTTGTGTCACCAGAACATTTTTTTTTTTTTTTTGGCCACCCACTCCCTTTTCCAGTCATCTGAAGCTACAGTCTGGCCTTTCTCCTGCCCTTCACACACAAACAGTCCATTTACAATGGAGCCAACATTTGAAAGTAATTATAGGGACTTTTATGAGAGAAATATGGACAGTTCTCAACTCCCACTGAAATGCCATAGCCTTCCTGAGCCAACAGGGGAAACAGAGCATGAGCTTTCAAGAGAAATTTCCATGGGACTAAAAATTTTTAAGTTCTTGCTGTAATAGTAAAATGTATTGGAATATTTTTCTCCTCACACAATATGGCACTTTGAAATGTAATTAACCCAGTCAGAAATGCAAAATTCAGGCCCCTTATTTTCCGAACCAGTATTCACAACCCTTGTTGAAAACCTTAACATTTTTATTGAGAAGGAAAACAAAGGCCACCTAGGTATTCGTCTATAAGTTTATAGAGCCAGGCGCAGTGGGATCAAAGAAATGGTTCATAAAGAACATCAAAGCAGAGTGTTCTAGACACAAGCAGGGAAATGGTAGAGCCAAGTGGGAGAAAGAACCAACAAAGTCTTGAAAACTCAGAGAAATTAAGATGTATAAAATAATGTTTAAAATGCCCAAACTATAATGTCCACAAGCATCAGAGCAGTGAGACACATTTTATTGGGGTTAGGGGAGATGAAAGCCTAACACATCAGCAAGTCAAGGAAGATGGAACTAAACTTCTGGTTCCTGTAATGCAAGAACAGCTTAGGGAAAAAGCTATTTGGTTTTTAAGACAGTTCATTCCTCATACTTGTAAGAGGAACAAGTCCTCTTCCACTACTTGTCAAGCACAAGTCAATATTCTTTAACATATGAACATCCAGAAAGAAAAAAAGTAATAGTGGGTTGTTTTTCCTCTTTGCTAATATACAATAATGGGAGGTCTTCTAGAAAGGTGTAAAAAGGGATTCTTGTTTTCACTATCCAATTGGCAGCTACAACCAAAAACTAACTATATAAAACTCAGAAGGCATTTCCTATTACACTTAAGTAAAAGGAAATGTAAATAGTTTAAAGTATTTCAATAGAATTATTGTAAAAGGATTAAGCACTACTAAGGTAAATCAAGCACAATTTCAATTGTAGTTATGAATTATGGATTAAGTCATTCTGATTTTGTTTGTTCACTGCCTCTATAGATATTTCCAGCCCTTTGTAGGTAAGTAGCATAGAAGGCAATTCAGACCCTGTGTGTTTTGCCGCTATTCATCTATGTATATTAGGGATGTAATGAGTAGTAAAGTAGCTGACTACTCTCATTTGCCCCTCCCCCACTTTGATACAAGGGGGGAGGAGAAGCAGAAGCCAATGCTGGGGAGGAGCCATCTTAAAAGCTGGTTCCTCCCAGCACGGTCTCTGTGGTTCCGCCTGCTCCCCCCTTCTGTGCTGTTGTTTCTATCAGAGACAGCAGCAGGAGT
Source organism: Pelodiscus sinensis (assembly GCF_052426305.1). Taxonomy (NCBI): domain Eukaryota; kingdom Metazoa; phylum Chordata; order Testudines; family Trionychidae; genus Pelodiscus; species Pelodiscus sinensis. The sequence goes on from NC_143053.1 coordinate 119,508,614, forward strand.
GGGGGAAACAGAGGATGCTGCCATGAAGCCACCGCAGCCCATGGCAGGCCCAGGTTCACCAAAAGCAGAGGCTGCTCCATATACCATGGAGCAGCTTCTGTCCATTTGGGGAGGGGAAGTGTCCAGGTGAGGAGCCGGGACCCCCTGTGAATGGGCTGCTGCCGCAGCAGCCTCGGTTTGCAGTCAGCCTCTGCTGCTAGGGAAAGGGGCTGCTTCACGGCAGCAGCCCCTGTCCACGGGGTGAGGGGAGGGAGGGAGTCCCAACTCCCTGTTGAGAACCCCGCAGAGAAGGGCTGCTGGACCCAGCCAGAGCCAGGAGTGAGCAAGCCTGGCTCCGTCCAGGCTCACACCAGGTCCAGAACCACTGCGGCTCTGCATTTTAAATATAGTAAGAGCTGACCCGGCTATATTGCTTTATCCATGATTATTTGTAAATTTACTATCCCTTGTTACATACAATAGAAGACCATTGCACATGATAGTAATAGATATTTTATTATCTGGAACAGCAGAAATAGATAGGAATATGATTGGCACCCACATCTAAGTCAACAGCTTGCCAAGACGTTAATGATGCAAGATGAAGAAAAGTCACACATCTAGTTGTTGTAAGGGCATCTCTAATATAGTAGAGACTACCACAAAGGAATACAGTAGTCTCAAAAATATTTCCTATAAAAGCAGTTAGCAACTGTTGGGTTATTTTTAATATAAAATTGGAAGAGTAATCATAGTTATGTTCCTGAATTACCATGTTATCTTACTATGCACATTTTATTACAAACTCTTAAATAAGCTCTATAAAAATACAGCTAAGCACCCTCAAAAAAACTGAATTTAACTTCAAACATATCAACTTGCCTAATATAACCACTATCATTACACTGATAGTGAAGAAAGATGGAAAATGTAATTCCAATAGGCTATACAATGTAATTGGATTAAGAATTTAATATAATAAATGCATCAGTCAGATCTGGTCACTTTTACTTGTGCGGACTGGTTCTCCATGAGTACCTTGATTGATTTTATATGGACTACTTATAGAGCAACCAGCTCAAAGGTGACAAAATCAGTCCCTAGAATAGAGTCTGAGCATTTTGCTAGCAGATTCTGAAATTCCTTGAAATATCCTTATTGTAAATGCAGAACCTATAGTTTTCATCTGGATAATCAGTTTTAAATTAAAGTGGTGTGTGTATGTGATGGCAAATGCCAACTGCAATGTAAATGATTGAGCACACAGTCATTCCAAATATACAGCTTCCCTATCACATTTCCCAGGTTAGACATTTAAATATTAACTAAAACTTATATAAAGTGGTAATAATTTAAACCATACCTTCTCAACTATGGCTAATTCAATTATGCAAGTACAGCATTATTATTTAGACAATTTTAATATCTATAGAGATGAGGTGTGTTTAATTTGCAGAGTGTTACATTTCACTGTAATTAAATTGATTAAATAGACAACTAAATATGTTATGTGATAAAGTTAAGCAATGCTAACACATACATGATTTTGTGTGGCACATCTGTAGTACGTTATTTAAAAAAAGTCTCTAGCTCCTTATCTGATCGAAATGTTCATTTCTGCTTTGAAGGGGCAGGTTTCTAAGATACCCTTCCAAACTAATTTGGAGAAGAATCAAAATAAGTTACTTGGAATTTCACCTACATTTCACAATTTTTTTTTAATCATGTCTGTAACAGCATGCTTGTAGTGGAAATCTTACTTGGTATTAGATTACAGAATATGAAATGACAGTAGATGGTAAGATAATATATTTTATTGTACCAACTTCTGTTAGAGAGAGAGAGAAGTTTCCACACTTACACAGAGCTCTTCTTCAGAAGCATGATGCACTACTAATGCTTGAGTACAAAAATTTTACTTGCACACATGATATTCTAGACACAGGTAATGTTAAGATGGTTATGGTATTGAACTCTTATCAGTAACTTGTGTACTTCTTCAAAATTTACCTTTAAAAATGCTTATTGTTCTAAACAAACTATTTTAGCTCTGCAAAACTTGAAGGAAGTAGTGGCATCAGATAGTTGAATAAAAGTGGTTGCAATAATAAAAATCAACTTAATTACTGTGTTAGTGACTAGGAAATAGTAATAAGCATTTATGAACACCTCAAAATGATCTGGATAAGCTAAAGAAATGGTCTGAGGTAAACCGGATAAAGTTTAGAAGGGACAAATGCAAAGTACTCCACTTATGAAGGAACAATCAGTTTCACACATACAGAATGAAAAGCAATTGTCTAGGAAGTAGCACTGCTGAAAAGGATTTAGGGGTTTGAGTGGACCACAATCTAAATATGAGTCAGTTTGACACTGTTGCAAAAAAGAGCCAACATGATTCTGGGATGCATTACCAGGAGTGTTGTAAGCAAGACATGAGAAGTCATGCTTCCACTCTACTCTCTTCTGATTAGGCCTTAACTGGAGTATTGTGTCCAGTTCTGGTCACCACATTTCAAGAAAGATGTTGAGAAAGACCAGAGAAGAGCAACAAAAATGATCCAAGGTCTAGAAAACATAAGCTATGGGGAAAGACTGAAAGAATCGGGCTTGTTTAGTTTAGAAAAGAGAATACTGAGATGGGGGACGCGATATCAGTTTTCAAGTATCTAAATGGGTGATACAAGGAAGAGGGAGAAAAAAATTTCTCCCTGGCCTCTGAGGATAGGACAAGAAGCAACGGGCTTAAATTGCAGCAACGGAGGTTTAGGTTGGACATGAGGAAAAACTTCCTATCACGGTGGTTAGCCACTGGAATAATTTGCTTAGGGAAGTTGTGGAATCTCCATCACTGGAGATATTTAAGAGCAGGCTGGATAAACATCTATCAGGGATGATCTAGAGTAAGTGCTTGGTCCTGATGCGAGGGCAGAGGACTGGACTCAATGACCTCTTGAAATTCCTTCCAGTTCTAGTATTCTATGATCACACTGTGATCACACAGGAATAGGAACTTCCACAGATACTGTCATGAACAGGGGAAGTGCTAACCAGCATCTGGTGACTAAGGGTTTGACTCAGGTACCTAGCAATGGTGTCAGCCAGGAGGCTGGGAGAGCCAATCGAGATAGTGGCTTGAAATTTGAATTGGACATAGATTCCCTGCCTGCTTTCTTTGGGTGTGAGAGTTAACACCAGAGCTACGTCTACACTGGCCCCTTTTCCGAAAGGGGCATGGTAATTTCAGAGATCGTAATAGGGAAATCCGCGGGGGATTTAAATATCCCCCGCAGCATTTAAATAAAAATGTCCGCCGCTTTTTTCCGACTTTTAGAAAAGCCGGAAAAGAGCATCTACACTGGCCCCGATTCTCCGGAAAAAGCGCCCTTTTCCGGAGGATCTTATTCCTACTTCAAAGTAAGATCCTCCGGAAAAGGGCGCTTTTTCCGGAGGATCGGGGCCAGTGTAGATGCTCTTTTCCGGCTTTTCTAAAAGCTGGAAAAAAGCGGCGGACATTTTTATTTAAATGCCGCGGGGGATATTTAAATCCCCCGCGGATTTCCCTATTACGATCTCTGAAATTAACATGCCCCTTCCGGAAAAGGGGCCAATGTAGACGAGCCCCAGGAGTTGAGACACACAGAATGATTTAAACCTAGGAAGAACTAGCATCCATCCTTTCCCCTCTCCCCTCCCTTCCCCCCACGGAATTTAGGACATGGGAGCGGACTGAACAAAGAGAAAATTAGAAGTGAGTACAAGTGAGTCTAGTTGCAGTCAGGGTAATTTTTCTTTATTTTTGTGTCTATTCCTTCCCTCCCCTCCCCCCCCACCATCTAAGCATTGTGCCAGAGATGTTCTGGGTTTTTTAAATTTGTTTTCCTTAGTTGTTCTGTAACATCTAGCAATCAAGTATACTTTATCAAGTTTACCTTTTGTTTTTTACATGAAAAACACTTATTTTAAAGTAATGATTTGATTCTTGTGTCCTGGAAGGTCTGTCTGTGTGTCTGCATGCCTCTACTGAGGGAGTCAGCTACCAGAGACTGCATCTTGTTTTCTCTTCTTTTTCAAGCTCCTTAGGGGCAAAAGAGCTCAGGTACCCCTGGAGGTGGTTTCAAATGTTCACCCCTGGGTTTTTTTAGGGATCAAAAAGCACTTGATAGAAGCAGTGAAATTCCCAATATCTGTGTATTAGGATTTTATTTTGGGGGGGAGGGTGGTGGCGGGGGGAGTTTTTGTTACCAGTGCCAGGAGATGCAAGGTTTTGAAGCTCTCTTGTGGGCCCCCACCTTCTACATTCATAGTGCCAGAGTGGGGGGGGGGGGGGGAGGGAACAGCCTTGACAATTACATATAAAACTTTTCTGTAAAAGGTTCATAATGTCAGATTCCAAGGCCAGAAAAGACCACTTAGTCTAGCATCCTATGTGACAGGGGGCATAAGATTCAATTCCTAGAGCATCTTTTTTGGGGGAAAAGGGGAAAAAGCAGTCAATCAGTCTTAATTCCAAAATTGTCAGTAGTGGAGAATACAAACACAGTACTGTCTGTACATTGTTCCAACAATTAATTATTCTATTAAAAAAAATCATGCCTTATTTCCAGCCTGAATTTGTCAAGCTTCAACTTCCAGACAGTGGGTCATGTTCTCTGATAAATACTTGTTAATCTCTTTTCAGTCTAACAGGTGACTTGATTTTAATCTGTATGAGGAGCATTCTTTGTTGTGCTTGATTGATAGACTGAAGAACTCAAACTCTATACGGCACATTTTCAAATCTTTTAATCGTTCCTAGGACCCATCTCTAATTCATCACCACCTTTTTTTTTTTTAAATTGTGGTTACAAAAACTGGACACAGCATTCCCAGCAGTGTTCACACCAGTGCTAAATACAGAGGTTAAACACCACCACTTTTCCTCCTCAACATTCTCTTGTTTATGCATTCTAGGAACTTATTAGCTCTTTTAGCCACAGAGTCACTCTGGGAGCTCATGTTCAGCTGATTATCCTTCATGGCTCCCACATCTTTTTTCAGAGTCATTTGTTTACTAAGATATGGCTTCAGGCATGGGGGGGGGGGTGGGAGGGAACCATAGCAAAACTGCTGCAGGTCACCATTACTATTCCACCTTTGGCCATCTTGAAATTGCACACAGAGCAGAACCTGAACTGCACACTGCCTCTCTCAACTCACTGAATCATTTTGGTTAGCAGCCTTTGTCCATAGCTCTGAAGTTCACCTGGCAAATGACTTTTTAAACATCTCCCTGAGCAGATCAGCTCCTCACCACAAGGGAGCAATTACCCACTGAGGCCAGGTCCAAACTACAGGAGAAAAATCAGCTTAAGGTACACAAATAACATAACAGAAGTCAATGTAGCTTAAGCCTCGCTTTGGTTCCATACTTACAGTGGGAGAGTGAGGAGAGAAACACACCCATCAACTTTCCTTACTCCTCCAGAGGAGTAGGAGTTCCAGCACCAACAGGGTTCTCCCGCAGCATTCAATTTAGCAGGTCTTTACTAGACCTGCTAGATTAGCCGCTGGAAGATTGACTGCTGCAGCAGTCGTCCCACAAGTAGAGACGTGGCCTAAAATAATTGAAAGACTGGAACTTACCAAGGCTCAGTCACAACCTCATGGTCTTTACCAAGACAAACAGACCTGTCTCAACTGCTTATTCAGTTTGACAGAGGCCCAAGCCATACATTTTTAGAGAATTAAGCTCACATTTATATAAAAAGGATTGTAGCAGTTAGGATAGGAATGTTAATGGGTAACTGGTAGCTGGGGAGCAGCCCCCGCCTGCTGCCCACCATAGAGGTCTGCTCCAGCAATGTCGGGTCCCCACAAGGATCTGCTGCTTCCAGCCCCGCCTGGGTTGGTAGCCGGCAGCCTTGCATGGGACCAGAAGCAACCAGACTAGAGCAGTCCCTGCCTGCAGTGGGGGGGGGAGGGAGGAGAGGGGAGGGCACTCCACCCCAGCAGAGCAGAAGTAGGCTCCTCCAACTGCTCCCTTTTAATTAGTTAACCAGTTAAACTCAACGTTTAAAGAGTTAACTAATTGACCAAGTTTTCCTCTTCCCATCTAGACATGCATAGCAAAGAAACCCAAGCCTTGTCTACATAAGCATTCCACCCACTGGTCACACACATTGCAGGACACATCCAAAAAAATTGTTAGTATGGGCAAAGTGTTGTCAAGCCACACCATGCTTTATGAAAATCAGTTTGTAAATATGAATTATGGATGTTAAAAAGCAGTTAATTAGCTTTACACTGAAGACCCTGCAGTATGGAGCAGCAGCCAGCTCCCCAGGAGCTAGTGCGTGCCAGAAGCCAGCTTTTAACGACAGTTTGTGGAGTGTACCAGCTCCTGTCTGCTGCCACCCCACACTGATAGCGAGGCAGCAGAGCAGGGTGGCAGATGGCTTCCCACAAGTTGGGACTAAAGCAGAGTTCCTTGTAAGCTGACAACCGCACAGCTGTTTTCTGAGCTCTGCGCAGGTAGGGAGCTCAGCTGACTGGCCATGGGCAGAGCATCATCTCGCTTAACATGCAGCTATGTGGAGGTGATCTGTGTCAAACTGAGTAGCTCCCAGAACAGGTAAAGAAGGGAGATAAGCAGACAAAAGTGGCTGGGGGGAGGGGAGAGGAAACAGAGGGAGGGATAGGCTCAAGTGGAATCAGGGGAGAAGAGTTTGGAGAGTTTCATCTGCACAAGGAGAGAGGCAAGAACTGAGCACTCTCAAGCCTCCTGGGAAGGGGGGAAGATAAGGGGCTGACTGCACGGGGGGGTTGTTTGGGGTGCCCCGACTCACTTGCTGCAGTCCTCTGTCTGGATGGGTTGGAGGGAGGGGAGAAGAAGCAGGCTGCATGGGGTGTGTACCAGGAGGACATTTGCAGAATTACATTTCAAAACAAAGTTTACATTGGTGTTAATGGATTAAGGTAAGAAAAAGATTCTTAACAGATTTTTTTGGAGTGCTACAGCTATCTAAAACTCTGATCTTAATGATTTTTTAAAATTCTGTGTTACTAATTAAATACATAGTATACTGTATTGCATTAAAGGCCAGAGCTTTGCTATGTGGTAGAGCTGTGGCTATTACGAGTCAGAAGCAGCAAGTAGAGATATAAAAGATTAGTCGACTAGTGATTCATCACTTCTCCAGTCTCTTCCCACTGCTGCCTCTATCAGAGAGGAGCAGGGAAGGCAGAGGCACAGCAGAAACAGCACAAGTGGGGACTGAAGCAGTCTCCGCTTGTGCCACTTCTGCTGTGATTCTGCTTTTGAAATGTACAAGAGCCACACTAAGACTCTTGTACATTTTAAAAGGAAACTCCGCTCTCCCTGCTCCTGGAAGGGCTCTTGCTACAGTTCAAAGGCAGAGACGCCCTTATAGACTCATCGAATAGTCGATGGAAATCCCATGGACTATTCAATTAGTTAATCTAAATTTAACATACCTACTAGCAAGTACTAGGTGTGATGCTAGTAGTTGTGTAGGATGAAACCTTATTTGCAAGCTCTTTGAAACATGAACCTGTATACAAACTCTGAAACCATCTATGATTTTTTTCTGGGGCTTTATCTATCTGTGTGTGTGTGCGCACGCACACATACACTTGTTTTGTTTGTATTTATGGTGAATATCCACACATTATCTCAATATTGGTGTTGCAACTAAGAAATTTCCACCTGCCCAAGGATAGAAAATGTTAGCCGGAATACTGGACGGAAACCTGCATGTAACTGTAAATGGTAATTGATAAAGCCAGGCTTATCTGTTAACTATTTAAACCATTATACTATTACATCCCTAATATTAATATGAATAACTAAGACACTTTAGGCAACATGCATCATGTGACATTTTTGAAGTTACAATCTGCTGAATGTGTATAGTCTACTTCTGTGCATGTATCAATCTTGTATGTGAAGTTAGAAATATAGAATGTGACTATGTTTATAATTCGAAATGTGCTATGAGGGCCACTACTGATACTCCAGAAACTTACTGGCTTGGTGCTGTGTATGGTTTTGTTTTTCCTTAGGCTCAAACTATGGTTGATCCTAAAGAGACATGTGACCATGCCCCTCTGTAATAGAATCCATCTTGAGTGGGGTATTTTTCCATGAAGATGGAGAGATAAAACAAAGGATTCCTGCCCCGGGGCAAGTCTATTTAAGGACTAGAAAGCAATCACGCTTTTGTCTTCGGCTCACTTTTTCAAATTGCCTCTCCACCCTAAAATGCCACACAAAGAAATCTGAAAACAAAGAACTATGAAAGATACAAAAAGCTGTAGACCCATTTGAAGGATACAAAAAGCTGTAGACCCATCTCAGTCTCTCAAAGTATATTCCTCAGGTAAAATGCTTCAAAACAATCTCTCAATGTATTGGGCTTAATTAGTTTGTCTCCTTTATTTTGGCTTAGTAACTCACTTTCATCTGACTATTTTCACTTGCAATTATTTTAAATTCTACTTTTTATACCTAATAAAAAACTTGTTTATCAAGACCAGTGTAAATAATTGCTACTTGGAGGTGGGGGAAGCAACTACTGTGCATCTCTGTTTCATTGATTAGGGGGCTAACCTTATGAGTAGAGCCCTGAAAATCCACAAATATCTGCTTTATATCATGGCTCTACTTATAAGCTCTGTATGAAACTTTTATATAGAATAAAATGGATTTATTTGGGGGTTTGGTCCTCTTTGGGGCTCTGTTCCTGGGTACTGTCAAAGCCCTATAGCTGAGCCCTCCAAGAGTTGAGCTGTTTCAGCATTTGTGTTACTCTGTTTGGGGAGCTGTTTCCCCAACTCTGAGCCTTGGCTGTGGGAGATCTTCTACCGCAGCAGGACAGAGTGGTGGGGCATCCCCGAGGGCAGGTAGGCAGGCTCAATGACATGATCAGCGCACCAGGCAACAGTCTCAAGGGGACCTCTGTGATCCAACCAGTGACAAGCCACAGAATATTAGAACCGGAAAGGACCTTGAGAGGTCAAGTGCAATTCCCCTGCTCTCAGGGTAGGACCAATTCCCCTGCTCTCAGGGTAGGACCAAGCACCATTTAGGTCTAGATGTTGATCTAACCTGCTCTTAAATACCTCCAACAATGCAGATTCCAAAGCATCTCTAGGCAATTTATTCCAGTGTTTAACCACACTGACAGTTAGGAAGTTTTTCCTAATGTCCAACGTAAACCTCCCTTGCTACAATTTAAATGTTATAAAACACCTCCGAAGTATAGGAAACCCTCACAGTTTGCAGAATCACTATTAGCAGTTCCACAAATTCATGGGGTCTGTCCCAGTCTAGGGAAGTAATGGCGAGTTGTAGGTACATCTCTGTATTAATCATTTTCTCGTTGAAATTTTATTTTAACTTTGTATTCAGTTCTTTTAGCATTGTAATAAGTCTTTAGCTTTGTTGTATTAAGTCCTTTTATGTGGAAACTTTGTATACTTTCATATACAACATAGAAACTTTGCATTAAATCTTTTTTACATTGAAACCTTGTATCTTGTAGACTTTGTACCCCCTTTTGCTTACTGATTGTCCTGTTGAGTGAATGAAGTGTGAATGAATAAAGCATAAAGAGGAGAGGGGTGGAAGGCAGATCCAAGAACAATGAGACCTGTGAAGTTGGCTCATTGAAAGAAGACTGGACATATGGACGCCTTGGAAGTCAGCAAGTGCCTGCTTTTGGAAGCACCCTCTTTGAAGGAGAATGTGGCAGCATTGAGACACCACCTAGAAGAAAGTGCCACAGATGTCTACCTGCATATGCATATGATGACTCTCACAGATGATGCATATTCATGTGATGACTAACTGCTGGAGATCTGCAGGAGAGGGACGACACTGTAAATCTCAGGCATCTTGCAGAGGGGCCCCGGATTTTCGTCTTGTCAACATAGGAGCATCAATCTGGATCAGCAGGAGCCCGGCTCCACCCCTCTTCCACCTAACTCACCTGGCCAGTGCAATTAGGGGGAGCAACTATTGGTAACAACATGACAGGGTGGGTGGGTGTGGGTGAGATATCATAAGCCTATGATAAGTGTTGATTTCTGTATGTGCTACCAATAAATGTGGCGTTTTGCCTTTTCCCCAACAAGATCCCATGCAGTACTTTTAAGTACAACAGGGTCAGCCCTGCACAGTGAGCTTCTCATAGTTCACAGCCCCACAGTGAGCCTGGGAGTTGCAGGGAGCTCACTGCAGGGGCATTACAAGTTAAGGGCTGATGCACAGAATTTCCCTCAACTTACTCTTATTTATAGTGTCATAGGTGGGTGTACTGCTACAAAAACCTAGTGGCTAACGTTCATGAGAAGTGCCAGAGCAAGTATTCAACTGAAACAGAGCACAACCACATGCCTCAACCCTATTCTCATGGGACCAACTCATTAGAATGAGAGTAGTGCATATCCACCCTGATCCTCTGAATCTATGAGGACAACAAGCCATCTCCTCAAGATGGTGATGAAATTCCAGAAGACAAGATAACATACTATCTAGAAGGGAATGGGTAAAGTAGTAAAGCAACAGTTTTTCCCCCCATTAACTCTCTCCATAATGTGAGCTTGTATCTGGTCACCTTTAGGGACAGCAGATCTGTTCAGAAAGAGCTCTTTCCTCTACACTAAATTTCACTGCAACCAGTGAAAACTCTTTGGCACTTCAAGGGAAACAAACAGATTGGCAGGCCAGATCATAACTGCAAAACTTGGGGAAAAAAATCTGAAATATTTTCGTGATAGAAATGTAGCAGTGTTAGTCTGGGGTAGTTGAAGCAAAATGCAGGACAAAATGCAGGACAACGTCTTTAAAGTGCTACATTGTCCTGCATTTTGCTTGAAATATTTTCCATTGCCTACTGTATACAGTAGTTAAAACTATAAAAGGTCTCCCCCCCCCCCCCCCCCCCCCCAACAGCCCACTGGTCAAATATACTACAATCACATTTCTACATGACAAACAAGTTTATCTGCTCTCAACTACTTCAGAAACTTCACTTGGAAAAAAGCCAAGACCTGCAGCATCCTTTGTCCTATATAGAAGTGTAATTCCATTGGACAAACCAGTTTGACCAGAGAATTTTCATATCATGTTATATATTTCTGGTTCATGCACGGTCATTCTCTCTAATATAGATGTTTCAATTCAATTATAACTTGTAGATCTGGAGTAGTTGCATACCATTATACTTCGACAAGTTTAAATCAAATTAAGAAAAGCCTAACTATTATTCAAAGCAACCTAGAATTAGTCCCTGACCATGGGGAGAGGAGGAGAGAAATCCAACTTGTGTTTAAAACTAAGATACATTTTGGTTTATGACAGACTGTATATTTTCATTTCTTTGCTTTACCTTAAGACTCTGGCACTAGTAAAAGATGCAAGGTGGGCACTCCCAAAGAAGGAAGTTCTCCGCTACAGAGCAGGTGCAGCAAATACAAGTTTGAGTACACATAACATTACTGCAATAATTAATCTGGTGTGGGAGGAAAATGAGCCTGCTCAACAAAGCATATAGAAGCAGGAGTGGCAAAAGAAGTCAAATAGATTTCAGTAGAGTTGCAGCAATCTGCTTAGTAATTTTAACAAAGGATTTTAGCCTGTGGTAAAGGCGGCTTTTGTAAGAACTAGGTTCATGTCCCCTGCTCCTCCCTCTCCCAGCCTCATATGCAACCACAGACTACAGTGACTTTCAGTAATAGGGCTGGAAGGAGGAAAGCTTTGAAACCACTACTTGCTCCTTGACATCTGACATTTGCATAATTGTTTGAAGGCCTAGACCAAGCAGAAACAAGACCATTTCAGTCAGTATGTAGGAGTCCAGAATAGAAGAGGGGCCTGAAAGTTGTTGAGAAAAATAGGCTGTGTGAAGTAGGGATGTTAAATTTTGATTAATCGGCTAACTGCCTAGTCGATGAAGTTTCCATGGACTAGTCGATGGGGGAGGTGGGGAGAGAGAGAAAGACTCAAGCAGTCCCCGCTCCCTCTGGGTCCCAACTGCTGTGCCTGTCTTTTAAATGTAGTAAGAGTCCCATGTGCTACTCAATTAGTTGATGCCGGGCAGACTGCAGAGCCACAAAAGGTTTAGCGTCTGACCTCCAGAGCTTACCCCACTGCAGCTCTCCCTTTTAAACATAATAAGAGCTGCCTGGCTTTTACTCCATTCAAAAAGCAGAGGCACAGCATCTGGATCTGGGTGCAAGCCAGGACAGCTGCTTAGCAGAGTAGAAAGGTGGCTCTTATTACATTTAAAAGGCAGAGCTGCAGCAGGGTTAGCTCCCAATGCAGTTTCCCCCCTTATTGACTAATCAAGTAGTCAATAGAAATTCCATCAACTACTCAATTAGCCGATTAGATGCATTTTAACATACCTAATTTGAGCCTCTCCACTGTTATAGTGATGCAAGACAGGAAATAAAGAACAGAGACCCTGGTATCTGAGTACAGAATTCTACAGTCCCAGTTGCTGTCTCAAAAGTTCTCTTTTTTTTTTTTTAAGGGTACATCATGTAAGCTGACAGCAACCCTGTTCTTCATTTTGTGTTGTTAAATGCAATGTTAGTAGATGCAAGTCAGTACCGTGATTTGACTAATGCAATACAGGCTTTGCACTTACACAGACTGAACTGGCTGTACAACATCCTAATTGAACTAATTCCTCTCTATTTCTCTTCCCATTCCCACTGGCTGGGCACAGCAAACCGCAACCAAGGGATCTACCAGCAGCCATACCTGTGGACACTCAGGTAAATAAAGCATCTGGCAGCCTGCCAACAGGGATAACCCTAGCAAACTGTCTGGCCCAGGAGCCACTTATTGCCTACCCCATCATAAAGTCTTTTACATTATACATCTTATTCTGGGGAATGGCAGTAAGCGCCTAAAATCTGAGCTTTGAGAGTAAGGCCCATCTCCATTAACTTGTGAGACAAAATAAAAGGTTCTGATGGTCCATCCTCTGGAATCTAACAAGTTCCACTGAATAAGGCCTACAAAAATATCCAATAGTATTACACCAGAGTAATGCATATTGGATAAAACGTGTCACTAGAAGGTAATACCACTGTTCAAGTATATTCCCACTAAATCCCAATCTTTCCTCAATAACCATGTTCTGCAGACAAATTCCATCTTCAGTCAATTGTCACTATTTATGTTTTTCCCTTTTGTGTTTCTCACAGAAGTGTCAGTTTCGCACTTTGGTTTCTATTGTTGTGTTGCATACACTGCAACATCCAACTTCAATTATAACGTCATTAGTTCATGTCTACTCACTTTTGTAAGAAGTTTGCTTTTCTCCAAAATATGATAAAAACTTGATCCAAATTGTACTCATTGAACCACTTACATGAGAATTAAAACACAAGATTAAGATGTCTCTTGTAGATCAAGTGCCCTCACATAAACTATATATTAAGATCCAAGTGACCTCATTTTTGCATGTAAATACCAAAGAACCTGCTATAAATAAAGCTGTAAAACTCTACAAAAGGGAAGAGGAGATGCTATTTCCACATACACTATACCAGTTACAAGAGTTTTCTTCCTCTCTTTGATCAATACTAGTTGAGGATGAAGTCAGGTCAGATAGGGGTTGATAAGTAATAGCAGTGGTCATTTCTAATAGAGTGCCAATGCAATACACACTAATGCATCCTTATTTTTAGCAGCATATCAGTGAAACACAGATTGATGCACAGCAGGGAGCGAATATACACTGATCAACAGGACATGAGGCAGCTTACTGTACTTAGCTAGCAATCGAGTAGAGACACGTGTACGGACAGACAAGCAACTCTGTGCCACTCTTCCCCTGCTTAATGACCAGTGTAGAAGCAATTGCATTTGTACTCTTCGCCGCTTCCGTTCCCCCTCCCCAACACTTACTTGGCCAGTGATGCCCGTGATGAGAGCCACTTTCCTGGGATTCATGTCTGCACAGTTGCCTACAGTCAGTGCAGAGCTGGGGCAGGCGTCCTGTGCCATGAGTCTGGAAGGGAGGGGCCGAGTTGCTGCGGTTTAGCAGGGGTGGGGAGGTGACTCAGGTGCAAGAGGTGGAGCAGAGGAAAGATGGCAAGGCGCCGCGTTGCAGCGGGAGGGCAGGGCGGGGCGGTCAAGGTGCCGGAGGCGGAGCGGGCAGGGGCATGGACCAAAGAGGACTAGCTGGAAACTGGGCTACCGGCGAGGGGCGGGGTCTGCCCAGGCTGCCGCTGCCGGGCGTTGGTGCATTTCCGCGTCCCCGCAGCGGCGCCTCCCGTAAGGTGCAGCCTGCACAGGTGCCGCCCCGCTCCGGGCACCAGCCCCAAGCTCCGCGCGCGCACCTGGCGCAGGGACTTTAGGCTCGCGCTCCCAGCGCGCGCGCACGCTCGCTTCTCTGCTTGAAAAGCGGCCGCCGCGGCCTCCGCCAGCCAATCAGGAGCGGCGTCGCTTCCTTAAAGAGACAGGAGGGGCCCCATCACGGAACCCGGCAGCGTCGGGTAAGGAGGAGGCTGTTGGGGGCCGCTGATTGGAGGATGGGCCGGGGGAGGGGGCTACTTCAGGGCTCAGCCTGGCTCGGGCTCCGACGCCAGCCGCGCGACAGCGGCTAAAAGCGAGACCCGAGTTCCTGGTGCTGCGTCAAGGAGGCGACGGGAGCAGGGAGCGACCTCAGCTACGCCGAACGGATGCGCCAGGGAGGCACAGCGCCCCCTGCAGCGTGGAGGAGCGGCTCCCTGCCGCAGGCCTCCGCGCTGTCGGGTCCTTGCCCCAGTGGGAACTAGCAGAGATTCCGGGCGCGCTGGCACGAGAAAGCGAGGATACTGCTGAGCGTCCCTGGCCGCAGTCGGCTTTGAGCTGGCCCCGCCCCTGCACCCAGGCCAAGGGCAAAGGCAGTCTAGCTGCCTGTGCTCTGCCTTCCTGTCAGGGAGGCGGCTGCAGAAGGGCAGAGCTGAGGAATCACGGTGCCTCTTCAATACTCACCAGTCTCTCCCCTCAAACAGAGCTAATGGGGTCTTTGCCTTACAAAAGCACCAAGCTCCCATTTCATCCAGCTGTTTGCTACAACCACAAGAATTGTGGCCCTAAGAGCAGGGCGGGCCCACAACATTTTGGCATCTGAGGAGGGGAGTTCAAATGATGCCCCGCAAACCCCATTGCTTGGGCCAAAACTTTGAAAGGTCTCAAGTCTGCCTTCTTCGCATTCTACTCCTCTCATGCTACTGCTCTGCTACCTACCCCAATAAAGGAGAAGTAACAACTTAAAGTGCCTTGTTCAAAAATTTTAAGTAACAACTTTTAATCCTGAACAGCAAATGTAACTTTTATCTGCATCATAAACACTGGCTTTTTTATCAGTTTGAATAATCAAAGTGGTGCTTTCCCTGCATTCTTGGTTGCAAAGATTTGAACTGCTTCCTGAAGGTCCAGTCTGGCCCAGCTCATGCTCTATTGAGATGGTTGCAAGGCCAACCAGCCTCTCCTGTGTCCTTGTGGAGCGTAGATGTGTTTTTATTAACTTCAGCTTAGCGAAGCTGTGTTCTCCATTGGCAACTGTTACAGGATGTGTTAGAAGTATGCTCAGAGCAACAAAAGCATTTAGAAAGAGCGTGGTCATCTTATTTGTGCACATATATTCCAGAACAGCCTTTGGAGTTGATCCAAGCACTCTCACAATGGCAATGAGCCTTTTCAGAACATTTTGCCAGTAATGAGTCTCTGATGCAATCTTCTCTTGATGCTGATCATCTATGGTGGCTGTAACAGGAGAGTCTAGTCCTCCTTCCTGTTTTCTTCAGTTTCTAGTTGCGGTCCCTGGATTTTCGTCACCAATGGGGGATAGGGGGGTCCGGGTCCACCCTCTCTCCCGGACCCCAGCCCAGGGCCCTAAGGACAGGTACACAGAGACCTGTCCTGCTGGTGGGGCGCTAGCCCGAAACGCACCAGCATGCCGGGATCCTACCCGGCCCTGGGCTACTTCCTATCCTCCATCACTAGCTCCCCCCCTCTCCACTCCTGCGTCCTTCCCCCTCTCCACTCCGGCGTCTTTCCCCCTTCTCTCGGCCCCACTGGGATTTTTAAAGTCCCGCGCCAGCATCCCGGCGTGATGACGTCGGGCGCCGCGCGCGTTAGCTCTGCCCCTTCCCCCAGTCCCCGCCCCTCTGCCAGCCATGTCTTTTGTGCGCCGCTTGTTAGCTGGGCGGCGGTGGCAGAGCAAGCGCGGCACTTCACCTTTACTCCTCGGATTGTCCCGAGGAGTGTTTGGGCGACGGCAGGTTCAGTGCAGGGTGGGTCCGTGTCCACGGGGTGGGGGCGACCCGCTCCGTCACAGTGGCCTTTAACCTTAGTCTCATCTCAAGCTCTTTCCACCTATGGAATGTTCTCTGGTGATTTGCTGCCTTCTCATGGTATGCCAGATTTCTAGCCAGAATTTTCCAGTCCTTTGTTCCTGTAGAACCCAATGTGGCTGGAACATTAGACTGGAAGAGTTTGCAACAAAAACAGTATGCAACATTCTGGGTTTTTGAGTACATAAGCCATGGCCTCTCCACTTTGTCACCATTGGGGATTTCATGCAAGTAATGTGTTGGATGGAAACTTCTATTTTCATTGTCTTTGGGGAACATGAAGTGTTTCCACTTGCTGTGGCCCATACTTACAAGGAAGTCCCTCACGCTACTGCTCAAGTGGGTTCACAGTTCTGGATCATCTAGACTTAAGGAACTAAACTCATCAGCAGCTGTTTCTTGCTCCTCCACCACACTCTTCTCTGATCTACACTTTTTTTTCCCAGGAATGTGCATGGTTACATCCATTTGAGATGGAGATATGGATGCTGCAGTAGCTGCCAGGTCACCTGCACTCTGACTAACTGGAAGGTCAGGCATCTCCTCACCACGCACATCCTCACTGGGGCCAGAAGGCTCACTGTGAACATTTGTGTCTATGTATCTCAGGAGAGTTCCTTCCTGCTTAGATATAAAAGCTTCCTTTGCTTTCTTTCTTTTTCTGAATGCTGCCCCAGAGGGGCGTTTTCTTCTTTCACTTATGACTGCTGTTCTGTGCCAGCTATAGTGGCTCTCAACACTCAGTTGAAGGGGACAAATAAGCAGTCTGGTAGCAGGGCCTGAGTGAGGGAAGATATCAGCATCTTAAGGGCCTAACTGGCTCCTACTACTTCAGTTGACTGCCCGTTTCAAGTGGGTTCAGGGAAACAGCAGAAAATAGGAAGCTCCCTGAGAAGCTGGTGTAAATGAGTCCAGACTCGTGGGGGTGCTAGAGAGGTACATAAGAGGCTCCTCCTCCTCTCTCCCTGCAGTTCCTGCTGCTTTCTGTTATTCCCTCTCACCTTTTCTCCTGCCTGCCTGTTATGTCTCTTGTGCCCTCCTTCCTCCAACACAGCACTCCACCATCTCTGTGCATCTAGAGCAGAGAGAATACATATGCACCAGCAGCAGATACAATTTTCTACACTCTGGGTCCTAGTGGCACACACAACCCTTCCCCCAGTCTGGCACCTGAGGCGGCCGCTTCAGTTCACCTCATGGTAAGGCCAGTCCTGCCTAAGAGCTCCTCACTACATACTGACAAAAGTGCCTACTGTAATCTTCTAGCAGGCCTCCCTGATGCACCGTACCCCAGTCCCTGGTATCATACTATGTATCCAGAAAGTATCTTGTAAAAAGGTATTAGCTGTATACTGATGGCATACTGGGCAGTAATATCTTTGAGAGACACATGGACACAGTTATAAAATGTATGTATGTGTGCTAAAATATGTTGTTAAAAATGTGTTGTGGAAGCAACACATAAATCATGCCTGTTCTAGGTGAAAGAACATTAATTTGCCTGCCTGTCTGGGATGATTATGGGTAAAGGACAATGAAAGTATGTTTTATTTATAAGCAAAGCTGTGAAGCTAACAAGTAATAAAGGAAAAAAGTGACACGCCAGGGGACATTCTCTACCCCCAGAAAGTAATAGCAACAGATAAATTCAAAATGGAATAGGTACAGAGAAAAAACAACTATTAGGATGAGAAGAGGAATAAAAAAAATTTAATCTTAGAAGAGGAACCTCAAACAGCTTACACTTCTCTATCTAAATGAAGGTAGGGGAGGGAAAATATGGTTTCTCTCTATAAATACACTAGAGGGATAAATACCAGGGAGGAAGAGGAGTTATTGAAGTTAAGCACCAGTGTTGAATACAAATAAACTTTTGTATTATACAAATTGGATACAAATTGGACATCAACAAGTTTAGGCTTGAAATTAGGCAAAGTTTTCTAACCATCAGAGGAGCAGTGAGCCAAAAAAAACCTGCCTTCAAGGTTGAGCTTCATTAGTTTATGGAGGGGATGTTCTACCTACAATTACTAGAAGTTGCATATGAACTACATATAACAAATATCATACATGGCTGGAGCTGGGGAGGGTTCAGAGTTATTACAGCAAGCTTTTTCCCAAGTGAATTCTGCCCACATATGCATCATCTATCTGATGGCCATATTTGGAGTCAGGAAGGAAACTTGCTTCAAGTCAAATTGGCAGAAAGCCTGGGGTTATTTCACCTTCTTCTACTGCATAGGTTATGGGGCAGTTTCTGGTTTAAAGTAAAATAAATGGTGGCTTATTTAAGTCTTTAAATCATGAATTGAGGACTTCATTAACTCAACTAGAGGTTAGGGGTCTGCTACACAAAGGGATATGTAAGGTTATGACCTGTAATCTTCGGATCAGACTGGATGATCACAGTGGCTATCTGCCATGAATTTATTTAGTTAATTTTTTAATCCCATTATAGTTTTAGCCTTCACAATATTCTCTGGCAAAGAGTTCCACAGACTGTGTTGTGTGAAGAAATACCTCCTTTTGTTTGTTTAAAATCTTCTGTCTATTAATTTCATTTTGTGATCCCTAGTTCTTGTGTTATGAGGAGTAACAAACTTATTTCCTCTACCATAGTCATGATTTTATGTACTTCAGTTTCAAAAAAGTGACAAAGGGGAAATATAATTGAACACTCCTACTCTTTTTAATCTGTCCTCATATGGCAGCCATTCCATACCCCTAATAGTTCAGAAAAGGGCAACAAAATTTTTCTCCAATTCTAGGATCTCTTTTTTTGGGATGGAGTGACCACATCTCCACATCGTATTCAAGATGTGGGTGTATCATGGATTTGTGTAGAGGAAATATGATATTTTCTGACTTAACTCTTCCTTTCTTACTGATTCCCAAAAGAAATTTTGCTTTTTTTTTTTTTTTTTTTTTAACTGTTGCTGTATATTGACTAGATATGTTAGAGAACTTATGGGGGGGGGGGGGGGAAGTTAGCAGGTACTTAGCACTCACTGGCAACTACATCCGCTTTTCCCCCCCAGTGCCTCCTCTTTGCCAGCAGCCCCGCTGATCAACTCCTTCCTCTCCCTTCCAGTGCCTCTAGCAGTCAGCTGTTTCAAAACATGCAGGAGGCTGGGGGAGAGAAAAGGGAGTGTGCTCAGGAGAGGAAAAAGGTGGCGCCAGGGCTTAAAGAGAAGTGGGAGTAGGAATTGGGTTGCCGTTTCTCCCAGCTGAGTGAACCGGACACCATTTGTGGCAAAGACATCTAGTCCAGGAGAGAGTTAGCAAGCCTAAATGGGAGGGGTGAATCAGGGGGGATTGGGGAGCCCCCACAATGAAGGAAACCTATGCCTATTAAGGCTTATCTCATAAGACATTCTTCAGCATGCACAGAGACTTGAGAACCAAATGTACCCTTACATTTCTCACAGCCCTTCCCAGTGGAAAATTACTTACAATCATCTATTTTTCACCCTGATCTGTTGTAGAGATTTGTGTTGAGTTCATTGAGATGTTTTAGAATTCCCATGACTACTAGAATCCTCCAAAGATAGTATCAAATGCTTTTGAGTAGTCAATGAAGCTCATGATTGTCAAGCTATCAAGAGTGACTCAGGACAGACTGTTAAGAAACATGACAAATCCCATGCTGGTAGTGTGATCTATACTTCCATTTCAACCAACTCCTCAAGTTCTGTAAAGACAGGACTATGCAGCACTTTAAAGACTAACAAGAAGGTTTATTAGGTTAGTCTTTAAAGTGCTGCATAGTCCTGTCTTTTGTTTCAGCTAGACCAGACTAACACGGCTGCAGCTTTATCACTAAACTCTGTAAGGATGTGTCGTAGGGCGGTGTCTCCTGCCCCCTCTGTGAGCAGCACACACACCTGCACCTGGCAGCGCTATCCCACACAGAAGACGGAGGAAGCACTTGAGCCACACACCACACTCAGCCCCAGCCCTGAGCCTCTCCTCCCCCATTTTAAAAATTGTATCTGCAGGGAAGAGAGGGGCAAGGCACAGGGCCCTATTGGGGAGGCCCTGGGGAAGAGCGTAAGAAACTGTCCCTCAGGACCTCCCAGATGTGCACCCCTGCTTTATGGGCCTGCTGTGTGGCAGCCGTGCACAGCTGCTCCAAGGCCCTTCCCTCCCAGCCAGCCTCTGGCCCAACCCTGGATGGAAGGCCTCCCCCTTCCTCTCCACTATGTTGTGAAGCACACAACATCCCCCAGGTGGTGTCCCCATGTTCTGTTCCCCCACATCCAGGCAGGTCATGAGGCACCTGAACCTCACCTTGAAATGCCCGAAGGCACACTCCACCTGCATGTGGAACCTGCCTGAAGTGGTCCTTGCTGGGGTCAAGGCGTCCAGTATATGGCTTCATTAGCCATGGCATGAGGGGATAGTCTGCGTCCTCCACAATGCACAGTGGCACCTCCACATCCCCGACCCTAATGCTGTGCTCAGGGAAGGAAGTGCCAGCCTCCAGCTTCTGGAAGAGGCTTGAGTTCCTGAACACCCAGGCGTCATGTGCCTTCCCTGACCAGCCAACGAAAATGTCTGCGGTGGTTGACCAGGGCCTGCAAGACCATCAAAAAGTATCCCTTCCAGTTGATGTATTGAGATGCCCAGTGGTTGGGGGGCCGGATTGGGATGCCATCAATAACTTCTCCCCCAGCAGTTGAGGAAGCCCATGGCGACAAAGCCCAGGTGGATGACCCTGCGCAGCAGGACAGTGTTGATGGCCCTCACCACCTGCAGAAGGAGGCAAACAAACCAAAACAGAGTCAAAGAGGTGTCAGAGCCCTTGGGAGGTCCCTGAGCCCTCCCTCCCAATCCCCCTCAAACCATCCAGGAGCCACCCCTATGAAGTCAGCCCCCAGTTGTGGCGAGCTTCCAGGTCACCATGGTGACCAGCTTCTCCAGGGGCAGGGGACGAGGGAGATGGCGAGTCACATCTGGGTGTCCCATCACGTGAGGATAGGAGCAAGCCAGGAATACAGCTCCAACAATGTCTCCTTCCTCATGTCTTAGTTCTGGAGCCACTGCTGGTCATCCCACTGCTCCACGATGACTGGTCCCACCAACTGGAGCTGGTGTCTAGCCGCCAGAAGCGGCACTCTATAGTGGGGTGCGTCTGAATGAGAAGCGCTCCCAGACACATGTTGAGGGTGTCTTCAAATAGTTCAGGGTCATGTTCCTGCACGGCCTGGAGGGCAGCCTGCAGAAACTATAGCATGACAGTCAGGAGCCATCACCTGCCCAGAGGCAGCTCCGACTCCATAGCAGGGAGTGCCGTGGTGTCCAAACACAAGGCAACCAAAGCCCACAGTACAAATGCTTTGCTGTCCTGCAGAGAGATAGGCAAGCAAGCAGAAGACTCTGAAAATGGCTGTACGGGGGAGGGAGTACCTTTAAGAAGGGTGAGCCCTTAGGCAGCAGTTCCAGGAAGTCACTGCTGACCTAATGCCCTGCCTGAACTGGTTTCAGGTGGCCTTAAATGTGAGATAGCAATTTACTATTTTGAAATAGAGCGTTCACACTGATTGGATGCTATTTCACTGCACTTTTCGTATGTAGATATGCTGTTTCAAAATAAGCTATTCTGGATATCTTCTGGAATAGTTTATTCTGAAAGAAGCATGCAGTGTAGACATACCCTAATAGACTTAGCACGGAGTCACAGTAGACTCAAGTACCCCATAAGACTATTTTGCCATGTAGAGAAATTTTCCTTTTGAATAGATGGTCCCTTACACACGCAACCCACCATCACCCACTCACATTCAGGCTTCAGTACAAGACAACACACTCTATATAACCGTATAACATGGGCTACAAAGGTTGTAAGATCAATGCATGCAGCATCCTACAAGTATTTCATCAGGTCTAGAATATTTGTCAATATAATACCTAGTTTCAAAAGGTTAATACACAGGTGAGCCAGACTGGTTTCCAGCTATGAATTTGCCAGTGACCAGCGAGGCCTATGGGTATTATCTTGAGTTGATATTAGATCTGACAGCATCAAAATGATCCAGGGGTAACTGTACTGTGCATTTTTCCAGTTGTGACAGATGTGACCAAGTTGAAAACAAGTGTCTTGAACTTCTCCAAAAATCAGCTTGCTTTGTTCCATGCTATCTTAGGTTCTGAAGAACAGAACTTTGTTCACATGCAGCAAAAGGGATAGGATAGGATAGGATAGGATAGGATAGTTAAGTCTCCCTTCTCTGGTAAGGAAAGAAAAAAAACCCATCATCCAGTCCTCTGGCCAATTCCTAGTCATCCACACTTAATTACAATTTTTCTATGTAAGATCAGTACCACATTCACTTTTAACAATTACAGACAAGTTACCTATCCGTGTGCTTTTTCCCCAAGCTACATTTTCATAATCTTATTCATCACTTCATCACAGGACTGATGGCTCCAGCTCTGTACTTTCTTTCCTGTGATCCGATACTACAAGTGGTTCTGATTAGGCAGATAGATTCACACAATCATCTTTCCTCCCATGTTAATCCCACTCAGTGATGGCTCCACCATCATCATCTTTTATTATGTTGGACCACAGGGAAAACCTTTTGGTAAACCTGACCACTGTGAACATACTTTCTATATTATCATCATTATCACAGTCTTCACAATTCTAAAGTTCCATACAGTTTGCCCTTAAATAGTCACTTGTCTGGTCCAGACTGGTTTGAATTGGTCTGTTCAGTTCCTGACATTCTCCCTTACATTCTTCCATCTTGAAGCCAATCTCTTTCAGTGTCATTTTTGTGCCAGCTTAAACACCTTCTCAGTTAACCATGGTGTGGTCCGACACTGTCTCTTTGGAATGTGGCTTTGGCAGTTACAAGCATAACTTTTCTGTTATTCAAAAATTCATTGGGGTTATTCTGACACCTGTGCCAGTGCCTCAAACCAAAAAAGTTATATAATCCAAATGCAATGGACCTGTCAAACATCTTATCTGTAAGTTATGGCCAAAGGACAAAGACTTCTGAATGCAGACCATCAGCTGTTATGACACTCAGGATGAAATTTTGTGCTAACATTTGATGTGCTTTTTAAGCCTCAGTTGCTGCAATTAAGAAGTTGTATGAGGATTTCCTTTGTTTTTGTTTAATAGTTTCTGGCCCTCATGGTTGTGGGAAAAAGTTTTAACTTGCAATGTGAATGTGCCCTAAAAATTCAGAAACCAAAAGGCAAATAAAAATAATCCCAAAATGAACATTGTGATTTTTAACCCACACTCATTTCTGAATGCTGGTGGTTGGCAATTATATTTATTGAGATGTGAAGCAGAGACTAAGTGACTACGCCACACAATCAGTCTCTGACACAGCCAAAAAAAAGTCAGTCTTAACTGGACAAAGCCTAAAGATGGTAAGCAGAGACATATTAGGAGTTTACAGGTTAAAACCAGAACTCCTTGAATTCTACCCAGAAATTTACTGGAACCAGTTCAAACCTCCAGGGCTTTGGCTAAATGTGGTCCAAATGTGCAATTTCTGGATGGTCCTAAAGTGGAACCCCATGTGCACATTACACAGAAGATATAAATCTCAGTGGATAATTTTGGCAAAGTCTTCATTGAAAAGGAGTTACTATTTCCTCCAGGTGCAGTTGGGAAGAGAGGGACTTTGGCACCTACATCCCAAGTGCCCATTGTGCTTTTACAGAGCAGCTTCATAGTGCCAAAGAGAGAAAGAATGAATCTGTAGCTTGGTGGTTAGAACACCCATCTAGCCTTGAGACACCCTGGGTCAAGTCTTCCCTGCCCACATGACTATGTACAGAGGAATAGTTTCAGACAGCAAAGACTGAGGAACACCCAAA
Organism: Pelodiscus sinensis; assembly: GCF_052426305.1. Lineage (NCBI taxonomy): Eukaryota > Metazoa > Chordata > Testudines > Trionychidae > Pelodiscus > Pelodiscus sinensis. The sequence continues at coordinate 119,532,800 of NC_143053.1, forward strand.
CTAGCATATCCAATTGCTCAGTAGATACAGCATCCTTCTGAGAGCTGGGAGACCCCTATTCCATCTTCAGGCAGAAAGGGGAATTTAACACCCCTCCCCCCCACTTCCCAGGTGAATTCTAACCAGTGAAGCTTAAATGGGGGGGGAGACGACCCAAAGCAGAAAGTTTAAATGAATTTACAAAGGGCACAGAGCAGCCTATGAAGCATTTGTATCAGAGTGATGTTATAGCATTTCCCACCTAGCCCAGTAGGCCACATGGTACTTGCTTAATAGTATGAGAGCAAAGAGGCCACAATGTCTTTAATGGAAGAATTGTCTCTGCTACTGTCAGCCAGTTAAAAGAGTCCATAGGACCTCTGCTGCCATTGGTAGCTTTGCCAACTGCCACTGTGAACTAATGTAAGTAAACTCAAGAGTCCTAGACTAAAGCCAATCCTGGGTAGCAAGATTTTCCTCTCATCTTTAGAGAAACCTTTCAACCATAGAACTCTTTCTAGGTTTTCAAGGCTCTCTTCATGGGGAAATAATGTTAAAAAAAATCCATGCTTTCCATTTAAAGCCAGGATTTTTTCAACATGAAACATTTACAGAATCCCTTCTCCTCCACCCAGATAGAGAATAGATCCAAGATACAGGATTCATAAGGCCTGAAATCTTTGCATGGCAAGATAAGTTAGTAATTTCTAGACTGTGCCGGTCAAGTGTCCTCCCATGCAAACCTTACTTTCCTCCAGCGATATAACTCATGTAAGTCATATAAGGAATCAGCAACGGAGAGCTTGTAGCTAGGAAGGAACTTTTAAACGAATGTTAAAGAGGCATCGTGCAGTCAGAATTTCCACAAATAACCCAAAAAGAGTGTCTTTACAGTTTCCTCACTTCAGTCAAGAGAGCCATTTTCAACTATAGCTCTTGAGAAAAATTGTTACACAGGGAGAGAAGACACAAACTACTGCCTGGTTTCTCCCTAGGCATCCTGCCTGACTCCGCACACCACGTGCTAATGCCTGCTTTACAGCCCGCCACAAACAGGAGTCTCTGCGTTAGCACTGACCGGGGAAACTCAAGGACCAGTAGGGGGCATGCAAATACAAGACATTTTGCCCCTTTAAAAAAAAAAAGTCAGGACACCTGGAAGACAGTTTAAATACAAGGCAATCCCAGTAAAAAATAGGACAGATGGTCACTTTAGTCTAAGGAGAACAGGAGCAAGCCACTGAAGTGAATGGGAATTCTACCATTGACTTAAATAGGATTAGACAAAAGGCATCCAGTTCTCTCACTGGAATGGAATCAGTGTTCAGGGGTGAGAAGCAGAGCCAAGTTAGTGTTAAAGAATCTCTGTACTCTTGCCTGGTGTGGAACTCTTTTGCTAGCTTTACAGTAGTCACAGAGCACTCTGGTATGTAGCAGTTCCCAAAAGTTGAGCTACTGCCTTTGAGAGCGCTTTGCATCACCTGGGTAGAAGAGACTTACAAGCGCTTCAAAACACGAGCTTCAAAACACTTGCTATATTTTTTTTTAAAAATAGCTATGAGCGGAACAAGAGGGTGCAGTTAATGAGCTCAAATTCATACATTAAAAGGACAAGTAATCATTACCAAAAAAAAAAAAAAAATCAGTCTAAGTTTTAACTTAGGGAAACCAAGTAATCTGAAAAGAACATCTTTCAAGCCACCGAGTTTTCTACTTTAATCTAAAATTTGGGGAGGAGTGAACTGGAGGGAGGTGGGGAGATCAATTGTAAGCCATTACACTCTATCTTGGCTGCCACTGTGTTTAACAATTCAGTCTGAGTGCAAATTCCTTTCTTATTACACAGATTCCTTAGATCTTATTTGATAGCTGAAGTGACATGTTATTCCATATATCTGATAAGACAGAGAGTAACTTCATCCTCTGGCACCCAACTATTTGCCTCTAATTTCACTTCCTAATATCTCAAATTGTTTGTGCATTAGGCAAATTATTAGTCCTACTTCAAGCCAAAGATCCTGTTAGTGTTCTAGAGAAAGTTTAGTCCTGACATGTTCAATGTATCGATTCACCCATCTCAACTGGCAAGATTGAATCAAACTCCCCAGGCAATATCTAAAAAGGAAGATTTTTTAAAGGTGCCTATTATTTGCCTATTAAATAGAAATGTTGCACAGGAGAGAGTAGATTCCTGACCCACAACAAACTTACATTCACTAAGCAGATGATAATGCTTAAATTCAACATGGCTATAGCCACATGTAGAAATGATTGAGCTAAATTTGGTTATTTCCTTGTACGTCCCCAAACACTGAAGAGCTAGTATAGAAGAGAGCAACATTACTAACTAGTCTACAGTACATCAAGAGTTGTTCAACAGTTTTATTGAACAGAGGGTTCAACAGTTTTATTTACAGCAAGCAACCTTTATTTCTTTATCCTCTGTAGAGCTGCTATGATTGTGCTGAATTTTTCAGCCACACTTCAGATCAGAACCAATGAAGAAAAGTTTCAAAAGGTCTTCCTGCATCAGATAAATGTGCACAGAATGGAAGACAAAAGAAGAGGAGAAAGAGTGTTGTATATATATTAGAACCCTAGCTTAGCTGGAAGACCCCTTTATTAACATGTGTGCATCTATATTATTCCTAAACCTCAATACTTCCAAAAAGAACAAGGAGTTTTGTCTGAACTCCATTTCCTGGATTGTCATGATAACATACTGTTGACACTATTATTTTGTCAAAGAACAAAATCTGGAAGAACCACCCACCCAAATGAATGTATTTTTAAAAACCTGATCAAGAGAAGAAACAATTGAGAATAAAAAGACAAAAATACTGATTCTTTTTCTGCAAAAAGAAAGATATTTTTAAGTCATGTATACCTAGACTTGGAAAGAACATCAATTTCACTGCCCACACAGAAAAATATTTCCACCAATCAGCAAAACAGGAAAAGTGCTAGGAAAACTTAGGAGTTTGATTTAAGGACATTTTGCATATTTGGACATATGATGTTAACAATTTGTATCTTAATAGCTAGAAAGCTTTAGATCTTTGAATCTCAGCATCTCCATTATAATTGTCTGACCTCCCCTCTTGGTTGGCCTCCTCCCATAATCATGAAAGTTTAAAACAAGTAAGTACAAATGCTCAAAAATAATGAATAATATCCATCAAAAACTCTGGTCATCTGAAGAAGTAGGCTATGCCCACAAAATCTCATGATATCATCTACATGTTTTGCTAGTCTATAAAGTACTACCAGACCATTTGATGTTTAAATTTATCCTGTACAGACTAACTTGACTACCCCCTGAAGCTTCTGATCCATCAAAATGACAGTCTGCATAGCCTCCTCATGTCCTAGTAGTTATTACATGTATGTGAAATAACACTTGTCAAAAACAAAATAAAACAAATATTGATCTGTGCTATAGTTGTACTAAATATAGAGAAGACAATATAAGGGTCCATCAAAGTGTAGGAATTCTTTGGATTCCCTGACACTTACACTCCTCACACAGAACATGTGAGAGGGTCCACATTCAGTACTTTTACAGCATGAATATAACAAACCACATTCTCCACTGCTCAAAGTTTTTGCATTATCTGAAAAACTCACTTCTCTGAGATCCCAGACATTTTTGGCTTTAACTTTCAGTCTACCCTTTCCCCCTCTTCTGGTGTCTCTTTTTGCTAGTTTCAACTGATGAGTTGAACCACCCTGTTAATTGATTAATCATTCAATCCTTAACCAATTTTCTCCCTAATTTGCCCCATGTGGGAACAGCTTACTAAATACCCAGATTAAGTAAATCAGCCTGTGGCTACTCATGCTGTCCCAGGGCCTGATACCAAACTTTTGAAATCAATGCAACTCCTGTGGACTTCCGATCAGGCCAGAGTTAAAGGAGAAAAAAATATTGTATTTACTGTGAGGGACTTTTCTTGACATCAGTGTGTTGTCATATTTTAAAAAATGAAAGGCCTATCTCTCCCCTGGCTGGCATCTAATATAGCTCTCATAATTGTGCAAAGTGAGGGCAAATTTCTGCCAACTCAAAGTAATGGTGTTTTTACTTTTACTCTGCAAAAAGTGTAATACCACAAAAAGTGCAAGACAAAACAGAATCAGGCCTAGAATATGCAAGATGAATGAAATATAGAACTGCATATGGAATCTATGTGGTTGAGTGATACACTACAGGCCCATATGCAATATGCAGGAATTTCTGTGAGGCAGTGGTGCTTTTTTAGTAAATGTGGACCGGATTTTTTTTTAAATATAAAGAAGTTCAAAATAGTCATGCATTGAGTATGCATAAGAGAGGTTAATGAAAAATTTGAGTGGAAACAGTGATTGGTAAAATGATTTTGTTATAACAGGCTAAAAAATTATAAATTTTATACAATGTATAATAAAGGTTTTATAGAAATTACCTTCTGGGATCATGGCAGGCAGGCAGGCAGCGCAGCCACCATGCCCCCCAACTCCTTCAGGTACCTCTGCCTGCTGCTGCTCTACCTGCTCAGTGAAGCTAGTGCCAGGTGAGTACGGGTGGAGCTTCTGGCCAGCAGGGCCAGCACAGGCTGCTCTTCATGGGTGGAGCCACCATTCCTCCAGCCCTGCCTGCCCATCCCCCCCACAACACAATGCTGGCCCATCCCCCTAACACAATGGTTCTCAAACTTTGTGGCCTGTGACCCTTCTGGCTCAATGCAAACCTTTCTGTGGACGACCAGTTGCTAATGGAAACTCACCTTTAGTTATATCATTCAGCCCAACCCATTTCACTTCAGCTAGGGAGAATAGTTTAATTTAACCAGTAAGAAAGGAAATATTAATTTAAATTATTAAACAGACTAAGCGCTTTAACTTTCTCATGTTAGTTTATCAAATTTCATTTTAGATAAAACCAGGGGGTGGTGCCTCCTACTCACTATGCTCGCCAATCCCCCTGTCAGTGGGGGCAGGCAGGCCCGGCTCACCCTGCAGCCACTGGGGTGAGCTGGAGCTGCACCAGACCTGACTCTCCCTCCCCTCCTGGATGTTGGGCAGGGCTGAGGCCAGGCCAGCCTGGCTGTCTCCCCTCGCTCCACCCCTCAACCTGTACTTCAATTTGATCCCCCTGCCTCCATTGCTGCACTCACCATCCTCCTTAACCCCTCCCCTGCCCCACTCCACATTGCCTATCCCTACCACCACCTCCTTTCTCCAGTCTTACACCCCCATCCTTCCCTAACCTGTCCTCCGCCCCACGCTGCCCATTCCGCCCCCCCTTACTGCACCTCCCATCCCCACAGACACCCTATCCCCCTTCCTTCCTCCCTCCCTCCACACACCTTGCTCCCTCCTACAAATTCGTCAAGCTGTGCACTCTTCCTCCCAGGAGCACCAAAGGCCGGGCAGCAGAGCCCCAGCCACCGCAGCAGAAGCCACAGTTCACCCTTAGCCCAGCCTTTCTGGACAGGCCTATTGGGGCAGCTTTCCTCTATGGTGAGCCCAGGGAGCCTAGTGCGCAGAACAGCTGCCCCGGAGAGCTGGGGAAGTGGCTGGGATGCAAGACATGCCCAGCTTGTGGCAGACCCAGGAGAACGTAGCCCCCAAGTGCTGTGATCTGGTCAGGTCAGGCCACACAGAACAAAGCTGTGCTGCAGGGCCCTCAGGCAGGTGGATAGTATTCCAGGCAGTGCGTGGGGACAGAGCTCCCTGAGCCTGGGCTGCACTGGGCAAAGTCGTGCAGTCGATACGTGGGCCAGGCAGGATGGGGGTAGTGACTAGAGGCAGGTAGATGCTAGTCCAGAGGGCATGCAGGGATGGAGCCACCTCCCACCCTCCAAATCATGAAGCAGTCATGTGGTCAGAGCTCCTGGGGACACAGAGCGAGGTAATGACATTACCCTGTCATCACAAAGAAAAGGGTTTTTTTTATATAGAGGGAGATATTAATTTATGTCCAACAGAAAAGGTTCCCATGTTTTCTTTATTTATAACAGGGTGGGAAACCTTTTTGGGGGGCCATGGGCCCTCAGAAAAATCAGTTGTGGACCACACAAGCAAGAACCAAAAATAAAACCTTCCAATCCCTCCAACCCTCATTGATGTGGCCCACAACTGAACAACCTCACTCCTCTAGCAGTCCAGCCCCACCAGGGGAGGAGGAGGGACAAGGAGAACTGAGGTTCAGGGCTTCCCATAGATTCAGAGAATCATAAGGTTGGAAGAGACTCAGGGGGTCATTGAGTACAACCACCTGCTCAAAGCAGGACCAACTCCAGATTTAATCTTCTGTGGTTCCAGGATTAGTGGATTTTGTGGCTCCCCTAGGCTCTGGGTTTGGGACAAAAATGGGGGGTTCAGTGTGTGGGACAGGGCTGCCAGTGAGAGGAATGGAGGTTCAGAATCTGGTCAGGAGGTGGGGTGCAGCAGGGGTGAGGGTGCAAGGTCTGGGTGGGAGGTGGGGTGCAGGTTCTAGATGGGAGGTAGGGTGCAGGAGCAAGTTGGGAGTAGGGTATCTGACCAGGGTGAGGGGGCAAGAGCAAAGGAAGGTGCAGTGTGTAGCCAGGAAAGAGGGGGCAGGAGGAAGGGTGGGTGCAAGAGCGGGTTGGGGTAGGGTGTCTGGCCAAGAGGGAGAGTGGAGGAGCCGGCTTGGGGTAGGGTGTCTGGCCAGGTGGAAGGGTACAGGTGCAGGCTGGGGAGGAGTGTATCTGGCCAGGGGGGAGGGTGCAGGACCAGGCGGGGGATAGGGTGTCTGGCTGGGGAGAGGATACAGGAGCATGGGAGGATGCAGGCTAGGAGGGGCGTGTCTGGCCAGCGGAGAGGGTGCAGGAGCAGGCTGGGAAGGAGGGTTTCTGGCCAGGGTGGAGAGTGCATGAGCAGGTTAGAGGTAGGTATCTAGCCAGAGAGGAGGGTTCAGGAATAGGCTCGGGATGCAGGGTATCGGTAAGGGGCATGAGGATGTGGGGGTCTGGGCATGAGGGGTGGAGAGGCACTTATTTGCCTTTGCGCCCCGCTCTAGTCCCAGACATGGCCTCCCAATGCTCCCATTGGCCAAATTCTGGCCAATGGGACAATGGGGAAAACCTACAAGCAGTGCGCCTGTGCATTGCTGTTCCCCAAGCAGGGGGGGGGGGGGAGCACTTTTTCTTCCCCGTGAGCTGGATCACACACTGAGGCTCTAGGCTTTCTTTCCCCTACCCCCAGCAGGAAGCCGGCACTGGTGCTCCAACTTCACAGAGGGAGGAGACTGGAGCACTAGCGCAGGGACGGAAGAAAGGAGGGGGGGTAAGCTCAAGCACCCCTCACACTTACTTGGGGGACCATAGGGGTGCGTACCTGCCCCCCCCCCCGCATATGGGGCCTGTATTGTAATCCGCTGAATAAGTGAAAACTACAGGAGTTGGTTTTTTTCCCTCTTTTTAAATCCTCTATCTGTGCTCCTGCAGTTCTTTCTAGTTAACCTAGCAGTTCTGGAACCCTTTGTATATCTTCATATTGAATATACATTACATCACCTAAAAATTGCAAAACTATTTTAAAACCATCAAATGCACTAAGATAGCTGAAGAAGAACAACTGACATCTCAATGCCAAACTTTGACCCAGCCCATTAGAAAAGTATTTTTTTCATTAACAGAAGCGTGCCTGTTATTTTGACATTCTAATATCTTACTTTTCCTGCACTCTCCAGAAATATTCTGATGTCTGATTCTCTTTCACGGCAAGGCTGTTATGGCAACTATGGCTGACAATTTTGGTTGGCTGTGTTCCTGGAGGTTTCATCTCATGACATAATCTTTAATTAAAGGTTAATCTTTAATTCCTGGAGATTCCAGGCCATTTCTGGAGTGTTGGCAGTTCTAGTGGCAACATAAAGGAGGCTTAAAGTGAATAGACACTAACACATTATTATTGTTATTTATTAGCATTGTAGTCGCAACTAGGCATACCAGTTTGAACATTGTACTAGTTGCTGCACAGACAGAAAAAAGTCCCTTTCACTGGGAAAATGGTGTAAGGGGACTTAGTATTAGGACACATACATCTTGATTCTTCTTAATACCATTATAAATTACATTGGTTTAAAAATGGTGCAGGTGACGGAAGAGACGTTTTTTGTTTATAAGAATGATTTTTGAAAACTGGTGTATTTGGGGTGATTTCTCTGTAGAGAACTGATTGTCAGTTAAAGTTTTTAGTTTTATTGTAATATACAGAATCATTGCAATTCTTTAAGACTTTTTGGCAACTTATTAAAAGGAAACCCACTATAAGAGTTTGAAAAAACTACATAATCATAATACTGAAATTGCTTAGTAGCACTGATGTAGATTATAGAGGGACCAACCTGAAAAGTAAGTATCTGGAGCCATCATCACCAGAATTGAAGATGCTTAGATCTAAAATTTGGTTTGAGCCCAGTTCTTGGCATAAATACAAGGCTACAAAGATATCATTAGACCAAGGCTTTCAAAATTCATCAAATAAAATATAACAATAAAAATCACAGGACTTGGACTCTGGTTATACAGATATGAAAAAGCGTATGGCTAAAATCATATTAATTGGACTTGACTTCTTTCTTTCAGGAGAAAATATTAGAGAGCACATTTGACAAGCCATTCCACTCAATTTAACAAAGGAAAAGGTGGAGTTATTAGGAGAAACTCAATTTTTTCACAAAAAGTATGACTTACACTACCTTGTATATAAACAATTACACTATTATAATTCTGTTTATGACCTTGAAATATAGCATAGTAATCCCATATGTCAAGACAACCCATTTTTGTTGACATTTTCTTTATGAAGAAGTTGATTGTGTGGCAAAGATTCTCTTTTTCTAAGATTCTTAGGGGGAAATAAATAAGGAATATATTGGAATAAAAGATATAAAAGCAATAATACAATGTCTAAAGTATATTCCTGCTCTTCCAAAAATAAATAGTAATGATTATGAACCAGTTGTTTAGACTTTGAAACTGTATTTACTCTGTTTCATACCTACAGTTTTAATCTTTTGATAAGTAGTTGCATTGTTTTTCCAAAATTAAAATTGCCTCTCAAACCATATAAAATGTTGTCCACATTCATTCTTGCTGCAACTCCATTTACTTCATTTGAGCTTGCATTAGGGATATATCTAGTCCATTTACTAATGAAAATGAGAATACCAGAGCTTTTGAAATATAGTACATAAGTTGGTTTTTCCTTTTCTCTTCTGCCAATTTAGTTTTGCAAAATAGTGTATATTATACTGCACATCAGGAAAACCTCACACATTAAAAAAGGTCAGCTAGTTAAAAAGAACAATTCAGCTATATGAAGATGTGATGTTGGTAAAAAAAATAAACAAAAAAAATCCACAGTAGGAAAGGATTAGCTCGTATGTTCAAATGAGCAAGTTAAACAAAATACAACGAAGGTGAATCTGTTCCTCATGACCCAATTCAGAGCTCACTTGTGCTTATGAACACTATCTTTGGGTTTATGAACACAAAGTGGAGGGAATTAAGCTAATTTCAGTGGATGCAGGTTAACCCCCTTTGAATATTGCTGAAATTGTGTCTTAGTAATGCTGCATATGGTTGGCAGCATTTTGTGCAAGTAAGTTTGTACACTGTTCTCAGCATGCTCTATATATATTGACTTAGGCTTATATGTAGCATGAATTGATTTTGTATATCTTTTACATGTATTTTTGTAAGGTGTATCTTGATCTTTTGTGTCTGGGACAAAACAATCCATGACAAATAGTAGTCAAAACAAAATGGATGAGTCAATAAATAAGAATTAATAATTTGTATTCCTCATTGTTTGAATTACGATAGCACAGAGTGCAAAGCACTATTTGCACACGGTCACTGCCCTAAAAAGCCATCTTTTGGTCTGGAGATAAAACAGTAGGGCTGAAATCCTTGCCCCATTGAAGTCAGTGGCAAAACTCACTTTGGCTTCAATAAGGCCAGGATTTCACTTTAGATCCATAGTTGCAGTCAGTTATAAATTACACCTCCCTACATACGTAAAACTGCCTGTAGCCAAGGGAAGAATGTACAGTCTAGTGGCAGGCAGTGGTACCTCTACTTCCCCAGGGTTTCTCTAAAGCCACAAAGGGCAACAGAAAAGGAGCAAGAATTAGAATATAGAAGACTTATGATCTCATTTCCATGTTAAGCCCCTCAATTGATGCGGTCTCTGATTGTAGTCACCTACCTGTTCCTTATAGCCATAGGCTCCACTGGCTTTTCAGCAAAGGAACCAGTTAATTTATAGGCAGATGACTGGCAGCTGGGAGCATGCATGTGACAGTCATATGGCAAACAGCTGCAGCCTAAGTGTCATAGTATCCAAGAAGCAAATTCATCCGCATTACCCTAACTCAAGAGATGTATAATATGGGTTTCATATGTCCCAAAGGATTGCCCTGCTCAATTGTAAGAGGAAGCATGAATAATTCATATTCTTCATGAGAAATCGTTGTGACACACTTTCAACTCTAGTGATTGATCTTATCAATTCACATTTTCAGGTCCATCCCCATAAGGAAATGATTTAAAAGATTGCTTAATAAGAGAGCTCAGATTAATATTGCCTTTTCTTATTGCCTAAAACCCAGGGGACTGAGAAAAGGTCTCTGTGGGCTCTAAAGGCCAGCTCTCCTGGCTACAACCACTTCCTGACAGAATCTCCTATATTTGGGGTTGCACTGCCTAGCCGTATCCCCTCCTGATTCCACCTTGGATTTCTATAGTCTCCTGCCCTGAAAGAGTAGGCCCATCAATAAATCTGGTGTTTTATTGTCTCTATTGATGCACCATTCATCCCAACCTAACTCTCTATAGACTACTTTTTAAGTATACTTCAATAAGGAAGGTCCTTTTGGCATCTCTCCTGCCAGCATGCTGAAGCATTTGACCAGAATCTTAATGGCACACTTGGGCCATATGTGTTAGGAATAGAATCATAGAAGCGTAGGACTGGAAGGGAACCTTGAGAGGTCATCTAGTCCAGTCCCTGGCACTTAAGCAGAACTGAGCAATAATTAGACCATCCCTGATAAGTGTTTATTTTATTTGTTCTTAAAAACTTGTGACGAAGATTCCACAACCTCCCTTGACAATTTGTTCCAGTGCTTAACTATTCTGACAGGAGGGTTTTCCCAATGTCCAACCTAAACCTCCCTTGCTGCAATTTATGCCTATTGCTTCTTGTCCTATCCTCAAAGGTTAAGGAGAATAATTTTCCATATTCATATTTGTAACAACAATTAAAAAACTGTTATGTCTTCTCTTATCCTCTCCTCCGCCCCCCTCCCTCCCATTTTCTTCCCTGCAGAAACTGCACACACTCCCTCAAGTTTGCTCTCAGTGAGTCTTTATTCCTATTTTCCTTCATATCCCATAGTACCACAGTCCCCTGCACTTCCTCATATATGCAATCTTTGTTGAGTTTTAGGCCCTCTTAGCAGGACCTAGATAAAAGAACTAGATTATTCACAGAAGTTAGGTCCATCAATGGCTATTAGCCAGGATTCATAGGAATGGTGTCCCTTGCCTCTGTTTGTCAGAGGCTGGAAATGGATGACAGGAGAGTGATCATTTGATAATTACCTGTTCACTCCTTCTGGGACATCTGGCATTGGCCACTGTTGGAAGACAGGATACTGGAGTAGATGGACCTTTCATCTGACCCAGTATGGCCGTTCTTATGTTCTTGACCTGAGAGAAAGAGAAATCTCCCTATTTTGAGGCCTTTGTATGACTAGACTTTGCTATCCTATTCTTGTTCTCCACGTCAGATCCCTAATGGAAGCATTCTTTCAATTCTGGAAGTTAATCCCTTTTGGAATTCCACTCAACCCATGTTCAAGTCATGTTCTTCTTTACTTTTGATAATTGCTTCAAAGTGCTCTCTCCCCTGACCATGTTAGAGCTAAACATCATTTTGTACATGAATCCTTAAGAATGAAGTTGAGATTATACTTTTTAAACTAGAATATTGATCTCATTAAATCAAAGTCTGAGAGGTTTTCTATAGACAAACACATATACATAAACACCCCCTCCCCCCATCCCACTTTTAGAATGATCCCTCTTTTGGTCACTGGAAAAAGAAAAATTAAAAAGATAGAAAAGAGCTATGCAGGTGAAACAGATCAAACAGACATTTGCTCTTCCAACCTGCTGTTTATGTGGCATACACAATGGCTGTGTCTACACTGGCAAGTTATTCCGGAAAATCAGCTGCTTTTCCGGAAAAACTTGCCAGCTGTCTACACTGGCCGCTTGAATTTCCGGAAAAGCACTGACGATCTAATGTAAAATCATCAGAGCTTTTCCGGAAAAACTATGCTGCTCCCATTTGGGCAAAAGTCTTTTTCCAGAAAACTGTTCTGGAAAAGGGCCAGTGTAGACAGCACAGTAGTGTTTTCCGCAAATAGCCCCGATCGCGAAAATGACGATCGGGGCTTTTTTGCGGGAAAGCGTGTCTAGATTGGCCACAGACGCTTTTCCGGAAAAAGTGCTTTTCCGGAAAAGCATCCTGCCAATCTAGATGCACTTTTCCGGAAATACTTTTAACGGAAAACCTTTTCCGTTAAAAGCATTTCCGGAAGATCATGCCAGTGTAGACATAGCCATTGAGATCCCATTGAAAATGGTATTGGTAAATAGGCTTCAATCTTCAGCTGAACATCAATCCATTGAAGTGTTTAGCTGTGTAAGATCAGCTACTGGCTGTGTATAAAATCAAAAAAGAGGGAGTCCTAGTACAGAGCTTCTGGAACTGACCTGGCTTCTTGGTATGAAATTTGCCATTTTCCATTCCCAACATCACCTCTTCTGAATACCTAGGGGTGTTTCTGGATGCCTGCTGGCAAAAAAAAATCCTGGAAAGAAATTTGTTAAATTAGCACTTATTGCTGCCAAGAAACTGTTTAACTGTAAGGTGGAAATGTGAGAAACCTCCCACTCTGCAACGGGGGGCTAACATATTGGACTGCTCTATTCCACTGGAAAAAATCTGCAGTAATTTTAAACAGAAACCACAAAGGTTTGAAAAGTCTGCGGGAGACTCCTGGAATTTTTAAACAACACGAGAAAGACTGTTATTCTCCTGAGTTGTCTGAGGTACATTATCTGTCCACATTATTCTTCTTGTAAGGCCTTGATCTTGAACTCCGTATGCAGAACACCCCACCAACTTTACTGGAATTTCTGGGCATTTAAAATATTTAGGAGTGGCCTTGTATATAAAAAGATATATGAAGGTTTCACAAGTCTCCACTTTTGTGAGCAGAACTTTGACTCACAATTCATTCATGCTTTTTCCTGGCAGGTGCAAAATTCTGTCCATAGAAATTGAGGACCATTTGGAAATTCAGGCATTAAACTGCTGGCTCTGTACAGAGTATGTGCATTCTATGTTCTTTTATGTAGGGGGTTAACATTGACATTTTTTCTAAATGTTTAAATATTAAAGTTCTTGAAGTTTAATCTCCAAACATGAAAAAGCTCAATCCTGCAAGCCCAAATCACAAGAGTGGTTTTTATGTTGGGTAATCAGCTTGTGTAAGGACTACTTGTGAAAAAGGGTTGCAGGCTTGCTTCCTAAATATATGATATAGCAAACCCGACCTAATACTATATTGAAGTCCAATAACTTCAGCAGGCATTGAATCAGGCCCTCTGTCAAAAAACACACTAGTCAAAATTAATAATCTTTCATGCTGAAAGGGAAAGAATAAATAACATATTTAGCTAACTTCATCAACCAGATTTTTAAGACACTCACTTAAACAATAAACCCATCAACAGTTATACTAATAGAGAACCTTGAGGCAAAGCTTTTCAAAGCCAATGGAAAATCTTCCATTAAATTCAGTGGCATTGGATCAAGACCACATTGCATAGAGATATAAAAAAATCCTGTAGAAGTGCTGGAAACTATTTTAGTCCTCCCACGCTGGAGGGAAGGAGGCTAGAACATATTATATGGACAAATAAGCAGAGGAAAGGTAAAAGTGGAGCTTTAAAAACTGTAATGTAAAACTGTGTTATATGGAGTGTATGTATGAACAGAGCTCTTCACTGCTCAAAGGAATTAGGCACTAAGCTCCCACTGAATCTGTATGGAATGATCAATTATACTGCGTGAAAGTGAAAAGTACACAGTGCACATTGTGCCTATATATGCACAATTACCATTTATTTGAAACTCAAGTCATGAATCAATGCATTCTTGGTTTTATGGAAAACCAAGATTTTTAAATCAGATTCCATAATGTATGTAAATGATTCAGTCCTTCAATTTGTTAATTTTATACCTTACATTAGCACTAGTCACATTTTTATTTGCTGAGAAAGCAGTGATTTATATAGCTATGTAAATTATATGCACTTTTCAACTATGGTTTGGAAAACATTACACTTTTGAAGCATTTGTGTATACTGGGGAATTAATAAGGAGATTGGATTTTTTTTGATTAAAAACTTGAACACTGAATGTGTGTCAGTGATGAAGCAGGATTGGTAGCCCCCTCCATGCTTTCTGACAGCAAATTGCCCACCCTTTCTTTCATCCCCAGCCATCCACCTCTGCTATTGAAGGCGAGGCAAAAATGGAATATGTTATAATAAAGCATGTACTTTGCTTTATTCTCTGGTGCAGGCACGTAGTGCAAGTCACACTACAGTATTTGGATACTTAAAAATAACATACTCGTATAAAACATATCCATGAAGTGATATAAAATAAAAATAATGTAGTTTTTGCTTTTTTATCATATAATCTAAGTTTTTTACATTTTTCTTCATTGCAAGACAGGAAAGACTGCAGAGCTCTATCTGGCTTAAGCCTTGGTTTTTGGTTTTGGTTAGACATAAAGTTGCCCTGTGGCATTGTATTTGGCTTTGATTCAGAGTGATTGTGTGTTTGGTCCAAATTCAAACTGGGGCCAGGAATTATGTTCTACTTTTTGCACTGGTGCACTGCAGAGAAAAACAGCAACAACTGGGAGTCAATTTATAGAACTCCTGGCTCCAGGAGAAGGGCCTATGATACCATTTGCCAAATAACATGCACAGTACTTAAGAAGACTTGGGGTTGCATCCAAAAATTCTTTGAATGTTACTCTGACCCAGTAACTCCAGTCAGGATAGTTAATAGTTATTTTCACATGACTGATTGTGTCTAGTTTGCTCCGATTTAATTTCATTGCTTATTTGCAGCTTATAAAATTCACTCTCCAACCCAGCATCAAGATTGGAATAACGTTTCAACAAAAGATTGCCACAGAGTGAAGCATGACAGCTGATCTTAGGGCATATTGAAATACACACACTGATAGATCAGTATTCAGAACATAGATCACAAGTCAGACTGACACAGGAAAAACTCTGTTGGTATTGACCTTGGCTTCTTAATTAACCATCTTTGGTATCAAAGCTCAGCTTCTTTATTCGAGTTTAGTTATCTCTTAGGCTACATCTACATTGGCCCCTATTACGGAATAGGCATGCAAATGTAGCACTTTGGTAAAGGCAAATCCACGGGGGATTTAAATATCCCCCGCGGCATTTGCATTTTCATGGCCGCCGCTTTTTTCCGGCTTGGAGATAAGCCGGAGAAAAGCGTCCAGACTGGCGCGATCCTCCGGAATAAAGCCCTATTCCGGAGGATCTCTTTTTCCTACTTGCAATAAGAGATCCTCCGGAATAGGGCTTTTTTCCGGAGGATCGCGCCAGTCTGGACGCTTTTCTCCGGCTTATCTCCAAGCCGGAAAAAAGCGGCGGCCATGAAAATGCAAATGCCGCAGGGGATATTTAAATCCCCCGTGGATTTGCCTCTTCCAAAGTGCTACATTTGCATGCCTATTCCGTAATAGGTGGCCAGTGTAGACACAGCCTTACTGTCTTATTTCCATATACATTGTCAAATGCTATAACATGACTCTTATATGTAACCCACTCTATACATGCTTAGTCTGGGTCAAAGCTGAATTGTTTATAACAGGCTTGATGCAAAGTCTATGAGAGCCATTGGGCTTTGGAGCAGGCTCCAACCAAACGCAAATGTGACACAGAAGTTATTTTATTTCAATTCCACATCATTAGCTAACACAAGGAACCAAATGAGTCTCTCAACTTGCTATATTTTCCCTATATAATACTCCTATCAATAAAATATTAATAACTGTACCGTTTTAAAGGAAATCACACTCAGAATGGTTCATTTTCTGTGGGCTGAATGCTGAAATCTAGCCTCATGTCCTTACTCTGGAAAAAATACCTGCTATAAATAGGATTTACTTCTAGAGGGTTTTGCTCACGAATGCTCATGATACTATATATATTTTGCTTAGTCTCGAAGGGTAGGTCTACACAGCAGAGCTAAAGCAAAAATAAGCTTCTCAACTTGAGCTATGTCAATTGCGTAGCTTAAGTTGGAATACCTTATTTCGGCTTTTGGCACTGTCTACATAGCAGGAAGTCTGAAAAAAAGCACTCTTCCTCAGACTTCCCTTACTCCTCATAAACTGTTATAGGAGTCGTAGTAAGAAGTCCTTCAGCTCGACATTATTTTGACATGTTGAAATAACTGCTGGTAGGGTAGATGTGGACTATGTTATTTCGGAATAACGTCAGGAAATTCCTGGCATTGGGAAACCTAAGGTCCAGGGGCTGGATGTGGCCCTTGGGTTGCCTGGATCTTGCCCCCCAGGCTTACTGTCTCCACCAGCATTGTGGAGCCCACAATGGCACTCCAGCACCCTACTCCCCCCTGCCTTCCTGCAGCCCCTGACTGATTTTTCTGTGTGTCAGCAGCCCTCGACCCAAAAATCTTCCCCAACCCTGACCTACAAGATCAACTTTCTGGCCCTGCCCATGCTACTTTAGTTGTTGTCAATGGAGGTGCAGAAGCTGGAGCTTCCAGCTGGTAAAGAGGAGGATTACACTAGTATCCTCTGTGAAGGCTCCTTTCCATCGGAACTTTCTTTTCCAATTTTTCTATATTAGCCTTCATCTACTAATTTTCCAGACACATTGTAAGGCTCATCTTTTCTCCCAAGCACGTGGAGGACTTCAGAGAATTTGCTTTACAGTGTAGCACCTTTCAAAAGTCCAAAGCCCAGTGAAATAAATGGAAGACTTTCCATTAACTTCAGTGGGTTTTGGGCCACAGTCTTGGAAGGGGTTAAGAGGGTAGTTTATTTATTACTAGGAGCACCGAGGCATGTTGGCTGCTGGTGTATGTCTGTTACACTGGTGTATAGCTTTTATATTGGTAATTGTAGGGTAACAATTGTTGATGTTAGTTATAAGGGCACTCAGAGCACAGGATAGCTTGACAAATAGAGTAACACCTTCCATACATTGAAAATATATATACATGGGCTTGATTTAAAAATTCACTCTTTTCATGAATTCAGTCCTCATTAAAAACTAGCGGTTGGCTTCAGATGGGTACTTAGTAGCTTACTCTCACTGGAATCAATATGAGTTAGATACCTAAATACCTCTGTGAATCCCTCCATAGTATTCCAAGCATGTTGAAAGAAATATGGATTTAAAATGTTGCTAGAGACTGCTAAAATAGCCACTGATGCATGCAGTGTGTTATATCCTAAACGTCCAAACCACTTGCCGGTGTGCAATGCACCAATTGCTCACATTTGTGAATATACCCAAGAGGAAAGATTCTAGCCAAATCAGAATTCAAGGATGCAATGTTTTTAAGCATCATGGGCCTAACTTTAAGAAACTCTGAGAGTGTGGATTCTTTTACTCAGGAGGTGCATAGCTCAGTAATGGCAACATTAAGCTTCCATAATTTTTCCCATGTGTCATTTACAAACTGTTTGTAAAAATATGGAGATGAAAAGTACAGCAAACTCATATAATGCTATTATAGATGTGGTAGTGAATCTTGAGATTAATAACTTTTTTAGGGGTCACTGAAACTTGTGGAGGAAGGAGCAGTTGATAGATGAGCCATCTGTTTTATGTATCTAGTATGCACAGGTAAATCCTGAGACCTCACTTTACTAATCTAATGAAGTAGAAGGTTCTCAGATACTACTACAAAACCCTACAGAGGATTGAAAGATCTTGGTGAAATTTTCAGAACTATCCAGTCTAAATCTCATTTTATGGGGGCCAAATAGATAATGTGCAGTATGCTAGTGCACTGTAGATTTCCACCCCTTCTTGCTGTCTGCTAACTCTTCATCTACACAAGCCCTTAGTCTTTTAGCAGCCTAAAACACATTGAAAGTCAGTTTAGGACATGTCACTGGTGAGATTAAGAATGAGTGGAGTTTAAGAGAGTTCACCAATGGAAGAAGGCAGGAATATAGGGTTTCTGCCCCTTAATTTGCAAGCGCTCTATAAGGAAGACTCACAATGGGAAGAAAATGGCATGTTGACAAAACTGCTGCTAGTTCTTTCTTCGCCTGCCTGTTGGGACCTCTGTCAGACATCCATTCTGACCTTGGAGGTTTCCACTCAAGCCCTTGATTTGACTTGCTGACTTTCTAGGTTCCTCCCAGCCCTACATTTCTGTCATTTGTCGAACACCAGCAGGATGGTCAGGGGAGCTGACAGCCTAGCCATGCCCTTGGGCCAGGTGCGGAGGAAGAAGGATGGGTGGCTGTGTGTTTCCAGAAGGGGTCACGCCTTCAGAAGACGGGATGGGGCTAGGGTAGCGAGCCCTAAGCGCCACCAGGACTGCAGCATGTCCCCTGCCCAGACTGCAAAGCTGCCTGGAGTGCCGCCTGGAGGCTTTGGGTGATGCCTCTGCTGCAGTAGCAGTCTCGATGGCTGGGAACCCCAGGCCCTTTTGAATCATAGGGCCCCAGGGCAATTCTCCCATTGGCAGGCGGGGAGATGGTTTAGGTTTCTATAGATTTTCTCAGTCAAGAGGTGAGACTTGGTGAGATCCTAGGTCTCCTTCCAGCCCTACATGTATGATTCTAAAGTACGTAAGCCACTTTTGAAAATAAGTCTTTAGATCTTCTTAATGATTTTATAATCTGTAACAGGGTAGATTAGAGGGTTGCTTCAAGGCAGCCAGGAGCAGCTGACACAGAGTTATCACAGGCGTTGTTGAAGTAGCTGGGACGGGGCTGCTTGTAAATCAGTTAGGGCCAGTTGATCTCACTTCAGGCTGCTATGGGGCCTTTTAAAAAGCTTTCCCTGCTGGGGGAAGAGGGGAAGAGCAGGTTGTAGAGAGGCTGACAGAAACGTCAGCAGATAAGGAGAGAATCTGAGAAGCTGATAAAGAGAAGTCAGCATTGCCAGAGACAGTGGGGAAGATAGTGGAGAAGGTGAGGAACTCTGACAGGGAGTGTTCCATTCCCTTCCCCAAGTAGCCTGAGAGTTTCAGCCGGTGGCTGTAGAGGACTGCTTATCCAGCCCAGGCAGACAAGGGGGCACCTACCCCAAAGCCCACTAGGGGCAAGAGGGGTCTGTGCCACAGTACTGAAATTATCAGCAATATTGAACAGGGGCCTGCGCCCAGTAGTGGGACACATTATTGCCACACATTATATTTTTATTGTCAAGGTTTAATAAGATGTCTTTGATTATTTAGCCGGTGGCCAATGGTACAGCTCAGCAGTATTCCGAAAAAGATTTAGGTTTGAATCCTGACCCAGTTACCTCACTCCTAAGGGTTTTAGTGAGTATTGCTGAGATCTCTGAAGAGACTCGACAATGTTAGGAATTGCACACCTAACGCTCTTAGGCTCATTTGTTAGTAGCCTACAATTGTAAGGAATTGTTATCCTAATGGCCATTCTCTGCACGTTCATAGAATACTGGAAAGGACCACAAGAGGTCATCAAGTACAGTCCCCTTCACTCATGTCAGGACCACACGCCATCTAGACCATCCCTGACCAGTGTTTGTCCCAATCTGCTCTTAAAACTCTCCAATGATGGAGATTCCACAACACCGCTAATCAACTTATTCCCATGCTTAACCACCCTGACAGGAAGTTTTTCCTAATGTCCAACCTAAATCTCCCATGCTAAAGATCCCTGTCTTTTGTATATTGACTGTAATTGCTCATCATTTTTGGAACTCATTCCAGCAGTTCTCCTTTTACTTCTTCACTATCTGTCTATGAACTTTTCAGATTTATATCTTTATATTTATTTCTCATACCTTTAATTTCAAAAAAGTTTCTCCTCTTGGTCCACTATTCCTCTACCCTTTCCCCTCTACAATCTATACATGTTGTCACCAAATTAATCTTCCTTCCACCATCTTGATCATGTTCTTCTCTTGTTTTAATCTGTTCCCTGGCTCTGCCTCTTTCAAATTTTTCATCTTTCATCTTCCAAGCTAATTTTAAGGAAGTCACAGATTCATAAACATTACATGACCCAGCCACTAGAATGGGTTACACCAATATAGTTTGGCACCTTCCTATTGAAAAGACTGCCTCACTCTTTTCTAGGTTCAACCTCTTGGATGTTCCTGGACCAGAAAGCCCCAGTAGCTGGGAGTCCAGTGGTAAGGGGTCAAGTGGCCAGGAGCCCTTCTGGGGCTGAGAGCCCAACTGGGCTGGTGTTAGGGGGCTGGTGGCCAAGAGCCCTGCCAGGCCGGTGACAGTAGGGCCTGAGGCCAGGATGGGAGCCGGAGGCCAGGAGCAGAGGGGTCAATGTTGACCTCTCCTGGTTTGGCAAACTCTCTGGTTTGGGACTGGTGAGATTCCAAGGATGCGGTCCAAGAAGGTCCAAGCTGTACTGCATAGCCACAGCTTGATCCCTGTTAATATAAAAGCAAAGGGCTAACAATGTGGGACCCTCCATGTGGGACCCTCAGCTCTGCAACAAGCTCTCCATTCTGCAACATTCCATGTCAAGCTGAATGTCAGGGCATCCTACAATGTGCATCTGTTTGTGCAGGCTACTGTGAAGGGTTGTGCTTGATGGGAACTAGAGATGCATGTAGGAAAGCGGTAGTGTTTGGTTGGGTTCTCCTGGCTGCCAGAGTGTAAGCTGCTATTTTATTTTATTTTTGTTCTTTTAACTTCTAGAGACTCTGAAGTCTTGGATAGGTGTCCTTTTAATTACAGTATAAATTAAAACCAATAATACAAATTTAAAACACTTAAATGTGGCCATTAAGTTATTTCATAAGTGCAGGTATGTAGGGCTGATACTTTGACAGTTTAAAACTATTTTTAAATTATGCTTTGTTCAATCCATATTCTGTAGTAATGATGTTTTTACTAGCTATAGTTCCCCATCCCCTGGACTTTGAACTATTTGTCTTTGATTGGCTAGACTCCTCCTAGTCCTCCAAGTCTTCCCCTTTTGAAGGAATGAGATACAATCACGGGCTCTGTGTTCCTGACTCTCAGGGACAAATGTGGTCTCTATAAATATCAGTGAGACAGAGAGAAACAAATGGGAGAGAGTTGGGCCACAACCTCATCTTGGAACCAGCCAGCCAAGCTGAGCTGGCCCACAGGGTTAAAGGACATAACAGCAGCTGCAGGTATGCACACTGCTCCTATGGTCTGGCTGGCATTATGCCTGGCATGAACAAAATATTTTTAGGACCGCGGTGTCCAACACACCAGCTATTAGCCACATATGTTATTTGGCCAGTTGAGTGTGGCCAGTTGGCTTGAACAATAAAAACTCAAAAACTGTTGTATTAAAAAAAAATTTAAATAAAAAACCAAAAATTTTCAGAGGAAAAAAAAGTTCAGAAGATCCTTCTGAGTTCTAAAGCCACTTTCCCTTAATATGACCCACCTGCTGGATGGAGACTTCCACCAGTTTGTCGAATAGCTTAAATATGCCCCTTAGGCAGGAAATCATCACGCATCATCATAAGCCGTGGCTGGTATTTCTGGGTACTTGTTTTCCACTGGAATTTATTGCTGAAGCCTTTCTGAAAGTACTTCTGAGTTCTCCATGTGAAATTATTTGTTCTTGTATGATGGAGCTCAGTTTTCAAGCTGGCCAGTCTTCTCCTGGCATTCATTTCAACCTTCAATTTAAAGGCAGGTTAAATGCAGTTTCATCATGGGCACACAATTAGATTCAAATATTGACTGTTCAGCAGCCAAAAATTTCTTCTTAAAAGTGGTGTGTGTGTGGCTGGTTATGGCCATTCTAAACAACAAAATCCAGTATACAAGCACACATCTGAACAAAACAGTTTGGATTTTATTCCTATTTTTGAACATTTAAAAATTTTTTTAACAAATTTAACACTTCCAGAGATATTGAATTTTAAAAATTAGGGTATTTTTTTTGGCCTCCCCAACAATATTGCTTATTTCTGCTTTGTGCTAAAACTGAACAATATTAATTCATTTTTCTAGAATCGCATCCATGGATCAGTTTGTTATTAGAAAGTGTAACTCTGAAACAGGTACAAGTACTAGAACCAAGTCAAACAATGCTGAAAACAACAAATTATTGGCAGAAATTGCAGCAAAGAAAAAGAGAGATTGGAAGGACATCAAATGAAAATTTCAAGGGAAATGGGAATTGGAATATGCCATCCCTAAGGTTAATGAAAAGCCAATGTGTTTGCTGTGTTGTACAACAATTCTATCAAATAAGACTAACAGTGTGTGACGGCGCGTTGGGGGTCCCCCATCTCCTGCACCCCGAAATGGCATGAACAGACTTCACCAGCCAGTAGAATGGAGGTTGTTTATTGTTCCTCCAGCACAGTGCAGCACAGATGTAATCTGGTTACAGGAACTGGGGCTAAGAGGCCTCAGTGCCCCCCTTGAGATAGGGGAGTCCCAGCCCCCCTCCCCAGCTCCTTCTTCCCTGCCTTCCAGCCAGGAACTCACTAACTCTCCTCCAGCCCTGCCCCCCAGCCAGGGCAGCATCCACCTTCCTTTGTTCCTCTCCATGGGGGGTGTCTGGTTCAACAAGTTTGGCATTACCTTTGCATAGTGAGGTTTTCCCTGCTGGGTCTTGCTCCAGACAGCAGGGATCACCACAGCCCAGCAAGTACCCCCACTACGTCACACAGTGTAAGAAGGCATTTCCAAGGGCAGCACAGTGATTTTGATCCAGTGTATCCTATTGGAAGCAAAAAGCGAGCTGATAAAATTGGTCAGCAGAAATTGGATTTTGAAAAGCAGCAGCAGATTTTGAAGCTGTTTCTATCGTCATCTGAACTGGTAACTTTGACCAGCTATAAAGCAGTGTGGATACTTGCTCGCAGCAAGAAGCCATTTTCAGATGGAGAAATGGTGAAGGAAATTATTCTCTCTGTCATGGAAATCTTGCTTGAAAATCATAACCAATAGACGTGAAATAACATCATGCAGAGCATTCGAAATTTGCAGCTGAGTCACCAAAGAGTTGCATGTCGGTAGAAAGATTTGTCTAGTGATCTCAAAACCCAGTTGTGTGCTGAGCTTGATCAATGTTTGGTCTACTCATTGGCACTGGATGAGTCATGTGACATCAGTGACATGGCTCAGCTTATCTTCTGGATTTGTTTTGTAACAAAAGATTTCCAGATTCATGAAGAACTGCTAGCAGTGTGTGGGTTGAGAGATTGTACGTATGGATCTGATATATTTAATGTTTTGAAAAGTGTCTCAAGTTATTTCAACTTGGATTTAGCAAAATTGGCTTTTGCTATGCGCCAGCTATGATGGGAAAAAATTCTGGATTTTTGAAAGAGCAACTGCCATCTAATAAAATGAATGGCAAATTGCTTTCCTGCCACTATATTTTGCATCAAGAAAATCTGTGTGCACAGATGTCCACAACAGAGACTCTGAAAGACTTGATGGAAATTGTGATCAAAATCACAAATTTCATTTGCAGCCGTGCTCTGAACCATCACCAATTTGTGGAATTTTTGAAAGAAATTGAATCTGAGCATTCTGAAATAATCTATTTTGCCAATTTGTGATGGCTGAGTTGTGGAAAGGTGCTTGAGCAGTTCATTGCTTACTCCAATCAGAGATGTTCTTGTTGAGAAAGGAAAGCTGGACAGTTTTCCTGCTATTGAAGATCAGCAGTGGCAATTTGATTTGCGGTTCCTGACTGATATCACCCATCATTTGAATGAACTCAATCTGAAACTTCAGAGGAAAGGGAAGTTGATTTGTGATATGGCCCAGCACATTCAGGAGTTCATTTCTAAGCTACAACTATTCATCATTCAAATGAAGGTAGGACAATCCACCCATTTCCCAAATTTGCAGAAAATGGCTGGAGATGGTGAATTTGTGTGAGATGAGCTTGATTGTCAGCATTACGGGAGATGGCTTGAAAATCTGGCAGTGAAATTCAGCTATCCTTTTGCAGATTTTCAAAGCTTCTTGTTGGCATTTTGATTCATGAAAAACCCATTTCAGTTCAATACTGGTAATTCTCAAGACCTTGTCAATTTGCTTGGCCTGGACAAACGTTTGTTTGAAGAAGGTACGCTCACACTTCACAGCCAACTTGATCAGTCAAAAAATGAATTGGTTTTGACAATGTGGGATACACTTTTGCGACAGAATCAGTTTGCTATTTTGAAAACTGCAGTGGCCAAACTTTTTCCATGTTTGGTACAATATGGCTTTGTGAAGCGTCATTTGCTGTTATGATGTATATCAAATCAAAGTATCGGTCATGGTTACTGGATGAAAATATGGAGGTGTGCTGTCAGTGAAAAGTTTTTGCTTGATTTCAGAGGGTTAGCAATGAAACAAAATTGTCAAGTGTTCCACTGATTGAATTTCTGTGCAATGTGATGATTTCTGTTGATTAAAACCAATGCTGAAGTGTTCTGTTGTCATTAAAAGACAAGAATTGGTATCTTCAGAGAATCTCACAAAATTATTTACATTTTCAGAATAATGTGGCTAGTTTGCAATAGCCACTGACTGTAGTGGCAACTGCTTCAGAACTGGTTGGACACCATGGCTCTAGGAGCTGCCAGAAGCCAAACAACACAAGGTTGTGTTCGCAATCCACTGAGAGGATAGTTTCAGATGAGTAGCTGAACTATAGCCCCAGCACAGTGTTAGGGGCAATCTGTGTTTCTGGGAAAACTATCTTCTTCCTGACATGGGCATGGCATTTTTTGTGTCAGGAATACAATGGTCATATTTCAGCACATGTAATAACAATGGGTCAGATTCAACTTTCACGTAGGTCCAGTGAAGTCAAGAGAGTCGTAGGTGCCCATCACTTCCA
The DNA here is from genome assembly GCF_052426305.1 of Pelodiscus sinensis. NCBI lineage: Eukaryota > Metazoa > Chordata > Testudines > Trionychidae > Pelodiscus > Pelodiscus sinensis. The sequence continues at coordinate 119,557,974 of NC_143053.1, forward strand.
AAAATCAAGTCACAGATGTCGGAGATTGAGTACCTGAAAACTGGGATGTTCAACATTAACGATCACTTTTGAAAATCTGGCGCTGAGAGTCTTGCCCATAGTTATACTGTGACACAGTTGCAGAACTGGGAATGGAATTTATAGCAGGCCACTGATTCCCACAGTTCCACTTTCTCTTCTTAATAACATGCCTTTCAGTCCTTCTCATCCCTCCATTGAATTACCCCCTTTTGAATGTAGACAAGCTTTTCTAAAATCTCTCTCTCTCTTTGTTTTCAAAGTAATATTTGAGCATTAGTTCAAAGCTGTTCAGATGCTTTTTCCTGTTCTCTGCATAAACATGGGTGTTTTCATGTTTTTTCTTGCAAACCCACAGATTTCCTCTAAAAAAATCACTTATTCAACAGGATGAACAGTAATCCCTGCCACCTATGGGATTGATAAGCAAGTATCAGAGTTGGGATAACTTAAACCTGAACAAATCAGAGAATACTCCATTATCTCTTGAATAAGATATGCTGCCAAAAGCAATAGATGGACAATGCTGTACTTTTGAGGAGGAGTTCATTTTGGTATTCAATATGAAGAATGATATCTTTGAAAGTCTCAGAACACAGATAAGATTAATTTGCTCATTTCTTGGGAATTATCCTTTTATAGCAATGAAAAGTTCATGTTAAGGGTTTGTGAAGATTCTGGGTTAAAGTCAACACTCCCACCTACTGGTCTCATTTAGAAAAGCTGTTTTATATTGCATTTTCTATTTTCCAGGATAGGTTCCATCAGTTCTACATCACAAACACTTCCTCCCTCATCAATAACCATTATATTGAAAAAAAAGCATAGTTTCAAAGTGAGCACATAATTTTCCCACACTTATAAATTGATTTTGCATTATTACTCCATTGCTGGAAGATATATAACTGTAGTAGGAAGCTATTTTTTACACCTGCAAGTAAGAGGTAATCCAGTGTATCCTGCAGAAAACCTATTACAGAAATCATGTTTGTAAAAATTATATTGTGGTGTGGTTCTTACTGTGGGGTAGAAAAGAACAGTTAAGGATTGTTGACTCACTGAGGATAAGATTCTGCCACTCTTGAGTAGTAACTCACTTCAGAAGCAGGCCTATTCATTCCAATTCATTCTACATTCATGTAGAATCTGGCCCTCATGCAATCTGATTTACTTCAGTGCACTGAGAGGAGTAGTCCCATTGACTTCAGTTTTGCTCATAAGCAAACACTTCTCATGTGTCCGTGGGTTGCAAAGAGCATAAGGAAAGATTTGCTCATATTACATCAGGGTATCCCATTATGAACATTTATAGTTGTACTTATAGCACTAATTGTAAGCGAGTGTATAACCCTTACAGAGAAGCTCAGTTTAGCAGAAATCTTGTCAGGTAATCACCTTGTAGGCATAACACCGTCCATGTTTCTTCTTATGCACTGTTCTTGTTTTTGCATGCAGTTATGCTTATGTTTAGATTCACTTCCCTTGTGGCTTGAAAGCCAAGAAAAATATTGAGCTACTTTTCTCCTAAGGGAATGTAACTTTTTAACCCAAACTACTTTATCCATTTTCATGTTTGTAGCTCATGAGATTATATTTAGAAATCTAAAAGACAAATTTTATTTTAATAACCCACTTATTTAATTTAAATTAAATTTAAATAAAATGATTCTTGATTGGTTTTCACATTACAGTAGCACTGAAAGGTTCCAACCACGCAGCACAGAGGTGAAATGAGTTGCCCAAGCACACACCAATCAGCAATCAAACTAAGGACTGGACCCAGATCTTTTGATGCCCAGTCTGGGGCTCTCACCATTAGTCTTTACATTGAAGAAGAAAATCTTCATGCTTAGCATAGATGTTAAAACCAATCATATTTTAGTCAGTTTGGTGCATTCTGCAATTCACACCCTTATAGTATGCACTGGAACATAGAGTAGTGTAAGCATAGACCAGATCTCGTCTGCCAGGGCTAATTCCTGGTGGGCCCCCACAGCTATATTTACTTGCATGTCCATGGATCCTGTCAATCACAGCTTCTGTTGGCTGTGGATCACCATTCTCAGCCAATGGGAGCTGCAGAAAGTGATTGCTGGTTAACCTGTGGCTGTGCAGGAAAATATAGTGGTCCACCAGGGGCTAATCCTGGTGAAAAGCCACTGTGTTATTGTCCACTGCTGGCATAGACTTTGTTCTAGTTCTTTCAGAATGCCTGGTCTGTGATCTTATATGCTCCCTATCCTTCTGCTGATGAGAACTTAAATATTGTATTGTCCTCACTGATCATCACTTTGCTATCTATGTATCAATAATATTAATTGATTATTTTTCCTTTTAGACCCACCGAAAGACAATAATCATAGAATCATAGGGATGGAAGCCTCATATGACCTCAGGAGGTCATGGTGTTCAACCCCTGCCCAAAGCAAGACCAATCCCACGATCTAGGAATGGAGATTTTACCACTTCCCTAGGTAACCCATTCCAGTGCTTCACCACCCTGCTAGTGAAATATTTTTTGCTAATATCCAACCTAGACCTCCCCCTCTACAACTTGAGACCTTTGCTCCTCTGCCATCTGTTACCACTGAGAGCAGCCTTTCTCCATCCTCTTTGGAACCCCGCTTGAGATAATTGAAGGCAGGTTTCAGAGTTTATTTTTTATGGGCTGAATCCTACGAGGTGTTGAAATCCACCTCTTTGGTATTTAGTTTCTTTATCTCCTCATTCTTGTGGGTGGGTGACTGTCCAGGGCCCCATAGTCAAAAAGCTGCAGAATGGCTGTGCCTACCAGGAGGCAGGGGAAAGGGATAAAAGAGGTTACATGGCAGGAGACAAATGTGCGTGCGCGCATGCACGCGCACACACACACACACACACACACACACACACACACTGCTACTCTGCCTGCTGAGTGGCCGCCCACTACATAGAAAACCTTATTTCAAGGGCTCCAAAAGAAGTTCACCCAAGGCACCATTTTCCTTGAGGCCGGCCCTCTACCTACCATTTGTTGATATGGAAACTGAGGCCACAGCCATCTCACAGGAGGTGCTCAGAACCCAATAGAAACAAGTCCTACCTGTCAAAATCCTAAATATATTTTCTGCCTCAGTTATAATGATTTTACGAAGTGCAACGCTACTGGATTCAGTGGGGTTACTCCTGATTTCCATGGATATGGGCAAGGAAATTCAGGCTCCCTCTTCCTATGGTGACCTAATGGCATGTTCTTTCGAAAGCGAGTATTCTTTGTTTGATATGGTACCAACTTGTGACCTTTCTTAACTTTGTTCATTGCCTTTGAAGTATTATTTGGATTAAATTATTCGCAAGACCACCACCACAAGCTGTAACCCCATGTGATCCACATAAATAATAAAGATTTTATTTCATTTTAATCAGGAGTTTTAGATATTATCTTGGCCAAAATTTCCCTTACCCATACTGTGTTCTAGTGGGTGACAGCATTTCAGAGGTTGGTGGCTGTATGTATTTTGGCTTTGACCCTGCAACCCCACAAAGCACTTTCTATTAATGCCAATGATAGATCCAGGAGCTAGGAGATTGTAGAATCAACATATCATTTGCCAGTGCTTCAGGATGAAAGGTACCTTGTCTTAAAGTCAAGATGTTATTTTATTAGCCAGTTGTCCAGCTGTATTAATAAAAGACTGTTTGGAAATGTTTATACGTACAAGATTTATCAGAGTGAGACTGATTCCAAACTTAGATATACTTCCCTGGAAAATGATGAATTATATTGATAAGATTCTTCATTTGCTAGCACTTTCACTTCTGAACCAGAAAGTCCCCATGGGTTTGAATGTCTTAAGCAGAACTTGCCTTCATTCCCTGTACAGACACTATAGTGTAGCTTATTTGATCAGTCTAATCTTTAGTTGCTATGTTAACCTCCAACACCTTTGGCTCATCTTGCATGTTGGGTCAGATGAAAGAGAATCCATGGCCCTTTGTGTGGGAAGGAGCAGGGGGCAGAACTTCCTGGACAATGCCAACAGTGTGTATGAAGTATTACTGCATGCTGAGAAGCTGTTGTGTTTTCCTCTCTAGTCCCAAGCTTTTAACTCAGTGTTTTTTTTGGGAGGTGGGGGGAGGGAGAAGGAGAGGCATTTATGTAAATGAAACATTTTTCCAGATGAAAATTACTTAAAAATTGCAAATATTATCCCTCAAAACATTATTATAAAGCTAAGACAATGAGGGTACGACTACACAGCAGCGTTATTTCTGAATAACTGACGTTATTCCGAAATAACATAGTGCACGTCTACACTACAAGCCTTTATTTTGAAATAATGTCAAGCTGGAGGACTTCTTACTCTGACTTGTGGACCCTTATTTCATGAGAAGTTGATGGAAGAGTGTTCGTTCTTTGACTTCCTACTGTGTAGACAGCGCCAAAAACCAAATTAAGCTATTTCGTCTTTAGCTACACAATTGACGTAGCTGAAGTTGTGTAGCTTACTTCACCTTTAGCCCTGCTGTGTAGACGTACCCTGAGAGTAAAAATAATTCCAAATATTAAGGTATGGAAATACACAGTCAAGTGCCCTTCAATGAATCTATGCCATATGAGTGAGTCAATGACTGTATATCTGGTCTCAGATTAGATTACCAGAATTTTTAAAGAGACATTTAATTTTTTTCATAGTCTTCCTGGTGTCATTGAATCTGACTCTCTGTCATGCTACATATGTATTCTAGAAATAAACCTTTGGAAAATAACTTGCCATGGAAGGGTTAAGAATGAAGACAACCTGAAAAAGAAAAAAAAACAAGTTTAAAATTGTGGTTTCTTTTTAATTGCTCCAAATGAAATAGAAGGGATTAGACTATGGAGTTTTATTGGAAAAAGGTTTGCAAATTGCACTCCGCAATTTGCATACCTTTTTCTGATTATTTTTTTGGAAGAGGCTTTTCTGAAATTTCAGAAAAACCTCCACTTTTGGAAGAGCCTTTATTGCTCATGAAATGAGGAATACAGGGGCTTCCAAAAAACCGCGTCTGCTCTTCCGCAAAAAATGTTGGAAGAGCAGACGCATTCCCAGAATGCGGCAGAGTTTTTCCATGATACCTCTGGTATCCCAGAAAAACTCCGTAGTCTTAGTCACTGGAACTGAGGCATGTGAAATTGTTTGAATCGGTCCATCAGTTTTCAAAAACAAACAAAAGATCCATCTGCTTTAAAAAACAAACAAACATGGAGGAAATATTTTTAGACAGGATGCGTCAAGTTTTATGTTCACGGGGGTCAGCCAGGCCTCATTTGTCAAACTGGTCATGGTGTAAAAGGCTTTAATGATCTCCTAAATCTTGAAATTCTAAGTCCTCCCAGACATGATGGGATGTCTTCCAAGGCCAATCACCCAAATAAGCAGGTTCACTTGTATTTTAAATTGTCATAGATCAGACTGAATGACAAAGCCTGGTGGACCCCCAGAGCACAGAGAGCTATATATATATCTCAAAACACTTTCTTGACAGAGGAATACGGGTCATCTGTGTTTGTTCACGGACATATTAGACTATGGTTTTCCTGAATCACACTGCATCCTTTACAGTGGCCTCATTTGCCCATTGTATTTGCTGTCTGGACAGGATGTTTTACCAGAGGAAGTGCTTCTTGTGGAAAAAGATCTCAATTAGTTATCCATCTGATCCTTGAGATACCAACTACCTGGCAGACATGAGAGTGATTTGTTTAGATATGACCGTAGATTTATTTTATTGCATTGCTTTCTAGTCCTCTGACCGAGACAAGCAACAATGCATATTTCCAGTTTGGCACAGAATAGTAATATATATCGTTTTTAAATGGTAAAAGGGCATGACTGGTCACTGAAGGTTAATTAATTACTGCATTGGCAGACAACTTTATTCTGGGAGGCAAGGATGCTGTAATCAGCTGGGATTTGCAAGCACCATGATTGGGGAAAGAGGTAATTGATAAGCAGAGGAATTAAAGGACCAAAAGAAAAACTTTTTTGTACAAAATACACATCATTATTGTAAATAAAAATCAGGGATGCGATCCATTAACATCCATGTATGCTTTGGGTTCTGTTTCCATACAAAATGGAATAGTTTATTCTATAGCACATGAAAGCAAAAAGAATATCAGAGGCAGTTTTTAGAAGATCTTTCAGTCCCCGGGCAGAGTTCTGGCAGGCAAGGGGAAGCTCTGCTTGATCAAACAGCATGTGTTATGAACTGCATTTGATTTTATAGTTTTCCAAAAAGCTGTCCAAAGTTTTTCCCCCCTCCCTCTTTCTTTCTGCAGAGAGATCTCAGCCTGTTTTTTCTTACACATCTGACCCAGGCCAAGGACATATTTGCCAAAAGGGCCTGCAGCTCCCAGGCTTGTTGGACCAATTCTGAGACTTTGACTCCTTTCTTCTAGTCTACCAATTTTTCCTATCTAAATCTCTTCTCCAGCCTCCTTCATGTCTTTGCCATAGCAGCAGCTGTGATTGCCACAAGTACCATGCTGCTGGCAACACAAAACACACCTTCTAAGACTGCTGCCCTAGAAAAACCCAGCTATTTGAGAAGAGCGGGCGGGAGAAGAGTAAGTGGCACCATTATGAACACTGCTCTGCAAAGCAAAAATCCTTTGTAGAATAGCCAAGATTTAAAAACCAAAGCAAACCAAACAAACGTGAATTAGGATCTCTCGCCTACTACCATAGTTTGTAGTTGCTCTGAAAGAGGTTGTGTTCACTTTGCTTTAAAAAATATCAGGGTCTTTGTTCTTCTGATATCGTGGGAGGAGAACTTCCTCTGTAAAATAAAATTCATACTATTCTACAATAATGATTGTAATAGGACCCACTAGTTACGCAGCACTTTTGAAAAATCAGGCCCAAGTTATCTACCTACCCAAATTGTGACATGTAGCAGAACACCTCACAATCATTAACCGATTTGTATTCTCACTTTGTAACATAGGGTTACTCCATTTTACAGATAGGGAACTGAGGCATTGGATAAAATAAGCGACTTGCCTAGGGTCACAGAGGAAATGTATAGCTGAGCCAGCATCTGAATAGAGTCCTGGTCCTATGTCCTAATTCCTAGGCTGGGCTGTGTGTATGTGTGTGGTCAATAGGTGCCTCCTGGGCCAAATGCAGACCACCATATACTTTTGAGAGCATTTCCAATTTTTTTAAATTTACTTACTATTGTTTTTATTATCATTTTCTCTGGAGTTTGGATCTTGACTATAGCTTGACCAAGAAATTTGGACCTTGACTAGATTCCCCTTCCTACCCTTATATCGACTTAAATGCCTAACTTTAAGCACTGACTATTTTAAAGTCTTGGCTCAAAGTACTACAAATCAAAATAATTTTGCTGCAAAATGATTGTCAGAAACCTCTTTTAGGTGATTTTTCTTTTATGACTTAAACACTCACACGAAGCAGTGGAGTCTCCATGCCTAGAGGTGTTTAAGGCTCGGCTTGACAAATCCCTGGCTGGGTTGATTTAGTTGGGATTGGTCCTGCCTAGAGCAGGGGGCTGGACTTGATGACCTCCTGAGGTCTCTTCCAGCTCCATTGGTTCTATGATTCTATGGTTCTATGAACACGTACACTCCCAGAATAATGGCATTTGAAGAACTTAACCATGACCAGAAATTAGGACAATTCAATGCAAAAATACAATAAACGGATACAAATTTGTCTTGTATTCAAATGTTATCAAAGTTCTGCCCAGTTAAAGAAAGCTTCATGGCACAAAACTGAAAACCTTCTGCTCCTGCTAGGACAGTGGAGTGTATATAACTTTATAAATACTCAGGCAATATACTCAACAAAGTTTCTGCAACAAAACTTAGGGAAAGGCTTAGCTGCTAATATCTCCAGGCAATTTTGAAGACCGATGATATTTATCCAATTCTGCTCTATTTATTAAAGTTTGGTTAAAAAGTTGGAACTAGAGGGAACTTTCCACAATGCCATGCTTTAAAAAACAAACAAACAAAAAACAAACAAGGTGACAGAAAAGGTGGAACACGGTTGTTCTTTTTTTTAATCACAAATGTCAGTTCCCTCTGCACACACTATCAGGCCACTTTATTATCATGTAATGGTATGGGCATGCTGTTTATCACTTTATTATTCTTTCATTTCACTTCAATCCCTTTTCATACCATATATGGTCTCTTTGACTTCTGACATATGCCAAAGAAGCATTTGTATTTTCTTGACGTCTAAATGCAAGTAAGCAGCGTTTATTCAATCTGTTATTATACCATCACATGATTCATCTTTGACTGTATCATGTAATGATATGAATCCATTAATTATTAGTTTGCTTCCATAAATTCTTCTGCAGCTTTTTCTTTAAGACTATTTCATTCTTTGAGTGTATTTCTAATTTAAAAATCTATATGATTAAATATTCAAAAGTGACAGAGTTTCCAACTTGACCCCATAAAGTGGTCTGGTTTTTAGGAAATCCATTCTTTGAAAAACCTAAGTAGCCATTTAGGGATGTCAAGATGGGGACCCAAACTCATTAGTCACTTTAATACATACAGATTGCAGGAATATTATAGAATATACCTGAAGAAATTCAAGCATTCCTGGAGATTATCAGTGTTCTTCTTTAGGACCCTTTTTAGATTTGTATAGAAATAGGCTTTCTACCAAAGGAGTTAAAATATGCCTCTGTTTCACTTAGCATACAGGAAATAGATATTTTAGAAAAATGAAAGCCAAGTTATGACATTTATTTGCTCAGAATGGACTGAATCCTCCTGCCATGGAAGTCAATATGAAACATGCTTATTGACTATAGCAGTGTATGCTACAAATGCTTGTTCAGAACCACCTGAAGGAACTCACTTGAACTGATGAGAATGATGCTATTGATATATCACAAGGCTCCTACTCAAAAACTGAAGGCAAAAAATGTCAAAACTGAAAGCTGAACTACAGAACAGGAGTTCAATGTAGATAGATCCAGTTCCACTAGAGAAATTCTTCTCCGCTCTGAGCACTTCAACACGTACGAAGGAGCTCACAGATGGGGGAGGGAGGAATATTAGTAGATCCTGCTTCAACTAACTGTGCAGCTCCAATGAACCTCCAGACTGAGCCTTCTGGGCTATTATTCTACCTTTCAGCAGTAACACTGGTAGAGGGAACCAAAACCAAAATTCTGGTCTCTCTCTTCGGTGATTATCAATCTTGTTCACTAATATTTTTTTTCAGTTCTCTTACCTTGATCTAAAGTTCTTTATATTGTTGTGACCAGACGGGAAGAACTCACTTTTCCCTCTAACCTTGTCCCTAGGTATTGTGTGTGTGTGTGGGGAAAGTAGTAATTTCATCCAGAAGCTTCAGAGGGGTAGCTGAGTTAGTCTGTAACAGGAAAAACTTAAAAAACAACAAATACTCTAGTAGCACCTTAAAGACTAACAAAACATGTCGATGGTATCATGAACTTTCGTGAGCACATCCACTTCTTTAGAAGACAGGAGCAATAGAAGTCCAGATCCAAGATTAAATAAGGGAAGGGGATGGGAAGAGAGGAGGGAAAAAAGAGAAAAAAGGAGGGGAGGGGGAAAAAAGACAGAGTTTGAAAAAAAAAAGAAAAAGAGAGAGAGAGAGAGAGTTTATGGTTGCTGAGCTATTTGATATAGGGACAATGCTCTAAAAAATACAACTTCTCATGTCAATAAATAGAAGACACTTCCTCGCTGTGGATACGGCTAGACTACAAGAGTTTTATCCCGGAAAAACTCTTCCACATCCAGGGATATGTTTGCTCTTCTGCTTTTTTTTGCACTCTTGCGCAAGAGGGCTTATTCCTCGTGGGGAGAGGAATAACTCTTCTGGAAGAAGCCCTGTTTTCCGACGCTGTACTGTAAATTTACTTGCACAAGAGCATGTGTGCAGTATAGACAGCCGGCAAGTTTTGGTGCAAGAACAGCTGTTCTGGCGCAAGACGCCGCCAGTGTAGACATAGCTTGTGTGTATAGTAAGGAACCAACTATGCACTCCCTGCTGGAGAATATAAAATACAAAAGCTTCAGGGGTAGCCGAGTTAGTCTGTAAAAGGAAAAACTTAAAAAACAACAAATGGTCTGGTAGCACTTTAAAGACTAACAAAACATGTAGATGGTATCATGAGCTTTTGTGGGCAAAGCCCACTTCTTCAGCCCGTCGTCTGAAGAAGTGGATTGTACCCACGAAAGCTAATGATACCATCTACATGTTTTGTTAGTTTTTAAAGGGCTACCAGACTATTTGTTGTTTTTAAAGTTTTTTCATATACAGTACATACACTGCATGTCCACCTAGCATGGATATGAAGAGGCAAGTAGATGACGAGGCACTGCTTAGGCATGTGAAGATGTGCCAAAACCTTAGGGTATATAGTCTATATGGCTCTCTGCAGGCCCAAGCAGTGCCTCTTCCAGCTATGCTGCTATTTTTAGCAGTGTAATAGCTCACTGCCTCCCGCTGTTGGAGCATTTCCCTGCTGCAGTGAAAGGCTCTGGCAAGGAGGAGGCAGCAGGAAAAGGTTCTAGCGGCTCCCCACAGTTGGAGCCTTTCCTCACTGCCTGAATCTTTCCCGGCTATAGGGAAAGGCTCCAGCTGTTTTTGTGCCGCTAGCACCTTTCACTAACGTATATAGCTGCACACTAGTGTGAAAGCAGCCAGATTTTCAGAGGCACGTAGCTACACATATCTGACATGCTAATGCAAGTTGTGTACAGTATTGACATATACCTTCCACCTCTCCCACAGAGCAAAGATTATGAGACATGAAACTCTGAATCCCTACATGAACCCTTTTTTCACATTTACACCAGTGTGAAGTGAATGCATAATGCTACTTTTCCGATCTGATCACTTTTTTCACTAACTTTGCACTCGAGTAACACGTGACAAGACAAGGCACAGGTGCAATGAGCAATCAAGCCCAGAGAAAGACAGAGAGAGAGAGATGTATTTATTGGGAGAAACAACATAACTACATTAACGTGTCTAGTTGTATGGTCCCATGTCCTCTTGGGATTGTTTTTCACTAAACAGTGGCATGTGGAAATATGTCCCTTTGCAAGATGCTGAGGGAAAAAAATTGCCTGGCTGCATGAGATGCCAGAAAAACAGCTGCTATGTCATGGCACTAGTGTCTACATGGTAGATATTTTTAAAATTTGGAAATTTCTCTTTCTGTCTCTCATAAAATGTTTGTTTTTCAGGTTTCTCATGACTTCAGTATGAAACATGACAAGTTACTAGAATGAATTTGGTTTTGGAAAACAAAAAAAGAAAGAAAATCCAAGATGACTGCAGACTTGTGGACTGGGTGATGTTGCAATATTTTTAGCACACAGTTACAGGAAGTATTCTCCTCAGTCAGAATTGGGTAAGTTCTTTCAGTCTTTCCTTCAAATCCTTGCTTGTTCATAGGCCATAGCAATTGTGGACATGGACACAGGGGGGAAAAATCACTAATGAATGGTCAATTGAGATTTTCCCTTCCATCATTGGCCAGTATATTTAAAGAATTACTACAGTAATCATATTTTACGAGCATGAGTCATTTTTCTGTTTTTAAAGAAGTATTTCACTTTACCCATCTCTTTTAGTATGTTTCCATTTGGTGTGGTTTGGCTGCATGGAGCAACGTGGCAAATGGTTACTTGAAAATATTTAAGAAAAAGGCAAATTCTTTAGCTCTGGCATACCTGTGGACCACATATATAGACATAATTACAAACATCTGTCCACCCACCCACATAACATTTAAGGAGTCATTTAAAAAAGTTAAAATTTTAATCTTGGAAGTAAGAAACTAAATGATTGTCCATTTGTATGTTTTTTAATTAATAATAACTTATCAGCTAAACCTCATGGATAAAAAAACTCAGCAACTTTCACAAGAGGGCTCTGACAAACAACAACATGTATGCACAAAGCCATGCCATCTTGTGCTGCAAAACAATGCAAATGTAAACTGGCAAATAATGGAAGTACCTGAAAGAACTACTTTATTTCTGTGTGTATAGAGGGGATAATTAAAAACAGACACTTTAAGAAATGAACATCAATTTGTTATATTAAAAAGATTTTCACCTAAGATTTCCTGAGTCAATTATATTCACTTATTGGTGTAATCTGAGAGTCCAGATTTCTTCTCCCTCCTTGCCCTCCCCCATTAATGATATAGACTCAATAACATTTTTAGTCTTAATTTGAGAAAGAGAGCTTTGAATTGTATCTCTGAGCCAGCAATCCTCTCTTTGCAGGATCTAGATAACTCCTACTGACTTCAGTGGGGAATGATAATCAGATTCTGCAGGGGGAGAGTTGTCTAGCCTCCAACCAGAGGTGGTATTTACAATCCAAATCCCCACTGAAAATGGATTTTACAGCATCCTGTTGGGCTCATACTGGTCCACACCCTACCCCACCCCCAAATTCAAATCTGCAATGAAATGAAATTTGCAGTGGGTGATCATCCCTGTCTATTCCCACGGGGATCCCTGCACCCTAAATGCACAACAAAGCTTTTCCAACACAGGGAATCCACAGCTTTTCCAACACAGGGAACCCACAGCTGGAGCAAAGTGGGCAAAGCTAGTTTTGCCACCCATTCTCATCCATAGTTGAAGGGGGCATTTTTGGCTTGGAGAATTCTGAGGAGGCACCATGTTTTGGCAGAGGGTAGGGTGTGGAGTTCCCAGCAGTCTGACCGATCTTTGATTGGGTTAGCATCTGAGCACAGTTGGGATAGTTTAAAGCAGCTCTTGAGGCTGCTTGAAGTCCGGGGGTTTTAAGTCTACTCTAAGTAACACCTAGGGTGAAGTAGTCCTTGGCCAGCCTGCTCGTGTAACAGCAGAGAAGTGGTGTCCCTGCCCCACTCTCCTCAGGTTGAGTATCTGGCTTTCTCTGTTGTGTTTCGCCAAACTCCATGCACATGAAAACACATCTGTCAGTACATTATGAGCAGCAGAATGCAGGATCACAGCACGAACAACAATTACACTGAGGATGTGGTATAGTACTTGTCTCATCTGATAATCTCAGAATGGTTCAAGGTCTGACTATTCTGGATATGAATCACTTAATACTTGGATGTGCCTCTCAGTTATTTACACCTGATAATGATCCTTTGATGTCCTTATTCACTGGATGCGCTAGATTGGAGCAGAATACATAAAACCTGCATTGTGTGAAAAGGAGAGCTGGAAAATCAGCTCGTATAAGTATTTATTTTGTAGTGTGAATTCTAGCTTTTACTACTACAATTTCCCAATGCCAGAATGCTGTCTTCTATCATATAACACACACACATAAATACAGTATTATAATGAGAACAAGCTGTCAGCGTGAGGTTTGCAAGCTCTGTCTAGTTCTTCAAAGTTTTTCTTTTATTTCTTTACCCAACACTGTAGGTGTGCTAAGGACCACTGGTCTGACTGAAATTTTATTTTCTAGACAAATGCAGTCGGATCTAAATCTAAAAGGAAGCCTCAGTATTACACTGGCATGCCCAGAGGTATAAAAAGGAATGAGTTGTCCCTCCTGTTCACTACCTCATTATGAGGTTATTCAACACAGGGGAAGCCTTGTGACTTTTGCATACAACTTTGGGAGACCAGTCCAGAGGCTCCTTTGTGTGCTCTGTGTTGTGTGTCAGTGTATAGTCACCTCAGACCAGACTCACTCAGGCAAATCACCAAGAACAGGCTTTTTTTCCGTAAACATAGAACAGGATTATAGTCCAACAGCCTCCTCTCTGCTTGCAGTCTACGTGCTCCCAGCTCAGTCAGCACTGAGACCCTGCTGGGAGAGCAGAGGATACTTAGTACAACACAATCCCCCCTTACAAACATAATCTAACTCCCACAGTAACTAAGCCCCAAATAAATAAGCCCATGTTCTCCCTTTGTGTCACTTAAACTCCTCTCAGGGTGGCCTATAAGCCTTTTTTGGTCCTTCCTGAAAAGAACAATGATCATTGATCATATTAACACAGATGATCATTGTGAATGTTTTCCCCCCTTCTACTTTCTCAGGAAGAGAATACACACTGACAGCATGCTATGATGCCATACAAAATGGCTTGGAAAAAATTAGTAGTCTCACTTCCTAGCAGCTAGACTTTTATAACACTATAGCAGCTTGGCAACTGGAAAACATTGGCTGTGTTACTAGATGGATGGCTAGGCTCTAGTCCTTCAAGGTTCTACCTCTTCCTGTGACTCAGCTCTGTTGCCAGGTTGCTAAGTTTAGCCCATCTGGAGTAACAGAAAGGCCAACAAACCAACGTCCAAAATCTTGTATCAGATCTTCAGCTGGGTTCCTTCTAGTAGGGGCTTGACCTGCCTACTACACTGGCTTCTAGCCTACAAGCCCTGTAAGTGGCAGCCAAGGACAGCAGCCTCCAGCTCCTTTCTTCTGCCTTCCTGAGTTTCTTCCTACTCATCTCCTCAAGGATCTTCCTTCCTTCATGACTGGGGTCCCCTCCTCTGTGATCCACAACAAAAACAAATTAAGGGTAGAACCTCAGACCAACTTCTGTCCCTCAGGCTTAGCCTTCCTGCATCCTATATTCCCCTGGATGTTTTTCCTCTGAAGACTTCCCTGGGCTCTCCCTAGAAATCCAGATTATGCTATTTTATAACAGTTTACATCAGCAACTAGCTGTGGTTACTTAGCCTCTCCCCTGACTTCCTGCCACCCTCCTCCACTCAGGAGAAGATCCCAGGGCTAACTCTCCTCCTTGGGCTTCCTGCTTGACCTTCCTGTTCCTCCCTATAGTCCCAGGAAGTGACAGCAGACTCTCTCCTTGCCTCCCTTTCTGCTCCCAACTTCCTGTTTTATAGTCCTTTTTTCTGGCTCTTTCCTAGCTAGGATTCATCCACAGATAAGCTGAGCTCTCCCTCCAGGTGCAGCCTAGTACATTAACGGCATACTCCACTACACCGAGATTCTGTATTTTTGTCTCTCTGCCATGTCCACTGCTCTGCTGAGCTGTCCTATTTTTCAGGAAGATGTGCACTGCACCCTTTACATGGTGTGACGGGGCTGACCCGTCACTCTCGGGGACAGGCACGGTTCGGGGGCGCCCCAAACCAGAAGAGACGCCGACGGGGCCCGGAGGCCTGGGCGCCAGGGAGGACCAGCGCCCGCCTGGCCCCACGCCGAGCGTGACGCCACCGGCGCGCCAGGGGAACCTGACGCTTGCGGATGACGTGGGGCGAGGCGTCATCAGCCAACGCCGGGCAGGGGGTTTAAAGATAGCCGCCGCACTCCCGGGGGGGGCGGCGAGCGGAGGGAAGGAGCGGCCAGGGAGGAGTCGGAGGAGAGCGGGTACTGGCGGCCCTGGGTGCGGCTAAACCCAGGGGGCCGAGGATACGGAGGGGACGGACCAGGGGGAGGAAGAAGCGGCCCAGGGCGGGGCTGCGGAACCCGTGAGCGGGGGTGTTTAGGGTTCACAAACCCCCCCCCCCGTTGTGAGTGAGGACTAGTGTCCTGACTCTAGGGCCCTGGGTCGGGGTCCGGAGCGAGGGCGGGCCCGGACCCCCTTCCCTCCCCCGCCCCTTTTCCCCAGTGAGGGGCAGCTGCCTAGGCGGCGGGAAATTCGTGTGGGGACACCGCACGGCGAGATTAGCAAGGATTACAGAACCTCGGGGGTAGTAGAGAAGGCACCCGTGGCAACGGGGTAGGAAAAAGGGGGGGCTTCCCCCCCCTTTCCCGGCCGGGGCGCCTTACACATGGGTATAAGAATGCATGTTCCAGAGAACTGATTCAGTTTTTCCCCTTGGGGTGGGGTGGATGTCCTAAATCCAGCCATCTAGCTCAAGATAAGTACCAGTGGCTAAACAGTACGTTTTGTGCAAATCATTTCCTTTCATCATGCATCACTTGTTTGGGAAAGCTAACATGAGTCACCAAATTAGGAGAAATTTGGACATTCCTAACGTATGACAAGGAAACTGTATAATGTCCCATCGCATCCAATGTATTTTACAAACAGCATCCTCAGTCATCCAAATCATTATTTTATCTGGAAGGATATAAAATTGGTTCTTTTAAAATATGGACATTACCACACTGCAGTATTTATAGACTCAGACTTTAAGGCCAGATGGGATCATCGTCATCATCTTGACTGACCTCCTCTCCATTGCATGCCACAGAATTTCACTTATCCCCTCCTGTAATAGACTTATAGATAAGGCTATGATTGTGACATGGAGGTCACGGAATATATGACTTCCATTATGCTCCATGACATTTTCTGTCCCAAGCTGGAGCTCCCTGCCAGCCTCCCCCCGACCCTGCAGCTTCCAGCTTTCACAGCTGTGGCAGGCAGGAAGGGACTCTGCAGCTCCTAGCCAAAGCAAGTGGCAGAGGACACTCATGAGCACTCAGTTGTCCTAACAGAGAAGAGTGGTAGAATACAGGCAGGAGGAACCTGCAGCTCCCATTCTTTACAGTGAGAGGGGGACCTCAGAGATCCCAGTGACCACAATAGTGGGACACTCAGGAGCACCAGCAGCAATGGGTAGTGAACCTGCCCTCCCATTTTCTCAGGATATTTTTAGTGAAAGTCATGGACAGATCACAGACAATAAACAAAAATTCACAGAAGCCTGAGACCTATCCATGACTTTCATTGAATATGACTGAGACAAAAACTTGGCCTTACCCATAAACTGTGGCTGAGCTACTGAAGTCACGATTTAAAGATTTTAAGTTACAGAGAATCCACCAATTACTCTAGTTAAAATCATCAGGCAACACATGCCCTATGCAGCAGAGGAAGGCAAACTCTAGGTAAAACTAGGATGTCTGACATTATTACACACTGTATTCCAGATGAGATCTCAATAGTGCCTTGCATTATGACCATAATACTTCACTATCTCTCATAGAAATATCTTGCCTGATGCATCCTAGTGTTGGATTTGCCTTTGTCACTGATGCTCACTATTCTGATGTCCCTGTAAACTTTATTCCATGAGGAGTAAGGGACATTTCAAAATAGCGATTTATTGCAAAATAAGTGCTGTATAGAGAGTGCCAAATTTTGAAATAAGCTATTTCGAAATAACATCAAAATAAGATACTCAATTTGCGTAGCTCAAATTGCGTATCTTATTTCAACCTACGTTGCAGTGTAGACACACTCAACGGGTACGTCTACACTACAACGTTAATTCGAACTAACTTAGTTCGAATTAGTTAATTCGAACTAAGCTAATTTGAACTAACGGATCTAGACTAAAAAACTAGTTCGAATTAGCGTTTTGCTAATTCGAACTAGCATGTCCACATTAAGTGGACCCTGAACCAGGCTTAAGGATGGCCGGAAGCAGTGCCGGCAGGGCATCAGAGGAGGACTTAGAGCGTGGAGATGCTGTCTCAGGCTAGCCGAGGGCTGCGCTTAAAGGGTCCCGACCCCCACCCCGGACAGACAGTTCTCAGGGGTGCCCCGCTTGCAAAGCAGTCCTGGCTTGGAGTGCCCGGAGTACCCACACTGGGCACATCACAGCACTTGGCCATCAGCCTGGCTGCACTTGCCGCAGGCTGCCATCTGGGGAGAGGGAGCAATCGGGGGGCTGCAGGAGAGGTTCTACCCCAAAAGCCCGCAGAGCCAGCCCAGTCCTCCCCATCAGGGGCTCGTGCCCCATTCCTCCCTCACCTCCTTCCACTTACCCTTCCCTAGCCCCTCTTCTTGATGTACAAAATAAAGGACAATTGTGTTCAAAAATGGAATCTGTCTTTATTGAACAAAACGGGGGGAGACTGGGAAAAGGAGGTGGGAGAGGGGAAGAGAGAGGCTGGGAGAGGGGAGGGCAACTAAAATGATCAGGGGTTGGGAACAGGTCCCATATGAAGAGAGGCTAAAGAGACTGGGACTTTTCAGCTTAGAAAAGAGGAGACGGAGGGGGGACAGGATAGAGGTCTCTAAAAGCAGGAGTTGGGTGGAGACGGTGCATACAGAAAAGTTCTTCATTAGTTCCCATAAAGAAGGACTAGAGGACACCAAAGGAAAGGAATGGGTAGCAGGCTTCAAAGTAGTAACAGAAAGTTGTTCTTCACAAAGCAAAGAGTCAACCTGTGGAACTCCTTGCTGCAGGAGGCTGTGAAGGCTAGAACTAGAATAGAGTTTAAAGGGAAATGAGATCAAGTCATGGAGGTTGGGTCCATGGAGTGCTATTAGCCAGGGGGTAGGAGTGGTGTCCCTGCCCAAGGTTTGTGGAAGGCTGGAGAGGGATGGCACGAGACAAATGGCTTGGTCGCTGTCTTTGGTCCATCCCCTCCAGGGTCCCTAGGGTTGGCCGCTGTCGGCAGACAGGCTACTGGGCTAGATGGACGTTTGGTCTGACCCAGGACGGCCATTGTAAGCTCAGAGCTCAGGGTCGGGGGTCTCAGTGGACCACCTTGATTTTCATGCACACCTGCTCCTGGGTGGCCAGGCTGGCAGCTCTCCTGCCCAAGCCGGCCACTTTCCTGTGCCAAGTGCGGAGATCGTGGACGAGGTCCACGATGTCCGCACTAGCTGAGGCGGGTGCCTGCCTCTTGCGGTCCCGGGCAAGCTCCCGGGAGCCGCCAGCCTGGTCCCGGGAACAGGGGGAGGGCTGGGGGGCATCGGGTGGGTGGCTCGATCCGTGCCAGGTGCAGGGTCTGCTGGCTGGGTGCTGGCAGGCTTGCACCTGGCACGGGCACCGTAGCCAGCCCGTGCCCCTTTAAGGGGTCCGGGGCCAGGAGGGGGGCAGACGAGTTTCCCTGGTGATGGCCAGAGTGGCCACCAGGGAAACCTGGGGAGGGCTAGCCTCCCACTAGTTTGAATTAAGGGTCTCCACAGCCCTTAATTCGAACTAGTAAATTCGAACTAGGCTTAATCCTTGTGGAATGAGGATTACCTAGTTCGAACTAAGTGCTCCGTTAGTTCAAATTAAATTCGAACTAACGGAGCGCTAGTGTAGCGCCTATGAAAGTTAGTTCGAACTAACGTCCGTTAGTTCAAACTAACTTTGTAGTGTAGACATACCCAAAGAGATTAGTCTGGCATGAGCTACCTTATGAAAGCCATGCTGCATTTTATCCCTGTTCGCCTTTAAATCCTTCACTAATCTCTCAAAATTTGTCCTGCAGTTTCCCAGATCATTTTTTCCTCCTTTATTAAAAATAGTACTATATTTGCAATTCTCCTGTATGAGTATGACTCTTGAGTTTACAGATTATTTGTGGAAGTCAAAGTCAAACAGTTTAATGGGACAAAACTGGACAGTCTATATAATCTCCACCCAAGAATATTAAAGGAACTAACACATGAAATTGCAAGTCGAAACAAAGATTTTTAATTCATGTCTACTTTTATATCCTGATCTCCATTGGGCATACTCTTAAGATCATCATTACCTTTCCTTGCAGATCCTTCCCATCTTCCATTCCTTGTAGGTCTTCCACTTTCTCTTAATCACCATGCTCATGCAGTTTGGTCTGCAACCCTTCCCTATGAATTTCTTCTTTATTTGGGATGCAGGACTCAGCTTCTGCAACTTTGGCTTAAAGTAATTCCAAACCTGCTCCACATTCAGATCATTGAGTTCTTCAGTCCAGTCCACTTCTTTAACTAATTCTAGTAATTGTTTAATGTTAATCTCTTTGAAATAAAAAATCCTAGCTGCAGATCAATTTTTATTTATCCTTCCATTTAGTTTAAACTATTAGCTTGTGATCACTCCAACCAAGGCTGTCCTCTACAACCAGTTCTATGAAATACTCACTACTTATCAATACTAAATCTAAAAATGGCATCATCTCTTGTTGGTTGGATGACTGGTTGGTGAAGAAATTGGTTAGCTTTCACCTCCTAGGAATATCTGGGCCCTATCATTAGAAGCATTTGCCCTCTGGTATCAAGGAAATAGAAGTCCTCCATAATGATGCAATTCCCAGCAGCATTTCATTAAAAGCATTAATGAGGTCTCTCTCCAATGCAGACCCAAAACACTATCCCCCTGGAGCCTCTGCTACCTTTCCTCCCTACAGTGATTTTTCACTGAAATAGAGACTCTGTATTTCCCATTCCATCACTTCTAACTTCTTTATAGTTTATCTCATTATTAATATACTCCATCATCTTTACCTTTTTTCTGTCTTTCCTGAACTGGTCATATCTGTACCTGTATTCCAGTCATGATTACTTTTCCATCACGTTCATTATCCCAGTGATATCTGGCTTCACTTCCGGTGTCAATAGTTCTGGTTCTAGTTCCTTCTTTTGTTACCCACACTTCTTGCACTGGCATAGAAATATCTTAGTTGTTTCTATTCGGCTTCACCCAGATTCCTTCCCTGATTAGTTACATTCATTCTACCAACAGTATCACTTATCTGTTAGCATCATTAGTATTGGCACCATATTTCCTCTTGATGTCCATTTGCACATCCTCTGTTGTTCCTTTCTCCACTGTTGTATTCTCTCTCACTTGGATTTTCCTTCCAGCCAATACTAGAATCAGGCATGGAGATTACATGACCATCTCCCAACCATCTCCCCCAAATTCCTAATTCAAAGTTCTTGTAATCAATTTTTGCCAAGTTCCATCCCAGAAGTCTATTTCTCTCCTTATTTAGGTGGAATACATCCCACGAGAACAGTTCTCTATCCACGATGGCCACATACTAGTTAAACATCCCAAAGCCCTACTTTGGACAAGTAAAATCCCACTGAAGATCTAGGAACAGTAGAATCTCACTGAAGATCACCCGAGCCTCTATTTCTTTAAGTGTCTTCCTCAGGCTGGCACATCTTCCTTGACATATTCCAGTGAGAATCTATATGTGTCATTTGTTCCCACATAAAGGGATTCTTTCCAGCTCACATTAAGATCCTCTTTAGCCTCAGATTCACATGTCGTATCTTAGCTCTTGACAGACAGTACACAGATGTGGTCTTCTGGATTTGGGGTGTAAGCGTGTTCTCTTTTTTCTCTCTAACAGGAGGTTGGATGGAAGGCGTTGGCAGCTAGAGGAATGGAAGAGAGAATCAAGATGCCTGGATATGGAAGCTGTGGTTTGTGTGTTATCCTGGAGCAGTGCTTGGAAAAGAGCTTCATTTGCAGGAAGTGCTGCCTTCTAAAGCTAATGGAAGAGAAGATTGGAGTTTTAGATAGAGAAACTACAGTGGATTTATGAAGGGGATTTGAGCAGATGATGAAGGAAAAGTTAGAAGAGACTGCAGGTAAAACTCAAGATCACAAATGCAATCTGTGCCACTGGCTGATTGCCTGTTTGCCTTCATATGCCTTCTCATCAGGAAAGCCCCACCAATTGGAGCTCTGCTGTAATCAAAGGTTCTTCTATAACAGCACACTGCCTCCAACCAGCCACTGCCCACCAACCCCCCTCCAAAATATCATACCCAGCAAGCAAGCAAGGAAGCACTCGGGGGCTTGCCTCCTTTTTTCTCCCCCCAATAGACCTCCAAGCAAGCTCTTATTTCCAACTCTGTTTCCTGCCTCCTGTACTGGCTGCAGGAGATTTTTCTAAAGCACACCAGAATTTGTCATGTAACTGACACTTGCACTTTAGAAACATTTTCCCCTTTGGCTGTGAAATTTGCAGGTTCTAGCTCCTATAGGCTACGTCTACACTGGCATGATTTTCCAGAAATGCTTTTAACGGAAAGCTTTTCCATTAAAAGCATTTTTGGAAAATCGCATCTAGATTGGCAGGACGCTTTTCCGCAAAAGCGCTTTTTGCAGAAAAGCGTCTGTGGCCAATATAGATGCAGTTTTGCGCAAAAAAGCCCCGATCGCCATTTTAGCCATCAGGGCTTTTTTGCGCAAAACAGTACTGTGCTGTCTACACTGGCCCTCTTGCGCAAATGATTTGCGCAAAAGGGCTTTTGCCCAAACGGGAGCAGCACAGTATTTCCGCAAGAACACTGATGATCTTACATGAGATCGTCAGTGTTCTTGCGGAAATTCAAGCGACCAGTGTAGACAGCTGGCAAGTTTTTCCGTAAAATCAGACACAGCCATACTGTATACAGAAATGATGCAGGTAGGCCAGTATACTATACCATATACATAGGAAAGTCCAGTTTTTAGTAGAATCTACAATGTGGAAATACAACCTTTATAGTTGTGAAATCAGGGGATGACATTACAGAATTGTAGTGACATAGCATTTTTAAAGCAGAAGAAACAATGGTATTGCATTATAACATGACAATAGAAATCTTGTTCTTGAACAACATATTGCTATTTGGATCTTCCCATCCACTTATCTTCTGTGGAGGGGGCACATTTGGGTCTCAGCTCATGAAGCACTTAAATTACATACTTTACTTTAATCATGTGTCTGAGTCCCATTAATTTCAATAGGACTAGCTCACACACTTATGCTTCAGCAGACCTTTAAATGCTTTGCTGAACAGGGATGGACTTAAAGTTACACCTTTAAAGTTAATTATGTGCTTGAACACTTTGTTGAATTGTGATTTATGGCTATCACAGCTTCTGCAGAAACTCTATAGCCTGGGGGCACCGTTCCTTGGTGTAATAGCCATCTGCCATGATACTGCCAAGTCAACTACTTTGGCTAAGGGTTGGGTGAAGAAGTTGGTTTAAAAAAAGTCAAGAAAGAAAACAACGGGTAGAATTCCAGAGCAATTTGCACAGATTCTGCCAAATTGCATGCACACCACCCCTTCTCTCTGGCTTGGCAAACCAATTGTGCTTTGGCAGATGATGGCACTCAGCAGTACCAAAGCAGTTGTCTTACATGTCTGTCACTTCACTGTTATGACTCCCAGTGAGTGCAAAGGGTGGATGACTCTCTCACATTGTGGGTGAACAGTGTCTCCATAGGGGATTCAAAAAACAGCAAAAAGAAACCTGGTCACCCTATATATTATCTATCGCTGTTTTTTATTTTATTCCTGGCAAGATTCATCCTTAATCTTTTGGCTTCAGAGTGTTGACCTGAGCAAAGAAAGTATGAATTCCCTTCACATTTCACAAAACATGGGAGCAAAGTGATAACTGCCAAACCATTTTTAATGAATATGGGATTGTCCTAAATCCATGCTGTGAGCTGGAACGCAAAATGTTTTTGTTCAGAACTTTACACTGGCAAAGCTGGAGTATGTGGGGGATACACAGCACAAACCGAGTGTCCATTCCTCTCCCTAGTGTCTCCAAAGTTCAAGAGGATGTTGTGGATAATTTTTCCACCTAAGGGGTGGAGTAATTTTTGCATCTCATATGGCTTTAATTTCAGCCAGTGCTAGGACAATAGAATCTAAAATACCGTAGGGTGAATTGGCTAAAAACACCTTTTGAATGGCCAAAAGACTGCCCTTTTGGAGATCAATTTGCCCCCAATGGAGATGTGAGTACAGCTGAGGCAAAACATTATTTGAAGTATGGAAACACCAAGCCCTTTTGCACTGCTGTCAAAATAAACCTCAATTTCTGCCATTGAGATGAGATCCACCCTGTAGAACTGTTGCAAGGATTTAGCCTAAAATGTGGAACAAGTTTAAGTAGGTCAAGTTTTACTCTCTGTTACATCAATAGAGTCAACAGCATTGAACAAGGATAACTCAGAAGAATTTTTAGACTAGTTCCATGGTCACCAACAGGTCGATCGCGATCGATTGGTCGATCGCGAGGCCTCGACCAGACGATCACGAGGCGTCCTGTCCGCCCTGCTCACATTTCCCTCCCACCCCCGAGAAGTCCCACTACCTACCTCAAGTGAAAATGAAGGTAGTGTCGGCTTTCCGGGATGGACAGAAGTCCCGCAGCTTAGCGCCATTTCCGGTGATTCCGGAAGTACACTAGCTGCTCTGCCAGGTGTACTGCGGGAGGGAGCATTGTCTCCCTGCACCACACAGGAAGAGTGAGTCAGTCCCGGGGGAGGCGCGTGCGGGGGGGTCAGCCCCGGGGCAGGCACGCGCGTGGCTTCCCTGCGCCGGAGGTGTGGGGGGTCGGCCTCGGGGCAAGTGCATGCGGGGCTTCCCCGCGCTGGGGGGTGGGAGGGGTTGGCCCTCTGGGCTGGCACGTGCGTGGGGCTTCCCTGTGCTGGTTGGCCCTGGGGCAGGTGTACGTGCGCGGGGCTTCCCTGCGTGGGGGTGTGGGGTCGGCCCCGGGGCAGGCGCGTGCGGGGCTTCCCTGCGCCGCGGAGGGGGGGGTTGGCTGGTTTCTCTCTGGGGGGGCATCCTGGGAGGAGGCAGATGCAGGGGACTCTCTGCCTCCACTGGCACCCCACTCCCCGGACCCCAGTCCCCAGCCACAGAACTCTGTCCCCATTCCTGTCCCCACTCCCCGAACTCTGTCCCCACTCTCCTGTCCCTAGCCACAGAACTCTGTCCCCATTCCCGTCCCCACTCCCCGAACTCTGTCCCCACTGGCACTCTGTCCCCTGCTGCAGAACCCTGTCCTCTGCCCTCCCAGCACCCTGTTCCCTCTTCCCTGCCCCCAGCCAAAGAACTCTGTCCCCACAAAATGTATAATTATAAATGCTTCATTTTAGATTTAAATAGCATGAATAAAAAACAGACCATTTATTTCATAACTATAAACATGTGATTTTAATTTTATATATCGCATAATTTAAAAATAAACTGTTTATCAGAGTGTGTAAGTAAGGGCTGGGGATAGCAAGTGATGGAGAGGAGGAGAATACAGAGGGCGGGGCTTCAAGGAAGGGGCGGGGCGATAGATCTTCGCCTGTTCTGAGATTTAAAAAGTGATCTTGGCTGTAAAAAGGTTGGAGACCACTGGTCTAGTGTTTCAAAGACAGCATTTTCAATTTCTTTTTAACTCCCAGGACCCCAGCTTTCAGGGTGATATGTATTTTCTGTGAAGTGCTGAGCGATTCTCATTAGATTCAGTGGGAGCAGTTCACACAAGTCTCATGTGGAATCTGGCAGAAACAGGGACAAGAGCCCCGGCCTGTTTTTTTCAAGTGCTTAGTATCCAGAGCAGGTGCCAAATTTTCCATAGTTCTTAGCACCCTGCACCTCCCATTGGGCCACTTGTGGCTAGATTTTTAAAGGAGCTCAGCTTCCACCGCACTGAATGTTTTTTGAAAATCTGATTGCTTATTTTGGTGTTTCGATGAGATCTGAACTTCTTTGAAAGTATGGCCCTAGATGTGCTATTCTGTCACAGGAAAAACTTAAAAAACAACTAGTCTAGTGGCACTTTAAAGACTAACAAAACATGTAGATGGTATCGTGAGCTTTTAAGGGCACAGCCCACTTCTTCAGAAGACTGGAGTGTTGGAAGTTCAGATCCAAGAATACATAAGAAAAGGAGGGCAGGAAGGGGAGAAGAAAAAAAATTGAAGGGGAGGAAGAAAAAAAAGACAGTGGCTTCTCTATGTTTTTTTTTTAAACTTATTGATTATTCAAGAGTTCAAGAACATTGAATTAGTTACTTAAAGTGGGCTTTGTCTTTCAGCCAAAGACATAGATACTACCTCACCCCCCAATTTTGGTACCAACTAAAATAAAAACACATGATCTTTAAGTTGACATTATGCTAGCAATGTAACATGTCCTCATCAGCACTTTTATTCGGACACTCAAAAAACCTAATGAAGAAATGGTGATTGTTGTTGTCAAGCAATGACGGGTAAAGGATGCTTTCAGAACAGTGATTTAAAGCTGTTGCCCTCCATGATATATCACAGAAAGCGTTCAAAGGGTCCTGGCTACGGCATATGTTAAATTGTAGATTTCTCTAGACTGATTTAATGCTCATTGAAGCCAGTTAAAATGTTCCTATTGATTTCAATGGGTTTTGGAGCAGACACTGTATGTGTGTTTGATAATTGATAGTATTTCTGTAAACAAATGAGACAGCTGTACTTGTTCACTGAAATATCAGTAAGACTATGCATTTCCTAATAGGCAGATATGTTACTTTAAAAAGTTATACTCTCCAGCTTTGGGAATTATTTAATGACTAATGTTATAACTTTCCAAGGGACAATTTCCAACTGTTTAAAACAATTTCTCTTGTTATTCATATCTACTATATATTTGAGAGAATTTGTACATCTGTGAGTCTGTCCAAGAACTCCTACTAAACAGTAAGAGCTAGGACCATCACATTTGGTATGCAACTTCCTTTTATCATAATTTAAAAGTGTTTGGTTGTGCCAGGACAATGGGATCCAACTGTTTCTCATCAAATGGAAAGGGAGAGCTGTGATAGCAGGGACAGTTATACTCAAGAATGACCATGGGAGGGCAGCAAGCAAGCATGCCTCTGCAGCTCCAATAGCCCTGGAAAGCCCCAAGGCAACATCTCTGGCCAGGCAGTGTGACCCCACCACCACCCTGGCCCAGCCCTGTAGAATGCCAATAGACATTCCCACCCACACCTCCTGCCCTGATTCCTGCAGCCTCCACCCTTGCCCCGAGCCTCCCACTCCTCCCACCCTGACTCCTGCACCTGCATATCCCCAAGCCCCTGCCCTGACTCCTTCACCCTTTTGTTCTATGGATCAGCACTAGTGGCAAACCCATCCGTATTTAGTTTGGAGTCCCAATGATATAGACCTTCCTCTTTCTGATACTGGTGGTGATTTTTCCAACCTTCCCTCATCTGTTGTTTCTGGCTGCAAGTCCTGTTGCCTTTTGTTCTCACTTGCAATCTTCATGAGAAGTCCTGTGGCAGAGGGTAGAAGGTGCAGAAGTGAGGGCTGAGGATTAGAAAGTTGGGGGGGGGGGGTACTCACTAGAGCTGCCCACAGTGCCCATGCTACTCAGACAGCAGCTCCTCCCAGTGCAGGCCCCAGCCCATGTATCTCCTCAGTATGTGGGGAGTGAGGGGGAGCCTCAAGCTGTGCTGCCTGACCCCAACCAGGGCATCCCTGGGTGGGGGTGGGGGGGTGGGCTGGGGCCTGCATTGCCTGGCCCTAGTGGTTTCTCAGTGGTGGGTTGGGTGGGATAAGCGGCTCTTCCATGGGTGCGGTTGGGTTGTGCTGGCTGGCCCCAAGCCATAGCTCCTCGGAGGAGTGGGCCATGCTGCCTAGTCTCACACTACCCAGTTCTGGCAGTGCTCCCAGGGGTCACCGCACTGGGGCCACTGGGTGGTGAGTGCCCTCCCTGGCAGTGCAGCCAAGGGCCAGCAGAGGGTGCCGTTTGGAGTGACGGGGCCACTTTCCTTTGGCCAGTGGATGGCAATATGGAGAGCCCTGGTCCCAACTGGCCACTCTTTTCCTGGGGTGGCCACCCCCTTGTGGTCATTCTCCAGTATAACTGGCCCCTGCTGTGACTGCCCCCAATGGGCATTGTAGAGCATAACTGTCCCTGCTCTCAGACCCTCCTTTTTCCATATTATGGAAAACATTTTCCTGGCACAACCAAACCCTGACTTTGCTTTAAGTTAGGATAAGAGGAAGCCGCATACCAAATTTGGTGATCCTAGCTTATTGTTTATTAGGAGTTTTTGAATAAATGGACTCTCAGTCAGACAGATGCACAAACTTTCTAATATATGCATATTAGTTTGCAAATAATAATGGTAAGAATATATGAATTCTGGGTGCATTGCCAGTATTTTTTCTTTTAAAATAAACTAAACTGATTTTCCAGGCAAAAGAACAAAATATAAATTAGTTACAAAATGTGGTTTCAGCCACTCTGAAAGAATAAAATACAGAAATATCCTGAGTATAC
This sequence comes from Pelodiscus sinensis, assembly GCF_052426305.1. NCBI lineage: Eukaryota > Metazoa > Chordata > Testudines > Trionychidae > Pelodiscus > Pelodiscus sinensis. The sequence goes on from NC_143053.1 coordinate 119,585,706, forward strand.
AATTTTGAAACTTGGCGCTCTTAGCTCTCCGGGGATCTTGATGTGTTGTGAAAGTGTGAATTTATATATCCTCAAAATCTCATATTTTATCCCCATTTTACAGAGGGAAACTGAGGTACACAAAATGTAGGTAGCTTTCCAAGCAAGACATACAGTCAGGAATAGAATCCAAAAGGCTTTTATCATGCTTGGATCTAACTATCCTCCAGTCAAAGTCTAAGTGAGAGCTGCTCAATAGGTTGCATAAGTCAGGTTACTAGACAATACTTCATACTATATTATGTTGGTATTCACTGTTGTTAAAATCAGCTGCATGTGCATAACACTGACAATTAAAACAATTAAAAGAAAGCAGCCACCATTTATATGTCTGAAGGCAAGAATAAGAAGCTGCAGTGAATCAATGGATTGCAAATAGTAGAAATGAAATTACAAAATTTTACCAAAACAAATGTGAAATGGAGCCTGGAATTCTTGAGAGCTTATCAGCTCACAAAAGGACTTGAACAAAAGAAGACCTCTTGCAATTGTTAGATCTCATATCCTCTCTGTGGGGTACCCACTAAAGAACAACATCACTTACCAATAAATGGGAAGCTAGTGAACTAAGACTTAGGCTCCATGCTATATCTCTAAGAGGCAAAGCAAAGAACGTGCAGTTCAGGAAAGAGGTATTTACACGTCAGATTTGTGGGCTGAATAAATTCTGAGTGTAACTTAGAGACCCATGGAGGTCTAAATTAAACTATCCCGGCTAAAGTCTCCCCCGTGCTGTATATTGCATCTCCATCACCACCACCACCACCTCTCTTCTTGTCCATCTCCTGCTATATGCCCAAAACACACCTTGTACCAGACCTCTGAGGGGCTTTTACAGCTGTCTTCCACAGCGCCTGCTTCTAGCCAGAAGCTAGACTTTTACAGATCCCTTTATGCTGGGTTACAGCAATTGGAATGGCATAAAGGGGACAGAGAGGCAGTGAAGACCTCAACCTACATGGCTACTTACCTCCCCACCAAGTTAGACAAAGCGACTCCTGAGCTTCTGAAGTTCACCAGGCTTCTTATTTTTGGATCCCTGAGTATCTTTCAGTGAAATATTCACAGGAAGTTCAAATCTAGGGTTGATGACCACGCAGTTAATTGATTCTCTATCGATAGCATCTAAACATAAGGGCTATGTCTAGACTACGAGTTTTTGCGGCAAAAAATATGCTAAAGAGGGCATATGCTTTTTTGGGGCATAAGGATCTTGCGGAAAAAGGGGGTTTTGCACAAAAAAGAAAATGTCCACACTGCTTGTTTTTGCGCAAAAACCCCAACACAAAAGTGGATTGACAGAAAATATGCAAATGAGATTGTGACTCATGCAAATGAATCCCTCGTTAGCATATTTTTTGTCAAGAAAACTCATAGTATAGACATAGCCAAGATGTATAGTTCTATGAAGTTAGGCTATACAAGCGGAGCTTTATCTAACCAGGGGAAGCATCCAGTTTAACTGGCTTTGTATATATGAGAGGTTCAGTGATGTCACCCTCTATGTAGGGTTATGACCTTACTGGTATTTGACAACCTGGCTGTTTTTGTTGCTTTTTTTTATTTGGATTTGCTAGTTGCCTGAAACATAATTTAGCCCGCTGAGGTTTTTTATATGGGTTGAAAGTTTCGCATTATCACCACTGTACACTGAAATATTGAATGCTAAAGTTTCTGATTCCAGCTACAGATGCTGCAGCATTCCCATTTCTGCTCTTAAAGCAATAATGGATCAAAACTGTTGAATACAGCAGCTGTCTGCCCATCAGCATACGCGTGCCATATGTGTGCATGCAAGAGGGTTTGGGTTGCATGAGAGGAAGGAGAAGTGCAAAGCATATTAAATAATGGATGATAAGGGTGATAGGGTGAGAGATCATATTATAGAATCATAGAATCATAGGACTGGAAGGGACCTCGAGAGGTCATTGAGTCCAGCCCCCCACCCTCAAGGCAGGACCAAGCTCTGTCTACACCATCCCTGACAGATGTCTATCTAACCTGTTCTTAAATATCTCCAGAGAGGGAGATTCCACCACCTTCCTTGGCAATTTATTCCAATATTTGACCACCCTAACAGTTAGGAATTTTTTCCTAATGTCCAATCTAAACCTCCCTTGCTGCACTTTAAGCCCATTACTCCTTGTCCTGTCCTCAGAAACCAAGAGGAACAAATTTTCTCCTTCCTCCTTGTGACACCCTTTTAGATATTTGAAAACCGCTATCATGTCCCCCCTTAATCTTCTTTTTTCCAAACTAAACAAGCCCAGTTCATGAAGCCTGGCTTCATAGGTCATGTTCTCTAGACCTTTAATCATTCTTGTCGCTCTTCTCTGTACCCTTTCCAATTTCTCCACATCTTTCTTGAAATGTGGCGCCCAGAACTGGACACAGTACTCCAGCTGAGGCCTAACTAGTGCAGAGTAGAGCGGCAGAATGACTTCACGAGTTTTGCTTACAACACACCTGTTGATACAACCTAGAATCATATTTGCTTTTTTTGCAAGAGCATCACACTGTTGACTCATATTCAACTTGTGGTCCACTATGACCCCTAGATCCCTTTCCGCCATACTCCTTCCTAGACAGTTGCTTCCCATCTTGTATGTATGGAACTGATTGTTCCTTCCTAAGTATTAGCCAATAAAAAACTTACATCAGAAACTGCATATTTAATGATGTCTGGCTAAGCAAAATAGACTGCATCTCTCTAGATACTATAAGTAGCTGTTGAAGGGGGAGAGGTTGTGAAGTTACCTTGTGGTTGAGGCTGGTTTGCTGATTCTTCTCAAAAAGGAACAGTTATGTCATGTTTTCAACCCCAGTACAAAAACCAATAACATCATGGCAAACCAAAACAATCCTACAGGGTTTTCATTTTAATTCTTTTAAAATAGAGTATTCTTTTTTTCTAAGCCTGATTCCTGGCAAAGAAATACAATTATATTTGAAGTGAGGTAATATCACATTGTACATACACTGGTAGGCTCAAACAGATTTAATTTCTAATGACAAAATACCAGAGTTTACAACCAAGAATAGTGGAGGTGATTACTAAATCATACACATATTAACATATGTACCAGAAACATTTAGTGGTTGAATATTTTTACAGGTAATACTCGAGCTGGAAACCTCTGTTTATTTTCTCTCTCTCTCACGTCACTCCATCAAGAGGATTGATTTATGCCAACAGAGTCAAATTTTAATTATCTGCTAGTAAACCCAGTTGAAATAAACCCTGTTGTGACCAGTCTGTAATATGGGAAAAATAAAAAGTTTGCTTTTGGCTCTTCTAATTTTGGACACTGAACAAAACCTCTTTTTCCACTCATAACTAACTACCTTGATTTTTTTCGGCAATGAGGAATGAAAGATTAAAGAAATGGGATACACTTTATAAAAGTATTTTCCACAGGCGTGCCTTGTATGACAGACTATGTCCCTGAAACACCTTGGCTCAAATCTAGGAGCTGAGGGTGTGGTGACATTTCCTGGCACAAAGAAGGATTTCAGGAAAGCACCGGTTTTGCCTCCTCCACCCAGGCTGGTTCTTGACCCCTACTTACAGAACCCTCGTGTACTGTGTTTAAATTATACAGGATCCTTTTAAACAAAGCCTCTCACAGTATTTTTTATTTTGGGACCATTATCCCTAAAATATAAGCATAGTATGCCTGAGGGTATCCAGGTCTGACTTATAGGTAGCTTCATGAGCTGTTGTGGCATCTGGTTTTAAGATACTTTTTTCATCCTTTATTTTAAATTCAGCCTTTCAAGACACAGATTATTACTGAAAATATTCTGATGGGTTCGTGGTAATGCTGACTAGGAAGAGTCTCGGAAAGGAGATTAAAAGTAAAAGGAATCAGGGAGATACATTTATATAATCTATGTTACAAATTCTTTTGGCGGAAATATATTTGTAAGTGAGAGAGTAAAAGAGAACGTGTGGCTCTTGCAAGCTTCTGGATGGATAGTCTACTCTCCACTGAACAGGTGAAGAGCATAGACAGTACTGTTCTCAATGTACCTAAACACTCTTCAAAGAAACCCAGCCTATAGGTGAGAAGCCCTTAAACAGTGTGGTGATGAGGCCCACATAAGTATTTATATAAATAAGTGAGTTCTGTCTCCATTCTCAGCCGTTGGCCTTTCCAGGGAGATTGCCAAAAAGGAAGCAAAGTCATTGACACTTATAATAATGGTAAATACAGCCTTTAGGATAGAGACACGATTTTTGTGGGGTGGCAGTTGTGCACTAGGAACTGGAGTGGGACAAGAGATTCTGTTTATAGATCATGGATTCATTTTCCTGGAACGAGAAAGTACAGCAACACATTTAACTGAACTGCTCCGCAATGGATAACAAAATACCAGACCTGACTAGTAAGTGCTCAGTCTGTGTTTGTAGAAAAAGACCTATATTTTCCCAAGTATTTTGGTTAATCTATCATTCAAAAGTAATTTGAGTGGTAACAAGTAATTATAAACACTGCAACTTGTTTGTGGTTTGAAACTTGCTAAACTTATCCATGTTTTTGTCACCTCAAGATTAAACAGTGTGCAGGTTTAACCATCACCCTTCATTCAACTGTAAAAGATAGTTCAGCGTGTCACCACCTAAAACAAAGGAACATGAGTCTGCTTGGGAATTAAAACTATGTGGGCAGTGGCTCTTCTGTGCATTGTGTGTGTGATAAAGAGAGAATGAGAGAGCAAACATGGAGGTGTGAGAGGATGGCAGAAAAGAGGCAGAAGCAGTCAGAAAGTCAGGCAGGTATTAACTTAACTTCTGGTAATGTGGCCCCGAGAGAAAGATTTTTGGGCATGGAGCACTGGAAATGCAGGTTAGGAGCAGTGAGCAGAGGAATCTTTGCTGATTCCTACTATGTTTCATTTCACCAAATGAAATTAATGGGCAGCAGGTTTAAAACTAATAAAAGGAAGTTCTTCTTCACACAGTGTGTTGTCAACCTGTGGAACTCCTTGCCAGAGGAGGCGGTGAAGGCTAGGACTATAATAGAGTTTAAAGAGAAGCTGGATAAATTCATGGAGGTTAGGTCCATAAAAGGCTATTAGCCAGGGGATAAAATGGTGTCCTTGGCCTCTGTTTGTCAGAGGCTGGAGAGGGATGGCAGGAGACAAATCGCTTGATCATTGTCTTCGGTCAACCCTCTCTGGGGTACCTGGTGCTGGCCACTGTCGGTAGACAGGATACTGGGCTAGATGGACCTTTGGTCTGACCCGGTACGGCCGTTCTTATGTTCTTATGTTCTTATGTAGAAACAGGACTTCATGTATAATCTTTGTAAATAAAACTGAATAAAAACACCTGGTTCTGACATCAAGTTGTCCTCCTTACTGGAACTACCCCCACAACAGACTTTTGACTAACTGGGTCAAATGGAGTAAACCCAGCTATAATCCAGGCTATACCCTGGAACTGTGGGAAATGGAAACTATTGCAGCCTTTTTAAGTAGTGGTTCACACACACAGCAGAAATATTATGTAAGTGCTTTGTGATCTGCACTAGCTGCTCCTTTCTTCTTAGGGTGGAGTCAGCTGTGTTAGTGGCCTTTCACAATAAGAAGGATACTCCCAACACTGACACCCTTCCTTCTACCCAAGAAACATCTGCCAAACAAAAAGAGAAGAAGGAAGATAATAAAGTTTAGAAATGATTTACCAAGCCACTATGACAAGCAGAGGTTTTTTACCATGAATAGGGAACAGTGCCATAGATTCCATGAAGTGCACCAGGGATTTCACTATTGCCATTGATGTCACGTTGACAACATCCTGATATTATGAGGATGGGCTGTGGTATAACATACAAAGACACAGGCGATAACAGTTTATTTAAGCAGCCCTAAATGGTTTCGCACCTGTTTACCTTAGACAAAATCTATCAGTTGTGGTGTTGTTAAGACACTTTTATTTCCTTCTATAGGTGCCAGCTTCCAATTTTCCCCAGGAGTGCTCAACCCTTGCTCAGCCCCAGGTTCTATCCTCACTACACCCCTTCCTTCAAGCCACCACCCTGCCCGTCCTCTTCCTTCCCAAAAGGAAACTATACTGCTGCATAGGAAAATATGGTAGGAGACTACCTTGGTTTAACCAGGAGATCAAAAATGAGCTAAAAATAAAACAAGAGTTGTATAAAAAGTGGAAACTAGGTCAAATTACAAAGGATGAATATAAACAAACAATACACATATGCAGAGGCAAGATTAGAAAGGCAAAGGCACAAACAAAGCTCAGTCCACCTAAAGAAAAGTGTTAAAGAAGACATTCTACAAATATATTAGAATCAAGAGGAAGACAAGGACAGGGTAGGCCCCTTGCTCAATGAAGAAGGAGAAACAATATCAGGAAACCTGGAAATGGCAGAGGTGCTTAATGACTTGTTTGTTCTGGTTTTAGTCAAGAAGATGGGATACCTAACAGTGAATGCTAGTGGAAATGGGATAGGTTTAGAAGTTAAAATAAAAAAGAACAAGTTAAAAATTACTTAGAAAAGTTAAATGTCTTCAAGTTACCTGGGCCTGATGAAATGCATCCTAGAATACTCAAGGAGCTCATAGAGGAGGTTTCTGAGCCTTCAGCTATCATCTTTGAAAAATCACGGAAGACAGGAATGATTCCAGAAAACTGGAAAAGGTAAATATAGTGCCCATCTATAAAAAGAAGGGAAATAAGAACAACCCAGGAAATTACAGACCAATCAGTTTAACTTCTGTACCAGGGAAGATAATGGAGCAAATAATTAAGGAATTCATCTGCAAACACCTAGAAGAAAATAAGGTGCTAGGTAACAGCCAGCATGGGTTTGTAAAGAACAAATCATGTCAAACCAATCTGAAAGCTTTCTTTGACAGGAAATCAAGCCTTGTGAATAAGGGAGAAGCAGTGGACGTGGTATACCTACACTTTAGTAAAGGATTTGATATGGTCTCGCATGATCTTCTTATCAATAAACTAGGAGATACTATAAGGTGAGTGCATAACTGACTGGACAACCATTCTCAGAGAGTAGTTATTAATGGTTCACAATCATGCCGGAAGGGCATAACTAGTGGGGTTCCGCAGGGGTCTGTTTGGTACAAGTTCTGTTCAATATCTTCATCAACCATTTAGATGATGGCATAGAGAGTATGATTACTAAGTTTGCAGATGATACCAAGCTGGGAGGGGTGGCAACTGCTTTGGAGGATAGGTTCATAATTCAAAATGATCTGGACAAACTAGAGAAATGGTCTGTTGTAAATAGGATGAAGTTTAATAAGGACAAATGCAAAGTGCTCCACTTAGGAAGGAACAATCCATTTCACACATACAGAATGAGAAGTGATTGTCTAGGAAGCAGCACTGCAGAAAGGGATCTAGGGGTCATGGTGGACCACAAGTTAAATATGAGTCAACAGTGTGACACTGTTGCAAAAAAAAGCAAACATGAATCTGGGATGCATTAACAGGAGTGTTGTGAGCAAGGCACAAGAAGTCATTCTTCTGCTCTATTCTGCACTGATTGGGCCTCAGTTGGAGTATTGTGTCCAGTTCTGATCACCACATTTCAAGAAAGATGTGGAAAATTGGAGAAAGTCCGGAGAAGAACAACAAAAATGTTTGAAGGCCTAGAAAATACGAGCTGTGAGGGAAGACTGAAATAACTGGGTTTGTTTAGTTTGGAAAAGAGAAGTCTGAGAGGGGACATGATAGTGGGAGTTTTAGGTTGGACGTTAGGAAAAACTTCTTAACTGTCAGGGTGGTTATACACTGGAATAAATTGTCTAGGGAGGCTGTGTAACCTCCATCACTGGAGATGTTTAAGAGCAGGTTGGATAGACATCTATCAGGGATGATCTAAATGGTGCTTGGTCCTGCAGTGAGGGCAGGGGACCTAATTTGATGATCTCCCTTCTAGTTCTAGTGTTCTATGATAGGGATGTTATAGTGCAGTCAATTAACCGATATGCAAAACTTATAGGTTAATACTATAGACTACACGCATCCTCCCCCCCGCCAGTAAATTTTTTAGCAGGCTGGCCAGCAACCCAGCTCAGTCTCGGCTTGCACTGGGTCCTGGATCTACTCCTGTTGCAGCTCTGCATTTAAAATGTATTAGGAGCCAGGCGGGCAGGTAGCCTGGCTCAGTTCTGGCTCAGAAGGGGTCTGGGAGCTCAGACTCTTTCCCCTGGAGAGGAGCTACCCAGGGTCTATAGAATAGTCAACTAACCAATAAGAATTCATGAGGTTAATAGACTATTCAATTATTCAATATTTAACATCTCTATTTTATGATTCTATGATAGATGACATATAATTGTATTTCCATTCTTTGTTGCGTGTTATGAGCGAGAAGTGAGAGAACAGAAACATTTTATACACTGGCTGTGAGAAATGTAGCAAAAGAGTAAGGTCCTAATTCAGTGAAGCACTTAAGCAGAAGGTTATCTTTAAGCACCTGCTTAAGTCCCATTTAAGTAAATTGGGCTTAGGTACATACTTAAAGGAGACCTCATACTTAAGTGAATTTCATAAAGGGGAGCATAACACAAGTTGTTTGAGAAGTGACTAATGGTTATTCTTTGTGCCAGGACAAATGAATAAAAAAAGAAGAGAGCCTTCCAAATATTTTTAGACTTTATGGACAGATTGTATTGACCATTTGGTCACTAATAAGGGTCAGGATAGTGCAGAATGCCATAATAAGCAGTAATGGTTAGATCTGGGCAAACTGTTAGGTTGTTTATTGCTTTCTGGCAAATTTACATTGATAGGAATAATCTGTAAACAGACTTCAGGATTTAGTCATTTCTTATTAGAAAGTATTTGACAAATAGCTTATATAGATCTATTTGAGTCATATTGCTGCTGCATTATTCACAATGATTTACAAAGCATGGTTTGTCATTTGCATTGTGTGATTGGCTACCCATGTCACATGGCATTATTTCTGTTCCCATTGAATGACTGACATCTAGGGTTACGTCTAGACTACAGGGTTTTGTCGACAGAAGTTTTGTCAATAGATTCTGTCAACAAAACTTCTGTCGACAAAGCACGTCTAGACTACATCAAGCCATAGACAAAACTATTTGCTTTGTCGACAGAGAGCGTCCAGACTGCAGGGTGCTCTGTCGACAGAAGAAAGTACCCGGAACTGCTTTGCCAGGTCACAGGGGCAGCATGTACTTACTTGTTCTGCTGCCTGCACATTGCAGAGACGCACCCCCCTCCCCCCCGCCCCAACTAGCCATTGCTCTGCTGCTGCAGCTGCCTAGAGGGATAGCAAAGGTTCTACAGTGCCTGTTTGGAGTGCCCTGCTTCCTGGCACAGCACAGCAGTGTGGGGGGGGTTTTTTTTTGAAGGTTTTTCCTAACCTTTGTTTACCATGGAGCGAGAGATTCCCCTGGCCAGGCGCTGGCCCCACTCCACGGTGCTTCAAATGCTGCTGCAACTGCATGAGACTATCATGCTGTTAATGCCTGGTCCGGAACCTGAGCCCAGACTGGAGCTCCTCCTTCAGGATGCAGCAGCACTGTTCCTGCCTCCGAACTTTTTCCCGGACAGGCAATGTTGGAGGATGGAAACAAGTACGGACTGGTGGGACCGGCTCGTAATGGAGCAGTGGGATGATCAGGCTTGGCTCCAAAACGTCAGAATGCAGAAGTCCACCTTCCTGGAGCTTTGCAACTGGCTTGCCCCCACGCTGCAACGACAGGACACCCACCTGCGCCCTGCCATCCCGCTGGAGAAGAGGGTAGCTATTGCCCTCTGGAAGCTGGCCACTCCTGATAGCTACCGGTCAGTGGGACAGCAGTTTGGTGTGGGGAGATCTACTGTAGGTGCTGTGTTGATGGAGGTAAGTCCCTTGGGGACAGGGGGAGGGCAGTCCGTAAGGGGACTGTAACCAAAAAAGGGTGGGTGGGGGGCAATGGAGGGGAGGTGGTGGAGAGCTCCTGTGTCTTACACCATGATACTACTGGGAGCAATCACTGAGGGGGGAGGGTTCTGGATTCTTGGGGGGCGGATGGTCGCCAAAGGACTTGGGCAACCCCTCTGACTTCATAATCTGTGTGTGTTTGTATGTGTCTATTTTTGCAGGTGGTGAGGGCCATCAACTCACAGCTGCTGAATCGGATTGTCCGCCTCGGAGACCTAGACACGATCATGGCTGGTTTTGCAGGACTGGGATTCCCAAACTGCGGAGGAGTGCTCGATGGAACGCACATTCCCATCCGTGCACCACCCCATTAAGCCGCCCTGTATATCAACAGAAAAGGGTACTTTTCCATTGTGCTGCAGGCCCTGGTTGACCACCGTGGACTATTTACGGATCTGTGTGTGGGATGGTCGGGCCGGGCACATGATGCTCGGATCTTCCGCAATTCACACCTGTACGAAAGGCTGCAGACAGGAACCTTCTTCCCCCAGCGAACCTCTGCTATCGGGGACGTAGAGATGCCGGTCTGCATTGTGGCCGATGCGGCGTACCCCCTCATGCCCTGGCTTATGAAGCCATACACAGGGCATCTGACCCCGAGCAAGGAAGTGTTTAATGCGCACCTGACACGCGCCCGTTTACAGGTGGAATGCGCATTTGGCCGGTTGAAGGGAAGGTTTAGGTGTCTGCTAACTTGCCTTGACATGGGGGAACACAATATCCCAGAGGTGGTGGCAGCATGTTGCATCCTCCACAACCTGGTGGAGAGCAAAGGGGAGGCCTTCCTCCCAGGTTGGGGGCCAATGGCTGAAGTGGAGGGCAGGCGGTTTGTGCAGCCTCAGACAGCTGCTGTTCGCCAAACCCATCAGGCGGGGGTTCGCATCTGGGAGGCTCTACGTGAGCGCTTCTCAGCTGGAGCCCTATGACTTCCCAAGGTATCCCCAATGGGGTCTGTGGGCCTTCCCCCCCCCATCCCAAAACCTTCCCTCCCACAATCCATCCCTGCATCAGCTTCTGAACAGTTAAGGCGCACACACCATGTTAAACTTGAAAAATATGTTTATCAAGGAGTAACGTTAGAATTTAGATCTGTTATAAAAAATAGAATTGTGTAACAACTGTGAAAAATAAACTTTTTTTTTAACTATTAACTTGTGTTTATAACTGTGGTAGGAGGGGGGATTTCAACCTGGAGTGAGGGAGGGATGGAGGGGGGATTTCCAACATGGAGTGAGGGAGGGAGGGAGAGAGGGCAGACACCTTAAGGGTAATGGCGGCCTTGCCTGGGCCGCAAGGCTTTGCCACCCCTTGTCCGTGGACCCTGCCGTCCTTGGGCTCGAGTTGGGGCTGACAATGACTCTGCTCTAGCAGGGGGGGAGGGGTGGCAGGGGCTGAGGGAGAGGAAGGGGTGGCAGAGGCTGAGGGAGAAGAAGGGGGGTCAGAGGGGGCCACCACCTGCCCGCCTGCTTGTACATGCACAGAGAGATGCAAGCTGTCCAGGAGGGAGGACCAAGATGTGAACACTGCTCTGCATCCTCTCTGCTCCCACCTCCCCTGTGCTGTGTCTGTGACCCTGCCTACACTCACCTGAAGCTCCTTCTCCAGCATCGGAGGGTGCCTGCGAGGGCAAGGTGGGGGGCTGGCTTTATGCTCCCATAAGGGGCAGGGTCTCAGATGAAAGGGCCAGGGCCAGGAGGCAGCCAGTCCTCAGTGCTGCATGGAGTTTGCAGCATCACATCTTCCCCAGGCAGGTCTCAGAGCTCCCCGGAGCATGCCGTGCAGTGCTCTAGTGGTTACTTAAAGGATCTGGAGCCTCAGCTGCCACCAGTGCCATAGCAGCAGCAAGCAGGAATCTTTGGACACTTTTGAATCACTGGGTCCCAGGGAAGCTGTCCTCTTTCCCCCCACTTCCATTGGTCGGCAGGCCTGGAGGTGAGAGATCAGAATCAGGCTCACATTACTGATATTGTCAATAGCCTAAAACAACAATAAGGCTATGTTTACACAGCAGTGTTATTTCGCATATAACTGATGTTATTCCAAAATAACATAGTGTGCATCTACACAGCAAGCCCGTTATTTTGAATAAATTCTAAATAAAGGGCTTCTTACTCCGATTCCTGTAACCCTCATTGTATGAGGAGGAAGGGAAGTCTGGGGAAGAGTGCTCTATTTCAAAATAACTGCCGTGTTGACAGTGCCAAAAGTTGAAAGAAGCTATTTCAACTTAAGCTACACATTTAGCATAGCTCAAGTTGCATAGCTTATTTCGAGTTTACCCCTGCTGTGTAGACGTGCCCTAACTGACCGATCAGGAACACTTTAAAGTAATCAAATCAGAAGCCAAAATAGTAGTTACTTGTCTTCTAATTTATTGGCACCTGCACATGACCAAGAGGAAGGACCAAAAACTCTGGCAGTTGCCAACTATTCATTTGCTTCAATATCTTTAATTGGCAAAGGGTTAATAACTGGTATAAGGGTCCAGTTACTATAATATCTTTCATGTTTGGGTTGATTTTCCAGCTCTAGTCAGAGGGCTTTTTATACAGATTTCTGGAAACTTTTCACCATTGTAGATTGATTTCCTCTGAAATTGAGATCATGACTGTTTCATGAAGAATTAAGTAATTAATAGAATTAGCTGAAACTGCAATTTACAGCTAGAATATAAAAGCACTAGCTCTTGGGTCAGTAATGTTCTCTGAACATGGAGTGGACTGAATCAACAGAGTACCAGGAAAATATTAAGACTAGAAATGTATAACTGTACAAAAAAGAGATTAAGCAAAAAAAGAATATATATATAGCATGTTTCTTTCTGGTGATCTAATTTAGCAAGGAGGGATGAGAATGAAGGTCTGTTAATAGTCATGCCTGCTAGCATGGTTAAAACATGTAAGGTGAGATTTTCAAAACTAAGAAATATGAAAAACCAATTCTCATTAATTTATGAAGCAGCTTTGCAAATCTTAGTTGTAGTATTCAACCACTGTGACTGGGTAAGGAAGCCATCTTTTGGTATACTCATACTGCATATACCCAGACAATAAGTAATCACAGTATCACAATCATAAGCAATAATTTGTTTTTCTTGCCACATTAGAAGGATTGTTGTTTAAGATACTAGAAAAAAACCTCAGCAAGGAAACATAAGCCATTCCTATCACCTCCTCAGAAGGCACAAATACTAGACAGCCCAGAGACATAGTTAAAGGCATACTTGAGCTGTGCTAATCAAATGCATAACATCATAATTGGCATATATTACTATTTTCCTCCAATTGTTTCTTTTCTTGGTATTTGTCAGATGGCCTGGCATCTCTATCAAAACATCACTTTACTATACTTGTTTTAATCTGATGTTAAAAGCCATCAGGCTACTTTATAGGCAGGCGTGCAAAAAGCATGGGTTTTATAGGTCATTAGTTTCAATAGGGCACATTCCTAATTTTCCTGTGTCTTAAGATGTATGATGTGGATAGCAGGAGTTTTTGGCATGAATACCCTCATTCATGTAAAGCAGTAAGATTGCTCATGCGTGCAGTTGATATACTGCTCTCACCTTTTCTCCAGACTGGTGGTAGCTATTATATCTGCTTGTTAACAATTCCTTTGTGTATACACTATTAACAAATTATCTGGCATTATTTGGGTCCCCAACTCAATTAATTTTTGTTTTTCTCCAATTAAATCATTACTCTGGGGTGGGGTTCAATATGCAGACTTCCACAGGAGAAAGGATGATCCCCACCCATTCTTACCACAGCAGCTTGGGGCCAGGTGAGAAGCACCTCTCTATGGCCACTGTAGCTCCAGCAGGCATAGCTGGGAGAAGGGTGCATATTCCCTGGCTGGGGTGGGTCCAGATTCAGCTGCTCCCTGGGCTCCCCTGTTGGATTGAGGAATGGAACAAACTGCATTTTTGCCTCACTCCCTGATGAAGGGGAATAGCCAGCAATGTTTCTGGATAAATTGGGGAAATGCCCCCCCCCCAAAGGGATACATCAGGGGCAGGGGGAGAGATTCAACTTCCCCCTCCCTGTACAACCAAACCCTTACCTTGCTTTAAGTTAGGATAAAAGGAAGCTATATATTGAATATGGTGGCCCTAGCTCTTTCCATTCAGGAGTTCTTGAACAAACAGATGGACGAACTGACAAATGGTTTCAACTATATAGTAGATCTAGGTGAAATGGCCGTCTGTGGTTGTGTTCCTGTGCGTGTACAACCCAGAAGGAAGATGAGGATGGGATTGGGAATGAATGTCAAAAGGTTCTTTTCCCCACTGACAGTCTGATCATACAAAAACCCAGTCCAATAAAATGTCATTTTTCTTTTGAAAGGCACAGCTCATGAGGGACTCATTGCTTTTCTGTTGGCTTTTTTTGCATCTATGAAATATAAATATAGACTGAGTTAGCATATAATTCTGTTAGCTCCATTATTAAACTTGGCATACCTTCCCAGGCAAGCACTAGAGCTTTTCTTCAGATTACTGTGAAACATGGTTGACCATCTTTGCTTCCTGACTAACGGGAGGTTCTGCTGGAGATGAGCTTTGATTAGACATAGTCTGATTTCATTTTTTCTGTTGTTGGCTTTGCCTGCATTATTAACCAGCACTGCTACTAGCTTCTACTCTCTCTGCTATTTCAGCAGGGAACTGATAGGTTTTGGATTACAGCCAGCGGGCAAGGAGAGAAAGGATACATTAAAGGTGTTCTTTTCTTAAGCTGTTCAGGTGGAAAAGGAGAGTTCAAAGCTGGGACCTTCCAAAAGAAAAAAGAAAGCTATACCAATATTTTCAAACATCCTCTCATTTAGGTGCATGTGGTTTTGGATGCCCTATTTGAGGTCCTGAATTGTAAGGTACTGACTACCCCTAACTTTTATTGATTTCATCATTATGTGCTGTTTCTTAAAATAAAGTTCTACTGTAGGACCTGAATTTTTGTTCTTCTCATATGGGAGTGGATTCTGGTCTCAGTGGCTATGTCTACGCTTTAAAGTTTTTGTGGAAGAGAGTAGTCTAGTGACGGACTCATCAGCATAAGTCGCAACATCATTAGCATATTTTCTGCCAATGCTTTTTGCACAAAGTTTTTTTTTTGCAAAACGCACTGTAGCCGCTTCCATTTTGCACAAAAACCCCTTGCGCAAAAAGCATCGGCAGAAAATATGCTAATGATATTGCGTCTCATGCTAATGAGTCCATCATTAGCATGCTCCCTGCCTCAAGAACTTGTCGTGTAGACAAAGCCAGTAAGATAGTTTAAATCTAGCATAACTCTTTTAAGACAATGAAATTACCACCAAATTAAATTGCGATCAGAGTTTGTGATCAAAGTGTTTAATTGAGTTCAGAGCTCTTGGCTGATCATTAGGCACAGTTTCAAAGTCTTGTAAAATAAGGTCTGAGGCATTATCAGATTTCAGGGAGGGCTGCCAATGCTAGGAGGATATATTCCCAGAGGTTGCATCACATGGAATTAGCAATCCTACCTGGTGGTATTGAGTTGACAGGTCAAAGCCACTAACTCTAGAAATGCTTTTGTATATGTGAATTTAGTAATGCAGCACCTGATCCAGGGACCCTCTGGCAGCAGACTTGTTGTGCTCTCCTTTAATGCTCATGCTCCCTGGGCCACTTCCCCAGGACCCTTGCATCTTCATGGCCCTTGTATCAAGGCCGCAGCCTGACAGGTATCAGGCCAGAGCCTCTTGCTCTAAGAACATAAGAACAGTCATACTGGGTCAGACCAAAGGTCCATCTAGCCCAGTATCCTGTCTTCTGACAGTGGCCAATACCAGGTGCCCCAGTGGGAATGAACAGAACAGGTCATCATCAAGTGATCCCTCCCCATCATCCATTCCCAGCCTCTGAAAAATAGAGACAAAGGATACCGTTCCTACCCATCCTGGCTGGTAGCCTTGAATAGACTATAAAATACCATTAATGTAACTACAGTAAAAACAATGAATAGTCCTGTGGCACCTCAGAGATTAACAAAAATATATATAGTATTATGAGCTTTCGTGGGCAAAACCCACTTCTTCAGATGAGCTAGAGTTAGATATGTGATAAAAAAAACTATTCAAAAGTCTTAGATTAAATCTTGCAAAGTACTACATATGCTTATGTAGCTAATATATTTTTAAATGATCTACTGTTCTTTCAACCCAATTACTGTTTTAATTTTTTTTGTTCAAAAAAATACTTTCATCTGAAGCTACAGAAAAAGCTCATCTAATGTTTGCAAAATATATGCTCCAGAAATAAATAGATGAATGAATTAGGTAGCAATTGTGATGTTTGGGACAGAGCGTCAGCAGATGTAAATCCGTACAGCTCTATAAGCACCACTGGTTCTACACAGAAGCTGAGAGTCTGGTCCAGAAAGTGAAAAAGGCAATCCCATATGTAAATAAGTATTTGCCTCCTGTATTCTTGAACACCGCCCCATTATCTTATCGTTCATTCACAGACTATGGAATCTCACATAATCAGAAAGAGTTTCTGGAAGCTGTTTGGCAAGCAGATATGGAAATTACTAACTCAGCTTGGTAAGAAAAAGGGCAAACACAAACACTGATCTTGCTCTGTTCTCCCGCCCCCTCCTCTCTTCCTTGGACACTGCAGATTTATTGCCTTACAGTACTCACAGATGATGTTTTCATAGTCACTAATGAGGTCCCAGCAGTTTTTAACAATAACAGGACATTACTGCTTTTGAGATATATTATGTGTTTCCCCCCACCTTTCTCCATTTTGGTTGAATACGCAGAAGTGTGTTAGCATAAAAAAACCCTTTTTGTATTATGATGATAGATTGCCCAGTCACCTAATAAGAATAACTGCTAAACTGGAACTTTTGAATCGTTAATTTGTATACAACTTTTAAAATACTCTTTTAATGTGCTGTACATGGCTTCGTACATAAAAATGCCAGACAACTCTTTGTTTCTACACACACAAAGGCAACAGAGCAGGGATCACATTTAAAATGTGCCGCTTTCTCATTCGCCCCTCTATCCCAAGATCTTGGCTCTTACCAGTAATTCTAGGTTCCCATGCACAAAGCACCCACAGAACATTCACTGATAATAGTTAAAAGTAATTCTCTTCCAAGGCCTAGCTCTTTCCTGCTCATTCAGTAACACTGATTGTTTACGCCCTGAGTAGTTGGCCATCTGCTACTGTGGGATTACAACACAGTAATATTTAGGATGTGTTAGATGGGAAGGCACCTCTGTTCCTCTCTCTGCAGCACCCAACCTGGGAACGGGGTAGGGTGAGGAGACCCTGGAGCTGCTGCTCCCCCCTTTTCTATCAGGGGGAGGAGGACTCCACGGCAGCCCTGCCCTCAGGCCCACGAAAGGGAGAGTGAAGAGCCAGCCGCAGGAAGAGCAGAGATGAGGCTGAACTCATGTCAGGACTGGGGTGCCAAAATAACTTTGGAGCAAGAGACAGGCAGATGTAGGAGTGAGCTCCTGTCATCGGAGCCCAAATCACTTTACCCAATACATTTGGGAGAGTGAGGAACTCTGATTGCCTCACACATACTAAGAGTGAAGGGGCAGCTTCAAATATCAAAAAAGACAGCTCACAATATCACTTTTGGTTTTTAAATCTCATTTTTGGACCTCTCTCATGATCTTTTGGGGTCTGACTCATGATCTATTTTCTCCCTTCTGAGGAACAGCACCGAGGAGGCAACGGGGTCATAAATATAATTTTAAACCACACACAAAATGTCTCTGTTTTCTCACTCTAAACACTTAATGCACCTTGGAATTGAATCATCTTCTACTGATGTATTCCCTGGTGTTAGAGGGCATTCATAACACCAATTGCAGTCAGCCATGACAGGCCAAAAATTGAACAGTGCTGAGTAGGGCATTCAATGCATCGCTGGGGCAGCCCTCCCTGCCCCCACAGGTTAAGGCTACCTCCCTCCATCTGAACCTGTCGGAGAAGTCAGGAACGTATATAACATCTGCTGTCCTCAAAGGCAAATTCTTCATTTGGGTAGGAGACAGCAATGTGCAGGTCCCTGTTCAGGCAGAGATTAACAGAACCCACATCTGCACCACACTCTGGAGCGGAGGATAACTAATACCCCTATTCCTCAGATGCTGAAATTGAGACAGAAAAAATATGGCCCAGTATTCAAACATGGGTGCCTAAAGCAAAGCACTTAAATACGTTTCCTGATAGTGAAAGGTTCTGAGCACTTACAGCTCCCATTGACTTCAGTGGATGTTAGCAGTCCTCTAATCATCTGACCACTAATTTAAGTGTCTAAAGCTAGATTTAGAAACGTAACTTTAAGCAACCAAGACTGAAGACGTTGGCTGTGCGATGCTATTATCTCCCTGGCAACCTTTTCTTAGAAGGGAGACTGTACTGTAGGAGATGTGTGGCTGTTGGCTCATAGTGTTAGTTCTTGGCTTTTTAGGATATTTCTCTGCAGTTATCAACACATCTACCTTCTACTATAAAAGCACTAAATCAGTGTCATCTGGAAAACTTTATGCATACATAAAAGATACAAAGTGAAATCTTTTGTCAGCCATTCAGAATTCCTTCCTGACTATATCCAATTTATAAGAAAAAGCAAGAATAACTCAAATCAGTTTGAAAAACTTCATATGGACTGAAAAATTACAATTTTGGACAAAAACAGTCTATAAATCCCATAAATACCAGGGTAATACGATAAAAATATCTGTGGATCATTTGAAATTCCAGACATTTTACTACTAGTGTATTTCTGGGAGGGGGCTTTCTTTCCCCAGATGATTCAATATGTGCTGTTACCTAAAATAAAAATCAGCTTTATACAAAGCTGCTGAAAGCTTTATGTGGTTTTAAAACACACCACACCTAAACTCAGTGGGACATGGTTTCCTTGGTATAAGAGATATTGCAGAGAGTTCCAAATTCTTCAGTTGCCCAGTGTCTATTTAATGGATTAACAATGTTAACAAATGATCTCTTATTTCTGGCTCCCTCTAGTGAAATACAATATGCGCAAAAGCATGCTAGATGTTCCAGTTTAGAAACCCTGCCTTCTTTCATGGAACGTGCTCATGCACACAAACACATACACACACTCACCTCTCCACCGTTTGCTCCCACCAGTCCACTTTCCAAAACCTGGAAATAAAACAGATACAGCACTAATTATATTCCATGTTCTGCTCATATTTTTACTTTTCATTTAGATGAGTTCTGACAGCTGTAGAACAGAACAAAAATTAATTGAGATGTCAGGATACCTTCCAAGAGCAAATAATTTCCTTAAGGATTGTAACTCATGTCATAATGACATTAATTTAATCATTCATTTTTTTCTTATTTTCTGTTGTCAAGTGCATCTGGTGACCCACCATTTCATTCTTATTTCATGGGGATCATTTTAAACATGATTTTTTTAAAATCTGGCCTCCTTCCATCAGACTGATTACTGTAACTAGTCACCCTTACTTCGGTCTGAAAGGATAGGGTGGATGATTTTCTCTTCCTCCCCTCAGTTAGCTAGGCTGCGTGGATAACTCTGCTGTGAAAAGGGGGGAAAATTGTTCTCAAAGCCAGTGGTTGGAAAGAAACTCAAATATTTTCATGATTCATGTGTCAGATGAAGATGCACAGAAACAAACTGCTGAAAACTTTTGATGGAAGTTTGAGGCACGGTCTCAGGAGCAAATGTTATTTTATAATGAAAAATATCATGTGTTTCTACGCACACAGAGAACAATCATACTTTCGGCTTAAATTACTTATAAAGAAAAAGCAACAAAATGTGAAAGAAAAAAAGGAATGGCCCCTGAGACAGTGCTCTGTGTGTGTAATATGCTGCACTGACTCTTCCTGCCAAAATCGCAACTTACTTGCAGCAACAGATGTGTAGAACACAATTTGCACTGGTAATCCTAGATTTGGTGCAAGTGCAGAGATCCGACACTAAGATGTCACATGACTTTGTGCTAAGATGTTTATTTTAAAATGGTAAAAGTGATAAGATAGTGCCTCGCGATCTTTAATGTATTTAGTTTCACCACACCTTTGTGAGACTGGGAGGTGCTATTATTCCTTTTATAGATGGGGAAACCAAGGCAGACATCAATGAAGCAAAGATCACACAGGATGTATATGGCCAAGGAAGAAATTGAACCAAAGTCTTTCTCTGCCCCAACTTTTGACATTATTTTGTTCACATTTTTAATTCCCTCCAATATTTCAAGGACAGGAGCTTGTGTACAACCCACCCTGCAGCTCCAAGAAATCTTAAATGAGCTTCCACGGGGTCTAGTTGGGGAGTGGCCATGACTAGTCGATTTCAGCACATGAAGAAATAATGGACTTGATTCCCCAGTAGTGCAAGGACTGCAGTTTGCTGCATTGTGAGAGAAATACTCTCTGGGGAAGGCAGTGTAAACTCAGGCCGTGTCCACACTCAGGGGTTCTTTCGAAAAAAGTAGCCTTTTTTCGAAAGAACTTCCCCTGCGTCCAGACTCAAGCCGCGTTCTTTCGAAACTAAATCGAAAGAAAGCAGCTTTTCTTTCGACGGCGGTAAACCTCGTTTCACGAGGAAGAACGCCTTTTTCGAGGGAGATCCGTCGAAAGAACGTGAGTCTGGACGGGGGGAGCCCTTTCTTTCGAAATTATTGGCCTCCAGGAACAAGCCCTGGTGGACAATCTGGGCCATGGGTTGCACGTCTGTGGTTCCTGGCTGCAGCCATTCCTTAAAGGGACAGGCGCACCCTCACAGCCACTCGTTGCAGACAAGGAGCCAGAGCATACGGCGACCTTGCTGCAGCATGTCCCAGCCCCAAGAGCGTCCTGGCCCTTCCTCCGAGCCTTCTGGGGACCCAGCCAAGGGCTCCAAGCGCCGGGCACCATCCTGGTCCGGCGCAGAGATCAAGAGCCTGCTGGAGCTGTGGGGAGAGGAGGAGGCCTTACAGGCCCTCAAAAGCCGGTGGCGAAATGCCGAAATTTATGGCCGCATGGCTGAAGCCCTGGCCCAGAAGGGCCACTACCCCTGCACCCAGGACCAGGTGCGCTCCAAAGTGAAGGAGCTGCGGCAGGGCTACGCCAAAGCCAGGGAGGAGAGCTCCCGTTCTGGGGCAGCCCCCCACTACTGCCCCTACTACCCAGAGCTGGACCAGATCCTGGGTGGCAGTGCAGAAGCACGCACACCACGGCGGTTCGTCCTGTCTGGATTGGCAGACCCCATGGTGGACGCTCCCGAGCAGGACCCAGAGCAGTCTGGAGACGGGGACATGGTGCCAGAGGAGGAGGACAGCGAGGAGACGGCAACCCTCACCCTGGAGCCAGTCACCCAGACCTCTGAGGCCTCCCAGGCGTCATCTGGCCCGGGAGAGGAAGCAGCAGGTGAGTACAGTGAGGTTGTGTCACACCCGGGGGAGGGCGGGGGAGGTAGGTGGGTGCACAGTGGGTGATGCACAAGGGAAACCTGTCATGCTCAGGCTGATGCCCAGGTCTCTCTCTCACACACACACACACACACACACACACACACACACACACACACACACACACACACACAGTGTGACCTTCAGAATGTCTGCTTCCCCTGTCTCAAGGGAGAGGGCATGCCCTTTTGGACAGCTGTTGCACACATGACTGATTGTGATAGAAATGTAGCCGTGTTACTCTGATCTGAGGAAGTGGGTCTGGCCCTGGAAAGCTCATCCCCTAATAAACCATCCTGTTAGTATTGTAAGTGCTACAGAGTCCAGTTTATAGGACTGATTGTGTCTTCTTCTTTTCCTCCACAGCCGGACCAGCCGTGGAAGAGGGCCGCAGCACCCCAGCCCCACCTCCATCTCCATCTCGGAGACATGGGAGCCGCAGACACAGGCGTGTCTACGCCGACATCCTCCGGCAGCACGTCGAAGCTGTGCAGGAGCAGAACGCCATCCTGCTACAGAGGGCGGAGGCAGAGGAGCGGTGGCATGATCGGCTCATGAATGAGCTGGTCCTGCAGCGCACGGTGCTGTACGCCACCCTGAGGGAGGTCAGCGGCTTGCCTGCTGCTGTGCCTGGTCCTGCTCCTCCAGCACCCCATGACCCCACCCCACCAAACCCCCCTTCCACAACAGCAGCCCTTTCCCCCCTTGGACCTCCCTCTCCCCCAGCCCCCCCAGCTCCCCAGCCCCTCTCTCCCCCTGGCCCTCCTCTCCCCCAGGCTTCCACATCCCAAGAGCCCCCCAGCAGCCAGCCAACCGACAGGTGCATCACCCGATCCCGTAGCCGGGGAGCACCCCAAACACGAGGCCCAGGCAGGAAAGGGAAATCTGCCAAGCCCCGTTCAACCTGATCCCCTTCCCCCCTCCAGGTTTCCAGTCCCCTTCCCCCCTCCAGGTTTCAATCACCCCCATCACCCCACTTATTAAGCATAAACAGAGGGTTAAAGGAACTGTTTGTTTATTGTATATAGTTTGGCAACAACAAAAATGAAAATTTTTTTTGTTATTTTGCCACATTGTTGGATAATATGTACAAAATTATAAATAAGTAAAGAGAACATTTTATTTTGAAACACACCCTAGTGTAAGTGATGTGTCCAAACTGGGTCAGGAGATGGGTTGTGGAGGGAAGCTTCTACTGGGGGCCAGGGCCCAGTCCCCAGGCAGAAGCCCCTCAGTGCACTCAGTGGCCTCCACTGGAGAATTGCTCCCGGAGGGCCTCCCAGATGCCAACTGCAGACCGGTGAGCCTGGCGGATGGCAGCTGTCCGGGGCTGGGCAAAGAGCCTCTCCTGGGCATCAGCAGCTTTTCCCCACCCTGGTAGGAAGGCCTCCCCTTTCCTCTCCACGAGGTTATGGAGGACGCAACACGTGGCCACCACCTCGGGGATGTTGGTCTCCCCCATGTCGAGGCGTGTGAGCAAGCACCGGAATCTGCCCTTTAAACGGCCAAATGCACATTCGACCTGGTTGCGAGCCCGGTTAAGGCGAGCATTAAACTGCTCCTTGCTCGCATCCAGCTGGCCGGTGTAGGGCTTCATCAGCCACGGCATCAGGGGATAGGCGGCATCAGCCACTATGCACACCGGCATGTGCACATCCCCAACCGCAAACTGGCGATGGGGGAAAAATGTTCCTGCCTGAAGCCTCTGGTACAGGTACGAGTTCCTGAAGATGCGGGCATCGTGTGCCCGCCCTGACCACCCAACACAAATGTCCGAAAACTGTCCACGATGGTCGACCAGGGCCTGGAGGACCATAGAAAAGTACCCCTTTCGATTGATGAATTGGGCTGCTCGATGGGGCGGTGCACGGATGGCAATGTGTGTCCCATCGAGCGCTCCTCCGCAATTGGGGAAGCCGAGGGCAGCAAAGCCGGCCATGACGCTGTCCAGATCCGGTAGACAGATGAGCCTGTTGAGCAGCTCCGAATTGATGGCCCTCACCACCTGCAGAACGAGACAGACAACAAAGTGTTAGAAGGGGTGCCTTATGTCTTAGGAGGAGAACCCACCGCCCACCTTCCCTCTCAAACAGCCCGGGAATCCCCTCCTCAGAACCCCCCCCCCCCCCACAATTCAGGGTGAGTGGAGGAGCTCCCTCCCACTCCCACTCCACTTGGCCCTTCCTGACAGTCTCCCTTCCCCCCACCCCAAACTGTGACTGTCCCCAGACAATGACTTACCTCCATCAAGACGGCCCCGACAGTAGATCTCCCCACGCCAAATTGGTGTCCCACGGAGCGGTAGCTGTCGGGGGTTGCCAGCTTCCAGAGGGCAATGGCGACCCTCTTTTCCAGGGGGATGGCGGGCCGCAGGTGGGTGTCTTGCCGTTGCAGAGCAGGGGCGAGCCAGGTACACAGCTCCTGGAAAGTGGTCTTTCTCATGCGGAAGTTCCGTAGCCAGTCTTGGTCATCCCAGATCTCCATCACGAGCCGGTCCCACCAGTCAGAGCTGGTGTCAAACCTCCAAACACGCCTGTCCACGAAAAAGTTCGGAGGCAAGGGCAGTGTGGCTGCCAGACGGGGGAACCCCTCGTCCCTCTGGTCTGGGTCCAGCTCGGGAAGGAGCCTCATGATTGTCTCACGAAGATGCAGCATCAGCTGCAGTATGGTGGTGTGGGGCCATCGCCTGCCCAGGGGCAGCTCTGGCTCCATGCCAAAAATAAGGGTCTGCAAGCAGAAAAACCTCAAAAGAAAAAAGCTGCTGGGGTGTCCCAGGAAGCTGAGCACTCCAAAGCAGCACTGCAATGCCTTGCAAAATTCCTCAAGGGACAGCAAAGGCAGCTGCAGGAGCAGAGCAACGGGTGTTCAGGAGTGTCCCTCTCACCACGCGTCTCTGCAAAGGGCAGGCAGGCAGCACCCGGAAGGAAATGCTGCCCCCATGCCCTGGCAGAAGCAGTTCTGGGTGGCTTTCAATTTCGAAAGAGCGTCCAGCAGTCTGGACGCTCTTTTTCGAAATAGCGGATCGATCTTTCGATCCGCGCATTGTAGTCTAGACGCGCTCTTTCGAAAGAGCCTCTTTCGAAAGATGCTTTCGAAAAAGGCTCTTTCGAAAGAAGCCTGCAGTCTAGACATAGCCTCAGTGGATGCTGTATGGTAAATATGCTGAATCAGCACATCTCTAAAGTGTAATTCACTACCTGTCCCCAGTCCACACTACCCAATCTTAGCACAGTGCGATCTCACTTTTCCACCCGCAGATGAATTTCCTCACTGCATTACTTTAGCAGTAGTTGTCATGTGCCGTAAAATAAAATCAACCCTAATCAGTCTAGTTCATTGGTTTGAGCCATCATTACTTATCACAGATTCCTTACTGTTTTGCACATGTGGTAACATACTCTGGATTTCATCTTTGGCATTGGTGCAGAAATGCTGAGATGTAGTGATCACTTTGGAGGTGTGGGGTGGGGAAGCGATTGGTTATTAGTGGGTATTTGTGTAACTTGGGGCAATGGTCACTTCCTATTTTCCCAGTGGAATAAATGGCCAGCTGCAAGCACAAATTCATAGAACTGGAAAGAACCTGAAGAAACATCTAGTCCAGTCTCTTGTACTTATTGCAGGATGAAGCACCATTGAGACCAGGGGTGAAGAACCTCAGGCCCGAGGGCCGGCCTGGATCTAGCCCCCGAGGCTCAGGGCTCCCACCCAGCACTAGGGAGCCTGCGCTAATGCTCCAGCCCCTGCTGCCCCACCGTGGGGCTGGGGCACAGAAAATCTTCTAAACTGGTCCTCCCCAGGCTCTGGTGTGTGAGGGGCCACGTCTGTGAGGGGGTTGTTTTTTGTTTGTTTGTTTTTTGTTTTGCTTCTCACTTGTGTGCGTCCCCCAACTGATTTTTCTGTGGATCAGTGGCTCCTGATCCAAAAATGGTTCCCTACCCTTGATCCCTAGACCATTAAACCACCCCTGACAAATGTTTGTCCAACCTGCTCTTAAAAATTTCCAATGACAGTGTTTTCACAACCCTTCTCAGCAATTTTAGTGTTTAACCACCATGACAGGAAGTTTTTCCTAATGTCCAACCTAATCCTCCCTTGCTGCAATTTAAGCCCATTGCTTCTTGTCCTATCCTCAGAGGTTAAGGAAAACAATTGTTGTCTCTCCTCTTTGTATCAGTCTTTTATGTACCTGAAAACTATTATGTCCACTCTCAGTCTTCTCTTTTCCAGACTAAACAAACCCAACTTTTTCAATCTTCCCTCATAGGTCATGTTTTCTAGATCTTTAATTGTTGTTGTTTTTCTCTGAACTCTCTCCAGGTTGTCCACATCTTTGCTGATATATGGCACCCAGAACTGGACATAGTACTTTAGTTGAGGCCTAATCAGTGCAGAGTAGAGTGGAAATATTACTTCTTGTGTTTTGCTTGTGTAACCCTTCTGCCAGGTAGCACCAGCAGCAGCCAGGGCTGGGTTCAAAACGTAGGGGTCCCTCTCCATCCATGCATCACAGAACTGACTCAAGCCACTACCCACCAACCTGGGAATTTCACACAACAGCCCTAGTCACTTCTGGGAGGCAATGCATATGGAAAAGAAACTTTTAATAAAAGGGGAGGGAAGTAATGTGGCTTTAATTGGGAGAAACACCACAAAGTTCATAACCAAAACCATGAGCAAACATCCCAGCTCAAGTAGGTTGGGCACTGTCCGTTTCCTCTCAGGCACTCAAGCCTAGCAATGCCCTTCAGATGCCCAACCCTTTTCTGAACCCCTCTAACAGTCACTGCCCTTGGTCAGGGCAGACCAGAGTTAAGAGGTGCATCTGCAGAGTTCACTCTCTTCCTGAGTGGGGGGTGGGTAGGAGGCATCTCACCCACTCCGCTTGTTACTCGCCATCCACCTGCTCACTCCTTTCTGGTGCCGCTCTGCTGCCACCTTTTTGCTGGCTGCTCCTCATGCATCTTCCGTTGGCTTGTAGTGGATTTGGCTCTGGACAAAACCTTTCAGCTCTTCTCTTTTCCAGATTAAACAAACCCATCTTTTTCAATCTGTGCCCAAAGCACAGACCAGCCACAAGCAATTCCAGCATCCACCGGAGAAAAATTTACATACAAAAGAGACTTCTTATGGAGTCTTTCTTTAACTCTATCATTGAAACAGTGGGGAGAAACAGGCTGAACGAGTCTTACAGCTCATGGTTGGAGAGCATGCAGCCTGCTGACACACCTCCCTCTCCAGCTTAATCTAGGGCTCTGGGAGATGAGCCTCTGTCCATCGAAGTGTATTTACACTCACAGGATCTTTCCTTTGAACTGAATTAAATAGATTGACTTTTCTGCATCCCCCCCCCAATAGCTGCAAGCATTGGTGGTCATATCTTACATTTCCTGCATTAAGTGTTAACACAGTTTGGCTATGTCTACACTGTGGAGTGCGTCCACACTACAAGCACGTTTTTGCTCAAGAAAATTTACAGTACATTGAAAGAAGAGAGGGCTTTTTGTGCAGGAGTTATTCCTCTTTCTATGAGGAATAAGCCTTTTTGTGTAAGAGCTCTTGTGCAAAAAGGTGTGTTTGAACAGGGATCAGGGTTTTTTTGTGCAAAAGGAGGCAATCAAAAAAAGCACAGGTGCCCTAGAGGCCTTCTGAAAATACCAATCAGAGTTTCCTTTCGAGAGAGTGTCCATGCAATCTGGACACTCTCTTGCGCAAAAGCGATTCGTTTTTTCGATATACTTTTGAAGTGTGGACGCTCTCTTGTGCAAGAACTTTTTGTGGAAGATCTCTTCCGCAAAAAGGTTCTTGCGCAAGAAGCCTGCAGTGTAGACATAGCCTTTATGACCCCACAACAACCAAATTGGTTACAATGGGAAAAACACCTTTCTAACAGTTGAATATCTAGTAGGCCTAAGCAAACTGAGTGAACTATATTTACATAACTGCACCCAGGATTTCCTTCCCATTCCAGCTGACTGTAATGGAAACATTGATTCAGACCCTGCTTATACTTAGCACACTCCTGAGAACAATGGTATTTTATTTTCAAAAGTGTTAAATTGTTAATTCATATTTAGTTTGTGGTCCATGATGACCCCTAGATCCCGTTCCACAGTCATTTCCCATTTTGTACATATGCAACCGATTGTTCCTTCCTAAGTGGAATACTTTGCATTTGTCTTTACTCAATTTCATCTTCAGGGGAGCCGATGGTCTCACTGGGCCCCTGGACAAGGTGTGCAGAGGGTTTGACTCCATGCTCTTGGAAGGGTAAAGGGGGCAGCCAGCTCTCAGTACTATCAGGACTGTGGTCCCCCCCACTTAGCCCTCAGAGCTGCTCAGAGTGCTCCACCTATAGCTTCTGTGGCAATTTAAAGGGCCTGCCACTCAGCAGTAGCAGCCAGAAGCCTTGGGCCCTTTGAATCACCAGACCCCAAGGCAGTTGCTCCAATTGCCATTCTCCCTATCAGTGGGCCTGTTCACCCTGTTTTCTTCAGACCATTTCTCCAGTTTCTCCAGAGCATTATGAATTGTGACCCTACCCTCCAAAGCACTTGCAACCCCTCCCACCTCGCTATCACCTACAAACGTTTTAAAAGTGCTCTCTATGCCATTATCTATATCGTTGCTGAAGATATTGAATAGAACATGCCCCAAAACTGATCCCTGTAGAACCTCACTTATTATGTCCTTCCAGCACAACTGTGAACCATTGACAACTACTCTCTGGGAATGTTTTTTCAACCAGTTAGGCACCCATCCTGCCATCTAGATGGTATTTACTTTGTTTATGAGATGGTCATACAAGACAGTATCAAAAGCCTGACAAAAGTCAAGATATACCACATCTACTGTTTCCTCCCTTATTATCCTGTCAAAGGAAACTATCAAGTTAGTTTGACCAGATTTGCTCTTGACTAATCCTTGCTGATTTTTACTTATCAAGTTCTAGATGTTTGCAAATCCCCTGGGCTGTCCTTATTTCCATTTTTTATAGATGGGCACTATAGTTGCCCTTTTCAGCCTGCTGGAATCTCTTCCAGGTTACGTGACTTTTCAAAAATAATTGCTAATGGCTCCTCATCCTGGAGGAGAGGATACCAGAATGGGACATAGTATTCCCTCAGTAGTCACACCTGTGCTAAATAACATCTCTATTCCAATTCAAGATACTTCTGTGTAGGCATCCCAAGATATAATTAGCTCTTTGGGCCATGCTGGGAGGCATGCTGGGAGCTAGCTGACTATCCACCACTACCCCCAAGTCTTCCACAAAGTCACCACTTACCAGGATATGGTCCCCCACCCTGAAGTATGACCTATACTCTTTGTTCTTAAATGTATCCATTTACTTGTATTAAAAATGCAGTGTTTGCTTGCACCCAGTTTATTAGCCATCCACAACACTGAGTCAGTGACTGTACTCTTCATTATTTACCACTCCATTTATCCCATTTTGCATCATTTTCAAATTTATTGGTGATGATTTTGTGTGTTCTTCCAGGTCACTGATAAAAGAAAATGTTAAAGAGCACAGGGCCAAGAACCAATCCCTGTGGAACCTTACTGGAAAGACAGTAGTTCAAGATAATATTCCTTTTACAGTTACATTTTGAGACTAGTCAGTTAGCTATCTTTTATCTATATAATGCATGCATATTCATTTTATATCTTTTTAAAATCAAAATAACATTGGGTACCAAGTCTATTATGTCAACTCTATTAGCTTTATCAACCAAACTTGCAATTTCATCAAGAAAAGATATCAAGTTTTCTGAAACAATCTATTTTCCAAAAACATTTTTGACTTGCATTAATTATATTACACTCCTTTCATTCTTTATTAATTGTGTCCTGTGTCAGCCCCTCTATAATCTTGCTTGGTATCAATGCCAGGCAGACAGGCAATTACCCACGTCATTTCATTTACCCTTTTGAAATACTGGCGCAACATTAGCTTTCTTTCAGTCTCCTGGAACTTCTCTGATGCTCCAGGATTTATTGAAAGTTATAACTAATGGCCCAGCAAGTTCCTTAGCCAGTTTTTAGAATTCTTGGATGCAAGTTATTTGGATCTGCTGATTTTAAAAAGTCTAACTTTAATAGTTTCAATTTAAGGTCCCCCAGAGATATTAGAGGAATGGAAGGAGTGTTATAAATATCAGACTATATCCTTTGCTTTTCTCCAAATGCAGAACAAACACTTCTATCTTTTCTGAATTATTATTGTTAGTTCTACCATTTCCATTGATAATGGACCAATACTATTCTCTGGGTTCTTTTTGTTCTTACTACACTTAAACTCCATGTTGTCTTTAATTTTTCCTGGCTATAAATTCCTCCTTGTATCCCTTTGCTTTCCCCCATCAATTTTCTACAACCCCTACCTTGTGATATATATTCATTACTATCAACTTCTCCTTTCTTCCATTTATTTTATATATATATATATATATATATATATATATACACACACACACACACACACACACACACACACACACACATTATAATTTTTACCCTTGCCCTCTGAAACAAACCATGCTAGTTTTTAACCTGTATGTTCCTCGTCATCAGTTGTGATTCACTGGGGGCATCTAGGAAGGTGTTCTTAAATGATCCACATTTTCTGATGAAATTATTCCTCCAAACTGATCTAGCTAATCATTGTTTTCAGCATTGTGGAAATAGCCTATTAAAAACACTAATAATAATATAATATCTATTTCATAGAACTAGAGGTCATTGAGTCCAGTCCCCTGCCTTCACAGCAAGACCAAGTACCATCCCTGACAGATGTGCCCCAGATCCCTAAATGGCCTCTTCAGGGATCAAACTCACAACTCTGGGTTAGCAGACCAGTGCTCAAACCACCAAGTTATCTTTTACTGGCATAGACTGTATTCTGCTTGCATGTTATAAATCTGATCAAGTCATGATCATTTGTTCCTAAGCTACCATTAATTTGCTCTGCAAAGTTCATAATGATACAAATATTTCTGTAACTTTAAAAAGGTTGCAAGTGCTTTAAGAGCATTCATGAAAGTTAACTAACTAATGATTGATCATCTGATTATCATCTAGAGTCACCTCTCCAGGATTTGCAAGAAGACCTGCATTTAACAGGTACACTACAGTTATCAGTTCCCCTCTCATGGTTGTCAATGGCAGATAGTGGGGCTGATGGCCACCATAGGCCCTTGGCCAAGGTGTGTGGTGGGCGGCTCTGTGCACTCCAGTGGCAAATCAGTGGGGTTGCTATTGTGTCAGTGGCTGCTGACAGTGCCCTGGACCCCTTAGAATCACTGGGCCATGGGGCAATTGCCCCTTTTTGCCTCACCCCAGGCCTGGTGGCAGAGTATTCCAAGTAGTGGGCCCCAGCTTTAGAATCTGCTCTCATCTGTAGAGGTTGGCCTCTTCTAAAGCTATGGAGATGGCTCTGTCATTAATATGTGTAATGATACAGACTAACACGACTGTTTTCCAACAACACAAAAAGTTCACAGTTCTAAGCAGAAAGTACACAACTGCAGGAGTAGGGAGGTCTGGGGAAAGCATGTTTCCAGTGGAAAGAGTAGGTATGTGTTTGTGGAGGTTGGATGGGGGACAGGGACAGCAGGGTGGCGCAGGAGGCCAACAGAGGGGCTATCAAACTAGGAGGATGTAAAAAAAGAGCAAAGAACGTTTGTGAGATCTTTGGCATTGAACAGGTGGAATGCAGAGTGTTTACACAGTTCATATTTCAATATACTAAGAAAACAGTGTTTCAGGCTTTAAGCTGTTATTCAACTTCCCTACCCACCTGACTCAACCACCTCTTTAACATCTAGCTTCAGATCTTGTATGGAGCTGTTCTCTGCTGGACTGATGGTGCTGGGGCAGTGCCACCAGCTGAGAAAACAAATTTGAGAAAGAGTATGTGCTCAGGTTAACAAGCCTTGGGCAAGCAAACCTCTTCCTCCCTCCTCTCTCCCCCCGCCACCATTCTCAACTCTTATTCCCCAGTGCCCCAGCAATAGTGCGCTATGGTAGTTGACACTGTTAGGCAAGCAATGGAAGACTGGCTGCAGACAGCAACTAAGGAAGGGAAGAGAGATTTACAATGATCTATTTTTTACTTTTTACATAATGAAAACCAGAGGCCTAACACAGTGATACTGTAGCAGAGGTGGGGAAGGAAAAACAAACTTCTAGATTACAGTATATGAATGTGTGTCAATAATGTGTGAGCATACCTATGTTTATAATCCATAGACAAATATAAGCACTCTTCTTTACTAATTCTAATTAAGAGTAAATTGAATTAAAGTGAATGCAGAACAGGTAGGAACATTTCCCATAAGCAAATTTAGTGTTCAGCAGACTAGACCTGAGGAACTTTGTTTATAAAACTGTCTTGCTGATCCACAGGTGTTCTCATATTTGATCTGTGATGCATCCATTAAAATTCAGTCATGGGCATTAAAAGAAGGAACAAGCTTTAAAAAAAAAAAGGGCTGTTCAAATTCTCAGTTCATTCAAGACTGCCTGGAAAAAGTACCACATTAGAACATTTGCTTTATGGGGAGAATTTTTTTCTTTGTTAAGTAGTGACAGAGGGTATGTCTACACTACCCTCCTAGTTTGAACTAGGAAGGTAATGTAGGCATACCGCACTTGCAAATGAAGCCCGGGATTTGAATTTCCCAGGCTTCATTTGCATAAGCGGGGAGCCGCCATTTTTAAAACCCCGCTGGTTCGAACCCCGTGCAGCGCGGATACACGGGGCACGAACTAGGTATTTGAACTAGGCTTCCTAGTTCGAACTACCGTTACTCCTCATTTCACGAGGAGTAACGGTAGTTCGAACTAGGAAGCCTAGTTCGAACTACCTAGTTCATGCCCCGTGTAACCGCGCTGCACGGGGTTCGAACCAGCGGGGTTTTAAAAATGGCGGCTCCCCGCTTATACAAATGAAGCCCGGGAAATTCAAATCCCGGGCTTCATTTGCAAGTGCGGTATGCCTACATTACCCCGCTAGTTCGAACTAGCGGGGTAGTGTAGACATACCCTGAGAAAGCAACAAAATACATTTCTGTAACTAAATATGCTTATTTAGAGGCTGGGGGATGAAAAGTACATCTGATACTAATGCCTAACATTGATAATAAAGTGCCTTATATCTTTAAAGCAATGTTAAGGGCTAGGCTGTGCCATTAACGCAGATAAGGGCAGGCACACAAAATACTACCCAGGGGTTTTGTTTCCCACAGCTCCTGGATATGGTGATCACTGCAGAATGCAGAACAAATACCCCTTCCTTGGTTATCCAGCTCATGAGGGATATGTAAGGAGGGAGTAGATCCATAGCTTAACCTTTCCAAAAGGGAAAAATGGAGGCTAAGTTCTGAGTTTTATTCATTGTTCAGGCACTTCTCACCATGTGTTCATGGGCATATCTTTTAACTGCTTTGATCTTCAATTTTTTAATCTGTGAAACAGATGAGTAATACTTGTATAGCAGTGAAACTGAATTAAACCTTTTTACATGAGATGCCTGTAAGAAAGGCACTACAGAAGGGCAAAGAATTACTGTAACGCTAATTGCACTGCATCTTATAAGAGACTTCAAGTAAAAGTTGTTTTTGTTAGCTATATTCCACCACTTTCTTTTCAGGAATGTATATAATCTCACCACACAGAGTATTATTGAGTATGTGCTCCTTTAGTTTTTTTGGTCTTTTGAACTGTGTAACAGAAACTTGTAGTTTTTCACAAACCATACTTGACCCCTGATGTACAGTGCTTTCCTCTAAACTTGTGTAATATGAACTTGATTTCAAACATTAACTTTAATAAATTTTCTTATTTACTATTCAAAATATTCCATATACATAGGCTACAGTTTTCTTGAAAGGATTAGATTTTATCAGTGAATGTCAATAAACATCAATTTCACCAAACACATACAAACAGGTGAAAAATATTTCCAGTTATAATAACAAAAATCTGACACTCTCTCTCATTGTTTGATCTGAATATTTTCACACAACTGAAAATTTAAAGATAGAAAATGGTTACAAATAAATCATCTATCAACGTTATTGAAAAATTAATTTGGTTAATCCTACCTGTGTTATGTACTTGTAGTGTGAATATACAGATCTATGGTACCTGTACATGAGGACTTAACTCATCTGCTCAGCACCTCAAAAGGAGATACTCAGTACCATTCATGACAAACCATATTCTGTGAAAGTATTAAATCCACAGCATTGACACATTTTAGGGCAGGAGTGAAGAAGCAATTCCCCTGCTCCTCCTGCAATCCAGACATTCACATCAACACACCATTGACTCACCCAGTCTTTCAACTAGCTGATTTAAAGATGGAGCATCTTTATCTGATCATTATTTCTATAACTGCAATCTGTGTGCTCACAATTTATGAAATGTGTGGAAAGAACAGAAGTGCATTAGTTCAGAAGGATGCCTGGTTTTTGTAATCATCAAATGCAACAGCACCCTCCACTGCCCAGTAAGGGGAAAAGACATTTACTTGGAATTTCTTCTCACAGGATGAAGAAGGCCAGCCACAGGAGATAATTCTAATTACAGCAGATTATACAGTTGTTTGAGGAACATATATTAATATAGAAGAACATAAGTAAGTGACTGGAATTTGGCCATTTATTTGAAAGATAATGATAATGACATAAGTTTGGGCTATCTTGAAGTATAATTAAAGATGAAATTCTAATTAGTCTACTGTGTGTATTTTACTATGATGTAATTCCAGAGAATGTAAAAAACTCTTTATAGTTAAGATTGCCCCCCCAGACTGCTATCTGACTAGCATTTAACAGAGCCAAGAAAATAAAACTCATAAGCACTTTCTCATACAATATGCATCTCAGAGGTCTTAGGTGTAGGTGGATTTGTGTGTTGTGATAGGGTTACAACCCCTTTCATATCTGAGAGGTAGAAAAAAATACATGGGTGTTCCTATCCCCTGTGTAGCCAATGATTTTAGCTTTGTATCCATTTATTGTGTGCTGTTATGATTTCACAATCTGTTATACTACATATGTTCACAGTATGTTACACTACCTTCCATGTCCTAATGACTTAACCAAACAAACAATGGAGGTGCTAATTGTTCTTATCAACCTCTTGTAACAACTTGAGCAATCTACTCAATGTCTCCTCCCCCCACTCCCTTATTCTTGGCTCTGGACTTCTAATACTTCATTCATCTAAAGAAGTGGGTTGTGCCCACGAAAGCTCATGATACTATCTACATGTTTTGTTAGTCCTTAAGGGGCTACTAGACTATTCATTGTCTTTTAAGTTTTTCCTGTTACAGACTACAGGCAGTCCCTGGGTTACATACAAGATAGGGACTGTAGGTTTGTTCTTAAGTTGAATCTGTATGTAAGTCGGAACTGGCGTCAGCCGCTGCTGAAACTGATCAGTTTCAACTGCGGCTGAATCTGGATGCCAGTTCTGACTTACATACAGATTCAACTTAAGAAACCCAGGCGTCCCCAAGTCAGCTGCTGCTGAAACTGATCAGCGGCTGATTCCAGGAAGCCTGGGCGGCTTTGCTCCTGTCCCCCTGGTCTGCTTGGGGGGTCCAGCGGCTTTGCTGGACCCTCCCAGCAGACCAGGGAGACTGGGAGAAGCTTTTCTCGCCCCGGAGGACATGGGTGGCGACCCGCCGCCTGTGAGCTCCGGGGCAAGAAAAGCCCCTTTCGTAAGTGCGGATCCGACATAAGTCGGATCCGCGTAAGTCAGGGACTGCCTGTAATTCAGCTACCCCTCTGAAGTTGGTAAGATTATAAAAGTGTATGATTGATCAATATTTAGAAGAACTACATGGTAGCCCAAAGTGAGACAAGGTGAAATGCAAAAAACTATGAGCTGCAAGACTTTAACTTAGTTTGTTTAGGTGGGATTGGTCCTGCCTAGAGCAGGGGGCTGGACTTGATGACCTTCTGAGGTCTCTGCCAGCTCTTTGGTTCTATGATTCTATGACAAGACATGATGGCATAAATCAATGGCTGAGAAATAACCCAAAAGTTTATGGGAAGAGAAGTAGCAACTGATAATGTTGCAAAAGTATAGCTGGGCAGATTAAATTTAAATTAAAAATTGCTGTAACAACAAATATTATCTTCAACTTGTGTCTTAATTGCGAGATAATGGTGGTAGACCAGTGTTAATGGGAATCTACACAACCTATAGAATAGAAGGCTAATTTTCAATGTGTTTGTGCAGAATATATATATAAACAGAATCACGGTAAAAAAGAGGATGCTGGAAAATTGATCTTCGTAGGGGAAACTACAGCAGGAACCACTCCTGTATTGATAATCAATCCGCGAGAGGGCCAACAGACTAACATCTAGCAGGATGTGAACATATCTGTCAGTGTAACAGGCACATGGTACTTATCTTTAGGAATTGTATACGCTGTGACATTTATAAGTTTGATGATAAATTTAATAAAACTGCTAAAAGATAGATCCATTATTAGCGTATGATTTCATGTGTTCTTATGGGCTTCGGACACAGAACAGAGAACTCCGTTCAACTTGACACTGTGCTAGTTGGGAGTGCAATTAACATTAGTTGGGAGTGCAATTAGCTGATCGGGAGTGCAATTAACATTAAATATAATGAAAGGCTACACCTTCCTCGATTCCCCCATACAGCCAGTGCAGCCAAAAAGTAAAACAAAACTCAACCCAATTTGTGATGCCAGGGCTCCAGATGGGTGGAATGGCTGGACAAAACTCTACCTTCATCTTCTGCTGACAGGACTCCTATGGAGCAGACCTTATCATCGCTTTTGTTATGGTTATTTGCACTTACATTATAGTAGTGTCTAGAGGCCCAGTCATGATCATGGTCCCAACAGAGCCAGGTACCTATACAATCTTGTATGTGGCAGATTCTGTCTTGAAAAGCCCGTACTCTAAACAGGCAGGAAGACAAAGGATGGATGTACAGAGAGAGGTGAAGTGACCCACCCCAACGTTTACTTGAAGGTCAGTGGCAAAATAAGGTTTCTAGACTTTTTGTGCAGAGCTGTGTCCATTAGACCATCCTTTTCAGAACCTCTGAAAGAGGGAGCAAGCAATGAAAGTCTCACTTCAGCCTCCCAGGGCAGGGACTGGGTCTTCCATGGAGTGCAACTGACAGCCACTTCATTCTCTTTGAGAGGTGTGTGTGCACACGTGTGTGCATCCATACCAGCTTCCCATAGTGTCACAGAGAGAACAAACCCTTACACCTTAAGCATTCCTCAGACTGCCAACGCAAAGCTTGGGAAAGGTTTCAAAACTCATGTGCCTTCCTCCATTTCAATCTTTACCAAAACAAGCAGCAGTGAGTTTTACAACTCTTTGATGGCATAGCAGTAAAAAGTAATAGAATGTGTAACAAGCAAATGGAAAGACTTCTGACATAAGCAGATTTCCTACTGCCCGTAATCTCACAATTGCTCACAGATTAAAATAAAAAGTGAAATAGCAACCTAACATCACTATAAAGCTGAGCTTTTTGAAGGGGTCCCAACTCCCACTGAAAGCAGAGACAAAAGACAGGACTATGCAGCACTTTAAAGACTAACAAGATGGTTTATTAGGTGATGAGCTTTCATGGGCCAAACCCACTTCCTTAGATCAAATTGTGGAAAAAAATTGGCACGACCATATATACCAAAGGGATACAATCAGAAAAAGTGAACACATGTAAAAAGGACAAATAAAATTTCAGAACAGAGGGAGGATGAGGAGGAGAGGTTAATGTCTGTGAGCTAATGATATTAGAGGTGATAATTGGGGAAGCTATCTTTGTAATGGGTAAGATAATTATCCACACAACTGCAATGACGGTTTAGATGAATAGATTTTAAGGCCAAAAGGGACCATCATGAGCTTTTAGTCTGACCTCCTGCAGCTTACAGAACCTCACCCACCCACTCTTGTAATAGATCCAATACCTGTTTAAGTTGCGGGTTGGGCTTGAGCTCATCCTCTGAAGCCCACCTTCCTCTCTACCTTCAGAGCCCAAGCCACAATGTCTACTCAGCTATTTTTAGCACTGTCATACATGCTCCAGAAGCCAGAGTCTGTTGACCTAGATTCAGAGGCTCGCAGCCATGAGCTGTGTAAATATACCCTCTATGGCCTGTGACCTGCCTACTTTAGTACTGTAAGGTCAAAACCAATATCTGATCATTCATCCAGAAAACAGTAGGCAGCCATTGTAGGTCATGGAGCTCTGGAGTCATGTGCTAGCACCAGGATACTTAGTCATTTAATTTCAAGGTGACAAAGGCATGAATCAGAGTGATGAGGCCTGTATGTGGAATAAGATTAGGATCAGTTAAAACATTTTCAATGGAAAAAATTTCCAGTGGAAAATACAGTATAATTAAATTGTTTCACTGGAACATGTCAGTGTTCTTTCTTTTTGTCTTTCTAGTTTTGATAATGTTGAAACGTTTCATTTTGCTAAAGTGAAAAATGTCATTTTGGCTTTTCTCATTTAGACATAGGCTACATGGACCATTGGTCTGACCCACTATGACCATTCTTATATTTTATGACTCAGTCTCAGCTAGATCTGAATGTATTTAATAGGATTAAGCTCAAGATTGCGTTTAGGAATACATGTGTTACTTACCAGCTCTGTGTTTTTGGGGAACCAGGGCATAGTATTTAGCCTGTTTGACTCATGAAGGACCTCTCCCCACCCCAGCCTCTGCTTGAACCAAAGCTGATCAGAAGAAAGACTTTCAGAAAGCAACGAAAAGGCAGGGGAAGACATACCTAAATCCCTCCAGAAACTCCCCTAGCCTTATTTTCATCACAGATGGGACAGAAAGGCATCTCCATCAGCATACAGAATAGAGAGCAGCAATTCCAAGGCAAGAACTGCCCTGAACTCTGGAACACAGAAAGCAGGGAAGCATTGCTTGATGGAGAAATCTCTACTCTACTCCAAATGCTAATGAATCCATGCCTGCACACACCCAGATCAGTAATCTTCTGACCAATTTTAGTGATAACTTCTCTGTTGGTATCCAAAATACTGAAGTTACCTAATTGCATTATGGGCTTCCTCAAAGGAACAACATCTATAGCCAGGAATAATCAGTTCCTATTGTCTAACCCAAACAAAAAGCATTGGAATATTTCCTTGAATCATAATTTACCCATAAACAAATCTAGTATTCCTCCTTCAACCATTGTTATTTCCCTACAAAAACTCCTACCCACACCCAAGTAAAGTGTTCTGAACCTGGATCTAAAGTCTGCGTCATTTCCATTGGAACTTCATCTATTCCTGTCTGATCATGCTGGGGTCTCTGCTCATTTTTTGAAAAGAACAGGATCTTTCGAAAAAGGGTTTTTCCCCCCCCGAAAGAACCGTGTCTAGATGGCACTTTCACTTTCAAAAATCCCTTTTTCGAAAAAGTGTTGTGCCGCAATTATACAAATGAAGTGCAGGATATTTAAATCCCCGCTTCATTTGCACTTTCTATTTGCCTAATTTACATCCCTCTTTCAACAGAAGGATGTAGTTTACACATAGCCTCTGTGGGCTCTTCTGGAGCAACACAGAGACAGGGGAGGTCTTTTGGGGGGGGGAGAGGCCAGGGTACCTCTATTTCAGGGATTCTCAAACTTGTTGAGCCAGGGGGTCCACAGGCCAATGTAAACCTTTCCATGGACCACCAGTTGCTAATGGAAACCCACTGTTAATCACATCATTACACCTGAGTCATTTTTCTAGTGCTGCAGCTGGGGAGAGTGGTTTCAATTTAAATTATTAAACAAATTAACCATTTTAACTTTCTCACATTAGTTTATCAAATTTCATTTTAAATAACATAAAATATTAATTTGTGTTCAACACAAAAGGTTTCAATGTTTTATTTATTTATGGTAGGGGTGAGGAACATTTTTTGGATCAGGGGCCATTGATCCACAGAAAAATCAGTTGGGGGACCACACAAGTAAGAAGCAAAAGAATTCTTCTCAAACCCCCAACCCTCACCAAGGTGGCCACCAACTGAGACACCTCACTCTGGCATTCCACCCCAACTTTTTTGGTAGATTTTGTGGAGCCCCCTTCAGTTCTGGGATGGGGACAAAAATGAGGGGTTCAGTATGTGTGACAGGACTGCCAGAGAATGGGATAGGGATGGGGTGCAGGGTATGGGAGGGAGGTGGGGGACAGAAGTGGTAAAGGTAGCAAGGTCTGGGTATCAACTGGGAATAGGGTATCTGACTAGGGGGAGGGAGCAAAGAGCAAGGGAGGGTGCACCATGTGGCCAGGAAGGGGGGTGCAGGAGGAACAGTGGATGCAGGAGTGGACTAGGGTAGCATGTCTGGCAAAGGAGGAGTGTGCAGGAGCGGACTTGTGGGGGTAGCTGCTCTCTGGTCACTCTCCAGCTTCCCCTTTGGCAGCTCCATGCTATGGGGGGGGACACTCTTCCACTCCTCCCCGCCAAGCCAGGCCACGGGAGGGCTGCTCTTCCACTCCCCTCCGCCAAGCCAGGCTGGGGGGGGGGGCACGGTCTCATCCCATTCACCCAGTCGGGCTGTGTGGATGGCGGTGCTTTTTCACCTCAGTTGCCAGCCTGGCTGTGGGATGGGCCACTCTCCCCCCTCCCTCGCCCAGCTGGGCTGAGGGGGGATGGGCTGCTCTTGATCGCACCCCTCTGTCATCCCCGGCCCGCAGCCCAGCCACTTTCTTGGCTTCCTGGGCTCCTACAAGCACCGCCTCTGGCTTCTTCAATTGGCTGGATCCCCAGTCACAGGGAAGTCCTGGGAACATCCCTGACTCCACCCCTAGGGAGGGGAGAGGGAAGAAGAGGAGAAGTAGCATGGGACCTTTTTCCGGGACAAATCTGGGGGTTTTCGGGGCACCTGGGCAGAACATTAAAAATTGGGACAGTCCCATATTTCTGGGGCCATATGGTCACCAGAACTATAGTTAACATGGTTCCAGAGGTAGATGAGAGTTGTGCGGGGCTCAGGGCAGTAGAATTTTGCGGGGGCCCCCTTTGGAGAAAAAAATAGAAAAAAGACGTCAAATGTGCAAATTGAAGGCTATTTTCATATTATATGTGAATTGGGTAAATTTGATAGAAACTTAATTTAGTTGGATAATTTTTATTTTAATTATATTGTAAGTCATTCTTAAACAAAATTCTGCATTAATAATTAAAATTTTTCATTTGTATTTAAGTCTCCTCCCACTCCTGCCTCACTCTCTCTCTTTCTTCTCCTCCCCCTCCTGCCTCA
This sequence comes from Pelodiscus sinensis, assembly GCF_052426305.1. Classification (NCBI taxonomy): domain Eukaryota; kingdom Metazoa; phylum Chordata; order Testudines; family Trionychidae; genus Pelodiscus; species Pelodiscus sinensis. The sequence continues at coordinate 119,626,441 of NC_143053.1, forward strand.
CTCTCTCTCTCTTTCTCTTCTCCTCCCCCTCTTGCCTCACTCTCTCTTTCTCTTCTCCTTAGTCCTCCCTCTCCTGCCTCTCACTCGTGGAGCCCAAACAGCCATTTGGACCCCGCGTGGTGTCCAGGCTGAGCGGGCAGAATTCAACTGAGCACCATGGCGGGAGGTGAAGGGGGCCGGGACTGTGATGTACATGGCCAGGGGGCAGGACCTGGAGCCTCTGTCACGCACTTCGCCTCTCACCTCCTGGCCGTGTACATCACTGCCATGGCGCTCGGTTGAGTTCTGCACCATTCAGCCGGGATGTCGTGCGGAAGCAAGTGGCTCAAGCAGCCATTTGGGTGGCGCGCGGCCTATTGCAGTGCAGGGCCTGGGGCAGCCACCCCGCTCATCCTATATCCTCTGCTGCATGGTTCACTTATCTGGTCTTTTCATTGTGGTACAGCTTGCTGCTTCCAAGTCCCTTATTGCACATAATTTTAGGGGTCTTCCTCTGAACAAATCTCAGTGATCAAACTGATGAGATTCTTGATTCAGCTTATTCTGGCCATACTTGGTAGCTTTAAATGGGATCAGCTACAACTGGACAGAGTGGGAGGATGATATAGGTACAAAATCTATATCATAACCAAACCAACTTGAGTGGTTAAAATGTCACAGCAGAATACAGAGACTGTATCTGGTACTTATATATTATGGTGATGCCATAAGAACCTAAACCAGCGGTTCCCAACCTTTTCCAGATGGGGACCCATTTTGACAATTCAAGAAGACTTGGTGACCCAAGGCAATTCAAAAATGGGGGCAGGAGAGGGGGCAGAGCCACCTGGGGAGACACTTGGTGAAATGTAATGGCGACCCATATTTGATCCTAACCCTTAGGCTGGGAAACTTGACCTAAACTGATACATAAATTGCAGATATAAATTGCTTCTACCATTACTTACTCCACTAGTTGATAACCCAGTTAAAGTCTGGGATAAAAGACAAAAAAATAAAAATAAAATAATGAAATGCAAGAAGTTTCCACTAAATTCACAATATACTTACTTAATTATAGAATAAAACCAAAGCAACATAGACTAACTTGCCAAAAAGGAGACATTAATACACTTTGTTCATTGTAATTCTAATACTGGCATCAAGGACTACGTGTCATAAGAGGCAGGATATAGTTTCTAAATTGAGAGTCCTCTCAGTTTATGCCTAATTCAAGGCTAGAAACAATTGCACAAACCAATTTTTAGAAAGCAGCAATGATCAGGTGCACTGTAAAGTCAAAGTAGCCTTCTTTCAAATTATTTGTTAGGCCTTTGCTCTCCTACGCTATGTCCACATGGCAGCATTATTTTGGAATAACGCTTGTTATTCTGAAATAACAGTGTGCATCTACACAGCAAGTCTATTATTTCAAAATAAATTCGAAATAACAGGCTTCTGATTCTGACTTCCATAAACCTCATTGTATGAGAAGTAAGGGAAGTCAGGGGAAGAGTGCTCTGTTTCAAAATAACTGTTGTGTAGACAGCGCCAAAAGTCAAAATAAGCTATTTCGACTTGAGGTATGCTAATTGCTTAACTTCAGTTGCATAGCTTATTTAAGTACTTCCACAGCAGAAGTCAGCATGAGGTGGATTGGAAATACTGTACTTATATCCATTTTAGATAGGAGTGGAAGTTAAGGCAGAACCAGAAATCTCTCTGTATATATATTTTAGATAGTTTGTGCATCTGCGTATCTGTCCATGAGTCTGTTCATCCATCTGTGAGTCTGTTTGTCCAAGAACTCCTCCTAAATGGTAAGAGCGAGGACCACCAAATGTAGTATGCAGCTTCCTCTTATCCTTAAAGCAAAGTCAGGGTTTAGTTGTGCCAGGAAAATGGGATGTGCCTGGAATGCAATAGTTTTCAATAACACAGAAAGGGATCATTCTACAATGATCCTGGGGCAGTGAGCACAGGGGATAGTTTTTCTGCAGAGTGACTACAGGGGGTGCGACTGCAACAGGAAGAGAGTGTTTAGCTGGGGCCAGAGCTGTTCACATTGCCAGCCACCGAGTAAGTGCCTTAGCACTGGAGTGGCGGGGACGGGGGGAGAACTTCCCAGAAGCCCTGCCACTGCGGCTCCTCTGGGAGCACCACTGTGGCTGACCAGCACAACCCCATCCCACCAAGGAGCTGCTGGGGCCGAGGTCAGTCCCTGCAACCCCAGCTTGCCCCAGCCCCTGAGGGCCTACTGGGGCTGGAGCCAGGCCATGTATCCCCTCCCCCTCCCGGGAACCCAGTGGGGAGGCATTTGCAGTGCTGTCCTTGCCACTGCTGGCAGTCCAAGTAAGCCACCCCCTCAAATATTTCAGCCCCCTGGCCTGAGCCTTCCACCCTCTGTCATGAATCCTGCACCTCGGCCCCCCCCAAGCTGTCCCACACCTCACAACCCCCTGCCCTGACTCCTGCAGCCCCTACACTGCCAACCCCCTGCCCTGAAGGACCTGAGCAATTCTGGGTAAGACTTCTAGTTGCTAAATAAAGTTAAGTAAAAAGTAATAAAGGAGCAAAAATTGCGAAAAAAGGATAGAGGGAAAAATTTAACAAACAAGAAAACCCCCCAAAAGTACCACTACCACCCCCCAAAAAAGAAATATTAAGAGCTGCACAACATGTTTTATTGGTCCCACAGAATCCAGTAACAATGCTGGCTTTTTCTCCATTTACATATACACAGACATACAGCATGCCTGTAACATCTCTCTCTCTTTATCATGGAAACCTATATTCTGAGTATCTTCCTTCACCAGCCCTCAGGAAATCTATGTGCTTGTTGATTTTGTGTAACTTGACAACTCCCAAGAGTCAACAGGAGGCACACATTTCTCAGTCATTTCCAGTCTCCCACATGAGGAAAGGGACTTTCCTAGGTCACCTCAAGGGCAATTTCACAATCAAAACCAGTTCATGGCTGTTCTTGGTCAGCAGCTTCACTATTAATTTTTAATCTTTTATTTGTGTTTTTATTTGCCTGTAATTCCTGATACCCAAGCCCATATGTGAAATGAGTAGATAGGCACTTTGATACATATCAATGATGTGAAAGAAGCAACTTAGAAGGGTCAATAGTCTAATATTCCAGGACCTTGTGCTGCCCACCATGTTGTCCCCCTTAGTACAGAAACTAAAATTCAGTGACAGAATGTCTTGGTAGCTGAAGCTGAGTTTTAACATAGACAAAGGACCAGAGCTTTGAAATAAATTACCATGTGTTAAATTAATGGGGTCTGTACTAAAAGCACAGCAGCAAACAACATTTAAACATTTGAGAGTCCTGATTAAGATTGCTGGGGCAAATATGTTTCTTACTAAAATGAATCCCACTGAACATCATAAGAGCAAAATATTATATTCATCACAAGAACCAAGAAACCACAGGGACATTAAAACCTATTCGCCCCCCTCATCCCAGAGAGTTCTGTAATGAAACATTTAAAAGTCAGGAATCTTTGACAGAACAAAACATTCTAGCTGGCACCCAATGTTGTGTCAAGTTAGGTGATATTAGTCACCTTATTATGTTAGCGAGCTCTTCATATCTAAGGAGAAAGTTCACCCAATGTGAGTGTTCAGCTGGAATGTGGTCACAGAATAAATTCAGTAAATTAGCTATGGAATATCAACTATCAGCATGTAACAATATGGTAACTCTGAAACACCGCAGACTTTTGATGAATCACAAGGTCCTGTATTATGCTGTTAAACAAGGCACATTTTTATCCTGTTATAGCCCACGTTTGTTGAATAAGAACTCACCAAAAGTCACATATGTTCATTTTCAAATATCATTTTGCAGCAGCAAATGACCAGCTTGGAATCGAGCAAAAGGATGAATTCCAAAAAGTAAAAGTTTCCAGATGGGTCATGGGACACATCACATTTTAGGCCTCCTTTGATATTGTCTGTTTTGAATTTGGATTGTGACCCATTCTAAAATTGGACTAGGGACCGAGGGACGAGTGGGGAAATATTAGTGCGCCCTATTTATTTGTAAATAAAGTTTATGCAATACAAGTGAACAGCCACAAAATGTTTATATCACTTGTCTCCGTTATGACTTGTTTTCTGTGCAGCACCTATAAGCGGAGAGAAATCCATCTCCCCACGGCAGAAGAAGTTGCCATTTGGGGTTTGGATGCAGCCTGTTTCTGATGAAATATAGATAGAGAAAGCCTGGTTTTCAGTTTGTGAGGGGCAGGTGAGAAGGGGAATTAAATCACATATGTACTCCTGGTATTCGGAGGTAGGCGGAAACCTCATTCAGCTTCCGTGTTGCTCTAATTTACAATGGTTTCCTGTGGCCCCTTTTGGGCTCCAGGCAGCAGAGAATTGTGTTATGTGCACTCTGGCTATGCCCGCAACATGACCCCGCTCTGGGGGTGGAGAGCTGGAGTGAAGCGCTTCTGCCAGCGTTATACCAGCCAGGAAACCTGTAACATAGATAGGGAGTACGCTCATTTTCCATCCCCTTTGGCTATGTCTGCACCACATCTGGGAGCGAGTTTCCCAGCCTGCATAGACAGACCCATACTAGTGGGATTCAAACTGGCACACTAAAACTATCGCTGTAGATATCCTGGCTCAGGCTGGAGTTCAGGCTCTCCAGCCCCTGAACTCTAGGGTTTCACAGCCTGAGCACCATATTGCTATTCTAAGAACACTAACTTGAGCTCTGCTAGCATAAGTCAGTCTATCCAGGCTAGGAGGCTTGCTCCCAGATGCAGTGTGGACATGCTAAGACCTCTTTACACTGCCAGGGAAGGCATTAGAGGGCCTTATTGCATAAGTGACAGTGAGACCCCCTCTCTCCCCATTACAATGGGTGCTCTCTCATGCAGACCTGACATGTATTCTCTCTTTTATTCTACTAATGTCTTGATATAAAATAAGGATGATTCCAAGTGGAAGTATCTGGTGTTTTCTGTGTGTAGAAAATGTAACATACAGTACCAACATAACGTAAGTTGGCAATATAAAGAAAACCACCGCCACGTGACAATCTAGAAGATATGCTCCACTCAAAATGTTCCCAGTCCCCATGTCCCTATTTTAAAAACACCGATTCTATACTGATTACAGTTCTTGGGAGAGGTGGCCTGCCAAAACAGAACATTCTGAGCACTGAAACTCCCCAAGGGTTTGTCTGGAATGTTGCATTTCTAAAGCAGCATGAGTGCAGTTTTTCCAAAAGGGAGAAACATTGTCAAGTCTGTCTTGTGTCCACAGAAAGGATCAACAGTACAGTCACAGCTACAGTCTGTACACAGTAAATGACTTGGGTCTGGTTTTGGTTGCTGTTATACCTCCCTCCCCCAACATAACTTCAATAAATCCTAATTTGAATAGGTTTCTTGGAAACAACAACATTTACTGCTATGTTCCATACATTCACTTGGGGATACAATGTAATCTAAGAAAAGTCAAATTAGCCCGCAGGGACAATACTGGATGCATCCCATAACAAAGTAACACTAATATTTTATAAGCTAAGGGCTCATTTCTGCCCTCAGAAGCACAGGTGCAATATCCATGAAAGTTCATGATATCATCTTGCGAATTAGTGTAGATATCAAAGGAAAGAATTAGCCCCGTATTTCTGAAATAGTCTAGTTTATTTCATGTGGCTATTGGTGGTTTAATCAATGGAGCCCTAGAAAGGACCATATTGTCTCCTGCCACACCATCGTCTTGGCCCCAACGTCAGTTTCCAGAGGTTCCAGAGCTAACAATAGGGACAGCTGTAGTTTCAGGCTGTATGCAGACTAGGGTCAGATGTCCGGTGTACTTGACACATGTTCCTATTTCTTTGCATCCATGAAGGATGAAAATATCATATTCTTCAAAATGAAAGATAATATTCTGATTTCATCCTATGACTTCAAGAGTTACTGCATTAGGCACTGGCATATGGCACCTTGCTCTAAGCTTGTGTTTCTCAACCTTTTTCATATCAAAGACCACCTTACTGCCTTCCTAAACAGTGCTCAGGGGATCTCAGGGACTGGTGTTGTTCCACAGACCAGTCATTGAGTAACACTGCTTTAATCCAGTCTTCAGCATAGAAGAGAACTGCCATACTGAATGAGTACCTGCAACCCCCAGAATCCAATGATGCGTGAATGCACAATTAAGTCTACATGTCTAAATGTAATGGGCCATCTTTATTTGCTTTGAAAAGGTATGTTATCTCTCAGCTGGTGAGAACTGGTGCAACTATCAGTGCTATGCTGATTTACATCCACTGAAGAATTATTGGGTCCACATGCTAAAGCCAGTTTTTTGCTTTTCCTGCTTACTGTCCTCCACTGTAGATGGCTAAAAAATATATTGCCTGGCTTTGTGAAGAGGTGGGAAAGTGGGAAGCATCCTCAAAATTTGTCTTAAAATTGGAACTACGATGAAGCACATTTCAACAGGAAGAAATGGGGCTAGCATTCAGGGACCCACATTCAGAACTTGTATGAATGTGTGCAACTGCACTATTGTTTTAAAATGTCACTACCTTGTGACGTAGACTCAGATTCTTTTGGATTTAGGATCTTTAACACTGAGCATAAAGTTGGTTATGAAAATTCTGAGCTACAGGCTTTGTTTCTAAAATACTTTTGTATCATACTGTAGTGATAAAAAATAATCTTTGTCTAAATTACTTCACTTGTTTGACAGATGATTTCCATTAAAGCTCTGTATGGATCATACCAGTAATCCCGATAAGCCTCTGATAAGGTGTCCAGATGCCCTAGCTTTATCAGTTTCTAATTAATGGTCCTGAGGTCCTGTCAGATTAAGCTGGTGTTTGCTGCCCTGGGCCATAGAATGGGAAGTTCCCCACATCTGATGTCAATTCTTCAAAGACGGACCCCCTTCTTGCCATGGGATACTGAGACCCAGTTGGAGAGACTGCAAATCTGACCAGTGAAACAAAAGTTACAGGGAAACCTGGAACCAATATTCCTATGCATGTGTCCTGAGAAAGAGCTGAAGATGTGTGTGCACAGACACAATTCCCCTCTATGGTGAGGGCTAGTTTTTCCTTTGCACTAGCAAAGCTTAGGTGTGCAATTACTACTCACCAACAAGAAAAGCAAAACAATTAAATTCAGGCAGAGATTTTTACTTACCAGAATTTGAAACCATCTTTTGCTATTTCCAAGAGGATGTAAATGTTGATTATCTATTTTCACCCAGTTTAAAAATCTGTGTCAGAAAAGTCTAAATGATATCTCTGTTAAAAGCAGCTAAAATTAGGTCACTTTTAATCTATGTAAACAGAGTAGAAAGCACAAATGATCACCTGGAGAGTGGAGATCCAGACTTGGAGATCCTGTGGTCCACATCTGACTGAACAAGTCATAGGCTAGCCTACTCTCTCCAGCAGTGTGACCAGAAAAGGAAACCTATAGCTAGATCAGATCTCCCTCTGAAGCAAAAATGAGAGGTGAGCCTAATTTCCTAGCTCTCACTTTGGCAATTCATGCCCACTCTTGCGTGCTGTAAAATGAGGCCTGCCTGCCACAGCTGTTGGTGCAGTGATGGGCAAGATAAGGACAAGAAAGCTCCACAAAAACAAAACAAGCTTATTTAAAGATTCCCCTCCATTCCTGTAAACAAGATAAATAGATAGCTTCAAACTAGACATAAAGAACTGAAACCCCTCCTGGTAGGAAGAGTAAGAAATTGTGTGGTTAGCAGCCATCCAATCAGATGACATATTTACTAACAGAGCAGTATGACCTACTGTGCTTTCAGTGAATAAGGCGTATTCTTAAAATGACTGTACTACAGGCTCATTTTAATTCCAGTCTGCAGATGCCTATGTATGCGGTAGGAATCCATCATCCCCTCATGTTCTATGCTTGAGTTCTTGCTCCCATAGGCACACTGGAGAGGGATGTACATTTTGCTATTACAAGGAATGCTAGTCTCCCACATGTATTTTGAGCTCCCATATATCTCCTGATACTCTCAAAACTGTGCTTAGTGTACAGACACAACCCTTCAGACAAGGAGTTCAGACAGGAGAATCTTGTGATGAGCTTTGTGTAAATGGGTTTCCTTGGCAAATGGATCATCTCAATGAAAGAGGCATGATCCTTCAGCTAGGATACAAAAAGCTGTATCTTCACACAGACTACTATCGTCACCATTTATCACTACTGGTACCAACTAGCCAGAAGTACAGGTAGATATAAGCCTATCTGTGATTACTTCTGAGTGGTTAAGACTCTTTAATTTAAGAAACAAGGCTAGCCAGGCTGAGTTTTAAAAGTTGACCAAAGAGAACAAATCAGACTCTTCATTTCAGGTAAGGGTGAAAAAACTAATTATTATGACTTTTGGACAATGCTTTGGTTTTGGTTTCTTATTTTAAAAGCTCTCCTGGACTCATGGACTCTTCTAGAAAATCCCAGCACTCCACCGAGAGTACTGTTTCACAATTAAGGTACTGAGGACATTACCCAATGGGTGACTAGTGCCTGGCACAGAAACTGGATCCTGTGGTAGTTAATATTAACAAGAAAGACTTACTGTGGTTTCTGCCATCAGACAGGTAGAAAGCCATCCTGAGATAAACTTAGCCAAAATATACAAACACCTCAGTTTTAATGACATTGTTCACGTTTACTTCTGTGTTGCTCCTGTTTTGTCCGGCAACAATGTATCTACTGGAGTTTCAAGTTTCTTCATTTAGATAGTCTTTGAAAAAGGATATAATTTCTCAGAGGGGTACACAGTAGTAAAAGAATCACTGGACACTTGATTATGGTCTCTAGATCATATACAGATTTGAACAAGAGTCAAGACACCTAAAGACTCTAGATATCACCAGAGTTGCTTTACTTCCATCTGCTTTTTTTTCTCCCTTATGCAGCCGCACCAGGAAAGGAAGAGAGACATTAGAGATAAGACAATACTTGCTGAGATTCTCATTGTCAATCAATAGAAGGTTTCTTGAGCAAGCCCCTAGTGAGAGTATTGTATTTTTATTGTTACAGGTATATTTGGACATGACTGGAGGGCCTCAAACAACACTGACTTTTTCTTCTGCTTTGTAAACAAGGAAATCATGCTGGCATAATGGAATCACAGAAGCACAGAAACAGCGATAGATACAGGCACATCTTTCCCAACAGCTTGGAAACTCTTTCGCAGACTATGGATGTCTTTTCTTTGTTTCAGTACAAATTAAGACAGCTGATTCCACTGGAGAGAACCTTAAACAGGAGCCACAGTTGCCAGGAATATTAGCTGGTTTAGTGAAATCTCGGAAGAAAATGAGGAGCCCCATTTGTTAGAATTATATACTAAAATTGGCCTTCCAAATAACAATAATAAATACAGCTCCTTAAGAAAGAGTCAAGTTAGAAAATACATTTACAAAAAATTCTGGATGCTTCCCCTGCCACTGGACTGTGTCAAGTGTGTTGACATCTAAAGCAGAAGCTTTGCTATTCAGAGATGCAGTTTTTCACTTATTGTCCATTAGATTTTAATACTTTTTCATATACACTTGATTTAAGTAAGGCTCCATGCCAAGTAGTATCCATTTACTCCATAGCTGCCCAGTGCCATATTTCTGTTAGGCTTAGCTTCTTTAAATTTTTAATTCTTCTTTACAAAAAATGTTAATTGCTGGTAGATTGGACCCCAAGAGGCTATTGCTGGGTGTGCTAGAATAAAGAACCATTTATAGACTGTGCTTATTATTCCTCCTCAAGAGTTAAATGCTAACTCTAAGTTACAGCAAGGATTCAATAATTAAAAACAAAAGTCAGTCTCAATGGGAAGGAGTAGAAGTCTGTGAGATATCCTTAAAATTGAAACCGACTGTGTAACTACTAAATATTATGCATACAAATTAGTTACATTTGATCATTGGCTCGTGCTTATCCAAAGTCTGTTCTTTTTTGTGGCTTTTGCAGACATTTTGTTTAAAGCACTCACACTTAGTTTACAGGAAAGCATTCAAGAATGGGAAGGCGGTGATGCTTTAGTGATGTATTAGTTTATGTCCAATAATATAAACACCATCTTCTGTGATCAGATATATTATATGCATTGGCACTCACACCTATGAGCTATAGTCACGAGCTATAACTCTACTATTCTGGGTGCTATACTGACACAGAACTGATGCTTTCCTCTCAAATGTCAACTACAAATAAATAATTTACAACTATCAGCTATAAAATATATTATGGAAAGTAACCCAGTGTTTCACCTATTAGTGATGAGCCTCAAGGACTCTTTAGTTCAGTGTTGGATAAGCATTACAAGGCTAGCATACCTAGCTAAAACTTATTTGCATGATCTGGCACTTTTTGATCCAGAGATCAGGCTGCATATCAAAATCAGGGCAGATTTTCAAGCAAGATCTCTAGCACTTCCTGATATCAATTAGGTGAGAAATATAGGATGATTTTACCAGTCTTACCTGATTACATGATTTGTCATTTTAAAATAAATATTAAAAGGCACCTGGAGTCTGGGGATAGGCTCTTTTTACTGCCTTGTACATCAGTATTAGTAAGTAAAATGAATAATTTCTCTCATGGCACGCTGGTATGTCTGCCTCAGACCCTTCTTGGAACTAGGGAGTGCAGAGGCACAAGGAAAAGAAACAAAAGTCAAACAGCATTTTCTGACCTCAAAAGAGTTTCAGTTTGGATTAACGTCAATCTATGAATGAAGGTTCTTGTTGATTTTTGTTTCATCCGAACCCATTCCTAGTGCCTACAGACTGCAATGCGGTGCAGCACACATATTATGATTGCCAATGTCTTGGCAGAGATTTTTCACCTCTGGAGACCCGAGTTCAAATCCTGGCTTTGGTCAAAAGAAAAAATGAGAGGGGTGGTCTAAACCTACTCCCGAGTGGAAATCTGTCTGCATCATATTACCACAAATTACCACACAGTTTGGCAAATTTGGAAGTTAGCGCCTGAGAGAGTCCCAGAGCTGGAATAACAGGGTTGTTGTAGGTCAGTCCTGAGTTGCAATAGCAGAGCTGTGTGTGGGAGGTTGGCACAGTTCCTGCTGACACTGCCTGGCTTTAGCCAGTGCAGATTCCTTCATTTTCGGTAGTATTACTTTCAAGCAAAAGATTCCAATATAAAGATGGTGTCTTGGCAACACACTATAAAAAGTCCAAGATCTTTTTATGATAGAACAGGGACCATGATCCTGAGGTTTCTCTGCTGCCCCAAAGTGTTGGTGGATAGCAGGTATTGGATAGCCTGAAAACAGACATTAATACATAGTTGTGAGAAGTCATAGTTACTTCCCAGTGATCTTTTCATGGGAAACACTTAACAATTCCTTATCTATTAAAGATAAAAGAAATGAGGCTGATTTGAAAGGCCAATAGTAGTGAACTTATAAAAGTCTCACACAGTTCCTTCAGAGGCACATGCTGTACTGTGGAGATTGTTGGAACCTAGTTAAATAACTGTGTGTGTGTGGGAAACAAACAGTGAAGGTGCTTTCATTTTGTGTGATTTCCTACCATGTCATGTACTGGCTTCCATTCTTAAGAGAGAATGCCTCTTTCTTCCATCTGTCTTTCTATCATAGAATACCTGTTAACTATCATGAACTATGGGAACTCAGTTTTAGCATATTCCAGCACTGTAGACTTAAGAAAAATTCCTATTCAGCAACTTTGATTAGATCACAAATGCCTCTGCAGAGTTGGTCATAAAGCAAAGCCCACAGCAGGTAGTATTGTTGTCTAACCCTAAAGGGTAGGAGGAAGAACCGAAGAAGTAGAGCTAATGAAGAAAACTTGAAATACCTCCAACCCTAGAGCGCCTCAATAAAAAGGGATTAGGAGGAGAGATACATCTATCATCATTCAGACATCATACATTCTTACTCCATTTACACACCTATTGCAAACTTACCTGGAGCAAAAAATGCACCTTACAGACTTTGGTTATCTTTTCCTTTTCCATAGACTCTCAGGCTATGTCTAGACTACATGGTTCTGTCGACGGAGCCATGTAAAATAGTTTATTCGGCATAGGCCAAGAAGCGGGGATTTAAATAATCCCCACTTCATTAAAATAAACATGGCTGCCGTGCTGTGCTGATGATCAGCTGATCCGGCACAGCGTGGCAGTCTAGACGTGGCACAGTTGACATGGGAAGCCTTTGTCAACCACTCCAGTAAACCTTGTTTTGCGAAGCATACTGGAGCTGTCGACAAAGGCTTCCCTTGTCGACCGTGCTGCGCCTAGACTGCCCTGCTGTGCCAGATCAGCTGATCATCGGCACAGTGAGGCGGCCATGTTTATTTTAATTATTTAAATCCCCGCTTCTTTGCCTATGCCGAATAAACTTTTTTACATGGCTCTGTCGATGGAGCCATGTAGTCTAGACATAGCCTTAGGCACATATGCTCCCCAGGTTAAATATAAAGCTGCTAGTAAAAACAACCCAAATATTAAACAAATGCACAAGAGTACCCCTTTCCACTTGGTCTTGTGGCATGCACAGTTGTAATGCATGCTTATGGTGCTACTTTGTAAGTAGAAACCTGAAACTCATCCAAACAGTGCAACTTATTTCTATTTCTGTTTGCAATGTGTCCATACAGTGCTGTGTTTAGAATTAGTGGGACCCTGTGCTCAGTTTCATTTTTGGGACCCCCTCCCCTTTGGAACCCAGCCAAGAAAAAGAACATTTTCTCATCTGCCTCTCACCCCCACACCCTGTTTTTCATTCATTTTTTCCTTCACCATCCTCCTATATTATAAGTAATAGGAAGTACATGAAAATAAAGTACCTCGATTGTTTTTGAAGTCTACATTTTTTTCTTAGACCATTTGAAAATTGCTAAGGGTCTCAGTGGGCCACTCAGTGCTCTTTCCAAATGTCTGTACCATTAACTATTGTAAAAGGCTTTGGATAAGAGCACTTTATAAAATAAATTATAGTAGTTCTGGACCACAGTCTGAGAACTTCTGGTCTAGATGAAAGCTTGTATTTGCATTATGCTAATGTGAAAAGTGTATAAAAATAAAAAGTATAGCTGATGTGCGTCAATTGTTTTATTATTTTCTTTAGCATGACATATGAGGGGCAATCAAAAGCAGCCTGACAGAACCGCATGCAAGAGAACTGTCTCTGGGCAGATACTCAACTGATCCAAATCACATTCTCTGATCTCTTGTTGGGGCCTCAGCTGTCAAGGAGGCAAGAAAAGTCTTTGTACCATATCGGATTAGTTCCTCCCCGCTTCCCCCAGCCCTTCTTTCTGGGCGCCTTAAGCATTGTTTCCCACCCCTTTCCTTTCTGTGTGAAGAAAAGTCCATTAAGTCAAATGTAGACAGGGCAGGCATTTTCCAGGGACTGTTGTGAGCTAATTATCCTTAATGGGCCATTCAACTTCACTAATGACTTGTCCCTTGCCTTCTTGTGCTGGCTAAATAACTTGTGGGTATTACCAAAAGCGCAAACTAACATACAGCACAAAGCTGGAAAATGAGGCATTTGTTTGCTTTGCTTTGTTGCTCCCCTAGAGGCGCCCTCTGTTGTTAGGGTCCCCATGCCACAGAACCATTTGTTTCACGGTAAATTGCCCGTGTGTTTATTGCCATGTGTCTATGTTTGAATCAGATGTGGTAATATTTACCCTTTTATCTAGCTTTGAATGTAACGTTATATTTCAGCTCTGCTTGTTCACTTTCTAATGTCTTCAGCTTACAGCAGTGGTCTCCAGTCTTTTGAACCAAAAAATCACTTTTTCAATTTAAGTGCAATGTAAGATCTACCTCATACTCAAATACCCTTACCCCGCTTTCTTCCTGCCCCTTCTCTGAGGCCCCACCTCTGCTCCACCCCTTCCTCAGGTCTCACTCTGCTCACTCCATTCTCCTTCATACCCCCCCCCCCCACTCAGTTTCACCAGTCTGGGGTAGGTGATTGGGGTGCAGGCTCTGGTATTGAGCCAAGGAGTTTGGAAAGTGGGAGGGACTCCAGGCTTAGCCCAGGGTGGGTGATTGGGGTCCAGGAGGGGTTTCAGGATGCAAACGCTGGGAAGAAGTTTGGGTGCAGGGGGACTCACATCTGGGGCAGGAGGTTGGGTGCAGGGGGCGGGTTCAGGACTGGGAAAGGGATCTAGGATGTAGGCTCTGGCTTGGCACCGTTTAACTGAGACGGATTCTGGGTGGTGGAGCAGTGGGGTTCAGGCAGGTTTACTCCTGCCCTGGCCCTGCACCACTCCTGAAAGTAGCTGGCATGTACAGCAGTAGCTCCATGGTGCCATGTGCTGCCCCTCATCTACAGGCACTGAGCCCACAGCTTCTACTGACCACAGTTCCCCGTTATTGATCAATGGGAGCTGCAGGAGTGGTGTCTGCAGGCAAGGACAACGTGTGCAGGGACATGACAGACATTTTCAGGAGCAGCAGTTAGCACAGGAATAATGACTCCAGCCACAACAGGTTTGGCATTTTAGAACTCACTGCTCAAAGAATTACATGTAAGCGTAAGAGAGAAATGAAAACTATGAAATGCACAGACCAGTCAAAAACCAAAAATAACCCACTGTGTTACAGCTACTCTCCGAGTTACGAACAAGTTACGGACCAACACTTGGTCCGTAACTCGAACTGTTCATAACTTGGACCCCATTGAGTTACACACGACTGTGCTGTTCATAAACGCGGGTCACGTTCATAACTCGGGGACTGTCTTTACGACCGCTCCTTGGGAGCTTTGATTGTAAGTGTGAACGGTCATAACTCAACCGTTCGCAACTCGGGGAGCAGCTGTATTTGCATTGCCAAGCTCCCTCCATCTCCTTCTCTCTATGTGGACATAGGGTACAGGAGTGGGGAGGAGGGACACTCTGACATGAGAACCCCCCCCCTTCTCTCTCCCACACCCTGCACAGCAAACAGGAGGCTCCCAGGGGGAAAGCTCCACAGCAAGGGGCAGGAGCAGCATGACAGTGGGTGGGAGGAACAACTGAAGTGCTAGCACTAGATACCATCCTGGCCAAACCAGTCAGGATCACCTGTTGGAGGCTCCAAGATCTACCGGTAGATCCTGATCTACTGGTTGGTGACCACTGGCTTACAGCCTCTTATTTTCTAGTCTTGGAATACTGAGTTGGGATCCTCCAGCTAACAGACTGATGTACTTTTGGATTGAATACACAGGGATAAAAAACATCGTGGTTTCCCTTCCAGTTCTGAATATGTGGTAAAATCTTGACCCCATTGAACCCTTGGAGAGTTTTGTAAATTCAGACAGTGGCAGGAAACAACCAATCCTGAGGCAGCAGGAGGGGAAAACGCCGACATCTCAGTGCCCTGCACCTCCCCATCCCCATCCCGCCCCCCACCGTTTTGCACAGCAATCGCTCTCCCTTCCTCACACAGAGAGACACTTGCCTCTGTTCAACAGCACAACCTGAATGGTTTGCTGTGTGTCCTGGAGCAAATCAGCACTGCATGCCGGCTGTCTGAAACCGAGCTCTGAAAGGGGATATGCACATGCTTGTAGGGCAGACAGCCAAGTTAAAAACAAGGAGCAGAGGAGTCTTAAGGGATTATGGGCGATTTCCTGAGGCCAGTCATAATGCAGGAAAGAATTCTAGTGTCCACACTGGCACCACAACACTGTATTGAAGGTTCAGCTTCCCATCCAGGTGATTTACCTAGAGCACAGCAACTGCAGAGCGAGTGCCTAGCCAGTGTGGATACCTCAGGAGTTACAGCTCTGGGAGCTGATTTACTGTAACTTGCCAGTGTAGATGGGTCCTTAATTTTCAGGCCTGGACCACCACCTCATACAGAGAATTTTATTTCTATTCCACGAAACGTACAGATTGGAAAGAGAAACTCTTTGCTCCATAGAAAGCCATTCTCTTTTCAACATGCAAATAAACTTTTATCTGCATTTTTCCCTCTACCTCAAAAAAACCCTTTCAGCTGACACATAGTACATTATTATCAGCATTAACGTAAGAGATTAAGCAGCAACTTTCCTTGACTCTGTAGCATTTCACTTGACTTTTGCCCTTTTTACATTAAAAAAAAAGAGAGAACAGATTCATGCAGAACTAAAAGTAACACCCATAATACAAGTATCAGAGGGGTAGCCGTATTAGTCTGGACCGGCAAAAGTGACAAGGAGTCCTGTGGCACCTTATAGACTAACAGATGTATTGGAGCATAAGCTTTCGTGGGCAAAGACCCACTTCGTCAGATGCATGTACCCATAATACAGGCAAAGTTAAAATACTAATTTTAATTAAAATGATCCTCTAGAAAAGGACTAGAAACCATTTAAACCAATCTCTTAAGCTAGGTCTACACTAGGGGATAAGTTTGAATTAAGATACACAACTTACATAGCTGGAGTCGAAGTATTTTAAATAGCATTTTGGTGCCATCCACACAGAGGGAGTTCTATGGGAGCATGCTTTCCCTTCGACTTCTAGGACTACTGTCACCGACAGGTGCACCCTCATTTTGAATTCGCATCTCTTCACTAGACCCGCTATTTCAAACCCCAGTAAATCTATTGCGGCCGCTTCGATCTTCTCTGTAGTGTAGACAAACCCTTAACGATTAGGTTAAGCACATCATACCGAAAATATTTGCTCAAACAGGAAGGCTACGTCTAGACTGGCATGATTTTACGCAAATGCTTTTAACGGAAAAGTTTTTCCATTAAAAGCATTGCGGAAAAGTGCGCCTAGATTGGCATGGATGCTTTTCCGCAAAAGCACTTTTTGCGGAAAAGCGTCCGTGCCAATCTAGATGCGGTTTTGCGCAGGAAAGCCCCGATCACCATTTTCGCGATCGGGGCTTTTTGGCGCAAAACAATACCTCGTTGTCTACACTGGCCCTCTTGTGCAAAAGCATTTGCGCAAGAGGGCTTTTGTCCGAACGGGAGCAGCACAGTATTTCCGCAAGAACACTGACAATCGTACATGAGATCGCCAGTGTTCTTGCGGAAATTCAAGCGGCCAGTGTAGACAGCTGGCAAGTTTTTCCGCAAAAGCAGTTGCTTTTGTGGAAAAACTTGCCAGTCTAAATGCAGCCGAAGAGATTGACCAATTAGAATGGAGAGTCACTACGTATGTGTGAGCTTTACCAATGCCCTGCAACTACTGTAGCTTCTGGTTTGTTGAAGGTTATACTAAATACTGAAGATTAACCAAAGACTTTAATTAATACAATTAAAAGTGGCATTGACCTAGAATCTGAAAGAAAAGACCACCTACTATGCTACTATTCTCCACCTACAACACTGATGTCTCTATTTCTGAAGTGGCATTGTTCCTTGTAGGGGTCTTTTTGGACAGAGGTTTTACTGCCAATATGATCAGAAATGGAAAAAGGTAAAATTCTGTTGGGTTGTTCTCTCTTTCTTCGACCAAACCCGTTAGAAAATTCCTATAGACCAAACCCATTGTTCTTGGGGAACTAACTAACTTCATATGCATTTGGTATTGCATAGATTTTTTAAGCCACTCAACATTTGACAAGGCAAAGAGACCACCAAACCTGGAGAGTCTGTACACACAGATTCTACAATGTTTAAGCATGTGATCTGATTGAAAAAGTGAGTATCTGCAACAAATTGAGGTTAATCTGATTTGGCAGACATGTGCCCAGGATGTCAGCCTGGAGCTTTACGTCTATCTTTAATAAAGACAGGAAGGTACGTGCTATAGCATTCCAGGTTCTCTTTTGGCCCTCGGATCAGTCATATACATGTTGTATAAGACAACAGAGAGAACAGAAAATTTAAATGTTAAGACTACTTCTCCCACATTTATCATTTTCAGGTGTGATTTCTGGTATGTGAAATTGTATATAATGGCCTGTATAAAAAGTCTCTCTTCTCTTCTGTGTTTTTACTGCTGAAATAACAGCTGGCATGATTTATTCCCTAGTAAAATCTTTAGGAATATGCCATCTTAGCTGTCTTGTTGAATGCCATCAATATTTGACACTATCTATAGCTACTTAAGGCAAATTGGAGTTGCAGTAAGATCTGGTTGTGCAGGTGAATCTTATGAAATGGGTGAATTGTCCACTAGTATGTAGCATTGAATATATAGTGAGGTATTAGTGTTATGTGGGAAATATTAAAGATGAGGTAAATATAATGTCTCAGGGACATACATGATATGTTTAGAAAATAGCATGGGTGGAGTAGAGGCAGAGGCTCAACAAAAAAATTGACTTTCAAATAACTCCAGGAACATTAGTTTTGAACCCACCTCTCTCTTCCACCCACTTCGGAGAAGTTTGGATCCTGGTTTGAACATCACAGCTCAAGCTTTTCTAGGACTTATTTTATAATGTACCAGGACTGGCACGCCCACATTCTGCCAACGCCCAGGTGCGAAAAAAATTGGGATTCAAATCTAGATCCAACCTCCATACTTTAGACACATTTCTAACAATACTGCAGTTTATTATTTGTTGGTGCTGATACAGGTTACCAGAGCAGAAAAGGATCCTGCCCAGATAGGTGGAGTTTAAACACCTTAATGTTGTGTTTTAATGTATAATGCAAGAGTAACTAAAATAAAAAAAAAAAAAGGCATGCCTCTTTAGTGATCTAAAACAAATGCCATCAGGGAACCTCTACTGTATGTCTACATTACAGAGACTATGTCAACCTAGCTAGGTTAGCATAACCCAGGGGTGGGCAATAATTTTCTCAGGGTGGCCACTTCATGAATTTTGGTAACAGCTCCAGGCTCCCAGAAGGCATGTGGATGGGGGGCTATAGAGACACAATGAATGAGAGCGGGAGAGAGAGACACTTTGTGTATGAGACACAGACTTTGTGACAGATTGAGTGTGTGTGGCAGTGTGTATGTGGCCCAAACTGGGGTGTGTGTGACAGTGACATGGAAAGTGTGTGTGCTGGCTACGGCTGGGAAAGTTTCTGAGAGAAGCCATACTCCGTCTCTTTAAGGGAAATCGGGCCCGCCCCCCCCCCTCCCGCTCTGCACTTATCTGAGTCACTTGCCTATACTTCATATTGGAGCACCTCCACTGTGTGTCTCCCTCTCCCAGTTCCCTGATCTGCAGAGATGGGATGGGGGGAGGACACCCTGACTTCAGCACTCCCCCACATCCTTTCCCTCCCCGACATTACTCTGACAAGCTAGCTGGAGAATCCTGGGAGCACCTTGGCTGCAGGACGGAGCAAGGTGGGGGAAGGGGCAGTTGAACCCATGCTGCCAGCTGTATGTATGCACCATGGGTGTCGGGTAAAAGTGCAGCTAGGGATGGCAAGCCCCACCCCTGTCCCTTCTGCCTGAGGCTCTGGACCCTGGAGCCAAGCCCCACTCACTCCCAGCCTGGCTCTCCCCAGCAGCTATACAGAGGGCCTGAGCTGATGCGCTGCCAGCTCAGACCTCCCTGGTGGCCGAGCGGAGCTGGGCTGCCGTGCTGTAACCTCAGCCCTCCATGGTGGCCGGGCTGCTGTGCCACGGCCTCCCCTTGCAGCTGGGTGGAGTTGGATTGCCATGCCACGCCTCCCCCCAGCAGCTGGGCTGCTGAGCTGGGCTGCCTCCCTGGTGGCCGGGGGATCCGGGCTGCTGCACCACAGCCCTAGCCTTTCACAGCAGTGGTTCCAGCCTTAGGCGGTCAGGCACGCAGGGAGTTTTGAGAAGGCTATACCTTCCTTTACAGACTGCTCGTGTTATGCATGTCTGCTAGTCAGCGGGGCAGGCTGGAGAGAAAAGCTTGATGTGCCAGATCCAGCCCGCAAACCTGATTTTGCCGACCCCAGCATAACCCCATAGTGCAGATAAATCCTACACTGATAGGAGTTTCTCCATTGCTGTAGAAACACTATTTCCACAAGAATAATAGCTGTTTTGACAAAAACAAGCATTCTTCCATTGACACAGCTGCTCCAACGCTTAAAAATAAGATTGGCATAGCTATGCCAGTCAGGGCTCTAGACCTAAAATTTAAGCGTGGACCAGGTCTAAGACAAAGACCAAATACAAGTCAAAAGTGGGACACAATTTAGTTAAGATGTGAACAGTAACAGACCTGCCTCAACCTATGGCTTGCTTCTCATCATCACCATTTCCCTAGCCTAGACATATCCTGGATTTACTGCCTAATTCAGTCTTCAGTTCTCCACAGCACATCCCTTTTGTAGTATGCTGCTGGAGGAAATAGTCCCTGCTAACCTCTGAACTGGATCCATGAACCCCATTATAGGTTGCGTTTTACAAGAAATTCCAAGCATTTCACAAGAAAACAATGCAGCAAAAACATCTGCCACCATAAAACAGAATATTAGGACACATCAGGGTGCTCTACAAAGAATTAAAAAGGTGAAAAGTCTTAATGCCCTCTATGAAAGTGGCTAGTTCGATAACATTTACTGTGTTTGTTGTAATTTAACATGTATATTTGCAGTAGCGACTAGAGAGCACAACCAGGTTGGCTCTCATTGTTCAAATGTAATAAGTGACATTAACTGTCTCAAAGAGATAAAAGATACAGAGAACAGGCTGCATTATCCAAAGGGACAATACGCATGCTCACTCTCTGCACAATACCCTTCCCTCTTCATCTCCTTCCCTCCCCCCGGGCATGGGCCAAATTGTCAGTGATACAACCTAACCCACTTTGAATGCAGAATTTCAATCTGCCCTTGGAGCCTTAATTTAGATGCAGAGAAGTTGAAAGAAATTATTAACAGTATTTGCTGAAAGTGCAGCATGACAAGAATCACAATCAATGGGGTTTCCTTAACTGGTTAGATTTTAATGAACTGGTCACTTAGAGCTATAGAGATGTGGTAGAAATAATTAACATGCATCTTCAAAAAGCTTTGGATAAGTTTTCTCTCCCAGGCCCCATAAAGCCGCTGATTGTCCAGAGAGAGACACTGGGACAGGAGAAGCAGACCAGACTGAGTCAGGGATCATAATGAACAGACAGCATATGCAATTCAGTGGCACAGCAAGTCATCCTACGAAATATAATGGCTACATTTAGGAAAGGACAAGCCACTTTTATGACCATTTGGAATACCAATATGCATGCTGAGATGATAGATGTGGTAAAACCGCATTCCTCAAGGTGCATGCTAGTCTCCTGTGGGCCTCAGAAAAATGACTTCTCTTGTGTTCAGGGCTGCACAAGTGGCACAGTATTTTTTTAATCTGTATTTTGTCCTCCCACATAGTCAAGTAACTGTCCACTTGCAGAGGCTGGATATAGCATTATAGGTGGACTTGTCCGATTTGATGTGCTAACCTCTGAGTTCCCATTGGTCCTCATTTCCATGAGGCTCATATACACCCAAGAATGTTCTGATATCTAATATCCGATCAACTTATTATCCCAATCCTGCTGGTACCCAGTTTTTAATCATTATTCACTGGCTATTTATTCAGTGATGGGATCAAGCATAAAACAAATCTGCTCCTGATTCTTCATGTCAACAAATGATTTAAAGGCCATAAACTATCTTCTCCCTAATCTACTATTTCAGTATATTAGCTAATATCAACCCCTTTCAGTGACCCATGTAATAGCCATGCTGATGTTTTATGGTTGGTTTCCCCATTGCAGATGAAAATGATTAAACACTACAAAGGACCTTTTTATACAGGTCTATTAATAGCTGTTTTAAAAAAAAAATTAGGGTAACTTATTTTGAGCTTCAAGTGCCGAGTGCATAACAGCGGCTGGCGTCAGAAGTCACTGTAATATACATTCCAGTTTCTCCTCAGCCAGCCACAGAAAGAAAATTGATGGCCTGTTCGCCCGGACTCATGTATTCCTCCTCTGCTGCTGTCTCCCACACTGCTGTTGTACTACCCTGTTTTCACTGGAAAAGAATGCACGACATTCAAGCTATTTCAAGCAGCATCCTTGATGTCTGGACTTCATGGGAATGTTTCACACCGCAGTTATTACTAACTGTTAACTTTCATACCTCGGACTGTTTTTCTTGGCAGCGTCTTCTGTTTTGCTAGTAGGACAGACATAGGCCAAGGCAGCCTTTGCTGTAAACATGAGACACGTCACCATTTATCATGCCGTCGCCAGCAGGAAGACCCAGCTGATGGCACCACGCTGTGTGAAAAGACTAAAAAGCCCATCTCCTCTCTGATCTTCAGAGGAGACTCAGGAGGCTTTAAACTTCCAAGATGTAGATCATCTTGGAAGTCTAAAGGTTCTACATGACATTAACAGGCTTTCAGTCAATGGTGTGTGTTGGTGGAGAGGGGAGTTCTGTGAGGAGACATTGGTTGGACTCAAACAAGCTCTAGCCCCCGCATTTCTACTGTCCCATGTTGTTGAAAAGCTTTTCAAATTGTTCACAAGATGAGGAATGACTGTGTGAGAGAGAGTTTTGTTCCCCACTTGTACATCTGTGGTGTCACCACCAATGTGTTCTATCAGGGTGTCATGAGCATCAGCTTGGGGTGTTTAAGGTACCTCTGGAGACAGGTACCTTATCCACTGCACCACTGGAGGAAAGCAACCTTCCTGCATTCTAGGCCCCTCTTATCCGTCCTACGTTCCAAGGGTGCCAGGTCCACGTTGGTCGAGGCCTAGTGATAATTAACAGTGAGAGCCCAGGGCCTGCTTCTGTTTCTGTTGAAAGGAATGGTGAAAATCCCACTGACTTCAATGGGAAGATATGGTCTCTCCAGAGTTAGATTAATCTAGCAGACCGGGGTCTCAGAAGATTAAATTTATTGCTCATGTAAAAGTTTTCTATTCAGTTCATTTCCATGCTCTCCAAGTGTCTTAATCAATGAATTAACTCTCACAAATCTCCTGTGACTTGTTCAAAGCCGTACTGGAAGTCTCTGGCAGAGCCAGAAACAGATCCTGTTATTTCCAGAATCTCAGTTCAAGTCCTTAACCATCAGACCATTCTCCCTTTCATAACTGTCTGAGTTGGGAAGAGAATTAGAGCAATTCTGAACCCACTGAGTCAATAAATTAAATTACTATGACATGCAAAACCGGTGCTGGGCACTGGCATACTTTGCTGCTTGCGATTGCCTTACTAGTGATCACTATGGGTACATGTTGAAAAACAAACAAAAAACCCACATCAGAGTCTCTCAGAATCTGAGTCAACAGACTCAGGTTTGTGGGGCTCATGGTACAGGGCTAGCTCCTCCAGATAGCCATGTGGACATCTCTCACTTGGGCTGGAGGGGACTTTGCAACCCAGTGATGGGGGATGGATCTCAGTGTGACTCCATGTGAGAACACCCACACTTTTTAAATCTGTAACACAAGCCTGAGTCAGCTGACCTGGGCTCTGAGACTTGCTGCTCTGGGAGTGGGGTTTGGTTTTTTTTTTTTTTTCTTTTTGACAGAATAGACATAAATTATTTCAAGCCCAGTACATAATTTGACTAGGATAATAAGAGGTTTGGCTATTTCTTTAGACCTATAATGAGCATGGTGGCCTCTGAATCAGGTGGCTAATGAGCATTGGCCTCATTATAAAAACCTTGCAATCTGTTTAGCAGAGATCCAAGCATGGAATACCAAAGATCATGATGGATGGATAAATCTGAGTGGGAAAAGCTTGCATGCAGTCTGCTTAACTAGTCTTGGAGCTACCTAGTGATATTTCTTCACATGAGGTCTAGACTGTTGCTCTTTTGAGATATTGGCGGTATCCTGAAGTAGTAATGCCGTATCTTTAAAAGTGCCCACTATTTCCCAAAATAGTGGGTGGGTTATTCCATGAGGATTAAGGGGTTTGTCGGAATAGTGCCTTATTTCGAAATTTGGTGCTGTGTAGACAGTGCCAAATTTCAAAATAAGCTCTTTAGATTTATTGCAAATTGCAATAAATTATTGCAAATTTAATGCAAATTGCATAGCTTATTCTGACAGAAGGGTGCTGTCTAGATGCACCCATGGTGGAGCTTAAGTTCACTAAGGGCATAGGCATGTGCACAGGGCCGACTAGCCGCTGCTGGAGGAGGAAAGGGATTTGTGACGGGGCGCCACAAATCCTCACTTTAAATTCCCTGTGACCATCTACGGGGCACTGTGGGGCAAAGAGCACGCATGCGCGGTGTGCTGAAATGCCACGCAACAGATAAGAGGGGAGATGCCCGCCCAGGCGTGACATCATGGCCCGGGACTTTCAAACTCTGCGGCCCAGCTCCACAAGGAGCTGAGGCCCAACTACAAATGCCGGCCGGCCCGAGACATTTTTGTGCTCCGGGTCCCGCAGCACCGCCCCTTATGCATCTGGGGGCGCCCCCGCCCGGCAGCACTGTGCAGTCCCCCCACCCCCAAGGCGCCCCAGGGAGGCCCCCGCCCGGCCTGGCAGCACCATGGGGTACCCCCGCTAGGGCCTGGCCAGCTCTGATTCCAGCCCCGTGAATTGGAAGACAGAAGCTGAAGGAAGGGGAGGGGAGAGGGAAAAATAAGAGGAAGGGGTGGGAGAGGAAGGGGCTTGTGCTGAGGGGAGGGGGGCAGGTCAGGAGAAGAAAGGAGAAGGCACCAAGGGACAGGGTAGAGGAGAGACAAATGCCAGGGGGCCAAGTAGAGACAATGAGGCAAAGGGCAGGAGGGGAGGTGTCAGTGAGGGGGGGGACAGGAGAGGGGAAGGGCATTGGGGTTTAGAGGGGGGAGGGGGAGGTGCTGGGAGAAGGCTTGAAAGAAGGGGTGGGCATGAGGAAGGCAGGGATGGAGCAAGGCATGTGTGAGGGCACAGGGGCATGAGGGGAATTGGGGCAGAGGGTGGTGAGGGGGTGGGCATCAGGGAAAAAGGGGTCAGGGACAGTGAGGGAAGGGGGAGGCACCAGGAGGGTGCAGGGGTAAGGAAAGGTGCAGGTGCCAGAGGATTCTGGGGGTGATGCAGAAGGGCAGACACCTGCAGGGGAGGGACCAGCACCAGAGGAAACAGGCAGGGCAAGTATGTAGAGGGAGGTGTTAGGAGAGGGGATGAGGAGGGGTAGCTTACATGATCAGTGTGGGGCTAGTGGAGGAGTGAGCATAGGGGGGAGAGAAGGACTGGTGGAGGGGGGCAGGTCTCAGGAAGGCTGAGGGCAGTGAGAAGGGCAGGAGTTAGGACAGCAGAGGAGGGTGAGGGGTTGGGGGCAGCAGGCACCAAGGGAGCTGATGGAGCAAGGGGAGGAGACATGGCAGCAGAGGGAAAAGATAGAGGTTTATGAGATATTTATTAATAACTTGTGTGCCACAGTTGCACATCCAAACAAGCCACATGAACTCAGTACTAGTACACATCACAAAATTCATTCTGCTCATGGGAGGAAACTCTTAGAGGAAACACTTCCTCCAGCCTCTCCGCCCCCGCGTTAATGTCACACACATTGGGGTAATGCAATGCAACTGCAGGATAGTTGTATGAGAGGAGTTTGGGGGGGGGGGGTAATCAAACTAATCCTTATTGGTAGGAGGATAGTGGGAAAAGTCCTTAGAGGGGAGGATCACATGACATCTTTTGGTCATGTGTCCATCTTGCCTGGAAAGTGTTACCTTCAGAGGTGTGGCCAATGGGGGTCAGGGGCATGGTTAACAGGGTCAGGGGTGTGGCTAATGGGGGTCAAAGTACATTTTTAAAAAATTCTTTGAATGCACACCCTAATGAAATGTGCTGCACACGCCTATGACTAAGGGTACATCTACACAGCAACAATATTTTGAAATAACTTTGTCCACATCTACACAGCAGGCAGTTATTTTGAAATAATGTCAAAATACTGTCAAGCTAGAGGACTTCTTACTCTGACTCCCGTAACCCTCATTGTACGAGAAATAAGGGAAGTCGGAGGAAGAGTGCTCTATTTCAAAATAAGTGTTGTGTGCATGCTCCCAATTTTAAAATAAGCTATTTCAAAATCAGTGATGCTACTGATGTAGCTCAATTTGCATAGTTTATTTCAAGTTAAAGCCCTGCTGTGTAGAAACACCCTAACAGAGAGAGGAAGACAAAAAGTGCCCTTGTAAGAAATAAAGTGAACCACCAGACTATGGAAAGACTGAGAGAAATCATTTCCTATTAATTCATGTTACTTAACTCATTTGACAGAAGGATAGTGTGTCATTTGAACTTGGTCCTAGCTTTTGTTGGTTTGCACCACACACATGCACACACTTAGCATTCTTTAAAACATTGCCTTTTGCATAACCCATAAAGAATCTTGTGCAATTGTAAACTCTTAAACAGAGCTATCAAGTATCACTGTGTAAGATAACCAAAGCATGAAACCAAACAAAGTGAACCAATAATGCTATGCGCTTAAAGCAATGACACAAAAGAAGGAATTCCTCCTTCTTGACTCCAGTTATTTCATGAGTGGAGCTTTGGGAATTCTCTCCTTGAAAAATTGCAGAAATCCACCAATTAAAATTGTTCCATCATTCAAATGCAGTGAGTAGAAAGCATGGTGGGAGGGAAAGAATAGAATGATTCATTATTATGAACAAGAAAAACAATGCTACTTAGTTAGGATGATCTATATTTCTTTTGCAGGGAGAAGCATGAATGGTTATCTGTCCTTTTCTGAAGGAAAAAACCAAATTCCTCGGGAAAAATAGCAATGCTGATCGAATGACTGATATGGTGCAGTGGTTCCCAGTAGAAAAAAATGGTAACTCCAGCTCTTCTGCCTTCCCTTCTCTAGAGAGCCTCAACAGATGGAGATGAATAGGCAACATGTCTTTGGAAAGGCAGGGTTCTATGTCCAAAGTCATAAGATCATATTGAATTTCAAGAGCTAGATTCTTTGACAGCTGTCCCCAGCTCATTTAAGAGGGAAGAATGGGCATGCCTGGGGAAAAAAGAGGCCCAGTGGAGCCATGTTCCACTGCACATGAAGCTATGCTGGTATTAATTCTCTGAAAGAGTCTGAGACCGTGGTAAAAGATAGAATGATCCTTTTGCTCTAACTTCCACTAGGGCCAAGAATCGGGGAGCTGAAACTACAAGAGCAGCTCAGAAGTAGTGGAGAATTGAGGCCCAAGATAGGTAGTTTTAGGATCTCTCTCCCCCACCCCCACCCTCACATGTCAGTTTCTTGTTATAAATGCTAGTTCTTAAAGGAAAGACCTTGTTGACTGCGATTGTCAGGCTGTACTGCCAAGTCATTTCATCAGGTTATGCAGTTTATAGCACAATTAATAATGGAAAAAGACAAATCTTTCAACTGCCTCAGAGTTCAAGATGATGTAGGTAAAGAGTTTAATAACAAAGGGTCAAATCCTGCCCCTGTAGTATCCACTGTTCTGAGCCTACCCAGCGCTATCTCAGAAAGCTATATGGGTATTGGGAAAGGTTCAGGGTAACAACAATGATTAGGGGTTTGGAACAGGTCCCATATGAAGAGAGATTAAAAAAACCTGGACTTTTCAGCTTAGAAAGGAGGAGTCTAAGGAGGAGGGGGGATATGATAGAGGTCTATAAAATCATGACTGGTGTGGAAAAAGTAAAAAAGGAAGTTATTTACTTACTCCCACAATATAAGAACTACGGATGACCAAATGAAATTAATAGGCAGCAGGTTTAAAACAAACACAAGGAAGTTTTTCTTCACTCAGTGCAGTCAACTTCTGAAACTCTTTGCCAGAGGATGTGGTGAAGGCGAGGACTTTAACAGGGATCGAAAAAGAGCTAGACAGATTCATGGAGGTTAGGTCCATCAATGGCTATTAGTCAGGATGGGTAAGAATGATCTTCCTACCCTCTGTTTATCTAGAGGTGGGTGACAGGGGAGGGATCACATGAGGATTAGCTGCTGTGTTCCCTCCCTCTGGGGAAGCTGGTATTGGCAACTGTCGGCAGACAGGATACTGGGCTGGATGATCCATTGGTCTGACCTATTATGACTGTGTTCACTATCTTATGAGACTCCACTCTGGGTTCATCTAGACTGCAGAGTTTTTTTGGAAAAACAGCCATTTATGTCCACATTGCTATTGTGTTCTTTCAGAAAGAAAATTGAAGGAACACAGGGGGTTTTCTAACATTGGTAAACCTCATTCAATGAGAAAAAAGGCCTCTTCCAAAAGAACTTCCGTACAGCAATAGTGACCTGTTTCTCCAGGAGGATGGTGGGCCACAGGTGGGTCTCGCATCTCTGGAGGGCAGGGATGAACCAGGCACACAGCTCCAAGAAGGTGGCCTTTCACATACGGAAGTTGTTGAGTCATCGCTGGTCGTCCCACCGCTCCATCACCAGCCAGTCACACCAATCGGAATTAGTGTCCAGCAGGCAGATTCATCTCTCAACCATGAGATGTGGGGGCAAGGGCATTGCTCCCGCATCCAGGCAGAGGGACTCACTGATGAGCTTGGAGTCGAGCTGGGGCAGGATTGTCAAGATGGTCTTCTGAAACTGCTGCATAACCTGCAGCATGACAGTGTGGGGCCATGTCCAGGGGCAGCTCCGTATAAAAAAAATTTTTTTTTAATGCCGTGGCATCCAACAAAGCTGGGAAATCAGAACACGCACAGCTAAAGGTTTGCTGTTCCTCAGAGAAGTAGGCAAGCATACAGCAGAACTTTGAGAAACAGCTGTCCAGGGGAGTCCTTTTAAGCACACATCTCAGATAGCCTTAGGCAACAGCACCCAGAAGTAACTGCTGACCTAATGCCCTGCCTGAAGTGGTTCTGGGTGGCCTTTTATGCACGAGAGCATCCAACAAGGGTGGACGCTCTCTTTAAAAAAAAAACAATCGCTTTTTCAATGTGTTTGTGCAGTGTGGACACGCTCTTTTGAAAGACTATTTTTTTTGGAAGATCTCTTCTAAAAAAGCTTCTTTCGAAAGAAGCCTGCAGTCTAGACGTACCCTCTGTGACTAGCCTGTGTCCAGACCAATGGAACCTGAGCGTTTTCTCACACACGGATAGTAAGCACAGCAGAAAGCTTCCAGATGACTCACTTGCTCCCCTAGAGACATCTGTCTTACGTTGTAGATTGCACCATGTAACCCTTGCCAAGGTATGGCTGGGCTGGGGTGCATGGTGTTCACTTTGGCTGATACAGAAGCTTAGAAGTAGAAAAAGCATGACCAGAGAGTCCAAAATGACAGGTCTGAAGCCATTTGCAAGGGGACAGTATTGGTCAATGTGCCTTCCCCTTTCTGCACACGCATGACCTCCCACTTCCTACTAAAAGGCATCCTCAGATGGCATCTGCCTGGGTTATGGCTGCTCCAGGACTAGAGTAATTGAGCAGCTGTTCTTGGGTCTAGAAGTAGACCAGGATCTATAGATGGTCAGTCAAAGGAGTGGGAATTTCATCTGCATGGTCTCCCTATCCCTTCTTCCCATAGAAAAAGAACTAAAGCCAAAACAAAATTATGTGGGTCTAGACAGGAAGCTAGGCATCAAAGCATGTGTGTGCCGACCTCCAGACTCAAATCAACCAACCACAGGATCAAATGAGCCAGACTGAAGCATGCCAGAAAGGGTTTTCATGCCCTTTACTGCCACTTAGATAGGAGCTAGGATTTACTCCTTAAACAGGGGGCTCAGAGATTGGATTATACACAGTCTACAAAGTTGTTGCATGCCCCAATTTAAGTTTCTATATCCACAGAGGTATTTTGATGACAAGCCTGATATTCCTTGGGGCTGCGCACCTGCCTGGACGTAAGTGGGAGCTTTGGATTATCAGCATTTATGGAAATGATACCTCTTATTAAGGTGCCTGATCTTAGAATTAGATGCACCAGGTTTGAAAATGTACATGATTCTCTCCTTAGATATTTTCTGGGTGAGACTGAACAGGCATCTTTCTCCTCTGCTGTAGTGGTTTTTCAGGTGGAAGTCAAAGATTCTATAACACTTTTTGAAAAGAGTATAAAATATTAGTCTCAATATTCTGACCAGAATTCCCTTTTTTATTAAAAATACATTTGCATGTCTGAGGTTATGTGAAAGATCTGTCTGAGTGCAGCCTTTGCCCATATAGTCACTGCATTACTTCTAACCAGCTCAGTCTCTTGAAGCAATTTGAGATGATTTGAATATTCAAAGGTGTCATATAAAACCCAACAGGAGGCACAATGTCATACTTTGCACAGCTTAAAAGGATCACCCTCCTTGCAGAGCATGGAAACAGGCACCTGGGCTTATAATGCATAAAATTACATCCTAGTCTTCCCTTCTACATGTCTGTTCTCATATCTTTTCCCATGCCGGCATCTGAAGCTGCTGAGTGTTAGCGAACGATCTGCCCAGACACAGCAATTATTTGCTAAACATTCTGATTACATTCAGGTTTGTTAAAATTGTGTCTGGCAGCCACTTTCTTTAACTCTCCTAATGCCAATGGAAAACAAATCTGAGTGCCAAACCCTGCTCAGTAAACGTACACTAATAAACTTTGAACTATTATGGCATTTATGTTAAAGGTGCTCTTGTTAGCCAAAGTATATTTTATTTGGCTTCAGAACAACTTTTTATTTCTTTTTATGCAAATGAAGTAACTCCAACAACCCCCATCAAGTGAGACATTGACACAATCTTGGCTGGCTAACCAAGTAACCCTTTCAGGACTTTGTGTCATGCAGAAGGGAGAGGAGTGTGCATTTGGTGTGGATATTTCCAAATACAAAATGAAGGGACAGAACCTCAATTGGTGTAAATCAGCATAGCTCCATTAACTTCAGTTACGTTTCAGTGGTGTGCACATAGAGTCTTGTCCAAAGTTGGGTTTAAATCTACCACAGTTTTGTTTGAGGGATTCGTGGCAGTTCAGCATTATAGCAGTTGCATGGTCATTAAGAGGGGCATTATGAGTGAGAGAAGTGGTTTTTAATTTTTCCATACCTTGAGCCCTTTTCCATTCCAGGACTATCTTTGAATCCCTTCTCACATAATCATCATTCTCTTCTAATAACGTAGGAAGGGCTACATAATGCCTTGACCCTGTTCATGGCCCCATGTCAAAAACTTATTTGGAAGGTAAGGCATTAGAAGGAATTCAGTTGACCAAAGTTATACTCCAAGCTCCTGCCATTGACTAATTACATGATGTTGGGCAAATCGTTTAACTTCTCTGTGCTTTAGTTTCCCCATCTGTAAATGGACAAATAGGCTTGTCTGAATTATTCATTATAAGTGCAGATTATTAAATAAATAAAGCAATCTTGATTGTGTGTGTGTGAATACATTTGTTATGGGTGGGTTTCACCAAACAGTTTGGACCCACAAGTTTCTGTTCTCTGGATAGGTCACATAGGGATTACTTTGATTATTTGCTACTCATTATAAATACAGGGTGTGATTTGTCACTTAGGTCGTCTGAAATTGTTTCTCTTCCATGATTTGATAACTAAACATTTTCAAACAGGGGAAGAATGAGTAAATAATGAAGACTAAATATTCTTCTTTGCAGGCCGACAAGGTCTGCATGTGAACACAGGTTTTCAGAAGACTCACAGCCATTTCCCAAGTATTTATTCAAATAAAATCCTTCCACACAAAATTTTGGGATTAGCAAATAAAATGGGCACAGCCATAGTAGGATGAAAGTTAACTTCTTCGAACACTTTTGTATTCAATAGAATCTGGTCTTAAACCCCTTCTATTCAAAGGAAAGACACTCAGCTTGAGGGTATTATAAATATTCTTGGGAGGAGTGAAGAAAATCGTTACTTTTCTCCTGTATAATTTCCTCTCCCATTGGGCTCTGAGACAACTCTGGTTATAGTGATTGAAAGGTACACTTAAAAGAAGTATTAATCAGGTCTAGTTTCACTATAAAATGTCTATGGTGCAAGGCTAGCTACAAGTCTTACAAGCTATCAATTTTGAATGATTTTGTCATTAAGAAAGAATGTGTTGGCTTTATATTTAATATAATGCAATAGTTTTGAAAGAGTTTGGAGCAGCAAATAATAAGTTTAAACAGACTCAGGAGAAGTCAACATGAAATAGAACCTCCAAAGCACCTCAGACAGCACGCCTTTTTACCATTACATTAAAAGCATTACTTATTTTAATGTGAGTTACACTTGTCTGAACTGGTTCCTTACAAGTATATAGACACAGCTCTTCCAGTTGTGTCTATATACATAAGGAATGTGGCCTTATATCCTCAGCTAATATAAATCAGTGTTACTCTATGCATCAGCAATTTATAACAGCTGAGAATCTGAAGCCATAGACTCCTAGGTCACAAGGAAATTCTCTTGCTGTTCTATGGCATTAATGGAAGCAATCTATTCCCATAGTTTAATTGCATACAGTGTTTTAGTATGCTCAGATAAAATGTCAAATAAAGAGTCACAGATTGCTCTGCATCTATACATATAACTTTCATTGGGAGTCACATGTAGATGACGGTCAATATGCTCTATAGGTGAAATTCTGGCCCCACTGAAGCAATGGTAATATTCACATTGACTTCAATGGGGCCAAGATTTCACCCCAAGATATTTAGACAAGACCTAACGTGAACTTCTGACAACAGCAATTCACAGGCCACTAATCTTAAGTGATCAAGTTCTGCTTTCAGTTGTACTCTAACATTTGATTCCAATGGGGTTGAAAATTGAGGATAGCTTCCCATTGACTAGACCAGGAGCAGGATTTCCTCCACATTTTGATCCAAAAGCAGGAAGCATAGATTAATCCTTTCCAAACACACACACTGTCTATTTCAGCATGGCAGTATTTTGTTCCACCATGGATACCTCTGAGCATATATAACCTATCTATGCAGTGGCTCCTATGCACCTTTCCTCCTATCATGCTGATTAACATATCCCAATGGTTTATGAGATTATGATTTTCATCCAGGGTTTAACTAATACATTTTAAGACATGTTATTATGATCATTGCCTAATTACCTACAGAGACTTTAAAGAGAATGGGACATGTTTACCACCTTCGGAGATTCTTTGTGGACTCCAAAGGAAACACTGCAGCTCTTCTGAAATGGCCATTTAATGTAGTAGGGTCCCTACCAAGCCCTGCAGCAGAACAAGAGGTGCTGGTTTTCTAGTGAACGCACAGAGTGAGGGAGCATTGGCACTAATGGCAACATCTATCTTTGCACGGTATGAAAAGAATGCTTTTAGCCAGGGATGGGGTAGGGGAACCTTTTGTGAGTCGGGGGCCCACATAGAGGGAAGTGAAGAATCAGGCACAAAGTCTCATTCACTACTTGCCAGAGCCTATGGTCTGTGGTCAGACAAAACTCCGGGACATTTCTAGTGCTGGTTGTTGCATAACATGGAGGACACTCCAACTATTTAACTTTTTAAATTCCCTATATGGTTGATAGAGGATGAGTGTCATCTGGTTCCACTACTGGCCCATCTGCTTCCTATGCATGGATGCCTGGGATCACAAAAGATCCAGAAAGACAGATAGCGCCTACTTCCCTTCTACCAAGAAAGAAAAATGTATGGGGTTTCCTGTCTGCACTCTAATCTTAGGCAATCTGCCCCACCAAGGAAGCCCATCTTGAGGCCTGATGGGTACACACTAAATATTTGGATGTATTTGCCATGGTAACATCTTGGCAATATCTTCACTTTAAGAACTCTCCCCGTATTGAAAAGAGATTCAAGACTTTAAGCCTCAGTATAATATACCCTTTTGACAACACGGTGCTTCCACTAGAAAGCAGCTTCTCGTGCTGTAGCTATGGGAGTTACTGGAATTCATTTTTAATTCTTTTTCAGTAAGAAACGTTTTGCTGTGGATGAATGCCCAAAGCAGAATGTTTCAAGAAGATACAGAGATGGAGCAGAAAATGCAATGCAGGCAAATTATCTTATTTCAAATGATGCCTCATGGTTTCATTCCCATTTTAAGGCACATGAAAAAATACTAACTAATGAAGAATGTTAATCTTTATGCAAATCATTTATTAAACAAAGTATTCTTTTTCCTTTTTAAACTTCAGATGTTTGGATCTTCGCCATTTCTTGCAAATTTGTATTTATAGCGAAATTCGTGACATAAAATTAAATTAAAAAATTGGAGAACTTTGAAGAAATCTATATGTATTTCTTGGGTTCGCCTGACATAAATCACATGACCTCCTAAGCAAATTTGTAACTGTCATTCCAAATTGCCCCTCAGTTATTCTGCATGGTATTATAATATACCCTCGTTGGGTGAATGAAAATAAAGAAAGGCCTCACTTTCAGATGGCAGCACTTAACTAATGTCTGAAAGCATGACTGATTCTATTACACAGTACTTTTATTATTAGTGCAAGAGGGGAGTCCGATATTTTCTACAGAACAAATACACGTGAACAAGGTTTCAGAACATTGTCTGTTGTTCCAGCCACCATGCTAAACACTGGCTAAGCGGAATTTTGATCTAATAGGAAGAATGTAGACTGCAGTGAGCTTAAGAAAAGACTGCTCTACATTGCACATTTGTATTATGGGAGCACCTCGGAGCCCCAATAATAATCCAGGATCCCACCCAGGACACACACACTCACTCTCACAAAGACTTTTTGAGCAGTGAGGACTCAAATGCCCTTCGTAGTAGTAAAAATGAGGCAAATCCCCTTTCAAATGTTTTATTTCTCTCAAAATAGAATCTTGACCCAGAGAGGTAGATTCTCTCCCAGGGTGCCATTAGGCGATGTCCATTTGCACCAGGTAGGGCTCTGACCCAGAGGCTATATAAGAATATAAGGAGTTTTAATTGGAATTTTTACTCTGAATGCTACAAAAAAGCAGACAGAAAATTGAAGTAGGTCAGCCCAAGGAGGCCCCTGATGGCAATTGCAGAATAAAGTGTTTTAATTGCCAAGAGAGTTTCTTGGCCAAATTCTTGTCTTTATGGAGATTGTCAGAAGTTTTGAGTTTCCAGCCAAAAAGCTGCCAGACTGAAGTCCAATCACTAGTGACAGCAAGATTAGAAACACCCAGATTGGCTGTCTGAACAACAGTGTATAATGGGACAAAAATGTTGTGGACTCTAACTGCAGTTGATCCCTAGCAAATTTTTAATAGGACATTGATTTTGATATCAAATACCCACCACTTCACACTCTGGCATTTCTTGAATGTATGGGAAAATGTCAGGCTCTGGTATACTGAAAAAATATAATACTGTATTAACATGTGTTTCTCTGATAATGAAAAATGGGTGCATGTGAATACGTACCATTATAAAACATGCTGGGTGTGATTCTTATTTACATCAATGCCACTTTGTAGTATTGCAAATCACTGTACAGATATATCCATTTTAGGGCCCCTTTACAATGCCAAAGTGCCCCAAAGGTGCTGCAATGAGACTCAAAATCAAGCCCACTGTGTTCTCTAATGCACTCACACAGGATGTAAATAACAGTGCTGGTCTGGGAACAAGATGAACTGCCAAACTCAGCGATGATATAAACTTGCTATACCCAACAATTAAGAGCTCATTTCATTTTTAATATTCTTGCTGGAAAGTTGCAACATGCAACTTAGAACTCATTTCTTAGAATTCAGAACAAATAACACAAGAGCTCTGAGAAACAGCACATTGCTCTCTAAAACAGAGAGACAACTCACCCCACCTTACTCTACGATGCCTGTATGCTGACAGCTTATGATCTCATTCTTCTTTGTAAAGTCCCTTAGCCCACATGCAGAACCAGTAACCCCTCTGTCCATGTACACACTTTGAGTTAGTCTACATAGCGCAGGGGTGCGATTTGTAATTCACAGCACCTAGCCTGGGTAGACCTTGATGGTGTGAACTAAAAGTTTCCTAATACACATTTAACACTACATTAAACTAATTTTTATCTTTTTGCCAGCAAGGTCTACATGTGCCTGCTGATGTACATATTGAAACACTTTCAAAATCACTCTCTCCTAATGTGCATTGCCATGCTGTGTAGACGGGTTCATAAAGTGATCACTTGCAAGCTCTACACCACAGTTGTGATTCTATATGTTCTGCACCTTTAACATGTAGGCAGTGCTCGGGAGTGCATGGAGGAGTGCATGGAATGCATGGAGGGCAGATTCAAATGCAGAGCTGTAGATCAGAATGGAGAATGTTGCAGAAATGACTGCATTGTTTCTTCTATTTTCAAAGGGCTCCTTTGAACATCGCAACATGAATTTGTTTCTCATTTTGGATCTACTTCTTCACCATTTGCATCAATAGGCGTTGATTACCGAACACCGAATAGCTCTGAAGAAAAATCAGAGCCTTGGCATTTTGTTTCTTGGGCACTCATTTTACATTTGTGCACAGCGAGTGCAAAACAGTGGTAGAATGCTGCTATGCCTAGGATGGAGCAGTGTGATTGACAGCATTTTACATTCCATTTGCATTCATTTTGTACCAGTAGAAGTGACCGCACAAAGTCACGGAGAAAGCAGCAGTTGGGATCTTAAAATGGACATTAAAAAAACAGAGCCAGTACCAAAATTAATGGTGCCTTTGAAAATGTGCACCCAAGTGAATTGCCTAAGGCTACATAAAAGCCAGAATGATCTCACTCACAGCAGTGTCACTCAGGAGTAACTAGAGAAAACTAAATGAAGATACAGAGAGGTAGCCGAGTTAGTCTGTAACAGGAAAAACTTTAAAGACAACGAATAGTCTAGTACAGGGATGCCCAAACTTTTTTCAAAGAGGGCCAGATTTGATGAAGTGAACAAGCGTGAGGGCCGACCATTTTGCCTGACATTCTTTGAACCATTAAAATTAAATGCAAATTAATTATTTTATGCAAAGTTTATTGCAAACGGCATACTTTTCATTTCGTCACATGGATGACAAATCTAAACAGGTGTTAAATCACTCTGACTTTCATATCTGAAGGCCAGATGAAAAAAAATCCAGGAAGCTGAAATATATGTCAGGAACATTGTAAAGTATATTACATATTATTGGTAATAAAGGTTGTCTGTCAACTTTTAAGTTCAAAAAATATGATCAGGAACATAACAACAAGTATACATGTTGTGTCCAAATATATTTATAACTGATTTAGACCAACTGACATTAACTGAGATTTTACAATGTATTCATTTCAATACATATGGATTCGTTGGGGGCCATAAAAGATAGATATTGCCAAATTACCTGTGGGGCCGTATTAAACCGGAACACGGGCCGCAATTGGCCCGCGGGCCGGACTTTGGACATGCCTGGTCTAGTAGCACCTTAAAGACTAACAAAACAAGTAGATCAGCGGTCTCCAACCTTTTTACACCCAAGATCACTTTTTAAATCTCCGAACAGAAGAAGATCTACTGCCCCGCCCCTTCCTTGAAGCCCTGCCCCTTTCTATTCTCCTCCTGTCCATCATTTGCTATCCCCAGCCCTTACTTACACACTCTGATAAACAGTTTATTTTTAAATTATGCGGTACATAAAATTAAAATCACGTGTTTATAGTTATGAAATAAATGGTCTGTTTTTTATTCATGCTATTTAAATCTAAAATGAAGCATTTATAATTATATGTTTTGTGGGAACAGAGTTCTGCGGCTGGGGGCAGGGAAGAGGGAACAGGGTGCTGGGAGGGCAGAGGACAGGGTTCTGCAGCAGGGGACAGGGTGCCAGTGGGGACAGAGCTCTGTAGCTGGGAACAGGGGAGTGGGAACAGAATTCTGTGGCTGGGGACAGGGGAGTGGGGACAGAGTTCTGTGGCTGGGGAGTGGGGGCTGGGGTGCCAGTGGAGGCAGAGAGTCCCCTGTATCTGCCTCCTCCCAGGATTCCCCCACCCCCAGAGGGAAACCAGCGCATGCCTGCCCCGGGGCCAACCCACCCGCAGCTCAGGGAAGTCCCCCGCGCACATGCCTGCCCTGGGGCTGACCCCCCGGCGCAGGGAAACCCCGCGCGCATGCGCCTCCCCCGGGGCTGACTCACCCCTCCTGTGCGGTGCAGGGAGCCGATGCTCCCTCCTGCAGTACACTTGGCAGAGCAGCTAGCGCTACTTCCAGAATCGCCGGAAGTGGCGCTAAGCTGCGGGACTTCTGTCCATCCCCGGGAAGCCTACACTACCTCCATTTTCACTGGAGGTAGGTAGTGGGGCTTCTCGAGGATGGGAGGGAAATGGGGGCGGGGCGGACAGGACGCCTCGCGATCGGCAAGTTGAGGCCTCGCAATCGACCAGTCGGTGACCACGGATGTAGATGGTATCATGAGCTTTCGTGGGCACAACCCACTTCTTCAGATGACTGGAATGTTAGAAGTCCAGATCCAAGAATAAAAGAGAGACGGGAAGAGGGGATGAGGGATGGAAAAAAGGAGGGGGAAAGAAGAAGAAGAAAAAAGAGAGAGACGCCATGAGTAGATGGTCCAAATAGTTACTAGAGGCTGATAAGAACAATTAGCACCTCCATTGTTGGGTTTATTGGTTAAATCATTAGGATGTGGAAAGTAGTGTGTGATCCAGCCGATGTCCCTGTTCATACAATTTGCATAAGAATTAAACTTGTAAATGAAGTTAAGTTCCAATCCTTCCCTGTGTATTTGACTTGTGGAATTGGCTGAAACAATACGGTGACTTGGAGATCAATTAAGGAGAGTCCAGGCAGATTAAAGTGTTCTCCAACAGGTTTTTGTGTATTGCCTTTTTGGATCAAAGACAGAAGAAACAGGAGAGAAACCTGAAGCCTCCATTCTTTCACTGGTAATATTTTGGAATTTCATAATTTATTAAGAAAAATTATTTCAGAATTCGTAGAAATAGACACATATACAGCTATAGAGATATAGACCAACCTGATACACAGGATTTTGTTAATATAAGTCAAAGTAGAATTTGGCTACTCAGGCATGTTTTGACAGATCGCTCACAGGCTTATTATGCAACTATAAATCATATAAGCACTATAGTTAGGAATTAATCAATAGTGCCAGCAAGAATATAGTAATTGACTCAGAGTTCCCTCCAAGGTCTTAGTATAAAATTAGCTTGATTCTGGATTTAATTTTCATTCTAAACTAGCTGTAATTTGATGCTTTCTTACATTGTATTCCAGATGTGTCAGAAGTGATAAGGAAATGTAGATCCTATAGTCTTAACACACACAGTTCCCAAGTTGCTCAAACATCAGGTCTTGTAGCCTTTATATGATAGTTCATAAGAGTTCTAGGCACATAATGATTATTTTAGCTATCCCTGTCTTCTGAGTCTTCTGACCATTATTGTGATAATATGCTACTGTGGTGCTTAATCACACAGATGATGACTTCGCACCTGGATCCTGATGTTGACCCGACTATCCTGTCCATATTGGGACTGCATTATTCTGGTTGCTGTACAAACACAAAGATCTCGTTAGCTTTGACATCTTCCCTGTCTTCAGTGTATCCATATGTAAAAATTTTAAATACTATTTGGAAGAACCCAGGAACTATTGTGCTAGAGAAATACTAAAATGAAGACCACTGATCAGGAATTAATCAAAAGGAAATTGGAATTGAATTACCTCTCTCTAAAATAATCTCCCAAAAAAGGGAGAACATGGTCTATTTCAGATTAAATAAGTCTGCACAGAAGGTTGGCAATCATTTCATGCATACATTAAAAAATGGAGGCCAGGGAGAATATCCATACAGTCCAAGACAGCAAAGATAACACAGCAACTCAATCCAAGGCATTCATAAAGAATTGTGTGTGTGTTTCACAAAAGGCTTGATTTCTTAGAAACTGATTTTTTAAGGAAGCAACACAGATGAGTGAGGAGCCTCATGTAAACAGAAATAACTGTTGAGTGCTGTAAAGGAGACTCACGGCTTTCATGTAAATGTCAAAAGTAAGGGTAAAATCCTGGCCCACTTCAAGTCAATGGGAGTGGGCTCAAGGAAAATGGAATAATCCATTACACTCTAGGGCAGGCATGGCCAACCTGTGGCTCTGGAGTCACTGGTGGCTCTTCTGAAGTTAATATGCGGCTCCTTGCTCTGGCACTGACTCTGGGGCTGCAGCTACAGGTGCCAACTTTCCAGTGCTCAACTCCAGCTCTATCTCCTCCTCCTCCAAGCGTATTGCACCCTCGTTCCTTCCCTCCCCCTCAAAGCCTCCTGAGTGCCATGGAACTGCTGATTGCAGTGGACAGGAGGTGCAGAGAAGGAAGAAGAGGCACTGATCAGTGGGGCTGCTGGTAGGGAAAAGATGCTGGAGATGGGAGAAGAGACACCTGATGGGGACTGCTCACAAATTACTGTAGCTTTTTGGCTATGTACATTGGTAAACTGTGGCTGCTTCTCAGACTCAGGTTGGCCATACCTGCTCTAGGGCCATGCCCCCAGGATGGACGTTCTCCATAACTGTTCATTATGAAACATTTAGGCTACATCTACACTGCAGGCTTCTTGTGCAAGAACTATTTTGCGCAAGAGTTCTTGTGCAAAAGTTCTTGCACAAGAGAGCGTCCACGCTGCCACGTGCTTTTGCGCAAGAGATGTCCTTTTGTGCAAGAGCGTCCATGGCAGCGTGGACACTCTCTTGTGCAAGAAAGCTCTGATGGCCATTTTAGCCATAGGGGTTTCTTGCACAAGAAATTCATGTTGCCTATCTACACTGCCTTCTTGTGGAAGAGCTCTTGCGCAAGAGGGCTTATTCCTCATGTGGAGAGGAATAACTCTTCCGGAAGAAGCCCTGTTTTCCGACGCTGTACTGTAAATTTACTCGTGAAAGAACATGTATGCAGTGTAGACACGCAGCAAGTTTTTGTGCAAGAACAGCTGTTCTTGTGCAAAAAGCCTGCAGTGTACGTGTAGCCTTATATTGTGGTAGGATCTAGAGCAACATTTCTCAAATGCAGTCACGATGGCTGCATGCAGCCACCGGGGCTTTTCTTGCTGCCAGAGTAGTGATTTGGGGGAAGTCAGGCAAAGCAGAGGACCCTCCTCATGGGCCACCAACAGTGGTTGGCCTCACTCCCCTCTGAGGAACACAAGATGGAGGAGCAGGCAGACAGGGAATTCCTCACTTTCCCAGGAGTGGTGGGGTTGGGCTTCAGCCCTAGGGTGGAGCAGTTGGCATGCACCAGTCATAGGGCTTTGGGTTCTATCCCCAGGCACTGTTCCCTAGTTTTGGGGTTTTGGGGCTCTGTTACCTGGCTGCATAATGGCTGTCCCTGAGTTCACCCTCCCCATCATCTCTGGCCCCTACTGCCTCTGAGCCCACCTTGCTATCCAGGGCTTAATTTATCCAGGGGCTTGCTGGGGCTGTGTAAATCTAGTGTGAAAAGTGATATAAACAAACACACAAATATCACTTTTCACAGCAGGTTAGCAAGTCTAAAAAAAGCAACCAAAAAAAGCAAAAAGAAACAAGAAAAAAAGACAATAACATTCAAAGCACCTTATTTGTGTTTCTATTTTGTTTAAGTCCAGTAAAGAATAGAGATAACTGTACTTTACTATTATTATTGAGTCAGCAAAAAACAAAAAATCCAAATCGTACATAGCTAAATAACAGTGTTTTGGACATGTATGTATATGTGCTTTGTTTGTTTGTTTGTTTGTTGTTCCTAAAGTTAATTAGGTATTTTAGGAAAAAAATATCAGAATGGCCACCCACAAGAAATGGTGGCTATGCTTTTAGGCCACAAAAAAATAAATGATTGTGAGAACCCCGGTCAAGAGGCCTCAAACATGTCAAAGCCCGATGGCGTTAGGCTCTATACAAACACATAGCAAACGACAATCCCTGTCTTCAAAGAGAGAAAAGGTAAATTACTGTTCAGAACCTCATCTAAGTTCACACCCACTTCTAGTGGCTACCTGATTTACAAACTGGTCTATATAGACAGATACTATATGGAACCAGCCAATCCTGTGTGGCCCATGCCTAGGAGCCCTAAACTTTTAAACACAGTAGAAAATAAGTACAAAAATACATATTTCTGAGAAGCAGGCAGTCTGCTCTCCAGAACAATTCATGGACAGATCATAAGTTCAGTGTCTCTCAGACCTAAATTAGCAA
Organism: Pelodiscus sinensis; assembly: GCF_052426305.1. NCBI lineage: Eukaryota > Metazoa > Chordata > Testudines > Trionychidae > Pelodiscus > Pelodiscus sinensis. The sequence goes on from NC_143053.1 coordinate 119,668,389, forward strand.
AGAAAAATATTAGTCTTTTCAGTGTTTCAGATTACATTTCTGTCTTAAAGCCTATTTGGGGTTTGATATTGTGTGTATATTTGAACCCATGTTAACTGCCTTTTCCCACCCAAAGACTTTTAAAAAGTAAAGACAGAGTGAATGCAATTTAAAAAAAATCCACATTGCCAGAAGTTTAAAGAAATAAAATAAATGAATACATACACCTCTTCAGATATAAACATACTATATGTGAAACTGCTTTAATGGAGTGCCTGCCTTGCACTCATTTCAACTCATGGAATACTTCTCTTCACTCCTCATCTACCTTGTACTATCTTAATAGGATCAACTGGGTTGTTCTCCCCATGTCTCCAGTACAAGCCCTGCCTAATAAACACATTACAGGCAGTCCCCAGGTTACGTACAAGATAGGGACTGTAGGTTTGTTCTTAAGTTGAATTTGTATGTAAGTCGGAATTGGTACATGTTGTAGGGGAAACACTAGCCAAACATTTCTCCAGAGCTCAGTTTTATTCTCCCACACCTCACTTCCCTCAGTCCTTTATTCTCAAGCTGAGGTGTCTGCTGAGAAAAGCCGCTCCGCATCTCCCTGGTCTGCTGGGGGAGGGTGCTAGCTTCGTGTCTCCCTTGTATGCTGGGGGGAAGCAGCTAGTGCAGGGTTGCCTCACCCCGTTTGTAAGTAGGGATTCGATGTAAGTCGGATCCATGTAACCCGGGGACTGCCTGTAGTTGAAATGAAATAGCTGTTGGGTCCTGGGCTTCTATTTTCTCTGCGGTCTGTGTATTACTCTTTTTCAGTATCATTTGAACAATCCTTTTGCACTTAATTGTCTAGTCTTTGTACTTGACAGTCATCTCCTTTACAATTAGTTACCTAGTTGTTATTGCCCCTTCTGCCAGCCAATCAGAATAGCAATTGTTGGGGATTGCCAAATATATAACTTATGTTCCTTATGTTGGGGGAAACCCTTTTTTTTAAATTCAAATGCTATAAAGTGATGTTGCTGTGTCCCTTAAGCATGAATAACATTGGTTTACAAAACTGGGTCCCAGGCTGTTCTGCAATGGTGAAGGATTTTTTTACTCTAACTCTCTAAAGATAATAAAATAGGAAAAACATGATGGGTGAAAAAGATCATGGGCGAATATTACTGCTAGTATATCTCAATTATCACAGGTTTTTTTCCAAGCAATATCTCCTTCTCCCATGTGCTGGTGTTTTCTTCTCAAGAGATTGGATGAAAAAACAAAACCATATCACCAATGAACGCTGTTTAAAATACTTATAAAACTGGCAATCTGTAAATGGGAGCATCTGTATTTACTTTTCATACCAAATGTTTGCTCAAAGTCAGTAGAGTTATGCCTTGGTTTATAACAACTTGGGAGGCATTGAGGCCCTGACTTAGCAAAGTATTTGAGCACCTGCTTAACTGCAAGTCCCATTAGATAATCTCTGCATAAGCCCATTAGTTGCTCAACTGCCCATCGTTTTACCACTCATTACTTGGTTGAGTCTGGTCATTCTACTATTTCATTTAAACAGCCCTGAACACTTTTGAAAGTCCTATATTTTTAAGTATCTCATAAAAAAGTATCTAGAAGTGAAAACCCACTTGCTGTGAGAGATTGGAACTCTCACCCCATACTTTGAGACTCAAATCCTGACCTCACTGAATTCAACAGGAGTTTTGCCATGGAGTTTCAACAGAACAATGATTTTACACAAGTCGATAAGGTTATGCCTATGCAGAATGGCAGTGAGCCTCAGAGGCCAGGTGAATGGGCTTGGTTCATGAGGGTCTCACCATAATGTTGAAAACAGCTGGGTAGAGGTTGCAGCTCAGGATGGAGCTTCGGGAGTCAAGCCTAGAGAGCAGTGTGGGCTCCTAAGCCCAAAAAGATGCCCATGCCCAGGGGCCCTGGCCAATTGGGGTGCCCCCAAGCCCCAGTCCGCTTTCCCCAGTGCTCCTGCAGGGGCTTGCCCTGCTCCACCTGCCCACCACTCCTGCCCCACTTCCCAGCAGGAGTGCCAAGAAGGGGAAGCCCCCACACTCTGAGCCCTATCAGGAGTGCTGGAGGGGAATGGAACTCTGCAGGTTTAAGGGGGTGGGAGGAGCCCCAACTTGATCCGGCCCAGGGCCCCACAAATCCCTAATCCACCTCTGCCTGAGCCACAGTATCCACACAGCTAGGTTTAGCTTTACAGAGCAAGCCCTGCACACCCAAGTCTGTCAACGTGGCCTTGGACGCACTGTGCAGATGAAGCTCAAGGGGGCAAGATTGGAAATAAAAGTTCTAAACCCCTCACACCAAGAGGCAGCAAAGATACTAAACCGCCTCAGCCTGCAATTACAACATCAACCTGGGAGAACGGAGCAGATTTACTGTCAGGAGTAGTCCTCTATCCTTTGACTTCATTGGGTTTTTTCATAGTAGAAATAGAAGATGGCACTTACTGTGTCATGATGAGTGACACAGACAGGGCCAGACCTGTCTGCAAATGAATATAGTTCCACTAAAGTCAAATTTATCTTGATTTACCAGCTGACTCAGGGTATTTTACTAAATATTGCTATTTGAAGTTTCTGTTCTTTTGCACATCAATTTTCCCTGACAGAAATTTGATCTTTGCAGTGCAAATCTTTGATAGAAAACAGAAAGAATTAACATTAACAAACTATTTTTCACATCTTGTTCAATTCCCATATCTGTGGTTTCCCAGTCACTGTAATACCCAGTCATGTTTTCCATATTTGACTGATTAATGACGTTGGCTAGAAAGATAGACCATTGTTTCCATTTTTCTGCATGGGATCCTCTAAGTCCATGAGAACCGAGTAGCTATAATTGTTTTAGCTGGCTATCATTACAAATGTAGCCATTTCTCTAGCTCAGGAAAATCTTAAAGCAAACTCTCAAAGTATTCATAATAGGCACTGGAAATAAAAATGAATAATTTAATTTGCATGTTGTTTATAGAACTAGTAACCCATTCTATAAACCTTCAAATAAGATATCCTTATACCATCAATGCTAATTCTTATAGCACTGAGAGTTTAAAAGTTTTTATATTTTTCTTCTAAGGAAGGCCTTTAAAATAACTTCACTAACGTGCTGAACACTGCAAGAACCACCACCTCATGTCCATTGTAGCAACTTATTCTTGAACTATTTGAACAGTTCTTCTATAGTTTGAGTCCGTTGGTCCAAACCAGAAAGAACTCAACAATCATAGTCATAACAGGGAAATCTTTCTGCAAACCTGGTTATCACAGAAATACTTATATTTGGGCTTTTTTTAAATTCAAATTGGAGAAAGAGGAGTGGGAGTTCAGACTGTAAACAGGGAGGAGGCAGCCATTGTTACTATCACTCACTTTCCTTCTTTAGGAGACTAAGGAAGAATATAGGTCCTGCTTTGGGCAGGGGGCTGGACTCGATGACCTCCTGAGGTCTCTTCCAGCCCTAGGATTATAATAATAAATATGTGATAGAGTTTTAGTGTGCTGGTGTGTAGATTTAATACGGAACCATACCTAAAAGCGTATCCCCAGATCTTTCCAGCATTTCATTTTAAATGTTGGGGGTTCTTTTTGTGTGTGTGTAAACCCATGGCCTCATCTCTTAACTGAGATGACGGTACCCCCCCAGGGGACAGGTTAAGAAAGAGGATTATGCTCTTCTGGGATCTGATTTAGTCTTAGATCTAGCAACTAGATCCATTAGATCCAAGGGCTAACAGATCACAGATTTTTGGATCTCAGCAGAGACCCAATAAATGTGCATACAAAAGCTAGTATCTGTAATTTCTCTCTCATACCAGTATAGTTCACGGATTGACAAGTGTTTATTCCTGTTAGTCCTCCAAAGTTACTACAGTTGAGAAAGAACATGCCATATCCTATTCTGCTTTATTTTCTTTATTTAAATGGAAACCAACCTTCTAGAATTGTGGTGTCCAACACGCTAGCTACTAACCACATGTGGATAGTTGGCTTGAACCATGTGGCTATTTGGCCAGTTGAGTGTGGCTAGTTCACTATAGAAGTAGTAGTGGCTATGCTTCAGAACTGGTTGGACACCACGGTTCCAGAATGCTAGACACATCATTTATGTTGTAATGACACCAAGAACAGTCAACATTGTACACTAATTATTAAAATGGGATTTCAACAGTATCACAACCCCATGAATAACTGTATAATTGCCCCTATTTTCCTCCCCAGATTCCTGGAAAACAATGTAAACCTTTCAGACCAGCTGAAAAATCCAATCTCGGGTCTGGGTAACCAGGGGGAACAAATTCCAGAACTGATAATACAGTACTAACAGCTCCCTCCCATTTAAGGAGGGAGTTCCAGCTAACACCTTCCGCTGCTCTCAATTGTGGCTGTGTCGCCAGAGGTTAGAAGTAATTTTTCAGATAACCAAGTCCCCAACCATCTGAACTCCACTCAAAACCAACTGGCAGTCATTGAAGAGCACAAAGCATGGGTGTAACAGGCTCCCAGTATAACGTACCGCTTAGTATGCACTCAGCCACACTCTGTGCTAACTTCAGTTTCCCAGTGGTCCCGTTTTATTCTGCCCAGTGTTCCAATTTAAAAGTATGGAGATAATTATGGCCCAGTAAATAGCTGTAAGGTTCTACCTAGATGAATATAAGGTTGTCCATCGCCATAGTATTTGAATACAGATAGCAGGGCAACCATGTGAAGTAATGGTCCACTTGAAAATTAAAGTCACAATCAGGTCACTCAGAGTGCGTCTGTGAGGAAGTGCCAAGGAGCAAAACATAGGTGCAAAAGCTTGGACTGGATGGTATATCATTATTGCAATGTACGGCAAGTCAAGTGATTATGTTGCAGTAGTGAGTTCTCAGAAATAAATGCAGGCGCACGCGGGTCTGATGTCCTCACAACATTTACACAGTGCATTTGACTTTGCTGGCAAATGTAAGGGCCTGTCATTATTATAATGATACACACTAGAAAGTGGTTAGCAGCAGATTTAAAACAAAATGGACAGTATATCATTTCTTTTAGCGTAACATATAGGCACCTTGTTTGGTTCACTATGCCCCTTTTATATCCTGAAATAAGGACTTAGTTGATTTTTTTGATTAAACTATTTCATAAAATAATATGCTATTCTTAGACTAAAACATTTTATATCTATGCAAGCCATATTTTTACATTTCAGCTTTCAGTCTCTGAACAAAGAACAGTTATTCTGTAGCATAAGAATAATTAATTACTGGAATTGAAACCGCAGAGTTACTGTACGTTTTACAGCATTCAGAATGCAATGTAATTTTTAGCCCATTATAATTTATTGCAGTAATTACAGTCACCACTGTCTCACTTCATTTTTTTTTAAATAGGGCAGTTTGGTGAAAAGCAGACGGTGGAATATATGCATGTTCTTAAATGGCAGTTTAATATTTCAGCACTGATCTAGTGGCTAAATGCAACTTAAATTTGATTGGCAGTTTAATTCTCAGTTTCTTTTCTATACTGTTCTTTAACTTGATTTCTCTTCTCTCCTTCTGTTTTACAGCTTCTCCCCTCCTCCCCCGCACTGGTGCACATACCACTACCCACTGCTAAATTTAAGAATACCAGTGCTGTATTAGGACTGGAAAGCCTTAACTCTTTCCATCTTCTCTTCTTTTATCCATTTGAAAATAATTATAGGCCTTGGTTTTCTGCAGACAACAGTGCAGGTGCAGGCATCTACCTGCATGGTTCTTTTCAGCACAGGACAATAACCACAGTTTATAAAAAATTTCGCCTATTTCTGGATATGAAGAAACACAGATACACAGGAGGTGTGATTATAGCACAGCTTACTTCTAAGCATATTATTTCCTTATTGAGAGAGAAATGTGTAAATGTTTGATGGGTGTTTGATAGTAGGAGAGGCAGTTGGTTCAGACCAAACTTATTCTTAATCTCTGTTTTTCTTCAATGTTGATCAAAGATAGTCCTATAGTTCGAAGAGACGGACTTTAAGACCCCGAGCATCCTTTTTACTTTCTCTAACAGAGTAAGTAATGGATAGGTTTACCTAAAGCATACTTGATTTTCTTCATTTTATCTCATCTGACATTGAGTATACGTACATGCGCAAGGATCTTATTTTGATTGTCAAAAACTTTTGGTCCTATTTCTTAAATCTCCAAACTTTGGTAGCATATATAAAGATTATCTATTTGATTATAGTTGTCCTAAATCAGAAAGGTAATCAACTGTCTTTAAATCATACACTGTAAAATATAAGATCTCTTTGTGATGCTTGATTCCCCACCCCATCTCCTAACCTTTTGGCCAGTATTCTATATTTTCTTGAAATCTGTTTTCCTTTCCTTGGCCAGTCATCCTAAATTTAACAGAAGTTGAGATGGTGATGACCTCTACTCTTATTTATCCACAATTAGGTAATTCCACAATCTGTCTCAGGGCTCTTTCAACATGCCATTTGTCTTTGTGTCACCACCTTATATTCTTAGAACGAACCGATGCTTATTTGGCTATCCAGCTCTTATTTGGAAGAACAGGCCCATCAGACCTTTTCACATCAATATTACTCAGTCTGACAAGCTGGCTGCTAGGAACAAGATCTTACCGGATGAGAGTGGCATTAATTAACAACCCCATTTTTGCAATTTATGGATCAGAATGCAGAATTTGGCTCCTCGGTATTCATCCAAGGACAAAAAGATTTCTCTGGGCATAGTGCCAGGTCAACCGATCAGTGTCACAGCCCAAGATTTTAATGTTCCACAACTATTACAGGGAACATAAAGATGAAATTAAGAATGAGTAGGTCTGTTTTTTATAATGGTTAATGGATATGGGCTGCTCATTATTTCACTCATTCCTTCCCACAACTTCTGTAAGTGACTGTCACCTTAATTCCTCCTCTTTCCATTACTTGCACTTGTGGGAAAGATTTCTTTAAGGAAGACATCTTCATTTTTTCCCCGTTGTGGTTAGCTGCATTCTGAGTCCAGACAATTTTTTTTTTTTTTTTTTTTTTTTTGCTTTGGAGGCAAAGTTTAGCGACTCTTAAAGAACAATCAGGGGCAGAAAAAACTATTATTTCAATTGCACATCCCAAGCCTGATCTGGATTAATAAGCAACACTGGTGCTCACCCTGATACCGTGTTTTTTTAAACTTTTTGATCTGCCCCCCTCCGCTTTGAATTACAATATTTGATTGTACTCTGCTCCTCCCTGAGCAAACACTGTGGCTACCTCTACACTGGCATGATTTTGCACAAGAACTCTTTTGCGGAAGAGTTCTTGTGCAAAAACTCTTCCAGAAGAGAGCGTCTACACTGGCATGTGCCTTTGCGCAAGAGATGTGCTTTTGTACAAGAGCATCCATGCCAGTGTAGATGTTCTCTTGTGCAAGAAAGCTCTGATGGCCATTTTAACCATAGGACTTTCTTGCGCAAGAAATTCATGTTGCCTGTCTACACTGGCCTCTTGCGCAAGAACAGTTGCGCAAGAGGGCTTATTCCTGAGTGGGAGCATCAGAGTTCTTGCGAAAGAAGCACTGATTTCATACATTAGAACATCAGTGTTTTCATGCAAGAACTCGTGGCCAGTGTAGACAGGCAGCAAGTTTTGGCACAAATGCGGCCACTTTTGTGCAAGATCACGCCAATGTAGACACAGCCTGTGAGGGAAATCTAAATGCAGTGTTCTTCCTTTGGACTCCCTCCTACAGGTTTTACCCACAGAGGACAAAATTTCCCCATCAACTTCAGTGGGATCCTGTCTGAGGAAACTTAGGGAGGACTTCAGAAGTCAGCCTTCTGATTTTGACAAAGGGGTGGGGGCAATCAATTAGCAAATTGTTATAACACCCTGAGCTTGTATACTTTCTATTAGTATAATAGAACAACATTATTGATGCCAGCAGTTAGTAAAGTGCAAGGGGCCATAATGATCAACACAATACAGATTTTTTTTCTCTTTTGCATGAGGTTGCAACACAATGCAGCTGTATTGCACTGCTCAATTGGGACTTCAGTTTCTACAAGGAGGGACTCACCACCCCCACCCTAGCAAAGCAATTTTCTGTTAAGTTCTTTAGACCAGAACTTGTTGGGGAAAAGAGCAGAAAGCCAGAAAATTGTGGAGAATTTGAAGTTCCCACCACACCTCTAATTTCTACACTGCTATCACCAAGCAAAACATATCAAATGTCATGTTGGGCAAAAACTATAAATTGCTCACATAAATAAGAGTTGCAACCAACCATCAACTAATTTTGTTACCTAAAAACATTGGAGAAAGTTCATAGGAAATGACTTAATCTGATTCTGTGGAGAACATACAGAGGAGAGCCACATTAGTTATTACTACAAAAATAATGGAAAAGTAATCATTTTATGTTTATTTAAATGATATTTAAAGTATTTTAAACAAAGTTACTGTGTTGGCTGGCTGAGATGTGTTATTTGAATATCTAGTCCTCTACTTTTGGGGAAAATGTTAGACTCAAGATTCAATTTTACTTCTTTCCCAGTCAGAATAAAGCCAGTTTAATCTTTATTCAGCCTATTGGACACATAGCATCTCCCCAATCTTCCCTCATTCTTCCCAAATCTATTCTAAATGGACTTTGGATAGGCTCTCTTTCCCTCCAGAAATCAGTCTTTAAAAATCTACTGTCCCTACATAGTGTCTCTATAAAGTCTGTGGTGGATTAAGCAGTTAGGACTATCTTACTGCTAATTAAACTTCTGATAAATTATGGATCCGTTTATGTTCAACAGCAATAGAGAAGTCACTTCAGAAACAGTAGAAGAAAACGAGAAACCAATTCAGCAGCTTACAGTGAGCAGTAAACTGGCAAATCTTGAAGTGCAGGTGTTACTCCATAAAATGGCTATTTTAAAAAGGGTACCTTGTTTCTGAAACATCTGCTCCCAGTGTGTATTCAGTCTCCCACCCGCTGGCTTTAGGGACAAAATAGTTTTGCCTCCTTTTAGTCTTGCAGAAGCCAATGCGGCTGAACGTAAAAGAGGAATTCTTTTCCTTCCCTGCATCATTAGCAGAATTGTTTATTATGTTCCAGTCAATTGTACCCATGCAAACCAAGCCAACATGATCAGTTCACGGGTATCCTGAAGGCATTTCAAATCTATGGATGTCACAAGTGTCACTAAGGGGCTAACTGGGCCTGCAACAGTTTTTATTACTTGGGACAATGCATAAGAAGAAAAAGGCCACGCTGACTTTCTAATCTCTGGCTGAATATACAGGGTTGGCTGCTTTTTTTAAAAAAAAAAACATTTTAAAATGAGCACTTTTGAGAAGGAAATTTTTGAAAAATAAAAAACACTGGGCACAGGATGAATTTTTAGTTTGGCCGAATAAATGTAACAGTGTCCAAATCTGAAAGCCTTGTATGATTTTCATTACAAAAGTGAACTTTCTGTAAGTCACACTATCTGAGGTACTTAAATGACAATCATTTCTGCAGGATCTCAGCCTCACAATCTTTAATTTAAAAAAATGTTCTTGCAACACCATTGTAACGTAGGGAACTTTTCTTAGCCATATTTTAAAGATGGAGAACTGACACAGAACATGGATACAATGCATTTAGATACTCATGGCTAGCGTTCCCTATAATTTTGTTCTGTGCACCTAGGCATGTGTGGATGTGCACCACCAGTAGAAACACACGCTGCTAGTTCTGGGCTCTGAGGGTCCTCCGCTAATCAGCCAGGTGGCATCTCTTCAGGATGGCCGCTCAAGTGCTCAGCTTACAGGGAACACAGGCTGGCCCGGGTCAGCTGATTGAGGTTCACCGGGGTCAGGCTTGTAGGGCTGTTCAGTGGTGGAATATTTGTGCTTGGGCTGTAACCCAGGCTCCAGGACCCTGCAAGGTGGGAGAGTCCCAGAGATCGGACTGCAACCAGAACCCAAATATCTACATCTTTCTACCCCAAGCTGTCTGGCACGAGCCAACCACAGGTGTTTAATTGCAGTGCCTCCATAAAAGGTACTCAACTGCTGCAACACCTCATTTTTAGGCACCTAGAAAAATCACTGAAACAACACTGGGATCCACAAAACCCGAGTTAGATTCTTAGACTCTATATAGAAAGAATGGGATGAGCTAGAGGCCTAAGAATGTGAAGCCAGTATACTAGATGGGGAGATGCCTAACCTGCCCAGAAAGAGATGCTGAGGAGAGGAGGGTGTGCTAAGTCCGGGCTGCAGGGAGGCACCTATTACTGCTTATGATCCATAGCCAGGAACCCTCATGAGGATTCAGGTGGCTTAGATATTTTAGGAAGAGGTGGGGAAGTGCTTACCTTGTCGCCTAGCCATTAAAGAATGTGAACAGGAGAGGGTTCTGAGCAAAGAGATATCCTGATATGGGGGTCTCATGTTGAAGCTCTTCAACTGTGTATAAATAATTAAAGAGTCAGTGAGTAAATAAGAATAACTTTATAGTACAGGGGAGACCCAGGGCCCCGTCACCCTGTTCCAATGACTAATTATTGACACCCACTGGAGTAGCTTCAACATGAGAGACTGAATGAGCCCCACATCAGAATGCCCAATAGCTCAGCAGCTAGAAAACTCTTCTGGAAGGCAGGACACCCTGTTTTCAAATCCTTTCTCTGTGTCAGGCAGAGAAGTGAATTAAACCTGGGTGTCTCACATCTTGGATGAGTGCTCGAACCACTGGGTCAAAAAGTCAAAGGTGCAGAACCACCAGCCCATCCTATTGCTCAATTCATGCTCAGACCAATGGGGAATGCGTTACTCATGTTGGGGTCCAGGATGAGACAAATGGCTGGATGCCTAGGGAGAAGCAGCAGAGGGCATGCCTACAGCCAGAAAGACAGAGAATTCTACAGTGAAAATTTGAGCAATACCCAAGTATGGTTTAGATCGCACTTATGTCTTCCTCTGAGGCATAAGCACTTAAGTGCTTTTATGGCCCTGGGCCACTGAGACTAAGTGGCTAGCCTAAAGTCACGTAGGAAGTCTGTGATGGAACAGAGCTGTAGCCACATCTCCTGGGTTAGTACCCTAAGTCACTGGCCCATCTTTCCTCTGCAGCAGCCTGTTTTTAAGAGTTATACTCATACAATTAGGAAACAGATTCAGCCCATGTAATCACACAGTTGAATTTTTGATCAATGAATGGTTGCAAGCTAGTGACAGAAGAATAATTATTCACAAAATGACAACTGACCCAAACTGATAGATGCCTTAGATAATAGAAGCTGTAATTATGTGTAACTTCTAGTTTCAGATACTCTGCTAAATGCTGGTCCTTACCTAGACAGAGAGACTCCCTGAATGCCTTACTTTTAGGTATTTTGCCGGCAGCCATCTTGTTTTTCTTGTTTTCCTGATCTGAGCCAGAAGGCAGCTCTGCTGAGGAACCAGGTAAGCGCGGAGTCTGAGGGCCCTGGGGAAGGGGCCGGGGGCTGGGTCCGGTTGCTGAGTGTGTGTAGGGTTTCCAGGTGTCCGGTATTTTTGCCTGCTGGCCGGGAAAAAAAAATCAGAAAATACCAGACATTTTAGGTGTCCAATATTTTCTGAATTTTTTTTTAACTGGACAGGAGGTGACAATACTGGACTGTCTGGGTCAAAACCAAACACCTGACAACCCTACACACATGTTGCTGGACCAGAGTGCCCCAGCCAGTGGACAGCAACCTGGCAGCTGTGGAGCCAGCAGTCAGGAGTGGAGCCCCACCAGGGGCAGGGAGTCACGGCCAGTGGCCAGCAGCAGAGCTCCACTGGGGGGCAGGGAGCCTCAGCCAGCAGCAGGGCCCAACCAAGGGGCTGGCACCTGGAGTAGAGCCTCACAAAGGGTAGGAAGCCCACAGGACTGGCAGGCAGGGCCAGAGCCCTGCCAGTATGCTGGGGGGCAGCAGAGCCTGGCAGGGAGGCCAGGGGCAGTGGTGCTGGCCCAAGTTGGTGGGCCAGGAGCAGAGCCCCAGAGGCCTGACTTCCCCTGGTCTGGCAAGCTCCCTGTTCAGGATTGCTCAGGTCCCAAGGTTGCTAGACCAGGGAGGCCAAACCTGCATTACTAGCCTAAGACCAGATTCTGCCACCCTTACACAGTAAAGTAATACTTTCCTTCAGGAATAGTTTCCTTGATGTCAATGGGACTACTAGTAGAGGTGTATGGTACTAACCTGGCCTGAGTACAAGTGATACAATGGCTGTGTCTAGACTGGCAAGTTTTTCCGCAAAAGCAGATGCTTTTGCGGAAAAACTTGCTAGCTGTCTACACTGGCCGCTTGAATTTCCACAAGAACACTGACGATCTCATGTAAGAGATCAGTGCTTCTTGCGGAAATACTATGCTGCTCCCGTTCGGGCAAAAGTCCTTTTGCACAAAAGCTTTTGCGCAAAAGGACCAGTGTAGACAGCTCAGATTTGTTTTGCGCAAAAAAGCCCTGATTGCGAAAATGGTGATCGGGGCTTTTTTGCGCAAAAGTGCGTCTAGACGCTCTTTTCTGCAAATGCTTTTAACGGAAAACTTTTCCGTTAAAAGCATTTGCGGAAAATCATGCCAATCTAGACGTAGCCAATGTGTCTCTTTCAAGGAGATATAGGATTGAACTAGAAACTGTAGGTCCATCTCTGGATGTCAAAACCCTTACAGTTCAAGGGTACTCAGATCTTTGGATTTTGTCTTGGATTTTTCTGTAGTTAGCAGAATCAGAACCAGAGTCATATCCTGGTAAGAGAAAATGGATTGCTAAGTGAAGGTATTTGGTTATGCGGTTTCGGTTTCAGACCCATCTCTAATCTACAGCAAAGACACCGAGGTGGGACCCATTAATGTGAGCATATCCTACATGAAGAACCAATCAGGTGGAAAATAAATTGACAAAGGACATTAGGCACAAAGTGCAAGTTTCAACATGACAGCTGCCCCAATGGCCCACCTACAACTTTCTCTCAGAAGAGAGAGTCTGAAGAACGTGACATCCATTATTGCAAGGAATGGGGGTGAGAGAGCACAAGCTGGGTGTGATTCCAATGTTGCTAACTCATTGCAGAAAACAGCCATCACTGTGAAGTCTAAGCCTACATTATGCCTCGGGGGACATAATTCCCTCCACAACTGCTTAGGAAGGCAAAAGAAAAATGTTGACTAGCACTTAGAAGAGGAAGTGGCTTATTTACCAGGATTCTAATCATGGGAACTTCACTCCCTGCCTCCAGCAACCACAGCAACAGCGTAAAGTTGGAAGCCAAGTAGCTGGTTAAAAAAAACTGCTGAATCATACTAGTCCCATACAGTTTGTTTAATTTCTCTTACACAAGCATACAGCAACCTTTCTTGACAGTCTGGCCTATTGATGTGTTTCCCATCCGTTATCCAAGGCATTATAGCAAAACAGACTAATCCATAATCTGCTCTCAGTTATACTGCTGCAGCCATATGAACTGGGAGAGATTTGCATGGTAACTGAGAGCAGAATCTGGCCTGCACTATCTAAAGATTGCCAGAGGCCATCATTTGTGGTGAAATATTATGGACTTGTGTATCATTTCTTGGGATTTATTGTCAGGGGCCTTATTTTGTCTCTATAAAATGGTGAGAAAATAGGTTTAGAAGACAGCGTGTTAGTTCTAGTTCAGCCTCACACATGCCAGAGTTGATACAAACCCTATCAAGTTCTTCAATTAGCTAGCTTTAGCAGTTGAAATCAATACATTTCATAGTAAACCGCTTAGTTTGGAGTAGGAATGTGTGTAGGGTGGGGATGCGGCTTTCTAGTTCCTGTTTGATCCCCAGTGCAAGTCAGAGTAGCTTTGAGTCACGCTAACTCACATTCTAGATCCCAGAGCTCCTGTTAGACGTTGGGAAGCCCAAATTTGATGTAACATGGTACACCTCCCATTCTTCCCCAATGTGCCCCATGCAGCAATGGGTGCTAGAAAGCTGGACAAAGCCTTTAAACTAGCACTGTGCTTGCCAGGGAAGCCCCCTGTGCCATTTCTACTCCCTCTGAGCGCTTTTATGCTGCCAGAGCTGCTTAATGGGACCTTAGCTGAGAATCAGCTCAAATGGACCTCAAATCAGAACAGGGGCACATGAAAGATACTGGATTTCCCAGCCTCATGCAGTATGGCTCTTGCCCTCCAGGATGGCAGCATGGACTCCTTTTTAATCAAAGGTGAAATAATTTTTTTTTTAAAGCATAGAAACTGGACAATTTGCTGAGTGCTCTGTTATCAGAACAGTTTTGAAAATTAAAACCTCCAAGGAGTAGATTTTGAACTTTGTTTTGGATAGAGATTACATTTGAACTTCATTAGATACTGTGCGGCCTAATGCTTTTGTTTGGCTAACACAGAAAGAGGAGAACAATTAAAAGGTAATGGGAGAATAGCCGACTGCCGTGTTGAAATGGCCACCCTCTGTTTGCAGGCACTAAACAAAATTAGTTTGAAAAATAACCAAATAATCCTCCCTCATCCCCCCCCCCCATCTTTTTCCTTTTAGACAAGAGCAGAAAAGAATGTTTGAGAGATTTCAAGCATCTTTTGTTGATACAGTCATATTTTAATAATCTGCAAGAAGCTCATGTTACATGACCCAGGTTTTCAAATGATCCCCTATCTGGCTGTTTATAAGAAACAAAGCCTGAAATTCATAATATGCCCTAGCTGTTCCTATGGCACAGGAGAAAAGGGCTGGTGAGAGACAGGAGGAAAGAGAGAAAGGTCAGCTCCTTTTTCTTTTTTTTAAAGAGTTTCTGAATTTGCTGGAATCTTTCAAAATGTGGGTGGTAGGTCTATCAGCTGACACAGGGAAGTGTAAGCGTGAAGCCGGCCACCCAAGGCCTCAGGTCATTGCTGACACGCCAGCTCTCAGAACTTGGGAAGGCACCTGCTCTCTTGCCAAAACAAACCATCTCCTGCTATGGGCATACTTTAAAAGACCTGCCTTTGTAAGCCTGGGGAAAGCGGGATGGTGAGGGGAGGGGTGGAATTAGAGGGGGGGCTGATTTTACTTAAACAGTCTCAAATAACCATTTTACAATGCAGTGATGTTCTGAAGAATTTATTAAAGGAAAAAAAAAAAGAGGCCCGACTCCAGATCTGGTGAGCATTAATATGCATCGTGCTAGAATTTCAAGAACCAAGCGAGTTTTGTAGCCCTTGCTCTGGTGGTCCTCTGCTGACAGGATCTCAAGCTGCTATTTGTTATCTTTAGGCCTGATAAGTACATCTGGTTTTGATTCAGGTGGCTGCGAGCTTGTCTCAGAGTTGAAAAGGGTGCTTTGCTCAAATTGAATTTTCTCACAAATTTCAAACTGGGATGAGAACCAGGAGAAGCCAGGCCCTGTCACACAAAACCCATTTTGCTCACTCGGCCCTTGGGCTCGTAAAAACCTGGCACAAATCACTTTCACCTGTTTGGCTAAGTGAGTACATGTTAAAAGTAATAAAAGCTATTAGTGCAATCAGATATTTCTCTGCATGTGTTCTGATGTGAAAGAGGGGTGAACTCTTATCGACCCCGCCTGTCACATATTTTCTTGTGTCCTTGTAAATTAGTTACAGAGGAGCTGCCGGTTCTCAGCTCCCTTATTCATGGGCATCACAGGCAGGCACGGGGACATTGTTGGGGTGGGTGAGATGTGTTAGTATCCGTAAGGCAGTTTAGTATAGGACAATGTGAGATGCTGTTGAAGGTGAAGAGCAGGGGAAGTGTGGAGTTTTGTTGTGAAATGCCATCATTTCTAGATCTATGGACCAATAATAAAAATGCCCCTCCCTCTCATCATAGCCATAACAGAGCTATAGAGACTGAGGCCCTGGTCTTGCAATCAGAGGTGTGCATGGATCTGCCCACACCAGGCTCCACTGATTTCAGAACGGGTTGGTTTAGACACAAGAGTCTTCCTGTGGACAGGATTGGGGCCTAGGTGGTTAACTCTTTAGATATCATAAATTCTGGAGAGAAAAAAAAAATCACACAATTTCAGATGCTATTTCCTATTGTAATATATTATCACCTGCTTACAGTTGGTTTCCTTTGCAACTTACATGTAAAACTAGCTTGGGCTGAACTTTGAAGAGTAAGGGTTTCAAAGGCTTCTGACACCAAATGAAGTTCAGCGACATCTAATCAACTTCATTCTGTATATACTTTTTATTTCCCATAAAATGCCAGCATTTGAGGGGTGATTTCTATATGGAGCCTGTAAACTGCATACTATGATTATTTTTCTATCATTTGTTTACTCAGGTTTGGCAATTTTCCAGGTGGAATGAAAGATATTTTAATTTGATTTAGCATTTGGTTATTTTTTTCCTTTTAAGTTGGTTTATTTTGTATTTCTACTTGCAGTGGCTTGATTTGATTCCCTCTGCAGGTAGCTAAATGTATTAAATTAACAGATTATGGTAATCTCAACAAAATATATATCAAATACAGTTACTCTACTCTAGGGCTACGTCTAGACTGGCATAGTTTTCCGTTAAAAGCATTTGTGGAAAAGAGCGTCTAGATTGGCACGGACGCTTTTCCACAAAAGCACTTTTTGTGGAAAAGCGTCTGTGCCAATCTAGATGTGCTTTTGTGCAAAAAAGCCCCGATCGCCATTTTAGCCATCGGAGCTTTTTTGCGCAAAACAGTACTGTGCTGTCTACACTGGCCCTCTTGCGCAAATGATTTGCGCAAGAGGGCTTTTGCCCGAACGGGAGCAGCATAGTATTTCTGAAAGAAGCACTGATTTCTTACAGTAGGAAGTCAATGTTCTTGCGGAAATTCAAGCGCCAGTGTAGACAACTGGCAAGTTTTTCCGCAAAAGCAGCTGATTTTGCGGAAAAACTTGCCAGTCTAGACACAGCCCAGGTGTATATACACAATACAAAAATTAACACAGAGCAGTATAATCATCCAGATTAATATAATACTTTTAAAATTCTGTTAAAAGTAGTCTCTAACCTAGAACTGGTTGAAAAAAAATAAAAGAAAAATATCTTTTCTGAAAAATTATTTGAATTCTCCTGCCTTTTTTCAAAATTAAAAAATGAAAAATTTTAAACTATATAGTTGTTTGGAAAAACAAGGAGCAAAATTTGGGGAAAAATTAATTTCCCCTGGATTTTTTTCCTTCACAGTTCAACATTTGAAATGTTTCTGATTGAATTTTAATTATTTTGTTTTAAAAAAGATCAGCTGTACTCTCCCTCTCCACTGGAACCCAGCCCAGGGCCCTATTAGTGACTAGAACTCCAACCACTGAGTCAGCAGGGTAAAGCTCCCACCCAAAACACCCTGACTTCTCAGCATCAGCCCACTCACCAGTTAGCTGTCACTTTCCCTGGGGCTACTTCCTGTTGCCATCCCCACAGCTGTACCGTAGGCCTCTGTTTCACCTCCCTGGTCCATGGGCTGCCCTCTCCTTGGCACCACTAAACTCCAAGAAGCCTCTAGAAGTGCCTGCCTTCTGCCTGGATTGCAGTTGTCTCTGCCTGAATTTCCACAGAGCTGGTTTGCCTGGAGCAGGCAGTACACATCCTCTCCCTCCAACTGTCACCCCCAGCGAAGTTGGGCTGCTCTCTTTTATACCTGTGCACCTGGAACATACCCAGTAAGGCAGAAGGGGTGTGGCTACCTCAGCCTTCCATTCAGGGTCAACCCCCTCTTGCCCAGTGTGGGACGAATGCACCCCATCACAGTGCCCCACTCAGTGTATGCCAGTACCTAAATGCACCACTGAGCCTTGTAAGATCAGAGAGACTGTGAGCATATTTTGGGGAACAAGAACGTGCCCTTTGTGGAACCAAGAGGGGAAGTAAATTCCCTGCCTTGTTTAAATCTAAGGACTGTTTCTTTAATATCCCATCTGATCTGAACATTTGCAGCTGCACCCAAGAGAGCACACTCTGAGGAGGCTCTCACATTGGGGAAACGTAATATTGCAAGATGGCTTGTTTAATTTTTTGGCACGGATGGAGACTCATCTGTTGACTGTTCCAATGTGGTTGCCATGTTCATTCAGAAAATTCAGAATGAAGAGTTTCAGATGGAATTCAGTTAATTTCTGTTGGATGTCCCATTCACTCAAGACAAATAAAAACTGAAATTAGCTGTGCATCCATTTATATCATTGAGGCTGTTGCCATGCATCTGCAGCCAGATACATCGAACCCATAGCACTAACATGGGTGTGAATTCCCGCCCCCCCCCATATGCTTTAATTTAGAAACTTAGTTACCACGGACAATGAAATACAAACCAAACCCTCTCTGCAATACAAACCAAATCCACATGACTGTGCCTGACTCTGAGAGTGTGCCTAAACTACATGGCTCCATTGACAGAGCCATGTAGATTAGGGTGATCAGCAGAGGGAAATGAAGCCGTGATTTAAATAATCGCGCTTTCATTTAAATTTAAATGGCTGCCGCGCTCTGCTGACCAGCTCATGATCAGCTGTTTGTCAGCAGATTGGGGAAGTCTGGATGCGCCGCGGTCGACAAGGAAGCCTTTGTCGACCGGCGCAGGTATGCCTCGTGAAACCAGGTTTACCTGCGCTGATCGACAAAGGCTTCCTTGTTGACCATGGCGCATCCAGACTGCCCTGATCTGCCGACAAACAGATGATCATCAGCTGGTCAGCAGAGCGTGGCAGCCATTTAAATTTAAATGAAGCCACGATTATTTAAATCGAACTTCATTTCCCTCTGCCGATCAACCTAATCTACATGGCTCCGTCGACGGAGCCATGTAGTTTAGACACACCCTCAGCTGCGGCCAGATTCAGGTATATATTCATGTTAGTAGCCCATTTGGAGCAAGGCTCTGCTCACCAGGAGTAAGGGTGGTAGAATCACACCCTTCATGATTGGGTTGCACAAATCTGATCAGGTAGGTGATCCTATTACTCATTTCTGCTGTTGCCCTTCTGAGCACTCAAGTCCAATCGGATTATCAAACCTGTATTGCTACCTTTCCAGTTCCTTAATCCTTCTCAGCCTTAGCCACTTTTGATCCTCTGTACTCACTTTGAAGGTTTAATCTTACACCCTCTCGGTTCCAGCTCTAGGCTGTACCTTGTAGAAAAGTATAGCAAGAGCTGAAAAAAAGATCAATTTAATTTCTACCATTGCTGCCCACTTCAGGCCTTGCTCAGCCACTCTAGATATGGCTCTGTACTGGATCTGCCCTTGTCTTGCATTTCCCCTTAGTAAAATGACAGGAAGGGCTACAACGTGGTTTCAAGGGCAATACACAAAGGAGACAAGCAGCTCACCACAAGTTAACCATAAAATTACTCTCATCATTGCTGCTGACTCTTCTTTTTTCCAGATGATGTTTATGGAATGGCTGGAATAAGGGATTGCTAATAAGATTTATAGACTTTTCCTTCTAGGTCATTGTCTCAACACAGCCAAGGTTAATAGAGACAAAGAGTTACCATTTGAATAGCAGTCAGAAAATTTATATCAATTGGGGTGGAGGTCACAGTCTAGCTCCCAATGTCAGGAATTCACACCACAACAGCTACAAGTATATCTGATGCTAATCTGCACACTTCTTGGCACTCTAGTCTAAGGGGACAGGGAAAGAATAAGTCATGGAAACTAAACTACCCTCTCACCCTATATACTGGGCAATAGGCTCATTAGCAGAACAAGGTATGTACCTGCTATTGTACCTAATCTGCAAAGCCAAAGATAAAATGTTAGCATGGCTGTCAGGAGCACTTCTTAAAAGCTCTAAAATTCACATGAACACGGACATGCACAAAACAAATTAGGGAGACAATGTCAACTAGCAAATAGTAGAGCACTAGACTCTAAATCCTATTCCCAGTTCATTTATTGTCTCCTAGGTGACCTATGGCAAGTCATTTCAGCTATCTGTGCCTCAGTTTCACCAGATGTAAAATGGGGATAATTATACTTACCTCTCCTTTGTAAAGTGGTATACAAGGGCTACACATTGTTTCTTTAATGCTAAGTTCTTCCTATTGTTTCTGCTTAATACTAAAAATCATAACCCGTTTTAAAGGCACAATCCTCCTAAAATATCTTTACTGCTTCAGTAATACATCTTGCGAGGCTAAATAATTGTTTTAATACCTCTTTCTTAGCTTTCTTTCCCTCAGATGTGTTTCTCCCAGCCAGAGTCTAATAACAATCAAAATATTCATGGTATCAAGAACAAAACCAGATTAAAAAAATGGAGTTGGCCATAAGGGGTCACAGCCACAGAAAAAGCTAAAGCAGCAGCAAGTTGGTAAAGTCTTGAAAGGAAAAATATTTTAAAAAGTGTCTGAGTCAAACAAAAGAGCGGGAGATTAATAAAATCTTATAACGATAAAAATAGTTGTAGATATGTTTATCTGTCTGTGGTTTAAATCTGTATCCTTAAAGCTAGGCAAATGCTTAACATCTTTTTTGGCTGGGGGCCTCTGCCATATAAAAAGATTAAATGAGAATTTCAGGAAACTTTAGTGTATTTCAGAAACAAAGTACATAGGGGCAAAATGCTGGAAATTCATATCCTGAACATGAAATCTGTCTTTTTTTATTCATCCTAACTCTGCTCTGTTGCTGAGTGTAAATGGGTAATTTAATATTTCCAATTGAAAAAAAAACAACTATAAATGAAAATATCTCCACAGGAAAAATTCCATTGCAAGGTCAAGCATTTGAAGATACCAGAAGGGAAAAAAAAAAGAGGAGACGAAATCAGAAGAACAGCTTACTTTTTCTGTATGCTCAATTGTTAATTGTTCTGGCTCTTTTCTTCTTTACAAGTCTATCTATAAATGAGGAGCCTGATTCAAATCGCATTAAAGTCCACGAGAATCTCTCCATTAACTTTAATGGGCTGCGGATCAGGCCTTATAACAGGAGCTGTTTTCTCTGTCTGTAAGTGGGACCAATATCCTTATACTGTTCACAGTACTTTACACTGTTCCCTCCCCCCACCTCCTCCAATATGGATCTCAAAGTGCTTTACAGATGGCAATAAGTTAAGCCTCACAAATTTGACCTCTGTCAGTTACTTATTCCCATTAGAGAGATTAAGTGACTTGCCTTGTGTAACGTAAAAGCCTCTTGCCCGGGTTGGACTAGAGCGGAGGTGTTCTAACCCCACTTGTGTTGTGCCCACATGCCCATGTGCTGCTTTTGCAGCAAGGTGGACTTCCGCAGGATAAACTCTCAATAGAAAATGGAATATGCCCCAGAGATGGGTGAACTGGGTTAATTAAAATAAGTATTAATCCCTGAACCTTCACCCCAAATTTGACCCAGCCTTCTTTGTGGCTTGAAAATGTAAGACTGATTATTTTTTAAATAAAGATAACTATTTCTTTAGGTGCCTCTCTTCATTTTCAACTTTCAGGCTGTCTCTGGGGCTAAAAGCAGAAGCACTATTCAGAGAGAGTTTTCCTTTTGGCCTGCTTTGAAATCACATAGCACTTTAAATCCAAACCAGATCCATCCTGATACCAAGATCCCAGCTCTTTTAGCCCTGGCCTACGCTAGGGAGTTATTTTGAAATGACAAGCGGAGCATCCACACTACCAAGCCCGTTATTTTGAAATCTGTACTTCGGCTTTCCTCAAGGAATAACGCTTATTTCAAAATTGTTATTTTGAAATAGTGTTAGTATGGATGCTCTGCTGCTGCTAATTGGAAATAATTGGCCTCCAGAGGCCTCTCACAGCTACACTTGTGGCTTTTCTGACCACACCTGCCTGCTCCCCTTCTCCTGTGGAGTTTTTAAAGCAGTAAGCTGCAGGAAAATGGCTTATGGCACGTGCAACAGCTCAGGAGTCAGGGCCAACCCCAGTGTTCCCTCTGAACCCCAGGGACACAAGCAAGCACCAGCCTAGACTGGTGCAGAGATCCTGGATCTCATCAACACCTGGGGGGAGGAGACCAACGCTAGAAAAAGGAATGCCGATGCCTACAGCCAGATGGCCACCAGCCTGGCCGTGAACCCTCAGCTAGGTCTGCCTGAAAATAAAGGAGCTCTGGCAGGCCTACAATAAGGCCAGGGAGCAGAGTGCACACTCTGAGGCGGCACCTCACACATGCCTCTACAACTACCAGCTCTATGCCATCCTCAGAGGGCTGGTCACCTCCCCCGCATAGTCGTCAAGTTCAGTCATGATATGCCAGGTGACAGCCTCCATGAGGGTGGGGATGTGGAGGACGATGAGGAGGAGAAAGAGTAGGAGGAGAAGCAGGCCAGCCACGTGACCATGCCCTCAAGCCAGAAGCTGTTCCTCACTCTGGACCCGGTCCTCTCCCCTCCCCCAGATGTCTCTCCAACTTCTGATGAACCAGGGGAAGGCACTTCTTAGGTGAGTTCTATAACGTTCCCTATATACATGCAGGGGCAGGCACTCCTTGCTTGGCCTGCTCAGCCTGGGGGGTCTCACAACAGCCTGTGCATGTGGGTCTACATGGAGCGCCAGTCTGGAGAACTCGGCCCTATGATGCTCTCACACAGGAAATCCTCAGCCTTTCCACAAGGTTCATGGAGGGAGGCCTGCCTTACTCCAGACACCGTGGTGGGACACCTTCCCACAACAAGCCACCACTAAGGAGTCTGGGGTCATGGAACCACACAGCACAGGGTCATGCCTGCACTCAGGCAGCATCCACTCCTAGTCAAGTGTGATGATGCAGAGGAGACTGATCCCCTGCATGGGAACCTGCCAGAGGGAGGAAGTGGAGGGGACCCCCAATAGCATTCTCTCCAGCAAGTAGCCTCTGCCACTCGCACACACTTCCCCCAACACCCTTCCTGTGGGCAGCAATAGAAGTTGTCTCTCTGCAGGACACTGCCAGTGCTGGACCCGGCCTGTGCAGGACACAGGAGGTGGTCAAGCTGCCCCATCCCCTCCCTCCCACCTGCAAGCTCCCAGCCTGGCCGGCACCTTCCCATGCCTGCTTGTCTCCCGAGACATGGGGGTTGCGGTGCTCTCCTGGGATGTCAGTGCCCCTGCAGGAAAGTGCCCACGGTCTAGGCACCACTGTCTAGGCAACAGATGGCCTTGCTCAAAGCACATCACCATCATATGAATTGAGATCATCAGTGTTGGCTCGGGATTTGGGCTACGCTTCATGCACAGTGTCTCCTGGGATGACTGCCCCTGTAACTTTTCTTCACAACAAGGCAAGCTGCAAGCATGGCCTGTCCACCATATCCCACACCATCCTCCTGACTCCACAAGATCCAAAGGAGGAAGAGAACTCGGGAAGATCTGCTGTGTAAGCAAATGGCCTGTGTCCACTCTCCTGACCAAAGGCTCAACCAGGAGCGGGACACTGACCAGGAGGAGCACCAGGCTGACCTGGAGCAGAGGAAAGCTGCTTATAGCCTCGTGATGGCACGCCAGCTGGTCCCATGCGCCTCCCTCACATTGGTTATGGAGTGAAGCAGGCCACCAGCCACCTTGCCCCTACTACCTCCCCACCCCCATCCCCGGCTTACTCTTCTAGCCCCAGGGCTCCTGAACATGGGAGGGGGGAGAATCTTGAGGGCAGCCGAAGCCTTCTGAGCTAAACGGAGCAGGTGCCACTCCCAGCACCATCCCTTAGCCCCCCCCATTCCTCCCCTCCCCCAGTCCCTTCCCTGTTTTATATCCCCCAAACAGACAGACTTTTTTAGAGGGGTGAAAAAAGAGGCTCTTATTTGCACTGCAGGGGAGGGGGAGAAGGTGGAAAGGGAGGTATACGGGAGGAAAAGCACACGGGGCAATGTGGGGCAATTGTGGAGAGGCTCAGGGTAGAATCTCATAGCTGGACTTGGCTGAAATGCTTCCTCAAGGCCTCCCAGCTGAACATAGCCCCTTGATGTGTTCTCTGTATGGCACTGGTAGTTGACTGTTTGTAAGCCCTGGCCAGCTACTTAGCCTTTGCCCCACCCCCATTCCCACCCAGGCAGAAAAGTCTCCTCCTTACTCTTACTCTCCTCCTGGAATACTGAGTACATATTTGGTCACCTCATCTCAAAAAAGAAATATTGGCATTGGAAAAGGTTTAGAAAAAGGCAACAAAAATGATTAAGGGTTTGGAACAGGTCCCATATAAAGAGGGATTAAAAAGACTTGGACCCACTGAAATGCCGGGCAGAGCCTGGGATCAGCTGGGGAGTCCCCCACTGACCACGGACTCCATGAGGGCACTTCTGCTTTGAAATGCACAAGAGCCCAAAGGAGGAATGCAGAAGTGGCTATCAACTAGTCAACGGAAATTCCATCAACTACTCAACTAGTAAATTAACCAATATTTAAAATCTTTATCCTGACTCTCCCCTTCAAGCAGCCGAAGGCACACCCCACCACCATGTAGCACCTGCTCAGCCTGGCATTGAAGTTCTCCTTGGTGGGGTCCAGGAAGCTTGTGTAGGGCTTCATAAGCCAGGGTAGGCTGCATCACCCAGGATGCACATGGGCACATCCACATCCTCAATCCTGATAGTGCAGTTGGGGAAAAAAGGCATAAGTTCCAAAAGATGCAGGCATTGTGTGCCTTCCCCAACCACCATCAAGAAATATCCCTTCCTGTTTATATAGGCCAAGGCACAGTGGTTGGGGGGCCAGGATAGGGATGTTTGTGCTGTCTATGGCTCCCCCACAATTGGGGAAACCCAAAGAGGCAAAGCTACCCATGAGGGTGTTGACATTGCCCAGAGTGACGGCCCTCCATAGCAAGATGTTGTAGATGGTCTTGGCTATTTGTATGAGCATGACCCTGACTGTGGATTTCCCCACGCCAAGCTGGCTCCTGACAGAGCGGTACGTGTCTGGTGTGGCAAGCTACCACAGGGCAATGGTGATGCATTTTTTGCACAGGGGATGTCAGGTTGCAGTCGAGTGTTCTGGTGCCTGAGGGCAGGGGTGAGCCACTTGCAGAGCTCCAGGAAGGTGGCCTTCCACCTGTGGAAGTTCTGGAGCCTCTGCTGGTCATCCCACTGCTGCATGAGAACGTGGTTCCACCAGTTGGAACTGGTCTCTCTCCGCCAGAAGCAGCATTCAACAGTGTCCAGCGGGTTTAGGGGCATTTACAGCAGCAGGACTTGGGTGAAGAGGTCCTCTGGTCCAGACTGGTCCTCATCCCCCTGGAGCAACATGTGGGCAGTTTGGAAGTACTGTGCCATGAGGTGTAGCACAAGGCCTGTGAGCCTGGCACTCTTTTGCAGCAGCTCTGGCTCCATGCTTTGAGTTCTGTGGTGTCCGCAAAGGCAACCAGAGCACACTGCATCTGCTTGGTCTCCCACAAATAGGTAGGTAGTGTAGGAATGACGTGTGAGATTCGGCTGTAGAGAGGAGCCTCTGAAAGCACGTATCTCAACTAGCTTTACCAAGCAGCCACAGGAAGTGTCTGCTCTCCTGGTGCCCTCCCTGGAGTGCATCCAAGGGCTCTAAATCAGAGGCAGGCTCCAATCAGTGTGGATACGCTATTTCAATTTTGTTATTTCAGGAGCTATTTTAATTTATTTTGAAATACTTTCTTAGTGTAGACATGCCCTTAAAATGGTGTACAAGAACATACTTATCTACTGAGGGGACTGGAAGTGAAGCAGAACAGTATAACTTGTCCATTTTTAAACCTTATGAATATGTTTAGCATTATTATTCAATTAAAGTGCTTTGCTATTTAGCTTTCTTCCTGACTGGCAGCTTTTGCTACATAAATCTAGTTGGAGAAATTGGCCTATGTGAATTGGATGTGGCATTTCTGCACCAGCAAGAAAATGGCTGCACATTTTAAAAAATTATTTCTCTTGCATATAATTTTTAAACAGTCTTATAAAAAATGTTTTCCTTGTTTCACTCCTGACTGAAACAAAAATACATGTGAATAGTTGCCAATTGGCATATGCTATAGTCATTCCAGCAGATGGTAACGGGAATTTTATAAAGTGGTTTTTGGAAGAAATGCCCTTCCCTGCAGTATGAACTAGACTCTGCATAGTTTAAGAGAGATGCCTTTTATTCCCCACTGACCAGTTTCCTCAGTGCAAGACCAGAAAGAGTTTCCTTACTAGAGAACTGAAAGATTGAAAATAAACACTCTCACACATATACTCATTTTACAGTGCCCATTGCAAGTGGGTAAATAATGGTTGCCATTACACTGAAAGTTATTTCTATTTTCCAAAGATCTTGTCTGTGAATAAAGTTTTTTGTCGTTGAAGGCATGCGTGGTATTTGTTGTATCTTGTGGCTGTAGAAATGTTCTCTCACTTCCACAACACACAAAACACTGAAATTATGGAACAGTTTGTTGGTTCTTGATTATGATTTTAAAAGTCTCTATTTCACTTTTTGCCTCTGTCACTCAGTTATTGCCAACTAAAAGGCCTCTTCCCAATACACTAACATTAGAATATTGAAAGCACGTCCGGCCTTTGGGTGAGGCAACCTGTGCCCAGGCCCAGGGCACCTCTGCCAGGCGGTCGCCACAAAGGGTTTGGATCCCACCCCTCCCCTTTGGCCTCTTTTCCCTACCAGCCAGCAAGCTTTTCTCCACCTCCCGCTCCTGTCCTAGCCGCCAGACTTCTCCCTACCCCTCCCCTCTGGCCAGCTGAGGGTTCCAGTTCTACCCAGCCCCTTTCCCCGGGGGGAGTCCTGAGCTGGGACAGTATCCTCCTCTGCCAAGAATACAGGTTTGCAGCATGCGAGTGAACAGGTGGGGGCCTGGCAAGGCTGGGGAGAGGGGGAGCCGAGCTCAGGGAGTAGAGCCAGGCATGGGACTACAGTTGGGGGTGGGGGAGGGGATAAGCTGGGACAGGAGTGGGGCTAGGAAGAGAAAGGAGTGGGGCATCGTCTGGCTCAGTGAGCTAGAAGTCAAAAGTGTTAGGGCCACCCGGGGAGCAGTCTGGTGCCCCTGGGGGAAAGCAGCTGCTCTGACTTACTCCACGCACTGTATCTGCCCCTCTTCTGCCTGCATGCTTTGCTGCTACGCTGCCCTGCCTGCAACTCCCTGCAATCTTGCTAATCTTTTCTCTCTGGCTGCACTGCATTCTGGTCTACACTGCACCCATAGCTCAAAATAAGCTATGCAAATTGCATAGCTTATTTCAAGTCAATTTCAAAATAGCTTATTTTGTAATTTGGTGCTGTCTATACATCCCTTACTCCTCGTGGAATGAGGTTTATGGGACATTGGAATAGTGAGCCTGTTATATTTTGAAATAATGGGCTTGCTGCTAAGACGCCGACTAGCTATTGCCGGAGATATCCCGAAATAGCGCCACAGTGTATACGAAGCCTCTGTCTCTCTCTGCTCTGAAGTTTAAGAACAGATGCCAAGGATCCCCTCCACTCCTTTCCCCAGCAGGAATCAGCAGCAGATATGGGTTGGGAGAGGGAAGTACACACTCAACTACAGAGGAGGGGAAACTTTAAAAAAGTGACTGCCCGGGATTAACTTATTGTCTGTGTCAACAAGAAATTGACACTAAAACATAAGGGTGTGTGTGAACCTGAAGCAGAAAAGCAGCAATCAGGGTTGCGGAATGCAAGAGGGAGTGACTTGTTATTAATTTAGGCAGGAAGATGGATTTGCTTGTGGAAACTTTTATTTAGGGAAAAGAGACATTTCTTTTTCTTGTGGGTGGTGCCTGAATAGAATTCCTTTTCTGACTTAACTGCATCTTCCACGCACCTCTTTGCATTTCAGGTGGAGAGGGAAACAAAAAGACCATTGGGAGGTGATGGCCCAGAGCCATGGTGGGCAAGGGCCTGGATGAGGGCTACGCTCAGGGTGCATCTACACAGCTACATCAATTGTGTAGCTTATTTCGAACTAGCTACATAACACTTATTTTGAAATAGAGCACTCTTCCCCCAACTTCCCTTATTCCTGGAACAATGAATGTTACAGGAGTCAGAGTAAGGAGTCCTCCAGCTTGACAGTGTTTTGAAATAACTGCCTGCGGTGTAGATGCAGACTAAGTTATTTCAAAATAATGTTGCTGTGTGGACATACCCTCAGTCATTCGTATTAGCTGTTTTGTGTCATTCAAATGGGTTTAGGGTCATGGTTGATATCTCAAGCATCATGTAAAAGGCTTCTCTGTGGTATCTCACTGCCAAGTCCCTATCCTAGGAGAGGAGTGTGTGGGGGACAGGGGAGGGGTGAAGTGTTATTTCCTACCATCATGCAGCTAGTGGCCTATGCTTGCCCCTCCCATGCTGAAACCTCCACATTTACTTATTGGCAATAAAATTTGCAGAATTTTAAAATGTTGGGCACAGAATATTTAATTTTTTTATGCCAAAAGCTCTCAGGAATAGGGGGTGCTGGGCAGTTTTGGGACTGCTGGGCAGTGTGGATGGTCTGTGGGCAGGAGGGCATTGAGCGGGCTATCTGGTGATCTCTGGGCGAGAGGCCACTGGGAATGGGGTTACTGGGCATAAGGGGTGACACTGGGCAGAGAGGCAGTGTGGTAGACACACTAGCAGTGCAGGCCTGGGGTTGAGGGGTGCAGGTCAGAGAGAAGTGCAGAGGTTGGAGTGAAGGTGGCAAAATGTTAGGGTTAGGCCGGGGCACAGTGTAGGACGTAGGGTGCTGGAAGGGCAGGAGTTAATGACAAAGGGGGAACAGGCTGTGGGCCCAGGGGTGGGAGAGCCCATGGTGGCCAAGGGAAAATTTGGGGGCACCATGCCTGGGAAGGGGGGCAGGGGTGCCAAAATCCAAGTCCACTCAGGTCACCATTTTCTCTAAGGCCGGCCCTGACTGAAAATTGCTCAAGGACCACAAAAGTTAAAAATATAGCAAATTGTTTGGTGCAGCAGAGCCACAGGCAGAAACAGTGCAAAAACTTCAGGCCTGCTGCAGTTTCATAGCTAGTAGAGGGAACACGACTAAACAAATAAATGTCATTCTGACCTTTGGGTTTTTTTATGACGATGGAAGGAAACCAACAAGGAAGTAGATATTAAGAAAGCAAAAATAAAGTCAGGACAATTTTAACAAAATGGGGTGGGGAAAAGGAAAGAGTTTGCCATATAGGGAAAAAACCCCGAAACAAATAGGGAAAACTAAGGGTACGTCTAGACTACCGCGTTTTGTCGACGGAAGTTTTGTCGACAGATACTGTCGACAAAGCTTCCATCGACAAAGAGCGTCTAGACACATTGAGTTCTGTCGACAAAGCAAGCTGCTTTTTCGACAGAACTCCGTAGTCTGGACGCAACGTTACAGGCAATAACACCTTCTGTTGACAGAGTTCTGTCGACAGAAGGTGTTATGCCTCATAAAATGAGGTATACCAGCGTCGACAAAACTGCTGAGTTCTGTTGACGTTATGTCGACAGAACTCAGCGGTAGTGTAGACGCTGGTATAGTTTTGTCGACAAAAGTCCACTTTTGTCGACAAAACTAGGTAGTCTAGACACACCCTTAGGTAGGACGGTTACTTGACTTGAGCAAAGCCTCAGAGAATTAGAGTCAGACTAGGATTACAAGGCAGAATCTTCTTGTGTTCAGTCCCATGTTCAATGCACTAGCCTCACACGATTGTGCAGACCCCTCCTTATGGATGCTGGCCACAGCAGCTGCTCAGAGAGCTGATTCAATTTCAGGCATTGGTTAAGAAGGAGCCCATGGAAATCCACTGCCTGAGTAGCACTGGACAGCTGTAGGGAGAAACTGTGAATAAACCTTGATTTTCAGCAAAATCTCCACAACAAACTTTCCATCCCTCATTTACATTTTTAGACCCTCTCTCTCAGGTGAAGATGGCTACAGGTTTCCTTTTTCTTTAATTTTGTACTGATATTAGTCTTGATCATTTTAAGATCCTAAAATTAAAGTTCGTATAAGCAGCAGTGGCATGGCTAGGGGATTCACAAGCAAGTTCTGGCTCTGCAGGCATTTGGATTCAGCTAGAGTTGGCTTTTCTGCTCAAGTAAATGGATGAACAGAAACAGGATGACAGTGAGCTGTTTCTGATGGTTTACGATTCTTCTAGTTCATTCCTTACATGGATCAATGAGTGGGGAAAAAAAGCATCTTTCCAACACTACCCTTTATCTGAAGAGGAAGGTGCAACCTCTGATCTAAGCGGTGTCTCAGGTGATACCAACTGCTGTTTAAGAGTCACTGCAACATAATAGCTTCTCCTGCTGCTGCTCAGAGCATCATCTATCAAAATGTGTTTATTCATAAATACTTTTTAAAAGGGAAAGTGCTCATTAGAGGCACAGGATTACCATAATTGGGAATTTGCTTTGGGAAGAGAAACAACATAGTACAGGCTTTCACCACGCTGGGATTTTCACTCCTTAGCCCAAGGAAATTTGGAGGTTCTCCCAGAAGTTAGGGTCTTTTTGGGTTTTATCATCAGATGTGCTCCTGACTGGCCTGGTGACTTTGACCAAATCACTAGGACTCAATCTCCCCATCTACATAATCACTCCTTCCTTACTTCACTGGGGACTTGAGAGAACCTGAGTGGAATGCTTCTATAGAAGTGCACCTATTACTGTTAGAATTATGTTTTAACTTCTTTTAAAATATTTATATTTTCAAGGGTTTGATTTTTTTAGTGTGTTCTGGCTTGTGTCATATGGCGAGAACTGGCTTTATCTACATCTTACTGTTTTCCCAAATTCGCCTGGAGAGAAACATTTTCCCCTCCTGGATAATAACATTTATTTTAAGCAGATAATTTAGCAGCTTATTGTAGTGATACAATAATTATTCTTTAGTTTCTGAAGGTGGCTACACTAGAACTTATAGTGGCAAAGTTTCCACCTAAGAGGGACAGATTTGTCTCCTGGATTTTCTTTACCAGGGACAGATATTGGCATAAAGAAGCTTAATCAAGGGCAAGCAGGGATGCTAGGCTAAAGGGGCAGAATGAGTATTGCTTCAGCTCTTAAATTTGGACGAGCAGCCCTGGCATGAGAGTATTAGGAGTAGCTAAAAGCCCAGTTTAATCCTGAGACCTCAATGTGCAATCTCAAGTCAGCTCCTCCTGTGGGCTTATCATAGAATCATAGAATAATAGGACTGGAAGGGACCTCGAGAGGTCATCGAGTCCAGCCCCCCGCCCTCAAGGCAGGACCAAGCTCCGTCTACACCATCCCTGACAGGTGTCTATCTAACCTGTTCTTAAATATCTTCAGAGAGGGAGATTCCACCACATCCCTTGGCAATTTATTCCAATATTTGACCACCCTGACAGTTAGGAATTTTTTCCTAATGTCCAATCTAAACCTCCCTTGCTGCACTTTAAGCCCATTACTCCTTGTCCTGTCCTCAGAAACCAAGAGGAACAAATTTTCTCCTTCCTCCTTGTGACACCCTTTTAGATATTTGAAAACCGCTATCATGTCCCCCCTTAATCTTTTTTCCAAACTAAACAAGCCCAGTTCATGAAGCCTGGCTTCATAGGTCATGTTCTCTAGACCTTTAATCATTCTTGTCGCTCTTCTCTGTACCCTTTCCAATTTCTCCACATCTTTCTTGAAATGTGGCGCCCAGAACTGGACACAGTACTCCAGCTGAGGCCTAACTAGTGCAGAGTAGAGCGGCAGAATGACTTCACGAGTTTTGCTTACAACACACCTGTTGATACAACCTAGAATCATATTTGCTTTTTTTGCAACAGCATCACACTGTTGACTCATATTCAACTTGTGGTCCACTATGACCCCTAGATCCTTTTCCGCCATGCTCCTTCCTAGACAGTCGCTTCCCATCTTGTATGTATGGAACTGATTGTTCCTTCCTAAGTGGAGCACTTTGCATTTCTCTTTATTAAACCTCATCCTGTTTACCTCTGACCATTTCTCTAACTTGCTAAGGTCATTTTGAATTATGTCCCTATCCTCCAAAGAAGTTGCAACCCCACCCAGTTTGGTATCATCTGCAAACTTAATAAGCGTACTCTCTATCCCAATATCTACATCATTGATGAAGATATTGAACAGTACGGGTCCCAAAACAGACCCTTGAGGAATTCCACTTGTTATCCCTTTCCAGCAGGATTTAGAACCGTTAACAACAACTCTCTGACTACGGTTATCCAGCCAATTATGCACCCACCTTATCGTGGCCCTATCTAAGTTATATTTGCCTAGTTTATCAATAAGAATATCATGCGAGACCGTATCAAATGCCTTACTAAAGTCTAGGTAGATGACATCCACCGCTTCTCCCTTATCCACAAGGCTCGTTATCCTATCAAAGAAAGCTATCAAATTAGTTTGGCATGACTTGTTCTTCACAAACCCATGCTGGCTATTCCCTATCACTTTATTACCTTCCAAGTGTTCGCATACGATTTCCTTAATTACCTGCTCCATTATCTTCCCTGGGACAGACGTTAAACTGACCGGTCTGTAGTTTCCTGGGTTGTTCTTATTCCCCTTTTGATAGATGGGCACAATATTTGCCCTTTTCCAGTCTTCTGGAATCTCTCCTGTCTGCCATGAGTTTTCAAAAATCATAGCTAAAGGCTCAGATACCTCCTCTATCAGCTCCTTGAGTTATCATTATCTGTGGCCTATCAAGGAAGGAGTGATAATGCAGGGAAGTCTTTTAGCATTGTAAAAATAAAACCCTCATGTTCCTTCTTTCAGTTCCACTGCTGGACAGAAGCTACACTGAACAGACTTAGGGTGACTGACATGGGCGGCAATTGCATCTCACAGACATGTGTGCTGCATGGCATCAGCACGAGCTGCACAAGCAAAGATGTACCCAGGGAAGTCAGACAGGTTTGTGCAGCTTGGGAAGAAGTGGACATCCTAGTTGTTATCTTCAACACATAGATGGCTCACAACTAGTACAGGTGGGCTTACTATGGGACTACAAATGGCTGCCATAAGATGCAGCCTAAGGTAATACCGAGAGAGTATTTTCCACTTTTCAGGATTTTTAGCTCTTAAGAGACCTCCTCATCAGCCATTGTCCTGAGCTTCATGTCAGCAGGGTTGATTATGGAGTATATATGGGGCCCCATGAGCTATGTGGGGAAGGGGATATTGGCTCTTCTCACATAAGCCGTATCCCTCCATGGGTACAGCTGCATTGCGAAAATATGAACTGTACCCCTCTTCACGGGTTTCAGAGCCCAGGTGTGAATGTCTACATGGCCATTTTTAGTCCCATATTAAGCACTACACAAGCCCAAGATCATAGCTCTGGGCTCTGAGAATCATTACTGTAGGTGGATTTTTGCACTGTAGATAAACCCTACATGGGTCTGATCTAAAGTCCACTGAAATGAATGAGAGCCTTTCCATTGACTTCTGAAAATAAACCCTAGGTATGTCTACACTACAGGACAAGGTTGAATTAAGATACACAACTTCAGCTACATTAATTGCACAGCTGAATTCAAAGTATCTTAACTCGGCTTTTGGCTCTGTCTACACTGCGGGAAGTCTAAGTGAGACCATTATCCCTTTGACTTCTCTTACTCCTTGTGGAAGCAGGACTACCGGCATTAACTGGAGTGCCCCTCTCCATTCGAATGAGTGTGTCTTCACTGGACCAGCTAATTCGAACCCCGGAAGATTGACAGCAGCAGCGTCAATCTTCTCTGTAACGTAGACATACCCTATAAGATCAAATCCAAAGTTTACTGAAGTGCAGAGCATCCCTAGACATGGAGTGGGGTGGTGGGTGTGTAATACCTCTAGAAATAAATTTCCTGACTGTTGGAAAATCTTCAGCAGCCACAGTCACAAGCCCAGAGAGCCAAATACTTTGCATTTGCTATAGGAATAGTAAAACAATTGATCCCTAAGCTCTGCACAGGGCTGGGTAGGATATTGTGATTCTGTCATACAACCCCTCCCCAGAAACACACACACACACACACACACACACACACACACACACACACACACACACCTGCACCTTATTCAGGCCTCCTTACTCTCTCTTTGCATAGGCCAAGCTCACTATTGACTCTTGCTGAAGTCAATGAGAGCTCTGTCAGTCATGGAAATAAGCAATGCTGTGTAGGGCTCTTTGTGTCTGTGTTAATGTTTGTTTTCTGAAACATACAATAGCACTACCTATGTGTAACCCACAGACGAGGGCTATGTCTACACTCGTGGCTTCTTGCGCAAGTGTTCTAGTGCAAGAAGTCTTGCGCAAGAAAACGTCCACACTGCCATGTGTGCGCTGCGCTTTTGCGCAAGAGTTCCCATGGCAGTGTGGATGCTCTCTTGCGCAAGAAAGCTCCGACGGCCATTTTAGCCACAGGGCTTCCTTGCGCAAGAAATCCCTGCCGAGCGTCCACACTGCTCTCTTGCACAAGAGCTCCTGCGCCAGAGGGCTTACACCTGTTAAAAAAGAGCGTAGCTCTTGCGCAAGAAGCCCTCTCTTACCACGCCGTACTGTAAATTTCCTTGCGCAAGAGCAGGCGGGCAGTGTAGACGCTCTGTGGATTCTTGCGCAAGAATGGCCATACTTTCGAAAGAAGCCGCGAGTGTAGACATAGCCCTAGTGTGGTTCACTGATCAATGCAGGGGCACCTAGACTAGAGCAACAGCTAAGATCAAGAGACCTCTACAGTAGGGGCTGAGAGGCAACTAGCTTTTAGCTCCGAGGGCAGAGGCTCCTATACGCTGCTTCAGAGGTCCCAGGTTCAAATCCGCCTGGTGGTGGTTACATATGCACATGAGAGCACTACTTTATAAACAGATGTTCAACTTAGGCATCTTTTCAAGAATGAAAGTTGCATTTAAAAAAAAACTAGAAAGTGAAAGTAAAATTATATTAAGAGAGTTAGAAAGGCCAAAAATTGATAGTTACTTAAAATATATAGGTTGGGTTTAAAAGTTATAATTTTACTGTTATAGAAAAATTTATCAGGCAAATTCTAAAAGTGTCTTCATGCTGTACTGTAATTTAAAGATCACACAACCCCAGCAATCCTAATGCATATTTTAAAAAAAATACAAAGGCTGATGGCAATCTTGGTCTACACAATATTAGTAATTTTGTTCCCTAAAATCAATTTATTCTAGAATAAAGTGCATCCAGTTGTCCCTATCTCCCCATAACTTGCAGTCACGCAAGTCCCCTTTTCACACTTTACCCCTTCCAGACACAGGCCCTCGTATCAAGCTTATACTTAGAGCATAACATAACGATAAACTTAAAAAAAAAACAAATAATCTAGCAGCATCTGAAACTTAACGACAGTTAAACCAGTTTTTTAAATCTTATTAAAAACTTGTTAAAAAGAGGAAAAACTGATACTACTCTTAACTGATACGACTCTTGTTTTCTAGAATATGTTTAAGAAGCTAGTTAATTCATAGTGAAACATTTCAATGATTAGATCAAGTTTTGTTTTGTTGTTTTTTGGATGAGAGCAAAAATAATTCTCTCTGGAAAATCTGTGTAAGGGTCTTATATAATTTGGTTTGACAACATTATACACTTCTCTGGAAATCTTGTTGTATAATATTTCTAAGTTGCACTTCTCAAATCAACTACCATAAACATACAAGTAAGGATTTCATATTTGAAAGGCTAGTACTGTGTGCTGGAGTTCAGATTTCATAGGTATAGGTTGAGCTTCCATCATATTACATGTTACCATTTAAAGATAATAGGTCAAATTCACTCCTGTATTAGTTCTTCAGATCATCGTCATCTGGGAAGATTTTTGCCCTTATAGGTCTAGCTCTTGAATGTTTTGGAATATGAACTAGATGACTTAAATGTGCAGGGAGGCCTCTGAAACACTTTTTAAAATGCTTTTTAAAAAGTTGGAAGGTTTGTCCTTGAGAATT
Organism: Pelodiscus sinensis; assembly: GCF_052426305.1. NCBI lineage: Eukaryota > Metazoa > Chordata > Testudines > Trionychidae > Pelodiscus > Pelodiscus sinensis. The sequence goes on from NC_143053.1 coordinate 119,704,175, forward strand.
CCATGTGCCTGAACATAAACAAACATCTTTTATGATAAATTTTCAGACTTCAGACTTCAGCTAACTTTAGGAAATGGAATATGTTGCTCTAATGATTTCTAAGAGAAAGCATTTTTCATATAAACTTGCAAAAGATAGCACTTTTTTTTGGTTAAGCTCTGCTTCCTTATGCCTAGGTTTCCTTTAGAGTGAATTAATTATGTTTCTTTAGCTTCTCAGTCAAATGTTTGATTATGATTGTTACTGCTGAGTTCTTGGGTTTCTTATGCAATTTCTTACCTCAAACCACATCTTTTCTCTCTCTCTCTCTCTCTCTCTCTCTCTTTCTCTCTCTCTGTGTGTGTGTGTGTGTGTGTGTGTGTGTGTGTTAATAGATTTTCTTTTTCTCTTATACTTTGTAGTCACCGTTCCAGCAGAACGGACACGATAGTCATATATCAGACCTATGCCCAGAGAGAGCATGAATATCTATTGTAGGACTCCACTAAGGATTTTTAAATTTAGAATGGGTCTCAGCTATTAGACAGTAATATAGCTCCTCCTTTGTGCCCACTACTGGGTGGAAACTAGGCGATTTAAGCTAATCCTGGTCTCAAAATATGCATGTCACAAAGTACAACAATTTTCAAGCATGCAGTTTATCAGGCTTATATTTCAATGTTGTTTGTAGCTGCTAGTATTATTAACTAGAAATAAAATCGGACCTTTTAAAGTCCTGTAGAAGTTCTCCTTGTAGGCATATTTGATTTTAAAGTTTTAGCAAATAAATTCTGAACATTTGTTAAGGGGTTGTAGTACAGTATTTTAATCCTAATACCATCACTCTCAGCTGTTTGTTCCCCTGCTTTTATAATTTTTAATTCTTTCTATTTCCCACACTGTAATATGCAGTGACTTTCTTCTCCTCATTCAATGTCTATATTTCAAATATTTCAGAATATTCAAAAAGTTCCTCTTTTTCTTTCCATGATAATGCTGGTTTCATAGCACAACCTGCCATCCTTACTCCTAGTTAAATTCTCAGAGGCAGCGGCATCTGCTGCCGACTGTGTCCACATGTTATTGAAAATGGAACTGCCTTCAGATATGAAGGTTAGCTGTGAAACCCCATCAAATAAGCAGCTTCTGTCTTTTTAAAATCCCACGAAAGTGCAAAGATGGTCATAGAGACTGCAAATGTAGACCTCCATAAAATAAGCCTGCACCCAATTCTAACCATCATGGCACATGATTGCCATGCCAGAATTAATTCTGGAAAGGCAGATGAACTCTGAGGAGTCAATAGAAATGAGTATAATCAAATCTTCAAACCTGGGTTGTGATCTATCTGGCAAATGGTGCTCCCTTGCCTATTGCAAGCTTCCCAGTTTCCTATTTTCCTGGTTAGTGCTTATCAAACTAATTCAATCTATCCTTGCAACATAACTAATCTGTATTTTTCCATCCAGCTTTACAAGAAATCTCAGCATTGAATGTGGCATCCATTGTGAACAGATGAGCAAACTCTGCCATGGGGGTGTAAACAGCCACAGCCCTTTGAACTCTTTCCATTAGCTCCAGTGGTTTTGAATTAATCCTGTACAGCACACGTATTCTGACCATTCTTTCTGAGTGCTGTCCCATTTAAATGGAGTTTCTTGCCAACTTCCAGTATCCCAAGCTGACTTGCTGTAATACATACATGTGCACTTCAGAAAGACTGAGCCTTCCACATTTCCACCTGTCTCCCAATCTTAAGTAATGTGTTCACAAATATGAATACAGGAGAACAACTCCAGCTACTCTTTTGAGGACATTTCAAGTTCAGGTAAAAAAAAAAAAATCTAATAAAATTAAGTGTTTTCATTTTGCTTCATTCAATTATCATTTCAAATAAAAATCTAAATCCAAGCCAAAACCAAATTTGAATTCTACATCCTGTTGCTATTTTACACCTTTATCCTATGAACACTCACATTCTTCTTTAACTTTATATATGTAAGATTGAATCAAATTAAGCGCATGAAGTTCAACCCAGCCATAAATGTTCACAGGACGAGGGCTCTATTGATTTCAGCAAAAACTGTGGTGGTGTAAATTTAAGAGGAATTGAACACTAAAATCTATAATGAACACACTCATGCCAGTTCTATTACCTGCTGCATGAAAAACATGTTTGAATTTGCAAATGCTTTTCTGAATGTGAAATTGCTAAATTTAGTTTGAATCTGAATTTATTTGAAATTAGACTTCATTCTATGTATTACATACAAGCAATTTTTCATACAAGCAATTCATGTGACTAGCCTGAAAGTCATGGAAAGAGATTCATAAGAAAACTGAAAGAAAAGCTCTTCTTGCTTCCTCCTCTTCACTGAGATTTGTTCAAATACCTCATCCTGATATCAACTTATCCTTGCAAAAACCAGCCCATGTAACTTGTGCTGCTGATTCAACCAATATTGTAAATAGAACTGATTGACTAATTTGCAGTGAATTATCAGATGAGTTCAACCTTATTTTCTTCTCATTGAATATGCATGTAGTTTGTTCCAATGTATCATTTGTTTGAAAGTTGACAATGATTTAATACATTTTTAATTCTATGTATACTGACCGTTAACTTTGAGTATTTGATATATGTTTTTCAGGTTGTGTAGTTAGATGTAATTAGACAGATAATCCAGGCATACAGATTTTGTTCCCTGACAATGTCAGCATACAAGCCTGGAGAATGCATTTAACTTTTTTTTGGGGGGGGGGGGGGGGGCGGAGGGCCAGGGAGAAGGGAGTAAATACTTACATATGCATTCTTGAAAGTCTCTTTCTGCAATATGCTTATCTGAAAATCATAGTTGTATGAAACACAACTAAGCAAAGTCATTTAGAGAAAATGTTTTATAATATTTTCTCAGCTCTGATTCTGAATGTATGTGATAAGGGTTTCAGAAGGGTAAAAGATGTTAGTCTACAACTGAAAAAAAACTTACAAAACAGCAAATAGTACTGCAGCACCTTAGAGACTTACAAAAAATATAGATGGTATCATGAGCTTTCGTGGGCACAACCCACTTCTTCACCTGAATGGAGTTAAGGGGCCCAGGGTCCAAATAAACAGCTGAGAAAGGAAGAGAGGGGATAGGGAGGAAAAGAGAAAGGGGTCAGGGAAAGAGAACGGAGACAAATATTGTCTATTAGCGTGTCCCTGCTAAATGAGGCTAATAGAGTGGGCTCTAAGTATTACAAGTACCCAGTGCTTGGCTTTTTATGTCATCAAGATGTGGAATGTAGCAGCTCATGGATCTAAAAATGTCTATATTTTCAAAAAAACAACAAATGGTCTGGTAGCACTTTATAGACTAACAAAACACGTAGATGGTATCAGGAGCTTTCGTGGGCACAGCTCACTTCTTCAGATGACCGGAGTCCGGTCATCTGAAGAAGTGGGCTGTGCCCACGAAAGCTCCTGATACCATCTACGTGTTTTGTTAGTCTATAAAGTGCTACCAGACCATTTGTTATTTTTCTGTAACAGACTAACTCGGCTACCCCCTGAAGCTCGTATATTTTCAAAGCAATTTCAAAAGGCAGCTTGAAAGGGAAGCTGCAGAACTTGGTTTCATTTACAAGTTTGACACCTTGTATAGAGGTTTAAACAAAGACTAGATCTGGACGAGAAGCTACATTCCACATGGGAAGTTCTATGTACACTTATTTAAAACCCAGTAGAATATAATAGAGAAGGAGGTCCTTCCTATTATTTTTTTTTTAAATGGAGGTATAATTAAATAGAATCCTCTGGCAGGGATATAATTTTCTGTTGATTCTATAGGAGGATATAGAAAGCCTATAGAAAGGTTTCCATTCTCTGTTCAACTCTGTAAGCTATTTCCATGTGGGGTGAGGGAAGGAGAGAGAGGGAAATGGAGAATGGGAGGTATGAAGAAGAATAAAGCAGGCTCTGTGATCTGAAACCAGAACATCCATCTGCAGTGTAACAAATCGGGTAACCTGTCTTGTGGTGAGAGAAACGCAAAGGAAAATAAAAAAGGGGGTTACCTCTATGGTGGATTCTGTTAGCTTTTTACTTGCTACAGTGTGAAATAGTGCTGGAATGGTGGTGGCCTCACCTCACTGGCTGACCTCCCCCTGACTCTGAGCATGAAGAAACAGAAAGATTTTGTGTTCTAGCAGAGCTGGGCCTTCCTGTGACCTGCGGGAAACCCTCCAGCCTCTTTCCCACAACGCTGCACTAAAGCCTCGCTACAGTTCTTGGTTTATTTTTTCAGGTGAGCAAACTCTGTATCAAATACTGGTTTCTCAGTTGCTTTTAATTAAGCTTCTGGAATCCACTCTTTCATCTCGGGTGAAATCTGCGTCACTTCGCTCCAGCTATTTTTGGTTCTAAAGCCATGGGTTTGCTTTCATGCAGCTAATTGAAGGCACACAGGAAAGGAGAAAAGGGCTAATCCCAATGATTTGAGATATTTTACGGTTAGGATAAAAACCACACATTTTTTAGCTGCAAAGAATCAGTTTCTAAATTTTAACTTCACAACCGCTTCCCTGAGGGGAAGAGGGTAAAAGGGAAAAGCCATCTGTAATGACACAATCTTCTTAGGGATCTGGTAATCCACGCAGGAAAGATAAAGCAGGTGATGTAGACCTGATATGACAATAGATTCATTTTTCATAACTTCTATGTGGGCTTCTCGTCCCTATCACATCTCGAGTAGGCTAAAGTGGAGGATGGGTGCACTCAGCAAATTGTCAAGCACATTTTCAAAGCACCTCATCCATGTGACTCCAATTAACATTAATGGGCATCTCACAATTTTGAGTATGAAAATGAAAGGATGAGACTGTCAAAGGGATGCCACTCCAAGATACTTCTGAATTTCCAATTTTAATACGCACACTGCATTTGGGCACTTCCTATGCAGATTATTGTGCTATGTTTCTTTGCAGTGCAAGAGAGGTGGTAGCATTTTGGTGGGTATGTATGTGTAACATTTTACACACATTGTTCAAGCAGAAGAACATAAGAACAGCCATACTGGGTCAGAGCAACAGTCCATCTAGCCCAATATCCTATCTGCCAACAGTGGCCAATACTAGAGGCCCCAGAGGGAGGAATCCTAACAGGAAATCAAGTGACCCCTCCCCTGTCATCCATTTCCAGACAAACAGAGGCTAGAGATGCCCTTTCTACCTATCCTGGCTAATACCCATTGAGGGACCTAACCTCCATGAAACTATTTAGCTTTAAAAAGCAAAAATAAAAACAAAAACCACACCACACCCTGTTAAAATCCTAGCCTTCACCACATCCTCTGGCTTCCCCCAGCCCTTAGTTTAAAAAACTGCTCTACAACATTTTTAATGACAGAAAGATTCCTAAATAATATATTTCAAGTAGCAAGTCGCACCCAGGTAGTGCATGGTACCAGAATTTTCGGTGGCATTAGCAAGACTCTACAGCTGCGGGCACAGCCAGAGTCCAGTTCAAGCTAGAAAAGTCCCTCAATGGTCAAATCAAATCAGTTATAAATGTGGGCAATTTTCCTTGCTACTCCCCTCAAGGTTCATAAACTCGAATTTTGGAGAAAAGAACCAAGTTCATACTAACTGCATCTTGTTTAACTTGTCCATTGGAACAGCTACCTTTCTTCCCTCCTTGGGGATCCTTCTGTTTTCCCTGACTTGAATAGAGCCACAGTGCAGTAACAGAGAGGAGAATTTGGCCTGGTATTGTTAGTTCTTAGAGCTTGGAACATGAGCAAAATGTAGGTGCTACCGATTTTTTAAAAAAGTGACAGTCCATGCCCCCAGAAGTTTACACTAAAGACCAAAATGGATGAAAGGTGTGAAACGGGAATGCAACATGCAAGTAGAGTGGTCAGGTGAGTTTTGGCACATATATAAGTAGTTCCACAAAGGTAGAGGAAGTTGCATAAACTATCCTTAGCAGTCTTCCTACTTAACACTAGCGGGCTAATTTCTAGTAAGCTTCACAGCAGAAATTACTCTGGAGAAGGGATTTGAACAAGAGAAGACATTGGGCTTGCTTTGAATGGTAACTAGTGTATATTTTACCCATAGAGCCCTTACTCAAGCTAATACAGCAGCAAAAGAAACCATTACAAATAAATAGTCTGCCACCCTAAATCCTGAGTGGGAAAGATTTGCCACCAATGTATAAAATGCTCCAAGAGACATACAAGAAGTTGATATTCTGCATTACAAAAAAAGCAAGGCAAGGCCGTTCCAGACACAGTGGCTGGATAGGCTGCCCCTCCCCCACCATGCACAAGCTCAAGGCAGAATCCCACCCACACAATTAATCCTTTTTTCCTACCACCCAAAATATAATTTTGAATCTGTGTCTCTGTTTCTTTACCCATCCTAGTTTCTTGACCTTTGATCTGTCTACTCCCAAGTGTCTGGTGATATTTTTGTTCTTTTCCTCAGCGCTCCCTCCTAACCCAAATGATTCTGTCTCCTCCCTTCTGGCTCATCTTCTCTACTTACCCTTTTGTCGTGTGAACATGCCCACTCATGCCATGATGAATGGCAAGAGGCCACAGCCATGGTCTGCTATTCCCTTGGGCGGGTGGCTGCTTTCTCACAGGCTGCTCCCTGTGACATCTGCTTCAGGAGTTGATGTCAGAGATGGGTTGGAGGACTGGCAAGAGGAGAGACGGGTGAGCTAATGTCAGAGAAGTTGCCAGTTGCTAATCCTGTCCCCTGGTAACAGTGAGGTTGAGGACTTGGCAGCTCAGTCCAACTTCTGTCACTACACCCACACTCTATTCCCCTCACCCTTACTCCCACCACAAGGCCTAAATAAAAACATTTGGATGCCTGGCAGACTGAGCAATGTTTGTCTCCATTTGCACCACCACAGATTTTCAAAGATGAAAAATGTATGCCGCTGCAGCTCTGTACGGCATCTCTTTCTAGCCTGTGTTTAATTTTTCTCTCGCTCGGTTTTAATTCTGGGTTTCCAGGCTAACATTTGTGTCTTTTGAAAAAGTCGCAATGTGCGTTTTAGGGATTTTTCTGAAAACAGTAATTGATTTTTCCCACCCTTAACTCCTGGTTAACTAAATAGGTCTGCAGAAAACTCAAACGACCTGTTTCTTATTTACACTAAGACCCCTTTACACATAAGCTGGATGTACATTTTATTTAGTACCGCTTTAAAGCTCTATTACAATACTGCAGACAATTAAGGGAACCTTAGTGTAAAAAAAGGATCAGGGCCAAAAAGCTGAGGAATTTACTCAAGGTTTACTCAGTCCTTACTTATGCCCAGCCTTCCATTGATTTCAGTGGGAACTTACTGCAATAAGCACCAGGGAAACACCAATGGCTAGTTTTTGGAACTCTTGCTCACATTCCCCCTTCCCTCCCCAGGAGAAAATGTGGGCCCCTCACTACCATAAATTACACAGTCAAGTTTCCTGTATCTGAGGGGAATCACAGAGGGGAGTCACCTGGAGTACAATTAATGCATCTCACTCTAGGGAAAACCACTTTTGGGGTCATGGTATCTCCTGAGTAGTTATTCACATGACTAGCCCTGAAGAGACTGAGTCCCAATCTAACCCTGAATAAAAGCTGACAAAGGCCTTCAGGATTTGACTCAAAGAGTAGTATTTCCACACTTGGGATGGTTAGAATGTCCCCATGAAGTTCAGTCCTCTATAGATAGAAAAGGCAAAGCTTCATTTAGAACTTTGCTTGAGTCAGAGTCACTAAAGCCACAGTGGTGGCGGCAGTGTTCTAGGATTCATCAACTCTGCTGGGTTTTTTTGCATGTTAACCCTGTTCTTTGGAGCCTTCAAGCCTTCAGAGGTTCAATAAATATTCCTTTTCAGTTCCTCACTTGTACCACAGCTTGTCAAACCCCAAAACAGATTACTCAGTGCTGATATCAAACTCCCCTGGAAAGCAGCAGGCTCAATACTTTAGTTTGTTCCTGACAGGCCTTTGGCAGTGGGAGGGTTTTTTCCCAGCTAGGTGGAAAAAACAGCCTTTCACATTTTAGAACGGTTCCCTGACACATATGGTCATGTGCTCACCATCTCATGTACACATTAGATAGCTGCCTATCATTTTTATATACTTTTTCTGGAGTCAGGGCCAAATTAAGGCAATTCAGAGGCCAAGCCATACCCCTTATTTGGAGGGATGAAGGCAGGCTGCCCCCTTCCTCTTCCATGAAGGAAGGGGCAGTGGTATAAGGTGTCCTCTCCTCAGAGGCTAGGTCTAGACTGCAACATTTTTGCAGAAAAGATACACAAAATGTGCTCTGCATTTTGCGTAGCTTTTTCTGCCTTTTTTTTCCTAGAAGAGGCTTTTCTGCCATTTGGCTCGGTCAAGATGGAGCCAAATGGTGGAAAAGCCTCCTCTTTCTGCAGAACCCTTATACCTCATGAAATGAAGTCTACCGGGCTCCCTGAAAGAGCACATTTGCTCTTCTGCCAAAAAAAAAAAAAAAGCGGAAGAGCAAATGCGTTCCTTGGATGCAGTGGGGTTTTTGTGGGATAGCGTAGTCTAGACATAGCCAGACATGTCAGGCAGTCTCCTTTCCCTTGGTGACTAGCAAGGTCAGTAATAGGAGTGTCCTTTCTCCTACCAGAGAAGCACCATTAAAGACAGGGCCCCATCCTTTGTACTTAACTAGGACCCAAGGATTACTTGCTTGGGTAAGTAAATGTGCTTGTCCTCTTGTACTTTTCTCCTCAGGCCACACAAAGCCTTTGGCTGGGGTAACATCACTGGAGCTCCCAAGACCAGAAGGCTTTGGAGTCAACATTCTGCTAAGATGTTTGGGGCAGTGCACACTCTCAGGCAGTCTGCACACTGGGGCAAACATCATTGCACTGAACGCAAGCAAGCCCCATTTTCAGTGTTTCCATCACCATCACTAGGACTCAATGAAAACGCATATGCTGCATAGTCATATGACTTGGAAAGTTAAGGTCTATAGCCCCTTAATGCAATCTTAGCTAAGAGCTGCACAAAAGTAAGGAGCACAAGGAGTTTCAGTCTGTTTCTTCTCCCTTCGCTCAGTCTGGCTCACTTTGCATATCCCTTAGTATAAAAAAAATAATCAAATAAATCCTCTGTTGCTCTTCTGTGTAACTTGCCACGTAAGGTGCTTGGAAACACCTTATCTGTAGGTGCTTGCTACATCCTATAACTGATATACATTTCTTGAAATACCAGAGAAATGGTAGAGCCCTCCCTGCTTCAAGAGTCGTGACTTCTCCAGAAGTTTCATGAGGAATCCTGAGGGGAAAAAGTTTGGTTTTCAGCCAACACCAGCCTGGAGGATGCTGGGATGTGGGGAAGAGTTAGAAAGTTTCTCTAATGTCCAACCTAAACTTTCCTTGCTGCAATTTAAGCCCACTGCTTCTTGTCCTATCCTCAGAGGCCAAGGAGAACAATTTTTCCTCCCTCCCTCCTTGTAACACCCTTTTAGATACTTGAAAACTGCTATCATGTCCACCCCCTCAGTCTTCTCTTTTCTAAACTAAACAAGCTCAGTTTTTTCAGTCTTCCCTCATACATCAGGTTTTTGAGATCTCTAATCATTTTTGTTCCTCTTCTCTGGCCATCTCCAAATCTTTCTTGAAATGTGGTGCTCATAACTAGGCACAATACGCCAACTGAAGCCTCATCAGTGCAGAGTAGGGTAGAAGAATTGCTTCTTAAGTCTTGCTCATAACACTGTTAATGCGTCACTTCATCCAATGAAAATTGCTCCACTGACTTCAAATGTAGTTACAAACTGTAAGTTAGAGGAGAGCCAGGACCTCAGGTTTTACTCAGATATTATTCAGGCTCTGCTAGGCAAACTTCAAAGGGCAAACCTTTCCCTACATCCCACAAGAGCACTGCTCCATAGAATGACCTCAGTGAGCAAAGGCTGGACATGCTAAAGAAGGCCTCTGGACTTGACCCTTGAGCAGCAAGGAATAGTTTCATCTGCTAGGAAATTTTTCTCCAGATGTCATTAGCTCTTTCATAGGGCTTTGCACAGGTGCACAAGAGGGAAACAAAGTACGAGGAACCAAGCCCTCACGTAAAGGGCTGAAAGAAAGTACGGTCTATCCTCCTCCTAGCCTCCATATAGATAAGCAGCAGCTACCAGTCAGAGGGCAGCACACACTACATACTTTTAAGGCATGCAGCAGGAGCATGCTTCTGCCCCACCCCCCAAGTAGCTGGTGTTTGGAATTCATGCTTCTCCCCTGGCCCTTCAAACACCCATACACAAGCCAGATCCTCTCTTTTATCTATAAGTCACCTGACCCACATACCTAGGAAAGTGAAAGTCTAGTTAGCTCCTACAAACTGGGTTCATCATTTGGAAGAGGAGTATATGTGGCCAGTGAATACTGACCTGTTTGAAAGGAGTAAAAAAAGGCCAAGGAAACCGATAGGCCTTCACTGCAGTTCTTAAGGCCAGAGCATATATGCATCATGTACAAAATATCATCCCGTTGCTTATTATTCCCAGGGCAGTCCCACTGATTCCCTGTCAGCTTAGGCTCGGAATAGATAATAATGGCAATGTTCTTTCTCCTAACGTGTTTTAAAGCAGCATCGGGCAACCTGCAGCTCATTGGAGCTTTGTGCGGCCCACAGGACGTTTCGTTTTCCATTGCCCACACGCAGTTTCCATCCACATAATTTTTTTCCTACCAGTATTGCTAAAGCGACACACATATAAAGCAAAGTGATAGAAATGTAGCCGTGTTAGTCTGGGGTAGTTGAAGCAAAATGCAGGACAATGTAGCACTTTAAAGACTAACAAGATGGTTTATTAGATGATGAGCTTTCGTGGGCCAGACCCACTTCCTCAGATCAAATAGTGGAAGAAAGTAGTCACAACCATATATACCAAAGGATACAATTTAAAAAAATGAACAAATATGAAAAGGACAAATCACATTGCAGAACAGAAGGAGGATGCGGGGGGGTGGGAAGGGGGAGGAAGGAAGGTAAGTGTCTGTGAATTGCTGATATTAAAGGTAGGGAGAGTGGGATGTTTGTGAGTTAATGGTATTACAGGTGATAATTGGGGAAACTGTCTTGATAATGGGTGAGAAAGTTCAAAGACTTGTTAAGTCCCTGGTGGTAAGTGTCGAATTTTAACATGAATGACAGTTCAGAGGATTCCCTTTCAAGTGCAGATGTAAAAGGTCTTTGTAGCAGAATGCAGGTGGCTAAGTCATTTAGAGAGTGTCCTTTCTGGTTAAAGTGGCAAGAAACTGTTTTCTCTTTGTGATCTTGTCTAATATCTGTTTTGTGGGCATTAATCCTTTGGCGAAGTGTCTGAGATGTTTGTCCAATGTACATAGCAGACGGACACTTTCGGCACATGATAGCGTAGATTATATTTCTGGATGCGCAGGAATATGTGTTCTTGATCTTATAACTCACTTGGTTAGGTCCAATAATGGTATCAGCAGAATGAATATGTGGACAAAGCTGGCAACGGGGTTTGTTGCAAGGGAAGGTACCAGGGTTGGTATTAGTGTGGTATGTCCTGTGGTGGTTGGTAAGAATCATCTTGAGGTTAGGTGGTTGTCTATAGGAGACTATGGGTCTGTCTCCCAGAGCCTCTTTGAGTATGGTATCCTGTTCCAATATAGGCTGTAGTTTCTTGATGATGTGTTGGACAGGTTTAAGTTGGGGGTTGTAGGTGATGACAAGTGGTGTTCTATTGTTGGTTTTCTTGGGTCTGTCTTGAAGTAGATGGTTTCTAGGTATTCGTCTGGCTCTTTCAATTTGCTTTTTTGTTTCTATGGGTGGGTAGTTGAGATTTATAAATGCTTGGTAGAGATCCTGAAGCTTCTGGTCTCTGTCAGTGGGGTTAGAGCAGATGCGGTTGTATCGAAGGGCTTGGCTATAGACGATGGATCGTGTGGTGTGTTCTGGATGGGAGCTGGATGCATGTAGGTAACTGTATGAGTCAGTGGGTTTTCTGTAGAGAGTGGTGTCTAATTTTCCATTGTTGATTTGTACGGTGGTGTCCAGGAAGTGGATCTCTCGTGTAGAATGGTCCAGGCTGAGGTTGATGGTGGGGTGTAGGTTGTTGAAATCTCTGTGGAATATCTCCAGTGTTTCTTGGCCATGTGTCCAGATCATAAAGATGTCATCGATGTACCGTAGGTAGAGGAGGGGTGAAAGGGGACGGGAGTTGAGGAAACGTTGTTCTAGGTCAGCCATAAAGATGTTAGCATACTGTGGGGCCATGCGTGTACCCATGGCTGTGCCGCTGATCTGGAGGTATAAGTTGTTCTCAAACCGGAAATAATTGTGGGTGAGAACAAAGTTACATAGGTCTGCTATCAGGTTGGCAGTAGTGTCCTCTGGGATAGTGTTTCTAATTGCTTGTAATCCGTCTTCATGTGGGATGTTGGTATATAGAGCTTCTACATCCATGGTGGCAAGGATGGTATTATTGGGGAGGTTATCGATGTTTTGTAATTTCCTTAGGAAGTCAGTAGTGTCTCGGAGATAGCTGGGGGTATTGGTTACGAAGGGTTTGAGAAGAGTGTCTACATAGCTGGATAGACCAGTAGTGAGCGTGCCAATACCAGAGATGATGGGACGTCCGGGGTGCCCAGGTTTATGGATCTTGGGAAGTAGATAGAACAATCCTGGTCGGGGGTCAGAAGGTGATTCTGTGAGGATTTGTTCCCGAGTAGCTGTGGGGAGGCTTTTAAGGAGACAGTGTAGTTTCTTTTGGTAGTCCAAGGTGGGATCAGAGGGGAGAGGTTTGTAAAATGTGGTGTTCGAGAGTTGTCTGGTTGCCTCCTGGTTATAGTCGGCCTTATTCATAATGACCACAGCACCCCCTTTGTCAGCTGGTTTGATTACAATGTCCAGGTTGTTTTTGAGACTCTGGATGGCATGGTGTTCAGCGCGGCTAAGATTGTGTGTCGCTTGTTGTCGTTTGTGAATAATGTCAGTCTGTGCGTTGTTGCGGAAGCTGTGTATATAGAAATCCAGATTGTAATTCCGACCGTCAGGGGGAGTCCATATAGAATTATTTTTCCTTTGGTGTTGGTAGGGGGGATCTGGTAGATCAGATTGATGTTCAGTGGTGGTTTGGAAATATTCTCGGAGACGGAGGCGGCGAAAAAAAGCCTCAAGGTCACCACAAAATTGTATCCAGTTTGTGGGGGACGTGGGGCAGAAAGAGAGACCCCGGGGTCTCACCAGGGACTTAACAAGTCTTTGAACTTTCTCACCCATTATCAAGACAGTTTCCCCAATTATCACCTGTAATACCATTAACTCACAAACATCCCACTCTCCCTACCTTTAATATCAGCAATTCACAGACACTTACCTTCCTTCCTCCCCCTTCCCACCCCCCCGCATCCTCCTTCTGTTCTGCAATGTGATTTGTCCTTTTCATATTTGTTCATTTTTTTAAATTGTATCCTTTGGTATATATGGTTGTGACTACTTTCTTCCACTATTTGATCTGAGGAAGTGGGTCTGGCCCACGAAAGCTCATCATCTAATAAACCATCTTGTTAGTCTTTAAAGTGCTACATTGTCCTGCATTTTGCTTCATATAAAGCAAAGGCACATTAAGTGAGGTTGCATACAACACTGACTGTGAGAGCTGTGCATTCCCTCCACGTTCAAAGTGCTGCTAAGGTTCAGGCAGCAAATTCTAGATATGCAAGCACAGTTAGCAAAACCATCCTATCAAAGGAGACTCTCTTGGTTACAACAACCTTCTGGCTCTCCGAATTGCAGGCAGGCCACTCGTGTGGCCTAAGTTGCCCATTGCTGGTTTACAGCGTGGTTCTGCTGTGACAGAGTAAAATGGGCCTGTTATGTTAGAAATGAAGGCCAAAAACAGTGTTACTGTTTTTTACTCCTGCTACCACTGCAAAGGAAACACAGACTTAGAAGATAGAGCTGGATTCTATTCTGGTTCATTCACCACAGATTTTTCTGACTAAGTTCCAACAGCAGGGCCAAATGTCGTGCCCTCAATTACACCCACATATTCCCTGTTGTCTTCAACAGAGTTAGAGCATGGTGTACTGAGCATCGACTTTGGCCTGAAGAATCTCAATTTACAAACCAGGGGGGGGAGTGAAGTAAGAGGGGGCAGTGGGAGAAAATCTGGTTTTCAGATCCTGGGTTGAATGCACCAGGCTGAAAGTTAGAGCAAAACATCTTAGTCATCATAAACTGAGCGGATTTGATACGGTTTAAAAAAAAAAAAGACAATTAACATGGAATTCCACAGTCATTCGAACAGTATGTTCACACTGCAATGGGAGGCGTGGTTACAGCGTAGACCTGTGCTTGATTTTTAAACAATGTAGCTAAATTAAAGCTAAGTGGTAGGGGCTTCCGCATGATCCAGTCACGTGAGTCTATACCTAGGGCCCCTGGCATGCTTTCACAGCCCATGCTGAAGCCCATTCCACCATGTCTTCACTAGAGTTTTTCCATTCACAACAACAAAGACACTCAGGTATGCCAACCTGGGCTGCCATCACACCTCCAGCTGCAGTGTAAACGTACCCTCAGAAAAATGATTGTACATTCAAATGCACTGCCGAAAGGGTCATGCGTTCCCTCAGGTTGCTGTCCCATCAAGCAACATATTCCCAGTAGAATGCCAGCTATGAAGCACAGTATTCTTTTCTGCTATTTACCCCATAGTGATTGGTAGGACTGCCTCAGAACTAAAAGCAGCAGTGACTCAGGCCCTAGACTATAGTCTGCTCTCTAAACTCTGCAATGTAAAAATAGTATTAAGGGAATAGAAGAAATCTATTTCCTATAGTTTTTCCTTCTGTAGGATTAACCTTTTGTTACAGAGCTAGGCAAAGTACTATTCATCCAGAAATTACAGAGAAATGAAGAAATTCTTACTGGTATCTCATCCGACAGATCGGGAAAATGAGCCCGTGTGTAGTGCCAGGGTTGTGAGGTTTGGGGCAAGCTTTCTGCATGTGTAGGAGTAGGGCAGAGCAGTCGATTGTCATTATTTTGGGAGGTATTTTAGATTAGACAACTGCAGTTGCCATTAAAGAGCAATGCGCCTTGTTCTGCTGATCCTGCAACTCTGAACAGCATGTGTATGCTGACTGCTGCCAGCAAAACAAGGGGTTCTTCCAGAGGGCAATGCTGATCCAAAGGGCAAACTTTAAAAAAAAAATTACCATGGTATGTTCGTCCTAGGGGAACTTGAGCAACCAGGAGAGACTGGAGTTAGAAACGTGGGTGGATGCTTTACAGCCCACAGACATTTCTAAATCCAAACAACTTCCTGAGGAAGTGAGGCAGGGAAGGGACTTTCTCATGCTGTGTTCTTTCCCAGCTATTCACATCCTTGTGCACCCTTCATGCCACAGAAATATAGTCAGTTGTCACTGATGAAAGCTTTTTAATCGGTCAATATACTCAACCTTTGGATTCACACACAGTTTATGGTGGATATCCCCCCTCTAAACATCAAGTATTACATTAATAAGTGGTAGAATTAGGGGTGATGTATGGAAGCTGTCTATATGCCTTCTGCACATTGAAAAGCATTCTGTTATCAACAGTACTTCAGACATGAACGGAGAAGTCATTTTAGAGTTATAGGAACCAGTACAAGACACTGTATAAAGGAACAGGTAGTCAAATTCTCCAAGCTTAGGTACTGAAAGTGAGCACCCAAACCTATAAAAAGCCTGCTTCTCAGAGGTCCTGAATGCTTACACCTCTCAATATATGTTCACTTTAAGTTTCTATCTTGAATTTTGGCCTAAATATATTATCAGTGACTAAGTTGGAAAAAAATACAATATGGCAACTGGATGAATAACTGGACTGACGCTGCCTTCATTTGACCCTTAGCTTGTAAGCTCTTTGATGCAGGGACAACCTTTTCATTGTGGATTTGTACAGCCCCTGGCACAGTGACAGCCTGGGGCTCCTAGGAGCTACCACAGTACATATTATAAATAAAAGAGCAAATCGCTTTTGTCAGTGATATCCAAAAATCTAGATGGTGTGAGGTCTCTTTGTGATAGACAGCTGAAATAAAAAACAGTGAGAAGACCATAGGAAAGGTAGTAAAACAAAAGGCAAAAGAAAATGATTCAATTTTAAAAAAAACACAGCAGGAAGAACAGATCACTGGCTATGCAACCTTTTGAAACTTTTGGCTCTGTTAGAGAATGGCAATGAAAGGTTCTGCCATCTGATTACTATTCCATAGTCCTATGTGAAAGTACAGGCAGTCCCCAGGTTACGTACAAGATAGGGACTGTAGGTTTGTTCTTAAGTTGAATCTGTATGTAAGTCGGAACTGGTGTCCAGATTCAGCCTCTGCTGAAACTGATCAGTTTCAACAGCGGCTATATCTGGATGCCAGTTCTGACTTACATACAGATTCAACTTAAGAACCCCAGGCATCGCTGAAACTGATCAGCAGCTGATTCCAGGAAGCCCGGGGTAGGGGCTTCCTGTAGTCAGCCACTGGTCAGTTTCAGCAGCGGCTGACTTGGGGATGCCTGGGGCAGAGCAGCTGGAGTGCTGCTGGGTTGGTCCAGTAGCGCCGCCGCTCCTCGGCGCTACTAGACCAACCCAGCAGCACCCAAGCTGCTCTGCCCCAGGCGTCCTGATTCAGCCGCTGCTGAAACTGACCAGCAGTGGCTGAATCAGGACGCCTGGGGCAGAGCAGCTGGGGTGCTGCCGGGTTGGTCCAGAAGCGCCCAGAGCGGTGCTACGGGACCAACCAGCAGCACCCCAGCTGCTGTACCACAGGCGTCCGGAGCAAAGCCGCAGAGCACGGGGGCAGCAGGACAGCCCAGACGCGCCGTGGCTGTCCTGCTGCCCTCGGGCTCCGCTCTGCTTTGCTCCCCATCTCCCTGGTCTGCAGACCAGGGGGACGGGGAGCAAAGCGGCGGAACACGTGGGCAGCGGACAGCTCAGACGCGTCTGGGCTGTCCGCTGCCCGCGTGCTCCGCCGCTTTGCTTCCTCTCCCTGGTCTTCTGGAGACCAGGGAGACGGTCCCGTTCGTAACTGCGGATCCGACATAAGTCGGATCCGCGTAACTCGGGGACTGCCTGTATTGGAAGTCTCAGCCCAGGTTCTAGGGGATAGGTTTCAACATCACAACCCTCATCCCTCAAACACAACCACAGTTGACATTAACTGGTATGAGTAAGATACTGATATTATGTGTGTGTCCGAAGAGCTGCGAACATTTTAAAAACATCAATTAAAGCTCACAGCATCCCTGTGAAATTGATTACTTCCATTTTACAGATGGAGAAACTAAGGCACAGAGCTGCTGGACAGATATTGAGGGTTAAGAAAAGAGCTGGGGTTATTAGGTCTACCCTGCAATAAAACACATGCAGACACTTGGTGTCAAATGACAAGGGCTCATAAGACTCAGATTATGGGGTGACTTTATTGTGGTGTAGATGTTCAGGCTCAGATTGGAGCTTAGCCTCTGGCACCCTCTGTCCTCCTGGGGTCCTAGACCGGGGGCTTCAGCCCAAACCCAGCAGTTACAGAATATAGAAAGGGAAGTGCTTTTATTGTATTAAAGAGCAAACAGTAACACTGCTCTGAAACAATATCTCTTCATTATAGACTTTGTTACATTGTTTACTTTGTCACCATTGATTTACAAACTGTTCTTCTGTCTGTTTTGTAGTCTTTCAAAGGATAATCCATACATAAATCCTTTACACTCCATAATATTTTGTGAGCGCCCAATAGGTATGGTCTCTCATATCTTTCCAGTGAGGTCGCAACTTCTCTCTGTGAAAGTATCACTGTCACACCAAATTGACCTTCACACACCCAGCAGCTGTAAAGCAACACTTCTTATGAGGTTAATGCAGAAAGCTCCTTTAATAATATTCTAGGAAATTTTTAGGTGGTATAGATTTCAACTGCAAAGTTAGTTCAGCTCATACAAACAAACAAGAGGAGAAAGGCCAGCTTGTTCCAGCGGAGGGTCATAATTTATCTCCCCAGCTTCTAACATGCAATCACATACAGGTGTCCAGAGATTTGTCTTATCAAGGATTGAAACTATTGCTTCTTGCAGAGCAGAATTAGCAAATATTTATTTTTGGTGCAGGGTCCAGGAAGCTGGAGGGAGGAGGAGGGAGAAAAGGCAGAAAATATACTTTGTCCAAAAACCTAGTTTCCCTCTCTCCTCCATCTGAACAAGCCACTGTAAAATGTGACAATCCAGAGAAAACTAACAGATCACTTTTCCAATACAGGCTGCTTAATATAACATTTAACACCATTTACTGGATACTTTTAAAAAAAAATCAGCACTTATAATTATGTCCGTTTTATGAATCTTCAAGACTTTGTATATGAAGATCAGATATTGATAAGGATAACAAGAACACCCACAATTACCTTTGTAAGTGGAATGAGACACCATACTTCAGGCCATAAATCAACTAGCTGGCAGCACTTTGGAAAGAAGATTCCACTAGGGGCATGTTATTTAATAATTGTTCAAACTAGTGTTTCTTGCACCTTCCTGGAAGCAATGGGGACAATTGATTTAATGTGGTCTGGTAGTTCATATGTTCTGATGTTTCAGACTGGTGTGTACTTGCAGAATGGTGAATGTAATTAGCTGCTAGGGTCTTTTTGCTATACCAATATATGTAGTCTACTATATTTGATAGAGTTTGCTGTCTGACCAAGAACTCCTCTTAAATGGTAAAAGCTAGGACCACTAAATTCGGTATACAACTTCCTCTTATTACTTAAAGCAATGTAAGGGATTGGTTACGCCAGAAAAATGGGATGTGCCTGGAATAGGATTGCTTCTCATGAAGCCAAAAGAGGCAGATTCACCAAAGCAAGTACAAACCTCACAGTTGACATTATTGAGCAATGGTTGAAAGAGCAGGAAAAATAGGATCAACTGGAGTAGGATTGCTTCTCAAGACAATAAACCTTACAGAAAAGAGATAAAATGGAGAAATTTGGAGTAATGCTCTGCTTTGGCACTACTGAGCAATGCCAGGACTAGCAGATTTACCTAAATATAACAATTAGTGCTTGATTTGTTCTGATATTTTAATTCAATCAGACACTCAATATTTGCATTACAGCCTCAATCTCTAAATAAAATGTGTTTCCAGTTTAAGTGAAATAGAAGAAAGAAGATCTAGGGCTTTGCTCCAAAATTGAGATCTTGCTTCAGATTTCCCACAGATTCCAGGTGTTTAGATCCTGGCGTTTGGTTTGGTGCCATCTCTCATTTTCAGGTTTTGGTGTTTATTTTTTGGACAGAATCAGCTGGGTATTTTTTCCAAGGGGACTAATTAAAAAAATATGAAGGCAAGAGCAGGAAAAAGCTATTTGGCTTATCTTGTTCACTTCCTAAAGTCCAAACACTTTTTTAAAAAAAGCCATATCACACCTACACACACACACCCTGTTTTCCTGCATTGAGGAGGGGAGAGTCTAGACAAGGCTCTTACAATTTTTGCTGACAATAGGTTCCAGATACTTTGTGAATGAGTTTAGATATGCTAGAAACATTTCAGTGTGGTTATTGGTTTATTTGGGTTATCTTTCTTGAAGCCCATTAACTACCACAGTGCCTTTTCTTATGTGTTCATTTTTTTCAATTGTATCCTTTGGTATATATGGTTGTGACAATTTTCTTCCATTACTTGATCTGAGGAAGTGGGTCTGGCCCACGAAAGCTCATCACCTAATAAACCATCTTGTTAGTCTTTAAAGTGCTACATAGTCCTGTTTTTTAAGTGAACGGTTGACAGGCTAACCTGAAGTTTTTGACAGCCTGCCTTATGGACTTCTAGCTTCCCTTTCTTGGGTAGATCATCTGAATTTAGGTCTCTTGCTCTAGATGTTTGTGGCAGTTTCAAGGCTCTGTCCAATTATTCTTCCCCTACTCCATTCTCTGGTTCCCATCTTGCTCTCTTGCAGGCTCTCCGGATAACTATAATCAGCGGATTGGGAGGATGGAGGTAAGCAAACAAACTATCCACTCTGGCAGCATTTTTTTACAGTGACTTTTTTGGCCCCTGAAAGGTGGTATAGTAAGACACAGCACTTGCCACAGATTACCTCACCTCATACTAGAGGGAATTTATTTACCATTCGTTCCCATTCCATCCATGGCTGTCCCTACTGAGACTGCTTGTAGTACTATATACCCTTAGTTTTAGTGACATAAACACCTGCTTATGGGAAAATGGCATAAACCCTCAACTTATTTCATGTACAATAAATGGAGTGTAAGCAAGTAGTCGCTCCCCCTCCCCACCTTGCTGCCTCTGTATCAGAGATGGGGAGCGCGTGGGGAACAGGAGCCACTGCTGCAGGGGGGTGTCTCCTTGGTGCCGCCTAATCCCCACCTCCCTTTGATGCTGCCTCTATTAGGGCTGTCTGCGAACAGGGCTGCTGCCAAAGCAGCCTCTGCTCATAGTCATCCCAAGTTGCTGCAGACAGGGGCTGCTTCATTGGGGGGGGGGGGGTCAACTCCCCACTGGACCCTGTGGACAGGGTCTGCTGGACCCAGCGTGAACTGGGACTGAGCAAGCCTGGCTCAGTTGCAGCTCTCGCCAGTCTGGGACCACTGCGGCTCTGCATTTTAAATGTAGTTAGAGCCATCTGGCTCTTACTACATTTAAAGTGCAGAGCCTCAGCAGTCCCAGCTCTGTCCTGGGACCTATCCCCACTGTGGCTCTGCAGTTGAAATGTAGTAGGAGCTGGCACTACATGATTAGTCAACTACCCAGCTCTTAACATCCTTAGTACAATATCAAAAAAGCCATTAGATTCTAATGACTTGATTATGCCTGACCTATGCTCTGTTTGTTGGGTAAATCTATTAAGCCCTTTTTCATACATTTCAGCATATCATGCTTTCAGAATGGGAAGAAATCCTGAACAGACAAAAAGATGGTCCTAGTGGATGGTGTTTCCCACACAACTGAAATAAACAAGACTGAAGAACCCACAAGAAATCTCAATTCTAGAGAGTTTCTGGATCAGTTCTCAAAACTGTCTAGATAAACATGAGAATTGTTGGAGGATTATTCATGAACATTGGCTCTGCATTGTTAGCAGCTAACTTGTTTTGGCCCATAAAACAAGCAAATATATGGCTAGAAGACAGAATAAGATAAGGCATATGGATTAGAAGATGCAGGGTTTTTTATTTTTAACCTAACAGCCAGAATGCCAGACTGTGAGTTGCAGAGCCTGCATGGAACATTCCTGTTAGGCTCTCTTGTGTGTAAGGACAGACCACAGTTCATTTCATCATAACTTACTGAGGGAAAGCAGAGATAGGATCAAAACAGATCAACCTGATTCAGACTTGGTGCTCTTTAAAAAAGCCCCAAGTTCTACAGTATGACCCTCTCTGCATCCTAGTGCTTAACTTGCCCAACCACCAACACATTTTAGAAAAGCCTCGGAAACACCTTCAGACCACACTGCCTTTTTAGGCCAGGTTCAGATCAGCAAAATGTAAATCACGGTAGTGGTCTCTTGATAACTTCAAAATAGCTGAAGAACATTCTCTGAAAGCTTGTAAAACAAAACAATCTGCCACACCACATCCTGGCACACTTTGAAGGCCAAGTTGCATAACAATAGAAAGAGAGGTTGCAATAGAAAGACTGACCCAATCTTAACTACTGTACAGTGGGAGTTACTGCCCGATTGGACCACATAACTTTTAATTTTTGTTTTTTATTCCTCCTAACTTGAGCCACAGTGCCCATCCATCTCTAAATGTTGACAGTTTAACCTGCCACAAATCCCCCTGACTAGCTTTCTGTCTTTTCCATTTTTTGTTTTAATTTCCCTTGTGGATTTGTAATCCGCTCTCAGACCATTAATATATTTCAGAGGCAAATCCTTTCCAGTGTATAGCTCACAACCCTTTTAACCTCTCCCCTATATTTACCCCCATGATTTTTAATCCTATAATGTCCATTTTGCCCTGCTAACACCATTGGTATTTACCTAAAACCTCACTTTCTGCAGACTCGGGCATCTGAACATGGACTTTACTGAGTAACCAGGATATAGTGCGTGCGCGCGCACATACCCCCCTTCCCCCCGCCAAGAAAGCTCTTCCTGGCTCCTATGAAAAGAGAGCAGGAATCAAAACCAGTCTGAGTAGGACATTTGGACCTTTGTTCTTGGGGAAACAGACTGATTTTGTTCTATACAACACCAAGCATAATATTAGTGCTTAATAAATTAATAATAACTGTATGTGCTTTGTTTCCTATTTAATTCCATTCCCTATGGTCTCTGCTTAAGTAACAAAAGTTATTATAGACTGAATACTCAAGGGGTTCCTCATAACACCTCAATAGGCAGGAGACTGCGTACCAGTTCCACAGGCCCATGCTAACCTGACATTTATGAAATCTCACTTACCGATCTAGAAGCAGGGTATACTATCCACTGCACATCATGGAGTCAACTAACCCACTTCAGCTGGGCCAAATTAACTCTCCTGTGGTTCTAGGGCTATTAGACTTTGTGGGGTGGCTGCAGTTTGGAGTGAAGGTTTGGACTCAGGGGTGGGGCAAAGGACTGGAGTGTGAAAGAGGATGCAGCTCCAGCTAGGGGAGATGGGTTCTAAGGTAGGGCCAGCAATGGGACAGAGGGCTGAGGTGCAGGCAGGGGAGCAGCGTCTGAGAGGGAGTTTGGGTGTAGGAGGGGCTCTGGGCTGAGGTAGGGGGTTGGGGTGCAGGAGGAAATGTGGGGTATATGCTTCAGCTGGGGGAGGATGGGCTCTAGAGTAGGGCCAGAGATGGGACAGAGGGTTGGGGTGGAGGTGGGGGTGCAATGTCTGAGAGAGAATTTGGGTGCAGGAGGGGGTGGGATATATGCTCCAGCTTGGAAGTACTTACATATGGTGGTTCCTGGTCAGTGGCACAGTGGGACTAGGGCAGAACCCCTGGCTCCATGAGGTGGCCAGTATGTCCAGCTCCTAGGCAGAAGAGCCAAGCCACTCTGTGCCATGCATGCTGCCATTGTCCATAGTTGCCACCCCCATAGCTCCCACTGGTCATCGTTCCAGCCAATGGGAGGTACAGAGCAGGGTCTGTGCACAGAGATTCCCTGAATACCCCTGGCCTAGAGACCACAGGGGCATAATGGTGAGCTGCCTCTTGTGGTTCCAGCCCTGTGTGGGGCTGCTGAAGCTCAGGAACCATTGTGCAGTACTGCGGGCTGGATGAAAAGCAGCAGCAGGTCACATCTGCCCCTTGAGGTTCTGGGCTGCAGCCCCAAAAGCCCCTGCATCAATCTGGCCTACACTTCAGTGGGAGTTGTGTGAATGCAATCAAAATGATAACCAAGCCAAAGGCCCATTAGTCAAGCATCGACAATAAAAATAATAATAAAAAAACAAAACCAACAACAACTAAGGCACCTAGACCAAATATATACATGTCCACAGGGACAACAGTATGATCCAGAAAGCCTGAATTAGGTGCCAGGACTCCTATAATAAACAGGGAGAGATAGGTACCAAAATGCAATCCACAAAAGCATGCATGCTAGACCAGGAGCCTGGTAAGTGGGCCATAGGAGCTAGAGGGGCCTTCCACTGCTAGCAACCCAAGAAAGGAGTTCCCATTTGTGAATCAAGTGGCTGAGAAGCCCATGTCATTTACTGACAGAATGAGCTAGGTGCCGGTCTCAAAATGGAAGTGAGGTAGATGTCCTCATTAGACCTTTTATCCTAGAGCAGTGGTTCCCAACCTGTGGTCTGTAGGCCCCTGGTGGTCTGTGACAGTACTGCAGGGGGTCCATGGACAGTTTAAGGTGGGCCCAATCCTTACTCCCTCCCCCTTTTATTTTCCTTTTCCCTTGGAGGGGGAAGGGAGAGGGTCCACAAAATTTTAATAGATTAAAAAGGGGTCCAAATGCTCAAATAGTTTGGAAACCACTGTCCTAGAAGTTAGAGCACTCACCTAAGATATAGAAGGCCCATGTTCATTTCCTCCCTCTGGCTGACAGGAAAGAAAGGTTTTGAGGATCTCCCAAGAGCACTCAAGCAATTAAGCAATAGAATATTCTGATATGGGCTGACTCCCTCCCATTGAAGGTATTTAATCGTGTATCATTAAAGAGTCTCTGGACCAGAGAAGGAGGGTGAGGTTGACTTTATAATCTGGGGGGGTTAGGACACAGAGGTAGGACAACCAGGGCCAATCCCACGGCTCCAATGATTCATTAATTACAACCTGTATCATCTGCTTTGCTTTTACTGTCTTTTTGCTAATGACAGTTTTACCCTACTCACCCCATAAATGTGTCATTCTTGACTATGCTCATGAGTGAATTGTTTTCATATTCACGTTCTCATCAGTTATTCACTTTTTAAAATGTTTGACACATCCTCTGACCCATGCAATACTAGAGTGATGTGACTGGTAGGCCAAATAACAGGTTATCAAGAGATTTGGATTCTGGTCCCAACTTTGCCACTGACGTACATGTATGACTTTCACTCATCACTGTTCCCCTCTCTGTCTCTCTCATCTGGTTAGTAAGCGCTAGCACAATGGGACTTGAGTTTTGGCTGGAGCTTCTAGGTATTCACTCTAATACAAGTAGTAATGACAAATATTTCTAAGTTCTTCATTTGCATTTTAATTAATTCCTCTGACCCAATGGAAGTCCTGTGTTTCATGGGCAAATATAATTAGATTTTCCTCCCCTGTCATGGGAGTTGCATGGCAATTTCCTAAGGGTGGGTTATTGTCTGTTTTGCCCACATGCTGGCTGTTTGTAAACCAAAATGTGCAGCGTTTGTACAGTTCCAGGGGAGGAAAACAAAGGTCAAACTGGGCTGCTGCATTTCCATATCAACAGGTCTCTGCTGGTGTTACCGAGCATAATTTCTTGCCCTTAGTGGCGGGGTTAGAACCTTGTTGCTGGCCTGAGGTATCACTGTCTTTAGTGGGTCTTCACATGAACTAAAACAATAATTCAAAGAGAAATGTGAAGTGGGCCATTCATCTCAATATGGGTATGTCTACACTTGCCCCCTAGTTCGAACTAGGGGGGGGAAAATGAAGCATACTGAAGTTGCTAATGAAGCACAGGATTTAAATATCCCACGCTTGATTAGCATATTTGCGGCCAGTCGCTATTTTAAAATGCCGGTAGTCCAAATTAACTCGTCGTGTGTAGACACGGTAGTCCGATCTAAAACTCTTCCCTTGAATTAACTGTTACTCCCACGCTTCATTAGCAACTTGGATATGCTTCATTTGCCTCCCTAGTTCGAGCTAAGGGGCAAGGGTAGACATACCCTATGATATTAGATCTGAAGTCTAATTAGTATAATTTAAATATCACTGCTAACGGAACATTACAGAAAATGAAAGTCATATATACAAGGACGGAGGACACGGTCTTGGGAACAAGTGACTGAAGAAGACAATGGATTTCCGGGTGACCAAGAGCTCTGGGTACAATGTTGTAGTCCAAAAGGCTACTGCAAATCCTTCAAAGTAAACAGGGATCTCTGCACTTGGCAGTGATGTAACCACTGCTGGCAAACCGTGTCCAGTTCTGGTATTCCTAATTCAATAAATACATCAATAAATTGAGAGGGTTCAGAGTAGAACCTTAAGAAAGATAAAGAGATTGGAAAACATGCCATAGTGAAAGGCTTAAGGACCTCAATCACTATAGTTTAAAAGTACCCACCTGGGAAACTGATATTTGATAACAGGGGGACTTTCAGTGAAGCAGACAGATATAACTGGAAGTTGAAAATAAATACATTTGGACTATAAATAAGGTGCAAATTTTTAAGTGACAGTATCTAGCCATTGGAACAATTTATTAAGGACTATAATGGATTCTTCATCACTGGTAATTTTTAAATATCAAAGATTGGATTCTCCCCTTCCCCCAAGACATGCTCTAATTGAAACATGAATTCATTCAGGTTAGTCCAATGGCCTGTCATATACAGAGAACAAGCAGTGTGAACCAATGCTCCCTCCTGGCTTTATTATTTATGGATCTATAACCACATCGCTAGTCATTTCATTGTAACATCCACTTATCACAAGATTACAGGTAGAGCCAGAAACTGTTTGTGGAGTTTGAGAATAGGACCTTCATTATTCTCTTTTCCCCAAATCTGACCCTCAATCTGCACAAACAGAAATACAAAAAAAAATGTAGGATAATTCTGGAAAATAATTTGACTTTCCAGTTACAGGAAAAATGGAACATTTCATTACATGAGAAACAACACTGCCCTCTAGTGACCACTGCAGCTATGTGCAAGAAAACACAATAATCTGTTTCAACACTTAACACTCCCTGCTTATTAAAAACATAGGACTCTGACATTTAAAGCTACACTTTACTCTCTTTATCAATGCATTTTTCCCTACTCGAGGAAAAGAGTCTTATGAAGGAATCAGATGATCAACTCAATCTGCATCACTAATCTTAAAATAGAAATCAGAGGGATTGAATGCTTTTCGCTGTTTTACCACAGCACATCTTTATTGACTTCAGCTAAATGACTGCTACTGTAGGCCCAGATTCAGGAAAGCATCCATACACTACTGATACACATGCTTAAATGCCATTGGAGTATGTGGGATTTAAATCTATCCTGAAAGTGAGGCGGCAGCTTGAGTGTCATCCTGCAAATGAATTGATTTAAGAATGAAGTTAAGTGGTTCCCTGAATCAAAACCGTACACTAGTAGGAAATAGATTCCTATTCCCAATATGAAAGGGGGAAAAGAGTGTAGTGAATTATAATGTACCCCCTGCGCCATGAAGATAGAAAATCTATCCTAGAAATGTATAAACAGTACCTCCCTTCACTGCTGAAGGAAATGCACTGTTAATAGGAATGAACTATTTATAGATTTTAAGGCCAGACCAGGACCATCGTGGTCATCTAGTTTTACCTAACTATGTTGTCTGGCTTTTTAAAAATCTCAGCTGAAAGCTGCATTCAGTAAAGAGGAAGAAAACCTGTTCTATTAGTGATCTTTATTCCTTAAAGATATCCTACAATGTAAGTATAACTGTTCATTATTTTATAGAGACATTACTATAGGCCACCCAGGCAGAGTAAATGGTTTGGATACACTGTTTTCACTAGATCTAGTAGTTAGAACAGGGACCGGTGACTCAGGATTCTTGGGTTGTAGACTCAACTTTGTCAGTGACTTGTGACTATGGGAATTCACATAACTTGCCTTTGCCTATTGCATATTGTAGACAAACCATGAAGAGCTCTATTACTAAGAATGGAGAAAAGAAGGCATCTCCCTGGGCAATCTAGGCTAGTTTACATAAATTGTAACAATGATACATCAGGGAAATAACATGACCTGTGAGGTTTTCTGTCACAGTCAATGACAGGTAAACAATGTAACTTAAGAAATGAAGTTCAATAAAAGAACAGTCTGTGTAAACAGATGAGGGTTAGGTGCACCTGACAATCCTGAGCTTCTTGTTTACTTAGTCTTCTGAAACTTTAAAATAAAGAACTATATGAGGCTCAAGTGATATCCACCCATTTGTACAGGAGTTGCAGCAAGGAGGCTTAATCAAGGGGGAAAATGTAAAGGGACACCATTTACATCACGAGCTAGGGAGAGGGGGAATGGTTAAACAATACAAAATAAAATTGAGCTTGCATGCTTGATACTAATGAATTCACTTAGATACCTTTGACTGGGAAACATTGTGCTGGTGGGTAGGTATTTTGTCTTCAGCAAAGCAATACAGGTGGTTGCAAATATATTTAGTAGCTAGTCCTCCAGCAACCTTGAAACCATCAGGGTGCTACAGTCCTGGTTGTACTCTCAAGGAAGGTGTTTCATCCGTACCTAGAGATGTACATTAAATGTTACTGTTACTGTCATTGTACATTAAATGTTCTGTAAGAGAAGCTAATTTTTGCCTGCTGATGAGACAGGCAACCCCATTTTGAGTTGCTTTGGACATTGCCACACCATCATTAAAAATGGAATAAAATGGACACATCAGTTCTGTTCCCGTCTCTTTAATGGCTTAGGAAATCCATCCCTTGCTTCCAATTAAGTCTAGAATTATAGAATACTAGAATTAGAAGGAACCTCAAAAGATCATCAAGTCCAGTCCCCCGCCCTCACCGCAAGGCCAAACACAGTCTAGACCAAACCCAATAGATATCTATCCAACCTGCTCTTAAATATCTCCTGTGATGGAGATTCCACAGCCTCCCTAGACAATTTATTCCAGTGTTTAACTACCCTGTCAGCAAGGAAGTTTTTCCTAATGTCCAACCTAAACCTCCCTTGCTGCAGATTAAGCTCATTGCTTCTTGTCCTATCACCAGAGGAAAACCATCCCCCCTTCCTTCTCCCTGAGACACCCTTTGAGATACCTGAAAACTGCTATCATGTCCCCTCTCAGTCTTCTCTTTCCCAAACTAAACAAGCCCAGTTCCTTCAGCTTTCCCTCACAGCTCATGCTTTCTAGACCTTTAATCATTTTTCTTGCTCTTCTACTAACAAACAATATTTCTCAGTCAGGGCTATTTGTACTCCTAGAAGACCTCTGAGTTCCCCTATGGGGTACATCAGCTCATCTAGATATTTGCCTAATGTTGGAACAGGCTACAGAAAAAGCACCAACAAAGCCAGTACAAACTAAATTTCACACCGTTACTTGTTTATATTACTCTATAGACTATACAAAATATTTTTATTCCAATTGATTTTATAATTATTGGATAAAAAGGGAAAGGAACCCATTTTTCTGTAATAGTGCGCAGTGTGTGTCATTTGTTTTTATATCTGATTCTGTAAGCAAGTAGTTTAAGTGAGATGAAACTTAGAGGTACATAAGATAAATCAGACTCTTGAGAGGGATATGGTAGTCTGGAAAGCTTGAGAGTCTCTGGTCTGAAGTTCTGGGTGACAGCAGAGAGTGTGGTAGAGGGAGAAGAGAGTTAATATGATTTTTATAATTATCTGGCATTGGGATAACATGGACCTTTGAAAATAACTGAAAAAAAGCCATATTTTTAGGTACAATTCCCTACCTGCCTGTGTCTTATTGTGTAGTGATCTTATGAGCTATTGTACAACAATAAGTATCAGGGAACTAAGAAATGTGCAGGAGAACATGCTTGTAATAAGACACATGCATAAGGAAAACATGTTATATAGTTTCAGCAAGACAATGAAGAATCTAAATGTTCTGCAGATACTGTACTGAAACTCTCTCTAGTGCATTTGTATGCAGTTATGCCAGCTACGTGTTGAATGCCAGTTCTCACATCATGAAGCTGCAGTTTATCAGGTACCTTGAATCTCTCTCCTGTACTCTGTCCGCTAGTCCAATCTCCTGGAACCATTTCTAACATGCCAAGCTCCTAAATGTCTTCTAGGCAGCAACGACGTACAAAGATACCCCCTACTTTTGAAATGCTTCTTTTAGACCCTCAAATCTGTCAGAAGAATGGAGTAGCTGTGCATCTCTGGACTGCTTCATACATCAGTTTTTCTGGGGTCTCTCAGCTGAAATGTAACAAAAAAGATCCTAAGGAAATGTTGGAGCCAGTTAAACAAGCTCTTTTCAGGAGTCTGGTGATTTGACATGCTAAGGTGCTACCCATGAAGTGAGCTATATAGATGACCAGTCAAACTGGTTACAAAGTAACTGGATAAATTGATGAAATGACAGGGAATTAATGCTTTGGTGGATAGTGTTGTGTAACGGTGTAACAGATACCTTATAAAACACATATAGCTTTGGCTGGCTTGAGAACTTTCCTCATCTATGGCTCATCTTCTGTCCTTGGAAGATCATTTAAATGGGTTGATTATCAGGGGTACTGGAACAATTTTTGTAGTGGGGGTGCTGGGAGCCCCTGAACCACATTGTAAATCCTGTATATAATGGAAACCGCTTAAGTAAGGGTTGCTGTAGCACCCCCACACTCCTGGTTCCAGTGCCTATGGTGATCAGTTTTCAAACACTTTTCTCTCTATCTCTCTCTCATGTTGAGGAACCCCAGTATCATTCCTCTCTGTGAAAGTTCTAAGCTTTGGTCTTCAGTTGTCAGGCATTGCCTTTAATTAGATCAAAGCCCCTGGATTTAAAGCAGTATATGGTAAATAGTGGCATTGTGTTTTTGCAAGTGAGGATAGGAGTAATTACTCCATAACCTTCCAGATACATATTTTGCATACAATTTCTTCTTTGATCTATCTAAAGTAGTGAATAGCTGTTGCTTTTTTATTAGAGTTGTTTTGCTTCCTCTACCAGACATCGAAGGCTTCAATTCCCACATAAGGGAACCAGCAAGCTATTTGTGAGTATTGTGTATAAATGATGATATGGCACAGTAGTCAGATAACTAATGTGTCTATGCACCTCTGTTAAAGAAGAATTACACAATGACTCGCCTGAGTGAGTATCATTTGTATAGCCTTATGCAACAAGCTACAATGTTTTCAGGAATAACAAAATATGCTTGTAATCTTACCAAATCTGAACCTTTCCTGCCCACCACACCAGTATTGCCACACATTCTGGGCAAGTAGTAACACTGCTAGTATAGAACAACAAAAGCTGCATTGACAATGTCTAAAAGTTGTTAACTACTGAATAAACCCTCCTTATTTGATAATTCTATCACTTTGGACCACCCATGGTACTCACTTAAGTCAATGGCAAGACTTTCATTGACTCAGGGCAGGCATGGGCAATACTTTTTGATGGGGGATAAGAATTTGGTAAGTGGCCAAGGGCTGCCCTCTTCCATGATATTAATGGAGGGAGTGTGAGGTCTGGAATGGAGGTTGGGTGCAGAAGGGAGCTAGGGATAGGAGGTTGGGATGCAGGAAAGAGTGTGGGATCCGGAGGGAGTTTAGGTGAGGAGGAGGTTGACGTCTGGGGTAGGGGATTGGGCTGCAGAGTCTGGGAGAGGGTAGAGGTGCAGGAGAGAATTCTAGCCAGGAGGAAGAGAGAAGGAAGGGGTGCAGGGTCTAGGACAGGGTTGTGACCTGGAGCAGAGGTGGAGATGTTTGGGTTTGACCTAGGGCAGAAGGGGGTTGTGACCTGGGGCAGGAGATTGGAGGTGCAGAAGATTTGGGTTGCAACCTGGGACAGGGTTGCAGGAGGGGTACAGAGGATGAGGAAGGGGAGAGAGGAGCTGGGATGCCAGTGGCAGACTCTGGCCAGGAGGTGCTTACCTAGATGGCTTCTGGCTAACAGCCCAGCAAGACCCTGAGGTAGGCTCCCTGCCCCCACATGCCACTCAGCTGCCTACACCAAAAGCATGGCCCAGGCAGTTCCCATTGGCCTGTTTCTGGCCAATGGGAGTCACAAGAGTGTGCTGGGGACAGGGACAGCACATGGAGCCCCCTCTCCTAGGCTGTGTCTAGACTGGCAAGTTTTTCCGGAAAAATCAGATGATTTTGCGGAAAAGCTTGCCAGCTGTCTACACTGGCCATTTGAATTTCCGCAAGAACACTGACGATCTCATATAAGATCGTCAGTGTTCTTGCGGAAATACTGTGCTGCTCCCGTTCGGGCAAAAGCCCTCTTGCGCAAATCATTTGCACAAGAGGGCCAGTGTAAACAGCACAGTACTGTTTTCCGCAAAAAAGCCCCAATCGTGAAAATGACAATAGGGGCTTTTTTGCGGAAAACTGCGTCTAGATTGGCCAGACGCTTTTCCACAAAAAGTGCTTTTGCGGAAAAGCATCCTGCCAATCTAGACGTGCTTTTCCAAAAATGCTTTTAACAGAAAACTTTTCAGTTAAAAGCATTTTCAGAAAATCATGCCAGTGTAGACATAGCCCGAGTGTGCAGAGAACACATAGCACCTGCAGCTGGCTGCTTTGAGTGGCATGCAGGGCATGGAAAGAAAGGATTGTGCCCAAGGCTTTTGCTGGGCTGTATATAACAGCTTGGCAGGCTGGATCCAGCCTGTGGGCCATATTCTCTCTCCCCCCCCCTGCCCCCCCCCCTGCCATTTAGGGTCTGACCCAAAGCCCATTGAAGCTAATGAGGGAGGCTTTCCCTCTGACCTTTGATTTAGGCCCTGAAATGGTGCAGAGATAGAGGCCTTTTTGCTCAATCCTGCCAGGTGATGGGCATCTTTAACTCTCCATTAAGTCAGTTGAATTGAGGGTGCTCAGCACCTACACTGCTTTATAGTTTCTGTCTACAGTTCTGTTCTGCAGTCCACTTACAAGATGGCTTAACTACCAAATTAATACTGGTTGTAAGAAGGTGGTGTATGAGAGTCACAGTTGATGAAGTGATTTCTCCCTCTCCCATCCCCCCTTATTTTGGCTGAAGAGGCTTCAGAAGAGTAATGTGGAAATCTCTAGTTCCCTTCCAAAGCCTTCCATTAAAACAGCTCATAAAAGCAGTGTCTGGAAGCTTTGGGAGACCTTTAAAAATTAAAATTTATCTTTTATTGAACACATGGGTTTGAAAGAATTCAGAAAATAATTAATCTGAAAATAATTAAAAATAAAAGAAGCCCAGTATGTGTTTCCAAGTTCTGGCTAATACTGAAAAAGCATTAGAAATTTTCAAAGGAAATTTACTGTGAACAGGTGTTAGAAATAATTAGAGACAAGAAAGTTTTGGCTATCAAACCAATTAATGAATTATGAATGTGCTCTCTTGGACTCCTCCTACCCCAGTCAACATATTTTTAAACTGCATGCATCTAAGTGAACACATTTTAAAAATACACGCATGCTTTGCAGACAGACAGGGAACTGTTATTTTGTGTGTTTTATTTTTGCCAGCAGCATATATTGTGTATATATATATATATATACACACACACACACACACACACACACACACACACACACAGAGCAAGAATTTTGGGAAGGCCCTTCTGACTGATTATTGTAAAAGGCTTCCAAGTATTTCCAAAATAATCCCAACTGGGCAGGTTGAGGCACCCAAAGGCTGAGACATCGCAACAGTCTTCATAAAAGCAGAAGACTAATTGAACACTGGTACACACTACAATGAATTCCTGCACCTCTGCAGGGTCCTATTGACTTAGGGGAGAGGCCAGATGGATACCCACCACACTCATTTGTTCCAGTGGATAATCAGGGTTTAGGACAATAATATCCCACAATGTTCTTACATTACTAGAGTCACATGTTTGGGACCATTCCCACAGAATAGCCTAGTAGTAATTTTCACAGTGGAGGAAGAAATATTTGTTTCCTATGCTTTAGTTTAAAAGCACGTGTGACAGAGCACGTATCTGGTGATTATTCATGGAATATGGCAAAAAGTCTCCAGACTTCTGATTCAAGTGCTCCTGGTGACTTTCTCTGTAGAGTTGGAGAAGCTGGGCCAGATTCATACTCATGTAAATCAAGATTGCTCTGTTGATCTGAATGGTAGTTTCAGCATCCTATGTAATCAAAACAAAGGGCTGCAGATGCTCTTCAAGTCCCACTGTCCTGTACACAGATCCTGAGTCAGATTTCACCTCCAACTCCCCAGTTCTACTAGCAGAGTGCCCAGCAATTTTAGTTTCATTAACTGTTGTTTTTTTTAAAATGCTGATGGCAAGATAAAATTTATTTGGTTTACAAACTCATATGATGGGCTCATGTTAGACTGGTCCTGCAGTGAATGCTGTTAAAATTCTCCCTGACTTCAAACAGGGTTTTCTAATGTGAAGAAAGCAGTTTTGAGTCCTTTGCATAGTAAGTGTCAATCAAGTTGCCATCAGCATTATGATTAAGCAGTGCAGAAAAAGAAACAGCTTTCATAGGCTAGAGCACTGTGTGATACCAAGTGTCAACAACAAGTCATCCCCACTCATTTATGTATTTGAGTTTCTCCCTTACTTAGGAAGTATCCATGTTTCACTCCCCCCCCCCCCCTTTTACTATTCCAGTTGAGAGTAATCTTCCTTCTATTTTACATTAGGTAAGTTGCCTGCCTACTTAAGGTTAAAAAGCTATTGCTCAAATAATAACTAGACTTCCTGGCGACTATAGCATTTATGGAGACAAGAGCAACAGAATGACCTGTAGGTAGCCAGGCACAAACAAAGCTGAACACTTTTTAGTCAACTAGTTACTTCACTGGAAAAAAATGCTGGTGGGGGGAGGAAAGGAGAGGGGTGACTTACCAGGGCAATTGCTTCTCCCAGAACTCCAAACATGTGCTACCACACCCAGTCTCAATCAAGGAGGCTTATTTTCATAACAGACGTTAACAAACACACTCTTAACCCCACCCTTGGCAACAGGCTTCTGGGCCATATCACCCAGGGATCTCCAACACTCCAACCTATCAGCTTTCCACCATCCCTCAACTCCTCTGCCTACCACCCCCTGCTTGGGTAGCTGCCACAGGCCTGCTTTTTCAGAACCCTTATCTCCAAGCTCTAGAGACCCATCACAAGCATTAGCTGTATTCCATCATCCACCTCAATCCTTCCACCTGCTTACTATCAGCCCTTTTTAGAGTCATATGTAGCTAAGCCCTCTTTAATTAGCTGGATTGGGCTCACCTGCTCCAGTCCTGGGGGGAGCTGGGTGCAGTTGATTCACAGAGAGCACCCAGCTAATGTGAGTTGAATTCAGCAGCTACTTTCAGAGAAATAAAAAATGAGGGCTTTTTTGGGGGTAAAAGTGGCAATATATAATTTAGCACTTTCTAAACTAACCATCTGAAACAAACTTTCATTTCAAAATGTTGTTTTCAGAATGCCATTTGAAAGGTTACATTCTATTGGAATGAGTATTTTTAGGATTTTTGTTTTGGTGGGAAAAAAATGAGCTGTTTTTAATTTCTTCCCCTAGAGGTTTTGGTTCAGCCACTCAACTGAAAAAAAAATCAGTTATTAGTTTGGCTCAAGTCCTTAAAGCAGTTAAACAAGAAGATTTCCCTCCCCATAAGCATAAACCTGCTCTAAAGCCCACTGAAGTAAATGGAAAGATTCTTGTTGACTTGAATGGACTTTAAATCAAGCCCTAGCTGTAGGTGCTGAGGGAATTAAGACTATCAAAAAGCCTAATAGGGATCTTCTGTGTAGTCTATTAGCTAAACCTTAGCTGAAAGATATTCACCTTGTATTTATTTACCTTGTAGCTTGCATGTAAAAATGAGCACATTTTTTTCTGATGTTCAAAAATGGACAGACACATTAAATAAATATAGCCAACCAAAAAGTGAGAGTAAACAAAATCAGTATTTATTCTAAAATGTATAGTTTGCGTACATTTTATGTATTGTCCACAATGAAACACATACCATTTATAAAACCATATTCCAAAACCAAAATTATGTATTACAAAAGCATCCACACATTTTCAAGTTCTAGCTTTATTATGCCTACTGTCGAACTTTAGAAAATGTTGCTCTATGGGACACAAACATGTTCACTAATGCATCTAAGTAAGATCATGCACTAGTTTAGGGACTTAACAATATAGTTAACACAACATATTTACAAAGAGATATCTTGGTGCAGTTTTTGTCTAGTATTTTAAATAGGTAGGTAGTTACTGAACTATAAGCCTTCATGGAAGGTGAAATTGACAGTCTGTTGCTAAATGGATTCATGCAATGTAAGTCTCATTCACACTAGACATAATCACAGCTATATATTTATGATTATGCAAAATGATGTATAAAGATACAGCATCCTTTCTGGAGGCAGCAACGATGAATTGTTTTCACAGTTTGGAACACTGGTGTAAGTTTATCACTGCTGTGGCTTTTGATGTTAAAAGGAAAATTGTACTTATTTTGCTCACTATTCTGTACTGAAGGTTCACAAAATGAGAAGTTTTTATGTCACCCCTTAACATCATCAGATCTTTAGCATTTTGCAAGTGCTTGGGATGCTAGGGAGAGGCATGTATCATGTTGCTGAGAAAGACCATCATTAATTTGTGATGCAAGCAACAACAGCTGCAAACAAGACAATTTCTAGCCTGTTTTATTACTGGCTTAACTACTGCAAAATTACATGTTCTATTCAATGAAATTATTTTCCTGCAATATTAAACCCTTTTTCAAACATTAAACCGGTATTCAAGCCTAGCAGGACTGGTTTTACTCTGACACTGCTTCTATACTGGTGTTATAAAAGTGGAACCAAATTCTGAACCAAATTTAGAACCATGAAACTGCACTGCTATTATTGTATGGGTCTAACCAAAAGCAGAATTTAACACAGCTCAGTAACATACAGAAGCTACTGCCAGAAAGCATGTGAAAAGCACTGGTTTTAATAAAAAGTTCCAGCTTCTGTTATAATATTCAGATTATCACATGG
Organism: Pelodiscus sinensis; assembly: GCF_052426305.1. Taxonomy (NCBI): domain Eukaryota; kingdom Metazoa; phylum Chordata; order Testudines; family Trionychidae; genus Pelodiscus; species Pelodiscus sinensis. The sequence continues at coordinate 119,740,533 of NC_143053.1, forward strand.
TCATTGTGCACTGTGATAAACAAATGGCTACAGGCTCTTTTTAAATATAATTTTATGTTTACGGGTTGTTATTTTTACTAAATCTCAATATACATTTTCCTCACAAAGTCACCACATATAATAAGCTGATAAGCTACCAGCATCTTGCCTAAAAGGACAGAGTCTAGGAGTGAAAACCAAATGATTTTAGTTCCAATCCCAACTCTGCCACTAATTTCCTTTCACCATGGGCAAGTCACTATCTTTCTCTGCCTCATCTACAAATGGAAATAAATAATTTCTAATTCACGCTGGCACTATGAGGCTTAGCTAGAGAAAATTTGTCATACAGTATTTGAACATGTAGAGTACCATATTGGGCCAATCCTTTCAGATACGGAGCACTCTTAAGAGCCACTGAGTGCCCTTAACTCCCAATGACTTTCCACTAATTAGTGCCCCATAATAATTACTATGTAATATTATTTCTAGATTTGTCGACATGCATAAATAGTGTTGTTTTCCTCTCCTCAATCAAGCCTAGAGCCAGATCCTCAGCTGATTTAAACCAACATAGTTCCAATAATCTGGTCCTTAAATGTATTCACCTAGAAAAGGTATTGGTGATTTGGGACAATGTGGGAGCTCACATAACAGGATGCTGCATCTTGACATCTTTTTCCTTAAGATTACTACTGATACTTCTGTTCCCTGGTTACAACTGCAGTAGCTGCAGCCATTTCTGCCCTTCTGTGAATATATAGCTGAATGTAATAACTACAGCTAGTAAAATGTCCTTTGCACTCAAACTTGTTATTAACAACAGGAATTCACAGTTTCCAAATGAAACCTCTAAAAGCAATACACAATAAAAACATCAATAAGGAAACAGACACTTGCTCACTCAGCTAGATTTTTAAATCCATTTTCTTAATCTAGTATAAAATTTTTTAAAAATCACATGTTAAAACAAAAGAATAATTTAATATAGCCATCTACAGTTGTTACTTACTATGTAATAAAGAAACCAACAAACCAGAAAGAAAAACAAAACAAGACAGCATGCTATTAAAAGTGCAATGAAACAGAATAAAACTGTCCCTTCAAAAACTCAACTAAAGAAATTGTGTCAATATTTTTTAAAATTTAATCAGCCAGAAAACAAATGAATATTTGTAACCACATTTTTGACACGCCTTTTTTTAAATCGCTAATGATTACTAGTAGCTATTTAAGCCATGTCATTAATCATAGTGAAAATTATGTACAGATGACATTTTCCCTCATCTCATATTCAACTGCAGAAATAAAATCTATTTTATCAAAGTGAAACCACTACAACGGTACTATTATTTTCCCAATGCTATATATGCTGAGGACCAAATTGTACCTTTAGCTGCAAATATTGACAACTCTTATTGACATTAATAAAAGAAGAATATGCAAATCTGAGAGTAGGGCTTTTAAAAATATTATTGATTGATTTCCCACAACCCACCCTTCAATAGCTGTACATAATGTTGATATCAATTAACAGACTGAAAAAAAACCCAGCCATTACAAAATAAATTTTTGTTCAATAACTGTGGGATAATTAAGTCCATACAATTGATATTCAAACTGGCATATGCAAATGAGACTATAAATAACTTGGGACAGAGAAAATGTGTCCTAATTTGTCAGAACAGTGTCCCTAAGAGTTCTATGAATGAAGAATAATTTGATCTCTTGAACTTCTTGTTGAATTCATGACAGTAGAAGTTATGGTCTTTGAATGTGAATCTGCAACCATGCTTTGGACTAGCATCTAACCTGCAATATTCAACAGTGCTCGCTGCAGATACATAAAATATAAATAAGTCCATTGCTCCATTTGTACACATGAATATTATAGCAGGTTTTCTGAGTTGCATGACTTAAATCATTGATTCGTGCTACAGCATCATTTCCCTTCATGTATGTTCCCTTCATTTCCCTTTATATTTCATGTATGTTCTCTGTTGCTGATGTAGCTTTATCAGCAGTAGGAGCACTAATGAAACTAACAGCAAGTGAGTTAAAATACATTTAATCTAACTCCCCTGATAGCCGATTCAGATGACCCTTGGTTAAAATTCCATCAGATGTTAACATCCTGTTTACATCATAGCTTGCACCATTGCTATAACAAATGAAAGTGCATGATTGACAATATAATAGAACATTTTAAAAGAAACACTAGCATAGATAAGACTTAAAATATGGCCTTTACCTTGTATTTTAGCATCTGAGTGAAGGTCAAGTCCCAATATCAGGGACTGGATCTGGCCCTGCACACATGAGCAAATGAGGAAGAGAACATTGCACCCTTAAGCAGTCTAGAACCAGTCCAAATCTTAGGCTTATGAAGCTCCAAAAATGTTTTAGACAGATGTTGACAATGCTACCAGCCTCCCCAAAGAGGGTGGGAAATATTGAGGTCCCAAAAGCTGTTGCGCGCGTGTGTGTATATGTGCGTGTGCACGCGCATGTCCACATGAGATGGTGGTGATAATGGTAGTGAACTCTGTTCCCTGTAAAAGAGCATAGCAGAGACCACAGTCCCCTATCATTACAAGAAGAACAGTGCAATCCCTAGTCTACACCCTGCTAAAATGGGTCTGTTTCTTTAAGGCCTTCTCTAGCTCTTAATAAAATGAGTAGTCCTGTGGCACCTTAGGGGCTAAAATATATATAATCATGAGCTTTTGTGAGCAATATGTATCTTCTTTATTCCCCCAAAACACCAAATGCCACCAGATGAATTTAGTATTAAAGCAGGTACTGGTTATAAAGACTCTAATCACACGGTTATTTTAGTATAATTATCATGATATAAAATTACATGCAATTTTCATAAAGACCATTAAAGAAAAAACAACAAAATACTGGCTCTGAACTCAGAACGGTGTAAGTAAAATTTCATCATTCCAATGTAAGTCTGCTGCTTTTAGTCTGATCACAGAGTTCTCATACAAACTGTGAACAGTATCAAGGATCTTGCATTACTCAGAACAGCACCACATCACATAAATTCTAGCTTTGCAGGAAGGCATTCGAGTAGCTATCACTCTTATTTAGCATAGACAAAAAGGAGAAAGGTAACAGACAATAAACAGCTGGCAGGCCAAATCCTGCTTTCCCTTTTATTCAGAACTTTTAAAGACAAACTCCAATTGATACCACACAGTGGGAACTGATTTGAGTTAGGACTAGGTATGAAGACAGATTCAGATCTATCTGGAAGGAGACGTTCTGATCATCTAGTCTGGCTTCCTAGATAGTGCAGGACAGAGAATATCCCCAGAACAATTCCTAGAGCAGATGTTTAGAAAAACATCCAATCATGATTTTAAAATGGTCACAGTGATGAAGAATCCAGTATGATCCCCGGTAAATTGTTCTAATGGTTAATTACCCTCAGTCAGGGGACAAAAGGGCAGTTGCTCCAGGGCCCAGTCATTCAAAAGGGCCTGGGGCTCCTGGCTGCTGCTACTGCAGCGGCAGCTGGAGCTCCAGCCCCTTTAAATTGCTGCTGGAGTGCCCTCAGCCCTGTCCCTTCTTCCTAAAGCCCTGGCCCTCTGGAAGTGCAGAGCCAGCCCTCCACTGTGCCTAAGGGCCCGGCAAGGCTGTTGGCCCCACTGTTAAAATGATGCCTCACTTCCCATCTGAATTTGTCTAGTTTCAACTTCGAGGCACTGGCCTGCCTTATACCTTTTTCTGTTTTTCTAAGAGCTCACTATTAAACATTTGTTCTCCAAATAGATACTTACAGACTGTAACCAAGTGACCCACTACCTTTCTCTTTAGGCTAAACAGATTGAGCTCTTTGCCACTATCACTATAAGGTAAAGTTTCTAATCCTTTTCAAGGGCCTAAATATTAGGAGTGCGCACGTGCACAGACATATCCACCTCGCACCTTTTGAACTCTAGACAAAACTGGATTTCTGTAATTTGGCTGTCACAGATGTCACATTCACGCTGTCCAATAAATGTATGCATCTGACTCTTTCCTTGAAATTTTATATACAAGCATCACTTCATGAGGGCAAAGATACGTCAGACATTTTGTGGGGATTATTGTCATTCTAATGTCAAATTGAGTTGGCCTTTACCTTTCTGCCTTGTAACAAGACATGCCATTATTTCAAGGAAAATATACTGGACTGTTATGTTCCTTAATGAAAAAATTCAAAGCCACAACTGTATGTCTTTATAATAAATAACGGCACTTTGGATTTATACTAAGACACACCAAAGGCAATTCTGTGGGCAGCATACTGTAGTGGAAAGGGATCCTACGTACACTGAGAGCTTGTCTGTGAGACTATTCATACACTGGTGTAGTTTCTTTAATGTTAATAGGGTAGTCCGTTTAAAATTGGCAGCTAGCTGTTTTTCAAAAGCCACTTCAGGATTTCATCTCAAATCAGCCCCAACTATCCTTGTAATGCCGTGATCTTCTGCTTGCTGGGCTGAGATGAGAAAGAACAAATGTTATTTAAACCCCAAAGATCCCTCCCTCAATAGTGAAATCAAAAAAGCAAAGACAAGACAGATGATAGCCTGATCTCAAACTAGCATAGCAATTACAGACACAAGTTTCATGGTGTTGTGGCAGACAGACACCTTCCTGTGAACTACAGCAGTTGTTTTCCTCTTTTGAAAGCTGAATCAAGTAGGTCAGTAATGCTGGGACTTTTCCTGCAGCTGAAGTGGTGTTGGTCCACTTAGTAAAAAGCCTCAAGTCATCACAAGGTCAAAGCACCAGAACTGCTGATATCTCCAAATCTCTTACCAGCAGTAACCACACAGCAGCTTTTCTACAAATAAACAAACCAAGAATCTAGTTAATTCAGCAATATACTTTTAATGTAAATTATTTGGTTAAATTTTCTAGGAAAAACACAAGGTGGTTTCTTTGTGTGAGGGAGAGAAAGCAATGCAGAATCTGAGGCTACGGCTACACTGTGAGGTTTTTTTTTGCAAGAGGCAATACAAATAAAGTGTGGATTAGCATTTTCTCGTGCTTCATTTCATATTCTCTTTCATTCCATTTTTGCACCAGGGTTTATTTGCACAAAAACAGGCAGTGACCGTGGCCGTTTTGCGCAAAAACTCCTTTTTCTGCAAGATCCTTATGCCTGTTCCGGAGAGGCATAAGGATCTTGTGGAAAAAGGGGTTTTTGCGCAAAACGGCCACAGCCACTGCCTGGTTTTGCACAAAAAACCCTAGCGCAAGAATGGAATGAAAGAGAATATGAAATGAAGTGTGAGAAGATGCTAATCCATGCTTCGTTTACATTGCCTCTTGCAAAAAACCTCATAGTGTAGCTGTAGCCTGAATGCTTACAAAGAGTTCCCCCCACCTCAGATTGTGAAAGATCATTTAATGCTATTTACATCAGAAAAAGGACTAGGTCTCTTTGTTTAATGAAAAAAATGAGGTGGTCTCATGAAATGGAATAATGCTGTCATTTTGTCACTAATGTCATATGGGATGGGAGTTTGCGATTATCTCTATTTGCTTGTACAATCACAACATTTACCTTATTGTGTTTAAATCATCTGCCATATGAATATATGATCATGGATTTAATGAGGCAACCCTGATGGTGTTGTTCTAAAACCAAAATATTGTAATGACTGAATTTACTTATGGAGTAAATTGAAGAACTCATTTTTTTGTGAATCTATCTGCTCCCTGTAAGATAGACAATAAGTAAGTACATTTACAAATCTTTAAAAAATGTATGTGAACATTTTTATTTTCTTTTTCATTGGACTGGCCATTTATAATCAAGGTCATCTCAAACTTGATTTTTCCTCGGACAGATAATTGCTTTCTTGTAAGAAAATAAAACTATTTTTCAGTGTGGCTTTCACCCAGATGCTAGCTTCAAAAGAGATCTGAGCTTACCAGGAAGCTGAGATGGAATCATTAGCCATCTGTCTTGCAATGGATTAATAAAACATTTTGAACACCACTAACTAGAAATCCATATCTATCTATCTATCTATCTATCTATCTATCTATCTATCTATCTATCTATCTTAGGTGAAGCAAAATGCAGGACAATGTAGCACTTTAAAGACTAACAAGATGGTTTATTAGATGATGAGCTTTCGTGGGCCAGACCCACTTCCTCAGATCAAATAGTGGAAGAAAGTAGTCACAACCATATATACCAAAGGATACAATTACAAACTAGTAACAGAAAGTTGTTCTTCACAAAGCAAAGAGTCAACCTGTGGAACTCCTTGCTGCAGGAGGCTGTGAAGGCTAGAACTAGAACAGAGTTTAAAGAGAAGTGAGATAAAGTGATGGAGGTTGGGTCCATGGAGTGCTATTAGCCAGGGGGTAGGAGTGGTGTCCCTGCCCAAAGTTTGTGGAAGGCTGGAGAGGGATGGCACGAGACAAATGGCTTGGTCACTGTCTTCGGTCCATCCCCTCCAGGGTCCCTAGGGTTGGCCGCTGTCGGCAGACAGGCTACTGGGCTAGATGGACCTTTGGTCTGACCCAGTACGGCCATTTTAAGCTCAGGGCTCGGGGTCGGGGGTCTCAGTGGACCACCTTGATTTTCATGCACACCTGCTCCTGGGTGGCCAGGCTGGCAGCTCTCCTGCCCTAGACAGCCACTTTCCTGTGCCTAGTGCAGAGGTCGTGGATGAGGTCCACGATGTCCGCACTAGACCAGGCGGGTGCCCGCCTCTTGCGGTCCCGGGCAAGCTCCCGGGAGCCGTCAGCCTGGTCCCGGGAAGAGGGGGAGGGCTGGGGGGCATCGGGTGGCTGGCTCGAGCCGTGCCAGGTGCAGGGTCTGCTGGCTGGGTGCTGGCAGGCTTGTACCTGGCACGGGCACCGTAGCCAGCCCGTGCCCCTTTAAGTAGTCCGGGGCCAGGAGGGGGGCAATAGAGTTTCCCTGGTGTTGGCCAGAGTGGCCACCAGGGAAAGCTGGGGAGGGCTAGCCTCCCACTAGTTCGAATTAAGGGGCTACACACCCCTTAATTCGAACTAGTAAGTTCGAACTAGGCTTAGTCCTCGTACAATGAGGTTTACCTAGTTCGAACTAAGCGCTCCGCTAGTTCGAATTAAGTTCGAACTAGCGGAGCGCTAGTGTAGCGCCTATCAAAGTTAACTTTGTAGTGTAGACATACCCTCAGAGATTTGTGTGTTTTTCTGTGTGTCTGTCTGTGAGTCCGTTTAAGAACTCCAAAACAGTGAGAGCTAGGACCACCACATATTGTATGCAGCTTCTTCTCGTATCTTAAAGGAAGGTCAGAGATTGGTTGTGTCAGGAAAACCAGAAAAGGAACTGTTTTCCATAACATGGAAAAGGAAATGCTGTTCAAAGGGAGGCAATATTGAGAGTGCCCACTGAGGGCAATGAGTCCGCAGGGAAGGCCTATCTGCAGAGGGTCCACTGAGGACAGCCATACCACCAAGGGAATAGCCAGCAAGGCTGGAGTTCCACCATCTTGCCTGCCAGCACACCCAGTAAGTAGTACCCTTTCCCTAATCCTTGCCACCCCCCCACCTCCCTGGCTCTTGACCACAGCACTGAAGAGGGGGAGAAAAAAAGGCCCTGGCGGCTGGGGGAGGGAGTCTAGGGGGAGAGAAAAGGCTTGTGCTGGACAGGACTCCCCACCCTGATCCCCTCCTCACCCCCCCAACCCTCACTGTCACACACACACCCCACATCCTCAAGGCCCAGCCCTGATTCCTGAACCTCCCACACCACCAGCTCCCTACCCTCTAGGCCCTGGCCAATGGCAGGTAAGTGTTCTAGTATACAAATAATTAGAACTGATGTAAATTGTCACTAATATTTTCCAGTGACGTGAGGATCTGAGAGAGTCCAGCATGTCCATCTTGATGAGACTGCATTAACTTACTAGGAAATGGTGTGGCTTTTGGCAGCTCAGGAAAGGAGATGTCAGATGCAATCATAACAGACTAAGAATTTTTCAGCCCTTCTGAACAATGATTTTTTACAAAACTCATTGGACACAGAAGCAAACATCAGTTACAGACTGTGTCTTAACAAATGGATGGCAATAACCTTAAAATTAGCGCATACAGTGAAAAGTGGTGCCATTTTTATTTTGGTCATTAGTCATGGTGAAATGCTAAAAGGAAGTGGTTATTATGACGCATGGATTCTCAGATTCTTCACATCAATACCCACAATAGCTGTCCTCAGACATGTCCCCAAATCATTTGCACTGGTTCCCACAATGCTTCAAAGAAAACTCCAGCCCTGTGGTCATTCATAAGCGACACTGGGAATTGGTGCAGTGGTGTATGGGGGGGCAGCTCTGCCATCTGAGAAAGTGGTTGAGTAAATTTCAAAGTGGTTGAGTGATTATGCTTCAGCAAAAAGGCTAGAGACAGAAAATTAGAGCAGACTTGTGTCGCCCTGGCCCCCCCAGAGGGAAGGCGACCTCCCGAATCTCAGAACCACTAATGAAGTGTTTGTTAAGGGAAGGGCAAAGACAGCGAACCAGGAAAGAGACAGAAATACCCTGTCTCAGTTGTGCTGTTTTGGAGAGATTCCTCAACACCACAGGACAATTTCATTTAAGGCTAGATCCTCAGCTCAGATCAATCAGCTTGCTTCTACTGAAATCAATGGAGCTACACCAATGATGCCAGTTGAGGACCTGGCCCATATCCTTTTGTTAAGAAACTACTACACAAGCATATTTCTATCCCTTTGTAAGCCAGACTTACAACCAGAAATTAAAAGCCTTCAGGATTGAACAGTTTTTGGGCGGAAACCTGGTTCTATTACAGTTAATGGGAGTTTTACTATGGACTTCAATAGAGCCAGATTTTAACCATTAAGTTTGCTATATGTGCAGATTCATATATAGTCTATGATTTTTGTTCCTCGCTGTTCCTGCCTTTCTCACTGTTGTGATGGTCATAAACAATGGTTCAAACCTACAGTTTTGGTGCTTTGGTGACACACCGCTTGTTAAACGTTTGTGTCGATGGTGCTGGTGAGTAAATCTTCCAATCCAGCCGCATTTACTGTGACTGGTTTTCAGGACCAGCCCACAACATTTTGGCACCTGAGGCGGGGATCTTGACGCCCTCATGCCCCCTCGCTTGGGCCAAAACTTTGAGAGGTCTTAATTCTGCCTTTTTCCTGTTCTACTCTTCTCATGGTACTGCTCTGCTACCTACATATGCACCAGCAGCAGACACAATTTTCTATACTCTGGTTCCTATTGGTACCCCTCCACGGTCTGTTCCTATTGGCACCCTCCACCTCAGTTCGCCTCATGGTAAGGCCAGCCCTGCTGGTTTTGGTATTCCACTGATACCTTCCATAGATGCTGCACCATTTATTTCTGAAGTGAAACCTGGGACTTGAGACAAACCTTCCATTTGGCAGCTTTCTTGGAAAGGTTATTGAGCCATGGATGCTTGAGACTCTGAGCAGCACTTCGTCTTCCTCTAGAAACAGGGAGACAACATTATTGGAAGAGTTAGTTGAACTCCATTACTTCCTACCTGCACTCAGGCCCGGCCTTTGGGCAAGGTGAGCGAGGCGATCACCTTGGGCCCTGCGCATTCAGGGCCCCGCAGCTTCGTGCATTCAGGGCCCAGTGCTGCCCATCTCCCGGTCCCACCCGTGGGACCGGGAGCCACGTGGCTGTACAGCTCAGTGTGCTGCCTTGGGCCCCGCACACTCTTTGTCTGGGCCTGCCTGCACTGAATATAATAGCAAAACACTGTGACACCAGTTTATTTAATACTTTTTAAACAAGTTCAAGTTTGCACAGGGAAACCATAGATGGGAGGTCAGAGAGGAGGAAATCTCTGTGAGGCTCTCTACATGGGAGTGGGGTTTCCTCACCATGAAAGGGGCAGTAGGCTCCAGCCATTCATGAAGAGGACCATGCTTCATGCAGCTCTAGGCCATGACAGACTTCTTCCCCATATCAATAGGCTGAAGCTATGTCAATAGGTGGGGGACTGACCCTGATATGTCTCTACAGGAGTACCTAAAAGCGTAAGGTAAGGTTCTTAGTTTTGGCTCTCCCTCTGTCCCTTCATATTTACTTTAAAATTTGGTTTTCCGTCAGAGTATGTTGGGCACTTCCCAGTGCATCTGTGTATATTTCTAAGTATCCTAGTTAGCTCAGGCATTACTGAGACTGCACATTTGTGTCTAGAGTAGCTCAGAAAACTTCCATGCAAAGAAAAAAAATTAGAAAGAAAATGTTTGTGAATTTCTTCCCTTTTCTGACCAGTTCTAGTTGTCACAAGGGAAACTTCAGCAGCAGAGAAAGAACTCCTGCTTTAAAAACACAGGGCTCTGCCAATTGAGCTTAAGAAAGAGACCCATGGCCTACTAATGACAGTTCTGATTTTGAGCAGGTTTGATTCCATCCAATAGAAGGCAGTACTGGCATCTATCACTACACTCAGTATGTGACGGTATTTTTTTTTTAATTTTCATTTTTATGTTATGTTTTCTTTGCTCTTATACTGGCTTTTGTTTTGATAAGCCCGAAGCAAGGTAGAACAAAGATGTATTGTGCTCTAAATGCTACACAAATTTAGGAATACATTTAAAAGGCTCAAATTTTCGACTCCTAAATGCATGGCAGCCTCTGATAGCCTCTTCCGAGGCTTTTCTGTTTGGAATTATGAAGCCACATGGCTCAGCCTCACCCAATGATGAGACAGTCAACAGCATTTAAGTTATAAAATGTAATGACGGGTTAAAAGTGAGCAATAATCAAAAACTAATTTAAATCAGATGACCCTGCCTCAGCCAAATGGAATGTTTTGAGCAAAGTAAAAGCTACTGAAATTAGCACTGAGCTGATTAGCCCCAAACACACTGAAATTGGAGACGGTATGATGGTCCCCAGAAGGCTGTTTAAGTGAACTGATGGGTGTTGGCAGGAATTCCAGATTCTGTTAAGAGCCACAAAGGTGTTAGGAGGGCAAGGGCAGTCCCTGCAGCTGGGGTTGGGTGAGGCAGGCCTCTGGCCCCGCTTACAGCCCTACCCACTTCGCTGAAGCCGCACCACCGCCATGGGGAGCACTGGCGAGGGAAGAGGCTATGCAGGCCCAAGCCTCCCCGGCCCCTGGAGCACAGGAGGGAGGAAGCCGCGCAGCCCAATCCTCCGTGGCCCTGGAGCACAGGTAGGACATGTGGCACACATCCCCAGATTCCTCAGCCTGGAGCAGCAGGGAGGAGAGGCACTGAGGGCAGCAAAACTCTGCCCCCAGAATGCTTACTACAGTAGGCATTCTAGAGGCAGAGTGTAGGCGGGACCATGCCTGGTGGTTTGGGAAGACAGAGCTGGACACCCATTTAGGAGGGCAAGAGTGGGCTTAAACTTTAAAAAGATTTCATGGAGGATCCAAAGTGAACCTGAAGGGATTTTAAATGCACAACCTGGCCATATTTGTGTGGAAACTGAAAAAAGTTTGCAAACTTTGCACAACCGATGTTTAATGTTTTGCTGTAAACAATTCATTATTTTGCTAACAAATGGTCCCTCAACAACATACAATAACCAGCAGTATGTGTTTTCCTTCACGCAGACACAGAAGAGCCAGTGAACACACAGAGAAACATGCCAGTTTTAAAAATAAAGAAAAGCAAACAAATATATAAATGACACATGATTTAGTAGCAGCACAGACTCAAGTACAGAATAAGAGAATCTCAGTCAAACAGCGAAGTAACAATCAAAAAAGCACTAGCAGATCTGTGAAGGATAAGACTATTGAAAAATGGAGACCTGATTGGGTAGTCTGCAAAGGAGTTTGCAGTCTGATAACCAAGGATGTTTTAAGGCTGCAGTTGCACTCATTCTCCAGCTAAAGAAAAAAACAGAACATAGGTAATCAATACATATAAGACCTTGGGATTCCACAATTACACCCTCACTGTCCACCCTTTTTATACTTTATGATGCTCAGGTTTGCAAGATGCTTTGTGCCAGATGGCAGCTGAGCAATGACACCTGGAAGTATTAACCCCTGTGAAAATGCATTCATGTAATTTTAGGACACTGTGGAATTGAACAATATTCTACCTATGCATAGTGAAGTCACAAAGGATACTGTAATAATCAAGTATCACAGTACAAGTGACAGCACATTTTTTATATTTTATAATGTGAGGACATCAAATGCACATTTCAAAGGTCTGGAATTAAGAGACTCTGAATACCTTTTTTCCTTGATTAGAAGCTTTGAGAGGAAGTCTTTGGCTTCTTCAGAAACATCTTGAAATTCCTCATTTTCTAAATCCCAGCTGCAAGCCAAGATATTGTTGAGAGTCTCATTGTCATCGTCACCCAGAAAAGGAGACAATCCACTGAGTCTAAAGGAAATTAAATAGCATATGAAAAATACAGAATCATAGACATATATGGTTTGAAGGGATCTCACGGACAGATGTTTGTCTAAACTGCTCTTAAAAACCACCAATTGCTAGGGATTCTGCAACCTCTTTGTCAACCCTGGCACTCCGGCTGGGAAGCAGGAGCCGGGCACAAGGGCTTGCCCTGCTCCCCAGCTGGAACACTGAATGAGCGCATCAGGTCGAGGCATGAGAACGCTTATTTTATCAGGGCCCCCAGTTGACAGGAATTCTAGGCACAGCCCTCTTGGCCCAGTGGCTACTCCTCCCTGCAAGAAGAGTACAGATGTTCCTGAAGGCCTGTGGGCCTGTTTAACTATTACGATACCCCACATCTTCACTACTAGGGTATGTCTAGACCACATGGCTCCGTCGACAGAGCCATGAAAAATAGTTTATTCGGCATAGTCAAAGAAGCGGGGATTTAAATAATCCCTGCTTCATTAAAATAAAAATGGCCGCCGTGCTGTGCCGACAATCAGTTGATCTGGCACAGTGCCGCAGTCTTCACGAGGCATACTGGAGTGGTCGACAAAGGCTTCCCTTGTTGACTACGCCACGTCTAGACTGCCGTGCTGTGCTGGATCAGCTGATCGTCGGCACAGCGTGGCGGCCATTTTTATTTTAATGTAGCGGGGATTATTTAATGCTTCTTTGACTCTGCTGAATAAACTATTTTACATGGCTCCGTCGATAAAGCATGTCATCTAGATGTAGCCCCAGTGTCTACTCATCTGAACGGCCATTGTTTACGCTAATTCTTCCGTGGTTCCTCCTTTCTACTCTTGATTTGTGCTATTCTTTGTGGGATTGTTTCATTGATCATAGTTGTACGCCTGTCTTTTCACAGTACATTTTTGTCCTGATCTTGACAACTGATGAGCACTTTTAGAAATCAATGGAAATGCGAGGCACTCAGCAATTCCCAGGATTAGGCCTTAAATCATTACAACGTTATTGGCATTGAATAAAACAAGTGCCCCAAAAATGATCATGCACATTTGGAGAGTGAAATGTCACTCTGTGATCTGCACAGAAGTTCTTTTCTCTAGATTGTGGAATCCTGTGCATATTCTGCACTCATTTAGCATGCAGAATTCCTACTGAGGTCAGTGGAAAGTGCATGCACAGAATGGGAAAATAAATGTTCACTGTACCAGGAGAGAACTGATGTCAGCGGGAGTTTTCCCCAGATAGAAGTGAGAAGGACAAACAAATTTGCAACCCAGATACAGCTTTTGTCAATATTCCAGTTTAATAACAAATTTCAGAAAGTTGATATAAAGTATTACACAGCACAGATTACAAGTCCTACTTACAGCATGTAGGCAATGACTCCTACGCTCCACATGTCAGTGGGAAAAGAGACAAAGTCATAGTTCACCACTTCAGGAGCAAGGAATTCCGGAGTGCCAAAGTTCACTTTAAGTTTTTCTCTGGGTTTATATCTAGAAGATGGAAAGAGGGATAGCCAATACCCATTTAACATCCAATACAACTTCTAACTCTGCTTAACAGTTGCAAGATTCAAAAAAGAATTGGGTTTCTTATATGGAAAACAAGAACAGAAGTAGAACAGGAAGGACTAAAATAAGTTTTTATAAGAGATATAAATAGTCATGCTTCTGGGTATAAGACAATTTCGACGTAATAGGATTAGAAAGAAATAGATTCATAGGGAATGCCTACATTGCACCCTTTTTTCAGAGACATGCAGAGTGCAATGCACATGCAGTCCCCCCAGTACAGGTAAGTAAGGCATGGCTTAGGCATAAAGATGAATTATGAATTTGTGAAACCCTGACCGAGAGCAAGTGGGGGCCTCTCCTCACCCTTTCTGCCTGCAATTCCCTGCCAACCCTGGCGCTCCTGCTGGAAAATGGGAGCGGGGCACGAGGGCTTGCTCTACTCCCCAATAGGAATACTCCTGAGTGAGCACATCAAGTCGGGGAATGGGAGTGGCCAGTTTTCCAGGGCCCCCAATTGACCAGAGATTCTAGGCAAAGCCCCTTCGTCTCAGTGGCTACTCCGCCCCTGCTCAGGCAAGTAGAATATGGATGTTCCTGGAGGTTTCTGGGTATGTATCACACGAGTCGTGCCTCCCTCCCTCTTGCCCCTCCTATTTTTAGCTGGGTAGTATCCTGATGCTGGAGCCCTCCCCTGCTGGAGGAAAGGTTCTGGGCACAGGGATAGTCCTTGTCAGAACCTTTCTTCACTGCAGTGAATGGCTCCAGCAGTGGGAAGCGCCACTCCCATGCCAGAGCCTTTCACTGACACGTGTAGCTATGCACCACAGTAGCTCAGCTATATGTACGTTACACACATCACCAGTGGTGTTTAATGTAGATGCAGCCATAAGGGCCATTATGCTAATACAGTCTGACTTTCTGCACATGACAGGTTAGAGTATTTCTACCACTAGCACCTGCATCAAGCTCATGATGAGTATGAGCTTGTCTGGAGCTTAAGTTAGAACATGTCTCTTAGAAAGGCATCCAGTCTTAATATAAACACATCAGGGTATTCCATAATTGCATGCTGCAGGTTTCTTGCACTTTTCTTTCTAGTACTGGAGATGGTTTTGGAGACTAGATAGACCATTGGTCTGGTCTATTATGGCTAACCTGCTTTAGAGACTCCAGCTGAAAATAGGTTTTAAATGAACATTTCTTACTCTACGTTCTTGTGTGACTATACCTTACAGTTATCAAGTGTTTAATTTAAGGATGTTCCTCACTAAAAGAGCCACCTTAAACTTATTCCAAGGTAGCTATTATGTATCAGCTTCATCCTTTCAAAGGCATAACACTAGAGATTGTTTCCTAATTAATGCATTATGATTAGCATGATTACATGTACATACCTTCTTGCTAATCCAAAATCAATAATTTTTATTTTGTTAGCAACTCGATTCACACACAGGATATTTTCAGGCTGCCAGGAGAAAAAAAGAACATATTTGTAATAGAAATGACACAGACAAACTGGTTTTTTAGTTAACTGTAGTGGAATCAAAACTAAAAACACTGCAAAGCATAAAATAAGCACTTTCATCTTTGGGCAGGTTTCACTTTGTGGGTATTTCCTTCTGCAGTCATGTGGCATTTGAGGTTTTGGACACTGTGCCAGTATTGCTTTTTCTTCTCCATGGCGTCTCAGTTTGATATAATGCAGCAGTTCAGAGAAAGGACTCAGGACTCATTAGAGGGAGGGAGACGCGGCTTCCAAACAAGGCTTCAGGATTTTGGCGTTGTGATTTTGCAGCCCTTAATGAGCTGACATTGGAACTTTTTAAAAAATGATATTGTGGTGCTTTGAAGTTTATCTTAGTGCCCTAGATTTCTGAGTTCACTGCTGTTCTGGCAGCAATTGCCTGATGATACATTATACTAGTCAAATCAGCATTACACTTTTCTCAGATATTTAGAGGTGGGACTCATAGGTTAAATCCTTCTGCATTTTCATAATGCCAGATTCTTAAAATCATTATCATCAGTGGAATTACACTAGATTTGCACCAGATGAACTGTCAGCAGAATCTGGCCCATTGTCTTTGAAGTACAAATGTCTACAATACAGTCTTCTGTTCATTGCCAGCAGTTTTATAGCTACCATGGTCTTGTTGCTGATGGTGACCTCTTTGAAATAAAACAGCCTTAAAAACTTAAGACATTAGTTATCCATTGTCACCATTACTAACTCACTTTACATTTCAGATTTTTTAAAAACATATTTCTCAGAATGGAATTTGTGTCCCAGACACTGGCCCTGATAATTCTTGTTAAGTCTTCCATTTTAACACCTTCCAATCACAAAATAATCTCTGAGCAAGGAGAACTGGATAGAATCATAATTGACGGTCATTATGTGCCTGGACGAGTTTCTGTTGAGAACTCCGGGGATGTAAACATGCCTGCCTTTCTGCATTTTGACCTCAGCCCAAAACTATGCCCACTCCAAGAAATTAATCCCAAGTAAGAATGCAGATTTCTTAATTATAGGTTTCCAGGTTATTAATTATTTACAAAGAAAAAGGGACTTGCTCTGGCATTGTAACTGATGTACAGAAGTGTCTATGAGATCCAAACAGGTGTTCAGTCACCTATCTCTGCAATATTTTGCTTTTAAAAGAGTGAAGATACAGTATATTAACTTCCATTTATTTATGCAAATTACAAACCAAGAAAAACAAACTTCCAAACAGGTTGTTTCCTTCTCCTTTGTTGTGAAACTGGAAGATCATTAGGAAGTTTTATAGCTAGTCATAAAACAAAGGGCATTTATGCATCTCTCGCTTATTCCTGCTCTCAACAGAGATAAGGGATAAGTTTATCATTCAGCAAAAGCGTGACCTGGGAGAGGGATAAAGATCTGCTGCAAATGTCTGTTCTCTCTAGATGCACCTGTACAAGTACTGGTCATTTGTACTTGATAATTAACTCGTTAAAAATTAACTGGTCTCTGGGTTATATACTGGTAGATCAGAATTTGCAGCATCTGGTTTTTTTTTAAAAAATACACACACTAGTAGGAGTTTGTTTTAAATTGATCATATGTCCAACATATGTCCAATGCTCTTTAATTTAATTTAATTTTTTTTAATTGTCACTAAGCACACCTTCCTTTGATGCTGTTCAGGCCCATGGGTGGCAGTTAAGTCTAGACCAGGGGTTCCCAAACTTTTTGACACGGGGACCAGTAAATCCATTCACAAGCTTTTGGAGGACCGGTAACATTCATTTGCATATTTGCATATTCATTAAGCAAATGATGAATATTCAAATAAGTTGTTTCTGGTCCTCCCAAAGCCCCCAGTGCCAGCATTAGCAAAGCTTTTGATACAGTCACCCAAAATATTCTTGCCAGCAAGTTAAGGGAATATGGATTGGAGAAATGGACTCTAAGATGGATAGAAAGCTGGCTAGATCAGGGTTTTCCAAATTTTTTACTTTAGTTGGAACCTGTACTTTTCAGTACTGTTTTGCAGCCCAAAAATATAAATGCATATAAAAAAAATGAAAAATGAATAAATTCTCAGTGTTTCACCTGGCTGCATCCTCTGCCCAGCCTGGGCCAGGGCTTGGGGGACCCGGCACCTCATGGGTACTCCAGGAGGCGGAAGCAGGAGCAGGAGCAGATTGAGGGTAGGGTATCTGGCTAGGAGGGAGGGTGCAATGAAGGGTAGGGTTGCCAGGTGTCCACAGTCCGGTATTTGAGGGTTTTGTCCGAGAAACAAATTGAGAAATTACCAGACATATAAAATGTCTACTATTTTCTAATTAGGTAAGTTTTATTATAATTAGGTGTATCAGACCTTAGCTGCGAACTGCCTGGCTGGTAGATGTGCTCACGCTGCCTGAGTGTGTCTACCTGTCAGGCAGTTCGCAGCTACTCGAGGGAGGGTATGCGGGCGGGGGGGCAAAATGGAATCCCTGGCCGGATTCACTCATCTGCCAGAGTCTGCATGTGCCCGGGTCAGTTCCGCTCCCTCCTCCCCTTCTCCTCCCGATCTCCCCAGTCCAGCCCTGCTTCCAGCAGCTGGTTCTCCCATCCTCCTGACCTCCCCCGGCCAGCTCCCCCACCTCCGGCCATCCCTGGTTCCGCCGCCTGCCCTCCCCGATCTCTGCCGGTAACTGGTGTATCTATGCAGGCAGAAAAAGTTTATCTTTATCACAGAGGCACTGTAAGGTTGAATTAATTAACATTTGCATGGTGCCTTGAGATCCATGGATGGAAAATTATACAGAAGTGTAAGTTAACTTGCTGTAAAATCATCCTCAGAAAGCTCAAGCAACAAGGCTTGATGAGATCTTCAGATTCTGGTTTCATTTTCAGTGGTAAACATCCAAGATGATTTAATGGAAGTAATGTGAATCTACCGTTGAATCAGTATAAATGTACTTTAACAACAATATGTCATTGAATCTACAAAATCTTAGGTGCCCCTCACCTAGGGCAATTAATTTCTATGGTAAAGGCCAAGTTGTTACTTCATAAAGCATGCATCTTGTTCTGTACCTTCAAATCTAAATGCAGAATGTACATCTGATGCATGTATTGAATCCCTTCACAGATCTGTTTTGTGAACAAGATGGTATCCATCTCTGTCAAATTATAATTTTCATCAATAATTCGGTCAAATAATTCTCCTCCGTCCACACTGAAAAGACAAAAATGGTAGTATAGTAAATAAATCCATATTCATACCTTGAAATAAATGCAGAAGGTATATGGTGACTGGTCCAAAACACGATTTTCCTGAGACGCCTTCACAGCTGAGCACACTGAGAGGGACCTGAGATGTGAAGTTTGTAATCAGGTCTGAATTCCCCTACAATATCCAGCAGGGCTAGCTCCTAAAAATTGGGCTCAGGCCCAGAATTTTGCATTGGTACTTACTCATCTCAGCTAGTTGGATCTAAGCTGGTAGACTGGATCCAAACACCTTCACATTAAATTAATCATGGGGAAGTTCAGGTCAGAATGGATCTGAACCAAATTCTCTGCTGTATTAATATGGTTTTGTGCCAGGGAAATCAGTGAAGTGAAATCAGTGAAATTAGCATAAAGCTGAGGCAGTGAAGTTAAGAATCAGGCCCCTGGATCTAGATCCAAATGTCTCCAGACTTTGATGGTTTGGGATTCAAGGTCAAGTCTGAGCCCACCTCAACTCACAATGCAGATTTTTAAAGGTTCTTCCAGAATTTTAGAACACATTGTTTATATATTTATGAACTTTTCTGTCTCTGCCATTTCTGAATTATGCAGGCCAAATTCAGAAGCAAGTCAAAGGCTTAGTCTACACTACAAAGTTTTGCAAACATACGTATGTGGTTACGAGTGTGAAAAAAAAAATCAGCCCCTACCCACCTCCAGCTGACACAGCTATGTCAGAAAATCTCCCAGTACAGATGCAACTAGGCTGACAGAAGAATGCTTTTGTATCTTGCAGGCAGAAACTGGTGTATCTATGCAGGCAGAAAAAGTCTTTTTGCCAGTTTATTCTGTCTCTCTGCTGGCATAGCTATACCAGTAAAAGCTGAGTAGTCAAGGGTGGTAGATAATGGAAGTCAGGGAAAGCTAAGCCTCCCCAAACCTCTACTAATGCTCCACACCACAGTCCCAGTCCTGGGGGGCCTCTGGACAGGTCTGGGTGATGGCTGGGGTTTGGGGCATCTCTGGGAGTCAGCTGGGGTTTGGGGCTGCACTGGTAGGCTGGCCAGCCAGAGCTGGTGAGAGGTTAGGTGAGGATAAGGTGGGAGGCAGAAGAAGTGGAACAGAGCAGGACCTCAGACAGAAGAGGGTGGGGGGCTATCCTCCCTGAATGGGGAGGAAAGGAGAGGGGATTTGTGTTCATGCACCGCTCATGTATGTAATATAGACAAGCCCTAAGTCTAAGAAATTTCAGAAGAGTCCAAGTCAACATAACTTTATAACTTACACCAATTACCAACCTCCTCCAGGTGCCTGATACACCGGTTTTGGCTTCCTCTAGTCTAGTGTCTAGACAACCTCCACCAGATTCCACAGTGTTGTGCAGCTGCGCTGTACTTCACCACTCCTGTAATCTGGCCCTCAAGATAATTTAATCAGTCTCAGGAAGATCAGCAAAATATAAGGGTAATCCTGTGGCATGGAGCCAGCATGTATTTCTTGCCCTCTGGTAAGGCTGTGCATTCCTCTCACATAACTGGAGATTTACCAGGCCTGTTTTCATGGATGACAGACAATACCACCTAATGGAAATGACAGAGAACTACATACAAGGGCTCTCACATCTAAAGCACTCTGTCTGTCTCTCACTCCCCCCCCCCCCACCCGTGGCATGTGAGGGATAGTATAATGAGTAGGGTGCCTTAAATCATCATGACAGTGTTGAGCTAAAGTCATGAATGACTACTAGGAAAGCTTTGTTTAAATAGGATTTCCTGTGACTCAAACTTTTTCATATGCTTTTTATCATCCCTGAGAAGCTCCATCACTACTTTCAGGAGACATGGAATGCGGCGACCTCAAGAAAAGGCGGAAGAGCCAAAAAGGGAAAGCAAGAGACATACGTACTATTCCATGACCAGAACAATGTCATTTTTAGATTCAAAGGCATCATACAGTTGGATAAGGTTCACATGGTTCAACTGGTTCATAACATTGATTTCATTCTTTGCTTCTTCCTGTGAAAATGGTAAGAAATGTTATACGTGTGGCTTTAATATCAGTTAGCTAACAAACTGGGATAGGATCCAGGCCTGAATGGGAGGAGAATAGCAAATACATCACTCCCACATGCTCACCTATGCCCACCAACCCCAACATTCTTTTTTAATGGTTGTTGTAGGGACAGACGATTTATGGAAGTTTACAGTCAGAAGTTCATTTGGTCCAACCTCCTATCTAGCACAGTGAGGTCAGACTGATGGGGAAAATGGAGAAAGGCAGGCATTAGTAATGAGACAGCCGCCACACAATAATGCTTGCTTGATTTCCTTCATTAATAAAAGTGGGGGAAGGGCCCTGAGATTTGCAAATAGGGTTACCAGGTGTCCGGTTTTCACCCCAACAGTTTGGTATTTTGGCTTTCTGTCCGGTAAAAAAAAAACAACCCAGAGAATACCGGACATCCTCAGACGGATGGCCGGCGGCATCTGCGAGGGCGGAGAGAGCAAGGACCGCAGTAATTTAAAGGTGCAGTGGCCTTTTTTTTCTGGAAAGATGGCTGGCTTTGTCTGCGAGGGCGGGGGGAGCGAGGAGCATGGTAATTTAAAGGTGCAGTGACCTCTTTTTTGGTGTTGTTTTGCTCAACCATTTTTTCTCTGCCTGTTCGGGATTTTTTGTGAAGGTATCTAGCAACCATATTTGCAGAATGGCCAGACAAATCCTTCTCCACTCTTGCACACTGGTGACTGGAGCCCAGAACAGTTTTGCTACTAAGTCCAATATGATTAAACCAAATAATTGCAGCAGCGCATGCAGTGCACTCCAAAGCACACATGCTAAGTCAACAGTTGACAAACAGTTTTACTGTTTAATGTAAAGAAAAGAGTCGAAGGAGAAAAAAGGCAGAAGAAATGAAAAGACAGGAGAAAATTTTGGAAAAGTGAAAATTAAAAAAATTAAAAATGAAGAAACTGAAAAGAAGGTCTATGTGCTGGCTGCAGTCATGGAGGAGAAGGGTAAAGAACCTACAAATCAGCTATTACCAGCTGGTCATGTGGTACTGATGGCTTGAGAGTCATGCAGCCTATGCCTTACCTTTTCTTTAGCACCTCTGGCTTTTATAATTTTTGCTGCTAACTTGAGACCTGTTGCTTTTTCTTCACATTTGTGCACCTGACCAAATCGCCCTCTAGGGGAAAAAAGAAAGAAAAAATAATCCCTCAATATATGGTGTTGACAATGAGATAGGAATCCAGCCTGGAGTCTCGATTTTAGACACTTCAGATTATTCTCTGCCTTGCACATGCAAATCCTGATGAACATATCATGCTGCATTTGAGTCTTTGGATTGCTAGTCTATTAGATAGATAGATAGATAGATAGATAGATAGATAGATAGATAGATAGATAGATAGATAGATAGATAGATAGATAGATAGACCACATTATACTAAATTTTGATTGCTATTACTCTATCCATTATTTGATTCAATAATATTCACTGATTAATGAAAGCCAATTTATGACCTGCTTAGTTACATGAGTAATCCCAATAAAGACAATGGGACTATCTGTGGTGTGAATAAAAGTGTCACAAACTTGTCCTAACTACACTATAACCAATCAGTTGAAAGCATTTGTAGATTTTAATCCTTTCAAAAATTCTCTTAACAAAATGTGAAGCATGTCCGTTACATCATCCTCAGATACTTTCTCTTATTGGGAGGCAGCAAAGAGAAGCAGAATAACCTACTGTTCAAAGTTCTGCACCTGCTTTTCTAAAAGAATATAGTGAATAGCCACAAACAATGCACTATCATTATGACAGGCTGTAGTGATTTGAACCATGGCTGCAGGATATTAAAGCATTTTTAGTGTAATTACAAAACAACAATCAAGACAAAGTAGCCTACTAAGCTATCATTTGGATACTGTAATAGCTATAATTTTGTTTCCAATAATTTGATAAAAACAAATTATTTTGCAAAATTTCACAACTGTTTCCCTTCTCCTTCCACCTCCTTCCATGGAAACTGGAAAGAGGCTGGGGTATTGTAGTTCTTGGACTAAAGGAAATAACAGCAATTTTTACATCTTCTTGCCTACAAGGAGGACGTGGGGTCAAGAACCCTTCCTGGACAGTCACAGAGATGCCCAGACCCTGGTGTGCTGGTCTTCTATAGTGCTCTTGTACATGGTAGCCTGCCTGCCTGGAAATGCCTATGATAAAACTCTGTAGTGGAATGCACCATAATTCCCATCTGGCACTGGTACTGCTGCCTCAGAAAATTGTTTACATACCAAATATAAACCAAAACATGAAGCCACCAAAACCGCCGCAGAACCCCACAAAAATAACAGCCTGATGATTTTAGCCCATCTCCAGTTTACAATTAGACAGCACTTTTGACGTTAGTAAGGCATGCTGCTTCCATTCAACTGTAACATAACCTCCATTACAAGGCTATTTGCTGTATTTTTCTGGTGGCTCAACAGAGCTCATACTAATGTTGACAGTATCAGCTCCACTTACCCTCCTAGAACTTCATTTCTGTTGACATAATAAAAGCTGTTGATCACTGCCTTTTTTGCTGAGACAATCCGGTGATCAAATGGTGCTGAGAGAGCAGAGCCGTCCACTACAAAAGACAAAACAGAGAGCTGGCATGTTAGTACCAACACGCACCATTTATTACTTACATTAAACCTGGGTTCCTAACCAATAAAATAATCAAAGGATTTAATGAACAGGCTTGCAAGTTTTACTCACGGGAGCTTCTCTTTAGGACTTAGGGACAAATCTTGTTCCCCAAGCACAGCCTGAGTAAATGTGATGTTTGTAAGGGAGCTATCAAAGGAGTGAGAAGAACATGAGCCCACTGTTACCACTATTCTGTCCCTGATGCTGCAGTAGCTAGGTTTTGGCCAGTGGATCCTTGTAGATTTGGACCCAGTTGCTATTCTTATGCTCTACCCCAAGTCGTTCTTTTTGAGCCCACTGCATAGCCTCTGTGGAGACATTCAGCTCACGAATTACATCTTATTGCAGCAGTTCTGATGTATCTGGAACCTTCATTGATGCCCTTTCTTACCTAAGAGAATTTCCCCCTTAGCGAGACATTGCTCATTCTGCTAATGTACCAAATTCTGCACCAACAATACTTGTGCCACCCCACAAAAGATGCTGCCCACACAGGAGGCATCAAGAATT
Organism: Pelodiscus sinensis; assembly: GCF_052426305.1. Classification (NCBI taxonomy): domain Eukaryota; kingdom Metazoa; phylum Chordata; order Testudines; family Trionychidae; genus Pelodiscus; species Pelodiscus sinensis. Next base: position 119,764,295 of record NC_143053.1, read on the forward strand.
CCTGTGTTAGCACACTGGGAACACAAGTCAGGTGAGGGCAGATAGCTGGCAGCATTGCTTCATACCCACAGTGGGGCATAAGCAAGTAGATTGGGGGCATCACTGTGTTTTCTTGCAAACACTTACTAGTGCCCAGAGGTTACCAATAGGGGAGTACCTGCTGCAACTTTTTAAAGGGGTAGGAAAAATCATTGTTTAATGTGCTCTCTTCTAGTCCCACCTAGGCAATTTGCCTACCTCTGCTATATAATGCAGAATGCCTCTAGCCTCTAACTTTTCAGTGGTATAACTTTTCATTCTCCTATGCAGGTTATTGTTTTTAAAGCCCAGATTTGGGGACTTATCTAATTAGGGACATTGGAGATGCACAGCTACCCAGTAGCACCTAGAAGTTCCAATAGTATAGTGCTAGGCACTGTACATACACATCACACATTCCTGCCCTGAAGAGCTTACAGTCTAAATAGAGAAGACAGACAGAAAGCTGAAAGGCAACAGAGAGGTACAAAGGTGAAATCACTTGCAGTAGGTCACATGGCAGGTCAGCAGCAGAGGTAGGAATAAATCCAGGTCACATGAGTTGCACTCCAGTGCTCTTTCCAATGGAGCATGCAGCCTGACAGGTGCAAAAATCCCTGTTATAGACAAGCCTTTATCCGCTAACAGTGTGTTTAGATCTCGGTGGGGGTAAAAAGGCTTTTGTTTTATACCCACATTGTTGTCAATTGATTTATATTCCTCGGAATGACCTTTGGCTGATGAAGGTAACAAACATTACTACCCAGGGGAAGAAGGGCTAAAATGGTAATGTTTCTGTATGATCTCTTTAGTTTGGAATGCTGGCTGTCTTGTGTGTGGAACTTTTTGAGCAATTTTAAAACCATTTATTACTTCCGTGAAAATGATAAAAAAGAAATCCCATGATAATATGTAGTTGGCAGGAATGCTTTGGTCATTAATGTACGTCTGGATTATCCTTATTCACAGGGCATGACCATTTTTCCAGGACACCAGCTGTGTACCCAGATTTTTTAATGTGTTAATAACTTACATGGCCAGTTAGGTCATGGTCAAGGAATTGTAGGAGGTTAGGGCTCCTGGAATTCTGCCACTTTGCATTCTGCAGGATTTGAAATGCAGACTTTAAACACTATATTTTGCATGTTACTGAAGTTCCTCTTGAGGCAGGATTTGATCCTCAAGGGTTACAACCTTCCAGTGTGGACTTTACAACAACTTAAGAAAGTGGGATTCCAAAAACAATTGACAGATTCACAAAACATTACCATTTCTGGGGTAGGAGTTTCTAACTTCATGAATGTTAAGGCCTGAAAGGACCAGTCCAAACCTCTAGTCTGACCTGAAATATCAACGGCTTTCAACCAAATTTCCCCAAGATACTTTATACTTTCCAACTCCCAGAACAGAACACACTAAAAACAGAGGTCAGATCAGATCCTCAGCTGATAAAAAATTAACATAACTGATTTGCATCAGCTAGGGATCTGGCCCCTAGGAACAAGTAGTTTTGTTCATAGTTACCATACATATTCTTTTTTTTTAAGCAAAAACTATTTTCTACCAATTACAGTCACTGATTCTTTTATAGGTTCCTCTATTTGATTATCACTCTCTGTACCAGGGGAATCAAATGCCTCTGGTTTGTCTTGTGGAGTATTGGGCTTAATGGCCTCTTTACATATACATTTGTCACCAGCACTCTCAGTGTCTACCCTGCTCGTTTTGTTTTCAGCTTTGATTAGACTGTCATCATTCACTTGACGCTTACTGCTGCCACTATGCTCAAGCTGGCTGGTCTGTTCAGAACTCTGGGAGAACGTCCCTGATGGTTTGCTTGCTGTGCCTTCTTCGCTGTCTTTATATCTGCAAAACAAAGCATTGCATTAAATTGGCATAAATGTAAAACAGAACTTAGAACTCTAGGTAAAAATTCCAGGGTCACAATGCATTTAAAAACAATAATGGTAACTAACTTCCCTTCCTTTGGGGAAAAAATAACAGTTATGTTAATCCTGACTGCAGCCAATTTCCTATTTCTGAAACAACTGCTTAAATTCCGCAGATTTCATATTTGACCATCAACCACATCTTTAAAGTAGTGGGAGAACATTACAGACATCCTGGGTTTATAAAGATTATAAAGATTCTTGAAAGTTTGAACGCCTTCTCCCTGAAGGACTATAAAATAATGCCACACAGAAAGAATTACAGTAAAAAGGTTATCAATTTAGTTCCCTAGACAAGTGTCACATAATTACGACAAAGAAGGAGCTTGTACTTCTTAGAGAGGCTTAGGCCTGCATAAGATGATACTGATGATACTGGTTGTGCCATGTGTGGTGGGTTGTTACTTCAGAGCCACAGCCAGCCTTCTAAGCCCACTTTAGTTAGAACATTGGGCTGGATTTATGACAGCTCTTAAATAAATATTGCTAATATACTTACTCAGTTTAATGCTTGAAATAAATGGCTTTCTGAAATATGGGTCTCTAAGAAAAAGCTAATATAGGCTTTGGGTTTTAAAGCGTACCTTTGAAGCTGTGCATCTTGTCCATGGCTTTCTGGTGGACCCTCATCATCCTCTGCCTCATCTTTATTTTGGGATAAAGTTACTGATTCTTCCTTCTCTTCTCTGCACTGGCCAGCATCTTCTTCTTCTTTTTCCTCCTCTTGCCTTTCTGGCACTTTCTGTCTACAAGCCCTCTTCACACTTTCCAGTGATTCACTTTCCTTCTCTTTATCTTGCCCTTTTATCCTTTGGCCATGGTAATCAACAGCATCCTTTGCTCTTTGGCTCTTTCCTGTACTGAAGGATGTTTGAACAGAGCTCGTTGTGTGTTTCTTCTGGTTTTCCAAAGCTAAACCCTCTTTCTTATCCTTTGGTCCTTGAGATTTGGGAGAATTCCTTTGACCCCAAAAAGCACTTGCCTTTTCAGTATTTTCCTTATTAAGCACATGGATTGTTTCTTTGTGAGACCAGGACTGGTTTTCCTGGTTGGTCATCTCTGGAAACAATCAGAGAATACCAAGCATATTAATTAAGGACTTACATAATTATCATATTTTCAATTACTTACTGAAGTGGCCTGATTTTCTCCTTCCAAGGTCAATGGAAATGTTTTCTAAGCAACAACAATAGACATGAACTTTTAAGCAAAGTATAATTATTTTTAAATCCCATTATGAAAAGCACCTATGGATTCTTAGCCTTTAAAGTTAGCCCTGTCAGACATTTTTCTTATTTAAATACATGGTGAACTAAGACTAGTTTAATAAAATATTCAAGCAAAAGCATGTTCTTAGAAAGTTTATGACTATGTACAACAGCAAGGAATGCACTAGCTGTAATAGAGTGAAAGAATCTTAAATGTTTAGGTGCTGATTGGGGAACCCTTACTCATGTTGGTGAGCATCTGTTCCCAAAATTAGCCCCAATGATTTCAACTGGAGTATTCATATGAGTAAGTGCTTATCTGAATGAGAAAGTAAGGGTTCCCCAACAGAGCCCTTAGACAATGAGCAGAGTGAAAGCTCTAACCTGTGGAATCAGGAGGTTTCTTCTTTTGTATAGATGATGTCCCCTTTGCACTTAAACATGACTTCTCCTTTTCTTTCTGATCCTCGAAAGCCTGTAGAAATGTAAGCAATACATTATTCACTGCAAATAGCATCCATATTGCACTGTTATTCTATTTTGTGGACAAAACCACATTCTCTTTTGTGGACAAAACCAAACATTTTGCACAAGTTAATTCAAAATCTAACCTTAAGTGTTATTGACAGTACTCATGCTGGGTCTCAGTTTTAGGTGCTATTCCCCTGGTCCTGTAAATCAGGAGCAAGTCACTAGATTCAAATCAATGGAGTTACATTAATGTAAAACTAGCATAAAAACAAGTCAGAATCAAGACTCAGGAGCTGACAACTAAGCTACAAAAAAAACTGCTTAGGTTGGTTAGTCTCAAACAAAGTTAGTATTTATTGTGCTGGTAAAATATTCAATAATTATCTTCCTGATAGATTTTATATAGATTTGTTCTGTTAAATTAACATCTGATAACTTCTATTGGTGAAACTCCAGTCATCTGAGGAAGTGGGCTGTGCCTATGAAAGCCCATGATACCATCTACATGTTTTGTTAGTCTATAAAGTGCTACCAGACCATTTGTTGTTTTTTAAGTTTATTCTATTGGTGAGAGAGACAAGCTTCTAAGCCACAAGGCTGAATCAGAGGCAGCAGGGCAGGGCAGGGAGGATGGGTACAGGTGGCAGCCAGGAATTTTCAGCAGTTACACAATTACGTAATTAAACTAAGAATGTTAAAATGCAAATAATCAGCTAATCGAATAGTCAACAGAATTTCCACTGACTACTCAATTAGTCGATAAGGGGGGGCACTTGCTACCGCCACTGTGGCTCTGCTTTTAAGCTGGCTCCCCACCTGCACCAGCTCCTGCTCACCTCTTGCTGCCTTCTGCACCCAACCTCCATCTCAGACCCCACCCTTCCTCCATTAATACCATGAAAGAGTATGGCCTTCCCCCCCCCATTGAAAATTATTGCCCACCCCTGCTCAAAAGCCTGTTTCTCTCACCAACAAAAGTTAATCCAATAAGAGATATTACGTCACCCACCTTGTCTATTGAAAAATCCTGGGACCAATACAGCTATAAGTACACTGCATATAACATCTGGTAAGACCATTTTAAATAATGTCTTGCATGCTGATAAAACAGTTCCCAGGAATCAAAGCATATAAACCATAATCTTAGCTTTGTAGCCTACTATGTCTATATTCTACAATGTTACACTGACATCTAGAGTACTTCTGTACAGAACAATCTTTCTATAAAACATCACTATTATGGTTACATTTACAGCTATGTAATAATATCAATATATTGAATTTGTTCTTTGCCTATTTCTTAAAACATTCTTATTGTACTAGTAAAATGCTACAGGCTGAACCTCTCCAGTCCAGCACCCTCAGGACCTGACCAGTGCCGAACCAGAGAATTTGTCAAACCATGGGAGGTCAATGTTGTCTAGCAGCATTACCAACACTTCCACTGTTTACTGGCCTTTTAGAAGACATTTAGGTGTAAATTAGAGCTAAATAACAGCACAGAACTGCACTGGTGGCTATAAACAAACTTTATGGGACCATGGGAAACTTGGTCACACCCATGATAAATGGACATCTGGCTAACTAAAATTATGTAGGACTCCAGCTGTTGCCAGAGAGGAGAGAGGTGGATTAGAGAAGTTCAACCTGCACTATTACAATTGGTGACAAAAATGATTAATCAACATTCAATTTCCCTCTAACTACTTCCGAACCTCTTCATAGTGAAAATTAAACACATATATTGACATCATAGCAATGGGGGGGGGAAAAGGGTGTTAACCAGTGGTTCCCAACCTGTGGTCTGCAATGGTACTGCAGGGGGGTCCGTGGAAAGTTTAAAAATAAGGATCGGGCCCACCACTTACTTTTCTTTTCTTTTTCTTTCCTTACTTTTCCTTTTATTTATTATTTCTCTCCCAGGGATGGGGGTCTGTGAAACTTTAATAGATTGAAAAATGGTCCATATGCTTGAAAATGTTGGGAACCACTGGTCTAAACAATTAAATACTTTTAAGTAACCTTCAGAAAGATTTCTTCTAGACTAGGGTATTACTCTTGAATCATCCATTAAAACAGCTTAATACTGGACCAGGCACACAAACTTGTTTGCCTTATTCATGCAAGCAGTCCTACTGTTTACACATGGGAGTAAAATGAGCATGACTATATTCACTGCATGGTGTCTTTATAGGATATTTTTATATACAAAACTAAATAGACTCTACGGATAACAAGAACAAATGAACACTGCATATAGCTACTGTATCGAAAGCATATTGAAATTGACAGGAAACAAAGAGAAAGCTGAAAAAATTGCATGAAAGGAGTTGAAAATGGTGAGATACACAGTTTGCAGCTACACCTAGCAAGGCAATTAAAAACATCCTTAACCATGACATACAGGCAATCTGTGGTATAGGAACTGTGACAGACAACTGTTTAAATACAGTTGTTCCTACCAGGATTCAAGCTCTAACATGAAGTAAGCTTAAATATAAACACCTCACTCCCCTCAAAAAACAAGCTGGAGCCTTCTCAGCTCAGCTGCTCCATGAACCTAACTCTACGAATGCTCCATGAATCTATATTCTGAACTGATAATAAAGAATATGTCATTGCTTGCTTTGTTTTTCCACTCTGTACTGAAAAGTGCTAAGAGATAGGGCAACACCTTAGACCAAGAAGTGAACGCTGCTACTAATGCACTCTGATTCCTGTAAGTATGCCCTTTTTGCAGTGTTGATGAGGATACTGACTAATATCAAATATAGTCAGCTGAGCAAATAACCATGAAAGTGGACTCCAAGGTCTTTTAGACATTGAGCCAAATTTCATTTCTGCGTCCAAAAATAACGGCAGGTATACCATGCTTTCTTACTAAATAGTCTTGTGGTCCACAAGTGTGAAAAACGGAAGCCAGCTTTTGAAAATTTGCCTGAATGATGCCAAGTATCTGCAAGTGCCTGACAACTCCATGAGTCGCTACACTATTTATTCCAACTTAGTGTTTGGATGCTGATATTTTACTAGGGTTGAAGATCTCATATTCTTAAGAGTGAAAAAACTAATCCAGATGGTACAAAATGAAATAGTCAAACCATTTCCTCGCATCCTTCAGACTCAACAAGTATTGGTTGTTTCATCTAACCAATAAGGGGCAGACTAAGGCCATTAGGATAAAGTACAATTAATACCAAGACTGGAAGTATAATACAAAGTACCATGGTACATATAGGAACTTAAGCTATACATGTGAGGTTTTTGCCTTTACAGATCACTTGTGCCTCTTGTGTTTCACTTGTCAAATCTTAGCGTGGGGTAAAAATATGAACTTTCTTTCATCACTTTGGGCCAGATTGTACCTTGCTCCTGTGGAGCTGGCTGGGACCAGAGAAGAATAGAAGGAGCATCCTGCAAAAAAGGTAGATTGGTTCAGATGTCTGATGGACCTGACAGTGTCTGGTTACTGTGGGTGAGGGAGGAAGGGAGGCATAGTCATCTCTTGTGCCAGCCCCTACTCAGACAGGGACAGCTCCTATCTGCAGCGGGTCAGCAGCTGTATTCTTTCTGTGGGAAATCAGGAGGCTTAGAGGAGGCACTTCTCCGAGGAAGAAGTTTCTGTGGGGAGTGTGACACCCTTGCAACTCTGCATCCTTTGATTCTCAAAGGCGCTCAAGGAAAATAAGCCAATCAATTCTCACTGAATTTCAATAGGAGCATCTAACTCCCTGAGGCTCCTCAGAAAATGTCACCCCAAAGGCACAACTCATTCCTTTGCATACCCAAAATGTAATTGCTATGTACTAAGGCAAGGGTCTACAACCTATGGCTCAGTATGGAACCAAAATGGCTCTTTTGACATTCCCAAAAGGCATGCAACTTTTTTAATTAAAATGAAAAATTAATCCAAATTTTAAGAATGCGTAATTACTCATGCAGCTTGAATGCATGCATGAACCTGAATTTGACCAGTTATGATGTAAACTTCACAGAAATGTGCGAAAAGATGCAGCAGCAGAAGTCCCATTAAATAAAGTCTGTGAGTACAATGTTTCATTTATGCTATCATTAATCATTATGTCAATTATCAAAAATCATAGAATCATAGAATACTAGGACTGGAAGGGACCTCGAGAGGTCATCGAGTCCAGTCCTCTACCCTCATGGCAGGACCAAATACCGTCTAGACCATCCCTGATAGACATTTATCTAATCTACTCTTAAATATCTCCAGAGATGGGGATTCCACAACCTCCCTGGGCAATTTATTCCAGTGTTTGACTACCCTAACAGTTAGGAACTTTTTCCTCATGTCCAATCTAAACCTCCCTTGCTGCAGTTTAAGCCCATTGCTTCTTGTTCTATCCTCAGAGGCTAAGATGAACAAGTTTTTTCCCTCCTCCTTATGACACCCTTTTAGATACCTGAAAACTGCTATCATGTCCCCCCTCAATCTTCTCTTTTCTAAACTAAAGAAACCCAATTCTTTCAGCCTTCCTTCATAGGTCATGTTCTCTAGACCTTTAACCATTCTTGTTGCTCTTCTCTGGACCCTCTCCAATTTCTCCACATCTTTCTTGAAATGCGTTGCCCAGAACTGGACACAATACTCCAACTGAGGCCTAACCAGCGCAGAGTAGAGCGGAAGAATGACTTCTCATGTTTTGCTCACAACACACCTGTAATGCAGCCCAGAATCATGTTTGCTTTTTTTGCAACAGCATCACACTGCTGAATCATATTCAGCTTGTGGTCCACTATAACCTCTAGATCCCTTTCTGCTGTACTCCTTCCTAGACAGTCACTTCCCATTCTGTATCTGTGAAACTGATTGTTCCTTCCTAAGTGGAGCACTTTGCATTTGTCCTTATTAAATTTCATTCTGTTTACCTCAGACCATTTCTCCAGTTTGTCCAAATCATTTTGAATTATGACCCTATCCTCCAGAGCAGTTGCAAGCCCTCTCAGCTTGGTATCATCTGCAAACTTAATAAGCGTACTTTCTATGCCAATATCTAAATTGTTGATGAAAATATTGAACAGAGTCGGTCCCAAAACAGACCCCTGCGGAACCCCACTTGTTATACCTTTCCAGCAGGATTGTGAACCATTAATAACTACTCCCTGAGAATGGTTACCCAGCCAATTATGCACCTACCTTATAGTAGCCCCATGTAAGTTGTATTTGCCTAGTTTATTGATAAGAATATCATTCGAGACCGTATCAAACGCCTTACTAAAGTCTAGGTATACCACATCCACGGCTTCTCCCTTATCTGCAAGACTCATTATCCTATCAAAGAAAGCTATCAAATTGGTTTGACATGATTTGTTCTTTACAAATCCATGCTGGCTGTTCCCTATCACCTTGCCACCTTCCAAGTGTTTACAGATGATTTCCTTAATTACTTGCTCCATTATCTTCCCTGGCACAGAAGTTAAACTAACTGGTCTGTAGTTTCCTGGGTTGTTCTTATTTCCCTTTTTATAGATGGGCACTATATTTGCCCTTTTCCAGTCTTCTGGAATCTCTCCTGTCTCCCATGATTTTCCAAAGATGATAGCTGGAGGCTCATATATCTCCTCTATCAGCTCCTTGAGTATTCTAGGATGCATTTCATCAGGCCCTGGTGATTTTTAACTTGTTCTTTTTTTATTTTATCTTCTAAACCTACTCCCTTCCCACTAGCATTCACTGTGTTAGGCATTCCTTCAGACTTCTCGGTGAAGACCGAAACAAAAAAGTCATTAAGCATCTCTGCCATTTTCAAGTTTCTTGTTACTGTTTCACCCTCCTCACTGACCAGTGGGCCTAACCTCTCGTTGGTCTTCCTCTTGCTTCTAATGTATTTATAAAAAGTCTTCTTGTTTCTCTTTATTCCTGTAGCTAGTTTGAGCTCATTTTGTGCCTTTGCCTTTCTAATCTTGCCCCTGCATTCCTGTGTTGTTTGCCTAAATTCATCCTTTGTAATTTGTCCTACTTTCCATTTTTTATATGACTCCTTTTTTATTTTTAGATCATGCAAGATCTCGTGGATAAGCCAAGGCGGTCTTTTGCCATATTTTCTATCTTTCCGATGCAGCAGAATAGCTTGCTTTTGGGCTCTTAATAATGTCCCTTTGAAAAACTGCCAACTCTCCTCAGTTGTTTTTCCCCTCAGTCTTGATTCTCTCTGAGCTTACCAAAATCCGCCTTCTTGAAATCCATTGTCTCTATTTTGCTGTTCTCCCTTCTACCTTTCCTTAGAATTGTGAACTGTATGATTTCATGATCACTTTCACCCAAGCTGCCTTCCACTTTCGAATTCTCAACCAGTTCCTCCCTATTTGTTAAAATCAAATCAAGAACAGCTTTCCCCCGTTAGCTTTTTTAACCTTCTGAAATAAAAAGTTGTCTCCAATGCAGTCCAAGAACTTATTGGATAGTCTGTGCCCCGTTGTGTTATTTTCCCAACATATATCTGGATAGTTGAAATCCTCCATCATCACCAAATCTTGGGCTTTGGATGATATTGTTAGTTGTTTAAAAAAAGCCTCATCCACTTCTTCAACCTGGGTAGGTGGCCTGTAGTAGACTCCTAGCATGATGTCACCCTTTTAACCCCTTTTAACCCAGAGACTCTCAACACTTCTGTCTCCTATGTCCATCTCTACCTCACTCCAAGTGTGTTCATTTTTAATATATAAGGCAACACCTCCTCCCTTTTTTCCCTGCCTATCCTTCCTGATCAAGCTGTACCCTTCCATACAAACATTCCAATCGTGTGTATTATCCCACCATGTTTCTGTGATGCCAACAATGTCATAATTGTACTTATTTATTAGCACTTCCAGTTCTTTCTGCTTATTACCCATACTTCTCGCATTTGTATATAGGCATCTAAGATCCTGATTTGACCTTGCCTCCCAGTTTTGCCCTGACCCTCCTTTCTCTCTGCCATTATAGCCCATGAACATCCCATTTCCAACCCATCTCCTATTGTACAACTTAATAAAATATATTAAGTTGTATAATTTCAGTCATGCGAATGGGCATTCTTATATGGCTCTTTGTTGACCACTTGTTCTAAATTTTGATATAGTCTGACTCTTTGATTTGAAAAGGTTGCTGACCCCTGTACTATGGATACCTAAAGACCCTAGTTACCCCATGAGATACTGCTCCCTGAGCTGTTAAGGGTGCATTTAAGGATCCCTTTAATCCAAACCCTTACAGGGAAGTTTTAGCCTTTCTTTTGGGTGATTTCTTCTCTCATAATTTCTAAATTAATAGGAATTTTCCTAGTCCTAGATTTCTAAAGTTTGCCAGACTGGCCTGGAAATTATGCACACAATTTTTTAAAAAGAATTTTGTTGGGATGTGCAAAATAAATAGGGGTCTGGAATAGTGGTAAGGAGTTCAGCCCCAGCAGGCATTACCCTTGTACATGCTCTTTCTCTTCGTTTTTGCAGCCTAGAAAAATAGATAAGCATGCAGATGCTCTATTTTGTTGTGTCTTTTGCTTATCTTCAATGGCTCTGTATAAAATATCATCAGGGTTAAGTTTCTTGTAATCTCTGTAACCTGCTGATTTAGAAAGTTTCTAGTGTAGAAAAGTGGTGATTTAATTAGAAATTCTGTAAATAGTAATTAGGGGCAAGTATAACTGTATTCATTATTTGTTTATTAATATTCATTTATGGGCGTTAACATTACTAAATAAGGCTTTAGGAAAAGTAGTGATAGACATGTGAATTAACATACTAAAATAGATAAAAGGGTGTAATTGGTGCCAGGTGTTAAAACTCAGACGTAGTGTTGACATCTGAGGTAAACGTGCATGGGCAATAAAGCAGTTCCATTTACCCCATCTGTTCCTGGGTTGCCTGTTTCTTCTCTAACAAATTTCTTATGCACAACTAGGTTTACAGCAGCACCTGTTTCCCCATCCACAGGAAGCCAAAGCTTCTAATGCTGTTTTCATTTCTCATCCAGAATTGCCCCAAAGGCTATATTCTGTGTGCCTAAAAATGTGAACAAGTAACAAGGTGCATCCAGCAACACAAGTTGGATTTATACAGACAGAAAACATTTTCCAGGCATAAGCTTGTGTTTCCAACACCCACTACGTTCCGACTCCATGTGACACAGGGTAAGGGCATATGTGAGGGCCACTGAGTAACAGACTAGCAGACTAACAGAGTAGCAGACTAAAGACTCTTTATGTAAACCTACATTCTGGACTAATGCATAAGACTATTTTCAGAAACTATTCAGTAGAAACTACACGATGAAAAATTCTTAGTAATTAGGTAATAAGCAATCATAAAAGATATAAATATCATATATTTTAAAAGCAATTTTAGATTCAGTCAGAAACGAATGCAATGTTTTTAGGAACATCTGACTCCTTTTTAATGAGCTCTGCTGTTCTTAAATTCTTCTGTTACACTGCACCACAGCTAACTTTGGAATGTTTTTCTATTTAACTTTCAACTTTTCTTATTCACCTAATAAAAACCTTTGATTTTCTTCCCATTGCAGGCAACCTTATAATGTATGGCTTCATGAAGTAGTCCTAAGGTTTTAGTTAGTGCTCCTTTATGACTCCATCACAATTTCTTCTTATGCCAAAAGGTACTATTTCATTGCTTCAGACCAATCCCCTTCAATGGGTTGCAATATATAGAAATTTGCATAGGCAGAGAATACATTTCCTATCCATTGACAGAAGGCTTATAGACTTTGAGGTCAGAAGGGACAATTACGATCATCTAGTCTGACCTACTGCAGGCAACAGAATCTCAACTACCTACTTCTGTACCAGGTCCATTACTAAGGCGACAATTTAGTCATGGGTATTTTTAGTAGAAGCCATGGACAGGTCACGGGCAATAAACAAAAATTCATGGCTGTGACCTGTCCATGACTTATATTATAAATACTCCTTGCTAACTCTGAGGAGGGTAAACTTAAAAAAACAACAAATAGTCTGAGTTTTTAAGTATATCCTGTACAGACGTACTCAGCTACCCCCTGAAGCTTCTTTGGAGGGTGTTTCTAAGAGGAGGTGCCGCAAGGGCCACTGCTGTGGGGGAGAGCTGGGACACTGCTGCTGGGGGAAGGGCAGGGACATGGCACTATTAGCCACTGTTCCAGATGCCCAGGAACTGCAGCTCAGGCAGTCCATGGTGCAAGCTGCACTGACCCTGCCCGGGTGGTCCTGTGAGAATCCATCACCTGAGCAGCATGCTGGGTGGCTGGCCATAAGGCTGCTCCAGCAGTGGCCAGTGAGGCTGACTGCAGAGCTGTTCCAGCAGCATCCAGAGTGACTGACCACAGAGCCACCTGAGTACCTGCTCCCAGACTTGGTTGCTTGACCAATCCTGGGATCAGCCACACTGGCTACTGCAGAAGTCACGGAGGTTGCAGAAAGCTGCAGAATCTGTGACTTCTGTGACCTCCTTGGCTAGGGTTGCCAGGTGTCTGGTATTGAATCGGATAGTCCGGTATTTTTGCCTCCTGTCTGGTAAAAAAATTCAGAAAATACTGGCTACCTAAAATGTACAGTATTTTCTGATTTTTTCCTGGTCAGGAGGCAAAAATCCAGGGTGCTTACCTAGTTCCGTAGGGGAGCTGTCTGGCCCGGAGCAGGAAGACAAGATGGTCAACAACTTTGGTCTCCCCCCCTTTTTTTTTCTCATTAGAATTTTTCCCCTGTGGTTTTTTTTTGGGGGGGGGAGGTGTTCGATATTTTTGGTTAAACCATCTGGCAACCGTATCCTTGGCAAACATGGAGCCCTACCAATAACCTCTGGTTGAGTTACTGAAATCCTCAAATCTTGACTTAAAGACTTCAAGTTACAGAGTCCACTTTTCACTTTAGTTCAAATCAACAAGGCTATGTCTACACAGCAACGTTATTTCAGAATAATGTCAGTTGTTCCAAAATAACAGAGTGAGTCTATGCAGCAAGCCTGTTATTTCGAAATAAATTCTAAATAACTGGCTTCTTACTCGGACTCCTGTAACTCTCAGGCTGTGTCTACACTGGCCACATAACCCGTAATAGCTATGGAAATGAGAGAAGTCAGAATAGGGAAATGTGCGGGGGATTTAAATATCCCCCGCGGGATTTAAATAAACATGGCCGCCGCTTTTTTCCGGCTTGGGGAAAAGCCGGAAAAGAGCGTCCAGACTGGCGTGATCCTCCGGAATAAAGCCCTATTCCGGAGGATCTCTTATTCTCTTGCAAGTAGGAATAAGAGATCCTCCGGAATAGGGCTTTATTCCGGAGGATCGTGCCAGTCTGGACACTCTTTTCCGGCTTTTCCCCAAGCCGGAAAAAAGCGGCGGCCATGTTTATTTAAATCCCGCGGGGGATATTTAAATCCCCCGCGCATTTCCCTATTCTGACTTCTCTCATTTCCATAGCTATTACGGGTTATGTGGCCAGTGTAGACACAGCCTCACTGTATAAGGAGTAAGGGAAGTTGAGGGGAGAGTGCTCTATTTCAAAATAACTGCTGTGCAGACAGCGCCAAAAGTTGAAATAAGCTATTTTGACTTAAGCTACGCAATTAGCATAGCTCAAGTTGCATAGTTTATTTTGAGTTTAGCCCTGCTGTGTAGCTGTGCCCCAAGTGACCCGTGCCCCAGGCTGGAGAGGAAGGAGAAACCCACGAGGGTCTCTGCCAATCTGATATGGGAAATAAATCCTTCTCAACCACAAATACAGCGATCAGTTAGACCTTGAGCATGCGGGCAAGATCTCCGCAGCCAGACCTCTGGGAAAGAGTTCTTTTTAATGACCCAGAGTCCTACCCATCTAGTGTTCTATGTCCATCTGTTGGAGATATATCCAAATAGCTGTAATGGATCAGAGTGTCATTAGTATCTTTATCAGGGATACCCAAGCTAGTTCACATAGATTTATTAGGATTGGATATCCATCTTTTATGTAAGATATAAACCTTACCCATGAATAGACATGACTGAGTTACTTGAGCTGTGTGATAATACTAAGTCCCTGAGCAAATCATTATCACCCAGTGTTACATCATGCGTTTTGCTACATAAGAACCAGTATGTAAGTCACTCTCTGGATGTACATATTTCTATATATAAAAATTTGTTGTATGTAGCCTGTTGGTGGGAGCCCAAAACAAAAAGTAGTTAATATAATGGCATTCTGTTGATATGTGTTTTAGTAGTTAAATTCCTGGACTGTCATTGCTATCATATGGGTGGAAATTGGGTAAATATTGCATTTTATTAATATCAGCAGAACTAACTTAAATGGGGCCTGCATGTTGTGTAGTCTTGCCTTAATCTTTGCATTCATTCCCGTCAGTGTTAAAGAAGCTATTTGCATATATATTTGCATGTATATGCAACCACACTTAAGTTGCGGCCCTTGACATGTGCTGTGAGAATCACTGTGGACCCTGGGGCTTCCAAAATTGAGTAGCCCTGTTTTAAATACTGATAAGTGAAATAGTGATGATGTCATGGTCTTACACCTCTTCCTCCCCCGCTTCCTCTGCTTATGGTTGGGCAAGTGAAAGCATTACTTATGACTGAGAGAGACTGTCAAAAGTCTGAGGAAAGGCTCAAGGACATAGCTTATTGTGAATTTTCAATATTCTGAAAGTATCCTTCTACTTGTTTCTAGATTTCAGCCTGTCTTTTCATCCTCCCTCCCTCTTGCCTCACATATCCAGGCAATGTCCAAATACCTCTACTCCTCCCTCAACATTTTAAAAGCTCAACCTTTTTTATCTCTCTCCCTCCACCCAGCTAATGTTTTATTCAGGCCCTCTTAACTTCCTCCTATCTGTTCTCCCTCACACACTCCATCCATTCCATTGAATTACTGGTTGTTGACTCATCTTCCTAGCCCATACTCTGATCACAGCACTCCTTTCATGTGGACCCCTTTACTGGCTCCCCCATCTTCCTGTATCCAATTCAAGCTTCTTGTTCACCTATTCAAGGGTTTTAGCAACTCATCTTCCCAATGCATGTCCTCCCACATCTCTTTGTGACTTTCCATTTCCATTCCCTCACTTTGCCAAGGATGTCAGTCTCACCTGCCCATCTGTCATCTTCTCTCACACTTATATCTGGACCATTTTCCATGCTCTCCCTTATGCCTGGCATGCAGCCATGAATTCATCAATAAAAGGCCACTAATCTCTCATCCTGTCTCTTAGGGTGCATCTACAGGGCTTAACTCGAAATAAGCTACGCAAATTGAGCTACGTCAATTGCAGAAATAGCTTATTTTGAAATAGGGAGCGTGTACACACCACTTATTTCGAAACAGAGCACTCTTCTTCTGACTTCCTGTATTCCTCGTACAATGAGGGTTACAGGAGTCGGAGTAAGAAGTCCTCCAGCTTGACATTATTTTGACACTATTTTTAAATAACTTCCTGCTATGTAGACGCGGACTGAGTTATTTCAGAATAGCACTAGTTATTTAGAAATAATGTTGCTGTGTAGACATACCCTTACTCTATATTTCTAGAACACGTGGCACCATGGGGCCCTGATTTTGACTGGGCCCTATGGGCACTACCATACTTCATTAGCATCATGCATCTGATTCTGTTCTCACTGAAAACAATTTTACACAAGTATGTAATTTCACTGGCATCTATACAGTTTTTCTCTTGGTTTACACTAATATGAGGACAAGCAGGCTCTATGTGTCTAGCCTTGTATCACTGTGTTTTTCCTGTTTTAAAGAAAGTAAAGCAATACAACTTGGGCATTATAAATAAGTACAATTTTTCCCATTCCACCAGCCTACATCTCATTAATGGAGGAGACAGTTACGAGATAAAAGCTTTTTTTGTGTATTAGAATTTCTTTATTTAAACAAGGTCAGTCCAACCTGACCATCAAAAAGATCTTGTAAAAATATCATTTGTTATTTCATTATTTTATACTGCAGTAGTTTTTCCATCCAGTTATGGATGTTCTGAAAACAAGTTTGCACAATTACACAGGGGAGAATTAGATTAATTGACTGGAAGAAAGACCTTTAGGAGCTATTTATCTGTTGCTATTCAAATTAAATTAGCCTACAAGATTACAAATACTGGCCCCAGCACTACTTATCTAACTGGGAAGTAGAGCTGTTTAAAGACAGCCAGACTATGAGGCATTTGGTTAGCCACTCAGGGGACATTCTGAAGTAATATGGAGTACTTCTTGATATAAATAGCACCATTTCCTGTTAATAACTTCATATATTTTTCTAATATTGTTGCTAATAAGCTTATGATATTGAAGAATGGTTTTTCTAATGTTTAAGACACTAAAAAGTTTACACTTTTTTAAAAAATGAAAAATAAAGCAGCAAAGGATTTGGGAATACTGATATTAATTCACTTTATTATTGCTGATGTTGAAAATAACTTATCAAAAGCAATTTTGTAAATCATCTGAACTTAAGATGCTAATAATCAACATTACCAGAACTAATCAAAATGAAATAAGCTTATAGGCGTGATCCAAAACCCATTACTGTCAATGGAAGATCTTTCACAGATTCCAATGTGCTTTAGATCAATCTCATGGAAGACCTAGCGAAGCTCCATTTTCAGTGAAGAGGAGTGAAAATTTTATTTCAGGGTATTTTATACAAATTGAAGTCCATTTACAGTGAACCTAACCTTCTTCAGGACAAGACCCGGAACTTTTACTCACATAAATCTCCCCTGGAAGTCAGCAAGAATATCGGTACTGCAGCATAATGCATGTAACTAAAGGTACGTCTACTTAGCAACATTATTTTGAAATACCTAGCGTTATTTTGAAATAACTTAGTCCATGTCTCCACAGCAGGCAGTTATTTCGAAATAATGTCAAAATATTGTCAAGCTGGAGGACTTCTTACTCCTACTCCTGTAACCCTCATTGTACAAGGAGTAAGGGAAGTCAGAGGAAGCGTGCTCTATTTCAAAATAAGTGCTGTGTAGATGCTCCCAATTTCAAAATATGCTATTTCTAAATAAGCTATGCAATTGACATAGCTCAATTGCATAGCTTATTCTACGTTAAGCCCTGCTATGTAGACGCATGCTACGTGACCTGCACTGCTGCAAAACATGGGATTGAAGCAAGTTAGAGTCTTGCCATCGACTTCAATGAACTTTGACAGGCCACATAAGATATTCACAGAGCTGCTTTTCCTAAATAATTATAAACCCAGAGAATACAATAGCAAAATCCTTGGCCAGAACCTGCTCCCACTGAAGTTAGTATCAAGTTTGTATTGACTTCGGTGGGAGTAGAATTCAGCTCCTAACTATGTTTTTATACACAATGAAACATATGCTGTATATACATATACACTGCATTATAGAAAATGACCACAGTACCATTGACTAGATTTTCTGACTCGTTTCATTAAAAGTTGCTCAGTTTGTTCTAAATCAGTTTAGTTTTGAAGAATACAGATTTGGTTGTGTTAAGATTAAATGAATTAAAATACAGACCATAAAACAAAATACAACCATATGATTAATGGTTCTCAGCAAAATTAAAAGCAAATCTGGGCTCACCTGTTTGTTTCCATTGCTGGTCAGTCCCGTATCCCTTTTCTCTGAGAAAGTCTGCATCCTGAAATTGTTTCCAATTTTATATTTCTTTAAGTAACCACCAACCTTGATAAGCTTAGGCGAAGCTTTGTTTTTGAGAATTAAATCAGCAATTTTACAAGTTTTAAACTTCTCAGTCAAAAACCCTATAAGCTCCTGCAAACCCAGCACTATTTGTTCCATTCCATCTAATCTTTTAGTTTGCTGCTCTGCACTCTTGTTCATATCAGAAAGGGTATTAGTCATTTCTATGCACAGCCCCTTCATTTCAGAATTATTTAGCTTTTCATTTGTTTCTGTGGGTCCAGGCTCAGTTGCTTTTGCCTTTAACATCTGAATGTCTTTTTCAATGCAACACATTTCCTGGGAAACACTGTTTAGCGTCTGAAGGACATTGTCCTGCACAATCAACAACTTATCTATTTTCTGACCAAGGGAGGCAAACTTCACATCCAAGGTATTAAAACTTTCAGAGGAGCTGAGAGGTTTGCTTGCAGCAAGAGGAATTTGGGTGGTTTCCACTTCATTAGCAGGCCCTTGGTTTTGTAAAGCACACTGTAGTGGGGTGGAATGGCCACCCACTGAGCCGGAGGCGGAGGAACCCCTCTGGCGGCCATTTTGGGCCCGGCCTAGCCCCGCCCCCTCACCTGACCGGAAGTCAGGGGGTGGGACTAGGACTATAAGAAGGTTGCCTGGGAGCTCAGTCAGGGCCCAGCCTCCGAGGGAGCCGGAGGCCTGGCTGGAGCTCCTGCCTGGGGAGGCTAAGACCCGGGCTAGGCCGCCCTCAGCCACCTTCCCAGAGGCCGGCCAGGGCCTCCCTGCCCGGGCTACTAAGGCCTGGTCGGGCCCGCCAGCTGAACCACTCGCGGACCCAGAGGACGGGACCGAGCCGCTGGACCAGCTGGACCCCCGGTGGGTACGAGAACGCCGGGCCGGAGCGGCCCCGCGGAACACCCCAGAGCTCCGACCTCTTGACCCCTGGATTGGGCCGCCGGCCCCTGCGGAGACGACGCGGGCTTCAACTCCCCGACCACTGGACCCCTGGATTGGACCACCGGCCCCTGCGGAGACGATGCGGGCTTCAACTCCCCGACCGGCTGCTGGGGCTACAGGTACTGGGGAAGAGGGAAGGGGGAGACAAGAGGCGGTCCAGGGGGTAGCGTGGGCTGAGAACCGCCCTAGGCCAGCACGTTGCGGGCTGGAGCCCCTGCTGAGCCCGTAGCAGCTGAACGGCTGCATCCAGGGCCCCTGGGCCGGGGCGCAGTGGAGTGGGCGGGCCTGCGCCCCTGCCACCCACCAACCGGGTGGCAGTCTCTTCCCCCCCTTTGTCACAGCTGCAGCGGCCCTGCATGCCCCGCCCTTGAACTAGGAACTCCTACAGACCTGTGGGTTTGTTTGCGGCCCGCCTTGCGTTGGGGGCCTGGCCGCCAGCTGCTGCCCTGCCCTGCTCGAGGGCCTGGGCGTCCGTATGAGGGGTTTGGCACTCGGCCACGATCCGGATCAGACCTTTAAAGGGCCAGGACTCGGACTACTTTAAGGCCCAGTAGGGCCATAGGACGGGCTAGCCATCCACTGTACCAGGGCGGAGGATCCGCCTCCTAAAGGCCTGCCGGCCTACAACGAACCATCCCCCGGAAGGGGACAGCTTAGAGGCTATGGTTGTCACTGCCGGAGGGCAGTGACCAAAAGGGCGACGAGAGCCACACGCTACAGATGGTGGAGAATGTGGGTACTGCGACCCCGACCCTGACGTAAGGGACGGAACGTGTGCCTCAGTTTGTCAAAAAAAAAAAAAAAAAAAAAAAAAAAAAAAAAAAAATTTCCTTTTGTTTTCCCCCACTGTGTGGACTGTTTACACAGCGGACAGGGAGTTTCCCCCGTTTCCCCAAAACAGGATGGAACTGGACCGAGTGGTGAGAGCAGTGACGGAGCGCCAGCAGTTGGCCGCCCAACACTGGCAGATGGCTCAGCAGTTGGTACAGCAGCTGGGCCTTCAGCTCCAGCATCTCCAAGCACTCCAGCAGCTGGACCTTCAGCAGCTATTCAGGTGCGGGCCCCAACCTGCCGGGCCAGGGCCGAGATCAGCCCAAGAACCCGCCTACTCAGCCGGGGGGACGTCACCCCCAGGGGAAGGACTGGAAACCCTGCTGGAAACCTATATGGGGCAGAGGGACAGACGTGGACCCAGGGATTCTATGGGGCTGAGGTCGGGGGCCCCGACACCCGCCAACCCCTACATTCTGCCGGTCGACCAGGGGGAGTTGCTGATCCAGGCACCGAAGGACTCCGAAGGAGTGGCCGTCTTTCTGGACTCCGGCTGTATGCAGACCCTCGTGCGGCGGGATCTCCTTCCGGAAGACCTGAAGCCAGAAGGGGAGCTGTACCTGCGGTGTATACATGGCGATGTAAAGGCCTATCCCCGAGCAAAGCTCCGACTCACAATCCGAGGGCGGTCCGCCGAGATGGTTGTAGGGCTCGCCACGACGCTCCCCTACCCTATCATCCTGGGAAGAGACTGGCCCGGATTCGCAGACCTAGTGCGCGAGGTAACCCCCAGGCCTCCGGCTGACCAGGAGCAAGTGGAGACCGAGCTTCTGGGAGAGAGACCACCAGAAGATCGGTCCAAAGAGGCACCTGAGGGTGAGCAGCCTCGTGGGGAAAGGGCAGGGGAGGGGCCCGATGAACCCCAGGCCCCGGCAGAAGCCAATGCCCAGACCCTTACCCTGGCCGACTTTCCGCGGGACCAGAGGGAAGACCCCACACTGAGGGCGGCCTATGAACAGGTGGCCGCGGTTGATGGTACCGTAGTAGACCCCCAGAAGGCAGTCCAGTGGCCCCACTTTGAAGTGAAAGGCGACCGCCTCTATCGGGTCATGCAAGACCCCCGGACCCAGGAGGTCAAGACCCAGATCCTCGTCCCGGACGGTCATCGCCGGGCGGTGTTGCGACTGGCCCATGACATTCCGGCGGCTGGCCACATGGGGACAGAAAAAACGCTGGCGAGAGTACTGTCCCGGTTCTTTTGGCCTGGAGTATACCAAGACGTTCGGGACTACTGCCGGTCATGTCCAAACTGCCAGTTAGCCTCCGACTCAGGAGTGCCGAAAGCCCCGTTAGTCCCCCTCCCGGTGGTGGGGACCCCTTTTGAAAGGGTGGCCATGGACCTAGTCGGCCCGCTGCCCAAAAGTAAGGCAGGGTTCCGCTATATCCTGGTTGTAATGGACTATGCCACCCGGTTTCCAGAAGCCATACCGCTGAGAAACACCTACGCCCGAACCATTGCTTCGGAGCTGGTAAAAATCTTCGCTCGGGTGGGGCTTCCCCGAGAACTCCTTACGGACCAAGGGACTAATTTCACATCACAACTGTTCCGACAGGTGTGTACAATACTAGGGATACATAAACTACAAACGTCAGTATACCATCCCCAAACCGACGGCTTAGTGGAGCGGTTCAACCGGACCTTAAAGGGGATGTTAAGGCGGTTCTCCCCAGCAGAACTGCAACAGTGGGACCTGTTACTGCCTCCACTGCTGCTTGCGGTCCGGGAGGTGCCACAAGCATCCACTCAGTTTTCCCCTTTCGAACTCCTATATGGATATCGCCCTCGGGGGATCCTGGATCTCGTGAGGGAAACGTGGGAGTCGACCCCTTCACCGTCACAAGGTCTCCTGCAATATGTTTTCCAGCTCCAGGAGCGATTGAGACAGGCCGGAGCCCTGGCTCGGGAAAATCTACAACTAACCCAGACCGCCCAAGAACGGACCTATAATCGACAAGCCCAGGAAAGAAGTTTTAAACCAGGGGACCTGGTGGTACTTCTGCTCCCCTCAGAGGAATCCAAACTCCTGGCCCGCTGGAAAGGGCCCTATGAGGTCATTCGTCAGGTCGGGCCGGTGAACTACGAGATCTATCAACCAGATCGGAAGAAGAAAACCCAAATATTTCATGTGAATTTCCTGAAGCACTGGCGAGAACGGGAGGCCCTGATGATTACCCCCTACCCAGCGGAGCCCCCTTTAGGGCCGGAAATACCTGATCTGGGGGAAGAAAAAGAACCACAGCTGGGAAATACCCTCTCTGCAACCCAGGTGAAACAAGCACGTCATCTCATAGAGACATTTCGAAAGACCTTCACAACCCAACCCGGCTGTACTGGGGTAATAACACATACCATTTGGACCCCTCCAGGCCAAGTGGTACGAGAAGGGACTCGGCCTCTCCCCCGCCGGATGCGGAAGATAGTCGAGGAGGAAGTCCAGTCAATGCTGCAACTAGGAGTGATAGAGCGCTCCCAGAGCGAGTGGCGTAGCCCAATCGTCTTGGTGCCGAAGCCCGATGGCAGTGTCCGCTTCTGCATCGATTTCAGACGAGTAAATGCAATTTCCAAATTTGACGCCTACCCCATGCCGCGAACAGATGAACTGTTAGAACGCCTGGGGAGAGCCGACTTTATAACCACCCTGGATCTTACAAAGGGTTATTGGCAGATCCCCCTGGACCCCGAATCGAGAGAAAAAACTGCCTTTTCAACTCCCTCGGGGTTGTTCCACTTTAAAAGGATGCCGTTTGGACTCCATGGGGCCCCTGCAACATTTCAGCGAATGATGGACCGCTTGCTATCACCGCACACGGCATATGCGGCCGCGTACCTAGATGATGTGGTAATTTACAGCCAAGATTGGGAGGAACACCTCGAGCGGGTAGCGGCCGTAATGCGGACATTGCGGGATGCCGGCCTGACCGCCAATCCCAAGAAATGTAAAATTGGCTGGCAAGAAACCACCTACCTCGGGTACCAGCTGGGGCGCGGCCTAGTCCGGCCCCTAGTAGGGAAGGTGGAGGCGGTCCAAAACTACCCGGCACCCACCTCAAAGAAGAAAGTAAGACAGTTTTTAGGATTGGCAGGTTACTATCGCCGGTTTGTGCCACACTTTGCAACCCGAGCCGCGCCTCTCACGGCGCTCCTCAAAAAAGACAGTCCTCAAAGGATCCGGTGGTCGCCGGAATGCGAGACTGCTTTTCAGGACCTAAAAGCCGCTCTGTGCAGCGAGCCGGTCCTGTTCAGCCCCGATTTCTCCCGGCCCTTCATTGTCCAGACGGACGCGTCAGACTGCGGACTGGGGGCAGTGCTGTCCCAGGAGATTGAGGGAGAGGAACACCCAGTGCTGTATATCAGCCGAAAACTATTTCCCCGAGAGCGTCGCTACGCCGCAATTGAGAAGGAGGCCCTAGCAATAAAGTGGGCCATCGAGGCGCTGCGATATTACCTCCTTGGAGACTCTTTTATTCTTTTCACAGATCATGCCCCCCTGCAATGGCTCCATCAGATGCGGGACACCAACAGTCGCATCATGAGATGGTACCTGTCTCTCCAGCCGTATGTATTCACAGTGAAACACCGAGCGGGGAGGGACAATGCAAATGCCGATGCCCTGTCCCGTAGGGAGGAAGAGCAGAAGCCCAGTCCCGGAGATCGGGAACTGGACTTAAGGGGGGAGGAGTGTAGTGGGGTGGAATGGCCACCCACTGAGCCGGAGGCGGAGGAACCCCTCTGGCGGCCATTTTGGGCCCGGCCTAGCCCCGCCCCCTCACCTGACCGGAAGTCAGGGGGTGGGACTAGGACTATAAGAAGGTTGCCTGGGAGCTCAGTCAGGGCCCAGCCTCCGAGGGAGCCGGAGGCCTGGCTGGAGCTCCTGCCTGGGGAGGCTAAGACCCGGGCTAGGCCGCCCTCAGCCACCTTCCCAGAGGCCGGCCAGGGCCTCCCTGCCCGGGCTACTAAGGCCTGGTCGGGCCCGCCAGCTGAACCACTCGCGGACCCAGAGGACGGGACCGAGCCGCTGGACCAGCTGGACCCCCGGTGGGTACGAGAACGCCGGGCCGGAGCGGCCCCGCGGAACACCCCAGAGCTCCGACCTCTTGACCCCTGGATTGGGCCGCCGGCCCCTGCGGAGACGACGCGGGCTTCAACTCCCCGACCACTGGACCCCTGGATTGGACCACCGGCCCCTGCGGAGACGATGCGGGCTTCAACTCCCCGACCGGCTGCTGGGGCTACAGGTACTGGGGAAGAGGGAAGGGGGAGACAAGAGGCGGTCCAGGGGGTAGCGTGGGCTGAGAACCGCCCTAGGCCAGCACGTTGCGGGCTGGAGCCCCTGCTGAGCCCGTAGCAGCTGAACGGCTGCATCCAGGGCCCCTGGGCCGGGGCGCAGTGGAGTGGGCGGGCCTGCGCCCCTGCCACCCACCAACCGGGTGGCAGTCTCTTCCCCCCCTTTGTCACAGCTGCAGCGGCCCTGCATGCCCCGCCCTTGAACTAGGAACTCCTACAGACCTGTGGGTTTGTTTGCGGCCCGCCTTGCGTTGGGGGCCTGGCCGCCAGCTGCTGCCCTGCCCTGCTCGAGGGCCTGGGCGTCCGTATGAGGGGTTTGGCACTCGGCCACGATCCGGATCAGACCTTTAAAGGGCCAGGACTCGGACTACTTTAAGGCCCAGTAGGGCCATAGGACGGGCTAGCCATCCACTGTACCAGGGCGGAGGATCCGCCTCCTAAAGGCCTGCCGGCCTACAACGAACCATCCCCCGGAAGGGGACAGCTTAGAGGCTATGGTTGTCACTGCCGGAGGGCAGTGACCAAAAGGGCGACGAGAGCCACACGCTACACACACGGATCAAATATTTTGACCAAGGAGTTTACTCTGGATGTAGTAGAATTCGTCATAGTGGAGGTGGTCATTATGCTGGTTTAGTTAGGGGAACAAAATACTCTGATGGCCAATATCTGCTCAGAAAGCTCCACATCCAGTCTTCGCAGACACAAAACACGGGTTTGGCAAATCAGACTGAAGCTATTTGAAAAACATCCAAATACATTTGACTACGACAAAGTAATCAGACAGCTGAATTACTTAGAAAGGAGAACGCTCCTGTTCATTTTTTTTTACTTGTTTTAAAGTGAAATTGATATAGAGACAGACATTTGCTGAACAACCTAAATGCGCTCTGCTCAATGACGTAAGCCGGGGGAAGAGGGGAGGGAAGGACAGAACTATCTGCACTTAAATGGAATTTGACAGTTGTAAAGGCTACAAGATATCTGAGAAGCCACTATGGGTAGACACTTTGGCAGTAGTGTTACAGCTTGTCAGAAACATGCATCTACTATGCAATGTGATCTCTGTTCTGAAGAGAATACGGGGCCCTTAAGGGGAAGCTAAATTTGGGCTCTTGAAATTTTTACAGCTTAATATAAATTGTTCAGATTCAAACCTGAAGTTGCTTGAGAAATCTCTTATCAAAGGCGGCATTAAAGAGCAAGAGAGAGAGAAAAATACTATATATAAATAATACAAAAGAGAAAGTGGGAAAGACTGTCTTTCCCACTTTCTCTTTTGTATTATTTATATATAGTACTTCTTGTACACCAACACTATGGAAAGCCACAGCCTTTTTCTTTGGGCAATCACCACATCCAATTAGACTTGCTGTACAAAGGCAATCCATAGTCTTAACAGTCTTTCCCCCCACAATCTGAGTTTTAGTTTAATCCTGTGTTTTCTCTAATGTAGTTAAATTTAACCGAATGAAGTCTCTTCCCATTTACAATGATCTTACTGAAACATTCAAAAAATGAAGTTCACTAGTTCTATTCTTTTTATTGCCTATCTGTAAATTGCTCCCTTAACACCAGTCATTATTTTACACACACAAATGCTTTCCTGAAGGACTTTCATTTTTCATAAAGTCAGTGTGAGGTCTAGAAGAAGAAAAATATGATTGGGAGTCTGGAATCCCTAGGTTCTAATCCCAGTCCAAGTATACATACTAGCGAGAAGAATTAACACAGGGCTAGGGTTCTAATCCCAGTTTAGCTACACTACTAAGGTGAAGTCAGAGAGGTTTGGAGGGCAGGACAGGGTTCTGTCCACATCAATCAACTTCCAGGATCCAGGCCTTATTCTGTGATATGGGTAACTCATTTCTCATGGGTGCCTCAGTTGCCACATATGTTAAATGAGGGTGGGGAAGAATGATCAGTTAAGAAAGCTTTGTACATATAACGTGCTAAGGATTTTAAACTTACCTTGTTTTCTGCCTGTAGTATTTAAAATGCTCTCTATGTTTAATTGCCTGAGTGCTCTCTGATAGACACTCACAAATAACATTTTGAAAGCTTTTCCACTGAAACCTATTTTAATTATTTTAGAATTAACAGCTATGCAATGAAAATAATACAATGAAAATTGATTCAGAACCTTTTACTTGCTTTCAGGTTATCATAGGTTTTAAAAAAAGGTTCCAACATACATCAGCCCTCTTGTGACAGCAGCTTGTCACCTTGCCTGAAATGTGAACTGAGCCCAGGCATGACCCTGAAACTTGGCTCAAAATCTTCTCTTTACACAGCAGATATTATTGAGAGAGAGCAATCATAGGGTGCAGTTAACAGTACCGCCTCAGCATTGATTTAAGGGATGCAATGATTTAAAAGCAGGCAAGTGAATGGAAAAGAGAGCTTGGGGATCCCTATTTCATGGAAAGAATAATACACCAGACCTCGCTAAAAAGAATGCTGACGCAAAGAGCATCATGGAGATTCCAGCAAAGACCAGCTATGTTTTAAGACCCCAACTGTTCTTCCATTCATCTCTACTAGAACATAAACTTAACTCTCTTGACAGTTACACATCTGCAGAAGCCCCTGTTAGTTACAAAATCCAGCAGAGGTGTTCGCACCATCTGCAAAATGACCAGATTTGCAGAGCCATTCATCTCAGCTGAAATGTCTGTGCAGAGATTCACTGTTGTAACCTTGGAGCTTTTTCCTTCTGCACAAAAAGACCAATGGTTCATTATATGTCATCACCTATCCAGTCAGGATGTCTGTGGTGAACGTCTCAGTCAAAGTATATCAGTCATGAGGTTTTTCTTTAAAATGGATGTTCTTTGGCAGGAGCAGAGGAATGATTAAAAGAGGGGTCAGCTATATGGATAGTAAGTCTAAAGTCTAACCTATACACTAAGCCACATGCATTAAACATTTAAATCTCTCATAAAACTTGCCCAGGGAAATTTCATGAGAAATACATCAAAATGATCCTTTACTGAGTACTTTAATAAAATCAACTTAGTATGTATGTTTAAAAACTTAGCACAAACACACTAATAAACCAACATGTTGAACTTGAATAAATGTTAAGCTCCTGAGGGTGGGGGGTAGGGGGGACACTATTTTCATGTACAGCACTATTACGTGGATTATTATTTGTAATTCTATTACCAAAAAATAGTTTTTTCACAAGCACTTACACCTGTGTACCCTGTTAATAAAATAATAGTACCTTGCTCTGATATAGCACTTTTCATCAGCAGCTCTCAAAGTGCTTTACAAGCTCTTTCTTAATTTAGTCCTATTACTCCTAGCAATGCCAGATTTTATTATGGCACAAAATAAATTCCCTTCCTGGGCGTTTACATCCTTTGGTATCTGTAGGCTGTTCTCCTTGAACCCTGAATCTTTGCTTAGCTATTCAATGAACATATAACTCTTTCATTTTGTGCTCATAAATTAATCAACATGTTGCTAGTCTTTAGTATTTTTGTGACTCGTATCTAAACTGCAACCATTTGTTAATATCCTTCTGATAATGAGATGCCCGGGACTAAAATGCAATGCTTCGGACTGCACCAGAGCCATAGGGATGTCTACACTTGCACCCTCTTTTGAGAGAGGGATGCAAATGAAGACATTCAAAATTGCAAAAGAAGCCGGGATTTAAATATCCTGAACTTCATTTGCATATTTGCGTTATGGCGCTATTTCAAAATAGCACTATGTCGAAATAACAGACGCTGTTAAGACGTGGTTATTTCAAGAGAAAACCCGTCTCTCGAAATAACCCTTATTCCTCATAGAATGAGGTTTACCGGTTATTTTGAGAGACGCGTCTGTTATTTCAAAATAGCATTATTTCGAAATAGCACCATAACGCGAATATGCAAATGAAGCAAGGGATATTTAAATCCCAGCTTCATTTGCAATTTCGAATGCCTTCGTTTGTATCCCTCTCTTGAAAGAGGACACAAGTACAGGCATACCCATATAGAAAAGAGTCTCTCTGTGCTGATGGATGCCTCCTTGCTCCACAGATGCATCCCAAAATTGCAGTGACCTTTGTTGCTACCCTAAGATATTGCGCTATCAGCTCTAAGTTTCTTTCACCATTGTTGCTTTTTGGATTTCTCCTTCCCATTAAAAACTGGTAAAAAAAAGAGCTTTAAAAAGAGACAAAAATGTTACTCTTATTTGCACCTATTTTCATCCAAAGTAACCCTAATGACTGTTGTGTTCTATGCTGCAAGCAAAGAGCAGAATGTGACTCATGATCATCTTTTTTTTCTTCGATTTCCTAAACTTAGATTTAATAGTATAACATCTTTAAATGTTCTGCATTGTGAAATTTCAGTGAACATTTTTTGTTCATAAAATGTTGCACTTTGATAAATAAATGATAAAAGCATACCTGGGTCGCACTAGAAACCTGCCCATAAGAAAGCAACTGTTTCAGCTTTGGCAGTGGTTATGTTTTATGGATGTTGAAACAAAGGAACTCACCCACATGAACATCATGTAAAAAGAAACCCTTTTGCAGGTTTTGAACAATCCGCCATTTCCCATGTGTTTTATATTATAGCTCAGAATATTAACACTCAGCCACCACACCATATAGGTGACAGTATTGGCCTGAACATTGGGAGATTTTCCACATACTAACAGAAACACCTATGCTAAATAACATAGTGTTAATTAACTGTAAAAATTCACAGTATTTAATAGTCTTCAAAAAGATTTTTATTTCTTCTCTGTATTTGGTGGTCTATTGCTGCTGCGTTCTTTCAAAGGAATTTTCTGTATTAGAAGTTTACTTCCAAGATACCCTGCTTTTCCTCACATCTTTATTTCTGCACTTACACAAAAGACCTTTTATAAAGAAGTCACAGCTGCCTTTAAATTTCCATATACTGTAGAATTTTGCAGGTGAGTAGACAAGTCACCTACAGATTTTGGAAGAAATATAAAAAACTCATATGGAGTTGGGAGGGGAGCTTCTTCCTCTTTTTTTAACAGGATAAAAATCTCTGTAATTTTCTATATTTTATTGTCCTTTCAGCAGGTGCCAACAAGCAGATGGTGTGAACAGGACAAAACAGTGATATAAAGGAAGTGGTGAATCTATATTTAGAATAAGTTCATTACCAAGTGTAACTGTGAAATGGATATACAGTTAGGGATCATTTCTGCATGAAATGGCAAAAGGAGCTGAGCATAACAAAAGATGTATGAAGGGTCTGGTTGTAACACTAGAGTTAAGATTTTATTCGTGTCTTTGAACTCACACTCCTCTCAAAGTTAGGTACTCAGTTAATTTCAATGAACATTTTGTAGCTGCTATTTTGGGGAAATTACTCCAAATGATTCAGTCTGCCACAGCCTGTCTGGTGACTGATGTATCCATTTGCTTCTAAACATTCAACATCACGTTCAAAGATGCTCCATTCCAACTCTGTTGAGGTCTGATCCAAAGCTCATTTAAGACAATGGGAGTCTTTTTGTTGAATTCAATGAGATTCTGATCAGGCTCAAAATGATTAGAAAAATACTGATATCCCAGTAAATCCTGAGAATCAACAAGAGTACCAGTCCGGAAAATGGGAAAATATCTGCCTTTTGTATTGGTAGTGTGAAGATCTCTCAGCGAGTTAGGGAACAGTTTTTTCTTAACAAGCCATTCACTTCATCTTCAGTGATTGCCCAGATTCTTGGTAGCATTATTGAGATTCCAATTTCCTGGCATTATCTTGTTTCCTTCTGAAGAACTATTCCACAGTAGGTTCCCTCCCTTCTTTCCCCACTACCCATGTCCTTTCAGTTTAGCTATTTCATATTTCCTATTCATTACAGGCCTAGACAGAGCACCTCATAAATTTATGGCTGCTGGCACCAAACATCATAAACAAGAGCTCAAGTGGAAATGTTTGAGTAGTAGAGTCTGATTCCAATTTTCTCTGGCCGTAAGCCAAGAACTGGACTGTGCTATAATTTATGAAACACTGCTGTCTCTATATTTTATCATGAATAGAACAAAATGCCTTGTCATCAATACAGAATTGTTTTACACAGTGTGTCTCCAAAGTTTCCATATCCAGCTCAGTATTTTACTGGTCTCTTTCTTTTTTTTTAAGGATTTATTTTTTCCCACCCTTCTCCAAAAAAACCCATCAGCACCTGCCACTCGTGAGATTGCAGCACGTTTATGATGAACGCCGCAAATTCTAGCATGTGCTTAGTCATCTGTTCCTACGTTCTGACAGAAATCAGTTTTGGAAGGGTGTATATTAAGAAAAATAACACAAATGCAAGTTGCTCTGGTTTACAAGCCACAGGCCACTGTGACTTCTGCCTTTCATACCTCAAAAAGAAGGAGCAGGAAAAAAAATCCCTCACTTGCATAGATAGGCATTAGCAGTTAGTTTGTGAAACTCACAGTGTAGGAAGAAAGTGCCTGATATTACTCCCATTGACTTCAAAATCAAGAGATCAAGGCTTTAGTTCACAGTTACTATTAGACAGAACCCCAGTGGAAAACATGTACCTTTTAAGGAACCAAAACAAAACAAAAAGCAAAAAACCAAAACCCCTGCACAACAGCTAAAATTTCTGAATTAATATAACACACATAATAGCTTTGGATTATAGTACTACCTATTCAGGCAGTCCCCGAGTTACGCGGATCCGACTTACGTCAGATCCGCAGTTACGAACGGGGCCCGTCTCCCTGGTCTCCAGCAGACCAGGGAGAGGAAGCAAAGCGGCGGAGCACGCGGGCAGCGGACAGCCCAGACGCGTCTGGGCTGTCCGCTGCCTGCGTGCTCCGCCGCTTTGCTCTGCTTTGCTCCCCGTCTCCCTGGTCTGCAAACCAGGGGGACGGGGAGCAAAGCGGCGGAACACGCGGGCAGCGGACAGCCCAGACGCGTCTGGGCTGTCCGCTGCCCGCGTGCTCCGCCGCTTTGCTTCCTCTCCCTGGTCTGCTGGAGACCAGGGAGACGGGCCCCGTTCGTAACTGCGGATCCAACGTAAGTCGGGGACTGCCTGAATAGGTAGTACTATAATCCAAAGCTATTATGTGTGTTATATTAATTCAGAAATTTTAGCTGTTGTGCAGGGGTTTTGGTTTTTTGCTTTTTGTTTTGTTTTGCCAGAGCAAAGCCTCATAGGTGCGGTACTCCGCCGCCGCTGCTGCTTTGCTCCCGGTGCCTCTGGTCTGCTGGGGACCGTCTCCAGCAGACCAGGGACACCTGGAGCAAAGCCGGGAGGCGGAGGGGTCCCGCGCCTCTGAGGCTTTGCCAGAGCAAAGCCTCAGAGGCGCGGCACCCCGCCACCGCTGCGGCTTTGCTCCCCGTGTCCCTGGTCTGCTGGAGGGGGGGCGCAGCTAGTGGGTCCCCCCCCCACAGCAGACCAGGGAGACGTGGAGCAAAGCTCCGGGCCTGTGGTAGAGCAGGTGGGGCGCTGCCGGTTGGTCCCGCAGCACCGCTCCTTGGCGCTACTGGACCAACCCGGCAGCACCCCAGCTGCTCTGCCCCAGGCGTCCTGATTCAGCCGCTGCTGATCAGTTTCAGCAGCGGCTGAATCAGGACACCTGGGGCAGAGCAGCTGGGGTGCTGCTGGGTTGGTCCAGTAGCGCCGAGGAGCGGCGGCGCTACTGGACCAACCCAGCAGCACCCCAGCTGCTCTGCCCCAGGCATCCCCAAGTCAGCCGCTGCTGAAACTGACCAGTGGCTGACTACAGGAAGCCCCTGCCCCGGGCTTCCTGGAATCAGCCGCTGATCAGTTTCAGCAGCAGCTGACTTGGGGATGCCTGGGGTTCTCAAGTTGAATCTGTATGTAAGTCAGAACTGGCGTCCAGATTCAGCCGCTGTTGAAACTGATCTGGACGCCAGTTCCGACTTACATACAGATTCAACTTAAGAACAAACCTACAGTCCCTATCTTGTACGTAACCCGGGGACTGCCTGTAGTATAAATTTAGGTACATATACACATACGTATATTACTATTTGCTAGAGTAGGTAAAAAATTACCAAATAGACATTTTTAATGAAAAAAATGAAAATTTGATTTATATTTTAAGGATTTATACTAAGCCCTTCAAAGTCCTGCTCTCATGTACAACTCTATGCTCAGTTTTTGCTGACTTCCCCATACTATTTCCAAACCTTCCATTTTACTGCTCTTTTATTGTCAGTTCTGTGTCTTTTATCATGCTGCCCTATATTCCTGGAAGAGAATTCCTCTTCTCTATTTCAGATCCAATTCTTTCAGCAATCCCTATGACCTCTTTCCTTCCAACTCTTATCCTGTATCTTCACTTGTGTTTTGTTCATTTTGTGACGCCTCAGTTACAAACTACTAAGGACAGCAAATGTACCTTAATCTACCTTTGTAAAGTGCTGTATAAATTCACCAGGCTATATAAATAACTTATATAAATAATCAAAAATATTAGAATAAATATTATAATTAAAAGGCCTTACAGAAGTAGGTAGTCTTGTTTTTATCTTTACATCTTCTAATAAAGAAAGTAATCTACATCGTGGAGTTTTGGGGGTTGTTTTTTATGTAGAGAAATTATATTCACATCTATAACATTCGAAGCCCTCCATGTGCTACTTGCCTAATTTATGTCTCTGGCATTTTTCCTCAGTCACAAATTTTGTAAGTAATTTACAAAGAAAGCTGTCTCCTTTTACCCTTATGCAAAAGAAAGACATTTCTGAAAAAAGCTCTTCATGCTTTACTGAATTAGTTACAGAGAACTCTAGGGTCTCAAATGAGAAATACATTTGAGCTTTTAGGCACAAGAGATCCACTATCCAAAAATATAGATTTGTATATGCTGGAGCAGCAGCAGGAAATATATACAATAGTGTCATAAAGATAGATTTGGTTAAAACATGTCTGCTCTTGCTCTAATATATGGCAATGGCTCTCTGAACAATATAAACTTACAGAAATTGAAAAACTAGAAAGAAAGCATGAAAGCCATGAAGCAGATTCAGAAAATCATGCTGTTTCCTGAAAGTTCACAGATATAGTCTGTTCACAGATATCATCGCCCCCTCCTCCCAATCAAATAGCAACTTGATCAACATAGATCAAAGAGTTATTTATCCACATCTACTCATTTCAAAGATCAACAATTATGTGAAGTATCTCAGTG
The DNA here is from genome assembly GCF_052426305.1 of Pelodiscus sinensis. Lineage (NCBI taxonomy): Eukaryota > Metazoa > Chordata > Testudines > Trionychidae > Pelodiscus > Pelodiscus sinensis. Next base: position 119,797,811 of record NC_143053.1, read on the forward strand.
CAAGAAGTTGAAATAATCAAATGACTAAAAGTTAGGGACATGCTGAGTCATAAGTGATATATGTTTATGGATCCCATGGGATCCACCCTAAAAGCTCATCTGGAACTCTACTTAGGGTCAGAAAAGGAAACTGCCTCACACGAGTTAGGAGCATATAGCTAGAAAATTTTGGCCCTGACCTTCAGAGGTATGACTAGAGAATTTACAGCCCCATAGAACAACCTGCATACAACTTTTTTATTACCTGTTAATTATGAATTTTGACCTCCCTTTCTCTCTTCATAATTATCTTACAGATGCCCCTAGTGATAAATCACAAAAGTAAGGCTACGTCTAGATTGGCATGATTTTCCGCAAATGCTTTTAACGGAAAAGTTTTCCGTTAAAAGCATTGCGGAAAAGAGCGTCTAGATTGGCACAGACGCTTTTCCGCAAAAGCACTTTTTGCGGAAAAGTGTCCGTGCCTATCTAGATGCGCTTTTCCGCAAAAAAGCCCCGATCGCCATTTTCGCGATCAGGGTTTTTTTGCGCAAAACAAATCTGAGGTGTCTACACTGGCCCTTTTGTGCAAAAGCTTTGCGCAAGAGGACTTTTGCCCGAACAGGAGCAGCATAGTATTTCCGCAAGAAGCAGTGTTCACTTGCTTTTGCGGAAAAACTTGCCAGACTAGACACAGCCCCTATGCCTGAAACAAATTAAAAGGGGAGCATCATTGGAGTGCTCTAATGAATTTTTAAAAACCACCTGATAACTGGAGGATGAATCGTGTCAGACAGTCGCAGTACATAGAAACAGTGTCTTCAAAACTGACTTGATTTCCCCAAAACATTAAGTTTTTATTAACTCGTCATTTTCAAAGGGAAAAAAATACATCTCTATCTACTATATATTTGAGAGAGTTTGTGCATCTGTCCATCTGTCTTTGATTCTGTTTGTTCGTGAACTCCTAAACACTAAGATCGAGGATCACCAAATTTGGTATGCAAGCTTCCTCTTATCATAGCTTAAAATAAGGTACAGGTCTGGTTGTGTCAGGACAATGGGTTGTGCCTAGAATTCTCATAAAATGGAAAGGGAGGTTTCTGGTAGATGGGACAGTTATACTATAAAATTACCACAGGAGCAGAAAGGGGCCAGAGATGGGGACCAGGGCAGCTATAACCTCATTGGGCCAGCAGGGGACAGAGGCAGAGAATGGGACAGCTTTCCGCTATACATTTCAGAAAGTTTGTTTGTTTGTGTGTCTGTCTGTCCCCCAGCCAGGGAACATACACCCCTCTCCCAGCTGTGTCCGCTGTAGCTGCAGCAGCCATAGAGAGACACTTCTCACCTGGCCCCAAGCTGCTGCAGTGAGAGGGCTAAGGTTATCCTCTCTCCCCAGGGTAGCCTGCACACTGAATCCCTCATTCCCATCCCCATCCCAGAGCAATGATTTAAATGAAGAGATACAAAGCTTGAGTTAAGGACCCAAGCAACACCGGGTAAATCTTCTAGTAAGACATATTGGGGTCCTTCCTTAAAGGCGACACTTGCATTCAGCTTCTGAATCCCTCCAAAAGCTTTTAGAAGATAACATTTTACAATAAGCGGCTTCCCATAATGTGCACCTGTCTCGAGAAAATGTTTGGCTCTTGTAATGGAAGATGCTGACAAAGATATTCTAAGAATATAATCTTGTATGGCCTAATCCTACAAACATAACTCATATGGAGTAACATTTACTTAGGTGAGTTCCACTGCAGTCATATATGGAAAAGTATTTGCACAAGAGAGTGTCTACACTGGCATGTGCTTTTGCGCAAAAGCATCCGTGCCAGTGTAGACGCTCTCTTGCGCAAGAAATCTCCGATGGCCATTTTAGCTCTACACTGGACTCTTGCGCAAGAATACTTGTACAAGAGGGCTTATCCCTGAGTGGGAGCATCAGAGTATTTGCGCAAGAAGCACTGATTTTGTACTTTACAACGTCAGTGTTCTTGCGCAAATACTCGTGGCCAGTGTAGACAGGCGGCAAGATTTTGCCAATGTAGACACATCCATACTGAATAGTATTTATTCAATTCAAGTAGAATTAACTGACACTACACGTCCTACTGCAATAAATGGAACTCTTGTGAGACGAAATGCTGCGAAGTTTGAGTAAGGATTGTAACATCAGCAGTCTTATGCACAGAAATAATCTAAGGTCTGATACTAAGCCATAAATGGCAAAGTCAGTGACTTCTTTATTGCAAGTTAGCTTCCATTAATGATGTCCCCAGCTGCTCGAGATGTCAGACCTCATCTGAAGATAATAGCCCCTGGGTTTTTTTTCAGCCATTAAAAAAAAAAGAGAGAATTTCTCAATGCTGAGAATATAGTGTGATAAATTACCCACTAATAGCCCAGAACTCTGTTTCCAGGAAGCCAGTTTAAAGGAAAATTCCTGACTTTCTGGGTCTAAAGCCAGAGGTGCCATGGCTCTGAAGTGAAGAAATGAAAGCAGCACTGTCTCCAGGTGCACTAGTGTTGTACCTCATTTCATCTGGTAGGGAAACTGGTTAAAATCTTTGGTTGCCTTCCAAAACTTTTCTGGCAGTTAGCATCCTGTATGAAAAATTTATAAACCACAAAAGGCCTTTTCTTACAAAAAAAAAAGTTAATGCAGGATGGATAGCCTGTAGAGACTTAAAAAGGACTGTCATCAGAAGTGGTTATATGGAAAATGGAATGTAAGAAACTCCTTTCACTCCCTCAGAACACTCTAAAAACACAGTGAATGTGATTTCAGTGAGATGGGAAACTGCATACATGAAAGTTTCATTAAAACAGCTGTGGAGAAGAGTTCCAAAACTGCCACTTAGCCTTTTGGGATTTTGCCACTTTCACAAAGGAACCTAGCAACTCTTCTAAAAGAAATATATTGATGAATATCAATATTGAGTTTTTTCATTCATTTTCAAAATGTCTCCACTCTCCAGTCCATAACTGGGCAGCCAAGGTCAGATTTTATGGACATTGTGTGATGACCTTTAACACCACAGGCAGTCAAAACATGTGAGGGAGAGACAGAGGTAGGCAGAACCTCAGTCTATTTCAGGCTATCAATCTGTCTCCAGCTGGCTTTATAAAACAGTTAATTTTGCACACACTGGAAACTCCTCCAGTATCTTCTATAGCTGTGAAAATACTATAGAAAAAGAATACCTATGCTATGCCACTAGAGGAAACTAGTGCTCTTCTACTAAACTCTGTATTAGTTTTTTTTTCATTTGGAATAGAACCTTCTCTGCTTGTTGCAGAATTCATGGCTATAGGGATGAGGATGCAGGGTGAAGCTAATAAAAAAGCAATTATCTGGTGTTAATTAAAATAGTTCTTTACCATGAGGGTATGTCTACTCAGCAACATTAAATTGAAATAACTAATGTTATTTCGAAATAACTTAGTCCGCATCTACACAGCAGGCAGTTCTTTCAAAATAATGTCAAAATACTGTCAAGCTGGAGGACTTCTTATTCTGACTCCTGTAGCCCTCATTGTATGAAGAATAAGGGAATTTGGAGGAAGAGTGCTCTATTTTGAAATAAATGCTGTGTAGACATTCTCAATTTCGAAATAAGCTACGCAATTGACAATTTGTGTAGCTTATTTTGAGTTAAGCCCTGCTGTGTTGATGCTCCCTGAATGTGTTTGCCTATGTAGTCATATCATATTAATGCACTGTGGTGATTCACCCACATTTCAATTTTTGTGTGTTGGACCACAAATGGGGATGCATTAATCCTGTTTGTATACAAGTGGCTTGTTAAGTTACAGAAAGGAGCAATAGTGATACAAATACCTTTATATCCATATTTCTGCAACCACAGAAGAGGGTTGCACCAACTTAACCAAATAATTTTTTCTAACAACTTGATTAAATCAATGCAAAACAGTGTGTGCTGCCTAATTACCATATCTCACCACTTCTTTATGTAGAAATCTAGTGCCAAGGAACTGCAAGACATAGCACATTCGCATGTAACATAGAGATGGCTCTACCAAATTAATGTCCATAAAAAACACACCACGGACCATGAAATCTGGTTGTTTGCTTGCTTTTGCCTATATTATACTGATTTCATAGGGGAGACCTACATTTCTCAAATTGGGTGTCATCACCCAAAAGGGAGCTGCAGGGTATCACAAGGTTATTTTAGGAGGGAGGGCTGCAGTATTGCCACCCTTAGTTCTACATTGCCTTTAGAGCTGGACAGCCAGAGAACAGCAGCTGTTGGCCAGACACCCAGCACTGCAGGCAGTGCCCTGCCCTCAGCAATGCAGAAGTAAGAATGGGAATACCATGCCATGTCACCTTTACTTCTGCACTGCAGCAATCAGAGCTGGGCGGCTGGAGAGTAGTGGCTGCTCACTAAGGGCACAGCTCTTCAAGTTGGTATATATTTGTTATTTTAATAAAGCATAACCTGTCTCTGAAGGAGTAGATTTATTCAGTGGGAAGAGAAGAGGTTTGCACTGCATTATAATGTCCTCAAATGCAGGATTTTACATCAAATATTTGAATGTGTTTGTGTTCCCTTTTATTTGTTTTTTTCTCTCTGTCATTACAGGTACTTGGTTCTGGTCAATTCCAAATAATGGTATTTATGGGAGTGAGGTAGGGGCTTGCAGAAGCCCTCTTTCTCAATTGTATGCTCAAATATATTCTTACTTGGTTGGACTTTGGGGTGGTACTTTGGGACAGAAACTCCATTTACATTTGCTTCTCCTTTAGTCCCTGTTATCTTTCATACAGTGCATCCCATCAACACAAGATGATGGTACTTAATAATTTGTCAAGTTTGAGACGCATCACAACAAGACTGCAAATGTTATCTACCCCAAAAAGCCCCACTTCAAGGACACATGGGAAATGACCAATGTCACCAGCTTCCTTTAGAATAATCAAAACTAGTGGCGTTTCTTGAATTCCTAATGGAGACTCTGAGCTAACTTGTGAGGTCCTGGAGAAGACCTGCTGTGTTCAACAACTTGGAACAATATTGTAGTACAGGCAGTCCCCGGGTTACGTACAAGATAGGGACTGTAGGTTTGTTCTTAAGTTGAATTTGTATGTAAGTCGGAACTGGTACATATTGTAGGGGAAACTCTAGCCAAACATTTCTCCAGAGCTCAGTTTTATTCTCCCACACCTCACTTCCCTCAGTCCATTATTCTCAAGCTGAGGTGTCTGCTGAGAAAAGCCGCTCTGCGTCTCCTTGGTCTGCTGCGGGGGGGCGCTAGCTTCGCGTCTCCCTGGTCTGCTGGGGGGAAGCAGCTAGTGCAGGGTTGCCTCACCCCGATGTAAGTCGGATCCATGTAATCCGGGGACTGCCTGTACTTCAATTGGTCTGAGAAAAATGGGAGGAAAATGTCCTGTTGCTACTCCATGTCATTTAAGGTTGCTTGTCCTCCTGAGAGCATCTTTGAGTTAATAAAGGTTCCTAGTAAAACCACTTCTGCTATTTCATTCTGGGGGCCTAACAGTCAAGTAAATGAGGAATCAGGGAAGTGGCAGGGAAGGAAATGGCAGTGGTTAGTTAAAAGAGCTTTAGCAAAAAAATATTTGGTGCGATGTTCAAAAGCACATAACTGATTCCAGGGTGCAGGTTGTTTTTGAAATCCCACCTCTTAGCATTCATTATGCCAGATTAATTATTTATAACAACTAGTTAGAGGAAGGGGTGTACAGTGCTCAAATTAGTGAGATTGCTAGATTACACATGGAAGGCAAGATTTAAATGCAAATCTTAAGGAATCTACTTTCTGATAACTTTCAACATTACCATCAACTTAAGTTACCCTAGAAGAAGCTGGTATCTAAACAGTCACACATTCATAATTCCCAAATTATATCATAATTATTTTCTCCGAATAATTTGTATTTTGGAACTAATAGTGGATTCTGTTCCCCACATCTTAAAGTGTTTTGTAAGCCTGATTTCCTGCCAAGCTAAATCAAGTTTCAGAGTAGCAATTTCTCTGCTTCCTTTAAAACAGTGGTGGGGAGCCTTTTTTTAGGATCAGGGACTACTGACCTACAGAAAAATCAGTTGGGGGCCACATACAAGTGAGAAACAAACAAAAAAAACACCCAAGCCCTCACTGTCATGGCCCCGACTAAGAAGGAGAAAAACACTCCCCACATTCCTCTCGCACACCAGAGCCTAGAGGAGCCCAGGCTAGCAGATTTTGTGTTTTCCACGCCATAAGGAAATGGCAGGGGAGGGGGGCTGGAGAGCCAGCACAGGCTCCCCAATGCTGGGGATGCAGGCAAGCCTCCGGGGCTGGATCCAGGCAAACCAGGGGCCACAATTGGCCCCCAAGCCTTAGAATCCCCACCCCTACTTAAAACACCTTAGACTAGAATGGTAAGAACTTGGGTGCTTCAAGTTAGACAACAAAATAAATATTTAGGCTCCTAAATAAAAATGATCTGATTTTCAGAGGTGAGGTCCTATGTAATACAATGGCAGCATTTCTTCAGGCATGGAAAGAAAAATATAAACTCTCCACATTCTGTATATCTTATTTTAATTAATAGTAAAGTACCTATTTGCCTGCTTCAAATACATAAAGTACCAACATTTTTCAGTCAATGCAAAACAGTGCACACACTGTCCAATATGAATTGTATTAGCAGACTAAATCTTAAAAAATAGTGACACTTTCCATTATAAAACTCTCTTTTCAGTCACCTGTAACTTTACCAGAACGTTAAATGTTCAGTTTGAAGTCCCCCTTACTGGCTATCTGCCTCTGATTGAAGTTTCAACTAAAAAGGCTCATTCATTTCTGATAAAAAGTCTTGATAAAAATGCGTTCTTAACAAAAATTCTTACCAAGGTATCATTGAGATGCTCTAGCATCTCTGTGATATGGAGCAAGAACTTAGAATGTGGAGGGGTATCACTGTTATGCCATTTTCATAAGAAAAATCATGTACATTTGGGCAAGTTACAAGCCTCTGAAAATCAGTTTCCATATGCCCAGGGCACTTGTTACAGTTCAGCAGATAAATTTTTGAATATTCCATCAGCACAGAGCATGCTCCATCCCAGGACAACAGGCTGTGCAGGACTTTTTCCACAATTTGCTCTTCTCAATTGTCAGGGATAGCTGTGGCACCAGGCACAAAAGAACAGAAGACTGTCTCTTCTTCTTCTTTGTTTTTTATTATGATGCCTACGCACCCTGGGAGAAGGAGGAAACAGCGTGCCTGGAATGCAGAGGATTGAGGAATTGGTTTGAGGGATGTGCATTAAAGAAGGCATTGGGCCACACAGTGAATGGTGAGGATGCTGTGGAAAAATATATTATCACTAAATTAATGTCTGTCTCATTATTATAAGCAAAAAGAGGTGATTTAATTGCACAGGCAATTTTAATTCTGGCACAGGCAACCTTAGTTCTGGCATTTCCTAACTTTTGAGGACTTGGCAACCTTCATTTCTAATGTAGGTTTTTGTGTGTCATTTATTATTTAATTGCTACATTTGTGTTTTGCATGAAAAGGAGACTTTTTTTATGATGTGCATGGTAGTGAAACAATTTCTCAAGACGGTGTTTAGGGCATCAACCAGATGTGTTTTCAAATGGAATACCTGCTTCACATATACAAGTCAAATCTAGTCAGCATAAAACCTTTTTATTAAAGCATACATTGATATTCATTGCAACTGGAAGAGCAGTTAAGATAAAATTGTTTGAGGGGGCAACTGTATATATGAAATTTAACAATCAAGTCAGGAGAGTAACAGGAAGAAATTAACTATATTGGTATGTTTTTACTTAAGAACAGTTATGTCAATGCACAGTAGTTTACAGAAACCATGCTTCAGATAAGATCTTTTGAAAAATCGCCCCATTGTCGAAAAAACCCATGTCTAAACTGCGGTTTCACTTTCAACATGGCGCTTGTTCGAAACAGCGCCATGACGTGATTTTGCAGATGAAGCGTGGGATATTTAAATCCCCACTTCATTTGCACTTTAAAAGTGCTTCAGTTACATCCCTCTGCCAACAAAGGGCTGTAGTTTAGATGTAGGCTGAGTTAGGGATACAGTCATATATACATAAAAAGAAATAGAAGTCCACGAGTGGTGGCTCCTGGTTAAGCCACTGGGAAGAAAAACTGGGGCACCACAAAGCCCTTCCTTAAGATATGATGGAGAGATGTAACTATGCCATGCAGCAGGTAATATCTGCTATATTTTGCAATGCAGGTCTTGGACCTCCTCCTTCAGTAAAGCATTCGGTCATGTTCAAATGCATGTATTTATTTCCAAATATTTTTAATTTGAATTATTTTAATTTTTTCTACTGTGCCCTATATTTTGTATTTGTTTAAGAGAACTGACATTTACTGTGGAGATTAATGAACCTGAAAACTCTCTAAACAGAACAGAGGCTGAGTTAGGAGTGAAGCAGCAAGAGCAAAATGAGTTGGGATTCCACTTCCTAAAAGTGCTCTGAGGCAGTTGTTGGCGGAGGTGAATTTGAGCACAGGATAAGCTCAATGACCTGAAAAGCACAAAGCTTGTTTACAGTCCCAAGAATGAAGGTATTGTTTCTGATACATTATTATGCAGGATGCACATAAATGTACCAATATTTAACCTACACAGCATTTCACAGCAGCAAAAAATGTCCTTCTTTTTGCCAAGCTGAAATCAAAACTTTGTCCCAGCTAGAAGTAACTTCTTGAAAGCATTCACAGAAGCATAAGCCTGAATACAAGCAATGAAGTACACCTAACTATACAAATCGGTCTCAGACAAAGCACAAGGAAAACAGATTTGGTTTATTCCTTCATGTTGCAGGGATGAAATCTGCATATTTTCTCCTCTCCCCTTTTTTAATTGTGGAAATATTTAATAAGAGGAAGAAGCAAGTCTTACTAGAGTCCCGATACTGTCTACATACTGCCTATTAACCTGAGGGTTCTGTCTATAAACCAGTGTTTCTTAAACTTTTTAAGACCAAGGACCACCAAACAATTTTTTTTAGGAGGAACACCAAGGATTTTTTGTTGAGCAAGAAAGAAAGGGGAGGGGGCCATGAAAAAATTATTGACCAAAAAAAAAAAAAAAAAGGATCGGGGAGAAAGTTATTGAGGGAAAAAGAAAGGTTGCCTTTAAGGGCGGCCATTTTTATCTCTGTTGTTCTCTGCAGCACACCTCCGACTGCCTCACGGCAAACTGGTGTACCGCAGAACACAATTTAAGAAACATGGCTATAAACAGTACTACATAATGGTTCCATATTACTATTGCCTATACCCGACAGCTATTGATCCCATGGAACTAAGGAAAAGCCTTCTCAATTTTCTCTTTCAGATAAAAATGTGAGATCACCATTCTTGCTCAGAATTTCAAAATGATACATATAGTAGGACCAAATATATGCAAAGTGAAAATACAATGTACTGTAAACTTCCGATAATCTGGCACCTTTAGGCCCAGGGGGTGCCGGATTTTCAGATGTGCCGGACTATTGGAAGGGGGGGCTATGAGGGGCCTGGGGTGGAGTGGGGGGGATGTGCCCCTCGGCGCTGCGGGACCAACCCGGCAGCACCCCAGCTGCTCTGCCCCAGGCATCCCCAGTCATCCACTGCTGAAACTGATCAGCGGCTGACTCGGGGAAGCCAGGGGCAAAGCTGCTCTGCCCCTGGCTTCCCGAGTCAGCCACTGGTCAGTTTCAGCAGCAGCTGAATCAGGGAAGCCGGGGGCAGAGCAGCTCCAATTGTCCGGCTGCCCGGAGCACTTCCAGGTTCCAGATGGTGCCGGACCATTGGATGCCGGACCACTGGAGTTTTACTGTAGTAGGAAAAGTGCCATATGCTCTGGCAAATAGGCCAAGTCTATTAGGAAGACTGTCTGGTCTCATGGTTAAACCAGGCACTGATATTCAGGAGATGCAGGTGCTACCCTAACCTAGCTTTGCCACAGACTACATGAGTAACCTTGGCAAATTACTTAAACTGCCCATGCTTCAGTTACCTGATTTATGTTAAAATTAAACAAACAAATTGGGGTGTACGAATGCTCATCTTTGTAAAGCAGATTGAGATGCTCTGATAAAAGGTGCTGTTCTTTGCATTCCTTACTAAAACCCTACGTTAAAAGAATGTTAAGATTACGAAGCCAAGTTTTCAAGTCAGGACAATTCAGATTTAAGCTTTCTTAATTCTGCTCTCTAATGAATTTAAATTATGACTTAAGCATCTAAGTCCCATTTTCAAAAGGGACTAATCAATGAGATTTAGGCTCCTAAGTCATTTAGAATCTGTTTTGTAAAGCTATTTGTATTCTTAAAATGCAGATACATGCCTCAAGTGACTATGGGCTTATCTCCCATCAGAATTATTGTACTTAGCACGGTGGTATCTAAGTACCTCACAAATGTTAATTATTTTTCTTTACCACTAATTTTGTGAGGCAGGGGTATGTTATTACTAATAGGGAACTAAGGCACAGAAACTGAGGCTGAAATTTTCAAAATAGTCCATTAAGTCTGGATGTCTCTACAACTGGCTGACTAATTTGTGGCACAAATAGAAAACTCACCATTTGTGGACAATTCTGGTCAAGTTCACCCAAATAATTTGACTAACATAACATAGGAAGTCTGTGGCTAAGCAGGAGGAGGACTATTTCTCCCAATTCCCAATTAAATTCCTTAATTACAAGACCATCCTTTCTGTTCCTGCAATCCCCTACCTCACACACTACACATTTGCCAGCTTCTGCAACACAGGAGATGAGAGTCCTACAATCAAGAGCTTCATTAACTGCATGATTCTGTCTCTTTCATCAGCCATCTTGTGCACTGATGGGATTGTGTGGGGGAAAAACAGTATGTGCTTGTGTACATTGGATGAGAATCCAAATGTATATGTTAATATCTCTGTCATAATGTATTCAGTAGTGCTTGGACTTTGAGCAGAATGTCACCTATGACATCCATGGAAAGGAGCCAGGTTGTGTTGCCTGAGGACTGCCACCCACCCACACACTTCTGTGGCCAGTGAAAAGGGCTCTGGGGCTACGGCCCCATCCACTCCTTTCCCTATCCCATCTAGAAAATGTATTGCTGTTACTGGCACTTGCACCAATCAATCCTCTGACTTGGGAGTGTAACAGACTGATTAGAACTAGCCTATGTAGGTTTCTTGCTCCTTTTCCCTGATTGTGCATCAACACAAGGTGAGCCACAATCTATCCCTGTATTTGCATAGTGCAAACAAGTAACAGAAAAGCAGCATCAATCATCTGATCACATTGAACACTGGTTGTTGTTTTTTGTCGCATATGCTTAGCACACACCTCTCCTCCCTGCAAAATATACAACTAAAATTTCAAAAACAGTAGGAAGAAGAAAGACTCCTAATGTGCAATTATCAGAGGGGTAACCATGTTAGTCTGAATCTGCATAAACAATGAGAAGTCCTGTGGCACCTTATAGACTAACAGATTTGTTAGTCTATAAGGTGCCAGCGGGCTTCTCATTGTTGAATGTGCAATGTGAACTGGTAAACATAGCTGCAGGACCCTGGTTTTTTGCATTTTCTTGTGTTTTTCCACTCTAAATTATTAATTTTTTACAAGATGTGATATATAAAACAAGTAAATTTGAGGTTGCTTCATATGTTTGTTGCACTGATGTTAATGAAAGACCCATTTTAGATGCCTAGGTGTCCAGTGACTCTACTCTTGGGATTGGGAAACATGAGAAGAGCAGCGTCTTGTTATGAAACAGACTCTCCTCTTACCTCAGAGGCCCTCTTCTCCCTTCCCTGACCTATCCCCATCTGCTCTCTTCTTCTATTTGTAGCACTAAAATAATATTACTTGGTCTAATTTAACCACAAGTTGTTGGACTCAGTGTAGGAATCATGGGTGAAATTCTATAGCCTGTGTAATAAAGAAGGTCAGAATAGATGATCATAACAGTCTGTTCTGGAGAAAGATTATAACTTTTTTTCACTTTACAAAATGTAACAGCTCTTTGGCTTCACAGATAGAAATCCTGCAATTTTACTCCTTGTTTGGCAGGAAAAGCAGCAGAGAGATAAGCCCCATTGACACTACTGCCAGGTTCTCTTCTTATTCACCAGCCTTTAGTGAACATAAGAATGGTCAGACTCAGACCCACTGTTCCCTGTAAACTGAGCACTTAAGCGGCTACCTAGGAGAGATACAAGTGCTGCCCAGTTGATTAGCAGAGTGTTCACAGCTGGCAGCATGTGTTTCTACTGATGGTATACATCCACACATGCCTTAGTGCACATAACAAAATTTATTCTGCACGTAGATAGAAAATGTTAGAGGGAACATTGGTCAAATTGATATATCTGCTGCCTATTAAATCTACCCCTACGTTTTGTGTTATGTGAGGTGGTAAATAACACTTCCCTATTCATTTTCTGCACACCATTTGAGATTTTATAGAACTCCAGCATATCCCTTCCGCTCTTAGCTGTCTCTTTTCTAAGATGAACACTCCCAGTCTTTTAAATTTATTTTCATATATAAGCTGTTTCATACCCTTACTCATCCTCATTGCCCTTTTCTGAACTTATTCCAATTCTAATATATCAGTGGTCCCCAACGTGGTGCCCGCCGGTGCCATGGTACCCGCTGGGGCTTTTATGTGCGCCCGCCAAATGATCTGGGCTGGCCCTGGCCGCGGTGCGCGACGCATGCGTGGTGCCGGCCCCGGGCGCGTGGCCCTTGGGCAGGCCCGCCCCTGGGTGTGTGGCACATGCGCAGTACTAGTCCCAGGCGCACGGCTCATGTGGTGCCGGCCCCGGGCGTGCAGCACATGCGCGGCCCCGCCCCCGGACGCCTGGCGCATGAGCAGCCCCGCCCCCGGGTGCCCGACAGCCCCGAAAGGTTGGGGACCATTGTAATATATCTTTTTAGGAATGGGGCAACCAGAACTTCATCTCATATTCAAAGTGCGGGTGTATCATGGATTTATGTAGGGGCATAATCATATATTCTATTTTATATTTTATCACTTTCCTAATGGTTCCTGACATCATAAGTATATTTTAATTGCTGCTGCACATTGAGCATAACTGATTTAAGCAGGAGGAAAATCAGGCATTAGTTTTGTAAACTCTTTTATGGTCCATATCTAAAATGATTATAGAAGTCATGTGTTCAGACCTATGCTAAAGTGTCTGCAACACAGGGTTTAAATTGAAGACTTCAACATGGTTTAAAATTCAGATGAGATTGGGTTGCAGTACAGTGTTAGACCTTTAGGGTTTTAGGCCAGGGCCGGAGAGGGGATCTGGCCCAGAGTTTTAGGGGGGCTGGGGCCATGCAGGCCTCCCCCGCTGGTGCTCCCTGGGCTCTGACTAGAGATGGGAGGGAGGAAAAGGAGGGACCACAAAAGTCTCCCTGACAGATGCTCCTTGGACCTGGCCCAGAGACTGGGGGGAAAAGGGGAGCCACGCAGGCCTCCTGCACCAACATTCTCTGGACTAGGCTCACCCAAGGGCCTTCGCCAGCACTCCCCACGCTAGGCTGTCCAGCTGTGGCCACGCTGGGCAACCTGGTGGTACTGGTGAGGGTGGGCTGCCAGTAGGTCCTGTGGGAGTGGGGAACTGGGGCTATGCTGCCCAGCCTAGGTGGTGCTCCTGTGGGGGTACGGCAGTGGGAGCCCTGGGGCTGAGGGCTGGGTCAGTAGAAGGCAAGATGGCAAGCTCCCTTGGTGGTACGGCTGCCCCAGTGGTCATTCTATAGGACAGCTGTCCTCTGTGCTCGCTGACCCCAGTGGTGACTGTAAGTATCACGTCTCTCCTCTTTCTGCCCCTCTCCCTTTCCATGTTATGGAAAACGATGGAATTCCAGGCACCTCCCATTTTCCTGGCACAACCATACCCTGATCTTGCATTAAGTTAGGATAAGAGGAAGTTGCATACCACATTTGGTGGTCCTAATTCTTACTATTTAGGAGGAGTTATTGAACAGACTTGCAGACAGACACAAAGGAGGACAAATCAGCTAGACAGACAGACAGAAAGAAGGCATTAATAATTAAACTGACATAAGTGAGAACATAGTCTATGAGTTATAGGGAATAACAGATACTAAATTGCAAAGGTTTTCAATACCCAGACATCCTCATATTTTTCCACATTTCTGTAAGGTGAGTCATTTTTCTATTAATGCAGTATCAGAGAGCTCACTCCACCAGACTATGTATGAAGGAGTAACTGCAAATATCCATTTTCTTAGAAATATCTCTTTTGGACACTATAATAGTTACTGCAATTCATTTCTTAATATTAACTGGTAAATTCCAGCTCATCCAGCACCCCAAAAATGCACAAACTTAGACAAGGGAAAATAGTGACGTTTCAAGTTTTTGAGACAGCACTGAACTTGGTTTTCTAGAATACATGAATTTTTTTGACAGGTACAGAGGATGTGGGAAAGACTGGCATGGGGCTGTTTGCATTTCCAACACTCACTGTGTGTTGCCAGTCTAGCTATAAACAAATGTTCAAGAGGCCAGTAGTACCTGTTTAATATCTTGTTCTGAAAAAAGTACAGGGATAAAGAACCTGAAGCCTCTTTTATGTGAAACCAGATACTATACCAGGCTTCTGTTATGACACTAAGACAAAGTTCTTTTTTCCCTGTTTTGCTTTGAGACTAAGATTGAGAGGGTAATGTGAAGCATTAAGCCACCATAAGTAATTTCTACAAAGTGATTTTTGTTTTCATATTTCTTAACATGTTATTCTAAAGGAAAAAAGAGTTGACACATACCATCTGTCCCCCAAGCCTTGAGCATAGTCAAAGAAGGAATTGTGAAACAGCAGTAGCTGGTATTTGTTACACATGTAATTGAAGGAGGACAGTCTATCATTTTTATTAATTCTTCAAATTTTGTTAATCCTTTTCTCTATCCAACTGTCTTAAGTGTAGAGTTGGCCATCATCTGAGGAATGAATTAGCCCATGAAGGTATGAGATGAGAAATTAATAGAATCGGATTCTGTAACCATCCTAATAAAATGATGTATGACCTGTATAGATGCAAAGATTAGATTTTTATTTAAGAGTGTAGCTATTTCATTGGAAATTTGTTTTAATATGCAGGTGGAAGCTGAACACTCTGCTAAGATGCAAAATTTTGTTGCACAGTTGATTCAGTCATCTCTAACTTCGTATGTGAAAATAAGCACTCAGTAACTTAGATTTGGGAAGCTCTTAAAGCAACCTCATAAGTCAGATATCCCTTCCACTACCTTATATCTAGAGGCAAGGAAGACCTTGAAATGAGTTGAATGGCTTTATCTGATGGCCATCCTAAAAAACTGGATTTGAACCTATATCCCTGAATTGGATCAATGTATCATACAGCTGTCCCCTTGCTTCACAATTAATAAATGGATATTTTTCTCCTGCATTTCAACTAGAAAAAAAGACATAACACACCTGCTTTTTAATCTGTCTCTGTATTCACAAGCAATGCACATACACCAGCTCTCAGAAGATGTGATAATAAACAGATAAGTATACACAATCAGTTTATATGCATAAGACGTTGTTGTACTACTGAAGAATCCATTACTATCTATTCCATCACTATTGAGTGTAGTTGACAGTTTTGGAGAGATCTCTGGAATAAATCACAAGTAATAGATGTGTCCACAAGACCTAATCCTTTTAAGTTTCAGCACTTTCCATTCCAAATATACAAGAAATCGCTTACTTTGGTGTTAAGATTTATCTTAGTCTTCCCAGAATTGTTTCTCTTAAGATGGACAATAGAATAAAACAAATTTCCAAGGCCAGTAGGTTTTGAAACTAGGCTCTAGCATAAATCTTGAGGGAGAGCCAGGACTCTGTAATACCATTAGTCTCTTTCATACTGACTGGCTTAGCGAGACTATTTAATTTTGGTTCAAAATCTTAAATCAGTGGGACTATAGATATGTTGAAGGATGTAGGTAAGGACAATAGTTGGCAGAGGTTCTATTAGAACATGTTTTTTAAAAAAATCCACTGATGCTGGATAGGGAAGTGGTGTTAGCAATGATCATGTTCAATAGCTTTGTAATAAAGGTGTCACAAGTCTCAGAGAGGTAGCCATGTTAGTTTGTACTCGCAAAAACAACAAGAGGTCCTGGGACAGCTTAAAGACTAAGGGTATGTCTACACTACCACCCTAGTTCGAACTAGGGTGGTAATGTAGGCAACCGAAGTTGCAAATGAAGCCTGGGATTTGAATTTCCCAGGCTTAATTTGCATATAGACAGGCGCCACCATTTTTAAATGACCGCTAGTGCGGACTCCGTGCCGCGCGGCTACACGCGGCACGGACTAGGTAGTTCGGACTAGGCTTCCTATTTCACGAGGAGTAACAGTAGTTCGGAATAGGAAGCCTAGTCCGAACTACCTAGTCCGTGCCACGTGTAGCCGCGCAGCACGGAGTCCGCACTAGCAGACATTTAAAAATGGCGGCGCCTGGCTATATGCAAATGAAGCCCGGGAAATTCAAATCCCGGGCTTCATTTGCAACTCCGGTTGCCTACATTACCACCCTAGTTCGAACTAGGGTGGTAGTGTAGACATACCCTTAGTCTTTAAGCTGTCCCAGGACCTCTTGTTGTTTTTGCGAGTACAAACTAACATGGCTACCTCTCTGAGACTTGTGACACCTAGGGTGGTAGTGGAGACATACCCTTACATATTATCTGGGCATAGGCTTTCGTGGGCAGAAACCCACTTTGTCAGATGTGACAGGCAGGGCTAGTCCTAACCAATTGGCGGCCGCAGGCAACTGCCCGGCTCGCCCGTAGGGTTGCCAGATGGTTTAAAAAAAACGGCAAAAATTTGTCAAGCAAAAAAAAGAAAAAGGTCGGGGAGTAACCAGGGAAACCTGGGAGGAAGATTTGGGAGGTCGGGCTGAAATGCGGTCACAGCCCACCCCTAAGACTGGCTCTGTCAGCAGCCCCTTGAAAATGGCAGCCCCTGGAGACTGCCCGGCTCGCCTGCCCCTAAGACCAGCTCTGGTGACAGGTTAGTAAGATGTAATAGGTGCCTTTTCTAAGTAACATTCTCATCTGGATATCAGTATGCTTGAAAGTCTTTCCTTAAAAGCTACAGCAGCGGCTGGAGCTCCAGGTGACATGTTCTGGGCAGTGGTGAAGAGCCAACTGGGGGAGGCTAGCCCTTAGCCTCACTCCTTTTGCCCAAAGCCCTGCCCCTTCCAGGAACCTGGAAGTGATCCCATCACAGTTTTCCAAGGACCTGGCAAAGTTGGTCAACTGTCCTATAGATGCCCACTTGTGTGGACAAGTTCCTGTGCCTCTCTTTTGGTTTAAATAGGAATGTCTGATCAAACAGAGGTCATGATATTTCCTCTAATCAGGCCCAGGGAAGCCCTCCCTGATGCAACTTCATGTTTCATGGTCCCTCCCATTCATATGGTTAGTAGGGAGCTGCTGGGTGGGAGCATGGAGGTGACTGTTGATGGGCAATGGTGCAAAGCCAAACTTAATCCTGATGCACAGCAGAGGCCTGAACATTTTCTGACAGTTCCTAAGTATGCTCCTCTTGGCTAGACTCTTCCCAGTTGATTAGGTAGCAGAGTTTGCCCCACTTAATCTTGGAATCTAGGATCTGATGGACAACATACTCTTCATGACCTTTCACATGCATTAGCAGAGGAAGTGGTTGATCCTGAAAGCAGCGCTCCCACTGGGTCCTAAGGATAGGGAGCCATCAATAGTCTTGATCAGATCCAGGGCTGCCTAAGATGGCAGGGGATTTGCAGTCACAGAACACTGTGTTTCTTTCTGTTACATTCTAGGTTAAATTGTGCCGAGACCTGAATGAATGAGCAAGAGGAAGGAAAGCGCACAAGGAGTCACACTTCAGTGTACACTGGTGCAAGGGCCAGACACAGTCCAGCTCTTCTTCTCTTTAAGAACAAGGACCAGGAAAGTTTAATGCCATCAAGGACTTGAGAAACTCCAAAGCAGATTTGGAGGGAACCCTAATTGAGTTGGCTGAGGGGAAAGCACCTACTAAAAAGCGTAACCCTGACTAGTACTGTGTGTGTTCTCCTGTACCCCTGGGCCCTGATTCTAATCAAACTTACATTTGAATTAATCCCATCAACTTCAGTAATTACCCAGACTTATGACAGGGCAAGTGATATCAGAATCAGCCCCACTGGGCATGCCTCAGGAACAGCCCAGCCTCAACATCCTCCATCCGTGCCTGAGGCATTTAAGCCACAATATAGTCCTGTGGAAGCACTTTGTGAAGCATTGTACAGGACTGATTTGATAGCCCATTACAATCATAAAAAGTGCACCCAGACTTAGGTTGTAAGGCTATGACACATTTTGATAGCGCTTGGTATTTTGGGCAGCATCTATAGGCCATCTATAAATCTGATCTATTATTAGCACAGATGGAATAGCGTGTCTTGAAACCATACAAGGACATGAAACAATAGATGTCAAGGAGAGTTGTTATGGTAGACATTCGTGCCACCATACGTCATGTTTACAAATCTGTCTAACACAGGAACTGGCATCATTTCCTGAAGATATTGCCATTTTCCAACTGGTTTTATTTGTAAAGAGACTTATGAGCCATAGCAGGGGAGCCAGCCATGGGCAGCATGACACTACATATCGCATCGCCGGCTTGGACCTTCATTATACCAGCACCTGCTGCTCTGCTGACAACTATAGACTTCTAAATTTCCATGATGCCCTGACAACGTCAGCATCAATCCAGAGGTGCATTATCTCTTACATGGGTATGAAACTTGATGTCTGCGTTACACTAAACAAAGTTTACTGATGTAAACCTTACAGGGAGAACAGCACATGTCTGTCACTTCAGAAGCAACGAAAGCTACATTTATTACCAGCTTATCATCCTTGCTCCAGTACAAGCTTTGCTTTTTGTCTGCCTTGAAATTTGAAAGAACTAACTATTCTTAGCTATATTTAATTGTACACTAAAAATATGACCTTAAGTTTCAAGGGACTGTACTGTTTTCTAGGGGCAACTTTAAGATAGACTACTAGAAAACACAGTAGGAATAAGATGAGTATTTGACACTGAAAGCTTCATATCATTTGCAGTTTGAGCTTTCAATGAGCTTTTCAACCAACTGAAGTCAAAAGTGAGAGCAGTTTTCTTGACTGAACTTCCTTCTAACTCCCTACTTTTACAAGGAGGACCACGGCACTTTTAATACACACACAAAGGAGTCTGGACACTGGTTTATAAAGACACAGTAAAATGCACAGTACAGGCAGTCCCCGGGTTACATGGATCCGACTTACATCGGATCCCTACTTACAAACGGGGTGAAGCAACCCCGCACTAGCTGCTTCCCCCCAGCAGACCAGGGAGACGCGAAGCTAGCGGCCCCCCCCAGCAGACCAGGGAGACATGGAGCGGCTTTTCTCAGCAGACACCTCAGCTTGAGAATAAAGGACTGAGGGAAGTGAGGTGTGGGAGAATAGAACTGAGCTCTGGAGAAATGTTTGTCTAGAGTTTCTCCTACAATATGTACCAGTTCCGACTTACATACAAATTCAACTTAAGAACAAACCTACAGTCCCTATCTTGTACGTAACCCGGGGACTGCATGTACTGAAATTTTATCTGTCTTCCAAGGATTTAAACCCAAGTATATCTTGCCAATATTTGAACTCTCTATTTCAAGAAGCCTGGGCATTTTAAGATTGATGCTTAAACTACTAATCCATCTTTCAGACAAGGACTACTGTTTTGGTTTTTTTTCCCTCCCCAGAACTCAGTCCACTTCAGTTTAAGGTACAATAACTCATCCAATCAGATCTCAATGAAATCTTTTTGTTTTCACAAGAATTATAACTCGTAACAGTCTCCAAAATTCAACTTAGAAACTCAGTAGCAGTTCCTCTTCTACGAATTCTAATTCAAATTAATTGTTTCTGTGATGTTTGCTCCTCTGCCTTCATTTCATAATGAGAAGAGAGTGTACAGTATTAGCACACTTACTACAGAGAACCAATAAGCCTTCTGTGTTATTCAGTTACTGTTTTATGTTCAGGGCAGCTGGCTGAAGTCTGATGATTTTAGGTCCCACACATGCATACTTATTTAGAAAAAACTTAAAAAACAACAAATAGTCTAGTATCACTTTAAAGACTAACAAAACATGTAGATGGTATTACTCCAGTCATCTGAAGAAGTGGGTTTTGCCCACGAAAGCTCATGATACCCTCTATGGCTGTGTCTACACTGGCAAGTTTTTCCAGAAAATCATCTGATTTTCCGGAAAAACTTGCCAGCTGTCTACATTGGCCGCTTGAATTTCCGGAAAAGCACTGACGATCTAATGTAAAATCATCAGTGCTTTTCCGGAAAAACTATGCTGCTCCTGTTTGAGCAAAAGTCTTTTTCCGAAAGACTTTTGCCCGAAAGGGCCAGTGTAGACAGCATAGTTCTGTTTTCCGCAAAAAAGCCCCGATCGCGAAAATGGTGATCGGGGCTTTTTTGCGAAAAAGCGCGTCTAGATTGGCCATGGACGCTTTTCCGTAAAAAGTGCTTTTCCGGAAAAGCGTACTGCCAATCTAGACGCGCTTTTCCAAAAATGCTTTTAACGGAAAACTTTTCCGTTAAAAGCATTTCCGGAAAATCATGCCAGTGTAGACGTAGCCTATATGTTTTGTTAGTCTTAAAAGTGCTACTAGACTACTTGTTGTTTTTTAAGTTTTCCCTGTAAGAGACTAACTCGGCTACCCCCTGAATACTTATTTAGGATATTCAGTGTTAGAGAACGAAAATCATGTGAGAAAGGCAAGTGATTCTTGTATCATATAGCCATCCAAAACTCCATCTGGAAAAAATCGTCCTAGAAACCAGAGCATAAAGATCAAACGCTCCAAATAAAGTACAATGTTTACAGAGTGTGGGTTTTGTTGTTGTTGGGTTTTTGTTTTGTTTTGTTTTTTATTGTTCAGCTTCATTTTTGTTTTGTTATAATGATTGATTGCAGATAGCTTTCATTTTGCACTGGGAAGGGACAATGAAGCCAATCAGGACCAAGTAAACACTAGAGTTATTTTGACAATAATTAAGTTAGTTACTACCTATCCACTAAAATGATAGATGGCATAGACAAGATACTTATTAATAAACATTTATAAAGTGCTGTAAATGTAAATGCTACATTACAGACAATATAAAAATGTCTTCCCCCAAAAGCTTATATTCTTATGCTCAAATCCTTCAAAGATGTTTTCATGAATGCGGTAAGAATATTCATGTAGGTAAGCATTACTTAAATGAGTAAGACTGTGCAAGATCAGGTTTTAATATAGGAAATATAGAAAACAAGACAGTAGAGTGCATGGATTTATTTATCTTCCAAGGATTTAAACCCAAGTTTATCCTGCCAGGATTTGAACAGGGCCAAATCCCCTCCAATGTATCCATACACTGGCCAAGGTCCAGTAGATGGAGCCTATTCCCCTGGGGGTCTCATGTCAGTTTCCATATAATTCCCAAGTGGGGGTTACCCTCCAAATCCCAGGCTACTCAGGGTTCCCCTTCCTCAACTTTGAGATGTCTTTTCTCTAGGTCCCTACTGTGACCTCTAGGGCTGTCTGGTTTAGGAGCTGAAAGTTCAGGGCCCCTCTGTGGCTTAATAATCCTCCATCAAGGACGCTATCTCTACAAGAGTTGTCAGCTTGTGTCCTCAGTCCCTTTCCTTCCCCTCCTTTCCCCCACCCCCAATGGATGGGAGGATCTATTTGAACTACTTGAGGACAATGGCCTCAGCCACTTGAGTA
Organism: Pelodiscus sinensis; assembly: GCF_052426305.1. Lineage (NCBI taxonomy): Eukaryota > Metazoa > Chordata > Testudines > Trionychidae > Pelodiscus > Pelodiscus sinensis. Next base: position 119,819,669 of record NC_143053.1, read on the forward strand.
CCAGTCAACTTCTCAGGTTTCAACCACCACCCGCAATAATCCCAAAGCTGCTGAGCACCTGCTGGAGGTCGTGCTTCAGAGTGGTACTTCTTCCATCACTGATGGAGCTTTTCAGGGTTCACTCTTGTGCAGTCTAAACTGGCAGGCTTTACTTTGGCATAATCGAGAGTTTCCATAGTGTCTAAGTTCTGATAGGCAGCTTGTGTGAGTCTGGTTAATTATAGGCCTACTAGGGTAGCCCAGTGCTCTGGAGGCCATCAGGCCACAGTAGTGACCTGCTCAAATGTGACCAAAAAAGGCCTTTGGGTCATCTCCAAAATCCAGCCCGGCATGTCCACGTAATCCCAGCAGTTCTAGGAGTACCACCATCTGCTGAACTAGCCACTCTTGGTGTTGTGCTGCTAACTCCCTAATTAACTGCTGCTGTTCTTGGTACTGGACCACCTGTTATTGTTATTGGGCAGCCAATTGCTAGAGCAATAGGGCTTCTTGTTGCTGTTGCTGGGTTGCCTGCTGTTGTTGGCTTGTCAGCATCAATTTTCAAATCTAGTTGCTATCCTTAGAGGCTGTAGGGTTTCCTCACTTAGGTCTCACAGCACTAGCCCTCTTAGCAGGACCCAACCACTGTCACATTCTTTTCACAGCGTATGATGGGGTTTCCATGGGCTGAGCTGGGCCACCTCTGATTGCCCAATGTGGGGTCTGGGTAATGAGATGTACCAACATCGGAATTCCTCGCTAATTCATGGAGTTGCAGCCAGATGGGCTCTGATCCCCTGGCAAGGCCACGTAAATAAACAGTCCACAGTCCTGAGCCCCCAGGCTGGTACTGATAACCCTAACTGGAGTTCTGACTCACTGGACAGGGCCAAACAACAATCACTCTGTAACTCCTGGGCAGGGCAGAACAAATAGTCTATATTGCCTCAGCAGCAATTGGGGAATAGGCTCCTTGGACAGAGCAGAACATCCATCAGCCAAGCTCCTGAAGGGGGCAGGACAAACAAACAGTCTTCCAGCCATGCCTAGTGGTCCATGAGTAAGGTAGGAGAACCTGGCCCCTCCCATTTCACCTTGTTCCAACCCAGGGCTTTATGAAACCGGGGACTTCCCCTAAAGTTTTAGGCATCTGCTTCTACTATCTCCGAGGGTCACTTCCTCTCACGAATTACATCCCCTCAGCTGATACAGAAGAAGAAAAAACCTAAACTCTGATTATAATATGTTTACTCAGAATGTAACCTGTGTTTATGTCAACACTTCAGCTCAATACTTTTTAGGTATCACTATGATATCACTGATCGATATGTAGTCGTGTTAGTCTGGTGCAGCTGAAACAAAAAACAGGACTATGTAGCACTTAAAAGACTAACAAGATGGTTTATTAGGTGATGAGCTTTCGTGGGCCAGACCCACTTCCTCAGATCAAGTAGTGGAAGAAAATTGGCACAACCATATATACCAAAGGATACAATCAAAAAAATGAATACATATGAAAAGGACAAATCAAATTTCAGAACAGAAGAGGGATGAGGGGGGAGGTAAATGTCTGTGAGCTAATGATATTAGAGGTGATAATTGGGGAAGCTATCTTTGTAATGGGTAAGATAATTAATGTCTTTGTTTAGACCTAGACGTAAAGTGTCGAATTTAAGCATGAATGACAGTTCAGAGGATTCTCTTTCAAGTCTGATTTTAAAAGGTCTTTGAAGCAGAATGCAGGTAATCAAGTCGTTGAGACAATGACCTTTCTGGTTGAAATGGCAAGAAACTGTTTTTTCTTTGTGATCCTGTCTAATATCTGTTTTGTGGGCATTGATTCTTTGGCGAAGAATATCACTTTGATATTACTTACATCATTTTTCCAAAGACCTTTTTCACCACTAGAGGTCACTGTAAACTTTAGTTATTCCTTAGCTGTTCCTCAGTAATAAGGAAATCAGAGGGGCAGTAAAAGCTAAACGCTTACAACTAGGGACAAAACGAACATAAAGTATCAATTAACGCAGTCATCTTTCAAATACCCATAACTAAGGAAATGGGTTTTTCCCTTTACTGAATCTCTGTTCTAATTTATTCTAAGTAAAGCAACTAGCAAGTTACTTTAAACAGATGGGGTACATCAGTGTTTCTCAACCTTTTTTTATAAAGTATCCCTTTTCCCCCCCAAAAAATTATAAGTACCCCCAGTACCTACAGATTTCAGACACACAATTTTTTTTCTACCATTGCAACACATTGTTTAAACAACTTAATCATAGCCAGGTGGGTGATGAAATTTTTGGGTGTAAAAAGTATAAAAAGAATAAAGCACTGTAAAACTTAAAACAAAAATTCAGTTTTCTCCCAATTTTAGTTGTGTTGATGTACACCCCAGACTTCTCTCGAATACTCCTCAGGGTACTCGTACCACTGGTTGAGAAACACTGGGGTATATGTATGTGGCGTACAGTTAACCATGATTATACATTTGCCTCTATCTTCATTGTATGCATTACAGATGAATCTAACTACTAGCTAGTTAGAAGCTGCTGTAAAGGTAATTGAAAAGTTTTCTTGACATCTCATAAGATCCTCACTTTTTCAAAAAACTGAATTCAGAAGAATTAGAGGATTCAAAAGATAGAAGTTTAGGATCAGCTCTCAATGAACCCATGAAATCTCATAAACTTCAAGTTCAATATGAGCAATTTCCATTTTGTTTTTACTACACCAGCAATAACGGGGGTTTTGGGGGGGTAGCCTATTAACACACACTACTATATTACATAGCAAAACACATGTCCTGCTAGGCACTTCAATGACTATAAACTCAGAGAAACAGCTTTTACATTTTGAACAGTTGTCTGTTCAGTTATTATGAGCCCTGCTGATGCACAGATCAGAAGGAAAGACTGAAATCAAGACAGCTCTGTAATTTTCAACACAGATGTTAACATCAGAGTATTCATAGCTTCAGCTGAAAAGTGTTTTCTCCCCTGTAATTGCTCTTTGCAGGAACCAATCATCACAATGCAGATTTCTTCATTTTTCCCTGCATATAACATAATGGACCAGACCTGGTGTCATTCAGCATAGATCTACTAGAATTGAAACTACAGATTTACCCTAGCAGAGGAACTGACCCAGTGTTTCCCAAACATCTCTGCTCCAGATGTAGATTGCAGCTGCCTAGACAATGCCACCCCATTATCCAGTGAGACAAACAAGCTCCAATCTGCAGCACAGGTGAACTTAATAAATTTGATCATCCCACAGCAAGGACTGCTGTCAGTATCCCTGTTATTGTTCTCCCTATGCTATCTTTATTACTGTGGAAATTCTGCACTTCTGTGAGGCCATGGCTACACTGTGGGGCTGTGTCTACACTGGGCCACTTATTCCGGAAAAGCAGCCGCTTTTCCGGAATAAGCTGCGAGCTGTCTACACTGGCCGCTTGCTTTTCCGGAAAAGCAATGACGATCTACTGTAAAATTGTCAGTGTTTTTCCAGAAAAACTATGCTGCTCCCGTTCGGGCAAAAGTCCTTTTCCAGAAAAACTGTTCCGGAAAAGGGCCAGTGTAGACAGCACAGTAGTCTTTTCCGCAAAAAAGCCCCAATCGCGAAAATGATGATTGGGGCTTTTTTCCGGAAAAGCGCGTCTACATTGGCCATGGATGCTTTTCCGGAAAAAGTGCTTTTCCGGAAAAGCATCCTGCCAATGTAGACGCGCTTTTTCTGGAAATACTTATAACGGAAAACTGTTCCGTTTTAAGCATTTCCGGAAAAGGGTGCCAGTGTAGACGTAGCCTGGCTGTGTCTACATTGGCACCCTTTTCGAGAAAAGGGATGCTAATGAGACAAGTCGGAATTGCAAAAGCCGTGGGGGATTTAAATATCCCCCGCGGCATTTGCATGAACATGGCTGCCGCTTTTTTCCGGCTCGGGGCTTTGCCGGAGAAAAGCACCAGTCTAGACGGGATCTTTCGGAAAATAAAGCCTTTTCCGGAAGATCCCTTATTCCTCTTAAAATCAGGAATAAGGGATCTTCCAAAAGATCCCGTCTAGACTGGCACTTTTCTCCGGCAAAGCCCCGAGACGGAAAAAAGCGGCAGCCATGTTCATGCAAATGCCGCGGGGGATATTTAAATCCCCCACGGCATTTGCAATTCCGACTTGTCTCATTAGCATCCCTTTTCCGGAAAAGGGTACCAATGTAGACACAGCCTGTATGTTTTGCTGAAAGAGGCAATGCAAATAAAGTGTGGATTAGCATTTTCTCATGCTTCATTTGCATAATCTCTTTCGGTTTGTTTTTGCACAAGGGGTTTTTGCTCAAAAACAAGCAGTGCGGCCATGGCTGTTTTGTGCAAGATCCTTATGCCTCCTGGCGGAGGTCTAGGTACGCATGCCTCTACGGGTGTGTCTAGACTACAGAGTTTTGTCGACAAAAGTGGACTTTTGTCGACAAAACTATACCTGCGTCTACACTACCGCTGAGTTCTGTCGACATAACGTTGACAGAACTCAGCAGTTTTGTCGACGCTGGTAAACCTCATTTTACGAGGCATAACGCCTTCTGTCGACAGAGTTCTGTCCTTGCGTCTACACTGCCATGTCGACAAAGCAGCTTGCTTTGTCGACAGAACTGAATGTAGTGTAGACGCTTTTTGTCGACAGAAGCTTTGTCGACAGTATCTGTCAACAAAACTTCTGTCGACAAAACCCTGTAGTCTAGACGTACCCTTAGACTGAGTGGTCAGCTATCAGAGACTACAGTTTGTTTTACTTTTTTCCAAGCTCTCTTGTGGTAAAAGACCTGGGGGTATCCCTCTGGAAGAAGCTTCCAAGTGAATCTTCCTCAGTTCAAGAACAAAGGTGGGGTGTTTTTTTTAACTTGGGCGGTGGCAGCATATTTCCCAGGGAGGGTCAGGGAAGTTTTTAAAACAGAAGCCTCTATAGGCAAAGTATTTTTAAGGTCTCTTGCTAGTGCAGGCCCCCACCTTCTACACTCAAAGTGCCAGAATGGGGAAAAACCTTGATAGTACCCCACACTTGAACCCCCACTCCGAAAAACACTACCTATACAAGCACCCTGCATCTCCACTGAATCTCAACCACCTGCACTTGGACTTTACTACACCAAGCCCCTCTCTCACAGCACCTAGGCCCACTAAGCATCCCTGACCAAGACCCCCAACCGAACCCCAACCACCATCAAGTGGACCCCACCTCCCGCAGAGTCCCATTCCCCTTGCACCTAGAACACCCTAGAGTCTCTGTGCATCCAGATCCCCATCCCCTACACTCACAATTCTCAATGAGCTGCCTATGTAACCTACACACCTATGGAGTGGTGCTTAGACCACTTACAGGGAGAGATAAAAATGAGTGAACTCTTCAGCGTAAACTGAGAGCCAGCTGGCTTTATAGCTCAAGCTGTAGAGACTCCTACACTAAGCCCCAGAGGTTAGAGTCTGTTCTGCCTACAGGCGGTTACACCTGCACCCAGACTATCACATATAAAACCCTCTCACACCACACTACCTCTACAGGCCTGCTGCACCTGGACCTCCACTGAACCTCAACCACCTGCACTTGGATTTCACCTCATGCTCCTAGGCCACTCCACACTCAAATCCTGCCTGACTCATGCTTGGACTGGGACCAGGGCTTGGCATGTAAGTGAGCCTCTGTTTTTCTCACTTACTGTCTTAGTGCATTTGGCATAGAACTGCATGGCTCAGAGGTGTTTCTGGGGTAGTCCCAAGTCTAATCCTTGCACTGTGTCAGAGTCAAGTGCAACGTCACTGTGCAAATCTGTGCTGAGGAGGATATCATGGAGAGACTATAGCAGGGGTGGGCGAAAGGGCCTCAGCGGGCTGGATCTGGCCTGCCAACTGGGTGGATCCGGCCTGCAGAGGCCCTGCTGCTCCCCCGCCCCAGGCCAATTAGAGCCTGGGGGCGGGGAAGCGCACAAAGCCTCCTCCCGCCCTGCCAGGAGCATGTGGCGCTTTGAAATGCCACGCGCTGCTCGCAGGGCGGGGGGCGGGGAGAGCGGAGGAGGCTTCGCACTTCCCCGCCTCCAGGCCAATCAGGGTCTGGGGGCGGTGGAGCTGCATGAAGCTTCCTTTGCACTGCCCTGGCCCTGCAAGGAGCTCCTCGCAGGGCGGGAGGAGGCTTCCCACGCTCCCCTGCCTCAGCCCCTAATTGGCCTGGGGGTGGGGGAGTGTGCCAAGCCTCTTCCAGGGTATGGGTGCCTAGTGGGAAGGGGGGCAAAGGGGCTCCGCCACCCTCAGACCAATCATGTTTGTTTAGGCCCTGCCCCTTCCTGGGTGGCCATGGGCTACTTCAAAAATTTTTGAAGTAGCCGCCGGGGCAAAAAATATTGCCCTCCCCTGAGTTATAGGGTTATCTCCCACCTCTGTACAACCAGTGGTCTGTACTCCACGCTGCTATGTGGAAGTATCCATACTTACTGACTAACAAAATATACAGAATTTTTAATATATTCTATTCATTTTTTGCAGAGTTTTTAATATTTTGGTACAGAATTCCCTCAGAAGTACTGGTTTGCACTCTGACATGTACCAAGTACATTTTTGTTTCGGGGACAACTGAGGCCTGCACCGGGGAGCTGTTTACAGCACAGACAGACAGAAGAGAATGTCATGGCCTCCAGCATTTTATAAAGGAGATGTGCATCCACTGATTCATTCATTTGATGGTGCAAATATCATTTCAGTTGCATCCATGAGATTCCGGGACACCAGTTACAGAGTTGAATTACTGTAGAGCATTCAAAATTACTGGGGATTTGGAGTTTCTCACCTGAAAAGAAATGTAGTCAGAAACCCTGGCATTATGACAAATAAGTGATGAATGTCATTTTTATTCTCTGCTTTCTATTGTGGCTTCTTCCTCTTTTATTCCTTTTCACTGCAACCTCTGTCAAGGAATCATTTGTGATCCGAGTGGTGGTTGTACTGCCAGTGCTATTTTCACTTTAGCAAAATGTTAAATAAAGCCAAATGGTATTGAGTAAAGCTAAAAGATTTCCTCCGATGTGATGCCTGTAAAACACAACTACTTCACCGTGGGGAGGTGCAGGTGAGCTGACACTGAGGTATACTGTGTGGTAACTTGTTTGAGTAACTGCATGCTGCCTTGCCATGTGGCCCATTTTTTTCATCTACCTGCTCTGCCTTGTTATAAACTAAACTATAAGCTCTGGATGTCTGTACTAGGGATGTTAGATAGCGTGTAACTGAATAGTCATGTAAGCATATCAAATTTTAGTGATTACAGGACTATTGGATAGTCCCCATGGGCAGGGCTGGCAGCCAGTGCACTCCTGGCCCCACTCCCAGGGAGCCCCCTGCCACTTTGCATTGCTGCCTCTCTATCAGAGACAGCAGGGCAGGCAGGAGCCCCTGTCTGTGGGGGAGGAGTCTGAGCTGAAAGATGCAGCAGCGGGGAGGGGAGGGTTCTGAAGACAATAAGAAGGAGCAGGCGGGTCCATGATGCCCCATGCTTAACAGCTCCCACTTGCCACCCTCCTCTCCCTCCTACCCCCTTCGAACTGCTTCCTCTCTATCAGAGCAGCAGTATGGGGGTGGAGGGGCAGCAGGCAGCAAGGGGGGAAGGGGAAATGAATATAGTTGATAGGATTAAACAATAAGCCTAGGCTTATCAGTTAATCGTGCATTTGTCTACATGTTGACATCTGTACAGTACCCTGGACCTTAACTGGCACCCAGTTACTATTTCAATACAAGCGTATTATTAATAGTAACTGATAGTCCTGATTCAGGAAAGCATTTAAGCTCATTTTTAACTTTAAGAATATGTCTAGACTTACTATAAGTAATATTTAATTATAACAATAGATTTAAGATTCAGTATTCTCAATTCATATTAGCTAGAGAGCCTTTATCCTACTGGAAAGCGGAGAAGCCCAGCTTGCCAGGGTAAGAAGCAGCATTTGATTCTGAGATATCAAGACGTGTATATACTGCATTGGGCATTGTCTGGTGCAAGACTGTAATACCACTTTCACAAATCCCACAGTTGCCAAAATACAAGGCATAGGGAATACTAACCAGGACCTTCTGTTCTAAAAGTAAAAGTCTCTGCCTGTTGAGGTAATGTCGAATCTGCTGGCAACTTTAAGACTGACAATTGTAATCTTGTAACTATTAAATGACTGCTTAAGCAAAAATGATTACCTCCATTAGAGGGCAGTGTTACACATAACTATAACTAACCAATCCATTATACACAGGCGTGGAAGGATTTAATTTTAAGAGATAAATGTCTATACATATTGATTTCACTATACACACAAACTGATGGAAAAAACCTTCCATCAATAAGCAAAATTTACAAATAAAGTAAGAAAAATGCTGCTTGAGAACTGAGTTTGAATTAAGGATAGCACAGAGCTTTGGCGTTATGAACACCACCAGAGCTACGAACTGACCAGTTAACCACTGAACCAGAAGTACACCATCAGGCAGAAACAGAGACAACCAAAAAAAAAGTGGAGGGGATACTGTACAGTACTAAACAGTTAAACATCAACCACTAAAAAAAAGAAAAGCACAATTTTTTCTTTTGCATAGTAAAGTTTCAAAACTGCATTAAATCAATGTTCAGTTGCAAACTTTTGAAAGATTAACCCTAATGCAGGACTACTCAACATGCGGACAACAGCTCATTTGTTTGCAGCCTGTGGGGCGGTTTGGGTTTACATGGAACTCAACATGTGGCCCACAGGTGGGATCCTTTGAACATGGCCTGCACTGGGAACATGCTCCTCAACGGCAAGGCATCTCCCAGACAAGTGAGCATTGAAAGACGCAAGTGGACGGGCTGGCTAGAACAGACAGATACAGGGCGTCGGCATTTCTAGCCTCCCAGGGAGGAGGTGCGGGGAGCACCAGGCATTGTAGAAAGTGCTTTGTATTCATGCTTGTCAGTGTGTAAGAAGCTATTTGCATATATATTTGCATGTATATACAACCACACTTAAGTTGTGGCCCTGGGCACGTGCTGTGAGTACCCTTGTGGCCCCTAGGACTTCCAAAGTTGAGTAGCCCTGCCCTAACATTTTGTTCAGAGTTACTAACATTTTAGAGTTACAATCTCCATTTCTGAGGTGTCTGTAACTCAGAGGTTCTGCTGTATTTATTTGGCATGTTTTGAAATGTGATGTTGGCAATTTGTGTTTTAACACATATAAAATGTTAACTTTTTTTGAATCTCAATATCAGTCATCATTAAACAATTATTGTCTAACCCCCACCCATAGTTTGACCTTAACCACATAATTTCCCTGAAATTGTAAAAATTTAAATACAAAAATTAAAAATGCATGCATCCACATTTTGGACAACTGTGAAATTTTAAATTGATAAAAAATTTAAAATTGCCTAAAATAGGCTTACGTTATCCATAACAATAAAAATTGTATTCTACCAAGCTAATTATATACATTAACCCAGCTTATTTTTCCCTGAACATTTTATAGTCAAGGATAATATTTACATCAACATGTTTCTCTAATACTTTTATTTATATCTGATTTCACATTTTAACTTTGTTTGAATTCATCTAAAGCTTCCTGAAACACCAAGAGCTAGTAGGAGGCATGTTAATGAAAGGAGAGATCATCTTAAATTACTTTGGCTGCATCTATCTAAGGGTTCATCTACACAGCACTTTTATCTCAAAATAAGCTACGCAATTTGCACTACGCAAATTGCATAGCTTATTTTGAGTCAATTTCAAAATTGCTTATTTTGTAATTTGGTACTGTCTATTTCAAAATAATGTGCTATTCCAAAATGCCCCTTAATCCTCATGGAACGAGGGTTACCCAGATGTCAGAATAAGCTGCCCATTACTGTATTTTGAAATCTATTTCAAAATAACAAGCTTTTTCAATAGATGCGGAATAGCTATTTCAAGATATTTCCAGTATCCCAAAATAGTTCCGCTGTGTAGATGTATCCTAACATACACAAAAACAATGCTGGACTTCAGAGGAAGTTGCATCCTAACATTCATCTGGATAGATGTTGGATGCAACACAAGCCTATTAAAAATGGAATGGATAGAAGAGTTAATGGAGTGTCATTCCTCACTAATCCCACACAATGAAAAGATGTCTGCTTTGTTAAATCAGATGCTTCCAAATGATTTTTTATTTAATATTCTGATTATAGATTAACCTAGGCTCAGCCAAGACCATGGCTCCACTGTGCAGGGCACTGCACATGTAAACAATAAAGGTGTGTCTAGACTACAGGGTTTTTTAGAAAAAAGTGGCCTTTTTCAAAAAAAAACTTCCCCTGTGTCTAGACTGCTGCCGCGTTCTTTCGAAAGTAAATTGAAAGAATGCGGCAGTTTTTTCGACGGCAGAAAAACTCGTTTTACGAGGAAGAATGCCTCTTTTCAAAAGTGCTCTTTCGAAAAAAGGTGCTATATAATGCAAACTGTGCTTTTTCGAAAGAGAGCATCCAGACTGCCTGGGTGCGCTCTTTCGAAAACTTGCTTGCGTTTTCAAAAGTACTGATTGTAGTCTAGACGCTCTTTTTTGAAAGAGGCTTTTTTGAAAGTATCTTTCGAAGAAGCCTCTTTCGAAAGAGGCTTGCAGTCTAGATGTAGCCTAAGAGAAAGTTTCTGCATTAAAAAAGCTTACAAGAGAAAATGCTGTGAGGAAAAACAGAGGCACAGAAATTTTCCCAAGATAACACAGTAGGACAGAACTAAGACTAGAAACCAGGCCTTCTGATTCTCAGGCCAGTGCCCTGCTAGGCCACATTGCCTCATAAGGGATCTTCTTTTACTGGGATTAAGGCTATTTCACCCTAGCATGTCCTCTTTGTAATGAAAGATTTAAACTATCACACCTGTTTCTTTCATCTGCAGCTGAATTCAGTGATTCACGTTCTGTAAAACCCTTTATGTGGTAACTAGTATCTTCCAACTATGTGTGAGATCTTGTTTTTCACTGATTTTGCAGTCAGCTCTATTTCAGGGATAAGTGACTGTAACTATATAAGAATCCAACTCGCAAAGTAATAAAGATATCAAGTGACACTAAATGAGAAATCCAGGTCTAATGGGACTAATTAGGAAACTCATACATCATATCTTTTCAGCAGAAAAGTTGATAACACATAGTAGGGACTGATGCCAGTCCTGAAGCTATCCAAGATAACTGATTCACTGTTATTTTCTCTGATTGACAAAGACATGTGGAAAGGCTTAAATTACCACTCTACCACAGCCACAGTACTACTGGAGTAATAAATACAACTTTTAGCTCCACTTTTTTGTGCTTCTTTCTGAGACTATTTCAATTTTTTAAAAATTCAGCATTTGGCCATATTTCAGCCCATGCTACAGTCCTTTTATGCTGCTGTACAAACATAAAGGTGAGCACAATGGTCCCAGTGCAAGGGAAGCAGGATATGGATGCACATGGCCTTAGACTATTCCCTACCTCCTCCTCTCTGCAGCCCCCAGAATAAGGGTGTGCCAAAGGTGGGAGGGATTATTTCAGGAATTAGAAGGGAAGAGGCTGAAGTGCTTTGCATGCCAGGAATTCTGAGCTGCAGAGCATCCCACTGGCAGCTTGGTAAGGCCCTTAAGGCTACTATCCTATTTCCAGGGGCTGTTCTGGCCCAAAATAGGGGAAGTGCAAACACATCATTGTTTTTTCTCCTCCTAGGCTGCTGCAGAAGAATGCAACCTATTAAATATGAGGGTAAATGGAACAGAAATACTTACTCAATTCATTAACTTGTGTACAATTACAGGCAGTCCCCGGGTTACGTACAAGATAGGGACTGTAGGTTTGTTCTTAAGTTGAATCTATATGTAAGTCGGAACTGGCATCCAGATTCAGCCGCTGCTGAAACTGACCGCCAGTTCTGACTTACATACAGATTCAACTTAAGAACCCCAAGCTTCCCCAAGAAGCCTGGGGTAGAGCAACTCTGCCTCGGGCTTCCTGTAGTCAGTGCTGGTCAGTTTCAGCAGCGGCTGACTTGGGGACGCCTGGGGCAGAGCAGCTGGGGTGCTGCTGGGCTGCTCCAGTAGCACCGCTCCTCGGCGCTACTGGACCAACCCAGCAGCACCCCAGCTGCTCTGCCCCAGGAGTCCTGATTCAGCCACTGCTGAAACTGACCAGCGGGGATCCGCTGCTGCTGCCGCTCCAGTCCCGGTGCCTGTGGTCTGCTGGGGACCGTCCCCAGCAGACCACAGGCACCCGGACTGAAGCGGCAGCAGCGGCGGGTTCCCGCGCTTCTGAGGCTTTGCTCTGGCAAAGCCTCAGAAGCGCGGGAACCCGCCCGGTGTCCCTGGTCTGCTGGAGACGGTCTCCAGCAGACCAGGGGCACCAGAGCAGCTTACGAACGGGGCTTCTCTCGCCCCGGAGCTCGCAGGTAGCAATCCGCTACCTCGACCTCCGGGGCGAGAAAGCCCCGTTCGTAAGTGCGGATCCGACATAAGTCGGATCCGCGTAAATCGGGGACTGCCTGTACTGTTTGTGAAGGTGAGCATCAAATTGTTTGGATATACTTAAAAAACAACAAATAGTCTGGTAGCACTTTAAAGACATATAGAAGGGTATCATGAGCTTTTGTGGGCACAGCCCACTTCTTCAGATGAGTGGACTGTGCCCACGCAAGCTCATGATACCATCTATATGTTTTGTTAGTCTTTAAAGTGCTACCAGACTATTCGTTGTTTTCTAAGTTTTTCCTGTTAGGGTATGTCTACACTGTATTTCTCTTTTGAGAGAGGAATGCAAATGAAGCTGAGCAAAATTGCAAAAGAAGCATAGATTTGAATTTCCCACGCTTCATTTGCATAATCGCGTCCGGGTGCTATTTTGAAATACCCTATTTTGATAAAAGAAACGCTGTCTAAAAGCGGTTATTTCGAAAGAAAACCCTTCTTTCGAAATTACCCTTACTCCTTATAAAATGAGGTTTAAAGGTAATTTCGAAAGAAGGGTTTTCTTTCAAAATAACCGCATCTAGACTGCGTTTCTTTTTTCAAAACAGGGTATTTCGAAATAGTGCCCAGACGTGATTATGCAAATGAAGCACAGGAAATTCAAATCCACGCTTCATTTGCAATTTCGCTCAGCTTCATTTGCATTCCTCTCTCGAAAGAGGAATGCAGTGTAGACATACCCTGACAGACTAACTCGGCTACCCCCTGAAGCTTTTAAATTGTTTGGAGTGGCTCAGAAACATGAGTACCAATGTCTGTGGAGAAGCAGGGCACAAATCCCATGCTGGCTGTGAGTTTGATACTTCAATTTCACCAAATAATAAATGCAAACACCTCAAGCATTATAACAGTCTTAACGTGGAGTCTGCAACAGTCCCCTTGGATACTCAGGTCTATCTTGCCATCCAGGCAAGCCTGTCTTTATGAAAGATGGTCCCGACAACAAATATCACAATATTCAGTTTGCTCCCAGTCTCAAACAACCAGTCACTTATCCCAGGTCAATTAGACGTTAGATCTTACATCAAAGATAATGTTTGTAGCCAATCTTATACTAAAACAACTAAAGATTTATTAACTTAGAAAATAAATGAGTTATTCACAAAGTTAAAGACAAATGTGTTACAGTCTTAAGTTATGTGAAAGGGTAATAGAACCTGCTGTAGTATGCAAGGTATGTCATTTAGAGCTAATCCAGGCCACACCGGGAGGAACTCTTGTTTATGCTTAGAAATCTTCATCCCTCGGAGCTAAAGCAGCACAGATACAGTTCCTTCTTGTCAGGGATTTTTATTCCCTTCCCCCAGAGTTCATGCTGGTGAGACCAATCCACCTGAATGTCTACTTTTCAAGAGTGTGGGGCAGAGTGCAGGAGGGTGTGGGTAGGCAGCAATCAAGAAGTGGGCTGTGCCCACAAAAGCTCATGATACCATCTACACGTTTTGTTAGTCTTTAAAGTGCTACCAGACTATTTGTTATTTTTTAAGTTTTTCCTGTTACAGACTAACTTGGCTACCCTTCTTAAGCAACACAATCTTTGTCATTTGATATTTCACAATGGCTTATTTGGGTTTCAGTGGGATTTCTTAGTGCAGGGGTTCCCAAACTTTTTGACACGGGGACCAGTAAATCCATTCACGAGCTTTCGGAGGACCTATAACATTCATTTGCATATTTGCATATTAATTAAGCAAATGACAAATATGCAAATACGTTGGTTTTGGTCTTCCCAAAGCCCCCAGGGCCAGCTTTAGCAAAGCTTTTGATACGGCCACCCACAACATTCTTATCAGCAAGTTAAGGGAATATGGATTGAAAAAATGGATTGTAATCCAATAAAACCCTGCACCACTGCATTGTGTATTGAAAAGGGGCTCATTTATTTTCAGAAAGCTGACACCATCTTTGGAATTTTTTTATCCATATTCTCATTCCAGATGGTGAATGCGCCAGGTTCTCTCCATTCTGACACACTGTAGTGCCTTTAAACCTCACTGTCAGCAGTGGGGATATTTGAAAGGCACTGCTTTTACATTTTTATTCAGGAGCTGCGTGCACCCTGAACTGTCCCGCTCCCCTCTGGCCGATTCTCTCCCCCCTCCCTCCCCACTTTCCCCCCTGCCCTGGGCCAGCCCCACTGTCCCCGATTCTATCCCGATCTCTCCTGGCAAGCCCTGCTGCCCCCGCCAGCCCTGCTTCCACTGGCCAGTTCCCCAGCCATCCCTCCGATCTCTCCCAGCCAGCCTCGCTGCCCCCGCCAGCCGGTTCCCCCCTGCCCACGATCTCCCCTGGTCAGCCCCACTGCTCCCGCCTCCCCAGCCAGCCCTGCTTCTGCCAGCCGGTTTCCTCCTCCCCCCCCACCCGCAATCTCCCCTGGCCAGCCTCACTGCTCCTGCCCCCCCGGCCAGCCCTGCTTCTGCCAGCCAGTTTCCCCCTCCCTCCCACCCGCGAACTCCCTTGGCCAGCCCCACTGCTCCCGCCCCCCCCGGCCAGCCCTGCTTCCGCTGGCCGGTTCCCCTCCCTATCTCCCCCGGGCAGCTCCACTGCCCCGACCCGGCTTCCCTGCAGCCCATATCCAACCCCTCCTCCCCCCTCCACAGCCAGCAATAAGAGCTCACCTGGTAACCCTCACTATGCCTCTGACGGGAGCCTGAAACATACGTCTGCATCCGCCCTGCCCGGCTGAGGGCTTGAGGAACCCAGCGCTGACCGGGCAGTCCGGGAGCCTGGAACACCCTGGCAGCCACACTGAGGCCTGGTATTTTTTTCCCTCAGCCTGGTACCGGGCCGTGGCCCATAGTTTGGGAAACGCTGTCTTAGTGGGAAGGACAATGCCTTCTGAATGAAGTCAGCATTTCTGCATTAATTAATGATCCTTTCCTGTTTGATCACATACACTATTTCAGAGGATTGCAATGCAAAGTTTGAATATTACCTTATAACATGGGGTATATTATATATGTTATACATAAAATCAAACACAGGCAGCATCCAACAAGCATTTCAGAAGTCTAAACATATTTTCATATATCCAACACCTATTTAAACAATACTAGTATACAGCTGGCCCTGAGCTCAGTGCGGTGCTGCTTTGAAATGCTAGGAGGAGCCCAGGATCAGCTGAGGACTCCCCAGCTGACCCCGGGCTCCACTCAGTGCTGTCGCTTTGAAATGCTGTGGGGGCAGCACCACACAGCTGATCCAGGCTTTGTGTGGCACTGCCCCCTTGAAACGCTGCCGCGGCAGCATTTCAAAGCGGCAGCACCACGTGGAGCCCAGGACCCCAGGCTCTGTGCAGTGCTGCCGCTTTGAAGTACCCCTTCCCTCCCCCCCCACCTCCCGCTTGCTGACTCTATCCGATAGAGGCAGCAAGGTGTGGGGCAGTGAACTATTGGTTTCCCGCATGTTTTCTCCAAAAGCAATTGGTACACATAAGAGGATGCAGTTTTTATGACTGAGACAGGGTGTCTGCCCTGCACTTGGCCTTTAAGGGCAAAACCCAGCCCTGAGTGAGGGCTGCGAGTGAAGCCCCAGCTGAGGCAGTTATTGCTAATTAGGGCCCAGCTGGGGGCTATATATAGGACTCCTGGAGGGGGCGAGGAGGACTTACTTTGGCTCTGGCAGGAGAGCAGCAAGCACTTGGCTATCTGGGAAGCAGGAAGTTTGCTGGAGGTAGAGCAGGGGAAGCTCTGGCCAGGCAAGTTCCCAGGCTGCAGGGCCTGAGGCCAGACCTGAGTGCAGAAGGACTGCAGAGAGCCAGCCAGGGTAGGCAAAGATAGCAGGTCCACACCCGCTTGCCAATGATGAGTGGTCATTTCAGACTGAAGTTTGCCCCTGATGCAGGGGCTAGATGAAGAATGGTAATGGGTCACTAAGGCAAGGAGGGTAGAGGGGAACTGGGTGTTCCCTGGGAGGAGGGAGGACCCTGGAGTGCAGAGACTGATAAACACCACTCTGGAAGGGAGTCGAGAGATATTGGGATGGGCACTGCTGGAGGGCAGTGTCCTTAAGAGGACACGGCAGTCCAAGAGTGATGTGGGTAAAGATTGGAGAATGAAGTGAGGACAGGGGGAGACACCAGCCAGAGGGAGGCATCCAGCAAGCAGACAAAAGCTAATCCCCAGTGCTACCAGCTGGAGGCACCACGGCGGTGAGTCCACCTTGTGAGAATGATGCAGAACTAGGATGTCCAGAACGGGAGAAAGATCCTGCTCTCTAATAGATACAAGGATACTGTCTTCAAGGTATGAAGTAAAATAAGGCGACATCCTTTGTTGAAATGGGACCCATCAGCTTCACATTTGCAGTTCCAGTACATATTTGCACTTTCACTTCAGATACATTCACAAGCACACTACAACTGTCATACAGTGAGTCTCTACATGCGTGGAAACTGTAATAAGCTCATATAAAAATCTGAACTTACTGCTGGGAGCAATCTAGAATGTGTAAAAAGAGAGATATTGAGGATAGACCGGATCTTGATGTGTTTTAGGACATTTCTCCAGGTTCAAACATCAAGCATGGGCCTCTCATAGATTTTGGCATATCAGAGTTTGGTTTGGCAAATCCAAACTTTCTTCAGGTTTGCATTTCCCCCTAAGACTGATGAGAGTGTTAGGCGCTTTAGCATCATCACAAGTCAACAGAAAACCAAACCGCACCTTCTACTGTCTGTCATCACTAATTAAGCTTACAGGCCACTCATTTTTCTCTAATCCTCAACTCCATTCAGTATTTAATATAAATTCAAATAAACATACCATAATTCGATGGGGATGAGATAAAACTGAATCTATTCACATGTCCTTTCAATGACTGCTTAGTTCTGACTTGGATGTAAGGAGACCTTGTGTGGAGACATTAGGCAGCATGGGTTGTGATTAGTTAGCTGGGGAGCTAAAGAGTGAGGGAGAAATACTGGGTTCAATCAGTGTTTTAAATCTTCAGCAAAGACCCCCTTTATGTGAATTACAGTCTAGTCCTGTTCTTTCTCTAGCTGAATGACCTGTCCTATGCAACTCCATCCTCATGTACTTCATACCAAAGATTTCATTTGTAATCTCCAATAAAAAGTTGGAGTCATATTAATACATCACTGCATCAGACATGTCCATTCTCTCTACAGGATTAAAGATGAGCTCGAGAATATTAAGTATTTAGGTATCAGTGGTATCCTTATTGTGTGGTATTCTTAAGTATTTAGGTATCAGTGGTATTCTTATTGTGCTAAACCCAGGGTTGTGAGTTCAATCCTTGCGGAGACCATTTAGGGATTTGGGGCAAAAATTTGTCAGGGATAGTACTTGGTCCTGCTGTGAGGCAGGGGACTGGACTCGATGACCATTCAAGGTCCCTTCCAGTTCTAGGAGATAGGCAATCTCCATTAATTTTAATTTTTGAATTTAAATTTAAATTTTAATTTTGTGTTCATGGGGAATATCTAAGATGAAAAGGATTACTTAGGGCAGGTCTGCACTACCACTTATAAGTCTCAGGAGTAGCCATGTTAGTCTATAACTGAAAAAACTTAAACAATGAATAGTTCTGCAGCACCTTAGAGACTAACAAAAAATTTAGATGGTATCATAAGCTGTCATGGGCACAAACCACTTCATTTCATCTGAAGAAGTGGGTTGTGCCCACAACAGTTCATGATATGATCTACATTTTTTGTTAGTCTCTCGGGCTACGTCTAGACTGGCATGATTTTCCGCAAATGCTTTTAACTGAAAAGTTTTTCTGTTAAAAGCATTTCCGGAACAGAGCGTCTAGATTGGCACGGACGCTTTTCCACAAAAGCACTTTTTGTGGAAAAGCATCCGTGCTAATCTAGACGCGCTTTTGTGCAAAAAAGCCCCAATTGCCATTTTCGCAATCGGGGCTTTTTTGCGGAAAACGAATCTGAGCTGTCTACACTGGCCCTTTTGCACAAAAGTTTTGCACAAAAGGACTTTTGCCTGAACAGGAGCAGCATAGTATTTCCACAAGAAGCACTGATTTCTTACAGTAGGAAGTCAGTGCTTTTGCGGAAATTCAAGCGGCCAGTGTAGACAGCTGGCAAGTTTTTCCAGAAAAGCGGCTGATTTTGCGGAAAAAATGGCCAGTCTAGACACAGCCAAAGGGTACGTCTACACTGCAATGCTAATTTGGGATACCTCAGTATCCTGAAATAGCTATCCTGCGTCTTCAGAGCAAGCCCGTTATTTCGAGTTCACTATTCCAACTTCCCTGTAAACCTCATTCTACGAGATGTAAGGAACATTTCAGAATAGCGCTTTATTTTGAAATTTGGTGCTGTGTAGCCAGCACCAAATGACAAAATAAGCACTCACGTAAAGGTGTTGTGTAGACACACCATAAGGTGCTGCAGAACTATTTGTTGAAGTTTTTTCACTACCACTTAACGTTGATCTAAATAAGTGGTCCCCAACGTTTTGGGGCTGCCGGGTGCCTGGGGGTGGGGCCGCTCACGCGCTGCGCGTATGGGGGCGGGGCCGCTCACAGGCCACGTGACTGGGGGCGGGGCCAAGCATGCGCCGCACGCCCAAGGTCAGCACCGGCATGTGCTGCGATCCCGGGCAGGGGCTGCCCAGGTTCCGCACGGCGCCCCCGGGGGTAGGGCCAAGGCCGGCGCCAGGGCCGGCAAGGGCACGTGCGGAGGCCGGGGCCAGGGCCAGGGCACGCGCTGCGCACCCGGGGGCGGGGGTCAGGGTCGGCACCGGCACGCGCGGCGCACCCGGGGCCGGGGCCGGCCATGCGCCCGGGGCTGGGACCTGCCGCACTCCCGGGGGTGGGGCCAGCCCAGATTGCTCCGCGGGCGCATGTAAAGGGCCCGGTGGGCGCCATGGCGCCCGCGGGCACCAGGTTGCGGACCACGGATCTAAATTATATCGCTCAGGGTGAGAAAAAGTCCCTACCTACCAAGCAATTCTAGTTTTGCACTGTCCCTACTATCATTATGTTGACAAGAGATGCTCTCCTACCAACACATCTTCCACTTCTCATTGAGATGGAGTGCTTTTCCATCAGTAAGACCTTCCCTTAAAGAGGAGAAGTTTATTGCTTAATTTTCCACACTCTCACGGAGGGTTCCCACTATGATCGGAAATTTATCCACAATATTCCACCATCGCTTCTGGAGAAACATAGATTCTGACTTCTCCATGCATATGAAAACGTAAACTAATCCTTTATATACAGCCACACATGGGCAATTCTCAGTCAAATCAGCTGGGAATTATACACATCTGAGGCCTGAACTTGACCCACTTGAGGGTGAAAAATGTGCTTAATTTGTGTCATGTCTTGCCAGGGCTGAGCACCTGCACCTTTAGGCTCGGCCGTTCATAGCCCTGGCACCTCTGGGATTGCTGTGTCATCTATCAACGTAAAAAAAAAATTGCTTGAACCCAGGCACCTAATTGCTTGAATCCTGGCACTTGTTTCATTTCACATTAAGCACTGGAAAGAGAGACCTAGTGGGCAGACTGGAATGGAAGCAAATGTAGTAGGAGAAAACACGGAGAACTAAAATGGAATGACCATTTAAAGGGGAAGCGAGAATCAGCTTCTTATTGCATTCATTAACCGAGGAAAATTCATTCCCTGCCTGATGTGACTGGAATGTGACCTCTCCAATGTGAAAAGCCCATAGTCAGAATCCTTGACCGTGCACTCAGCATTAGAATTTTTACTGCACCATGGTCATCATTAAACGTGTTCAACCACACAGCTATAATAGGTGCCAAAAAGAAAGGTCATGGTTGGCAGTCTGGATATATCTCCCAGTGTATATTACAGGCTGGCTGATGAGATACTGAAACAGGACACCATTGACAGAAAAAACCATCACTAGGTTATACATCTAAGGATCACGCTGTGAATTTCACCTTTCTTTACATTCATTTCAACATTCATACATTCTTGACCTGTGAAGTTGATAAATATTTTTGAAACTATATTTTTCTCCATTTTTCATTGTATCTGATTTCACTAACCAAGAAAATGCAGCACAATCTAGTACAATTGATGTGAAGGACCTGAACAAAATATACTTATATTATAAAATGGCTTGGATTAAATACTGAGACCTGATAAGCTGAGAATTCTGAAAACACATAACCGTCCCTTCCTCAAGTCTAATTATAAAACAATATAGTCCAGGGAAGAACACTGGACAGGGACACAATAACCCCAATTTAATTGTATATGTGACTCTCCCACTGATCTGCTACGTGATCTTGGGGAAATCACTTCACCCATCTGTGTGTCTGTTTCCTCTTTCACTTTCTAATTTGTCTATTAAAATTATAAGCCCTTGGAAGCAGGAATTGTCTCTCAATATGAGTTGGTACAGTGCCTAGCACAATCTCATTTAGGGCCTCTAGAAACTACAATAATACAAATAATAAATAAAGTATCTTCACTATGCCAGTAACTACGCCGAATGAACAGATGGACAAATTCAAAGCTGATGAAGGGAATATAATGTCTTTGAAGTCCATGCGATACTACTTTGCACCACACCAAAAAGTGCTGCACGTGCAATATGAAACCTGTGTCTGCCTTTCATCTCAGGAAAGGTGCTCTCATGGAGGCACATGGGATTGGGAATGCAGTACAAGGGATAAACACAGTGCCCATATAGTCAGTGATATACACCTGCATGTCACAGAGCATATATATGAGTACCAGTATGTTGCCTGGTCACCACAACTTCAGTGTTGCATACATGTCACAAATGGATGAAATATTACATTTGTCACACGTCCATGGCATCAGTAATTGAAGTACTCCCAAAGAGAATGACCTGACACTGGAACCAATATCTGCTGTTGCTCCATGTGCAAAACAGAAAAGAGACTATTCAGATTTGCTTTACATAGCTTTACACAGCTCTAACTTGCTCTCTTTTTGCATCCTTGTTTGATGCTCCTTTGGGGAGGACCATGATAAGTAAACGATATTGCTGTGCCAGGCCCCTTTTCAGAAGGCTATAGCAATTTTTTTTTTTAGTCAATCAGGGTGATATTCAAAGCACGTGACAAACAGGAGTTTGAACTATGGTACTGTGCAGAATTTTCAGTATGTACAATACAGTCAACAATTAGCTCAATCCTCTATCTATTTTCAGGCGCTACTAAAGCACAGCAAAAAATACTTCAGTCCAACCAGATATTGTAAGAATGGCTACACTGGGTTGACCACTGATCAACCTACCCTAAAATGTTGTTCCACAGTAGCCAACAGCAGGTGCTTTGGAGGGAATAAAATCAGAACAGATAACCATCCTGTTATCCATTTTCTGTCACCCGTTCCTACCTTCTGAAAATCAGAAGCTAGGACACCCAGAGCATAGGGCTGTCTCCTTGCCCATCCTGGCTAATAGCCATTGACGGACTCATCTTCCATGAATATACCTCTTTTTTTTTTTTAACCCTGTTGTATTTTTGGCCTTCACAAGATCTCCTGGCAACAAGTTCCACAAAATACCACAGAATTTCCAGCAAAATATTAAACGCAGCTCTGTCACAGAGGTCCACGTCTATAAAAGTATTTAGGCACCTAAATCCAGATATAGATGCCTAAGTCCCAGTTTTAGGTTCTATTGTAACATACAAAATGCCTTCTCAGAGAATTCCTAGTTCTGTAGGTTCCTCCACTCACTTAGGACCTAACCTTCCCCTAGGTGTCTATGTTTGTGACTCTGCACACATACTACTGTCTCACTCTAAGAGACAGGTATCTAAGCACCACTAAAATCCAAAAACTGGAAGAAAACACATGTTCACCCACCTATTTTCTCTGTGTGGCCTGATCCCACTGGCATGCTATGATCATGCCTATGAGTCAGACTTTATTCAAAAATTGGCAAGATGAGGAGATGCCCACCTTATAGCTTTTAGCCCAGTAGTTAGAGCACTCACCAAGCATGCAGAAGACCTAGGTTCAATTGCCCTCTCTGCCTGAGGAAAAAGAAACAGCAGTCTCCCACATCTTTCAGGAGAGCGCTCTAAACTCTGAGCCAAGGGACAGGCTGGTGTGGAAGTGTTGGAGGGGGAGGCAGGGAGTTCTCAGTCTCTCCAGCTGAAACTGCTACACTATCTATAAATCATTAATTGGTTATTGGAGCTGGAGGACTAAACAGTGGATTGTCCAGGTTATACCCTGACCTTCACTTACTCTGTCTCTGGCTTAGTGGCCCTTAAGTATTTACCCACTGAGCACAGGCGCTGGCTAATTGTCGTTGGGGGACACTCAACTCCCATTCAGCCCCAGGCTCTGCCCTCACGCCTCCCCTTCTCTTAAGTCCCCATACTCACCCTGCCTCTTTCCACTTCCAGTCCACCCCTACCCTGCCTCTTCCCCACATCTTTTCACTCTCTTCCTTGAGCGCCATCCCCAATCCTCCGCCTCTCTCCCAAAACCTCCTGCAGGCCATGGGACAGCCATTCTGAGCATTCAGGAGGCACTGGGAGGGAAGGAAAGGAGCTGATTGGCAGGGTCTTCTGGCAGGCAACACTGGAGGGTGACAGAGGGGAGCTTGACTGCCGGTGGGTGTTAAGTACCTGCTAATTCTTCTCCATGAGTGCTCTGCACCCGTGCAAGCGAGGCCTAAGGTCCAGTTCCACCTATCTCTCTCTCTCTCTCTCTCATCCCCACATGAGTTATAGTCACATGACAGGTAAGTCATGTGACTAAATCAGTCCAAGGCCTAGTGATAAAAAAGAAGCCTCCAGAAAGCCAAATGAGGCATGAGAATGAGCAGATAGCTTGGAAGAGGCCTGCCAAGAGAGAAAAGACAAAATTAAAAAGTAGTGCAAGAGAAGCTGATCTAGGGCTGCGGCTGGCCCGAGGCACTGACACAGGTCCCAAAAGGAAGGATGTGAGACACCTGACTTAAGGAGGGGAAGCACGTGGGAAGCATCATACACAGATACCAGGAGATCTGTGGGACTCCTGGCTCAAAGAAGGAACCAATTCAAAGTAGCACACAAATCCAGACAGAGGGCTATGGGAACACCGAATCCAGGGAGAACAAGAGCTGGAATTAAGGGGCTAATAGATATTCTACAAACAAGTTAATGAATGAGACCCTGCCCACTGGGAGGGATCTCACTTTAACATAGTCAGATATGGGAGTAACTTTTTTTTTTTTTAAACACAAAATCCAGGTAGATGTGGGGGTGGAAAGCAGTGCTTCTGTAGAGTGGCACTACCACGAAGATCCAACCAATTTTAGCTGAGATCACGTTTTGTGGGAAATTTGCTGGGTTGTAATGTAATGGAAAACTCTCTTCATTGAACATATACACCCATATATGCTAATAGGCAATATTGACCATCTTAAAGCCTAATATATTTTTGGTTTTTCTCCAACTCACATGTAGATGCCAAACCTTAGTACCCAAAAAGTCTCAAATCTTCCATTTGTAGTTCATTTCCTTTGCAACACGATGAGTGTGAAGGGCCACTGACAGGCCAGCATTGATAACAATGGAGCAGTAAACTCAAGATAAATATCAAGTGAGAGGAAAGGTCTTACCTGTATGTGGAAAACTAAAGTCAGTGGAGAAATAAAAATATGAAAGTCACTGACAAGCACAGTAAAATAACCCTGTTATTCCTTGGCTTCTCCATCTGAAAACCTGCCTAGACTAATTCTACTGGGGATGTAAAATTCTGTGTAATTGATTAACTATTAAATATGATATTTAATTGGTTAACCAATTAAAGGAAGGGGGGGCAGAGCAGTCCTTGCCTGCAGTGTACTCAGATATGCCACAGACAGGGGCTGCTCTGGCCGAGCTGGAGCATCACTGTCTGCTTCGGGCCCTGCGAGGCTGTAGCAGTCCGCTGCCTGTGGCAGGTGGGGAGCTACTCCAGCCCCACTTGTTAACTGGTTAACTGTTACCAGCTAACCTTTCACATCCCTAAATTCTACCCTTAGAAACAAAGTACTATTCTCATTTACTTCAAATACCTGTGTATTGTCACATAAAAAGTCATATGTGGGGCCTGCACCTCAGCAGGCTAGGATGGAAGTTTCCATCCCTAGAGTATACAGCTTAGCATTGCCTGGAACCCTGCAAGTGCAAACAGCAGCTGGCCCTTATCAGCTTTAACCCATGCACTTGAGCTGGGAAACTACTTAGTGGTAAACAAGTCTGACCTCAGTCTCAGCTCATGAGAATGTTGAAAGTGGCGTTGAGCCAGTATGCGCACACCTGGTAAACAACTGTAGTATAACTAGTGTAGGGAGTCCCGTGCCCAGTGAGTCTCACCAGGGACCTAGATCTTGGAGGGTGCCCTGGATTCCCCCAGCTGGAGCCACATCCACTGCAGCCTGGTACGAGGTGACAGGAACAGGACTCCCCACAGACTGAAGGGATGTAAGCATTCCTAAGTACCTGTTGCTTTCTTATGTGTTACTCTGCCTGTGCTTATTGATGTGTCACTTTGCAGTAGCTGTGTAACCATCCGGCAGTATTAAGCCTGTAATAGTAGTGACGTAGTGAGATTAATAAAAGCAACTATCCCTAATCAACTCTGTTGTGAAGCAAATCTATAATCCTGTTTGGCCATGCTCCTGTGAGTTGACATGTATAACTCCCATTGAGAAAAGAATCGGACCTTCCTGCAAATTGAACTCTCTCTGAAGTAAATGATGTATAGCTCAGAAGTGATATGAGTATATCATGCCCACAGGCTTGGGTTTTTGTTTGTTTGTTTGTTTGATTGATTGGTTGGTTAGATGGATGGGGTTTTTGCAAGTGATCCTGCAAAAGCCAGATTTTGAGACTGTCAAAGGTTTGACATGGGAGTGGAGAGTGAATATTCATGGGAAGGAGACAAAGCACAGAGCAGGATCATTGAAAATATGACAGAAAGCAGAACACAGAAGGCTCACAGAGGCAGACTTACTTGAAAACAAGCAGGAGCGTTATCAGAAGGTTTCTGCATGTCCTCCAGTGTATGGGCTAGAAATCTTAACTCACAGTTCTCAAAATAGCTGTGTGTCAGCAAATGTGGTTATTGTATCACATCAATATAATTTTCTGATATGATACCCAACACTGATGGAATTCACAATGCAAAGTTCATCAGTCAGTTGTTACTCAATGTGGACCAAATTTGCTCATCAAGCACATAAATACCAGGGCAAAAAAAGTCTAAATTTCTTCATCCCATTCTAAAATTTCCAATACAAAAATTTCCCTTTTTATCTTTACTAAAAGTAAGTCTGTATAATGTATAAATATAGATGAAATTCTACAGCACAATATAAAAATGTTTTAAAATTATAAGTAAAGAACATACCAATAATAAGACTTTAAAGAGATATTATCTTTTTTTGCCAAAATTTCAATATTGGAAAATGATTTTATAAAAACTATAAGCAATCCGAATGTTTTCTTGATTCTAACATATACCTGCAGCATTGTGCTAGTGCATAAATACAAACTCAAATTGTTCAGATTCTAACTATAAACAAAGTGAAATAATCTGTTTTCACTGAATGAATGGAATATAAGATACAGAATACAAGTTGAAAACACAAACATTTTTAAGGGGTGTTAGTAATTAAAACTAATCAAACACAAGATTAAGTGGTGATATATGTGATGAATAATACCTTATTTGCCTATATGTCCTTTACAAGCTATTTTTCAATCAGCTATTAAACTGGTCAAATGATGCACACACACAAAATAATAAAACAAGATAGTTGATTAAAAACAGTATATATTATTCAGTATATAGTATTTAACCTGATTTATTAATCACTGGATAAATAAGTATTTTAAAACATATTTTACCTTGAAAGTGTGCCTTTACAGGCAGTCCCCGGGTTACGTACAAGATAGGGACTGTAGGTTTGTTCTTAAGTTGAATCTGTATGTAAGTCGGAACTGGCGTCCAGATTCAGCCGCTGCTGAAACTGACCAGCAGTGGCTGAATCAGGACGCCTGGGGCAGAGCAGCTGGGGTGCTGCCGGGTTGGCCCAGTAGCGCCCAGAGTGGCGCTACGGGACCAACCGGCAGCGCCCCAGCTGCTGTACCACAGGCGTCCGGAGCAAAGCCGCGGAGCACGGGGGCAGCGGGACAGCCCAGACGCGCCGTAGCTGTCCTGCTGCCCTCGGGCTCCGCGGCTTTGCTCTCCTTTGCTCCCCGTCTCCCTGGTCTGCAGACCAGGGGGACGGGGAGCAAAGCGGCGGAACACGCAGGCAGCGGACAGCCCAGACGCGTCTGCGCTGTCCGCTGGCCGCGTGCTCCACGGCTTTGCTCTGCTTTGGTCTTACCAGGGGGACAGAGAGCAAAGCAGAGCAAAACCATGGAGCACGCGGCCAGTGGACAGCCCAGATGCATCTGGGCTGCCCGCTGCCCGCGTGTTCCGCCGCTTTGCTCCCCGTCCCCCTGGTCTGCAGACCAGGGAGACGGGGAGCAAAGGAGAGCAAAGCCACGGAGCCCGAGGGCAGCAGGACAGCTACGGCGCGTCTGGGCTGTCCTGCTGCCCCCGTGCTCTGCGGCTTTGCTCCGGACGCCTGTGGTACAGCAGCTGGGGCGCTGCCGGTTGGTCCCGTAGCGCCGCTCTGGGCGCTACTGGGCCAACCCGGCAGCACCCCAGCTGCTCTGCCCCAGGCGTCCTGATTCAGCCACTGCAGACCAGGGGGACGGGGAGCAAAGCAGAGCAAAGCAGCGGAGCACGCGGCCAGCGGACAGCCCAGACGCATCTGGGCTGTCCGCTGCCCGCGTGTTCCACGGCTTTGCTTCCTCTCCCTGGTCTGCTGGAGACCAGGGAGAGGGAGGGCCCCGTTCGTAACTGCGGATCCGACATAAGTCGGATCCGCGTAACTCGGGGACTGCCTGTATACTTTTTTTCTCCTCATAATTGCCTTCAAAGCAAAACAGTGTAAATGGAAGCATCATGCTTATCTAACTTATTTTATTGTATTGTACAGACCATCCCCACTATAAGTCCAAGATACGTTTAAAAAAACTTGGATTTACAGTGAAGCAATTTAAAGTGGGGAATCTTTTCTTAAGGCTGACTTCTATTTGCGCAAATGGAGCATGGGGGGGGGGGGGGAAGGTTTGTACGACTTAAGAGTGAGGAATGGGAGGACTTATAATGCATCAATTCCTACAAGTGACAACAATTTTAGTGTGGAACAGATGTATATCGGGGTTACTTATAGGGAGATGTCCTGTATCAAAAACTATCATAGCATAAGAACTCTTTTTCTCTTTTTAAATGACATTCACTGAGAATGATTAATACAATAATATGAAAGTGTGATGATATACAGAGTTCTCATTTCAGCTTACCACAAAAATTATATAATTATAATTATAATAATTGTAATTATATAATAATACAAATGACAAAAGAACCAAAAAAGTCTTTTAGGAATAATTGGAGTTGACTTGGCTTTATTTTCTGTTTATGACAATATTTTAACTGTTTTTTAAGGGTAAATATACAGCAATATGAAGAGATTTGACTATACATAATTTAGCCTATCCTGTATTTATCCCTGTCCTTTGACCTTCTTCTCCAAAATGTAAAACTCTGGTATTAACCATCAGACAATTGCCTCTTGCTGCTCATGACAGGAGAAAAGAATAGGCTAAACTGGAGTTTAGTGATATTTTAGAAATCAAAGACTTTACACAGGAAGCCCCTATCTTTGCCTTTTAAAACCTAAATTCAGTTTTTATTTAAGCCACATTTTCTATTGCAAGATTTTTTTTGTAATTCTCAAGATAAATCCCAACAAGTACAGGCCATATTCATTTCCTCATTGTAAAATCACATGCTCAACTTAGTGTTAAGGTTGCACCAACCAATACTATAATAATAATAATCTTCTACTACAATCAATCAACTAACTCCTGGATCTTTGAGGAAACTATGTTATCTTCACCGGCTAATAATGGGAAAAACAGCAGGTATCAACTGAAAGAATTGGGACTCTCCCAACCCTCTTTCAGGATCTTGCGTATGTCCCTGCTGTAGTCATGTGACAATAATACTACAGCTAGTAGAGGGCCTGACATGCTTATTAATGTCCAAAGAAGACAAGGGACCCTATTTGTCAAACCCAGCAGAGCTCATTAGAACAAAGTTTCAATAGGAACTAACAACATGAAAAGGGAGATATAGCTTTTTAAACATTACATAGTACTACCAACATTTACTGAAGATTATGAAAGTAATGAATGTGATACAAGGGAATGATGCTCTTAGGTGTCTCTCTCTTTTTATTCCTTAAAGAACATATATTAAGGAGATAAATATAATATACATTCACACTCTTTACAACCAGCATTTGGCCGGATAAATATATTAAGGTTAATATGTGAAATGAATCCGCCTTATTCAAAAGTATTTCTACTACCTGTGTATCTTCAGTTGCAGAGGTCTCTCTATTTCTTCCATGGTTTAGCACAATCCATAACATGTGCCAGAGGAATGAAGCTAAGATGCAAAAACTACCTGCAATCCAAACATCTTTTCCCTTCAAGGGTAGATCCATTTTTTTAAGCTGATTTGCCTTGGTCTCTTGGTTTACTAGAAGTAATCTGCTGGACACTCAAATGCCCTCCCCAAATCAGTAAGCACTACCTAGCTGGAAGAGGGCATGACTACACTGCTGGGTAGGTTGGATACTGTCACACAATTCAACACATTCCCTGGACCTATAAGGAGAAAAAAAGTGACGGCCTTCTGACAAGAGAGAAACAGGTGTGGGAGCCTACAGACAAGATTGCTTGCTAGGTAATTTACTCTGACATTGCAATACTTCTCAAAGGAGCCAAAACTATTAGCACCAGCCATAATAGTTTACAGTTCATGCTGTCAGTCATCTGCTCGTCCCTTTTTGCCTTTTAATTTGCAAGTGATAAAAAAAATTCACAAAAAGCAACATTTGGATGGTAAAAACATGGGGAAAATATGCATCACATAATTAAAGACTATCGTAATGCAAACGTTCAAGAAGGCTCAATTAAGGTTGTATGGCCACCTTACTTCTAATATGTCCTCACTTTTGAGTGTTTGACTTTGCAAACTTGACTTTCTTCTAATATAACTTTTGCTGTGTTATTTCCTATTAAACAATAAACAACAACATCCCCCATCAAAAACTGGTAAAAAAACCCACCAAAATTATATATTGTTGCATTATATCAGTCCCCGATAGCAAGGTTTAGATCTTGATAGTCCTAGTACAGACCTCTAACAATTGAGCTATTGGTAGCAATAGTAGGCTGTTATCTTCTATGTGACTGGCAACTGGGGGGGAAGGGGAGACGTATTTTCCCTGTGAATTTCACTGCTATTTATTACAGCAGAGGACTACAGAAAACAGTGATTCACGGGGTTTCATTCCAGGCTTTGTAGGGGAGTATTCTCTGGTGGTTAGAGCCTTTTGTCCATGTACCACTAATGTGTCTATTCAAACAAACCTTACTGATAACAGTTGCATGATTTATAAAAACACGGGGGGCACTGATTGACTTTCAAGAATAGAAATGAACTTATAATGAAACTGTTGACCCACTCCCCTAGGGATGTGAAAATGTAACCGTGTACACTGTTAACCAATGAGTCTGGACTCACTGGTTAATCCTCACAGTTATACGCAGGTTCCCGGTACACATGGGGAGCAGACTCAAAAGGACTGTCTCCCAGGGAGCTGCCTGCCCCCTTTGCTGCTCCCTCTATCTCAGACGGGCAGGCGGGAGCTGGTATGCACAGGGAGCTGGTTTAAAAGCTCCCGGGGAGTCAACTGCCCCTTCTCCACCCACCTGTAACCACTGCAAATTTCAGCAGTTACACGGTTACTTAAAATGTGTTTAATTAACATTCCTACCACCCACTAAAGGCCATCAGAAAGGTCTTTTGTGAGCTTTACTATCCTAGTCTTTTACCTAACACAGTGCTAAAATGCACTGAGTTATAACAAACAGAAAATAACAGTCATGGTCCTATCATATCAGTTTTTGCAGGAAAGAAGGTCATCTTAGTGGCATTCTGAGTTATGGTATTGCTTCTGTTATGTAAATGACATAATTCCATTGTGATCAAATACTAGGAGTCTCATGTCTACTTTTAGTTGTGCTAGATAAATATGACATATAGGATGAAGGACTAGCCCAAGGCCTTTGGCATCACTGATACACTGTAGCATCAGCGCCATTTGGGGGGGGGCAGAGAATCTGGACCCTTGAATTTCATACTTGAGGTCTGCTTAAAGCTGCATGCCCTGGCTCCAAAAGCAACTCCTAACTGCAGTAGCTGCTTGAGCTGCTTGAAACTTTGCTTTTGGGGCAAGGAGTTAGTTATGAAAAGGGAGAGGCTGGTGATTTTGAATAACAGAAGGCATTCCAGTAATTAAGGGATTGTTAGATCATCATGAAAACATTGTCAGGTACTTAAAAGCTGGGGGAGTGGGGAGTACCAATGCTGCTGGGATTTGAATTTGGACTAGTACTGTTAAACTTTCAGAATATGATCTGAAGAAGTGGGTCTGCCCCACAAAAGCTCATCACCTAATAAACCATCTTGTTAGTCTTTAAAGTGCTACATGACTGCTTTTTTTGTTTTACAAGTTTCAGAAAGGTAGCCGTGTTAGTCTGATCTCATGGTAAATGTTCTTGGAAAAGGGGTAAATAATGAGGTGGCAAAATTTGCAGATATAAAAAAAATACTCAAAATAGAAAGCTGACTGAAAATAGTTACAAAGGGATCTCACAAAACTGGGTGATTGGGCAACACTGGTACAGACAGAATTCAGTGTTGATAAATGCAAAGTAAAACAGCTGTTACCACTCAAGAAAGATATCTTGGAATCCTTATAGATAGTTCATTGAAAACACCTTTTTCAATGTGCAGTGGCAGTCTAAAAAGTAAAAACCTAACAAAATATTGGGAATCATTATGAAAGGAATAGATAAGAAGACAGAAAATACCATATTGCCTCTATATAAAGTCGTGAGTATGCTCACATCTTGAATACTCTATGCAGATCTGGTCAATCTATCTACAAAAACAAACTATTGGGTTTGGAAAAAGTACAAGGGTTGTGACAGACCCCCCATGCTTTATGAAATGGACTTATGGACACGAATGCATATAACTCAAAGGTGCTTTGAGCAAACTATTTCATGTAACCTATCAGTCTTTATGATCTGCTGGTTCTGTTTATCTTACTTTGACATATGTACCCTTTTTGTGTATAAAATTAGACATATGGAATGGAGAATACTTTGTGGGTTTTAAATGTGTGAATGAGAGGCATCAAGGGTGTTTCCCTCAATGTCCTGGGATTTCTAGCCTGTGTATGAGACCCAATAAATAAAGCTAATGCAGTTTGTGCCTTAAGAATCTAGAAGTTTGCCTGCACCATCAATTAGAGTGAGAATCTGCTATTCATATCCAAGATAGCTATAGCAGATTAAGTTTAGATTGTGTTTTTATTTATTTGATGTGTAATTTGCTTTGATCTGCCTTCTTATTGATTTCCCTTATAATCAATCTTTTCTAATTAATAAACTTGTTTTACTCAAAACCAGTTTGCAGTGAAGAGTGTGGAAACTGTAGCTCAAGGGGCAAAAGCTGTTGCAAATTCCTCTCCACATTAGGGTGGGAAGCGAACTCTATGATTTTACACAGTATAGTTCCCTGTGCAGGGCAAGAAAGTATAATTTGGGGTTGATATTCCACAAGAGGTGCATACTTGGAGAGCAGAAAGTTGCCTTGGCTGCAGACTTTCTATTGGTGATTCATGCAGACTAGAGAGTCGGCATGTAACTGCAGTTGGGTGTATCCCTAGCTGTGTGTATCCTAGTGGGCATATATGACCGGGAACATATCTTCAGCTTGCCACAATAGCAAAGTGAAAGAGGGAGGCCAGGCACCTGAGAGAGAACCTGTCACACACATATCATTTAAAACAGTGGACTCTGTTTTCATGCTTGGTGCTCCTCATTTTGGATCTCTGCAATCATTTTGAACATGTGGATTTCAACCCTGTTGTTAAACTAGGGACGTAAGTGACTAATAGTCTATTACTTGACTAGTCACTTCTCCCCCACCTCCACCTTGCTGCCTCTATTAGAGGTAGTGGGGGGGGGGGGGAGAGGGGAGGAACTGGTGCTGGGGGGCAGTTGGCTTAAAAGGGGTCAGGGGAGGCAGAGGTGCAGCAGAGGAGCAGGCACAAGACGGGCTGTCCCATACACTGTGCCTCTGCATTTTAAATGTAGTAAGAGCCGGATGGGAGGGAGCTAAACCTGCTGCGGCTCTGCAATTTTCCCTCCTTATCGACTAATCAAGTAGTTCATGGAAATTCCATCAGCTACTCAATTAGCTGATTCAACACAATTTAACATTCTTATGTCAAACCACACTTCTTTACTGCAAAGAGCCATGGGCAGAGATTGAGGGTGAAATCCTGACACCATGGGACTAAATGAAATAACTCCCATTAAATTCAATGGGTCAGGATGTCCTATAATAGGAACAGTCTGATCAGAAAGGGTTGAACTTAACTGTGATTGACTAAAATAATTAAGCTATCAGTTAACGCCAAAACTCTTTCACTCCTTGGTTCAATATATAATTGCCAAGCTACAGCATGTCTTGAGATACAGAAATAGTTTGGAGGGACACATTTTGCCCGACTGCTGTTTTACAGCTTTAATTGAAGCCCATGGTAGCTATTGTGGACATGTACAAAAGGCAGACTTTGAGACATAGGTAGAAATATGGTCACCCTAGCCCAATTAGTTCAGCAAAGCATTTAACAACATGCCCTAACTGCTGTGCTGAATTAGGATCTGGGAGATTTGCCATTGATTTTTGTGGGAGTTAATTTGGGATCACTATTAGGAAACACATAACTTAATATGATGTATTTAGAATTCTTGGCTCACGGAAGATGTCAGAATATCATTAGAACTCAATTACGCTACCTGTAAAATTGAGGAAGATTGTTCTTTTGGACAGACAGTTGGGCAAGAGGAGGGCAGAATCTTACTTTGGCACTTACTCCTTTTCCTCCTTCAGAGGGGTAGCTGATTTAGTCTTTAACTAGAAAAGCTTAAAAAACAACGAGTAGTTGAGTAGCACCTTAAAGAGTAACAAAACATGTAGCTGGTATAACCCGCTTCTTCAGACGACTGGACTACAGTGGGTTTTGCCCACAAAAGCTCATGATACCATCCACATGTTTTGTTAGTCTTTAAGGTGCTACCAGATTATTCATTGTTTTTTAAGTTTTTCCTTTTCCTTCTGTACCCCTGAAGTCTGTCACACCTGTTCAAATAAACCTTAAACCTTTTTGCACAGGTTCCAGCAACACTTCTAACAAAGCACAGAATCTTGGAACATGTCAAAGTTGATGAAGGTAGAATCAATTATTGACAGAGGTATTCCTCACTCCCAGCCCCCCTGGGAAACAAGCTTACAACCCCAGGCTACTACTTGTTAGTCATAGGAAAGCTCAGAAATTCTACCTTAGATGTAGGGATCTGCACTGATAAACAGAAGATTTGGGTTTAATTCCTCTTTTGACAATCACAGGTCACTAGGAAGGAAAGTGATGCTAAGAACTGAAAGTGACCAGCTAGTCAAAGCAAATTCTTTAATTCCAACTTCACAAGTAGAATAGTGATAGAAATGTAGCCGTGTTAGCATTTAGCAGTATTTTACTTTTATTGCTTGGGAAATTAACAATAAAATAAACAATTGTAAAATATCTATGGCACCAGCAACAAACTTTAAATGCCAATTTAGAATAGACACTCTGTTTGCAATACACTGAAGACATAGTATGTTTACTTGTAATACTGGCAATCAATTCTGACAACCTATTCCTGCCTACTAGATTTTTGTTACCTGGCTGTGGGTTGAAATGAATGAAACAGTCACAACAGGAAATCTCTCCATTCCAAATCTCTCATGATAAGAATGTTGCAGTGGGCAGCAAGAAGGGAAACCGGACACAGAGGAATGCATGTCAGCAATACCGGTTTTTGCTTTCCCTCTCCAGCCTGATAATTGTGACACTACACAACCCTCATTTTGGAGAGTTAGTAAATTCCCTAACCTCCTCACCCCCAAATAAAAATTAAACAAAAATACCCCACCACTCAGAAAAGAACCTTTGAATTGTGGGGAATAGTCACTTCGATAAAGCTGTTTCAATATAACATTTGAATCAATATAACATAAGGACCCCAGAATCATCTTAAGAGTCATGATGTTACATTGACGTTTCCTGGAGTTAAATGTACTTTATACATGAGGAGGGTTGTTGTAACACATACATTAATTTCTATTTTTAAATGACTAGCATCAGTATCAGCACATTTAAAGGTAAAAATTATTCTAAAAAATGTCACGATGAAAATGATTAAAAATAAATGGAAAACTAAATTTCTTGCTATTAAATATAACCGCTAAAGATCTTGGAATAACTCTAACATTAATTTAATGTCAGAGCTTGCCATCTATAATGTTTGAATATTTACCTTTCCCTCAATTTTACTCCCCCAGATAAAAATTAAAATATATGTAATTTTTCACAAAATGGTGTGTAAACAAGTAATTTCTCGCTGAATTGATTCTAAATTCTGCTCTCTAGCTACTGTCTGAATTACAGGTCAGTAGACTCAGTAGCTTTTCTGGCTTTTGCCCTTAGTACAGGATAATGATGTCAGGAAATAATTTCATTCTTTCAAACGATCTGAAAAGCAAATTTAGCTTTGGAACCCTCTTCTTACACAAAACCTGTATGCAATGGGTCTGCTCCTATGCAAGTCATAAACCCCCCATTAACTACAATCATTCAGAATCATCACTTATGATCTACCATATATTTGATGGTGTTTGTGAGTGAGCCAGTCTTTCTGTCTGTCTAAGAACTCCTCCTAAATGGTAAGAGCTAGGACTATCAAATTCACCAGCCAATACAGCTTCCTCTTATCATAACTTATTGCAAAGTAAGGATTTGGTTGTGCAGAACCAAGGCGGACTGAAGCTCTCCTCTCCTTTCCTCTCCTCACTCCCCATGTATACAGGGACACAAAACCGTACAGAATCACCAGGCAGATGAAAGGCCCTGGCTAGGGGCATCCCACCTCCCTGAGCTTTCCACCTCACAGGTGCCCTTTAGGAAGGGGTGGGGCGGGGCAAGAGGGAGAGCTGCAGCCAGTGTTCCCTCTAAAGTTAAACTGTGCAACAGCACAGCTACACAGGTGATTAATCAGCCTTGCCCAGTCAGTCAGCTACATGCAAGGAACTCTGAGCCTCTGACTGGGTAGGGCTGATTAATCAACTGGCTGCAGCTCTGCTCACCATGATTTTTACAGGGACATTACAGGCTGTTCCCCTTTGTCAGGAGAAAATACAGTTTATTGCATTCTTTAGCCTGGCTGGAGAGCACAGGGAGCAGATGAATCTGGGCCTACCCCAGGCTGGGGACAAGCTCTCTCCCCCTGTTCCTGCCTGCTATACCTGCAATGGACATGGAGAGGTGCTTCTCACTGGGCCTCAAGCTGCTATGGTGACAGAGAGCTAGGATAGTCCTTTCTCCTCCTGGCAGCCTGCATACTGGGCCCCTCATCCCCAGCTCCACCCCAGAGCAATGATTTAAATGAAGAAAAACTGTAATTAAGGATCCAAGCAATGTGGATACATCTTCTGCTAGTGTTAATATATTTGTCTTGGTTTTTAACTGAGTGGCATTGAAAAATATATAAATCTTTCCAACAATTATTCCAGAATTTTCTAACTTGGGAACCTGGTAAGCAGAATGCTTTTTCAGAGGTCTGAAAATCAGGCAATGTGACTAAATACAGATTTAGTTGCCTAATTTTAGACATCCAACTTTCAAAATCTCTTGAGTAACTGCACTGTACTGAAAATATGAAAAGCAGCATAAAAAGTGAAATTTCACTATACTAAGAGGCTATGTCTACATTGGCATGATCTTGCGTAAATACTCTTTAACACAAGAGTTCTTGCGTTAAAGTATTTGCGCAAGAGAATGTCTACATCGGCATGTGCCTTTGCGCGAGAGATGGCTTTTGTGCAAGAGCATCCATGCCAGTGTAGACACTCTCTTGCACAAGCTCCAATGGCCATTTTAGCCATCGGGCTTTCTTGCGCAAGAAATTCATGTTGCCTGTCTACACCGGCCTCTTGCGCAAGAACAGTTGCACAAGAGGGCTTATTCCTTGGCGGGAGCATCATAGTTCTTGTGCAAGAAGCACTGATTTCACACATTACAACATCAGTGTTCTTGTGCAAGAACTCCCCGCCAGTATAGACAGGCAGCATGTTATTGCGCAAAAGTGGCTACTTTGGAGCAAGATCGCGCCAATGTAGACACAGCCAGATTCTAGAGAGAGAGAGAGAGAGAAAGAGAGCAGAAATAAGGCAGACTAATATTCTGTACTTAATTACCTCTTTATCTCCTGTGCCAGGCTCTGGTTCACTGATTCTTTCTTCCCAAAAGCTTCTCACCCTCTCCACCTTTTCCAAGCACTCAAAAAAAGCGATTTTGCCTAGTTTGGTACTGTTGTATTGGGTATTGATTTCTTCCAGCCTGTTAATCTTAAATAGCTTTGTGTTGTACCCAATTAGGTTACCATCTTGATCTCTCTCCAACTTGGTTTCATATATCAGTGAATACTCGTGATGTCTGACATCTTCCCTTTCTTGTCTGTAATGAGGAGAGACAAATGAAACATTAGCATGACACATTTTTAACTTAGAAGCAAATCAACCATGTAACACAAATGTTATATACATTTTTCTTCTTAAAGTGTGTGTTTAGTTGTTATGAAAATACAAGATTAATGTCACCAGTCAGAACCAGGTATTTTCTGGACTGAAAATGTTCAGCCTATCTATAGAGGTTAAGGCACTAAATAATTTAAATAAATTCCAAAATAGCTCTCTGAGTGGACCTTCTATTCTGGAATAAAAGTGATTTTATTCCACTTTAGAAACACACTAATTATTCTGGAATAAAATTACTTTTATTCTGGGATAATGTCT
The DNA here is from genome assembly GCF_052426305.1 of Pelodiscus sinensis. Lineage (NCBI taxonomy): Eukaryota > Metazoa > Chordata > Testudines > Trionychidae > Pelodiscus > Pelodiscus sinensis. Next base: position 119,857,253 of record NC_143053.1, read on the forward strand.
ACATAGGGAGCTATTCTGATCAACTTCCCTGTGTAGATAAGCAATCTCGAAATTCCATTTTCACATCTGTATAAAAAAGTGTTGCACTCACACATTGGAAAAAAAGTCTCCTAATACTACAGATTTTAATTGGGGAGATGAGAGTGGAATCTAACACTTCAATAGTAAAGAGACTCAACTTATTCTATCCCTAAAATCTAAAGTGAATAAAATGTTTGAATTATTTGTGTAAACTCAAATACAACATCCTTGTGCTAGTTAATGAGCACAGATCAATCCAGTTGCTTTGTTTATTGTTTGCATTTTGCTCAACCTGGATATACACACTACATATTATACAGAGTAAATTAGAATTTAAATATTCTTTCATTGCTATTAGTAACATAGATAAGTACTTTGAATAATAGAGGATTGTATAATGTACTTAAACATGATTTTCAAACAGAAAAATTATTTGATATCATTTAAACTAGATGGCTGTGTCTAGACTGGCAAGTTTTTCCGGAAAATCAGCCACTTTTCCGGAAAAACTTTCCAGCTGTCTACACTGGCCGCTTGAATTTCCGCAAAAGCACTGACTTCCTACTGTAAGAAATCAGTGCTTTTTGCGGAACTACTATGCTGCTCCCGTTCGGGCAAAAGTCTCTTTTGCGCAAAACTTTTGCACAAAAGGGCCAGTGTAGACAGCTGAGATTTGTTTTCCGCAAAAAAAGCCCCAATCGCGAAAATGGCGATCAGGGTTTTTTTGCGGAAAAGCGCGTCTAGATTGGCACGGACGCTTTTCCGCAAAAAGTGCTTTTGCGGAAAAGCGTCCATACCAATTTAGACGCTCTGTTCTGAAAATGCTTTCAACTGAAAACTTTTACGTTAAAAGCATTTCCGGAAAATCATGGCAGTCTAGACATAGCCGATGTGTGCATGCACATTATAGATTGTGCTAGGTCAGTAGACCTTCCAGTTGATCTTATGCTACTCATTCCTGGAACCGTGCCTTGTTGCTGAGTTATGACTCCCCAGTGCAGGAAAGGTATTTTTGAAGCCTTTTTCTTCTCAAAACCCTACTGAGTAGGCTTTCTACCTTTGCTATATGTGTTAATTATTTAGCTGATATATTCCAGGACTGAATCTAGCCAACAATATATTTTGAAGATTGCTTTAAGCAAGAGTGTTGAGGAAAATATTTTAAAACATAGACAGATCACAGGCTTTAATCCAGGTAAACATAATTCTGTGGTTTCCATTACTCAGTTTCAGAGGCTCTGAAATGCTTTTGGACTGCGCAGATATAAAGAGTGCTTTCTAATGTGAGAAAAGTATCCCAATGGCCAAGTCTAATTAGGCTCCCTGTAATCACTTAAGACCACATCCTTCCCAAGCTCATGATCACCAAATGTGGCAATTTAAGGAGGGTAAAAACTCCTAATAAAAAGGGTACATTGTTCCCTAACCAAATGATGATCAATCAGCTGGGGAAAAACGTCAAAGCTTGACAAGCCTAGAGATCTTGACTCAGGGCTAGCATCCTACCAAATGCATTGGCCATTTTGGTTGATGATCGGATTTAAAACAAAATGTATATTTAATTATGTCAGCTATTTAAATGTCAGTTGTTGTACTTGTAGGGATCCTGACACAAAAAGTTATTGTGGGTGTGTGCATGGGGGTGGGGAGGAGAACACAGAACTACTACCCTTAGTTTTGTGCTGCTGGTGGTGGCAGTGCTGCTACCAAAGCTAGACAGCAGGGGAGCAGTGGCTGCTGGGAAGGAACACAGCTCTGAAGGCAAAGCTGCCACCAGCAGCAGCACAGAAGGAAGGATGGCCTAGTTTGGTATTGCCATGCTTACTTCTGTGCTGCAGAGTTGGACTCTCAGGGTACGTCTAGACTGCAGAGTTTTTCCCAACCTATGGGTCGGGACCCAAATATGGGTCACCATTACATTTCAAAAGGGTTGCCAAGTGGCTCTGCCCTCCCTCCTCCCCCCCATTTTTGCATTGCCTTGGATCACCAAGTCTTCCTGAATTGTTAGAATGGCTCTCCACCTGGTCTCCTGGGTCTCCTGGCTGGTCTAGACACAGCCTCTGTCAGCAGCTGCCATTCTCCAGTCACCAAGGTCAGAAGACAGCAGTGCAAAAGTAAGGGTGGCATGGAATGGCATTGCCACCCTTACTTCTGTGCAGCTGCTGACAGGGTGCTGCCTTCACAGCTAGGTGTCTGATCAATAGCTGCTGCTCTCCAGACGCCCAGCTCTGAAGACAGCACAAAAGTAAGGGTGGCAATACTGTAACCCTCCTAAAATAACCTTCTGATCCCCCTGCAACTGCCTTTTGGGTCAAGATCCCCAATTTGAGAAATTCTGATCTCCCCCGTGAAATCACACAGATTTCATGTGGATGGGAAGAGACCAGATTTCATGTTCTGTGACACATTTTTCACAGCTGTGAATTCGATAGGGTCCTATTCAGGGCTGTGATTTAGAGGGCAGGAAACGAAAGAAAAGGGGGAGGGGCATTGCTAACATATTACTTCACTCCTTTCCTTTATTATCTTAACACCTCCCTGAAACAACATGGTAAACAAGGGAAGGCTTCCAGGGTTCAAACAATTATGGAATTCAACAGCAGCAACCTCTACTACAACACTGATAAGATAGACAGCAGAGTACCCCCAGTACTCTTTAGTAATCTGGGGAAGCAGAAACCTCTGAGACTGGGCCTAGAGCAATCTCTTACAACAGAAACAGGATTCATCTGTCCTAATTCTACATTGTAACTCTGGTCTGGGCTGCGTTAGGGAAAAGATGGACCTAAAACAGCTCTTCATCGAAGACTTGCTGTACTGCATATTCCATAAAGTGATATGGAAACTTTTGGGCACAGTATTAATGATAATCTATAAGCCTTCATCACAAGTTATAACAGCAACTTCAGCAGTTACCTTTTCTACATACCAGTATTTTGCCAGATACTTTCAAGATTTAAGTAAAAAACCAGTTACTATTACACAGTAGCCAGATTTGTTTACATCTCAGTCTCATCTTAACATGAGTATGACCTGGAAAGATAGGAACAGTTATATGAATTAATATTTAAAACTAATTGGCTGCATCTAGCCTGGCAAGTTTTTCCGCAAAAGCAGGTGCTTTTGCGGAAAAACTTGCCAGCTGTCTACACTGGCCGCTTGATTTTGCGCAAAAGCACTGACGTTATACTGTCCGAAATCAGTGCTTCTTGCGCAAATGCTTTGACGTTCCTATTCGGGCAAAAGCCCTTTTCCGGAAATGCTTTTGCACAAAAGGGCCAGTGTAGACAGCTGAAAACTATTTTGCGCAAAAAAGCCCCGATGGCGAAAATGGCGATCGGGGCTTTCTTGCACAAAACTGCATCTAGATTGGCACGGGCGCTTTTCCGCAAAAAGTGCTTTTGCAGAAAAGCATCCGTGCCAATCTAGACGCTCTTTTCCGCAAATGCTTTTAACGGAAAAACTTTTCCGTTAAAAGCATTTGCGGAAAATCATGCCAGTCTAGACGTAGCCAATGTGTATTAGGAGGAAAAAATAACAAATGAAAGATTTACCACTGGGTCAACTTTAGCTAATGAACTATGGTTCCAACTGAACTAGTTATTATACTTTCCTGTCTAGTAAAAACCATGTTATGTTTTGTACAATGTAGGGTATCAGGAAGACTTTTTTTAAAAATACCCAAATAATTAACAACATTAATTTAAAAAACTAACAACTGACTCCTCTCAGAAAAAAAAATATCTTTCCAAGTGTTTTGATAGACTGTGAATCTAACAAAACAAATCCCTGGGGCCCAATTCTGATTTCACTTACACCAGTGTTTCTCAAAGTAGGCTGTAGCCCCACTCTGAGGCTATGTCTACACTGGCCCCTTTTCCGGAAGGGGCATGTAAATTTCACTAGTCGTCGTAGGGAAATCCGCGGGGGATTTAAATATCCCCCGCGGCATTTACATAAAAATGTCCGCCGCTTTTTTCCGGCTTTTAAAAAAGCCGGAAAAGAGCGTCTAGACTGGCCCCGATCCTCTGGAAAAAGTGCCCTTTTCTGGAGGATCTTATTCCTACTTTGAAGTAGGAATAAGAGCCTCCAGAAAAGGGCACTTTTTCCGGAGGATCGGGGCCAGTCTAGACGCTCTTTTCCGGCTTTTTTAAAAGCCGGAAAAAAGCGGCGGACATTTTTATGTAAATGCCGCGGGGGATATTTAAATCCCCCGCGGATTTCCCTACGACGACTAGTGAAATTTACATGCCCCTTCCGGAAAAGGGGCCAGTGTAGACGTAGCCTGAGAGAGCTGCTAATAGGCCTGTTTGGATTGTTCACTTAACAGTTCCACAGCCATGGAGCCTCACATGGAGAAGTGGGTCTGGCCCACGAAAGCTCATCGTCTAATAAACCATCTTGTTAGTCTTTAAAGTGCTACATAGTCCTGTATTTTGATGGAGCATAGGCTGTGTTTCAGTGTTTGCAGCCAAGCAGCAAGGGCCAGGGCACTGCTTCCTGAGTCTCCCCTTGGCTGCAGCGCCTAAGTAAATGAGCTAGAGAGGCCCACTAGCAGCTTTCTCAGAGTGTGGCCATGGCCCACTCTGAGGGTATATCTACACTGCCACCCTAGTTTGAACTAGGGTGGCTAATGTAGGCATTCGAAGTTGCAAATGAAGCCTGGGATTTAAATATCCCGGGCTTCATTTGCATTTTGCCGGGCACCGCCATTTTTAAATCCCCCTTAGTGCGGACTCCGTGCCCGTGGCTATATGCAGCTATACGTTCCACGAGGAGTAACGGTAGTTCGAGTTAGAGAGCCTAATTCGAACTACCTACTCCGTGCCACGTGTAGCTACCGGCACGGAGTCCGCACTAAGGGGGATTTAAAAATGGCAGCGCGCGGCCAGATGCAAATGAAGCCCAGGATATTTAAATCCCGGGCTTCATTTGCAACTTCGAATGCCTACATTAGCCACCCTAGTTCGAACTAGGGTGGCAGTGTAGACATAGTCAGTGTTTCTCAAGGCTACACCCATGTGAAATCAAAGAAACTCTGTGGTGTTACAGTTCACAATTTGCATGAAGGAGTCAGGATTTATTTAAAAAATGTCTGAAGTATTGCCGGGGTGAATTTCAATAGTGATAGTACACATCTCAGAAATGTTTATTAAAGTTCATGACTTTTTATTGTTTGAAGTTAAGGTATGACGGTGAGTTATATTGGTTCCTTCATGGTAACAATGGTTATTACTCAGAATAGCAGGCATAATACAAGAAAGGAAAGAGTAAAGACAAAAATAAATGATAAAAGAAAAGTGGGGCCACTTGCATCACATTCAAAGTTAAGAATGTGCACTTGAGCAAATTAGGGCCTCAATCTGAGACAAGTTATTGCCAGAAATATTTCACAGTATGCAACAATTTAAAAAAGAGTGAATGCTTCAAAAAAGGAACAAATAACTTTTAAAAGATTCTGCTTCCAAATTTTTTCAAAACACTATTGAGTAGCACCAACGACAGGCACCAGTAGAAACTCCAAACAAAATAAACTGGAATAAAAATGTGTGAATACATTCAAATAACACTTTTTCCCCCCAGATGTAATCCAGCAATTCTTAAATCTCAGCAACCCCCCCCCCCCCCCCCATTTTACTGAGCCATACTCCTTTGGGAGAAGCCGCACATGAGTTATGCTCCTTTCCCAGCCCCAGAGTGCCAGCCTTGAAAAGCTACGTGCAGCTGAAAACTGGTCTGTCTCTTTCAGCAAATTGAAACTGGTCTGAGGGCAAAGGGACACCAGAGAACCACAGGTGCTGGAACTAGGGCTAACGCCGGGTGCCGCTACACCTCCGGCTTCAACCGGTTTCTCGCATCCACAGGGTTTACAGTGTGGTTCAGTGGCTCTCAAGACCCCTCTCCTATAGAATTGTTCCAGGGCCTCTGCAGAGAAGAGGCCTCCCTCTCCGTAGGTCTGAATACACCCGGGGGAAAGGGCTACAGCTCTCCGTGTCTCTCTAGAGCAGGAAGCGACGCTAACCCGCCTTCCCCCGCACAGCAGCAGGACTACACCTCCCGAAAGGCTACACGCTGCGGGCGCCGTCTAGAGAAGGAAGAGACAGACGCGGGCCGGTCATTTTCCTTTCCCGCCTGCGTGGGCTGTGGCCCTTAGGACTCGGCCTGCCCTGCGGCTCTGAGCGCCGGGGAGGGGAGCAATTAGCAGCGGCAGCCCCAGCAAGGGAGGCCGCTTGACGGCGGGCAGCAGCAGCAGCAGCTGCTCCGGCCCAGGCGGGGAGCCGCAGGGGGCATGGAGGGGAGCGGGGCGCAGGACGCGCCGCTAGTGAGCTGCCCCGTGTGCCTGTGCGAGCTGCCCGCCACGCACATCAACGCGCACCTGGACGGGTGCTTGCAGGAGGTGGGGAGGGGCGGCGAACCGGAGCCCTCCAGCAAGAAAATGCGGCTCTCCGGGCCCTTGGGGGGCGGCGGCAGCAGCAGCGAGGAGGAGGAGGAGGAGGAGCCGAAGGGGGGCAGTGGCCCCGCTGGCGCCCCCATGTTCCCCTTGTTCCACAAGGGCCGGGCGGCCGCAGCCTCCCTGGGGACTCCGGGCAGGGCAGCGGGGGCTCGTAAGGGAGGAGCTGCTGTTGCCGCTGCCGGAGGCCAGGAGCAAGGGGCAAGCCCGGCCCCAGCCCGCCCCAGGCCGGCTGCCAGCCCCGAGAGCCAGGCGGCTGCCCTGCGCGGGGAGACCGTGGCCCAGAAGCTGGAGGGGAAGCCCCTGGCCGATAAGCTGCGGCCGGACGCCTTGGGGGACTACGTGGGGCAGGATCAGGTGCTGGGAGAACAGACCCTCCTGCGGTCCCTGCTGGAGGCTCACGAAATCCCCTCGCTCATCCTCTGGGGGCCCCCTGGCTGCGGCAAGGTGAGTGGCGCCGTGGCCGCTTGAGCGGTCCAAGGGAGCCCCGGCCTGAATGTGTCGCCTTTCCTGGGGCCATCTCCTGTCCAGAGCTCTGCCCGGCTTCCACCCGTGCCACCCGCACGTTGACGCCGGCCTTGCAAATTCCGGCCAACATGGAAAGTGCGAGGGGAGGCAGGAGTTGTACCCAAACACAGCTTCCCCATCCATTCTCTGTTCCTGCTCTGAATTTCCCAGCACGTGGGTCCATGAATATCCTAGTAGACAGGCAAAGTGAGGGAGGCACTAGGTTTTGTTGAACCAACTTCTGTTGATGAGAGAGTCAAGCTTTTGAGCCACACAGTGCTCATTTTCAGGTCTCCATGGCTTTGAAAGTAGTCTGTGTTACCTTCAGGGAATTTGGTATAATAAAATATTTTGCCTCACCCACCTTGTGTGTCTAATATCCTGGGATGGACCAGGCTAGAACAGGCCTGCTGTTCTTTACTGTTCATCTTCTCCAAGTACTTTAGTCGGCCTATGCATTTCTATAGGTCTCAGTGCCATGGGGCAGTGCTTACCAGGCTAATGACATAGCCTTCCCTTTAGTAAGCAGGACGTCTGACAATGTTTCTGTACAGGTGACCCCCAACTTGCAACAGGATCGGTTCCCCCTGGCTTGTCTGGATCTGGCCCCCGAGCCTCACCCCTTCCTCCAGCGTTGGAGAGCCTGCACTGGTGCTCCAGTTCCCCCGCCATTCCCCCACGGGGCTGGAGCACACAAATCTACTAGCCTGAGCGCCTCCCCCCTCCAAGCTCTGGTGTGCCAAAGGAATGTTTTTGTCCTTCTCAATCTGAGCGTTTTTTGTTTTGTTTTTCTTTGCTTCTCACTTGTGTGCGGCCCCCAACCCAAAATAAGGTCCCCACCCCTGTTATAGTAGGTCAAGAGGCATTTTGCTGACATTGACTATCTGCAGGCACAGCCCCCAGCAGCCACAGTTCGCTGTTTCTTGGCCAATGGGAGCTACAGGAAGCAGTGAGCCACAGGGATATGCTGGTTGCTCATTGCTAATCTAGTCTGACCCCCTGAATAAGAGAGGCCATAGAACTGACCCAAAATAACTTCTAGAGACTATCTTTCATTAAAAAAAAGTCTTAGGTTTAAAATTGGCAGTGATCGAGAATCCACAGAGGTTAGTATGGTGTACTGGTAAGAATGGGACACTGGTACCAGCCCTTACATGGCTAGCATCAAAGCACTGCCATGACTGTTTTAATGTTGCTGCCCCCCTTTGGCAGCCCTGCCAGTAGGTTCAGCAGTGCTCCTGGACCCTGCTGGCAGGACCACTAAGGCTGGGGTTCTTGTGCAAGTAGTCTTGCGCAAGAACACGTCCACACTGCCATGTGCAAGCTGTGCTTTTGCGCAAGAGCATCCATGGCAGTGGGGACGCTCTCTTGTGCAAGAAAGCTCTGACGGCCATTTTAGCTATAGGGCTTTCTTGCGCAAGAAACCCCTGCCAAGTGTCCACACTGCCCTCTTGCGCAAGAGCTCCTGCGCCAGAGAGCTTACACCTGTTAAAAAAGAGCCATAGCTCTTGTGCAAGAAGCCCTCTCTTACCACGCCATACTGTAAATTTCCTTGCGCAAGAGCGGGTGGGCAGTGTGGATGCTCTGTGGCTTCTTGCGCAAGAATGGCCATACTTGTGCAAGAAGCCACTAGTGTAGACATAGCCTAAGGGTGAGGGGAAAAGGGACAACTGCCCTGGGACCCAGAAATTTAAAAGTGCCTGGGGTTCCCGACTGCCACTACTGCAGAAGCCACGACAGTGGAGAGGAGCCCCAGGCCCTTCAGATCACTGCTGAAGCCCCTGGGCTCCTAGCTACCATGGCAGCGGTAGCCATGAAGGGGTGACTGGGTGGGGCGGGGGAGGGGGAAAGAGGAAATACGATGCCCAGCCTCTATTCTTCTGCCTGAGTCCCTGTCTCTTCCAGGGGCTCAGAGCAGCCACTGCTCCTCATCCCCACACCTTGCCAAGTGCATCAGTGTTCTGGTAATAACTTTCACCCCGAGACTCCACCATAATTTTTGGTAAGTGGTTAAAAAATATGCCTTATTAAAATTTACATCTTATAAATGCCATCTTATTTTGTGAATAATAATTAAGTTTCTATTAAAAGTGGGACCTGAAATGCACTGTGTGAATCTTGAGGGGAGAAGGGCTTTTTGGGAGGCGTGATTGTTTTCTTTTGATTTTGTTCGTGCCCTTCTCTATTTATAAATAGGTATGATTTATTTCTAAGTTAACTTTCAGCTTTTTCTGGTCTCTCAAGCCTCTTGTTTATTCCTGCTTCCACACTTCTTCCATCCTTTCTATTCACTGAATGATTCAGTTCAAAAAGCTACCTAGATTGTAAACGCTTTTGGCTGTGAATACATGTCTGCAGTGCTGCAACATTTTTCTGTACCCACACAAATCCCCATTACCCTAAAGTTGTCTGTTGTCCTAGTATCCCAGTCTATCTAATGCCATTTCCAAAATATTGGTAGACTAAAGCTTTATCTTGATCCCTTCTTTGCTAAAATCTTAAAGGTATGCCTCTATCACTTCCCATGTAAACTGCTGGATTTTCTTTTAAATGTTCTTCCCTAAATTCCTGGTTTGTAAACTTCAGGACTTTTTGAGGAAGCAAGGACTGGTCATTTAAAATATTGATTTGTAACCTAAAAGCAGTAAATAAAAAACTGTATTTTGCAGCAAAGAATCAGATAGTCTTGTATTTCCCTATTTTTCAGAGGAACATTTGCTATTATTAATTTAAGTAACATGCAAAACAGAATTTTACAATCAATATATTTTAAGATTTTTTTCCCTGATGATGACTTAGCTTTCTTTTGGCTGAAAGAGTACAGAAGCAGAAAAGACCAAAAGAATAAGTTCATCATAAAGCAATATCAATGTTTCTTCTAGCTTGAGAGTCCTTTGAAGCTTCAGGAAAGATGTTAGCTTTTTCTGTTACTGAACAAAATATTCCCCATTTTTCTCAAATTAACTTATTATGGTTTTTCAGTCCTGTTTGAAATTTACATAATCATATCTGAAAAAGAATTAGTTAAGTAAAAAATGAAGTGTAGGACCCATTACTAATCCTGAAAATCTTTATTATCCGGTGGGGAATATCGGAATTGTCTTAAGAGTTGAACAGAGACTGTAGAAATCTCAAAGTTCCCATTTTTAAATGTCAAAGGAAAACATAATACAGTATTAGGGATATTTAAAACTTCAGTATAGTTTCATTGTATTTCATTGTTTTTAGGAAGAGGGGGGAAATTGCCTTTAATCAAAACACTACACTAAGCTTTATGGTATTTGCTCTTGCCTCTGGTACAGAGAATCTTTCTGGTGTTTCCTTTATATTTTTTTCTACCATCGTAGCCTTGTTTTCCAGTGGAGAAATGTTAACTGAGATCGTATGTAATTTAGCTTCAAATATATAAATTCTTTATTCTAAACCAGGGGTGGGGAATCTTTTTTGGGTCATTTGGGAGCTGCACACAAGTGAGAAACAAAAAAACAAAACCTGCACTGAAGCAGCCCTTGACTGGAAAGGAGAAAGACACTTCTCACATTCCCCTGGCACACCAGAGCCTTAGGGGGGCCAGCCTAGTAGATTTTGTGTGCTCCAGCCCCATGAGGAAAGAGTGAAGGAGGCTGGAGCACCAGCGTAGGCTCACCGATACTGGGAGGGGGGAGCCCTGGGCCAGATCCAGGCAGGCTGGGGGCTGAATCTGGACCCCGGGCTTTAGGTTCCTCACCCCTGTTCTAAACCCTGGATGCCAGAAAAATCATCTCAAGTGGGTGTTTATATGTTGAAAGATCTATTAACAACTGGTCTACCCATGTCTCAGGGAGTCCAGTTTTTATAGGCCCTGTAAACTTCAGAATGGGCTCTACCATCTCCTAGTCATAGAAAAGCTTCAATATCTTTCTTGCTAAGAAAAATAAATGTCAGACTTACCAAACCAGCTAAATAATCACAACATTAAAATCCACATGAACCCCATTGGTGTCATTCAACGAATAACATGAGCATACCTTAAGGTATATGAAAAACACTCCATAAAGAGTCTTATTCCATTGCTTGTCTTCTAAAACGGGTGGGGAACCTCAGGCCCAGGGTACAGATTCGGCTCCTGGATTGCCCGGATCTGGCCCCTGAGGTTCAGGGCTCCCTCCATAGCATTGGGGAGACAGCCTCCCACCACAGGGCTAGAGCACACAAAATCTACTAGCCTGTTGTGCAAAAGGAATGTGGGGAGTGTCTTTCTTCTTCTCAGTCAGCCATGTCAGTGAGCGAGGGTGCTTCTCACTTGTGTGTGGCTCTCGACTTATTTTTCTGTGGGTCAGTGGCCACTGACCCAAAAAGGTTCCCTACCCGTGTTCCAAAACAACAAGAATAAGGGAGTACACAGAAGTAGGGATGTAAAGAGTGGCTCACCTTAATGCAGATGGGTGTCATGCCAGTTTACATTCCTATTCAGAAGCACAGTAAATACCCACCCACTCATTGGTCTCAGATTTTCTATAACATTCCTGAATTTTAGTTAAACAGTGTTCAGACCCAGTTCAGGGAATTTGTTGCTGACAATGGTCAGCAGAAGTGAGGGTATGAACGTGGAGAGCAAGAGAGAGACATTCATCCCTGTTTGAATTTACATTTTCGAGGGGCAGAGTCAGAATTGATGGAACCAAATTAATGTATCATTAGGATGGATTGTTTTTAAGTTTCTCTGGTACTGAAAGGTCTGTCATGTTTTCCAAAAAGAATGTGTTCTTTAAAAGCCTGCCTTCTTAGTTTGTTTTTTTTTAAGTAATGGATTTTTAAGCTCTGTTCTTTTACAAAGCAAATAGATTCTCTCTTGGTAACCCTATTTTTATTTTATTTTATAGCAGCAATAAGTATGCTAATAATTTATGTTCTTAGAGATACCAATAACCTTCCTGCTCATAAAAAGAAAAGGCAGACAGAGCATGTAAGTAGATAGTGCCTTTCAAAGAAATGCCATGGTTATCTAGCAGTGGCTCCTGACCGTTAAATTTTTTAGAAAATAAATGAATGTCTGTAATGGCCCAGCTGCTTAAATCCAAGTTTGCAATTTGAGTATGCTGTGCTATGATTTATGACGCTTTAATGTGGGGATTTAGATTTTTGCTTGTCTGCCATGAGACACCCAATTTTAGTAAAGAGACAGCGGGCGGAGGGGGGGAGGAGGAGATGTTCACACCAGTAGCTCAAGCACAGAATAAATTTGTTCTTAAGGATAAGCTTTGGGACTGCAAAATCCTGTACAGTTTTGTATTTCAATGTGATAATATTCCCAGTTTTTTTTTAACAGTGATGATAACCTGCATATTAGGTAACTGGGTATCTAGGACATTGTTGCTTAGAAAATTTAGGGCACAAAGCATTTAGCCACTGCTGCTTGGGTTAGTGTATGCAACCCTATACTAGGTTAATGTGGATAGTGTTGATAGGAAAGTGTAACATCAAAACATAGCAAGCTGTCCTTGCAATTTGTATTACATTTCATTGGGCTTATTTTTATCTATTTTTAACCATTCACTTCTATTTGCTTTATTCAAAACTTCATCAGGACAGGACACAAAATGATTGCAGATTGGGATTCTGGTCTCTTGGGTGTAAAATGTGCTTTAACTGATTCTCTTCTTCTAATTAGCAGTGGAGTTATTTGAACTATCTAAATATTTGATTATGTTTTATGTCACCTCCTAATCCTTTGGGGGCCTGAGCTAAAGCCCATTGAAATCAGTGAGAGAGACTTTAGTGAGCTATGGTTCAGATCTTAATTAGGAATCAAGATGGGTTCTACAACAGTACAGAGTTTAAAATTAAAAACAAGTCATTAAGCAAATGCAATGGGTTTGATTCTGGTCTTGCACAGGTGTAAATCATGACCAGAGTTGTGCAAATAATGGATTTTTTCAATGTGCTGGTATTTCCAGGTGGGGGGGGACGACATTTAAGGTGAGACCAAAACCAACATTTTTAGATAATTGAGAAGTTGAAAAAAATGCACTTGAGATTGAATGAAATGTGCTAAATCTAAAATGAAATGTTTCATTTAGATTTTGAACATTTTTACCATTTTTGAATTTATAAAATTGAAGGACATTTTGAAACATAATGTCATTAGGAAACAAAAAACAAAAATGCTTCGTTTAAAGAAATGTTTAAAGAAAATGTTTCAACTTTTTTTTTTTTTTTTGCGGTGGCAGGAGCTGGACACAAACAATTTGGTGAAACTGACCTCAGTTTTACAATACATGTTGGTATTACTAAGTCTGATTTGTTGCTCTATTGGTTTTGTTTAATTTTTGTCCTCCCTCCCCCCCAAAAAGGTGAAAGTGAGATCAGAATTGGCCCACTGTATTTGTAAAGCAGTTTGAATATATTGGGATACGTTCAAACCTCGTGTAAGCAGACACAGCTCTGCTTTCAGTAAGTGTAATCCAGGGCGTTGCTCCTCTTTACACCCATTCTAAATTGCATTCTGTAGGTGCTATTTGCTAGATTCTGGGGCTTCTTTATAGTGATCAATATCTTACTCCTCAGATAGTCCATAGTAGGCTATTTTTGGAGTCAGGTACCACCCAGGGTGAGTAAGCATACTAGAATCTCTCCAAAGATAAGTGTTATCATTTTAAAAAACGTTATTATCTCGACAGCCATTGCCACCATTAAGCCATGCACATCTGCTGCCGTGCCAGCTTCCTTCTGTCTGAAGCTGACTTGACCTTGTGTCCCCAGTGGCAGAATGGGTTGCCACAAGGCCAGTTCAGTACCTGCTAACACTCATAGTTGCCTGGGGCTGATCACAAGTTTTGTTAACCCATTACAGGTCACTGCTCTCCTGGCTGGTTTCTGGGACTGTTGGCAGGGTAGGAATTTGTAGCAAGGCTGTGAAATGAGCACATTCAGCTCACATAAGTATCACACTACTTCACCCCAGTTGGCTGTCTCGCTTTATGATATTAGTCACTCCCCGTCCTACCCCTCGCTTCGCTGAGCATTGGTGCTAACGTTGTAGACTTCAGGCTATATGACCCATTCTGTTCCCATTTAAGTAAATGCCATTGGATTAAATAGGTATAAGAGCAGGGCTCATATTGATTATTAGCAAAGAACACTATCTAAACAAGAAGTACTTGTACTAGGGATGTAACAGTGTAGTCGATTAACTGGTAGGCAAAAGCTTATAGGTTAATGCTATAGACTACATGCATTTCCCTCTCCCCCTCTCCCTGCTAGTAAATTTTTTAGAAGGCTGGCCAGCAGTCTAGCTCAATCCTGACTTACGATGGTTCCGGGACCTACCTGTGCTGCATTTAAATTGTATTAGGAGCCTGGTGGGCAGATGGCCCAACTCGGCCCTTTTCATGCTGGGTCCGGGACCTACCCCAGTTTCAGCTCTGCAGGTTGAGCAGGCAGCCCAGCTCAGTTCTGGCTTGTGTCAGATCTGGCAGCACAGACTACCCCCACCAGACAGGGACTGCTGCCACTCTCTCAGAAGCAGCAGCTCAGGGTGACAGGCAGCTGGTCAGTGAGGGGACCTGGTTTTTAAACTGGCTTCCCTGGGACACCAGCTCCCACCTGGAACCCCGCGCTGCTGCCTATGATACTGTGGCTGCCCCCCCTCCCTCCCAGCCAATAGACTAGTCAAACTGATAAAATTTCATGAGGTTACTCGACTATTGAATTAACCATTATTTGACATTCCTAACTTGTACACTATGCCAGTATGAAGAAGCAGGCTATTATTTTGCTTAAATGACTCCTCCAATTTGTGTTGTGTTTTAATGGGAAATACATCTAATAAATTCATCTAATAAAGAAGCTTCAGTGTAGCACTAACAATATAGCCTCCTTCTTTTGTAAAAATCTAGGAACTTAATTTCATTTCAGATATCCATACTCTTATCTGGTGCTGTTTCTCATTATACTGTATTGGATTTTAAGAGTGTTCAGATTTCATCTCATCCCCAGAATGCACTATCGCTAAATTTGTTGACAGCGCCATAGAAGTTTGGCACGTTTCCTTAAGCTTGTCTGTGATATCTCTTGGCTTCATTGTAGCTTGAGATACCACAAAAAATGTAAAGTATGTTGTTAGCTCTGCTTATAGGCATTATATCAAAATACTTAAGGGTGTGTCTAGACTACATGCCTCCGTCGACGGAGGCATGTAGATTAGCCAGATCGGCAGAGGGAAATGAAGCCGCGATTAAAATAATCGCGGCTTCATTTAAATTTAAATGGCTGCCCCGCTCTGCTGATCAGCTGTTTGTTGGCAGATCGGGGCAGTCTGGACGCGACGCGCTGACAAAGAAGCCTTTCTTGATTTTTCAAGACGGAGGCATGTAGTTTAGACGTACCCTAAGTGAAAAAGAAGTGAACTCATAGGAAACTGACAGGGAAAGAAGGAAACAGTCCACATTTTTATATGACGGGCAGTTTAATTTTACAGGACTGATTACACAGAATAATAAAGAAGAAGCCAAAAACATGATGATTGATTTGAGCATTAATTTGAAATGCAGTGTGCTCATCCTAATGGCAGGATCGCTGATCTCTTTTTTTTTTTTTTTTTTTTTTTTTTTGCACACAGGGTGGAGGGGTAGGGGGCAGATTCATCAGCTTGAAAACAGTTATCACATTCTCAGTTGAAAGCTGTGACTCTTTCACTCTCAAGTTTATTCCCCCAAAATGTTTCTCTTTATCCGAATACCTTTTCAGGACATCCAAAACACTTTATATAACAGAGGAGAAGGAGGGCAGGAGCATGTTTGTTCAAGGACCCCAGCTCAGATTTTCTTCACAGGAAAATATAGTAATTGCAAACCTTTTCGATACCAAAAAAAAAAAAGCTTTTTAAAAAAAGATGCAAATAACTATCAGATCTGACCTGCATTTATGGATGCTGAATGAATTGCCTGCACCCTTCTGCAAGGCCTGGATTTAGCAAGGTACTTAAGTATACAGGATGTCCTCAACATTCGCAATTTTGGTATCTATGGTTTTGTGTATTTGTGGTGCATTGTGCTGCATAAGCCCAAGCACGACATACTTTTTTAGTGTGCTCTAATAATAGCTTTATAGTATCAGGAAATTTCACTGGGAATATGATATTGTGAGACACAATCATAGATAGAAATAACATGAGAATCATAATTGATCATTATTGTATGTGGTCACTGCCAGAAACGAGGAGTGGGAAAATGTGGTTGTTCTGTGTTGGGAACACCCCTCCCCAGTGTTCATGGATTTCGCCATTTGTGGTGATCTCAAGAACATATCCCCTACAAATGGGAAGGGTTTCCTATATGTCAATCTTAAGTGTGTGGGTGGAACCATTAAGGTGTTGAATCGGGGCCTAACTTTGCTGTGGGGCATACTTCTCGGAATGAAGCTAAAGGACACATTCAGGAAAATGAACAGCCAGCTTATCAAGTCATCCATTCCTTCTGCTACTTTCAAAGGAAATGGGAGATCAGTTTTGTGTTCAGCCTTTAGACTGGATGAGCCAATGTGTCAGTGCATGCAGTATTTTAACATGTGGGTGTACTGCTCTGCCACACTTTCTGAATCCTCCCAGTTTGTAGGGACACACCAACTTCAGTTTTACTTTGGCAGCTTAATTTCTAAGGCGATAATGTGTGTGTATCTGTGTTTGTCTCTTTTTTTCTTTTTTGTTTAGAGGTCTTTGCTTCCTGACAGAAGGTAGGTCTGAAGAACAGCTTTGGTGGTGCGTTCTTGAGCAGAGCAGGACATGCAGTTTTTAGTGTTCCAGCATAGTCTTCTAGAGCACTTAAAAGGGGAAATTAATATTTCTCCCCTCATTCTGCCCTTCACCCAGTGAACCAGCTCAGTGGGACTGAAGGGGAGAAGTATGGACTCTGTAGTGAGATGGCTCTGGATTGGCTTCAGAACATAAGGCACACTGAAACCAAACCATGAGCACACTGACTAGAGCAAGCAGAAGATACCTAGTTGCTCCAGTAAAGGTGTTTTCTCCCCTTCAGTTCCATCTCTCTTTACCGGGAAACAGTCAGACTTAGAGCCAGCTTGGGGTCAAGGAGAGGAGCCATTTAAGGAAGAGAGCACTGTCACTGAAGGCCCTCCCTCCTCTGCAGCGGGTTCTTGGTGGCACCATAGGTTGCACTTAGATTAGTAGATAACGCTGTTTCCACTTCTTTCCCCGAAAGAGGATCAGGTTCACTGCACATGCTACCCTAATGATCTCTTGGAATATAACTTCAAGACAATCTTTTGGCTTATCCCCTTCTGCATTAGTGAAGGAGGAGGCAGCTCAGGTAAAAAACACTCATCTGTTTGTTGCCCTGCTTGGGACACACTGATATACCTGTCTTTCTTGAGGAAGTGAGGGTGGTTTTGAAAAACAAATTCTGAAATGTACACATTTAGTGTGTCTGCCTATAAAGTGGCATTAAAAAGACAAGGTAGGTGAGTAATTCCTTTTATTGGATCAACTTTTGTTGGTGAAAGAGGCAAGTTTTAAACTACTTGGAGCTTTTCTTCAGGTTCTGAAATTGGTCCAATTAAAAAAAATCTCACCTACCTTGTCCTGGGATCAACATGGTAGCAATAACACTAAATACTAGAAAGTAGCATTGCCGGCTGCTCCAATACAAAAATAAACACAATTAAAATCTCTATAAATATTGATATGAAGGAGTCGTTAGTATAGAGAGGAGGGATGGAGAAGAAGACAAGAAAACCATCCTTTAAAACCAGTTAACAGTTTGTTTGGTGGGTAGTAATTGCATTGAGTTTATCCAGACCAAGTTTAGATGATTAAGTAGTACCCTATTTAGATTGTAAAGAGTCAGGGTTTCGGGGAGTGGGGGTGTTATATAATTCTAACTTCTCTTAATTAAACTGGTGAGGCTATATGGAGAGCTGCTTTCTGCTGAACTACTTTTTATTCATTTTTTGTTCCATTTTCTTTGTAATAAGAACAGTAAATACTATGATTTGATTTTTAAAAATACTCAAATACTGTCGAGTTTCATGTAATTTTTTGTAATCATCTCATTATCCTCAGCTGTCACACTGTACAATAACATATAGAAATAGCCTCCCTCCAGTGAAGAGCAGCATATCTCCTGTCTTCTGTAGCAACAGCACATTTGGAGGAAGGGGTTCCCTTTTTTTTCAGTGCGTGAAAAATCTGACACACAAGCTGTGCTAAATTAGGGCCCTTTCTATACTGATACCAAGTAGGTATTTAACACAGAACGATGGGGAGCTGACAGACATCTTCTCTATGCTAGAGCAACATGAACTTGCTGTTCTCTAAGCTCTCAACACCCCACCTTGGTTAACCTGCTGCCCTGTTCTCAGCTCTTCCCCCCCCCCCTTTAAACAAATACTTTATGTCCAAAATTATTTCAAAATCTAGGTCATTCCTCTGTTTCAGACTACCCTAGCACATATCATAGCCAGCAACAGCAAGAAGAATGGTACAAGGTTTGTGACTTTATCTGCAACAAGTGCCAAGACAAATGATGTCCGAGATGTTATCAAACAAGCTGAGAATGAAAAAAGACTCTTCAAGAGGAAGACCATCCTCTTTATTGATGAGATTCACCGTTTCAATAAATCTCAGCAGGTACTGTTCCACAAAACTCAGGAGCAAAGTTTTCATCAACTTATTGCTTGCTTAAAATGTACCTTGTGTTGGATAATAAATGTTGCTTCTACCTTTATGTTTTAAAACTGTTTGATATATTCAGAAACTTTAGTGTAGAAAGAAGTGAAAAGGAAAATTAGCTTTCAGTTTTGTATTCTATGGGTTTCAAGAACTGTAATTCAAAACCAAATCTGATTTTGAAGTTTTGCATGCATTGTCACAATTGCCAGAAATTGTATTTCTTTATAGCTATATTCCAATATCACTTCTATATACCTTCCTATTAAGAGGAGCCTTCATTTCAGCAATAACATTACATCCATTTTTAATTAAAAGCTTGTCACTGAGAAGCCTGCAGACATCCCTGGTTTGTACATATTTCTTTTCTATTAAGAAAAGAAAGCAAACTGAGACATGAAATGTATTTATGTATAGTATCTTACCACAACCAACGTGGATTTTTCCTTCTTGGGTATGATTTCTTTTATTCGTATTTTTTTGAAACTTTAATTCTGTACCACATCTCTGACACTTCAGATACTCTTAGGAAACAGTTCTACAAAAACTGGTAGGCATCAAACCAATAGAGTTTGATAGAAATGGAATATAGCTCTGTAGAATCATTCTTAAAACATAGTATAGCTGTTTCTAATGCATCTTTCTGTAGCTTTTTTGACCTATTCTAGAGATTTTAGTAGAAAATTATTGTTCCTTCCACAGAATTCTAAACATTGTTCAAAAAACTATGGAGAGTATCCTGGTTGGCTGTTAAATTCTATAGGACTTTTCCATAAGGGCAACTTTCCCTGGTATCTATTGCCTGCCAAAGCATAAAACAGAATTACAGTACAAAACACTAATAACTCCATTTTTTAATACAGTACTGTTTTTTTCAGTTTCTCAGTTCTTTCTTGGAGAAAGCACAAGTCATTAAGGTGAACAACTAGTCACACAAATACTGTGTGTGAATGGAATGCATTCATTTTGGCAACTACTATGAGTTGTCTCGTCAGTAAGCTGTAAGGCATATCATCTGGAAGCGTAGAGAATTGCAAGCCATAACAAATGTACTTTAAAATGCCTAATAACCTACTCACTTGGGATAGTTCAGGTTGTCGTTGATTAAGATCTGTTTTTTCTGTTTCCCTCCCATGGTCAGGACACTTTTCTTCCTCACGTTGAGTGTGGGACTGTGACACTGATTGGGGCAACCACCGAAAACCCTTCCTTTCAGGTCAATTCTGCTCTTCTGAGCCGATGTCGAGTTATTGTTCTTGAGAAGCTCTCTGTTGAGGCAATGGAAGTGATTCTGAAGCGGGCTATCAAGTCCTTAGGGATCCGGATGTTGGGCCAAGATAAGCAACACACTGGTTCTGCAAATGGCAGCAACAGCAAGAGCTCTGAGTAAGTACTTTTACGAACTGCCGTGTGTTAACACACACGACCCAAGGAATCTATTGACCGGCTGCCAGAGACAGCTAGGGGTGGGAAAGGAAATCGTAACCACTCCTAATAGTAAAGAAAAAAATAGCAGCATATGTTGGATGCTAGCCGTGAAGAAAGAATACAAAGCATTAGCTACTAGTGGATCCAAAAAAAATAATCCTACTGTCTGAATTGGGACAGAGTTTTATACTTGGATTTGTAGCCTGTGACTCACCCACAGGATATGTTAGTCTGTTCTGCATCTGAGGATTTGATTTGGAAGCCTCTAACTGGGTCTCTGTCATACTGTTATGCAGTACTTTTTGTTGTTGATTGTAAAGGCATCATATTACCGTGAAGTGGGAGCACATGTTACTTATCTTGAGCCAAAAAGCTGCTATATTTTGCATAATTTGTTTGACCAAAGTCGGAGAGGGAACCTGTATAGGAAATGCAGTGGCTATGTGCCACACAAGCAAGACTTTATCTCTTTGCTGTTTGAAGTGACTAAAATATTAAAAGTAGTTCCTGTTTCCCTCCTCTAATTGTCCAAATCAATCACATTCAAATAAAGCCATACTACAAGTTTGGTATAGTAACTGAGAAACTAAAATCACAATTCCTTCCCAGCTTAACAGTGGAGATATATTATTATTTTAAGCATTACAGGGATTTTTGAGTGAGCTTAAGGGTGAAAAGATTAGAGAGGAGTATAATGTTTTATTGGAAAACAAATTCTCTGTTTTGCTCCCTCTTTCCCATACTGGAAATTATTTGTAGTTCTCGTCTTAAAATGGGCAGCTAATGAATTCAAAATAGTTTATAGCTGTATTTAATTTTTTTTTAATTATTCCATTTGTTTCCACACTAGTGCTTAATCTAGGAAATAAGAATCAATGCAGGAACACCACTGTAGATATAGAAAGTGAGAAAGATACAGCCTCAGAAAATGAATTTTGCCTTTATTTCTGTTGTATTACATGGGCAATGTGAATTCCTATATTGTACAGTTTAGGGCAACAAAGGAGGAAATTCTGTTACTTTATTTAGGACACACATTTGTTGCTTTTATATATTACACTAGGATGTGAATTGTAGCTTGGAGAAGGGAGGGCTGCATGTCAACTTAAATGTAACAGCACAGCTGTGTTTGCGACTGCACCCTGACCAGTTTGGAGACTTTCCTTTGTATATGGGATTAAACTACAAGCATAGTTTCAGTTGCATTTGGCGGGTTGGATTTCACTTGATTTCGTATCTGAAACCTTCCACTAGCTCTGGATGAATTAAGCAACACAGAGTCAAAAGATGCCTGTCTAGCAGAGTATCAGGAATTTTTCCATGAGGGACAGTCCCCCCAACCAGTGACAAAAATGGGGCATCAGCTTTTAAAAAATAAGGATGAAACTCCAACTTTTAAATATTTATTTTTTTAGCTCTTTCCTGGCCTTTCCTGCTTCCTTGTCTGGCTGACAGATGGTGCTCGTATTGGTCCAAAAATATCCTTTTCTATGCATCTTGTCTCTTTTCTCTGCACATCGGGAAAAATAACCCCAACTATACGTACAGTATGATGGGGGCTAATTTGGCTACGACAAATTAGGAAAGAGATCTTGGAGTTATCGTGGACAGTTCTCTGAAAACTTCCACACAGAGTGCAGCAGCGGTCAAAAAGGCAAATAGGATGCTAGGAATTATTAGGAAAGGGATAGAAAATAAGACCCAGAATATCTTACTGCTCCTGTATAAAACTATGTTATGCCCACATCTTGAATACTGTGTACAGATGTGGTCTCTTCACCTCAAAAAAGATATTTTGGCCTTGGAAAGGGTTCAGAAAAGGGCAACTAAAATGATTAGGGGTTTGGAACGGGTCCCATATGAGGAGAGGCTAAAGAGACTGGGACTTTTCAGTTTAGAAAAGAGAAGACTGGGGGGGGATATGATAGAAGTCTATAAAATCATGAGTGGTGTGGAGAGGGCTGATAAAGAAAAGTTATTTAATAGTTCCCATAATAGAAGAACTAGAGGACACCAAATGAAATTAATGGGTAGCAGGTTTAAAACTAATAAAAGGAAATTCTTCTTCACACTGTGGAACTCCTTGCCAGAGGAGGCTGTGAAGGCTAGGACTATAATAGAGTTTAAAGAGAAGCTGGATAAATTCATGGAGGTTAGGTCCATAAAAGGCTATTAGCCAGGGGATAAAATGGTGTCCTTGGCCTCTGTTAGTCAGAGGCTGGAGAGGGATGGCAGGAGACAAATCGCTTGATCATTGTCTTCGGTCCACCCTCTCTGGGGCACCTGGTGCTGGCCACTGTCGGTAAACAGAATACTGGGCTAGATGGACCTTTGGTCTGACCCAGTACGGCCGTTCTTATGTTCTTATGATCTTATTTGTCTTTTCTATTGTTTGCTTTTCTTCTGTCCCCCTAAGTCTCTCTTTTCACTTCATGTTCCCTCTTACCTCTCACCCCTGTTACTTTCATCTCATTCTTCCTTGCCATTCTTCTCCATCACCCCCAAGATACATCTAGCAGTAGATGCAGATAGCTGATAGTTCATTATGCTACCCTGGGAGATAAGCACACAAGTTTGGATGCAGTCCCAAGGCCTAAATGTTTTCTGTGATGTTCCTATATAAAATGAAGTTTCCCCTGAAACTGAGGGATGGAGAGAATCTTTAGTTTAAAGCAGAATTTCTGAAAGTGTGGTACATGCCCCCACTGAGCCATGTGATGGACTAGCTAGGGTACACAAAAGATGTATATGTTAAGAGCTTGTCATAGCATAAGAGCAATGTGCCTTGGGTGGCACGTGACCTGGATTTGTCTCCAGTTTGATTTGCTGGTTGGATCATTAGCTGCTCTGGCTTGAGCAGATACCAATGGAGACTGCGACGTGAAAGCATAACAGCATGTGCTGGACTTCATCTTGCCCGGGAGCTAAAAGTTCTTGTCCTAGGAAGATAGGTGCCTCTGGCTGCAACAATGGAAGTACCCTCTGGAGCTCCTTGAAGCACGTGCCAATAGGGTTGCCTCCAAATTCCACCTCCATAAAACTACCTCTTTAATGCAATTTTTAAAACCCACTTAAGGCCATAAGTGACCCCTGAAAAATGAAATTGTTGTGATATAGACGAGGGTGGTAATTAAATCTTTTATCAGTCTCATGCTTACATTGGATAGAGTACTTAGTTCTAAAAGACTTACCCGGCATTACCTGGGCCTGGAGGTGAAGTGGAAGATAGCATGGAGGCCTCCTGGCAGCATTCCATGGACCCGGGCTCGGGCGGAGGCAGTGGGGATGGCGTGGAGGCCTCCCGGCAATTGGGGTGCCATTGTGGCACACTGAGTGGGCCCAGCGGTACTGGGGAGCCACCTGTGGGTACGCATCTTCCCCCTCCCGTCCCAGTCCAGCAGTGGGGCTGGAGGAGGTGGGGAGTTTGGGGTAGGGAGGCCAATTACTGGGGCTGGTGGCCAGCAAGATGGAGTCCAGCTGGCCCTGGTGTGGCTTCCCTTCCTGGTGTGGCTTCCCTCTCACTCTGCAGTGTAGCTGTCTCGTTTGCCTGCTGCCCCTAGTGGTGACTATGCAATATCTAATCCCTCTGATCAGCCTCCTCTCTTTCCATGTTATAGGAAAAAAGTCAAATTCCAGGAACATCCCATTTTCCTGCCACAACCAAACTCTGACCTTGCTTTAAGTTAGGAGAAGAGGAAGCTGCCAAATTTGGTGGTCCTAGCTCTTGCTGTTTAGGAGGAGTTCTTGAACAAATGGACGCGCAGGCAGACAGATTCAGAGATAGACAGACTCTATAAACTTGAGTCAGGAGCCAGACAAATGTGTGGAGGAAAAGTAAGGGATGGAGTGAGAGGAAGTCCATACCAAATATTAGACAAAAGGAAAAACTTTAAAGCACTTTAAAGTTTATAAAGATTTAAAGATTATATTATAATCTGAGGAAGTGGGTCTGGCCCACGAAAGCTCATCACCTATTACACCATCTTGTTCGTCTTTAAAGTGCTACATAGTTTTTCCTTTTGTTTTAGCAAGATCAGACTAACACGGCTACCTCTCTGTTACTATTCAAATATTAGACATGTTACTGAAATGTAAAGAAAGGCTACAAATACTTTCAGTTGTTGGGCTCTTACTACAGGTTGAACCTCTCTAATCTGGCATTCTCTGGTCTGCCAGCAACCGTGGTCTGGCATGATTTTGCCCCTAAATGTCTTCTGAAGGCCCAGTGGAAATGTTTGTAATATTGCTAGAGAATATTGACCATGGGACTTATACAATGTAACATTAATGTCAGGAAATTAATTCACTTTACAAGTACGATTTTTTTGTAATCCAGTTTAGTCTACTTAGATCAGTGATACTCAGACTGAGACTCATGAACTGAAAGTGGCTCTTTAGCATATCTCCGGTGGCTCTTTGTGGCATATGATATTAAAACACTCTGTGATTGAGTTTCCATAAAATCTCGAGTATAATGTGCACCTATGTATAATGTGCATCTGCCTTTTAAAGGTCAGAATTCTTGAATAAACTAAACTCTTATCTATAACGTGCACCCCCATTATACTCAAGATTTTAGTATGCATAGGAAGAAAGGGGCTTGCACCTGCCTCAGGGTCCCCTGCCCAGCTGAGCTTGCGCACACGCTGAGCTCACGCCTGACACGGGGTCCCCCTGCCCAGCTGAGCTCATGCGTGCTGAGCCTCCCCCACCCAGCTGCCAGCGCGCTGAGCTCGCGCCTGCTGGGGGAACCTCCCCCATCCAGCTGCCGGCGTGCGGAGCTTGCGTCTGCTGGCCCCCGCCGCCCTTCCCCCCCCAGTTCGTGCCTTCCCCCCCCGCCCACCCTACCCAGCTCGTGCCTGTTGAGGGTGAGTTTAAAACTTAAAAAAAAAAACTCCTATAGATAATGCGCACCCCGACTTTGATGCTAAAAAAAACGGGAAAAAAGTGTGCATTATACTCGAGATTTTATGGTATTAACCATCAGGATGCTTTTACTATGTTTATAACCAATTGTAGTTGATACAATAAAATCACTTCATTTTGATATGGAGAAAATATATAAAAACTAAATATTTCCCTGTTTTGCTGTTCAAATATGAATATCTAGTACAGTAAAAACTCCATTGGTCTGGCATCCAATGGTCTGGCACTCCTGATGGTCCGGCACCATCTGGAACCTGGAAGTGCTCCGGGCAGCCAGACCATTGGAGCTGCTCTGCCCACGGCTTCCCGGAGTCAGCCGCTGGTCAGTTTCAGCAGCGGCTGACTTGGGGACGCCTGGAACAGAGCAGCTGGGGTGCTGCTGGGTTGGTCCACTAGCGCCGAGGGACACATCCCCCCCACTCTACCCCAGACTCCTCATAGCCCCCCCTTCCAATAGTCCAACATATCTGATAATCCGGCACCCCCTGGGTCCTAAAGGTGCCGGATTATCAGATGTTTACTGTACTGTAGTAAATGAAGCAATCACACTACTGTGACTCTTTTTTGGTAGTGTTGATGCTAATTTGGATCCTGAACCACTAATTGTCTCTGATTTAGATAAAACATGTATATAAAAGAGGGATATCAACATGTAGTTGCCTACACGATTAACTGAGAAGCCTGGGCTTATTGGTTAGTCTTGTCAACTACATGCACTCTCCTCTTGCTGCCTCTGTATCAGCAAGGGGATGGGGGAGTGCCTGTGAGGAGCTCCTCCTGGACAGAGGTTGGTCCGTGGCAGCATCCTATCTGTAGGAGGTCCGAGTTCCCCATGGGACTGCTGCCATCCTGCACTGCTGCCTCTGTATTAGAGGCAGCAGTGTGGAATGGCATGCAGCTGGTCTGCGTGGGGATCTGGTTTTTAAACTAGCTCCCTGGTGGATTGGCTTCCACCTGCCATCCCCTGCTGCTGACTCTGATACACTGCTGCCGGCCCTGTCCCCAGGGACTACCAAATAGTCGTGTAACTGCTAAGATTTGATTTGGTTACACAACTATTCACTTACCGATATCTAACATCCATAAAACAAACATAGAGAGGTCACATAGCAAGGTAAAGTCTGAGTCAAGCAAACTGTAGGAGTCCTGATTTCTAGTCCTATGCACTAGCAGCCACTAGATGCATGCAATTCAGCTTAATAATTACTATACTGTTATCAGTGAAATACGGTTCCACTTATTCATTTTATCCTAAACCTCTTGATTAAAATATCCTTTTTGGTCTCAAGCCTTTTGGAATGTTGTTCCTTTCCTATCCCAATATTCTTTCCAACTTTCCTGCAAATACTGTAGCTGAGATGATGGGCCAGATTCAAAAGAGATCTTGTAAAGTGGAGGAAGCAACTTATGGTACCATCATTTTTGTTGTTGTTATAGTGAATTAATTTATTTGAAAATGGTGCTTCAGAATTGATGTTGTTTGGCTTCTTGAGAAGTCAGTGTACACTGCCATAACTTGCTGTGGAACTGTATGGTTTAAGGCTGTACACTGAAGAAGTAAGAGGTTACTTTATATTGAACCCTGCTACCGTATTTATTGTATTTCCAGCACTTCCACAAGTAGTTTACACTCACTTTGACTCCTTGGCATTCACTTGTAGCATCTCGCACATCACCTCAGAATTTTTTAGGGTAATTCGTGTTGAGATTCAGATGGATTTAGCAGTGGAGACAAGTTAGCAAGTTATTTACTCTTGGAGAAACTATCTAATTATGATTTCCCTTCACCTTACTTGGAGTACCAGCTTGTTGTCAGTAAGTGATACTTTCTGGGGTGTCCCTGTTTGTTTGTTTATTTATATTTTTGTCTCCAAGTATCGCTAGTAACAAGGTATGAACATCAAGGCTTGGCACCCAGTATGTTCCCTGTTAATTTTGGAGGCTGGCAAAAATATTAGATCGTCCATTTGTAAGATGAGCATGAATCTGTTGAGAGGTCAAAGTAGTATTCCTGTCTTTCAATTGTTAAGGCATGTACGGTCAGGGATGAGACTGAATAAAGACAGAGAATGGATTAGAACTTCTGAGTGTAGGATGGGAGGCTAGGATTAAAAAAAAATGAGTTTAGGTTTGGGAACTAAAGTGTTGACATTATTAAACACTGCTTTGTAATCTGGATCTCTGAAAAATTAGCAAACAAGCTGTGTATAAAACTGTTAATATGGAGTGTCTGCTTACAGCTACAATCTATACTGAAATAGAAATTCTTAAGGGAAAAAATGCAATATTTAAATGTATCGCGATAAGAAACAGTTTCCTCTGAGGAAAGGGTGCGCTCTAATCATATATATATATATATATATATATATATATATATATATATATATATAGTAGCCCAATGTCTCTGCGTCTATAACGCTGACGTACATGGCCACACCTCCTGACCGTGTACGTCAGCACTCCTCCCCCTTCCCCTTCCTCCCTGGCGCACTCAGCTGGGAGCGCTCAGCTGGGTCCCGGCGGGGGAGCAAGCGGTGGCAAGCGGCCCTTTGGGGTCCGCGCTCCCCACGCACCCCAAAGGGCCACTTGCCGCCCCAGGCCCCACTTGCCGCCGCTTGCTCCTCTGCCGGGACCCAGCTGAGCACTCCCAGCCGAGCGCGCCAGGGAGGGAGGGGAAGGGGACGGGTCACGACGGAGGGAGGGAAAGGGGTCGGGGCTAGCTGGAATGGGGGCGGGAAGCAGAGCCGAGGGGGGGGGGATCGGGGGCTGTGGGGCTGGAGCGGAGGATGGGGGGGGCCCGGAGCAAGGGGGGCTAGCGCCGCGTGGGAGCTTGCGGTGGAGGGGAAGGAGGGCATTGTATATGGCCAGGGGGCGGGGCCTGGAGCTGCCAGCACACCCCCGTTCGCCTCCCGCCGTGGCACTGAAAAATAAAGCCATGGGCGGGGCCACACCAGCACACTGCCGGTAGCAGAGAAAGAGTGGAGGCTGCTGGTGAGTCACTGTTCCCCTCGCTCTCTGAACCAGAGCCCCAGGCCCGCAAGGCAGCCCAGCCCGCGAATGACCACATAGGCCTTGCCCACACAGTACCCTGGCCAGCGCAGAGGCAGGCCCCACAGTGCACACATGCACAGTCTTGTGACATCCCACTGCCTTACCCCACAGTAAGGTCCCCCAAACACAATGGCACCTCAAGCTCCCCAGCTTCCTAAAAATAACTCCCACTCACAGTAGCTTCCATAGCAATGCCTGCTCTGCCTCCTCCCCCACACCCTGCCACTACCTTGCCACAGTAACACTTCAACAACCACTATGGTGGGTGATTGATAGTTGCTCAGCAGGGCCCAGGGCGGCAAGGGGCCCTTTGCGGTCTGTGCTCCCCACGCATGGGGAGCGCGGACCTCAAAGGGCCGCTTGCTCCTCTGCCGGGACCCAGCTGAGCACGCCAGGGAGGGCGGGGAAAGGGGCGGGGCACTACGGAGGGAGTGGAAGGGGGTCGGGGCTGGCCGGAAGGGGGGCAGGAAGCAGAGCTGGGAGGGGATCGGGGGCTGTGGGGCTGGAGCGGAGGATGGGGGGGCCCGAAGGAAGGGGGGCGAGCGCTGCGTGGGATCTTGCGGTGGAGGGGAAGGAGGGCGGGGGCGCTGTACATGGCTGAATAATGACACACATTTCACACAAAATTTTGTTTTCCGCGAAATCTTCGAAACTCCATAACAATACTTTCTTACACAATTTAATAAAAATGTAATCACTTTCAAAACACCTCCAAAACATTTTTCGTTATTATCTGATACAATGCCCATCTTATTATTTCCAGTTTCCTTGCAACAAAAGTAGCCCAATGTCTGTGACTCTGTAACACTGAAATGCTGGCTGTTCCCTCTGGGCAGCGCTGTTGCCTGAGTCACATCTTTCACCTCCTGCAGTGGCGCTCGGCTGACTTCTGCACTGCTCAGCCAGGCTGCCGCGTGGGAGCAAACGACCATTTGGGCTCCATACTCCCCATGCAGCACGGGGAGTATGGCGCCCAAACGGCCATTTGGGCTCTGTGGTCTCCCGAGTGAGAGGCAGGAAGGGGAGGAGAAGAGAAAGAGAGAGGCAGGAGGCGGAGGAGAGCTGAGAGAGAGTGGGGGAGACAGTAGAAGGAGAGAGAGAGAGAGAGAGAGAGAGAGAGAGAGACGGAGTGAGAGACTGGCGGCTCAGGAGAGAAGACCGACGTGGAGGAGAGACCTGAAAATCCCGTCTTATGACAGGCTAATTGGCTAATACTAAAATATTGGGGCAGGAGAGAGGAAACCATGATTTGGAATCCCAATAAAATCACTGACTGTACTGTATTGTAAACACAATTGTTTCGTGCATGGCAGTTTCTCCACTCATTTCAATATTCAGTCATTTTTAAAAAACATCCATAGTGGAATATATTTTTCAGTCTTTTACTCTGTCTCCTTTTTCAAGCAGACTTTTCACTTGTCAATACAATGTCATTGTAATACTTGTGGTATTAATTAAGATGTTCTCCTATTCCAATGATGAATTTTAGCATAATAAATAATATGTTGGGTACAGAGCTTGATGTCTCAATCATGTCAGAACATTAATCATATTATTTACTTTTAATAAATAATAATGGAGCTGGTAAAAATTTGTTGTATTATACAGTGTAAATTTTCTACAATGTAGTAGTATTGAACCTTTTTTATTTAAAGTAACTTTATTAGGTCACAGTCGGTATAATGTTGATTTCATAGAAATAAGATTATCACTTCTACATCAGCCATAGATCTTGAAGCACTTTACCAAGAAGGGTAAGGATTGTTGTCCCAGTCATGACAATGTAGCGGGTTATATAAGCACCTTGTCAGTAAAAAAGAGGCACTGAGAGGCTGAGGTCATACAATGAGTCAATAGCAGAACCAAGAATAGAACTCAAATGTATTAGTATTTAACAAATTGCAAAAGGGCTAGTAGGCCTCAACAAGATTGGGGCTTATCCAGACATAGTAAATAATAATCCCTGCTCCTAAGAGCTCTGATACCCCTAGCCACTGGATGTGGGTTCAGTGTCAGCCCATATTCTGAAAGCAAGACGTCTGAAATACCTCATGCCTTCTTTAAATGAGGCAAATGCCTGCTCTCTGTAGGAACTATTCTATGAATCCTCCTCTCTAATCTTCCCCACTGGGAAATCCAAAATATTTTGGTTTTGTTTTTTTTAAATATACAGCATGCTGTTTGCTCTTGCGCTCCATTGACGTAGGCACTTGCAGTGTAAGTGCTTTTGCTGCCCGCTGTGCTTTAAAAATAACCTTTTACTCAGATATGACTGATTAGCACTTACTGGATTGTTTCAAAACGGAACAAAACCCAGTGGCCAACTGTAGCTCTGAAGGCTGAACCCTGATACCTGATATTTAGAGAGACTGTGATGTTGTATTATTACAATGAGATGTACTGTACAGAGCTTCTTTCGTGCCGCACCTCCTCCCTCCACTCCTGAAATGTTATTGAGAAATGAGGTTATCTCAGTGTGGCGGATGTGCATTCCCTTCTCTGTGGGGTGCCTTGTGTACCACTGGAGGAGAGAATGTGGGGATGGCCAGGACACAAGAGTATGCAGCTCAATAGGTCATTCCCACTCCCTCAAATCTACCACATACAAAGGAGATGAGGCACAAAAGCTACAGTCTGCACCATCTGAGGCTTCAGCAGCATTAATGTTCTGTATTTGCATTCCTCAGATAAAAGTGCTAAGGTGCAGAGGAGGGTGACAGCAAAGGGTATGTGTTTTATGTTTTCGTTTTCTTTTCCTTTTTTTTCTTAGCAAAAACAGCCTTCTGGCTTGGGAATTTGCAGCAATCATTTCCTATGAGAGGAATACAAATTTGATATATGTATCTGGTGTTGCTGTTCCGTGCTGCTTCTGACTATGCTAAAATGAGAGCTAGTTACTGCTGCCCTTGTACCTGTAATTTCAGAGCCTCTTGCAGCTGTTGTCCACTCAGCTAAGATATTTATCATAACCATATAAAGACCCAGGTCAAATAATAAAGATTAGCAGATCCGTGGGTCTGGAAATGCTGGCATTAGTAGCTGGCCTCTTCATACATCATTTTAGATAATAGTAATAAATCTTTCAGTGAATGAAGTGCAGAGCTGTGGGTGAATCCTGAATTATCTGGAGTGTCAGGGCCTCTCTCGCCTGTCTCAATGCATTAATCCACAGTTGATGAATCTGTTGATTTTTTTCAGTTGAGTAGTGGAAATGGCACAGTTTAGAGTTGATTGTGCTGCACTTAAAACTGCAGTAGCTTCTGCTCCCTATTGGACTGGACACTTGATGGAAAGTCAGGAGGAGAACTAGGCTCTGTTTCCAGCTTGCCATTGATCTGGTGCAGGACCTGGACAAGTCACTTTCTGTTTCTCTTTCTCCTCAATCCTCAGTCTTTTTTGTCTGTTTATACTGTGTGGGGTTTTGGGGAATGGGAATATCTTTTGCTTTCTGTAGGTATAGTGTTAGTACAATTATTATAAATGGAAATTAAAATCAAAATGACTTTTTTTATTCCTTAGTTTTATGTGCACACTCATGAAGATTTGGCTCCAAGACAATTACGTGTTACCTGTATTCTATGGTCTAAGACTTTTCAGATGAAACTGTATAACTTTAAATGCCACTTCTATGCTTTTTAACTTTAAAAAGGGATCTGGTGTCACTTTTCTTGTTTACAGTAGTTTCAAAGGTCATATTGATTACATAATACCTGATTGTTCTGTAATGTGCATTTGGAGAAATTTATGGTAATGGACCATGTTTCTTGTGTGTGAGAATTCTTATGCAGTGCCCCCCCTCTAAGGATGAATGTTTTATTAGATACTGATTGAGTGAAGTCCACAGCATTCCAAGGAAACAAGCAGGATGAGACATAAAAAGAGCTAATCTACCATTGAATAAATGTCTTTGTCCAGTCTAATCCTGCAAAAGCAAGTGTGGTGTTTTAGATGCTGCTTGTAATTATTAGAACTGGGAGTACTGGCTGTTGGGAATCTGGGAGCACAGGAAACAGAAAGGAGGGGGGAGGAGATGAGCCTGGGCTGAGTGAGAGCTACAGAGGGGAGCAACAGCCCCTTTGTAAAGAGGTTTCACCTTTGGTAAATAAAGGCTTGTTGAAGTTTGTTAATACCTTGCTTGCATGATACAACATTTTGGCAATGAGGATGGATCTTCTGCCTCTGAACCCACCTGCATCCTTTCTGCAAAGCCCAGGTGAGTCTCCAATTGCTTTTACTGCCTGGATCCATATATTTGAGACTTATCTGCTTGCAATCAGTGCTACAGAGATTTCTGAAGTAAGAAAGCGTGCTCTGCTAATCCATTGCCTTGGAGCAGAAGGGCAGCGTATATTTTACACTTTTCCCCTTGCCGATGATAAATATGAGACTGCACTCATTGCAGTAAAGAACTTTTTTGTGCCAAAAGTGAATGTAGTAGCTAATCGCTACAGATTTTGCCAGCGTGAGCAGAAACCAGGGGAGACTATAATGCAGTATGTTGCTTCTCTGAGGAGTCTGATTGTAACTTGTGACTTTGGGAATATGGCAGATGAGATGGTTAGAGACCAGCTCATTGAGAAAACAACCATGCTTCGTGTAAGGGAACGCTTGCTTCTAGAACCACAACTCACACTGGAAAAGGCAATAACCATTGCTACCTAGGTTGAGTCAGCTATAGCAGAAGCCAAAATAATGAGCAAGGATACAGGAGGCCCAGTCCAGGCTGTGACTCCTTTGCAGAAAAGTCCACTATTGCTGCAGACAAACAATCACAAGG
The DNA here is from genome assembly GCF_052426305.1 of Pelodiscus sinensis. Taxonomy (NCBI): domain Eukaryota; kingdom Metazoa; phylum Chordata; order Testudines; family Trionychidae; genus Pelodiscus; species Pelodiscus sinensis. The sequence continues at coordinate 119,890,076 of NC_143053.1, forward strand.
GAAAACCACAGAATCGGCAAATTCAAAGCACAGCAAAAGCATTCTTTCACTGTGGATCCCCACAACACCTTGCAAGCTACACAAGATGTCCTGCAAAAGTAGCTCAGTGCAATCACTGCCAAAAGATTGGTCATTTTGCTAAGGTATGCTGCAGTAGCCAGTCCAATCAACAGTTACATGCAGTGCATGCAGTTACAATACCAGATGTTACTGTGCTGAGTGTGGACAAAATCACTACTGCACATATTCCAGAACAGATAAGGTGCGCTGTAAATGTTTCTGCCACACCTTCAGGCAAATCCCATCCTCGTCGCCAAAATGTTGCATCATGCAAGCAAGGTAGTAACAGGGCTACACGACATGCCACAATGCAAAGATCGCCTTCAGAGTTATTGCATGGAAAACAGATGAATGCTAAAACTGAACATTGCTGAATTGTTAAAGGTAAGACCTGATGCACCAAATGAGGATGCTGTGAGAAAAACAGTTGAACAGAAGCAAGCAAAGTATAAGGCTTTCACAGACAAACGGCGGGGTGCTAAGGAACCAAAATTTGTGTGTGGTTCCTTCATTAGAGTAAGAAAACCTGGAATTTTATGCAAAGGGGACCATAAATTCACATCTCCTCTTAAAATCATAGAAAAGAAAGGACCTTACACCTATCGACTTCCTGATGGGTGGGTATGGAATGCTTCTTATCTTGCACCTGCCTGTGCACCAAGAGAAGATGAAGCCAACACCCAGCCCGCATTGTATGATTTCACCGTAGCACCAACACAACAAGACATTGCACTGGAACCGGGGTTTGAGACATGATCTGTCAAACATAGACAACCACTTGTCTGGACTGGAGACTATGTTATGTAGTATTTACAGTGTTTTCAGTGTAATATTTCTGCCAACAGTATAGTGTCTTGTTCCATATCTGTTGCTGTGGTTAGAACAACTATGTTTATTTTATAATAGAGAGAGCTTCTTAAGAGAGGAGGGAATGTGGTGTTTTAGATGCTGCCTGTAATTATTAGAACTGGTAGCATTGGCTGTTGGGAATCTGGAAGCACAGGAAGGAGGGGGGAGGAGATGAGCCAGGGATGAGCGAGAGTTACAGAGGGGAGCAGCAGCAGCTTTGTAAAGAGGTTTCACCTTTGGTAAATAAAGGCCTGTTGAAGTTTGTTACTATCTTGCTTGCATGATACAACAGCAAGGAAGTTCAGAGATGGTTGAAAACTTCCATTGCAGCTTTTACACATGCCATTATGCATAAGCATTATAACATGCATGGCACATAGGTCACATACCGTTCTCAGAGTCCTTGCAATACTTCAGCACAATGGCATGAATTAAAGGACAGCTCTTTAAATCCAGAGGCTTCTCAGTGAATGCTATTAAAAAGTAACATTGTGAGTTATTTGCAAAGAAAAGAATGTAAAAGAATGTGGGCTAATTCTGTTGCAGACCCCCTGTGTACATTGAAGAAAAAGCTGTAAGCACTCTAGCTTTCCTGTGTGATGGTGATGCAAGAACTGCACTAAATGGACTCCAGTTGGCTATTCAGGCCAGATTAACTGCAGGGCAAACCTCTCATCAGGCTAGCACACAAGGTTGCTCTGTGGATGGAGTTTTTATAACAGAAGACCACGTGAAGGAAGGACTGCAGCGATCCCATATACTGTATGACCGAGCAGGTGAGTGGTTATCCTGAAGGTAGTTCTATGCAGCAAGGGCTGATTTATATAATTTTATATCTTATGAATTATTTCTTACCTTTCCCAACTGTCACTGATTTTAAGATTTTAGTCTTGAATTGTTCTGCTCTGAAAAAAGATCTGATATCTTTTCTCCTCCCCCCCCACAAAGATATTGTGGGATTTCTTATTTCTCTTATTGACCAGATCAATTGTTTCCAGCTTTATTCTAATTGCCAGTTATGCAAAATTGTCCTGAGAACTGAAAGTCAAGCTGGGTTATTTCTGTTTCCTGTTTTGGCCGAATTCAGACACGGTTCTCCTAGGCATTTGTTGGTAAAAACCTAGGTCCCCTGATGTGGTAAATGTGCAAGAGAGGGTGAAAACAAGTGACTGATGTGTCCCCTCCATATGGAGCCTAGAGGAAGTCATTGAAGCCGAATGTGCACTTTAGTACAAAGTGGTAATAGCGGTTTGGGCAAGGTTGGTCATGGATTTTTCTAGTCGGCATCCAAAAATGCTGCTGTTTCAAATAAAATCATTTGAGTAGTTAAAATGTTGATAGGAAATTGAGGAAGCAGTTTGCTGATCTTTGTCACAGAACATGTCATTTCAAAGCATTTTTTTGAATTAGCCTAATGTTTATTAACTGCCGTTTTTAATGTCGTTTGTTTGGTTGAACCCCAAACACATGACCAGAAGAGAGTACCACACAGGTGTGCTGAAACAGTTTGTGTAGTGAGGGAGCAGAGAGCCTTTGAACTAAAGTGTAAACCCTGAATGTAATGGAAATCACCTCAAGCCAGTACCCCTAGTTCCAGCACCTATGTTGGCACGTGCTTTCATGGAAATAATCCATTGCTCATGTCTGATCTGGGTGCTTTCTTCCGGATGCTGCCATTTGCAAAACACCAGTGCTCCGAGTCCCAGTCTAATCTCAAGAGTGCTGTTTTTTGGAGTCTAGCAAGAGTTTAGGAGCCTTTTCAGTTCCAGTGAGGGAAACTTTCTTTTCCGCTAATTCTAGGTCTCCTCTGAGCCCTGGTATTATGGGGATGTGTAAGGCCTGATGCAGTAGTAGCTGTGTTGAAATATTGCCATTCACATAACCAAGTTACCTTTCTTTTACAGGACTGCTGCATGTCTAAATCTTTAGAGCAGTGGATCTCCTCTACCTTTTTCATATCAGGATCCCAAGAACCTCCTTCTCCTCTGCTGGGACCCCTTTCTTATTTAGCATTATGGGAAGGGCAAAATGGTTGTCTTCTTTAAGCTGAGAAACAGGCTTTAGAGCAGTATAATACTTGTTTAGCACTATAAGCATTTTCAAAGAAAGATAATCATTCTGAAGGATGGAAAATTACATGTTTTATGAAAAACACAGCAAATATCTTACATGGGATCCAGAAATAAATTAGTGACTGTAATGATGTATGTTGTTGGGGGGTGGGCTGGGGTGGGGAGGGTGGGATTAGACAACATTAGTTGACATTGGCACGACTAAAGGTCACTAAAAATTCGACAGTAGTTGTGTTGTTGCTGTTATGTATTTGGTTTGTTTGGTAGGTGTTTTGGAGAGAAGGATGTTTTACATTAAATGCTTATTTTGTAGGTAAGTTGGCTTCAGTGGCATTTTATTCTTTCTGAAATGTCTTTAAGTTCTCATATACACAACAAAATACAGTTTGAAAATCTGAGTGGTTCACTTTATTTTTGGAGTTGCTTTATATGGTAATGAATTTTGTGGTTTGCTAATGTCTGGCCATGTAGGTATAACTGCGTATAAGGATTCCTAATTTGATACCAGCTCTTGCTGAATTCGTGACTTGGCAACATCATGTATCTCCAGTGTTGGCTATTGGTACCTTTTTATGCTGGAGATGTGAGAATTAAAGATCGAATACTGAGGATTAGATGTTTCCTTATACATAACAATTTATGTGGTAGTCTGTTGGAAATATGTGAATGATCTTGCATCTTAGCTTCTAATAATTGTGTCAAGAAAAGTTTAGAAAATGGATTGACTTAATTTTGAGGTAGATCTATTAAGATGGATTATCTCCAATTACAACACTTACCAGATCTGTGATGATAGATTTGTGGTTGGATTTGTTGTTGTTTAAAAAAAGAAAGCTTTGCATGTGCCTTTAAGGTTTCTGTTACAAAGAGAAACTGTGATCTAAGAAAACAATCTTTATTTAAAGGACATCCATCTAGCAACTGGTTGGGTGGGTGGGGCAGTGAAGACAGAGTTAACAGATCAGTGGTAAACAGCAAAAAGAGCAGTGTAGTATCTAGAGATAGAAGGGAGATGAAATTGTGGCAGTTAAGGAAACAAATGACAAACTTCACTTTCCTAATAGAAATGTAGCCGTGTTAGTCTGGTGTAGCTGAAACAAAAAACAGGACTATGTAGCACTTTAAAGACTAACAAGATGGTTTATTAGGTGATGAGCTTTCGTGGGCCAGACCCACTTTTGATCTGAGGAAGTGGGTCTGGCCCACGAAAACTCGTCACCATCTTAATAATAAACCATTTTGTTTGTCTTTAAAGTGCTACATAGTCCTGTTTTTTGTTTCACTTTCCTGGGTTCACTACTATGTTATGTATCTTTCCCACTGTTTGTCATTTTGCTGTCTCTTTATGGCCTAGTGTCCTTTGAAATGCACGTTACCTCTGGTGATGTGCTGCGTGCCCTCAGCTTCCTCAGTTTGTCTAGTTGGAAATGTATCTAGATGCCATAGTATGTGTCTCTCTGAAGCCACTAATTCAAATAAAGCATATTAGATCAGCTGCTTGACATTGTGGTAAATACACTGGGTTCCATTCAATTGACCTGCAAGGGTATATCATACATTGACTTCTTAAAGGTAAAAATTGTGTGCTCTGTGTGTTAAAGAGCCCATGATGTATTTTGTAAGAGATGGGGTTTGCCTTAATGTATCTTGCTACAGCATTTCCCTTCTCACTACTCTGTAACATGTATAATCTTGAGCATTGCCTTTAATGCTAGACTTACTGCAGTTCAGTAATGCTTTAGGTATATATTGTGTAAAGTGATTCTGGACAGTAGGTACTGTATAGATATAGAATTTCTTACCATATGCTCTGACTGGCACATGCTGAATTAAGATAGCCCTTCCAGTAGAATATGTCCCAAGAAATGTATTTGGCCTAACAGTGGTGAATGGAAATTATTACCACCATAAACGGTGTTAATAACTCTGCATTTAGCTAATGCCAGGTGGTTTAGTGATATTAATCAGATGTTATTTGAAATTGAGAGTTCTTGTCATCTTATGCAAATATGGTCAAATAAATATTGAGGTTTATTATTTTCTTTCATAGTGTACTTCTACCAGCCACTACCCAGAAGCCTAAAGAGCAAGACACTCTCAACTCAAACTGTATAAACTCATCCCCTCATGGGGATGCTACTCTGTGTGCATATGTGCGCACACCAGGGAAGACTGGATTTCATATTGTAGAGAAAGAAGTGGTTCTTATGAAACTCAGGCACCAGTTGTATGCTGTGGCTTTTGTAATGTCCCAATGGATATGAGCGGAGCAAGTGATTCTGGTCATCTTGTAGTTTTTTATCTTGATTTTATTTCAGTTTAATTAAATGGGTATAATGGCTGATAAAGTACAGGCGGTCCCCGGGTTACGTACAAGATAGGGACTGTAGGTTTGTTCTTAAGTTTAATTTGTATGTAAGTCGGAACTGGCGTCCAGACTCAGCCGCTGCTGAAACTGACCAGCGGCCGACTACAGGAAGCCCGAGGCAGGGTTGCTCTGCCCTGGGCTTCCTGGAATCAGCCGCTGATCAGTTTCAACAGCAGCTGAATTTGGACGCCTGGGACAGAGCAGCTGGGGCGCTGCCGGGTAGGTCTCCGCAGTGCCGCACCTCAGCGCTGCGGGAACCAAGCCGGCAGCACCCCAGCTGCTCTACCCCAGGTGTCCCCAAGTCAGCCGCTGCTGAAACTGATCAGCGGCTGATTCCAGAAAGCCGGGGCAGAGCAACCCTGCCTCGGGCTTCCTGTAGTCAGCCGCTGGTCAGTTTCAGCAGCGGCTGACTTGGGGACACGTGGGGCAGAGCAGCTGGGGTGCTGCCGGGTTGGTCCAGTAGCGCCGAGGAGGGGCGCTGCGGGACCAACCTGGCAGCGCCCCAGCTGCTCTACCCCAGGCATCGTCGGCGAGAAAAGCCTGGTCTGCCTGGGGGGTGGGGGGGGGCGCACTAGCTGCGCCCCGCCCCCCCCAGCAGACCAGGGAGACGCGGAGCAAAGCCGTGGAGGACCCAGGCGGCGGCACCGTGGTGCGTCTGGGCTGTCCCGCTGCCCGCATGCTTCGCTGCTTTGCTCTGCGTCTCCCTGGTCTGCTGGGGGGGCTCCCCCCAGCAGACCAGGGAGACGCGGAGCAGCTTTTCTCGCCCCGTAGGACGCGGGCGGCGGGACCGCGGTGCATCTGGGCATCCCGCCGCTCCTGTCCTCCGGGGCAAGAAAAGCCCCGTTCGTAACTGCGGATCCGACATAAGTCGGATCCGCGTAACTCGGGGACTGCCTGTACTGGCTTTTGTGCAGTGTTCATCTTATATTATTTCTATTACCATAGCGCCTAGGAATCCCATTCATGTAGCAGGACCCTATTGCGCATGGCACTGTACAAATCCAGATGTAAAAAAGGAGATCCCCACCTCTAAGCATGATACCAGAAAGACACAGACTGGGGAGCACTCATAAATAGAGACACATTTATTGGTGTTAATGGATGAATTGATACAACACTGCCTTTCGGTTACACATATTTATATTCCCTCTTCACTTTTTATATTTTATTTTTGTATTTCTGATTGATGTTATTAATTCAGTCAACATTAATACAAAGATAAATAATCTCTGTGATATTTCAGTTATTTATTAATTGCTTAGATTAATAGAGTCTTTGGCCTCTGAGTTTATTTAGACCAGATACTGGGAATATCTTATTATCTAAAAACCCCTTCAAATTATTTTTTGTTTTAAAAAGTCCTCATTCATGAAGCTGTAAAGAGCCCACACATCAGTTATGTGTAGGCTGTGGTTTATATACTGGCTTTTTATGTATTCTTGTAAGTCTGAGGTAGAAGGCCGCTTCTTATCTTTCCTGGCATTCTGGTCTCCCTTTTAGTGCGTACTTGTTATCCCTCATCCGCTGGGTGGTTACATTGTTTTCTGGCTGACAAGTATTGGATATGGGTCAGGCAGAGAGACTATTTTGTCTGTACAAAGATTGGCACAATGAGACACTGACCTGGTTGAGGTCTCTAGCTCTGACTGTTAATGTAAATGTAGAATAGTAGTGTGGCCTTTTCCATGTGTGCCACCATCAGGATTTTGATTTGCTCAAATACCTTGATTACTCTACCTTCTAGCCGAACATTAGGATAGGCTTTAGATGTGGTTTTCAATGCAGTTCTGTAACTTCTTCTGAAGCCTGCAGTAGGTGGGGCAGAAATTGTGTAGGATAGTCAATGACAACAATAACTTAAGAGAGGAAAAAAGAAAATCAGGGCCAGAAACCTGATGTGCCTCAGTGGGGCTGCCCCAGCAGTGTCAGGAGCCCGGCGCACAGGGAGCTGGGCTGCTAGCGTAGCAGGGAAGGAGGACGTAGGGACCGGCAGGGCACAGTGAGGCCATCAGCACTGGGAAAGCTGACCAGGAGGCTGGCAGCTGTGCCAGGGCTGGGGGCACTGGTAGCAGGGGGGCTAGATATGACCTCCTCTGGTCTGGCAAAAATCCCTCATCTGGGCCGAGTCAGGTCCTGAGGGTGCCCAACCAGTGAGGTCCAACCTGTATTACAAAGTAAGCTCCCAGCTAGCAGCCTAAACAGCACATGAAAGCACTTTTATCAGAAAGAGAGAGACAAATGTGTTGTCTTTACTTTTAAAAGACCAAGAGACACGTCTTCCAAGAGTGTGATGCGAGTTCAGCTGCTTGGGTTTTTTGCTGCTGGCTGAAGTTGAAAGCTTGAGTGCTATGATGGAGCAGATATTCTGTGTATGTTGGCATGATAATGAGTGCATACCAGTGCGCTCTGTGTGGAATACTATTAAAAATAGCTGTCTGCAGGGTTGTAAGTTTCAGAAGACCACACTTGTGAGCCTAAATTCCAGTTGGAATAACAATATAATTACAATAACCATATGAGGCATGGGCCCAGTCTTTATCCAGTTAAAGTCTATAACTGTTTTACTTTTCTGATCAATGGCAGAAGGTTTTGGGCCTCAGAAATCAAACTAACGTGCACAGCGCTTATTATGCAACACCTATGAATTCGAAGGACATACAGGCAGTCCCCGGGTTACGTACAAGATAGGGACTGTAGGTTTGTTCTTAAGTTGAATCTGTATGTAAGTCAGAACTGGCGTCAGCCGCTGCTGAAACTGATCAGTTTCAACCGCGGCTGAATCTGGACGCCAGTTCTGACTTACATACAGATTCAACTTAAGAAACCCAGGCGTCCCCAAGTCAGCTGCTGCTGAAACTGATCAGCGGCTGATTCCAGGAAGCCTGGGGCAGAGCAACTCTGCCTTGGGCTTCCTGTAGTCAGCCGCTGGTCAGTTTCAGCAGCTGCTGACTTGGGGACGCCTGGGGCAGAGCAGCTGGAGTGCTGCTGGGTTGCTCCAGTAGCGCGCCTCCTCGGCGCTACTGGAGGAACCCAGCAGCACCCCAGCTGCTCTTCCCCAGGCGTCCTGATTCAGCCGCTGCTGGTAAGTTTCAGCAGCGGCTGAATCAGGACGCCTGGGGCAGAGCAGCTGGGGTGCTGCTGGGTTCCTCCAGTAGCGCCGAGGAGGCGCGCTACTGGAGCAACCCAGCAGCACCCCAGCTGCTCTGCCCCAGGCGTCCCCAAGTCAGCCGCTGCTGAAACTGACCAGCCATTTCTGCAGAGCACGCGGGCAGCGGGACAGTCCAGGCGCGCCGCGGCTGTCCCACTGCTGGCGTCCTCTGAGGCTTTGCTCCCCACTCCCTGGTCTGGGAGTCCTCCAAGGCTTTGCTCCCCGTCTCCCTGCAGACCAGGGACTGCCTGTTTTCTAAATATGGCCCTGTGATTGTGAATTTTTGGGCGGGGGTTCAGGGACGAAGAGAAATGTAATAGTTGATTTTATGTGTAATCAGTTGTTTTATTAATGCATTTTTTATTTATGGTATCTGTGAATCAAAGCACACCAGGCATTTAACAAAAAGAAAACAATGCAGATTACAAGGAAAGTTAAAACATGTACATATTTAAAACAAAAAAGCTTGCTAACCAAGTATACATACATTTTAAAATATAAATTATTTCCCTTTCTTAATTTCCCCCTTTTATTCTTAATTAGGGATGTAAAATAGTAGTCGAGACCACTACTCGCATTCCCCCCCTCCTGCTGCCTCTCTAAATCAGAGGCAGCAAGGAGGGGAGCAGCAGCCGGTGTTGGGAGGAGCCAGCTTAAAAGGCAGTTCCCCCCTGCACCATCTCAACAGTGCTGCCTGAAGTGTGGAGGGGGACAGGGAAGGCTGCTCTGGCAGCAGCCCCTGTCTGCGGGGGATCCCATCGGGGAGTTGGGATCCCCGTGGACAGGAGCTGCTGTGGCGAAGCAGACTAGTCCTTGTACCCCATACCTAGTTGCTTTCTCTCCTCCTGAGCTCCCTTCCATTTGTCAGTGTTTTTCTGATAAAGAAAGTGCACGGAACTGAATCCAGTATTTCAGGATGCGGTTGCAGTTGAGCCTTGCTACAAAGCTTAAAGTCTATCGAGCAGTAGTGTTAACTACCCTGATGTACGCCAGTGAGACTTGGACTGTATACAGGAGGCACGCTAGGCAACTGAACCACTTCCACACGATTTGCCTCCGCAGACTTCTGAGGATCCGGTGGCAGGATAAGGTGCCAGACACAGAAGTCCTTTCTAGAGCAAGTCTGCCGTCAGTTTACACCCTGCTGATGAAAGCTCAGACACGCTGGGCAGGCCATGTTGCAAGGATGTCAGATCATCGCATCCCTAGACAGCTCTTCTATGGTGAGCTGTTTCAAGGGAAGCGATCACACGGGGGACAAAAGAAGCGATACAAAGATACGCTTAAAGCCTCTCTCAAGTCCCTGGATATTGACACGACCTCCTGGGAGACCCTGGCACAAGACCGATCAACATGGCGCACGCTGATCTACCAAGGCTGTCAAACATCTGAAGCCAGAAGGACAACCATAGCACAAGAGAAGCGAGCACTCCGTAAAGCCAGAGTTGCAAAAGCTGCAACAGTGGTGCCCACACATGTCTGCCCAACATGTGGTAGAACATTCCGTGCCCGTATCGGCCTTATCAGCCATTTGCGGACACACCATGAACAGTCCATAACCCGTTAGATGTCAAGGTCCTCTTCGAATACGATGGACGAACAACAGCAGTTGAGCTGCAGAGAAAAATTATTTCCTCCGGGCCTTGTGTTATGACATCGCTGTGTATTCAACTACATTGGTTTCTTTGTTAGTATCTAACGTTCAAATTCATCCTTAAATCTCTTTTTCAGTATTGCAGCTTTCCAAGTTTCTCCCCATCTGAACTGGGAAAAAAATTGGCATAAGAGTGGAAGCGCCACAGTCCCGCAGCCCGGATCCTCTGCGGTTTTGCTCCGTGTCTCCCTGGTCTGCTGGGGGGGCCCCCCTGCAGACCAGGGAGACGCGGAGCAAAGCCGGGGAGGACCCGGGCGGCGGCACCGCGGCACGTCTTGGTCCTGCCGCCCGCGTTTCCATGGTCTGCTACGGGAAGAGGGGGGTGCAGCTAGTGCCCCCCCCCCCCAAGCAGACCAGGCTTTTCTCGCGGACGCCTGTGGTAGAGCAGCTGGGGTGCTGCTGGGTTGGTCCAGTAGCGCCTAGGAGTGGCGCTACTGGACCAACCCGGCAGCACCCCAGCTGCTCTGCCCCAGGCGTCCCCAAGTCAGCCGCTGCTGAAACTGACCAGTGGCTGACTACAGGAAGCCCAAGGCAGAGTTGCTCTGTCCCGGGCTTCCTGGAATCAGCCGCTGATCAGTTTCAGCAGCAGCTGACTTGGGGACACCTGGGGTAGAGCAGCTGGGGTGCTGCGGGGTTGGTCCCCGCAGCACCAAGGTGCGGCGCTGCGGGGACCTACCCGGCAGTGCCCCAGCTGCTCTGTCACAGGCATCCAGATTCAGCTGCTGTTGAAACTGATCTGCAGCTGATTCCAGGAAGCCTGGGGCAGAGAAACTCTGTCTCGGGCTTCCTGTAGTCAGCCGCTGGTCAGTTTCAGCAGCAGCTGAATCTGGAGCCAGTTCCGACTTAAGTACAAATTCAACTTAAGTACAAACCTACAGTCCCTATCTTGTACGTAACCCGGGGACTGCCTGTATAGGATCTGGAATTTTGGCTCATATCTAGTTATTACTGAGTAAAAAAAATCATTTTCCATAAATCATATTTACCAGTGCAAGCACAATTAATAAATGGAGGGTTTGCAGGTTTGTGCAGTTACATTCTTGTATATGTTTCTCACTGTTCCTTTTTTCCTCTCTAAATAGGTGAAGAGCATTACAACTGCATCTCTGCACTTCATAAATCTATGCGAGGCTCAGATGAAAATGCATCTCTTTACTGGCTTGCCCGTATGCTTGAAGGTGGTGAGGATCCATTGTATGTGGCGAGAAGGCTAGTGAGGTTTGCAAGTGAAGATATAGGTGGGCAGCACACAGAAATTTAAAAAAAATAATGATGTACATCTATCTATACTATTATAAAAGGGGGCATCTGTCATGGAAAACATTTGAGAAGTTTCTAGGGGGAGGCAGGCCCTCAGCCCCGCCCCCACCACAGGGAGGTGAGGAGGAGGAGGAGGAGCAGCACAAGTGTGCCCCACCACCACCTCAGGGAGGGGAAGAGCATGCATGTGCCCCAGCATCATCCCCTGAGCAGCAGAGAGGGAAGAGGACACATGGCCCCAACCATCCCCCGCCCCCGGGAGCAACAGGGATTGAAGAGGCTGCACAGCCCAAACCTCCCCGCCCCTGGGAACAGCGGGAAGGGAGGAGGCCACGTGTATGTCTGCCCTAACAACAGGACAGGTAATGCTCGTAGTAATAACTTGTGAAAGCTCTTTGGTGACTTTTTGAAAAATCTGTTCATTTAAAAAACAACAAATGAAAGTCTGTTGCCATGATTTGAGTTCAGGGCTAAACTATTTCTTTGGCATTCAATGATGATACCACTGACTGGAGGACTGCATTCAGTCTTCCACTTCACATGGTAGTGGTTTGATCAGCTCTTACAGGGAAAACATACATCCCTGAACTTGGGATTCCATAGATAGTTAAATAAAATAACCTGTTTTGATTTTAAAATGTCTTTTCATTTGAACTTCAGTTATCCAGGAGGCTCTAGACACACCCACGTTTTCCAGTAATTGAGAAAACTAATTTTACAAATCATGCTGACTTCAAACTTCAAAGCCTGTTTGCTGTACACACCTTGTCGGTTTATCCACAACTGGCTGATTCACCAAGACGTCCATTATACCTCTTTAATCTGGCAATGCTGGGAAACAGAGTATACCGGATAAAAGAAGTTACTGGGCCAGGAAGGGTGCAGTAGGGTCTGGGCACGAGGGGGATAAGGATGGCATGCTTACCTGGCATCCCGCTCCTTGGGGCACATGTGGCTTTGTGCTCCCAGGCACTGCCCCCTGCTGCTGTGGGAACAGCAGGGAAAAGCCTTACAGGAAGCTCATTGTTGCATAGTCATTCCCCCAGCTAGGGGAGAGGGAGCAGCAGTGCACAGAACTACTTCCTCCTCCGCCTGCCAGGGTCCATACCAAAGCTGTTCCCGGATATGGGGCAGCCGAAATACAGATGTTCATATGTAATACTTTAGGGAGCATGTGATGTTTGCAGTCTTGGGGAAACCATCTTCTATATATTATCCAAAATCTCTGTATATAAAAAAACTTTTTCCATGGAACAACCGAGTGGTGTTATCATGTCACTCTGGTGTTCCACATGCTCCGCCCTCCCACAGGCTCCCTGCCCCAGACACTGTTTAGGGATGGCACGACTTGCTCCAGGGCCGCTTGCGTGGGGTTGTTCTTGGCGCTCACGGGCTGCTAGGCCAGCAGGCTCAGGAGACACGCCAGGCGTGGGGAGAGGTGCCCCACGTCCCCAGCCTCCTGCTGCTCCATCCTCCGCCACACCTTGAGTGGCTGCATCTTCAGCCCAGCACTGTGCCGCTCCACTGAGACCCAAGCCCTGCCCAGCCACACGTGGGACTGAAGCAGCGAGCAGCACTTCTGCAGAGCAGGCGAGGTGGTGCCCAGAAGCACTGACCTGAGTGGCCTGGGCACTCTGCCTGGTGCTGCAGCCTTGCTTTCCCTCCTCCCCTGTGCAGCTGGAGCACCAGTGCTAGCTTCTGGTTGTGGAGGGATGGGGGCAAGGCAGGACAGAGTAAGAGAGCCCAGAGCCTCGCTCCAGAGGGGGGAGGGGAGAGGGAGAAAGCCCCGAGGTACACTGCAGGGGTGGGAAGGGAAAGAAAGCCCTGAGCCTTGCTGTAGGGGAAGGAGGAGAGAGAGCCCCGAGCCTCGCTTGGGGGGAAGAAATGCGCTCCCCTCTCGGGCTGAGGGAACAGCAGCGTGCGAGCGCACTGTTTGGAGGCTTTCTCTGAGTTCCCATTGGCCAGATTCCACCTAATGGGAGCAATGGGAGGCCGAGTCTGGGACTGGCGTGGGGCTCAAAGACAAGAAAGTGCCCCTACCCCCTCATGCCCAGCCCCTGCACCCAGGGCCAGCCCGAGCCATTTGTGCGCCCCGGGAGCACGGTGCCGCCCCCAGGAGTGCGACGCATGGCCCGACAGCCCCGCGCAGCGCCCTCTACAATGGGGTGGGCACGTACCTTGGGCTGGCTCTTACTGCACCCCCAGCCCCCTCATTCAATCTTCCACCCCCAGCCCACTCCTTCCCCCTCCCCCTTGCCAGACATCCTGCCCCAGACAGCTTCTGCCTCCTAACTCCCAACCAGACCTCGCACCCTCAGTCCTTCCTGCACCCCACCTTCTGCCCAGATCCTGCATTCCCATCCTTATCCCACTCACTGGCAGCCCTGTCCTGCACACTGAAGCCCTCATTTTTTGCCCCACTCCAGGGCCTAGGGGGCCTACAAAGTCTACCTATCCTGGAACCCCATAAAAGGCCTGGAACATAAGTTCCTCTCCTCACCCTTCGGGGCAGGAGAACCAGGGAAATGAGGTGTTTTGGTTGGGGGCCACATCATTGAGGGCTCGGGTTATTTAGAGGGGCTTTTTTTTTCCTTTTCACTTGTATGGTCCCCAACTGATTTTTCTGTGGGTCAATGGACCCCGACCCCAAAAAAGTTTCCCACCCCTGCAATAAACAAAGACAATGTTGAAACCTTTTTGGACATAATATTTTACTTTATTTAAAAATGAAGCCTGGCCAATAATCCCGAATTAAGGGCCAGTTCACATCTGGCCACAGCATCCTGTTCCCAGCCCCAGCATCCTGTTCCCAGCCCCCCTTCTGCTGCAGGATGGTTAGGAGGAGAGGCCATGATCTGGCTGCGGTGGACAGAGAGGGGTTGGCAAGTGTAGCAAGCAGGGGTCACAGCCCCCTAGTAACCCGTTTTCTAAAAAAGTCCCTCCATTCATTAGAAGAGGTATTACTTGATAGCATAGTTGAAGAGAGCACTTGCTATACTTGGCTGTTTTTAATTTACTTACATGTGATCTTTTTGTTGTAGGAATGGCAGATCCTTTGGCATTAACACAAGCAGTTGCTGCGTACCAAGGCTGTCATTTTATTGGAATGCCAGAATGTGAGGTAAACCTACTTGTATGAGCATGCACGTGTTTGTCACTAGGTTTATTTTGTCCATCACTCATGATTTGTGTAATATTTACAACTTCGTATTCTAAGTTAACTCTTTGCATCTTAATCAGCCAAAAGCAAAAGGAAGTTTTATTATCATTCAGTCATTCATTTATTAGGGAAGATTCATTGTGCAGTAGCTCCTACAGATTAGACAAGGACATGACCTCTTGTTACATGTAGGAACAACAAACTAAATAATAGTCTCTGGGTATTCTAGACTAAATTCCTCTGCCAACAGAGGCATGTAAAATAGTCTACCCAACATAGTCAGTGAAGCAGTGATTTAAATATCCCTGGCTTCATTAAAATAAAAATGGCCGCTGCGCTGTGCCAGCTCAGCTGATTGTCGGCAGAGCACGGCACTCAGAACGCAGATCGGTCGACAGGGGAAGCCTTTGTCGAACACTCCCTTATGCCTCATGAAACGAGGTTTACAGGAACAGTCAACAAATGCTTTCCCTGTCGACCGATCTGCGTCTTGACTGCCGTGCTGTGCCAACAAACAGCTGTTGGCAGAGGCATGTAGTCTAGACATACCTTCTGTTACTAAGCGTTTACAATCTAAAAGTCACATAATATTATTCTCCGTTTTGCAGGTCATACTAGCCCAATGTGTAGTCTACTTTGCTAGAGCACCCAAGTCTATCGAGGTGTACAGTGCATACAGCAATGTCAAAGCATGTTTGAGAAACCACCAGGGACCACTTCCACCTGTTCCACTGCATTTGAGAAATGCCCCAACAAGGCTCATGAAGGACTTGGGCTATGGTAAGGGCTATAAATATAACCCCATGTACAAAGAACCTGTGGAGCAAGAATATCTGCCAAAAGAGCTGAAAGGAATGGACTTTTTTAAGGGAAATAAAATGTAAGTGTCTTACTGTGCCCTTTTTTATATATATGAAGTATTTTTTTTGCAGCTGGGTTGAAAATCTCTTCACACTTCACGCATATACCTCCTGGGCTGACATGATGAAACTATTGGGTCCATGATTACTCTGTTACCCTTCTTTTTTTATAAACTTTTTGGAGGATGTTTTAAAAACAATCTGTAATTGCACAAATTAGGAAACTAAAGGTGGCTTTTATTAAGTTGTTAACATGCAACATGGCTTTTGCCCTTTAAGGACAATAAACGTAACACTGAAGAAAACCAACTACAACTGTGTCAGAACAACATAATGAAGGAGTGCTATATAGTTTTAAAAACCCTGCCAGCTTCCTTGTCTTATTATTTTGAGGATATTTGAAATTATACAGAATAAAATATGAAATTCTATGGTGAAACAAAATGTAATTACAATGTAATACTCATTATACTGTGTTTTAAACTGTTTTTGATATGACAAAATGTCATAAATCAATAAAGCTGTTCCAAAATAATTTTTCAGTTATTTATGTGTATGACTTAACACTTTTTTGTGGTAGTGATGGGGTTCTTAATATTATTATGATGTTCTTATTTCTAATAACCAGCTTCCTGGCAAATACAAATAATTTTCATTAGACTGATTTAATGAGATTGAAAGTAGCATGACCCATCCCATTAAAAAATGGCAGCTCTCTTTATTTTTTTTTTAATATGATGCATTCTTTAAATGTAACTTTTTGGAAAGCAAGACCTTATAATACTAACTTATCTGTTAACTACTTCCAGCCTTGCTCAAGAGTTTCCATTAGCCTGAGTCAAGATAGTTGGGAGGCACAGATTTGACTTGTCATGATAGGAATGGAATGGCAACTGTTTCTCTCAAAAGACAGTGGCTTAAATACCAGTACAGTTCAGTTTTGGTGTATCCTTTTATAGCATTGTGGGTGCCTAAAAAGTCCAGTCCTCAAGCATCAGTCCTTGCCAGGGATAATGCAGGCGAAAGGTGCAGGGCCAGAAAAATGTAGCTCTAACACGACTAGTGTTTAAGGACTGTTGCACTTTCTTCTTTAAACCACCTCCGTTTAGTCTCTTTGACTTCCTGGCACACCCATTCAGTGTGGTCTGTAACTAGCTAAATCCTCCCAGCTTGTGGTATCATTATTTCTTGCAGTTGCCTTAGTGTGACGCAGATAGATAATTTGATCTACCTGCATAGAAAATGCACTGACTCTTGGAATATACACAGATAATTGATCTCCTGGCATAGACACAAAAGAACTTGCAAGGAGTTCTGTGGAGAGAGCTTCCTCTGTAGATGTTGCAGTCACTTTGATCTCCTTTGGTTTTTGTCCAATACTGTATTATGATGCTTCATGTTTTATGGTATACCATCTTTCCTCCAACAGGCAAATAGGACATTGAGCAGATGTTTAAGTGCAGTATGTCCTCCTTGTTTCACTATTTCAGCTGTAATTCCAACTTTTCCTGTCACTGTTTCTGGTGCTAGGGAGGTGATTTGCTTTTTCCAGCACATTTATAGATGATTCCGTATCTAGCACTTAGATTATCTGGAGTCTTGGAATCACATTTAGTGCTGCTTCAGAACCCTGGTTTCACGTGAATTGAGTTTCTGAGGGTGTTCCATCCAGCATTACATCTGTTTGCTTCTGTCAATTATGTCTCCATTAAGAGATTTGAGCTGGGCAGCCTTCTTGGCTGAAGGACATATTGCTAGATTGAATCCAGCATACATACCTCATAGCTCTCCACTCTCAAAAAACATTTTTACCTTCTCGCACAGTTTGAGCAAGTATCATTGAGTGCATTGGTTTGCTATTCATGTGCTCTTACTAGCGTGAAGGTAACATAAATCACAGGAGAGGGATACATTTTGTGGTAATTGCTTTGCATTTTTAGTTTCAATAACTGGAAGTATTTCTTCAGAAGTGTGCTGCAAACCAGTCTTTATTTTGTACAGACAATTCAGGTTTTTATCCGTGAAAGCTCATGACCTAATACATTTGTTAGTCTCTAAGGTGCCACGAGACTACTCATTATTTTTACAGTTACAAACTAATATGGCTACCCAGCTAAGACTTTTTATCTTGTACAGTCTTTTAACCTAAAGTCAAAGTTGCACCTATATGGATATTCATTCTGACTGTTTTCCATGCTGCATCAGCATTCAGAGAAGATGCTATCAATGACACAGCTTCCCTGTGATTTGCAATGAATTGGAGACACCTTGCTTGGTCTTTTGATAGTGCATAAGTGGCAGCGTTGTTTGGTACACAGGATTTTCTGCAGTAAATGCCCTTTTTTTGCAGCACAGTGCAGTCTTCTTGTGCAAACTGAAAGTATGAAGAGCATCGTATATACTTTCTGCTGGTGACAGTTAAATCCAGTAGGTGCCACCTGGGTTTAATTCTGGGGTGTCTTCTGGTAATCACCTTCGAAGTTGGTGGTGTCGTCCTGGAAAAAGATAATATTCACAGTAGATTCTGCTTCAGCTGAAGCAGTCCCAGACTTCATTCCAAAAACACAACACAACAGAGCACCTTGCTAGTAGGGAGCCAGGCAGCTGTATGATTGGACAGACCTTGACTGGCATGAGTTCTTATATAGCCGGTGTATGTCACCTTCCCTTGTCAGTAACCAATAAGGGTAAACCATATTAACTGAATTGCAAGCTGTCAAGGGGCAGGCCCCCTCGACGGTCCGGAAGTCCCCAAAGTTTGGGTCACTGCCCCCTTTTTCCAGGGCAAACACGGCCCGCAGACTCAGTCCATAGCAAAGTTCCCTCTATCCGGGTATATACGGCCTGGAGGCCTAGTCCACAGGGAAGCCCCCCAAACTGCTAGGATGCTGGCCTGTTGTGGGGTGGGGAGGTAGGGAGGAGCTGGACCCTCCCATTCCACCGGGTTCTAGCCCAGGGCCCTGTTGGCAGTGGAAGATTCTTCTGCTGGCTTGGCGGGGCTGCCGGCCGAAACACACCAAATTCCGAGAGAACGATCCTCCGCCCTGGGCTACTTCCTGCCGTTCCCGGCACGCTGCTCAGCTCTCGGCATCGCACGTTGGGTCGAGCCCTCTTGGACAGCCTCCCTGGCTGGGGCTGCTGCAGCTGCAGGTGCTCTGGAGCTCGGCCTGAGCTCCTTCCACTTCTGGTGGTCAGCTCCAACTGAGAGGCTCCAAGACTTTTATACCCAGCCTCTCCCATGAGCATGCCCAACAGGGCTATGGGGTGGGGCCTTTTCAGCTAGCTGGGCCAGACCAGCTCCTTGCTCCTCGGTGTGAGGTGGGAAAACCCCGTCTCACAAGCCTTGCACAGGTTGGTAATGCACAGGCCTCAATGACTGCAGAACTCCAGTAGTTTTTGCCCATTATGCTTCATTTTTTCCTGTACTGTGGTGGCCAGTGTGTAGTAGGGATATGAACAGGTAACAGGTCAACTGTTTTTACATAGTAAGCATCACCGTTTAGTGAGTGATGCTTACCGGTAACCAGTGACTTTGGAGCCCCGAGTCCCCTGGGGCTAGGCACCAGCAGCCCTGTGCAGCCAACAGCCCCGGCGAGCTGGGAGCCCCCCACCCCACCCATGGGATCCTGGTTAATTGGTTAAATCTAACATTTAAATGGTAAACTAATTAAATGGGATTTTACATCCCTAGTGCACAGTGGCTATATCTCATAATCTCAGCTGACACTAGTGTTGAAATCTCCCAGTGTTAGCTTATTGATAACGCTGTCAAATTGCTGATAGAGCAAGTCCTTCTGTTCAGAGAGAATAATATCGGGACATCTAGCCTGATGTTAGCAAAGCCACTTGCTATAGCTATTTGGTCATGGGTGAAAAATAATGTTTGACTGCATAACCTAGCATGTGCTCACAGCAGTCTTGTCTGTGTGTTCCATGTCAGAAAAAAATGTACTGTGCCTCACTTAGAGAGCCTGCCAGCTAGTCTGGTTTCTGATAGAGGAGCTATATCAGTGTCAAAAGCTACTCCAGCTCGCAGTTGTGATGGAGGACTTCCTAGGGTCATTGGCCTCCTCTAGATTGTTTGACATATCAGTGAACACTGTCTTCACATTCCTACAAGCAAGTTTGAAGAGGGCGACCATTATACCCAAACCTTTTGTGTGTATGCCTAAGCAGAAAAAAAAAAAGGAGACTGAGGCTTGCCTTACAATCAAAGCCTCTCTTGATGATACTGACTCAGCGCAAAAGCTTGGAGGCTGACACTTTTAGAAGCCAACATTGCTACAGATGTTATAGAGTACAATTGCAGTCCCAACTAGGGGTGTTACATATCGGTTAATTGAATAGTTGAGTAACCTCATGAATTCTAATTGATTAGTTGACTATTCAATAGTCCCTGGGGGCGGAGCCAGCAGCTAGTGCGCCTCACTCCCAAGGAGCTCCCTGCCATGCCATGCTGCTGCTGCTGCTTTATCAAAGACAGCTGTGTGGGGTGCCGGGCAAGAGCGGGTCTGTGAGAGTAGCCAGTTTAAAAACCAGCTCCCCTCATGGACCGGCAGCCTGTTACCCTGTGCTGTTGCCTCTGATAAAGAGGCAGCAGTGTGGGGTAGCAGCAGCCCTTGTCTGGGGGGGAATGGGGGTCTGAGCTTCTGGACCCAGCATGAGCCGGAGCTGAGCTGGGCTGTCTGCCTGCCCAGTTCATAATACACTTTAAATGCAGAGCCACAGCAGGGGTAGGTCCTGGACCCATTGCAAGCTAGGACTGATCTGGACTGTTGGCCAGCCTGCTAAGAAAATGTACTGGTGGGGGAGGGGGGGAAGAAATGTGTGTAGTCTATAGCATTAACCTATAAAAGCTTTTGCTTATCGGTTAATTGACTATACCATTACATCCCTTGTCCCAACCACCTTACGTTTTCTCCTCAGTGGCTTTGGTTCAGGGCTTTCTCCCATAGCCTTTATTCAGACACAAAGTAGCTGCAAGACAGCACTCCCAGATGGAGTTGCTCCTTTGTGGATACTGCTTTTCATTCTAATAGGTATCTGGCATATCCTCCACCACTCAGTATCTCATGAAAACAGACTGAGAATTCTGACGTTGGATTCCATCACCTTCACATTTAAAACATATCTTCCCAAGACTTCTGACAGTGCAGCAGAGTTTGCATGTAAATAAGAAGTAATGTGTGTGACCATAGGAATATAATGACCTTTATAGATTTTTAAAGTCACAAGCGCCCATTATGATGATCTCTTCTCACCACTAGAATGACACTGGTCTTTGAGCAGTTTGTGCAGTGGAAGGAATATTTGACCTTTGACAAGGTCCTTTGACTTTCATATTGCCTTTCCCAAACGTTTATATAAAAGTGTAGCAACACATCTCTATCACCAAGTCACCCTCAGCAGCAGGGTGGAAGGCTGTGGCTGGAGTAAATCAGTCCTTGTCCACAGGCTTTTCATTCTTAAAAGTTTATTTACAGTTTTCACAAACTAGGCCTCAAAATTGTCCTGAGAAGCTTCCTTAAGCAAAACTTCCAACACAAATTATTTTTCTTGCTCCTACCAGAGCTCCTGGTCATCAGCCCCTTTCTGAACAGTTGTAAACTCAGTATTTCCCCTGTAGGGACGAAAACAGCTCTTCCCCCCTAAGCAGAACCTTTTCTCTTTGCCAACCTTCCACAGCTTGTTTCTTGTCCTTCCTCTCTCTCTTTCTCTCACTGCAAAAGGTTTTTAAAGGTCAACTGGGAGCTCTTAATTGGGCTTACGTGACTCTAATTAACCTAAGGTAACCTCTTAGTGCCTAGAAAAAAGGGCTTTAGCCATTCTAAGACTGATACACCTGCCTTCAATCACTCCTATAGCTGTCAGGTCTGATTTTGTCATGCTCTATACATGAATCGTATAACCAACTATCTGGTGAAATGCCAGCATCTGTTAAATAGAGAATAGCACTGCTACACTCCCATTTTGGGTAACTGAAGAGAAATTTATTCAACTGGAATGACAAGCAAATGAAGAAGGAAGTATTTTATTATTCATGCACAAGTGGGACATGGACAATGGTAAATTGTCCACGTGTGAAAGTACCACGAAATAGTTTGACAACACACGGCCAGGAGTTGTATGCAGTCTTAATGGAAAGATGCCACTTTCAATAGTAAAATGTGTCAGTAACATGAGTCACTCTTGGTTCAATACTGACTCAAAAGAGCACAATGTACTGAATCACTAGGATGATTCCTGTATTGCCTGGATTTTCTTGGCGGTCTAGTCAAGTATAGAATCACTCTGACCCTGCTTAGCTTGTGAGATTTGATGAGAGATTTGAGCCTGCTTATCCTGAGAGATTTGAGAGTGAAAAATCTGAAGGCTAAGGGTAGTTGTATGTATTTCATAGAAAGCTAAGATCTTAAATCCTTACTTGCTTAGGAGACTAATGGAAAGTAAGTTCAATGACCATATAAAATCATACTGGCAGATTGACTTTAATTCCAGAAAGTGCTACTGGCTAAATCTATATGACTGCGGCTAAAGACTAGTGGTTGTGTTACATCCAATGTTATATGACCCGATCGCTGAACAAAAATTTGTCAACCTCATCAATTTAACTTTAAATGATCAATCACACTTTTAACAAAATAACATTATAGTGGTTGTATGGCACAGTTGCATTCTCTTGTAGTTTTATCGTTTTGATGGTTTCAGTAGCAGTTTGCACAGGTTACTGCCAATGAAGAGAAGGAAGGTCTGTTTTTTTCCCGTTCTGAATATTGGGGATATACTTTGAGTATTTTTGGATTGGAGACTGCTGTCATTTGTGACCTGAGAAGTACAAAATGAACAAGTACTATTTTCCTTAGTGAATTCTGTTCTATGGAGAGAGAATATGGATCACAAAAGTCTAGGCCTTACATTATTGTTTCTTGTTGTGGTACGGTGAGATTCCATACAAGTACTGTGAAAGAATAGAAAATCCCTGGTAAACTTGAATTTATCTTGATTTAGAAAACTTACGTTTAGATCCTGTGCATAATAGGGAAGTTAGACCATACTAAGATAATTTTTTAGCAATTAAATGTAAACCTACACACTTTAGAAAGTGTTAAAATTCCATCTGAATTTTCATTCAAAGCTCTCACGTGTCTTTTTGGCCAAGACAATCTATAAAAAAAAAAAATTATGTTGTCTGTAGGTTGAAGAATTTTGATTACAGAATTTAAAGATGTCTTCTCTGCTGTTTTTATATTTTGATGTGACTAATTGACTAAATCTGAGAAATCTCTTCTTTAATTTTCTCAGCTATAAAGATTTCCATGTTCACTTTTTGTGCCTTAAATAATGTAGAGGCAGATGATGATTCTCTTATTCATATCGAATAGTTCCTTATGCTGTCAGTAGACCCCGTGACAGGACTGTGTCCTTAATTTTTTGTTTTTATGCGGGATGTGCTAGTAATATGGACTAGATCTAGGTTTAGCTGGCTTAGTCTACTCCACAGCAACTTTGATGTGGAATGATCCTTTCTTCCACTTACTGCGTATAATAGAATTGAATTTCATGCTAATTAGCCACCTCTCTCACAAGTGGCAAGACCATCCTTCACAGAGAAATATTTCTGTACAAAGACCAGATTTTATTTGTATTTGACCTATGGATCAATCATTTAAGAAGGGCGAGGTTTTTTTGGCCTAATAATTAGTTTCTGTGATTTGGACTCTCTAATTAAGAAAATTCATGCCACAGCGTCTCCAATGCAATATGTCTGCTTTAGGGGATTGCTGTTATAAGTACATTGATATCATTACCATGATTTGCATTTCCTTAATGTAGACCAGACATTATCCTCCTTTCGCCTTGGAAACTAATTATGACAGCCTTCCTCACAATGAGATCCTTCTCACGCCTGTTTTGAAGGTGATAGGAATTCTGATCTCTTTTAATAGGGAATTTAGCTTTGACTGCTCAGCCTCTATGCCCCTCTTTATGTCTCCCAAAAATGACAGAAAAGTTGTAACAAGCCATTGTGCTGTCACCAAGAAGGCCACTGAATGTAGATTTTGCTTATAATTCAAGATTAACTCCAACTGCCATTTTTTTTGTTTTATGTGATTCACAACTATAAGGCAGTAATAAGCAAATATTAGCATGTTACTTTGTATTCTGAAGAAAAAGCTTTTGTAGCTTCCTTTTAGGGAGTGCTAAATACATGATTCAGTGAAAACTCTTATGGTGCCTATTTGTAGTATTTCATGTAATGAATAAAAACAGCAACAACAACAAAAAGGAGGGCCATATACCACACCATGAAGATAATTGGTAAAAGATAAAGCATTTGACAAGGTAAGAAAACTGCCCTGTCTTGGAAGCTGTATTGAACTCCTTGTTGCTGTTCATTGCTATGGGCATGGTACAACCCAGCCCTCTGGTGGACAGCTACCTGATATACATGGATCACATATACATATTTATTGCAAATATAGATAAGCTATTGTTTCTGACAACAGCAGGCTGGATTCAGAAGGCATGCCATAGATTCATAGCTATGGAATCAACCATGGAACTCTTAGCTTTTCATGTGAATTTGAATATCCATGAGAAGATAAATGGGTATAATACTTGAGCAGGTAAATTTAAGCATGTAATTACATTGTTAATAGATAAACGTAAAAAACAAAAACTGGTCTGGTAGCACTTTATAGACTAACAAAACATATAGATGGTATCATGATCTTTCGTGGGCACAGCCCACTTCTTCAGATAACTGGAGTTTTGAGTTTAGGATGTGCAGACCCAAAATAAATAGGGGAGAAGGGAGAGGACGGAAGGAAAAAAAAGGAGGGGGGGTGACAAGGAGCAGAGGTTATGAAAATATCAAAGGGAAAAACAGGAAGGCAGAACAGGTCATTAATAAGCACCTGAAGATTGGATAGTTAAAACAAAGCAGATAAGGATCAAAGTCAATAGATAAGGAGGGTACTAATGCAAGAATCTACACAAAGCTGTTTGCATCTTCATTGAATGTTAGGTTGGTAATGTCCTAGCCATCCCTCATCCGGATTGAGGCCATTAGCATGAGCCTTGAACTTGCAGATGAATTGTAATTCCAGCACTTCTCTGTATATTTGACTGGTAGAGTTTGTGACAAGACAGCCACCTGGAGATCTTTTAAAGAGTGATTAGGTAGACTGAAGTGCTGTCCAACAGGTTTGTGTATGTTCCCTTTACGTATATCTGATTTGTGTCCATTGATTCTTTCTTGTAGAGACTGTCCACTATATATAGCATTGCTGGCATTTGATGGCATAGATCGAATTACTGGATGTGCAGTTGAATGATCCCTTGATTTGGTAGCTTATGTTGTTGGCTCGAGTGATGAATTCGCTTGTATAGATGTGTTATTAGAATTAGTCATGCTTAAAAGTACCTGGCTGAATCAGGGCCTAAACCCTGTTTAACCTTTTTAAAATGTAGGGGATAATGTTATAAAAAAAGGTATTTATTTTACTGATTAGGGATGTTAGCACGCTTTTTGGTAAATGTGTAACTGCTGAATTTTTCAGTGGTTACATGTTTGCATGCAGGAATGGCAGGTGGGGGCTGGTGCTTGCAGGGAGCCAGCTTTTAAGGTTAGATTGTTTTTGAGGCAGTACACAGTACAATGCTATACACAGCCTCAAAAACAACCCTAACGTCATAATCAAAGAGGCTGACAAAGGAGGTGCTGTAGTCATCATGAACAGATTATGAACAGGAGGTGAACAGACAACTCACCAACACCAGATTCTACAAGCCTGTCTCCTGTGACCCCACTAAAGAATACCAAAAAACCCTGAAAAAACTGCTCATGAAGCTCCCTGATGCTGCTCAGGAACAAATTTACACTAACACCTTCTTCCCTCCCAATTCCCAAGCAGGAGTTTTCTATCTGCTACACAAAATACACAAACCTGGTAATCCCGGACGGCCCATCATCTCAAGCATTGGCACACTCACTGCTATATCTGTCTATATCGACTCCCGACTCAGACTCTATGCTACCAGCACTCCTAGCTACCTCCACGACACCACTGACTTCCTGAGGAAACTTCAAAACATCAGTAATCTACCTGAAAATACCATCCTGGCCACTACAGACGCAGAAGCCCTTTATACCAACATTCCACATGAAGATGGATTACAGGCTATCAGGAACACCATCCCCAATGAGACCACTGCACACCTGATTACAGAGCTCTGCGACTTTGTCCTCACCCACAACTACTTCCGATTCGGAGTCAATTTGTATCTCCAATTCAGCGGCACAGCCATGGGCACCCATATGTCACCACAATATGACAATGTCTTTATGGCTGACTTTGAACAACATTTCCTCAACTCTCGCCCCTAACACTCCTACTTTACTCACGCTACATCGATTACATCTTCATCATATGGACCTATGGAAAAAAGACTCTTGAGGAATTTCACAAGGATATCAACAACTTGCACCCCACCATCAACCTCAGTCTGGACCAGTCCACATGAGAAATCCAAGATTGCTGGGAATGATTTCAGACTTTGTTGAAATTGTGTCATGTCACATGTATAAAACTCCATTTTGAATCCTATACTCCATTTTGAAAATGGAAAGAGGACTGGACTGGAAAGAGGTAAACAAGAACTGGTGTGAACTGGCTTTTCCCACCATGAGATAATTTGCATATTGGTTACCTCAGGAGCATGCACAACTTGGCATGTAAATCATCACTGATTCCCACCACAGAGTTAATATAAGCACTGCCCCCTAAGGACAGTGTTACTCTTACTGCCCTGACATCAGCGAGAGGTGGCCCTTGTGGGATCCTCAGATTACTGGGGTGTTTTTCCATACAGGCCATAGCGAAGACTTGGTTTTTGTATTTGGAATACACCAGACAGGATCTGTTGATTTCACTTCCCATTTTAGGAGTCATCTGGACTGTAGTTCTTCATTGATTCTTTCTCATTCGCAGTGAAGACCAGGAAGTGACTGAGAACTGGAGAAGCACCAAGGACAGGGACACTTCCTGGCTCCTGTGGTGAAGGCCCAGGCTCCAGCTGTGAAACTGTGTTACTGATCCTGAATTCAGACCATCCCGTGGGATCACCTAGTGTTCCTCCCTGAAAGCTGTGTTTCAGCTCGAAGGTAGAAGGTCCTAGGGTTAGCTGTCCATAACTGACCTGACGAAAATCGTAATGTAACTTATTATTCTTGGGTTAAGATTGAATGGCATTCTAAAGTTACATGCTGTATTATGTTTTGGTTTCTAAACTTTTAATAGATTGGTTGAACATTATTTGGAGTTTGTCTTTATTGGGGACTTAATCCACCGGTGATAAAGATATGGTATTTGCTAGGGAATCTCACTTCTGGTGACAGGAACATTTAACATCTAGCTGGGATTCAAATTTTAAATGATTATTATTGTTGCTGAGTTCCAGGGTAACATTCATTATATGGACCCATGGAAAAGAGACTCTTGAAGAATTTCACCCCACCATCAACCTCAGCCTGGACCAGTCCACCCGAGAAATCCACTTCCTGGACACTACAGTACAGTTAAATAATGGACAAATTTCCACCACACTATACCGAAAACCCCTCCGACGCTACATTTACCTTCATGCCTCCAGTTTCCATCCCAGACACATTTCTCAATCTCTTGTATACAGCCAACCCCTAAGATATAACTGGATTTGCTCCAATCCCACAGACAGAGACAAACACCTACAGGATCTATATAGAGCATTCCTAAAACTGAAATACCCGCCTGGAGAAATGAAAAAACAGATTGACAGAGCCAAACCATACCCAGATATGAACTACTTCAAGACGGACCCAAAAGAGAAAATAACAGAATTCCACTTGTTATTATCTACAGTCCACAACTCAAACCCCTTCAACACATTATACACAATCTACAACCCATCTTGGAAAATGATCCCTCATGAGGGGTGGCCCGTGACTATAGGCCGACTCGGCCGTCGCCTAGGATGCCACCTTCAACGGCTCCTGATGATGACATCACCCTATTGACGGCTGTGCAGATGGGGGCACCGATTGCACGTTATGCCTGGGGCTCCAGCTGCCTATTCTTGCTTACAGACAACCACCTAACTTGAAACGAATTCTTTCCGGTAATCATGCTACACAACCACATCATAAGTATTCAGGAACCCAGCCCTGCAATCAGCCGCAGTGCCAACTCTGCCCACATATCTCTACAAGCAAATTCATCATTGGAAACAACAACATAAGCTACCAAATCAAAAGGTAATTTGACTGCACATCCAGTAATTTGATCTATTCCATCAAATGCCAGCAATGCCCCACTGCTATATATATTGGACAAACTGGACAGTCCCTATAGGGAAGAAACAATGGACATGACACGAATCAGATATACATAAAGGGAACATACAGAAACCTGTTGGGGAACACTTCAAGCTACCTAATCACTATTTAAAAGATCTTCAAGTGGCTGTCTTGTCACAAACCAATTCTACTCACCAAATACACAGAGATAATGGCTGGCTGGGACATTATCAAACATAACATTCAATGAAGATGTCAACAGCTCTTTGTCTGTGTAGATTCTTGCATTAGTACCCTTCCTACCTAATTGCTATCCTTTGATGGTTCTTTTAATTTAATCCAATCTTTAGGTGCTTACTTATTTCCAGTTCTGCCTATTTGGTTTTCCCTTTGATATTTTCATATCTCTGCTCCTTATTTCCCGCCTCCTTCCATTTTTTTCCCTTCCCTCCTCTCCCTTCTCGCCTATTTATTTTGGGTCTTCACATCCAAAACTCAAAACTCCGGTCATCTGAAGAAGTGGTCTGTGTCCACAAAAGCTCATGATACCATCTACATGTTTTGTTAAAGTACTACCAGACCATTTGTTGTTTTCTAAGTTTATCCTGTACAGACTAACTCAGCTGCCCCCTGAAACTTCTTACATCTTATATGTTAGTAAAACTAAATACAATGTGGCAGCCACCAGAGGGCAGAACAGCTTTAAAAATAATGGTTTTGACATCCTGTCAAGACTCACAAATATAGCACTTCTCATATGACAGCAAAATGTAATCCTAATTGAATGACAATCCAAAATATCAGAAATAAGATATTTTCAAAGCTTTTTGTTGGACAGATGATCAATTCATAATCATTGATTTTTAAGATCAGCAGGGATCAATTTGATAAAGATGATGGAGAATCCACCACATCCATTGATAAAATTAGCTTCACTGTTAAATATTTACACTTTATTTCCCTTTTGTATTTGTATAGCTTCACCTTCCAACCTTTGGCTTTTGTTATACATGTGTCCTAAACTATAAGAGCTAGGACCACCACATCTGGTATGCAGCTTCCTCTTATAACTTAAAGCAGAGCTTCTCAACATGCAGCCCGAGGCCCATTTGTTTGCAGCCCACGGTGCAGTTTGGGTTTACACAGGGCTCAACACGTGGCCCAAAGGTGGGATCCTTTGAACATGGCCTCGACTGGGAACATGCTTCACAACGGCGAAGTGTCTCCCATGTGGAGTGAGCACTGAAAGACGCAAGCAGACGGGCTGGCTGGAACAGACGGGTACAGGGTGTCGGATTTTCTAGCCTTGAGCGAGGAGGGGCTGGGAGTGCTGGGGCATTGTGGGAATGTTGGGCAGGTTAGCCCAAGTGCTGGCTGCTTAGCCTTGTGGGCAGAGCCTGAGAGGTACTGACTGGTTCACACTGGCCATGTTTGGGTCTGGTGCCACAGCTAAAGGCTTAAATCTTTGTATTCATGCCTGTCAGTGTGCAAGAAGCTATTTGCATATATTTGCATATTTATTTGCCTGTAGATGCAACCACACTTAAGTTGCAGCCTTCTGCATGTCCTGAGTATCCTTGTGGCTCCTGGGGCTTCCCAAGTTGAGTAGCCATGACTTAAAGGGTTATGGTTATGCAGAGTAGGAGGGGCTCAATCAGTGTGTACAGGGGACACACAAAATCATACAGAAGAGAGACAGAATCACTAGGCAGGTGAAAAAGTGTCCCCCCCAATCTGGGACTACCCCAGCCCCGAGCCTCTCACCCCCAGGCTTCCTTTTTGGAGGCCAGGGGGTCTGCAGTTCTCTCCCCTCCCCTGATTAATATGAGAACATTGCTGTTTCTCTTTATCAGGGAGCAATGGGAAAGTGCACAATTTGCTCCATTCCTCACTCTCTCTGGGGAGTGCAGGGGGCAGATGAACCTAGACTTGCCCCAGCCCGGGGATGTGCACCCTTCCCCTGGCTGCACTGGCTGGAGCTGCAGTGGCCACGGAGAGGTGCTTCTCACTGGGCTCCAAGCTGCTGCAGTGACAGAGGGCTGGGGTAGTTCTCTCTCCCTGGGGCAGTCTGCATACTGAGCCTCCATCCCCTACCCACCCCAGATCTGAGCAACGTTGGGTAAATCTTCTAGTTAATAAATATTTGTAAAACTCAACCCCCTCCCATTCAGTTTCTTTGTGCTATTTTCCAAAAGAGGGGGTAAAGTCCCAATTAACCTACAGGCTGTATCCATTTATCTGTCAAAGGCAGTCTCTCATTTCCTGAAAGTTCTTGTTTGCATATGCTGCATAATATTTTTTCATAATTATATGTAAAAATAAAATCTTGCTGGGTGGATTTATTGCTATTTATATACTTTCTGGACAATATTACAGATGGAGAAAGGGTGATCTGATGACATGCACTTTTCCCATGTAATATGGCAATGGTGGAACAATCTTCATGTGTGTATATAAAGAAAATAAAATAAACCCATACAGCCCTTTGGAAAGTTTCAAATAGTGTGCCAGAATTAGCTACGGTTTAACTATGGTAAGAAATAGAGCCCAAAAACGAGATTTTAATGTCAGTTATACCACTCGGATCCCAAATCAAGTGGTTTCAACTGAGTTGCTCTGGCTTTTTATCCATGTCACTGGAAGCAGAATCTCTGAGATATTTTCCATAACTTGGCTAGCAAACTTGACGCACTTGATTATAGATTTGCTCATATACAAATGCTATCAAATGTTAACAGAGAATGTTACATTAAATCATTTATGATTTTTATAATTAGATCATTAACCAGCCCAGTTTGGTTCATTTCTAACTTCAGAAGACTTTAACCGGGAGATTTCAGAAATCCTTCTGCAGAATGCACTGCTTAGTTTGTAAAAAGGCTGTTCAAAATGTACACATCAAACAATGACCAAATGTCAGCATTCATCTGATATCTCAGAGGCATGTGTTTTGACATTGTTGGAAGCAGAGTTGTCATGAAGAGGCCACGTAAGCAACAAAACTAAGTCCAATGTATTAATCATTTCAAAATCAGCATACATTATGTCCTGCATTTTGTGACATATGGGGATTTCTTGTTGTGGCTTTCTATATTGTACTGCAGTATTATCAAGGACTGACTAGAAAAGCAAATTTCTTAACACTTACCAATCCTTTCAAAGGGAAACACGCACACTTGTCTATTTTCCAAGTAATATGTAAAATGGGATTTTTTAAAGAGAAAAATATATATTTTGTAGGCTTTGTGTATGCAACTATGCTGTGACCAAGATGTGTACCTGAATTTAGACCCAATTCCATATTCAGGCATCTAAGAAGAAATGCTGGCTTTGGTGATGTCAGTAGGAGTTTTGCCATTAATTTCAGTGGTATTAGGATTTCTCCCATTGTGCCTGATTAAGACCCCAAATGAATGGACTTATTTTCAAAAATCTCACACACCTAAAAATCTCCCATTGTCTTAAAAAGGAGCCACAAAACTTGGAAAGAAGATTCAAGCACAGGTGTAGTTTGTCAAAACACTTATCTCTACATAACAGTCCAAAGACATGGTAAATTTGAACAATTTAACAGGGTAAGTAATTTGTTTCCGTATTCCAGGCTATATTTTTTTCAAACTGAGTTCTATGGTCTATTCTACACTAAAAAGTTGCACTGCTTTAACTATCCTCATGTAACTAAAGCAATGCCATTATAAAGGAGCTTTATGTGGATATAGCTTTACCTACACCGGAAGACAAATATACTAGTTTGTCACTTTTATCAGCATAATGACATCCACACAAGGGCTTGTAGCGATATAGCAATACCTCTAAAATAACCATGCTCCTAATGGCATGATTACACAGTGTAAGTCACTTTCCTGTGTAGATCAGGCATAAGCATGCTATAAGGGAAAGCGTGTGCAATGAACAGGGGTGGCCCGAGACTAGCTGCCAGAAACTGGCGCCCTAGGCGAACCATGCAATCGGTGCCCCCACTTCCAAGCCCCTCAATGATATTGCGCCACTATTTGGTGCCCCATTTAACTTGGTGCCCTAGGTGACTGCCTAGTTCGCCTATATGGACGGGCCACTCCTGGCAATGAACAGGACCTAATCATTACTTGGGCAAAAGTCCCACCTGATGTCAACAGAAGTTTGACTTTTAAAGATGGAACAATCAGCCATAGAATTATTTTCAGAAGGGAAACCAATGAGCCTAATGCAACAGCAAATAATTCTATGTGAGGTATTTTTCAGACGTATGTTAGTCCTCCAAAAAATATAATCAATGTGTCATTTTCAGAAGCTTCAGGGAGAGAACACCATGTTCGCAACTGCTCAGTGTGGCCTTGCATAGACCCTTGTATTTGGAAGCTACATACAAAGCTTCTAGCAGATCCTTTGAGCTGGTTCATACAAACCAGAGTCTTTGAAACTAAGCTGTTTGTAACAGTCAACCTTATTTTACTGATGCTAAGACCAAACTGTTATGGAATATAAATAGTTGTTCTTCTCTAATTGCTTTTAAGTTCTCACAAGTGTTAGCTGCAGTCTTATGAACTTCCCAAGGAAGTTCCAAAATTATGTAAGAAGAGGTCAGTTTCTTGAACACTTGCATCATAATTCCCTGACTTGCAGAAGAGTGTGGTCAGCTCCTAATATCCTACCACTCCTTCACTTCTAGGCATAATTCCAAATATTAATTCCAAATATTAACTGATGCATTTAGCCCACAGGTAGTACAGCTAATCCAGGTTCTCTCAACTCTTCTATCCTCCTCTTCCCAGGTTTCAATCTTCAGTTCTTTGTCCCTACCCATTCCCATTGCAACTGGCTGTTGCCCAGTGGGTGCCAACTATTCTGAAAATACAAAAGGGGAACTTACATACCAGACCACACCCACAAACCCACTTGCTTATTTTGGTATGCAATTGGTTTTTACTTTCAAATGCCTCATTTTGACATAAAACAGCCTGTTTTTAAAAATAAAACCATTTATTTGTATACCCAAGGAAAACTTGTGGTAAGAGTCACAAAGGAATAAAGAATTAGGCTCACAGAATACACAGGAGGTTATACAGTTGACACATAGAAATAAGTGTGCAGAATATACATGAAATTGTGCAGACTAATAATACCAACAGGAAGCAACAATAGGACATTAACATAAGGCTGGCGACAGATGTTGTCAGGCCCTGGACTCTGTGTGTGTGTGTGCGCACGTGTATGCGGGGAGGGGCTCTCCTGTGGCCCCCGGGGAGGAATGTTGGGCAGAAGGGGCAGGCTGTTCAGTGCCTTCTGATTTGTTCAAAGGCCTGTAAATGAAGCAGTTGTAAGAGAGGGAAAGCCTTGCAAACTTACCCTGCTGAGCAATCACATTGAATTACTGGATCAAAGTCAACAGACGGGCATTACATCAAGGCTCTGCCATTTCACAAGAATACAGCAAAATTCACACAAGAGGGATATTCATACTTTAGGCGATTTCCTGACCCAAGTCACTGCCTCAAAGTACTGCATTCAATTCTGGTTCACTTTTATTAGCAGTTCAACTATGGCACTGCATAAGGCACAGATAGACATCAATGCTAAGGAACTTGGCAAAGGATCACAGGAGGGATCTAAGGTATCTGAGTAATTCTATTGTGAAATGAAGAATTTAAGTGAAAATTAGTAAGAATTTAAATTATAAGTTCTGACTGGATGAAGAGGAAACTGGATCAGGTTCTCAACTATAGCTCTGTCTTCTCTTTTATGGAGAAGCATATCTGCCAAAGAAGAGTATGCTTTGTGTTGGTTTGTGACGAATGAAGAAAAGGAAAGGGTGGTCAGCATTAAAATCCTCTTCCATAAGCATGCAGAAATTAGCAATGGCAGCAGTGGCAGCTGCAGCTTCTGTACCTTCTTCATTCACGTCTATGAAAGACTTGTGTACAATTTGGGAGAGAAAGAGGTTTCGTGCACCTGACATTCCAGACAAGTCAGCCTTGCCACAGTCAAATATATCCTGGAGGCCAAGACCAGTTAACGCTGATTTAAGGTCATAGCTGTCTTCCAGCTTAAATTTAGGCAGATGCACATGAGTATCAATGGGGTGCATATTTTGTGGTTGTGTCCATTCCTGAAGCTTTTCTAAGGTGAGCTGCTTCTCTAGCTGGAATTATAAGCACAGAGATCATTAAATTGTGAAGTAACATTCTGACATACCACCAATGTAAAAGTATTTCTCTTCCAAAAACATTTAAAATTCAGTATTGAAAACACTGTCTATAATGGGATACAAAGTAAAGTGAATACAGATATAAAAGGTAAGACTCCAATCTTCCCTACCTCTATACAAATCCACATTTAATAATTATATTAAATCCCATGAAGTTGTTGCAAATTTACATCCCAGTAACCAACTTCAGAATCTGATCCAAAGTATCCAATTTTAAATCACAGATTTTTGCTTTTTGTTGCTCTGTAGAAAGGACTTATAGAAATCTGTACTAGTAACTTAAAAAAAAAAAGTCCTATCCCTTCATCTAACTTCTGGGAACTGTTAAGTCACTAAAACCTGATAATGAAAATAATTAACAATCACTGAAGAGACATCTACACAGCAGTGCTTAACTCAAAATAAGCTACGCAGCTTGAGCTATGCTAATTGCGTAGCTTAAGTCGAAATAGCTTATTTTGAATCTGGTTATGTCTACACAGCAGTTATTTTGAAATAGAGCACTCTTCCTCCGATTTCCACTAATCCTCATAAAATGAGGGTTACAGGAGTCAGAGTAAGAAGTCCTCCAGCTGGACATTATTTTGAAATTATGTTGAAATAACTGCTTGTGTGTAGATGCACACTTTGTTATTTTGAAATAATACCCTCTTTGACCCTTCAGTAATGATGATCAGCTTCACCATTTGAAAGCACATATAAGACGACTTCCAAAGTAGCTAAAAGAAAAACTCCCATCATTTAAAAAGAATCCAGTTTATTGTATGTAAACTATTTTTTATTTCACTTTGTCAACCACTCCAGGCAAACCACCTATGTCACCAGAAGGGAGAGGATTAGCAGAGCATCTACTACACTCACCCAACTTGAGAAGATCCCCCCTACTTTGAACTAACCCTATTGTGGGTAGTTACTCAGTCTCCACAGCCAGATTCCTCCAACAAGCATGGCACAAAGCAGATGCAGTGTCCCATAGAAACCATACTATTTGGTCAGTAAAACCCCTCTACACTTTGAAAATAAAGAATAATAATGATTAAGCAATTGAGGACTATCAGAGGATGGTGATAACTGGAAACAGCAGGATTTTCCCCTTATTAATTCTTATTCTTTACTGTTCTATTGGTAGGATGAACAGGTGAAGGCATAATGTTGAAGCCTACAATTTGTGGCCCTCAAGGGGTAAAAGGCAGACTAAAACCAAGGTTTTGTATTACATGAAAACTGAAATTAAACTGAAGGAGAAATTGAGACTGGTTTGTATAAATCACCTTCTGGAGCCCAGTGGAGTCATCATTAATGTCATCGGGTAACAAGATGATCATGCTAAGATCTTTTCCATCATAAGGAAGCTCTAACATGCGGCATTTCAGCTCTGAGATATACCCAAAAGGGAATTTTTCTTTCTGATACATCATTTGCACAGGCTTTTTTTCTTTCTTGATGGTTTATAAAAAAATACAGAAAAAAAAATTAAATTAACATTTTTCATAAACTGAGATAACACTGACAAGTTAAAAATCAGATTTCCTTACCTATGTTAATTAACAATATCTTAGATCAAAAACTGACTTAAAAACTAAATTGCTTTTCACTCTATGATTTACTCCCTCTGCTCCCCTTAGTTGTCTTAGGCAATGAAAGCGCATTCAGGTCAGATTCACTAATGCTTGATTAATTAACAGTTCTTTGATTATGTAGTGCTATATAAATGCTAAGTACTATTATTTTCAGTTTTGCTTTTGATTTCTCTTACCTAACATAATGCTTACTTCTTTGATTGCAGAAATTAACCTAGATTCTTCATTCAATTGTAGCTCCTCTAAGCTCCTCCAATAGCAAGAGGGGCCACAAACTGTACTGATGGCCTTTGTAATAGCTATCTCTAGGTACTGTAGAACTCTAGATTTGCTCTGCATGGTCTATGGGTGCCAACCCTCCATGACTCTTGTGGAATGTCCAGGAATTAATCCTTAATTAAAGATTATGTCATGCGCTGACACCTTCAGGAATATGTCCAACCAAAATTAGCAACCCTAGTATGGTTCCTCCCATGGTTACAGGCACAAGAGGCACAGCCTTGTGCAAAGTAAATGGTGATTCAGCCATGCTCAGTTAGCATAACTGCTTCCTGGGAGACATTAAAAGTACAACATAAAGCTCTAAATTGTGTTTGGGGAAAACAGGTCTCTCTCCAGAGATGGTGTATGTGAGGGGCACATATAGCTTAATACCACATTTTCCTACACTCTCCCATTCCTAAAGAAAATGGAGGAGCAATGAAACACAGAGTCTAGGCCATTGCAGGGAAATCATTTATATCCAAACAAAAACTGTTTGAATAAAATTTAAAAGAAAACAAGCCATGAAAATATTTCTATTCACATTTAGTTTGTAATTTTTAAAAATTTTATAAAAACTTTAATTATAGGCCTAAATTCCCCACCAGCTTCCATTTATAGATATTTCACTACAAGCAAAAAAGATAACAGCACATTATCACATTACCTTATTTAATCGAAATTGCATTTCTTTCGTGTTTGTTTCCTTAAATTTCTCAGCCCAACTTCCCTTGAAATAAATAGCATTCACCAACACTAGTTTGGTCATACTATTCACTGAGCTCTCAGACAACAGTTTGGGGATTTTACCTTCAAAGTAATAAAAAGTCATTACAACATTATTTTACATTTTTAAAAAATCCACTGTCTTAATTCAAGAAAAGACTTCTGATTTTCCCCCCAAAACAAATACAGTATATTTAAGCACCCATCTCCGTTGTATTATATTACATTATGCTGCGTTCCTCAGCAACATTCCATATATAATAAGTTCACAAAAGTGTAAATCCTTACAGCCTAAATTTTCAGAAATGCATCATTTGTGCGTGCTCAATGGGGCCTGATTTTCAAAAAGTGTTAAAGCATATGCCATCTGGCAATATGGCTTCTTTAATGTACTTACAGTAGGGCACCCAAAATTTAGATAAATGCAAGTTCTACCTTTCTAGTCCAGCACCCTCAGGACCTGACTCGTGCTGAGCCCAAGAATTTGCCTAATGACAGGAGGTCAATATTGTCTAGTAGTGTTGCCAACACTTCCACTGCTTGCTGGGCTCTTAGAAGACATTTACAGGTAAGTTAGAGCTAAATAGCAGTACAGAACACTGAGTTGAGATTGATGGCTGCCTGTAAATAAATGTTATGGGACTGCGGAAAACTTGGCCACACCCATGATAAGTGGACATCCAGATAACTAAAATCAAGATGTTGCTGCATCAAAGAGCATCAGACTAGACAAGTTGAACCTGTACATGATTTAAGAATCTACGACCAAGATTTTCAAAATTAAATGTCTAAATTTAGGCTCCTAAATCCATATTTAGACACCTATTTTGGCAATTGTTGGCCTTAATGTTTGAAAATGTGAATATCTTTTGAGCTATCTAGCTGCCATAAACACCATGCTTATGCATTTTCTGATTTTACTAGCTATGCTACTGGCTGGTAAAACGAGATGGAACAATTTGAATGGCAGCAGAAAAGGAGGACATATCCCTATTGATTGGCAATAAAAAGATGCCATTTAGTTAACTAATCAAAATCTCTTACCTTCAGTTTGCTCCCCTACCCATTGGTTAATTTGTTTCCTTGCTTCATCTGAAGCATGCAGAAAATCAACTGTAGCCAAATCAGCTCGATATAATTTCTGAGTCTTTGTCAAGAAGTCCTAGAATACATAGTCAGAAGGAAAAATTTTCATTGCACATATCTTTATAGTGATGCTTGAAAGGACTAGATTTTTTTCAGTATATGTTGGTAAACATCTATTTCATCATACACATATATAAACAAACTGATAAAGACATTTCCATCAATAATAACTGCAATTTACAGATAAGCAAAGTATGAAAAATGCTACCTGCTAGAGTGTGATTTAAGGATCTTTGGTTTGTATATTTTGACATATGACGGTGACAATTTGTATTTTAACTGTTAGGTAGCTTAACTTTTTAAACTGCTACTTTAATTAAATCACTACTGTCTGACCTATTCATTTTTAGACACATGTCCCCCCCAATAATTTCCCTGAATTGTGAACATTTAACCTGATACATACAGGCAAAAACTACTATCTGCCAAAATTTTCAAAAAATAAAAATAGAATTCTGCCAAGCCTATTGGGAGCCTTGTAAAGCAACCCTAACTTAGATTATGTAGCTGACCTATCTCAAGGCTTGGGTGAACTGACTGACAGAGACAGGTGAACAAGACTAATATGTCAATGCTCCCATCATGCATGAATATGAACTGATTTCTTATTACTGATGTTTCAGTGTTAGACTTTTTAAACAGGGTGAAGTTCACTCCCTAGCAACAGGCCCACACAAGCCTATACAGGACTGAACCCTGACTGAGAGTGTAAGTGGGACATAAGTGGCCTTCAGTCCTCATATAGGCTCTCTGCATAGGGGTGAATTTCACTGGTGGAAGATATGTTGGTTTTAAAGTACCACTGATCTAGCTAGTGGGTGGGATTTTCAAAGATACTTGTGGGGTAGCAGCCCAAACCACACTGAAAATCACCTAACTTCCATTTGTACCCTTAAAATTCCATCCCTGTATTTACAGATTTATTAGTTTGATAGCCAGAAGCATAGAAGGATATCAGACTGCTACTTCCCAAAACAGGGTGCTACATTTGTAGCCAAAAATGTTCGTCTTGTACAGGGATGGGCAATAAAACAGTGGTGGGCCACCAGGTTTATTTATTTGTGCCTTCACAGGTGTAGGTGTTTGCAGCTCCCGTTGGCCAGGAATGGCGATCCATGGCCAACGGAAGCTGTGATTCTCTGTACCTGTGGAGGCACAGGTAAATAACGGCAGTGTGAAAACCTGCCAGGGACTAACCCTGGCATATCGGATACAGGGCACGGGCTGGTATTTGCCCAGCCCTAGTCTTGTGGGTTGTTCAACTGACCTCACAGTTTGTACCTCATAATATACAAAGTATTAAGTTAGTCTGCTTGGAATCATGGCAGTTATGTTGGTATGATTTAATTCCAAATTGTATTAAGATAAATTGTATTCCAGTGGGAGTTTTGCTACTGACTTCAAGAGGGGCAGGACCAAAAATGACAGGGACAGGACCCTAACAGAAATGGGAAGTAACTGATGAGTGATCTTCGAAAAATTCTACAGAAATTCCGTCACATGAGCTTCTGAATGAACTTACCTCTAAAAAACTGTAGGTCTTCTCTCCATAAAGCCGATTGGCAAGCTTCAACAGATAGGGAGCTCCACTTCTGTTTATGTCAGAGGTCAGGGTCTGAAATCTTGAATGAAGCTCTTCCACAACATCAAAATGAAGGGTCTGGATAAAAAGAAATTATCTGGCCATCACTGATATAGTGTAAAATGCATATCAATTAATACAGAATATTTGGGAGTAATGGAGAAAAAACCAAACAATGTTTGCTTTCTGATTTCAAACTACTGAAAACTTCAGCTAGTGCAAAATCTAGTGATTTAGAGGCAACTCAAATGTATCACCTGCCCTCAATCACTTAGTTGAACTGTCTACTGTATCTGGGCACAATTCAAACTGTTTATTTTCATTTATAAATGGGTTGGCAGCTCTCCTCCTATGTGCCATCCAGCCACAGAGATCTGTTGGGACACTAATGATAGTCCCCAGATATTAAATCTGCATGTAAGATGATCCAATAAAGGGATGGTCAGTTCTCAAATTCACTTCTCCTTTTAGTTTTGCTCCCTTGGAGCACACTGCAAGCCCTATCTGTTCTCTCAGACCTCATTTGAACATGTTAGGAAGGTGAGCGTGTGCTGATGTAGTGTGATTTTCTTTTATTTTTAATAGATTATGTTAATATAAATGCTGCCACATAGTACTGATGGCTGATAATTAAAAACATTAAATATATCACTGTAATTTCTCTTTTAAGGACATACTTCCTCTCAGAGGGTATGTCTACACTACAGCACTAATTCGAACTAACTTAGAACTAAAAACTAGTTTGAATTAGCGTTTTGCTAATTCGAACTAGCATGTCCACATTAAGTGGACCCTGAACCGGGCTTAAGGATGGCAGTGCTGGCAGGGCATCAGAGGAGGACTTAGAGCGTGGAAATGCTGCCTCAGGCTAGCCGAGGGCTGCGCTTAAAGGGTCCCGACCCCCACCCCGGACAGACAGTTCTCGGGGTGCCCCGCTTGAAAACCAGTCCTGGCTTGGAGTGCCCTGAGTGCCCACACTGGGCACATCACACCACTCGGCCATCAGCCCGGCTGCACTTGCCGCAGGCTGCCATCTGGGGAGAGGGGTCAATTGGGGGGCTGCAAGAGAACTTCCACCCCCAGAAGCCCGCAGAGCCAGCCCAGTCCTCCCCATCGGGGGCTCGTACCCCATTCCTCCCTCACCTCCTTCCACTTACCCTTCCCTAGCCCCTTTTCTTGATGTACAAAATAAAGGACAATTGTGTTCAAAAATGGAATCTGTCTTTATTGAACAAAACGGGGGGAGACTGGGAAAAGGAGGTGGGAGAGGGGAAGAGAGAGGCTGGGAGAGGGGAGGGCAACTACAATGATCAGGGGTTGGGAACAGGTCCCATATGAAGAGAGGCTAAAGAGACTGGGACTTCTCAGCTTAGAAAAGAGGAGATGGAGAGGGGATATGATAGAGGTCTCTAAAAGCAGGAGTTGGGTGGAGAGGGTGCATACAGAAAAGTTCTTCCTTAGTTCCCATAAAGAAGGACTAGAGGACACCAAAGGAAAGGAATGGGTAGCAGGCTTCAAAGTAGTAACAGAAAGTTGTTCTTCACAAAGCAAAGAGTCAACCCGTGGAACTCCTTGCTGCAGGATGCTGTGAAGGCTAGAATTAGAACAGAGTTTAAAGGGAAGTGAGATCAAGTCATGGAGGTTGGGTCCATGGAGTGGTATTAGCCAGGGGGTAGGAGTGGTGTCCCTGCCCAAGGTTTGTGGAAGGCTGGAGAGGGATGGCACGAGACAAATGGCTTGGTCACTGTCTTCGGTCCATCCCCTCCAGGGTCCCTAGGGTTGGCCGCTGTCGGCAGACAGGCTACTGGGCTAGATGGACCTTTGGTCTGACCCAGGACGGCCATTTTAAGCTCAGGGCTCAGGGTCGGGGGTCTCAGTGGACCCCCTTGATTTTCATGCACACCTGCTCCTGGGTGGCCAGGCTGGCAGCTCTCCTGCCCAAGCCGGCCACTTTCCTGTGCCTAGTGCGGAGATCGTGGACAAGGTCCACGATGTCCGCACTAGCCCAGGCGGGTGCCCACCTCTTGCGGTCCCGGGCAAGCTCCCGGGAGCCGCCAGCCTGGTCCCGGGAAGAGGGGGAGTGCTGGGGGGCATCGGGTGGCTGGCTCGATCCGTGCCAGGTGCAGGGTCTGCTGGCTGGGTGCTGGCAGGCTTGCACCAGGCATGGGCACCGTAGCCAGCCCGTGCCCCTTTAAGGGGTCCAGGGCTGGGAGGGGGGCATAGAGTTTCCCTGGTGTTGGCCAGAGTGGCCACCAGGGAAACCTGGGGAGGGCTAGCCTCCCACTAGTTCGAATTAAGGGTCTACACAGCCCTTAATTCGAACTAGCTAGTTCGAACTAGGCTTAATCCTCGTAAAATGAGGTTTACCTAGTTCGAACTAAGCGCTCCGCTAGTTCGAATTAAATTTGAACTAGCGGAGCGCTAGTGTAGCGCCTATTAAAGTTAGTTCGAACTAACGTCCGTTAGTTCGAACTAACTTTGTAGTGTAGACATACCCTGAGTGATTCTCAGAGACAAGTTACCCAGCAAATAACATATAGATCTCTCCATAATGTACCTGGACTCTAGCTGGGCTGGTGAAAGTGAAACAAGGACCTTCAATACACAGATAAATATTCTGGATAAAGCTAAATCAAACCCAAGTCCACAACTAAGACACAGTCTAATGACCTTATCCAAAGCTCACTGAACACTATGGAAAGATTCCTATTGACTTCAATGGGCTTTGTATCAGGTCTAGGTGTCCTGTGGAGTTTCAAACTGTTTTGTATAAGTAAAAAAATGCAATATTCAGACACTATGAAAGGGGTTCATAGACCACAGAAATAAAAATCCTTACACATGTAATTTAAAATTTTTTGGTAGCTATAATCTTTTTCTCAAGATTCTCTGCTCCCAATGATGGCTGTAATTTATTTTCACAAATATTACAAACTACTTTAAATTAG
The DNA here is from genome assembly GCF_052426305.1 of Pelodiscus sinensis. NCBI lineage: Eukaryota > Metazoa > Chordata > Testudines > Trionychidae > Pelodiscus > Pelodiscus sinensis. The sequence goes on from NC_143053.1 coordinate 119,932,292, forward strand.
AACATAAGCGTATTACAGATTAGCATGCTGAAACTTCTCTGGGATTTTTAAATCCTTTTCATGCTATTTCAGCTCTCAATAGATTCAACCTGGGTTGGGCTGTTAGTTTAATGTATATGTTGGAATGGGCGTTGGACAGTTTCTGTACAAAGTTCAGGTGTGACATGTGGTGATGAAATAGTTTTATTGTTCTAATGGATAACTCAGTACTGCCTAACACCATAAAAGAACCCCTCCTAAAGCCAAGAATATAAAGGAGACGATATTCTTAAACAAATATATTGTGACCCCCAGCACAGTGAATTCAAACACGCCCTTTTACAACTTGCATATGACAAGCTGCAATAAAACAGAAAACCAAGAATAGCTGAATTCCTTTTAAGCAATAAATTTCCCAGCTCTAAAACCAGAATTTAATATACAGGAAAACTTCACTGCACTAGTTAATGCAATTTGCACCTTCTTTACAGGCTGAATTTGATAAAGACTGAACACAGAATTCTGTTCTTCAACTTGCTTACATTGAACAGAATTAACACCTCCTGAGTACTCCCATTGATTTCACTAGCATTGGCGCCAGCCACAGTAATAAAACAAAATTGTGTGTGTTAAACATTTTGTCATTAAAAATGTGATTAATGTAAAGTTATGTGGAAGTACCTGATTAAAGTCCACTGAACTCAATGGAAGTCTTTCCATTGATTTCTATGGGCTCTGGATCACAGCCATAAGATGCAAAATACAGGCAGTCCCCGGGTTACATACAAGATAGGGACTGTAGGTTTGTTCTTAAGTTGAATCTGTATGTAAGTCGGAACTGGCGTCCAGATTCAGCCGCTGCTGAAACTGATCAGTTTCAACAGCGGCTGAATCTGGACGCCAGTTCTGACTTACATACAGATTCAACTTAAGAACCCCAGGCATCCCTAAGTCAGCTGCTGCTGAAACTGATCAGCGGCTGATTCCAGGAAGCCCGGGGTAGGGGCTTCCTGTAGTCAGCCACTGGTCAGTTTCAGCAGCGGCTGACTTGGGGACGCCTGGGGCAGAGCAGCTGGGGTGCTGCCGGGTTGGTCCAGTAGCGCCAAGGAGCGGTGCTGCGGGACCAACCGGCAGCGCCCCACCTGCTCTACCACAGGCCCGGGGCTTTGTTCCACGTCTCCCTTGTCTGCTGGGGGGGGGGGCCCACTAGCTGCGCCCCCCTTCCAGCAGACCAGGGACACGGCGAGCAAAGCCGCAGCGGCGGCGGGGTGCCGCGCCTCTGAGGCTTTGCTCTGGCAAAGCCTCAGAGGCGCAGGACCCCTCCGCCTCCCGGCTTTGCTCCAAGTGTCCCTGGTCTGCTGGAGACGGTCCCCAGCAGACCAGAGGCACCGGGAGTCCCGCGCCTCTGAGGCTTTGCCACAGCAAAGCCTCAGAGGCACAGGACCCCTCCGCCTCCCCGGAGGGACCCCTCCGCCTCCCCGGCTTTGCTCCAGGTGTCCCTGGTCTGTTGGAGACGGTCCCCAGCAGACCAGGGGCACCCGGAGCAGCTTTTCTCGCCCCGAAGGTCGAGGTGGTGGGACCGCTGCGCTCTGGGCGATCCCGCTGCCTGCGAGCTCCGGGGCGAGAAAGCCCCGTTCGTACGTGCGGATCCGACATAAGTCGGATCCGCGTAACTCGGGGACTGCCTGTATAGTGAAACACAAAAGACAATATGTGTTTAAAGTTCAGCATGTGCTTAAGGCCCTCAAGACTTAAGCACCTTAATGGTGTACTGAAATGCTTTCCCATCAGGTCCTTATATAGAACACTGGACACCTATTTTTGAAAATACTAATTTGCAGATGTGCTGAATATTACTATTGTGGCTGATCTCATTCCAATCATCTTTGATATGAGATTGATAATGCTGACTCTGAATGAGAAAGTGGATGAGATAATATCTGTCATTGGATCAACTTCTGTTGGTGAGACCAGCTTTCAAGATACACAGTGCTCTTCAGGTCTGGAAAAAGAACTCAGGCCACGTCTACACTAACAGATGTGAAGCACTAGTAGTTATAGCACTGCTCACAGAGCGCTGCAGGGAAACCGCTATTGTGTGTACACATTGTGCTCCTTGTGATGGTGGACACATCCACACGAGCAGCTCTTGCACCGGCACAGAGAGCAGTGTATTGTGTTAGCTGGTCGATTGTGCAACTAGCCACAGGCTTCTCATTGAGGTGATTTACCTAGAACACAGCAACTGAAGAGTTAGTGTGTGCTAAATGCCTTGCCAATGTGGACTAGGGATGTTAAGGACTAGTCGACTCTCCGATAAGCAAATGTTTATCAGATAGTCGACAGGATAGTTGAATAGTCATTTCCTCCCCCCTTGCTGCCTCTATCAGATAGAGACAACAAGGTATGGGAGGAAAGAGGGGCACTTCAAAGTAGCAGCACTGCATGGATCCCAGGATCAGCTGTGCGGTGCTGCCCCTTTGAAATGCCACTGCGGTGTTTCAAAGGGGCAGTGCCACATGGAGCCCAGGCTCCATGCTGTGCTGCTGCTTTGAAACGCTGTGGCAGTGTTTCAAAGGGGCAGCGCCTCACGTAGCCCAGGATCAGCTGTGTGGCGCTGCCCCTTTGAAACGCCACCTCAGCGGCATTTCAAAAGGGCAGTGCCACCTTATTGATTAATCAAATAGTCGATGCAAAAATGCATCGACTATTCAATTAGTGAATTACACGATACTTAACATCCTTAGTGTACACACCTCAGGTGTTACAGCACTGAGTGCAGTAACTTCCTCAGTGTAGACTCAGCCTCAGCATGTCACAGCTAAACACAAGGTAGTTCACATTAGGGATGTGATGGGTTAGCAGGTTAACCAGGTAATGCTTACTGGTTAAGGTTAATCAGTGGCGGATGGAGCTTTAATTGATTAACTGGTTAAACATAATGTTTAAGTGACTGACTAGTTAAATGAGATTTTACATCTCTAGTTCACATATATTCTAGCTAAGGAACCATTCAGATCAAGTGGCCCATTAACAACGCTGAAATCACAGGACAAAAAGAGGGGTTAGTGGATTACAGACTGTGGTAATAAATCATAAATCCAATGTCTTATTAAGAAGACCATGATTTTTGGTGTCTGACAAAGTTATGAATTTAAGTTCCCATCCCAGCTTGATCTTTGGAAGGTGTTATGTAGGTTTTCTTTGAGGACAAGGTCAGGATTTATGGTTTATTATTACAACAATCTAATCCACCAATCTCCCTCCCTTTCTTTAGTTTTATGATTGCTCTGTACGTCTTTGAAATATGTATTAATTATTTATGTTAAACAATTTGTTGCTGTTTATATGTAACTGTCACACTCTCTACGTCTACACTGTAGCCTTCTTCCACAAAAGCTTAGACAAGCTTAGACAAATGAAGCACGGAGTGAAATAGTGTCGCACTTCATTTGCAATAATTAATTAGCAGCTGCTTTTGCGCAAGAGGGTTTTGCGCAAAAAGGAGCTGTGTAGACGGCTTCTTTTTGCGCAAACCCCTCTCTGGTGCAAGAGCTGTACTTTCTGTAAAAATGAGGAAGAACATCTCTTGCGCAAGAGGGGGTTTTTGTGCAAAAAGGAGTCGTCTACACAGCTCCTTTTTGCTCTAAAGCCTCTTGCACAAAAGCAGCTGCTAATTAATTATGCAAATGAAGCATGGTGATATTCCACTCCGCGCTTCATGTGCGTAAACTTTTGCGGAAGAAGGCTACAGTGTAGATGTAGCCTCAGAAACTTTCCAAGACCTGACAAAAAGCTCTGTGCAATTTGAAAACTTGTCTCTTGCACCAATACAAGTTGGCCCAATAAAATATATGACCTCACCTATCTTGTCTTTCTAATATCCTGGGACTAACATGGCTACAACACTGCAAATAACATTAACCATGACTGTATTGAAATAAGATTTCAATCTTATTTACTGTATGTGTCTGGTAGGAGATGATATTTATGCCATTTTACAAAATTCATGACCTCATGCCAAGACATTGTCACTATGCATTATCATAGTTATGGCACTTTACCTTTAAGGAAGGGGAGGTGGGCTTTTAACATGCCAGCAGCAGTCTATATAACGTTATTAAGTATGCATTACAAAATCACAGATCTCTTTGCCAGGGCTGCAAAGAGGTTATTAGAGGGTTGGGGCAAAATCTGAAACAGAGGCTCTCCTCTCTTCCAGATACCACTGAGAAGAAAGGGGTGGAAACTGTACCCACCCTGCACTCACCTCATGGCAATGACTCCTGTCCTGTAGGACTGGGCCTTGTGCCTCTCAATGTGGGACCTGGCTGGCACACCAGGTTGCAACACCGCTCACTTTGTGGGGCCATTCAAACTGGGTGCCTGGGGCATCCAAAGGCGTGAAAACAAAGTACAGGCAGTCCCAGGGTTACGTACAAGATAGGGACTGTAGGTTTGTTCTTAAGTTGAATCTGTATGTAAGTCGGAACTGGCGTCCAGATTCAGCCACTGCTGAAACTGATCGCCAGTTCTGACTTACATACAGATTCAACTTAAGAACCCCAAGCATCCCCAAGTCAGCTGCTGCTGAAACTGATCAGCGGCTGATTCCAGGAAGCCCGGGGCAGAGCAACTCTGCCTCGGGCTTCCTGTAGTCAGCGCTGGTCAGTTTCAGCAGCGGCTGACTTGGGGACGCCTGGGGCAGAGCAGCTGGGGTGCTGCTGGGTTGGTCCAGTAGTGCCCAGAGCGGCGCTGCGGGACCAACTGGCAGCGCCCCAGCTGCTCTGGCCCAGAGTCCACAACAAAAGCCTGGTCTGCTGGGGGGGGCACACTAGCTGCGCCCTCCCCCCCCACAGCAAACCAGGGACACGGGGAGCAAAGCCGCAGCGGTAGCGGGGTGCCGCGCTCTGAGGCTCTGGCAAAGCCTCAGAGGCGCGGGACCCCGCCACCGCTGCGGCTTTGCTCCTGGTGCTCCTGGTCTGCTGGGGACTGTCTCCAGCAGACCAGGGGCACCGGGAGCAAAGCCGCAGCCGCGGCGGGTTCCCACGCTTCTGAGGCTTTGCTCTGGCAAAGCCTCAGAGGCGCGGGACCGCGCCGCGGCTGCGGCTTTGCTCCCGGTGTCTCTGGTCTGCTGGAGACAGTCCCCAGCAGACCAGGGACACCGGGAGTAGCTTTTCTCGCCCCAGAGGTCGAGGTGGTGGGACCGCTGCCTGCGAGCTCCGGGGCAAGAAAGCCCCGTTCATAAGTGCGGATCCGACATAAGTCGGATCCGCGTAAGTCGGGGACTGCCTGTAAAATTAATTTTTTCAAGGTTTTTATCAAATTGATTAGTGACTGAATTAAGTGAGAAACAGAATATGAAGGTTCAATGAATTCTAATATTTTTTCTTTTAAAACTTTTATTTCCCTATAACGTTCAAAATTAAAAGAAGACAGAAATTTTCTGCTGACCTTCAACAGCTGTGTCTCTGTGTTACCTCTTGCCCCTAAGACGACCATGGCCACGGCAGCAGAAATACTGAGTGGAGAGAAGAAGATATTTCCTGTTGGGTTGGTTTCATTCAACTTTCTAAACAGCTCAAGAGCAAACTGCGTGTTTGCATTACTCAGTTTCTCCATGGTTACAAGCTGAAAAATACAACAAATGCAATCAAGGCTTCCAGTAGTTATTTTCCAAAAGCTAAATGTCCTGTGTTACACAGAACAAAGATGAAACTAACAAAAGAGCATTTGTACCACAGGGAAGTCAGAAACAATAACTCCAGTTTACTTCCCTCAGACATTAAGAAATTCACATAAATAGATACAGCAGCAAGTAGATTGTCTACCACAAATCCTCTGGTCACATGAAACTTACAGATGTTACATAATAAACCTCACTAGCCTCTTACCTCTTTGGAACAAATGAAGTTTAAGGGGCTTCCAGGAATTGACACTAAAACCCTCTTATTCTAAATTCATAAACCTCATATAGTCTAACCAACTGATGAGTAACCTCCTACTTGTTTTCCCACTAATGCATTTGTTAATTGCAACAGTTAAGGCCGTCCATTATAGTAGCTGCGATATCTCCATCTCATCTGAGATCTGTTTCTACCCAGCAGACCATAAAGGTTCCAGTCCTCCAAAGACTTGCTTATCTGTTTAACTTTGTGCTCTGTGTGAACTCATTGGGACTACTAACTATGGATCAAGTTTAGCATATGCCAAATCTTTGCAAGATTAGTACTCAAGAATGAAACTAAATGTGTAGGAGACCTGAAGTTTTGAAATCAAAACAGAAATACTGAGCATGGGGCCTGCTGCTGCACATAATCTCCCCTCCCCCACCTCCCAAACTGTTATAACGCTACAGTACTATGGTAGTTCTAGCTGAACTCTAAAATGCAGATTATGCCCTTTAACTGACAGCAAGGAAGCATTCAGGTTTCCAAAAGGACTGACTCTCTTATAACTTTTGCAATTCTGCTTTGTCTAATTCTCTACTAAACAAGAATTTAAAGCAGGTATTTCTACTATTTTCCCAAAACTGCAGGCATCTGCCTGAGTTTTTAATTAATTTCCCACCTCTAGCTCCTTCTCTCCACTGACATCAAGATATAGTAAAGCTGATTAAAAATGGGAAATGTAGGCAAATATGGTAACATTGATTCTCTTCAGACACAGATGAAAAACAAACCTCCACCTAAGGCGTGAGGGTTTCTCAAAAATCAAAAAGGGGGAGTGATGCCAAAAAGTTTGGGAACCACAGCTGTAGAGTTTGCAGGGCAGGCTCTAGTGGGAAGCCGTTTCATCTCCCTGGCGGGAGAGGCTCAACCGATGCTGCGGGTGGGCCCCTCTCTCCTGCACCGCTGCCTCTGTGTCCCCTCTAGGCACGCGGGCAGGGAAGCAGACTAGGCCGAAGGGCTCAGGAGCAGCCCTCGCTGCACATTTCTCATACGCGGAGAGGGGCAGACTGCGGGCTCCGCGCTCCATGGCGCAGGGTCCTCCCTGTAGCCCGTTTGTAGGAGCCAATGAGCGGGCAGCGCGGCTCCCCCTCCCCTATTCTAGGACGGGGACAAGCTGGTCTCTTACCCTCCTGCCGCCGGCTGGGGAGTCCTGGGCTGCAGGCTCTAGCGGAGACACAAGAACCGGGGACTCGGCCCGGGGCGGGGAGAGTGCGCGCGGGCTGGGCTGGGCTAAGCCTGGGGGAGGGAAATGCACAGGCCCAGGGTGCGGCTGCTCCGGGGAGCGGAGTGACTGCGCAGGGAGAGCGGGCGGCAGCCTTTGCAGGTGGGGCAGGAGGCGCACGTGAACCCACAGACACCAGCTTCGGGAGGCAATAGCTGCACAGCAGCACCGCTGCTTTTTGTTAGTGCTGAGGTTGCTGCGCTAGGCCTAAGTAGGTGAATTCCCAGGGTTGCTAAGGCCTGCGTGAGGAGTTCAGTGGTTGGGGGTAGGCAGCAAGCTTTCACCTCACGAGGTGGGAGAGAAAAGGGTGAGGCAGAAAAGAAAATGAGGCTCTGAAGAGAAAAGGTAATGAAAGAAAATAGAAGAGACAGACAATCTAGACCTCAGAAAGCTCATAAAGAGGAAGAGGAGAAGAGAGACTGTGTGCAAGGAAGAGGGGTGGAACTGTCCTGGAAATGGGGTGATACATATAATTGATATTAATAGAGAAGTAGACTTGTGTTTTCCCATCCTGCCTGTTCTTGCAGTGTGCTTCAGTTTTCCATTTGTGAAAAAGGAAAAGGGCTGCCCGAAAATTGGTAGGGAGTGGGTACCTTTCTCCTCAGTGTGGAAGGTAAAATGGAAGGTTCGAGACTGTGGCCAGCCCCAGAGAGGTGCAGAAATAGGCAGCCTTGTATTGAATATTTTTAACTTTTAATAAAATGCTTTTAACTATAACTTTTTATTTATCAACTTTTTACATGCGTGGGCGCCAGATAATTACTAACAGTAACAACAAACTGCAATACAATAGAGGAAAATGCCCTGGGGTTTCTCTAAGTCTAAGTAATTATCAATAATACCCCAGGGATTTTTATCAGTTATATTTACATTAATTTCACTCATAAGGTTTAACATCTATTTTAGCTCCTAACTATACTATTTAACAAACTTCTAACTAACTTACTCTTAACACTATTATTTATCAAACTTTTAATTAACTTTACACAGTAATACTCACATTTATCAGATATACAAGGGACAACAGCATATTCGTTATTCGTTACGCTCTGCAAAAGATTCGGTAGATTCGGTGAGCGGGAGGGGGTCCTCGGGTGATCAGCCCTCAGAACCTGGCTCGTGTTCTGCCTTCCAAATGTTCGGGAACCCTCAACTGCATGCAGGAGGGGTAGCTGTTTTATAGAGAGAGCAAGAGCTTTCCCGCGCCTAGTTGTGATAGGCTTGATAGATTCAGTGACAGGCTGAGGGGAAGGGGAGGGGGTGAGATGGCCCTTGACTGGCGCGAACTTCGCATGACCCTTACCTGCCTGGTGTCTTACTCCTGGTTTTTACTGATTTTAAGTCACATAGTGCAGGATTTTTGGTTTGAGGGGAAGGTAAACTTGGGCTAGGAAGGCTATGCGCATGAGGCCTGGCCAGAAAAGACCCTGTTTTCACACTCAGCAGTTGCTAGAAGCATCCCGCAGACCGTTGTCAGGGGTTCCGCGAGAAATCATGGAATAAATAATTTTTTTTTACAATGTAAGCTGACATATATAACAGCTCTTTACAAATAATTTTTCTTGACAATAAATTAGCAGTAATTGGATTGTGCTCCCTGCTGTCAATTTTTTCTGGCCAAGCAAACGTTTTCATAGGTAAGGGTTCCTCGGGATATGAAAAATTATTTTAGGGGTTCCTCCATGGGAAAAAGGTTAGGAATCACTGCTCTAGAAATACATGTAAACAAACAGTTTTCAATAGTCAATTGGCTCAGTGGGTAAGAGGATTTCCTTCAGTTTCTCCAGAGTTAAGAATTGCTGTTCTGTATACCAATGGCCAGCTCCCATGGCAGCTTGGAATGCCTGCCCTACCTCTGTCCACCAGGTACAGTTCCTTTTCACATCCTTGAAGTCAAATGAGTGTTTAGACTTCCTTATAGTTTTGTGGACAATGCTGAACTCTTTGTTTCCAGTACCTATGGGGCAATGATTATGAAGGGAAAGGATTTGTAGTTGGCAGAGGGAATGAAAACTTTGCACACAATCCAGGACTGGTATCTTAGTGCAATTTGTAATACAATGAAAGGTTATTTTCAACAATGATGTTTCCATTGAAATAATTAGATCCATGAAAGAGAGCTGTGTCCTCCTCAGACCTCTCCGTACCACATTATGAGGCTTTGTTGGCAAATGTAATTGGCAATTGAAACTGAGTTAGCGCTGAGATACAGAGATGGAGGGATGTATTAAGCAAATAGTTATGGCTAAAGAGCAGTCAGGACTCCAGCTAAACAAACCTTTAGGTACTTCGGATACAATTCTCAGACCAGCCCCTAAATTCTAAATTCTGAGTTCAAAGTTAACCACCCTATTGCCTCTCAGTATGTTCCTGACAGCCAAGTATTATAAAAGAGGCAATAAATACTGGACTTCACTGGAAGTAGGAGCCCTGCTATTGCAGTCTTAGAACAGCAGAGCCTGCCTCTACTAGCTAATGACAGCAAAATACTCACAATGTTTGTTTCAGTCACTGCAGCTGAAGAACTGCACCATGAACACCAAACAAAATTTGACCCCACAGCACTTCACATCAGTTCCTTTATTATTGCTTCAAGGAGCAGAAACAGCAAGACCAAAATCATTGGATATAACTACTATAGCATAGAATTTAGCTTTATTAGTCTAAGCAAAAAAAAAAAAAAAAAAAAAAAAAAAACCACACCAACTTGCTGAGTTACATACTACCTCCCTGGTTAGTTACATTAGATACAAATATGAGAGCGCTTGCATTTAAATTGCTGTACATGTCCTGGAATATATTACAATCTTTGTTATAGATAGAAACATCTGTCCTGTTTCACAAGTCTTTGAGTGTAACCCAGGTTAACTAGTGACAAGGCACATGCAGGGTGATATTCTGGCTGCACTGAAGACAGTATTACCTTTGACTTCAGTGGAGTTGACTTTATCCCTACTCTTGCATAAGGACTTGCTCAGTTATTCCCCAAGAGTAACAGTTGCGTTAGCATCATTCATAAAAATCTTATTTAAAAAATATCTAGTGACATAGCTAGACATGGAAAACCAGTATGGAAAATGAGACAGGGAGAAGGGAAATTTAAAAAAAAAAGTATTTGGAGCTCAATGAAAAGTTAGTCTTCTTCCTCCCCCCATAAGATATACCAGTTGTTGCTAGCTAAGCAACCCCAAGTTTGAGAACCAGGTTTCAAGGGCAGCATTTACAGAGATGGATCAATACATTAAGCAAGTAGTTATGGGTAAAGAGAAACCAGGACTCAAGCTAAACAAACCTGCATTTTTTTAGATACACAGGATATGCAGAGATGCTTTCCAGTGAACGATGGCAAATGCTATTATACTTTTACAGTTTGGAACTAACTTTCTTGTGTTAATGGCTGCATTACTAATTTTTAGGGGCAACAAAATCTGCCATAGAACATAATGCTGCCAGTGTTGTTGTGCCGGATAAAGAACATGAAAGGATGGTCAACAGTGAACCTAGGTACAATCATTGCACATCGCAAAGAAATCACTGCTGCAGTAGCAGCTGCTGCCTCAGTGCCTTCTTCATTCACTTCCACAAAGGACTTGTGAACAACCTGAGACATAAAAAGGTCATTGTTGGCCGACATTCCAGATAAATCTGCCTTTTTTTGGTCAAATACATCAGTCATTCCCATGCTCTTCAGAACAGGCTTCAGATCGAAAGTTTGCTCCAACTTAAATTTGGGTAGAAACACCTCAACTTCAGTATCATCCATCATGTCTGGATTTATCCACTCTGCAAGTTTCTCATCAGTAATTTCTCTTTCCAACTACAAGAAAAAAAGGTCACAAAATTAAAGTGGAAGAAAAGCCATGAATTTATAACAAAACAACAACCACGGTGTGTTCATATCCAAGGAGATGAGCATCTTTTCTGGGTTTGGAGTGAATGTTATTGCTGTAATCAGAAGCCAAAAACATTCCTATTCCTTTTCCAGGATCAGAGCCCCACTGTGCTATATGCAAGTACTGACATAAGGCCATCTTTCATGGTGACAAGTTGACGAAATTGCATGTCACTAGCAATGCAGTGTGCTTTGTAAAGGTGGCTACCATGGGAGAGGCATTACTATGTCAGTGCCCCTTAACAACCAGGTAACAATACAGCACAGAAAGGAAATCAGTAGTTTTTGAATGGAGAACCACTTGAGGACTCCCATGTGATGCACCTGTTAGGTAGAGGGTCAGGTACAGAGAGAGAGCTCAATTCCCCTCCCCACCAACAGTTATTAAGGAATATGGGGGTGAAATCCATCAAACAGGAAGTGATCTGTGAGTGGAAGCTCTCTAGGATCTCCCTCAATCGGTCACTCACTCCATTCTGCTTTCATCCCAGTCCCTGGTGACCCCTCCTCTGTTCAAGAAGTCTCTCCTTTCTGATCTCTAGACATCAGAGAGAGCTGGATGTACTTGACAGTGAGATACGGTGTTCCCATCTTTTGGGGGACAGATGCAGTGCCTCCTCGGCTCTCCCACCCTGTGCTGACACAGGTGAGTTAGGAGCTGGAGGCTTGAATACACAGATCTAAATGAGATTTAGTCAAATGCTCTTCTCTAGCAGGATTTCAGCTGTCTTTGTGTTCTGTACAAAGTGTCTTACCTGTTCCAGACCAGTGGAATTATCTTGGATTTCATCAGGAAGCAGAATAATCATACTAGTCTCATTATCAACATAAGGGAGCTCAAGGACTTTGGTCTGAAAGTCTCCTAAATATCCCATCTTAAATGTAGCTTTCTTGAACATCATCTGCACTGGTTTGCTTTCGTCCTTTTAAAAAAATATCAAATGTCAACAATTAATACAGAGCCAGCATGTTTGTAGTACACTAAAAGAACTAAGATTCAGATCACATAGAACATTAGAAATCAAGCTGCACAAAACGCTATAACATATTGCAGGGAAGGGTGACAACCTGGCCCTTCAGGTTGTGAGGGAATGAACCAGAATTTCATTAGGCTTTCCCATTTGTAATATGTATTCCTTTGAAATTTATTTTGATTGAAGTACCACATGTATTTTAGGGTGGTAGCTTAGGTATACATAGGGTGTAGCTATCTATCAATACAATTGTTAAAACACTGAATCTCTGAGCCTAAACAATTTCACACCTGGATTTAAGCCTTTTAATTTACCTTCATATTTTAATCTTTGCTTCAACATGGACAAGGAACATCTTCTTTTAGGCTATTTAACTTAGGATACTATTTTGTTCCTTTTCGTTACTGATCCTTGGAATGCAATATTAAAAGAAATGTCAAATATTTATTAAATCTCTAAATTATAAGGCCAGTAATTGTTTCAGAAGATCATTTTGAAATCCACTATATCTTACCATTTTTCTTATGAAACACAAGGTAAGAAGGTTTTTCATTATTTTCTTGTCATTCAAGTTGAGAAAATAAGGATTAGCCTTACACTTTAAGGCCATTAATCAAACTTTTCCAAACCTTAACTTAAAAGGTTAGTAGGCAAGAGATTTCAAACATCTCAGTATTAAATGGTAAATATGGCCAGGGCTGCTATTGCTTGTTAATACATGAATGGAAGGGTTGGGCGGAAAGAGAGACACGCAGCCAGACTTTCCTAAAGATCTTGCAGAACATTAGAAAAGTAGCAGGCTCAAAAACCTTTGAAAGCATGAACCTGTGAGTAAATTGAAGAGAATGGCTATTAATAAAAAAAAAATGGAATGGATATTAGTATGCTGGAAAAATTGCTGATGTGCTCAGGGTTGATACAGAGCAGTGTGGCAGCTTTTAATCTGGTTTCCCACACTTACTGGAAGGTTGTATGTAACCATGAATATTAACTGATGAGTCCAGGCTTATCGGTTAAACATTTACACAGTTACACTTTCACATCCCTAGTATGCACTGTCTAGAGGAGAGATGGGCACACTCAAGTGGATAGTGCGGGTTCATCATCATTTTTGGCAAGGAAGTGTTTGCAGCCCCTGCTAAGTGTCTATTGAGTTTCCTCTATGCTGCCTTGTAAAATATGAGATTACAGTACAACAATGTGTTATCCCTTGAGTGCTCAGCCAAGTGCTAGTTCATCATTTAGTAACAATATTTCTTGGGAAAAACTCCCTTTTACCCCTCCATTTCAACCAAACTTCACTATAATCACTGCTGTGTACTGTATAAAATTGTTTAAAACTTATACCGTATATGTATATACTGCCTTTTCTCTGCTAAAAAAAAAATGTCCTGAAACCTTTACCCAACCCCCATTTACATTAATTCTTGTAGGGAAATTGGATTCACTTAATATCATTTCATTGATATTACACTTTGTAGTTATATTCCTGTAAAGTTAAGTGAGAAGTTACTGTGCTCCTCATTTACATTAATGTGAGGAGAATTAGCTATTACCACACATCAACCCTTTCAACTACCATGCATATTGACACTTATCACTGGGTAAAAACTGAAGCCGAGGGAACTAGTTTCTGTAACAACCCTGAATTCTGTAACAGTTCTACACACAGAATAGCAACAAATTCAAGGCAGAGCAGTTAAATGCCTTGCAGGATCTCTAAACATTGAACAATTTATGGAATCCCAAACTGTCAGACACTTGTTTATCCACATTTTTCCCTTCCATGTTAAATTTCTGACTATTGTGAGTTCTGTTCCAGGATACCACTCACCAACACTGAAAAGATACACTGAGAGGTACAGTAGAAAGCAGAGAGAGAATGAAGGAAACAAGGGATACATCTAAGCGTATTCAATTGGAAACACAGTTCCAAATATGTTATTAAAACAAACCAAAGGGATTGCGTTTAGTGGGTAGGACAGAATAGAAAGGAATGGGAAAGTGTGCTTAGGGAAATCCTGATTAAATGCATTTCTTGTTTTCTCTGGGTGCACTACTCTTCAAACTTAGTAACATTTTCCTGCTTAGAATCATAAAATACTAAAACTAGAAGGGACCGTGAGAGGTCATCAAGTCCTGACCCGTGACTTCACAGCAGGACTGTGCACTATCTTAGATCAGTGGTCACCAACCAGTAGATTGGGATTTACTGGTAGATCTTGGAGCCTCTGACAGGAGTTCCTAACTGGTTTGTCCAAGAGGTTATCAAGCCCAGCACTTCAGCTCTGCCTCTTCCTCCCTCCTGCCCCCGACTGCTACACATCCCCTATCCTTTGCTTTGGAGCTGTCCCCCCCAAGAGCCTTTGCTTTCTGTGCAGGGCAGAAGAGGGAGAGAAGGGGGTGCTGATGTATCCTATCTCCACAGGGCAGAGAGGGGGTACAACAGGGCTTGGGAAAGAGTGAGTTTGCTGGCTGCTTTTGGGAGTGGTGCAGGGCCAAGGCAGAGGTGAGCCCCACTGCACCACCACCCAGGAGCCACCTGAGGTAAACTGTGCCCAGCTGGTGCCCACATCCTGAAACCCTGCCCTAGTCATGACCCTTCTCCTACACCCCAAGACACTGCCCTAGCCTTGAGCATCCTGCATCCAAACGCTGTCCCAGAGGCTGCACCTAGAACCCCCTCAGGGATCCCAGCTGCCTGCCCCAGGCTCCGCTCAGAGCCCCTCTCACACTCCAAATCCCTTAATCCAAGACCAGAGCCTGAACCCCAACCCTCTGCCCCAGCCTGGTGAAAGTGAAGGAGGGTGAGGGAGACAGTATGGAGTGAGCAGGGATAGGGGTCTCAGAGATGGGGCACAAAGGAGGCCTAGCAAGGGTATTTGGGTTTGAGGTAGGTCTTGGATTGCACTTACATTCAAAAAGTGATCTTGTGCTTAAAAAGGTTGGAGACCACCGATCTAGATCATCCCTGATAGATGTTCATTTAACCCATTCTTAAATACCTCCAATGATGGAGATACAACAACCTCCCTAGGCAATTTATTCCAGTATTTGACTACCCTGACAGAAAGTTTTTCCTAATGTCCAACCTAAACCTCCCTTGCTGCAATTGAAGCCCAATATTTCTTGTCATATCATGAAATGTTAAGAATAATTTTTCTTCTTCTTCCTTGTAACACTCCCCCCCGCCCCCCGTTAGGTATTTGAAAACTGCTATCATGTACCCTAATCAGTCTTTTTTCCAAACTAAACAAACCCAGTTCTTTCAGTCTTCCTTCATAGGTCAAGTTTTCTAAACCTTTACTCATTTTTGTTGCTCTTCTCTGGACCCTCCCCAATTTTTCCACATCTTTCTTGAAATGTGGCGTCTAGGACGTGATGCAGTAACTCAACTGAGGCCTAATCAGCACAGAGTAGAGTGCAAAACATGACTTCTCGTGTCTTTTTCATAACACTCCTGTTAATGCATCCCAGAATCATGTTTGCTTCTTACCTTATTAATTTTAAATTGCCTTGTCACAGTGTGAGCTTCATTGAATTTGGTTGCCCAGTTGCCTTTGAAGTAGATGGCATTCACCAAGACTAGTCTGGTCATTGAATCAACAATACCCTGAGCCAACAGATTCTGGATTTTACCTTTAGGACACATGAAAGGAAAAATATCTTTAGCTGATATACTCCCATCCATCTAGTTGTGTTATTAACTACAGTATCCTCTATCAGCTGCACAATACAACAACCACATCTTAATCTGAATGATTCAGATCTGCTTTCCCCCTCTTTCCCTTATTTAATTTTTCCTATGGCCATGCACCAAGGGTCAGCAATCTATGGGGCGGTGCCATAAATGACACGTGAGATGATTTTCACTGGCACGTGGGCCTCCCTGCTGGATCTACACCGACCATATGTCTTGGAAAGCCCCGCTGGACATTTCACTACTTGTGAGGAAGAAGTGACAGAGAAATGGCTCCGTGCACTGCCACTGCTCCTTGTTTGGTACAGCAGCCTCCCTCCACTCCCTCACCCCCCATAGAGGATGTAGGTGGTGGGCAGCCAGGCCAGCTTCTGGGGGTATGCAGTTTCTGGCCACTCTGCCACCCACTGCCCCACCACCATGCGCCGCATAGCCCTCCTCCCTCCCCCCGTGGGACTGCCTCTGGCACATGGGGCCCTCGGTTTGGCCTCACTGCTTCCTCCTCCTCCGGGCTGCTTGTTGGTACAGTGACTGCTGCCGCAGGAGCAGGGGCAGGGGCTGGCCAGCTCCAAGGTAAAACCCGACATAGCCACCCCTGGATCTCTGCACCGTGGAGCTGCCAGTGAGTGGAGTGGTTGGCATGGAGCCAAACGCATGGGCCTGCGCCAAGATTCTTCATGTGGCCAAGGAGGCCTTTTGCAGTGGCAACTTCAAGCTGGTGGCTGAGATCTACAGCGTGTAGCTGGCCGAGCTGCCACAGCCTGCGTAAGGCCTGTGCCTGTACCAGGGGATGCGCTGACCCATGCTGGCCACATGGGCAAAGCCCTGGAGGCCTATAGCATCACCACCCAGCTGGCCCGCCTGTGGCCCAAAGAGCTACGGGTGCAGGCTGAAAAAGCCTGCGTAAGAAGGCACTGCCAATGGGAACAGCGGGGGCAGTGCTTATGAACAACGGGGGTACGAAGCCAGGTAAGCGTCCCTCTTCACACCCAGACCCCTGCACTGCAATCTTCCCTTACTCAACTCCTGTCCCTCTTCCAAGATCCTGCACCCTCAGCTTGCTCCTACACCCTCCCTTGCTCCTGCATCTTCCCTCTTCACCAGGCACCCTACTTCCAGCCCTCTTCTGCACCCCAACTCCTATACAGACCTTGCACCCTCAGTCCCTCCTGCCCACCACCTCCAGCCCAGATCCTGCTCCCCTCCCCCCAATCCCTATCCCACTCACTGGCAGCCCTGTCCTGCACACTGAACCCTTCATTTTTGTCCCTACCTCAGAGCCTAAGGGGGTCCACAAAATCCACTAATTACAGAACCCCAGAAAAGTAAATCTGGCCCATGGGAAGCCCCGAACTTCAGTCTTCCCGGTCCTTTCCCCTCACCCTGTGGGGCTGGAGTGCCAGAACAGTGAGGTGTCTCATTTGGGGGCGACATCAGCAAGGGGCTTTTTGGGGGGTGGGATGGCGTGGATTTTTTGCTTCTCTCTTGTGTGGTCCCCAACTTTTTTCCTGAGTCAGTAACCCCTGACGTAAAAAAAAGATTCCCCACCTTTTGTGTTGGACATAAATTAATATTTTGCTTTATTTAAAATGAAGTTTGATACGCTAACACGAGAAAGTTGAAATGCTTAATCTGTTTAATATTTAAATTAGACCATTCTCCCTAGCTGCAGCACTTGCAAAATGGCTCGGGTGTAATTATATACATAATTAACAATGAGTTTCCATTAGCAACTGGTGGTCCACAGAAAGGTTTTCATTGACCCAGGTTCTCCAGGGGGTGCATGGTGGAGAGAGCCCTCCCCTCTCTTCCCAGGAGAATGGCATGGCTCAGGGAAGGAAGGTTAAATCTTGGCATGCCACTTCAGAAAGGTTGCCAACCCCTGCCATACACTGTTTTTAGGAAGGTGCTGGCTGTTTAAAAAGACCCCATGGAACTCTGCAAGCTATGTACCTTCAGTTTTTTCTTCTACCCAGGTGTTTATATGTTTTCTGGAATCTTCAGGAGCTCCAGAGAAGTCAAGTGGTTCTAGCTCTGCATGGTAGAATTTCTGGCAGGCGTCTATAAATGTCTAGAACAAGCAAAGGAGAATGTCTTAACAGTATATTTTCTGGTGTGGAGCTGTAGAAGAATCACACAGAATCTACTTCTTCCTTCCCACCTCTTCAGGAGTCTTAATACCAAAGTATTGTCACTTCTTTTCAAATTGAGCATTTTATTTTCTGTTATTACACTTTTAGTTCAAGCAGCCAGCTTATTGAGAGATCAACACGACAGCATGGTGAAAGTGATGCAATTAATTTGCTTTGGTTTGAGAACATAAGCCTTTGTAAATTGGATGCTAGATAAAGTTTTTCCTAATCCTCTCAGAGTAACTGAAACCCTCCCAGAGGAACTGAAACCTGATCTAGTTCACAAGTGAAAGCTGGGGAAGGGGTAACTTCTTTATCTTTTTGTAGAGTATGTGTGGATCATAAAACACAGCTTTTCAGCCTTATGAAAAGTCAGTAATTGTGTGGTCAGGTCAAAGTCATGTGTTCTCTCACTCTCTCTCTAATTTGTATTTCAGAGACTTTTGCTTTAGGAAAAAATGCCAGAGATCCCATGTTTAAATATTTAATCAGTTGTTTGAAGACCTACCAACAGATGGCGACAAATGGGGGTAATTGCCCCAGGGGCCCACAATTCTATAGGTCCCTGAGCTCCTAGCCACTCTCCCAGGCCCTTTAAATTTCCACTGGGAGTGCTGCATGGTGTGCTCAAGAACCCAGTGCTATGCATCCTAAGTTACTCAGAGGGTTGATTGGAGGTGGGGTGGAGACAGCATGATCTGGGTGGTACTGGGGGATGGCTGCCCAAGACCACAACCTGTCTGGGAGCATAGAATCCTCCCAAATTGCCTAGGGGCCCAGTCATCCTATCGACCCTCCTGGTTGTTTTAACTTTAATTGAGAAGAACTCTTGATCTGAGCCAGTTTATGCTAGTTACCCCTTTTGGTAATAAAAGTACTGTAGACTGGAGAACAAAAACAGCCATGCTGGGTCAGAACAATGATCCGTCTAGCCCAGTAACCTGTCTTCCTACAGTGGTCAATGCCAGGTGCCCCAGAGGACATGAACAGAACAGACAATCAACAAGTGATCCATCCCTTGACACTCATTCCTAGCTCTGACAAGCAGAGCCTAGGACACCATCATCCCTGTCCATCCTGGCTAATAGCTACTGATGGACCTATCCTCCATGAATTTATCTAGTTATTTGTTTAACCTTGTTATAGTGTTGGCTTTCACAACAGCCGCTGGCAAGGAGTTCCACAGATTGACTGTGTGCTGTGTGAAGAAATACTTCCTTTTAAAACCTGCTGTCTATTGATTTCATTTGGAGACTCCTAGTTCTTGTGTTGTGAGGAATAAATAACTTTTCCTTATTTACTTTCTTTATTTCATCTGTACATGGTAGTCAAGATGAGAGTTTACTATGGATTTACGCACAAACACTAGATTTATAGAGAGATAATATGATATTTTCTGTCTTTTTATGTATCCCTGTCTTCATAATTTCTGTTTAACTAACTTCCTCATTTTGTGTAGTTCCCACTTTCTGAAATAAAATATGTTTGACTTACTGTAAGAAACTGGTATGTCTTTTCCCCATACAGCCGGTTAGCCATTCTAAGCAAATAATTAAGGCCTGGTTTGTTAATTTCAGAAATAAGTGACTGATACCCATCATGAATATCTTCAGGTTTGACCAAAGAAAGCACCTGTAGAAAGAGAAAGATATACACTCAGCATGACCCACATGTGTGAAACACGCACTTTGGAAGAGGTCAGTACAATGCCTTTCGGCGCTTAAGAGAGGAAAGCTGCATCCTGGACACCCAAGTCAGCCCTAAAAGGAGAAGGATTTCCTAGATTTAGTGAATTTTAAGTAGTTTCAGTTCCCATATGTATCTCTATATCCCCAAGTGGGGTTTTGTAGCTGTATAGTTGCTTTTTAAAAACTTGTTTCACTGGGAGAGTCTGACAAACAAGGAAAAGGTCTCTATTTAGAACAAACAATGTAACACAAAGTGCTGTCAAAGGCACAAGTATACAAACTGGGGGGGGGGAACGTCCCCCATTTTCCCCGAGCTTAAGTGTTGCTTGCAGTACTGTCATGATCATGACGGATGGCCAGCAGCCTGGGGACTAAAGAGTTAACTGTACCTCGCCAGGTAGCAGTCAGCCAATAGAAATGCAGATAGGGATTTTCAAACCGAGACAAAGGAATGTTTGGGTTTTCCCTCCTTTGTCTCTGGGCAGTTGCTCTCTAGATACTGATGTGGGACAGACAACATGTCCCGCTCCAAGAAAAGACTCTTCATCTGTAAGTAGGGCAAAGTCTAGATAAATCCGTTAGGTTTTATTGTTTTATGGTTTGGCACTGTGGATTTGATGTTTGTGTATTTAGCTTACCCTTCTGTGTTCCTCTCCCTAAGGCAGCCACAGAAAACAAAAGAAAAGAGAAAAAACCCTGCAAAGCTTGCAACTCAAAAGAAAAACCTGTGTCCTTTTAAAAATCCTGGGTTCTCAAAATGATCCCATCGTGTTGCCACCATCAAATGTTTTTGAACCCACAAACGGGTGCACACTTGAAACCAACCCCAGGGTACCCCATGCTCTTTTCCCCAAGGAGCTTGAAAAATAAAAGAGAAAATACAAACTGCAGTCTGTGGCTGCTATCCCCTAGTAAGAGACATGCAGATCCTATAGACATAGGACACAGAACTGAACCAATACCAGGTTAATACAAAAAAGAAAATGAACTTTTATCATCACAACAATACTCCTGTTACAAGCATAGTTGGACTGGCTAGATGGTAAGAGCCACCCATTAATAAACTCACGGGGAATTTTCCCAAGGGAACAAAACTTAGTTACAAACTAAGGAAAACCCATTTCTAAATGCACAGACATCAGATCCACAGTCCGGGGCCGGCATGAGCCAGGATTAAGGAGTCCTGGCTAGTGCCAGTCCCAGTAACCACACTGCGGCTCTGCAGTTTAAATGTAGTAGATTCCAGAGCCGCAGCAGGGCTAGTGAGCACCGCCTCCCCGTACTGACTACTTGATTAGCTAATTAATCGCAGCTTAACATCACTAGAGCAGGCTGAACTCTGCTTTCCTTTACTCAGATGTAAATGTGCCAATTCCACTGAAGTCTAATAATTACTCCAGTTTTACACCAATATAAACAACAGAATTTGTGTTGGTATTTATTTAAACATGCCTTGTATCACAGCTTTAAATTTATCTTCAGTTTGAATTCATGTGACACTAAATAAGATTGATTTTAAAAAAATATGACTTCCTAGCTATGACTGTGGACAGCTATAAATCTAGTTTTGAAACATGTAATTCCAACCCTGGACACCTAGCAGACTATATTAAAAATACACAAGTTAAAAGGATACGTAGCTGCAACACAGAATTCCTTCTTTCTAACAGCCTCTTTGCAGTCAGATCTCAGGGCCTCAACTCCATCCTCATCTTCCCTGACTCCTGACGATTTTGCCACTATGGATCACTCTCCTTTTCTAAATCTTGTTCACTCTTAGCATTTGTGACTTTGTCTCCTCTTACATGTTTGCACGATCATTCCTTGGGACCTCAGAGCTCCCTATTTTGTACTAAACTCTTCTTCCCTCAGGCCTTTCTTTCTCATTAGAGGTTATGAGTTCTTATTGGAGCAGGATTTGGCATTAAAAGTTAAATGAACTCAGCCTATATTTTCAAAAGCTATGAGGCCTAGTCTACACTAGGGTTATGTCTAGACTGCCCCCTGTTGTGGAAACAAATATGCAAATGAGGAATATCGCCATGCCTCATTTGCATAATTAACGAGGCTCCATTTTTTGCACAAGAGGCTTTTGCGCAAGAGCTGTTCTTCCTGAAAAAAAGAGGAAGAATGGCTCTCGCACAAGAGGGGGGTTTTGTGCAAAAAGGAGCCGTATAGACAGCTCCTTTTTGTGCTAAAGCCTCTTGTGCAAAAACAGAGCCTCATTAATTATGCAAATGAGGCACGGCGATATTCCACGCTTCACCTCGTGCATTTTTTTTGCACAAGAGGGAGCAGTCTAGACATAGCCTAGGAGTGTAGCTGCATAAAATCAATTTTCTAAGTGATTTTTGGTTGCCCAACATAATACTTTCAAGGGAAACTGATTTTAAGAAAATGCTCCCAGCTATATTTTTAAGATGTCGATTATTAGTTTAATCTGATATTAATCCCAGAGAATTTAGTTGAAGAAGTTATCTAAATCTTTAGGCAGCTAGAGAGCTCTTTTTCCTCAGCTGTAAAATGCCAGCAAAATTGTACTCTCGGACATGCTAAGAGGATAATGGGAGTTTTGCGTAAGTACAGGGTACAGAACATACAATGGAGATCCATGGTTCAGCTTTTAGAGAAAAGTTAAATGGTTCACATTTATCCAGACATACCTTTGCCATCTGGCATTCAGTGTTACCCTTTGCACCCAAGAACACCATGGCCAAAGCAGAGGAAATGCTCAAAGGAGAAAAGAATAAATTCTGTGTAGTGGCATTTTCACTCAGCTTTCTGAATAAGCTGAGTGCAAAGGTGGTGTTTGCTTTTCTGACGTTATCCATGGTTCAGAATCTGTAAAATAAAAACATAAAAGAAAGATCATATAAGGCACAGATTTAAAAATATGAGTATTTAATGTGACACATTCTCAGCTGGCATGAATTACCAAACTTCCATTAAAGTCAGTCGAACTATACTGGTTTTACACAACCTCAGATGCTAGCACAGTATCATATAAGTTGAGATAACAAGTGGGATAAACACAAATTGCAAAGTTTTCCAATCCTCTATGATTCGTGCTGAGTTTCAATACATTGCTTTTTGAGAATTCAGCACTTAGCTAGCAGACTGTGACTAGACAATTTCATATTTATGCTTGTGATCAAAATTTTAGCAGCTGATGTTGAATTTGTTCTATATTTAATAGTCATTATTGGAGACATGTTTAAGTCACAACTCTGTAATATTTAAAGTCTCAACTTTAATACAATCTGTAGTTCATAATTATTTGAATTTATATTAGATATTCTGGTGTAAAATATTCACTGCATGTTCTCTATGATCTTGGTTAGTAACTTTCTTAATCAACCAAAAACTGATTTTGGGTGTAAAGTTCTATTAACATCTGCCTTTTTGACTCCTTAGCGTTATAGTCACCTACTACTTCCGATTGCTTTCTAGGCCACTTTGTGGGCACTGTCTTATTTCTCAGTAGAAATATACATATTGGATCCTGGGACTAAATGTTCTAGAGGGCAAGAGTGCCACTTCTGCAGAGATAGCACATTGAGGAAAAATGGGAAGAGAAATATGAATAATTTAATGGGAAGTAAGAGAGAGGGATCGTGAGGGTGAGAGGAAACTCTTCACTCTGTAATGTTTCATTCCTTTTGTTTGTAATTTTTAAACTTCCTTTTCTCTTCCATTCCTAACATCTCAGTTGCAAATACACTTGTGCATAAAGAAATTACTGAAAAGCTCCCAATTAGAGCAGATTGATATTTCATATTTTCAGAACCTATGGCCAGCAGGCAATACTAATAAATCAATTGTTTTATTTACCTATTGATATGGCAAGAAGGAGCTAAAACAAATTGTAGAGTCCCTACAAAACTGTCAGTGAAACTTTCTAATAAAAATATTGTCAAAGACAATTTAGCTTTTTAGGGGAGTTCTTAAATGCACACTTACAGCACAGTAACAAAGAAATCATTATTGTACAAGGTGGGTCTGTTGATTACAGGGCTATTTGGAAATATAGGAGCCACAGCAGCAACTCCCTGCTCTACTACAGACTTTCTGCGTGGCCTTCAGCAAGACACATAGGCTATTTCTACACTGTAATGAAGGACTGGAGCCACGGATGTGGTTAGCATAGTTCCGTCGACTTGGGCTACAGGGCAATAAAACTCCAGTGCAGGATTCAGGCTCTGCTAGCACTGAGACTGATGAAGGGGGAGGGCCCCAGAACCCAGCCTCCATCCTATTGTCCCACTGAATCTAAAAAGGAAGAGAAGAGATGAGCTACTGTTGGTCATCATGACATCTAGAGGTTATAAACTGTTTCCTGTTACAGTGTTACCAGAAACTCAAAGTCTGATTCAGTCCATGTTTGGTTACTCTAACAACCACCGGAACATGCACTGTAAATCTTAGATTGAACTTAAAATGGAATCCACAGAGAATTTTTCCTCACATACATAGGTAAACACGTGCACTTCAGGTATTGTTAGAAAATAAGTGCCAACACTATATTTGGAGGAAGTGCGGGAGGGTTAAATGTTAACCTGAGGTTACAGATCCAACCATCTACAACATGAGTAGTTGAAATAATAATAGCAAATTAACTTCAGATAAGAAGGTTACAGCCATTTTATGATCTCTCAGACAGTTACAATAACTTTGAAATGACTCATTTTTTTATCCTAAGGCAGTAACTAATATTGGTATGTTTATTGCTGTTGCTAAACTCAATCCTATGACAAATTCATATTCCTGACTCACCATCTTTAACATAGAGAGGAAAAAACCACACCCTACTAACTTCTTGTTTCAACCTCAGAAAAAGGCTTACTATCAACTGAAGCATTATTCAGCATGCCCACAAAACTATCAAGTATATTTCTCTGATATAAAACATTACTGTAAATGATGCAAGATAAAGGCTTTGGAAAATTTTGGAAAGTGCAGAAAAACAGGATTTAAATAAAAAAGAAAAGCAGTATTCTCCATTGCCCTCCAGTACTCACAAAATGAAAATGTTTAGTTGGAGATTTTTTTCCTGCTTCAGTGAGAATGGTTTCACTTTTAAATCTGATATTAACCAGGATGAATTTTCTACACTACATTAATTATCCTCTGATGTTTAGATAATTGGAGGCATACTCTGAAAATTATCAGAGCTCAAGTAGCAAGAAGGGCATTTACTCTACAACACTGATCTAAGGATAATACTTAGTGCTGTCACTTAAACGCATGGGACTTATACAAAATAAAAAAAATTGCCCTGCATAAAGTACAGTACAGTAGCATACTCATGCAAGTCTTTGTAATCATCTTCTGGAAACCATACTCCAATCACACTGAATCTTACCACTGCTGTAGCAAAAAAGGACCCGAGACACACACAATACTAGCAAGTTGAATTGTTGCAACACCGCAAATTTTAAATGTAATTCTATCTAAAAATTTTCTTTCAGCAATGTAAGCAGAAGACACTCTATTTATGGTTTTGACATGGACTTTGTGGTCTAAGATAAGCAACGCCACATCTTCCTGTCAGAGATAACTCAGTACTACCACAATTTTGAAAGTTTAAAAAAATGTTATTTACATTTTTTTTTAACAAAATTTTCCATTTTGATTCTATCCACCTAAACAATTATTATTATTAAAGCATTGGAAGAAAAATACCATCATGCCCTTCGGAACTTCCCAAGTTTTCAGTTTAAAACATCCTTTGTAGTATGCATACTGTAGCAGGCTACACTTAGGCTTTGTCTATACTACTGCAGGCCATCAACCTAAATTACACAACTTCAGCTACTTGAATAACATAGCTGAAGTTGATGTACTTAGGTCTGCCCACTGCAGTATCTTCAAAGCAGTATGTCAACAGCTGATGATCTCCCATCAAATAAGACATGACTTTTGATTATTTCTCTACTGTTGTTCTAACTGACTACACATATTGACTGAGATCAGAGATTAGATTATCTAGTCCAAGTCTGTTATTATTTGTGTTGGATTTCTAGGTTACAGAATATCATGGTCCTGACAGCTTCATACAGATAAGACTTCTGTTTTGCCAACAAGGTAGTTCCATTAATATATGGTCTGACAGCGAAGTGCAGTGAGCAGGTTTGGGAAGAAGTGGAAGACAAAACTGTCAGACTCATGAAGTCTCCAAACTTACTGACCATGTTTACATTAACAGGGATGCAAAGATAATCCATCTAGGTTGTTAGGTGGTCACCTAGGGTATGTCTATACTACATGGCTCCATCGATGGAGCCATGTAGATGAGCTTTGTAGACACAGCAAAATGAAGCGGTGATTTAAATAATCGCCGTTTCATTTACATCAAAATGGCTGCCGTGCTGTGCCGATCAGCTGTTTGCCAGCACAGCGCAGTAGTCTGGACACTCGGCGGTCGACATCAAAAGCCTTTGTCGACCATCCCAGTAAACCTCATCCCACGAGGCATAAAGGACGGTTGACAAAGGGTTGACAGTTGATGTCGACCACCGAGCGTCCAGACAAACAGCTGATCAGCACAGCGCAGCAGCCATTTTGATGTAAATAAAGCGGCGATTATTTAAATCACTGCTTCATTTTGCTATGTCTACAAAGTTCATCTACATGGCTCCGTCGACGGAGCTATGTAGTGTAGACATACGCCTACTTGCATCCACATCCCTTCCACAGGACCATAACATGAATGTTTAGTGTGAGCATTCTCAAACAGAGTTGTTTCTTTTAGGAGTTGTTCACTTTGAGAAAGTTTGTTGTGTTTAAAATGAAAGTCTCAAAGGAACCAATCTAATGGGGGCAATTACGTTTAGCATTGCTTTATTCCTGATTCAAACCTGTTGCCCAACCTACTGTTTTTTATTCATCACTTGGAGCTAAACGGCTAAGGAATGGATCTGCCTAGAAGACTAGAGGTTTAGTTAAAGATTGAAAAATTAGACTTCATGAACATTAGTGTGTGTGAAGTCATTGATATAAGCTCAGCATGACTAATTTGCACTTTTAGAAGTTGTCACTTGTGCCACACAACACAATAGCTCTGGTTTAACTATTCATAAATAGCAGTTGCTAAGTAATCTGTCCATTGGCCAAGAACTACACTCCTTGGGATGGCCTGCTCACATTCCACTTGTTGAGTGGGAGGGGAAGACAGTTCTCTTCAATTTTATATGATGCAACATAAGAGAAAAGGTCAATTTTATTTTTACTTTCCATATTCTTCAGTATTAAGTGGTGTTCTGGGTGAGAGAAAGCTTGATTAATGCATGCCCTATGTGCTGGCTATTTCCCAGCTGCCAAAAGGTCCATCAGTCCAAGGCAGACAGAATAAAATTGGGGAAGCCCTCAGTGTCTTTCTGCTCTAATTACTGAAGTAAAATAAAAATTGAGGATTAAAGTCAATATTGGGGAAAAATCATATGTATTTGAAAACTGCTGAACTCCATATACATGAGAATAAGAATTACCTTTTTTAGAATTGATATATTTTAAAACTCACAAAATTATTAAGAGGCTATCTGCTAAAGAGTACTTAATTTCATATTGCTCAGAGTGCATCTGAGGCATGTGTCAGGTAGCAGTGTGCTCCATCTCTGTTTAAATATTTGACTTAATGTATACATATTCAAGAAATCTAGCTGAATCAAACAAGAAGTTATGGAGTAAGAATGGGAACCTAGAAGAAATGAAGAATTTGCTGATTAAAGGCTTGCTCCCCTTCCAAATCACATTATGTTAAAAAGTTTCTTGTTCTTGACTTCAAGACTCTGCCCAACAACTGGTCTATCTTCTTTGGCTGCTCCCAATTCTTACTTCGCACGCATGTACACACACACACTTTGCCTGATTCCGTACAGCCTATCAGTGTTTGCAAACATCAAGTTTGTAGAGAACTCAGATTATAAAGGATCACAGTGGTCTTTCATGACCCTTTGTATAGCCTTTGAACTTCACTCTCCTTGTGAGCATGTGAAGATGCTTCCCAATAATTTATGGCAGGGGTTCCCAAACTTTTTGACACAGGGACCAGTAAATCCATTCACGAGCTTTCAGAGGACTGGTAACAGTCATTTGCATATTTGCATATTCATTAAGCAAATTACAAATATGCAAATAAGGTGTTTTGGCTCCTCCCAAAGCCCCCAGAGCCAGTTTTAGCAAAGCTTTTGATACGGCCACCCACAATATTCTTACCAGCAAGTTAAGGGAATATGGATTGGAAAAATGGACTGTAATCCAATAAAACCCTGCACCATCACATCATGTATTGAAAAGGGGCTCATTTATTTTCAGAAAGCTGATACCATCTTTGGAATTTTTTATCCATATTCTCAATCTGGATGGTGAATACACCAGGTTCTCTCCATTCTGACACATTGCAGTGCCTTTAAACCTCACTGTCAGCAGTGGGGATATTTGAAAGGCACTGCTTTTACATTTTTATTCAGGAGCTGCGTGCACCCTGAACTGTCCCGCTCCCCGCTGGCCTATTCTCTCCCCCCCCCCCCCCCCCCGGCCAGCCCAGCTGTCTCCGCCAGCCGATTCTCTCCCGATCTCTCCTGGCAAGCCCTGCTGCCCCTGTTTCCCACCTCCTCCCCCCACGATCTCCCCTGGCCCAGCCCCACTGCTCCTGCCCCCCCCAGCCAGCCCTGCTTCTGCCAGCTGGTTCTTCCCCTCCCCACCGCGATCTCCCCTGGCCAGCCCCACTGCCCACCCCCTGCCAGCCCTGCTTCTGCCGGCCAGTTCCCCAGCCAGCCCTGCGGTCTGCCGCAGCCAGCCTCACTGCCCCCGTGAGCTGGTTCCCACCCCCGCGACCTCCCCTGGCCAGCCCACTGCTCCTCCTTTCCCCCCCGGCCAGCCCTGCTTCTGTCAGCTAGTCCCGTCCCCCCACCCCACGATCTCCCCTGGCCAGCCCCACTGCCCCCACCAGCTGGTTCCCACCCGTGCGATCTCCCCTGGCCAGCCCTGCTTCCGCCGGCCAGTCCCCTCCCTATCTCCCCCGGGCAGCTCCACTGCCCCGACCCTGCTTCCCTGCAGCCCATCTCCAACCCCTCCTCCCCCCTCCACAGCCAGCAATAAGAACTCACTTGGTAACCCTCACTATGCGTCTGCTGGGAGACTGAAACATACGTCTGCATCCGCCCAACCTGGCTGAGGGCCTGAGGAACCCAGCGCTGAACGGTCAGTCCGGGAGCCCGGAACACCCTGGCAGCCACGCTGAGGCCCGGTGTTTTTTTCCCGCAGCCCGGTACCGGGCCGCAGCCCATAGATTAGGAAACGCTGATTTATTGTTTAACTACAGCATATCTTAATTTAAAAATGTGAAGTGACTGATACTCCACCAAGTGTTTTAGTAAATTATTCCAATGATTAATTATCCTCCCTGTTAAAAACGTGCACTTTACTATCCAGTTGATTTAGTTAAGCTTCAACTTCCAGCCACAGAATCTTGTTGTGTCTCTGCATACTAGATTAAAGAGCCTGTACTACCAATCTTCTTCCAGGCATGAAACATCTTTCTTGAATCAATGTGCAAAGCAACTTCAATCTCCATATTTAAATCCTTGCCAAAAGTCCACTCCAAAGAAGCCAGCCAACTGATTACTTACATGATTTAAGATTTTGCTCAGCACACATAATTTCCCTGTGCTAGCACTTATGACTGTGAGAAAGTTACAAGTAGCTGGAAATAATTTGTGAGACACAGAATAAAGGGGCAAATGAACAAAACATTGTGTTTTTAAAACCTTTTCATAACTACACAACCAAATTGCAACTTTCTTAATTTGTTGTAACCTCATCAGAGCACGGATGACTTCTTTTTAATGACTGAAAAGTTCCTAAGGCATTACGGTGCTGCTGGGAACAAATAATAAACATGACATCTGGGTGGTGTTGTTGAACAGATTACAAAAATCTATTCTCCACTTTCTGAATGCTGTAGTTTCTGAGTTTTAAAATTTCATTTCATAATTTTAAAAAACTGTGTATGTTTATATTTCTCTCTCCGTGTGTGGAAACTAAGGATGTTAAAATGCAATTAATTGACTAGTCTATGGAATTTCCATCGACTAGTTGATAGGCACTTCTGCATTCCTCCTTTGAAATGTACAGGAGCCCCTGCCTTCTCAAACGAGGAATGTGGAACTTTGTGTACAGCCTAGGGCCAGTGAGAAGTTCCGCTGACTCCGGGTTGCATGGGAGTGCCTTCTTTGAAATGCACAGGAGTCCCCAGCGGTGACTCTTGTGCATTTCAAAGCCATGGAGTCCAGGATCAGTGTGGGACTCAGAGTCCCCCGCTGACTCCAGGCTATGCTGCATGCCGCTAGGAGCCCGGGGTCAGCTGGGGATTCCTCAGCTGATCCCATGCTCCCCGTGGCATTTCCCCACAGATACATGGTTCAAAGGGCCAGCTGCCACACAACTGATCCGCATATCAGCTGTTCGACAGCTGTCCCTTTAAATCATACATCCATGGCCGAGAAGCTGACCCCAGGCTCCTAACCGCATGCAGCGTAGCATGGAGCCCAGGATCAGTGGGGACTCTTGTGCATTTCAAAGAAGGCATCCGCATGCAGCCCGGAGTCAACAGGACTTCCTGCTGGCCCCAAGCTGTATGTGGAGTTCCGCATGCCTTCTTTGAAATGTACAAGAGTCCCAGTGAGGGATCTTGTACATTTCAAAGGAGGAATGTGGAAGTGCCTATCAACTAGTTGACTAGGCAAAAAACTATCCAATAAGCAAATGCTTATTGGATAGTCGACTAGTCTTTAACATCCTTTGTAGGAACATAATGGGAGATAAGTCAAAAGCAGTATTTAAACAAGTTGTAATGTATGTGCAGATCTATAATTATCTTAAAAATTAAAGCCACAATCCTGTTTAAGTCTGCATGGCTAGATCTCAGTGGTCTGGTAGGACTCCAGAAAGCAATGACCATTCCATTAAGTGGGACTTTGTGCAGGGCTTGTTACAGGACTGAGGCCCAAAGTGTGCACCCATAAGTGGCTAGCTCCACCTCCCCAAAAAGAAAAAGCTTTTCTTACCCTGAAATAATACAAGACTATCTGGTGACCAGAATGTCATATACTTTCAGAAATATAGTCAGCTCTATTTGGAAAGAAAGACAGAAATAAGGACAGAAAGTGAGGAACCCATAATGTTTATAATACAAGCAATGAGTCAGAAAATATAATCCCAACCTTTCAATTAAAATGTAATTCAGGCCCGTAGTCCAACCTTCCAATGAATTTAACTTATTAGAAAGGCAAGGTGGAGGGGGAGGTAACAGTTTTTATTAGATCAACTTCTGTAGGCAAGAAGAGACAAGTTTTCAGACTTCTCCAGGTCTTGAAAAAATAAAGAAGAGTTTCGCATAGCTTAAATTTAAAAGCTGGTCTCTCACTAACAGAAGTTGGTCAAATAAGAACTACTACCTCACTCATCTTGTCTCTTTTATAGCCTGGGACCAACATAGCTACAATATTATATACTTATTTGAAATGCCAACCAAAACAACATGTGGGTTTTGCAGTGGATTGTAAAATCTTCAGGGCAGAGACACAGTGTTAGGCTCAGTCTTGTCAAAGGTAGTGTAAATTATGCCACTAGACAGAGCATATAAATATAATGGTGGTAGATTCATTGCAGGAATTTATTTAAAGACATATGCTATGTTTTAGTGACTAAGTAAATAGCAGTGCCAGGAACCTCCCATTGCCCAAGACTCTCCTGAGAGACTCAGCAGTCTAGGAAGAGCTACAGAGGATAGGAGAGTTAGTCTGTTACAGGAAAAAACAACAAATGGTCTGGTAGCACTTTAAAGACTAACAAAACATGTAGATGGCATCATGAGCTTTCATGGGCACAGCCCACTCCGGTCATCTGAAGAAGTGGGCTGTGCCCATGAAAGCTCATGATACCATTTACATGTTTTGTTAGTCTGTAAAGTGCTACCAGACCATTTGTTGGGGTTTTTTAAGGCAGGGCTAGTATATGTGCAATGGATTTAATAAATTCCCATGCTGCATGTATTACATCCACTAGTTCTGTCCTACCCTACCTGCATAGAAGCCAGGGGAGAGTCCTTAGCTGGCACTAGAAAACCCAGTGCAAGGTATTTAGAATCACAGGTTATAAAGGACCATCTCCTCTTGCTGGTCTTACTGGCAGAAGGAAACCACAGGCTGAAGCACCTTCTCAAGGCAGGGACAGGCCAGAGACACCTACTGAGTTGTGAATTCAAGTTTCAGTCTGGTCTGTTAGGAGCTTGACTCTTGTCTCATCCCCCACTCCCACAGGCAGACTTCCGTCCTTGCTCTCACCCCATCCCACCAGAGTATAGGATGCTGCTGGAACTAAGGTGCTGCCACATCCCCTAGCTGGAAGTGGTTTCCATCACACCTGGGGGTTACAGTTTGGTTCATGGCTACTAAACACACTGTCCCAGTCACTGCAGAGAAACAAAACTCACCTGACAGACATAAGAATTCCCCCACCCCAAGCTCTGGATTGCTTTAACCAAAGCAATGGTGTGTACAGCGGATGCACCAATAAGAATAGCCAACTGGGGAACAGAGCTCTGATCCATCCCCCTTTCTCCTGTCCTTCCCCACCGCCCAAAGATGAGGACAGAAACAAAGGCCCCAGTGCCTGGGGCTGGCAGCAAAGCCCTGGGTGTACAGGGCCAGCAGGAGAACCCAGGGTGCACTGACCCAGCAGCTGGGTCCCTGGTGCATACAGTTGGCAACTTGGACCCCAGTGCACAAGGCTGGCAGCAGAGCCACCAAACACAAGGCCAGGAGCCCAAGGGGTACTGCTGCTTTCCCCCCATCACTCCTACTTCCCTTCCTGGTCTATGGGTGTTGCCCCCACAGCTCCTATTTGATGAGGAACCGGAGCAGCATGGCACAGGGTCACAACTGGGAATGTTTAAGTGTAAACGACCGAGCAGATGCTTATTGATTAATGGTGTTGATTACAGTCAGCTAAGCCTTCTCCCTGGGGAGCCAGACAGGCAGGAAGCTGCAAGCCCCACTCCTGAGGAGGTTTAGCTTTATAGTGCAGGTAACCCTGTAACCGCCGAGACTGTTAAAATCATGCAATGGGGTAACATCCCTAGTCACAACCAGGACTGCCCCCGCCTTGTGTCCCTTCACCCCACATTTCACCCTACACATACCTACCCAAGCCCCCAGTCTTGAGCCCCCCCCTTCCATTTCTTACAGGTACTGTGGCAACTCCCAGCGTTTCCAGACAACAGCACTGGTAAGAAATGTAAGTTAACATAAGAATGGCCATATTGGGTCAGAACAAAAGTCCATCCAACCCAGTACCCAGGGCTGGATTAAGGAGGTGGGGCTAGCCAGGCAACTGACCGGGGTGCCA
Source organism: Pelodiscus sinensis (assembly GCF_052426305.1). Lineage (NCBI taxonomy): Eukaryota > Metazoa > Chordata > Testudines > Trionychidae > Pelodiscus > Pelodiscus sinensis. The sequence continues at coordinate 119,965,237 of NC_143053.1, forward strand.
ATCTATGGGGGGCACCGGATGGCAGCTGTAAGGGGCACCGTGCACCTGGCCACGCAGCACCCTTTAGACCTGCCATCAGGTGCCGTGCGCCCAGGGCTAGGGGCTGCCCGGCGCCCCTTAGAGCTGCTATCAGGTGCTGTGCACCCTGGGCTGGGGGCCACGCGGTGCCTGATGGCAGCTCTTAGGGGCGCAGCGTGCTGAGGGGCGGGTCCGTGCATGTGCCATGCGCCCATGGGTGGAGCCATGCATGCATCGCATGCCCGCTGCCCAGGGCACAGGAATGGCTCGAGCTGGCCCTGCCAGTGCCCTGTCTGCTGACAGTGGCCAATGCCAGGTGCCCCAGAGGGAGTGAATCGAACAGGTAATGATCAAGTGATCGCTCTCCTGCCATCCATCTCCACCCTGTGGCAAACAGAGGCTGGGGACGCCATGCCTTACCCAGCCTGGCTAACAGCCAGGACCTAACCTCCCTACGTTACTTTCACCCCAGCTGTCACCAGCCGGGGCAGCGGCCGAGCGCGGACTCTGGCTCCCAGCGTCTCCTCCCCGCCGGAGCCCCAGGGTGGAAAGGAAACTCCAGTCCCCGCCGCTCCCCGGGGCTGGGTCCGAGAGCCCGCGGCGGGGGAGGGCGGGAGAAGGAGAAGGGGGGGGGCGGTACCGGTGCGGGGTCCTGCTGCTGCTGCTGCTGCTCTTGCCGGCGTCGCTGTGGCGGCGGCAGCGGGGCTGAGAGGGGCGGTGGCTTCGGGCGGGTGTTAGCGCCGCGGCGCCCCGGGATCCCTCCTCCCGGAAAGGCGGGGAGCCCGCCAGGGGCGTTGTAATCGCCCAGCCTCCCTCCGGCCGTCCCGAGGTGCCTGGGCGGGGTAGGAGCGATGTGTATCCGGCCGGATCAAATTACGTGCAGCCCCGTGACTTGAGGCCGGCCCGCTAGCGAGCCTGGACGAACCAAGCGCCCGCTGCTCATGCCTGGGCTGAGCGCGCCGCTGGGGCCCTTTGCTCTGAGTTGCAGCGTGGCTCGCGCCTCCAAAGCGCCCTCTCCCCCCCCCCAGCGCTGCGAGAGGAGAGCGGTGAGCAGAGGCCTGGGTGGAGGAGCCGCGTGTTTGTGAGGGTTCAGGTTGGAGGGGGCAGTCCGATGCCTGTGTGAGAGGGAGTGGCCTCACCACTGTGCTGTGAATTCCTGGCCTCTCTCGGATATTGTTCTACCAGATCAAAAGTCCATACTAATAGTTAATACATCGTGGCACTGAAGGAGGAGAGTGATGTGGGTGTAAGAGAAAATTTATTTGCGTTTATGTAGACTGGAGCCGAGAGAGGAATGTTCTGTGTCAGATTTAGCTGCAAATGTGTATTGTGCAAACTGTTTCCTCTCCCCCCCCCCATCCCCCTTCTGTTCTGTAATGTGATTTGTCCTTTTCACGTGTGTTCATTTTTTTTAATTGTATCCTTTGGTATATATGGTTGTGACTATTTTCTTCCATTATTTGATCTGAGGAAGTGGGTCTGGCCCACGAAAGCTCATCATCTAATAAACCATCTTGTTAGTCTTTAAAGTGCTACATAGTCCTGTATTTTGTCTAGAGAGAGGGTTTTTCACTGGTGCAGGAAGTGCACAGCTGGTTCATTATATTTTCTGTGGACCTGTGTGCTTCTCTATAAAAGTGAGATTTATTCGTTTTTGTTTTTATAGAATTAGTTTTATAGTATTTCTTTCTGGCTGCATAAACCCTGCTTGCTAAGACAAATAGTTCTTGTCAGTATTTGTTCTGAATATGGTGCAGTTGTGATGTGAAAATAGACTTGTTAAGCAGCTGAACAAATAAAACTCCAGTCCAGTGTTATCCCAAGCACCTGGCACAAAGCAAATTTCAACATGAAATCTGGGCCAAACTAACTTCAGAAAGAGAATTCAAATTCACTAACCTCATGCACATGCCAAAGTTGTATTTGGTTTGGTGTCTGACTCTATAGATATTTGGGGACATATAAAGGTAAAGTTATGAGTATTTTCTTTTTTTTAGTGAGCAACTTGTGTTCAGAGAAGCTTGCACACAGACTTTTCTGCTGCTTTGAGTTATATGGGGGTTAAATTGCATACATGCTGGCACCCTGCATAAACTAGGAAAAGGAAATGTTATTTTACCAACTGTGTTAAATAACATTTTAAATAACATGATTTTAAATACCATTTTGCAATCTAATGCAACACAATCTAATCTCAAGCTAGGTCTACACTAGGGGGCAATGTTGAACTAAGGCCCCCAACCTTTTGGGGCTGCCGAGCACCTAGGGGTGGGGCCACTCATTTGCCGGGCATCCGGGGGAGGGGCCGCGCGTACACTGCATGCCGGGTGCCGGCGCCACCCATGCGCCGCACTCCCGGGGCCGGTACCACTCCTGTGCTTCACGCCTAAGGATGGAGCTACCCATATGCCATGTGCCCGGAGCTGGCGCAACTCCTGTGCTGTGTGCCCAGGGGCGGGGCTGCCCATACACTGCATGCCCGGGGCTGGAACAGCCCATGCGCCACACGCCTGGGGCCAGCGCTGCTCTTCTGCCACATGCCCAGGGGCAGGGACACCCATACGCCACACTCTTGGGTCCGGCACAGCCCATGCTCCATATGCCCGGGGGCTGGGCTGCCCATGTGCTGCGCGCCCAGGGCTGGCGCCCCCCCCCCCCCCCGCGTCGCAAGCTCTGGAGCGGGGCCAGCCCCAATCACTCGGCGGGCGCACAGAAATGGCCCGGCGGGTGCTATGGCGCCCGCGGGCACCACTGAACTGAGGCATGAAACTCCAGCTACATAATAGTTAAGAGTTCAAGTTCCTTAGAGATCAAGTTGCCATGTTCCCCACTGTGGGGGGCTGATAGGAGAAACTCTGTCATCGACTCTCCTTATCTTCAGGATCTGGTGGAGTACCCGAGTTGACGGAAGTATGGTCAGTGGTCGATTTAGCAGATATTTACTAGACGTGTTAAATCAGCCCCTGGGAGATCAATTCCCGCAGCGCCGATCTCCTGGTAATCGTAGACAAGACCTTAGTTAGGCACAATCAACTTTGGCTAAGTTGTTATGATTTTGAAATGGCAAGGATGAAAATATACTGTAACTATTGACAGTGCTTTGAATAGCATAATAAAACTGATACTTATCTAAAATAATATAAATCACTAATTTGATTAGTAAAAATACACAGCATTTTTATTGCTTTAAATGCACTTCATACACTAGAATAATGGAGTAAAATATCAGCTAAAAGCACATTGGAACGTGCGTGAATAACAAACACCATTGCTAAACTGCATTCTTGAACTGAAAGCCTATTTTTATTTTTCCACTTTATTACTGATACTGATATATAGGAATAGGTGAATATTACAACCAGTAATTGCATTAACAACACATTAATGTTGTTTGAATGCTGAAGGTTTTGGATCATATGTCTATAACTATTACGGTTAGATTGGGGCATGCTGGTGAAAGTTGAGCTCATCAGCAAAGAGCTGTTAGGAAATTTAATTTACAAACATTTTCAAAAGATCAGGAACTGGAAAAAACATTAGTATGAGCAACAAACAGTAGCTGGTCATAAAATGTCAAAGACAACAAGTTCACTGGCTGGGGAGGGAAGGCCAGTCCGATAACTCTATGCCAACATTGTCAAAAAGTATTTGGCAGAATGTTTAGTTTCTCATACAGAGTCTTTCCTATGTCAGTGAAAACTGAATTGGAAGGTTAGGGAGGTGAAGAATGGTTTCACTAAATATAAATGTTTAGTTTAGAGAGCTTCTAGTGAGGACTGAATTTCACATGCTTTTGTCTTAGGTTTTATGCAATTATAGTAATTTCCAAAATGCTAATTTTCAAAGTGAAAATTTAAACTAGTGATAGTTAACAGCTTTGTATACTTTCAAATGTATTATATAGCAGACAGTAGGATCACTAACATTTTTTTAACAGTCTGTGATAACACTTCAATCAGCTGGATCACACACTCAATGAAGTCAGTGGGAGAAGGATTTGGCCTAATGTTGATTTTCATATCTTCTGTGAGAAGTGTTGTTATTGATTTATTAATGCTTTTAGTGCTACACATGAATGTACAACGTAGGCTCAGCAGACTGACTCTACGTGGTCCAGCATCTGTCATTTAGACAGGATGGTATAGATCCAAATGGAATGCTATATAGGTTAAATGTATATTTTAAAACTCTGCAAGAACACAAGAAAATATATTTTTGGGTGGGGAAAAACTTCATAAAAATATAAGTCAAAGCAAATATTGTGAAATTCAGGGATAATGCTGAATCTTTATCATTAACTGGCCTGGTGGCACCTGGGATTTACATACAGGACTAGTTGTGTTTTCAGTTACCCTTTATATCCAGATCTGTAATACCCATGAATAAGAAAGTTAATTATTAAGCACTAGACTGGGGCTAGGTTTAAAGTGGCCATGGACCAAAGACAGATTAAGGTTTTTGTAGGCCTTGGGCACTCTCATAATCATAGGTCTTTAATTAGATTATATATAAATATATAAGGGAGAAATTCTCTATCACCTATATGCCTTAATATTTTTGTTCTTCAAAGTGGCACAGTGTGTGAGCAATTCTAAAATAAAAAGGTATGTCCAAAGATAAAGGTATATTTACATGCAAGGTGAAAAAAGTCATCAGGCATGCAAGGGGGTGGAGGGGTCAGATGATCACTTAACAGTCTTAACAAGGATTGAGAGTGCACCAGGAAGCCTTCCTACTTCTTGAAATAGATTAGTTGAATTTTGGAAAAACAGCAGGACATCTGCCTTCTAGCAAAAGAGATGCCTTGTTTGGGCTCACTTCTCAAAGAATATATTTCAAAGGTTTACTAGAATATAAAAAGGAAGGGGAGAGAACCCAAATCTTATCTATTTCTTGAGGGACTAAAGAAATCAGCATTTAAAACTGTAAGTGTGGATCCTGGCTGAAACAGCCAGTCATATTGGAGAAGTTGCTGTAAGTAGGGAAACTATCTTGAACAAGAACTTTAGCTGATTAAGTTACATTTTAGTCTTAGAAGCATTTTTTTACTTCTGTTGGTTTGTAACCATTTTTATCTCCATTATTTCTACTTGATATCATTTAAACCTATGTCCTTTTGTTAAAAAACTTAGTTTTAATTAAGCCAACTCTGTGCTTTATTGAAGCGGAGCATTTATCCACCCGTTATCTTAATTAGTTGCAGTGCACTATCTCTTTAAAGGAGAAGTGAATTTAACTTCTGCTAGTGTTCAGTAAGAGGGCTGGACACTACAGGGCAGGAAGTTCTGAAGAAATTTGGGACTGGGAGGATGTTGGAGTCACTCAGCGAAAAGTATACATATCTGCTTGCTTTTGGGGTCAGGGCTGTGAGCCACAGCAGCATAGCTTTTAAGAAACTCAGAGTTTCAGGATAGGCAGTGATTCTACCCCTTTTGGGTCTAGGCTGAACCCCAAAGCATCACAGTGAGTAACCCAAAGCAGTGTTTCTCAACTGATGGTACGCGTATTCTTAGGGGTATCTGGGGGGTTCATCAACACAAGTGAAACTTGGCAAAAAATGTCGGGGATTTTGCCCTGCAAAAGGGATCAGGAAGGGGGCGGCACCACATGCCTGTTAAATTGAATATTCGGAGCCGAGCACCCAGACGTTAACAGCCACTCTGCACATGCGCCCCAGTGGCAGTGGTACTCTAGTGACACCCAGGGCAGTTCCAAGTTGGGGGGCAAATTTAGGCAAGGAGGAAAAAAAAAGCACTTCCACAGCCACCTCTCCTAGTTTGTTTCCTCTCCAGCAGGCTCTCTGGGGTGCTCCAATGGGGAGGGCGGCTGAACTTGGAGATGCACATTACTTCCACCCCTACCAGCAGCTCAGTACAACCCATCCCCATTGCCCTTCCCTGTGGCACTGTGGAGAGGAGCTAAAAGGCAATGAAGTGGCATAATAAGCTTTGCTTCAAAGGACACTCCCCACACACATCAGTGGCATAGCGAGGGAAGGCAGTCGCCCCGAGGCACCACGCTAGGGGGTACCGGGCTGAGGTGGCAGCACACAGACCCATGTGGCGAGCCCGGCGCTTGCAGACCACTTGCTTCCTGCAGACAAGCCGACAAGGCAGGTCTGGGTGGCGGGAGTGGGCACTTCAAAGATGGGGTTACCATACGTCCAGTGCCTGGTACTGGCGGAGGGGAGGGGCACTGGGTTAGAGCGGGGGGGGCTAGGGTGCCTGGCTCTGGGCGAGGGGTGGGTGCATTGGGTTAAAGTGGGGGCGGGGACCTAGGAGTACTTATAATTTTTTTTAAAGGGGTACTTTATAAGAAAAGGTTGAGAAACACTGACCTAAAGCATTGCACATACAGGGAGAATGCTTAGAATCCTTTGGTATAACATTGCACCTGTATGTTGTTTGTTGACTATAGATAGTAAATTTGATTTAGCAGTTTTCTTATTTACAAGCCAATTACTTTTTTTTTTTTAAGGCCCTACATTTTTCATAGGCCCTAAACTTCTTTGTAGGCCCTGCACACTGTGCCTGTTGTGCCTAATGGATAACCTGGCTCTGCTATGGCCAGTGGTAGAAATTAAGGACCTCCCCAAAACACTCTGCATGACTGTTTTACACCTCCTCACATCGAGTTTGCAGGTTCACCTGTCCCGCGAGCAAGTGGGTGGGGAGCGACAGAGCTCTCACAACATTGGCCAGGAGAGCAGGCTCGATACCCACAGAGTGCAGTGCACTACTTACTGTATGTCTAGACTGCATCCCTCTGTTGGCAGAGGAATGCAGATTAGGCAGATCGACATTGCAAATGAGTCAGGGATTTAAATATCCTGCGCCCAATTTGCATAAAAATGGCCTCCGCGTTTTGCTGACTCAGCATTTTGTCGGCAAATAGCGGCAGTCTAGAGAGGGATCTGTCGAGAAAGAAAGCCTTGCAGGAGGCATAAGGGATAAGTGTCGACCTGCCGAATCTGCATCCCTCTGCTGACAGAGGGATGCAGTCTAGACATACCCGGTAAGGGGCTACAGTAGATTACTGTCCCCCAAGAGTGTGTGAGGAGCACAGGAGGAAATGTGCCTCAGTGTGTATCTCTGAGGTGTAATAATTTCTGGGGCTACTGCTGGGCAACTTATGCTCAGGGCTCTAACTAAAAGCACAAACTAGACCTATGCTTTGAATTGCAAGTTTTAATTTGCATTTCTCAATTGCATGCCTTTTAGTAGTATTCTAGGGAGAGCAGAATCTGCCAAAGAAGAGGATGCTCATAGTTGTGTTGTGCCTGATGAAGAAGAGGAAAGGGTGATCTGCCTTAAATTGTACAGGATTGGCAGATGATCTCACTACTATAACAGCTCCAGTGGCAGCTGCAGCCTCAGTGCCTTCTTCATTGACCTCAACAAAGGACTTGTGAAAAACTTGTGACAAATAGAGATCATCATGCTCAGACATCCCTGTGAAGTTAGCTTGGCCCGGACTGAAAGCATCTTTCATCCCCATACTGCTCAAAGTGGACTTGAGGTTATAGCTCTCTTCCAGCTTGATCCTGGGCAGAGACAACTCCACTTCTGACATCATCATCATTTCTGGACTGGTCCATTTGGATACATTCTCATAGGTCAGTTCCCTTTCTAGCTGCAGTTAGTTAAGAAAGAGAGAATTAGAAAATTAAAGAGCAAAACCAAAATCATTAATAAAAGAAAAAAGCTCATCAGAAAGGCATAAAACACATACATAACTACTACCTACCTATGGTTATTACCATAATTACAGGGTGTGCTATACATAATAGGGTTCAATACTGCAAGCTGCTAAGTGACTTATGCTCCCATTTAGCTAAATGGGAGGGGACCTTTCATGTAGGATTGGGCCCATAGAGCAATGCCTCCTTTAGGGCACTCAGCACCTACTAGGCGGAGCTTAGTCCCTTGCAAGGTGAGTTAGTAATTACTATACTTATTTAATTAAATAATAAAAGAGAACACTGGAAACTGGGTGAATGGAAGACAGCTCTGAGAAATGCATTAATTACAAGGGGTCAGAGAGTGAGGTTGTGGTCCACGTTGAGTTATGCAGTCAACAGAAATAGGGCAAAAGAAATGGCTTAAAGCTCTAGTATGGAATTCTTGTTTAGGGGAATCACCACCTAATGTCTAGTGTGCACTATACTTCCCATTGAATGGTAATGCAGCTTTCCCAAGAGAATGCTGAAAATCCTGTGTTTCACACAAAGAATCATGTATTCCCTAAATATTGGTATGACTTTATGGAACCCACAAGACATGCGCATACTAGGGGTATAAGCAATTAGTCGACTACCCAGTAAGCAAATGCTTATCGGGTAGTTCAGAAGGAGCTCGACTAGTTGCTCCCCACCCCCCATGTTGCCTCTATTAGTGCTGGGGGGAGCCTACTTAAAACTGATTCCCGCACCCAGCACCATCTCTGTGGGGGATACTAGAGGCAGGGAGCAGTGGGGAAACAGCACAAGGGAGATTGTAACAGTCTCACTCACACTGGTCCCACTGCTGCTCCTCTGCCTTTGGAATGTACAAGAGCTGCCTGTGGCTCATGCACATTTCAAAGGAAGCTGCTCGGAGGGGAACCCATGCCAGTGGAGACTGCTTTGCTCCCACTGCCTCTCTCCCTTTGAAATTACACAAGAGCAGCAGGCGGCTCCTATACATTTCAGAGGGAGAGTAGCAGAGGGAACTGCTGTGTTTCTCCCTTTGAAATACACAAGAGCTGCGGGCATTTCAAAGGGAGAGGCACTGTGGGTTACATTTCAATTAGCTGATTACAGACAGTCCCCGACTTACGCGGATCCGACTTATGTTGGATCCGCGCTTACGAACGGGGCTTTTCTCGCCCCAGAGCTCACAGGCGGCGGGTCGCCGCCCGTGTCCTCCGGGGCGAGAAAAGCTTCTCTCTGGTCTGCTGGGGGGGGGGGTCCAGCAAAGCCGCTGGACCCCCCCAGCAGACCAGGGGGACAGGAGCAAAGCCGCCCAGGCGGCGGCTTTGCTCGGGTGTCCCTGGTCTGCTGGGGGGGTCCAGTGGCTTTGCTGGACCCCCCCAGCAGACTAGGGAGACAGGAGCAAAGGAGCAAAGCCACTCGGGCGGCGGGGTCCCTCCGTCTGTGCGGCTTTGCTCGGGTCTCCGTGGTCTGCTGGGGGGGAGGGGGCGCAGCTAGTGCGCCCCCCTCCCCCCCCCCAGCAGACCAGGCTTTTGTTGCGGGATGCCTCGGGTAGAGCAGCTGGGGTGCTGCAGGGTTGGTCCTGTGCTGCAGGGTTGGTCCTTGAAAGTAGGAATAAGAGATCCTCCGGAAAAGGGCTTTATTCCGGAGGATCGCGCCAGTCTGGACGCTCTTTTCCGGCTTTTCCCCAAGCCGGAAAAAAAGCGGCGGCCATGTTTATTTAAATCCCGCGGGGGATATTTAAATATCCCCCGCGGATTTCCCTATTGCAAAGTTCGAAATTAGCATGCCTATTCCGAAGAAGGGGCCAGTCTAGACGTTGCCCAGGAGCGGGAGGCTTCACATGCTGCCCTCATCCCCAGCACAATCTCTCAGCTTCCATTGGCCAGTTTCTAACTAGCCAAAACTGAGATTCTGCTGGGGGCCTCCCCTCCTCTGCATGTGGCACAGAGAGCCACATGCAGCAGCCAGCTGCTTTGAGTGGTGTGGAGCTTGGTGGAATATTGTCTAGTCTGCAAAATTGTTTGCACTCCTTTGTCTTCATCTAAATAATTCCTTCATGTTGGACCTTTGATGGTGTTATCATTCGATCTGATAGTTTCACTCCTCAGTTCTTCTTCTGCTCCCAAAAAGCATTTGAATGCTCTATATTTGTCTACAGCCATAAGTGTTAATATACAGAATGTTGCTAAACCCGTACTGAACTTTATCTCATAGCTGTCAAATGCTGAAGGAACATTGCATTTCACTTTCGGGTTCCAGAAATATGTTTTTACCTGTTCCAGACCAGTAGATTTATCCTCAATGTCATCTGGTAATAGGATGAGCATGCTGAGGTCATCATTGACGTATGGAAGCTCAACGATTTTGACCTTCATTGGTTCCAAGTAGCATGTTGAAAATGTATCTTGGAGATGCATCATCTGCACTAGTTTAGTCTTGGTCTGTGAAATTATATATTTCCATAAGAAAAGAAATATCACTTCTTTCTTTGAAATGTACATGTTATTAGTAAATATGCATGACTTTCTTCAGAAGAAATAAAAATAAAAGGCTGAAAACAGTTTATGAACCAAAGATGATTGAATGATTTAACAGGGCTCCTTTTGTGAGAAAATGTTAAAGCAGTGTTTTCTGTGACCTGGATTGATCTTCCACTCTTCTCCAAAGTATTCATAATAACTCACAGAAGGTATGACAGAGGAGCCAGAAAATTCTGCGAGGATCATCTCAATAAGTTTCCTGATATTTGTTCCCTCTATAGGGAAGAGTGTTAAGAAGAGAGAGCAGGAGGAAGAGGGAGAAGCATATTGCTCCCAACACTGGCAAGCTATCCAACTGCCAGTAGTTTTACAGTTTGTATTTCATTATAAGTGAAAGATTTTACTTCATTCCTTTCTTACTTAGTCAATAGCATGAACACAGGTGGCACATACCTTGCTCAGTCTGAAGAGATGCTCAGATGTGTTTTCATTCAGAAATCTCTTTTTCCACTTTCCTTTGAAGTAAATGGCATTAACCAAGACCAGTACAGTGTTGGCATGAACAGCACCTTTAGGCAACAGATTCTGGATTTTCCCTTTCAGAAGTAAGAGAACAGTGTTTTTATTCCAGTGCAGTACAGCAAATGGCTATTTCTAATCTTTCTTTCTCTTAGTTTAATGATCCATTCAGAATGTATGTGCCTCATCCCTGTGTGATGTTCTAGAATGAATTAATTTGACCTTTAAAACCAATCTTTGTTGTTGTGACATGTTAGAAAGGCGTTTAAGTAACACAACAGCTCAGATATATAAATCCTGAATCTTCACATTTTTGCTCCTTGTGCAGTTATTTGTGCTCATAGATAGGCATAAAACTCTGCCAAATCAGAATGATAGCATTGTATACTGATTTCATCCTCCTTTGGAACAGGCATAAAAGAGAACCCAAGAGGTAAGGCTACAAAGAATCAAGCTCATGAAATAGACCAGGGGTTTGCTACATAGGGCACATGTGCCATAAGTGGCACACAAGATGATTTTGAGTGGCACACGCATGCTCCATGGTGGGAGCTCAGGCCCCCTCCTCTCCTCCGCAGCGGGGAGCCTGTGCTGCTGTTGGAGCCGCACAGCCCCAAGCCTGCAACATCAGCTCTGGGGGTCAGGCGGGGAGGCTACAGATTGGGCTGCGCGGGGCTCTTGTGGTGTACAAGCAGCTGGTATCTTCCTCCTTCCCTGGCAGCAGTTAGGAGCTCAGAGGCCGGGGCAGGCCTCATAGAAGTCAATGAGTTAAATCTCTGAAAGGCTGCTGATCCCTGAAATAGAGGGTCTGTGGTCATAATCCTGCTCCTGTAGTTTTATCAGTGATGGGAGCCCATGAGGCTAGAGCCCCTGCTGGAGCCTCCGATCCTTGAGGAAATCAGGCTCTGAAGACTGTTCCCTCTGTTTTAGGATTTTATTCAGAACACATTCTAGGATTGCCAGGTGCCCGGTATTGACCCGGACAGTCTGGTATTTTCGCCTCCTGTCTGGTAAAAAAAATTCAGAAAATACCAGACACCTAAAATGTCTGCTATTTTTACATTCTTTTTTCCGGCCAGGAGGCGAAAATACCGGACACCTGGCAACCCTAGCACCCAGACCCAGTCCCTGGCCTCACCCCCAGCTCCCTGCCCCCTCATGGGCTCCCATCACTGCTAAAACTATAGGAGCAGGATTATGACCACAGACCCTCTATTTCAGAGATTGGCAGCCTTTCAACGAACACCCTCACCCCTCCCCACAAAAAAATTCTGTTGAGGAAAAGGACTCCAAGCCTTATTAAGCAAAACAAATTTAAATTATAAAACATTAAAACAGGATTGCTAACAGTACATTAGCTCCCCTACTGCCTGACTACAGGAGGAGCACAAGTGGAAATGCAGCCACCTACCCAAGAGGAATTAGCAACCATGGTGGGAGAAGCACAAAGCTGTTACTGTTGTCTTTAGCTTACCCTCAGTTTGGCTTTCAGCCCAGGAATTAATTTCTTTTCTGACTTGTTCTGCAGCTTTTATAAAGTCAACTGCTTGTGGCTCTGCATGGTAATATTTTTGAACAAATTCTACAAATTCCTGTAAGGTTGGAGAGAGAATTTGCTATTAAAATTAGTTGAAATTGGCACCACTTAAAAAAAATCAGATTAGTATTCTAGTAATTGTTGTACAGCAACATGAATACAATTCAACTAGATAAAATTTAAAAGTAAGTTCCATGGTACACTATATTTAGTTATTAGAGCTGGTTGACTCTCAGAATTTCAATTCCACTGGAAATTCTCACATTTTGAAATTTTCTTTCATCCCAAATCAGAACAAAAAGTGAAAAATTTGAAATTTCCTATGAAATGATAATGCTGAAAAAATAATGTAGAACATGTCGAAATGGTATCATGAGGATAACTGGAATGTTGTGTCCAATTCTGGTGCCCACAATTCAAGAAGGATATTGATAAATTAAAGAGGGGCTCGAGTGGAGCCATGAGAATGATTAAAGGGTGAGAAAAAACATTCCTTTACTGTGATAGATTAGAGGAGCTCAATGTAGTTAGCATAACAAAAAGAGGATTAAGACGTGACTTGATTACATTGGTTAATACCTACATAGGGAATAAATATTTAATAATGAGCTCTTCAGTCTAGCTGAGAAAGGTATAACACAATCCAATGGCTGGAAGTTGAAACAAGACAAATGCGCATTGAAAATAAGATGTAAATTTTGAACACTCAGCGTAATTAGCCGTTGGAACAATACACCAAGGTGTAGGGTGATTTCTCCATCACTGACCATTTTAAAATCAGGATTGGATGTTTTTCTAAAAGATCTGATCTAAGAATTATTTTGGGGTTGTTCAATGGCCTCTACCGGGTAGCAGGTCAGACACTAAATGATCACTGTGGCCCCTTTCTGGTGTTAGACTGCATGAAAATGTTCAATTTTTATAAGGTTGAGATGCTTTGTTTCAACTTTGTTTCAACTGTACATAATATAAAATATAACTGATAGAAAAGTATATTATATAATGTAAACATTAAGTTGATAGTCAAAACAATGCATTTCGACTTTATAAAAAATAAGAGTTTTGATAAGTTTTCTTTAGAAATTTAGACAAACGTCTAGTGTTCCTGCAAAACATTTCATTTTTGTCCCATCACCATTTCCCATTGGCAGATTGTTCCTCTGGAAATTTTTCAGTCAGCTCTATTAACAAACTTGGATTTTGATGAGCATTGTCATAAATATCTTTTAAAACTTTCTCTTAAGCTTAATAAAAATATTCAACTTACCCTACGGAATGGAAGAGTCTGTTCCTCATACAGTCTGTTGGCAGTTTTAAGCAAGTAAGAAGTTTGTGGTTTGTTGATTAAAGAGATTAATGCCTGGAACGCAGAATGAATGTCTTCATCTTTGCAGTTGTCAGGGTCCTTTAAAAGGGACACAATAAACTTGGAAATCACATTCCTGTCTGAAAAATGATATATCTTCCTTAGTTGCAAGTTCCTAAGATTACTATAGTTGACAGAAGTTACTGGGGTAGAGATTCCTCTATTTATTTGGTTTATTGTCTCTGCATTTGACTGAATTCATTTGACTGAATTTAACTGTAGTCAGATTAGTTGTTTCCACTGGATATTTATGTCAGTTTCTCCCTTGCTCCAAAGACCTTTACAAATATTATCAGGTGAGTTCTTAGAGCTGCTGCTTAGGTGGAACTTCAAGTTTGAGCTCCAGCCCTGAGCCAAGAAGACTGCTACTCAGCATGGAGTTACAGCTCTGGTGGAAATCACATGTCTAATAGAGCATGATTGTATTGGGGATGAGGGATATTTTTCCCTCAGCACTAGAAACAAAAATGGGGTACCATTACTGAGGGATTATAAAAGGGGACAAAGTTGGTAAGAGACAGAGGCCTCTGTTAAAAAGCAGCAGACCTTGTCTTACAAACTATCCTTAGTTCAGCAGCCAGGATTTCCTATTGAGGAATGACAGCTGATTCCCCTGCTGGCACAGGAGCTTTTGAGAGATCTTCAGGGAGAACATCCACCACCCCTATTCCTGACCCACTCACAGTATGATGAAAGGAAAGGGGCTTGTCTGAGGAGTGGTCTTTGGAGCAGAATGCCCCAAGCAGCTGCCGTCTTTGGTCTAATGAACCAAGTAATTTAATGAACTAGTAATTTAAATTAGTGTTGCTGTCAAGATATATTAATCAGAATACATCTGCTGGTTTGGTGAGGAAATAGGGATACCATGTCCCCCACCATCTCTCCAGCACCACAAGTACCTGGCCATTGTCCTACCTTTGCACAGACACTTTTCAAATCTCCCCTATATTCAATCATTTTTCACATACCTCACTCGCACCTTAATGTCCACATGATGCTTTCCCTTTTTAAATCAACCCAACATGCACTACACGATTGCACATGTGCCTTTAGGATATGTCTGTAGCTACCCAGTCTCTGAAGTGAGAGTGCAGATTTTGAATTACCAAGTGATTTAGAGGGGGGGAGAGAGAGTGTGGGGAGGGGTGTGAGGTGGAAGGGAGTTCTCTGTGGAGGTGCAGACTCAGTGGCATGTTGAGGTGGTGTTTAGGAGTGTGAATGAAGCTACCTTTCCTGCCTTTGACATTTAAGTAAGTGTGTTTTGCATGTAAGCAATCTTAATTTATTATTAATAATGATTTTGGAAGGGGTGACAGGAGCAATGTAGATGGAGTCACAAAACAACCAATAGTGTAATTTAAACTAGTGCAACTGTCAAACTTTCCTATTCCCAGAAGTCTCGCGGATTTCTTTCCCTGAGATTTTTGTTCTAAATAATACCATCTTCCTTTTCTTTGGCCTCCCACGAGAAGTTCTTGTCACCTGTAAACAGTCTCCAGTTCCTGTAGTTTTCTTAAAATGAAGCACCTGCAAGCAGAGTTAGGAAAGATAGCAAATATGCTTGAAGAAAAGCTATTTAAGAAAAATGTACATACAAATTGATTTCTATTGACCTAATGTCAAAAGCTCAAATTAATTATAAGTACTTAGCAAAGATGGTTGCTAATTACCCTGCTAAGGATGCTATATCTGTGATTTTCTATTTTAATGTCACTGTGCCCCATGTCATAGCCGAATCACTTTATAACATCTTATTGCTATGAATCAGATGGGACTTGGTCAGACTACATGAAATTCATGATGACTTTATCCATTTATTATTATACTGTATTTATTATTGGGCTTCACTTGTGTGCTACATGATGTACAATATAAAAAGGTACAGTGCTGCCCCAAGGGTTACCACTTACATAAAAAAGACAATGAAGATTAGTTGCATAATATTTTGAATGGCCATATGAAGGTATAATCACAGACCCATCAAATGGTAATGATTAGATAAACTTATGCTCGAAGCATAGATAACAGCAGCAACAAAACACCATTCAAGGTATGATCACTGCAAATGATAATGGTTTTACAATCTTATCATTTTTATTAACAAAATTAAGGTGACTGTAAATATACTGAAGTGTAGGCTTAAACTAAAAAGGTTTCAGTTGTGAGTATAAGTGAACTGTCTGGGAAGAGCTATGGAAGAACCAAACCATGTTCTCAGTATTAGTGGCATTTAGTTATGTACAGAACATCAATATTCATATCTAAGAGGCATGTTTAAAATCATGTAAATGGAGTGTTCCGTTCAAAGGGAAAGCTAAAGTGGAAGGTCAGGTTCTAAACTTTTGGGGCACCTCCTATCTGGCAAACCAGCAGCCCCATTCTGGGAAGTATGGGGGCATGTGAGATGCAGGGGCTAATGAAGGTAGCAGTTGGGGACTTTTCCCTCTCAGTGAGTTATCTGTTGGATTCAATCCAAAGAGAATTCTGGTAAACTGAGGTAAATAAAATAGATCTCTCACCAGGAAAGGTAAGGAGCCCCCTTACTTGAAGTTACTAGGAGCCACTCAACTGACCCAGGATCAGTGTGTGCTGACCAAGTCCCCTTTCACCTCACGAAAGCCCCCATGCCAATAGAGCCAGGAGTTACCTCTTCTGGCTATTTCCAGCTGGAATTGCCATTTATAATGAGCTGTCCCAGTAGTTTAGAAACTGGACTTCGATTTTTTGCTTTCCCTTTGAACAGCACACTGGCTCAAGCTAGAGTAGCTGAACAGTATGGGGTACAGAGATTTACCAGCAAGATGTTTTCTCCTGGTAGAATTGGGTGGGAAGCTCTGAAATGAGTAATAATTGCCGTGGATTTATAATTCCCTATCATCTACGCACAGCATTTCCGTTCACCATTTCTTCAAGGGTATATATAATGTTAAATACTGATATATCAGGTGGTTGTGACATGCATAGGAGTCATTTGTCATATTGAGATATATACTGTGCACAGTCACATTTCAGAACCTACCTCAGCCATCTGGGTTGCAGTGTTACCTTTTGCACCTACATAAGTCATGGCCAGTGCAGATGAGATACTCCAAGAGGAAAAGAAAATATTTTTTCCTGAATAAGATTCATCCAGCTTTTTTAAAAGGTCAACAGTAAAGCTGCCATTTGATGCTGAGAGAGAAGCCATTGCTGAAACCTAAGACAAAGAGAAAGAATGTAACAGTTTGACTTCCTTGGAGCCAGGATTATACCTTTGGTTTCTAGCTTGTGGGTTTTCTCTGTATCAGGACAAACTAACTTTCCTCAGAAACTGGAAAATGTATCTAAGTGACAATGATTCCAGACTCCCTTAGAATATCTGATCTATAGTCTCTGCTGTAAATTGATCCCTAGTTACTTGTATGCCACACAAATCATGCACATTCTTTACTGTGCCTAAATCCCTTTGATCATCTGGACCTCAGTCCTTGACTCCTTCAGTTTCTGTGGCTGTGGACCTGGTGCATTCTGGAGTGCCCAAACACATAGTCATGGATTATTTTGTTTTGAGAAGAATGAGAGGATGACACAGTGAAAATTGTTTTCTTTCCCCTTAGGGAAAAACAATTTAATCTTTGGCCCACTAATTTGCGGTGTTGTACTATCTCACCACAAGAACTACTACTTGCATAAATTTATCCTTATTTATTTAATTAAAAAATTATAGGGAACACTATTGTCATCTGCTCAAGAAAATTCTTTCTTTAGTCTTACCCCATATCAGCATCTTTTCTTAAGCTCTGCAAGTGTATAATACTTGCACCTTGTTTTTTAAGAACTGAAATCTAAATTAAACATGATGAAAATGTGCAACCCCTGTTTTACTGCATGACATATTATTGTTTAATCTGCCGTGTCTTGCTGGGTTTAACTAATTCAAAAAAGTTTCAAAGAAAGCTAATTATGTCTAGAAATATTTACATTACCTCAAATTCCTGTGAGAGAGGAGAAATTACTTGTGTCCTTTGCCAGGTTCTGAGTCTGTTTGTTAGGTAATACAGACATTTAGAAATATAAAGCAATTGTTCTTCCTTCTCGCCTACATCCGCCAGTTTTACTGCCCTATATGTTTCACCATCTATATTTACCCCTCCTGCCCACAAATTCCCAGAACTTTCTGTTGTAAAATTTGACTAGATTGTTGACATACTGTATATTTGTTTGGCAATACATACATTTAGAAATAAAATGATTGGAGTTCACTTTACTTCTTCTAGACTGCTTTCTCCACTTCCAGTGCCCAATATGTTTCCCCATCTAAACTTACAGGTTTCCAGAACTTTTTCTTGTACAGTTTGACATGATTTATTGACTAATCATCTGCATTTTCAATAGCAATCTTAGCGATTTATAAAATGAATACGGTGATCTTATAACATCTGGTATTTTAGTCATAAGCAAAAATACCACAAAATGGCCTGCTATATAAATGGCTGGTGATGTCTATTGCAACTCTATCTGGTGCCAATGAGACTTTTTAAAAAAAGTAAGGGCAGTTAGTGTTTAATTTACTCCAATTAACACAAATGTCTATTGTCTGGTGTTTTTTTTTCTGGATGGGAGGATTGCATGGCCTGATTCTCCACTGCATTATTCCAGTGTGATGCCATTGTAGCATGATTTCAGCTGAGCATTATCAGTGTAAACGCTGTGTAATGCAGGGATCAATTAGGCTTTGTGACTCCACCATCTTCATTTATAACAACCAGGACTATAGACACTGTTCTGCCAGTGGAGAAATTGAATTGAGCCTGATATTAATTTTCCCACAGTGACAAATGCCAGGTGCTTAAGTGGAGGGTGTAATATTTCCAAAACGGACTTGTCAAAAAATGCATGGCATGAGTGCTAAAGTACTACCAGGTTGGAAATGTCTCTCCAATTCAAGGCATTCGTGGTTGCTGTGTGCAATGAAGGATGACGGCTAGCACATAAGCACTGCGTTTGCATTATTTTTGGTGGTGCCAAAATGGATCCAAATAGAGTTGTCCCTTCCATAGGATAGAGGAAAGCAACTTCCCTGAGCCCCATCCTTTGGGAAGCTCTGCACATCAGGGGAAAGGGGTCCAAAGTGGTCTGTGAGCTAGCAGGGAGCCTGGTTCTGGCAACTCCTGGCATCATTTGGGGGACAACACTGGAAAGACTCAGGGCATGGCCTTACAAAAGGGGGTGGCATGGGGGTGGGGAGAGGACAGGGCAGGGGCAGGAAGAGATAGAGCAGGGGCAAAAAGAGGTGGAGTAGGGCAGGCTAGGAGCCGGGTCACTCGCTGCTGCCAATGTCAGGCTCCCCACTAACTCTCCAGGCTGCCCTGGACCATGCTTCTCTATAGCGCAGGGCCCCTCAAAGCATGGGGCCTTGGCAGCTGCCCCAGTTTGTTCTATGGACAATATATAAGGCCAAACACTGGTGGAGCCAGGTCCACATTCCAGAATGTTGCTGGCGCATGGGCACCACAGGCCCAGGTATCTCATCACCTGTGGGCTAGTATCCATTTTTAATTTGAAGGCTAGGCTAAAGAACACCTCTTGGTGCACAAACTGATCCATGCTCCGTGCACTGGATACTGAACTGTAGAAATGTTTTTTAAAAAGTCAACTTTTTTTTGTCTCATGCTGAGATTTAGCATGAAAATTAATAACGCGTGTCCAGCCTAGAGGTCCCTCTCTCCGAGATAGCAGAAAAGGAATTCTGAAATGCCCAAGTACCTTCACCCAGAAGAGGCTGGCCCTCTATAGGTCATTAGCTGTATCAGGGAGCACTTTTCTAAAAACTCTGTCCATGTAGACCTAAAGTATGATATGGACTTCCCCGAGGTTACATTTTAGCATTCAACTTTCTCTTGTTAAATACAGTTGGGTAGTATTTTGATTGAATGTGTTTGTGCAGTCATGGTGAGTATAATAAAATAAACAAACCCTTATGTAATGTCATTTCACATTTGTTCTTTTCCCATTCAGGAAAGAAAACCAAAGGAAAAAGTGTGTGTTGCTTCCTAGAAGCAGGGACTTCTGAAGTGCTTGCAGGCAGTTATATTTTGAATATACACTGAGGCTTCGTCTACACTGTAGGGTTTTTGCGCAAAAACTTCTTCCACAAAAATGCATCCACACCTCAAAGTGCATCACAAAAGCGATGTGCTCCTGCACAAGAGAGTGTCCACACTGCATGTACGCTCTTGCGCAAGAAACCCCCGTGCTTTTCCCAATATGGGTTTCTTGCACAAGAAACCCCCGTGGAACATCCACACTTGCCTTTTTGTGTAAGAACTCTTGCACAAAAAGGAGTTATGCCTCATGGGGAGAAGAATAACTCTACCTGCAAAAGCCCTCTCTTCTGCCAATTTACTTGCAGAAGAACGTGCTTGAGATGTAGACACTCTGCGGGTTTTTGCGCAAAAACCTTGTAGTGTAGACGTAGCCAGAGTTTGTTAGTTTAGCTATTTAACCTCTTCACTGAATTCAAGGAATGAGGAGCATTCTCAGAAAATGCAGAAACTGCTCCAAAAGCTCTATGCTTCTAGTTATTTTATTCCACTGTAACTGGTTGCTGAAACTGAACAAACAGCTCCAAAAGCAAAATGTATGAAGATATGGGTTCTGCATAAACATACTGCAAGATAGTTAAACACAAATATTTAGGGCCTGATTCTTCATTGCCCTAGTTTACACCAGTGTGACTCCATTGATTTCAGTGAAGTTGCTCCATCATAGAACTAGAAGAACACAGCAGAGAATTAGACCCTAGTATGATGTTGTTTGAAAGTAAAATTATTATAAAGTGGATGGTTGTAAGAAAATGCATTTTATTTCTTATATTTTACATAGTTGTTACTTATACAGCACTTGCCCATTGGCATATTGCCTGCAGAGGAACAAGAACTCTTGCAAGCAGTTTGCAACTAGAAAAAAATGCCAGTACAAATGTACAGAGTACAAAATATTTACATTCCAACAGTTTTATTGTATTTCTAGTCATGTCTGTGTAAAGTCAATTGAGACCTTGGGCCACATCCTCATCTGGTATAACTGGCCTATCTTCATTGACACCCCATTCATTGGGGGGTGGGGGACAGAGGTTTCCCGTATGTACCTACTGGAAATCCGGTCCCTTATGTATTCTTTGCATGCCTACACAGAAGTAATTGTCTTATTCCTTAGTCGTATTTCTTTATACCAAACTTGGTCTTCTGCTTTATACTTATACTAAGAGTACAATTTTCATAATTGGAAAAAGTAACCAGTGCATTTTTACTGAGCACTTAAAAGTCACAGCCCACGATTATAATTATCAAGTTTTCTAACCACATAAACAGAAAAGCAAACTTCTCAGTTATTTGCAGTATTTTCTGTTCCACAACTTACAAAGATTGTCCAAGAATACAGGAAACTGAAGAAAAATTACCCAAGCTATTTAGACATGTGAGGTGATGTTTCTGCTGCTGCAAGATCCTATTTAGCAACAAAATGTGAGTATTTACGGAGAGCAGAATCTGCCAAAGAAGAGGATGGTCTTTGTTTTATTGTGCCTGATGAAGAAGAGAAAAGGGTGGTCTGCTACAAACTGAATGGCAGAAATGAGACTTCGTGACATCATAGCAGCTGAAGTAGCTGCTGCAGCCTCGGTGCCTTCTTCATTGATCTCCACAAAGCACTTGTGAAAAACATTTGACAAAACCAGATCATTTTTCTCAGACATCCCTCCGAAATCAGCTCGGCCCTCACTGAAAGCATCTCGCATCCCCATGCTGCTCAGAGTGGAGTTGAGATCATAACTCTCTTCCATTTTGATCCTGGGCAGATACACATCCACTTCAGTTTTCTCCATTGCTTCTGAGCTGGTCCATTTGGATAATGTCTCGTACGTCAAGTTTCTTTCTAGCTACAGGTAATTAAAAAAAGAGAATAAAAAAATTACATCAGGAATACAAAACTTCCTTCCCTTATTGAATACCTTTGCTTCTGTTACATTACAAATATTTACCACCTGAGTCCTGTATTACATGATAGTAGCCCAGTTACTCTATTGTTGTATCTGATAGAGCCTTTGGCATGCTGGCTTCTCTGAATGCAAATGCCAGAAAAGTTCATTAGTGACACATATGTCTCATCCCTGCTGGTTAACTGAGTTGCTCTGAAGTGATCTATTTCTTTATTTAAAATATTTATTCTATGAAAATACATTTGAAAACCTGGCCACCTAGGGACTGGTTTCCTCAAGAGGGGAGCCAGAAAGGAAGCAGGAAGTAGATGGCATTTCCATCATCCCTTTTTAGAATGCAGCAGAACTTCCCCCATCAAAACTCCAATTAAAGTGAATGGGAGTCTTGCCTGAGGAAGGCCTGCAGGCTTAGTACATGGTTGCTGCAGGCATTACTGTCATAATAGATTAGTGCTGGGGAAACCTTCCCGGATGTAGAGATCATGTGTGAAGCATCCCCACCTTTGCTGGCTTTTTGTCAAGGGTTCTAATAGTCTCTGGCTTTGCTTGGGCTGAAAGAACTGCCTTTCTTGAAGGATTTTGTGACTTTGCTTTTAGGACTGGATGACAGCAAGAAGTGAAAAAAATTGCTCAGTCTATGACAATACTGTCAAAGTCCAAAAGGCTCAGACTCTCCGAGTATTAGACAACGTTTTGGATCTGTCTTTTTTTGCCGATCAGATCTTTTCACCCATTCCTAATAAAAGAATATAGTTTGACTTGCCATAAGACAGCGGTCATGTATACACCTAAGACAGAAAAATCAGTTGGGGGCTGCATACAAGTGAAAAGTTTAAAAAAAAAACAAAAAACAAAAAACTTCTCACTGACTGAGAAGAAGAAAGACACTCCCTACATTCCCCTTGCATAGCAGACCCTATGGGGGCCAAGGCTAGTAGATTTTGTGTGCTGTAGGGCTGGAGCTCTAGCATGGGTTCCCTATTGTTGGGGGTAACTTTGGGGGTCCAGATCCAGACCTGAAGTTCCCCACACCTTATCTAAGATATAAAAACAATTGAATTTCCCCTTTTAATATGATTTATTTCTTTACCATTTCTAGGCCAGTGGTATCATCATTGATGTCATCGGGTAGCAGTATGAGCATGCTGAGGTCATTATTGACATACGGAAGCTCAATGACGTGGGCATGCACTGTTTTTATGTAGTTCCAATTAAATTTTTCTCTCTGGCACATCATCTGCACTGGCTTACTTGTGTGCTGTAACAAGGCAAAGGAGGACAAATGGCATTTAAAAATTAGATTAAAACAATATGGTTTAAAATGTTACATTATCTTGCCTGTGTTACCTCCAACTAGACAGGTTAAATTTCATAGAACCAATTTCACGTTCGCTATTTATACTGATATTTCAATCTGTCAGTTTTAACACTGATGTTGTGCCTACACAACATTTTAAGCCCAGTTCTGAGCCTGGGTTAAAGCCAACCACCCTTTGTGTGCACACTGCAAATATGCTATCCTAGGGTATGTCTACATTGCATTCCTCCTTTGAGAGAGGAAAGCAAACGCAGACAAGCGAAATTGCAAATGAAGCGCGGATTTGAATTTCCCGTACGTCATTTGCATAATCACGGCTAGACGTTTTCCCAAAATAGCATATTTTAAGAAAACAAACACAGTCACGCAGAGTTATTTCAAAAAGAAACCCTGATGAGTAAGGGTTATTTCGAAGGAAGGGTTTCTTTTCAAAATAACCCTGCATGGACCACGTTTTTCTCGAAATATGCTATTTCGGGAAAGCGGCTAGCCATGATTATGCAAACGAAGCATGGGAAATTCAAATCTGCGCTCCATTTGCAATTTCGCTTGTCAGCATTTGCATTCCTCTCTCGAAGGAGGAATACAATGTAGACATACCCTTAGAGATCAGAGTCAGGCTCTCAGGATCCTGTTGTGCCACAGGGACCCAGCCCATAATAAAGTGGAACATAGGGTAGGATTACAGACTTTCTTCTCACCTACAATTGAACAGATTTGCCCAGCTCCCTGCCCCACCCCATTGCTGAGGCCCTCTCTCTGTTACTTGCTCTCCCCACCCTTATGCACTTGCTCATTTTCACCAAGCTGGCTGCTGGTATTTGGTTGAAGGAAGTGGTGAGGGCTTCAGCTTGGGGGTGTAGGCTTTGGGATGGGGTCAGAAATGTGGAGATCAGGTTGTGGGAGTGGGCTTCTGGTTGGTGGCTGAAGCTGAGGGGTTTGGAGTATGCCACTGGGCTCAGGAAGGGATTAGAGTGTGGGAGGGGATGTAGAGGCTCAGAGCTTTGGGTCTAAGTTCTGGAGTGGAGCCAGAAATGAGGCAGTACAGAGTGTGTTTTGGGGATCCAGGCTGGGGCACAAGTGTGCAATAGGGTTGTGTGAGGACAGAGCAGCCAGGCTGGAGTGTGTATTTTTCTTCTGGTACCTTCATTTTGTGTCAAACTTCAAAACAGACAAAAATAAATAAAATAAACAAACAAATAATAGCACAAAGCATCTCCTTTGAAACATTAATAATTGCAAAGCTTTGTTATAGTTTGACAGCCCTGGAGATCGATGCCCTAATTCTCCTCAGAACAGGTGCACACGGGTGTTTTCCTGTAACTGTGACTCAGCTTACAGCTGGAGAGTCCAGTTCTCAGACTAGACAGTAGTTCTGTATAAAGTAGGGGTGGGGAACATTTTTTGGGTCAGGGGTCACTGACCCACATTAAATCAGCAGGGGACTGCTCACAAGTGAGAAACAAAAAAACCCCACCCCTCACCAATGTGGGCTCCCCAATGCTGGGGAGGGAGAGGGGGGAAGAAGAACTCTGGGCCTTAGGGACCAGATCCAGGCAAGCCAGATGCTGCATCTGGCTCCCAGGCTTTAGGTTTCCCACCCCTACTATAAAGCTTTCTCAGACTGCATCCATTTTACTGACAGCTGCCAAAGGAGCTCACTATGCAGCTGATGTACTCCTATATGCCTTAGGGGTACCTGAGGCCCATCAGTGACACACCCACAGTTAGGAAACTGGGCAAAAGGCTCAGGTGTCAACAATGGGGACATTCGTCACTTTGGGAAACATTTCCCTTGGCTCAGGTCTGTATGGTGATTTGTGGATGTCAGAGCCTTAGGTGCAAGGGTCAGAAAATTCTTAACCTGGGGCTAAAACGTAATGTGGATGCCAAGCACAGGTTCTCTGACACAGTTCAGTTGATTTGAGTCCCACGAATCCTAAGCTGATGTGGCTGCGTACACGCAGGGTGGCCGACAGACTTGCCAGGCCCCAGAAGGGGCGAGGGAGACGAATCCTCAGTGCCATTCAGAGCACGCCACACCCCTCCGCCCGGCACACTCAGAACTGCCTTGAGCATGTTCTGGCGGCAATTTAAAGGGCCTTTGCTCTGGTCACCACTTCTGTTGAAGCGGTGGCAGATGGAAGCTCTGGGCCTTTTGAATCACTGGGCCCCAAGGCAGTTGGCACTGAGTCAGCAAGCCTGAGCCTGAGCCCAGTTTCACTTGTATACTGTGTGTTCCTCTCTGTGTTCATTGACTATGGCGCGACTGAGCTCTCTCCCTAGCTTTGTTCCTTGTCCCAGCCCACTAATATATATGACTTAGGGTTTCTGTTCACTCCCTGTGGGGCACCTGGCATTGGCCACTGTCGGTAGACAGGATTCTGGGCTAGATGGACCTTTGGTCGACCCAGTATGGTTGTTCTTATGTCATGTCATGGCTTAGTCACATACCTTGTTCATTCTGAAAGGTTGCTTTTTTGTAAATTCATCCTTAAATTTCTTTGCCCAGTTTCCTTTGAAGTAGAGAGCATTGACTAGGACCAGCTTGGTGAGTGAATCAAGAGACTTGGCAGGCAATAGGGCCTGGATTTTACCTTTAGGAAACAGTGAAGACAGTCATATATGTGTACAGCTATACAGCTTGAAGTAAATGTAGGAATCGAGTTTTGGAATATCCACTGTTTGAGACAATAATTGTAAGATAACTAAAGAGACTATTGTGAAATATCTTCAAACACTGGGCTGGAATCTGTGGTTCCCTTTAGTAACTTTGCCCTATTCCGCCTGCTTCTCACTTTTAATAACCCAGTGGATAGTCTTAATCAAAATTCTTCCTAGAGACACAGAAAGAAAATGGAAGTAAAAAGGAAGAAGTTGGGATGTGTCAAAATTAAAACAAAAATCGAGTGTGACTTCCCAGAGAGGAAACTAATTTTATGGGAAACTTACAGATACAGTGGTGAGTATGGCCTACACATGATAAAAATACAGTATAACAATGTAAGAGGCTCAGAGCTTATCACACTGGCTGCAGAACCTCAAGCTGGTGCTGGAACTTCTTCGCCCCTTTCTATTTTTGGAAAAATAAAGGCCTACTAACCCCTCACAGGAAATTCAGCAGAATGTGCTTTTTCTGTTAACAGCTGTCCTTTTTCATCTGACTGTTTCAAGACACTATTTACGACAGATAACGAACCCACACATACACTCTGCATGGTGCCCAAACACAGTGAAACCCATTTTGCTATGTAAGTATTTATATCAGGTTCAATACTTGGGTATCTTATTGCTTTCAAATACATAAAGGTTACATTACTATAAATATTTGTGGAAATGGAAAGCAGTCGTCATCTTTGTTTTTTCCCTGTAATAGAGGTAGTGTTAAAACTGAAAGAAGATGTCATTTTGTATTCGGTGTTATTCAGCCTTTAAATGTAGTTATCTGCCTGCCTCCAACTATAACAATGAGGTAGTCTTCATTTTGTGTTTCAGTTCAAATACAGTGTGTTAGAGTATGAATCAGTGTTTCCCTCTTTCCTTGTAATCAATTTAGAATGGGAAAATCAAGGTGACTAGTGTTTGCAGGGTGAGGAAGTGCAGGGAGGGCTTCTGGACTGCAAATAGGGGCACCGTCTTTAGAAATTAAAAATTTAGCAGGTTCATAGTGCGGCAGTGCACCCCGCATGGGCAACCACTAGTCACCTATGGGAAAATATACGCTGTTCTGTTTGAAAATGGTAAAATAACAGTCTTGAGCTCACCTTCAGTCTGGCATTCTACACTGGAATTGATCTCCTTCCTGACTTCTTCTGCAGCTCCCAAGAAATCAACGGCTCGTGGCTCTGTGCGGTAATACTTTTTGATTGATTGTAAGTATTCCTTCAAGGCCAGAGAGAGGAAAAAGTCTTATATATTATTTGACAATACAGGTTGAACCTTTCTAGTCCAGCACCCTCAGACTCTTACTGGTGCCAAACTAAACAATTTGTTGGACCATGGGAAGTCAATATTGTCTAGCAGCATTACCAATGTTTCCACTGCTTCATGGTCTCAGAAATTAAGGGGCAAATTAGAGCTAAAGAACAGCGCACAACACTGAGAGTCAGGACTGATGGCTGTAAAAAAACTTTATTGGACTGCGGGAAACTTCACCACACCCAGGTAAGTGGACATTCAGCCAACTAAAATCATGCTGGACCACAAATGTTGCTGGACTAAAGAGGTTCAACCTGAATGTATATAGGCCAGCTACTGCCAGACAGAAAAGGGAGTTCATATGATGACACATTTCACTGTTATGACACATCTACACTTGTGAGATCGACCCTCAGGAGGTTATGTTCTAGCGTTCAATTTAGCAGGTCTAATATAAATTGAATGCTAAGGACAGCTTCTACTGGCGTCTGATATTCCTCAAGGAGAAAGTGAAGCCAATGGGCGCGTATGCTCCCATCAGCCTCCTGCTGTGTGAAAGCCACCACAACTCAGCTTAACATAAGCCACCTCCAGCTACTTGTTTTGTGTAACTGGAGTTGTATATCTTAAGCCAGCCTGCTGGATCTAGTATAGATCAGGTCTAGGAGCATAAAGCTCTGTGTTCAAAGAAGAAAAATATTTGTAATTAAATATGTTATCAATCATTTATTCATCAATGATTGTTTATGTTCATATACAGTACAATCCAGAAAATGAGATTAAAGGTACACATGTCATCTTTATCTGAGTTTCTATTAAGAGTCAATGGGAAATAAATCCTAATGGATAATAAACCATTTTGCAGATATAATTTTAAAAAATTGGTATGTAGGTCTTATATGGTTTGTACCAATCATAAAGACTGTATCTCAATTAAACAAACTGATGAACTGCTTCACTTACTTTACTGAGAGGTGATGATCTCTCTCCATATAACTGGCTGACACTTTTAAGCAGGTAAGTTTTAGTGGGTTGGTTAATTTCAAAGCTAAGTGCCTGAAACCCTGCATGGATGTTGCTTGAGTTCTCCACATTGGCCTTGACAGAAAGAAAAAATATTCTGGTTATTCATCTATGATTTCTGGGGTAAGTGAGTCAGAATTTTTAATCTTATATATTGCACATAATTTCTCCAGTGACAGTTGCCTGTAATATCCTGTACAGTTACTCAAGTAATTGCTTGTTAACTGTGTTTTGATGTGAATGAGAGGCACTAAACTTAGCAGTAAAACTCCAAATATGGTCACACCACCAATACAGCACGAACAAGAGAGAGTAATGTAAAAGACTTAGGTATAAAGTTATTTTAAAAGATTGTTAAAAAAACAAAGCCTACTCACAGAGATAGCAATAGTACATTTTCTGCACAACGTGTAAAGACTTAGCTATGTGATGCTCATGCTGGAGAATGCACTGATTCATCACAACTGTTAAGCAGGATCCACTGTTGGGGTTACTATGTAACCAGCCACACTTTAAAGGTTCTGGTTCCTTGGGTAGGGTTTTAATGACAAGACCAGTTCTCCTCCTCCCTGGTGGGAGCCTAACAGAGTTGCAGCAGACCCTATTGGCATAGCGGGCTCTCCCTGGACCAACAATAATGAATCAAGCACACACTATCTAACAGGATAATGACTGATAAAGGTCTACTAACGGTGCCGAAGAAATATTCTCCAACAGGATTCTAAAGATATTTTATGCCCATTTGCATCCAGCCCCCCACATACTTTAATCTATATCAAAACTTTAATCTATATCAAAACATTTCAACACATCAATGCATTTCATCAGCATTGTCACTGACTCTTAGAGTAACCCTCCTTGTGAAAAGTCTCACCCACATGTCTCCTGTATGAGCCAATAATTTAATTTCACCCAGCACTGCAATTACATGTGTGAGAGTAGCCATGATGTTATTGTCAACACAGATTGTGTCTTTAACCATGGAGAGCACACTTTAATATTCACTAGTTAGTAATTTAACAATGACAAGAAAGGGAAAAGCTCCCACAAATTAAAAAGAGAGAAAGGCAAAGAAACATGGATAATGGGGGCAGCTCTGCTGAGTCCCTCGCATGAGGAAATACAAATCACACCTTTTGCAATTAAAAATAAAAAGGAAATGGCGTCTCTCTTATTGTATTGGGGAAAGTATTATAGGAAATCGCTCTGAATACCATGCTCATTCATTGTGTACATTTAACAGGAAAAAGGCAAACCAAAGTGTATTCAAACAGGAAAGGCAATCTGAAAGAAAGATGAACGTGCCTATAGCTAATAGCTTGGACACGTTGGTCATTTGTTTTGGGGAGATACCTTTTTATTAGTGATACGTGGATATGTTAGAAGCTCCTCCATTTTGGAATAGGCTCGTCGTGGTTTTATGGTTGCAGCTCCAGCTCCTCCAACTTTGCTAAAGTGAAGCACCTACAATTTGAATTGCAAACAAAATAGCGGCAGTAAGAGACTGATCATGGTTTATGTAAGATTTTACAGTTAGAGCAGAAGACTCGAGGTCAGGAGACCTGGATCTTGGTTCTGTTCTTGCCTCTGCCCAACTTGCTATGTGATCTTAGGCTAGTCACTTAGAGTACCACAGTTAAACTGGGGATCAACTGATTCGGGCTTCCAGAGTTTGGGCTGCCTGGCTGTATAACTGCTGTGTAGACATTGGGGCTTGGTTTAGAGCCTGAGCTCTGGGACCTGTAAGGGATGGGGGTCCCAGAGAAAAGGTTCCTATCCGAGACTGAATGGGTCTTTTATCGCATTGCAGATGTAAGCTGAGGGATTGATCCAGAGAAATCAAGGGGAAAACTGTCCATTAATTTCAATGGTCATTGGCTTTGGCCTTTAGTTTTGGCGATCAGCACCTCTTGAATTCATACCCCCATTTTACCTTTTTGTAAACTGGGGATAATGATGTTTAGCCATCTTTGGAAATCCTTGGACAAAAGAAGCAAAGTAACTCCCAAGTATAAGACACTCAACCTCAAAAAATATTTAGTTCTTTCTTTGTCCGAAAACGTGGATATCTACTGTTCTGAGTTGCAGAACAGAAAAATGTAGTGTTCCGTTGGCAATGCTCTGCCCTGTCTTCACATAGTTCCTAGAAGTAACTAGCATTTGGCTCTAGCTCCTAGGTGGAGGGGGGTGGCCAGGGAAGCTCCATATTGTGATCCCATCCTAGCACTGCTTATGCAGTTCCCACTGGCTGGAAACTGAAGCCAAGGGGAACTGCAGGAACAAAACCTACAGGCATGAGCAGAGCGTACCCTGCAGAGATGCCTGGATTTAGCAGCTTCAGGGACATGCCGGCTGCTTCCAGGAGCAATATGTGGAGCCAGGTCAAGTAAAGAACCTGCCTTTGCCCTGCTGCATCACCAACCAGGAGGTGCCTGACGTAAATGCTGCCAGGACGGAGCCTACACCACAAACACCCTCTCCCCAGTCAGAAGCCCCTCTTGCACGCCAACTCACTCCCAGCCCACACCCCAATTTCCTGCCCAGCCCAGAGCCTCCTCCTGCATTCTGAACCTCTCATTTCAGGCCTTAACCCTGAGCATTCACCCACATCTGAAGTCTTCACCCCCTCCCATATTCCAACCCTCTGCCTCAGCCCAGTGAAAGTGAATGAGGGTGGGAGAGTGAGTGATGGAGAGTAAGGTGGGGACTGTGAGAGGAGGCAGAGCAGGGAGCTCAGGGCAGGGAAAGGGGCAAGTGTGTTCAGCTTTGTGCAATTACACAGTTGAGAACCCTGATGCCAGGATTACCTGGGATGGGGGATGGGAGGAAGCTCGCTCTTACTCCTGCTGCACCTTTCCCAGCCCTTCCAACCTAGCAGCCAGACCTGGGCAGGGCTATTTCTCACATCAACTGGCAATTGAGAGATGCTGTCTCTGTGCAGCGTGGCAGGTGTCTGAGTGAGGCCTGGCTAAGGAGGCAGCGGCTCACTCCCCCCTCTCCCTGCCAGGGCCTAGCTGTGGGGAACAGGAGCTAAACCAGGGCCCCCGGTCATGTTTCTATCTTGCTTGGCCTCTAGGCCCAGTATCTGGGCCTAAACCCTGAAGCTCTGAATTCAGTAGAGCTTCAGTGGAATCAGCTGGTGAAAGAAGGTGACTCCCTTTCTGCCCAGGTCTGGCACCTGTGAGGGGTCCAGTGAGCTGGAAGTGCTGGGGGAGAGGCACAACAGCAAAAGGACAGTGAAACCTGTCCCTGTTGCCAAAATCCACTCCCTCTTGGGGTCCTTCAGAGAGCCTTTGAGGAGCAATAGAAAGACACTTGGATGTGAATACCAGCTATTTGAAAGATGAGAAGGGGAAGGAGTGAGTATCACCCTCATAGTTGACCCCATCATTTTATATGTATGTTGGGATTATGTTTTCCAGTGTGCATTACTAGTAGAAATTTTCCTTCTCTTATAGTGACTGACAAAATCATGTGTTGTGCTTGTGTTTCTCCTGTATGAGGCTACAAATGCAAGTCAAAGCCAAGGACAGACTCTGCATTTGCTATCTTAGCTGTTCTCTTATTTCCCCTTTTGTTTATATTGGTCTTATTTTGTCTTTTAGGAAACAATAAAACTCCAGCCTCTCTCAGCAAACTTCTCTTGTTCCCAGAAAGACAGTACTATCTTTAACAACATCTAAAAACTGTCAAACTAGGGTGGTTCTTTCTACAGAACTATTGTACAATGCATAGTACTCAGTAACAGTGGCATTTCTCCAAAGATGACATACTGTAGTCCCAGCTCA
The DNA here is from genome assembly GCF_052426305.1 of Pelodiscus sinensis. NCBI lineage: Eukaryota > Metazoa > Chordata > Testudines > Trionychidae > Pelodiscus > Pelodiscus sinensis. Next base: position 119,996,875 of record NC_143053.1, read on the forward strand.
CCTCTGCCATCTGAGCTGCTGTGTTGCCTTTGGCTCCAAGGTACACCGTGGCCATGACAGATGAAATACTCCAAGGGGAAAACAAGATATTTGTGCTGGTTTGTGTCTTGCACTCATGCTTGAAAAGGTCGAGGGCAAAGCCAGTGTTTACTGCATTCAGAGCTTCCATTATTTGAAACCTGGAAAGTGAGAGAAAAGAAAACACCTCTTCAGCGGGCAGCTCGTTGCAAAATGCTAGTGATTGCTGCCCAACCCTATTTCCTACTGAAGAAGCTAAAGTGGTTTGAGAGCTGAGAGCTAGGGTTGTTGTTTTTCTTTTTATACAGGCAGCTAAATGGTGGTTTGGACCTCAGCATGTCACATTTTTCCCTTATTTGTGTTACTTTATAGAGACCTTTCTGAAGTATGTTTGAAGCCTTTCCTCTTTAGAAGGCCTTTGGTACAGCGTATTGATCCCACTTACAGATGTGACACAAAAATATCTTGTGGTAATGAGTTCTGCAGGCTTATTATGCACTGTGTGAAGTATTTTCTTTTGTTTCGAACTGAAGGAAGCTCTGGGAGTTTGAGGAATGCATTTCAGCCTGCCAGGAATCTATGGGCTGCTCACTTCAACCGTCTGTTGTTTGTTATTCATAGTACATGATTGCCCATCTAAGTCACATGTAAGTTTTTACTCCTTGATTGTACAGTGAATACTTGCTCATCTGTGAAATAGGTAGATACCCATAGAACCACTTCTCTCTTATAATAGAAAAACAAAGGACCATGGAATATAATTGAATGGTAATAAATTTAAATTCATAAAGGGGAAAAAACCTTTATACAATGCACAAATCTATCCATGGAATTCATTACCACAAGTACCTCTGAGTTATCAAGAAATTAGCAGAATTCAAGAGAGAATTAGATGTATGTATAGTTAATTAGAATATTAAATAATTATTTTAGCCATGATAAAATATTGTAACAGTTGCAGCCATATATAAAGAACCCTGAGTGGTCAACTAACTTGGTTAGGGGAAAAAAGGGGGGGGGGGGAAGAGACTCCTCTATGGCAGATTACTCTATTGTTGGCCACTGCAGGACTTCCTATGCCTTCCTCTGCAACATCTGGTATTAGCCACAGCTAGAGACAGCATACTGGACTAAATGAAGCTGATATATTTGTTTGTATGCACAAACAATAATCCCTCTGATGGGTATGGTTGTAAATAAGGAATAAATCAGAAACAAATATGGTCAAATTGATCAGCCCTTCAGAAAACATAGAAATGTTTCTGAACGCTGCTATTTTGAGCAAGGTAGTCTGCCAACTAATATGTGTCAAATTCCTGTCTTGTCTTTCAAAAATCACCTGAAATCCTATCTCTTTTGTGATACTTTCCAGATTATTTCCCAGTACTTTATTCGAAACATTTGTTTTTCTGTATGGTACTCATCATGCATATCAAAAGATATCCAGCTCTTCAGGGCAAAGAATCCTTTTGGGTGCGGAGGGGGTTATTATTTGTAATACCTTTTGAAGCCCTACATATGAAACAGGACCTCATTGTGGTAGTTACAGCACAAATTCTGAGTAGGCAACTTACAGTCTAGGTGAGCATGGGTTTGATTTACATAACACTAGAATACAATAAATGTAATATATACACGGAGCCATGTTCTGCCATGGTTAATGCATCGGTCATTGGAGTTGCATAAAATATAAGCAGGTTTGGAAGTATTAGATAAACATTGATTTCACTGGAAGAAGCGCACACTGCTGAGCAAATATTTCTATCGATCATAATCAAAATTACAGAGAGGCAAAGTAAGAAAAATGCTGCCTGGGAACTTACTAGAGTATGAATCCAGTGATCTATACTTTTAAATTAGGCTTGTTACAAATGAACTGTAAAAGGAATAAGAATATTGACTTTGTATATTTCGATGTTGATAATTTGTATATTTAAACAGTTTAGAGAACAGTTGAATCTCAACATCTACTGTCATTAAAACATTTTCTGACTGACCCTCAATTTCACTCAACTCTGACAATATAAATAACATTCTGAAAAACTGACATTGACAATATCCAACTCAATTATTTTAAAACATTCTTCCAAATCTATGTAGGTCACAGTAGAATTTGACCTTTCTGTATATTTTTCTGTAAAGTTTAATTTTAAACTTAACTGTCTCTTTCAGACAGTGTCTCCTGTCACATTACAATATATTCCTTATTATATTGCTTGCATTCAAATCTGCTCGATGTATACTTTCTATGCATTTGCTAACCACCACAGTGAATCCAGGAGAATGAAAATGTGAAGTCAATAGAAATAATTAAAGTACCTTGTTCTGCTTGAGGATGAAGTCTGGCACTCAGTGTATTTCTTGGCTTGCTTCTATTCACAGGCATGGGAAGCTGAATATATAGTGTTTCTTTCAGCCCTCCCTCAGAAAGCTATCCAATGCGTCAGAATGTTGCAGTTTAGTTTTGCCTAAAGGGAATATCTCTAAGGAAGCACTCGCCCTTCTCATAAGAGCGGATTGTGAAGGGTTGGTGGGAATGACATCAGTACAGGACTGGCTGCCACATTACTACTACAGGCATTTCATGGGAGCAGGCTAGCAGTGACTTGCACCAGCAATACTTGACCAAAGTGTTGCTTTGAAATGTGTCAATTTCCACATAATACTATATGTGATCGTTTTCTCCCATGAGGTCATCAGTAAATGACCTGCAAAGGAGCGATATGTAGAAAGGGCTTGTGCCCTTTTTACTGCTTCATTATGTATGAAAAATACATAGAAGAGTGCTTGTTAAGGCTTTCAAAGGAACACCTATATTATAAATATTTGCTTTTTCATATTGTTAGATACTCAGTCTTGTCTACCTATAGCATGCATAGAACCAGTGAATTTATAACATCACAGGAAAGCCAAGGGGCAGAAGGTTGATGAATAGACAGGGATTTTTCATCACCCAGGTGACTTAAATCCCTCCCTGAGACAAGGGGCCTTGCTGGCTGACCCCGTGGTTTGTGCTAAGTTGCTTCATCAATCTAGAAATCCAGGCTTCTTTACCCAACAAGAAGATGGTGGGATCCTTTCCCAAGCTCATTCCAGGCAAAGTGTGAATGAGCCCATATCACACTGTGCCACTGCAGAGCATCTATTAGCATCACGGGTCACAGTTATGCTTGCACTTTGGAAAGTTATGCATACCTTGTTTTGTTTGTCATTCAAGAGACATAATTTAGCTTGAGTCATCTTCATAAGCCTTCCTCACTCATTGGGTGAATGGCAGCTGCACACGTACATTGTAATCCGGGGTGTTATAGCAAAGATGTTATATCTTTCTGGTACTAGGGAAATAGTTGTGGTGAATTGTGGTTAAATTAAGGCTTTCTGTATATAATTTCTAAGTAACCCAATATTTTTAAAGCTATCTTCTATTAGATCCTGATCTCCTGTAAGATGTAATCAACTAGCAGTGTATATGTGTTACACCCAAAATGATACTCAAGTAAAAGTGCAATATACATTACATCAGTAAGATGGGATGAGCGGTTGTCCAAGGAAAACACAAAAGCGAGTAGGAAGTGATGCTGCTGATTTGGTAATCGTGGCACTTTTCTCTCTAAACTAATGCTAACTAAAGGAAGCAGCATGTTGTTGGGAGATACTGTATTGGTGGAGGCGCTGTCTTTCCAAAGGGATGTAAATATCAGGGATTGTCTGCTGTAGTCAATCAAGCTTCTGTTGCACTCTATGCAGAACTAATATCGTCTGTTTCAGTGCCCCGGCAAATTTCCATTTTATAATGACATTCTGCCTGCATCTCCTCCTGCAAGAATTCAGCATTTTTCTTCACTTCTGTCAGCTGTTCAGTGTTTCTTTCTAAAGAGAAATGAGTTTGTGTCCAGAATTGAGGCAAAAATGGATCTTCTGTTATGAGGATTCTTCTCTTCCTTCCCCCCAGTCTTGTTCAACTTTTTCAGATTGCTGAGGGGCTAAAAGTTTCCCTGGCTACTCTCTGCCAATAAATGACTTGGCTTCTGAAATTTTTGCTAGACTCTGCATGGTTGTTTGTGACTCTTATTTGGTTACAAACACACTTATTCCAGTGAAAAACCTTGTTCATTCAGAACTCTCAGAATAAAATGATTTGGTCCATTTTTTAATGTATTTTTCAGATTTTTCTTAGGTCACATCTACACTGCATGGCTAATCTCGAAATAAACTACTCAACTTGAGCTATGCTAATTGCCAGGGCTTGACAAACCGCTGAATCTACTCACCCGTGGTGAGTAGATTTCAGCCGGTCGCTCCGAGTGGCGCATGCACAGTGCCAGTCTGGCGCATGCTCAGTGCGGGGCTGGCGAGTGGCTTTTGCCAGGGTTTGTCAAGCCCTGCTAATTGCGTAGCTCAAGTCAAAAGCGCCAAAAGTCAAAATAAGCTATATCTACACAGCAGCTATTTTGAGAGAGAGCACTCTTCCCCCCCGACTTCCCTTACTCATTGTACAGTGAGGGTTACAGGAGTCAGAGTAAGCAGTTCTTCATCTCCGCATTATTTCAACATTATGTCAACATAGCTGCTTGTGTGTAGATGCGGATTATGTTATTCCGACATAAGATAAGTATCAACACTGCTGTGTAGATAAAGCCTTAGATTAAAAGAACAAACCATGTTTGAAAGAAATGAGTGATGAGTAGTCTTCAAGCATCAAAAACTTCTTCATGACAATGAAGCATGATTTCTTTGCTCAGTCAAAATTTAATTAAAAAGGGCAATATTTATATGTAGGGGAGCCTTTTGTTTGAAATTATGTTTATGAATAAACAGAAAAACCTATTTTATTAAACCCTCCCAAAAAGTGTTTAAGCCACATATAAACCGTGCTTCTTTGCTAAATATACACACCTTTTGATCTTGTACTTACAAAAATGCAGTCCCAGTGATGATGATGACGTCAGGAAGCCGTCTTCAAATTTTCCAGTTGACTTGTAATGCTAAAGATATGAGGGAGAGCCTGAGTTTCTCAGTAACAATGCATAGTAACACTGAAACACGTTGTGATTAATGATAGGTTTATAGGTAATAGTGTGTAAAGAAACTTTACTCACATTCTTTTGATGTCACAGGGTGTGACTTTATACCACTGCCTTGCGCCTGAATCAGAAAATTCTCTGCTTCATGTTACATTCTTGTAATGGGTTCTAGGAACTTTTTTCTGGAGAACATGAATAATAATGCAGCTTGGTAGCAATGCACTAATGTGCAAGAGTAGGGTTCTCTGGGGGGCCTTTTGTTAAAACTTTGCTTTTTTAACACTTGTGAAAATGTAATAGTTTTGCCTTTTTGAATGGACCAAATTTTATCAAACTGCTGGTATTTTCCAAAATTCAGAGACCAGGAATGCCTCTCACCCTGACTTCCCTTAGGTGTTTTTACTTCCTGTCTTGCTCTTTCAAATTGACCCCCTCCTTTACTGTACAGTATATTCACTATATCTTTCCAGAAAAGAGTGTAAACAATTCCAGTGTGGATTTTTAATGTGTTCTTACCATGTGGTCTCCTTTCCTGTTTATGGTTATTACAAAGCACTGCTGTTTTATATGGGGAGAAATATATTAATTAATAGCCTTGAGGCTGAAATAGCAGCAGAGTTTAGGGGACTATGTCTTCTTGAGAGATGGCTGCTTGCACAGTGACACACTGACAATGGTGTGTTCAGTACCATTGCTCCAACTGGGGCTGAGCATTCTCCATGCGTAGCATTCAAGTATAAAACTCCACCCCTTTCTGTCTTCTCCTCTCGCCCCTCCCCATCTGAACAGCTCTTCATCTTCCTAGAAATGTACAAGGATGAAACACTCTTATTTGTCTTTTCCACACTTTACAAATATTCAGAAGAGCTTTGCTTCCCTTGTGGACTCCCTTTTGAGGGGGAGTGAATGAGGGAACCAGACCTGGCCTGTGGGGCCTACCTGTCTAGTGAGGCCCATTTTTGCAGACACTTAAACATGTACAAGTAGCTATGGGTATGTCTACACTACCCTCCTAGTTCGAACTAGCGGGGTAATGTATGCATACCGCACTTGCTAATGAAGCCCGGGATTTGAATTTCCCGGGCTTCATTAGCATAAGCGGGGAGCCGCCATTTTTAAATCCCCGCTGCTTCGAACCCCGTGTAGCGCGGCTACACGGGGCTCGAACTAGGTAGTTCGGACTAGGGTGCCTATTCCGAACTACCGGTACACCTCGTTTCACGAGGAGTAACGGTAGTTCGGAATAGGACCCTAGTCCGAACTACCTAGTTCGAGCCCCGTGTAGCCGCGCTACACGGGGTTCGAAGCAGCGGGGATTTAAAAATGGCGGCTCCCCGCTTATGCTAATGAAGCCCGGGAAATTCAATCCCGGGCTTCATTAGCAAGTGCGGTATGCATACATTACCCCGCTAGTTCGAACTAGCGGGGTAGTGTAGACATACCCTAAGTTCCTACGAGCAATATTATTGGTAATAGCTAGCCCAGAAATTTTAGTTACCTTCAGGCATACATTTGAAAGCAGAATCCCTCTTAGATTGAATAAAGTCAATGATATTTGCTTAATCTTTAGAAAAACGACAAGAAAAATCACTTATTGACAGACATTAAGTATGGAAAACTTCTGCCCAATATCATACTGCTTCAGAAGGGCGTTTGTAGAAGAAACAGAAGGCAAGAGTTAGATTTGCAACTTTAATTATATCGGATAATGAGGTCATATAGCTATTTTCATTTCTTCTGCCTTATAGCAAATTTAAGAGAGGATTTCTCACTGAGCTCATTTTAAAATTCACATCCGAATCTCAGGTTGTCTAGACTGCAGATTGGACATGGCAAATGTGTCTGCTTATTCAGAACGGCTTCTGAAAAAGCGGACGTGTTCTTTCAGCATCCCTGTATTCCTCTCAGTGAGGAAGGGATGCATAAGGGATCTGTCGAAAAAGGCTTTCTTTCTCGACAGATCCCCCTCTAGACTGCCGCTTTTTGCTGACAAAGTGCTGAGTTGGCAAATTAGGCACAGGATATTTAAATCCCCGTGTCATTTGTAATGTCGACCTTCCTAATCTGCATCCCTCTGCCGACAGAGGGATGCAGTCTAGACATATCCTAATTATTTGCACCATTATCTTTCCTGGCACAGAAGTTAAACTGACTGGTCTGTAGTTTCCTGGGTTGTCCTTATTTCCCTTTTTTATAGAGTGGAGACTATATTTGCCTCTTTTCTAGACTTCTAGAATCTCTTCTGACTTCCATGACTTTTCAAAGGTTGTTGAGACCTCCTGAATCAGTTCCTTGAGTATTGTAGGATGCATTTCACCAGGCCCTGGTGACTTGCAGACATTTCACTTTTCCAAGCTATTTTTAATTTTTTCTTTTCATATTTTAACTTCTGACCTTACCCAATTTGCACTAGCATTCACTATGTTAGATGACCAATAACCACCAATCTTTTGAGTGAACACCAACACAAAGAAGCCATTTAGCACCTCTGCCACTTCCACGTTTTCTATTTTTGTGTCTTTTCCTCCTTATTGAGCAATGAGGCTAAATGTGTCAAATTTGATACATGAAAGCCAGCCCATGCAGCACACCTCTACCACACTCAGCCAGGAACCCAACCCTGCAATCAATTCCGGTGCCAACTCTGTTCACGCATCTGTTAGGCGACACCATCACAGGACCTAACCACAGAAGCAACCACATCAGAGGCCCATACAACTGCACAGCCATCAAAATTATTTATGCCATCAAGTAACAGTAATGTACTTATACTGCCATGTATACTGACCAAACTGGACAGTCTCTACAACAAAGTATTAATAGACTCAAATCAGATATTCAAAATGGTAACGCGCACAAACCTGTTGGGGGGACACTTTAAGTTGCCTGAGCACTCACTAACTGGATCTAAAAATGGTCGTTTTCTTACAAAATAATTTACGGAACCAACTAGAGAGAGAAACTGCAGAATTGGACTTCATATGGAAATTTGACACATTTAGTCAAGGACTGAACAAAGACCTCTCTTGGATGGGCCATTATAATCAACATCCAAAGGAAATCAAAAGCTAAGTATCAGACACTTACAGCCCACTCTATTAGTCTCGTTTAGCATGGACACTTTACTTAACAGGATTTTTAAAATTCTCCTTCCCCCTCTCCTCTCTTTTACATTTGACCCTCTGTGCTGCTCTTGCTCCATATTTGTCATCTGAAGAAGTGGGTTGTGCCTATGAAAGCTCATGATACTATCTATATTTTTTGTTAGTTTCTAAAGGTGCCACAGGACCACTCGTTTTTAAGCTTTTTTTTTTTTCTTCTTCTTCTTAAGGAGAACATCCAGACACTCTACTCCCATGGACAGATTGAATGCAATTTTCACCAACATTGTGTCCAATCCCACAGCCAGAGCAAAATTCCACAGCTCGCCTTGTCTTTGCAATGGACCAATCCTGATCCAAATTCAAAATTTTGGGCTGATTGGAAGGTGGTCAAGTAGAGCTTGAGATGAAGATAAGATGATAATGTGGGCTAGAGAACATGGATTTGGAGAGGAACAGCTTTTGTTTAATTTTTAGCACCTGTTCAAAGCCTGACCTCTAGTGGCTGACTTGGTTTATCGCAGATCTGACTTTCCCAGATAGGTGCGAGTGCTGAATATGAATGGGAGGTTTCATAGGTATATGTGACTACCAGCTAAGAAACAAGGAATGTTTTTGTTTGTTTATTGCAGTAATGTGAGAGAACACATCCTGACTCGGACAGGTGCTATCAAATACAGTGCTTTTAATCCCATTAAAAATGCATGTTTAGGAGAGTTAAATCAGAACATTATTTAATTGTAAATAATTTCCAACAGTTGGTCCAAATAGGAACACTGCTTTCTCTGGATGGAACACATTAGCAGAGGAGAGAACTTACCTCTAACTTAGGGGAGTGTTCACATATTCAGTAGAGCAAGAAATCCTTCATGATCAGTGCTTTGCCCTCTATTCTGGCCACAGAGCATCTTGGAAATGTAGGACTGGAAGGGAACTTCATAGGCCGCCTAGTCCAGTCCCCTTGACTGGGGCAGGATTAAGTATTATCTCGAGCATCCATGACAGGTGTTTGTGTACCCTGTTATTAAATACCTCCAAAGACATGGCTTCCAGTCTTCCTACTGTCTAAACTGAAATCCTCCTTGCTACAGTTTAATCCCATTAGTTCTTTTCCTGTCATCAGTAGCTAAATTGTTTTCTTTCTCCCCTTCTTCTTTATAACAATCTTTGATTTATTTTAAGACTCTGATCAGGTTCCTCTGCAATCTTTTCTATTCTAGACTAAAGAAACCTCATTTTTCAGTCTGTTCTTGTTGGTCTTGTGTTCTAGACCAGAGTTCTCAGCCAGGGGTTGTTACATCATTCATCTAAACATTGGCCTAGTTTTACAACAGGGTACATGAAAAAGCATTAGAAGAGTCAAACTAAAAGTTCATACAGACAATGACTACGATACACTGAAATGTAAGTACAATATTTTTATTCCAATTGATTTTATATTTTTATAGCAAAAATGAGAAAGTAATCAATGCATCTCTATATCGTGCTGTGATCCTTTTGTATTTTTGTGTCTGGTTTTGTAAGTAAATAATTTAAGAGAGGTGAAATTTGGAAGTACCTGTGACAGAGCGAGACAGCCCCATACTGAACTCAGAGGGTTTAGCCAGGGTAACCTGGCTAAAGAAGCCCTTCCCCCGCAGCCCTGCCAGACATGCTCAGACTGCAGCCCCGCTATAAAAGCCTGGGGAGAGGCTCAGTCTGGGCTGACTGACAGAGGGGAATGAACTAGGAAGGGAGCTCTTGACCCGCATCAGCCAGCGGCCCCAGGAGAAGCCAGTGAAGACGCCGGGGACAATTGGGACATCTCCACGGCTGCCTACAGAGGAGAAGCTGCCCCCAGGAATGTGAAGGACCCCACGAGCTTGTGAAAAGGCACCCCATCAGACCGGGTAGGAAGTGGCCCAAGGAGGCTGCAGGAGCAGCCTCTCTTGCCCCGGGAACCTTGGCGCATTTCAGTTGAATTTCCCGCCGAGGGAGTGGCGGGACGTCCTGCCACTCACTGGGCCCTAGGCTGGGACCCGGTGGAGTAGGGTGGGCCCAAATCCCTTACCAGGGGTGCAGCCCCACCCCGACCAGTGACGATGCGTTGGTGTGATTTGTGTCAGTGGGCCCAGCCTTAAAGGGCCTCCCAGTGGCTTTGCATAGAGGCTTGGACCAGTGGGCCTTGTGTTAACCTGACTTTATATACAGAGATTCAGGGTCCAACCCCTGCCCTCTGGAGAGGGCAGGAAAAGCAGCCCCATGACAATACGCAAGACAAATCAGACTCCTGAAAGAGATACAGTCACCTGGAAATGTTGAGAGCTACTGTTCTAAACCTTTCTTCATTTGTGTTACAGTCCTGTGAACTTTCTCCAACTTGTCCACATCTTTCACAAAGCGTGGTGTTCAGAACTAGACAGCGACTCCATTTGAGTAAAGTGGAAGACTTATTTCTTGCATCTTGCTTACAACGCTCCTGCTAATACATCCCAGAAGTAAGTTTCTCTTTTTTGCAACAGTATTATATTATTGACTCACATTTAGGTTGTGAGCCTGTGTGTAGCCCCAAAAGCCTTCTCTGCAGTGCTGTCAGGAATCAGCAGAACTAGCCTCCAGGCAGCCTCATCAGTTCAGCTGGTCTGTGACAGGATGCAAGATTAGCCACCGGACCTGACTGGCTACAGAGGGCAGCAGGCTAGCATTTAAGCCAGCAGCAGTGGCTCTCAGCTCCCGCCTCTGCTAACTCGTTGCTTGGGAGCTGCAGAGGAGGCACGAGCCCTTTCAACTGCCACTATTTAAAGGCCCCATCCCTTCTGCCCAAAGCCACGCCCCTTCTGGGGCAAACCACAATCACTCTGAAAATTTTTGAAGTGGCCCCTCCCTTCAGAAATTATTGCCCCCTCTGCTCTTGTGGCAACTTATAACCAGCCTCTCCAGACCATATTAGCACCTAAAATGACAGCAGGTGGCGCCACACACTCAACTGAGTCATCTGGGGGCTTTGCCTAAGCTACTAACAATGGTGACCCCGGCCAATTTCCCTGTTCCCCAGCCTTACACCCACACTGGTGTATAAAACCAGAATTATGCCATCTTGCAGAAAGGTTTGCACAATGCAACTTCGTTAATATAGGTCACTCGCCCTTTGATGTGGGGAAGATATGCGCCGATATGTGTTAATGGAGCTAAGATTCCCTTCCACTTCCCTCAAAAACACACTGGTGAAGATAAAACATAGAACAAGTTTATTGGCTACAGAAATATAGATTTAAAGTGATTACAATTTGTAACAAACAGATAAAAGCAGAAAGAAATCAAGCAAAACAAAACTTAAGTCTTATACGTCAAAAAGGGTTTGAATGAGGAACATTTCACCTTGACAGATGATACAAGCAGGCTTGCAGATTCTTGAGGCAGGGGCTACATCTATCTGTTTTGTAGCTTGGGTTTCCTCTGCCCCCATTCAAAGTCCCTTGTCCTCTAGCAGTTCTTTCAAGTGTTGAGTGTGGGGTTTTTCTTAGAGGGAGAGAGTTGGAAGACCGAAAGAAGGTACTCCATCTCTTAAATAGTTTCTCCATATGGTAGAAACCTTTGTTTCAAGCCAGATTCCTAGCCCAGTTTGTAGAAATGTCCAGGTACCAAAGTGAAGTTCAGTAGCGTGTGGTTGGTCACATGCCTTGCTGAGCCATAGCAGCCATTATTATAGACTGAAGCTTTCCCAGGTGAGGACAAGCTGTTTTTATGGTCCACTGTCTTTGACAATTAGCCATTAGCCCTGTCTAGCTTCCTCATTGTTGAACCTGAACAGCTAGTTGTGTGGGTGTTTTCAACATCACAACATCTTTCAATAAGATGCACACAGCAAAACTTCATCACTTTTTATACAATGACAGTATATCCAATCCAATGGGATATTAATGTTCAACAGATCGAGATGTTTAGAATGATATGTTACAAGTCATATATTGTACAAATCATATCATAATTACATCACCATGGTAAACATGGATTGCTCTGGTGTGCAGAATGTCACCCCATGTTTCTAAAACTACTTCTTTTGAAGAGAACTGTTTGCAAAGGTGTGTGATGTGGTGCTCATCACGCACAGGTGATGAAATGGTTGATGTGTGCCTGGAATGCCAATAGGCACAGGTGGTAGCACTTAGAAGGTGAATCAGGACCAACTAAAGAGGAGACCCAGTTGATGGAGGATGTGGGCGGTTTCTATAAAGGGAGGAAGCATAGAATAGAAAAAGGACTGAAAGGACAAAGGCAACTTCCCAGGGAAAGAGGAAGAAACCTGTAGGCTGTGTCTAGACTGGCAAGTTTTTCCGCAAAATCATCTGATTTTGCGGAAAAACTTGCCAGCTGTCTACACTGGCCGCTTGAATTTCCGGAAAAGCACTGATGATATCGTGTAAAATCATCAGTGCTTTTCCGGAAATACTATGCTGCTCCCGTTCGGGCAAAAGTCTTTTTCCGAAAGACTTTTGCGCAAAAGGGCCGCTGTAGACAGCATAGTACTGTTTTCCGCAAAAAAAAACCCGATCGCGAAAATGGCGATTGGGGCTTTTTTGCGGAAAACCGCATCTAGATTGGCCACGGACGCTTTTCCGCAAAAAGTGCTTTTGTGGAAAAGCATCCTGCCAATCTAGACGCGATTTTTCCGAAAATGCTTTTAACAGAAAACTTTTCCATTAAAAGCATTTCTGGAAAATCATGCCAGTGTAGATGTAGCCATAGAGTAGAGGGCATTCAGGAGGCATTTTATACACTGGGCCTGATGGAAGAAGGAGCAGGGGTGAAGAAGAATACTCTTGAAATGGGCCTAAGAGAAGACTACCAGGAGAAGTCCATGGGAGGGCCTGGAGTTGAGGATCCAAACAAAGCAGGACTTGAGGTTAGACCCTGAAAGTCAGCAGTCTGTAGAAAAATGGACAGCTGGAGGTGAGGGATGTGTGGGGACAGAGGATCTTACCTTAACACTTAGATGTGTTGATAGTGAAAACAAGAACATGTTTAGTAGCAAAGGCAAGAGAGTCAAATAATAGCAAACAAGAATATTGGAATCAAATGGTTACACATGAAGCATAATGGCGCTCTTCCTGCAAACTAAGAGGCTAACCTCTGGCTAAAGAAGCTTCTCACCTAAAGTTCTCTCCGGTGTCTTCATGTCAGCCTGTCTGAGATACTTCTTGCATGAATAAACCTGCTCTCCATTTGCTTCCTCGGTGAGGGATGTGTGGGTATCTTCTTTGCCACTCAAACATAGTAGCTCAGACCTTTGAAGGGCACCTCAGGATAAGGTTCTCTCTCCCGTCTCCTTTCTTTCTATCAGTTCCTTTCTGATGTTCTCACAAACCTTCATTTACATTCAGTTCATACTGGTGCTAGGGAGACCCATTTGTGAATGAGACAATGCTCAAGTGACATGTAAGTAAACTGATGGATAAACATCTCTTATCTGACAAAAAAAAACCCTATTTTTTTTACCTTTGCTAGTGACCAACCACCAGACACAGATGTGAAGAGCATATGTTCAGTATAGATACACAACTAACAGAGTATCCTCGCATACGTTTCACAACAATATTGATGTCAAGGGCAACCCTGACTCCGATTTCAGATCTCGCATAACATTCCAATGGAAAACCACAATCTGGATAACTCTGGGGCCCGCTGCACTCTCTGCCAGCTGGCATTAAAAGGTTTTTAGGTCACAGCAGTACTGTTAATTTTCATCACAGGTATCAGGAAGTACTAAATTTCCACAGGATCCCCACCTCACACCCTGTCTGTAGGAATCTGTATCTGTGTACAGAGTTAACTATATTCAAGTACTAAAAGGTCAGGCTCTGGTTTCCAACTCTCCCTTCTCCCTCTGCTCCACATCCTGTTGAGTAGTGCCTTCCTCCATGGCAGTCCTTCTCGTTCCAGAAGGAGTCCTTACGAAGTCAGCACAACTCTCTCTAAGTACAGGTGGCAAAAGGGCAATAACAATAACTGGGAACAATGAGCTTGATTCTTCGTCACTATGTTGCTGCAACTCTGGGCCAGGTTCTCCACTGCAAGACTTTGGTCAATGTTTGTGTCAATACTCATTCAGTTCATGATTAAGAAAAGCCGTAGCTCTGTAGTTCACTGCCAATTATCAAAGCTTTGGTTCAAGAAGGATCCCACTGAGCTGGGACTTAGCAGACCTCCCTTCATCAGCTGCTGAGAGAGTGGGATATTTTTAACCAGGAACCAAAAGCAACCTTGTGTGGGAGGGAAACAGCAGAGAAGTAAGATTGCAGTTCTAGTGTCACAGTCCTGCAATGAATACTGACCATATTTTCACCCATTATATGGAATCACTAGGCTAGATATAGTGGAAAGAAAAGAGAATAAATGCTTGTTTTATTTTTCATATAATAGTTCTGTGGCTGGGCTCTCTCATGTCATTTACAGATTTTCCTTTAAGGGAGGGAAGAGACTCTACCATAGAAGAGAATGCATTTGGTTTTCTGGTGTCTGATAAAGAAGAGGAAAGGATGATCAGCCACAAAAGTTACAAGTGTACTTATTGAGGTTACGCCTACACTAATTCCAGTTGCAGCTGCTGCCTCAGTGCCCTGTTCATTGACATCTATATAAGCCTTATGGACAACTTGACTCACAGACAGGTCACCTTGTTTTGCCATTCCAGATAAATCCGCTTCATTCGGACGAAACACATCGGTCATTCCTAATGCCTCTAAGTATTTATTGAGCAGAGCATCTCTCTCAATTTTGAACTTAGGGAGAGACACCATTACTTCAGCTTTTTCCATATGACCCGGGCTGATCCAACTTGTTAATTTCTCGTAGGTAAGTTTCATTTCCAGCTATAAGTATAAAGATACATGGACATCAGAATCTTGTGATTATGCATCAAAAAACAACTGAACTATGTGCAGGGCCAGCTCTAGGTTTTTTGCCGCCCCAAGCAAAATAAATTTTGGCCGCCCCCCCACCTTTTTTGGTCCAGGGAGGGACTTGAGGACACGGGCAGTGCGAACACCAGAGTTCCCCTTCCTTAGACAAAAGGAGAGGGAGAATCACCTGGGTTCCAGGCAGGGGTGAGGTTGTCAGGACACAGCACAAGGGGGCTGGGTTCCTGGGCAGGTGGGGGGGGGGGTACAGGGCCCAGAGAGCAGGGGGAAGTGGGATTGTTTAGAGAGTTAGAGAGGAAATGGGGCTCCAGGTAGGAGGCGGGCGGAGGAGGGAGAAGAGGAGACAGGGTCCCAGCAGGGTTGCAGTGGGTTGCTGGGCAGAGGCCGAGCCGGGGAGGAGAAGAGAGGGGGGAGGTAGCAGGGGGGTGGTAGCGGGCGGGGGGGCTCGCAGGATAGTGGGCTGGGGCACACAGGCCAGGGGGGAGGGGTGCGGACAGCCGGTGAAGTAGAATTTCTGTACCACACGTTCAGGTTCTGGTTATAAGGTTATCTTGTCATCATAGCCATAGGTAACTTTACCTCTGTTAGACCCATGTGGTCTTTTGGCAGCAGTATATACATACTCAGCTCTGCATCCTTGTATGGGAGTTCAAGCACCTGGCAATCATACTCCTCTATTGTAGCTATATTGTACTTGCCTCTGCCGTTCATCATCTGCACAGGTTTGCTTGTGGTCTGAGAGCAATGATAACAAGTAACATGAGACACTGTCAACACATCCTATTGTATTATAACATTGTTCGTTGTATTATATCGGCCCTTGGACCCAAATGTTGAAGTGGCTGTTCAGGGCCAGATAAACACCTTCCAAAGAAAACTATACACAGTCTCCAAACACCCCATAACAGATATTTTCTCCAGCTCTGTGTCAAGGGAAATAGGCCAGTGTGAAGTACTGGGGGAGAGGGCAAGTGGGAAATCTCCAAAAACCCATCCCCAGGGTGCAAGATTCCTGCACGCTGCTTCTCCTCTGACCCTTGAAAGCGGAGATATTACTGATTATTTCCTTGCATCTGCACTCAGGCAAACCCATCATAAGACACAAGGTTCAGAAGAGTTAATGCTACTTCCTTGGACCAACAATTTCAGAAGTTGCCACTGGTACTGAGGGCCTCAGGGTTTGGCTGCCCAACTTGAGCACCATGCTAAGGGCATTAAAACTACAGCCTCTCTTTCACCTTTCATTTAATTTACACATCAGTGTAATAGCATCTTCTCAGGTCCAATTAACCCAGAGATTTACAAAACCTACAAGCAATAGACATGTACAAAACCATGCAATGGAATCAAGTTCCACTGGAAACAATTTTCCTTTCCCTAAACAAATGTGCCCCTTGCAGCATTACCAACCTATTGTTGCTACACTGTGTTAACGTGTGACCTTCTAATGGTGAAAGATGGTGAAATTGAACTGAGGCGTATACAAAGCTGGTTATGTTACATTTATTGCCCACACCACACAGGTGGGATATCACAGGGGCAAGATACAGAATGTCACCTGAAAACCCTCCATTTCAATAGTCAGCTGTTATCGGAAAAATGAGGCGGGAAATCAGTCTGGTGAGAGAATCTGATAACAGAATGTGGAAACTGAACACAGGTTAAATGGATATTTCTCTGTCTCTCTCTGGTAAGCCTGACAGCAGAACAACTCATTTTAGGTCTGAATACAAAGCAAACCAGGTAAGGGATCCAAATTAGATAAGCAGTGGGGGAAGGTACAAAAGTATCCTTATCATAAGCCTTGTTCAGCCTTTGCTCACATGAGTGCAAAACTACACAAGGGTAGTGAATCCAACTGCACCTGCAACCCCATGGGAGAAAGCAGAGCTATATCCTCACCACTTCCACTCTTGCCAGAGAGCTGACAGGCCATAGAGGGAGGCAATTGCTGAAGCTTTTCGTATACCGTCTTCCGCTGTGAGCCATGTTGCTTTGTGAGGCATTGTACCTGTCTCAGGCATGATGCACTTTACTAGTAGAAGCTTTGGGAAGCAGCTTCCTCACCAACCCCACAGCTGGTCCCTTTGCCATAATGGAGCTCTAGATTTAAGAGGCCATGTGCCCCAGTATCTCTTCATGTGCAGTATCTGCCAAGCATGTGTAGTAACAGGAACAATGATGTGATACATATAGTTCGGTAATCTACCTCGTTAATGTGAAAAGGTGTTTCTTTGGTGTTTTCTTTCTTAAATTCTTCTGCCCATTGTCCTTTGAAGTACACGGCATTCACGAGGACTAACTTAGTATCACCAGAAAGTGAACCCCGGCCAAAGAGGTCCTTGATTTTACCTTAAACAAATGGAGACAAAATAGTTTGTTTTTGCAGATCATGGATCTAGTGTCAGTTCTCTGTTGTAATAACATTCATGTATAGGGCATGTCTGTACCTGAGCATAAGACTATACACAGGATACTGAGCACTCATGACAGATATTAAGTCCTCTATCTACTCACAGAGCAAGTGCAACACCAGTAGCATTACTGTATCTTCCCCATACTGACTCACTATAATTTGCCTCAAGTGTAGAATGGAGACTAGATGTCATCTCCCAAAATGGACATTTTATTTTTTGCTTTTCCTGAATTGTCCTGACTGGAGGTCAAATTTTAAGGAGGGTGTAGTCAGTTACCTTATCTGCATAGGAGATGAAAACTTGAGGTACTTTTTGAAGGTCCCCCCTCCTTGCCCCCGTGCCTCTTGCATCTGATTGGATAAGTTTTAAAATGCCATGATCTCATCCGGCACCCACTGAAGTTGTCAGAAAAATTCCTGCTTGTTTCTGTGGGTGTTGCACTGGGTCCAGAGTTTGCTGGCTACTTTGTTCTCCTCAAACATGTTTTTTTCCTGTGTGAATTCTTGATCCAGTTTGAGGTCATTCACATGGTCAAAACGTGGAGAACTGCCACTGCAGCTCCATACTGGGCGTGCTCCAACTTTGGGGGAACATTTTTCTCCTCCAGGTTTTAAACATCTTGTACATTTTAAACTCCTCACTGTTTTTCATTTACTATCGAGAAATAACAACCAATAGCTGACTTGTCCTTACCCTTTGTAAAGGTTTCAACCCACTCATTTATCTGCTTTCTGATTTCCTCTGCAGCATGCTGAAAATCAACTGGTTTCAATTCTGCCTGATATAACTCTTGAATGCAGGATAGGTATTGCTGCACAATAAGAAATTGTCAGAATAACACCTTAGAAAACAGATCTCTTTTTTAAAACTGTGCACTACACAAATTAAAATGTGCTTATTTTTAATTTCTGCAACACCTCAAATGTATTTGTACATCCTAGAGACAGTGTGGGGATGAACAAAATGAATTGGACCAGGTAGGTGGAGGTAAGGATTCAGAGCCACAGATCTTTGAACAGTTTACATAAAACAGTCAAATAGTGGACCTATTTGAGGTTCCAGCATCTGATAAATGACTCTGATACAGTCTCAGAGAGAAGTATTTAATCTTTGTGTCTGTTTCCCCTCTGTGAAATAAGGATAATAATACTGCTTTTCTCCTGCCCCTATTTCTGTAGTATTTATATTGTAAATTTTGGGCAGGGACTGTTTTTTGCTATGTTTCTCTACAACATTCTATCACAACCGGGCCTTGACATTGGTTGGAGCCTTTAGGTTCCACTGTTGTGCAAACAGTGAATTCTCATTATATTTAGAGTAGTTTTTCTGTGGGGAGGCTGGTTTCCTGTCTGTTTTTACATGCAATTTTGTTACGTACGTCTCAGTTATGTAAATCTCATTTACTGTTTACTTTTAGATGCAATAAACACGTATATCCCTCTAACAAACCAGCCCTCTGAGGAGGCATTTATAGAACGTCAGCTTCTAGTTCAGGGATGGGCAAAATATGATCTGTGGGCTGCATTTGGCTCACCAAATTGTTGGATGTGGCCCAAAAAAGCATCAGCTGGCTCCCTGCCTGCCCCACTTCTGCACAAAACTCAGGTAAGCCAGCTGCAGGGCCGTGTGTGTATATGTTTCTGAATGTTGAGAGCCCCTAGAGCAGGGGTCTCCAAACTACGGCCCGGGGGCCGGATGCGGCCCGCGAGGCCCTCTCATCCGGCCCGTGGAGACCTTTTTGGATTCAAAGGCAGAAGAAGTGAGATTGTTTCAAAACCCATTTGAAGCAGATGTGGCCAGTTGCCCAGATGAACTGCAGCTGGAAGTCATTGAGTTGCAAGCAAATGACCTCCTTAGGGACAAGTTCAAAATAGGACTGGTGGGTTTTTACCAGTTTTTGCCCAAGGAAGACTTTCCTAATGTCAAAACTTTTGCATCAAGGTACCTTTCAATCTTTGGAACAACATACCTGTGTGAACAAACATTTTCAAGAATGAAATATGTGAAGAACAATTTGAGAACAAACTTGTCCGATGATAATCTCAGGTCACTGTTGATGTTAGGAACAACAAATCTAAAGCCAGAAATGTCTGCTATTTTGGCATCCAGGAAACAATTTCACCATTCACACTAATACAGGTGTTCATGTGTAGTGTATGAATGTGTTATTAAATAATAACTGAATAAAATAATATTAAATAAATAATTAAAAACAACATCCATGTTTTGATTGTTTTTTATTTGGACCTCAAGTGTGTAGTCGGCCCCCGAACTGCTGTTTGATAGTTAATGCGGCCCTCGGGCTGAAAAGTTTGGAGACCCCTGCCCTAGAGGAAGGAGAGACAGGCTTCTCATGCTGCCCCTGCCCCCTGTACCTCACATTGGCTGGTTTCGGCCAATAGGAGCTGCCTGTTTGCAGGACAGGCTGCACGTGAAATGCTCTTCCTCCCTCATCCCCTGGGCTTACAGCATTCAGTTCAGAATGGTAAACAGGGCCCCTGCAGCTCCCCTGAGCAGTACAGGGGCTGGAAGGCAGGGATCCTGGCTACGGAACCAGTAGGGCTGCTGGCTGTGAGTCAGGTAAGGTCTCCCAGCCAGAGCCTGTCTCTGGAACCCCAGCTTCTACCTCTTACTCTCTGCCCCTATTCTGCTCTCCTACCACATGTAACCCAAACCTTCTACACCCCTGCTCCAGCCCCCATACACCTTTTCTGATACTGTGTCCCCTCCTCAGGTCCCCCCCTCGCTCAGACCTTGCACCCCAAACTGCAATGCGTGTTCACAGCACATATCCATGCACCCCCTGTTCTAGTTATGCAAAGGAAGGTGGATCTAGGCTACTCTTAAATAACCAGAATATCTGATTTCCACAGATCTTCCCTTGATCCTTCTATGCCTGTTCATGCCCTAAAGGGCTGAGGAACCATTTTTAGTCCATTTCCTATATGTCTCTGATGCTTCTGTTCTGTCTAACCTAGTGTATTAGTGACTGTACCTTTGTATATATACATGAAAGTCTTTGAAGCAGTGCCCCTGAGTGTTTCTTTTTTCCCAGCAGCCAAGAAAACTAAAGGTGACTGAAGCTGTACAGCCACACAAAGCAGATTTTGAAAACTAATTTGTGAGCATTTTTTGGTCCTATGAAAGTTCCAACAAATCATATGTTGAGTCCTGGAAAATAAGCTTAAATGAATTGAATAAAAACTAGACTGTAGCTAACAATTCTAGCTCACTCTCTTATTACTGTGTTGCATCTAGAGTGCTAATAAAAGTAAAAAGCATTAAAATCTTAATTTTATCTGTCAAATAAGCAGCTGAAACACTGAATATATATCTGGGTAATGTGATCTCACAGTTAAACAGTTACCTTTTGAGTATAGCAACCCTCTAAACTTTATTTTTCTGTTGATGTACTGAAATATTTATCTAAGTAATAGTTACAAAACTGAAGACAAACCTGGGTGGTAATAGCATGCTGTGTGAAACATTTTTTAGTACAATATTAACATAACATTGTCTCTTTCTTACATTTTGGTACAGTATCTAGCTCGGTGAGACCTTGGCTTCTAGGCACTATCAAAATACAAACAGTATTAGTAAACACTTAGAAATGTTGTTTTCAGTGCCTTCAACACAACTAACTACACCTAGGTTTCAGTGCTCTATGGCCAGGGAGGAAATGAGCGTAGCCTGTTACCAAAGGCTTTAGACTGAAGCCTTAAACATTCCCTTCTGGAACTAGTCGGATTTATTTTAAGATGATCGGCTGTTTTGTCCCACAATTCGGTACCTACATGGGATCAGCTCCACCACTTCCATAAGTGGACACAAGTCCCATCCGAATCAGCAGGAAATAGGACTTCACCTGAACTAAGCCCATATTCATCTCTCTTGGTCCTACAGTCTCTTAGGCCATTAACCCTAGAGCACTTACCTGAAGAAATTGGAATGTCTTTTCTCCATACAGTCTGTTGGCAACAGCCAGTTCATAAGAAAGGGTGGGCTTGTTGATTTCTGAGAAGATGTCATGGAACTGGGAATGAATCCCTCCAGGCGTGTCACACTGATTGCCAGGATCCTTCAAGTAACACAGAAACTGTTGTAGTTTATTTCTGAGTGAAAACAACTGAGCATAATGGAGAAATTGGTTTCGTTTTGTTTTTATAATTGTTTTTCTATGAAACCATTTTATTCAATGACTAACTAGCTTTGCCTTCTCTGATTTGTTCTTGTTCATGATTGTCTGGAAAGGCTCTTTTGGTACGTTCCACTCGTTACTTGTGGAGCACTGCACGCGGTAATTTGTTGAACAATGAAAAATGTACAAGGTAGTGCAAATGCTTTTGTTGTCCGATGTATCCATGCACATGCCCTTACAATCATGGTAGGAGCTCATTGTAATAACAAGATGCAAACTGAACTGGTCACTTGTGAATGCACTGACGATATCAAGCATATACTTGTACATTTTCAATTTAAAAAAACCTTAACCCTTAGTCTTTGCTATTTTGCATATATTTTATCCTTGTCCCTTTACCTTCTGTTACCCACCATCATAACATTTCCCTTCCCTATTTTTATTTTAATCTGCCAGTTTTGAATTTTCATTCAAATTCCCCAAAGTTTGTCTGCTCCAACCCTTGTTCTAAAATACCGACAAATGGCGGAGTTAGACCGTGACTGCTCTCTGAATTGTCAGAACTTCTTGTTGCTTCAGAAGAACTTACTGTTCCTGGATTTTCATTTTCAGTGAAGTGAAGAACCTGAGGTAGAAAGGTAACATTGCAACAGTCATATACTATATTCATTTACTTAAGACAATGTGTGAAACTGAGCATGTCACAGAAAATTCAGTTCTCCATCATGCTTTCAAAAGGCCGATATTCTCAACTTTTATCATTGGATGCCCTAGTCTGTCCATTAACATCAAAATCAGCATGCCATTTGATAATACTATTTAAAATCACTAGAAGGTCAAGCTATATTTCTATGATTGTGGAACTCACTTCACATTTTTCAGCGTAATATTTTGTCCCATAAAATTTCAGTTAGTTCAACCTTTTTACACTGTGCTGCAATAGGGCAATAAATTCAGTAGGATTCTGCAGACATGCAGTGTTCCTTTCATATACCAGGATTGTAACTTAGATAAAAGCTTATTTTTTATCAAAATTAAACTTAAGGAGCAGTCTGAAGACCAATGGACATGCTTTCAGAGTTTGCAAGGTTCAATTCAAACAAATGCAATATTTGTTTGAAAATATAGGGTTAGTTCTCACACATACTTAAGTGGGCATGAATTTTGCCATTGACTTCAGTGGAGGCAATGTTGGAACCTTTTTATTTTTAAGTGCATTCCTCTATTATGCAGCTCCCTTTGCGTCTTCTAATATTTTGAGACACACACCTCGCCTTTTAAGAAAAATATCTGACTAGTCTAAGAATGACAGACTAATGACTCACGATTAATGATTAGTACTAACTGCTGTGCAATCTATGCATGAGGAATTCAAAAACAGTTTCCCAATGAAATAAATGGACATCTACAAGCTTATTGGATCCACAGTAAATTAATACTTTTGTCTAACTATATGTTCAGGTTTTTTTTTATTAATGTGACCCAAAGTTGTGACACTTCAGTGACAGTGAGAGCTATGCTCAGCACATTCACAGTAAGCAACTAAAAATGACCCTGCCTCTGAGATGAACTCATTTCTGAAATAGCTATTTAGGATGCCGCTCTCTTTTGGCACAATGCCAAACCCCAAAATGTCACCAAACCAAAATAATGTTAAAAAGCCTTCTTAACTAGAGGAGCACAATAACATTCCAACAGAAATGTATGTGTAAAATGAAGAACAGGGGAGGAAATTATAAACACTGAGGAAATATTTCTCTGTGTGTTTTCAGAGATGACATCTGCTGTGGCTGTGCTATTGGCCAAGAGACTCAAACATTCTTAGGGGCCAAAAAACACCGGCCTCAGCAGAGTGTAAGCGAAGCTGCATGATAGGCCACAGTCTCACAAACATTAACACATGCAAATGCCATTATGCATTCCTCATGTACATGAAGCCATTCAGGATTAGGGCTTAAGGGAGAAACTATCTTGTTCTTGTGCTGGAAAGGTTATTTTCAGTTTATAATAACCTTCTCAGCCTGCAACTTCTGCCAGACAGCTTTTCAACTTCATAAAGTTCCATTTAATATTGAATTGCTGTTGACACTAGGGCAATCGATACTTGTTCAGGCTTTATTACCCCTGGAGCACAGGTGATACTGCACATGGGTGTGGTTTCCCACTGTTGAACAGAAACAAAGGTACAAAACTAACAGTTAATTGTGGCCTACCTTTTGCATCTGGCTGGCACTATTACCTCTGGCCCCGAGAAGGACCATGCTCATGGCACCTGAAATACTCAGTGGAGAATAGATGATGTTTTCAGAGGGAAAATCTTTGTTCAGTACTTTGAAAAAGTCCAGGGAAAAGATTGCAATTGCTTCACTGACGGAGTTCATTGTAACAATGAAAAGCTGCCTAGGGATAAAAATAAATCAAATCAAATCATCTGTCTCTTCTCAGCTTCTTACTGCATCAGAAGTTTTAATTGGCTTTTTTGCTAGTTATAAACACACAAGTTTAGCCTTAGGTGTGGAACTCCACCTAAGTAATATAGATGGGCATAATACTTGATACTTTGGGAAGAAGGGGGTTACAGGCTTTTAGGCCACGTCTACACTGCAAGTTTTTGCGGCAGAGAATATGCTCATGACGGACTTATTAGCATGAGTCACAATGTCATTAGCATATTTTCTGCAGATCCTTCTTGTGCAAGGGTTTTTTTGTGCGAAAAGAAGCAGTGTAGCCGCTTCTATTTTGCACAAAAAAAAAAAAAAACATTTATGCAAGATCCTTATGCTTCTCCTTATTCCTACTGACAAAGCAATCTGAACTCCAGTTTTGCACTCAAGAAATGTTCCTCTACTTCTGTGTCTTGTATACAGTACTTCAAGGAATAAAATCATCTACCTGCACAGTTTCTTGAAGCATCTCCCCATCTGACTTCACTGGGGTTACTCATGATTTACATCAGTATGATTTCAAAACCCAGCCTGCTGAGAGAGACTACTGGGTAGTCAGATTTCTGTTCGTATGTGATCAGGACCACATAGGCTCTCTTCTGTACCCAGATATATCAAGAGTAATTTCAGAGGACTTAATCCAGACATACACAGGTGTAAATGAGAGCCTACTTTGACCTCTCCTGTCTAGGTAACAATGAGTAGCAAATGATTTAATTAATATGTGGTAAGGTATCACTGAATCAGTTTATTTTGTTTCAAAATACATTTGTGAATATCTATTTATTGCGATGTATTTTGCAATTGGGATTGCCTCACAGGAAGATTATACTCTGATCCATCTCCACTAACTCTCCTTTGTATATATTAAAATGCCATTGGAGCAGGGAGTTGAATGTGTGCCCCCCCCAATCTGCGATGAGTTTATTTAATATGGAAGTGGACGATCTAGTGTCTTATCCCTTCCAAATTCTAATGCACTGTTCCTCTAAAACTGTTATACAAGATTACTTTTCATTATTGTCAGCCAGACTTTAGAAATAATTTTCCCACATTACTCAGCACTGATAAGATCCAAACAGGAGTGCTGTGTCTAGTTTTGGGCACCACACTTTAGAAAGGATGTTGATAAATTCCAAAAAAGTCCAGAGAAAACCAAAACCAACCAAACAAAAAAACCTTTGAAATTCTAGAACGGTGTTTCTCAACTTTTTTTAAAAAAAATAAACTACCCCTTATAAAAAAAATATAAGTACCCCAGTACTACAGTTTTTCAGACACAATTTTTTTCTACCATTGCAACACATTTGTTTAAATGACTTAATCGTAGCTGGATGAGCGATGACATTTTTGGGTGTAAAAAGTACAAAAATAATAAAGCACTGTAAAACTTAAAACAAAAATTCAGTTTTCTCCAAATTTCAGTTCTGTTAACATACCCCCAGACTTCTCTTGAGTACCCCTAAAGGTACTCATACCACTCGTTGAGAAACATTGGTCTAGAAAACATGACCCATTTGAAAAAGCTGGGTTGTTTAGTCTGGGGAAAAGAAGACTGCGATGGGAGATGATCACAATCTTCAAACATGTAAGAGGTTGTTATAAAAAGGAAAGTGATAAATTGTTCTCCTTAGCCACAAAGGATATGACAGGAAGTAATGGGCTTAAATTGCAAAATTACAGCCGGGGAGATTTAGATTTAACATTAGGAAAGAACTTCCTAATGGCAAGGGAGACAAGATGGGCAAAGTATCCTTTATTATTGGACTAAATTCTGTTGGTGAGAGAGACAGGCTTTTGAGCCACACAGAGCTCACCTTCACGTTTGGGAAAGGTCTTTCAGACAGTATCAGAGGAAAATGTAAGGTGGTACAGAATAGGGGCTGCTATACCATTACTGGAAGTTTTTAAAAACAAGTGAGTCATACACACCTGTCAAAGATGATCTAGATCAGTGTTTCTCAACCTTTTTTATCAAGTTCCCCCTTTTTCAAAAAAATAAGTACCCCCTTTTTAAAGAAAAAAATTATAAGTACCCCCAGTACCTACAGTTTTCAGACAACACAATTTTTTTTCTACCATTACAACACATTTGTTTAATCAACTTAATTGTAGCTGGGCAGGTGATGAAATTTTTGGGTGTAAAAAGTACAAAAATAAAGTGCTGTAAAACATAAAACAAAAATTCAGTTTTCTCCAAATTTCAGTTGTGTTGACATACCCCCCAGACTGCTCTCGAGTACCCCAAGGGTACTTATACCACTGGTTGAGAAACACTGATCTAGATAATACTTAGTCCTGCCTCAGTGCAGGAAACTGGACCTGTCATGTCCCTTTGAGCCCTTTATTCTTATGATTATATGATTATCTTTATTTAAATAGTTTTTTATCTCAGACTCTTTTAAAAATATGCAGATTTACTGGCATCTGAGATTAGTGGTGTCAACACTGCAACATTTTATATAAACTCTGCAAGCCAAATTTTGCTCTTATACTGAAATAAATGTCTAATAACGTACCTTAAACCAACAGCCTCTGTGAGGACCTGCCCTTCAGAAAGTCTGGCTTGTTTATTTAGATACTTAAATCTTGGTTTAAGTGATTAACTTCAGACATGCATGTCTGACAATTTTGCCAAAGTAATTTGCTCACAGTTACTTGGAAATTTAGTTGCAGAAACAGGAATAGACTGCTGAGTCCCAGCATAGCATTGTTTTAGCACGCAGTCCTCTGAGGATGTAAAATTCTGGACAGCTGGACTAATCTGTACAATGCTAAAATGAATTATGTATAGCGAAAGGGCTTACAAAACTTCCCTTCACCAATTATAACAGTAAATAAAATGTTGGAAGATGTTGTAATATATATATATATATATATATATATATATATATATATATATATATATATATATATATATATATATATGGCATTATTACATATGCAAAATTGTTATTTATTAGGTCCAAACAGTTGCTTAAAGGTCACTATCATATTCATTAGAATGCAATCGACAGACTAACTTCTGTCATCCATAAAATGCTAATTGTCATTCTCATATAATGTGTGTGGTTTCCAGGAAATATAAGAAATTAAGCATCAGATTCAAACCTTCCCCCCACCTTTGCTGTATAGGTGTTCTGATCCTCCAATACAAACCCGCCCTAAATCTGATGGATTTGATCCCTTTGGAATCCTTCACAGAAGGATCCTCCATAGCATGACAATAGACAAGAGTAATGAACAGAATGTGGCTAGAGAAAAGGGAACGTGCATAACTTTTTTCACATATGAAGGTACATTGAATTTGTTTTTGATTGCTGGGGTAGTAGTTCTTGATTTTTGCTTTTGTGGGACAAAGAAGGACCCTTTCTCAATGTACTGATTTCTTTTACACTTCCTTACTACCCTAATATCTGTTATAGGAAGCACAGGGCTGCCAAAAACCCATACGTTTGTGGAATTACATGTGTTTGACCACATATGTACTGTGTGTCACCTGTTAATTGTAACTGGATTTATTAATTATTTTAAAAATCCTGTTATAGTCTTCTATCCTCCCTATGTATCGCTGTAAAACAGTATCTCTTTTAGACAACTGCAATTTAGTTTCCTGCTGACTTTGGTTTGCAGTAATGTGAATTTCCTAGTTTAATATTCTCCTCTGCCAATGAGTTGCCAAATGGCCCTACATCAATTTTCATTTCCTGTTAACATGTTGTGCATTAATATGGATTTCAGTACTATCATGAAAAAAATCCTTAATTTGTTACAATTTGTGTAAATTCCCATTGAAGTTGGTGAAAGTTTTGGCCAGATTAAGGATTAAGAAAATACTAGGGGTCAGATTCAAATATGTACTGCAGCTGAGAAGTGCCTTATTCTTTTAGTAGTCCAATTGATTTGAAAGACCCTTAAGGCTGTTGAATAGGACTTTCTCCTGGACTAGTTCTATTCATTCCAGTGAGGCTACTCAAACAGTGAGTTGCTACTTACTCATGATCAGAATTTAATACCCTGAGGGATTTGAGGTGAAATCCTGGCTCAGTTGAAATCAACCACACAACTTCATCTGAATTCAGTGGCAAGTTACCTTTCCTCAGAAACTGGAAAATGTAACTTTGATTCCAGACTCCCTTAGAATATCTGACTTAGTTTCTGCTGTAAATTGATCCCTGGGTACTTCTATAACATGCAAATTATGTGTTTTTTATTAATTAAATATTGATTTTAATAGGATTTAGGCACGTAACCTGGTTAGGTGTTTTTGAAAATCCCAGTACACAACAATATGCATCTTGAGGTGCCTAAATATCTTTGATATTCTAGCTCTCAGACCTTAACCTCTTAGGTTTTCCTGACTGTCAACATGGTTCATTAAGAAGTATCCAGACACATGTTAAGAACAGTAAGCCATGTATTCTTTTGTTATGACAAGAGTAACAAGAAAGTGGCAAACAAAAAATCTTTTTTCTTTCCCTTCAGGGTAATAACCAGTTAGTCATTGGTCCACGAATTAGTTGTGTTGTGTCATCTGACTGAAAGAATGACCACCTTCGGAAATTTATCTAATTCAGGATTCTGAAAAATTGGATTATAATCTAGTTAATTTTTTCTTTTGATTCTTCTTGCACCTCAACCACATCTTTTCTTCAGACTCAGCAAATACAGATATTTGCACTCTGTTTTCTAAAAACAGACATCTAAACTGCATGACATGGATGTTATTATTTAATCTGCCCAAGCTCAGTCTGAATTAGAGTCTTCAAAGAGAGCTAATTGTGGCTATACAAATATTACATTACCTCAGATTCCTGTGAGAGAGAATTTATTTGTTTTATGGATGTGCTTGCTAGGCAATCAATATGTTTACACATATGGAACAATTGTGCTTTCTTCTGCCCTACATCATCTTAAAAACTTGCTAGAATATTTACCCAACATTGCTAGAGTCCTAAACTCACGGAATTTTTTATTTTCTTCATTTAAGTCATTGCTCTGAGGGTGGTACTGGGGTTGAGGGGTTTAGTATGCAGCAGTTCAGTTCCACAGGGGAGAGAGGCTCAGACCTCTCTCACCGCAGCAGCTTGGGGTTAGTGAGAAGCATCTCTCCATGACTGCTGCAGCTCCAGTGGGTACAGCCGGGGTGGGCATGTCACTTGTCTGAGGAAGATCTAGGTTTCTCTGCCTCAAACCCTGCTCCCTCCCCCACACAACCAAACCCTTATCTTTCTTTAAGGTAAGATAAGAGGAAGCTGCTTACCGAATTTGGTGATCCTAGCACTTACCGTTTAGGAGAAATTCTTGAATAAACAGACAGATGAAAACGCAGACTCACTGGCTCGCAGACAAACTCTCAAATATATAGTAGACATATTTCACCATTTATGCTTACACTTCTCACTAGTTTCCAGAATTTTCTCTTGTAATGCTTGCCTTGATTGTTGACATACCATCATTTGTTTGGCAATAAATATGTTTAGAAATAAGATTGCAACTCCTTTTACCTTTTAGCCTACATTGTCCACCTATAGCATCTAAGCCTCTTCTCCCACCAATTTCCATAACTTTTTGTTGTAAAGTTTGACCTGACTATTGACCCATTTAAGTATTTTAATCAGAAATCTCCAAGAATTAGAAGATAAATATAATGATCTTAGACGATCTGGTATTTTAGACATAGGATAAGCAAAAATGCCAGAAAGTGGCCTATTGTAAGAATGGCTGGTGGTGATATCCATTGCAGTTCTCTTGTTGAAAATCTCTACAGCTAGTGTTTAACTTACACCACAACCTACAAATGTCTGTCTTTCTGTGGGACTCGTGTACTGCGTGGTCTGATTCTCCACTGCATTATTCCAGTTTTAAACCAGTGTAACTCCGTACATTTCTGCAGAGGTATACCAGCATCAAACTGGAGTAATGGCCTTGTGTCTCCACCATCTTCATTTAAAAAACTGGGCATACAGACATGGCCATGTATTTTGAAAATCCAAAGCTATTAGCTGTATGATGGAGCACTTTTCCAGACAGTGTGTCTGTGCAGACACAAACCATGAATGGGATTGCTTTGATTACATTTTAGCAAGCAACTTTTGTTTATTTTATCCAACAGGACAGCATTTAATGGGAATGGGTTTGTGCAGTCATAGTGAGTATAATAAAATAAATAAACCTCTGAATAATGTTATTTATTGTTTGTTCTTCTATTCAGGAAGTAGAGGCAAGAAGTGTGTGCTGTTTTTAAGACTTGAAGATCATTCAGACGATTTTCAGTATACCTGGAGGTTCACTAGTGTAGCCAGAATACACCGAATTCAAGGAATTGGGAGCATCCCCAGAAAAGGTAGGAAAATGCTCCCGAATCTCTGTGCATCTATTATTTTATTCCACTGTAACTGATTTATGAAGATATGGGTTCTGCATAAAGATACTGCATAATGGAAGCTTATGCCCTAATAAATCTGTTCGTTTCCAAGGTGCACAGGTCTCCTTGCTCATTCTGCATACTAGTTACAGACAAATACTTAGGGCCTGATTATATACAGGTTACACCTTCCTGCTCCAGTACCCTTGAGAGCTGACTAGAGATAGAATAGTATAATCGATTAACTGATTAATCAATAAGCAAAAGCATTTAGTTTAATGCTATAGACTTACATGCATTTGCCCTCACCCCTGCCACCAGTAAATTTTTGTAGCAGGCTGGCCAGCAGTCCTGCTCAGTTCTGGCTCATGCTGGGGCCGGGACCTACCCCCGCTGTGGCTCTGCATTTAAAGTGTATTAGGAGCTGGGCAGGCAAGCAGGCTGGCTCAGTTCTGGCTTGCGCCGGGTCTGGGAGTTCAGCGTCCCCGTCCCCCTCATCCTTTACACCATCCCTCTGAGGGAGGCAACAACGTGAGGTGGAAGGAAGCCACTCACTGAGGTGAGCTGGTTTTTAAACTGGCTCCCCTCGCGGACCAGACACCACTTGGCACCCTGCACTGATGCCTCTGATACAGAGGCAGCAGCACAGTGTAGCAGGCAGCTCCTTAGGAGTGGCACCGGATTGTACTGGCTGCCGGCCTCACCCCCAGAGACTGTAGAATAGTCAAGTAACCGATAAGAATTCATGAGATTAATCGACTATTAACCGATAATTAACATCCCTAGTCCTGACCCATCCCGGATGAAGGATTTTGCTGGATCAGGGGTGGTCATTTCCAGGCCCCCTGCCATTGACCCCATTAGTCCTGGCCTGACCACTGCCCTCCTAGGTGGCTCCCTCCTTTCACTGGCCCCACTGTCCTGTCAGCCCCCACCTACCAGGCAGCCCCGCCCCTTCTGGTCACCAGACTCCCACTGCCATGTCAAGCAATCCCGCCATCTGTGCACACACCAGGCTCCTGGCTGTGCAGCCCCACTGCCTCTGCATGCCAGGTTCCTGCAGCCTGTCTGCTAGGCTCCTGCAGGGAAGTCCCGCTGCCCCGCCAGGTTGCAGGGTTCCCATTGGGACACTCTGGTCTGGCAAAATCCATGGTCCTGCCGGATGTGACCTGACCAGAGTGTTTCGGTTAAGAGAGTTTCAACCTGTAGTTTGCACCAGTGGCATTCTATTGATGTCAGTGAAATTACTCCATATTAAAACTAAAGCAAGGCAGGGGAGAATGAATCCTTTGCATGGTACTGGTTGAAAATAGAATTATTACAAAGCAGATGGTTGTAAGCAAAAGCACTTTATTTCTTTTCTATTTTACACAATTGTTTCTTATCCAGCACTTGCCCATTGGTATGCTACATGCAGAGGAACCAGAATTCTAGCAAGCAGTCCAAAAAAATAGCCAGTAGGAATGTAAA
Source organism: Pelodiscus sinensis (assembly GCF_052426305.1). Classification (NCBI taxonomy): domain Eukaryota; kingdom Metazoa; phylum Chordata; order Testudines; family Trionychidae; genus Pelodiscus; species Pelodiscus sinensis. The sequence continues at coordinate 120,028,750 of NC_143053.1, forward strand.
GATTACAAACAACATTTATATTCCAGTGGTTTTATTGCTTTTCTAGCCATAAGTAAGTTAAGTCAGTATAAGTCATGAGACTGTAATCCACATTCTCATCTGGTACAATTACCTACCTCCACTAACTTCAATGGGGGTGATCCAATCTGCACCTTCTGAAGATCTGGGCCTTTTTACTCCTTATGTGTCTATGCAGGTAATTGTTTTATTCCTGAGACATATTTTTCTATATCAGACTGGATCTTCTGCTTTGTACTTGTACAAGAAACAGTACAATTGGTGTAATTGGAAAAAGCAACCAGGGCATGTCTACTGAACAGTTGAAAATCATAGCCCAAAATTATCAATATCAAGTTCTTTAATTACCGAGAACTTTGCTCTTCTGTTTATGTGATTTGCAATATTTGTTGTTTCCCAACCTCCAAAGATTAGCCAAGAGTACAGGAAAGTGAAGAAAAATTACCCAAGCTATTTAGACATCCAAGGCAATGTTTCTGCTGCTTACAGATCCTGTTTAGCAACAAAAATGTGAGTATTTACGGAGAGCAGAATCTGCCAAAGAAGAGGATGGTCTTTGTTTCATTGTGCCTGATGAAGAAGAGAAAAGAGTGGTCTGCTTCAAACTGCTTGGCAGAAATGAGACATTGTGACGTCACAGTAGCGGCAGTAGCTGCTGCAGCCTCGGTGCCTTCTTCATTGATCTCCACAAAGCACTTGTGAAAGACATTTGACTAAACCAGATCATTTTTCTCAGACATTCCCCCCAAATCAGCTCGGCCCTCACTGAAAGCATCTCGCATCCCCATGCTGCTCAGAGTGGAGTTGAGGTCATATCTCTCTTCCATTTTGATCCTGGGCAGATTCACCTCCACTTCAGTTTTCTTCATTGCTTCTGAGCTGGTCCATTTGGATAATGTCTCGTACGTCAAGCCTCGTTCTAGCTACAGGTATTTAAAAATGAGAGGATCAAAAATGACACTGTGAGAGTTAAACTTCTTTACCCTGGATGTCCTTTATAATCCTAAATTGAGAAACTATGGATCGGGGTTAAAAAATAGAGCGAAGATCACTGAAAAGTTTCTAGACCATTTACAGGTGTTTTCTTCAGCAGTAAAGCAGAGTACATTCTTACAGCATTAGTTTGAACAGCCTTAAAAGCCAGACAGGATTAAAATGATCATCTAGTCTGATTTACTGCACACCGGCCTGCTGACATGGGGGCTGCAGGGGGCAGGTGCCCTGGGGCCCCTCAATTCAAAAGGATCTGGGGCCCCCCAGCCTCTGCGACCGCTACCAGAGCAGCGATGCTAGCCATAGTTCTGGGTCTTTTAAATTGTCAATGGAGCACTGCATGGCATGCATGAGAGCTGGTAGAGGGTCTCGGGTTGGGGTACAGCACACCATGCTCTGTGTAGCATGGAGAGTCTTGCCCTTTCCATGAGATGGCGCCAACGTCCCACCTTCAGTTTGGAGAGGGGCCTAGCACCTGTGAAAGCACCCTGGCTTGCACATTGCAATAGGCCCATCATCTGGGGCAGATTTACTGAAGTCAGCAGTTCTTGATTTCACAGTATCAAGTTACAGAGAATCCACCATTTACTCTACTTTAAAATAGCCAGTGACTCATGCCCTCTGCTGCAGAGGAAGGTATTGTATAGCTGAATTACCAACACTTCCCCTGCTTACTAGTTTCTTAGAAGACATTTAGAGGTAAAACTTAAAAAACAGTGAATAGTAAAGCAGCACCTTAAAGACTAACAAAACATTTGGATGGTATCTTTAAGGTGCTACTAGACTAGTCATTATTTTTTAAGTTTTTCCAGTTACATACTAACTCGGCTACCTCTCTGAAGATTTAGGGGTAAATTTGAGCTAAATAACAGCACAGAACCCTGACAGCCAGGACTGGTGGCTGTAAACAAACTTTATGGAGTTGCCGGAAACTTGGCCACATGCATGATAAGTGGACATACAGATAACTATGGATGATGCCAGACCAGACAGAGCGGGACTAGAGAGGTTCAATCTGTAATTTAAAATTAATGTTAAATTTTCTTGCCTAACTTACTTACAACTAGATAGGTTACTAAAAAGTGAAACTTCATAGAACCAATTTCATGTTCATTATTTATGCTGATATTTCCGTCTCTCAGTTTTGATACGGATGTTATTCCTACACAGTATTTTAAGCCCAGTTCTAACCGGGATTAAAGCCAACCACTCGTAGTGTGCACACTGCAATAAGCTACCCTAGGACTCAGACCCAAGGTTCCAGGATTCTGCCGTGCCACAGGGCTCCAGCCCGTGTTGAGGTGGGACCTAGGATATGAGTAGGGTTGCAGACTTTCTCCGCACATAAAACTGAATCACTTGCCCAGCTCTCTGCCCCACCCCATCGCTGAGGCCCTATCCCTGCTCACTCATTCCCCATCCCTCTATCGCTCGCTCTCCCCACCCTCACACACTTGCTCACTTTCACCAGGCTGACTCAGGGCATTGGGTTGCAGAAGGTGGTGGGGTGTGGTCTCTGGAGTAGGGCCAGAATTACAGAGTTCAAGTTGTGGGAGGGGACTCTAGGTTGGTGGCTGAAGCTGAGGGGTTCGGAGTACGCTGAGGGATCTGGGATGAGGCAGAGGGTTAGAGCGTGGGAGGGAGTGTAGAAACCCAGGTCTTGGGGTGCAAGTTCTGGGGAGGAGCCAGAAATGTAGCTGTACAGAGTGTGGGCGAGGGCTCCAGGCTATGGTAGAGATTTCGAAGGGGAGTGTGTGAGGGCTCTGACTGAAGAACAGACTCTGGGGTGAGGCTGGGGATTAGAGGCTTGTGATGTAAGAGGGTGTGCCAAACTGGGACCAAGGCTCTGTATGTTATCCTATCTGCAGAAGCCACTCCCACAGCACCCAATGGCCATGGTTCCCAGCCAATGGGATCTGCAGAGCTGGTATTTGGTGCAGGGGAAACGTGCAGAGCCCCTGGCTTCCCATATGGATAAGAGTCAGAGGGGAGATGTGCCACTGCTTCTGGGAGCCACACAGAGACACAGCAGGTAGGGAGCCTGCCTTAGCCCTGTTATGCTGCTGAACAGATTTTTAATGGCCCAGCTGGTGGTGTTGATTCCTTGTTGTTACATGGAGCTTTCTTGGAGCAGGGAGAAAAGCTGACAAAAGGAAGCTGACTCTATCGCTGGATGTTGGGCCGCACCGTAGGGCAGTGCTCGGTTCCAGTCTTCTCTGCTGCCCCCTGGGGATCACTGATCCCTGCCTCCCATGTACAGCAGATGCAGAGATAATGGATCCTTGGCAGGTGCTGGAACACATAGCACCCTGGCCATGGAGATACACTAAACCACTCCACAGCCAGCAGCAGCAGTGGGGCAGTGTATTTCCTCTGCTACCTTCATTTTGTGTCAAACTTCAAAACAGACAAAAATAAATAAAAAGCCAAACAAACAATAGCACGGAGCATCTCCTTTGAAACATTAATCATTGCAAGCTTGGTTATAGTTTGACAGCCCGGGAGACCGATGCCCTAATTCTCCTCAGAACAGGTGCACACAGGTGTTTTCCTGTCACTGTGACCTGGCCCACAGCTGGAGAGCCCAGTTCTCAGGACAGTCCGGTATTCTCACCTCCTGTGTGGTAATACTTCTTAATTGACTGTAAGTATTCCTTCAAGGTAAGAGAGGGAATATCTTATATACTATTTGACAATATATATGGGTCAACTATTGCCATAAAGAAAGGAGAGTTCATGTTATGACACAGTTTACTAGGAGCGTAAAGCTCCGTGTTCAAAGAAGGAAAATATTTTTAGTTATTTACTCATCTATGAATAAAAAGTCTCAAGGGATAGCTGTGTTAGTCCTTAATTTGAAAAATAATGTGGCTCCTGGCCTGTAGCACCTTAGAGACTAACAAATATATTAGATCATGAGCTTTCATGGAGTAAAATCCACTTCATCAGGTGAATTGGAGTGGAAATTACAGAATCCAGAGTATATATAACAGCAAATGTAGTTATCTGTCAATTGTAAGATCAGTGTTAATGAATCTAATTAAGTTAAGCAGGTGTGTCTCATTCATAGGCAGGCAGCCAGTGGAGCAGCTGCAGCCAGGAGCGTAGACTGAGATGACTGGCGGAGCAGTGTAGTTTGTGGGACAGCTGAGGCGGCTCACGGGACAGCAGGTGGAGTGTGGCAGAGTGACTCACGTTGACGGCTTCAGCAGAACCTTACAGAGAGGCGGAGCCATCGGCAGACCACATAAGGTGTATCAACTCCAACCCCTCTCCAGGTTGGGATGGTAGCACCCTGTCAAGTGAACTTTTGAACTCTGGGGCGGCACTGACCTGGGGCAGGGACTTTTGGGGTGTCGGACTTTGTGTGATTTTTGGTTGCTGGACTCAAGAGACTCTTGGGATGTTGGACTTTTGGGGACTTTGGGTGATTCGTGGCTGGAGGGTGGGTCTTTGCTCATGTTTGGTCTATGAATCTGAGTTGTGGTGTTAAGTCAGTATAAGTCATGAGACTGTAATCCACATTCTCATCTGGTACAATTACCTACTTCCACTAACTTCAATGGGGGTGATCCAATCTGCACCTTCTGAAGATCTGGGCCTTTTAACTCCTTATGTGTCTATGCAGGTAATTGTTTTATTCCTGAGACATATTTGTCTCTATCAGACTGGATCTTCTGCTTTGTACTGGTACTAAGAAACAGTACAATTTGCATAATTGGAAAAAAGCAACCAGGGTATTTCTACTGAACAGTTGAGAATCATAGCCCAAAATTATCAATATCAAATTCCCTAATTACCGAGAACTTTGCTCTTCTGTTTATGTGATTTGCAATATTTGTTGTTCCCCAACCTCCAAAGATTAGCCAAGAGTACAGGAAAGTGAAGAAAAATTACCCAAACTATTTAGACATCCAAGGCAATGTTTCTGCTGCTTACAGATCCTGTTTAGCAACAAAAATGTGAGTATTTACGGAGAGTAGAATCTGCCAAAGAAGAGGATGGTCTTTGTTTCATTGTGCCTGATGAAGAAGAGAAAAGGGTGGTCTGCTTAAAACTGCATGGCAGAAATGAGACATTGTGATGTCACAGTAGCGGCAGTAGCTGTTGCAGCCTTGGTGCCTTCTTCATTGATCTCTACAAAGCACTTGTGAAAGACATTTGACAAAACCAGATCATTTTTCTCAGACATTCCCCGGAAATCAGCTCGGCCCTCACTGAAAGCATCTCGCATCCCCATGCTGCTCAGAGTGGAGTTGAGGTTATTGCAAGTAGGAATAAGAGATCCTCCGGAAAAGGGCTTTATTCCGGAGGATCTCGCCAGTCTAGACGCTCTTTTCCGGCTTTTCCCCAAGCCGGAAAAAAAGCGGCGGCCATGTTTATTTAAATCCCGCGGGGGATATTTAAATCCCCCGCGGATTTCCCTATTCTGACTTGCCTGCTTTGCATGCCTCTTCCAGAGAAGGGGCCAGTCTAGACGTAGCCTTACTGTTTTCCCAATTTAATGCTGAGGTCGGTTACCTCATGTTGTTAAAGATTTGCTGCTATACCGAGGCTCTGTGCTTGCAAGAGGGGAAGAATTGCCTCTTTGAGGCACCCAGGGGTGTATATAAGATTTCCCAGGTCACTGGGTGGGGGCTCGAGCTGGTGTTGTATTACCTTGTTGAGAGGAGACTCCTAGATACTGAACCCAGCCCTTGCTGCTATTAACTTGGCCTGGCAGAAGGGTTACAGGGTAATAAATAATTTTGCAGATATAATTAAAATATTTGCATGAAGGTCTTCTAGAGTTCATTGTCATAGACCAATCATAAAGATAAATTGTATCTCCATTACACAGCTAGATGAACTGCTTCACTTACTTCACTGAGAGGTGATGATTTCTCTGCATATAACTGGTTTATACTTTTAAGCAGGTAATTTTTAGTGGGTTGGTTAATTTCAGAGCTAAGTGCCTGAAACCCTGCATGGATGTTGCTTGAGTTGTCCAGATTAGCCTTAACAGAGGGAATAAATATCCTGGTTATTTATCCACATTTTCTGGCACAAATGAGTCTGAAGTTGTAATCTCATATATTGCGCATAGATCTACTAGTGACAGTTGCCTCTAATATCCTGTAAAGTTAGTCAACATCTCCTGGCAACAAGGTCCACAGGTTGACTGTGCATTGTATAAAGAAGTACTTTCTTTTGTTTGTTTTAAACCTCCTGCCTATTACTTTAATTAGGTAACCCCTGGTTCTTGTGTTATGGGAAGGAAAATAATATTTTCTTATTCACTTCCTCCATACTATTCTTCATATTAAGGGTATCTATAATATCTCTCCTTGGTCTTCTCTGTTCCAAACTGAATTGTCCCTGTCCTTTTAATATCTCTTTTTCTAAACCCTGATTCATGTGTTTAACCATTTTTGTTGCTCTTCAGTGTGGCATTATTATTTCTGACATTATGAGATTTTTTTCTGCCTTATCATCTATTCATTTCCTAATAGTTCCTAATATTGCTAGCTTTTCTGAGTTTGTTGAACAGCACTGATCCCAGTACAGATCCTCAGGTAACCTCAATATTTACCTCTTTCCACTATGAAAAATGACTGTTTTTGTCCTGTGCCCGGTTTCCTGTCTTTTAAACCAGTTACTGTTCTATGAGAGAACCTTCCCTATTATTCCATGGATGCTTACTTTGCTTACAAGCCTTTGCCGAAGGCTTTCTGAGAATTCAAGTGCACTATATCCAACTGATCACCATTATCCACATGTTGTTGACCCCCTTCAAAAAATTCTAATAGACTGGTGATGCAAGATTTCTCTTTTAAAAAGTCGTGTTGACTCTTCCAACAAACTATGTCTGATAGTTCTGTTCTTTACTATAATTTCAACCAATTGACCTGCTACTGAAATGAGGTTTCCCCATACGTTCACTGCAGGTAAAGATGGCATTGACAGAAAAGTATAGGAAATACTATCCATTAAGTTACTATAGAAAATAATCCAGATACTGGGTTAATGCCAGTTAGTATGGTGAGCTCCTGACCATACTGACTGGCATAATAGGGAGAGAGAAGTTACCCCCTTCTCGACCAGCGGGGATTTGACTTGCAGCCCAGCCCAGAAAGTAGATGGTACTGCCTTGGGAAGTGTGGGCTGGAGGATGCGCTGATTCATCACAACTGATAAGCAGCATCCACTGTTGAGGCTTCTATGTAACCAGCCACACTTTAAAGGTTCTGGACCCTCAGATACGGGGTTAATGAAAAGAGCAGCTCTCCTCCGTCCTGAGAAGAACCTACCAGAGCTGTAGAATCCCTATTGGCACAGCGGATTGTGATCTGCTTGTCCTGCACCAACAATAATGAATCAAGCACACACTATCTAACAAGATAATGACGGATAAAGGTCTGCTTGGGGTGCCAAAAAAATATTCTCCAACATGATTCTAAAGATGTTTCATGCCCATTTATACCCCATACTTTGACCTGTGTCCGAACATTTCAGCACATCAGTGCATTTCATCAGCATTGTCACAGACACAGAGAGTAACCCTCCTTCTGAAAAGTCTCACCCACATGTCTCCTGTATGAGCCAATAATTTAATTTCACCGAGCACTGCAATTACATGTGAGAGCAGCCATGATATTATTGTCAACAGAGATTGTGTCTTTAACCATGGATATCACACTTTAATATTCAATAGCTAGTAAGTGAATTCCAATAAGCAAGAAAAGGCAGTCTGAAAAAAAGAAGTGAAAATGCTTATTGCTTGGACACCTTGGTCATTTATTTTGGCAAGATACCTTTTTATCAGTGATACGCGGATATGTTAGAAACTCCCCCATTTTGGAATAGGCTCATCTTGGTTTTATGGTTGCAGCTACAGCTCCTCCAATTCTGCTAAAGTGAAGCACCTGCAATTTGAATTGCAAACAGAATAGTGGCAGTGAGAGGCTGATCACGGTTTATGTGAGATCTTATGGTTAGATCAGAAGACTTGGGGTCAGGAGACCTGGATTTTGGTTCTGTTCTTGCCTCTGCCCCAACTTGTTGTGTGATCTTAGGCTAGTCACTCAGGGTATCTGTGGCTCACTGGGATCAGCTGACTCCAGGCTTTAGCTGCAGGACTGTAAAACTGCTGTGTAGTCATTGGGCTTAAGCCTGAGCTCTCGGACACTGTGAGGGGAGAAAATCCCAAAGCCAAGGCTCCTCTCTGATCTTGAATGGATCTATTATTGCATTGTGGACATATGCTTAGGGCTCGGTAAAATATATGGCATTGCCTTATTATAATGCAGCGTTCATGTAGCATGACCTACATGGGACAGACTCCAGTGTCAGGACTGACCCCTGTGTCTTATTATTGCCTGTCTTCTTTCAAAATAATGCAAACAAAGTAAAACATGGACTGAAAAGTTTCTTTAAATGGAAAATGATCATCATAATATAAAGTGTTTAGAAATCATTCTTAAGTTCATGGGGCTGATAAGGCTGCAAGGGAGTCATCTGTTTTTCTCTTCCATTCTGATTCTTACTGGATCAACCTGTTCTGAGGGGGGACTAGATGGTACTGTGTTTGCCAAGTAGATTGTGATCAGAAGTTTGAAGGCCGGATCAATTAATGGGAAATATCTTTGGGCACAGATCCCAGTGGATGGATAGCTTCTTACTCCTCTTTCAAAGATTACAGGTTAATTTCTAAGGAGGCATGTTCCTAATGTGAGTTTTCCCTTCCCTTCCCTTCCCTTTACCTGCCCTAAATGGAGTTTCAGCCTGACTTAATAGTATGTGGAACTCTGCCTCTGGCCCTCCTATTAGCATCCAGTCAATGCCAATAGCCAGTGCTTTTTTTGTGATGGTACTGCCCGGTATGTAGTACTGGCACCTCCAGTCAGAGCTTTCCTGGAAAGAACAGAGCATATCCGCACTTCTATATGAAAATATCCAACAGTTGGCTGGGCTGTGTGTCTTAAAGAGGCCATGTCTCTTAAAAGAGCAATGCGGACAGGCCCCACCACGGCTTTTTTTTCCTCCCCTAGAATACCAGCACCTTTTTCTTTACAGAAAAGCACTGCCAATAGCTGTCTACTGTCAAGAAATCAGTATAACAGCACCAGCCAAAATATGTAGCAGCAATTTAACAAGTGCTAGGCCTAGGATCATTGAAATGCTATGTAGCATTGGGCTGGCGGGAGGGGAGTTAAGCCAGGAGAGCATGGCTGAGTGGAATGAGATGGATTTGGTCAAAGGTGCTGAAGTTTGAGGGCAGAGGGGTGAGCTACTAAGAGTCATGGGAAGGTCCTGCCCCTTGTAGGCAGCAGGGTTGGGAAGACAGGCCTCTTGGGTGGAAGGAGAGGGCAGAATTTTAAGCACAGTAACAGGACAGTGCATCTCAAAAAAATATCTGTCACTATTATCTGAATTATGGTCCTCTTGTAATAACTGGGCCTTCCAATTTATCCTAATTGTGAGCTCAACTGGGAAAAGTGAGGGCTCATAAAGTGTCAGAACAACCTATGACCCTAGAAGATGCTGATAGGAAGAGATGCAAAAGAGAGAGAAACTGAATTGGTCCCAACAAAAAGGCTACAGTTCCAGTTCAAGGAAAGTGAGTGTGGGGGGAGCTGATCAATAGATCAAAATGGAAGTGTCAGAGATTGGGGCTAACTGGCAAACAAAGTAAGGGGATGGTGAATAGCTGACTCAGGCCTGATCATACGGAGAGATGGGACACATGTAAATGGGGGCACCTGACTGGTCAGTTTCAGCAGCGGCTGACTTGGGGACGCCTGGGGCAGAGCAGCTGGGGTACTGCTGGGTTGGTCCAGTAGCGCGGCCGCTCCTCGGCGCTACTGGACCAACCCAGCAGCACCCCAGCTACTCTGCCCCAGGTGTCCTGATTCAGCCGCTGCTGAAACTGTATGTAACAGTTATTGTATGTAACAGGAAGATATACATATTGCCCTTTATACTGCTTGTATTTTAAAGATCTGCTGGGGGGGGGGCCACAGTCTTCCCTGGCAATTGCTTGAAAAGTAAACTGTCTCTGACTTCTTGCTTTCCAAATGCAGAGTAAGGACTTCGTTTTCTTCCACAGTGTAGACATACCCTAACCGAATAATCTCTCAGAAGAAGATTCTTTCGGGATTTCCTTAGGTCTAATTTTCCTAGATTGCACATTTATACTGGCTGGACATAGTATTAGGAATGTAGTTAATAGGAAAGTTCCCCATTAGGACTACAGTGCATTAAAGAAGAGCTCCTCAACACGCGGCCTGTGGCCCCCTTACATGTGGCCTGTGGCGCTGGGCACCAGGCGAGCAGATACTGCTGCGCTGTTCTGAGGAGCAGTCAGAGTGGTGTGTGCCATGGCCGAAGCAACATGCACCATGATTGGCTGTGGCGGGCTCATGCCGCCGCTTGCTAGGTTCTGGTGCCGGAGGGGTCACGCTCACTCGGGGTCCCTGCTTGTTTAGTGCCAGAGGCTGCACACAGGTGAGGGCTCCATGCACCAGACCAAGACAGGGAGGCGGCTCAGGTCTTGTGGTGGGACTTGGGGAAGGGGCTGGGACTGTGTTTGGGGGTGGGGGTGGGGGTGGGCCCGGGGGGAGGAGTTGGGACTGTGCTGGGGGTGCGTGGTGGGCCCTAGGAGAGAGGCTGGGACTAGGATTGTGCTCAGGAGGGAGGATGGGCCAAGGGTGGTGGGGTGGGACTGTCTTGGGGAGGGGTGGTGGGCCCAGGGCCTGGGACTAGGACTGTGCTCGGGAGTGTGTGGTGGGCCTGGGGGGAAGGCTGTGCCCCAGGGGGAAGCATTTTCTGCCGTGTAAACCCTGTTCCAGTGGGAATTGGGCTGTGGCCTCCAAGCTCATCCACGCAGGCCACCAAAGAATCCCCCCTCGTGCCCACACCAAGCAGCCTGCCATGGTGACACCACTCGCCATGGGCCGCCTGGGCGCTGCCCAGAATGGCCTCTCCCAGCCAGAGCCTAAGCCCCGGCAAAGCACAGCTCACAGCCGAGTAGCAGGGGTGGAGGCAAATGGTGCTGAGGGACTGACCCAGAATCTGGGGGGGAAGAGGTGCTAGGGTACGGAAGGGAGGTGCAGCTCGGACTTGCATGCTGGGAGCCCACAAAATGATACTCACAGCTGGCCTGTTGGTGCCAGACTCGTGGGACCTTTCTCCGGTGGGACCATGGGGGTTATGTGACCCAAAGTCCTGTGGTGGCAGAGCCGGGTCTCGGTGCGGCTGAGCCGGGGTCGTGAGGGCCAGGGGTCTGTGCTGGGGCTTGCGGCTGTTAGAGGGACTCTAATGTTAGAATGTTGATCTGTTCATAATGGTTATAGTGCAATTGCTGTGTACAAAATTTGGGTAAGGTGCACACTTAAAATGGCGATTGTCGTCAGTGACTGGAAAGCAAAATGGAGATTACCATCAGAACTCTGTGGAATGATCTGGACTTGTTTCCCGCCAGAAGTCTTTGTGCTCATTACCAACTTAGGCACATGGCATGCAAAAGCAGTGCACAAGGCACGCAGATCCTTTGTACCCAGCCCGAAATTATGCACAAGTTTTCTCGCCAAAGGTTCTACAAAAGCACTGCATCCCAAGGGAGGGGTGGTCAGTGTTTCGTCTGTGTCTGTGAGGACCGCGTGTGTCAGAGAGGGAGCGTCTACATCATTGAGGGCCTACTTCCCTATATCGAAGGATCAGGATCCAGTGACGGTTACCCTTCAAGAGTAGCGTTCCAGCCTGACAGCGCCTCAGAGGGAAAAGGCACAGGGATCATTCACAACGCGGTGGGTTCCCACACTATGCTGTGGTGAAGGCTCAGCACTAGTGATCTGGGATACACCAAGCAGAGGTGTTTGATCTCTACCTGCCTCGGACCATAACATTGTCACCTGAAACACTCTGTTGTGGTGAAGGTCCAATGAGAATCATACCAGAACTGTACCACCATTCATCATCTGCCTTGGCTCCTGGGGCAACAGCCTAGGATTCCACCGAGGGCAATTGATCCATCTGTGAGGGATCCCTTGCGGTTCCTCCCTGAGGGCTAACCTGAGCCCAAAGGTAAAAGGTCACAAGCACCAGTGCCACCATTGGCGACACAGACTTTTGTAAAGTATAAATACCTTACCTGTATTGGGGATCTTTCTGGGTTCTCTTCTGTTTTGGAGTGGGGGTTGGATTTGTTGGCGACCTCAGGGTTCTGCCACACCCATTCCAGGAAGGGAACAGTGGAGCAGTCCTCCAGCCAGGCAAGAGACGCTTCATGAGAAGCAACCAAGTGAGAAAGTAGAATGAATCAAAGTAAGGCCGGGTGTGCCTGCATGTAGCCGGAGCAGGAAGAGGGACATTAGGTGATAGACATAGGTTCCATTTAAGATTGTAAGTGAGACATTAACAGGAGATTGCGGAGGCTTAATAAGGAAATGAGATATGTGACTGACCCCAGGTATCTTGTTAGTTTTGCACCCTTTTGTAATCTTTTGTTTCGCACTTTTACCTGCATAAATAAGGTGACTCCGGCATTGTTTGGGAACTCACTTTCCTGTCTGTATTGGTGAAGCTCTTTGCTAATAAACAGAGGGATCTGCTAAATTGTGAGTCCCGAGTCTAACTTTGACAATTATAACAAATTAGTGCGCCAAGGACTAAATTTTGTTCCCTGATAGGAAAAGAAATAGATTTTTATTCTGTCACTCTCTTGTTAGTCTTCTCATGATAAAAGAATTTGTTTATATACTCCATATTGAACCATGCTGATAGCCACAAAACCTGAAAAGTCTAAGTCCCAGGGAACAAAATTTAAAAACTATTTAGTGACCTCTAGATGCAGAGAAATACATACTGAGATTTTAAAAAACACTAAAGTAGATTACAGGCCTAAGTCTTATTGAAATCAATCTTTGAATAACCATAAAGAATGTTCATGATTTGTGTTTCATACAAGTACCTAGGGTTCAATTTACAGCAGAGACTATAATACAGATATTCTAAGGAATCTTTGTCACAGATTCATAAATATTTTCTTTTTCCCTTGGAATATCTCTTCTAGCATGAGTGGCCAGTATGGTAGGCAAAGGAAGGCATGGCCTTCCCAAACCACCCAGCTTGGCCCCGTCCACACGATGCCCCCAGAACGCCCCCATTGCCCACCTTCCCCATGCTCCAGGGCTGATGATGCTGGGGCCACCTGTCATCCTCTCTCCCAGTGCTCTGGTGCTGGAGAGGCTGGGGATGCGCACCCTCCTTCCTCCACATACTCCAGTAGTGGGGAGGCTGAGGTGCATGTGAGTTTGCCCTTCTTTCCTCCCTTTCTTTCCCCTCTCCTTTCCTCCCCATGCGGGGGAAGGGGGATAGCTTGGCTCCCGGGGTGGAGGACCTAAGCAGAAGAGGTGGGGTTGGGTGCTGGCCTCCCCCAGACTTAACTTCCATGCATGCTCTTCTGCTCTTGTCATCACTTATGTGGGTGAAAAAAGCTTCAGGAGGTAGCCAAGTTAGTCTGTAACAGGATAAACTTAGAAAACAACAAGGCTGTGTCTAGACTGCAGGGTTTTTTCGAAAAAAGTAGCCTTTTTTAAAAAAAACTTCACCTACGTCTAGACTACAGCCGCGTTCTTTCTAAATGTAATTGAAAGAACGCAGCTTTTCTTTCAACGGCGGTACTCCTCATTTCACGAGGAAGAACGCCTTTTTTCGAAAGTGCTCTTTCGAAAAAAGGCATTCTGGAATGCAAACAGGGCTTTTTCGAAAGACAACATCCAGACTGCCTGGGTGCTCTCTTTCGAAAAAGCGGCTTGTTTTTTTTAAAGTACTGCTTGCAGTCTAGACGCTGTTTTTCAAAAGAGGCTTTTGAAAAAAGCCTCTTTCGAAAGAGGCTTGCAGTCTAGACGTAGCCCAAATGGTCTGGTAGCACTTTATAGACTAACAAAACATGTAGATGGTATCCCGAGCTTAAAGGCAACCCAGATGGCTCAGGTAGATTGTGAAATTTGTCTACATATAGCCATGTGGCGGAAATGTAGCTTTATGTAATATAATGTGTCTTAGGGTACCCTGCCACCTATCCTTTCTGAAGCAGAGAGGACCTTTACTTTACCATTGGTAAAGGTGCACCAGCCAGAATTTTGTGTCTGAAGCCCTCCCACTAGGAGAAGCGGAGGACAGATGTAAAAGCACCAGGAGAATGCTATATACCCCTATTGAGATGCAGATGAGGGACAGATTGATGACTCTAAGACAAGATAAGGCAAGCACCTATCAATTGAGACAAGATAGCTGTGATAAGAAAATAAGCACTTATCAAATGGCAATTAATTACAGCATGATGGGTGCAAAACTTACTAATACCAATGAAGGAAAACTGCTAAAAAAGGAGCTTTTTTGCCATAATTTAGGGGTACTTAATGCAGAGACTGAAGCTTCGGTCTGGACTGATAGAGTCCCACTCCTATCTGTGATCAATCTGGTTGGTCACCAGAGAAACATGGACCACGGACTGGTAAATATAACATTGATTGGTGGGACTCTATGTATGTGTGTGTAAGTATGTGCTTGTGTATGTAAGCATAGGCTAACTGCTTTACTATTGTATTTCTAATGAACACAGAATATTGCTTTTTTCCTTATAAAGATCCACTGTGCTTCTTATAAGCATAGCATATGCACTCTATCTGTGCCCAGGGCCAGATTAAGGCATGGGCTAGCCGGGCAGCTGTCCGGGGTGCCAACCTATGTGGGGGAGCCTGATGGCAGCTGTAAGAAGCGCGCAGTGCCCCTTATAACTGCCATCAAGCACCACACATCCAGCTCTTGGGCTGCAGCAGCTCCCAGCAGCTACCTTGCAGCGTCCATGTTAACCCCCACAGCGCTGGCCAGCACCGCCATTCCCCCCACAGCTGCAGGGCCCTCCACGGCCAGGCTCGGCCTGCCCCAGGCAGCCCCGGGCTGTACGCCAGCAGCAGTAGCTGGGCTGGGTCGGGCCAGGCATGTGTGTCCGCATGCCCTCTCCCACGCGCCGGGCAGGGGTGGGGCCTCGCATGCGCCCTCCCCCAACCCAGGGCACAATTAGCCTGTCTGCCCAGTGTGCCAGAATGGCTCAGTCCATCCCTGTCTGTCTCAATGTGATTGATGGTTCTTACACAAGCCACAACCACCTAACATCACAGCATTTAACATTATAAGCTTTGAAGGAATGGTGAATGGAAATGCTGGGTAGACTAGCATATTTGCTGCGATTTTTACTCATTTCAGAGTTTCCCACCCAATTCCACCAGGAGAATTGTTAGTAACTCTCTGTACTTCACACTGTCCAGGAACTCTCCTACCATTTTGATTTTGCAGTTTTATGCCCCATGAAGTGAGCACAAGGGGTAAAACAGCTGTGCACCCTAAACTCGACACTATTAAAGAGCTTGATTGAAGGGGAAAGGCAGCTCTGGAAAAAAAAGAACAGCAACGACCCTTGTTAATTAGGAGCAGTTGAGGCAGGGCAGCTATAAATCAATTAAGGGCCAGGTGAGCTGACTTCAGGCTTCTAAGAAGCTTTGTTTACTTGCTTTTTAAAAATACAACATCAGCTTAAAACTAATGGAATAATCTCTCAGAAGAAGATTCTTTCTGTGATTTCCTTTAGGTCTAATTTTCCTAGATTGCATATCTATATTGGCTGGACATAGTATTAAGAATGTAGTTAATAGGAAAGTTCCCCATTAGGACTACAATGCATTAAAGCAGAGCTCCTCAACACACGGCCCATGGCCCCTTTGTATGTGGCCCGTGGTGCCAGGCGCCAGGCGAGCAGATGCTGCTCCACTGCACTGAGGAACAGCCAGAGTGGTGTGCGCTGTGCACCGTGGTCAAAGCAATGTGCACTATGATTGGCTGTGGTGGGCTCATGCCACCACTTGATAGGTTCCGACACTGGATGGGTCGCACTCTCTCGGGATCAATCACTCTCTCTTTTTCGGTGCCAGAGGCGGCTGGTACCCGGTAGGGAGACTCCAGGCTGCACGCAGGAATGGCTCGGGTCTTGTGGCAGAGTCTGGGAGAGGGGCTGGGACTGTGGTTGGTTGGGGGAGGAGGGGCTGCAGGCCCTGTGTGAAGTTTCTAAAGATGCACGTGTCATGCACCTTTCTCAACCATCTCACATAGATGTCAATGAAGTGCCCCATGTAATTCAGGAGTGCTTCCAGCACCATGGAGAAGTACTTCTTGTGGCTGATGTACTTCACAGCACAGTGGTTGGGGGGCAGGATGGGAATGTGTGTTTCATCTATTGTCCACCCCCACCCACCCCACACACACACAGTTAGGGAAGCCCATGGAGGCAAAGCGCTCCACTATGATGTCCCAGTCTCACCACCCTCCATTGCAGGATGTTATTGATGGTCTTGGCTACTTGTCTGAGAACATACTTGCCTGAATGTAGTCTCCCCCACCCCAAACTGATTCCTGACTGAGCGGTAGCTGTCTGGTGTGACAAGCTTCCATAAGACAATTGCCACAAGCTTCTATACAGTCTGATCAGGTCTCATGCAGGTGTCCTGTCACTTCAGGGCAGGGGCAAGTCATGCATAGAGTTCCAGGAACGTGGCTTTGCCCTTTCAGAAGTTTTGCAGCCACTGCTGATCGTACCATCTCTGCATGACAGTGCGGTCCCACCAGTCTGAGCTCATCTCCCGACACCAGAGCCAGCATTTCACTGTGTCCAGGGTGGGTTACTTGAATAGATTTGAGTTGTGTAATACAGGTTAACAGACACTCTACCCCTATAGACAGATTGAATCCAATTTTCAGCAACATTGTATCCAGTCCCAGAGCTAAAACAACATTTCATTGATGGCCTTGTGTTTGCAATGGACCAACCCTAACCAAATCAAACTCCACATTTTAGGATATTTGGAAGGAGGTCTAGTAGAGTTTGAGTTCAATGAAAGATGATAAGACAGGCTAGAGAACATGGATTTGTAGAGAAATAGTTTTGATTGATTCTTAATACCTGTTCAGAGACTGACCTCTAGTGACCAACTTGGTTTATCACAGATCTGACTTTTTCAGTAATAGAAAGGTAGCCGTGTTAGTCTGATCTTCGTGAAACAAAAGGAAAAAATATGTAGCACTTTAAAGACTAGCCAGATAGTTTATTAGGAGATGAACTTTTCTGGGGAAGACCCATTTCTTCAGATCATATTCTGAAAATGAATTGGCATGACCATATATAACAAAGGAATACAATGAAGAAAGTAAACAAATGATGTACTGACAAATCAGATATTAGAACAGAAGGTGGTGGTGAGGGGCAAGGAAGAGATAAGGAAGGAGGAAATAGCTTATTGTAAGTCAATAAGTGGCTAATCTGAAGTTACTACGACTATCAATAGGTGTGGAGGCTGTCTTTGTAATGTGTAAGGTAATTAGCATCTTTATTAAGGCCCATTCGCAAAGTGTTGAATTTAAGCATGAATAAAAGTTCTGAAGTCTCTCTCTGTAATCTGGTGTTAACGTCTCTTTGAAGTAAGATGCACTTTGTCAGGTCTTTAAGGGAATGGCCAGTTAAATTAAAATGTTGACTAACAGGTTTTTCCGTGTGCAGATGTCTGATGTCTGATTTGTGGGCATTCATTCTTTGGTGAGCAGTTTGTCCAATATACATTGCAGAGGGACATTACTGGCACACGATAGCATAAATCACATTGCTGGATGTACAGGAATATGAGCCCTTGATTGTATAACTGACATGGTTAGGTCCAGTCATGGTGTCTCCAGAGTAAATATTTGGACAAAGTTGGCAACAGGGTTTGTTGCAAGGGAAAGTTCCAGGGTTAGTATTAATGTGGTTGTTAGTAAGAATCTTCCTGAGGTTAGGTGGTTGTCTACAGAGGAGTATAGGTCTGTTGCCAGAGCCTCTCAGAGAGTAGTATCCTGTTCCAGTATAGGTTGTAGGTTATTGATAATGCGTTGGAGGGGTTTAAGTTGGGGGCTATAGGTGATGACAAGTGGTGTTCTATTGTTGGTTTTCTTGGGCCAAGCTAGAAGTAGATGGTTTCTGGGTTTTCGTCTGGCTCTTTCAATTTGTTTTTTTATTTCCCCTGGTGAGTAATTGAGTTTTACGAATGCTTGATAGAGATCTTGAAGTTTTTGGTCTCTGTTGCTGAAATTTGAACAGATGCGGTTGTATCTAAGGGCTTGACTATAGATGATGGATCGTATGGTGTGTCCTGGATGGAAGCTGGAGGCATGTAGGTAAGTGTAGCAATCAGTAGGCTTTCTGTAGAGAGTGCTATTGATTTTGCCATCAGTAATTTGTACTGTGGTGTCCAGGAAATGGATTTCTCATGTCAAATAGTGCCGGCTGAGATTGATGGTGGGGTGTAGGTTGTTAAAATCTCTGTGGAATGCGTCCAGTGTTTCTTAACCATGGGTCCAAATAATAAAGATATCATAGATGTAGCGTAAGTAAAGGTGGAGTAATAGGGAATGGGATTTGAGGAAATGTTCTAAATCAGCCATAAAGATGTTAGCGTACTGTGGGGCCATGCGGGTACCTGTGGCTGTCCCACTGATCTGGAGGTATTTGTGACTGAGGCTACGTCTACACAGCAGCGTTATTTTGGAATCACTGGCATGATTCCAAAATATGAAAGCGTGTATCCATACAGCAAATCTCACGAGGAGTAAGGGAAGTTGAAGGCAGAGTGTTCTTCATTTGACTTCCTGCTACATAGACTGCGCCAAAAGCTGAAGTAAGCTATTTCGACTTCAACTATGCAATTGACGTAACTGATGTTGAGTTGCTTAATTCAACTTTAGCCCTGTTGAGTAGATGTGCCCTAAGTCTCCCTGGGACAGTGATACTTTCCCAACCCACAGGAGCCTGCAGGCAGGAGAAGGAGGATGGGGCAGGGCGAATTCCCACTATGTCCGGCAGATGGCTTGCCGGGGGACACTGCTATTTTCCCAGCCTGAAGGGAGAGGGGAGGATCTGTGTACGGCTTACTGGGGAGAGTGCTAATAGCTTCCCCTCCTCTTTCCTTCAGCTTGCCATGCAAAATATCAGTGTTTTCCAAATCACAGTGAGTGATTGGGAGCATATATAAGAGATGCAATAAGATTTAAACGTGCTTAGTTGCATCATTTTTCTCTATACCCTAATACAGGGCTACTCAACTTTGGAGGCACTGGGGGCCACAATGATACTCACAGCTCTTGCTGAGGGCCGCAGCTTATGTTATGTTGAATATACATGCAAATATGTGCAACTAGCTTCTTTCACACAATGCCCTGGTGGACCAGGCACCTCTTCTCAGGGGGCTAGAAACACCAACACCCTGTACTGGTCTGTTCCAGCCAGCCTGTCCGCTTATATCTTTCAATGCTCACCCCACATGAGAGACTCCTTGCTGTTGTGGAGTGTGTTCCCAGTGGAGACCATGTTCAAATGATCCCACACACGGGCTGCGTGTTGAGCCCCATGTAAACCCAAACTGCATTGCAAGCCACAAACAAACGGGCCATGTGCCACATGTGGCCCGCGGACTGTGTGTTGAGTAGCTCTGCCCTAATAGGTTTGGTCCTGGGTCCCATTAACTGTTCACAGTAGAGCTCAATTCTTCACACAGCAGTGCACAATTAATAAGTTGGCCTATTTTTTTCTTTTTAACTGCGAGTGCTGGGCATGTCACTCTGTGACAGAATATATTCTTATGTTCACACCCTACTCATTATTGTAATAACCTTTCCACAAGGCGTGTCTTGTGAGGTATCATTTAAAAACTCAAAACTTGCCGATCAATATTATGGCAAAATGCCCACAGTGATATTATGTGTCAAGTTATGACCACAGGCTGAGATCATGACTAAAAGTCTGTTTTTCAGATACATCTGAGTAGTGGTCAAACCAGTTCCTCAGAAACAACAGGCAAGCTGACAGGTCAGCTAAGGTAAGCAAAGCTGAAGGACCATTACCTGCTAAATGACCATTGTTTGGAGGGAGAGGCAAAAACAATAACAAAAATCCACAGTGTATATGCATACATACTGCCTGCAGTCTTGTTCTCAGCTGGAAATGCTTCTCAAAAAGACAGGACTATACATATTAATATGCCTAATAAGGAATTTACTTGTCAACAAACATTTCCTGAATCTTTTGTTATTACAAATATACTAAAGGGCAGTGCCCCCTACTTGCTATGCTCATCCAACCCCCTCTGTGGAGGTAGGCAGCCCCGGCTTCCTCCTCTACCCCACCTCTCTCCCCACAGCTGCCAGGACCCCCTGAAGGCAGGCCAGCCCAGCTCTCCCCCCTCACCAGCTGCCAGGGGGTTGGGCCATGCTGACACCACAGCTGGCCTGGTTCTCTCCCTCTGGCCACTGTGGGGTTGGGCCGAAGCCGTGCTGGACTCAGCTCTCCCCCTGGCCGCCAGAGGCCGAGGCCCCCCTGGCCTTGGCTCTCCTCCTCACCCCTAGCCACCGGGGAGATCCTAAGCCGCTCCAGCTCTTTCCTTCTTGCCCAGAGGTCAAAGCCCCTTTACCTCTGCTTTATTCCCCCCACCCCCAGCCACCAGGGAGGGGGGCCGAAGCCTGGCCATCCCTCCAGCCCCGAGGGAGAAGGCCTCACAGCTCCTGCCCCCTCCCCTGAGCACTGTGGAAGACACGTGGCTGCTACCCAGCCCTGCCCGCCCCCCCCCCCTCCAGAGCGCCAAGGAGATCAGGGAAGCTGCATGGTTGTCGCCTTGCCCCAGCACCAGCACTCTCAGCCGGATGGCTGAAGAAGGAGGGGCTGCAGGACACACAGAGTGACATGATCAGGTCACTCTGTCGTCCTACAGGAAAAGCTTTTTTATATATATGGAAAGAGAAAGACTTGTTGACAAGTATTTTGAGATAAATTACCAAAATAATTGAAACTGGTGTGATTATTTCATGTTCTCTCTCTATACATATAAAATTTTTTCCTGTGGGACAATTGACTGATGTCACGCATCCCGCCCTCCCCGGTATGGAGCAGGTACACTTGGCACTAGTGGTGTCTCTGGGCTGCAGCTTTCACACTGGGGCGAGGAGCACAGCTAGACATGGAAGAAACCAGTCTGGTAAATGAGAGATACAGAGGGGAAAGTTGCAAAAAGTACTTGAAGATCAGTCATTTATTTTTCCTCTCCTCACGAGAGGAACTTGCTGCTAAGCAAGTGCAAGTATTAGAACCAAAATTCTAAGGGAATATGAATGTGTACGGAGCGATGGATTAAGCAAGTAGTTACAGCTAAATATGAGCCTCGAATCAAGCTAAAGAATCCTTTATTTAGATATATAGGAAACAAGCAATGTTTTACAGGTGAACTGTGTCAAGTGCCGTTTTCAGTGTTACCCTTTGGAACAGACATTCTGAAATTATCTTGATATTTAGAATTGTTCCTTAGATTTGACTGGAGGACAACAAAAAGCTATTTCAGGCACAAGAGAGAAGGGTGTTTAGGGTTGCTCTATGTACCATAAAACATATATGTTGCAATTTTTCTTTTTAGGGGGAACAAAATCTGCCATAGAACAGGATGTTGCCAGTGGTGGTGTGCCGGAGAAAGAAGATGAAAGGATGGTCAGCAGTGAACCGTGGTCCAGTCCATAAACAACAGAACATGAACGCTACTCCAGTAGCAGCTGCTGCCTCGGTGCCTTCTTCATTCACCTCCACAAATGACTTGTGAACAGCCTCAGACAGAACAAGGTCATTCTTGGCCGACATTCCAGATAAATCCACCTTTGTTTCATCAAAAATATCAGTCATTCCCATGCTTCTCAGAACAGACTTCAAATTGTAAGTTTGCTCCAATTTAAATCTGGGTAAAGACACCTCCACTGTAGTAAGGTCCATCATGTCTGGATTTATCCACTTTGCAAGTTTCTCATCGGTAAGTTCACTTTCCAGCTAAAGAAAAAAGGTCACAAAATTGAAGTGGAAGAAAAGCCATGAATTTATAATCACAAAGCAACGACCGTAGTGTGTCTTTACACAGTGGGAATTAGTATCCTCTCTTGATCTGGAGTGAATGTTACTGCTGTAGTCAGAAGTGAAAAATAAATGACAGCAGAAACATTTTTATTCTTTTTCCAGTATAGTCAAAAGGCTGCCCAGTTAAGCTGAGAGCCCCAGTTAAGCTCTGCTGTATGCAAGTACCATTGTAAAGCCAGATTTCATGGTGACAAGTTAAGGCAACTGAATGTTGTCATTAACAACAAACTGTACTTTGCAGAAGTGGCTACTGTGGGAGAGGCACTACCATGTCGCTGTCTCTTGCCAGCCTGGTAACAATAGAGCACAGAAAGGAAATCAGTAGCTCAGGAGACTTGAGGACTCCCATATGAAACGACTATTAGATAGGTCAGGTATAGTGAGAGAGAGCTCACCCCTCAACAGTTATTAAGGAATATGGGGGTGAAATCCATCAAACAGGAAGTGATCTGTGAATGGAAGCTCTCTAGGATCTCCCTCAGTCAGTCACTCTCTCCATTCTGCTTTCATCCCAGTCCCTGGTGACCCCTCCCCTGGTCAAGAAGTCTCTCCTTTCAGAACTTAACATGTCTCTAGACATCAGAGAGAGCTGGGCGTACTTGACAGTGAGGTATGGCGTTCCCATCTTTTGGGGGACGGGGGCAATGCCTCCTCTGGCTCTCCACCCTGTGCTGACACTGGGGACTTAGGAGCTAGGGGCTTGAAGTCACAGATCTCCATGAGATTTAGTCAAAGGCTCTTCTCTAGCAGGATTTCAGTTGTCTTTGTGTTCTGTACAAAGTGCCTTACCTGTTCCAGGCCAGTGGAATTATCTTGGATTTCATCAGGAAGCAGGATAATCATACTAGTCTCATTATCAACATAAGGGAGCTCAAGGACTTTGGTCTGAAAGTCTGCTATGTATCCCATCTTAAATTCATCTCTCTTGAACATCATTTGCACTGGTTTGCTTTCGTCCTTTTAAAAAAGAGCATTAAATGTCAACAAGTCATACAATGTTGGGCGACACTTGAACAAATTACATAGGACACTTGAAACTAGTACTAGAAAATATCGTAGTTAAGAGTCCTACCATTTCCATTCCTATTTTGGAGGGAGGGAATGAACCAGAATTCCATGAGGCTCTTCCCATTGGTAATGCTTATTCCCTTGAAATTTACATTGAGGAAACACATTTAAATGTATTTTAGTTGCTTAATGTGTACAAACAACTTTTTAGAACACTAAACCTCTGAGTCTAAATAGTTCTATTCCTGGACTGGAGCGTTGTCATGGAAGGGTACAGACTGTTCAGGAAGAACAGGCAGGGGAGAAAAGGAGGAGGAGTTGCATTATACATAAGAGAGCACTGTGATTGCTCTGAACTCCAGTACATAGAGGGAGAAAAACCTGTTGAAAGTCTATGTGTTAAGTTTAGAGCTGCAAACAACAGCAGTGATGTTGTGGTTGGTGTCTGCTACAGGCAACTGAATCAGGTGTATGAGGTAGATGAGGCTTTCTTCTGACAACCGCGAGAAGTTTTCAGATCGCAGGCCCTGATTCTCATAAGGGACTTTAATCACCCTGACATCTGTTGGGAAACCAATACGGCAGTACACAGGCAATCCAGGAAGTTTTTGGAGAATCTTGGGGATAACTTCTTGGTACAAGTGCTGAAGGATCCAATCAGGGGCCGTGCGCAGCTTGACCTTCTGCTCACAAACAGGGAGGAACTAATAGGGGAAGTAGAGGTGGGTGACAACATGGGAAGCAGTGATCATGAGATGGTAGATTTCAGGATCCTGACCAAAGGAAGAAAAGAGAGTAGTAAAATACACATCTTGGACTTCAGAAAAGCAGATTTTGACTCACTCAGAGATCTGATGGGCAGAATCCCATGGGATGCTAACATGAAGGGGAAAGGAGTCTAGGACAGCTGGCAGTATTTTAAAGAAGCCTTATTGAAGGCACAGAAAGCAACCATCCCTACGCGTAGCAAGGGAGGCAAACATGGTAGGAGACCGGATTGGCTTACAGGGGAAATCCTTGGTGAACTTAAGCACAAAAAGGAAGCTTACAAAAAGTGGAAACTTGGACAAATGACCAGAGAAGGGTTTAAATGTAGAGCTCGAGAATGCCAGGGGGTTATCAGGAAGGTGAAAGCGCAAATAGAATTGTGACTGGCTAAGGATGTGAAGGATAACAAGAAAGGTTTCTACAGGCATGTTAACAAGAAGAAGGTGATCAGAGAGGGTGTGCAGCCCCTACTGGATGAAATAGGTAACCTAGTGACAGATGATGTGGGGAAAGCTGAAGTACTCAATGCTTTCTTTGCCTCTGTATTCACGGACAAGGTGGGCTCCCGGACTAATGCACTAAGTGACGCAAGAGGGGATGAAGATCGACAGCCCTTGGTGGGTAAAGAACAGGTTAGGAACTATTTAGAAAAGCTAAAAGTACACAAATCCATGGGTCCAGACTTAATGCATCCGAGGGTCCTGAGAGAGTTGTTAAATGTCATTGAGGAGCTTTTGGCCATTATCTTTGAAAAGTCATGGAGATCGGGAGAGATCCTGGATGATTGGAAAAAAGCAAATGTAGTGCCCATCTTCAAAAAAGGCAAGAAGGACAATCCAGGGAACTATAGGCCGGTCAGTCTTATCTCGGTTCCTGGAAAAATCATGGAAAGGATCCTTAAGGAATCCATTTTGAGGCACTTGGAGGAGAGGAAAGTGATTAGGAATAGTCAGCATGGATTCACAAAGGGCAAGTCATGCATGACCAATCTGATTAGCTTCTATGATGAGGTAACTGGCTCTGTGGACATGGGAAAGTCAGTGGTTGTGATATACCTTGACTTTAGCAAGTCTTTTGATACAGTCTCCCACAATATTCTTGCCAGCAAGATAAGGTAATGTGAATTGGATAAATGGATGGTAAGATGGATAGAAACCTGGCTAGAAGGCCAGGCCCAGCGGGTAGTGATCAACGGCTCGATATCAAGATGGTGGTCAGTTTCTAGCGGAGTGCCCCAAGGTTCGGTTCTAGGACCAGTTTTGTTCAATATCTTTATTAATGGCCTGGATGAGGGGATGGATTGCACCCTCAGCAAGTTTGCAGATGACACTAAGCTAGGGGGCAAGTATCAGAGGGGTAGCCGTGTTAGTCTGAATCTGCAAAACCGGCGAGGAGGAGCATGCTCCTACACTTCAGTTAGTCTATAAGGTGCCTCGCTGCTTAAGCTAGAGGGAGAGATAGATATGCTGGAGGGCAGGGATAGAGTCCAGAGTGACTTAGACAAATTGGAGGATTGGGCCATAAGAAATCTGATGAGGTTCAACAAGGACAAGGGCACTTGGGACGGAAGAATCCCAAGCATTGTTACAGGCTGCGGACCAACCAGCTAAGTAGTAGTTCTGCAGAAAAGGACCTTGGGGTTACAGTGAATGAGAAGCTGGATATGAGTCAACAGTGTGCCCTTGTAGCCACGAAGGCTAATGGCATATTAGGTTGCATTAAGAGGAGCATTGCCAGCAGATCCAGAGATGTCGTCATTCCCCTTTATTTGGCTCTGGTGAGGCCACATCTGGAGTATTGTGTCCAGTTCTGGGCCCCTCACTACAAAAAGGATGTGGACGCATTGGAGAGGGTCCAGTGGAGGGCAACCAAAATGATTAGGGGCTGGAGCATATGACCTATGAGGAGAGGCTGAGGGAGTTGGGTCTGTTTAGTCTGCAGAAGCGAAGAGTGAGGGGGATTTGATAGTGGCCTTCAACTTCCTGAAGGGAGGTTCCAAGGAGGATGGAGAGAGGCTGTTCCCAGTAGTGACGGATGACAGAACAAGGAGCAATGGTCTCAAGTTGTGGTGAGAGAGGTCCAGGTTGGATATTAGGAAAAACTATTTCACTAGGAGTGTGTTGAAGCACTGGAATGAGTTACCTAGGGAAGTAGTGGAGTCTCCATCCCTAGAGGTGTTTAAGTCTCGGCTTGACAAAGCCCTGGCCAGGTTGATTTAGTTGGGATTGGTCCTGCCTAGAGCAGGGGGCTGGACTTGATGACCTTCTGAGGTCTCTTCCAGTTCTATGGTTCTATGATTCTATGGATTCAAGCCTTTTAATTTATACATATTTCAATCTTTGTTTCAAATGGACAGTGTGACAGGGTCAGGCCAGGGAGCTGTTGCAGAGAGAGGAAAAGGCAGCCCAAAAGGGAAAAACCCCTATTAAGAGAAGCAGAGAACTGCAGCACAATTAGATGGAGCTGGGAGGGAGCTGGCTCAGGCAAATTGGGGCCAGCTGACTTCTCTGCTGGCTGTCTGAGGGCCGTTAAAAGCCTCAGCAGTTGGAGGCTGGGAAGGAGAGGGAGAGGACGAAAGGAAGTTGGTGGAGAGGAAGAAACAGGAGAGAACAAGTTTGACCAGCATTAGGTAAAGGCAGCTAAGGAGGGAGCCTGTGGGCACCTGGCCCGGGCTCCCTACGACTGAGACCCTCTGCAAAACCCTAACTTGGGAGGCTAAGGGGAAGAGGCCTCCCCAGTAGTGGCTTAGGGAAGAGAGGCCCTTGCCACAACAGGCAATATCTTCAGCGTAAATAATCGCCAGACAGAATCGAATTGGGGACCTCTGGAGCTGAGTGCATGAGCCTCTAATGCATGAGCTAAAAGCCAACCGATCATGGGCGGTCAGTAGCCTAGGCAAGAGAAGGCTTTGCCCTCCCAAACCGTCATCCTGGTCCGCCCGCACTCCGCCCTCAGAAGGCCTATTGTAGGTGTTCTAGGGGCAGAGTCTTGCTCTGGTGCCGAGGAGGCTCGAGTTGTGCACCCTCTTCTCCTCCACAGTGCTCTGGGGTAGGGTGAGGCCGGGTCTGCGTGAGTGCCCAATCACCCTCCTCGTTGTGGTGGAGGGCGGAACCGCAGCATAAGGGGTGGGGCTCTGGGTGATTCCCTTCACTGACCACCCATGCAGCTGATTATTAGTTATGGCTGTAGAGTAGACTCATTATACTCCCTGTAAGTATTCTCAGTGTCACTAGAAAGGTCAGCACATGACACCCAGAATGTGTGTGGGTTATACTTTCATATTTTGGATTTTTATGCTACCAGTCCCTGGCATGCTATCACAAAAGAAATATCAAACATTTTAGTGATGTTTTAAAAATAACTAAATCTCAAAATTATAAGCAATTCAAACTAGTGGTTTGAAATGCCCTTTTTTAAATCCTCTCTCCCCTACTATTCTTCTTATGGAGCACAAGCTAATGAGGCTTTTTCATTATTTTCTTGTCACTAAAGATGAGGCACAAGTTGAGAAAGTAA
This sequence comes from Pelodiscus sinensis, assembly GCF_052426305.1. Lineage (NCBI taxonomy): Eukaryota > Metazoa > Chordata > Testudines > Trionychidae > Pelodiscus > Pelodiscus sinensis. The sequence continues at coordinate 120,056,060 of NC_143053.1, forward strand.
AAATTAAATGTTCATTAAATTTTCTAAACCTTACATCTAAACGGTCAGTAAGGAGGAGATTTCAAACATCTGAATGTTAAATTATAGAACCAGGACTGCTATTGCCTGTAAACATATAAAAATGGGATGAATAGAGAGGACCACAAAGCCAGATTTCCTTGTGGATCTTACTGGGTGTTATAAAAAGAGCAGGCAGAAAAAACAGACAGAGAATCTGTAAGTAGATTAATGATCATGGCTCGTAAGAGAAAAAGGGAGTGGATATTATTATGCTAGAACAGCTGTTGATATGTTCAGAGTTGATATCAGAGAGGAGCCTAAAAGTTCAGGTAACATCGGGATTTCTGAATGTTTATCTGAACTCTATTTTTGACAGTTCACCAATGATTAGTGAGCCTAAGCAGGCTGAGGATAAAAGCGAGTTTTACATCCTGTTCTGGAACCACTGAGAATTGGGGCTGTTCCTATGTCTTATAAAGTGAATTCCACAGTTGCGGGTCATCTGATGTCTTACCCTTGAGTTGTTGTGAATGACAGTGCTGTAGTTCCTAATGAATTCCTTTAAAGGTTATATTCATAGTCATGCACAAAATACAGTGATCTAGTAACTCAGTCCAGTTTCATAAATAGCTTTAAAGATTAGGGTTGAAACCTAAGGCCATGTCTATACTTACTGGGGGAATATGGAGAATCCATGCTGTGGAAGTCAATTTTCTGGGATTCAATTTAGTGGTTTAGAAAGACACTAAATTGAAAGCTGAGGGTGTCTCCATCGACTATGATACTCCTTGCAGTTGAAAAGAGTAAGAGAAGTCAATGGAGAGCTATTTCTCCTGATGATATTCCGCTAGAAGGACAGCACTGAAACTCGGCTGACGGTATATCAACCCCAGCTAAGTTGTTATTTACATAGCTGGAATTGCATATCTTAAACTGACCTCTCCCCGCCATAGAGACCTGGCCTCAGCATGTTCCTGTATTCAATGGGAAATCACCACAGTACTGATCCGCCAGCCCCCAAGAAGAAGAAAAGGGAGAACTAAGCAGGGGAGAAAGTAACTTAAATTTCTTACAGCTACTGCTCTATCACAAAGATGAGTCCAGCAGGCAAAGCCATGGCATCCCGGAGCCGGCACAATATGCAACTGCTTAGTCCCAGCTCGAGCTGGCCCTGGGATATAACCCCACTGCACCTCTGCCTTTTAAATGTAGTAAGAGCTTGGCACATCATTTGAAAGGCAGAGCTGCAGCCTCGCTGTGCCTGTGCCTCCCTTGTCTCCTCTCCGCAGCACTGCGGAGATGGTGCTGCGGGAAACGGCTTTTAATCCGTCTCTTGCTCCCGCCACCCTGCTCCACACTTGCTGCCTTTAATATACACAGAAGAAACTGAAGGTGAGTGAAGATCTAAAAACTGAAGGTGGGGGAACCAGTTTCTGTCACTACCCTTAATTCTGTGGCAGTTCTACACACAGGTCAGCAAAAAATTAGAGGGCAGGGCGGTTAAATGCCTTGCAGGATCTCTAACCACTGAACAATTTATGGAATCCCAAACTGTCAAGACTCTTCTTTATCCACATTCTTCCCTTCCATGTTACATTTCTGACTATTGTATCTTCTGTAATTATGTTCAAGGCTAACTCCCTCCAATGCAGAAAATACACTGAGAGGTCCAGCAGAAAGCAGAGAGAGAATGAAGGAAAGCAGGGATACATCTAAATTAACATATTCCATTGAAAATGTAGTTTCAAAGATGTTATTAAAATAAGCAACATTAAAATAATGCTGAGGGTCTGGGATGGGATAGAATAGAATAGAGGAGTATAGGAAAGTGTGCTTAGGGCATTCCTGATTAAATGCATTTCTTCTTTCCTCTGGGTGAAGAGTAGTGCAAACTTAGTGAGGTTTCCCTACTTCATACCTTGTTAATTTTAAATTGCATTTCCACTGTCCCGTATTTGTCGAATGGAGTTGCCCAATTGCCTTTGAAGTACATGGCGTTCACCAAGATTAGTCGGGTCATGGAATCAACAACACCCTGAGCCAGCAGATTCTGGATTTTACCTTTAGGACACATGAAAGGAAGAAGAGCTTTTAGTTAATATGCACCTATCCACCTACTTGTGTTATTAACTACAGTATTGACTACTAACTGCACAATACAAGTTGTTAAATTGTGGTTATCTGGTTAATCATGTAGCTGATACAATTGGTATCGACTACAGATTAGTCGATAAGGGGTCACTTTGCAGAGCCTCAGCAGGGATAGCTCCTAGAGCCGGCTGGAGCCCGTATGGAGAAATCCCGGTTCGCTCTGGCTCCAGGAGACACCTGCATTTTAGTGGCTCCACATTTTAAATGTGGTAAGAGCTGGCAGGCTCTTAGTACATTTAAAATGCAGAGGCGCAGCATCCTGCCAGTACGAGTCAGGACTGCTCAGTCCCGGCTCATGCCGAGTCCAGCTGCCCCTGTTCATAGTGGCCAGGACTGGATGGGAGCAGGGGCTTCTGCCAGAGAAGACCCTGTTTGTGGCCAGCTCCAGCTGCCATGAACAAGGGCTGCTGACAGAGCACCCTCTGCCAGCGGCGAACCTCGGCCCAACATGGACAGCAGCTACTTCACAGCAGCCTCTCCTATTCCACCTTCCCCACCCTCCGCTGCCTCTCATACAGAGGCGGCAAGGGGCGGGGGAAGCGAGTAGTTGAGTACTCCATTCGACTGTCCAATAAGCTTATGCTTATCGAGTACCTGAGTAGTCTACTACTTACTAAAACCCTAACAAGAACTACATTTTAATCTGAAGGATTCACTTCTTTTTTTCCCTCTTTCCTTTATTGTATCTTTTCTATTGCCATACACTTTTTAAGAAGGCGCTAGCTGTGAAATTTTGTAAGCTACTTACCTTCAGTTTTTTCTTCTACCCAGGCATTTATATGTTTTCTGGAATCTTCTGCAGCTCCACAGAAGTCAACTCGCTCCAGCCCTGCATAGTAGAATTCCTGGCAGGAGTCTATAAATGTCTATGACAAGCAAAGGAAGTTATCTTAACAGTATATTTTGTAGTGGGCAGTTGTAAAAGATTCAAACATAGAATCTTCCTCTTCTCCCGCTCCTTCAGAAAGAGTCACTGTGGACACAACTTGTTATCACTTCTTTTCAAACTGTACATTTCATTTTCTTTTATTACATTTTTACTCGGACCAGCTGGCTTAATAACAGATCAACAACAGCACTGCATGCTCCAGTTGGAGAATACCAGGCCTTGTAAATTGGTCTACAGATGAAGCATTTTGTAATTCTCCAAGAGACCCTCAGACTTGATATAATTCAGAAGTGAAATGTCCCGGGGTTCATTTCTGTATCTTTTCTGTATCATATATCTTTTTTGGACCATAATACTCTGCTCTTCAGCCTTATGAAAGGCCTCTTGTGCAAATGTCAATAGGTCAGTAACTATGTGCTTAGGAGAAAAGCATGTTTTCTCTCTCCAAATTGTATTTTGAAGTCTTCTGTTTTATGGACCTACTGCAAAGATACCAAGTTTAAATATTTAATCACAGCGGTCTTAACTTTAATTGAAAAGAGGAATTCTTGATCTGATCCAATTTTTACTGGCAGACCTTTTTATTAACAACATTTCATGGATTGGGAAGGATAAGTTTGATTGCCATACTGAAAGTGCAAGTTTATTTCTTAGAGTTTAAAACTTGCGTGACTTTCTACTATCTCTTAATTTTCAGATATGAAGCATGAGAGTTAGAAAGTGTAAGTTAAAATCAGTGTGTGATGGGGTGGACTAGGCCTTGATACCCCCTGTTGGAGGCCTTGCTGCACCTTGCCAAAGGGAAAAAAGCAGAAGAGAGGTCCTCCAAGCAGGATAAAGGTGGCTGCAGCAGAAGGAACTGATCAGGGTTGCTGGGCAAGGGCCTACCAGTTCCTCACTGGAGCTCAACCCAGCCAGATCTCGGATCTGACTAGGAGGACAGCAGCACGTAAGCCAGCTCTGAGTGCGAGCTGAACTTTAGACCTGGTTAAGACCTAGGTCCAGGGACTGAAGACTGGCTACAAAACTCTGCAGAACCTGGGACAGAGGCTATGTCTAGACTGCAGGCTTCTTTCGAAAGAGGCTCTTTCGAAAGCATCTTTCGAAAGAGCCTCTTTCAAAAGATCGCGTCTAGACTGCAGGCGGATCTTTCGAAAGAGAAATCCGCTTTTTCGAAAGAGAGCACCCAGCGAGTCTGGATGCTCTCTTTCGAAGACGGCCTCTTTACATTGAAGAACGCCTTCCTTCGAAAGAGGAACTTTCGAAGGAAGGCGTTCTTCCTCGTGAAACGAGGTTTACCGCCATTGAAGGAAAAGCCGCGTTCTTTCGAAATAATTTCGAAAGAACGCGGCTTAAGTCTGGACGCAGGGGAAGTTTTTTCGGGTCTGGACACGGCCTGGGTCTCAAAGTCCTGAGAGAAAGAGTGGGAAGGAGCAGCATCTTGAGGAAGTGGCCCAGGGAGCAAGGTAGCAGTAAGCACTATAGACTCTGAGCAAACAACTGGTACTCACAGGGTCCCTGAGCCAGAACCCAGAGGAGTGGGTAGGCCTGGATCCTCCCAGACCCCACAGCTGCAGAAAGGGGGATGAGAAGACGCCTGGTCCAAAAAACAGACCAGAAATCTTTCGGGAACATCTTCACCAATTTCAGCTGGGCCAATAATTGAAGTAGCGTCTTCAGCCCCAGAGGGGCATTTAGAGGAGAGTGACCCCTTTACACAGGAGTACACTTTTCAGATATATTTTTGAAGGAAAATGTACACCCCAGTATCTGTTCAGTGCTATGGACTGTCAAACAGTCAGCTGAGCACACAATTGAATATTACAAGGAGACTGGTTTTGGCTTCTCCGGTCTGAACGGCATAGTGCCTGGAGATTAAGCCAGCACCTTTCCTTTGCACTCAGAAGTGGAACCACAGAAAATGTGTCATAACATAAAAACCAACTGAATATTTGACTTACTGTAAGAATTTGACAAGTCTTATCCCCATAGAGCCGGTTGGCAATCCTAAGCGCATACTTAGTGCCTGGTCTGTTAATTTCAGAAATAAGTGACTGATACCCATCATGAATCTCTTCAGGTTTGACCAAAGAAAGCACCTGTAGAAAGAGAAAGATATACACTCGGCATGACCCACGTGTGTAATATGCACGTTGGAAGAGGTCAGTACAATGCCTTTCAGCCCTTAAAGATGAAAGCTGCATCCTGAATACCCAAGTCAGCCCTAAAAGGGAAACAATTTCGCAGGACCCAACACGTTTGCAGCTCATTGTGCAAGTTAGAAGAGGAAAAGCTGTGAAATTAACATAGCTGTTTTGAAGTTTCAAAACATGAATTTAAAGTCGCTTCAGGTCTCATACCCTGTGTCTATATACCCATGCCAATTTTGTTGCTTAATAGTTAATTTTTTTAATTTGTTTCATTGTGTGAAACAGTCTAACAAACAAGAAAATCTCTCTATGGAAAAAAAAAAGCAAAACACAAAGTGCTATCAAATGAACATGTAAACAAACGGTGAAAAACTGACTCACTTCCCCCTAATCTTAAGGGGTATTTCCAACGCTATTGGGTAAAAAGAATTCAGACAAGGTATGATTTCAGTTGACTATATCCCTTTTAACATTCCTTTCCCAAAAGCTGCCAGCAATGTTTTGGATCTATGCCTTCAATTCAACCATTACCACAGGATCCTGCTTCCTTGTAACAGGGCCTCCATTTTCCATTCCATAATGGATTTTTTTATTGCAACATTTCATGTTTGTATCGTTCCTTTCCCCCATTATTTTTCTTATTCTTCTTTACTAAAATGAAGCAACTGACAGTATAGGATGTACCTTCCAAAAAAGGGCTAAGAGGACCGTGCATGTTCTTGGATCAGAGAGCCCCGGAGGCCTAGAGGCAGGAGGGCCATCCAGGAGTGGGGCCGGGCTGAAGCAGCAGGAACAGGGCAGGAGCTGGGGCTTGCACCAGCTGTCAGCTGCTTGCAGTAGTGAGCCTCTGGCCAGAACTAGCAGCAGCCCCCAGCAGCCAATGGCATTGGGACAGGGGCTGGTGGCAGCCCCTTGCAGCGCATGGCTGGGGCCAGAGCCTGGTCAGCCCCTGGCAATGGGGCCTGAACTGTGACTGAGGTTGGACCTGTGGCAGCTAATAGCAGCGTGGGGCTGGGGCCCAACGGCTGCCCGGCAGGCAGTCCAGCTGGGATGGTGGCAGGAGAACCAGCAACCCTACAGGCTGGGGTCGGGGGTAGTGAAGGTCAGCAAGGGCAATGGAGCTGGCAGCGCAGATGATCAGAAGGCTGGAGGAGCCAGTGGCAGAGGCCTCCCCTGCTCTGGCAAATTCCATGATTCGGGACCAGTCCGGTCCTGAGGTTGCCAGACCAGGGAGGTCCAACCTGAAGAGTAGTTAGCAAAATACAGAATACATTGAAAAACAGATCTGACACTTATCTGAGTTGAAACCTTAGCGAAACGAAGAAATGATCTGGACGACCTAGTGCTCCAGCACATCGGTCCTTTGCTTTAACATGAGCAGCCTTTATTTACTAGAGATCAGTATGACTCTTCTAGAATGAAACATTGTAATGCAGCAAGACACCCAGAAAAGCCTTTCCAAAGGGAAAACTTTAGCTCTGTGTTGCTTCATTGCATGTACGTAGGCAAATGCCCAAAGGACAGAAATGGCGCAAGATCCCAGAAGCTACCCAAAGGGCCAAACAACCCACAGAGGGCAGATGGGTGGCTCACCAAGGGAACTGCCCTCATAGAACACAAAAGACTAAATTCAACCAAATGCAGCCTGGGATAATTGTGGGACACCCACAATAGGTCTCCAGGCTGAATTCAGTGATGTCAGGTCTCTTAGACCGATGGTTTTAAAATCAAGATCAGGCCATATTCTCTTTTTATTTCCATAGGTGTAAAAATACTACCCCCAAATGCTGGACTGGCTTAAAAGTAATAACTGCTAAAAACTGCCATGATATGACTGTCATAGAAATTGCAGACCTGTTGTGCTGGTTGATTTTTGAGCAAAAGATTTTGCTGACACAGAATAAGAGAATGTTTCCATCTGCTGGTGCCTATATTTTTTTTAGCAAACTCTACTAATAGTTAATCCACTTAAACAAAAGACACATAAAAGCATGTTCTAGAACTCCTAACAGATTACAAGAAATTAGTTTCAACCCCACCCTATTTTACTGTTGAAGCTGAAAGTTTAGACAAACTCTTCCTCTCCTCTAAGTCAAATAAAGAAAAGGACTTCTGTGTTAATAACCTCTTGGCAGCCAGATCTCAGGACCTCAACTTCATTGTCTTTCTTGATTCCTGCCAATTTTGCCACTATTGATCACTCTCCTTTACTAAATCTTGTTCCCTCTTAGCATTTGAGACTGTCTTTCTTAGTTCTCCTCTTAGGCCATGTCTACACTACACATAAGATCGAAGTAGCCGCAGTTGATCTTCCAGGGTTTGAATTAGTGAAGACAGGAGAATTTGAACTGAGAGGGCACTCCCATGGATGCCAGTAGTCCTGCTTCTACGACGAGTTAATAAGTCAAAAGGAGAGTGTGTTCCCTTCAACTTCCTGCAGTGTGGACAGCGCCAAAGGTTAAGTTGAAATATTTCTATTTAAGTGACACAATTCACGTAGTTGAAGTTGCGTATCAGAATTCGAACTTATCTCCTAGTGTAGATCTTAGCTCTTTGCTTGACCAATTAATGGGACTTCAGAGCTCCATACTGGGCACCCAACTCTTCTATCCTGCCCCCTCTTCCTTTCTAGAGGTTCTGAGTGCTCATTGAAACAGGATTTGCCATGAAGAGCTCAGTGATCCAGGCCTGCATTTGCAAAAGCAATAAGTAATTTTTTTGGTTACCCAAACTTGAGGTTGATTTTAAGAAAATGCTCCTGGCTATGTATTTAAGGCATATGTAAAGATTACCAGTTTGATATAAATTCTAGAGACTTTGAAGTTATCTAAATCTTTAGGCAACTAGACAGTCCTCTCGCAGTGCTGGCAAAATTCTACTCTCAGGCGCACTAGGGTTACGTTTACACTGCGGGCTAAAGTCAAATTAAGATATGCAACTTCAGCTATAGTAATTGCGTAGCTGAAGCTGAAGTAGCTTAACTCAGCTTTAGGCGCTGTCTACACAGCAGGAAGTCGAAGGAAGATCACTCTTCCTTCAACTTCCCTTACTCCTTGTGAAATAAGGCTTACAGAAATTGGAATGAGAAGCCCATTATTTCAAAATTATTTTGAAAAAACGGGTTTGCAGTGTAAGTGTGCACTCTCTTATAACTTGAGTTATTTTAAAATAAGTGTGCAGTGTCGACATAGCCTAGGACTGTGTTTCCCAATTTTAATTGGCCACGGAACCCCTAGGGTTGCCTTATTTAAAAAAAAAAAAAGCTCCTGCCACGTTTCGTCTAGCAAAAAGAAAAAAAAAAGAGAGAGACCCACAGGTCTGTCCCTTTAAGAAGAGGAGTGCCAGCTCTTTACGGAACCCTTGCCGTCACCAATTGGGAAACACTGGCTTAGGAGGATAAGGGAAGTTTTGCATAAGTACAGGGTACAGAACATACAACGGAGAGCTGTGGATGAGATTCTAGAGAAAAGTTATGTTAAGTGGGTCACATTTATCCAGACATACCTTTGCCATCTGGGCTGCAGTGTTACCTTTTGCACCCAAAAAAACCATGGCCAAAGCAGAGGAGATACTCAAAGGAGAAAAGAATAAATTCTGTGTATTGGCATTTTCACTCAGCTCTTTGAATAGGCTGAGTGCAAAGTTGGTGTTTGCTTTACTGAGGTCTGAATCCATGGTTCAGAACCTGTAAGATAAAACATGAAGGAAAGATCATATAAGATAATGAGTATTTAACGTGCCATGTTCTCAGCTGATACAAAATGCCGTAGCTTCACTGAAGTCAGAAGAACTACATGGTTTTACACCACTTCACATTCTAACACAGTGTCAAATACTTTTAGGGACCATGTGCACACACTTTCTCTCTCTCAAAATGGAATTTATATAAGAACCTTCTGATAACAAGAGAGGCAAACTCACACAAATTGCAAAGTTTTTCAATTCTCTAGGATTCATGTTAACTTTTATAAGCAGTATACACTGTTTTTCAGGAATTCAGTAATGTAGCCTGTAGGGCTAACCTGCTTTGCTTGCTTATAGATACATTTATTTTCTTACATAAATGTATGGTTTAATTATTTGTTCATTATAGTAATTTTATAGTAAAGTTATTTTGCTATTCTGCAAGGGACCTACAGGACAGATCGTATATGCTGAGCTAAGGCAATATTCGTATTTTTCACCCAGATAACACAGTTCAGCTTATATATGTCTAGGACCTACACTTATTATCTAGATAGCAAAATCAACTTATGAGGGAGGTGGACTATTTAGGCATTAAGATTAGTCTCTAAACTTTGTCTCTAAATATTGTCTTTCTAATGCTCATTTAGTTTATTGTAGGTTTAAATAATTAGTTTAAATAAACTGAGCTTTAATAGTTCTTCACATTAGCTTCAGTGTTTCCCACCCGAGAACTGAGGCACCTGTACCTGAACTGTCCAAGCATGCTGGAAGCAAGCCTGGTCCTTTGTCTCTTACCACCAGGTTAAAAAGAATGGGTGTGAGTATATTATCCACAGCTTTATAGAAACACTGTGTGTATCTTTAGACTAATAATACCGTATTTGTAACACTGATTCATTCTATCATTCAATTCCTATTTGATTCCTATTCCATATATTTTAATACGGACTGTCTCTATGCAAAACAATATATGTACATAAATCAGACACAAAGAATGGTAACATTTAAAAACCAGTAGGAGAGCACTTCAACCTCCGTGGACAGGGCTGGCTTTAGGCTGATGCAGCTGATTCCCCGGAATGGGGCCCCACGCCAAAGGGGGCCCCATTCCCAGACATGCGACGCATGCGCAGTGCTCACCTCTCCAGGCGCGTGGTTCATGCGCAGGGCCCCGGACACGCGGCGCATGCGGGACCCCAGCCCCGGAATTGGGCCCCGTGCTTCTTAAAGCCGGCCCAGTCCCTGGACACTCAGTAACAGACTTGAAAGTTGCCATACTTTAGCAAAAACATTTCAGAAACAGACTTCAGCCTGAAACTGCAGAGATGGAATTCATATGCAAACTTAACCCTACCAGACTGGGTCTGAATAGAGACTGGGAGGGGCTAGCTCACAACAAAATGTAATTTTCTCTCTTTTGGTATTCTCACCTTCTCATCAGCTGTTGGGAATGGGCCACATCCCCCCTGATTGACTTGACTTCCTTAGTACTGGTCCTCCCCATAGTAATGTAACACACTCATCTTTGCATGTGTAGATATACTTGCCAAACTGAAGTTTCCACTTCATGCATCTGATGAAGTGTGTTCCAGCCCACAAAAGCTTATGCCCAAATAAATTTGTTTGGCTGTAAGGTGCCACAGGACTTCTCGTGGTTTTTGCTGACACAGAATTACATGGCTATCCCTCTGAAGCTTGTCATCTGGATTAAAGCTCTTTAACCCAGTTTCAGGGCATTGTTACCAGGTAAATGAATTATCCGACCTCTTCTGTTTTACAAAAATCCTATTAGGAAAAGAACACTATTCCCCAGCTCCCATAGACAAATGCATTTATTTACGGTATACAGCCCCACGTACACCATGGGCCGTACTATTAGGCCTAGTCACTCATACTCCTTTCATCACCATGATAATGGAGCTGCATTTTAGTTTCCCAAACAGTGGAATCTATATGTGTGCTGGCTCAGACTGCTACATGTCAGAGGGAATAAACTTCTGGGATCTCATAAAAAGGCATCACTGGTGTTTGCCCTGGGCTCTGAGTGATGGATAAGTCCCAATATTAACAATGTGAGTCTTTGGAATTCAGAAAACATTTCTAGGTCTATGGTCAACACAGTCTGATCTAATCTAATCCTAAGAACTAATCTCAGGATCCTGACAACTGCTGCAGGCTTTACAGTCATGCAAATTTGCAGTGTCTTTCTCCTGTAGTTACTGAAGCTGAAAAAGAGAAAAAAATCAAAATTAGGGAAAAAATCCAATGTATTTGAAAACTAACCTGCATATACATGAAAATAAATGAGAGAGCTTTTTTCGAATTGATATCACATTTAAAAACTATCACCGAGATATTAAGAGGTTATATGTTAAAAGAGCATCTCATTTCTTATTGTTCATGATATTGCACTCCAACACCCCTTACCCAAACCGTCCCGTTCCCTACACTCTACTAATGCTAGCGAGTATCAAGTTTGTACACGGCTCAGATTTTAAGGGTCATAGTGGTCTCTCAGAACCATCTGCACAGCCCTAAGAGCTTCACTCTCTTTATGAGCATGAGAAGATACTTCAAAAATGCTCATCAGGGCAACATCAACCCCATAACTTGTGATTGAACTACCATATATCTTTTAGAAATACATCCAATCTTAATTTTAAAACGAGAAGAGTTTGAGAAGCCATCGAGTCTTTTGGTAAATTATTCCAATGATTCATTATCCTTCCTGATAAAACCTTTAGTTTCTATTTGATTTTTTTCAAGCTTCAACTTCCAGCTAAAGGATTTAGAATATATTTCTGTCTGAGGGTATGTCTACGCTACAGCGTTATTTCAAAATATCTTATTTTGGAATAGATAATTCGAAATAGCATATTTCAAAATAACGCCTTTACACACAAATTGCATTTCAAAATAGCGTTTTTCTATTTTGAAATAGCGCGTCCACACTGATAGGACGCTGAATCGCACTTGAGGCTGGCAGGGCATCGGGTCAGGAGTTAGCCTCAGGCAGCAGCCACACAAGGTATCTGAGGCTTGTGCTTAAAGGGACACTCCCCCGCCTCCCACCCGGACAGCCGGTTCTCAGATTTCCCTGCTTGCTTGCCTACCTCGATGAGGGACAGCAAAGCATATTGTCTCTGTATGCTCGGTTGCCCTCACTTGGGCCACCACAGCACTCTGCAACATGGAGGTGGAGCTGGAGCTGGAGCTGCCCCTGGACACTCTGGTGTTTCTTTTGGATGCGCTGCTGCGAGCCTGGCTGCACTTTCTGCAGGCTGCCATCCAGGAGATCCATCGGGGGGCTGTCAGTATCCAGGAGGCCCTGCGGGAGAGCTTCCACCCTAAGGAGCACTAAGAGTCTCCCTGGTCTGCCCCATTGTGCCTCATTCCTCCCTCATGTCCTTCCACTTACCCTCCCCCCGCCCCCCCAACCCCCTACCTGATGTAAAATAAAATACACGTTTTTTCATAAACACAAACTGTCTTTATTTAACAAAACTGTGAGCGGGGGAATGAAACTCTGGTGAGACTGGGGAGAGGAGGCTGGCAAGGGGAGGAGAGAGGGTGGGAGAGGGAGAAACCTGGGAGGAGGGAGCTGGAAGGGGGAAGCAAGGGAAAGAAGGGGGAGGGGAAGCTCCAGGCTCTTGCCAGACCAACTTGATTTTCATGCTAACCTGCTCCTGGGTTCGCATGTGGCCTTTGGTGGCCAGGCTGGCAGTTATCCTGCCATAGACGGCTGTGTTCCTCTGTCTTGCACGGAGATTGTGGACGTTGGGGGCATCCCCACCAAACCTGAATAAGGTCCATGATCTCCGCCCTGGACCAGGAAGGCACCCACATTCTCCAGGTCCTGGTAGGCTCCTGGGAGCTGGCAGACTGCTCCTAGGGAGCAGTGAAGGGCTGGCTGCCAGTTGCTTGCTGGCTCATGTTTTGGGGCCACTGGATCAGGGGCAGTGACTGCAGGCTCTGGGCTGGCGGGCTTGGAGCTGGCACAGGCACTGTGGCCAGAATCTATCCCTTTAAGGGCTCCGGGGAGGGGGGAGGAAGAGGAGTGTTCTTGGTTGAGGCTGGAGTGGCCACTAGGGCACCCTAGGAAGGCTGGAGGCCTCCTATTTCAAAATAAGTGTGCACACAGCATTTATTTCGAAATAGCTTTTTCAAATTTGGTGTTATTCCTCGTAGAATGATGTTTACCAAATTCGAAATAAGGAAAATTGTTTCAAAATAAGGGCTGCTATTTCAAAATACCTTTGCTGTGTAGACATACCCTGATAGATTAAAGAGCCAAATATCTTCTCTCCATGTAAGCACTTCACCCATGCGTGAAATACCTTTCTTGAGCTAGTCTGCAAAGCAATTTCAGTCCCTTAATTTAAATCTTTCCTTAAGGAACACTCCATATATGATGTCTAAACATCAGCCAAGTGATTACTTATTTGTTGTAGGTTTTGGCAGAGCACCCATAAGAAGTATGTAGGCACTTAAGATTGTGAGAAAGTTAAGGGTAGCTGGAAATAGTCTGTTTCTCACACAAAAAGAGCAACGGAACAAAATAACATTGTGTTACTAAAACATTTTGTAAACAAGACATGAAAAAATTCAATGTCCTCATTTTGTTGTAACCTCAACAGAGCACCCATTTTTAATCATTTTAAAGTGAGGTGTACTGGATTCCCTCCACGCTACAGGAGGAAGAACCACCCTCTCTGTAGAAGTGGAGAAACAGGGCAGGTAGGACAAAAGATGGAGTCCCTAATTCAGTGGGAGCTGAGCTAGAAAAAGAGACAGATGTGTCCTGCTTGCTGCTGCCCACGGACTCTGCTGCTGAACGAGGCGGCTTCCTGGACATGAAGAGGCCTGATGCCGAGGAGCTGGAGCGGATGGGACTCCTGGCAGCCAAATATCTGGACAAACCAGAGAAACCTGATCCGGAGCTCAGGTAGGAAGCAGCCCAGGGGTTTGGATGTAGAGGTGTTGTGACTTGACAGCAGATCGGAGTATTGTAGGAGAATCCCTGCTGACCCAATGCTGGGATACCCTGTTACTGATAGGGCTCAGGGCTAGTACACCAGTACTCCTGTCCCGTCACTCCTGGAGTAGCAGCTCCCCACTGGATCACTATCGATGCTTTGCCAGCTTTCTCCTGCCTGGGGGTGAAAGCAGCTGGTCTAGTTACTGGCTCTACCTGCCCAGAGGGCCGAGGACTTATTGGGAGTTAAGCCTGTTCTGAGAGCCAGGACACTACAGCTACTCTACTAAGTCCCCTAATAGTAAACTGAGGTAGCGTGGCCTCCCTTTGATCCATAGGGAGTAGGGGAAGGGCCTCTGACCCATTACAGAAGAATATTATGGCATTGTTGGGGGGGAAATACCTGTTTGAATTAATGTTAACAATTATTCTCAATTCTCCCAATACAGGCAGTCTCCGACTTACGCGGATCCGACTTATTCCGCACATACGAATGGGGCTTTCTCGCCCCGGAGCTCACAGGCAGCGGTCAGCCACCTCGACCTCCGGGGCGAGAAAAGCTGCTCCTGGTGCCCCTGGTCTGCTGGGGACCGTCTCCAGCAGACCAGGGGCACCGCGAGCAAACCCGCAGCCGCGGCTGGGTCCCCCGCTTCTGAGGCTTTGCCAGAGTTGCTCTGCCCCGGGCTTCTTGGAATCAGCTGCTGATCAGTTTCAGCAGCAGCTGACTTGGGGTTCTTAAGTTGAATCTGTATGTAAGTCAGAATTGGCGGTCAGTTTCAGCAGCGGCTGAATCTGGACGCCAGTTCCGACTTACATACAGATTCAACTTAAGAACAAACCTACAGTCCCTATCTTGTACGTAACACGGGGACTGCCTGTACTATGAATAATTTGAGTTTTAAAATTCAAATGTTTTTAAAATTGTTTATGCATATCTAAAAACTGGACAGGCATATTTGGGGGTTCCAAAAAGGATGGAGCTAGGTTATTCTCAGTGGTGGCAAATGATAGAACAAGGAGCAACAGTCTCAAGTTGCAGTAGAGGAGGTCTAGCCTGGGTATTGGGAAAAATTATTTCACAAGGAGAGTGGCAAAGCACTGGAATGGGTTACCTAATGAGGTGGTGGAAGTTCCATCCTGAGAGGCTTTTAAGCCCCAGCTTGACAAAGCCCTGGCTGGGATGATTTAGTTTGAGGTGGACCTGCTTCAAGCAGGGAGCTGGATTAGATGACCTTTTGAAGTCTCTTCCAACTCTAATCTTCTAAAATTCTATCCCTCTGCTCTTAAATGGGTGAGTAATGAGAACAAAGACAAGAAGCAATATTTAACAAGTGGCATTGTTTTTGTAGATATATCGGTATCTAAAAAAAAAATCAAAGGTGCCAATCCTGCAATAAATCTGCAGGTGTGGATCTCTGCAGCCTCTCAGAGCTCCAAAAAGCTGACCACTTCCACCATGCTCCTTAAAAAGAAAAAACATGATTTACACTGAAGTAATACGTAAGACTGGTGATCACAACATGACATAACCAGAATGTGCTTAATACAAGCAGTGAGTCCAAAACTAATCCCAACATTTCAATTAAAATTTAATTCAAGATCATGATCTAATCCTCCAATCAGTTTGTGCTGTCTGGTTTTATAGACTTACTGCAGACAAGTTGGGGGAGATAATGGCTTTGATTGGCTTAAGACATTGCCATAGGGCCCAGTCTCATCCAGAACAGCACTTTATGCCACTATACAGAGCAGTTGAACATAACAGCGGTATGTTCATTGCAGATTTTACTGCCTTCATTCCAGGGCTGCAGGGATTCATTTAGAGTCAGGTGCTGTGTTTTAGTGCCTCAGTAAATAGCAATGACTTTCAGGCACCTCCCATTGCCCAAACCTCTCCCACAAGAGTCAGCAACCAAGGCAGAGCCAGTGTACGTGCTACGGATTTAGTAAATCCCGATGTTCTGCATGTATCCCACACTCCAGTTCTGTCCTACCCCAGCGACGACCGAAGCAGGGATGATTCCCCAGGCCCACCAACATCAGTTCTGGGCCACAGTGCCAAATGGTTAATGGGCCCCCATTCACAGACAAGCCATGGACCGCATGACAATAGGGTGGTACCCAGTGAGCTGCAAGCACTGCCAGGACTTCCACAGCAGGCCCACCCAGTAGGGCAGAGGTAGCCAAACAGTTAGAAAACAAAGAGCCAAAAGAGCCATGGATAGTAGTGGGAAAAGCCACACATCCCTCTCCCAGAGCCAGGCACCTCCAGCCCTCCCTGCAAACCAATGCCCTCCTCCTCCCGCAGAGCCAGGCACCCCCAGGACCCTCCCATTCTAACCCAATGTCTGAGTCTCACCGGAGCTGCCACCGCCACATACATGCTCTTCTCACTCCAGGAACTGGGACACATGCACAAAGCATGCATGCAGCTCCAAATGAGCAGTAACCCTGGGAGATGCATTTCTCTGAGCAAAGAGCCACAGGTTGGCCACCCCGCTGTAGGACTTCCAGGTGTCGAATTATGCAGACCTGAAGACCTTGCCCCAAACCCTGCCTTGCCCTGTCCCTGGGGCTACTCTCCCTGCCCTCCGACATCTGTTCTCTCCACTCTCACTCACTTTCACCAGGTTGGGACAGAGGATGGAGGTTTGCGTGCTGGGGCTAGGGATCGGGGTGCAGGGAGGAGTCAGGGATAGCCATCTGATGTCAGATGGCTCCTGAAAATGGCTGGCACGCCCTTTGGCCAGGCCTGCTGAGAGAAGAGCAGAGGCTGCTGTTGCCCCAGGACCAAGCAGTTTTTTTAAGTCCTGGGTCTCCCAAACACCACTATAGCTCCTGCATGAGCGGAAGCAGTTGGAGCCCCAAGTCTTCTAAATCGCCACTGGAGCACCACCCTCTGGGCAGCTCTCAGGGTTGCCCTGAGTGGCACAGGCCAGCGCCTTTCACCCAAAGCCCCACCCCTTCCAGGAGCACCGATTTCCACTCCCCCACCACCTAGGTGTTCATCAAATCTGTTGGTGCCCCTGCCTCTGGCAGTAGCTCCAGGGTGGAGGGGCCACTGCCTGCAGTCACCACTCTCCTAATTCCCAGCCCATGGGAGCTGCAGAGTCATCACTTGGGCAGCCCCTGGTGACACACATGGGCAGGAAGCCTGTCTTAGCCCTGCTGCGCTGCTGGCGGTAGCTGGGGACCCCGGGGCTCCATTTATTTCTCCCAGGCCTGCGCAGCCCAGGCATTGTGCACAGAATCACAGGTTCCAGGGACCATCAGCCTCCTCCTGCCCCGGGTCCTGCTGGCAGGAGGAAGCCACCGGCTGAGTCACGTCTCAGGGCAGGGACAGGCCAGAGACACCTGGTGGGAGCTGGGGATTCAGTTTGCGGGGCCTGGTCTCTCGGGCCCTGACTGCCGCCCTGTGCCCACCCGCGCACGGGCACCCTCCCCCCGGCAGGCGCCGCCGCCCCGCAGCGCAGGAACAGGTGGCGCCGCCGCACCCGGCGGGCAGCGCTTCCAGCACCGCGTGGGATGCGGCCGCAGGCGCAGCGCGGTATCTGCAGGGGACGCTGGTGCCGCTCTGGGTCCCGGCTCCTCCCCCGCGAGACCGGGCCCCAGGGTGGAAATCCCGGGCCCCGCCGCTTCCCCGCCCGGCGCTGGGTCCGCGAGCCGCGCCAGGAGCCCGCCCCGCCCGCAGCCGGGCCCGCGGCAGAGGCGCCAGGCAGGGAATGGGGGGGGGGCGGTACCGGTGCGGGGTCCTGCTGCTGCTGCTGCTGCTGCTGCTCTTGCCGGCGTCGCTGTGGCGGCGGCAGCGGGGCTGAGAGGGGCGGTGGCTTCGGGCGGGTGTTAGCGCCGCGGCGCCCCGGGATCCCTCCTCCCGGAAAGGCGGGGAGCCCGCCAGGGGCGTTGTAATCGCCCAGCCTCCCTCCGGCTAGTCAGACCTGCTGCTTGTGGGCAGGCAAGTGCCTAGGCCTGGCTAAGCTAGGCAAAGCTCGCTCGCCTTTTAGACAACACCATTTTAAACACCACTTTGCACCCCAACGCAGACAAAGGCATTTTTAAAACTCTTAGCTGGGGTAAATATTGCTGAGCCCTGGCATCTCTAACGTGACAGCTCATTGCCCTGGCACCTCTAGGCGTGCTGCAACCCTTACCTAGGTAAAAACATTGCTTGAGCACATAGCACCTCCTTCGTAATACATTAAGTGCCGGGCATAACTAGCCCTAGTTAATTGTCATTGTGGAGTGATAACAATGAAAACATATTGGGGGCTCAGAGTCACATCATAACAAAACAAAACTGTCAGCAGTCCCAAAGCACTGTCTATACTCAGCTAAATCACAAATTTGAATAGTAGAAACACAGTATCAGTGGGTTGTTGTTTTATTTTTAATTTATTTAAGTGCAAGCCAGACAGAAGTATGGAGAAAAATATCAGCTAAAAGCACATTGAAATTTGTGTAAATAACAGGAATATCTTTGCTAAACTGAATTCTTATAGTGATATGGGTACATAGAAATCAGGACACCATTTCAGATTTTGGTAAGGGGAGCATGCGGTGATGGGCAGGAGAAGAGAGGGTAAGTACTGGGATGGAATGAGGACAAAGGCTTCAGCAGTGTCACTGAGCATGCTCCATACAAGTCAAGTACCAAATGTGGAGAAGGGAACCGACCCCATCCACCCTCCCCCTCACAACATGCATCATCTCTATGCAGGGGCTAGCAAGGTGCTGGAAACCTCTACTTTTTTTGGCACACAACCTAACAGTTAGCTGACAGGAGCACTATGTCTAATTCCTATATTAAAGAAAGAAAATTAAATCAATATTAGACCCACTCAGCTCTAACACTGGCATCTTCTGACATCTTGTGACAAGTCAATTAAGGGACATAGGTTAGCCTTAAAATTGTAATGTGTATTCTTACTTTGTTACTAACTCTGTGGAGAGTGAGAGACCTTGTCAAGACTGCTGGGCTCTTATCTCAGCTCTGGAAAGGAAGTGTGGTCTAGTGGGTTACAGCAAGGGGGCAAATACATTTCATTTCCATATAAGAACATCAGAACGATCATAATGGGTCAGACCAAAGGTCCTTCTAGCCCAGTGTCCTGTCTGCCAACAGTGGCCAATGCCAGGTGCGTCAGAAGGAATAAACAGCAGAAGCAATCATGATCCATCCCCTGTCATCGATTACCAGCCTCTGGCAAACAGAAGCTAGAGACACCATCCCTGCCCATTATGGCTAGTAGCTATTGATGGACCTATCCTCCTTGAGCTTATTTTGTTCTTATTAACCCTATTATAGTTTGGGCTTTTGAACCATCTCCTGGCAAAGAATTCCACAAGTTGATTGTGAAAAAAATATTTTTTGGTTGTTTTAAATCTGACGCTTATAAATTTAATTGGCCCAGAGTGTTGTGTTATGTTAGTGATAGAATAAATAACATTTCCTTATTCTATTTTTCCATACCGTTCCTGATTTTCTTGACCGCTAACACGGTGGTTCCCCAATGCTGGTCCTCGGGCCAGTGCCAGGCCATGAACTGCTGGCTGCTGGGCAGTGGCACGCTGCCAGGCCACAACCCCATGGCTTGATGATTAGCCCTGTGGGGTTCCCTGTAAATTGCACGGCAGCATGGCCACACAGCTGCTAATTGTGAAGCATGTAGAAGAACATAATTTGTTGGACAAAAGTCTACATGGTTTCTGTAAAGGGAAATCATGTCTTACTAATCTGTTAGAGTTCTTTGAAGGGGTTAACAAACATGCAGACAAGGGGGATCCAGTAGATATAGTATACTTGGATTTTCAGAAAGCCTTTGACAAGGTCCCTTACCAAAGGTTCTTGTGTAAATTACATGGCCCTGGGATAAGGGGGAAGGTCCTTTCTTGGATTGAGAACTGGTTAAGAGACAGGAAACAAAGGGTAGGAATAAATGGTAAACTTTCAGATTGGAGAGGGGTAACTAGTGGTGTACCCGAAGGGTCAATCCTGGGACCAATCCTTTTCAACTTATTCATAAATGATCTGGAGAAAGAGGTAAGCAGTGAGGTAGTAAAGTTTGCACATGATACAAAACTGTTTAGGATAGTCAAGACAGAAGCAGACAGTGAGGGACTCCAAAAAGATCTCACCAAACTGAGTAATTGGGCAACAAAATGGCAAATGAAATTTAATGTGGCTAAGTGTAAAGTAATGCACATCGGGAAAAATAACCCCAACTATACGTACAGTATGATGGGGCAAATTTGGCTACGACAAATCAGGAAAGAGATCTTGGAGTTATCGTGGACAGTTCTCTGAGAACTTCCACACAGTGTGCAGCGGCGGTCAAAAAGGCAAATAGGGTGCTAGGAATTATTAGGAAAGGGATAGAAAATAAGACCCAGAATATCTTACTGCCCCTGTATAAAACTATGGTACGCCCACATCTTGAATACTGCGTACAGATGTGGTCTCCTCACCTCAAAAAAGATATTTTGGCCTTGGAAAGGGTTCAGAAAAGGGCAACTAAAATGATTAGGGGTTTGGAATGGGTCCCATATGAAGAGAGGTTAAAGAGACTGGGACTTTTCAGTTTAGAAAAGAGGTGACTGGGGGGGATATGATAGCGGTATATAAAATCATGAGTGGTGTGGAGAGGGCTGATAAAGAAAAGTTATGTATTAGTTCCCTAAATAGAAGAACTAGAGGACACCAAATGAAATTAATGGGTAGCAGGTTTAAAACTAATAAAAGAAAGTTCTTCTTCACACAGTGTGTAGTCAACCTGTGGAACTCCTTGCCAGAGGAGGCTGTGAAGGCTAGGACTATAATAGAGTTTAAAGAGAAGCTGGATAAATTCATGGAGGTTAGGTCCATAAAAGGCTATTAGCCAGGGGATAAAATGGTGTCCCTGGCCTCTATTTGTCAGAGGCTGGAGAGGGATGGCAGGAGATAAATCGCTTGATCATTGTCTTCGGTCCACCCTCTCTGGGGCACCTGGTGCTGGCCACTGTCGGCAGACAGGATACTGAGCTAGATGGACCTTTGGTCTGACCCAGTATGGCCATTCTTATGTTCTTAATTGAGCCCTGCCCACAGAGAGCTTCCTGGCCGTGGGGCACAAAAATTTCTCCACCTGCCCACTTCCTTTTAGAGCTGTGCAGCAACACTCACTTTCCTGCTGGAAGGTAAGTGGTGTAGCGGGCTGCTGCCCCAGTGTGCTGCACCTGGAGCAAGAGCTGGTTGGGCAGCCTCACTGTGGTCACAGTTTCAGCTGCGACAGCCGCTACATGGGTTGGTGGGTGAGGCTGCGTGCCGGGGGACTACTCCGGTGGCTGGGGTGAGGGCCGCGTGGAGGGCAGCTCCTCCGGTAGCCAGAGCCAGTGCCAGTGATGAATTCGCTTGTATAATTATGTGGGCAGAGTTGGCACCATGGCTGATTGCAGGGCTGGGTTCCTGCATGCTTATGATGTGGTTGTGTAGCATAGTTACTGGAAAGCACTCGCACTGAGGATACCTCTGAGGGGGAGGGAATGCCAGTTGTTAGGAGGAGGCAGGTGTTAGTAGTGGGTGATTCGATCGTTAGAAACATAGATAGTTGGGTTTGTGATGACCGGGAGAAACGTAGTTGGGTTTGTGATGACCGGGAGATCTTGGAGTTATCGTGGATAGTTCTCTGAAAACTTCCACACAGTGTGCAGCAGCGGTCAAAAAGGCAAATAGGATGCTAGGAATTATTAAGAAAGAGATAGAAAATAAGACACAGAATATCTTAGGGTATGTCTACACTACCACCCTAGTTCGAACTAGGGTGGTTAATGTAGTCAATCGAAGTTGCAAATGGAGCCCAGGATTTAAACATCCCGGGCTTCATTTGCATCTTGCCGGGCGCCGCCATTTTTAAATCCCCGGTAGTTCGGACTCCGTGCCCGCGGCTACATGCGGCACCGAGTAGGTAGTTCGAATTAGGCTTTCTAATTTGAACTACCGTTACTCCTCGTGGAAAGCCTAATTCGAACTACCTACTCCGTGCCACGTGTAGCATTTAAGAACTGCCTCTGGAGCCAGAGAGTGAAGCTCTAAGCCGACCTCAAGTATGAAATCCAGAGGGTTCAAATTTGGGAGGGGGCTACTATCTCCCAACCCCCCCCCCCCCCATAAATGGTGCCCTTGCTAGGAATATTCTCAAATTACAACCAATAATTACATTGATGACACATTACTAGTGTTTGAATGCTGCAGGTGTTAGATCCATTGTCTATAAGAATGATAGTCAGGTACGACAGTAGTGTTCAGATTTTTTTCTCATAAATTGGTTGAAGAAAATTGTTGATGCCCATGACCCAGCATAATTATATCTTTTGACTAGAGTGCAGACTCCAGAGTGGGGTTGCAGGGATTGGAGTAGGGAGAGTGTGTGAGGGGATTAACGTTTTTGTATATTTCCAAGATTATTACATATCTGATGGTAAGAGCTTTAGCAAATTTGTTATGGTCTATAACAGGGGCGGGGAACTTCTGGCCCAAGGGCTGCATACACTTCATCAGGGTTAGCTTCTGGCAGGCTGCAAGACGGTTTGATTACTACATGACTTCAAGCACAAAGCCCTGCAGCCCCTAGTTGGCATGGTTCAATATTCCCACCAATGGGAGCCAAGGGAAGAAGTAGCCTAGCTTGCAGGTTCTCCACCTCTGGTCTATAAAATAACATTTCAGTTAGCAAGAACACATTCAGAGTGAAGTCAATGGGAGAAAGATTTAGCCTAATTTTGATTTTCATATGCTTCTGTGATTTATTAACTCTGTTAGCGCTTACAGGAATGTACAATGTATTACCAGCAGACTGCCCAAGTGGTCCAACATCTCTCATGTGATCAAAATGGCATAGATCCAAATGGAATGCTGCAGGGACAGTTTGCACGCATTTACACAGCTGGGCAAAAGTCAGATTCTGGGTACGTCTAGACTACATGCCTCTGACGACAGAGGCATGTAGATTAGGCTACCCGACAGAGTAAAATGAAGTGGCGATTTAAATAATCGCCGCTTCATTTAAATTTACATGGCTGCCGCGTTGAGCCGACAAACAGCTGATTAGCTGTTTGTCGGCTCAGCGCGATAGTCTGGACGCTCCCCTGCCGACATCAAAGGGAGTTGTCGACAACCCAGGTATGAGGCATACCTGGGATGAGGCATACCTGGGTTGTCGACAACTCCCTTTGATGTCGGCAGGGCAGCGTCCAGACTATCACACTGAGCCGACAAACAGCTGATCAGCTGTTTGTCGGCTCAACGCGGCAGCCATGTAAATTTAAATGAAGCGGCGATTATTTAAATCGCCGCTTCATTTTACTCTGTCGGGTAGTCTAATCTACATGCCTCAGTCGCCAGAGGCATGTAGTCTAGACGTACCCTCTGTTATGCAACCTAAGCTACGTCAATTGCATGAGTCAAAATAGCTTAATTCGGCTTTTAGCGCTGTCCACACAGCAGAAAGTCGAAAGAAGAATACATTTCCTTTGACTTCCCTTATTCCTCATAAAATGAGGGTTACAGGAATCGGAGTAAGAAGTCATTCAGCTCGACATTATTTCGAAATAATGGCTTGCAGTGTAGACACACCATGGAGAACTACCTCTTGCAGCGGATGTACTCCACAGCATGGTGGCCAGGGGCCATGATGGGGATGTGTGTTCCCTCTATGCTCCCCACCCCACAGTTAGGAAAGCCCATGGTGACAAAGCGCTCCACTATGATGTCCCAGTCTCACTACCCTCCATATCAGGATGTTATTGATGGCCTTGGCTACTTGTCTGAGAACAGCCCTGAATGTAGTTTTCCCCACCCCAATCTGATTCCTGACTGAGCGGTAGCTGTCTGGCATGACAAGCTTCCATAGGGAAATTGCCACACGCTTCTACACAGTCTGAGCAGGTCTCATGGGAGTGTCCTGTCACCTCAGGTCAGGGACAAGTCATGCACAGAACGTGGCCTAGCACTTTCAGAAGTTTTGCAGCCACTGCTGATTGTCCCATCTCTGCATGACAGTGCGATCCCCAAAGTCTGAGTTCATCTCTCAACACCAGAATTGGTGTTGCACTGTGTCCAGGGGACCGACTGGCAGCTGCATTAGCATGAGTGCATGGGTACTTGGATCGATGGAGTTACGTAATACAGGTTAACAGACACTGTCTGGGCACTCTACCCCTATAGACAGATTGAATTCAATTTTCAGCAACATTGTATCCAGTCCTAGAGCTAAAGGAACATTTCATAGACGGCCTTGTCTTTACAATGGACCAAACCTAACCGAATCAAACTCCACATTTTAGGGTATTTGGAGGGAGGTCTAGTAGAGCTTGAGTTAAATGAAAGATGATAAGACAGGCTAGAGAACATGGATTTGTAGAAGAATAGTTTTGGTTGATTCTTAATACTTGTTCAGAGACTGACCTCTAGTGACCAACTTGGTTTATCACAGATCTGACTTTTTCAGGTATTTGTGACTGAAGCTGTCTACACAGCAGTGTTATTTTGGAATCACTGACATGATTCCAAAATATGAAAGAGCCTATCCACACAGAAAGTCTCATGAGGAGTGAGGGAAGATGAAGAGCGTTCTTCCTTCGACCTCCTGCTGCGCAGACCCCGCCATAAGCCGAAGTAAGCTATTTTGACTTCAGCTATGCAATTGATGTAATTGAAGTTGCGTAGCTTAATTCAACTTTAGTCCTATTGTGTAGATGTGCTCTGAGTCTCTCTGGGACAGTGATACTTTCCCAACCCACAGGAGCCTGCAGGCAGAAAAGGGAGGACAGGGCAGGACGAATTCCCACCGTGTCCGGCACGCATGGCTGGCCAGTGGACACTGCTATTTTCCCAGCCTGAGAGGGGAGGAGAAGATCTGTGTGTGGCTTACTGGTTGAGAGTGCTAATAGCTTCCCCTCCTCCTTCCTCCAGGTTGCCATGCAAAATATCAGTGTTTTCCAAATCACAGTGATTGATTGGCAGCATATATAAGAAATGCAATAGGATTTAAACTTTATGCTTAATTGCATCATCATTTGCATAGGTTTCTGCGCAAGAGAGGTGCACTGTAGACATAGCCTTTGTGAAGTTAGGCACCAGAAAACATTTTGCCTTCACGCTTCTTGTTACCATTTCTGACTTTTATGCCACTGGCAGAGCACAGAGGACAATTGGGAGGAAATTTACACCTGGGCATTGATGAAAGAGGGAGCAGAGCTGAAGGGGAATCTTTAAGTGGGCCTGAGGGAAGGACACCCCACAGACAGAAAGTTGTAGGAGGGACTGGAATGGTGGATCTCAACTGGAGGTGGTAGTCCTAAAAGTCAGCTCTCTGCTGAAGAATGAAGAGCTGCAGCGCTGTGGTGAGGGGCTGGACACAGGATGGGTTAAAACTTGAAGCTGGAAAAAGGGGCCTGATGTTGCTTTCCCTGAAATGTGTGTCTTGCTTTTGGATTGGGTTAACAGACTCCATGGAGAAGCTTCATAGAAGAAGAATGTGAAGGGGAGTTTAGGAGGGGTGGTAGCCGGCAGATGGATGACCAGCAATGTGCGTGAGACTGTCCAGGTGGCACACTGAAATCCTGGGAGGAGAGATTCTCAGTCTAAAGTGACCTGTCAGGAAGGACAAGTCCTGAGAAAAGAAGCCACCCCACTGCCAGAGCAGCTGCTGACAAGGGGTGCCAGATGATGAGCACCAGCAGTGAGGGCAACTTTTATTCAGTGCCTCAACTGCAGTGACATTTCCAGGCATGTGCACATAGACTGGCCTCCTGGTGCCGGCTCCAAACTCTTCTCCATGTTCCATGCAGATTGCTGTAAACCAGAGCTACTCAACACATGGCCCGTGGTCCACGTGTAGCCCACGGCCTGTTTGTTTGCAGCCCGCGAGAGGGAGCTAAAACAAAATAGTAGTCTATATAATGATGTGCGTTTTAGTAGTTAAATTCCTGGACTGCCATTGCTCCTTAAAAGTGCTGTCAGATGGGTGGATATCGGGTAAATATTGCGTTTTATTAATATCAGCAGAACTGACATATCATAGAATCATAGAATACTAGGACTGGAAGAGACCTCGAGAGGTCATCGAGTCCAGTCCCCTGCCCCATGGCAGGACCAAATACTGTCTAGACCATCCCTGATAGACATTTATCTAACCTATTCTTAAATATCTCCAGAGATGGGGATTCCACAACCTCCCTGGGCAATTTATTCAAGTGTTTAACCACCCTGACAGTTAGGAACTTTTTCCTAATGTCCAACCTAAACCTCCCTTGCTGCAGTTTAAGCCCATTGCTTCTTGTTCTATCCTCAGAGGTCAAGATAAACAAGTTTTCTCCTTCCTCCTTATGACACCCTTTTAGATACCTGAAAACGGCTTTCATGTCCCCCCTCAGTCTTCTCTTTTCTAAACTAAACAAACCCAATTCTTTCAGCCTTCCTTCATAGGTCATGTTCTCTAGACCTTTAATCATTCTTGTTGCTCTTCTCTGGACCCTCTCCAATTTCTCCACATCTTTCTTGAAATGCGGTGCCCAGAACTGGATAGAATACTCCAACTGAGGCCTAACCAGCACAGAGTAGAGCAGAAGAATGACTTCTCCCAACACACCAGTTAATGCATCCCAGAATCATGTTTGCTTTTTTTGTAACAGCATCACACTGCTGACTCATATTCAGCTTGTGGTCCACTATAATCCCTAGATCCCTTTCTGCCATACTCCTTCCCAAACTGTCGCTTCCCATTCTGAATCTGTGAAACTGATTGTTCCTTCCTAAGTGGCGCACTTTACATTTGTCTTTATTAAACTTCATCCTGTTTACCTCAGACCATTTCTCCAATTTGTCCAGATCATTTTGAATTATGACCCTATCCTCCAGATTAGTCGCAACCCCTTCCAGCTTGGTATCATCTGCAAACTTAATAAGCGTACTTTCTATGCCAATATCTAAATCGTTGATGAAGATATTGAACAGAGCTGGTCCCAAAACAGACCCCTGTGAACCCCACTAGTTATACCTTTCCAGCAGGATTGTGAGCCATTAATAACTACTCTCTGAGAACGGTGATAGAAATGTAGCCGTGTTAGTCTGGTGTAGCTGAAACAAAATAAAGGACTATGTAGCACTTTAAAGACTAACAAGATGGTTTATTAGATGATGAGCTTTCGTGGACCAGACCCACTTCCTCAGATCAAATAGTGAAAGAAAATAGTCACAACCATATATACCAAAGGATACAATTAAAAAAAAGTGAACACATATGAAAAGGACAAATCACATTTCAGAACAGAAGGGGGATGCGGGGGTGGGGGGAAGGAAGGTAAATGTCTGTGAGCTAATGGTATTAGAGGTGGGGAAAGGTGTGAGCTCACAGACCTGCTCAGACTGTGTAGAAGCGTGTGGCATTTTATGTTGCATAGTCTTGCTTTAATCTTTGTATTCATTCCCATCAGTGTGAAAGAAGCTATTTGCATATATTTGCATATATATTTCCATGTATATGCAACCACACTTAAGTTGCAGCCCTCAGCATGAGCTGTGAGTATCATTGTGGCCCCCAGGGCTTCCAAAGCTGTAAGCCCTACCTGATCCTCACCTTTGTACATGAGAAACACTCAATAGGTTGTAGATTGCAGTTCTTTCTTTTGATCATTTCTCAGGGGACATCAATTATGCTAAACACTGATCTGGGTAGATTATATTTATTAGGGAAAAAATGTTTTGAGATGCCCCATGTATAATTAGGAACCAAGCAAATATAAAACTGGAAAATCAAACAGAGTCCCATTGCCAAAATATCAATGTTTATTATTAGAATTCACCTGTCCACTTAAGAATTATTAGAAGACGATGTATATTGTGGCCCCAAGAAGTGCATCCATATTCTGGGCAGCACTTAAACAAATGCTAAGCACATGCATAACTCCCATTGCAATCTCTGCGGGTACGTCTACACTACAGCGCTAGTTCGAACTAACTTAGTTCGAATTAGTTAATTCGAACTAAGCTAGTTCGAACTAACGCATCTAGAACTAAAAACTAGTTCGAACTAGCGTTTTGCTAGTTCGAACTAGTAAGTCCACATTGAGTGGACTCTGAACAGGGCTTAATGATGGCCGGAAGCAGTGCCGGCAGGGCATAAAAGGAGGACTTAGAGCATGGAGATACTGTCTCAGGCTAGCCGAGGGCTGTGCTTAAAGGGTCCCGACCCCCACCCCGGACACACAGTTCTAAGGGGTGCCCCGCTTGCAAAGAAGTTCTGGCTTGGAGTGCCCTGAGTGCCCACACTGGGCACATCACACCACTCGGCCATCAGCCCGGCTGCACTTGCCGCAGGCTGCCATCTGGGGAGAGGGAGTAATTGGGGGGCTGCAGGAGAGCTTCCACCCCCAGAAGCCCGCAGAGCCAGCCCAGTCCTCCCCATCGGGGGCTCGTACCCCATTCCTCCCTCACCTCCTTCCACTTGCCCTTCCCTAGCCCCCCTTCTTATTGATGTACAAAATAAAGATAACGTTTCTTCCAACATTGACTCTGTCTTTATTGAAAAAAACTGGGGGAGACTGGGAAAAGGAGGTGGGAGAGGGGAAGAGAAAGGCTGGGAGAGGGGAGGGCAACTAACATGATCAGGGGTTGGGAACAGGTCCCAGATGAAGAGAGGCTACAGAGACTGGGACTGTTCAGCTTAGAAAAGAGGAGACGGAGGGGGGACAGGATAGAGGTCTCTAAAAGCAGGGGTTGGGTGGAGAGGGTGCATTCAGAAAAGTTCTTCCTGAGTTCCCATAAAGAAGGACTAGAGGACACCAAAGGAAAGGAATGGGTAGCAGGCTTCAAACTAGTAAGAGAAAGTTGTTCTTGACAAGGCAAATAGTTAACCTGTGGAACTCCTTGCTGCAGGAGGTTGTGAAGGCTAGAACTAGAACAGAGTTTAAAGGGAAGTGAGATCAAGTGATGGAGGTTGGGTCCATGGAGTCCTATTAGCCAGAGGGTAGGAGTGGTGTCCCTGCCCAAAGTTTGTGGAAGGCTGGAGAGGGATGGCACGAGACAAATGGCTTGGTCATTGTCTTCGGTCCATCCCCTCCAGGGTCCCTAGGGTTGGCCGCTGTCGGCAGACAGGCTACTGGGCTAGATGGACCTTTGGTCTGACCCAGGATGGCCATTGTAAGCTCAGGGCTCAGGGTCGGGGGTCTCAGTGGACCCCCTTGATTTTCATGCACACCTGGTCCTGGGTGGCCAGGCTGGCAGCTCTCCTGCCCTAGCCGGCCACTTTCCTGTGCCTAGTGCGGAGATCGTGGACGAGGTCCACGATGTCCGCACTAGCCCAGGAAGGTGCCCGCCTCTTGCGGTCCAGGGCAAGCTCCCGGGAGCCGCCAGCCTGGTCCCGGCAAGAGGGGGTGGGCTGGGGGGCATCGGGTGGGTGGCTCTGTGCCGTGCCAGGTGCAGGGTCTGATAGCTGGGTGCTGGCAGGCTTGCACCTGGCACGGGCACCGTAGCCAGCCCGTGCCCCTTTAAGGGGTCCGGGGCCGGGAGGGGGGCATAGAGTTTCCCTGGTGTTGGCCAGAGTGGCCACCAGGGAAACCTGGGGAGGGCTAGCCTCCCACTAGTTCGAACTAAAGGGCTACACAGCCCTTAGTTCGAACTAGCTAGTTCGAACTAGGCGTTAGTCCTCGTAAAATGAGGTTTTCCTAGTTCGAACTAAGCGCTCCGCTAGTTCGATTCAAATTCGAACTAGCGGAGCGCTAGTGTAGCGCATAGGAAAGTTAGTTCGAACTAACGTCCGTTAGTTCGAACTAACTTTCTAGTGTAGACATACCCTGAGACACCAGTAGGTTTTTTCAGATACATCTGAGTAGTGGTCAAACCAGTTCCTCAGAAACAACAGGCAAGCTGACACCTCAGCTAAAGTAAGCAAAGCTGAAGGACCATTACCTGCTAAATGACCATTCTTTGGAGGGAGAGGCAAAAACAATAACAAAAGTCCACATCTTAGCAAAGAAAAAGCATGGAGTTTCCTTCCATACATACTGCCTGCTGTCTTGCTCCCAGCTGGAAATGCTTCTCAAAAGACAGGACTATATAAAAAAAGGAGCTGATACACCAAGACACGCACTCTCAAAGGTCACAGTTTCTAGGCTTTTTATCATTTTTACTGCTCTCCTCTGAATTTTGTCCATAGCTTTTCCAAAGTGTGGTGCCCAGAAATGGCTTTCTGAATAGAGAATTATTATTTCTTGTCTTGCTTACAATTTTCTTGCTTATACATCCCAAACCCACATCCTCTCTAGGCATTTTTATCAATGTACAGCATTAACTTTATATTCAGATACAAACAGGTGGATTATTTATGCAACAAGCACAATTCTGTGAGGAAAAGTGTACTTCTGTATAATAGTTTAAAGGAATTATTACTCAAAAGTCTGTATTAATATGCCTAAGGCAGCATTTGTCAACAAACATTTCCTGAATCTCTTATGTAATTACAAATACAGTAGAGGGCAGTGCCCCCTGTTTGCTATGCTCGCCGACCCGCATCTCTGGAGGTAGGCAGCCCAGGTTCACCTCACCCCCGACCTACCCCACCTCTCTCCCCACAGCTGCCAGGACCCCCTGAAACCAGGCCACCCCTACTCTCCCCCCCTCAGCAGCTGCCAAGGGGTTGGCCATGCTGAGACCACATCTGGCCCGGCTCTCTCCCTCCGGCCGTCATGGGGTTGGGCGGAAGCCGTGTTGGACTCTGCTCTCCCCTCCAAGGCCACCCTGCCCTTGGCTCTTCACCTCACCCCCAGCCACCGGGGAGGATCCAAAGCCACTCCAGCTCTTTCCTTCCTGCCCAGAGGCCGAAGCCCCTTTAGTTCTGCTTCTTTCCCCCACCTCCGGCTGCCAGGAACGGTGGCTGAAGACTGGCCAGGCCTCCAGCACCAAGGGTGAATGCCTCACGGCTCCTTCACCCCACACACGAGGGAGAAGAGCATGCAGCTCCTAGCCCCCCTTCCTTCCCCTGTAAGGGTGGAGGCCTTGTGGCTCCTGGACCTCCTCCCCCGCAAGGGGGAAAGGGGCACAGCACCCGAACCCCCCTGCAAGAGGGGAGGGGACATGGCTCCTGCCCCCTCCCCAGATCACTGGGGGAGATGCATGGCTGCTCCCCAGGCTCCCTACCCCAGAGCGCAAAGATGATCAGGGAAACTGCGTGGTTGTTGCCTGCCCCAGCACCAGAGCTGTCAGCACCGGTGAGGGAGGGAGGGAGGAGACGGGGTGGCTGAGAGGGATGGGGCTGCAGGACACAGAGGGTACGTCTACACTACAGCACTAATTCAAACTAACTTAGTTCGAATTCGTTAATTCGAACTAAGCTAATTCGAACTAGCGCAGCTAGACCTAAAAACTAGTTCGAATTAGCGTTTTGCTAATTCGAACTAGCGCGTCCACACTGATTGGATGCAGGGGCGCATTTAAGGGCAGCTGAAACCAGTTCTGGCAGGGCATCAGGTCAGTAGTTGCGTTGTGTGGCTGCTGTCTGAGGCTATCTGAGGCTCGTGCTTAAAGGGACCCCCCCTGGACAGCCGGTTCTCAGCTTTTCCGCTTGCTTGCCAACCTTGCCGAGGGACAGCAAAGCGTTGGTCTCTGTGCCCGTCTGTGTCGGTGCTTCCCTTCGGGAACGCCGCTGCAGGTGGCAACATGGAGCCAGAGCTCGCCCTGCACCTTCTGGTGCACGTTCTGGACTTGCTGCTGCAAGCCTGCCACCAATGGCTCGAGGCTGCCTGGCACCACCTGGTGCACATCAGCCCCCTGCCTCTCCGCCTGGCCACCCTGGGGGCCATGGAGGAGCCACGGCGGTGCCCAGACGCCGGTGTGCCCCACCGCATCTGGCGTCTGGACACCAGCAGTGACTGGTGGGACCGCATCATCCTGGAGCGCTAGGAAGACCGACAGTGGACCCAGAATTTCAGGATGAGGAGGGACACCTTCCTGGAGCTCTGCGAGTGGCTCGCCCCTGCCCTGCGCAGAAGGGACACTCGCATGAGGCCTGCCATCCCCCTCCAGAAGCATGTGGCCATCACCCTCTGGAAGCTCTCCACGCCGGACAGCTACTGATCCGTCGGGAACCAGTTCGGCATGGGGAGATCCACCGTCGGAGCAGTGCTCATGCAGGTAGGGCACTCATCGGCCACTGGACCGAAGGTGGAGGGAGGCTGCAAGGAGGGGATGGGCTGCCCCAGGGAAAAAGAGGGGGGAGGGAGGAGGCGAAAGTGCCCCGCACCGGTCTCTCCCGGCCATACTACACGCCACCCGGGGGGGTTGCTTCCGGGAGTGGGGCACGGGGCACTGCCAGGGAACAAACACTCCCAGCCACCCGGGCGCCCCACTGATTCGGCTTTGCTGTGTCTCTCCGCAGGTGGTCAGGGCCATCAACCGGGTGCTGCTCCGCAGGGTGGTCCGCCTCGCCTACCCGGACGCCGTCATCGGGGGCTTTGGTGCCCTGGGCTTCCCCAACTGCGGGGGGGGGCATCGACGGGACGCACATCCCCGTCCGTGCCCCGGAACACCAGGCCTCCCGGTACGTCAACCGCAAGGGGTACTTCTCCATGATCCTGCAGTCCGTGAGTGACCACCGGGGACAGTTCACGGACATTAATGTCGGCTGGTCCGGCAAGGCACACGACGCCCGGGTGTACCGCACCTCCTCCGTGTGCCAGAGGCTGCAGGCCGGGACCTTCTTCCCCGACCGCCACATCAGGGTCGGGGACGTGGACATCCCGTCTGCCTGGTGGGGGATGCTGCCTTCCCACTACAGCCGTGGCTGATGAAGCCCTACACGAGGCACCTCAATCCCTCCCGCCAGGCCTTCAATGCCAGGCTCACCAGGGCCCGCATCGTGGTGGAGGGGGCCTTCAGGCGACTGAAAGCCCGCTTTTGATGCCTCCTCACCCGTCTGGACCTCGCCGAGCACAATATACCTCCTGTAGTGGCAGCATGTTCTGTGCTGCACAATTTATGTGAGAGAAAGGGGGAGGCTTTCCTGATAGCCTGGATGGATGAGGCTGACCACATGGCTGGCCACTATGCTCAGCCCCACACTGCTGCTGTCCGGGAAGCCCACCGGGGGGCTGTCCGGATCCGGGAAGCCCTGCGGGAGAGCCTCCTGGTGGAGGAGGCGGAGGACTGAACTCTCCCTGCATGCCCCACTGGGGCCTTCTTCCACCCTCCCCGCCTTCCCCTTTCCCCTTCCTAACCACCCTTCCTAATGTGAAATAAAGACACCTGTTTTGGCAAACAACATCTCTTTTTATTTAACATAAGTGGGGTGGGGGAACGGAGGAGTGAGGGTGGGAGAGGGGAGGGGGAAAACTGGGACGAGGGAGCTGGAAGGGGGTGGAAGGAAGGAAGGGAAAGGAAAGCTCAGGGGTGGGGGTCCGGCTGCCTCTCCCGTCTTGCAATACTGAGGATGAGGGGGCGTCGGGGGGGAATGGGTGTGGAGGTTGGGGCAGGAGGGACGGGGGCTGCAGAGGAAGCAGGAGCAGGGGGAGCAGGAGCAGGAGGAAGCGGGAACCGGTCGAGGAGGCTCTGGAGGTGGCCTCTGAGGGCACGGCCCTGCTCCTCCAGCGCCTCCAAGCTCCGCTGGCGCAGCCGAAGTGTCCTCCTGGACCCAGTGGTCCTGGGTGCGGAGCTGGTGATCCAGGAAGCGGAGGTGCCGCCGCTGGTACTCCTCCTGGTTCCTGGCTCTCCTGCTGGCCCGGGCACGGGCGGCTGCTGCAGGTAGGATGGTGCGCCCTGCAGGCCCAGGTGCTGCAGCTGTGGTGAAACAAGAGCAGCGGTCAATTCTCCCTGGGACCCAGGTGGGTGAAACCCAGCCCCCTTCTGCAAGGCCAGGGCCCCTGCATGACACCCAGCTACTGCTCTGTGGTGGGCAAGGGCCAGGCGCACGGTCCCTGGGCTCCCTCTCCCCCCAACCTCCCGTACACTTAAGGGGAGCATGATGGTACTCACAGGTGGAGGCCTCCCCAGCCTCTGATGACACAGGCGATCGGCTCTGTGGGGTTCCTCGGGAGTCTCGGGTCCTGGGCAGGCTGCCGTCAGGTTCCTGGCTCTCGGCGTCCTCCTCCTCCGTGTCACTGAGTGGTCCCTCCGCCCCGGGGTCGATGACCACCCTGGGGGCAGGGATGGCGTGAGCCCCCAGGATGCGGTCCAGAGCCAGAAAGTGGGGGCAGGCCTCTGGGTCGGCCCCTGGCAGGCAGGCCCGGGAGTAGGACTGCCGCAGGTCCTTTATTTTGCAGCGGACTTGCTCCCTGCTGCGGTGGTGGCCTCTGGCGGCCAGGCTGGCAGCCATGCGGCCATAGACGGCCGCGTTCCTGTGGTTAGTGCGGAGATCGTGGACATTGGAGGCTTCCCCCCAAACCTGGATGAAGTCCACGATCTCCGCACTAGACTACGCAGGCGCCCTCCTCTTGCGGCCCCGGGCAGGCTCCTGGGAGCCGCCAGGCTGGTCCCGGGAAGAGGGGGAGGGCTGGGGGACATCGGGTGGCTGGTTCATGGGGTGTCAGGTGCAGGGTCTGCTGGCACGGTGCTGGCAGCCTTGTAACTGGCACAAACACTGTAGCCAGCCCATGGCCCTTTAAGGGCTACGGGGCCGGGAGGGGGGCACTAGAGTTTACCTGGTGTTGGCCAGAGTGGCCAGCAGGGCAAGCTGGGACGGGCTAGCCTCCCACTAGTTCAAACTAAAGGGCTACACAGCCCTTAGTTCGAACTAGTATGTTCGAACTAGGCGTTAGTCCTCGTGAAATGAGGTTTACCTAGTTCGAACTAAGCGCTCCGCTAGTTCGAATTAAGTTCGAACTAGCGGAGCGCTAGTGTAGCGCCTATCAAAGTTAATTCGAACTAACATCTGTTAGTTCGAATTAACTTTGTAGTGTAGACATACCCAGAGTGACATGATCAGGTCACTCTGTCGTCCTACAAGAAAAACTTTTTTATATATATGGAAAGAGAAAGACTTGTTGACAAGTATTCTGAGATAAATTACCAAAATAATTGAAACTGGTGTGACTATTTCATGTTCTCTCTCTCTCTCTCTTTTTTATATATACATTTCCTGTGGGACAACAGCCTGATGTCACGCATGTCCCCCTCCCCGGTATGGAGCAAGTGAAAGTGCATTTGGTGCTAGTAGTGCCTCTGAGCGGCACTTTTGGCGTGGGGGCGAGGAGCACAGCTAAACATGGAAGAAATCAGTCTGGTAAATGAGAGACACAGAGGGGAAAGTTGCAAAAAGTACTTGAAGACCAGTCATTTATTTTTCCTCTCCCCATGAAATCTTACAACTTGCTGTTAAGCAAGTGCAAGTAGTAGAACCAAAATTCTAGGGGAATATGAATGTGTATAGAGCGATGGATTAAGCAATTAATTACAACTAAATATGATCCTGGACTCACGCTAAAGAATCCTTTATTTAGATATATAGGAAACAAGTGACATTTTCCAGTGAACTGTGTCAAGTGATATTTTAAGTGTTACCCTTTGGAACAGACATTCTTAAATGATCTTGATATTCAAAATTGTTCCTTACATTTGACTGGAGGACAACAAAAAGCTATTTCAGGCACAAGAGAGAAGGGTGTTTAGGGTATAGTACAGCATGTACTCTGCAATTTTTCTTTTTAGGGGGAACAAAATCTGCCATAGAACAGGATGTTGCCAGTGGTGGTGTGCCGGAGAAAGAAGAGAAAAGGATGGTCAGCAGTGAACCGTGGTCCAGTCCATAAACAACACAACGTGAAAGCTACTCCAGTAGCAGCTGCTGCCTCGGTGCCTTCTTCATTCACCTCCACAAAGGACTTGTGAACAGCCTCAGACAGAACAAGGTCATTCTTGGCCGACATTCCAGATAAATCCACCTTCGTTTCATCAAAAATATCAGTCATTCCCATGCTTCTCAGTACAGGCTTCAAATTGTAAGTTTGCTCCAATTTAAATCTGGGTAAAGACACCTCCACTGTAGTGACATCCATCTTCTCTAGATTTATCCACTTTGCAAGTTTCTCACCGGTAAGTTCTCTTTCCAGCTAAAGAAAAAAGGTCACAAAATTGAAGTGGAAGAAAAGCCATGAATTTGTAATCACAAAATAATGACCGTGGTGTATCTCTACACAGTGGAGTGAATGTTACTGCTGTAGTCAGAAGTGAAAAATAAATGACAGCCAGAAACATTTTTATTCTTTTTCCAATACAGTCAAAAGGTTACCCAATTAGGCTCAGAGCCCCACTGTGCTATATGCAAGTACCATTGTAAAGCCAGATTTCATGGTGACAAGTTAAGGCAACTGAATGTTGTCATTAACAACAAACTGTACTTTGCAGAAGTGGCTACTGTGGGAGAGGCACTACCATGTCGCTGTCTCTTGCCAGCCTGGTAACAATAGAGCACAGAAAGGAAATCAGTAGCTCAGGAGACTTGAGGACTCCCATATGAAACGACTATTAGATAGGTCAGGTATAGTGAGAGAGAGCTCACCCCTCAACAGTTATTAAGGAATATGGGGGTGAAATCCATCAAACAGGAAGTGATCTGTCAGTGGAAGCTCTCTAGGATCTCCCTCAGTCAGTCACTCTCTCCATTCTGCTTTCATCCCAGTCCCTGGTGACCCCTCCCCTGGTCAAGAAGTCTCTCCTTTCAGAACTTAACATGTCTCTAGACATCAGAGAGAGCTGGGCGTACTTGACAGTGAGGTATGGCGTTCCCATCTTTTGGGGGACGGGGGCAATGCCTCCTCCGGCTCTCCACCCTGTGCTGACACTGGGGACTTAGGAGCTGGGGGCTTGAAGTCACAGATCTCCATGAGATTTAGTCAAAGGCTCTTCTCTAGCAGGATTTCAGTTGTCTTTGTGTTCTGTACAAACTGCCTTACCTGTTCCAGGCCAGTGGAATTATCTTGGATTTCATCAGGAAGCAGGATAATCATACTAGTCTCATTATCAACATAAGGGAGCTCAAGGATTTTGGTCTGAAAGTCTGCTATGTATCCCATCTTAAATTCATCTCTCTTGAACATCATTTGCACTGGTTTGCTTTCGTCCTTTAAAAAAAAAGCATTAAATGTCAACAAGTTGGGAGACACTAGAAGAACCAAGATACAAATTACATAGGACACTTGAAACTAGTACTAGAAAATATTGTAGTTAAGAGTCCTAGCACTACGCTTCTTGTTTTGGTGGGAGGGAATGAACCAGAATTCCATGAGGCTCTTCCCATTTGTAATGCTTATTCCCTTGAAATTTACATTCAGGAAACACATTTATATGTATTTTAGTTGCTTAATGTGTACACACATCTTTTAAAAAACACTAAACCTCTGAGCCTAAATAGTTCTACTCCTGGATTCAAGCCTTTTAATTTATACATATTTCAATCTTTGTTTCAAATGGATTGGGAATATCTTCAGCGTAAATAATCGCCAGACAGAATCGAATTGGGGACCTCTGGAGCTGAGTGCATGAGCCTCTAATGCATGAGCTAAAAGCCAACTGATCATGGGCGGTCAGTAGCCTAGGCAAGAGAAGGCTTTGCCCTCCCAAACCGTCATCCTGGCCCGCCCGCACTCCGCCCCCAGAAGGCCTATTGTAGGTGTTCTAGGGGCAGAGTCTTGCTCTGGTGCCGAGGAGGCTCGAGTCGTGCACCCTCTTTTCCTCCACAGTGCTCTGGGGTAGGGTGAGGCCGGGTCTGCGTGAGTGCCCAATCACCCTCCTCGTAGTGGTGGAGGGCGAAACCTCAGCATAAGGGGTGGGGCTCTGGGTGATTCCCTTCACTGACCACCCATGCAGCTGATTATTAGTTATGGCTGTAGAGTAGACTCATTATACTCCCTGTAAGTATTCTCAGTGTCATTAGAAGGGTCAGCACATGACACCCAGAATGTGTGTGGGTTACACTCTCATATTTTGGATTTTTATGCTACCAGTCCCTGGCATGCTATCACAAAAGAAATATCAAACATTTTAGTGATGTTTTAAAAATAACTAAATCTCAAAATTATAAGCAATTCAAACTAATGGTCTGAAATGCCCTTTTTTAAATCCTCTCTCCTCGAATATTTTTCTTACGGAGCACAAGCTAATGAGGCTTTTTCATTATTTTCTTGTCATTAAAGATGAGGCACAAGTTGAGAAAGTAAAAATTAAACTTTCATTAAATTTTCCAAACCTTACATCTAAATGGTCAGTAAGGAGGAGATTTCAAACATCTGAATGTTAAATTATAGAACCAGGACTGCAATTGCCTGTAAACATATACAAATGGGATGAATAGAGAGGAGCACAAAGCCAGATTTCCTTGTGGATCTTGCTGGGTGTTATGAAAAGAGCAGCAGCAAAAACAGACAGAGAATCTGTAAGTAGATTAATGATCATGGCTCGTAAAAGAAAAAGTGAGTGGCTATTAGTATTCTGGAACAGCTGTTGATATGTTCAGAGTTGATATCAGAGAGGAGCCTAAAAGTTCAGATAACATCGGGAATTCTGAATGTTTATCTGAACTCTATTTTTGACAGTTCACCAATGATTAGTGAGCATAAGCAGGCTGAGGATAAAAGCGAGTTTTACAGCCTGTTCTGGAACCACTGAGAATTGGGGCTGTTCCTATGTTTTATAAAGTGAATTCCGCAGTTGCGGGTCATCTGCTGTCTTGCCCTTGAGTTGTTGTGAATGACAGTGCTGTAGTTCCTAATGAATTCCTTTAAAGGTTATATTCCTTGTCATGCACAAAATACAGTGCTCTAGTGACTCAGTCCACTTTCATAAACAGATTTAAAGATTAGGGTTGAAACCTAAGGCCATGTCTATATTTACTAGGGGAATATGGAGAATCAATGCTGTGGAAGTCAGTTTTCTAGGATTCAATTTAGTGGTGTAGAAAGACACTAAATTGAAAGCTGAGGGTGTCTCCATTGACTGTGGTACTCCTCACAGTTGAGAAGAGTAAGAGAAGTCAATGGAGAGCTTCTCCTGTTGATTTCCCGCTAGGAGGACAGCACTGAAACTCGGCTGACGGTATATCAACCCCAGCTAAGTTGTTATTTACATACCGTATATACTCGAATATAAGTCGACCCGTTATATAAGCCGAGGCACCTAATTTTACCCCAAAAAACTGGGAAAAAGTATTGACTCGAGTATAAGCTTAGGGTAGGAAATGAGGCAGCGACTGGTAAATGTAAAAAATGAAGATAGATACCGGGTCTAGCCCCGGAAGTCGGGGCGAAAGCTGCTCCGGTGCCCCTGGTCTGCTGGAGACCGTCTCCAGCAGACCAGGGGCACCGGGCGGGTTCCCGCGCTTCTGAGGCTTTGCCAGAGCAAAGCCTCAGAGGCGCGGGACCCCCCGCGGCTGCGGCTTCAGTCCGGGAGCCTGTGGTCTGCTGGGGACGGTCCCCAGCAGACCACAGGCACCCAGATTGAAGCGGCAGCAGCGGCGGTTCCCCGCGCCTCTGAGGCTTTGCCGCTGCTGCCGCTTCAATCTGGGTGCCTGTGGTCTGCTGGGGACCGTCCCCAGCAGACCACAGGCTCCCGGACTGAAGCCGCAGCCGCGGGGAGGTCCCGCGCCTCTGAGGCCAGAGCAAAGCCTCAGAGGCGCGGGGAACCGCCGCTGCTGCCGCTTCAATCTGGGAGCCTGTGGTCTGCTGGGGACCGTCCCCAGCAGACCACAGGCTCCCGGACTGAAGCCGCAGCCGCGGGGGGGTCCCGCGCCTCTGAGGCTTTGCCCGCCTCAGTTCTCGAGATGCTGACTCGAGTATAAGCCGAGGGGGGGCATTTTTCAGCACAAAAACTGTGCTGAAAAACTCGGCTTATACTCGAGTATACACGGTAGCTGGAATTGCTTATCGTTAAATGACCTTCTCCCCGCCATAGAGACCTGGCCTCAGCATGTTCCTGTATTCAATGGGAAATCACCACAGT
This sequence comes from Pelodiscus sinensis, assembly GCF_052426305.1. Lineage (NCBI taxonomy): Eukaryota > Metazoa > Chordata > Testudines > Trionychidae > Pelodiscus > Pelodiscus sinensis. The sequence goes on from NC_143053.1 coordinate 120,095,860, forward strand.
ACTGATCTGCCAACCCCCAAGAAGAAGAAAAGGGAGAACTAAGCAGGGGAGAAAGTAACTTAAATTTCTTACAGCTACTGCTCTATCACAAAGATGCGTCCAGCAGGCAAAGCCATGGCATCCCGGAGCCGGCACAATATGCAACTGCTTAGTCCCAGCTCGAGCTGGCCCTGGGATATAACCCCACTGCACCTCTGCCTTTTAAATGTAGTAAGAGCTTGGCACATCATTTGAAAGGCAGAGCTGCAGCCCCGCTGTGCCTCTGCCTCCCTTGTCTCCTCTCCTTGGCACCACGGAGATGGTGCTGCGGTAAACGGCTTTTAATCCGTCTCTTGCTCCCCCTGCCATGCCCCACACTTGCTGCCTTTAATATACACTGAAGAAACTGAAGGTGAGCGAAGATCTAAAAACTGAAGGTGGGGGAACCAGTTTCTGTCACTACCCTTAATTCTGTGGCAGTTCTACACACAGGTCAGCAAAAAATTAGAGGGCAGGGCGGTTAAATGCCTTGCAGGATCTCTAACCACTGAACAATTTATGAAATCCCAAACTGTCAAGACACTTCTTTATCCACATTCTTCCCTTCCATGTTACATTTCTGACTATTGTATCTTCTGTAATTATGTTCAAGGCTACCTCTCTCCAACGCAGAAAACACACTGAGAGGTCCAGCAGAAAGCAGAGAGAGAATGAAGGAAAGCAGGGATACATCTAAATTAACATATTCCATTGAAAATGTAGTTTCAAAGATGTTGTTAAAATAAGCAACATTAAAATAATGCTGAGGGTTTGGGATGGGATAGAATAGAATAGAGGAGTATAGGAAAGTGTGCTTAGGGCACTCCTGATTAAATGCATTTCTTCTTTCCTCTGGGTGAAGAGTAGTGCAAACTTAGTGAGGTTTCCCTACTTCATACCTTGTTAATTTTAAATTCCATTTCCACTGTCCCATATTTGTCGAATGGAGTTGCCCAATTGCCTTTGAAGTACATGGCATTCACCAAGATTAGTCGGGTCATGGAATCAACAACACCCTGAGCCAGCAGATTCTGGATTTTACCTTTAGAACACATGAAAGGAAGAAGAGCTTTTAGTTAATACGCACCTATCCACCTACTTGTGTTATTAACTACAGTATTGACTACTAACTGCACAATACAAGAGCTGAGGATGTTAAATTGTGGTTATCTGGTTAATAATGTAGCCGATACAGTTGTATCGACTACAGATTAGTAGATAAGGGGCCACTTTGCAGAGCTGCAGCAGGGATAGCTCCTAGAACAGGATGGAGCCTAGAAGGAGCAATCCTGGTTCGCGCTGGCTACGGGACACACCTGCATTTTAGTGGCTCCGCATTTTAAATGTGGTAAGAGCTGGCAGGCTCTTAGTACATTTAAAATGCAGAGGCGCAGCATCCTGCCAGTACGAGTCAGGACTGCTCAGTCCCGGCTCACGCCGACTCCAGCAGTCCTGCGTGTGGCAATCCCCCGCTGCTATGAACAAGGGCTGCTGCCAGAGCTGCCTCTGCCAGCGGCGAACCTCGGCCCACCACATGCAGAGGCAGCAAGGAACGGGGGAAGCGAGTAGTTGAGTACTCCATTCGACTGCCCAATAAGCTTATGGGGTACCTGAGTAGTTGACTACTTGCCAAAACCCTAACAAGAACTACATCTTAATCTGAAGGATTCACTTTTTTCCCCCCCTCTTTCCTTTATTGTATCTTTTCTATTGCCATACACTTTTTAAGAACGTGCTGGCTGTTTAGAAATACCCTGTGAAATTCTGCAAGCTACTTACCTTCAGTTTTTTCTTCTACCCAGGCGTTTATATGTTTTCTGGAATCTTCTGCATCTCCACAGAAGTCAACTCGTTCTACCTCTGCATAGTAGAATTCCTGGCAAGAATCTATAAATGTCTATGACAAGCAAAGGAAGTTATCTTAACAGTATATTTTGCTTGTGGGCAGTTGTAAAAGATTCAAACATAGAATCTACTTCCTCTTCCCCCGCTCCTTCAGAAAGAGTCACTGTAGACACAACTTGTTATCACTTCTTTTCAAACTGTACATTTCTTTTCTTTTATTACATTTTTACTCAGATCAGCTGGCTTAATAACAGATCAACAACAGCACTGCATGCTCCAGTTGGAGAATACCAGGCCTTGTAAATTGGTCTACAGATGAAGCATTTTGTAATCCTCACAGTGACCTTCAGACTTGATATAGTTCAGAAGTGAAATGTCCCGGGGTTCATTTCTGTATCATATATCTTTTTTGGACCATAATACTCTGCTCTTCAGCCTTATGAAAGACCTCTTGTGCAAATGTCAATAGGTCAGTAACTGTGCTTAGGTGAAAAGCATTTTTTCTCTCTCGAAATTGTATTTTGAAGTCTTCTGTTTTATGGTCCTACTGCCAAAGATACCAAGTTTAAATATTTAATCACAGCGGTTTTAACTTTAATTGAAAAGAGGAATTCTTGATCTGAGCCAATTTTTACTGGCAGACCTTTTTATTAATAACATTTCATGGATTGGGAAGGGTAAGCTTGATTGCCATACTGAAAGTGCAAGTTTATTTCTTAAAGTTTAAAACTTGCGTGATTTCCTACTATCTCTTAATTTTCAGATATGAAGCATGGGAGTTAGAAAGAGTGGGACGGAGAAGCATCTTGAGGAAGTGGCCCAGGGAGCAAGGTAGCAGCAAGCACTAGAGAATCTGAGCAGTCAACTCCTACTCCTGGGGTCCCTGGGCCAAAGCCCAGAGGAGTGGGTGGGTCTGGATCCACCCGACCCTCTCCAGACCCCCCAGAAAAGAGCTGAACCAAAAATTGCAGATGTGCCCTCAGCCACAGAGGGGCATTCAGAGGAGTACACTTTTCAGATATATTTTTGAAGGAAAATGTACACCCTAAGTCTTTGGAGAATTTCTAATCCCTCTTCTTTCTCATTTAAAAAAGTAATGTTGTGCCCAGTGGTGTGTTCTTTGAACGCACTGTACAATTTAAGGGGAGAGAAGACGTCCCAGTTAGTCACACAATAATGCTTATTTCCCTCTGTATCCGCCACCAGAAAGAAATTTTTAAAATCATAGCTCCTGGCCAAACAGGCCTGAGTGATTTTTGGAATGCTGAAGAGTTGGGATTTGACGGTCCTTCCATTGACAACACTCTGCTCCGGTTCTCAAGAGTTCAGCACTATGGACTGTCAAACAGTAAGCTGAGCACACAATTGGATATTACAAGGAGACTGGTTTTGGCTACTCCGGTCTGAACGTCATAGCGCCTGGAGATTAAAGCCAGCACCTTTCCTTTACACTCAGAAGTGGAACCACAGAAAATGTGTCATAACATAAAAACCAACTGAATATTTGACTTACTGTAAGAATTTGACAAGTCTTATCCCCATAGAGCCGGTTGGCAATCTTAAGCGCATACTTAGTGCCTGGTCTGTTAATTTCAGAAATAAGTGACTGATACCCATCATGAATCTCTTCAGGTTTGACCAAAGAAAGCACCTGTAGAAAGAGAAAGATATACACTCGGCATGATCCACATGTGTGTAATACGCACTTTGGAAGAGGTCAGTACAATGCCTTTCAGCCCTTAAAGATGAAAGCTGCATTCTGAATACCCAAGTCAGCCCTAAAAGGGAAACAATTTCACAGGACCCAACACGTTTGCAGCTCATTGTACAAGTTAGAAGAGGAAAAGCTGTGAAATTAACATAGCTGTTTTGAAGTTTCAGAACATGAATTTAAAGTCGCTTCAGGTCTCATATCCTGAGTCTATATGCCCATGCCAATTTTTTTGCTTTATAGTTAATTTTTTGAATTTGTTTCATTGTGTGAAACAGTCTAACAAACAAGAAAACCTCTCTATGGAAAAAACAGCAAAACAAGAAGTGCTGTCAAATGAACATGTAAACAAACGGTGAAAAACTGACTCACTTCCCCCTAATCTTAAGGGGTACTTCCAATGCTATTGGGTAAAAAGAATTCAGACAAGGTATAATTTCAGTTGACTATATCCCTTTTAACATTCCTTTCCCAAAAGCTGCCAGCAATGTTTTGGATCTATGCCTTCAATTCAACCATTACCACAGGATCCTGCTTCCTTGTAACAGGGCCTCCATTTTCCATTCCATAATGGATTTTTTTATTGCATCATTTCATGTTTGTATCGTTCCTTTCCCCCATTATTTTTCTTATTCTTCTTTACTAAAATGAAGCAACTGACAGTATAGGATGTACCTTCCAAAAAAGGGCTAAGAGGACTGTGCATGTTCTTGGATCAGAGCGCCCCGGAGGCCTAGAGGCAGGAGGGCCATCCAGGAGTGGGGCCGGGCTGAAGCAGCAGGAACAGGGCAGGAGCTGGGGCTTGCACCAGCTGTCAGCTGCTTGCAGTAGTGAGCCTCTGGCCAGAACTAGCAGCAGCCCCCAGCAGCCAATGGCATTGGGACAGGGGCTGGTGGCAGCCCCTTGCAGCGCATGGCTGGGGCCAGAGCCTGGTCAGCCCCTGGCAATGGGGCCTGAACTGTGACTGAGGTTGGACCTGTGGCAGCTAATAGCAGCGTGGGGCTGGGGCCCAACGGCTGCCCGGCAGGCAGTCCAGCTGGGATGGTGGCAGGAGAACCAGCAACCCTACAGGCTGGGGTCGGGGGTAGTGAAGGTCAGCAAGGGCAATGGAGCTGGCAGCGCAGATGATCAGAAGGCTGGAGGAGCCAGTGGCAGGGGCCTCCCCTGCTCTGGCAAATTCCATGATTCGGGACCAGTCCGGTCCTGAGGGTGCCAGACCAGGGAGGTCCAACCTGGAGAGTAGTTAGCAAAATACAGAATACATTGAAAAACAGATCTGGCACTTATCTGAGTTGAAACCTTAGCGAAACGAAGAAATGATCTGTGTTGCTTCATTGCATGTACGTAGGCAAATGCCCAAAGGAGAGAAATGGCGCAAGATCCCAGAAGCTACCCGAAGGGCCAAACAACCCACAGAGGGCAGATGGGTGGCTCACCAAGAGAACTGCCCTCATAGAACACAAAAGACTCAATTCAACCAAATGCAGCCTGGGATAATAGTGGGACACCCACAATAGGTCTCTAGGCTAAATTCAGTGATGTCAGGTCTCTTAGACCGATGGTTTTAAAATCAAGATCAGGCCATATTCTCTTTTTATTTCCATAGGTGTAAAAATACTACCCCCAAATGCTGGACTGGCTTAAAAGTAATAACTGCTAAAAACTGCCATGATATGACTGTCATAGAAATTGCAGACCTGTTGTGCTGGTTGATTTTTGAGCAAAAGATTTTGCTGACACAGAATAAGAGAATGTTTCCATCCACTGGTGCCTATATTTTTTTTTAAGCAAACTCTACTAATAGTTAATCCACCTAAACAAAAGACATATAAAAGCACGTTCTAGAACTCCTAACAGATTACAAGGAATTAGTTTCAACCCCACCCTATTTTACTGTTGAAGCTGAAAGTTTAGACAGACTCTTCCTCTCCTCTAAGTCAAATATTGTGTAAGACTACCTGGACAACTATAAATCAATTGTTCAAATTGGTAACTCCCATCCCAGCACACCTACCAAAATACACACAAAAAGCCACAATTTTAGGAGAAACTAAAAGGATACAGAGCTACAACATAGAAGTCCTTTTCTTTAATAACCTCTTGGCAGCCAGATCTCAGGACCTCAACTCCATCGTCTTCCTTGATTCCTGCCAATTTTGTCACTATTGATCACTCTCCTTTACTAAATCCTGTTCCTCCTTAGCATTTGTGACTGTCTCTCTTGGTTCTCCTCTTAGGCCATGTCTACACTACACGTAAGATCGAAGTAGCCGTATTTGATATTCCAGGGTTTCGATTAGTGAGGACAGGAGAATTTGAACTGAGAGGGCACTCCCATCAATGCCAGTAGTCCTGCTTCTACGATGAGTTAATAAGTCAAAAGGAGAGCATGTTCCCTTCAACTTCCTGCAGTGTGAACAGTGCCAAAGGTTGAGTTAAAATATTTCGATTTAAGCAACACAATTAATGTAGTTGAAGTTGCGTAGCAGAATTCGAGCTTATCTCCTAGTATAGACCTTAGCTCTTTGCTTGACCAATTAATGAAACTTCAGAGCTCCATACTGGGCACCCAACTCTTCTATCCTGCCCCCTCTTCCTTTCTAGAGGTTCTGAGTGGTCATTGAAACAGGATTTGCCATGAAGAGCTCAGTGATCCAGGCCTGTATTTGCAAAAGCAATAAGTAATTTTTTTGGTTACCCAAACTTGAGGTTGATTTTAAGAAAATGCTCCTGGCTATGTATTTAAGGCATATGTAAAGATTACCAGTTTGATATAAATTCTAGAGACTTTGAAGTTATCTAAATCTTTAGGCAACTAGAGAGCCCTCTCGCAGTGCTGGCAAAATTCTACTCTCAGGCGCACTAGGGTTACGTTTACACTGCGGGCTAACGTCAAATTAAGATATGCAACTTCAGCTATAGTAATTGCGTAGCTGAAGCTGAAGTAGCTTAACTCAGCTTTAGGTGCTGTCTTCACAGCAGGAAGTCGAAGGAAGATCACTCTTCCTTCAACATCCCTTACTCCTCGTGAAAAAAGGCTTACAGAAGTTGGAATGAGAAGCCCATTATTTCAAAATTATTTTGAAAAAGCGGGCTTGCTGTGTAGATGTGCACTCTCTTATTTCGAAATAACTTGAGTTATTTTGAAATAAGTGTGCAGTGTAGACATAGCCTAGGACAGTGTTTCCCAATTTTATTTGGCCACTGAACCCCTAGGGTTGCCTTATTAAAAAAAAGGCCCCTGTCGCGTTTTGTCTAGGAAAAAAAAAAAAGAGAGAGCGCCAGAGCTCTGTTCTTTTAAGAAGAGGAGTGCCAGCTCTTTACGGAACCCTTGCCATCACCAATTGGGAAACACTGGCTTAGGAGGATAATGGAAGTTTTGCATAAGTACAGGGTACAGAACATACAACGGAGAGCTGTGGATGAGATTCTAGAGAAAAATTGTGTTAAGTGGGTCACATTTATCCAGACATACCTTTGCCATCTGGGCTGCAGTGTTACCTTTTGCACCCAAAAAAACCATGGCCAAAGCAGAGGAGATACTCAAAGGAGAAAAGAATAAATTCTGTGTATTGGCATTTTCACTCAGCTCTTTGAATAGGCTGAGTGCAAAGTTGGTGTTTGCTTTACTGAGGTCTGAATCCATGGTTCAGAACCTGTAAGATAAAACACGAAAGAAAGATCATATAAGATAATGAGTATTTAACGTGCCATGTTCTCAGCTGATACAAAATGCCATAGCTTCACTGAAGTCAGAAGAACTACATGGTTTTACACCACTTCAGTTTCTAACACAGTGTCAAGTACTTTTAGGGACCATGTGCACACACTTTCTCTCTCTCAAAATTGAGTTTATATAAGAGCCTTCAGATAACAAGAGAGGCAAACTCACACAAATGGCAAAGTTTTTCCATTCTCTAGGATTCGTGTTAAGCTTTATAAGCAGTATACACTGTTTTTCAGGAATTCAGTAATGTAGCCTGTAGGGCTAACCTACTTTGCTTGCTTATAGATACATTTATTTTCTTACATAAATGTATGGTTTAATTATTTGTTCATTATAGTAGTTTTATAGTAAACTAATTTAGCTATTCTGCAAGGGACCTTCAGGACAGATCGTATATGCTGAGCTAAGGCAATGTTAGTATTTTTCACCCTGATAACACAGTTGGGCTTACATATGTCTGGGACCTAGACATTATCTAGATAGAAAAGTCAACCTCCATATATTTGGGACGTTTCACCTTGATAAATGGTGATAAGATAAAGTGACTTTTAATAGCATATGTGTGGCTTCCGTACCCTCAAACTTAACATGTATACCACAAGAAAATAAATCACATGGGTGAGAATGATCTCATTCATGTGCATGCACATGTCATCAGTACATGAAATCATGCATAGGTATCCAGCCTATTAATTAAATGTAACCTTATAGTTTATGGGTGTGGAAGTTAGGTTTGGACATGGAAGATGGGCCCAAGCACCTAAGCATAATAAATGGGATGCCCAGAACTCATGAGGGAGGTGGACTATTTAGGCATTAAGATTAGTCTCTAAACTTTGTCTTTAATTATTGTCTTTCTAATGCTCTTAGTTTAAAGTTGGCTTAAATCATTCGTTTAAATAAACTAAGTTAGCTTTAATAGTTCTTCACATTAGCTTCAGTGTTTCCCACCCGAGAACTGAGGAACCTGTACCTGAACTGTCCAAGCATGCTGGAAGCAAGGCTGGTCCTTTGTCTCTTACCACCAGGTCGTAAAGAATGGGTGTAAGTATATTATCCACAGCTTTATAAAAATACTGTGTGTATCTTTAGACTAATAATACTGTATTTGTAACACTGATTCATTCTATCATTCAAATTCCTATTTGATTCCTATTCCATATATTTTAATACAGACTGTCTCTATGCAAAAGAATAAAGGGGCATAAATCAGACACAAAGAATGGTAACATTTAAAAACCAGTAGGAGAACACTTCAACCTCCCTGGACACTCAGTAACAGACTTGAAAGTTGCCATACTTCTGCAAAAACATTTCAGAAACAGACTTCAACCTGAAACTGCAGAGATGGAATTCATATGCAAACTTGACCCTACCAGACTGGGTCTGAATAGAGACTGGGAGTGGCTAGCTCACAACAAAATGTAATTTTCTCTCTTTTGGTATTCTCACCTTCTCATCAGCTGTTGGGAATGGGCCACATCCCCCCTGATTGACTTGACTTCCTTAGTACTGGTCCTTCCCATAGTAATGTAACATACTCATCTTTGCATGTGTAGATATACTTGCCAAACTGAAGTTTCCACTTCATGCATCTGATGAAGTGTGTTCCAGCCCACAAAAGCTTATGCTCAATTAAATTTTTTAGGCTGTAAGGGACCACAGGACTTCTCATGGCTTTTGCTGACACAGAATTACATGGCTATCCCTCTGAAGCTTGTCATCTGGATTAAAGCTCTTTAACCCAGTTTCAGGGCATTGTTACCAGGTAAATGAATTATCCGACCTCTTCTGTTTTACAAAAATCCTATTAGGAAAAGAACACTATTCCCCAGCTCCCATAGACAAATGCATTTATTTGCGGTATACAGCTCTACGTATTCCATGGGCCGTACTATTAGGCCTAGTCACTCATACTCCTTTCATCACCATGATAATGGAGCTGCATTTTAGTTTCCCAAACAGTGGAGTCTATATGTGTGCTGGCTCAGACTGCTACATGTCAGAGGGAATAAACTTCTGGGATCTCATAAAAAGGCATCACTGGTGTTTGCTCTGGGCTTTGAGTGATGGATAAGTCCCAATATTAACAATGTGAGTCTCTGAAATTTAGAAAACATGTCAAGGTCTATGGTCAACACAGTCTGAGTAAGAACTAATCTCAGGATCCTGACAACTGCTGCAGGCTTTAGGAGTCATGCAAATTTGCAGTGTCTTTCTCCTGTAGTTACAGAAGCTGAAAAAGAGAAAAAAATCAAGATTAGGGAAAAAATCCAATGTATTTGAAAACTAACCTGCCTATACATGAAAATAAATGAGAGAGCTTTTTTCGAATTGATATCACATTTAACAACTATCTCCAAGATATTAAGAGGTTATATGTTAAAAGAGCATCTTATTTCATATTGTTCATGATATTGCATCCAAGGCATGTGTCGGGTAGCAGTATGTGTCACATCGTTCATCTCTGTTCAGATGTGTATACATATTCAAGAAATCCAGTTGAATCAAACAAAGTTAAGGAGCAGGAATGAGAAATTAGGAAATATGTGGGATTTGTTCATCACAGTGCTTGCTCCCCTGCTAGCAAGTATCAATTTTGTACACAGCTCAGCTTTTAAGGATCATAGTGGTCTCTCAGACCCATCTGCACAGCCCTAAGAGCTTCACTCTCCCTACGAGCATGTGAAGATACATCAAAAATGCTCACCAGGGCAACATCAACCCCATAACTTTTGATTGAACTACCATATATCTTTTAGAAATACATCCAATCTTAATTTTATAATGTGAAGAGTTTGAGAAGCCATCGAGTCTTTTGGTAAATTATTCCAATGATTCATTATCCTTCCTGATAAAACCTTTAGTTTCTATTTGATTTTTTTCAAGCTTCAACTTCCAGCTAAAGGACTTAGAATATATTTCTGTCTGATAGATTAAAGAGCCTCTTCTACCAAATGTCTTCTCTCCATGTAAGCACTTCATCTATGTATGAAATACCCTTCTTGAGCAAAGCAACTTCAGTCCCTTAATTTAAAACTTTCCTTAAGGTCCACTCCATATATGATGTCTAAACATCAGCCAAGTGATTACTTATTTGTTGTAGGTTTTGGCAGAGCACCCATAAGAAGTATGTAGGCACTTATGATTGTGAGAAAGTTAAGGGTAGCTGGAAATAGTCTGTTTCTCACACAAAAAGAGCAATGGAACAAAATAACATTGTGTTACTAAAACATTTTGTCAACAAGACATGAAAAAATTCAATGTCCTCATTTTGTTGTAACCTCAACAGAGCACCCATTTTTAATCATTTTAAAGTGAGGTGTACTGGATTCCCTCCACGCTACAGGAGGAAGAACCACCCTCTCTGTAGAAGTGGAGAAACAGGGCAGGTAGTACAAAAGATGGAGTCCCTAATTCAGTGGGAGCAGAGCTAGAAAAAGAGACAGATGTGTCCTGCATGTCTACATTGGCCATGGACGCTTTTCCGGAAAAAGGGTTTTTCCGGAAAAGCAACCTGCCAATGTAGACGCTCTTTTTCCGGAAATACTTATAACGGAAAACTGTTCCGTTTTAAGCATTTCCAGAAAATCATGCCAGTGTAGACGTAGCCTCCGAGTTTTAAAATTCATCTAATTTTTTTTGAATTGTGTATACATATCAAAAAAACTAGACAGGCATATTTGGGGGTTCCAAAGTGGATGGAGCTAGGTTATTCTCAGTGCTGGCTTTTAAGGCCCGGCTTGAAAAAGCCCTGGCTGGGATGATTTAGTTTGAGTTGGACCTGCTTCAAGCAGGGAGCTGGATTAGATGACCTTTTGAGGTCTCTTCCAACTCTAATCTTCTAAAATTCTACAGTTCTCTGCTCTTACATGGGTGAGTAATGAGAACAAAGGCAAAAAGCTATATTTAACAAGTTGCATTGTTTTTGTAGATATATCAGTATCTAAAAAAAACCTCCAAAGGTGCCAATCCTGCAATAAATCTGCATGTGTGGACCTCTGCAATCTCTCTGAACTCCAAAAGGCTGCCCACTTCCACCATGCTCCTCAAAAAGAAAAAAAACATGATTTACACTGAAGTAATACATAAGACTGGTGATCACAACATGACATAACCAGAATGTGCTTAATACAAGCAATGAGTCCAAAACTAATCCCAACATTTCAATTAAAATTTAATTCAAGATCATGATCTAATCCTCCAATCAGTTTGTGCTGTCTGGTTTTATAGACTTTATAGAGAGACAAGTTGGGAGAGATACTGGCTTTGATTGGCTCAAGACATTGCCATAGGGCCCAGTCTCATCCAGAATAGCACTTTATGCCACTATACAGAGCAGTTGAACATAACAGCGGTATGTTCATTGCAGATTTTACTGCCTTCATTCCTGGGCTGCAGGGATTCATTTAGAGTCAGGTGCTGTGTTTTAGTGCCTCGGTAAATAGCAATGACTTTCAGGCACCTCCCATTGCCCAAACCTCTCCCACAAGAGTCAGCAACCAAGGCAGAGCCAGTGTACGTGCTATGGATTTAGTAAATCCCGATGTTCTGCATGTATCCCACACTCCAGTTCTGTCCTACCCCAGCGACGAGAAAAGCAAGGTTGATTCCCCAGCCCCACCAACATCAGTTCTGGGCCCCAAGGCAGAATGGTCTATGGGCCTCCATTGACAGACAAGTCATCCTCATGGATCACCTAACAATTGGGTGGTGCCCAGTGAACAGCAAGCACTTCCAGGACTTCCACAGCAGTCCCACCCCATAGGGCTTCCAGGTGTCGAATTATGCAGACCTGAAGACCTTACCCCAAACCCTGCCTTGCCCTGTCCCTGGGGCTACTCTCCCTGCCCTCCGACATCTGTTCTCTCCACTCTCACTCACTTTCACCAGGTTGGGACAGAGGATGGAGGTTTGCGTGCTGGGGCTAGGGATCGGGGTGCAGGGAGGAGTCAGGGATAGCCATCTGACGTCAGATGGCTCCTGAAAATGGCTGGCACGCCCTTTGGCCAGGCCTGCTGAGAGAAGGACAGAGGGTGCAGTTGCCCCAGGACCAAGCAGTTTTTTAAAGGCCTGGAGCTCCCAGACACCACTACGGCTCCAGCATGAGCGGATGCAGTTGGAGCCCCAAGTCTTCTAAATCGCCACTGGAGCACCACCCTCTGGGCAGCTCTCAGGGTTGCCCTGAGTGGCACAGGCCAGCGCCTTTCACCCAAAGCCCCACCCCTTCCAGGAGCACTGATTTCCACTCCCCCACCACCTAGGTGTTCATCAAATCTGTTAGTGCCCCTGCCTCTGGCAGTAGCTCCAGGGTGGAGGGGCCACTGCCTGCAGTCACCACTCTCCTAATTCCCAGCCCATGGGAGCTGCGGAGTCATCACTTGGGCAGCCCCTGGTGACACACATGGGCAGGAAGCCTGTCTTAGCCCTGCTGCGCTGCTGGCGGTAGGTGGGGACCCCGGGGCTCCATTTATTTCTCCCAGGCCTGCGCAGCCCAGGCATTGTGCACAGAATCACAGGTTCCAGGGACCATCAGCCTCCTCCTGCCCCGGGTCCTGCTGGCAGGAGGAAGCCACCGGCTGAGTCACGTCTCAGGGCAGGGACAGGCCAGAGACACCTGGTGGGAGCTGGGGATTCAGTTTGCGGGGCCTGGTCTCTCGGGCCCTGACTGCCGCCCTGTGCCCACCCGCGCACGGGCACCCTCCCCCCGGCAGGCGCCGCCGCCCCGCAGCGCAGGAACAGGTGGCGCCGCCGCACCCGGCGGGCAGCGCTTCCAGCACCGCGTGGGATGCGGCCGCAGGCGCAGCGCGGTATCTGCAGGGGACGCTGGTGCCGCTCTGGGTCCCGGCTCCTCCCCCGCGAGACCGGGCCCCAGGGTGGAAATCCCGGGCCCCGCCGCTTCCCCGCCCGGCGCTGGGTCCGCGAGCCGCGCCAGGAGCCCGCCCCGCCCGCAGCCGGGCCCGCGGCAGAGGCGCCAGGCAGGGAATGGGGGGGGGGCGGTACCGGTGCGGGGTCCTGCTGCTGCTGCTGCTGCTGCTGCTCTTGCCGGCGTCGCTGTGGCGGCGGCAGCGGGGCTGAGAGGGGCGGTGGCTTCGGGCGGGTGTTAGCGCCGCGGCGCCCCGGGATCCCTCCTCCCGGAAAGGCGGGGAGCCCGCCAGGGGCGTTGTAATCGCCCAGCCTCCCTCCGGCTAGTCAGACCTGCTGCTTGTGGGCAGGCAAGTGCCTAGGCCTGGCTATTTAACAAATATCCGGTATTTTCTAAATAAGATGTAATGTAGATTGGGAGGTAATGTCACGCGTGTCCGGTATTTTTGCTGAAACCATCTGGCAACCCTATAAGCACCACTTTGCACCCCAATGCAGACAAAGGCAGCGGTATTTTTTAAACTCTTAGCTGGGGTAAATATTGCTGAGCCCTGGCATCTCTAGCTTGACAGCTCATTGCTCTGGCACCTCTAGGCGTGCTGCAACCCTTACCTAGGTAAAAACATTGCTTGAGCACATAGCACCTCCTTCGTAATACATTAAGCGCTGGGCATAACTAGCCCTAGTTAATTGTCATTGTGGAGTGGTAACAATGAAAACATATTGGGGGATCAGGGTAGCATAATCATAACAAAACAAAACTGTCAGCAGTGCCAAAGCACTGTCTATACTCAGCTAAATCACAAATTTGAATAGTAGAAATACAGTATCAGTGGGTTGTTGTTTTATTTTTAATTTATTTAAGTGGAAGCCAGACAGAGTTATGGAGAAAAATATCACATTGAAATTTGTATAAATAACAGGAATATCTTTGCTAAACTGAATTCTAATGATACAGGTACATAGAAATCAGGGTGCAATTTAAGATTTTGGTTGGGGGGCGGGATCACCTAGGCATGAGGTGATGGGCAGGAGGAGAGAGGGAAAGTACTGGGAGGGACTAAGGACAGAGGCTTCAGCAGTGTCACTGAGCATGTGCCATACAAGCCAAGCACCAAATTGGGAGAGGGGAACCGACCCCATCTGCCCTCCCCTTCACCACATGCATCATCTCTTCGCAGGGACTACCAAGGTGCTGGAAAACTCTACTTTTTTTAGCAGACAGCTTAGCAGTTAGCTGACAGGAGTACTGTATCTAATTCCTATATTAAAGAAAGAAAATTAAATCAATATTAGACCCACTCAGCTCTAACACTGGCATCTTCTGACGTCTTGTGGCAAGGCACTTAAGGGACATTGGTTAGCCTTAACATTTTAATGTGTATTCTTACTTTGTTACTAACTCTGTGGAGAGTGAGAGACCTTGTCAAGACTGCTGGGCTCTTATCTCAGCTCTGGAAGGGGAGTGGGGTCTAGTGGGTTACAGTAAGGGGGTAGATACATTTAATTCCTATATAAGAACATCCAAATGACCATACTGGGTCAGACCAAAGGTCCTTCTAGCCCAGTGTCCTGTCTGCCAACAGTGGCCAATGCCAGGTGCTTCAGAAGGAATAAACAGCAGAGGCAATCATCATGAACCATGCCCTATTACACAGTCCCAGCTTCTGGCATACAGAAGCTAGAGACACCATCTCTGCCCATTCTGGCTAGTAGCCATTGATGGACCTATCCTCCTTGAGCTTATTTTGTTCTTACTGGAACCCTGTTACAGTTTGGGCTTTTCCAATATCTCCAGGCAAAGAATTCCACAAGTTGATTGTGAAAAAATAAATTATTTTGTTTGTTTTAAATCTGCTGCCTATAAATGTAATTGGGTCAGCATCTTGTGTTATGTTAGTGATGGAATAAATAACATTTCCTTATTCTATTTTTCCATACCGTTCCTGATTTTTCAGATCTCTAATGTGGTGGTTTCCCACTGCTGGGCCACGGGCCACTGTCAGGCCGTGAACTGCTGGCTGCTGGGCAGTAGCATGCTGCCAGGCCACAACCCCATGGCTTGATGATTGGCCCGGTGGGGTTCCCTGTAAGTTGTGTGGCAGCATGGCCACACAACTGCTAATTGAGCCCTGCCCACAGAGAGCTTCCTGGCTGGGCAGAGCAAAAATTTCTCCACCTGCCCACTCCCTTTTAGAGCTGTACAGCAGCACTCACTTTCCTCCTGGAAAGTGAGTGGTGCAGTGGGCTGCTGCCCTGGTGTACTGTAGCTGGAGCCGGAGCTGGTTGGGCAGCCTCACTGTGGCCACTATGCTGCCTGGCGGGTGGGGCTGAGTAGAGGGGGGCTGCTCCGGTGCCTGGGGTCAGGACTGCGTGGAGGGCAGCTCCTCCAGCATCCAGAGCCAGTGCCAGGGGGAGAGCAGCTGTGGCTAGAGGAGAAGCGCCTGGGCGCCCCCAAGTCAGTCTCCCGCTGCGCTTTTCATGCGAGAAGAGAGACCGGGGAACCAGCCGCCCCACGAGCCCACTCTCTTTCCGCCCACACTGGCGCTGACAGCAGCTTCTCCTCTCTCCCTGCTTGGCAGGAGCATCCCCCCCAGGCCTCCAGCTGCTCCCAGCCAGTATGTTCACACAGTGACCTGGTGTTGCTCAGCTATGCTGAGCCCTCTGGGCTGGCTTGGTGACCTGCTGGCAGGGCGGTTGGGACTGAGCAGGGGTCGCCCCTACCCAGGTGGCTGCGGGGGTGAGGACAAGGTGGGAGAAGCCCTCCGAGTCAGAGTCAGCACCCCACTACTTTCAGTTCAGCCTCTCCATGGCTTAGTTTGTAGAACACTCTTTAACCAAAAGTATTAGCAACTAGTTTAAAATGTGTGTGTGCAGCAGTTTTTCAAATTCTTGTTAACCATCATGTCCTCCCTCCTTTGATTTGCCTGATATACTATGGGCTAGAACCATGTTATTTAGCAGCTAGACCAATAGTTCCCAAACTTTTCAGCATCACGCCCCCCTTTCTGATTTTTGAAAAACCCTCACGCTCCCAGCCCCAAAAAAACTTGAGCAAAAAAAGATGGAACTGAGCAGGGCAGCAAAACTTGATGGGGAGGGGGACTGGGTCACCTTGCGCCCTCCCTGGAATTTCTTCACCCTCCCCCCCCAGTTTGGGAACCCATGAGCTAAACTAACTAGGGAGATTTTTAACAGTGATGGAAGTAAAATACTTTGGGAAGTGATGTCTTATGTATGATTTTTAACAGTAGTGGAAATAAAATACTTGGGGTAGCAAGCTGGCAATGTGTTATGTATGATTTTTTAAGGTGGAAAGCCAATATTTTGGAGAGATAATTAAAAAACATTACAATGACATGTATTGTGTGCATACAGATGCAATGTAAAATAATATGTGGCCACTTAAAATGAATGAACATAACGAATATGCAAATATGTGAATAAATTAATTGCCATAATGAATATGCTAATGTTTCTATACTGATCCACCAAATGTTTTTGAATGAGTTTGCCAATCAGTAGTATAAAAACGATTGGGAACCACTCCTCTAAAATATCCCCCTACCCTTTAGTCCTTTCCAAGCTGAAAAGTTTCAGTATTGTTAATCTCTCCTCATATGGAAGCTGTTCCTTCTCCGCTAATCATTTCTGTTGCCCTTTCTGCACCTTTTCGAAATACAATATATCTTCTTTTTAGATGGGCTGACCAGATCTGCATAGTGTTCAAGATGTGGGCATACAATGACTTTATGTGGAGGCAATATGGTATTTTGTTTTATTATCTATTCCTTTCCTAATGATTCCCAATATTCTGTTAGCTTTTTAATTTATAGACTGCCACTGCACATTGTACAGATGTTTTCAGGGAACTATCCACAAGGATTCCAAGATCTCTTTCTTGAGTGACAACAGCTATTTTGTATCCTATAGTTAGGATTATATTTTTCCATGTACATTACTTTGCACTTATCAACACTGAATTCCATTTTCCCTTGTATTGCTCAATCACCCAGTTTTGTAAGATCCCTTTGTAGCTCTTGGCATTCAGGTTTGGATTACTCTCTGTTCACCCCTTTTTCAAGACATTTGTAAGTTTAACACAGTAATCCAAATGAAGATCCCTGCAGCACAACATTCATTCCTACTCTTCCCCCCTTTTTAAGTGGAGTACTCGACAATGTTTTCATGATGATCTAACGATCCTTCAATTACTGGAATGCCCAGCCTTTTGTTATTCTTAATCACCCTGCTTCCCTCTTTTTATAACAAACTCCCTGCCCCAATGGCAAAGCTGCAAGGAGCTCAAACTCTGTTGCATTTAAGAACTGCCTCTAGAGCCAGGGAATGAAGCTCTAAGCAGACCTCAAGTATGAAATCCAGGGGTTTCAAACTTGGGAGTGGGGCTACTGTCTCCCAACCTCCCATAAATGGTGCCCTTGCTAGGAATATTCTCAAATTACAACCAATAATTACATTGATGTCACGTTACTAGTGTTTGAATGCTGCAGGTGTTAGATCCATTGTCTATAAGCATAATAATCAGGTAGGACAACGGTTTTCAGATTTTTTTTCTTATGACTCAGTTGAAGAAAAAATTGTTGATGCCCATGACCAGGAGCAGCCCGTGAGCCTAGGCAAACTAGGCAGTTGCCCAGGGCGCTGCTAGCCCGGGCACCCGATGATGACATCACGGGGTGCCCCATGATTACATCACAGCCATTGACGGCTGTGCAGGCGGGGGCGCCGATCGCGCCTTCCACCTGGGGTGCCACCTTCAGCAGCCAGCCTCAGGCCGCTCCTGACCATGACCCAACATAATTATATCTTTTGACTAGAGTGCAGGGTCCAGGGTGGGGTTGCGGAGATTGGAATAGGGAGAATGTGTGAGGGGGTGAATCCTTTGCCTAGAGTTCTGGGGTGGCACCAGAGATGAGGGGTTTGGGATGCAGGCTAGGCAGAGGGGTTCAGTATGTGGATAGGGACTCTGGGCTGGGACATAGAAATGGGGTACCAGGGGTGCAGAGTCTGCCTGGGGGTGTGGGCTATGGGATGGGACCAAAGATGAGATGTTTAGGATACAGGAGGGGTTTCTAGGTTTGAGGGGGCTCAGGGCTGCCACAGCGGATTGTTGCATATCTCCGCAAACAAGGGGTGCACGTGTTTCCGTACCTCGACGATTGGCTGATCTGAGGTCGCTCGTACGGGCAGGTAGAAGCTCACATGGCACTCACAAGAGCCCTTTTCCTAAGGTTAGGACTCCTGATAAATATCAAGAAGTCATCCCTGACTCCCTCGCAACAGATAGAATTTGTGGGGGCCCTCCTCGATTCGAGGGTGGCAAGGGCGTTCCTGCCCAACAGCAGGTTCCTCTCCATAGTGGAGCTGATCTCGGGGCTAACTCGGTCCCCTATAACGACCCCTCGGGTCTGCTCCAGGTTCCTAGGCCATAGGGCGGCGTGTACGTACACGGTCCGCCATGCCAGGTTGCGGATGAGACCCATGCAGGCGTGGTTGGCGAAGGCCTTCAGCCAGTCCAGGGGTCTTTGGGACTTGATAATTACGGTGCCCAAAGTAATTCTGGACTCCCTCCTATGGTGGACCCAGGAACCTGTGGTATGCAGTGGGGTCCCGTTCAATACCCCTCTCCTCTTCCTGACGCTGGTCACCAATGCGTCCGACCTGGGCTGGGGAGCGCACCTGGGGCGACATAGAACTCAGGGCCTTTGGTCCCCCTCCGAGTGAGCCCTACACATAATCGTCCGGGAATTGCGGGCAGTGAGGCGAGCCTGTGAGGCCTTCCTGCCAAGGCTCGCCCACCACTTGATCCTGGTTTGTATGGACAACACAGCGGCGGTTTTTTATCTCAACAAGCAAGGTGGGGCGCGTTCACTTCCCCTCTACAAAGAGGCCCTGCCACTTTCGCATTTGTGCGTCACGCACGGCATCACACCTCAAGCGGAATACCTCCCGGGGTGCAAAAACCTGCTAGCGGACACGCTGAGCAGATCCTTTGGAGCCCACGAGTGAACCCTCAAGGACACTGCTCTCCGCCAGGTTTTCCGCAGGTGGGGTTATCCCTGCCTACACCTGTTCGCCTTGGCAAGCAATGCCAAGTGCAGGAACTACTGTTCCCTGCTGGGACTGGAGAAATATTCTCTGGGGGATGCCCTTATGACCGTGTGGCCAGAGGGCATCCTCTATGCTTTTCCTCCATTTCCCCTAATCTCCAGGGTATTGACCAGGGGGAGGACGTTTCGGTCCTCGATCATTCTCATAGCCCCCAGGTGGCCCAGACTGTTCTGGTTCCCCATCCTGATGAACATGCTTGTCCAGGACCCAATAGCACTCCCTCCAGTCCGGGATCTGCTAACTCAACCCTGGGGCGAGGGGATCATGGTTCACCCGGATCTCTGGTCTCTCCATCTAACGGCATGGTTTATCCGTGGTTGAACCAACCTGAAAGGGAATGTTCCCAAGAGGTTCAGATGGTTCTCCTCAGTAGCAGGAAACCCTCTACTAGACGGTCGTATGCTGCCAAGTGGCGGCGCATCTCGTCTTGGGCGTCCCGGAGAGGAGTACACCCGTCCTCGGCTCCTATTCCAACTATTCTTGACTACCTTTTCCAGCTTCGGTCTAGTGGCCTATCTTTCTCTTCTATCAAAGTCCATGTGGCATCTTTCTCCGACTTCCATGTTGGTATGGCAGGAGTCTCCCCTTTTTCTAACCCGGTGGTTAAACAGTTTCTTACTGGCCTGGAAAAGCTGTACCCCTCGGTGAGGGCCCCGCTTCCCGCCTGGGACCTTAACGTGGTCCTCCACAGGCTTATGCTACCTCCCTTTGAACCGCTGGCCACATGTTCCCTGCTGCACCTTTCATTGAAGGTTGCCTTTATCGTGGCCATTACATCGGCTCGAAGGGTGTTGGAACTAAGGGTGTTAACTATAGACCCGCCCTACCTTGTCTTTTCCAGTAACAATGTAAGGCTACGGCCTCATCCAGCCTTCCTTCCGAAGGTGGTATCACCTTTCCACCTGTCCCAGGAGATTTATCTCCCGGTGTTTTTCCCAAAGCCCCACGCCTCCTCTAAGGAGCAGGCTCTGCACTCCTTGGACGCCAAGCGGGTCTGGCGTACTACATTGATAGGACCAGGCCATTCCGTAAATCACAACAGTTGTTTATTGCATTCGGGGACAGGGTCAAAGGGTCGCCTATTTCCACGCAAAGGCTATCAAGATGGGTGGTGCAATGCATCACAGAATGCTATCACCTGGCTGGTAAAACCCCACCCAGTGTGAAGGCACACTCCACCAGGGTGCAGGCGTCCTCGGTGGCCTTTGGTGCCCAGGTACCAATCACAGAAATTTGCAGGGCAGCCACCTGGTCTTTCCTCCACATGTTTGCAACACATTATGCACTACCTCAACAGGCCAGGGAGGATGCAAGGGTGGGCTCTGCAGTCCTTGAATCTGTGATGTAAATATGTAAATATATAGATCTGGTTGTCTTGTTCTGGGTTGGTGACTTGTCACTGTTTATTTGTTGAAATAAATCTGTTTATTGTTCACCTTCCTTTATGACTCTGGTGCTATGACTGTTCCGACCCCTCCTCCTTGGGGTTAGCTTGGTAGTCACCTACTTCGAATGGACATGAGCAACCACTCGAAGAAGAAAAGAATGGTTACTTACCTGTAACTGTTGTTCTTCGAGATGTGTTACTCATGTCCATTCCACTCCCACCCTACCTCCCCTTCGTCGGAATATCCGGCAAGAAGGAACTGAGGTGGGGCAGCGCCGGCAGGGGTACTTATGCCCGCCATGGCGGCACCACTCCAGAGGGCGCCCTGCCGGCGCTACGGGTACCGCTAGGGAAAACGCTCCGGAAGACGTGGTGCACGCGGTACACACACCTACTTCGAATGGACATGAGCAACACATCTCGAAGAACAACAGTTACAGGTAAGTAACCGTTCTTTTCCCCACCCCAAACTGATTCCTGACTGAGCGGTAGCTGTCTGGCATGACAAACTTCCATAGGGAAATTGCCACACGCTTCTGCACAGTCTGAGCAGGTCTCATGGGAGTGTCCTATCACCTCAGGTCAGGGACAAGACATGCACAGAACATGGCCTTGTACTTTCAGAAGTTTTGCAGCCACTGCTGATTGTCCCATCTCTGCATGACAGTGCGATCCCCCCAGTCTGAGCTCATCTCCCGACACCAGAACCGGTGTTGCACTGTGTCCAGGAGACTGACTGGCAGCTGCATTAGCATGAGTGCATGGGTACTTGGATCGATGGAGTTACGTAATACAGGTTAACAGACACTGTCTGGGCACTCTACCCCTATAGACAGATTGAATTCAATTTTCAGCAACATTGTATCCAGTCCCAGAGCTAAAGCAACATTTCATTGATGGCCTTGTCTTTACAATGGTCCAACCCTAACCGAATCAAACTCCACGTTTTAGGGTATTTGGAGGGAGGTCTAGTAGAGCTTGCGTTCAATAAAGGATGATAAGACGGGCTAGAGAACATGGATTTGTAGAAGAATAGTTTTGGTTGATTTTTAATACCTGTTCAGAGACTGACCTCTAGTGACCAACTTGATTTATAACAGATCTGTCTTTTTCAGGTATTTGTGACTGAGGCTGTCTACACAGCAGCGTTATTTTGAACTCATTGACATTATTCCAAAATATGAAAGAGCCTATCCACACAGAAAGTCTCACGTAGACCGCGCCAAAAGCTGAAGTAAGCTATTTCGACTTCAGCTACACCATTGACTTAACTGAAGTTGCGTAGCTTAATTCAACTGTAGCCCTGTTGTGTAGATGTGCTCTGAGTGTCACTGGGACAGTGATACTTTCCCAACCTACAGGAGCCTGCAGGCAGGAGAGGGAAGACAGGGCGGAACGAATTCCCACCGTGTCCAGCACGCATGGCTGGCCAGTGGACACTGCTATTTTCCCAGCCTAAGGGGAGAGCAGAGGATCTGTGTGTGGCTTACTGGTTGAGAGTGCTAATAGCTTCCCCTCCTACTTCCCTCCTTCTTGCCATGCAAAATATCAGTGTTTTCCAGATCACAGTGAGTGATCGGTAGGATATATAAGAAATGCAATATTATTTAAACTTTGTGATTAATTGCATCATTTTTCCTCTATGCACTAATAAGTTTGATCCTTTGAGCCCCATTATCTGTTGAAAATAGAGCTCAATTGTTCACACGGCAGTGCAGAATTAATAAAATGGCATATATATATATATATATATATATATATATATATATATATATATATATATATATATATATATATATATATATATTGGTGCGAGTGCTGGGCATGTCCCTGTGTGACAGAATATATCCCTATGTTTCCACCCTGGCCATTATTGTAATAATCTTTTCACAAGGCATGTCTTGTAAGGTATCATTTAAAAACTCAAACTTGCCGATCAATGTTATGGCAAAAGTCCCACAGGACTATTATGTGTCAAGTTATGAACACAGGCTGAGATCATAACTGAAAGTCGGTTTTTCGGATACATCTGAGTAGTGGTCAAACCAGTTCCTCAAAAACAACAGGCAAGCTGACACCTCAGCTAAAGTAAGCAAAGCTGAGGGACAATTACCTGCTAAATGACCATTCTTTCGAGGGAGAGGCAAAAACAACAACAAAAATCCACATCTTAGCAAAGAAAAAGCATGGAGTTTCCTTCCATACATACTGCCTGCTGTCCTTCTCCCAGCTGGATGATTTTTATAAAGGGAGGATTCCCAGAGTAGAAGAGGACTGCAGGGAGAGAGATTGCATGTTTCTTCCCCTTTCTCTGGGACGGGAGGTAGAGCACAGAGGACGATTGGGAGGAAATTTACACCTGAGCCCTGATGAAAGAGGGAGCAGTGCTGAAGGGGAATCTTTAAGTGGGCCTCAGGGAAGGACATCCCCTATGTAAGGGCACTGTTAGCCCCTTACTAAAACTCTGTGGGAGTTTTTGGTTTGTCAGCTCCCAGTATCAAAAGGGGAAGGGTCCATGAGACTGACAGTTCCCTGAGACAATGGAAAGCAGCCAACACTCCAGCTCAGCCTGATTGACAGGTTGGACAGGCCAGTGAGGAAAGCAAGAGGCCAGGCCCAGTCCTCCCTGTGAGCTGGGATTGTTCTGGGTCTCTCTGAGCAAGGAGAGAGCTAAGACACAGCTAAGAGCAGTGCAAGCTGTGTGCAGAAGAAGTCCTGCAGCAACAGAGCCAGGCACACACAGCCCAAGGAGCGCAGACCCTGTGTTGAGCAGCAGACTGGCAGTGCTCAGAGAAGCCAAAAGGGACAGAGAAGCAACGCAAGGAGCTGAGACTGGCAAAGCAGCACAGCCTACAGCTGGGTGTGGTGAGCAGCTGGGACCAGCAAAGTGTGGAGAGAGGCTCTGGGCAGGGAGATACCACCAGCCAAGAGGCCCAGCAGGCCAGACTGGGAGAGGGGTCTGGCCACTTAGAGATTGAGGCTGTATGGTCGCTGCCAGAGGAAGCGTGTCCAGCCTGCAGCCCCTCTGCAGCACATCCAGGGCCTCTAGGGACCTATAAGGAAGAGACTGTGAACTGTCCTTACACTCTGCAGGCTGCTGTTTTGATGTCCCTGTGCTACAGAGCAGGGCTGTGTGTTCTCATTTAACCATTCTCATTTTTTTCTTATTCTTTTCTCTTTAATCAGTTGATGTTTAATAAATTGTATTTGCTTAGAACCTTATGAAGTGGTCACTGGGCCAAGAAGGCCTGCAGTGTGAAGAGAGCACCTCGGAGTGGGGACACCCTAACTCCTGCCCCTAGTGACTACAAGGTCGGGGATTAAGCCCCAGGAAACCTGGGCTCAGCCTTGTTGGGGTTTCGAGGGCTCTGCTACTCAGGAGAGTGGAGGGGGAGCCCTCAGGATCAGGGAGCTGTGGGGTAAAGGAAGTGGGAGCGGGGACTCAGATCCTTTCGCTGGCCCATTTCACCGGGGTGTATAGAAGCCAGGAAAGTTCCCCACAATAGTGGGACCATTCCCCCACTTACACATAGGCAGAAAGCCATAGCAGGAGCATCTCAACAGGGCAAGACTTAAGGAGGTGGTAGTCCTGAAAGTCAGCTCTCTGCAGAAGAATGGAGAGCTGCAGTGGTGGGCTGGACACAGGATGGGTTAAAAGTTGAAGCTGGGAAAATGGGGCCTGAATTTGCTTTCCCTGAAATGTGTTTTGCTTTTGTATTGGGTTAACAGACTCCATGGAGAAGCCTCATAGAAGAAGAGTGTGAAAAGGAGTTTAGGAGGGGTGGTAGTTGGCAGATGGATGACCAGCACTGTCCATGGCACTGTCCAGGTGGCACACTGAAACCCTGGGAGGAGAGATTCTCCATCTAAAGTGCCCTGTCAGGAAGGAGAAGTCACGAGAAAAGAAGCCACCTCAGTGCCAGAGCAGCTGCTGACAAAGGATGATGAGCTAGTACCCCACACCCAGCCACCAGAGGTTCACCTGTGGTGAGGACAACTTTTATTCAGTGCCCCAACTGCAGTGACATTTCCAGGCATGTGCACACAGACTGGCCTCCTGGTGCCGGCTCCAAACTCTTCTCCACAGTCCATGCAGATCGCTATAAGTTCTACTTGAGCCTCACCTTTGTATATCAGAAACACTCAATAGGCTGTAGATTGTCATTTCTCAGGGGACATCAATTATGCTAAACACTCATCTGGGTAGATTATGTTTATTAGAGAAACAATATTTTAAAACTCCTCGAGGGCTGCGTCTACACTGGCAGCTTCTTGCTCCAGAACTCTTTTGCGGAAGAGTTCTTGTGCAAAAACTCTTCCAGAAGAGAGCGTCTACACTGGCATGTGCTTTTGAGCAAGAGATGTGCTTTTGTGCAAGAGCATCCATGCCAGTGTAGACATTCTCTTGAGCAAGAAAGCTCTGATGGCCATTTTAACCATAGGGCTTTCTTGCGCAAGAAATTCATGTTGCCTGTCTACACTGGCCTCTTGTGCAAGAACAGTTGCGCAGGAGGGCTTATTCCTGAGCGAGAGCATCATAGTTCTTGTGCAAGAAGCCCTGATTTTATACAGTAGAATATCAGTTTACTTGCGCAAGAACACACGGCCAGTGTAGACAGGCAGCAAGTTTTTGCACAAGAGCGGCCGCTTTGGCGCAAGATCGCGCCAGTGTAGACACAGCCCTCATCTATGATTAGGAACCAGGGAAATATAAAACTGGAAAATCAGAGTCCCATTGCTAAAATACCAATGTTTATTATTAGAATTAACTTGTCCACTTAAGAATAATTAGAAGAAAATGTATGATGTGGCCCCAAGGGCTATGTCTACACTCGTGGCTTCTTGCGCAAGAAATAGGAAAATGAGGCTAAGCGTGGAA
The DNA here is from genome assembly GCF_052426305.1 of Pelodiscus sinensis. Taxonomy (NCBI): domain Eukaryota; kingdom Metazoa; phylum Chordata; order Testudines; family Trionychidae; genus Pelodiscus; species Pelodiscus sinensis. The sequence continues at coordinate 120,121,424 of NC_143053.1, forward strand.
TATCACTGAGCCTCATTTGCATACCTTATTTAGCCGCCATTTTTGCAGAAGAGGCTCTTGCACCAGTAGGAGCTGTCTACACTGCCCCTTCTTGCACAAGAAAACCCCTCTTGCACAATGCTGTTATTCCTGAAAATAATCAGCATAGCAGCATTGCGCAAGAGGGTTTTTCTTGCGCAAGAAGGGGCAGTGTAGACAGCTCCTGGCACAAGAGCCTCTTCTGCAAAAATGGCGGCTCATTAGGTATGCAAATGAGGCTCAGCAATATTCCACACTTAGCCTCATTTGCATATTTCTCACGCAAAAATGCCGCGAGTGTAGACATAGCTAAGGAATGCATCAATATTCTGCATAGCATTTAAACAAATGCTAAGCACCTGAATAACTCCTATTACAACCAGAGAGACACCAGTGCATGGCCAAGTGTTGACTAGATCAAGGGATAAATATACGATCTATCACCATGTGGCCACTTGTACTATGTTATATTCCTGCTGCTTCTATCTTATGTGAATGCACACAGCTTTGTCTTCAACTTCAGTTGGGTTTATTTCTCTGCCACTACTGAAAATAACAAAATATGTATACATCTCTCCACCACCTGCCCCCCACATAAATCAGTCATTTCCAGGCTTGTTGGCAACAGCTCCCTGAAACCACCAGCCTCTGGCAACACAAGCACCATCCTCCAGGTCCTCTCAGGCATTGTCCTTTCTGCGCAAATACTATGTGTAGACTGCCCCCTCTTGCTGCTTTTTTTCAGGAAGAACGGCTCTTGCGCAAGAAGGGGTTTTTGCACAAAAAGGAGCAGTGTAGATGGCTCCTTTTTGTTCAAAAGCCCTTTACGCAAAAACGGTGGCTCATTAAGTATGCAAATGAGGCACAGCGATATTCACTGCTTTGCCTGATTTGCATTTTTTTTGCACAAGAGGGGGCAGTCTAGACATAGCCAAGTGTTAGACCCACATTAACTCTCAAGAGCTCAGAACACTCCATGCTGTGTCTGGCCCTGATCCACTCAGCTTGCTGTTGCCAAACAAAAAGCACACACCATCTCATGAGCATCCCTTTATTTCACAGCACAGCACTTAGAAGTGTTGATAATGAAAACAAGAACACATTTATTATCAAGGACAAGAGTGTCCAGTAACAGCAAGCAAGACTATTGAAATCAAATGGTTACATATGAAGCATTTCTATAGACTAGCTAAACTTAACTAACAGTTGACCTCCTGGCAAAGAAGCTTATCTCATGCCACGCAAGCCTGCCTGGAATCCCAGTTTCATGAAGCAACCCTGCTATCCATTTGCTTCCTAAGTGAGGGATGTGTGGGTGCCTTCTTTTCCCCTCAAACATAGTAGAACAAACCTTTTAAGAGCACCACAGGATAAGGTTCTCCTTCCTTGCTGTTTTCTTCCTATTAATTACTTTCTGAATTAACAATCCTTCATTTGCATTAAGTTCAGACTGGTGATAGGAGACTGAATGTGAATGGCAGTTTGTACAAAATAGATGTCTTAGCATCTCTTGTCTGACCAAAAATTTCTTTTCCCATTTCTTTACTTTGTTGGTGACCACCTGCCAGAAACAGACTTTGAAAGCATATATTCAGTAAACATACACTACACTTTTTGCACAGTATCCTGACATATATTTCACAATATTGATGACCAGTGCCACACTGACTCTTATTTCAGACTTGCCTAGAACTATGGAATCACTAGCATGAGACAGTAGAAGGAAAAGAGAAAAATAAAGAAAATAAACATTTCCATTGCATTTTCCATATCATGGTTCCGGGGTCCAGAATGTCATGTTAATTAGATGGATTCAGGGGAAGAGACTCTACCATAGAAGAGAATGCATTGGGTGTTGTGGTGTCTGATAAAGAAGAGGAAAGGGTGATCAGCCAAAAACATTACAGGTGTTTTGATTGAGGTTACACCTACGCTAATTCCAGTTGCAGCTGCTGCCACAGTGCCCTCTTCATTGACCTCTATAAAAGCCTTATGGACAGCTGCATTGAGAAACAGGTCACTAGCTTCTGATATTCCAGACAAATCTGATTCCGGGGAAAACATGTCGGTCATTCCTAAAGCTTCTAAATAGGCATTCAGAGAAATGTCTGTCTGGATTTTGAACTGAGGAAGAGACACTTTCACGTCATCTTTATTCATATAATTGGCACTGATCCAAGTTGTTAATTTCTCATTGGTAAGTTCCTTCTCCAGCTACAGACATAAAGATACAAGGGCATCAGAATCATGCAGTTATGTATGCATCAAAATCAACAAGACATTGAACTTTGTGAGCAGGTGGGAAAAGTGACTTTCATTTACATGGAAGCATGACTCTTAAATGCTATTGGGGTCAGTAGCATGTAGTTCTCTAAGACGATGTCTACGTGGAGGATCAGGGAATTGGTATACAGCCATTTCAGGTTTGTTAGCAAGAGTGCAAGAGTCAGGCTAAGTCTGTGGCCTGACAACACGAGTGCTGTAATAAGACGCTGCCTTCGCCTCTTGCCTCCATACGGAGATAAGGATAGAATGCTGACTCTGGCAGGGACCTTGAGATAAGGAGCATCAGGGTGGAACTAAAATAACTGTCAGCCATTGATGTTTGTAATGGGAAGGAGACTAATTGTTTAATGTTATTATATCTAATGGACAGTATATAAACTGCCTCATAATTGCTTGTATTCGAAGATCTGCCTTGGGGAGCGGGGGCTTCCCCCCATCCAAATCAGTTTTTCCCTTGCTGCAGCTTGTAATAAAACTGCCTCCGACTACTTGTGCTTGCAAACGTGGAGTGAGGACAATGTTTTCTTCCACATCTACAAATGGATACAAACCCCGCAGCTGGTCACATCAGCTGACTCAGGCTCATGGGACTCGGGCTCCAGTGCTGAAAAAATTGTTGAGTGGATATTCAGGGTCAGGCTGAAGCCCAAGCCCTGGGACGCTCCACACTCACTGGGTCCTAAAGCTCAGTCTCCAACTTAGCCTCAGTGTCTACACAGCAATTTTTTGCTCCTCAGTCCTTAGGGCTTTGATTTCCCTGTAGCTGCACCCTAAAGATTTCCAAATAAGAGTTTGTCCAGTGGAAGGTAGGAAGGAAGGAAAGAAAGAAAGGTAGGTTCTATTAATGTAAATATAATGACCACAAGGCTGGGTCACCAGTGAAAGTCAACTTTTAGCTTCAATGTTTAGACCTCTACCATTAAAGTAAAGGGAGTCAATGGAGTCAGTGGCTGTTTTGCAACTGAATTGTGTAGGCAAAGGGTCAGGGAGTTGGATCGGATGCTAAGCTTGGCAGCAATATGTAGCAGATACATTATTGGCTCTGTGGATCTGCCAATGTCCTACTTATATTGTATTTATTATTTATTCTTTTTAGACTTGTCTGTGTGAGTATAAACTGTTTCAAAATGGTGAAAATACAGAACATGTAGCTATTAGGTATTGATTACATTGTCACTGTGCCCTATTTTTAGCATAAAAAGGCTACCTGTTTGTTTTCTGAAAAATCAGAACAGAACAACACAAGCAGCCTGTCTTCAGATCTACTATTCAACACTGTATACACTGCATCAAGGAGGAAAGAGGTAATTTTTCTCTATTCTGTCTGCCCAGGTGCTCAGAGATACATAAGACATTTCCCCATTCATATTCTAGTTAAAGGTTATCCTGTCATCATAGGTAACTTTACCTTTGTTAAACCCGCGTGGTCTTTTGGCAGCAGTATATACATACTCAGCTCACAACCCTTGTATGGAAGTTCAAGCACCTGGCAATCATACTCCTTTATTGTAGCTATATTGTACTCGCCTCTGTGGTTCATCATCTGCACAGGCTTGCTTGTCGTCTGAAAGCAATGACAACAAGTAATGAATGAGACAAATACAACAAATCCTGTTGTATTTAAACATTTTTCCTGATGTAAGCAGGGTCTGAATGAATATTTCTATTACAGCTAGCTAGAATGGGAGAGAAACCCTGGGTGCATTTATGTAAATACAATTTGACCCTGCTTCACTTAGGTGTGTTACATATTCAGCTGATGGAATAGTGTTTTGCTCATTGTAATCAACCTGGATGCTGGAATCCCTTATGGCTGGACTGTGCTTTGGGCCAAGAGCTGAAATCACTGAGAGCAGAAATCACTAGGTTTGGCCCAGAGACAAATCCACCACAAGCCAGCAGGAGATGGAGGGGTGTATTGATCAGCCAGCAGGGTGGCAGTGGAGAGGTGTAATGAACGGCCAGCAGAGCGGTGACAGGTAAGACATAGCCCAATGAACATGAGGGTGGGACTGTTTCTCATGGTTTTGGTTTTGAACTCTGTGTGTGGTGTTTTCTCACATTAATACCACGTTTCTTCCCTCCCTTTTCATTAAAACTTTCTTTTTCTGCACTCGGACTTTTTGCTTGTAAGTGGTGCTCAGGTGTGTTGTGTGAATTTCCAAGTTCTGTGTTGGATAGATGGAGAGGAGCCCCTTAGATGTTGAACCATGTCCTGGCTGTTGCTGGTTCTACCTGGCAGAGAGGTTACACTTGTATTATGTCTTCACTTGAACCCAAATGTTGCAGTAGTTGTTCAGGGCCAGATAAACACCTTCCAAAGAAAACTATATACAGTCTCCAAACACTCCATAACAGGTTTTTTCTCCAGATCTGTGTCAAGGGAAATAGGCCAATGTGAAGTACGGGGGAAGAAGGCAAGTGGGAAATCCCCAAAAGCCCATCCCCAGGATGCAAGATTCCAGCATGCTGCTTCTCCTCTGACCCTTGAAAGCGGAGATATTACTGATTATCTCCTTGCACCTGCACTCAGGCAAATCCATTATAAGACACACAGACGATCCAGAAGAGTAAATGCTACTTCCTTGGACCAACAGTTTCAGAAATTGCCACTGGTACTGAGGGCCTCAGGGTTTGGCTGCCCAACTTGAGCACCATGCTAAGGGCATTAAAACTACAGCCTCTCTTTTACCTTTTCATTCAATTTACATGTCAGTCTAATAGCATCTTCTCAGGTCAAACTAACCCAGAGATTTACAAAACCTACAAACAATAGACACATACAAAACAATGCAATGGAATCAAGGTCCACTGGAAACAATATTCCTTTCCCTAAACAAATGTGTCCCTTGCAGCATTACCAACCTATTTTTGCTACATTGTGCTAAAATGTGACCTTCTCTTGGTGAAAGATGGTGAAATTGAATTAAGGTGTATACATTTATGTTACATTTATTGCCCATGTTACATTTATTGCTATGTTACATTTATTGCCCATACCACACAGATGGAATATCACAGGGATGAGAGACAGAATGTCACCTAAAATCCTTCCGTTTGAATAGTCAGCCGTTATGGGAAAAAATGAGTCGGGAAATAAGTCTGGTGAGAGAGTCTGGTGAGAGAATGTGGAAACTGAACACAGGTTAAATGGATATTTTTCTCTCTGTGTCATTTGTGAGCCTGGCAGCAGAACAACTCATTGTAGGTCTGAATACAAAGCAAACAAGGTAAGGGGCTACATATGGTTGCAAATTAGATAGGCAGTGGGGGAAGGTACAAGAAGCAGCCTTAGCATAAGCCTTGTTCAGGGGCCGGTCAGGCTTTGCTCACATGAGTGCAATGCTACATAGGAGGGGGATAGCTCAGCTGTTTGAATATTGGCCTGCTAAACCTGGGGTTGTGTGTTCAATCCTTGAAGGGGCCATTTAGGGGTGCAAATGTGTCAGCTATGGTACTTGGTCCTGCTGTGAGGCATGGGACTAGGCTCAATGATTTCTCAAGGTCAAGTTCCAGTTATATGAGATGGTGTATCTTCTTATTTAAAAAAAAAACTACACAAGGGGTCTGATTCCAACTGTATCTGCAACCCCATAGGAGAAGGGGAGAAAGCAAAACTACATCCTCACCACTTCCACTCATGAGAGGAGAAGAGCTGACAGGCCATAGAGGGAGGCAGATGCTGAAACATTTTATACACCAGCTTCCCCTGTGCCCCACTTTGCTTTGTGAGGCATTGTACTTGTGTCAGGCACAATGCACTTTACTAGTAGAAGCTTTAGGGAAACAGCTTCCTCACCAATCACACAGCTGGTCCCTAGACCATAATGGAGTTCTAGATTTAAGAGACCATGTGCCCCAGTAGCTCCTCATGGACTGCCAAGCCTGTGAAGTAACAGAGGAGCAATGATGTGATACATGTCATTCGGTAAGTTACCTCGTTAATGTGAAAAGGTGTTTCTTTGGTGTTTTCTTTCTTAAATTCTTCTGCCCATTGACCTTTGAAGTACACTGCATTCACGAGGACTAACTTAGTATCACCAGAAAGTGCACCCTGGGCAAAGAGGTCCTTGATTTTACCTTAAACAAATGGAGACAAATTAGTTTGGCACAGTGTTTTCCAAACTTTTTTATACCTCGGAGCATCAAACTCATTAAAAAACTTTTCATGGACCAGCACAGAAATATTTGCATCTTAATAATGGTAATTAATCTATTTGCATAGTTGTTATGGTAGTTTATTCTCAGCGGTCATGCATTATTTTACGTTGTATCTGTAGTCACACAATTCCCTGCCCCTAGGAGGAGCCCCATTCTGCCATGTGGACATCTTATTGTTATATCAAAGGAAACTGAATTAAATTTTGACACCAATCCAAAAAGTCAGTCAGCCTTTAAATCAAATAATCCTAAGGAAAAAATTGCTGCTACAGAAAAACAAAAACATAGACTCAAAAGTTATTACAAAATCATAATAAAAATGGGAAGAATTTATATTAGGAACATATTTTCTATGATTATTCTGTATTAAATAGCACCTAGTCTTCTATCTGCACCATATTTACAAATGTAAATAATGAAGGGCAAAGACTAATAAGAGCATCCTTTGAAGAATTAAATTAAAAAGACTCTAGGGGGACTTTTCTTGTCATGAGATCCATGTCTGTCAATTGCCATGAGGCTTTAGGCAGCCCTATCCCCAGAGGATGGATTATTTTTAACATTACAATGAACGAGGCTCGCCAACTGCTGGACTGGAGGATCTATATGATATTTTACCCAACCTGGTCTCTTTGCAGTTCAGTGCAGAACTGCAGCTGGAGCTGCCTTGTCCAGGCTACCTGGAGCTTTCAGCCCAACTGGTCAGTGCCCCTGCCTGAGGGGGGCATGCCCCTCTGCCTCACCTCTACCCTTTCCCCCCACAACCAACTCGCCCCATGTTCCAGGCCGGGTTACCACTGGGAGCCTCCCTTGAACCAGTCCTGGGGGGTGTGCAGTCACTGCCCAGCTGGGACTCAGCTGGAGACACCCCATTCCCATCCAGCCTGGGGCAGATAGGGTTGCCAGGTGTCCGGTTTTGAACTAGACAGTCCAGTATTTGAGGGTTCTGTCTGGGAAACAAATTGAGAAAATACCAGATATATAAAATGTCCGGTATTTTCTAATTAAGGTAAGTTTCATTATTATTAGGAGTATCAGTACATAGTTGTGTACTGCCTGGCTGGTAGACACACTCACACTGCAGTACGCAACTATGCTGGGGGGGGCGGACCTGGGGGGAGAGGGAATCACTGGGGCCGGGCTCGCTTGTGCTTCACCGAGACCGTGGGGGGGACGGGCAGCGCCCCGGGATCTGTGTGCGCCCTGGCCAGTCCCGCTCCCCACTGGCTGATTCTCTACCCCTGCTCCTCTCCTGGCCAGCCCTGCTCCCCCGACCCCCTTCCAACCAGCCATGCTTCCCATCAGCCAGTTCCACCCCCACCTCGATCTCCTCCAACCAGCCCTGCTTCCCGCCTGCCAGTTTTCCTGCCCTTCTCCTCCTGATCTCCCCCAGTCCCTGCCCCAGCCAGCCCTGCTTCCCACTGGCCAGTTCCCCCCCCCACACACACACACACCTCCTCCCGGCCAGCCCCACTCCCTTTTTGGCTGGTCCTCCCCCCCTCCTCCCACATCTGAGATCAAGTGTGTCTGGTATTTTTTTAAGCCACCTGATAACCCTAGGGGCAGATCCTGATGGGTGGCAGAAAGTTGACTTCATTGTGAGGGGAGAAGGCTGCTCAGGTGCTCAGGTATCTGTGGCCGGCTCCTGCTCCCACCTAGGGACAGGGCCTAGCAACAGGGCCTAGCCCAGCCCTGCCTGGCCCAGGGCACCTGGCACTATGCTGCCGCCCCGCCCAGCACCCTTTGCCCTGGCTGGAGCAGTCATGGGCCACCCGCCACACGGCTCCATTGGGGCCACTGGAGCAACAGCTTGCCGCCCACCATGCAGTCTCTGAACAGCTGCTCCACACCCATGTGGCCTGCAGCTCCAACATTGGAAAAGGGCTGAAACTCGGGCCAAGGCTGCATGGTGGCTGCCCAGCTGCTCCTGGGCCTCAAATTCTTGGTGCACCCCACACAAGTGCACACCTTAGAGGGAATGCTGTGTGGCAGCAGCAGCCTGGCAGGCAAGGATTTGGGGCCCGCCACCAGTCTGTGGGCCAGCGGTTGGGAACTACTGGTTTGGCATATTAGTAGCTCTAGTACCATGTGTCTGATGTAGTAAGAGATATACAGGGCATTTATGTATGTGGGTGTAAGACTAGACACTTCAAGACATATGTAAGACTGAGATCCCTGAGAGGTTGAAAGTTCTATGTCGCGCAAGTGGTCAGATCATGGAGAGCTGCTGCTATAACTCTATACTGGGCACGTTCAAGTCATGGAGAAACATTTTCTCCTCCAAGCTTTTAGGCACCTTGTAAATTTTAAACACCTCACAGTTTTTGATTAAATATCAAGAAATAGCAGTCAGTAGCTGACTTGTCCTTACCCTTTGTAAAGGTTTCAACCCACTCATTTATCTGCTTTCTGGTTTCCTCTACAGCATGTTGAAAATCAACTGATTTCAATGTAGCCTGGTATAACTTTTCTAGGCAGGATAGGTATTTCTGTACAAGAAGAGATAATGTCAGAACAATATATCAGAAAAGAGTGTGTGCTAAATAACATAAAATGTGCCTGTTTTCTAGTTCCACAGCAATGCAAAACTATTTTTGTATATCCTAGAGATAGGGGGGACTAGCAGAATGAACTGGTGGAGTGTAATAAAGGGTTTCATAGGTTTGGAGTGTTTGCATAAAAGAGACTGTGATGGGTGAAGTCACCCCGTCCTGGAAGGGGAAGCATTGGCTCCTCCCTGCTGGCTGAGGAAGCCATGCTCCCACATCCCTACAAGGCATGTTCCTGATGCAGCACTAGCAGAAAAGGGAGCACCCCAGTTCAGTCTGGGATGACTGCCGGAGAGAAAGGAAGTTTTGTGCCAGCTCCAGTCCAGAAGTGAATGGAACCCTGACTCTGGAAACTGGAACCACAGAGACTCAGACCTGTGTCCAAGTGCATGTGGACATTCAAGAGGGATCAGAGTCACCCAGAACTGCATGTACTGAAAAGCCAGGAGAGCCCAACTGTTAGTTCTGGATTTCCCATTATGCACAGTAGGCATATGTCTCAGCACACTGTACTTCTCTAAAACTATGTAACTTGAAGGTCAGCTGGAGAAAGAGGAAGCACGGAAGATATGTGCCTAGGAATGCACAAAGTATAGATCTGCCTTGCCAATGAGGCCTCAACTTCAGTTCCAAAAGATAGGACTGGGGCAGGGAGGCAATTTAAACCAATTGCTTCTTGTCCTGCAATTTAAGCCCATTGTTTTTGATATATTAAAGTAATAGTTGAAAAGCTGAAGAAAAACATAGGTAACAATGTACTGTATAAAACAGCATTTGAGAGGCAGGCTTACATAACACTGTCTCTTTATTATATTTTTGTATAGTCTCTAGCCTAATAAGACCATGTCCTGTAGGTACTGTCAAAATACAAATAGTATTAGTAAACACTGAAGCTACGACTAAGCTGCAGGCTTTTTGCACAAGAATGACCGTTCTTGTGCAAAAACTTCTGGAGCATTTACACTGCACGTGCATTTTTGTGCAAGTAAATTTACAGTAAAGCGTTGGAACAGAGGGCTTCTTGCGCAAGAGTTATTCTTCTCCCCACAAGGAATAAGCACTCTTCTATAAGAACTTTTGCGCAAGAAAGCAGTATGGATGGGCAACAGGGGTTTCTTGCACAAGAAACCTCTATGCCTAAAATGGCCACCAGAGCTTTCTTGCGCAAGAGAGAGTCCACACTGCCATGGAAGCTCTTGCGCAAAAGCACATGGCAGTGTGGACGTGCTCTTGCGCAAGAACTCTTGCGTAAAACAGTTCTTGTGCAAGAAGCCTGCAGTGTAGACATAGCCATGGGCTTTAAAATTAACTAAAACATTCCATTCCAGAATAAGATGAATTGATTTTAAGATGACTGGTTGTTTTTCCCTACAAACTGGTACCTCTATGGCCGTGGCCACCATAGGTCGATTGCGAGCTACTGGTCGTTCGCGAGGCCATGACCAGTCGCTCGTGAGGCGTCCTGTCTGCCCCGCCCCCATTTCCCTCCCACCCCCGAGAAGCCCCACTACTTACCTCAAGGAGGGGTGAGTCAGCCCCGCGGGAGGCACGCAGGGGGTTTCCCAGCGCACGCGTGTGGGGGGGGTTGGCCCCGGGGCAGGCGTGCACGTGGGGCTTCCCTGCGCGGGGGGGGGTTAGCGCCGGGACAAGTGCGCGCAGGGCTTCCCTGCGCCGGGGGGGAGGCAGTTGGCCCTGGGGCAGGCACACACGGGGTTTCCCTGTGCGGGTGGGGGGGTTGGCCTCAGGGCAGGCATGTTCGGGGCTTCCCTGCGCCGCATGGGGTCGGCCCCGGGGCAGGCACGGGCTGGTTTCCCTGGGGAGAGGGGAGAATCCTGGGAGGAGGGAAATGCAGGGGACTCCCCGCCTCCACTGGCACCCCACTCCCCAGCCCCCACTCCCCAGCCACAGAATGCTGTCCCTACTCCCTTGTCCCCAGCTACAGAACTCTGTCCCCATTCCCGTCCCCACTCCCCGAACTCTGTCCCCACTGGCACTCTGTCCCCTGCTACAGAACCCTGTCCTCTGCCCTCCCAGCACCCTGTTCCCTCTCCCCTGCCCCTAGCCACAGAACTCTGTCCCCACAAAATGTATAATTATAAATGCTTCATTTTAGATTTAAATAGCATGAATAAAAAACAGACCATTTATTTCATAACTATAAACACCTGATTTTAATTTTATGTATCGCATAATTTAAAAACGAACTGTTTATCAGAGTGTGTAAGTAAGGGCTGGGGATAGCAAGTGATGGACAGGAGGAGAATAGAGAGGGCGGGGCTTCAAGGAAGGGGCGGGGCTTCAAGGAAGGGGTGGGGCGGTAGATCTTCTCCTGTTCTGAGATTTAAAAAGTGATCTTGGGTGTAAAAAGGTTGGAGACCACTGGTCTATGGGATCAACTCCACCCCTTGTATAAATGGATACAAGTCCTATCTCAGTCATTAGAAAATTGGACCACCTCACCTGAGCTGAGCTCATGTTGTACATCTCTGTCGGTCCCACAATGTTACAGTCCATTAATGGCCATCTCAGTGCACCTTACCTGAAGAAACTGGAATGTCTGTTCTCCATACAGTCTGTTGGCAATAACTAGCTCATAAGAAGGGCTGGGTTTGTTGATTTCTGAGATGATGTCATGGAACTGGGAATGAATCCCTCCAGGAATATCACACTGATCGTCAAGAACCTTAAAAAAGCACAACGTTCTTGTAGTTTCTTTCTGATTAAAGAAGGCTGAGAGCGACAGATTTTTAAAAAACTAATTGTTCCCTATTCAACCACTCAGATTCAATTACTTAACTAGCTTTTTCTTCTCCAACTTGTTCTTGTTCCTGATTGTCTAGAGATCTATGGAGCAAAAGGCTTGTTATAAGTGCTAAGTAATTCGTATTGTTATAAGTGCTAAGTATTGTTATAAGCCTTGTTATAAGTGCTAAGTAATCCCATCTTTTGGGATGTTCTCATTACTTATATAGAGTATTTGGAATTTTGTTATACAATGAAAAATGTTAATGGTGGCAGAGCAGCAAATGCTTTCTGTATGTCTAATTTATACATGCAAATGTACTCATGATCACGGTAGGAGTACAATGACACAGCAAGATGCAAACTGAACTAAACACATGTGACTGCACTGGCAATTACTACATCCACAAATCAAGCAGATGATTGTACTATATTTTCAAACATCCTAAACCTTACACTAGGCTATTGTGTATACTTTTTTGTATTCTTTTCCCTATACCTTCTAACACTCACATCCCAGGATTCCCTTCCCCTCCCTCTCCCCCCCTCCCCCCACAGTGGTATGTTACATTTAAAATATGCCACTTTTGAATTTGGATTCAAATTCCACAAACTATCTCCAAGACCAACAGTTGTTCTAAGATACCTCCAGCTGGGGAGAAAGAGGAGGTCTGCAACTGCTCTCTGAACTGTCATCATTTCTTGATATTTCCAAGGAGCTTCCTGTTCTTGGCTTTTCATTTTCTGCAAATTCAACAAAGCGAAGCCCCTGCAGTGGAAATATAACATTGCAACCATCATTACACTATGTGTGAAACTGACCTGGTCACTGAAAATTCAATTCTATGTTTTGCTTACTGTCTTTTGAAAGCCAGAAGCTAATCTCCAGTCGAAAGGACAGGTGTTCTCAACTTTTATTACTGGATGCCCAGTCCATTCATTAACATCAGAATCGGCAAACCATTTGGTGAATACCGCTTAAAATCACTAGAAGGCAGAGCTATAATTCTAACATTATGGAAATCACTTCCCATTTCAGTGTTTTAGACTTTTATTTACACTTGCTGCAATAGGGCAATAACAGCAGTAGAATTCTGCATGCATAGACTACTAAAACTAGAAGGGACGTCAGGAGGTCATCAAGTCCTGTCTCCTGCCCACACAGCGGGACCAAGCACCATCTATATCACTCCTGAGAGATGTCTATCTAACCTGCTCTTAAATATCTATAGTGATAGAGATCCCTCAGACTCCCTAGGCAATTTATTCCAGTGCTTAACCACCATGGGTATGTCTACACTACAAAGTTAGTTCGAACTAACGGACGTTAGTTCGAACTAACTTTCATAGGCGCTACACTAGCGCTCCGCTAGTTCGAACTTAATTCGAACTAACGGAGGGCTTAGTTCGAACTAGGTAATCCTCATTTTACGAGGATTAAGCCTAGTTCGAACTTACTAGTTCGAATTAAGGGCTGTGTAGACCATTAATTTGAACTAGTGGGAGGCTAGCCCTCCCCAGGTTTCCCTGGTGGCCACTCTGGCCAACACCAGGGAAACTCATCTGCCCCCCTCCCGGCCCCGGACCCGTTAAAGGGGCACGGGCTGGCTACGGTGCCCCTGCCAGGTGCAAGCCTGCCAGCACCCAGCTAGCAGACCCTGCACCTGGCACGGCTCAAGCCGCCCACCCGATGCCCCCCAGCCCTCCCCCTCTTCCCGGGACCAGGCTGGCGGCTCCCGGGAGCTTGCCCGGGACCGCAAGAGGTGGGCACCCGCCTGGGCTAGTGCGGACATCGTGGACCTCGCCCACGACCTCCGCACTAGGCACAGGAAGGTGGCCGGCTAAGGCAGGAGAGCTGCCAGCCTGGGCACCCAGGAGCAGGTGTGCATGAAAATCAAGGGGGCCCACTGAGACCCCTGACCCTGAGCCCTGAGCTTACAATGGCCGTCCTGGGTCAGACCAAAGGTCCATCTAGCCCCGTAGCCTGTCTGCCGACAGCAGCCAACCCTAGGGACCCTGGAGGGGATGGACCGAAGACAGTGACCAAGCCATTTGTGTCGTGCTATCCCTCTCCAGCCTTCCACAAACCTTGGGCAGGGACACCACACCTACCCCCTGGCTAATAGCACTCTATAGACTCAACCTCCATGACTTGATCTCACTTCCCTTTAAACTCTGTTCTAGTTGTAGCCTTCACAGCCTCCTGCAGCAAGGAGTTCCACAGGTTGACTCTTTGCTTTGTGAAGAACAACTTTCTGTTACTACTTTGAAGCCTGCTACCCATTCCTTTCCTTTGGTGTCCTCTAGTCCTTCTTTATGGGAACTAATGAAGAACTTTTCTGTATGCACCCTCTCCACCCCACTCCTGCTTTTAGAGACCTCTATCCTGTCCCCCCTCCGTCTCCTCTTTTCTAAGCTGAGAAGTCCCAGTCTCTTTAGCCTCTCTTCATATGGGACCTGTTCCCAACCCCTGATCATTGTAGTTGCCCTCCCCTCTCCCAGCCTCTCTCTTCCCCCTCCCACCTCCTTTTCCCAGTCTCCCCCAGTTTTGTTCAATAAAGACAGATTCCATTTTTGAACACAATTGTCCTTTATTTTGTACATCAAGAAGAGGGGCTAGGGAAGGGTAAGTGGAAGGAGGTGAGGGAGGAATGGGGTACGAGCCCCCGATGGGGATGACTGGGCTGGCTTTGCGGGCTTCTGGGGGTGGAAGCTCTCCTGCAGCCCCTCGATTGCCCCCTCTCCCCAGATGGCAGCCTGCGGCAAGTGCAGCTGGTCTGATGGCCGAGTGCTGTGATGTGCCCAGTGTGGGTACTCCGGGCACTCCAAGCCAGGACTGCTTTGCAGGCGGGGCACCCCTGAGAACTGTCTGTCCGGGGTGGGGGTTGGGACCCTTTAAGCGCAGCCCTCGGCTAGCCTGAGACAGCATCTCCACGCTCTAAGTCCTCCTCTGATGCCCTGCCGGCACTGCTTCCGGCCATCCTTAACCCCGGTTCAGGGTCCACTCTGTGTGGACATGCTAGTTCGAATTAACAAAACGCTAATTCGAACTAGTTTTTTAGTCTAGATCCGTTAGTTCGAATTAGCTTAGTTCGAATTAACTAATTCGAACTAAGTTAGTTCGAATTAACGTTGTAGTGTAGACGTACCCCATGACAGTTAGGAAGTTTTTCCTAATGTCCTACCCAAACCTCCCTTATTTCAATATAAACCCATTGTCCTATCATCAGAGGTTAAGGAGAATATATTTTTTTCCTCCTCCTTGTTACAGCCTTTTAAGTACTTGAAAGCTGTTATCACATCCCCTCTCAGGCTACATCTACACTGTGAGTTTTTGCAGCACTAAATATGCTAATGAGGAACTCATTTGCATGGGTCATAATCTCATTTGCATATTTCCTGCCATTTCTTTTTGCGCAAGGGGTTTTTTGCTCAAGGGGTTTTTGCACAAACCCCCTTTTTCCACAAGATCAGGGGATTTGTGAAAAAAGGAAACGGCCACTCTGTTTCTTTTGTGCAAAACTCCCTTGTGCAAAAAGAATCGGAAGAAAATATGCAAATGAGATTGCAACTCATGCAAATGAGTTCCTCATTAGCATATTTAGTGCTGCAAAAATTCGCAGTGTAGACATAGCCTCAGTCTTCTCTTTTCCAGACTAAACAAATGCAGTTTTTTCCATTTTCCCTCATTGGTCATTCTACACGTTTAGTTATTTTCATTGCACTTTGCTGGACTTTCTCCAATTTGCCCACATCTTTCCTGAAATGTAGTGTCCAGAACTGGATACAATACCCTAGTTATGGCTTGCGGGATCGGGATCAGAGGGGAAAACCCTCTTGCTCTTGGGCTAGAAATGTTATTTCCAGTTTACAATAAAGTTCCCAGCCTGCATCCTTCAAGACACCTTTTCAACTACATAAAGTTCAATTCCATTTGGTATAAAAGTGCATTTGCTACTTGTGCAGGCTATATTAGCCATTGAGAAGAAAAACACCCTGAGTTCAAAGAAAAGCCTTCAGGAGATTAGGTGACATTGCACATGGGAATAGTCTGCCATTGCTGCACAAATATGAATGAATAAAACAAATGATTCAGAGGAATAGCTGTGTTAGTCTGTAACTGGAAAAACTTAAAAAACAACAACAAATAGTCTTGCAATGCCTTAGAGATTAACAAAAAAACATAGATGGTATCATGATTGTTGCCTACCTTTTCTATCTGCGTGGCAGTATTACCTTTGGCTCCAAGAAGGACCATGCCTATGGCCATTGAGATACTTGCAGGAGAAAAGATGATATTTTCAGATGACAAATCTTTGTTCACTTTTGTGAAGAAGTCAAGGCAAAATTTGGTAGTTGCTTCACTGATGGAGTTCATTGTGAAAAATGAGACACTGCCTAAGGGGGAAAAAAGCCCAGATCAATAGAGTTCAACAATCTCTTTTCTCAACCTCTTACTGCATCAGATGTTTTCAATATCTTTCTAGCTAGTTATACACAAATGTAAATATAAGTGGGGATAATAATTGAGTTTCTCACCTATAAGATTTGGGACAAATGGGATACAGACTTTTGGGGGGGACATTCTCATTGAAAATGCAGCTTCATGTCTAGTTTCCCACTCAGAAAATTGAGACTATCCTTTTCTTGCCTAATGTTCAACACTGCAAGGAGTAAAAATCTTCTACCAGCACAGTTTCTTTGAGTGTGATGCATGCAGATGTATCTCCTCATCTGATTTCAGGGAATTACTCGTGATTTACAACAGTATGAGCTAAAAATCAGGTATCCTAAGAGAGTTTGTTCTGTTTTCTGTAGTATGTGATTAGGGCCACATTGAGCTGTCTTTTGTACCCAAATATATCAAGAGTAACTTCAGAGGAGTTAATTCACAAGTGTAAAAACACAAGTGTAAATGAGAGCCTAATTTGCTATCTAGGTAACAACAGCAGACAATGGGGAGAAAATAATTGTATTAATATGTAATATTAATATGTAATGTCACTGATTCAGCTTCTTATATTATAAAAGAAATATACACTTGTAAGATGTGAGAGCATCTATGTCTTGCAATACATTTCACAATTAGGATTGACTCATGGAAAGACTCTAATCTAATCCATCTCTGTTAACTCTGAAAAGGACCACCCTTGATTTCTTCCCGGTTAGGTATTCCAAGACTTTCACAAATTAATACAAAGACCCAGATCTAGAAAAGTTTCCTCCAGCATTATGGGTATGTCTAGACTACATGGCTCCGTCGACAGAGCCATGTAAACTAGTTTACCCGGCATAGGCAAAGAAGCGGGGATTTAAATAATCCCCGCTTCATTAAAATGAACATGGCCGCTGCGCTGTGCCGACGATCAGCTGATCTGGCATAGCGCGGCAGTCTAGACGCAGATCTGTTGGCTGGGGAAGCCTTTGCCGACAGATTCTGCAAACCCCGTTTCATAAGGAATAAAGGATCGGTCGGCAAAGGCTTCCCCAGCCGACCGATCCGAGTTTAGACTGCTGCGCTGTGCCGGATCAGCTGATAGTCAGCACAGCGCAGCGGCCATGTTTATTTTAATAAAGTAGGGATTATTTAAATCCCCGCTTCTTTGCTTATGCAGGGTAAACTAGTTTGCATGGCTCCGTTGACAGAGCCATGTAGTCTAAACATACCCTACAGGAAAATGCAAGGAAGAACAGACCATGAACTGACACCTCTTCACTGAAAGATTTTAATAACAGTTTAGAAAAACACCTGTCAGGGATGAGCTAGATATTGCATATTCCTGCTTTGGTTCAGGAGACTGGATTAGGTCAGTGTTTCTCAACCTTTTTTAAAATAAAGTACCCCTTCTTTTTACATATATAAGTACCCCAGTACCTACAGTTTTCAGACACGCACAATTTTTTTCTTCCATTGCAACACATTTGTTTAAACAACTTAATCATAGCTGGGCGGGAGATGAAATTTTTGTGTTTAAAAAGTACAAAAATAATAAAACTTTAAAACTTAAAACAAAAATTCAGTTTTCTCCAAATTTCAGTTGTGTTGACATACCTCCTCAGACTTCTTGTGTGTACCCCTAAGAGTATTCGTACCACTGGCTGAGAAACACTGCTCTAGATGACCTGTCCAGGTTCCTTTCAGTCCTTCATTTCTATGATTTTCTTACTTAAATATTCCATTTCCATCTCAGATCCTTTTTAAAAATATGCACAGATTTACTGATGACTAAGCTTGAAAAGAACAATGTGGGTGTTATTTTTTAATAAAAAATGCTTTGTTATGGAAAAGTAAGAAGATTGTTGAGAATTTCTTTTCCTAATCATTGATTAATGGCTACGTTTTCACTGCGAGTTCTTCTGGCAGAAAATATGCTAATGAGGGACTCATTGGAATGAGTCACAATCTCATTAGCATATTTTCTGCCATTTCTTTTTGTACAAGGGGTTTTTGCACAAAAACAAGCAGTGTGGACATTTTCTTTTTGTGCTAAAAATCCTTTTTCCGCAAGCTCCTGATACCCCCCAAAAGTAGGTATACCGATCTTGTGGCAAAAGGGGTTTTTGCACAAAAAGAAAATGTCCACACTACTTCTTTTTGCACAAAAATCCCGCCTATCACAAAAACGGATCTGCAGAAAATATGCAAATGAGATTGCGACTCATGCAATTGAGTCCCTCATTAGCATATTTTCTGCCGGAAGAACTCACAATGAAGACGTAGCTTTATAAAAGCTGGCAAGTTATACATTTCACAAGAGTGTTATGCTCTGAAAAGCAATGGCACTTAAAACATTTTATGTAAGCTCTGCAAGACAAATTTTGCTTATACACTTATATAAATACATTATAATTTACTATAAAAAATCAACAATATCTGTGGGGATCAGCCCTTCTGAGAATCAGGCTGCTTATTTAGGTACCTAAATCTAGGTTTAAATTACTAGTTTTAGGCACACATCTAAAATTTTTGTCAAAATGCCTTTCCCACGGTGAGCCCAGAACATAACAGCAGAGGCAGGATCACAGTATTGCACCTTTAGCACATGATCCTATAGGGATGTAACATTCTTGACAGCTGGAATAATCTGTGCAATCGTAAAATGGACTGGGTATAGCAAAAGGACTTTTTAAAAATTCCCTTCAAAATTATAACAATAACTTGAACAGTAAACGTAAATAAAAGGAATCCTACCTGGTTTGAGAGAGGATGTTTGAAACTTGCTAGCTGGTTGCTGGAGGGGTTGGGATTTAAAGTATCTGTAACACCCACTGGCATTATCATCTGTTGAAATTATTAGCTGTACGATTGCTTAAAGGTAACTTTCACAACTAATTACACTGCTAACTACAGAATAATTTTGTTAGTCATAAACAGTGTTCCTTGTGAGCTGTGAGCTTGAGCAACCATCCAGGAACTATTCAAATGCCATCAGCTGATTAGCAGTGTGCCCACAGCCAGTAGCATGTGTTTCAACTGGTGGTACACATCTGCATATGCTTCAGTGCACATAAAATGTATTCTGCACATGGATGGAAAAGTTATAGGGAACATTGGTCATGAAATATAATTACCATTCTCATACAATACTGATCCTCCAACACAAAGCTGTCCTAAATCTGGTATATTCCCTCTTGGAATTCTCCTCCACTGCCATAGAGCTGCAGTAGCCTTGACTAATAAACAGAGTGTAGCCAGGGAAAGGGGAATGTGCTTAACTATTCACCGGCGAAGGCCCATTGAATTCAAATGAATAAAGTTAAATGTATGTTTAAGTTTTTGTAGGATTGGGACCTTAGTCATTGTACACTCACCAGTTGCATAAATAATTCCAGAGGAGAGGTAGGACAACCTAGCTGTGTTTAATTTTGTGGCTGAGAGATCTGCCAAGGCATGGGATTGGATAATAAATGTACAGTATCCGTTTAAGGCCACAAGGAACCATTATGATCATCAAGCTCAGTGCTTCCCAAACATTTTACATGCCTTCCCCCTGCCATGCCCAGAGCTCTGAGCTGCAACACCTAAAGCCTCTGTGTGCTGTATTCTGTGCCAGCACTGCCTGGCAGGGGAAGGATGTGACTCTACACACTGCCATTCCCCCCCTCTTCTCCTGCTATGACGAGGACCACACCGGGAAGTTCTGTCCTGGCACTGCCCTCGCCTGCAAGTTCTGCCCCCCGCCATAGTTCCAATTGGTCACAATTCCCAGCCAATGGGAATAGCAGGGGTGATGCCTGGAAGCGAGCACAGGCCACTCAGAACCACTTGTTTCCCACCCCCACTTCCCAACCAAACAGAAGCTGCCCTGGGTAACCACCCATACCCTAGCTCTCTGCCCCAGCTCCCATACTCTAACTCCCTCCCAGCCTTCACATCCCAACCCTGAGCCCCCTCCCACAACCAAACTCCTGCCCAAAACCTCCCCACCCCCAAAAAAAGCCTCCTATTCTGAGCCCCTTCTGCATTCCAGATCCCTAGACTGCAGTCCTTGAGTGGCCTGGGAAAACAAAATACCTGGCACCTCCATTCTTTCAGAGAGAAGTAACTCAAATCCAGCCACCCTTGCACCACAAACAGGGCCAGTCCTAACCAATTGGCGGCCCCAGGCATCCATAGGGTTTCCAGATGGTTTCAAAAAAATACCAGACTCAGAAGGCCAGGCCGAAGACCGGCTCTGTCGGTGGCCCCTTGAAAATGGCAGCCCCAGGCAACCATCCACCTCGCCCGCCCATAAGACTGGCTCTGACCACCAATGCCTCATCCCCAGCTCTACCCCAGAGCTCGCACCTCCAGTAGGAGACCTCATCCCCTCCCGCACTCATCCTCCTGCCTCAACCCACTGCTGCACACAGATCTCCTTATTTTTGGCCTCATCCCAGACCCTAGGGGCCCCACAAAAGCTATTAGCCCTGGGCCCCCAGAAGACTTAATCCAGCTCTCCCTTTTTCTGTGAAGAAAGAAGGAATTGGAGACTTTATTAAATATTGTTTGAACTTTACCCATATCTCTTCCCTGAAGGAAACAGAGGCTAAATGGGTTTTTTTGAAATCCTGAGAGAAGGTTATTGGAGTTGTGCTACTTTTCTCTGAAAGAATGGATACTTTGTGTTACCAAGTCATGCCGAGACTCATCCTTTGTTTGTTCCAACTGGAGGCAAGGTAACTTTGGCACTGTTTTATGGATGTCTTGCTATACTTCTTTCACCATATTAATTGTGATAAGAAGAGGCGTGTGCCTCTAAATTTGATGATCCTACAAAATGATTACAACTAGTCAGAACAATGGGGCTGAAGGAAGCACACCTCACTTAGAACGAGTTTTTCAAGTCAGGACTCCAAATGGGTGGTGTCTAACACCAGACCCTATGATGTAGGATCTTGATCTCCTGAGACTGACCACAAGATTTACCAGGATAGAGGGAACTGGGAGCTATGAAAAGACCAGGACTGCTTGGAGCGGTGCCTGCTCTCCCTCACCAGCTAGAGCAGAAAGAGCGGCCTTTGCTGGTGGAGTGACATGTGGGAGTCGGGACTTGGAGCCCAGCAATCCCAAAGAGCTTTCTAGAATGGTGAGGAAGCTGAGGCAGTGAATGACATCCAGGTGTCCTGTATTTTGCATGGAGGTGTACAGAGTACCTCTGTTGTGTTGTTGAAAAGTAAATGTGATGGCAGCACTGCCAGCTCTCGCAGTAACTCCTTAACTCACAACAGTTGGGCTGAGTTTGCAGCCACTATGGCAGTAACCTGAAACACCCCCAGATTCCTGGTGAACGTCAGTTCTGACTGAGAGGGAAGCAGCCAGACTATTTTCCCCTCTAGGGAAGAGGAGCCAAGCTAAGTTGCTTCCTGAATCAGGCAGAGCTCCCCTCCCTCTCTCCTCAGGAATTGATGCCATTCTCAGAGAGGTGAGAAGGGGAAGAAAAGGAGGGTACAGAAAGAGTCCTACAGCTTGGGGTAGCTCCCCATCATCTGTGAACAATGAGGACGGCTCCCCTGCTTCTCCCCTTTGTCCTTGCAGCACCTGGCCTGGAAGGGGCAGCAAGGAATGAAAAGTCTCCAGAGCTTCCCCCTTTCCTCCCCCCCCAGGTCCCACCCACCTATAAGGCTTTGTCTACTCTTGCAGTGCTGTAACATGGCAGGGTGGTTGTGACACTGGCACTGGGAGAGAGCTGTCCCAGCACTTTAGGAAAACCACCATGATAAGAGGTTTAGCTCCCAAAGCTAGGCACGTGTCTGCACTGGAAAGTTATTTCCCTGAAACTTGCTGTGCTCAAGGGAAAAGGGGGGACCTGCTGCAACCCCCCTTTCCAGGGAGAGAGGAGTAGAAAGGGTGTACTTGGGCTGGGGGTTTAGCAGTGGCCAGGATGCCAACGCCACTTGCATATACCTAGAGGGCTGTGTCGTTCACTACGTTTTTACCAAAAACATCAGCTTTGCCTCGAAAAAAATAAAAAGCCAAAAAATATTTTGGTTTTCAGCTATAAACTGAAAAACTCTTATTCAAAATGTCTCCTGAAGCACCTCCTTGGCGTTGTAGTTTGGGCAGTGAATGAGATGGGAGTCAGTATGATGCCACAGGGTAGAATTTCTGGGCGTAGGGGTGTTTTTTGAATGGGGGGGGTCAGTTTTCTAAAAATACCTATGAATTTGTGCACACAAAGCTATATCAAAGGAACATTAAGAGTGGCCTAATTAAATAATCACACTTTTCCATAGTGCTGCTGCCTCCTTTAGTGCCGAGGATGGAAAGTGCTAAATAAATGAGCCACTATATTAACATTTCTGCATTAAATATGTGGCCCTCTGCTTTATCTATGCACTGTATTCAAACACAGCACTGACAACAGAATTATTAGGTTTCATACAAGCTTTTCAGTGACACACCTTGCTTAACATCAAGAAGTGCTCCGATGTGTAGGAATTTACCTTCAGAATGCCGCTGTTAGGTGAGCTCCCTATTTTATAATGGAAGAACGGACACACCAGGACATCAGTGCCAACAGTATGCACTAATTTGGAGTGTCCAGGATGGCTTGGCTTTTCTGTTTAGTTGCTGGGGCCAGAGATTACTAATACAGAATCCAGTAGGGAGCCATCCTTCTCTTCCAGGGTTCCCCTTCCACACTGGTTGGGCTGGGAAAAGTGTCTGGCCCTGCACATGGTAACTCATCTGTAAGCCACTGCCATGGCTGCTGAGTCGGACACTACTGGCAAGGCTGCTGACAGGAGGGGAGCAAAAGGGGCAATGACATTAAAGCATTACCATAGCAGTGCTTTGGGAAGCGTCCTTAAAATACCTGAAAGAAATGTAGCCGTGTTAGTCTGGTGTAGCTGAAACAAAATGCAGGACTATGTAGCACTTTAAAGACTAACAAGATGGTTTATTAGGTGATGAGCTTTCGTGGGCCAGACCCACTTCCTCAAATCAAATAGTGGAAGAAAATTGTCACAACCATATATACCAAAGGATACAATTCAAAAAATAAACACATATGAAAAGGACAAATCAAATTTCAGAACAGAAGGGGGATAGTGGGGAGGTAAATGTCTGTGAGCTAATGATATTAGAGGTGATAATTGTGGAAACTATCTTTGTAATGGGTAAGATAATTAGAGTCTTTATTCAAACTTAAGTGTAAAGTGTCGAATTTAAGCATGAATACCTCTGAGGCACCCCTCTAATATCAGCTGCATATGGGCTAGAACCAGTATGCAATATCGGCCTACTGCCTCCTTTGCTGATGAGTAGGCCAAGCAAGTGGGGATGTGCATCTGAATTTGATGAGCCTTAATGTCTCTCTATAACTGGCTAGAATTGCTGGCATAGAGGAGACACAGCCTAGTTAAAGCCAGTTTTTCAAATGAGGACTCCAGGGGAGCGATAACCAATCAGAGATTCTTGCTCTCCTCAGGGAGTGACTTGAGGCTGACCACAAGGTTTCTCACAGTAGTGGGGACTGGAAGTTATTAAAAGACCTGACTGCTTGGCTCAGCACCTGCTCTTCCTCATCAACTGAAACAGAAAGAGAGGCATGTGCTGGTGGAGTGGAGGGTGGGAAGGGTGCTTGGAGCCCAGAAATCCCAGAGAACTCACCAGAGTGGTGAGGAAGCTGAGGCAGGGAATGACATACAGGGAATGTCCTATATTTTGCATCAAGGTGTACCCTGTACCTTGCTTGTGCTGCTGAAAATTAAGAGTCATGTCAGCACTTCCAACTCTGGCAGTGACTCCCTGACTCACAAGCATTGAGCTGGGAGGACAGTCAGTCTGATGAAAACATCATGAGACACTCCAGCTTCTAGGTGAACATCAGCTTTGCCTTGGGGAAAATCAGGGAAAAGCCACTAGGGAAGAGCAGCCAAGCAGAACTGCTTCATGAATCAGGCAGTGCTAATTTCCCTCTCTCCGCGGGAGCTGATGCCATTTACAGAGGGAGACAGGGAAGAAGATGAAGGAGCAGAAAGAGTCCTGAAGCTTAGGGCAGCTCCACATGTGATCAGTGGGAACAGCTCCCCTACTCCTCCTCTAGCTCCCTGAAAAACCTGGTCTGGGAAGGGGCAGCAGGGGATCAAACCCCCCCAGAGCTGTGTCACATTATTTTAAAGTGAGCAGCGAGATCACTGTTGCAGCCACTGGTGGTATTTGCCCCGAATTCTGTACGAAGAGGGCCATGTGAGCAGTCAAATGAAAGCTTATGCTCTGCTGAGTCTATTCATGATACTTGTATGATGTTTGTATATTAAGTTATGAATATGGGCTCTGTTCTTGTATTGTAAATGTTTTCAGTCTAGGAGAGAGCAATGGGCCTGGACTACCTATTGTGAGGAAGAACAAAATACAGGACTATGTAGCACTTTAAAGACTAACAAGATGGTTTATTAGATGATGAGCTTCCATGGGCCAGACTCACTTCCTCAGATCAAATAGTGGAAGAAAATAGTCACAACCATATATACCAAAGGATACAGTTAAAAAAAATGAACACATATGAAAAGGACAAATCACATTTCAGAACAGAAGGGGGATGCGGGGGGGGGGGGGGAAGGAAAGTAAATGCCTGTGAGTTAATGATATTAGAGGTGGGGAAGGGGAGATGTCTGTGAGTTAATGGTATTAGAGGTGATAATTGGGGAAGCTATCTTTGTAATGGGTAAGGTAGTTGGTGTCTTTGTTCAGCCCCCTGCGGAAGGATTGTGAGGAAGGATTGTTCAGTGAATGGCTGTGCTAATTAGCACTGCTTCATGGACAATGGCTCTCAGACACACCTGAGGAATGTGTCTGGAAACCTGCAGACTAGCCAGTGCATAATGGCTACTTGCATGTGAAACACAGATAGGTCACTTGATCATGTGACCAGCTCTGGCTTGGGAGACAGTAGGAATATAATATGCCATGAAGCCATCTCCATCTTGTCTTCAATCTTGCTCCTGCTCCCAGATGCAGCCGTGCTAGGCACAGAAAGCAGGGAAGGATTGCTGACCCATCCTGATACAGAATGTACACCAGAGACTTTTAAGCTAGCAGTTTGTAACATCTCTCCTAAGGACCTGCATCAAGAACTTGGTGATTGATATATGTAATGTATTCTCCTTAACAATCTTATTGTCAACCTTTTCTTTCTTTTATTAATAAATCATTAGATTTTAGATTCTAAAGGATTGACTCAGCATGCTTTTGTTAGTAAGATCCAAAATGTAAATTGACCAGGGACTGTAGCTGGTTCTTTAGGATTGGGAGGATCTGTTCGGAGTTGGTGAGATTGGGTTTTATAACCTCTCACCTGCGTGTAAGGCCTGGGGTTGATTGTGGCACAGGGAGAACTGGGGTGTCTGAAGGGTTTTGCTCGTGAAGCTTCCTGCTGGCCGGATTGGCAGCTGAAGCACTCGGTGTGACTGGTTTGTGACTGGTTTGGGAAAGGTCTCCAGTCGAGGGCTATAAGCAGCCCTGGTTTTGAGAAATTTGCCCTGAGCTGACCCCCTCAGTGGTGCCCAGACCCGGCTAGGTCCATCACAAGCTGTCCCCAGCCTAGAATAGGGACCTGCTGAACCCCTCCCTTTCCAGGGAGAGAGGAGTGAAGAACCCCAGAAACTACAGGGAGAATAAAGGTGAGGCTGGGGATGAAGCACGATTGATGTAGGGTGGGAAACAAGGAAGATGTGGAAAAGACATTTAAAAAAAAAGTTGCTAAGAAGCCTCCTTGGAGTTGTAGTGTGGTTGATGAACTATATGGAAATTAGTATGAGTATATCTACACTGTGGAGCTATTTTGGGATACTGGAAGTATCCCAAAATAGCTAGTCTGTGTCTACTGAAACAGCCAATTATTTCTAAATAGATTTCAAAGTAAGGGGCGGCTTATTCTGATGTCTCGGTAACCCGAGGATCAAGGGGAATTTCGGAATAATGCTTTATTTCAAAATTTGGTGTTGTGTAGACAGCACCAAATTACAAAACAAGCTATTTCAAAATACAATCAAAATAAGTTACACAATTTGTGTAGTGTGAATTGCGTAGCTTATTCTGAGCTAAGGGTGCTGTGTAGAGGGACCCTATGGTGCCAGAGGTAGGAATTTCTATAAATTTGGTTTATCTGGTTGGTTTTTTCCAGGCTTTATTTTAAACAATAGTAAATTGTGTACACACAAAGCTATGTTAAGAGAGCATTAAGACTGCAAAGTCAAGCACACAGGCATTAGGAAACGCCCAAATTAAGGTGTCTGATGCATCATGATACAGTTTCTAATTACTCAATCACATCTTGTCACAGGACTGCTGCCTCATTCAGTGCATAGGATGGACAATTTTAAATGAATGGGCAACATTAATATTTCTTCATAATATTTCTTCTTAATATTACTCCAACTCTGTAACCCTCATTTTATGAGGAGTAAGGGATGTCGAAGAAAGAGTGTTCTTCCTTTGACTTCCTGCTGTGTAGACAGCACCAAAAGCTGAATTAAGCTATTTCAACTTAAGCTACACAATGGATGTAGCTCAAGTTGTGTAGCTTAATTTGACTTTTGCCCAGCTGTGTAGATGTGCCCATAAATACTATAGTGTACTTCATGCCAAAACTGCAGTCTAAAAGCCAGCTCCCACTCATAACCTTTTTAAATAGGACCCATGAGTTGGACAGAGTGCAAGAGTGAAAAGGGAACACAAGTCCTCTCTTTGTGTTATCTGGAAATGCTGAGGAAAGGAAGAATGGCTCCAAAGTAAAATCAAAATACCTCAGGCCAGCTAATAGGAAGAACTTATTTGCGGAGGTATTAGGCAAATTAGAGCGTGAGTAGTGGCTGAGGAGCTGCCACTGGAGATACTTAAAAGAGGATGGGCTAAAACAAGCAGTATAATGTCTTGCCTTAAAGTCTGAGGGTTTTCAAATGCTTCCATCTATAACAACTGCATTGCTACTGGCTTTGTTGCTGAGACTAGTATCATCACAAGGCTGGCAGAAGACCTATTCCTGAGCCATTTAAAGATGGGCTGGATAAACCACTAAAATATATTCTCAACACTCCTGCATCAATAGATTAGATGCTTAATAAAACATACAAGCAGTGGCACGAGTCCCTTAATTCATGTCTGTTAGGTGATAATTGCTGCCTTCCAAATAATCACTGTTGCAGACCAAAACTTCACTGTAAATGTAATGAAGCTTTTTTTTTTTTTTTTTTAAATAGGGCATGATTTACCTCTCATGGAAAGGAGTGAATATTGGATCAAGACCAATAAGTAAGATGAAATTTCACTGAAATGTACCAATTTCACTTCTTTCTAGGCCAAATCCTGGTGGCCTTTTATAAAGATTTTTCTCTAGTTGAGCTCCCTGGATGTGGCCTCATGACTAGAGAATTTGAGTCTAAAATTTTAATGGTCTCTAAGCTACATAACTATCTGACAATGACTTTTTAACTGATGTATAAGTTCCATTTTTAGTGACCTTCTCCCACTTCACACTTGCCCATTTTGCTATGGTCTCTGTGAATGCAAGAAATGAGACCAATTCAAAACCACAACTAGTGATTTTCATTTTTCTTCAAAGCTGCCTGGCAATTGTGCACATGATTGTGATAATGTGAGGTGTCTCTTGTGCAGAGTGAAATGTAGAGAAAGAGGTCAGTGTTGCTAAATGCATAAGCCCCTTAATACTTAGAATGACAAATGCTGCTTAGACACAATACACTTAGAGCTTTTGATGTGATATAGTAGATTATTTCCTCTATTCCTCCCCCTCCCTCCCTCTTCCTCATTCTCCTTTCCAGACTTTTCACTTTTACAACATTCATAATAAACATCCTTCTGGAAGGATAGCTTGGGGATTTCAATATGGGACTGAAATACAAGTGATTTAGGTTAAATATTTTGCTCCACCACAGACTTCCTGTATATCCTTGGGCCGATCACTTTAATTTCTGTCTCTGTCCCCATACGTAGAGCAGAGATAATATTTCCATTCTCCCACCCTGTGTTTGTTTTGCAGTTCCTGCACTGAAGATCTTATTTTATGTAATGTGTTTGTACAAATGGGACCCCCTTTGACAGGACATTATTAGCAGCTGCAGCACTGGGAAGAATGCTGGTTTAGTTAAAGCGAAATCATTGATTTCTGTTCAGGAATATTTGCATTGGGGTGATTATTGCTGGGTTAATGGGGCAATTGGCTCCCTAACTGGAAGCCTAAAAGTGAGAGGAACAGGGAGAAGAAGCTTGACTCTTCTGAGCCTTGCAATTGCTTCTAACCCTAGGGCTACATCTACACTGGCGTGTTCTCACGCAAAAACTCTTCTGCAGAAGAATTCTTCTGCAAAAACTCTTCCACAAGAGAGCATCTACACTGGCATGTGCTTTTGCGCAAGAGATGTGCTTTTGTGCAAGAGCATCCATGCCAGTGAAGATGCTCTCTTGAGCAAGAAAGCTCTGATGGCCATTTTAACCAGAGGTCTTTCTTGCGCAAGAAATTCATGTTGCCTGTCTACACTGGCCTCTTCTGGAAGAGCTCTTGTGCAAGAGGGCTTCTTCCTGAGCCGGAGCACCAGAGTTCTCGTGCAAGAAGCCATGATTTTCTACGGTACAACATCAGTTTACTTGCACAAGAATGTGCGGCCAGTGTAGACAGGCGGCATGTTTTTGCACAGGAGCAGCCATTTTTGCACAAGAACGCACCAGTGTAGACACTGCCTAGGAGTCTAAGCTCAGAGAATGAGTTCGGAATGAGGGATGAAGGCTGCAAGGAAGCCTCCTCTTGCTGTAAGTCTGAAGTTACACTGTCATGCTTGTAAGAAAATACTAAATGCACACAGAGAGAGGGTAACAATTTAGTGTGTGCTTGTGACACTGAGACCACATGCACTGGCCAGGCAGTATGCTACCCTGGGGAGCCACTGAGCTGCCCTGTGATAGGAACTGCAGTTGTTATATGGGGCCTATGTGCTGCAATAATGTAAAACAATATTCCAGGTACATGACAGAATTCAGATGTCAAATAGATAAGAAACCCAAGCCACACTGCATCACTCTCCTGTGCAAACCTTTGTAAGCTGAAATGCTGTGCTTTTATGTGTAAAAAAGAAAAGGGAGAGGGGTAATGTTATATACAATTGATTTTTAATGTAATGTAAAATAGCACAAAACCCATCATTATAGGAAGGGTGCATTTACCAGCAGATACATTGTTATTTGATGTAAGGAAACATTTGCACATGAATATTAGGACAGAAAAGAGAAATTACAGGGCTGGTCTGTCATTTGTGACAAGTTCAAACTCGGCCTACAGGTGCAGAAAGTGGAGCAATGTGAGAGAAATGTGACCCTTCTCAACTCTCTCTCTACTTCTGATACTGGGCTTGCAGGGGCATCAAACAGCCCCTATGATGAGTTAAGCACCCGACCCACTGTTCTGGATTAGAATGGCTGCAGTAACAACAAAATATAGAGAATAGGATCAGTGAAATGCTAGTCACTCTTCCTTTCTCTAACCCCACCATACTCTACAGAGATACATCTGCACTGGAATAGAAGATCAGCAGCACAGCTGCAGCTGTCTCATGTCACCTGACTTGGGCTCAAACTATGGGGCTAAAATTTCCTGAGTAGACATTCAGGCTACATCTATACTACAGGCTTCTTGCGCAAGAACTTTTTGTGGAAGAGATCTTCTGCAAAAAGTTCTTGCGCAAGAGCGCATCCATGCTGCTATGGACCCTCTTGTGCAAAAAGCTATAATGGCCATTCACAGAATGGCCATCAGAGCACCTGTGCTTTTTCTGATAGGGGGTAACGCAAGAAACCCTGTTATCCATCCACACATGCCTTTTTGCACTAGAGCTCTTGTGCAAAAAGGCTTATTCATCGTAGGAAGAAGAATAACTCTTGTGCAAAAAGCTCTGTCTTCTGACAATATTTTGTACTTTTTCTTGCACAAAACACACTTGGGCTACGTCTACACTGGCATGAATTTCCGAAAATGCTTTTAACTGAAAAGCTTTCCGTTAAAAGCATTTTCGGAAAAGCGCGTCTATATTGGCAGGATGCTTTTCCACAAAAGCACTTTTAGCAGAAAAGCGTCCATGGCCAATCTAGATGCGGTTTTCCGCAAAAAAGCCCCGATCGCCATTTGCACGATCGGGGCTTTTTTGTGGAAAACACTACCATGCTGTCTACACTGGCCCTTTCGGGCAAAAGTCTTTCGGAAAAAGACTTTTGCCCGAACGGGAACAGCATAGTTTTTCCAGAAAAGCACTGATGATTTTACATTAAATCGTCAGTGCTTTTCCAGAAATTCAAGCAGCCAGTGTAGACAGCTAGCAAGTTTTCCCAGAAAATTAGATGATTTTCCAGAAAAACTTGCCAGTCTAGACACAGCCTTGTAGTGTGGATGCTCTGTGAGTTTTTGCACAAAAGCTCTGCAGAATAGATGTAGCCTTAGGCTCAGGGACCTACTCCCTCATAGGGTCCCAATCTTTGGCTCCAGCCAGAGCCCAAAAGTCTGAACAGCAGCCTAATTGTCCTGAAAACCTGAGTCAGCTGATCCAGGCCAGACCCAGGTGTGTGTTTGCTGTGTAGATGTACCATATGTGAACAAGGGAGGGAACACGTGGCAACAGGAGTCCTTGGCTGTACTTTCAGGTCAACTATCTAACTGCTTTGCAATGCTGTGTTCTTGGTTGGGGCCAAGAATCTAGTCCACGATATTAAAGACCTACTTCAAAGGTGCCACATGAGCTAATGCATGGACAATATGTGGTTAACAAAGTAAGACAGGGATTCTCAAACTTCATGTCCCCCTTCTGACAACAAAATTACCACATGGCTCCAAAGATAGGGAAGGGAGAGCCTGAGGCCTGCTACCCCAGGTAGGGGTAATATGGGATGCAGCCTGAGCCCCACTGCCCTGTGTGGGGGAGTTTGGTCCTCAGCTTCAGCCCTGAGTTGCAGGAATCTAATGCTGGCCCTGGCCATCTCAATAAAAAGGGGATCCACTTTGGGATCCTGACCCCCAGTTTAAGAACCCCTAGAGTAAGACTCCATTATGACTACAGTGATCAGCGGCATGAGGATGGTCAGCCAAATACTTCTTGAGTTTGAACTCAGTCCGAACTGCCAACCTATGTTAGTGAAAATAATTCTGTTTTGTGGAAGAGTCCTGTGCCCTGAAATAGACCTCAGTTCTCTCCTCTCTACAGAGAGGATCTAAAGAGCCATCACCAATATTCCTCACTTGTATTTTAAAAGATTATAAAAGTATTAAGAAAATAAACCTGTCATAGTGTTTTATGATTACATCATGAGCTTTTGTCTATGCCTTACGAAGGTAAAAAGTTGCCTTGATCTTAAGGAGAGCACAATTTTCCAAGAAAGAGTATGGTGTTGGTGCGACTGTGCTGGATAAAGAAAATAAAAGGATGATCAGCCATAAATGAGCCACCAAGTGGATAGGATTTGTCAACAACAACACTTCCTGTAGCAGCTGTTGCCAAAGTGCCTTCCTCATTAACTTCCACACAGGCCTTGTGGACAACCTTTGACAGATATAGCTGTGGGGAGGGAGCCATTCCAGAGAGATCAGCTTTTGATTCCTCAAAGACATCGGTCATCCCCAACTCTTTTAAAGGCAAGTTGAGCTCAAAGGTGTCTTCAAGTTTGAATCGTGGCAAATATACTTCCACTTCCCTCTCTCTCGTGCTTTCCAAGGAAGTGCAGAGTGTTAATTTATCATAAGTCATTGCGCTTTCAACCTATCAGCCCAAAAAGAGAGATAAAGGTACATGATAAAATGAACTTAGAGGTTCAGAAGAGTTTAGTTCTTTATTCAAGTTTAATTCAGATAAAAATATTTTAACATTATTAAGTAACCAAAGCTCAGCCTACTTCCCAGATGTTCAGTGGTATAATGTTTTTACCTGTTCCAGACCAGTGATTTCATCAGGTAGCAGTATGATCATATTCAGTGATTTTCCAGTATATGGGATCACAAGAATCTGAGCTTTCATCTCCTCTATGTGGGCAGTTTTGAATGTGCCTTTCTGATACATCATCTGCACAGATTGGCTCTCATTCTGTTTAAAAGAAAATGATATATAAATACAACTGACACTGCCCTTCTGCATTTAAATAAACGATACAGTATCAGTGTGAAGTGTTCACCAGAAGATTTATTGCAAATAGGCTAAATACTTTATAAATCATTTATATTAGTATATAGGGGTATGTCAACACTACCCCGCTAGTTTGAACTAGCGGGGTAACGTAGGCATACCGCACTTGCAAATGAAGCCTAGTTCGAACTACCTAGTTCGTGCCCCGTGTAGGTTCGTGCTGCACGGGGTTCGAACCAGCGGGGTTTTAAAAATGGCGGCTCCCCGCTTATGCAAATGAAGCCCGGGAAATTCAAATCTCGGGCTTCATTTGCAAGTGCGGTATGCCTACATTACCCTCCTAGTTCGAACTAGGAGGGTAGTGTAGACATACCCTTGTAAACTATAAATCAAGGCATTCAGAGCATAGCTCAAGGTAGTATTTAAAATGAGATTATTATTTGACAATCAAAAGGAGCAGAAAACTGAAGAAAACAAGGGAATGAAGTAGATTAATACCATAGACTGTCACTCTAAAGATCTGGGTCCTGGATCTCAAACCATGCTGCAAATGCTCTACTGAGGTCAGTAATGATCTAGTGTGAGGGTCACAACACGTCAGATAGCTGAGTTCCAATGCAAAGTCCAAATTCTGCTTCTGTTGCATTGATGTAATTCCAGAGAAATTCCATTGACTTCAGTGGAATTAGTCCAGATTTAAAGTGTTGTAAGAGAGGGAAGAAGTTGGACCTAACATAGATGATAGACAAGTGGTTTGGAAATGGTAACTTAGAGTAAAATGTTCAGAAGTTGCTAAGTGATTGGGGTACTAAATCCCGTATTCAAAATTATTAAGGCACTTAGGAGCCTAAGGGCACATCTACACTAAATGGAAAATCAATGCTGCCCCGCTCAATCTTCCCACTACATTCAACTCAGAGGGCACCCCCGCTGGCACCAGTACTCTTACTCCTTAAAAGGAGTAAGGGAAGCTGATGGGAGTGCTTGCTCCTATCAGCCTCCCACTGTGTGAACGGTGTGAAAATGTGATGTAAGATACATCGACTCCAGCTACACAATTTGGCTGTGTCTACACTGGCACCTTTTTCCGGAAATGCTTAAAACGGAACAGTTTTCCGTTATAAGTATTTCCAGAAAAAGAGCATCTATATTGGCAGGATGCTTTTGCGGAAAAGCCCTTTTTCCGGAAAAGCGTCCGTGGCCAATGTAGACGCACTTTTCCGGAAAAAAGCCCCGATCGTCATTTTCACGATCGGGGCTTTTTTGCAGAAAAGACTACTGTGCTGTCTACACTGGCCCTTTTCCGGAACAGTTTTCCGGAAAAAGGACTTTTTCCCGAGCGGGAGCAGCATAGTTTTTCTGGAAAAGCAGCTGATTTCTTACAGTAAATCGTCACTGCTTTTCCGGAAATTCAAGGGGCCAGTGTAGACAGCTTGCAGCTTATTCCGGAAAAGCGGCTGCTTTTCCGGAATAAGTGGCCCAGTGTAGACACAGCCTTTATGTAGCTGGACTTGTGTATCTTACTTCAACCTTCCACTATAGTGTAGACCAGGCATCAGTATCATTGAAAGTCTATGGGTCTACTGAATTGATTTCAAGGGCCAAAAGAGATAATGTTTATCAGTGCTTTCACTGTCCAACAGTGATGCATCAAATTGAGGTTTTTTTCCCCACTTGTCTTAGATTTACTCTGATCCTTGACAATCACCCAAAAGCATTTATTCTAGATTTGAAAGTTTATTCATTAAACACAAGAAAGAATGAGACATTTATATCAGCATTTATAGTGTAACTATGTCTAAATCCCAACCTTCATTCACTAGGGCTGTGTCCAGACTCAGAGGTTTTTTCGGGAAAAGTAGCCTTTTTCCGAAAAAACTTCACCTGCGTCTAGACTGCAGCCGCATTCTTTCGAAATTAAATTGAAAGAACGCGGCTTTTCTTTCGACGGCGGTAAACCTCATTGCACGAGGAAGAACGCCTTTTTTCGAAAGTGCTCTTGCGAAAAAAGGAGTTCTTGAATGCAAACAGGGGTTTTTCAAAAGAGAGCATCCAGACTGCCTTTCGAAAAAGCGGCTTGCTTTTTCGAAAGTTCCGCTTGCAGTCTAGACGCTCTCTTTCGAAAGAGGCTCTTTCGAAAGTATGTTTCGAAAGAGGCTTGCAGTCTAGACATAGCCTAGGTTTCTGGCATTTATCTGGTGTAACCAGCTCCAAACACAGGAAAGCCACAGGACTGAGTTTTAAGATTCTGAAGTCTAAGCTCAGACCTTGTGTATGTGCTCAATTTACTTCCCCGAGTCAAAAGTTCTTTGCTCAAATTACCTAAATGTGTAAATCTTTCCAAGATCATAGACTAAGGGAACTGCTGTTGTAGTTAAAAATAAAGAAATCTGTATCCTGTTGTGTATACCATGTTCCAAGTCTGCTCTGTAGTGTACTGAGCATCTGATCTTGCTACAGTTTTGCTCTAGTTTTCTTCACTTACTTTGAGATTATTGGACTCTACTGAAAAACATCCCTGAGATCTATCTATATATTTTAAAAATGTCTGTCTGTTTATATGTCCACCTGTTAATCCATTTGTTCAAGAACTCCTCCTAAATGGTAAGAACTGGGACCACCAAATTTAGTATGCAGCTTCCTCTTCTCCTTACTTAAAGGTAAGGTCAGGGTTTGGTTGTGGCAGGAAAATAGGAACTGATTAGAATGGGACTGTTTTCCATAACATGGAAAGGGAGAAACTGATCAGGGGAACAGCTCAGCTATATGCATAGTGACCACTGGGGTCAGTGACCATGGGAGAGAGCTATGCTGCAGAGTGCTGACCTGGGGCAGCTGCACCAACAATAGAGTCACCTGGTCTGGTGGCCACCAACATGGTAAGTGGCCCACCCTGCTCCAAACCTCTCACCCCTGGCTCTTGGCTGCAGCAAAAGCAGGAGGGGGAGAAAAGACCCCCCATTGGACTGGGAGGGAGAAAAAGGTCCCCATCAGACCAGGGAGGGTGGAGAAAAAGACCCTTGCCAGACACAGGAGAGGAAGCTCTGCCACCCTCCCCACCCCCGTAGGAGCCACAGCTCAGCCCCCAAGCACCAGTTTCCCCTTCCTCCCATGGGGTGTGCAGCCCCCCCCTCCTGACAAGCCCCAGAAGAAGCCAGAGGTGCATAGGGGTGCATAGACCCCCCTGCCCTAGGGACAAGTCAGTGGGCTGGGTGTGTGATCCTCGCCACCCCAGACCGCCCCTGAAGAGAAGCTGACAGCTATCCCTAAACCCTTCATTGAGCCTCCCTCCCTATCCCCTTAGCTCCTCCTCTTCCCAATCCCCTGCTCTGATTCCTGCACACCCACCCCCTTCCCTGAGCCCCTCTTCACCTCCCAACCCTCCCTCTCACCCCCCATCTCCAGCCCCCTCCCCTGATCCCCTTCTGAAACCCCAACCCTGATTCCTGCACACACACCCAGTCTCTTGCCCTGAGCCTACCACATCCACAGGGCCCTGCCCAGACATCTGTACTCCCCCGCCCTGAAGTTTTAGTCTTTCATATGGTAGCAGAGTCCCACATTGTGCCCCATTGTGACACGGTTGAAGGTGCTTAAGATAAAACAAAGCTAAGAAAACAGAATTCCTATGATACCTGGTTTATCCAAAACTTTGTCGGCATTGTGTTCTTTTCTTCAAACTTGTACTCCCAGGTTGCTTTGAAGTAGATTGCATTCACTAGCACCAGCACAGCACTTGAGTCAATAACCCCAGGAACAAAGAGTTCCCTGATTTTACCTTAATAACAGTCAGAGAAAATCAAGCTACATGGATTTTAATATATAGATATTTATTTGCAAGATTAATTTATCATGGTGAAAATCTAGTACTTGGCTCTGCAAATTAATGCTTCCTATTCATCCACAGGACATCAATGAAACAGACAGCTCCACTGTAAGCTTCACTATTGCACTTCCACTAATGTGATTCATCTCTGATGTAGAAGGATTAAGTAAATAGCTCACCAAACCCATCACATTCTTGACCATCCGCAAAAGCATACACATGTACCATTTCAGTTGTATTTTTCTAGTCCAATGTGGACAGAATGGCTCTGGGGATTTGGTAGTAATTGAGGTTGTCTTTTACATCCATTCTGAGGGCTGAAGTAGGAGTTGAATGGTGCACAATCCTTGGGTCTGGCTTTGTGCACGAGCATGCATCTCCAGCATTGTGAGGCTGCTTTTGAAAGTCAGGCTCTCCTACTAGGAACCTGATTGAGAACTACAATTCTTTCCCTGTGGGTCTCTGGACATTGATCAACGGATGACTTGTTATTCGTGACTTTTTTTGTTACAAAGACCAAGACACACAGTCTTGGTCTATAACACACAATCAGTCCCCTGAGGCATACTGTTCCTATTCAGCTTGAAAGTTTCAAAGCTTGACTGTCTAGGTGAGAATGCAGCACTGGTAAAGGGAATGTGTCTCATGTTTCATTCAAGCCAGTGTGCAAGAGATCATTAATCATACTTGGCTTCTTGAGGAGGATGGCAAAGGGAAAGGAAAATGTAAGTTACTTGTGATGTGACCCTCCCTAGCAGTTAGAACATCGTCCGTCCCCCTGTGCATTGCTCTGTTTCCCACATAATCAGACTCTTGATCTATCTCCTCCTGTTTTCTGGCTTCACTCCTCTTCACAGCCACACCTGCGGCTTCTGTTGTCTCCATTTGTTCCCCTAGCACTGTAGAAGTGACTCATATTTTTTGCCATTGACCAGGATATGAAGGCAGTGTTATAAAAATAAGGATGTGATAGCAAATTCATATGTTTAATTTAGAAGTGCTAGGGGGCTGTGCCCCTACTCGCTGCACTCACCGACCCTCCTCTCACGGGGGTTGGTGCCCCCGGCCACTTGGGAGGACCAGGCTGCAGCCGCACCAGCCTGGGCCCTTTCTCCTTCGTCCCCCACCCCTTCTTGCAGCCTAAATCTAACCTCCTCTCTCCCAAGCTAAGCTGCACCAGGCCTAGCTCTGCTCCTGGCAGCCACATAAGGCCAGGCCACAACCTCAGTGCTCCAAGCCAGACCTGGCTCTGACCCCAGTGGCCAGGGAAGGCCAGGCCAAGGCACACCAGGCTTAGCCCTGCCCCCGGCCTTTGGGGGGTTGGGCTGGGCCAAGGCCTCTCCGCAGCCAGGCCTGGCTCTGGCCACCATACCAGGGGGTTGGGCTGAGCAGCCTTGGTTCTCTTCTCCCCAGCCCCATGCACAGAGGAGGAGGGAGGCTACATGGCTCTGCTCCCCAGAGCATGGGAGGGGAGGCCACGTGGCTGAGGGCAGAGAAAGGGGCAGCAGGATGCAGAGTGATGCATGACCTCACTCTGCTGTCCCGCAGAAAAAGTTTTTCATATATAGAGAGAGTTTAG
Source organism: Pelodiscus sinensis (assembly GCF_052426305.1). NCBI lineage: Eukaryota > Metazoa > Chordata > Testudines > Trionychidae > Pelodiscus > Pelodiscus sinensis. The sequence goes on from NC_143053.1 coordinate 120,159,183, forward strand.
CTGAGGACTTACACACCCAGGATTTTGCTTTTAAATCCTGGTTCTTGTTTTGATGAAACAGTAAGAAAAACCAACAAAAATTGGACCTGTGCTTTCTTACCTTGAGTCTGCCTTTCAACCCACACATTTATCGTCTGTCTGGCTGCTTCTGTTGCATTTTCAAAATCAACTGTTTGCAGCATTGCTCCATATAATTCCTTAGTGCAGTCTAAATATTGCTGTACAGTAAAATAAAGATCTTTAACTTTAATATTATAATGATTAATGTTGTAATCCATAAATCAGATCCTCCAAAAGAAAATTAATTAACTCAAGACGTTTAGAAAAAAGTCATGCTTTTTATTATTATTTTGTTCAGGGTCAAATTTGAGAGGGAAACTAAAGTTTGCACTGACACAAGTACTAAAAGTTTATTCATTGAGCGTTTAGCCAGAGCTACTGCCTAACTAAATCATGAAACAGACATGTATTACATTGGCGATTTTTCATGGAGAATTACAATAAAAGTAAAAATTTGGTTTAGATCAAACAAAGAAAGTTACTGGTGTTATTATTATGTTGAGCATCTTGTGCATTCAGCCAACTAACATGTAGTTAAACAAAAAAGGAAAAGTCTCCTAACCCTAAGGAAGATTTCTCAAGGAACAAAGAGGTGCTAGACAGCCAACTTCCACCAATCTTTATTTTTTTAATTAATAGAAATGTTGTATTTTTTTCTTTGCCTCCTGGTTTCTAAGCCTTTAGGGTATACTCAGGTCATGTTTTCAAACTTTCCTCTGCAACTTCCAGGACTAGACGCTTGCTTAAAACAACAAAATAAACCCAATCACGTATGTCCAAGTGCTATGGCTTTAAGGATAACACCAAATATGGGGAAACTTACTATAAAAATCACAAGAGTTGGCAATCCTGTGGTGTCAAGTTGAGCTTTAACTCCATGTCTTCTATGGACCAGACACGTGTAACTTACCTGGTGAAAGTTGTATCCTGTTTGTGCAAACAGCCTGTTGGCCAGACTCAGTACATAGCTCCTGTTGAGATTTTTCAGTTGGGAAAGGAGCGCCTGGAACTCTGTGTGGATCCCTCCAACTGAGTCACATTGTGAAGGAGAAGGCTTCAAGCAAGGGGGAAATAAAGATGCTTCATTTTCTCTTTGTTAACTTGTGTAAAAGTTAAGTAACAGGACTGACGTTTGAGTATCTCTCTCCATAGGAGCTAGCATGAGAAACAGTATCATAACAGCCGTAGCACAGCTAGCGGCAGGGAGTACAAGCCTGCCAGAAAACCGGTGTGCATGTTCTCAGCATGGCTCAGCAGTGTCTCCACTGCCCCTACCTATATTTCTGTGGTCACACTGTTATTTATACTCACTCCCCTGAGAGAGCGAGCATGGGTAAGTGTACACAGCAGTGTCAACAGAATTGCCGGGATCCTGGGCAAGACGGAGGGGGCTGGCACAGGGCCTTGGGCTGATGTGGTGGGCTAGGGACTAGCTTCTCCCAGCCAGCCCTTCAGCACTGCCCAACACATGCCACCTGGGCTCCAATTTCAAAGGTCTGGGGTTTGGCCACAGTTGCAGCAGCAGAGAGCCTTGGGCCCTTTTTAATCACCAGGTCCTGGGCAGCTGTCCCTTTTCCGCCACCCCTTGTCAGCAACCCTGAGTGTGTACAAGCTGGAGAATTGCACCCCGGGGCTCTTAGAATAGTGTGGAGGATGGGGGCGTACGTATGTCTCCATTGATTCCTCCATGGCTGGGCTATTAATAAATCAATCGTGACCTCCAGGTCAAGTATTTCCTATGACAGTAGACTTCCGATAATCTGGCACTTTTGGGACCTAGGTGGTGCCGGATTATTGGATATGCCGGAGTATCAGGAGGTCCCAGTAAAGCTGCACGGCTTAACAGTTGGCTAGGACCCGATCTCCCTCTCCCTCCCCTCTCCTTTCCCCTTAGCTGAAGCAAAACACTCTTCTCCATGCTGTAACCCAATCCCCCTCCCCCTTCCCTTTCCCTTTCCCTGAAGCAAAACACTTTTCTCCATGCTGTAACCCAATCCCTTCCCCCCTCCAACCTTATGTTTGGTCTGGGTATAGCCCGCATGTGCGCTGAGCAGCGAGCTTTTTAATCAGCTGGATGGGAGCGCTTGACATTTTGATGCCGGAGTATCGGGAGTGCCGGGCAATTGGGTGCCGGACTATTGGCGTTTTACTGTATACTAAAGTGGCCTATGATCACCACGAATCTAATCACTGGTATTGGCCATTGTACAGCCTGCAGTTCCACTCACAGCTATGAAAACACTACTCTCTCTTGTTTGGAAGAAATACCTTTGGGAATTGAGGACGTTGATGATGCCCTTCACTGGGATATTTTGGCTCAGCCCCAGCCAACCCACTTTCAGAGACAGGCCCAGCTCCAAGTTTTCCTGCAGCGTCTTTCAAATGAAGAACCTGTGGTTGGAATTGTAACGTTACTGCACTGTAAATGCATGTCCCAGAAAGGCTCTTATCTTAAGATGTTTGTTACCCTAGATACTTGTAGCAAGGGGCTGTCCGAGCCCGTCGGGTCTCCGGGGCTCCTGCCCACGTCCCGTGTGGGCTCGGCCCCCACAACGTCTAGTCCTCCCACTTTCAAGGCGAGGGATTCGGGTTGGCGGCCGTGCTCAGTGCAGCCGCACGGCCGGTCCTTTAACCATACACTTCTCCCCCCCTTACGGAGGGGGAGGGAAAGGGGGGCCCGGGCCCACCCTCACTCACGGGCCCCAGCCCAGGGCCCTAAGGACACGGAAGTAGTTAGCTCCGGTCCGGCTGACGGGGCTCCTTGCCGTAACGCGTCAGCCCGCCAGCTCAAGTGAGCTCTGCCCTGGGCTGCTTCCTCTCCCTCCTCAGGTGCCCCTCCACCCCCTTTTCGGGGCGGTCACCTTTGATTCGTCCGTCAGTCTGGCGGTCGGGCGCCCGTACGCCCGCATCTTGCGCTGGGCTGGCTCCACAGCCGGGGTGGCTACCGGGGCTGGACTCCGGGGGGGGTTTTCTCACGACCTCCGCCTCCCTGTTTGTAACCCTCCCCTCCTGCTCGCCGCCGCGCGTTTCTCCCCCCCTTCCTTAAGCGGAAGGGGTTCCATTTTTAAACTCCCCGCTGGGCTCCCGCCCCCATCTACGTCACCGGGCGGGCGTTACCCCTGTCGCCCGTCCGGTCCCCTGATTGGCCGGCTCCCCTGTCACTCAGGGCGGGGAAACGCCGCCCGCGCTATCCCTGCGCCGTCTGCCACCTCGCTGCCGCTTGGGGGGCGGGCGGCCCGATTTCCCTGCCCCGGAGCGGCCCGCGTGCACGCCGCGCATCCCCGGTAGGGCCCCCCCCCTTATACCCAGCAACGCCTGCTCGGCGGCGTCCCAGGGACGGGCGGGGGTCGCCCTGTCACAATACTAAATACAGCTGAGCAGGAAACAGTTTTCCTGTCCTGACAAAATAGTTGAGGTTTTAAGAGTTTTTCTAGTCCCAAATTGGGACAAAATGTCTATATCTAAAATTTTTGAACCCACAAGCAAAAAATATATATATATATATATATTGCTTGTGGGTTCAAAAATTTTAGATATATAATTATATATATAATTATAGGTCAATCTAAACATTTTTTGTTCTGATGATTCAGAAATACTTCTATTTCTACTTTACATTCTCAGCTATAAGTAGATTGTTTCTAAGGCTACATCTACACCGCAGTGCTGTTTCAGGATACTCTAAGTATCCCAAAATAGCAATTCTGCATATTAGCAGCAAGCCCGTTATTTTGAAATATAATGGGCTCGCTATTGCGATGTCCCTGTAAACCTCATTCCACGAGGAATTAAGCTATTTCGAAATTGACTCAAAATAAGCTGTGCAATTTGTGTAGCTCAAATTGTGTAGCTAATTTCAAGCTACGGATGCAGTATAGACTCACACAGACTGAGTCATTTTGCACGGGAAAACAAAATTTTCATCTTAAAATTGTTCCAGGTAGGAATCTTGATTTAAGACTGACATTTGAATTCAGAAATGAGAGGAGATATTACCCCTTTCTGGGGAAGATTGGATCTCCATCTCTGTTTTATATAAGCATATTCAATATATTTCTGTCAAGGCCATCGGGTGGGTGAAAAGAGAGCCAGCTCTGCCCTGAGAAAGCATTCATGCAGCAATCAGGCTCTGCACATATAACCTAAGAATGCCAGTCATAGAAATGTAGGGCTGGAAGGGAACTCAAGAGGTCATCTAGTCCAAAGTTGCTCAACCTATCTGTAGATCAGTGCCAGTCCTTCAGAGCTCCCTAATACAGTTTAAGAAGGCAGCAAGCTGGTTCCCTGATATCAAAACATTTGGGAAACACTAATCCAGGTGTGGCCAGCCTGAGCTTGAGAAGAAGCCACTGTTTACCAATGTATGTTGCCAAAGAACTACAGTAATTTGTGAGCTGTCCCCATTAGATGCCTCTCTCCCATCTCCAGCATCTTTTGCCCATCAACCGCCCCACTGATCAGTGCCTCCTCTTCCTTCCCCGCACCTCCTGCCCACTGCAATCAGCTGTTCCATGGCTCTCAGGAGGCTTTGTGGGGGAGGGAAGGAGCAAGGGCACAATACTCTTGGTAGAGGAGGCGGAGCCAGGAGTTGAGCACTGGAAATTTGGCATCTGTAGCTGCAGCCCAGGAGTCAGTGCTTGAGCAAGGAGCCGCATATTAACTTCAGAAGAGCCACAGGTTGGTCACCCCTGCACTAATCTAATCCAGCCCCCAGCAATAAGCTAAGACCAAGCAAACCTAGACCATCCGACAGATGTTCATCTTCTCTGCTTTTGTGTCTCCAATGTGGGGATCTCACAGTCTCCTTTGGAAGTGAGTTCCAGAGCTTAACAACTCTGACAGATTGTTGGGAAGGTTTTCCTAATATCTAGCCGAAAACTCCCTTGCTTTGGCCTACTATTTTTTGTTCTACTTTCAATGGAGAGGGAAACAATTGATCACCATCCTCTTATAACTGCCCTTAACATATTTAAAGCTTGTTATCAGGTCCCCCTTCAGTCTTCTTTTCTCAAGACTAAACATGCTCTGTGTTTTAAACTTTTCCTTATGTGTCAGGTTTTCTAAGCCTTTTGACTATTTTGTTGCTCTCCTCTGGACTCTCTCTAATTTGTCCACATCTTTATCATCTGTAGAACCTTCTCTTGACTTTGGTGGGATTTGTGGATACTCAGCAATTTAGATGTGTAAATATGGATTTACAAACCTATTTTTAGTAATCTGTGAAAATCTGTGCTAAACTCTTATTGGTAAAGATAATTAAAGGATCTATACTATAGAATTTCTAGAAACCAAGCCTTTCTACTTCTGTTGTATTAGGATTTTGCTAGTTACTTCTGCATGTCAGAATGGCTTTCCTACCTTTATGGTTCTCAATGTCTTCTTCTAATTAGATTTAATTACTTGATCAGATCTGAATTGATGTAAACTGTTTGGAATGGTTCTCTACCAATTTAAAACAGCGGAGGAGGCAGCCCATTGTTCTTAATTGGTAGCCTAATTTTTAAGTAGTTGAATGTTCCATAGTTTTATTCTGAATTTTTCTTCAAATCTAAGATTGGGACTAAGAAATGACTCATACACTGGTTGCCTGATTCTGATATCACATCAGTAGTATAACAATGTAAATCCACTGACTATAGTGTAACTATTTCAAATTAACATTGGTGTAAGAGTAGAAAGAGGCCCTCTCCCATATTTAGTTTCATACTCTCTAGGATGACCATCATCTCAAGGAAAAGGGGAACTGATAAGCAAATACAGCACAAAAATTCATTTTTTCTTTTTGAGGGTCAGCCCAGCACAACATTTTATTCATGCTATCATATTTCTAAAGGCATACTACAGCCACTTATTGGTAAATAGTTTAAACATATGGGCATCCTTTAAAGGGCTAGTTGATACTTTTCCTAAAAACAAAAAAAGGGGGGTGGGTCACAGTTAAACAAAATTTTGTGATAAGTGTTTACTTTCTTCAAAAGTGTGTTTAATCTTGATATCAGTGAACCAAACGTAATTTTCTTTGGTCTTTCAGAAGTTTTTAACCAAATGTGTTTAGTTTTGCAGCAGCTTTTGGCCACCACATTTTGGTTTTTGGATGAAAAGGCAAACTTTTTTAAGAGAGGTAAAAAATACTGATTTCTGACCATTTTGCTGACCATTTCTGACCATTCTCTTCTCATTTTGCTAGCGGACAGGAAGTTTGAAGGATGCTCTGAAAGGATGAGTCTTAGGCAATGTTTCAACGTGAAAAAATAAAGAGGCACTAGCAAGCTAAACTCCATCTTTTCTGACTTTCTGATGAACTGTGAAAACCTTAATGTTTATACTCAAGGACTTGATTTTTAGAGAGGTAGACTTCTGCAGCTCTCTTTGACTTCACAAGGAGCTGTTGGACTAATATAAAGGCCACGTCCATCTGTATAGACGTTTGGCTATTGCAGATGTGAAGTCACAGCTGAGTGTGGCAGCTTTTTTTTTTATTAATAAAAGCCAATTCTGGACAAATAAATTTTATTGCATCGAATTCAAAAAAAGGTGTTTTCCTGTTGGCCATGGCTAGTTGCTCATTTTTTTTACTCTGCCTTTTTGTTCAAGTGTAGAGAGCCACTGTTTATCATATTCTGTGATGCCCATCTCTAGACTCGATTGTCAACTCAAACATTCTTTCCCTTGTGCTTCCCAGGGCAGTGGCTCCATAGCAAAGCATTTAGGACTGTGGCAGAGAACTTGTTAGCTCGTTTTCCCCAAAGTGTTCTGCATTGCCCCTTTTGCTTTTTGGTTTTCAAAAGTTAAAGGTGTTGGCTTCTCAGTGTGTTTTGCATAAGCTTCTTTCTTTGCTTGAATTAATGGTTGCAACTCCTGTTCAGAATGTTTGAATTGGTCTTGTTCCCTGTTTTTTTAAGACCAAATATATTAAGTTCAATTTTGCAAACCTCTTTTTGCAGAGATTTCCAGATTTTCTTTGCATCAACATCAGCGTTTTTAAGTAAGCACTGAGCAAGGGATTTGTGAAACTCTGCATGTAGTTTAGGATCACATATTTTCAGAACATTTGTTTGAGTACAACTTTCTTTCTAAGCTTTAGATATCAAATTAGGCTGTGTGTTTGCTCTTTTAATACTCAGCAAGTGGTCTGAACGAGTGTTATTAATATACTGAAGATCACATCTTTGTTAGCACCATATCAACTTGGTGTCAGTGTTCCAGCTGCCAGGATACTTTATGCTGAGGTTTGCCACAAAAATAGGTATTTGTAACACAAAGTTGATATGCAGCACAAAATTCTATAAGCTGCTGCCATTTTCATTCAATGCTACTGAATCCTAACTCTATCATCAGTCAGACATTATAGGCAGGTGATAAAAACCATGATGCGGCAATTTTGAAAACGTTTCTTTACTAAATTCTGCATTGTCCCTAGCAAATGCACTTTTTATACAGTTCTCACATTTTTTGTACCTTTTAATCATGGGTGGTGGGTAGAGGAGGTAGGGGAAGGCAATGCCTTTCCTAATTGAAAGCCAAGGCCCCACCCTCTTTCCACCCACAGAACTTCTACTGCTTCAGCAGTTCCTCTGCAGCGCTGAGGCTGGGGACATCGCTTCCCATGCCCTGGGCCTGGGGAGGCTGGTGCCACATGCTGCCAAACCCTCCCCATGTTCCGGGGCTCCACTGGAGGCTTGCCCCTGAGGAGCAAGGCATGGGGGCTAGGCACCCGTGCGTGGCAGGGCCTTAGGCAGAAGGGGCAGGGCTCTACAAGCCCCCAGCTCTACCTTCACCCACCAACCATGCTTTTAATAGTTGCCTTAACTGAGAAGAGCATGTGAAATACAACAGCCTGAAACTGTGTTTTGTTGAACCTACCTTTATTATCTGAGTAGCAGTGTTACCTCTGGCACTCAACAAGACCATAGACAGGCCAGTAGTGATACTCATAGGGGAGAAGAAGATGTTCTTGTTAGCAGCATTTTTGTTCAGTTCTTTGTAAAGATCAAGGCCCATCTCAGTAATTGCTTGAGAAATTGAGCACATGGTGAAGTCACAGCAGGCTAGAAACAAGAAACAAAAAGAAGAGAATAATGTACTTTGCTCAGCAATGTCAGGAACGACTACTAGCTCACTACAGCCTCATAACAATTAAAGTGTGTGCCTCATCTACATAATCCTGAATTACATCAGTGAGTTGTAACTGAGAACAGAACTGAGGCCCAATTAAACCCAGAAATGAGAAAAAAATCAAATATTTCCAATACTACCTCAAAATGGAATCATATATATAGTAGCCCAGTGTCTGTGAGTCTGTAACGCTGAAATGCTGCCCTCCTCTGGGCGGTGCTGTTGCTGAAATGCTGGCTGTTCCCTCTGGGAGGCCCGTGTTGCATGGGGAGTGCGGGGCCCAAAAGGTCGCTTGCGCAGTTTGCTCCCTCGCAGCGGCCTGGCTGAGCGGCACAGAAGTCAGCTTAATGCCACGGTGGGAGGGAAAGGGGGGGCGGGGCTCCGCACCCTCCATGCAGCACGGGCAGTGCGGAGCCCAAATGGCCATTTGGGCTCCATGGTTCCCCGAGTGAGAGGCAGGAGGGGGAGGAGAAGTGAAAGAGAGAGAGGGGGAGGCAGTAGGAGGAGGAAAAGAGAGAGAGAGAGAAACAGAAAGACAGAGTGAGAGATCAGAGGCTCAGGAGAGAAGTCTGACGTGGAGGAGTTAATAAATAAGCTCAAAAGGGACACTCAAAACAGGGATGTGGTGAGACACCTTTCTGAGAAAGCAATTTACCAGTCAAATCCCTCTTGTTAATATGGCTTCTTAGCAATTAGCCATAACTGAGCAATCCAAGTTTTAAAATCATCATGCAGTAATAAAAAGTACAGATTTAACCACCAGTCTCCAAAATTCGATTTGCATTTTTAAAAGAGTTCATAAAATAATATACAAAAATAAAATTGCAGAAGGTAAGAGGAATAAAAAGATCCAATTAAGCTATAAATAGCATAACGCTGGTACAATTTTTATTTTGGATGCTGATCGTGAACATAAGGCAACCACCTATAATAGAAACATTTATTGCTATATGGTTAATATTCCAATTTTTGAGTCAATGATGTAAAAGGCTTCTGAGCCAAGGCTGGGGAGGAACATTTAGTTATCAAATGGCAATAAAAAGTTGCTAAATAACCTCTGCAATCAGCCCTGGTGCCAACTCACCCCACACATCTATACAAGCATTTTCATCATTGAACCCAACCACATCAACCACCAAATCACAGGCTCATTTAACTGCACATCCTCTGATATGATCTATGCCAGCAATGCCCCCACCGCAACGTATATCAGTCAAATTGGACAGTCTCTACAGGAAAGATTTAATGGACACAAATCATATATCCAAAAAGGCAACACACAAAAACCTGTTGAAGATCACTTTAATCGTCCTGGACACTCATTAATGGATCTCCAAGTCACTGTTTTGTTTCAGACCAATCCCACAAGCCAAATACACAGAGAAGGATTGGAGCTTAACTTCATTCATAAGTTTAATTCTTATACTAATTATTTGAATCGTGATATCAGATGGCTTGCACATTATCAACCAACCAAACAATGAAGATGCTAATGGTTCTTGATGTCTATGTAGAATCTGGTGTTGGTCATCTTCCTTTCCAAGAGCTAACTAATGGTTCTTATCAGCCTCTTGTAACTATTTAATCTTTGAGATGCTACTAGACTACCCTGCCCCTGTCCTCCCCTTATTTATTCTTGGATCTGGACTTCCAACACTCCTGTCATCTGAAGAAGTGGGTTGTGCCCACGAAAGCTCATGATACCATCTACATGTTTTGTTAGTCTTTAAAGTGCTACTAGACTATTTGTTGTTTTTTAAGTTTTTCCTGTTACAGACTAACTCGGCTACCCCTCTGACGCTTTTGAACACACACACTACTGGGCTTTGGACCAATTTGAATATCTTCGAGTTGCTCTCAGAAGGCTTTTCATTATTGCTCAGTCTGTAGTACACATGACTGATCTCACCTTAGATCTGAATTGATATCTACTGGTATCTTCTTTGATGATAAAATGTAGCTTGAGCTCTTTCATATATGGTGGGTTTGATCATTCTCTCTGCTATGCCTCAGACTTAACTAAGCTGGTGTTCAGTGTTCTTCATTTCTCCTTTTCTGGGTGGCCAGCCCAGAACATGGATCAAGATACAAATGTTCTGTACATGGGGAAAGCCCTGTGTTATATAGAGAAAACAATTTACATAATGTTGATATCTAGAAATAAGAAAAACTTCAAACTGCACTTAATCTCAAAATGGAATCAGAAAATTTCAAAAGGAGCACTCAGGAAAAGGCAGTGCTGGTATACTTTCCCCAGGAAACAATTTCCCTGGTACAAATACAGAAACCTAGCACACAGTTGCGTTTTGATTGTTAATATGAATCAGAGATACTCTGAAAATGGCTGTCAATTGCTGATTTTTGCAAGAAAAGCAAATAGCTACTTGGCAAAAAGTGGTTTTGGAAAGAATAACCTAGCTACAACCCTTTAGGAGGTAACAGATTTTTTTTCCATGCCCTTGTTAAAGAGGGAGAATATCTTCTTATGCAAGCCTTTCTATCAAATGTTTTGTTTTAAAGTAGATGTATATGACATTTCAGCATATACTCTTACAGTGGTAAAAACTGTGCCCGAAAAAAATTATGATAGTAAAAATATTAAACTAAATTATACAAAGAATAGAAAGATATGAAAGGAGCTGTCTGCTGTTTGCTAAGAGAGATTCCAACTATTATTGAGTATAATTGTATATTTAATCTGATTTAAAGCAAGTTGAAACCTATTGGCTGTGTCTAGACTGGCCAGTTTTTGCAGAAAATCAGCCGCTTTTCCGGAAAAACTTGCCAGCTGTCTACACTAGCCACTTGAATTTCCACAAAAGCCCTGACTTCCTACTGTAAGAAATCAGTGCTTTTTGTGGAAATACTGTGCTGCTCCCATTCGGGCAAGAGTCCCTTTTGCACAAAAGTTTTGCACAAAAGGGCCAATGTAGACAGCTCAGATTTGTTTTCCGCAAAAAAGCCCCGATCGCGAAAATGGCGATCGGGGCTTTTTTGCGCAAAAGCACGTCTAGATTGGCACGGACGCTTTTCCGCAAAAAGTGCTTTTGCGGAAAAGCGTCCATGCCAATCTAGATGCTCTGTTCCAAAAATGCTTTTAACGGAAAACTTTTCTGTTAAAAGCATTTCCGGAAAATCATGCCAGTCTAGACATAGCCATTGTGTGCAGCGGATCAGGGCAGTTTGTATTGTCTCAGTCTGCTCTCACTAAGCCATTATTAATGCTCCCTTGTTCCTCCTAAAGAAAGGAAGAGGATATTTGGTGACATCAAAAGATAGGTATCCTTCCTGTGCTAAGGAGAATGAAAAAGCTCATATAAATGACCCTGTTCACATGAAGTGTTGTGGTGGGTGAAAGAGATATATATACTTGTCCAAGTATTTTCCTATGAGTTATGCCTGACCTTGAATCCTCAAAATTTAGCAGCCTAAGTTTTTCAGAAGTTTGTGAAATCTTGAAAAGCCCTTTCTGTGTAAAATCTCAGTAAGCAGTGTTTATTTTTTTTTATTAGGATTGTATACATTCAGGGAGGAAAAGAGATTGAATAGCTCTATCTAACTTGCTGTGATTTTGGACACCTGCTCTGATGTGTATTTTCAAGTTTCACCTCTGCTAAATTAACCTTGTGACCTCTTTTTCATCCAGGGAACTAGAAATTCAGTGAGATTAAGGCCACTTTTTTGAAAAGTGGCAACTGACTATGAGTGCTTCACACTTTGAGTGTCCAACCTGAGACACGCTGGGACTATTTTCCACCATCAGCAACCCTGAGGTGCTAAACACCTGGGCTATGTCTACATTGGCACCCTTTTCCGGAGAAGGGATGCTAATGAGACACATCGCAATTGCAAATCCGCGGGGGATTTAAATATCCCCCGCGGCATTTGCATTTACATGGCTGCCGCTTTTTTCCGTCTTGGGGATAAGCCGGAGAAAAGCACCAGTCTAGACGTGATTCTCCGGAAAATAAACCCTTTTCCGGAGGATCTTTTATTCCTACTTTCGAGGGCTTTTATTCCTACTTCCTACTTTCAAGGGCTTACTTTCAAGTAGGAATAAAAGATTTAAATATCCCCCGCGGATTTGCAATTGCGATATGTCTCATTAGCATCCCTTTTCCGGAAAAGGGTGCCAATGTAGACACAGCCCTGGGCTGTGTCTACATTGGCAAGATTTTGTGCAAAAGCGCATCGTTCTTACGATGAGTCCTGGACCAGTATAGACGCCCTCTTGCGCAAATACTTTTAACGCAAAAACTCTTGCGTTAAAAGTATTTGCTCAAAATCATGCCAGTGTAGATGTAGCCCTGCTGCTCCAACTGATTCAACCTGCACTCTGGCTGCTCAACTGTTGAAAATCAGGCCCAAGATGTCTCAAGACAATACACCAATCTAATCCCAGTGTAGACAGCACTACTAGGAGATTCGGATTACCTATGATCACAGGAGAAACTATCCCATCAACACAGGTCATATCTATTCTGAAATACTGCAGCAGCAGCCCTCTTGCTGTAGCATTTTAAGTTAACACATACCCCTTAACTCAGACAAAACTGTAAAGAGTGGTGACTAATAGATTGTACTGTCTCCCAGACAAATCAATCTGACTAAACACACTGATTGCTTAACAGACTCCAACTCTAGTCCTGGTACTGACACAATGCGGCAGATCTACAGATAATTTACACCATCTTTCTCCATTGACTTCAATAGACCTGTGACCATTTATACCAGCAGAGAATCTGTGCCTGAGTTTGTGTTATTTTGTGTTATAAACTGGGAATGTGAATAATTACCTACTTTGTAACTAAATATTAGCAGGGTGTTAAAAGAAGAGGGAATAAACTCAAAATCTTGTAGCTCCCAGTTCTCTGTTTAATCCATGAGCACTCTGTTTCTCATTCGTGTCCTTCTGAATGTGAATTTGAGAAAAAATGACTGTTTTCTTTTTCAGACACTTCTATCAAACAGCATTTCACACAAATTCGTTCCTTTCATGTTGGTGCAATTCACAGAAAGTTTGCAAACTTGAAAGCAGATGAACTCCATTTCAAATGCTGTTGTGACAAATGTTGTACCTAGCTATAGATACAACCCAGCAAAGCTCAGAGGGAAGGGATCCTGACCCAACATATATTATAGGGTCAGACTGGTTATTGTTGGGACTGGGATGGGATATGAATTGTGGACTCCTATGTCCCCTTGTGTTAGTTCTGGGCCAGATAGATTCCTACTGTGAGAATCATTATCACTAGCACTCCCATTTTTATAGACTTCACCATAAACCTACTTGTCCTATTTATAAGATGTGTCCCATCCAATAGAGCTAGAGGCATGAGCAAACCAAGCAGGGTTCAGCCACATATGCAGTCTTTAAAGAGACCTATCATGGATTTCTCATTTGCTGCTGTACAAGATTTCAATCAGAACAGTGGATGTGGCACTTGGCTAAGAGTCAGGAAACTTGGATGCTTCCAACTGTGACATTGCATTTATGAGTAGTCTTAGGCAATTGTCCCTCAATTTATATAATTAAAAAATGTTAATTCTTTTCTTTGCTAGCGCAAATGGTAATGTTCCATTAATTAGAAACTAGTGCCTTTGGAATGCATTCCTCCCACTGCTTTCTGACCTTATTCCTATAAGAAGACCTTTTGTATTTTACATATTAGATATTTTTTCGAAATATGCATATCTCTCTATCTGTCTGTCCGTCCATCTGTGAGTCCATTTCTTCAAGAACTGCTCCTAAATGGTAAGAACTAGGACCACCGAATTTGGTATGCAGCTTCCTCTTACCATAATTTAAAACAAGGGGGTTGGTTGTGCCAGGACAATGGGATATGCCTGGAATTCAACTATTTCTTATAAAATGGAAAGAGGAGGGGATCTGGCAGGAGGGACAGTTGCACTGCAGAATGACCACAGGAGGCAGCAAGGGGTCAGAGATGAGGACTGGGACTATAACCCCTTTTGGCCAGCTGAGGGCAGGGATAGACAAAGGGACAGCTATCTACTATATATTTCAAAAGTTTGTTTGTGTATCTGTCTGTCTAGCTGTCCCCCAGGCAGGGGACATGCCACCCCTCCCCTGGCTGTGCCCACTGCAGTTTCAGAGGCCATGGAGAGGTGCTTCTCATCTGGCCTCAAGCAGCTGCAGTGAGAGAGGGCTGAGGGTGTCCTCTCTATCCAGGGTTATCTGCATAATGAACCCCTCATCCCTAGCCCCACCCTAGAACAATAATTTAAATGAAGAAAAACAAAACTTATTTGAGTTAAGGACCCCCAGCAATGCCAGGTAAATCTTGTAGTTTATATATAAAATATACACCTCTGGGTGCATCTACCCTGCACCGTTATTTTGAGATAACTAGTGTTATTTTGAAATAATGCGAGCGTCTACATAGCCATTCCGTTATTTCAAAATTATTTTGAAATTTTCCATTTTCCATTTTATGACAGCTTATTCTGAAGCCTGTAAACCTCATTCTACAAGGAATAATGCCTATTCTGAAATAGCTATTTCGAAATAAGGCATGTAGCTGCTCCACTGCTACTATTTTGAAATAGCCCCTCACCCGAGCCTTTCTAAGTTACGCCTCCTCGGTGGCTCCAGGGGCTCTAAATCAAGATAGCACATCCAGATTAGGGAAGCCTGCTTTGGACTAATTTTGAGGCTTCCCTGCAGGGAGGACGTGCTATTTCGAAATATGCTATTTTGGAATAACTATTTTGGAATAGCTTATTTTGAAATAAGAGTGCAGTGTAGACATACCCTCTGTGTCTATCCTGAGCTCTATCAAACATTAAAGTGTAATCCAAATATCAATGCCAAATCTCATACCTCAAGAACAAACAATATCTTCCCAACTAATACTGAAAAACTCAACTCTCCTACTTTTCACTGATAGCTCTCCAAAAGCTGAAGTGAGGAAATAGGATTTGCATTGTGCCATGGAAGTCGACAAATGTGGGTTATCACTTCAGCATACCACATGCAGATACATGCATACAAATTATATCACGCAACCTATTTTTCATAGGCTGTGTCCAGACTCAGGGGTTTTTTGAAAAAAGTAGCCTTTTTTCGAAAAAACTTCCCCTGCGTCCAGACTCAAGCCGCGTTCTTTCGAAATTAATTCGAAAGAACGCGGCTTTTCTTTCAATGGCGGTAAACCTCAATTTACGAGGAAGAACGCCTTCTTTTGAAAGTTCCTCTTTCGAAAGAAGGCATTCTTCAATGTAAATAGGGCTTCTTCGAAAGAGAGCATCCAGACTCACTGGATGCTTTCTTTCGAAAAAGCAAGCCGCTTTTTTGAAATTTCTCCATGCAATCTAGACGCTCTTTTTCGAAAGAGGCTCTTTCGAAAGATGCTTTCGAAAGAGCCTCTTTCGAAAGAGGCTTGCAGTCTAGACATAGCCATAGTGTTTTTGTTGCCTGAGTCTCCAAAGATGAATAACCTAAAAGATCAAACTGCCGTCCACTCTGAAACAATGGTTAATTTGAAAACATACACAATTCTTTAATTTTACAAGTTTGCTTTTAAAACAGCTTTCTTCCCCAATCACAGTCCATAGTTTAAAAACACAATTATTTAAAAATTGTTTACCTTCTTCTCTGCAGAGACTAAGTGAACAGCTGAGTAAGTGAACTCTGAGCAGCTGAGTAAGTGAACTCTGGAGATGCTAAAATACACGTCTTTTCCTTTCGCTGAGCATAATGTTCCACCCACTCTCTAGAGTGGTGATGAAATTATTGTAATTTAGTCACGTCAATGTCCCATCATACTGTAGTTTCTTGCAAGTGTTTCGGGGAACTTGGTGTCCAGTTAAATATAATGAAAAGTTTATTTTAATTATGTTGCTTGACAAGACTAACATCCCATATCTGTTGCCATTGCCAACATTGCCTGATCGCAAAACCAAGATACTCTTCATATGAAAACTCAAGAGCCAGACCTGCAGTGACTTCTGTGAAGCTCTTTGAAGTCAATGGGGCTCTGAATGTGAACCAAAATCTGTTCAAGCAGAGCTCATTTCAGGACTGAGGCCTGAGTCTGGTTGTATCTTCAGAGACTCCTTGCTTGGATTGTAGCCTGATTGCAGTGATATAGGAAACAAGTGAGATGTGTTATATTTCTATGATCTAGGGAAGAAAAACATGTGAAGAAGAAATAGAGGAGTAGGTAAAGGAGACTCTGGCTTTACATTATAATTTTAGACCATTTTTGGATATTCCTTAAGCATTGCCCCCTGCATCCTAAAGCCAGCCCTGTGCTTGATAGAGAGAAGGAAAAGCTAAGTACAAAACTTTTCACAATGAGCATAACTGCGCATTTCATACAACATGCAATGGGTTTTGGAAGCTATTGTGTATGTTTCTGCATACACATCTTTTATAGTCATGTGCTGCTAATATTTTTAACAGAAAAATAGTTGGCAATAGCTAAACAGTTGGATACAACTCTAGACAACATTTTGTCCAAATTAATTTGTACAATATAGGGAAACAGACTGTGACTAACCAACAGAGAACATAAGAACATAAGAATGGCCATACTGGGTCAGACCAAAGGTCCATCTAGCTCAGTAGCCTGTCTACCGACAGTGGCCAGCACCAGGTGCCCCAGAGGGGGTGGACCGAAGACAATGATCAAGCGATTTGTCTCCTGCCATCCCTCTCCAGCCTCTGACAAACAGAAGCCAGGGTCACCATTTCTATCCCCTGGCTAATAGCCTTTTATGGACCTAACCTCCAAGAAATTATCTAGCTTCTCTTTGAACTCTGTTCTAGTCCTAGCCTTCACAGCCTCCTCTGGCAAGGAGTTCCACAGGTTGACTACACGCTGTGTGAAGAAGAACTTCTTTTATTAATTTTAAACCTGCTACCCATTAACTTCATTTGGTGTCCTCTTGTTCTTCTATTATGGGAACTAATAAATAACTTTTCTTTATTCACCCTCTCCACACCACTCATGATTTTATATACCTTTTATGTCCCCCCCTAAGTCTCCTCTTTCTTAAACTGAAAAGCCCCAGTCGCTTTAACCTCTCTTCATATGGGACCCATTCCAAACCCCTAATCATTTTAGTTGCCCTTTTCTGAACCCTTTCTAAGACCAAAATACCTTTTTTGAGGTGAGGAGACCACATCTGTACACAGTATTCAAAATGTGGGCATACCATAGTTTTATACAGGGGCAGTAAGATATTCTGTGTCTTATTTTCTATCCCTTTCTTAATTTTTCCTAACATCCTATTTGCCTTTTTGACTGCCGCTGCACACTGTGTGAAAGTTTTCAGAGAACTATCCACGATAACTCCAAGATCTCTTTCCTGATTTGTCTTAGCCAAATTAGCCCACATCATACCGTATGTATAGTTGGGGTTATTTTTTCCAACATGCATTACCTTACTCTTATCCACATTAAATTTCATTTGCCATTTTGTTGCCCAATCACTCAGTTTCGTGAGATCTTTTTGAAGTTCTTCACAGTCTGCTTCTGTCGTGACTATCTTAAACAGTTTAGTATCATCCACAAACTTTGCCATCTTGCTGCTTACCCCTTTCTCCAGATCATTTATGAATAAGTTGAACAGGATTGGTCCCAGGTCTGATCCTTGGGGGACATCACTATTTACCCCTCTCCATTCTGAAAATTTACCATTTATGCCTACCCTTTGTTTCCTGTCTTTTAACCAGTTCTCAATCCATGAAAGGACCTTCTCTCTTATCCCATGGCAATGTAATTTATACAAGAGCCTTTGGTGAGGGACCTTGTCAAAGGCTTTCTGAAAATCTAAGTATACTATATCTACTGGATCCCCCTTGTCTGCATGTTTGTTAACCCCTTCAAAGAACTCTAATAGATTAGTAAGACATGATTTCCCTTTACAGAAACCGTGTTGACTTTTGTCCAACAGATTATGTTCTTCTATGTGCCTCACAATTTTATTCTTTACTATTGTTTCAAATAATTTGCCCAGTACTGAAGTTAGACTTACCGGTCTGTAATTGCCAGGATCTCCTCTAGAGCCCTTTTTAAATATTGGTGTCACATTAGCTACCTTCCAGTCATTAGGTATGGAAGCTGATTTAAAGGATAGGATACAAACTACAGATAGTAGTTCCGCAATTTCCCATTTGAGTTCTTTTAGAACCCTTGAATGAATGCCATCCGGTCCCGGTGCAGATTTGGGAATCTCCCTAATGTCCTCAGCCGTGAAGACTGAAGCAAAGAAGTCATTTAGTTTCTCCGCAATGGCTTTATCGTCCTTGATTGATCCTTTTGTATTTCGATCGTCTAGAGGACCCACAGGTTTTTTAGCTTCCTGCTTCTAATGTACTTAAAAAACATTTTGCTATTTCTTTTTGAGTTTTTGGCCAGCTGTTCCTCAAAATCTTTTTTCTCTTTTCTTATTACATTTTTACACTTGATTTGACAGTGTTCATGTTCCTTTCTATTTATCTCACTAGGATTGGACTTCCACTTCTTGAAAGATGCCTTTTTGTTCCTCACTGCTTCTTTTATATAGTGGTTAAGCCATGATTACTCTTTTTTAGGTCTTTTACTATGTTTTTTAATTTGGGGTATACATTTAAGTTGGGCCTCTATCATGGTGTCTTTAAAAAGTTTCCATGCAGCTTGCAGGGATTTGGCTCTAGTCACTGTGCCTTTTAATTTCTATTTAACTATCCTCCTCATTTTTGTGTAATTCCCCTTTTTGAAATTAAATGCCAGAGTGCCGGAAAGCTATTCTTTCCACCACTGGAATGTTAAATGTTATTATATTATGGTCCTGTAATAGTTATCTCCTGGACCTGATCCTGCGCTCCACTCAGGACTAAATCGAGAATTGCCTATCCCCTTGTGGGTTCCTGTATCAGCTGCTCCAAGAAGCAGTCATTTAAGCCATTGAGAAATTTAATCTCTGCTTCTCTTCCTGAGGTGACATATATCCAGTCAATATGGGAATAATTAAAATCCCCCATTATTATAGAGTTCTTTATTTTGGCAGCCTCTCTAATCTCCCTCAGCATTTCAATGTCAGTATTGAGAAATTTGACCTAGCCACAGTGGATGACATACTGACCCAAATCAAGTCAATGTGAGTTTTGTCACTAACATTAGTGATGCCAGGATTTCACCTTGTAGCTAACTGTCTCCAGCATAGACCTGTTGAGTTAGGTACCATACAAATAAACATGATTTCTGCTCCAAGGAGCTTACAACCTAATGAATAACAGGAACTCAGCAAACTTTCTGCTGTAACGTGGGCCTTGCCGTCAGATTCTGGCTAGTGATCAGCAGCTGGTAAAACGTATAAGAGGGTGACTTGCCCACTTGGAACTTAGTTTAAAGCCCATTCAACGGGAAGCTTTTTCTTGACTCTAAAATGTCAGTCCCTGGGAGAGAAATTACAATGATGATGGTTGTTTTTTCTCTTGTTCTTGTCAGTCCCATATGCCCTCCAGCCAGGTGTGTTCTTTCCATCTTGTGCATCATCATGATGAATAAAAACGCTGAAGATCCAGTTCTGCCTTCAATAATGTCTGAGTGCAACTTCATTGGCATGAGTGTATTAGTTTGCAGTGATGTAGCTCAGGGCATCATTCAGCAGACTCTATTACTGGGTGTAGTGTACAAGATGAAAAGAACCCAGCATGACTATTGGATCTTGAGATGAGTTTGCAGCGCTAGTAGCTGGTGAAAAAAAAATTCTTTGCTTGTAAACTGAGAAAATCCGATGAGGTAAGCAGTGATCCATCTGGATATGGAACTGTAAGATTGCTTGCCATCACTCTTATGCGGAGAATCAAATTTAAGAGTGGGCGAGAGAACACAGAACAGGTTCCATGAAGCCTCTTCCAGTATCATCACATGTTCCCTCTCTTTGCCCCTCAGGTCTCCAGAGATCCTTAAGGGTTAGAGAGTGACAGGCTTAGGTGCTGAGAAGAAGCTGAGGGAGGAGAAGGAGCAAACAAATTCAGAGCTGGGAGACATAAACTCTTTGGGTCCCGATCATGTTTTTGTTCTGTTTGTGCACCTAACACAATGGGATATTGCTCAATACTAGGGCTCCTAAGTGCTATGGTAATACACATAAATAGTAATTCTAACTTGTGGTCAGAACTTCAGGGAAAATTTGAGAAAGAGAAAGGAAGGAAAGAGAGAAACAGCAAAAAGATGGAAGGCAAGTAACATGGAGCAGAAAAGCAGACTGACAGAAGAAGCAAAGCAAGGTAGAAGGCGCCAAAAAAAGTGGAGATACATATGAAAGCAGGAGAATGAGAAGAAAGTATATGCTGCTTTTCAAAAGAAGTAGGTTGTAAATTTCTTAAAGCCTGAAGGAAAATCCCTGGTGCCGAAATAACACAACTTAGGCAATAGGGCTGTCAGGAACAAAAATAAAAATCTAGATGGCTGGCTGATGTCTCTATGAGGCAGAGTTACAATTGACTGTATGATCTTAATGGTGAATTCCATATTTCAAGTGTTTGGGTTCTTTTGAGTTTAATCTTAACTCTGAACGGTCTGATGGTTGTTTCTTTATGAATGGCAAAGGCAATTGTCTGCTAAGACCTTTCTTACTAATGCAATACCTATATTTACATTGCCCTGCAGCTTAGCATGCGTCTTTGTCTTGGAATATATCCTGAGCTCGTGATCTGACACCTTGTTCATAAAACCTATGTGCAGAGTCTGAATGAGCTCTCCCCTGACACCTAGTGATGAGCCGGAGAAAAAGACGTTAGAAACAAATCGGCTGTGTCTAGACTGCATCCCTTTTCTGTAAAAGGGATGCAAATTAGACACATCGTAATTGCAAATGAAATGGGTATTTAAATCCCCCCTGCTTCATTTGCATAAACATGGCTGCTGCTTTTTTCCAGCTCAGAGCTTTGCCGGAAAAAAGCGCCAGTCTAGACGCGGATCTTTTGGAAAATAAAACCTTTTCCGAAAGATCCCTTATTCCTTTTTTAAGAGTAATAAGGGATCTTTCGGAAAAGGCTTTTTTAAGAGGAATAAGGGATCTTTCGGAAAAGGCTTAATTTTCCGAAAGATCCCCGTCTAGACTGGCGTTTTCTTCCGACAAAGCTCCGAGCTGGAAAAAAGCGGCAGCCATGTTTATGGAAATGAAGCGGGGGGGATTTAAATCCCCGCTTCATGTGCAATTGCGATGTGTCTAATTTGCATCCCTTTTACAGAAAAGAGATGGAGTCTAGACACAGCCACCTTGTTTGCATAGACATGCCTACTCTACATCGTCAAACAGATTCACCCAAATGTTCACTTTTGGCTGCAGTTGGATTGCAGGTCACTTTGGTGCTGAGTGCAGGGGTGATGAAAGGTTGTTGTCAATGGTATGTGAATTAGGGGCAGAAGGCTGTGCTTGGCCTGCCCTGGTTCAGGAGTTCACCTTTAAGTGAACTGCACTTGCTAATAGGGACTAGGGAGACCAAAACCCTCTGAAAGAGAGAGAAGTATGGGGACAGGTGTTTGTCCCTGGGGCTGTGGGCTCTGCTGAGATCAGAGCCCTGTGCTAAGTGGTGGGACCTCAAGACACACCAGAAGTTATGGGAGGCTGGGGGCAGCAGTGAAAGTGAGGCTTGGCAGCCAGCAACAGGCGAGTGAACAAAATCACAGTGGCAGAGAGAGGGAAATGATGCCGCAGTGAATGGTGGTGTAGTGATCAGTGATATAAAGTGAATGATGGTGTAGTGGCAGCTGAGGCATTGCCTGATGCACCTCTGAACTCTGGGTCATTGCTGACCAAAGGCCACAACTGTGAGTGGGGAATGCAATGGAGGGGGAGGGCAATGGTGCGCGGGGGGGAGGGGCAGGAGAGGTGTGTGGAGAACATGGGTTTGCCAGGCTTTCACACAGCATGGTGAGAGGATGAAGCAAAGGACATTGGCCAACATGCTCTTGGGGGAAGGAGTTTTTTATGGTTACAAGCTTCTGAATTGTGCTGGTGGCATTTTCTCTAATTAATGCTGGGTTTCTTTCCCTATCCTATGCAAGCAGGGTCTGAAGAAATGCTTCCCTGATAGCTACCTAGTGTGGGGCTGAGGGAGAACACTGGGTGTGTCTATGCAAATACAGTTTGCTCATGCTTTGCTTAGATTTGCTAAAAATTCAGCAGATAGAGCAGTGTTTTGCTCATTGTAATCAATTTAGCTGCGGGCAGGTCACAGATTATGTTAGGACTGTATGCAGGTTTAGTGAAATATGATTACCAATGTATAATTATTGTGGGAATATAGAAAAGCAGGATTATGCTTAATCTGTGCCACAGGAAGAGGCTCACACTTAGCAGAAGGGACCTTGTTAAGCACAGACTTCACTGTCAGAGAAAGAAGGCTGGGGACAGGTATTTTGGCCAAGAGGCTGCACACCCTGCTGTAGACTGGTTTGGCCTTTTCTCATCACTATTCAAAGAAGAGAGCTTAATAGATTTCATTGGGCAAGTCTTTGTTATTTTAATAAAGTTCAATGAGAGCTGAAACCAGTCATGTTTCTGCTGTGCTTAATAATAGCAAAAATCACAGGGAGCTGAAATCACTTGAGATGGGGCAGTATTTCTGTCCAACTTGCAGAAGAGCTAAAAATTACTGTGGCTATGTCTACACTCGCAGCTTCTTATGCAAGTATGGCCGTTCTTGTGCAAGAATCCACAGAGCGTCTACACTGCCCGCCCGCTCTTGCGCAAGAAAATTTACAGTACAGCGTGGTAAGAGAGGGCTTCTTGCGCAAGAGCTACGCTCTTTTTTAATGGGGATAAGCCCTCTGGCACAGGAGCTCTTGTGCAAGAGGGCAGTGTGGACGCTCGGCAGGGATTTCTTGCACAAGAAAACCCTATGGCTAAAATGGCCATCGGGGCTCTCTTGCTCAAGAGAGCATCCACACTGCCATGGGAACTCTTGCGCAAAAGCACAGCGCGCACATGGCAGTGTGGACGTTTTCTTACGCAAAACTTCTTGCACTAGAACCCTTGCGCAAGATGTTCTTGCACAAGAAACCGCGAGTGTAGACATAGCCTAAGTGTCTGATGTGCAGACATCACAGCGGATAAGTGGATGGCTGCAAATGGTAACTGACAGCCAGCAGAGCAGTGACAGAGAGGCGCAATGAGTGGCCAGCAGCGTGTCAGCGGACAGGCATGAGAGGAGCCAGCGGAGTGAGTAGGATGCCTCTTTACTCCCACCCCAGGATGAGAGGTAAACTCTGCAATGTACCTCTGAAGTCTATATCTGCACTCACTAAAGGCAGCCACTGTGAATGGGGTGCAGAGAAAGGTTGGACATGTGAAGGGGACTTTTGGGTTGCTGGACTTAAGATCCTAACACTCCCCAACCTTCTTGGGGAGGGTCTTTTACTCATGGTTTATGTTTATGAACCCTGTTTATAGTGTTTTCCCAAATGAATGCCAAGTTACTTTCCTCCTTTTGGTAAGTTTCTTTTTTGCACTCAGACTCTGTGCTTGCAAGTAGGGAAGCATTGCTTCTTAGAGCTACACAGTGGTGGTGTGTTAATTTGGGTGCTCAAGCCAGTTCTCTGTTGGCTCAATGGAAAGGAATCCTTAGATATCGAACCTGGCCTGGACTGCAGCTGACTCCATCTGGCAGAAGGGTTACAAAGAGGCTGCGTCTAGACTGGCATGATTTTCCGGAAATGCTTTTAATGGAAAAGTTTTCCGTTAAAAGCATTTTCGGAACAGAGCATCTAGATTGGCACGGACGCTTTTCCGGAAAAGCAATTTTTGTGGAAAAGCGTCCGTGCCAATCTAGACGCACTTTTCCGCAAAAATGCCCCGATCGCCATTTTTGCGATCAGGGCTTTTTTGCGGAAAACAAATCTGAGCTGTCTACACTGGCCCTTTTGCACAAAAGGGACTTTTGCCTGAACAGGAGCAGAATAGTATTTCCGCAAGAAGCACTGATTTCTCACTGTAGGCAGTCAGTGCTTTTGCGGAAATTCAAGCGGCCAGTGTAGACAGCTGTCAAGTTTTTCCGGAAAAGCAGCTGATTTTCCGGAAAAACTGGCCAGTCTAGACACAGCCATACTGTTTGCTAGAGAGGAAGTATGGCCTTTGAGAAGCACCCACGGATGTGTATTTTTCCCAGATAGAAATCTGGGTGGGACTCAAGTTGATCCAGTATTGTGTTAAGACCAGAGGTGAAAGTAAAGCGGTGCACGTGTGTGTTCAGCCCCAGCTAGAACTGGCTGAGCTGCAGCAAAAGCCAGCAGGGAGCTATTTAAAGAGCTGGAAGGGACTTGGGTTGTGCTAGGACAGTATCTGTAAGAAATTTAAGTTTCTTTCACCCCTGGTTAAGAGAAACCTCTATATATTGAACCCAGCCTTTTTCCTGCCAACTCCTCCTGGAAGAAGGGTTACATACCACGGCTGTGTCTACACTGGGCCACTTATTCTGGAAAAGCAGCCGCTTTTCCGGAATAACTTGCCAGCTGTCTACACTTGCCGCTTGCTTTTCCGGAAAAGCAATGACGATCTACTGTAAAATTGTCAGTGTTTTTCCGGAAAAACTATGCTGCTCCCGTTCGGGCAAAAGTCCTTTTCCAGAAAAACTGTTCCGGAAAAGGGCCAGTGTAGACAGCACAGTAGTCTTTTCCGCAAAAAAGCCCCGATTGCGAAAATGACGATCGGGGCTTTTTTCCGGAAAAGCGCATCTACATTGGCCACGGATGCTTTTCCGGAAAAAGTGCTTTTCCGGAAAAGCATCCTGCATTTTAAGAATAAAGGGTAACGAATTTCCTTGTTTGGCAAGTGATGTTGCCTCTTTCCTGAGTTATGTGAAGGAATAATGTGAAGAGGCAGGAAGTTTCACTAAGTAAGGCACTAGGCTAGGACTTGGGAAACCTGCATTCCAGTTCATGCTGTGCCTTAGGCTTCATGAAGGACCTTAGGGAAGGACCTTAGTTTCCATGCCTCAATTTCCCCATCTGTAAAATGGGAACAATAGCACTTCCCCACTTTACTGGAGGGTTGTGAGCATTAATACTCTAATGTTTGTGAGGGATCAGACACTGTGGTGATGAGGACTACATAGAGATTGAAGATGTGTACAATAAAAGAGAGCTTGGTATTAGTGAGCAGACCAATCAGTTCCATGGACTTGTAGCAGATGTGTTCCTTCAGAACCCTTTCTTCAACTGCAACTTTGGCACTTCCCTGTGTCCCCAAGGGCATCACACCACCTACTGAATCTGTAAGAGAACTTTCCACAATACCTGCCACAAGTGTTTCTTAGGAGCTTTCCCAACAAATACTGTCCAGGCCCAGTCCTGACCAGGTGGTGAGTTCCAGTGAGATAACAGCTCATAGTAGGTGGCATTAGGTCTGAAAAGCCTTGAATTGTAATTGTCGTGGAAGGAGGATGCGTGTGAGGTTCCGTTTAGAGGGCAAGTTGCAGCAAGTGAAGATTGACATATTTAGGTTCCCGACTTCCATTGACACCCATGGAAATTAGAAGCCTCAATCACTCTGTGGAACTGAGACTTACTCACCACATAGAATATTTGAACACTCCATTCTTCTGAAACTGGCAGGCATAAAAAAAGGAATTTGGAGAGTCAGATCTGTAGCCAAAATGCCTATTGCTCTGGGTTTTTTGCTCACAAGATCACTTTACAAAAAGGATTAGCCAGCTGAAGTATGTTTACACTGCAGGGGTGGGCAATAATTTCTGAGGGGGCAGCCACTTCAAAATTTTTTGAAGTGGTCACGGGCTTCCCCGAAAGGCGCAGGGCCTTGGGTGGAAGGGGCAGGGCCTTTAAATAGCAGGAGCTGAAAGGGCTCACACCTCCCCTGCAGCTCCCAGGCATCACGATAGCAGGGGGTGGGAGTTGTGATCCCTTTTAACTGCTATTTAAAGGGCTCGCTGCTCCCAGCCTCGCTGCTAATCAGTTGCCTGGGAGCTGGGGATGCAAGAGCCCTTTCAACTGCTTCTATTTAAAGGGCTCGCACCTTCCCCATGGCTGCCATTTCCTGTCAGCCACAGGAAAGGTGCGGGCCCTTTAAATACAAGCCGTTGAAAGGGCATTCTGGCTCCCAGGCAACCCGTTGCAGGCAGGGCCAGAAACTGCAGTACAGGCCAGATAAAAGAGCTAGGCAGCCTGGATCCGGCCTGCTGACAGGCTCTTGCTCACCCTGCTGCAATTAGACAGCTGAGCCATGCCAGCTCGCTTGGGCTCTCAAGGCTCGGGCTGTGGGGCTGTTGGATTGCAGTTCATGTTAAATGTTCAGGCTGTAGCCCCAGCTTGAGGACCCTCCCACATCTCAGGATGCTAGTGCTGCAGGCTTTTGCTTGCAGCATAGACATACCCTTAGTTACCTCTCACTTCTTTGCATAGTGTTAGCTGATTGTCATTGAGACTATCCATTCAGAAGGAGAGAGGTACTTGCAACCTGCTGGGAAGTGAACTACTTCACGAGAATCCTACTAAATGGTTGCCACCCCTCGTTTCCCAGTTGTGATGGCTTTGCCTTCCAGTCACACCTACGAGCACGGATGGGGAACCTGCGGCCTGCAGCCTGCAGCCTTCCCTTGATCCAGCCCACAAGGCTCAGGGCGAGTCGACGCTGGTGCTTCAGCAACATGGTAGGGGAGACCATTGCTGGAACACCCGTGTCAGCTCCCCGCTGTGGGGAGACCCTGCCCCCTCCGCTCTCATAGGCCTGACCAAGAAAAACCATGAGCCAGGCTGTGCCAGGTAGGGGGAAGAAGTAGCTCTGCATGCTGCAGGAAAGTGCTCCCTACAGTCACTGCCCCCCACACACTCTGCTCCCATTTGCTGGAAATAACTGTCAATAGATTGGGGTGGGGGAGCTATGCCTGCAGGGAGCATTTCCTTGCAGTGCGCAGGGTCACACAGAGCCACCTGCAACCCCCATGGAGCTAGGTAGGTGCCCCAATACCCTGTCCCCCTCCAGCCCAGACCCTGCATCCTCACCCCACTCCTGCACTCTTCTGCCTGCTCACCCAGACCCTGTCCCTAAACCCCCAACTGTCCAGACCCTGCACCCCCAGCCCATTCCTGCACCCTCCCTCCTGCCCAGACTCCGCACCCTCAGTCTGCTCCTGCACCCTACCTCCCACCCAGATCCCACACCCCTACCCCAGCCCTTTCCCTATCCACACCCCTACCCCAGCCCTTTCCCTGGCATTCCCCCCCCCCACACACACACACATACTGAACTCATTTTGCCCCCCCCCCCCAAAGTCTGGGGAGGGGAGACACAAAATTCAGTAGCTCTGGTCTCCCAGAAGAATTAATTCAGCCCTGGGTAAGTTCTGAGCCTCTGTGCTTCTCCTACCCCACTCCTGTGGGATTGGAGCTTGAGGGGAGTGAGGAGAGTGTCTTTTTTCTTGTTTCTCAGTTCAGGGGCCACATATGTGTGAGGGGGTTTTCCTCCTTTTCATTGGGAGACAGGTCAGTGAACGCTGTGTGGGGGGGGGGGTTGTTTTTTGCTTCTCACTTGTGTGTGGCCCCCCCCCGACTGATTTTTCTGTTGGTCAGTGGCCCCCACCCCAAAAAAAGGTTCCTCACTCCTTCGGACATTGCGAAGTGTCATTGCCATCATTTTAGAAATGCAGAAACAGAAGCACAGGACTTATGTGGTTTGCTGACAGTTACACACAATCTGTAGTACAGCAGTTAATGAAACCCAGAACTCCTGTCTTCAAAGCAGCGTGCTAACCACTAAACCAGGGCTTTCCCCTGTGATGCAGAAATGTTGTGTCTGGAAGGCAGAGGCCTATATTTTCAGAAGCTAAGGCTATACTAAAGAGCAGCATGCTGTGTAGTGGAACTGCTCGAAGCCTCCCAGAGACAGAGATTTCCCATCACCCCAATGAGCAGCTGTAGCCATGTCTGCACAAGAAGCTCTCCCTCCAGCACAGTGCTGCCCACATGGGCGCTTAGATTGGTGTAACTTATGTCGCTTGGGGGAGAAGGGAAGCTTATTCACACCCCTGAGCAACATAAATTATATCAACATAAGTGGTAATGTAGGTGTTGCCCGAGTCACATGCATTCGCACTGAGAGGAGCTTTGGGAATCCCTTTTTGCTCTGTTCTCAGTTCTGACCTACCTAAAGAAGTCTCTTGCCTGTAATGTTCACATCTGTTTGGACTTACTGCAGATTTTGAGCCATTTGACAGTGTAATGCTTGATGTGTAGGTTCCCATTATCTTGACTCATAGGCTTAGGTGAATTTTCTGACCCTACAATCTATCAGAAGACCAGGATCAATTGCACCATGCTGACTTGGGAGGCTTTGAACCCTTAGAAATGAACGCTCGTTTCTAGACAAATAAAATAATCTTCAAATAAATTTCCTGTTTATATCTGGTCTGCAAAGCTAGAAGAGATGCTTAGTTCAATTTAAAAAAAACACCTACACATTCAATCTGGAGATGCAGTAACCACCTTCCCTGCTGCTGCTATGACCATACAACAATTTTCTTTTTAAAAGGATCTCCAAAGCATAATACTATCCATCCATAACATCCATAGTACAGGATTAAAGGAAAGGACTGAATATAAGAGAAACAAATTTTTGGCCTTTAAACCACAATTTAAAAGCAGATGACAATTCTTTTGATAATTCTTTATTCTGAATGGTATAAGGTAAACCAATACTGAACTCATGCAGGGGGGAATTAAATTTATATAGAGTGCTGTCATAGATAGCATGAAGACCCTGTTGATTAAACATTAATAATTTTTCCATTCATTTCATCAGGAATTAAATACCGTAAAATCTCGAGTATAATGCATACTTTTCCCCCCCTTTTTTTAGCATCAAAGACGGGGTGATTTTTTTTTAAGTTTTAAACTCACCCTCGGCAGGCGCGAGCTGGACGGGGGCGGGTGAGAAGGCATGGGCTGGGCTGGGCTGGGGGCGGGAGGGCTGGCAGGCATTAGCTCGGTGCGCCGGCAGCTGGGTGGGGGAGGCTCTCCTGGCAGGCACGAGCTCAGCACGCACAAGCTCGGCTGGGCAAGGGGCCCCGAGGCAGGTGCCAGCCCCTTCTTTCCTATGCATACTAAAATCTCAAGTATAATGGGGGTGTGCATTATAGATAAGAGTTTAGTTTATTCAAGAATTCTGACCTTTAAAAGGCAGATGCGCATTATACATAGGTGCGCATTATACTTGAGATTTTACGGTATATTAATCTAACCCATGTTAATTTCCAGATTTCCTTTTTACACATCCCATTAACTACTGGGATTGTCTGTCTACTTCAGAAATAATAGGCAACACAAGCCTAAGACACCTGTCAGTTCTGTTCCACAGCAAATATTCGGTGCATTTAGTATTTCCTGTTTTCAGTTTCAGAATATACACAACATAGGCTCTTTATAGCTGAAACTGTCACTTTGCA
This sequence comes from Pelodiscus sinensis, assembly GCF_052426305.1. Taxonomy (NCBI): domain Eukaryota; kingdom Metazoa; phylum Chordata; order Testudines; family Trionychidae; genus Pelodiscus; species Pelodiscus sinensis. Next base: position 120,188,773 of record NC_143053.1, read on the forward strand.
GTAGTGTAGTTGAGGATAAACCAGCTTCTCATTTGAGAAATATGGAGTTCAATTTAGATTAATTTACCCACTCATTTTTTTTAATCATTTCACCACTGCCAATGCCACTCTGTTAACTTACACAGACTGCTAGGTTTCATCATTTAAGAGGCATCGTTAGGAAAATTCCCAACTACAAGATCCTACACTAGTGTAAAGTGACATAGCTCTATGGAGGTCACCAGTTGAGAGTGCTCATTGTCACTGCTATAAAATATTATCATCAATTAATTTGTTATTTAGCACATTTCTTCCCTAGATATCATTGCAGTTTATGAAGGTGAATAAGAATTGTTAATTCCATATTACAGATAGAGGCCCAGTGTCTATGATGGACTGCATAGACACACTGCTCTACCATAGTAGAGTCTTATTGAACCCAATAAATTTCTGCTTACACACACAACTGTGCTGGTATGCAATCAACCACGGGGTCAGAGCTATAATCCCAAATGTCAACACATTTTTTAAAGTGGAAATACACAATGAGGTTTGGGAAGGCTTCTGGACTCAGCAGAAGGTAAATCTATGGAAAACTAAGACAGTTTTCATTAGGAAATTCCAGATCCCTCAGAAATTCCAATTCACTGTATTCCAGGAAAATAGACTTTGATTTCATTTTCTTTTAGAAAAAGAAATGCATCAGAGAAACAAATATTTGTTGCTGGAGACGGGGTATTTCCTGATGAAACATGTAACATTTCCTGTGCTGTGGTAAATTCCTTATTTTAGATGAGTGAAACAAAAGGAGTAAAATAGCATCACTGTATATGACTGCTGCATGTGAAAAGTACATGGAGCTGCCCGTTTGCAATATAAACAGCTTAGATTACCTTTAAATGGTGATATTCAGAAAGCAAAGCTTTACAGAAATACTAATCACAATAAGTGGATTCTGCTTTTCTCAGTAGCTATGCCCTATTTATGGAGAACAAAATCTTCCAGAAAAAATAATGCTACGAGTTTTGTTGTGCTTAAACAAGAAGATAAAAGGATGGTCAGCTTTAAATTCATCTTTGTGTTGCAGGATCCGACATCCTGGTACCTCTAACGATTCAGCACCTTCTTCATTTACTTCCAGAGAGACTCTGTGGATGATCTGTGACAAAACCGTGCCCTTAGTCTCGGTCATTTCAGAGAAGTCTGCTACATTCTCGTCGAAGACATCTGTCATCCCTAAGCTTTCCAGAATGGGCTTCAGATCATAATCCCCTTCCACCTTAAATTTAGGAAGAAACAGGTTCACTTTGGTATTTGCCATCACACTGGGATTGGTCCACTGTACTAATGTCTCAGGAGTGAGTGCCTGTTCAAGCTGAAAAAAAAAAAAAGGAAAAGGAGACTATTAATTGTCACTTTAAGAGGAAAAAGACACTCCCTGCTGCCTCCTCCCTTCAAAAGATTAGGGATTTAAACTTGCCCTTGCTCTCTAATAATTATCATGCCTAAGGATAAATGGTGCCTTCAGTTACACTGATATAACTCTGCTTTAACTCACTGGTATCAGTTACTATAGTAGGGTATGTCTACACTACCACCCTAGTTCGAACTAGGGTGGTTAATGTAGTCAATCGAAGTTGCAAATGAAGCCCGAGATTTAAATATCCCGGGCTTCATTTGCATCTTGCTGGGCGCCACTATTTTTAAATCCCCGGTAGTTCGGACTCCGTGCCCGTGGAACGAGGTGTAATGGTAGTTCGAATTAGAAAGCCTAATTCGAACTACCTACTCCGTGCCACGTGTAGCCACGGGCATGGAGTCTGAACTACCGGGGATTTAAAAATGGCGGCACCCGGCAAGATGCAAATGAAGCCCAAGATATTTAAATCCCGGGCTTCATTTGCAACTTCGATTGACTACATTAACCACCCTAGTTCGAACTAGGGTGGTAGTGTAGATATACCCGTAATTCCATTAAATGAATATAATCTGGGTCTTAGCACATTATAAGTACTATGAGAGTTATCATTACAACCATCCTATGAAGGTAGTATCCCAGGAAAATTGCAAGGACAGGATTAATGATTTGCCCAAGGTCACACAGCAAGTGAAAAGGAAGAGCTCATACATGAACCAAGGCCAGCTGGTTCCCAGCTTGTGAACAACGGAATGACTTCTATTTGAATTATGCAAGACTCCAAATTCTGATATGGATCTAGATCAGCTTTGTTGGGGTTTGCAAACATACTTTTCATTTGGCCCAAAGTCTGAGGGATGTGCAGAGCAGGGGATTTCATTAGGATGTTCAATTTGAATTAAGGAATGTCTCATGATGTGAATGCAGTTTCAATGTATAAATGGCAGTACCCACAGTGTGTTAGCACTGTCAGCAGAATTAGGGCCAGAATCCAAGATTCTTACTTGGATTGACTTGCACAGAGGCCAGCGGGGCTTTGTCCCTTCACATCTGAACTGTGAATGAAGATAAACTGCATCCATGTATAACTTTACTATAAAGTGACACTAAAGTAGTTCATGATTAGAAGATGCTTTTAAAAATATCTTGTAATTCATGTGCAGTTACTGTTTAAAAGAAGCAATTTGTTAGAGATAGTCAGGCACCCGTTGCTCAAAATTAGATGTTAAAAGCCTCCGTTACGCCTCACAGCTATATAATTAGTCAGATCCATTGACAAATGAGGTAAACTGAGGCATCAAAAGTGAAGTGACTTTTTTTACTTTGCACATGTTGGTGTCAGGGCTGCAAAGAGAACCCAACAACCATGACTATAGGGAGTAGGCCCAGAGAAGTAGTTAGGTCCTAACTACCCTTGATTTCAACAGAAAGACAAAGTGGGGGAGGTATCGTCTTTTATTGGACCAATATCTGTTGGTGGAAGAGATAAGCTTTGAAAACACTGAGTAAGTTCTAAAGCTTGTCTCCCTCACCAACAGAAGTTGGCCTGATAAAAGATACTGTTTCACCCACCTTGTCTCTCTAATATCCTGGGTCCAACACAGCTACAAATACACTGCAAACTTTAATTTCAGTGACAGTTAGGAGCCTACGTACCTTTGCTATGATCACCAGGCCACATATACATTAACTTGGAAACTAGATCACTTGCCCAGATTTGTAAAGGCATTTAGATGGCTAAAGAGGCAGCAGGTAGGCTCTACAAAAGCACCTGGTCCTAGATGCATCACTTCAATTGATTTCCTTTAGCTGAGGTGAAAATACAATTCCACAAATATGACATCAGGTGCACAGAAGCAGGAGAAGATTAATTCCTAAGCAGCCAGTATCCCTTTCCCTTCTAAGTAACTTGAGAGAAATATAGAAAATATATCTTATTAGCAGAATTATTATGAATGGAATGCTTCCCTTGTTTTTCTTACCTGTTCTAAGCCAGTGGTATCATCTTCAATCTCTTTTGGTAGCAGAATAAGCATGCTAATGTGCTTGTTGAGGCAAGGGAGCTCAAGGATTGCCGTTTCTAATTCCTTTATATGGCCCAGGCACAATGTAGCTTCCACATTCATCATTTGCACTGGTTTTGTTTCACTCTGTAAAACATACAGGGAAAATTTGGTATTTCTTCCTTCACAACAGGGATGGAAGATAGGAAAGTGTGCTTCGATGGGAATTGTACCTTGCATCATTTCTTTGGATTGGGGCATTTGTCTTCATATCCAGAGAAACCTATCTGGCATCATTACAGAATGACAAACATGGATGGCTTAATGGAAATGACTTTCTAATAATGGTGGATCAGGATTCTACTTCATACATTGAGAAACACTTTGGAGAGGTCTCTGAAGACAGGAGACTGCCTAAGATGGGTGGCTTATGGTAACAGTTTCATTGTAAATTACATTTTCTAATATCTAAAGGCCATGGCAACATCAGTCAGCCTAAATCACTTAATTATGAAATGGTTGAGGCACAACATAAACAACACCAGGTAGCCAAGAATTGACAACCATTCTCCTACAAGAAGAAAGTTATGAGTGCCTCTTTTATACAATCTTAGGCTACGTCTACACTGGCCCCTCTTCCGGAAGGGGCATGTAAATTTCTCTAGTCGTCGTAGGGAAATCCGCGGGGGATTTAAATATCCCCCGCGGCATTTAAATAAAAATGTCCGCCGCTTTTTTCCGGCTTTTAAAAAAGCCGGAAAAGAGCATCTAGACTGGCCCCGATCCTCCGGAAAAAGTGCCCTTTTCCGGAGGCTCTTATTCTTACTTCAAAGTAGGAATAAGAGCCTCCGGAAAAGGGCACTTTTTCCGGAGGATCGGGGCCAGTCTAGACGCTCTTTTCCGGCTTTTTTAAAAGCCGGAAAAAAGCGGCGGACATTTTTATTTAAATGCCACGGGGGATATTTAAATCCCCCGCGGATTTCCCTACGACGACTGCTGAAATTTACATGCCCCTTCCGGAAAAGGGGCCAGTGTAGACGTAGCCTTTATATTTTCCATAAGCTATTTTAGTACTAGTTTGAAATAAACTTTTGGAGTCCAGCCATGCAATCCAGCCAACTGTTTCCTGTCATTAACATTTTGACTATTGTCAAACACAAAACTATTAACTGATCCTGAGCTGGACTGAACAAACCTATCCTTGACACAGCAAGAAAATAATGGTCTTCATTACAACAGTCAAGGAAATACTATTTCACGAAATAACATAATGAAATATTGTGGCCTGAAATGTTCTAAGTTTGTAGATGACCTTCACATAGGTGCCTCAAAGTTGTAGCATGAAAATCTAGATAACTTTGCACCATCTCCTTGCTGAACCTGGGCACTGTTGTCTATACTCTCCCTTGAGAAAACTGGCTTAGTGTCTCCCCACCCTAATAAAATGAATGTTCAGATGGGGAGAGGAAAGCATTTAGAGGGATGGGCACGAATTGGGAGTACGTCCTCTCTGAGAGGTGTGACTAGCCTTTGCTAGAGCTGTTTACAGTCTCTGGGTTATGATGGAGTCTGATGTCTCTGGATCAGCAGGAATTATTTAAAGTGTGTTGTGCTTTCTTTAGTCTCTGGATGGCCCACAGGCTATAACCATTCTCTTGACAGAGATCCCACCACAATGATCTGCTGTTCTATAACTTCTAGACTTGGATTTCTGCAATGCAAACTTCTTCAGGATACTTGGGGGATCTCTGAAGGCTTCAGAGCTGGGGGGGGGCATTCTAAGTGATTAATATCACTATTCTGTGCTCTGTGCTGGCTGCCTCTTTGGTTTAGGTGTTGTTTCTGGTATTGGATCCAACCTCTGGGGTGCAGTTGCTTGTCATACTTCTCTCTCCCTCACATAATGGCGGTTAATGTTTTCTCTTTCTGTCAGTCAAACTCTAATGATAGTGTAGTAAACTTCATTGCACAGAGGAAAATATATCTAGTAATTCTTCAGATTACAGAAACACCAATACATTAAAATGTTATCTGGTTTAAGGCACCCTGGTCAAAGAATAATTGTGAGTCATGAGCTAAATTACAGTTTAGTAATACTGAAGATTTCTAGCTCTTTGTGCTGGATTTATTTCTTCCAAACTTTTACTTACTTTGAGACAGGATGCTTTAAATGCATTTCCAAACATACCTTGTTAATTTTAAAGGGACATTCTTGGATTTGTGCCTCTGGGAACTTCTTCATCCAGTTGGTTACAAAACAAGTCGCATTAACCAGGAGGATCTTAGTTTGGTCATCTATACTCCCCTCAGTCAAAATGTTCTCAAATTTTCCTGTGCACATGTGTTTTAAAAAAGGATGTCATTAATAGAAAACAGCAATATTGTTGTCTGAACAATTGTTTAATACTGAGGTTGGCTAGACACTATACTCACATATGAGAAAATTTAATTCGAGAGAGAGCTGTAGAATCATATGACTGGAAGGATCCTTGAGAGGTCATCTAGTCCAGTCCCCTTCACATATGGCAGGACCATCTCTGACAGATGCTTGTCTAACCTGTTCTTTAAAATCTCCAATGATGGAGATTCCACAACCTCCCTAGGCAATTTATTCCAGTGATTAACCACCCCGACAGTTGGTCATTTTTCTAATGTCCAAACTAAACCTCCTTTGATCCATTTTAAGCCATTGCTTCTTGTCCTATCATCAGAGGCACTACAAAATACCTGCACAATCCCATCTGTGCCACTCCTGGAAAGATGTAATCCTGAACCACGTACATCTAATTTCATAGTCCTAACATCAGGTGCATTAGTGACTCAGAGATCCTGAGTGTGCTCAATAAATACACAGAGCTATTAAGCTTTGTATTACCAAGTAGCAAGTGCTATCAAACTCTGCAGAGGGCTGGCAAAAACTAGGAATGTTGTCCCCTAAAGTATTCTCCATATGCTGCTCCTTGGACCCTTATGGTACGTCTACACTGTACACTGATTTCAGAATAAACTATTCTGGAAGAAATCATCCAAAATAGCTTATTTCAAAATAGCACATCTACACGAGAGGGAAGCCTCGAAATTAGCCTGAGGCAGGCTTCCCTAATATGGACACCCTATCTTGATTTAAAGCACTAGGGAATAATTTCTTTGAATGCCCCTGGGAAGGAACTATTTTGAAGTAGCAGCAGTGGAGCATCCACGCTGCAGCTATTTCATAGAATCATAGAATCATAGGACTGGAAGGGACCTCGAGAGGTCATCGAGTCCAGCCCCCCACCCTCAAGGCAGGACCAAGTTCCGTCTACACCATCCCTGACAGATGTCTATCTAACCTGTTCTTAAATATCTCCAGAGAGGGAGATTCCACCACTTCCCTTGGCAATTTATTCCAATATTTGACCACCCTGACAGTTAGGAATTTTTTCCTAATGTCCAATCTAAACCTCCCTTGCTGCACTTTAAGCCCATTACTCCTTGTCCTGTCCTCAGAAACCAAGAGGAACAAATTTTCTCCTTCCTCCTTGTGACACCCTTTTAGATATTTGAAAACTGCTATCATGTCCCCCCTTAATCTTCTTTTTTCCAAACTAAACAAGCCCAGTTCATGAAGCCTGGCTTCATAGGTCATGTTCTCTAGACCTTTAATCATTCTTGTCGCTCTTCTCTGTACCCTTTCTAATTACTCCACATCTTTCTTGAAATGTGGTACCCAGAACTGGACACAGTACTCCAGCTGAGGCCTAACTAGTGCAGAGTACAGCGGCAGAATGACTTCACGAGTTTTGCTTACAACACACCTGTTGATACAACCTAGAATCATATTTGCTTTTTTTGCAACAGCATCACACTGTTGACTCATATTCAACTTGTGGTCCACTCATATTCAACTTGTGGTCCTTTCCACCATGCTCCTTCCTAGACAGTCGCTTCCCATCTTGTAGGTATGGAACTGATTGTTCCTTCCTAAGTGGAGCACTTTGCATTTCTCTTTATTAAACTTAATCCTGTTTACCTCTGACTATTTCAAAATAGCTATTTTGGAATAGGCGTTATTCCTCATGGAATGAGATATATAGAAGTCAGAATAAGCCATCCGTTATTTTGAATTTATTTTGAAATAACAGAATTGCTGTGTAGTTTCTTACCAGGATAATCTAGTCTGGGAAAAACATGCAGTAGAAAAACTGAACTATGTCTGAATATAATTAATATAATTAATGTTAATGATCACACTAAAAAAGTATGCTCCTTTCTCTTTCATTATACATTTTATATCTGAAAATGTTAATAAACATGTCACAAGGGAACAGAATTCTTGTTTTTCTTCAGAGATGTTAAGTAGGATCTCATGGATTAAACTTCACTTACCATCAGTTAGCTCTGAAACAGATTGGTTGATCTGCTGCTTGGTTTCCTCAGTTTTTTCTTTGAAGTCTACAATTTCCAATTGAGATGGAAAGGGTCTCTTGGTGGCACTGATAAACTCCTGAAAGACACAAAGAGCTGAATAGATGCTTGGTGCTATCTGATTTTATATTCTTTTCATATTAGGTTCACTTGACACCGAGAGATCCTGTGAGTGTCATGATTCAGAGATTCAACAGAAGTCAAGACTTAGTTGTATTACATAAGGGAATAAATTGGCCTAAAGCCTTTAAAAAGTGCCCATTGAACTGCAATCTGAGGTAATAAAAATGACACCACGTTCAGGGTCCTGCTATACTGCACGATTATTTCCGAAAAAGCTATTCTGGAAGAAATATTCTGAAATAGCTTATTTCAAAATAGTCCATGTACACTACAGGGAAGCCTGGAAATTAGTCCGAGGCAGGCTACCCTAATGTGGATGCACTGTCTCAATGTAGAGCCCCAAGAAGCACTGGGGAGTAATTACTTTGAATGGCCTGGGGAAATGCTATTTCAAAATAGCAGCAGTGGAGCATCCACAGCTATTTCAGAAGAGGCCTTATTCCTCGTGAAATGAGGTTTGCAAATAAGTTGCCCATTATTTCAAAACTAGCCAATTAGCCCGTCATAAGATGGGATTTTCAGGTCTTTCCTCCACGTCGGTTTTCTCTCCCGAGCCTCCGGTCTCTCGCTCCGTCTCTGTCTCTCTCTCTCTCGCTCTCTGTCTCTCTTCTCCTCCTCCTACCTCCCCCCCCTCAGCTCTCCTCCACCTCCTGCCTCTCTCTCCTTCTCTTCTCCTCCCCCTCCTGCCTCTCACTTGGGGGACCACGGAGTCCAAACGGTCACTTGCACCACTTGCTGCCATGCGGCGGCCTGGCTGAGCGGTACAGAAGTCAGCCGAGCACCGCAGCGGGAAGTGAAGGGGAGCAGTGACGTTCACGGCCAGGGGGCGGGGCCCGGAGCCGCTGTCACGCCGCACGTCACCGCCCCGTCCCCCTTCGCCTCCCGCCATGGCACTCAGCTGACTTCTGTGCCACTCAGCCAGGCTGCCACAGGACAGCAAGCAGCTGTTTGGGCTTCCGCGTGGCAGCCCGGCTGAGCAGCGCAGAATTCAGCCGACCGCTACGGCAGGAAGCGAAGGTGGGCAAGGCGGTGACGAACATGGCCAGGCCCCACCCCCTGGGCATGTACATCACCGCCCCTCCCCCCTTCCCCTTTCGCTGTGGCACTCAGCTGACTTCTGCGCCGCTCAGTCGGGCCACCACGGGGGAGCAAGCGGCGCAAACAGCCATTTGGGCCCTGCACTCCACATGCAGCACGGGCCGCCCAGAGGGAACAGCCAGCATTTCAGGCAACAGCGCTGCCCAGAGGGAACAGCCAGCATTTCAGCGTTACAGAGTCTCAGACACTGGGCTACTATATATATGATTATTTCAAATAACAGACTAGCTGTGTTATTAGCTGTTACTAGCAGAATAACGGATGTTATTCTGAAATAACGCTGCTGTATAGACGTACCCTCAGGGTCCTGCTATAGAAAATGATTGATAAAAGCAGACTCTTCACATAACCTACATCCTCGGTATCCTGAGAATACATTTGAAGAGCATAATGGATGTTATTAGGTGTCCACTAAAATCAGTTTGTAAAACAGTTTACATTATAGTTTTGTTTTCACAGATATTTGTTTTCTGGGGGAAAAATACTTTTAGGCTGAAAATTCCCATGCTTGGACTCTGTCCAAAGGAGATATTTTTTTTAAGTTTGAATGAAATCTCTTCAGCCATTTTTGAGTTTTATAAGTTGAAATGCAAACAATCACTTTCCTTTTCTTTAATCTTAATTGTCTCATTTTTCCCACACATGCCCAAATGAAAAAAAAACTGGACTTCAAAACCTGGCACATGTAGTCATTGCCTGTGTATGTAATTTTGGGACACACTTACATGCTCCTTTTCTTTTTTTTTTTTTTTTTAAACTTTGGGCTCATTTGTTTAAGATCTGGAATAACTTGGGGTGACATAAATCCTTAACCCAGCAACATCAATGCCGATTGTGACTTGAAGCCTTTTTTCTGTAATGAGTTCAATTAGTTTAAATATTTATTCAGCTGTAAAGAAGCTGGACAATATTCTTATCCTGACATAAATGTTTAAGTTAGCAGAAAAGGTTCTTAACCATCTTAATCATATAGGTTATTTTAAGAGCTTGTGCTACCTTATTTTCCTTTTAAAAAAAAACTGGCCCATGAAATGCAAATAAACCCTATTAAAGCAAAGTTAATTGCAGAAATGCCTCAGTTAAGGCATCAGCTATAATGTTGATGTACCTCTGTTGCATGTGGTAATTCAGAACTGATTGTCAGGATAAATATCTGTATCTTAATATGTAGCAGCTCATCATAAACGACTTGACATAAAATGACACAGGACGTGCCGTGCAGAAATGTTAATGCTGCTGTTAGAAGCTTAACTTTTCCATTGTCTTTTTTTGTTTTTTAACTATTTTTATTATGGAAATTTAACATTCTACCTTGAACATTACTTAATTTGATGGTCTTACTTATTTAAAACATTATTTCCATCTAATAATAAATATTGCTACTAAACAATAGAGGAGCAGATCCAATAACACTAATATAGCACACAGCTTACAGGCCATTTTATTTATTGTTTTACAATATTGTAATTCCTATAATACATGTCTATCAAAGATCATAACACTTTGTCTCTTGATCTTTTATAGAAATCATCAGGTGATACAGATTTGACAAAGTCTAATATACCCTCTAGAGTATATATCACAAGAGACTTTTACTTAGCTTCCAGTAACCACTCAATACTTTCAATTAAAATTATGTACTTAAAAATTTCAAGCCTCATGTTAGGAAAAAGAAATTGTAATTGGGGAAAGCTATGGAGTAATTTTGAGGGGGAGAAGACAATTTTTTTCTTTGGCCTTGTTTTTCCATAATTTAAAGTGACACTAGCTTGATATCAAGTCAGTTTCCAGATGTGAGTAAAAAATAGTTTTGGGTTCAAGATTACCCCTGTCTCCCCATTCTAATTATTCTGGTTTTACAATAACATTTTCCTATTAGGGAAATGGCCCATAACAAATAGGAGAAACTGACTCTATGAAAAACAGTGAAACTGACACTATGCAGAGTTCTGTTAAATGTTCTGCCTGGGGAAACAGAGAAATAGATTTTTGGCTATCTTTAGGTGATTACAGTTTCCCAGGTAAAACGCATTTAAGCAGTAATGTTTTAAAACTGGTGAACAGTGTGTTGCTAAATTGTACAGAATCTTCTAGGCACAGAAAAGTAATTTATCATATAAGATGGGAAAGGGAGACTCAGAGAGGGGGAAAAATTGATGTGATCATATATTTAAAGATTATTGAAATGCATGTGTACAAGGATGCAGAGTGAAGATAACACAAGCAACTTTAATTCTGGCATTTTGTAATTTTTAAGCACTTTGTAACTTATTTTTAAATTTCAACACTCTATGCTAATGTATAGCCAGCTTGAAATTAGTAAATTACCATTAAATCAATTTTAATTAAAGGGTTTACTTTCTACAGTTACTACAATAGCATGGATAGGGAGAAATTTTTATTATTAATAACTTGTATAATGTCAACGGTAGACTAAGCATTTTGATAAGTTGGTTTGATTAAAAATCATTTAGAGAGAAATACAGATTAAGTGGAAAAAGACATTTTAATTCTGAGACCAACACAGTAATAGCCAGACATAGTCTATTTTATCAGAACTAGCCAATTAGCCCGTAATAAGACAGGTTTTTTAGGTATCTCCTCCACGTCGGTCTTCTCCCTGAGCCTCCGGTCTCTCGCTCCGTCTCTCTCTGTCCTCCTCCTACTGCCTTCCCCCCTCTCTCTCTCAGCTCTCCTCCGCCTCCTGGCTCTCTCTCTGTCTCTTTCACTTCTCCTCCCCCTCCTGCCTCTCACTTGGGGGACCGCGGAGCCCAAATGGCCGTTTGGGCTACGCACTCCCCATACTTCAAGGGAGGCGCTGAGCCCAAACGGTCGCTTGCGCTGCTTGGTCCCACGCAGCGGCCTGGCTGAGCAGCACAAAAGTCAGCCCAGTGCCACGGCGGGAGGCGAAAGGGGGGCGGGGCGGTGATGTTCACAGCCAGGGGCCGGGGCCTGGAGCTGCTGTCACACCGCATGCAGCATGGGCCGTCCAGAGGAAACAGCCAGCATTTCAGGCAACAGCACCCCCCAGAGGGAACAGCCAGCATTTCGGCGTTACAGACTCTCAGACACTGGCCTACTATATATATGATAACCATAAGATCTGCTTGGCCAGTAATACCTTGGCCAAGAAACCTACATAGTGTATAACTTAACTACTTACCTTGATAGGGTTAAGAGACTTTTCTACATAGAGCCGTCTGACCATTTTCAGTGAAAAGAAAGAGTTGAGTTTTGAAACATCAGACGTTACTGTCTGGAACCCAAATGAAACATCTTTGACGTCTTCTAAATGGAGTGTCTGTTAATGAACATATTAAGATATTAAGTATCAGAGGGGTAGCCGTGTTAGTCTGAATCTGCAAAAGCGACGAGGAGTACTGTGGCACCTTATAGACTAACTGAAGTGTAGGAGCATAAGCTTTCGTGGGCAAAGACCCACTACATGCATCTGACGAAGTGGGTCTTTGCCCACGAAAGCTTATGCTCCTACACTTCAGTTAGTCTATAAGGTGCCACAGGACTCCTCGTCATATTAAGATATTAGCTGTCTTTCTTGGCCTTAAAACCCCTTCCTGTTCAGTAAAAAATAATACTAGTCTGTGGCCACTGATATTGCTCCTTATATTTACAATGGCAACAAAGTTTTCTTCTCTGCTTATAAGCCCTGTTTGCAAATCTCACAGAAATCTCAGATCCTGGTACTGCAACTTTATTTGTGGAAGTAGTTCCACTGAAATCAATAGGACTACTCATGCAAGTGATGCTAATCACCCTCAGCATTGGACTCTCACTGTATCCACAAATTCCAATTTCTCCCCCCCCCCCAAAAAAAATTGATTAATCTCTTTTAGGACTGAGGAAATGTCAATCTTAGGATCAGGACAACTGAATCTTTTTAAACATTTGAAGCAAATTACAGATCATTATTGAATTATAACTTTGAGAGTAAGGAAATGTTACTATTTTTTTACTTTAGCAACATTATTTTTACCCATTGACCTTGAAACAATACGGTTTCAGTAGTTCAAATACCTTTTGCATTTACATCTCCCTAAGAATTAGTGTACAGGACACAGTAGTTTTTAAACAACATGTTATAGAAACTCTTTGGAGGTTGAGGCTACATCTACACTGCAGGCTTCTTGCACAAGAACTTTTTGTGGAAGAGATCTTGTGCAAAAAGTTCTTGCACAAGAGCGCATCCAAATTGCCATGTGCTTTTGCGCAAGAGAGCATCCACACTGCCATGGACGCTTTTGTGCAAGAAAGCTCAGATGGCCATTCAAAGAATGGCCATCAGAGCACCTGTGCTTTTTCTGATAGCGGACTCTTGAGCAAGAAACCCCTGTTGTCCATCCACACATGTCTTTTTGCGCAAGAGCTCTTGCACAAAAAGGATTATTCCTCAAAGAAAGAGCAATAACTCTTGCGCAAAAAGCCCTGTCTTCTGATGATCTACTGTACTTTTTCTTGTGCAAAAACATGCTTGTAGTGTGGATGCTCCACAAGTTTTTGCGCAAAAACGGCCATTTTTACGCAAAAACTCTGCAGTGTAGACGTAGCCTGAGGGAGATGAGGAAGCAAAATTGCCTAAAGAGTAATCAGACACCAGCAGCAACAGTGAGGTGAAAAATACAGCTGATGATTGGGTAGCTGACTCAGAAATTAAAAGCCCAAGCTTTTAAAAATCATGAGTCAAGTTCCAAAAGATCATAAGAGTGCCTTAAAAATTATTATTTGTTTTAGTGTTGAAATCTTTTAAATTGTCTTCTGGTTTCTGAGCCCTTAGGGTGCACATTTGTCACATTTTTATGCTTTTTTTTTTCCTGCAACCATGAGGTCCAGAAACATTCCTTTTCATGCAAGCAGAGGGGTTTTTTACATAATCACCTGCCTCTAAGGGTATGTCTACACTGTATGCTTATTTCAAAATAAGCTATTCCAGAATAGTTATTCCAAAACAGCTAATTTTAAAATAGCATGTCTACACTACAGGGAAGCCTCAAATTTAGTCTGAGGCAGGTTTCCCTAATGTAGGCGCACTATCTCACTTTAGAGCCCCAGGAGGCACTGGGAAGGAATAACTTAGAATGGCCCTGGTGAGGGGCTATTTCAAAATAGAAGAAGTGGAGCATCTACAGACACCTTATTTTGAAATAGCCATTTTAGAATAGGTGTTATTCCTCGTAGAATGAGGTTTACAGATTTTGGAATATGCTGTCCATTATTTCAAATTTATTTTGAAATAACGGAATGGCTGTGTAGACGCTCGTATTGTTATTTCAAAATAACACTGGTTATCTTGAAATAACAGTGCAGTGTAGATGCACCAAAGAATTGGGGTTTTAACAAAATCCCCAAATATTATGAAACTCATAATAAAATCCCAAGAATTGAAGATACTGCTGTCCCTTTAAGCGTGAATGCTGATTTCTGCTTTTGGACAGTGGAAGGAAAATGTCTAGCAGTTTGAATTTGAAGAAAGCCTTCTAAATGTAAAATGATTGATATCATTGATATCATTACATGTGCCATACTGCTTAAAAAAAATAAAGCCCTGCCTACCTCTCCTCCACACCCCACTGGCCGTTACAGTGTCTATCTCAAGTTCCTGAAATGGGGAACGGGGAATAGTAGACAGTAATAGCCCCTCCCTGATACCATTCCTTCCCCTGAAAATACAGAGGGGCTGTGTCTAGACTGCATCCCTTTCTCGTAAAAGGGATGCAAATTAGACATATCACAATTGCAAATGAAGCGGAGATTTAAATCTCTCCCGCTTCATTAGCATAAAAATGGCTGCCACTTTTTCCCGGCTCGGAGCTTTGCTGGAAAAAAGCACCAGTCTAGACGCGGATCTTTTGGAAAATAAAGCCTTTTCCGAAAGATCCCTTATCCCTCATCTTAAAAGATCCCTTAAAACTGGAAACTGACCAGCAGCGGCTGAATCGGACACGCCTGGGACAGAGCAGCTGGAGTGCTGCTGAGTTGGTCTGGTAGCGTTGACCCCTGGTGTGGCGGGACCAACCCGGCAGCACCCCAGCTGCTCTTGGGGACGCCTGGGGCAGAGCAGCTGGGGTGCTGCTGGGTTGGTCCCGCAGCGCCGCTCCTCGGTGCTACTGGACCAACCAGGCAGCACCCCAGCTGCTCTGCCCCAGGTGTTCCCAAGTCAGCCACTGCTGAAACTGACCAGCAGCTGACTACAGGAAGCCAGAGGCAGAGCTGCTCTGCCCCAGGCTTCCTGGAATCAGCCGCTGATCAGTTTCAATAGCAGCTGAATCTGGACACCTGGGACAGAGCAGCTGGAGCACTGCCGGGTAGGTCCCCGCAGCACCGCACCTCAGTGCTGCGGGGACCAACCCGCCAGCACCCCAGCTACTCTGTCCCAGGCGTCCTGATTCAGCCACTGCTGAAACTGACCAGCGGCGAGAAAAGCCTGGTCTGCTGGGGAGGGGGGCGCACTAGCTGCATCCCCCCACCCAGCAGACCAGGGAGATGAGGAGCGGTTTTTCTTGCCACAGAGGACGCGGGCGGCGGGACCGCCAAGACACGCCGCGGTCCCGCCGCCCGCGTCCTCCGCAGTGAGAAAAGCCGCTCCGCATCTCCCTGGTCTGCTGGGGGGGGGGGCGCTAGCTCCGTGTCTCCCTGGTCTGCTGGGGGAGGGTCTCTAGCTCCGTGTCTCCCTGGTCTGCTGGAGGGAAGCGCCCCCCGCTCTGCGGGAGGCGGCGACAGTGGGGGAGGCACCCCACACTAGCTGCGTCCCCCCCCCGTTCGTAACTAGGGGTCCGACTTAAGTCGAATTGACCTAACCCGGGGACTGCCTGTATACTATGTCCTCCTGGCTCCTTATTTATCCCCCTGCAAGTGTAACATTTAAGTGCCCAGCAGGTATAGGACAGCACACAAAATGATTAATAAAATGTTCAGGATGATTCCTGAAATTTGACTGCCTAATATATAGGGCATTACATTTATAGTGATGCTGTATAAATACCAAATGGAAGTATAACCCCTGCTGAGAAAAAGAAAATCTCGGGGGTCTAGACAACAGCACTACGGCACTGTTTCGGGATACTGGACTATTCCACATCTTTTAAACAAGCCCATTATTTTGAAATAGCTTTCAAAATAACAGCCTCACTGTTTGGACGTCCCTGTAAACCTCATTCCACAAGGATTAAGGGATGTTTTGGAATAGCACTCTATAATTTTGAAATAAGCTATTTCAAAACACACTCGAAATAAGGTGCACAATTTGCATAGGTCAAATTGCATAGCTTATTTTGAGCTACAGGTGCAGTGCGGACGCACCCTTTGTCTCCATCATCTTCTTTCCAGATGTACAAACTGCTGGAAAGTCTCCACCTATTGGATATCTAAAGCATCTGCAGCTTTAGTAACTGCTTCATATATGCTCTAATTTCCATACAGATATATTTCCCAAGATTAAACAAGGTAGGAGGCTTTTCAAGAGGAGATAATGGGTGAGGCTTGGCCAAGACAAAAACTTGTCTTTGTTAGATGTACAGCAGGGTAAGACTTTTCAGCACTTTGCACATCAACTATACTTCCAGAGTTGTATCAGGGCTTGTCTATGAGATCCTCTCTCACCTAGCAAGGAAGGGTATGAATCTAGGTAAATTAGCTTGCCATATAGTAGCACACAGGTTAGACACCACTATGAGTTCTGTAGGGCACGTTGATTTATGGCAGTGGTTCTCCAAGTGTGGTCTGTGGACCACTAGTGGTTCATGGCCACCTCCCAGGTGGTCCATGGTGGGAGCTCATCAGCCCCCATTGGCCATAAAATCAGTACTCCGTTTGCTGCTCTGTTCATCTTTACATAATTACACAACCATGGCAATCCTGTGTAGGGTAAAAAATAACTTTAAGTATTTCCACTCACATAGTGACATGGCAACTATGTGTAATGTCATTGCCACTCCATATCATGATGCAAAATCATCATGTATAGCCTTAACTTCATGTTACAAAATTCTACTCCATTGCATTGTTGTACATTACATTAATGCTAAAGTTCAGGGAGGGAAAAGGGCATGGTTTAGGTGATGCCTTGTTCTAGTGCATTAAGTCTCTCATGACTACTTTCTGAAGAGAGGGTGGCTTTCATTGCCTATGGAACTGTTCAGCACTGGCAACAGGGGTCAGGCCTCTCCACGCTCACCAGCAGCAGTGGAGGAAACAGAGCAATGTGGCCCCAGCTTGCTCTGTTCCTCTAACCGCTTTGTTCCACTTCCCACCAGGGAGTATGGGGGCAGTTCCATGCCTTCCCCAAGCAACAAGCTAGGGGAGCAGAGCAAACTGGGGCCACATTACTCCACTTCCCCCACCCCTTCCAGTGAGTGTGGATGAGCAGGAACCCTTCTGTTGTCCTGGGCCCCAGCCCTGCTAGTTACATAATAATGGTGAGTGAGGGGGGAGGAGATTGCTGCTAAAGGTGCCACATTCCCCCCTCCCCCAGAAACCCAGGGACTCCAGCCCCACCAGCTACTGGCCAGTCTTTTGCCTCTCCTGCCCATGGTGTTGGATGGGGCACATGCTCCCTCGTGCCTCCTATGTGTCACCCCGCCAGTCATGCTGAATTGATCTGTGAAAAAAAAAGCCATTCTCCAAAAAGTTCAGTGGTCTCAGTTGTGCACTAAATTAATCCTGGTACTCCTGGGGAAACTCTGTGCCACCGTGAATGTGGAAAATTCATGTACCAATGTATTTTCTGTGGATTATTTCCACAGAAAATACTTTCTGCCAGAAAAGTGATAGAGATGCAGCCGTGTTAGTCTGTTCTATCTGAAACAAAATACAGGACTACGCAGCACTTTAAAGACTAGCAAGATGATTTATTAGGTGATGAGCTTTCGTGGGCCAAACCCACTTCCTCAGATTAATTTATGCCAATTTTCTTCCACAAATTGATCTGAGGAAGTGGGTCTGGCCCACGAAAGCTCATCACCTAATAAACCATCTTGCTAGTCTTTAAAGTGCTGCGTAGTCCTGTCTTATGTTTCTGCCAGAAAGGCGCTGCAATTACTCCTTCTGCCACCAGGGGCCACTGTGGCACCAGAACAGGGAGCAGCTGCTGCAGGGCAGCAGCAGCCTCAGCTGCAGATAAAAGAAACAGATTGCCTTGCTCACAACATCCTACCCATGGAGCTAGGTCAGGAGACAGGGGATATGGGAGGTTGGCAGCATAGGATTCATGAGGCTGTTTGGGGGGTCATAAACTGGTATTCAGGAGTGCTAGTGTGGGGACACATTGGGGCAACACTGAATAAGAGTGAGAGTGCAGGACCAAATGGGAACAGGAGGAAGGGGACACATGGAGAGGGGCGTGGCAGAGTGGTGGTGCAGGGACACATGAGGACAGGAGAGCCACATGGGGATGGGGTGCCTGAGTGGGGATGCAGGGCAAAATAGGGGGAGGAGGTGCAGGGGAAAAGAAATGTAGTGGTACATAGTGATGGGAGAGGAGGGTTGTCTGAGTTGGAGGTGCATGGACACATGAGGCTGGAAGGTGCAGGGATACATGGGGCTGGTGGATGATGTACCTGACTGAATGGGAAAGGCAAGGGTCTGCGTGGGGGAAGCTTCCTAACAGTCCTTGCACAATCCCCAAAAAGCCTGTTCCATACTTCTCCCACCCACACCCAACAACATTCCATGTTCTCACCCAGGCTTATTCCCAGCAATTACTTCTCTCTCTCTCTCTCTCTCTCTCTCATCTCCTCCATTTTTCTTGACTCTCCCAAGCCTTTGCATTGCTTCGGAGTGGTATGGGAAAGACAGTTTTCCATTATAGTTTAAATGAATTAAATAAAGGCCAAAATTTTAACAGGGTTCAAAAAAGAACTAGATAAATTCATAGAGGTTAGGTTCATCAATGGCTATTAGCCAAGATGGGCAGGGATGGTGTCCCTAGTCTCTGTTTGTCAGGGCTGGGAATTGCCTGCAGGGGATGGATCACTTCATGATTGCCTCTTCTGTTCATTCCCTCTGGGGCACCTGGCATTGGTCACTTGTTGGCAGACAGGATACTGGGCTGGAGGGACCTATGGTCTGACTGAGCATGGCCATTCCTATGTACTCAAAGTTCTGTATTAATATGCCTAGTAAGAAATCTATTTGTCAAAAAACATTTCCTGTATCTTTCTTAGTGTCTGTATTGTTACAAACATACCTGCTGACGGGTATTTTGAAATAAATTGACAAAATAATTGAAATAACATGACTATATGATATTATTTTCACAAATAAAATATGCAGCATTCTGCAGAACTTTTAATTTTGGGCCCAGAATTCTCCAGGAGTAAATCCTGCTCTGAAAGAAATGCAAGGTTTCATGCAATTCTGCTACCAGCTTTCCCACACATTCACATGATGGAAGAGCTTTTACTGCATACTATTACCTAGCAGGGGAATTCAGCCTTAAAAAGAATAAGTAAATGAATAGTTCATAATGGACAGATGCATAATTTTACACCTTTAAGTGAAGCGAGAGGCTTACCTTTGTCATTTGGGTAGCGGTGTCACCTTTGGTAGCTTTATATGCCAAAGCCAGAGACGTTGAAGTACACAATGGTGCAAAAACAATATTGGCTGTTTTGTCCTTCTCACACAATTTTTTGAATATATCAACTGCAAAAGCAGTGTTTGCTAAACGCAGAGCATCTATAGCCATTTTCCTGAAACAAAAGATAAGACCAAGGTAACTAAAAAATTCCCAGTCAACCTGTGGAATGCCCTGCCAGAGAATGTTGTAAAGGCCAAGATTGCTCCCTCATTATTCTTCAGCGTTGCCCCAATCTGTCCCCACACTAGTACTCCTGAATACCAGAGCAGGGAGTTTGGATTACATGGGGTAAGGGTGCAGGAGGGCGTACAGAGGATTGAGGAACAGGGTCTGGGAGAGGGTAGAAGTGTAGGAGGGGGGGAAAGGTTAGAGGGGAGAAGGGGATGGTGTGCCAAAGATGGGCTGTGGCCAGGAGATGCTTACCTGTGCAACTCCTGGCCAGCAGCCCAGCAGGTTTCTCAGCCAGACTCCCTGCCCTCCATGCTCTGCAGGCCACTCAGTTCAGCGGGCTACTAGGGCAGGGCAGGCCATGGGTCAGATCCAACAGCTTGGCAGGCTGGATTTGGACTGCGGGTGGTATTCTGCCCACCCCCACCTTAGTCTCTATTCTCCAGAAGCAGGGAATGGGCAACAAGGGATGGATCACTTGATAATTATCTGTTCTATTCATTCCCTCTGGGGCGCCTGTCACTGGTCACTGTCAGAATACAGGATACTGGGCTAGATGGACCTTTGGTCTGCTCTGCTTCATGGCCATTTTATATTAACTATCACGCACTCATGGTGTAAAGATTTCTGGGTAGCAACACTGATTGATTGTAAAATCAGCAGCATCTTTGCCAGCAACAAGAGGGGGAAGTTTGGTCAGATCAAGATAGAACAGTGCATGTTGAGGCTAAATTTTTATTTGCTTTATTTTTGATGTGTATAATTAAAACACAGATATTTTAAAAGTATCTCTCCTACACCTCAACACTGAGATACCCCTTTATTTGTTTCATTGAACTTCATGTCTCTTGGTTCACAATGAACTGTTCCATCAAAGCCCATGATAAACGTTTGCACACCTCCATCTTCTAATGCAGAAGTTCCCGGTCTCAGACTGGTACTGGTGGCCCCATCACTAGTGCTCATTGAAGTCAGGCTGGTCAGGATTTTCTAAGAAGCCTGAATGGGTTAAGTGCCTTGTTGTATCCTTTTGAGACTAAATTGCATGAAAAATCAATTGAAGTTGGATACTGATACTATGCAAATCCCAGCTATGATGCTGACTTATCATTTCCAAATGTTTACATTGCAGTTGCTTTCCTAAGATTTTTCTGTGTAAAAAATTACTGTCATTGCCACAGGGGTGTTTAGGTAATCTGTGAAATCAGGAAGAGTAAGGGAGGCATCCTTCAAACAATCTTTGTCTAAAAATGTGGTTCTTGCTATGAAAGTGTCTGGGAACATTTTGATCTTGTAGACTGTCAAGTTATTCGGAACAGATATGAGCCAAATTCAGCCCTTGTGAAAGAAGGTGTGCCTCAGCTCTACTGTAGTCAATGAGGCACATTTGAATAGCAGGACTTAAGTGTACATCTGGATTTATAGACAAATATGACTCATGGTTTAATTAATCTGGGCCTGATCAGTCCCTGATGCAATGATGTCTAGAAGATGGGAATGAGAAAAAACTCACCTTAACTGCGCCACAGTTTTTCTGTGATGTTACACAGGAGATAGAGAAAAATATCTAAAATATTAATGGCAATGGGAGTCTTGCCATTGACTTCTATAGGATTAGGATTGTACCATGAGACCTTCGCAAATGGCTCTTGGCTATGTGCTTGGAATGAACTAGGAAATATCTGTATTGTTTTCTGTGAATATGGTGCATGTCTCTCTGAAGTTGTTTGTGATGGGTCACTTGCTGCAGAGTTAGATCTGAAGCAAAGGTTAAAGGAATCGGGCTGCAAAAGCTTAGATAAGAAGCCTCCCAACAAATACTCAAATACACAATAGCCAAGTGTATAGCTACTCCTCAGCCCCAACTTTGGGTGACGCAGGACAGTGTTTTGTCATGGCTGGGGAGAGAGAGGCTATAGCTACACTATGGGGCTTTATCAGAAAAAGGTTTTTCAGAAGAGGTTTTTCCAAATTTGGCCTGTCTATAGCAAAATTACAACAAGCATTTGTTAGGTAGGGCTGTTACAATCTCACAGATTTTTATATTTGCCTCCAAATTAACTTCTAGGTTCAGATCCTGAGGATCCACAGCCAGAATTTTTACCCCTTGACACGACAGATACTCAAAGATCCTTTTATAAGAACCTTTAAGTTTTCTCAAAATTTCAGTGAATCTTCACTGTCTAGTCACTTCCCTTATAGATGGGCCTTTTACTTGACTAGCTACTTAATATTTTTTTGCATTCTCAAACATTTACTAAGCTATTTTACATCTCTGTTATCATAACCTGAAAAGTTATTAGTTGATATAAAGAGCAGAGTATGGATATGTGATTCTAGTGATGTGGTTCTGTCTGTAATGAGGTATCTGTTCAGTATTGCCTGGTGCTTGGACTGTGCCATAAGTTCTGTTCATTCCCTCTGGGGCACCTGCCACTGGTCACTGTCAGAAGACAGGATACTGGGCTAGATGGACCTTTTAACATACTGTGAAAGAATTTATATTCACTGGTAAGTGCAAAGATTTTTGATTATGTAAATTCTAACATTTGTTTGCCTAACCTATATATGTGTAGTGTGCATGCATGTACATACGCTGAAAAATGCTGCATACAGCACCCTTTGGAAATGTGGCCTTTACTATTTAGCAGAGACTTCTAAAATAAACAAGAGTATTCATAAATTTGTATGGGAATACATATGTGCACATATTATTATGTCCCTGTACACTAGAATTATCTTGTCATCTTAATAGTCAAGTTTGTTTTATTACAGAGAACCTTTTATAAGATAAATAGCTTTGAATTGTTTTTAATTAATTTCTATATGTAATTCTAGTTTTGCTTTTGTGAAGCATTTGGAAATACCTTTAGTCTAAAAGATGCTACATTCCAAGATCATTGAAATATATTGCACAATTTAATAATATGAATCAACCAAATGACATCATACAAACTCCCTGTTTAAAAACGCACCTAACGTATACTGCACTCTTGCAAGATTTTCTCAGTGTCCGTGAATATTAGCAATGAATTGATTTCCTCCCACTATATAAAAGTATCACAGGGTGTCTTTGAGGAAGAAAGTTTTAAAAACATTGATTTTTAATAAACATTAAACCCAAATAGAAATGTAAATAAGGCGTAGTTTGCGTTACTAGGCTTAGATCCACACAGATATTAGAGAAAATAGGGAAGAATGATTACCCTGTGTCCCAAATGTAACAATACATCTATCAATCCTTTGTATTCACAGGGAAGGAATCACCGTGGATGAATAAGTGAGGGAGGGGAAAAATGGTACCAGAAGAAAAGAGTCCATCTGAGTCAAAAAGAAGGCAAAAGAAAAGAGGTAAAGACCTCAAAGTGAGGACAAGCTTTAGGTAACTGTTCAAAGTCTGTATTATCTTCCTTAACAAAATTGTTCAGCATCACACAGTACCAGCATCGTACTCTATCCATAACCTTCAGATCATTGGTTTTAATCATCCCTTGGCATGGACCAACCATGGTCAGTTAGGGGTGAATGAGAGTCTCCTATCAGAGAAGTATGAGATTTAGAGGTTTTTGACTTGATATATAATCTTTAAAGCTACTGAATTCAATATACAGTAAAGGAATATCAGGGTCCTTTTAAGGTTGGAGAGCCTTGGGCCATGTCCCTCATTTCCCTGCTATTGAAACTTTGGGAACAGGAATAGCTAAAGAAAGGAGTTTTGGGACTTCTACTGAGGAAAATCCCATCGGCAGACCTCGAAAGACCACGCTGATACATTTCTAAAAGAGGCAAACTGAAGAGAGACCCAACTCTTGAGCCTTTAATCACAGGAAGGAGCCAAGAAAAAATGGAATTCGGATTTTAAAAACTGAAGCATAGGCTCTGGCTGCATCCTTCCTTCCCCACCCTAAGGAAA
The DNA here is from genome assembly GCF_052426305.1 of Pelodiscus sinensis. Lineage (NCBI taxonomy): Eukaryota > Metazoa > Chordata > Testudines > Trionychidae > Pelodiscus > Pelodiscus sinensis. The sequence goes on from NC_143053.1 coordinate 120,212,472, forward strand.
TAATAGATCAGCATTTTCACAGCTGTGCGAGGCACAGTGACATCTTTTAAGTGCAGTTCGATTATGATCCTGCATTTGATTTAAAAAACAGTGGTAGCACAAGCTTCAAATACAAAAAGCAAATGGGAATTTTAGATTAAGAATAAGCTTGAGGACTCCTGGTTGAAAGAAGTTTTTGGTGCAATACATAGTTTTAACTTCACTTCTGAATGCAACAGAAATCTTCAGAGATAGTAAAGAAGCAAACCTAATCAGAGACCTACATGTAGCATACCCCAGGACAATATTGATATTCATGTTGAGACCTGGCTGGTTCAGAGGACTGGTACTGTAATAGGAAGCTCTTAATCACTGGTTCTCTTGTTTTGAATCCAGCTGAATCAGGTTCAGCAGCAACCAAATATTGTGAAAGTGCTCTATGGAAAATGACTTTTGTCTCAGGCCAGTTTTGAAAAGATTATAATCTAGAATGACTACCAAATAGGCATACTTTTTGGCAGTCTAAGTTGTAGTTAAATTACCCATGGAGAAGGACCGTCTATTCTAAGCAGCAGTAACCCACAAGAAGTATGGCGCACCCCTCTGTGCAGCACTGGGCAGCCTGCTATCTACACAATCCTAGGAATAATGATTGGACTTTAATTTCTGGGACCGTCAATCTGACCAATCTGTCCACTCCAAGATTGAAACTTGGTCACCTCTCAGAGTAAATAGCGTCAACATTCCATGCCCACGCTTGACATGTAGAACATCAGCCTTTAAAAGGAAAATGGGCTCAGTTCAATCCTCAACCTTTAACTAGTTTATATTGAGGGGGAAAGGTATAAAAGAACCAGAAGGATTTTGTGTTGTCTTTTTAAAATAAGAAGGAAGAAAATAAGACAAATTCTTCTATTGGCAGATCATCCAGTGACGTGTAAAAGCCCCAATACATGAAAGATTTGATCTCCTCTGAACTGTCATTTTTTTAAACTGAGCAAAGTACAGGCCTGCTCTGTTGACTTCAGTGGAAGCAAAGAGTTTTACATTGATTTTATTGGAAGAAAGAAAAGGTCTTGGGTCAGGAATATGAAAGAGAATCGACTTTGGGGAAAGAAGACAAATTGAACCAAAACATTTACCATGCTTAGGCCATAAGGAATGAATTAAGGAGACTAATAGGCATGTAGAAAATCAAAACGATTATTAGGTTAACAGCTTCATGGCCCAACCTAGCCAGGATTCGTCATAGTATACTGAAAGCACAGCAGAACATACACACCCATATAGAAAATGATAGGAATATTCCTTCTGCAGCACAGGCTCTTACAACACATCTAATAGTCTAAATCCTAGAATGCCCATGAAGGGCGCACTGAACATGTAATACACAGTCAGCCTATTTCAAGCCAGAGAAAGTAATTTCTACAATAGAAAATATGAAGTTTTTAATCATAACTATTCTAGACAGACACAGCTGCCTGATCTTTTTCACTATGAAACACCCTTTCAGTGGAAAGGAAGGTAACTTAGTAAAAGCAACTGGCTTTGGAAAGTTCTACTGAATGAAACAAAAGAAATATATGCAGCAATTTAAAATACTATTTTTTTCTTATTGCCTTTCTATCCCCCATGCTGATGTTTTGCAGTTTTGATATTAGTTAGAGGGAGTAAACAATTCTGATCTGCACTTACCTTGCTAGGCAATAGTCCTGGTAAATGAAGAGACAAAAATGAAATCGGCACAGGAGAAAGATCTAAGTGTTTGTGGGGCCACCACACAGAGCAGAAAGAATCAACTAGCTCACCTGACCAGTAATGCCACTCCCACTTTCCCAATCTTCATTTGTGCACAGACTCACTCTCGCTCACTCTCTCTCTCTTTTTTTTTTTTTTTTCTTAATCATCCTTTTTGGCAACTGACACATAATAGGAAAGCAATGATTCAGACAGGAGCTGCTGTTGCTTGCACAGCTCTCATAAATAACTTGTTCCAGCAGGCAATAGCAGTCTTTGGATGTTGCCTTCTGAGCATTGGAAGGAGGGAGAATCTAAAAGATAGAAAATAGGAGCAAATGAGCAATTAAAAGATCTTATTACCAAAACCAGTGCTCCAGGATACATGTAAACTCAGGCCACTTGAAAAAAGGAAACACACACACACAAATAAGCCAATTACATGCATGTACGTGGCCACTTTAATCCTCTCTTTCCCTTTTTTATTTAACTCCCAAGAATGTTTCACTAATATAGAGTGGTTTCTGTATATATTTAACTTTTTTCTTAAAATAAAAGGCATTCTCACTGCAAATACATTTGCTCTGTCTGAATGGAAAAACATAGCGAACACTTAACACCTTATTGAAAATTAAAAACAACTGTACAAAAATATACAATTTCCATAGTAAACTTGGTGATCTAGCCAGGTATAATGTTGTCACACATCTATTTGTAGTTTCCATTGGAGACACTATTGCAAAATTAGAATATAGTCTTGCCTGCTATACACAGTAAGTATGGAATTCCACTCAGAGGTTATTCAAGTGATTGAAGGCCAAAATTACAGACCTTATTGAGGCAAAACTTCCAAAGAATATAGAATTTGGTCAATTTTGAAGGAGTTTGAAAGACTTTAGTATGAAAGGCTCCATGTACCATGTCTTGATTCCATTGAAATCAACAGCAAAACTCACAACTACTTCAACAACTATGTAATATGTTATTATTTAGAATACATTTAATAATAATGAGGAATTTACTATTTTGCAGTTGGCATTGTGATACCAACAGAATTGTCTTCCACCAACAGAGGATGGCCCAGTAAAGATATTGCCTCGCCTACTGACTGTCTGTCTCTCTCTCTCTGTCTCACATCCTCCAACTAATATAGCTACAACAATACCATATATACATTGGAGAGCTCATATTTAACTCCTTTAACTAGGAAAACAAACACAATTTGAAGGAAACTGAGTGGCACTAAAGGAGTGAAAATGGCGTGTTACAGCATTTTAAACATAAAGTCAAACTTCCCATGGACTGGAATTCTAATTAGTTGCCATATACCAATGAGGGTTTTTTCCCCTTTTTCCAGTTAATTTTCCCACATTTAATAGTCAGAGGCTTCGTCTACACTGGCCAGTCTTGTGCAAGAACATATGTAAATGAGGTGCGGTGATGAATATCACCGCACCTCATTTGCATATTTAACGAGCTGCCAGTTTGCTCAAGGGGCTTTTGCACAAGAAGGAGCAGTCTATACTGCTCCTTCTTGCACAAAAACCCCCTCTTGCACAAGAGCCGTTCTGCCTGAAAATAAGCGGCAGAACTGCTCTTGTGCAAAATCCCCTTGCGTAAAAATGGCAGCTCATTAAATATGCAACTAAGCCACAGCGATATTCATCGCTGTGCCTTAGTTGTATATGTTCTTGCACAAGACTGGCCAGTGTAGACATAGCCCAAATGTTTTCATCTTAGAAACAGCTCTACCATATTTTTTAAATGAACAGGGGTGCACACTCTTCTTATCCCAAAAATTATTTTCTATTTATGGTATTTTTTTCACTTTGATTTTATCATCACATACCAAATGAGGTATTTGAAATAATTGATTGGCTAAATACATAGGCATTGAGGACTCCTCCTTGGAATTTTATCAAGCGTTAATGCTTCATTGGGAACTAATATTCATCAGATATGCACATGGGTTATATAGGTTTATTTAATAAAGTGGTAGATGAGGTATTTTTCATTGCATAGAGGATGTATCCTTATAACAGTTTGCTCATGTATTTACTCAGCTTTCCAGTCAAAGGATTTCTTGACAGAACCTCCCTGACACTCCCTAAGAACACCTCATGAAACCTTGTTCCAACACGCTGTGACAAAAAACTTTCTTCTCTCTAATCCTGACTTCAGCAAAATCATCAGACAATTCTTGAGCATATTCCATTAATAAAATGGAGATGATAATACTGTGTATAACCTGCTGTATTATGAAGATTTACTACTTTATATTTATAAAATGTTTTGAAGAGTCCAAATATTATGTATATGTGAAGTATTATTAATATCAGTTCTTTGGTTGCATTTTTTCTCCAATTGATGTTCAGGGGACTGGCATGCCTGGCCACTCTTAATGATATCTGGGTTTAGGTGCAGCGTGAACTGAACTGAAGCACAAATAACACCACTTCCTGTACACTTTAGATTCTAGAACATCCACTCTGAAAATGTAATGTGTCTTTTAATCCAGTTGGAATTTATATCTAAAAGGGTGCAGTAAGGAAATCAGTTGTACACAAAATACCTTTTTATAATTTTACTTATAAAATTAAGTTGTGAAGACCAGGACTTTAACAGGGTTCAAAAAAGAGCTAGACAGATTCATGGAGGTTAGGTCCATCAATGGCTATTAGCCAGGATGGGTAGGAATCGTGTCCCTAGCCTCTGTTTGTCACAGCTGGAAATAGATGACAGGAAAGGGATCATTTGATGATTCATTATTCTGTTCGCTTCCTCTGGGGTACCTGGCATTGGCCACTGTTGGAAAACAGGTTACTGGGCTAGATGGACCTTTGGTTAGACCCAGTTTGGCCCTTTTTATATTCTTATGTACTTTGATTGGACAGCTTTTTGTTGTTAACTAAATTTAAAAAAGAGGTCAATAAGTAAAATATGGGGGTTTAAATCTATAGTTGTGCATGTCGTTTCTATTCATCAAATACAAGGGTGCTGATCCCTGTTTAACTTTAATATTTCCAATAAGTGATTTTAAAAAGAATAGGCAAGGAACAATAATCTTTTTGTTTCTCTGGTTCAAGAACTCCTCTGACATGGAAACATTTGATGTGCAGGTTCCTTTTATAATAGCTTAAAGCAAGGTAAGGGTTTGGTTGTGCCAGAACAATGGGATGTGCCTGGAATTTGATTGTTTTTCATAAAATGGAAAGTGAGGGTTCTGGTAGATGGGACAATTATATTGCAGAATGACCACAGGAGGGCAGCAAGGGCCCACAGATGGGGACCAGGATAGCTATAACCTCTTCGGGCCAGCAGTGGGCAAAGATGGAGAAAGGGATTCCTATCTACTATAGATTTCAGAGAGTTTGTCTGTTTGTGTGTCTGTTTGTCTGTGTGTTGGTCTGTCTCCCAGCCAGGGAATATGCACTCTTCCCCTGAATGTGACTGCTTCAATTGCAGTGCCCATGGACAAGTGCTTCATACCTGACCCCAAGTTCCTGCAGTGAGAGAGGGCTGAGGTTGTCCTTTCTCCACAGGGCAGCCTGCACACTGAACCAATACTTTGGTAGCACCAGGATAGAAATGATGTGGGGGAGGCGCAGATGGGGTTGGTTCCCCACCCCTCCCCATTTGGTGTTTGGCTTGTACTGAGCATGCACAGTAACACTGCTGAAGCCTCTGTCCTCAGGCCACCCCCTTCCATTTACACTCTTTCCTCCCCCTCCACCACCATTACAGCATGCACAGGTCAGCTCCCACCACCACCAAAATCTGAAATGGTGCCCCTGCTGTGTATCAGAGGCAGCACCGTGGGGTGGCAGGCAGAGCTGGCCCATGAGGGGAACCAGTTTAAAAATCGTCTCCCCATGCAGACTGGCTCCTGTCTGCCACCCGTCTCTGCTGCCTCTGATACAGAGGTAGCAGCATGGGGTGGAAGCAGCCCCTGTCTACAGGAGGACCAGGCTCCCAGCTGACAGTCCCCTCCCTCTCCCTGTGCCAACACCCACAACTGAGGCTAGATACTCCAGAGCCAGTACCAAGCAGCTTCCATTGAGAACAATGGGAGTTACTACATGCTGAACACTTCTGGAAATCCAGCGACTACATTTAAGGGTCTAAATGGGAGCTCAGCTCTTTTGTAAATTAGGCCCTAAATGACTTGCTTAAAGTGTCACAGAAAGTCAGGGAGAGCTATGAATTAACCCTATTTCCTGAGTCCCAGTTCTGTGCCTTTACAACAAAACCATTCTGAGCTAGAAAAGAGGAAAACCAATGGGAGCTCAACCTGAACAAGAAAAACTAACAGACAATATATAGGAGCAAGAAGAGAAGAGACAGAAAAGTCTCATCAGACCCACCCTCATTAAATATTTATTGTTCAGGCTATGAACTGAACACACACATGTCAGAAAATTACAGCTGTTGGTGAGACATTTCTGACTCATTCTCAGGATAAGCTACTAAATAGTTTGTTAGGATGAGTTGATAGATGTATTAGAAAAGAGTCCATAGGAATTAACATCCACATTCCCTCACTTCTCTCTTTAGTATGCTCTGAATTGGGGGCAGAGGGATTTTTCCCCTTCCCTTATCCAATGTTGTCAGCAATTATATGGGCTGATGAGTCAGTTTAATCCAAAATCTAGACAGTTACAGTATGTCTCTGTGATTAATCTGGGTGGAGAAATACATTTTACCAAGATTTGGGGGGTGGGACAGATTTTTTTATCAACAAATTCTGGTATAATTTTTGTTTCCAGAATATCTGTAATTTTAAAAAAACTCTTTGGTATCAATATTTAGTAAGGGTTTCACTAAAAATAAGCCTGAAGTTCTGGTCAGAATCTGGATCTCAATTTTCTCTTGCTGTGTGTGTTTATTGGAAGGGTAGGCAACATCTGGAACCAAGACTTCAATGAAAGTCTATGTCTATATTTCACAAAAAGATTGGGCATTTTATTTTAGTCAAAGATCTTACAGTATCGGATTTTTCATATGGCATTACTGGATTGATTTCACAATTACTTAGGCATAAATTCTTATACAAGAAACAATTTACAAATTCTATAACATCAAAATCTGCTCAAACTTCCCATACCTCACATTTCATTTCCAGTCATAAGACTTTGCTCTGTCAGTTAAATAGAAAATAATTTTTAATTGTTGTCTATAAAAGGTACCAACTAAAAATCAAATAATTTCTTCTCATTTGAATTTACATTTTAGGAATGCAAGTAGGGCTAGGTGTATGCATGTTGATTCTTGCTTCTTACAGTTGGTACTTGACAACTGTAAAGGCAACAAAAATCAAACTCTGCCCTTTGAAGTTTTACTTTAAGGACCACACCCTGTGCATTCACTTCTATGTAATCAGATACTCAGCAGATTTCACAGGCATGGAACCTGTTCTTGATTCCCAGACGTAAGATATATATATATTAAGTCAAATTCTCAGATGTTGTAAGTTGGTATGGCACCCTTGAAGTCAATGGAGCTACACAATTTATGCCACCTGAAGATTTTGCCTATATTATCAAATATCCCAGCACTTCTAAATTTACACCATAAAATACACTTGAAATAGCATTATATTAACCATTATAAGACACCGCCGTTCCATATTTTTATAAAACACAGCACAAAAAATTTGCAATGGTTCTAGATAACAATGTTTTTGAATGGGTTTGAGGGGGTATTTTGAGGGGTTTTGTTTGATTGATTGGTTGGTTGTTTTTTGTTTGGTTTTGTTTCCAATAGAATTTTCTTGGGAGCTGGTTAAGCTATGTATTCATGTCTGTCTTCATTTCTTTTGAATTACAACTGTCCTTTCACTGTTTATAGGGAAAGCTTCTGAAGACATTTAATGTGCTCCACAGTGAATTAATATATTTTACAGTAACATTTTTAAAGTGATACCTTGAAAAGAGGAGCTGGAAAGTCTGAGATTAGGTCTACATGAACCTGTGAGAGTAGATTTTTAATTCAATGTAAAACAGGAAGATTCCTATTGATTCCAAAGTCCTTTCGATCACTCCCAACCCACTTCTGCACCCTACATTCTGCTCAGACCCTGCATCCTCACCCCCAATAAACTCTTCCAACCTATGTCCTACCCAGACCCTGCACCTCCATCTTGCTCCTGCACCCTATCTACTACCCAGACCTCCTCACCCCAGCCCACTACTGTCTCCTGCCCAGCCTGCTCCCCGGCAGCCCCATCCCATGCACTGAACCCCTCATTTTTCCCCAACCCAGAACCTGGGGATCCCACATAATCTACTAGCCCTGGTCCTCCTAGGCTTTGGGGTACAGCTTGAGGGTAGTAAGGTAAATGTCTTTTTTCCCCTGTTTCTCAGTTGGAGGTCACATCAGTGAGGGGTTTTTTCTCTTCACTTGGCGGATCAGTGAGTGAGGGTTTGGAGCTTGTTGAGTTTTTGTTTGTTTTTGTTTTTTTGTTTGGTTTGGTTTGGTTTGAGTTGGGGGGATGTTTTGTTTTGTTTTTCTGTGTGTCAGTGGTCCCTGGCACAAAAAAGGTTCCCCACCCTTATTCTACTCCAATACTGAGTAGAGAAGCTCGGCCTTAGTTTGCAGAGACCCCTCCTGGCCTCTCCATAACTTAATTCACTCCTTCCCAGAGCCAACCTGTATATAAGGCCTTCAGCACCCATCGAGCAAAGGGGAAATTTAGGCCTTTATTCCTTAAAATACCCAGTCGAGGAAACAGTCATTCCGAAAGGTTTCCTTTGCAATCAAAAAGGTTAGAAATGTTTTGATTTTTTTATTTAAATTTAAATTCTGCAGAAACTGTTGGGCTACGTCTAGACTGGCCCCTTCTCCGGAAGAGGCATGCAAAGCAGGCAAGTCAGAATAGGGAAATCCGCGGGGGATTTAAATATCCCCCGCGGGATTTAAATTAACATGCAAGTAGGAATAAGAGATCCTCCGGAAAAGGGATTTATTCCGGAGGGTCGCGCCAGTCTGGATGCTCTTTTCCGGCTTTTCCCCAAGCCGGAAAAAAAGCGGCGGCCATGTTTATTTAAATCCCGCGGGGGATATTTAAATCCCCCGCGGATTTCCCTATTCTGACTTGCCTGCTTTGCATGCCTCTTCCGGAGAAGGGGCCAGTCTAGACATAGCCTTGGGGTAGCAAAGCAGTGTTAGGACAGTGTTATATCACCTATTGTCTCAATGGGACTCTGTTCTGAAAAGCTTAGGTAGATATTCCATTGCATACTTCAATGGTGCGGTTTTTCTTCCATAATTTGTCTAGTGATTTGGTTACCTATTTATACAAAGACTAAGTGGACAAGTCTTTCTGTTTGAAGCTGTATTCCCATACATCATAAGGTGGTAGTATTGTGACAAGAGTTAAATACTGTGGAGCCTGGTTTGCTCTGAATGGCAGAACACCTCTATGTCCATAAGATTTTACTAGTTTTGTAGATTCATACATTTTAAATCCAGAAGATATCATTACAGTCTGGCCTCCTGCATAACACCAGTCATAGAATCTTATCTAGTACTTTCTGCATCAAGCTCAGAAACTCCGTTTGAGCTGGATCATAATTTTTAGAAAGACAGGAAATCTTGATTGCAAGCAATGGAGAATGCAGTATGTCTCTAAATAAATTATTCCAATGGTTCTTCAGGCTATGAAAATATTAAATGAGGTTAATATGAAACAGGCTATGTAAATATTCTTTTTAACTCAGAAAAAATGCTTCCAACTGAATAGGAGGTGCTAATAAAGATATTTAAAAAAAAAGAGATGATAAGCAAAACAAACTGTTGCACTTAACTGACCAATGTGTAGCACAGAATCCTTTTCTGAATCTATATGGTGGAGGAGTCAGCAGCTTTGGCTGGCAAAATCTTTCTAAGGATGCATCTACTGCACTGTAGCTCGAAATAAGATACGCAATTTGAGATATGCAAATTACATCTTATTTCAAATAGCTTATTCATACTTTGGCACTGTCTACACAGCACCAAATTTCAAAATAACTCACTGTTCTGAAACGTCTCTTACTCCTCATGGAATGAGGTTTGCAGGGACGTCGGAATGGCGAGTCCGTTGTATTTCGAAATAACGGGGTCGCTGTGAAGACATGGTATAGCTATTATGAGATACTCTGGTATTCTGAAATAGCACTGCAGTGTAGATGTAGCCTAACTGAATATCGCAACAATGAATCACCTCAGACTTCCAGTCACATTTGCTTAGTCAAATATGCATCAGTGATGGTACCACAAAAAATACAAATCCTACTAATTCTCTCAATTGTATTGAGTTGGTTCCAGGGCAGACAAAGAGGGCAATTGCCCTGGGGCCCAGCGATTCAAAGTGGTCCGGGGTTTCCAGCCCCTGTCACTGCTACTACTACCAGAGCTATGGACCCTTTAAATCACCACTGGATCACCACACTCTCCATCAGGTGCTTAGGGCTAGCAGCTACTGGCCAAATTCCTTCTGTCAAAAGCACCATGAGAATTTATAAGATTTTGAAATCTTTTCCTGTCCTGAACTGGGATGACAAGTTGAAATCTCAAAAATGTTTGCAAACCAAATATCTGAAAAAAATCTGATGGGATGAAACAAAACATTTTGTTTCAATTTGTTTTGATTTTGATCTTTTTAGTGTTTAACCTTTAATTAGTCTACATTACAATTTTTAAACAAAAATCTCATTTTGAACTGGAAAACAAACTTTTTCTTTTGAAAATGGCCTTATTTTCAACCCTCTTACCAGGGCTGGCCCATAACATTTTGGCACTTGAGGCAGGGAGCTCAAATGACTCCCTCATGCCACCTTTTCTCCTGTTATATCTCTTGTGTCCTCCTTCCTCTACCATCTCTGTGCATCTACTGCAGAGAGAATACATATGCACCAGCAGCAGACACAAGTTTCTACACTCTGGGTCCTAGTGGCACCCCCCCCACAGTCTGGCACCTGAGGCGGCCACCTATGTTCACCTCATGGTAAAGCCAGCCCTGCATCTTACAGTGGAAGATTCATTGAAATTAACCTTTTCCTGTGAAAAGTGGGGATAAAACTTGTAACACAAGATGCATGCCACATGAAAGCCTCCTCTTGCTCTCTCGCTTCTTTCTATTTTGCACAAGAGATTTAGGCCTTGACAGTGGTTAACTCTCCAGTATAGCTCTCCCCTGTGCTCACTGCCCCCAGTGGCCACTGTGAGTATCATGTCCCTGCTCTCTGCCCCCTCCCTTTCCATGTTATGGAGAACAGTCCCATTCCTGGCACTTGCCATTTTCCTGGCACAACCGATCCCTGATCTTGCTTTAAGTTAGAATAAAAGGAAGCTGCATGCCGAATTTGGTGGCCCTAGCTCTTACAGTTTAGGAGGAATTCTTGAACAATCAGACTCATAGACACAGAGATAGATGGACTCATAGGGTACATCTACATTGAATTCCTCTTCTGAGAGAGGAATGCAAATGCAGACACCCAAAATTGCAAATGAAGCGCGGATTTGAATTTCCTGTGCTTCATTTGCATAATTGCAGACTGTCGCTTTTCCAGAATAGTGTCTTTCGAGACAACAAACGCAGTCCCCACGAGGTTATTTCAAGAGAAAACCCTTTCTTCGAAATAACCCTTACTCCTCAAAAAATGAGGTTTAAAGGTTATTTCAAAGGAAAAGTTTTCTCTCAAAATAACCCTGTTTTTTTCTCGAAATAGCGCTATTCCACAATAGTGCCATCATGCAATTATGCAAATGAAGCACGGGAAATTCAAATCCGAACTTAATTTGCAAATTCGGGTGTCTGTTTTTGCATTCCTCTCTCAGAAGAGGAATGAAATGTAGATATACCCATAGACAGAGTCACAGAGGCATACATATATATATATGTGCAGTTTTGGTGGGTTTTTTTGCTCAACAAGTTTGCCCCAGAGTACCAGCACCATTTTTCTTACAAAAAAAGCACTATATATATATATATATATATATATATATATATATATATATATATAATGAACCTCAACATATGATAGTGTTTGACCACAAGATGGCATCATTACAATACAAGAGGAATATAGGGGAAGATATCTGATTGCTTAAAAAAAACCTACAGGATAATAAAAATTGATCTCTCTTTGAAACAATCAGCCATATCCTGAGGTCCTTACTTTATTTTTACTCAGTACTTACTGGATTGATGAGAGGTTGCCTAAATAAGGATTGAGTGAAAAATAAATATGTTGGGATTCAGCTCAAAAATGACAAGGGAATAAAGACTAATTACCCATAGGCACACTGACAAAAATACTGCAGAGGAGTGAATAAAATAAAAGCTGATATTTGTGAATGAAATAAAGATACTAAAACTATTTAAATGCACAATTATTTTCAATCTGTATTTGTTGCTGAATTTTTAAGGCTCTGAAATACATGGATGTGTAGGGAATTATTTTAAGAAATGCACCAGTAAAATGCAAACTGACAGCCACATTTTCAAAACAGGTCCTCTAATTTTGCAAGAAAGATTCTGCAGGCATAGTCATTGTTATGTGCAAATGACAGACTCGGTATCTAAAAATAGGATATATGTGTGCAAATGAAAGGCAAATGCCATTTGCATCTGCAGGGTCAGTTACTGGGGATTTTGAATAACATGGGGTACGTCTACAGAGGAGGGAAAACTTGAATTAAGCTATGCAATTTGAGCTACGTCAATGTGTAGCTGAAATTGAAATAGCTTAATTCAGCTTTTGGTGCTGTTTATACAGAGGGAGGTCAAAGGAACAGCACTCTTCCTTCAACTTCCCTTACTCCCTCTGAAATGAGAGTTACAGGAGTTGGAGTAAGGAGACCTTCAGCTTGACATTATTTCGAAATAATGGCTTGCAGTGTAGACACCCTCTTTGTTATTTTGGAATAAAATTAGATATTTTGAAATAACGCTGCTGAGTAGACATAGCCTTAGAGATCTGTTTAGGCCCCTTGAAAATTATGCCCTAAATATTAAACAGTCCCTCTTTTTACTACCTAAAATCAAATCTCACTCTGTCATCAACATAGTTTATTTACCCTGGAATGAAAGTCTGTAGCTTTTGTATTAGAAATTCTCTACTCCCGTCCTCCAAATCTCATGACCCTAATATGAATCAAAACATGGGGAGAGGTGTTTAGAATCTATATTTTCTTCTTCTTACAGCTCTGTGACGGACCCAGCGGGGTCCGCACTGGGAGCGGGGGAGGCCCCCCTCCTGAGCGGGAAGCGGCGGCCGTAGACGGCCAAAAGCCGCTCGGCACTGCGCCGCCGGCCTCGCCGCGGCAGAAAGCAGGGGCGGGCGCACGCCGGGGGAAGCGGGGGAAGCCCCGGGCAGCCGCGAAACACCCGGTTAGGGCGCCACAGTTTGCGCCCCGGGGCGGAGCCACGGGTGCACTCCGGCGGGAGCTGGACTGGAGAGCCCCGGAGGGGGCAGGGCTTACGCCCCTGACATCACCCGCCCGCGCCCATAATAGGGGCTCGGGGATGCTCAGGGGTGGGGGAGCGAGAGGGCAGCCACCCTCGCTTCCCGGCAACCCAAGCACCCGGCCTTCCGGGCAACAAAGGGAGACGACGCCGGCAGCTGGAGACTCGCCCTGGGACGGGCACGGCGTCTGCGATGGGGTAAGTGACTTAACCTTGCGCCGGCCCAGGGGGCTGGCGGCGCGGGAGTGGAAGGAGCCCGAGGCGGGACCGTTTTGGCGCCCGTGGGCAGGCGAGTTTTGGGCGGCTGCCCCGCCTGCCGTGGGGGGATCGCTCTAAAGCACCCACCCCACTTAGGGCCTCGGGCTGGGACCCGGTGGTGAGGGCGGACCCGGGTCCCCCACTCCCCACACCCCGACCTCAGCGCAGGTCTTCAAGGCTGTAATAGCCGAACACACTACCCAACCTCCCCCCGCCGAGAGGGTGCCAGAGGAAGGGATCGAGACTAAAGGGACGGCTCAAGAGCCCCGGCCGGACCCCGGCCGGGGGCCACCCGGGAAGGTACCGGACTGGGTCCGCCGAGCCCCCTCAGCCCCATACAGGGCGAGGGGTGATCGCACCCGGGACCGGGCTCACTTACGGACCCCGGATATCGGGACAACTAGGCTCTCAAAGGCGGTGGGTTCGCGGAGCCCCACCCCACTCCGCCGGCCCCAGCCCGGGGCGCGGGCGGGAGCAGCGGGGTGTGGAGCTCGCATCCTTAAAACCCGCCACAAGCTCCCTATTTTATTTGTGCTGCCCTGAAAGGGGACTCAGGGTATGTCTACACTGCCACCCTAGTTCAAACTAGGATGGCTAATGTAGGCAATCGAAGTTGCAAATGAAGTCCGGGATTTAAATATCCTGGGCTTGATTTGCATCTTGCTGGGCGCCGCCATTTTTAAATCCCCATTAGTGCGGACTCCATGCCCACGGCTACACGCGGCACGGAGTAGGTAGTTCAAAATAGGCTCCTCGTGGAACGAGGTGTAACGGTAGTTTGAATGAGAGAGCCTAATTTGAACTACCTACTCCGTGCCGCGTGTAGCCGCGGGCACGGAGTCCGCACTAACGGGTCTTTAAAAATGGCGGCGCCCGGCAAGATGCAAATGAAGCCCGGGATATTTAAATCCTGGGCTTCATTTGCAACTTCGAATGCCTACATTAGCCTCCCTAGTTCAAACTAGGGTGGCAGTGTAGACATACCCTCAGAGACAAAGGATACTACTGAGATCAGGTCTATATGTCCAGAATGTCAGGATTTGTCATTAATTACCCAGGAACAGGCTTTTGGACGTGGCATGAACAGAACAGAGCTGGGATGTAACAGGATATAAGAACACCCTTTGGATGCGAGGCTAATTACTGACTGGCCCACAAGAAAATAGAGCTTCCTTGAGCCCCATCATGAACCTCACAGTCACTGCGAAGCCACCCCACCTCAGAGATGCCAACATTCCTTATTTGTCCATAAACAACCTGATGTTCTATGTAATTATGAAATTACCAATTTAGGCTTCAATCTATTCATTTTGAAAATGCAGCTGTATCACACATATATGATAAGGTTACTCGCCATTGCTTGGGTGAGTGACCAGTTGTGGAGCCATTCTTCTCCACTGCCAGTGAGGATCTGAGGCAAGCTGCGGTGATTTTGAATGTGACGGGGTGCTTCTATATTTGCTGCCTAACCCACAGGATGTCCAGGCCCAGAATTAGCCAAGGTAAATCAAGGCCCTATGCAGCATAGCAGGGCACCTTTCCTAGAAGTGATTCTCCCTTTTTCCCTGTTTAGGGGTGGGAGTGGGAGGGCCATGAGTGCAATGTGGGGAGAGACGAGGGGGCCCAGCTTTCCTGCCTTTGGCTGTAGACAGAAAAAGGGAGAGGAGGAGGAAGAAGTTTCAGTTTGTGTGGGAAGCATGGAGGAATGAGGTGGAGAGAGGGTGAGAGAGAGGTTCAAGCAACCTCTTTAATTACTCCCTAATTTTTTTCATAAACATCCTAAAAATTCAGAGCAAAGTTGGCATTTCTGCTACCCATATGTTAGGAGATGTGCCTACAGGATCAGAGGAGTCTTGGGAAAGTGGCCCTTCCATACTTGAATAGGACTCATCAAAGAGTCCTTAAGTCCCTGGTGTTCCTATAGAAGCAACTCAACATCATTTAGTTCTACATTTGGTTTTGACTCTAAATGGACTTCTTTACTAGGTGTGGCTGGCTTCTGGCTTTGGTCCCTTAGAAAACTATGGGACATGGAGCTCGTTTTAATAAAGGGCAAAAGTTTGCAAGGATGCTGTCAGACATCTGGGGACCAGAAGCTGTCTACAATAACAATAAATGTAAGAAAAATACATGAGTTAGTAACACTGAAAGGCTACATAAACATTGAAGCGCTATTAAATAACTATTCCACGTCTTTTGAGCACGCCTGTTATTTTGAAATATAATGGGCTCACTCTTCCCTGTAAACCTCATTCTACGAAGAGTAAGGGGTGTTTTAGAATGGCATTTTATTTTGAAATAAGTGCTGTGTAGACAGCACCAAATTTCAAAATAAGCTATTTCTAAATTGACTGGAACGCTATGCAATTTACATGGCTCAAATTGTGTAGCTTATTTCGAGCTTCGGGTGCAGTGTAGACATGTCCAAGATGGCCGGTGGAAGAGTAAGGACAGTGCAGTGAGTGTACGTTCCTTCTGTACAGGGAACTGTAGATGGAATTGTGCCATATTAAGCTCCATCCCATCACAAAAGTTGATTTGTATCTATCAAGCACAATCTGCCCCAACCACTCTTTATTATTTCTTATCTCCAACAACCTGGATGGTGATAACAGACCAGTGAGCAGTCAACATCCTTCCCTCAGGGAGCCACAATTTAAGTTAGGCCGTGTCCAGACTCAGGGGTTTTTTCGGGAAAAGTAGCCTTTTCCCGAAAAAACTTCCCCTGCGTCCAGACTCAAGCCGCATTCTTTCGAAATTATTTCGAAAGAACGCGGCTTTTCTTTCAATGGCGGTAAACCTCAATTTACGAGGAAAAACGCCTTCTTTCGAAAGTTCCTCTTTCGAAGGAAGGCGTTCTTCAATGTAAAGAGGCCGTCTTCGAAAGAGAGCATCCAGACTCGCTGGGTGCTCTCTTTCGAAAAAGCGGATTTCTCTTTCGAAAGATCCGCCTGCAGTCTAGACACGATCTTTCGAAAGAGGCTCTTTCGAAAGATGCTTTCGAAAGAGCCTCTTTCGAAAGAAGCCTGCAGTCTAGACATAGCCTTAGAGAGGAAGGAAGATCTGGTGATTAAATGGTAATCTGGGTTCAGCTCCCAGATTTGCCACTGACTTTTGTATGACTTGGGACAATCAAACTTTCTGTGACCCAGTTCACCATCTGTTAAATGGAGATAATTATTGATTTTCCCCATGATCTTTCAGTTATGTCAAATCAGGATGCAATTAATCAGAGGAGGAATTGTCTCTTACTGTGTTTTTGCCCCTCTATATGACAGCAGTGTTCTATTCTCTCACGATCTCCCTGTCCCAGCTGGAAATGGGTGTCTGGAGCTTTGCAGATCAGCCTAACAGTTGAAGAGAAACCAGTGATACAGAGAGTGGGGATGTTGTAAGTCTAACTTGTTTTATTTATGCACATACACTAGTCTAGAAATAGAGATGGTCAAACAGCATGTAGGTAATCCATTTTTTCCCTGAATCTCAGCCCAGTGCTAATGTCTGGCTCCCAGAAAGCAACACTGCATCCAACTCCCTGCTGCTTTTTCAGCTCCCATACCTCTCCAATGACTACTTGCCTCTGCACAGAACCTAAAAAGAATGAACATTTAATTGCACATTAAGAAACTTGGAAGACTACATGTAACAATATCATCTTGTAACACCTGCCTTCATGTGTTTGTGCAGAGCCTAACACAATGAAACATGGTTGCAGCTGAGAACACTATGTATTATAGTAGCACCACAATAAATAATAATAAACTCATCATTCATTTTAAATACAATATGAACAACATTACATAGATTCTTAAAAGAGTGTAATAACATCTGAACATGTGTTTGTGCAGTGCCTAACACAATGAAACCTGGTTTCAGCTGAGAACACTATGTATTATGGTAGCACCACAATAAATAATAATAAACTCATCATTCATTTTAAATACAATATGAACAATATTACATAGATTCTTAGAAGAGTGTAATAACATCTGAACTTGAATAGTGGGATCTGCTCAATAAGAATGAACTGTACTGAAGTCACAAGCCAAATGAGCACCTTTTCACTTTTGACATATGCAGCATTGGCTCTAAGCTCCCTGGAATTGGTGATCCATATCCTAAAGTCATTCATCAGTTTTCCTTCAGCCCTATCGGCAAACCAACTCATGACTTCAATGAGAGTTTTGTAATAACTGAGTAAGGCCTTCCAGCTTAAGAAATCTAAGTTTAGAGGAGCTGTATAATGAATTGGTCAACTGCTCTGAACTTGACAAAAAGAAAACATATGCAACTTCACATCAAAGAAACAAAAGGAAGAAAGATGTTATAAACTCACTATTCATAAGTGATGCAGGGGCAGACTGCTTGTGACAGAAGATACCGTACTAAACTAATGGTGAAAATACAATAACTACAGATGTTGATGATCTGTCAGACAGACATCAAGGCAATGCTGCTGCTGAAGATGGCTCCTGAAAATGCAGCAGTCTAAAGTTACAGGAAATTATGAAAACCTAGACTGTGTCTACACTACAAAGAAAAATCGGAAAAAGATATGCAAATTGCAAACTGTAACTTTTTCCACTTTTTTCCCCTGGAGGGGGGCGTAAAGAAATTCCAGAGGCAGCGCAAGGCAACCTAGCCCCCAGACACTCGTTAATCCCCCCCTAAGTTTTGCTACTATTTTGTTTTTCAGTCCCAGTCAGTTCCTTTTCGTTTTTCCTCAACAAGTTTTTCTGTTATGGGGTGGGGGGGACGAGACCTGAGGTTTTCTCAAAAATCAAAAATGGGGCGTGATGCTGAAAAGTTTGGGAACCACTGATCTACATAGACACAAGGTCCATGTTGAATGAACTATTATGAATAAAATAGAGGGCCAAAATCATAGCCTTGAAATATACGATGAGAAGGAGGGTGAGAGAACATAAAGTAAAATGACCATGTAGTTCCAGGAATGAGCTAGAAATGGACACTATAAAGTGAACTACAGAACTTTTTTCTCCATCAAATCTTTCATCAGCCCCTTGCATTACACCTTTACATTCTACACCTTCAACATTATCGTGCTGCTGGTTTCAAAACTAGAAAGTGGATTCTTTTGAAGGTGGTCAGTGAAACTATTCATTTGACCAGACATGTTTCAGTCATTTTTATAACTGATGTGAAGTATAACCCTTAACAGCTATATTTCTCCTATCCTTCCAACCCAGCTGTCTGCCCAACAGTCCTCTAAAAGGACAGTTCATCTCCTTATCTCAGCCAATATAATAATATTCATTATTTGTGCCACCATTTATGTTTGGAACATCCTCCTCCTTTACTGATACCCTCTTTCAAATATCTCTTTAAAACCCACATATTTAGCTCAGCATGCCTATGCTGTGTCCTCTCTCTTCCCATTTTTGCGCTTAGTTTTTTTAATTTGTAATTGTCTCAATTAGATATAACCATTGGCCCAGAGAACCATGTTTTCTTACATGCTTGTAAAGTTCTATGTACACATCAGGCACTCTATAAATAAATTTTAACCAGCAATAGTTGTTGGCATTGTTGTCATAATGGTAGCAATTAAATATATTAATAATCGAGATACTATTTGAAGACAGAAGAATTGCTTGCTGTAAAATTATACATTTTGTATTCTCAAACTTTAGAAAATCACCTAATAATTATGTTTAAATTCCTATGAGGTGGGGAAAGGGAAGCTATGAATTAACTGAATAGTTTTTGAAATATTGATTCTGACATTAATTAAAGCAATTATATTAATGAGGAAAGAAAAAATATGACTCTTGCTTAGCACCAGGAGGTTGATGTCTCACAACTGAGTTATAATTCGATACTTACTATGAGTCATTTCCTCACATATAAGAAACACCACGTTACCTTCTATTTCATGACTACAGCTCAGGTGAATGACTGCTCCCAACCAAAACAGAATTCATCAAGAGCTGGTTTTGTAAATAACAACATTCATTACTCATGGTACACACAAATCAGATGATGTGAACCTCTGAGACAATCGTTCCAAAAATTAAAGCTTCTTTTTGGGAAGGGATTTCCTTAAATTTAAACTAATAGTGCACTAGCTGATAAAAATGGATTTCTAGGACAATAATCTAGCAATCATAGTTCAAAATTTATATAGACTCAAATAATTTAAAAATCAGCTGCCAAAACCTTATGTTTTATTAACATAATAAAACATAATATAACATAATCCTACTGAATTCAATTAGTTCTGAGTAAAAGCCTGAGTATTTAGCCTTGAGTTCTCAAATAGTACTCTACTGATTCAATGCTTGATTTTTCATACCATTCGAGACTGATAATGTCCACCCAAATTCAGATAGACAAAGTGGATGAGGTATTATTTTTATTGGACCAACTATTGGTTTTACATAGAGATGAGAGGGCTATAGATGGGGATTTTTTTGTTTCTTGCAGTTGCTCAAGAAGTAGATCTCACTGTTAAGTTTTGCATCATTTTTCTTCATGTTGCATGTAATTTCTATGTCAGATGGTAAGATTCAATATTTCCATTGTTGCATGCAGTGCACTGTGGCATAGCCATGAGAGTCCCAGGAAACAGAGAGATTAGGTGAGTGAGCTAATATCTTTTATTGGACTATAAAATGCATTACATTAGTCACCTTGTCTCTGCAATATCCTGGGAGCTAAATGGCTACCACAATACTGCATAAAAATTAACTGCTGGCAGCATATACAAAAGCACTTGTCACTAAGCCAGTAGGGATGTAAAAAAGTAGCTGTGTAACTGTTAAAAATCTTAGTGGTTACACACATAACTGTTTTGGGGGATCTATGGCTGGGTAGGACTAGGGTGGGAAGGATGGTGAGGATTTCTCCCACAGCTCCAGGGGAGTATAAGAGTAGGGTTTCCAGATGGTTTTGACAAAAATACTGGACACACTTTGACATTACATCACAATCGACATTACATCTTATTTAGAAAATACCAGTCATTTATTTTTTCTCAATGTGTTTCCCAAACAGAAAGCACAAATACTGGACTGTCCGGTTCAAAACTGGACACCTGGCAAACCTATTTAAGGTTTATGCAGCCGAGTCCATAGCATGGGGCAGTAGCTGGCCCCCAGGAGCAGAGCTGGCAGCTGGAGCAGTGGAGCTGGCAGAGCCCACAGCATTGTGCCAGCTGCATTCGTGGGGTGCTGGCCCTGCTCACATCAGGAAGCCAGTTGCCCCATGCACCACACTCGACAGTATAAGATCTCACAGCTTAGGGCAGCAGCCAGTTCCCTGGGAGCAAGGCTGGAATCCCAAGCTGGTGCCTGCCAGGAGCAGGCTTATAGTATAATTTGGCTTCCAATAGGCTGGCTGCTGGCTGCTGGCGTGCACTGACTACCATCCTGCGCTTCGGGTTTTTACACTGCAGAGTCTGCAATGCCGGGCAGCAGCCAGCTCCCTGGGAGTGACGACAGCAGACAGAAGCGAGCACACACCAGTTCTCAACTGCCAGACCCATTCCCTGGAAGTCGGATGCACCGTGGAAGTTTAACCGTAAGGGAAAACAATAAAGCTGATGCTCATTGGTAACTGGTTAAACTCTAAAAATGAGTAGTTCTTAGAGACTATCAAAAATATATGTAGTATCATGAGCTTTTGTGGGCAAAAACACTTCTTTAGATGACCTGGAAGCTGGACTGATGCACCTAAACCCAGCTATCATAATCACATCTAATTGTTTTTTCGAAAAAGGTTTTTCCGAAAAAAAAGCAGTCTAGACACAGTTCTTTTGAAAAAAAACCTTTTTTGGAAGAACCCTGTAAACCTCATTTTTTCAGGAATAAGGGTTCTTTAAAAAGGGAGGGGGTTCGAAAGAACTACGTCTAGACTGCTTTAAAAAAAACTTTTTTGAAAACGCAATCGGATGTGATTATGCAAATGAAGTGCGAGATCTGTAAATCTGCACTTCATTTGCATTTTTTATTTCATTTACGTTCCTCTTTCGAAAGAGGAATGTAGTCTAGATGCACCCTAAGTGCCCAGGCAGGTTAAAATGTTCCCCTACAGGTTTATGTGTGTTACCATTCCTGATGTCTGATTTGTGCCCATTTATCTTTTGTCATAAAACAGTGGTCATCAACCAGTAGATCGGGATCTACCAGTAGATCTTGGAGCCTCTGACAGGTGATCCTGACTGGTTTGGCCAGGAAGCTATCAAGTGCTGGCACTTCAGTTGCCTCTCCACCCACTGTCATGCTGCTCCTGCCCTCTGCCTTAGAGCTGAACCCCTGGGAACCTCCTGCTTGCTGTGCAGGGCATGGAAGGGAGAAGAGTAGGTGCTGATGTCAGGGTGTCTCTATTCCCTCCATTCCTGTACCCTATCTCCACTCAGAGAGAAGGGGATGGAGGGAGCTTGGCAATGCAAATCTCTGTCACTCTCACACAGTGTGCGTGTGTGTCTGTTATTCTCCCAAACACACACTGTCCTTCACTCTCATCTCCCGGCCCAGCACATATGTGGGGGGTTGTTGTTACTTCTTTTACTGCTTGCAGTGTTATTTTTGGTTTTTGACTGGTCTGTGCATTTCATAATTTTCATCTCTCTCTTACGCTTAAATGTAATTCTTTGAGTTCTAAAATGCCTAACCTGTCATGGCTCGAGTCATTATTCCTACAGTAACTGCTGCTCCTGGAAGTGTCTGTCATGTCCCTGCAGCCCCTGAGAGAGCAGGGGCTCTGTCCTTCCCTGCAGACACCACTCCTGCAGCTCCCATTGATCAATAAGAAGGAACGATGGTCAGTAGAAGCTGTGGGCTCAGTGCCTGTAGATGAGGGGCAGCACATGGCACCATGGAGCCATTGCTGTACATGCCAGCTGCTTTCAGGAGTGGTGCAGAGCCAGGGAAGGAGTAAACCTGCCTGAACCCCACTGCTCCACTGCCCGGAAGCCATCTCAGTTAAGTGGTGCCCAGCCAGATCCTGCTTCCTGAACCCGTCCCAGCCCTGAACCTCCTCCTACATCCAACCTCCTGCCCCAGACATGAGTCTCCCTGCACCCAAACTCCTTCCCAGCATTTGCATGCTGAAATCCCTCCTGGGCTAAGCCCGGATCCCTTCTCACAATCCAAACCCTTTGGCCCAAGACCAGAGCCTGCACCCCAACCCCCTACCCCAGCCAGGTGAAAGTGAATGATGATGGGGGAGGAAGGAGGATGGAGTGAGTAGGGTGAGGCCTCAGGAAGGGGTGGAGCAGAGGTGGGGTCTCAGAGAAGAGGCAGGAAGGAAGTGGAGCAAGGGTATTTGGGATTGAGGTAGTTTTTACATTGCACTTAAATTGAAAAAGTGATTTTGTGGTTCAAAAGGTTGGAGACCACCAATGTAGAAGGTGATCCAGCCCAGCCCAGCCCCTTCCCCTCCCCCAGAGGCACAGAGCCAGAGGGACGCAGGGATCGGGGGGAACAGGGTGTGGTGGAGGCATGGGTAATGGGATGCAGGGAACGGGAGGGGCAGAGGGATCGGGGTCTAGGGGCAGTGCAGGGAACGGGCAGCACAGAGTTGGGGGGCAGGGATCGGGAGGAACAGGGTGCAGGGTGTAAGGGTGGCGCAGAGCCAAAGGGTCACAGGGAAGAGGGAGAGCAGGGGTCCAGTGTGCAGGTGAGCAGGGTCGGCGTGGGGAACGGGCGGCGCAGAGACAAAGAGGGGCTGGGGCCGTGGCAGGACTGGAGCCGGCGGGGCGGGCCCTGGCTGCGCCATGCGCCACAGCCAGCTGCCAGGGACACACGGCCAGAGCCAAGCTGCCGCAGCCCTTTAAAATCAGCGGGGCCATGTCACACCAGCGTCCTGGTGTCCCGCCCTGCCTCCTCGCGCCGGACCTGCACGCAGGCAGCCCGGTGGCAAGAATCGCCACACTTCCCTCTTCCCAGCGGCGCTCTGCTCCTCCGCCGGCTAGCAGATCGGATGGGGCTACGCCGCCCGTAGTGCGGGCTTCCGCCAGCCCGTCACAACGGCCCACCGGGCCAGTCCGCCCCTGCACTCGCCAGCTGGTAAAATCTACTCGCCACAGGAAAGCGGGTGAGTGTATTTGTTCAGCCCTGCTAATTTAGGATTGCCACCTTCCCAAGATTGTTCTGGATCTCCAGGACTTAAAAAGATTAATATTTAATTAAAGAGTATCCTATGTGATGATACCTCCAGGGATATGTCCAGCCAAAACTGGCAACCCTAGCCTTTTCCCAGTTTTGCAGGAGGTTGACATGCAGATGGGTCCATTTGGTTATTGATCCATGAGCCTACATGAAAACCCACATAAGCACAACCAGGCCCCCTGACAGCAACTCTGGGCCCCAGGACAGAACAGTCAGTGGGCACCTATGCATGCACAAACTGTTCCTCTGCCGACATGGTCCGTGTGACATTTGGGCAACGTTACGCCTGTGTTGGCTGATGCCAAGCAAGCTGGTGGCTGCACTGCTGGGTGTGCTCTTCTGGCACAGTTAGGACTTTGATATGCCCACCCGGCAGGGTTGCTAGGTTTGTAATTGCACAAGCCCAAAGATCCTTGCCTCACCCCCTGACTCTTCACTGAGGTCATACCCATATCTTACCCTTTCTCCAGGGCCCAGTACCCTCTCTTTCCATCTCCCCTCCTTCTGTTGCTCACTCCCTCCGACCCTCACTCACTTTTACTAGGCTAGAGCAGGTGGGGGAAGAGGGCAGGGGGCAGTGAAGGCGGTCAGACTCTGGGTGGGAGTTTGGGTGCGGGAGAGGGTACAGGCTCCAGTAGGGAGTTTGCAAGCCAGGTGCTGACTCTGGGCTAAGGCAGTAGGATGGGATGCAGCAGGAGGTAAGGGGGCAGCACTTCCCTTGGAAAGCTCCCAAAAGCAACTGGACACCCTTCTGGCAGCAGCTCCTAGATGGGTAACCCAGAGGATCTCTGCATGCCTGCAACTGTAGCTCCCATTGGCCACAGTTCACTGCCAATGGGAGCCAGGGAGTTGGCACTTGGAAGCAGAGATGTGAATAGTTAACCGGTTTTGGGGTTGCCCTAAATTCCATGGTGCCCTAGGCAGCTGAATGCTGCATATGGGGCAGTCCAGCTCTGGTGGCCAGCCCTATGTCCCATCCATCCCTCTGTGGGCTATGCTCCTGAGGGCAATCCCTAGGGGTGTGTGGGGCTGGGACACTCCCCCCTGCTCTACTCTCATCTCATACACTCCAACTCCTTTCCCAAACGCCCCCACTCCCTTTCTTCGCCCAAGCCCTTTTCTCCAAGGAAGGCCCCCTCCCCGGTGCCTCCCTGCCCCTCACCCCGCAGCTCTGGACATGCCTCCCACAGCTCCTGCCCCTGAAGCCTGAGTGCAGCGCCCGCCCCCACCGCTAGGGGCAGCCCGGTGGGAGAGGTCACAGAAGGGGAGTGGCCGCGCGCGCCCCAGGCCGAGGCGGCTCCACGCCCAGGCTGCAGGGGGCGCACAGGGAGGCGCGGACACTGCCAGGGGCCGGGGCCATTACAGTACTAGGCTCCGTAGACGGGGAGCGCGAGGCAAACATGCGGCAGGGAGAGCGGGCGGGGCCCAGCCCTGATTGACAGGCAGGCGGCCGGCTCGGGCCCGGCCACACCTCGGCGCTCCCTGCGTAGGCGGGAGCAAGCCGTGGAATGGGAAACACTCGTGCGCCTGCGCACAAGGCCCTTTCCCTTCGCATCCGCCCTTCCCACCTTCTTCCCAACCTCAGCCCGGGGAGCGGCTGCGTGACGTGACGTGACGTGTGACGTACGGCGCAGTCACGCGGGCGCGGGGCGGAAGCGCAGCGGGGTCCCGGCCGCCTTTTGGATACGGAAGTAGCGCGGGGTCCGGGCGGCGGGGAGCAGCTCCAGGGACCGGACACGGCGGCGCCGCCCCCCCGACATGGCCGCGACCTCCAACCTGCAGGTGGGGAGAGGGACCGGGGTCCCGCCCAGCGCTCCCCTGGGGGGCGGGGCCCGGGGGGGGGATGGGAGCGGGGCTTCCGGTGTCGCGGGACGCGCTGTCGCCTTGAGTTCTGTCTCGAACGGGCTAAACAGCGCGAGTGAGACTCGCTGTGTGTGAAGGGGAGAGAGACTGTGACACCGTCATTCTGTGGGGGGGGGGGACCCGAAACCGGGCTGCCTCACCCGTGGCTAGCAACGTGCCCTCGACCCCCGCGTTACAAGGGGAACGTAGATGAGCAGGAGGCTCTTCATCTGGTCAGCCTGTGGGAAAGCCTTTCCTATTGCTTGGTTCATGCACTTTTGAAATACCGTAGTCAATGTAATCAGTCGAATCTTAAAAAACAACAAATAGTCTGGCAGCACTTTATAGACTAACAAACCATACTCCGGTCCTGTGAAGAAGTGGGCTAAACCCACAAAAGCTGATGATACCATCTACATGTGGTGTTAGTCTATAAAGTGCTACTAGACTATTTGTTGTTTTTTAAGTTTATCCTGTGCAGCCTAACTCGGCTACCTGCTGAAGCTTTTAATCAATCTCAGAGGGGTAGTCGTATTAGTCCTTAAATTTAAAAACAAGTGGCCCTATGGCACCTTAGAGACTAACCAAAAGATATCTATAATCATGAGCTTTTTGTGGGCAAAATTGTCAAAAGCAAATATTCCTGCCCAGCACAGGGCTCTTCAGGATGCTTGGGGGTTTGTCCCCTCTGTCCATTAGCTGCACGGTTCACTGACTGCAAGCACTGATGTTCTTTGCCCTCTCGTATCCTATTCCAGGATGGAGATTTACCTCCCCACTTTTCAATTAGTTCTTTCTTGTTTTTTGGTACTTCAAAAAAGCATCCATCTCGCATGCTACATTATATATGAGGTTAGAGGAGGTGAGATCTGTAATTGTTAAGGTATCTTCTGCTCTATTAGCTCTATAGTCAGTTTTCTTTTTCTTTTGCACCATGTTTTCTCTCTCCTTGGCTTCACACAGTAGTTGTGCTGGTATAGTTAAAGCTAGTATGAAAGCAGATATAGTGGTTATAAAGGCAGTTATATAACTCATAAGACTTTTTTTAAAATCATACTTATAACTGAAATAGCTGTACTGTGACACAACTGGTGGTAAACTAGGCCCTAGTTAGGGATGTAAGGGAGTATTTGACTACCTGATAAATCAACTACTCTCTCTCCCGCCCCCCACCGCCTCTGCTGCCTCTGTGTCAGAGGCAGCAAGGGCAGGAAGTCAGCTTAAAACCTGGTTCACCCCACTACCGTCTCCATAGGGTTGAGGGCAGACCTGCAGCATTCCAAAGCCAGCGCAAGCTAGGACTGCATAGTCCTTGCTTACACCACCCCCAGGAGCTAACCCTACTGTAGCTCTGCAGTTTAAACGTACTAGGAGCCAGGCTACTGCACGCCCAGCTCCTCCTACTACATTTAAACTGCAGAGCTGCAGTGGGGATAGCGAGCATCCCCCTTATCGACTAATCAGGTAGTCAAACTGCAATGGAATATCCATCATCAGCTAACTGTGTAGCCAATTTAACATACCTAGTCCTAGTTTTCATTCTTTTTATATATTGTTTCACTATTATTTGAGCTATCATAGCTCTTAAGAGCCTTCCTTTTTCCTCAAAACAATTAATGAGCTGCAGTCTCTGGCAATCTAACATTTTGTTTTTGTTATATTCTTCTGTGTTTATAAAAGGGAAAACCTGGGCCATTTGTTCTAGTTTTCAGGCTATTTTAAGTGGATTTCAGAGGTGGCCAATGAATTCTGTAGAGTTTTGTTTGAGGGATGTTAACCAAAATGCATACTGATAAGCATGAGGCTTACTGGTATGCTATCTTGTGAACCCTCCTTTGCCAGTTAACTCCGGTGGAGGCCAGCCATGCTGAGCCAGAGCAACCCTGGCCGCAGCGTGACTGGGTGGTAGAACCCTGCAGCTATGGCAGGCCCGGGTGGAAGGGCCTAGATTAAAATAGTTAACTAGTTAAGTGCTATCATTTAACCAGTAAACTGTTTTAAAATCCCCTTTTTGTTTTTTGGCAGGAGCAGAACAGAGGGTAACACAGCCCCCTTGCTTGCTGGTGATTTGCTTTAACAGCTAGTCTTTTCATATGCCCATGCCACCCAGAATGGAAGATTTTGCTCATTGTTTTAATGAGAAACAAATTCAATATTTTTCTCACACATGGTGGCTCGTTGTTTAAAAGGTCTTCCTTTTGAAACAAGTTCTTTTAGTTCTTGTAGTTAAATTTAATCAAAATATTTTTGCACCAGTGCAATTGAGTAAAAACCAACCAAACAATAACTCTACTGCTGCTTCCCTTCTGATCCCTAGATGCTTCTGCTGTGTATCAGCTTTGTTTTCTATGTGTTAGAGAGCCCAAATCCTGATACAGCTATATGCACGAGACCAAGGACCAATCCATACAGTAGTTCAAACTCCTAGAAGCAGCCTTGTTGCTGAATTTTCATGATCCATTTGATCACTTTGCTAGTACAGTTAACAGAGAAAAAAACTATGTATGAGACCTGACTATAGTAACATTTGCCACGTGTATAGTTACTCTGAGCAAACTGTTAGCTGTTAAATAGCTGTATTTATATTGGTATGAGCTAAATAACACCAAATAGAAATGTAAAATTATCCATTATCTGTTCTTCTTGTCCATACACAAACATAACAATAGCTGTTAAAAAGTAATCTGGAAAAAACAAAAAAATCCCTTTTTATACAACTTTCTGATGTTTGAAAGCCTCTTCCTCTTTGCTTGTTAGGAATTCAGCCTTTACTTGCCCTCCTCCCTCCCATCCCCCCCGAAAGACACTTAAAATACCAAGGATATGAAACTGGATTAACTGAGGGGTAGCGACTTTGTTAGATGGTTTACAACTTTTTGAGGTTTTGTACTGTAGGCTTGCAGTCCACAACTGAGTCTCCAAGATAGACTTTCAACAAATTCCTTATTATGGAAGATTTTTCAAAGGCACAATACCCTCTGCTTATTTGCTGGTTTATTTCTGGTAAAAAGCACAAATAGGAAAGAAAAGTAAAAACAGCCTGAAAGATTTTTCTTACATAAAGAATGGCACATAGCTATACTTCTTCCCCACTTCAGACCTTTTAATAGAGGGGATAAATACTTTCAGAATCCTTGAAACACAGTTATGTTAAATTTGTAGTTATAAATGTTTGGCACTGCTACACTGCATCCTTTTTTCCCAGAACTAGTCTCAACCATTATGTGAGGTTTTATACTGACATAGTTCACGTGACTCAATCACATTGGAGCTTTGCTAGGGATTCTTTGTAACCAGGGATGTTAGCAAACATTTATTTGTGTAAATGTGTAACCGCTGAAATTTTTAGCAGTTACACGTTTACACACAGGAGAGCAGGCGGGAGCCAGTGCTTGCAAGACAGCTCCAATCTTCCCCTCCCCCTTGCTCCCCTCTGCTGTCTTGGATACAGAGGTAGCAGTGCAGGGGCAGGCAACTCTGCAGAAGCCTGTCCCTCTCCCCCGGCTGCTGCCTGTACGTGGGACAGCTGGGGGAGGGGCCTTCCGTGGAAGCTGACATGCATGGGGAGCATGCTTAAAAGCTGGCTCCCCACAAGCACAGGTTCCTGCCTCCCCCCTCATTACTGCCACAGATACAGAGGTAGCAAGGATGTGTGTGTGAAGTCATTAGGATTAACCAATGAGCCCAGGCTTATTGGTTAATCATGAAAATGACTGCACACTAACATCACTATTAAAAATGGTTGACTTTAATAGTGTATCCCAAAAAATTTTTAAGCTGTGAAGATAAATTTGAGGACAGTGTTGATTTTCCATACATTTGCTCAGTTAACAGGAGCGCTATAATAAAAATTAGGAAGTCCTTCATTAACATTCCAGTAATAACTATAGCTTAGTATAGAGAAATGCTTCTGCCTGTGGCATCTAGTTTATGTATTACAGATAATATAGTGAAGATACACTGTTGATTTTATATGTATATATGGAGAGGGAGATCTTTTTCATATTCACAGGCATGAAAAATGCACTGTGGACTGTAAAATCTGGTGTCTTGTGTTATTTCACTATGACTATATACTATGTATTTGAGAGAATTTGTATGTTCAAGAACTCCTTCTAAACGATAAGGGATAGGACCACCAAATTTGCTCTGTAGCTTACTTTTATCATAGCTTAAAGCAAAGTAAAGGTTTGGTTGGGCCAGGACAGTGGGATGTTCCTGGAATGCGATTGCTCTGGGGTGGGGCCATTTTATGAGAAACAGTGTTTTAAATGAAGAAAACCAAAAATTATTTGAGATAAGGACCTGAGCAATGCTGAGTAAATCCATAGAGATTTCACAGAGGAGACCAGCGTTTCTCAGCTTAAAGGTCTTGACACAAAAAGGAGTTGCAGGGGAGGTCACAAGATGATTTTGAGTGGATTGTGCTTGCTTCTGTGCTGAGAGTGGCACTCGGGTCTAAAGGGAGTACCCTACCAGCATGTAAAGAACTACAGATAGCCATACCGCACCATGCCACCCTTACTTCTGCGTTGCTGTCTTCAGAGCTGGCTAGCTGTAGAGTGACGGTTGCTGACTGAGGACCAAGCTCTGCAAGCAGCACCACCGAACTAAGCATAGTAGTATCATAGCATTCCATCCTTTCTTCTGCGCTGCTGCTAACAGCAGCTCTGCCTTCAGAGCTGGGATCCCATCAAGCAGCTGTCACTTTCCAGGTGCCCAGCCCTGAAGGCAATGCCAGCAGCAGCATTGAAGTATAGCAGAACTGTAATCTAAGGATGTCAAATATCGACTAATTGACTAATCGAATAGACAATGCATTTTGCATCAACTATTAAATTAGTCGATAGGACACCTCCGCCTTTGAAGTGTAGCAACAGCCCTAGCCTTAGCGACCCAAGAACCGCTGGGTAAATGTGCTAGCATTTTATAGTTTTTAAATATTCATGTATGGCATCTTGAAGGAATGCACTCTGAGTCATTTATTTAAAAGATATACCAGGAAGTAAAGATGGGTGGAGTCCTCTATCACTGATTCCACACCTGGCAAAAAACATTTTATTCATCTGTATACAAAACTATGAATATGTAATAACCTGTCTTGCAACATTCAGGGTAGCACATGCAGCTTCAATATTTTGTGAATTGGAGCTTAACTGTAACATTTTAATTGATTTTTTTGCTTTTAAATATAAGAATAAGATGTAGATACCACTATAATGTCTCTTAACTCACACACCTTACAGAGAAATAGCCGTGTTAGTCTGATCTTGGTGAAACCAAAAAGCAGTCATGTAGCACTTAATAAACCATCTTGTTAAGTTTTTAATTAGATTATGAGCTTTCGTGGGGCAGACCCACTTCTTCAGACTTGAAGAAGTGGGTCTGCCCCACGAAAGCTCATCACCTAATAAACCATCTTGTTAATCTTTAAAGTACTACGTGACTGGTTCTTTAGTTACGCCTTACAGCCATGGTCACCAACAGGTCGATTGCGATCGACTGGTCGATCGCGAGGCCTCGACCAGTCAATCCCGAGGCATCCTGGCCGCCCCGCCCCCATTTCTCCCGCTCCTCCCCTCCCCCCCCCGAGAAGCCCCAGTACCTTTCTCAAGTGAAAATGGAGGTAGTGTTGGCTTCCCGGGGATGGACAGAAGTCCCGCAGCTTAGCGCCACTTCCTGCGATTCCGGAAGTGCACTAGCTGCTCTGCTGGGTGTACGGCGGGAGGGAGCATCAGCTCCCTGCACCGCACAGGAGGGGTGAGTCAGCACCGGGGGATGTGCACGCGGGGTTTCCCAGTGCGCGCGGGAGGGTCGGCCCCGGGGCAGGCGCACGCGGGGCTTCCGTGCATTGGGGGGGGGGGGTCAGCCCCGGGGCAGCCGCATACGTGCGGGGCTTCCCTGCATGGGGGTCGGGCCCGGGGCAGGTGTGCGCTGCTTTCCCTCGGGGGGGAGGGGGAATCCTGGGATGAGGCAGATGCAGGGGACTCTCTGCCTCCCCTGGCACCCCACTCCTCCCCAGACCGCACTCCCCACTCCCTGAACACTGTCCCCACTCCTCTGTTCCCACTCCCCGAACTCTGTCCCCACTCCCTTGTCCCCAGCTACAGAATTCTGTCCCCACTCCCCTGTTCCCAGCTACAGAACTCTGTCCCTATTCCCGTCCCCACTCCCCAACTCTGTCCGCACTGACACTCTGTCCTCTGCCCTCCCAACACCCTGTCCCCTGCCCCCAGCCGCAGAACTCTGTCCCCACAAAATGTATAATTATAAATGCTTCATTTTAGATTTAAATATCATGAATAAAAAACAGACCATTTATTTCATAACTATAAACATGTGATTTTAATTTTAAATATCGCATAATTTAAAAATAAACTGTTTATCAGAGTAAGTAAGGGCTGGGGATAGCAAGTGATGGACAGGAGGAGAATAGAGAGGGCGGGGCTTCAAGGAAGGGGCGGGGCGGTAGATCTTCACCTGTTCTGAGATTTAAAAAGTGATCTTGGGTGTAAAAAGGTTGGAGACCACTGCCTTACAGAGTCTTTCCCCTAGCACCCCAAAAGTTGCACTCTTTCCTTTGCACCCTATGGCTACGTCTAGACTGGCATGATTTTCCGCAAATGCTTTTAACGGAAAAGTTTTTCCATTAAAAGCATTTGCAGAAAAGAGCGTTTAGATTGGCACGGACGCTTTTCCGCAAAAGCACTTTTTGCAGAAAAGTGTCCGTACCAATCTAGATGCGGTTTTGCGCAAGAAAGCCCCGATCGCCATTTTCGCCATTGGGGCTTTTTTGCGCAAAACAGTTTTTAGCTGTTTACACTGGCCCTCTTGTGCAAAAACATTTCCGGAAAAGGGCTCTTGCCCGAACGGGAACATCAAAGCATTTGCGCAAGAAGCACTGATTTCGGACAGTAGAACGTCAGTGCTTTGGCGCAAAATCAAGCGGCCAGTGTAGACAGCTGGCAAGTTTTTGCACAAAAGCAGTTGCTTTTGTGGAAAAACTTGCCAGTCTAGACGCAGCCTATGTGACAGACAGACACACACTAGAATCTCCATTAAATGCACATGAAACTGATGAGTGGCTTGGTACACTCTTTAAAGATCAAGAAAATAACTTTGACTATCTCAGCATGGGGCTGCCTATTGAGGTTTCTGATGTTGCTTTTAAAAGTAACATAACGTGCATTGTGTCCGTGTGACATACGACTTAACAGAACTTTGAGAAGTTCTGATCAGTAAGAACTATTCTTGTCAGATTTCTTTCTACCTCAGCTATTCCAGCATTAGAGGATATTGAAAGGTTGTAGTAATCCTTAATAAAAGGAAATAGATGAATTGTTTTAGATCAAACTAAAAAAATAGGAATGTACCACAACCAGATCTTAATATCAGGTGCTTAGGTCAAATTTCCTTAAAGTAGTAGGCAATTGAAAACTTTAATAGATGCTTTAGTGCCTTTAACTCTGTGTCACTACTGTTCCACTTAGAACATACTGTTTAAAAAAAGCATAATATTTTGTTTTCATTTGGCTTCATTTTCTTTTTAATCACTTTTGTAAAATAGCCAGAAATGGGCTCTTTCAGGTCATGTGGCCTTCTGTGTCCCCACTGACCTCAGCCAGCTCCTTAACAAAGCTTTGTGTCTGAGGCTGTCTTTCTCTGAGACATCTAACAGCAATTGCTCCAACTTAAGGCGCTGATTCTGCAACTATAAGCTCATGGAAGAGTCTTACGTGGAGTTTATTACATTAGCAAAACAATTTGTTGTTGTAAATGCAAACATTTGTTTGGAATACAAGCAGACCCCGGGTTACGTACAAGATAGGGACTATAGGTTTGTTCTTAAGTTGAATTTGTATGTAAGTCGGAACTGGCTCCAGATTCAGCCGCTGCTGCTGAAACTGACCAGGGGCTGACTACAGGAAGCTGGAGGCAGAATTGCTCTGCCCCCAGCTTCCTGGAATCAGCCACTGATCAGTTTCAACAGCGGCTGAATCTCGAGCCTGGGACAGAACAGCTGGGCTGCCAGGTAGGTCCCTGCAGGACCAACCCGGCAGCACCCCAGCTGCTCTACCCCAGGGTCCACAACAAAAGCCTGGTCTGCTGGGGGGGGGGGGGGACGCACTAGCTGCGCCCCCCCCAGCAGACCAGGGACACGGGGAGCAAAGCCGCAGCGGCGGCGGGGTGCCGCGCCTCTGAGGCTTTGCCCTGGCAAAGCCTCAGAGGTGCGGGACCCCTCCACCTCCCCAGCTTTGCTCCAGAGCTGTGTCCAGACTCAGGGGTTTTTTCGGGAAAAGTAGCCTTTTTCCGAAAAAACTTCCCCTGCATCCAGACTCAAGCCGCGTTCTTTCGAAATTAAATCGAAAGAACGCAGCTTTTCTTTCAATGGCGGTAAACCTCATTTCACGAGGAAGAACGCCTTCTTTCGAAAGTTCCTCTTTCGAAAGAAGGCGTTCTTCAATGTAAATAGGGCTTCTTCGAAAGAGAGCATCCAGACTCACTGGATGCTTTTTTCGAAAAAGCAAGCCGCTTTTTCGAAAGTTCAACGTGTAGTCTAGACGCTCTCTTTCGAAAGAGGCTTGCAGTCTAGACATAGCCCAGGTGTCCCTGGTCTGCTGGAGACGATCCCCAGCAGACCAGGGGCACCCGGAGCAGCTTTTCTCGCCCCCGAGGTCGAGGTGGCGGGACCGCTGCACTCTGGGCGGTCCCACTGCCTGCGAGCTCCGGGGCGAGAGAGCCCCGTTCGTAAGTGCGGATCCGACATAAGTCAGATCCACGTAATTTGGGGACTGCCTGTACAAACAAAAACAGTACAGAATTGTTAAGAAGTTAAATCTCATCTAGACTTATTTCAGAATGAATAATTGTATTTAGTGACATGATATAGTAAAGCAAAACAAAAACCTTGGTAAAAGCTGTATCACACACCTGCCACCAGGCATCTGAATTTTTTTTCTCCTTAGTATATTTTCTTTTGTTTGGTAATGGAAGAGGACACTCAGTTTGAGGTTCCAGTACAACTGATTTTTTAGTATTAGATGCAAGTGTATGAACATTTCTACTATTAGTTGTACCTCCCATATTGTTTTTGGTTAATTACTACTTTTGATGCTTACAAGAAGACTGATTTGCATATTGCCAGTTAAGATAAGCATGAGTTCCTTTGTTAAATGTGGCCATCAGGTGGTCATATGAACACCTCAGTGAGTTTTGTTTTAATATTTCTAGAAATAGGTCACAATGTGACACAATAGAGATCAGTTTAAAGGCACATTAGTTACATAGTATTACTAGTTTAAAAATATTTGAGCAATTTGAAAATTATTCTATGATCTGGGCTGTGCAAGGACAGTCCCAATGAATTGGTAATCAATTATCTTCAACTTGTTTGAAAAGTAGATATTCATATAATAAAGGCAAGGCATCAGCTTTCAATGCAACTGTTTAAATTATTATTTTGATGTTTTGCATAAGTTGTCATTTTAATCATTTTTTTTATTTGCTTTACAGAAAGCAATAGACCTTGCTAGCAAGGCAGCACAAGAAGACAAAGCAGGAAACTATGAGGAAGCACTCCGCTTGTACCAACATGCTGTGCAGTATTTTCTCCATGTCGTAAAATGTAAGGCCTAGTCTATTAGCTAGTTTTTAAAAATTGCAATAAATAGCTAAATTATATAACACTAATGCAATCTAGCTGATTGAATCAAAATGGAAGTTTTTCTCTATGTTAAGTATTGACAAATGTTTAATTCAAGGTACTAAATCTCTCTAACAGTCAAATTAGACTTGCCAGCTATATTTTAAGTGCACATATTGTGTCTCCTCTTCTTCCACCATGCACGTGCTCTTCAATTGCTCCAGTCTTGTAAATAGACAACCCTTTTGACATTTAGAAAGGAATCCGGCTACCAACATTAGATTTCTTCACAAAATTTCATGGTGGTACAGATGGAGAATGGAAAGGGTTAAGTATTTCCTTTTTATGTAGGGGAAAGTCAGGTGGTTTCTGGAAAACCGATCTCTATATAGTGTGACCCAACAGAAGTTACTGTCTTTTCTTGATGGTTAAACATTATCAAACTCCCATCTTTCATTCTTTCCACTGACAAATATATCAAATTCAAGCTGCTTATGCTTACCTTTTTAAGATTCTGCACAAAGGAACATACAGGAGGCCCCCGACTTGGACCGCCCAAGTTCTGACCCCCCGCACTCATCATTTTTGTAAGTGCAGAAGGGGCTGAAAACCCCCAACTTACTTCCTCAGACCACATTTACAACTGCGCACGGCGCCTATCGTAAATGAGGGTTTGAGTTATGACATCCCCGACTTGCTGCCCTTCCCACAAGTCAGGGGCCTCCTCAAAGTAGTTTAAGTGTGCGCGTGCGCATGTACGCGCACACACACTCATGCACACACGATATAATCTGCAGTTGGGCCATGGGACATTTTGCTGACGTTGACCGTCCATAGGCACAGCCCCCTCTCAGTGGCCATGGTTTGCCCTCTCCAGCCAGGGGGAGCTACATGAAGTGGCCGGGAACAATGAACCATGGCCACTGGGAGTTGTGGGGGCCATTTCTGGGGATGATCATCATAAGCAAAATGTCTCATGACCTGCCAGTGGATTATTCTGATGGGCCACCGATTGTTCACCACTGCTTTACATCCTTCCCTCACTGTTGTCTTCATGCTTCCTTCTCTGTTGTCTCTCATACCTGAATTCTTGCTTTTGCCTTTGTTGTGTAAAGAGTTGCTTTTCTGAAGTTAAATTTCACCTTAAAATGTGTTATTTCTGTCAAACCTGCGAATGCAAACTCACTCTAAGTTAGAAGTGATGTCACATAACCAATACAAATCTTAAATAACAACCCTGAATGATCAAAGGAAAGTTTGCATGTGGTCTTCTGTGTCTATTTTATGCTCTGTGAGGCAAAGGAATGTGTCTTTTTGTGTCTTCTGTAATGATGGCCACAATTTTGGAACTTGTATTTAGAGTCAAGTGTGCATGCCCTTTGTGTGCGTGCATGTGTGGGTGTGTGCCCTGGAATGCTTTTGAAATATCTTTTACTGAACCAGCTCCTGTTGGTGAGGAAGACAAGCTTTTGAGCTTACAGAGTTAAGGTTGGTCAGATTTTGTGTCTTTCTCCCTTTGAATGAGAACATTTTTTTTCCCTCTTCCCCCTTCTCCCCCTCCCCCACCCTCCGAAGGGGATCAAGTTCATACAGTGTAAATAAAAACTACTGCTCAGTGCTACCAATCTCTTAAACTGCTGCCCACTAACATTCTTTTTTTAAGCAAGCTAATCAAGAAGCTGTCCATCTGTCAATATCATTGATTCTTCTCAGTTAGTTAGGCTTTAGATCAAGTAATGATGCAAAGATGGCTATCTCCTGCTGATAGCCAAAGGAAGGGCATCCATCTTATTCTTGATGGCCTTCTGTGGCATCTGATGCCATTGATCACCAAGTACTCCCGGCTTTCTGATAAGAAGCTTTTGAGGTAAACAGAACTACACTGAAATTGCTTGAATCCTTTTCCATGATGTTGTCATATGTAATTGATCATGTACATCTAAAGCCCTCACAAGGCTTAGTCACTTTCCACTATATTATTCAACATCTGTGTGAAGCTTTTGGGAGATCTGGTAGGTTATGTTAGCTAATCCACAGTGCAGCATTTCATTTACTTTTCTTGTTAAGTGTACCTTCATCCGCAATACCAGGTAAAATAAGCACCTAGATGAAAGCATCTTGATACAGTTGAAACTGGGTAAAACTGAAGTGATTGCGGTAGGAAGAAGGAAGTGTTTAGAATAACTTGCTGCCTCATAACACATCTCCATTGTCAGAGGCATTTTCCCTCATGCTGTTGTTGCCTGCAGACCTGTCCTTTAATCTCAGTGCTGTTGGATAAGCATGTAGCTCTGGGATCCAAAACACACATAACTGACCAGAAAGTTGCTCTCCATTCTGTCAGCACAAATCTGGTTGTAATGACCAGGGCTCGACAAACAATGTAATCTACTCACCCGTGGCAAGTAGATTACAACCCAGAAGAGGCAGTGCAGAGCGATCTGCGTATGCGCAGAACGATCTGCGCAGAGCGCGAAATCGTGCGGCTGGCGAGCAGGGCTCGCCGCCGCTTGGCAAGCCCTGGTAATGACCACTATATTTGTGATCTGCAGACTTGATTATTGAAGTTCATAACTAGTAGTGAAGCTACATACTTTGAAAAAACTCCAATGGATAGAAAACCACAGTAGCCCATCTTCTTAGTGATACAAATCAGAATGAGCTTAACACCATGGAGCTCTTCTCTTTGCAATTGTTTCCCATTTGAGAGTCCAGTTCAAAGTGTGTCTTAAGCAAAAACCTTTTAGCTTAATCAAGTTTTCTCTCCTACGCAATAAAAAGGAGAGAGCTGTTTGTTTTTTAAATGTTTGACAGGTGCTCAGATAACATGGTGGATAGTGGCAATATAAACATCTAAATGCCTCTTGAAGTATTTGCTAAGCACGTAATGGGATTTCTTGCAGGCTTTTAATTCACTTTTTCTTACTTGAGACTGGAGAAACTATTACACACTACTTTCTTACATATTCTATTAAATTTAGTATTACAATTGGGATAGAATTATTACCCTTTTCTGTTTTGATTTATGTGAGGGTTTTGGGTTGCCAGTAAAGCATAACCCTTTTTCAATTTTTTAGACGAAGCACAGGGTGATAAAGCAAAGCAGAGTATCAGATCGAAGTGTACAGAATATTTGGACAGAGCAGAAAAACTAAAGGAGTATCTGAAAAAGAAAGAGAAAGCTCCACCAAAGCCAGTGAAAGAGTCTGGTACATCTGAAGAAAAAGGGTATGTTTTTGAAACAATAAAGCAAAATGCAATATTTTTCATGTTGCAAACTCAGCTGAAATTAAAGTTACTTAAAACTTTCTTTCAAATAAGTTTAATCTGTGTGAAATGTATCAAATGAGCAATACTGAAGACTAAGTTACAGTAGCTAACCAAACAATATGGACAGCATGCATACTGATACTACAAGGTTTCCTGTGTTGCTTTTCCAATATGTATCAGCCCTACAGTGGAAGATCCATTTGCTGTAACTCACTCCAGTAACCTCACTTTTAGCAGGTCATTAGCCTTTCTGCCGGATGACAACTGTGATGACTTATGACCTCGATACCTACTTACTTAAAAACTAGGACCTGGTCTACACTGAGAGTTTAGGTTGAATTTAACCACATTAGGTCTATTTTCTAAACAATGAGTCTATACTACCAAGCCTGTTCTGTCGACTTTAAGAACTGTTAAAGTTGACTTCAGCTCTCCTGCTTTTCACAAGGAATAATACTAAATTTGACCTTGCATGGGCGACTTTACGGTAGTGTAGCTGCAGTGTTGCAAAAGTCAATGTTCTTGGCCTCTGGGAGGCATCCCACTGAGTATCCCGCTGTGACCACTCTGGCCAGGATTTGTGACTCTGCTACTCTCCAGGTAAACAGGAAAAGCCCCAGGAAAATTTGAATTTCATTTCCTGTATGGGCAGCATGGGCAGCCAACTCTGAGTAAGAAATACACCTGGCCAGGACTTCAAGTTCTGTGAGCTCCATGGGCTCCAGTGTTCAGGTTTGCAGATGAACACCAGCAGGGTGAGTGCAGGAGATCATGGCTCTCCTTGGTGTGTGTGTAGAGAAGAATCTATTCGTACGGAGCTACGAACCAGCAAAAGAAACACAGACATTTATGGCAAGATTGCAAAGGGCATGCTGGAGAAAGGCTATGAAAGAGACACCCAGAAGTGCTGCTCTCAAAGGAGCTGATGCAGTCTAACCAAAAGGCAGAGGAGGCAAATGGACAGTATGGCGCATCGCCATAAACATGCCGCTTCTACGACCAGCTGCATGCGAGCCTGCGGGGGTGGGGGAGGGGAGGAGCACACAATCATTTTCCCAAGTTGGATCTTGGATTCCTCTCAAGACAATCCAGCTGGCTAGGTCAGCAGCATGGAGGAAAGCATAGATGAAGAAGTGGGGGAGATAGTCAGCAGGCGACTGGGGCAACTGATTTCATCAAGAGACAAGAGCTTTTCATCACATTGGAGACAGTTCCCTCCTCCCAGGACATCTCAGTCAGGCATTGATCCCAGGGAGGGCACTTCTGGTGAGTTCACATTTTTTTTATCTTGGTACAAACAGGTGTGAGGTGATGGCATTCTCTGTGCCTGCTCAGTGAAGAGGGCCCAGAACAGCTTGTCAATGTGTCTGGAGATGGAGCGGGAATCCTCCCTGCTCATCTCTGACACTCTTAGAGGAGCTCTTTCATCCTTCTCACAAGGTTTCTGGGGAGGGCTGCCTTATTCCATCCTCCACATTTGGACACCTTTCCATGCCAAGCCAGCAGTAAGTAGTCTGGCATCATTGCAGCACAAAGAACTGTAGCATAAGGCCCAGGTTTCTGGCCACATTGTCAGCATCGGCTCCATATCACTCCGTGTGTGTCAGAGAAGACTGAAATCTTGTATGGCAACCCGGATAAAGGAGGGGAAGCTATTAGTTGCTAACCTCCATTTGTCATCCCCAGTGAAGCATGGCTTCAGCATCTGGCCTTCCTGTAGGTTGGGAAAGTAGCACTCTCCCAGGAAGTGGGGTGTGCTGGACACAGAGGGCAGTCGCATGAGCCATCATCCCCCGGCCAGGAAAACCGTGCCCTGTTCCTCCTCCTGCCTACAGGAACGTGCCCTACATGTCCTTTATCATACTTGCCAACAAACAGAATACCCAACTGAACTTAAGCTCCCTTAAGAACTTTGTTGCGTACCTGCTGCATAGTGGCTGCGTAAAAATATAACTCTGGCCTGGCACAGACACATTCTCATTGTCTTTGGAGAGGCCTTCACTCTATGCTAAAAGATTTGGTTTTACACTCTACAATGTATCTCCTAAAAAGTCTGCCCTTCACTTTTTGTTACAGCAGGAACAGCCGGGAGCTTGCGGTGCACTCCACCAGCAAATCCACAGGTGAAAACAGGCAAGGGATGAAATGTTCAAGGAGCGGATGCAATCTGCCTGCTTGGACACGGAGTAATTAGGGGAATGGAGGAGCACGCTTATGGAGGAGATGTGTGCTGAATGTGAGGACAAGAGAGTGTGTAGGAATCAGGAACTGAAAAACCAGAAGAGACTGATGTGGTCCAAGATGGATGTGATGGATTGCATAGCAGCTTCCCAGGACGTGTTTCTGCATAGGTTTCCCCCCCCCCCATCCCCCCCCCCAGCCCTTGTGGAGCAACATTCCTTCAGTGCCAGGGTCCATAGACTCCTCTCCGAGGGGCCCTAGAATGTGGACAGAAGTTCCTAAAGAAGCGCATGTCACGCACCTTTCTCAGCCATCCCACGTTGATGTCAGTGAAACGTCTATTGTGATCCACCAGCGCCTGCAGCACCATCGAGAAGTTCTGTGAGGTTTATGAACTCCTTGGCAAGATGATCCAGTGCCAAGATGGGGATGTGCATTCAGCCTGTCTTCCCACTGTAGTGGGGGGACAACAGCTCGGCAAAGCCCTTTACTATGTCCTCCACATTTCCAAGAGTCACTACCCTCTGCAGCTGGCAGGCCTTGGCCACTTGAATTACAACAGCCCACACTGTAGATTTTCCCATGAAGATAGTTACCAGTCAATTGGGAATCAATCTGGCATTGCAAGCTTTCAGATAGCAATTGCCATGTGCTTCTCTGCTCTTGGAGAGGGTCTCAATTGGGTATTCTTGCACGTCAGAGCGGGGGAAAGCAATTTACAAACATCCATTGAAGTGGTCTTGTGCATACGAAAGTTTTGC
Source organism: Pelodiscus sinensis (assembly GCF_052426305.1). Lineage (NCBI taxonomy): Eukaryota > Metazoa > Chordata > Testudines > Trionychidae > Pelodiscus > Pelodiscus sinensis. The sequence goes on from NC_143053.1 coordinate 120,253,725, forward strand.
AGCCACTGCTGATCATGCATACCCATTTCACAATGCAGTCCCAACGGTCTGTGCTGGTTTGACTGCACCAGAACCAGCGTTTCACTATTTACAAAGGATCAAACACTCAGCGTCATTTGCAAGTTGGTCAACTCAAGTGCTTTGTATAGGAGCATGTTCATGGCCTCCTGTGATTCGTCCTCATTCCTGTGGGCCATTGTTACACTCTGTGCACTGACATAAGGTGAACAATGGTTAGCATCCTTGTGAAAATGATCTGACATGCAGCAAGCTCCACACTCCTGCTGCTATGGTGTCTACGCAGGTAGGCAGGTAAAAAAAAGGCACGAAAAGAATGATTGCTGTTACAGTAAAGTGGGTGGTTTGAGTAGATGAGTGCATTATGTTAATCTGATGATGTGTACCCAAAACTACCATTTGCAGGGTTTTGGTCCCCGCATCCGAGAGCTTACTCAGAATGCAAAGGGTGCACAAGCACTGTGGTATAGCTTCCCGCTAAGGATGTGAACTAGCAGTTAATTGACTAGTCCAGTACTTGATGGAATTTCCATCGACTAGTCGATAGGCACTTCTATATTCCTCCTTTGAAATGTACAAAGGAGGAACCTATGGGGGCTCTTGTACATTTCACAGGAGGATCGTGGAACTCCGTGTGCAGCCCAGGGCCAGTGGGAAGCACAGCATGGAGCCTGCGGTTAGTGGGGGACTCAGAGTCCCCCACTGACCCTGGGTTCCATGCTGCACTGGCGCTTTGACATGCTGGGGACTCCCGCCTCGGCTTTCAAAGGAGCAGCGCCGCACACTGATTCTGGGATCAGTTGTGCAGCATGTGGAGCGGGGACATCTGGCGACTCCCCAGATGATCCCGAGCTCCAGCGTGGCATTTCCTCAGAACCCATAGTCTTTAACATCCCTACTTCCCACAATACATCACTCTCAAAGTTGACAGTGGCCTCTCAACTGGGGATGTGCTACCTCAACCTACTTTGAACAGCATTGAATTTTCTTGCAAAGTGAGGACACACACCTTCAAATTAACAAAATTGGGTGGTGAGACCTCTACCTTAATAAATTTGATCTAATCTTGTAGTGTAGACGTGGCCTAGATCTTCAGAATACCAATGATTAGCTTTAAAACACTGATACCATGGGCCAACTTTGAGCATGTGCTCCAGAAGTTAAAGCTCCAATCCATTGCACCAGTTAATCATTTTTCTGTTCACTGAACTTTTGATACTGGCAACAGTATTCATTGAACATCTAGATAATTACATTGATACCTAGAATTTTATTTCTTCATTGAAACTTAAAGCTGCAGTAAAATTTAATTAATTTGCAGAAAAATTGCCCTCATTTATGGCTTGTAGTAGATTTGTAGAAAGGGCTTAAAGTTGTACTTGACTCACTGGTAACTGAATTCAGTTTTGACATTGCAATATAGCAAGTGTAAATCAATTACTGTCACTTCTCCCATGTACTGACACTGTGGTCAGTTATTAAACTGTTTGAAAGAGAGACGGGGGTGAGGTGATACCCTATTGAGCTAACTTCTGTTGAAGTGAGAAAGAGAAGGGCCTTTGAGTCATAGAGATCTCTTCAATGTCTAGCAGTGTTATGAATTTAAGCTTCCTTGTTCACCTTTTGAGAGTATTGTGTGTGTGTTTCCTTTGAGGATGAGGACTGATAGATTAGAAGTAGTGATCACTTTGTTTACTATGACTATATTGCACACAGTTTATTTGCACGGCTTTGTAGTTTCCTTTTTCAGTGAATATAATTTTTTTTCTGACATTCTTAATACACACATGCCAGAACTGTTTCTAGCTATAGTGCTGATCAACTGAGCAACAGTTGATTTGGGATTTTTTAGTTTTGTGAAAGCTCTGAGCTGTGCCAGGTTCCACCCACTTAGGATGTCTAGAATTGTGCATATGGTATGTCCTCAATGCTGGCTTTTCAGCAACCAGGGATTTCCCTTATGTCACTCTTAGGTTTTTTACACAACACTAGTTGGATCTGACCAATAACTCCAGTTGCTGCTCCAAACATATAGAGGATTGCTTAGATCTGCCTACAATGGAAAAAAAGACAACTGTACCTATAGTAAATCTAATTAAAAATAGAAGAGGTGGAATTTAGGCCATAAGTATTTTCCAAAAATCGTGGAAACATTAGAAACTCTATAGGGAAACTTATTTAAAATGTACTTCATTAGAGTTGTCAAAATATTTTAAGGAATAACATTTTATATGAAACTGAGCATGATACTATTTGGCTTTATATTTTTGGTACATGATTTTTGAAATGAAATAACCTCATTCCACAGGGCTGTAGGGCCCTTAGAGTAACTATAGAATTTCATTGTAAATGTCAAAAAAACTACAAGGGGAAAAGTTTTGTTTTTTGTTTGGCCAAAATGTATCCTCCTCTTCTCCTCTTCCCCTTCCTTGTTTGAGTTTCCCTTACTTCTCAAACTTTTATGTAGCGTGTTTTACCTATATCTCTACCAGAATGATAGAAAAAGTGAGGTAGACTAGTTTTCATTTATAAAATTGTTTGCCTCAGTATGTAAGACAGGTGTCTTGAATATTTTATTACTTGTTTTTTAATTAGGACTGATAGTGATGGGGAAGGAGAGTCTGATAATCCTGAAAAAAAGAAACTACAAAATCAACTTCAAGGTAATTCTGACACTAAAAAATAATAATTTTATCAAGTGAGTTCTTAACCAACACATTAAAATTGCCTTTTTAAAATACAGCAGAGCGATGGATTAACTTGCCACAGAATATTTTTTGGGCTTGCCAACCTTCTGGCCAAATAAAATCAAACACTTTTCTTCAACATCCTCCGCTGCTCACTGCATCTGCCACCCTCTCTTGTTGCTTGTTCTCCCCCATTCTCTCCAATTATCTCATTTTCACAGGGCTGAGGCAGGTCCCTTTTTTGACAGGGTGTTAGGTTGAAAACTGAACACCTGACAACCCTTGGGGCCTTCATCATAAACTAATCTTTGGCATAGTTTGTTTTAAAAAAATTGTGTATCATAATTTTTGTCTACATCATCTCCACTCTGACATGTGACTTATTTAATTATGAGGCAAGAACGCTGATCCAAAGAGGGAAAAGTTCCTTGAGGCCAAATGAATATTTGTTGTTTTATCATTAGTACCTAGAGACTAAGGTTATAAAAATTAGAAGGAACAACGGGTACACCCTGGAGTTTGTCTACATCTCCTTTTCCTGTCCCGCTTTAGGGACCTATCTCACGAGACCCTCCTCTTGCAGGAGGGGTTGCTTCAGATGGGTGCAGCAGAGAGAGTTCCACCAGGGTATTAGAAGAAGGGATTTTATTCCCATTATATGTTGATCCCAAAGGTGGGCTGGGGTCTGTCCTGGACCTGCGGAGTTTCAACAGTTATCTGCAGAAATTGAAATTCTGCATGGTCTCCCTGACTTCATCATCCGTTCCTTGGATATGGGAAACTGGTATGACATCCTCAATTTGAAGGATACTTATTTCCATTTAGCAATTTTTCCTGGACACAGGCGCTTTCTGTGCTTTACGGTGGGTCCCAGCTGCTATCAGTTTGTGGTCCTCCTGTTCAGCTTGGTGATAGGACCACGGGTGTTCACCATGTGCACAGCAGTGATTGTTGCTTACCTGAGCACAGAGGGATGCAGATACACTCATACCTTAATTACTGGCTCATTAAGAGTCACTCCATGTCCAAGATCCAGAGGGAAGTCGAGATGCTCCTTTCCATTTGCAGATCCCTTGACCTGCTCGTGAATACAGAAAAATCAGAATGCAGAAAATGCTCACCCTGCTGCAAAGGATAGAATTCTTAAGGGCAGTGCTGGATTCTGTTTGTGCTTGTGCTTTCCTGCCCTAGGAGAGGTTCCAAGACCTCTCATCATAAAGGTCTCCAAATTTCCCCTCAGGCTCTGCAGTGACTGGCCTCAGCCTACTCCCAGTCCAGGGACCACTTCAAAAAGATAGTCACCATCCCCTCAGCAGTGCTTACTTGGCTGTGGTGATGGACGAGGACTGAGAATGTTCTAGGCAGAGTCCCATTAGACAACCCGGCACCCTCCAACGAGTGGTGTCTGACACCTGCAACCTCAGCTGGGGGGTGTACCCCGGTGGTCTTCAGACCCAAGGTATGTGCTCCCAGGAGGAGATGACACTACACAGAAATGTAAAAACTCAGCAGTCTGCTTAGCATATGGGATCTTCCTGCCCCAACTGGCAGGCAGGACAGTAAGAGTCCTAACAGACAATATAGCCTTAATGTTTTACATCCACAGGCGCGGGGAGCATGCTCCTCAGCCCTCTGCAGGGAGGCCCTCCACCTCTCAGATTTCTTCATCGGCCATGACATCCATCTTAGAGGCCTCTCCACAGTGTCAAAAATATCCTAGCTGATCACCTCATCAGGGAATTTTCTCTCGCCATGAGTGATTGCTCTACCCTGAGGTGGTCCGTGTACTCTTCCAGAGGTGAGGAATTTCCTAGCTAGACCTGTACACCACCAGACAGAAGAGAGGATTTCCAACTGGATCACCTCTTGCATACGGATCTGCTATCAACTAGCAGAGGTCCTGCCACAAGTGATTATCAGAGCCCATTTGACATTATTCTGAAATAACAAGAGCATGTCTACACTACAAGCTTTTATTTCAAAATAATGTTGAGCTGGAGGACTTCTTATTCCAACTCATAGTAACTTAATGAGGAGTAAGGGAAGTCAAAGGAAGACTACTTTCTGCTGTGTAGACAGTGCCAAAAGCGGAATTAAACTATTTCTACTTCAGCTATGTAATTGATATAGCTCAAGTTGCATAGCTTAATTCAACTTTAGCCCTGCTGTGTAGACGCACCCTGAGAGAAGAAAAAAATATTTTTTTCCTAGTTTAGGCAAGGACCCTACTTAGCTCTCACAAATAGACCCCAACACGAGTTATAAAAGAGGCGTTATTCCTGACTTACTGATGAGAACACTGAGTTCCAGAGTGGTAAAATTATTTGACCATAATCTCCTGGTAGACCAATGGCTCAGCCAGGAACAAAATCTATGTCTTTGGAGTCCCAGTTAAGTTCTCTGTTCCTTCAACCATACTGCTCCCCATAAGGCCTGCCCACTAGAGACTCTTAAGATCTGCAACTAAATGATAAAGAACAGTATTCTACCTCTCGGAAACTCACGCTTGCTGTCTCAAGCATTGTCTAAATCTAATTGGTCACAACAGAAATGTAACTCTGCTAAAGTATACAAGTTGAAACTCTCTTAACTGGGACTCTCTGGTTCAGCAACGTCTGTGGTCAAGCACAGATGTTCCAGGACCAGAGAATCCCAGTGGAGGGCTAGCGTCAGGGAGCCCTGCAAGCTGCAGGGTACCGGGGCTTCCTGGCAGGGCAGCGGGAGCCCGGTGCAAAGGCTACGGGGGCTGCACAGTGTGGCGCTCAGTGTGCGAAGGCAGTTGGGCCGCCGGGTGCTGTAGTGAGAGCCTGGTGTGCACACAGGCAGCAGGGCTACCTGAAGCAGCAGTGGGAACCTGGCAAACAGAGGCAGCGGGGCTGCCTGGCACAGCAGAGGAGCTGGGCACAACAGCATGAGTCCACTGCGCAAAGGTGATGGAGTGCCCAGTAGAGCAGTGGGGGCTGACATGGCAGTGGGACCAGGGAGAGGAGGGAGCCAGCTGGGAGGGCAGTGATTGGGCCAGGGTTGGTGGGGCCGGTGGCAGGGAGGCCAAAAATGACCACCCAAGTCCGGCAAAATCCCTCATCTGGGACAGGTCAGATTTCTAGGGTGCCAGACCAAGGAGGTTCCAACCTGTAGTGGTTAAACATTGTTAAAATCTGTACGTGCTGAAGTCTGTTCATGGAAGCCATGCTGGAATTGACAAGCAGCTGTTCATATGTGACTAAAGAGCCCAAGGTATTAATTTTTCTTCTTGACTGCAGATGGCTCTTTGACCTAGGTAAAGGAATGGTATCTTCCTAGTTCATCTGATTTCTTACTTTATAGGTGCCATTATTATGGAGCGACCAAATGTAAAGTGGAGTGATGTCGCTGGTCTTGAAGGGGCCAAAGAAGCACTTAAAGAGGCAGTGATACTGCCCATTAAATTTCCTCATCTGTTTACAGGTGAGATATATTTAATATACTAATAATTACAGAATGGGAGATCTATATCTGTAATGTAATGATAATAACATTTCTCTTAGGAAAGAGAACGCCATGGAGAGGAATTCTTCTGTTTGGGCCTCCAGGAACAGGAAAATCTTACTTGGCAAAAGCTGTGGCAACAGAAGCTAACAACTCTACATTCTTTTCAATATCCTCCTCTGATCTTGTCTCAAAATGGTTAGGAGAGAGTGAAAAGTAAGTAGCTCATTTGAATATTTTTAAGACTGCTGTGTTTCAGAACCAGCTGAGATTCAAGAGTGTAAATTGCTACTGTTTTCTTTTTGCACATTCTTGCAGAATGACGTGATGCTTTCAAAAGTAGGTAAAACTAGAGGTGGTTTGAGTACTAGACCTGACCCAAAACTCAGAATTTCAGGTTTTTGAAAAATTTGTTTTGAAATTTCCCTTCAATGGGGAATTCAAAAAATTTTGCTTTGGAAATGCTGAAACTTCATGGTTTTGTAATGAAATATTTTCTGAGAGATCACTGGCAGCTCTTGAGTGAAGCTGACATATATCATTCTTGTCCAATTCACGCAGAAGCTGCTGAAGATTCTGGGACCTCTAGCTCCCGAACAGCCTGTCATGTGGGCTGCCTGACTCTTCAGCCTGGGGATCCAGATGCCCCAAGACTCTTGCAGGCTCTTGGCTCAATAGCAAGAAATCCCTGAGAGCGAGCACTGGATGGATCTAGGGCTCTGAGAGTTTCCAAGCTCTATGCTGCAGGGCTGAGCCCTGATTAGAGTACGGGTGCCCACCCTGGCCCCCTCCACAGAGTGGGACTGCAAACTCTCAAAACCAGGGTGCTTGAGCAGCTTGCCATTCAGAGTTCCTGCGTAACATTTAATGAAGCTTTGGCATACTGTATTGTATGTCTCATTAAAATAAACCACATAAGGACAGGAAACTTCATTTCTTCCCCACATCAATCTTGACACACACTTCTACAGCCGTGAATGAAGAGAGAATTCACTATATGTGGTCCTTCGATATGAGGATCATTTTTCTCCAAGTTTTGTTAAAAAAAAAAAAAAGGGAGATTAATGAAGTGACCTTCAAAGGAGAAAAATGGTAAATATTGGCTGGTTTTGTTTCTTTAAGGAGTACAAAGCCTGAAGGGCTTACTGAGGAAGAGCTATTTAAATACAAACAAAAAAGAAATGTAGGTCTTGACCATACTGTTTTCCTCGAATTCATAGATGATGGAAGAACTTACTAGTTTATTGCACCAGCAATGCTGAGGAAGTTAAATCTGAGAGAAGTCAGTTTCATTTATTGCTCAAATGTTAGATACTTTAAACTATAATCCATATCAGTGGAGTCAGGGTTACTGGTGCCAGTGGAAAATCAGAAAAGATAAAAATCCCCTAGATTGACTTTTTTTGCAATTAGGAAATACCATTATTTCATTTGTAACTGGAACAAATTTGAGATGCAAACCTGATATCTGACACCAGCATTTTTAGTCATTTTTCAGAGTTTTCCCTAGGACTCCTGTTTCAAATTGTTGGCAAAGGACTTTTATATTATTCAAGGGTGGTGTTGCTTTTCTTGGACAAATAAATGTGGAAATGTGTAAGAACTCAGGCATACCAATCCTTTTGGTCACTTCCTTCATGTAAAGAGAACAAATGTGCTACCATAAACAGTATTTGCAGAAGTTATTATTCAGTACTAGAAGACTTAGCCAGCAGCTTCGGTCTTTTTAGGCAGGGAGCTGGCATTGTGGGGGGTGCCGGAGTCAGGGCAGGGGTTGGGGGACTCAGGGCAGGTAGTGGGGGGAGGCAAAGGGGTTAGGAGATGAGGGGATTAAGGGCAGAGGGTGGGGGAGCAGGACTCAGGGCAGGGGGAGGGCTGCTCAGGGCAGGGGACTGGAAGGTTTGGAGGGGCTGCCCATTGGTGACGAGGATGGCACTGCAGCTAGTGTCCCCCCTCTAGCACCTTGGGGCGGGGCCAGGTCTGTGTAGCCTGGCCCCAGCAGCTCCTCGGGGGGAGGGAGCAGGCCAGCTCCAAAAGCATTTCCAGGAGTGGGGGATTGGAGATGCTGGCCAGTGGGAGTCTCTCTCCTCCCTCTGTCTAGCGCTGGAGGTGAGGAAGAGGTTTGGGATGGGGGGCACTTACCTGTTGCCAGCAATATAGAGAGCTCTGGCCCCAGCTGGCTATTCTCTTCCTGGTGTAGCCACCGTGTGGTCGCTCTTCAGTATAACTGTCTCCTGCACTCGCTGCTCCCGGTGGTCATTGCAGAGCATAGCTGTCCCTGCTCTTAGACCTTTCCTTTTCTGTGTTACAGAAAACAGTCAGATTCCAGGCTCATCCCATTTTCCTGGCACAACCAAACCCTTACCTTGCCTTAAATTAGGATAAGCGGAAGCTGCATACCAAATTTGGTGGTCCTAACTCTTACTATTTAGGAAGAGTTCTTGAGCAAATGGACAGACCGACTTGTGGGTAGACACACACACACACACATGCTAAAATGTGGATAGATTACTCCTTCAGAGTCTCTTGAGTTGATTAGATTTCATCTAATGTGTAATGGAGCAGCAAATGAGTCTCTTTTTTCATGGGTTCTGACTAGCTTGTAAAGGGCAAAATGACTGAAGCATTATAATGTATAGTTCTCATTTTCTTCCAGCATTGTCAGATGATTTTGGTTAGAGTGAAGCACCATTTAGAGCTAAAGAACTTTGTCTCTTTGAGGAGCCTTAACTGCTTACTTAAAATCACGATTATGAACCTTGATTCCTGACCCTGGTGGAAACTCAGTAAAATAATATCAATTCTGCTTTCTCATGGAATATAACTTAATTTTTTCTAGATTAGTGAAAAACTTATTCCAGCTTGCAAGAGAAAACAAACCTTCTATTATCTTCATTGATGAAATAGATTCTCTGTGTGGATCAAGAAGTGAAAATGAAAGTGAGGCTGCTAGACGAATTAAAACCGAATTCCTAGTTCAGATGCAAGGTAAGATTAGTGGCTTAAGGAACAGTTAGTTAAAGCAATTATTATCCATTTTGGCTTGTTTGACACACAGCTTGGATAAGATCACTGAAGATAATATGTAATTTTACAAGATTAACCTTTCGTTATATTTCAAACTGTTTAAGGAGCGTTTATTAAATATTACCTCTTCTGGTGTAGGAGTTGGTGTAGACAATGAAGGAATCTTGGTTTTGGGAGCAACAAACATACCATGGGTTCTGGATTCTGCTATCAGAAGAAGGTAACATAACGAAATTTGTATTGTCTTATAAAATATGCAGATTCACATCCCGCACAAAGTGTTAGCTCACTAATGATTAGGTGATTACATACTTAATCTGTGAATGTTCCGAAATACTGTCCAGCTTTAACTACCTTGATTGGAGACATGAAGGATCAGTATTCTGGAAAACTCTCTATCTAGTGCTTTTATAGTAGATCCTGAATGTGTGAACAAGGGGTCCTGTGGTCACTTTAAGTAATCTGTCAGGCCAGTGGTTGGTTGCATGCAATATATACCAGTGCAGAGGTTGGCAACATTTGGCACTCAGCCCCTCAGGTTAATTTGCTGGCAGGCCACGAGAAATTTTGTTTGCATTCACGGTCCACAGGCAGTTCACCATTCCCAGCCTGAACTGCTTCCTGCAGCTCTCATAGACCAAGAATGACAAACCACAACCATTGGGAGCTGCAAGGGGCCATGCCTACAGACAGTCTATGTAAAACAACTGTTTTGAGTTCTGCCAGTGGGTTACCCTGATGGTAGCCTTCAGCACATGACCCCAACACATGTGCTAGTGACAGGTAAGATTCTGCCCCTTCATATCTCTCTTCCCCTACAGAGTTCTGAGTTGACCTCAGTTGAAAACACCTTGTCCTGAGGCTTTCTTGAGTAGAGAATGTCAATTATGCTGAAGTGGATTCAATAGAGACAAGCTAATTTTCCGGTTTCAATAAGTATGGTAAAGGGCTTGCTGCACCATCTACCCCCTAGCAAATATTTTATGGCAACTTTTCCAGCACTGAAAAATTAGAATACACTGGGCTTTGCATGCAAATATTTAAATAGATATTTTAACCAGTACTTGCAAAGTGTAGATGACTAGACATCAAATAAAATATCTTCCAATAATTAATCACTTATCTTTCACTTGCAAAATAAAACTAGTGACTTTTGTCTACAATGTGTTAACAAGCATGACAAATATTTTATTTTTTTAAATGTATGTTTAAAACCATGGTAAACTTCTTTAAGTCCATTTTCTGTCAGGTGCCTCTTCAAAAATTTTTACCCCATCCTGCAACTGGATCCATGTGGAACACTCACTGAATTTTATTGGTGTTCTACCTAGCACATTGTCACCCGTGAAGATCTGCTTGCAGGATATGAAGTTTTGACTGTGTTTTTATCTGTTCTGTCATCATAGATTGAATTTTCCAGTGTACAGTGAGCCCTCACTACTTCGCGGTTCGACCATCGCGGATTCACGACTTCGCGGCTTTCAAAGCCTCCGGGGAAGCCGGCGGGGGAGCAGCCCAGGCGCGCCTGGGATGCCCCCCCCCCCCCCCCGCCGGCTTCCCCCGAGGCTTTGAAAGCCGCGGAGGGGCTCCGGCGGGGGAGCAGCCCAGGCGCGCCTGGGATGCCCCCCCCCGCCGGCTTCCCCCGAGGCTTTCAAAGCCGCGGAGGGGCTCCGGCGGGGGAGCAGCCCAGGCGCGCCTGGGATGCCCCCCCGCCGGCTTCCCCCGAGGCTTTCAAAGCCGCGGAGGGGCTCCGGCGGGGGAGCAGCCCAGGCGCGCCTGGGATGCCCCCCCCCCCGCCGGCTTCCCCCGAGGCTTTCAAAGCCTACTTCGCGGATTTTCAGCTATCGCGGTAGGGTTTGGAACCTATCTACCGCGATAAACGAGGGTTCACTGTAGTCAGTGTTTCATCAGCTGTGTGTGTGTATCTATAAACCTGAAGGATAAAGCTTTTCTTTTTAGCACTCACTAGCACTATTATTTATTCACATAAATTATTTTCCTAGTTTTGTATATGCACAAAACTATTAATACTAATATTAAGTTGTATCCATATATGATTAATGCTCAGATAGAAACTCAGGCAGCTAAATGTTTTATTGCTTGCCAGAAACCAAACCTCACACAATTCTTGCTATAACTGGTTCTGTACTCTTTTCTGTAGTACAGAGTGGATCCCCTTAGCTTGTCTGTGTTTAGTTAGTCCCTTTTCACAGCTCTCTGTACAATAAGACATTCCAGCGTGCATTTCACTGTGCCGCTAGTGTCATTATGAATGTCCTGTTTGCACTTGGTACCTGCGTTCAGTAAAGTTTGAGTAGCTGTCTCACAAATGCAATAAAACATATCTTTTTTTCAGCAACAAAATGTGTCTTTGTAACATCATGAATATATAAATAGGGCTTTTTTGGGCTCACATGCCAGATTTTGTGTGTCAGCTTGAATTATGGATTTTTGTAACCAAGTTATGTGGGCATACCAACAACCAATTACAAAAATAACACTTTCCTTATAGTGCAGAAATAGCTGGTTCCAGCGTTCTGTGATGCTAACCTAATGGTGATTTCTTTGTATTGGCCTGCATTGTAACAGCTGTACTTTGCAATGGGAAATAGAAACACTTTAGCTCTTATTATAAAAACATTAAGAAAATTGTACACTGCGGCAGCACAGTGATATCTTTAGATCTTCAATTTTTTGTGCCTTTCCTTCCATACTTTCAGTTAAAACAACGTCTGTAGTATTTAGAGTTATTTTAGTGAGCCACTTCTGTTGCAGTTTAGGGAAATAATCCCAGCAGTCTAAGAATAAGAGTTCTTGTACTTGTCAGAGAGAATTGCAGTTCTAAAACTTTCCTATTAATACCGTATTGGAAGGAAGGCTTGATTTTGATTAAGGTAGTAAAATTTGTAGCAGAGTCACAGCGAGCATACCCTAAAGTTACATTTCAGTTGCTTACATTTAGAAAGCTATTTTAAATAGAGACATTAATAAAGGGGCATCAAATTGTTCACCCCAGCTTCAGTGAGTTGAGCAAAAAAGCTGTTTTGACACTCCCTATCTCAAAAATATTGAAGGGATTTTTGACTTCAAGCTCTTCTAGAAGAAGAAAGTTCTCTTGAGTGTAACTAAGGGCTTCTCTTCATTGATATTTAGGATGCAGCAAGCCAGCATGTAACTCTACAGCTCACCAACTGCCTGTGCCTCCACTGCTGCTACCCACGCTACCATAGCTACACTGCTGTATGTATAGGTTGAATCTCTGTAGTTCGGCACCCTGGAGATCTGACTGGTGCCGAACCGGAGAATTTACTAAACCCCAAGAGATCAGTACTCTCTAAGGGTATGTCTACACTACAGTTCGAACTAGCGGGGTAATGTATGCATACCGCACTTGCTAATGAAGCCCGGGATTTGAATTTCCCGGGCTTCATTAGCATAAGCGGGGAGCCGCCATTTTTAAATCCCCGCTGCTTCGAACCCCGTGTAGCGCGGCTACACGGGGCTCGAACTAGGTAGTTCGGACTAGGGTCCTATTCCGAACTACCGGTACTCCTCGTGAAACGAGGTGTACCGGTAGTTCGGAATAGGCACCCTAGTCCGAACTACCTAGTTCGAGCCCCGTGTAGCCGCGCTACACGGGGTTCGAAGCAGCGGGGATTTAAAAATGGCGGCTCCCCGCTTATGCTAATGAAGCCCGGGAAATTCAAATCCCGGGCTTCATTAGCAAGTGCGGTATGCATACATTACCCTCCTAGTTCGAACTAGGAGGGTAGTGTAGACATACCCTAATAGCATTACCATGATTTCCATTGCTTACTGAGGGTTTTGTCCATGAAAGCTCAATACTATATATTTATTTTTTGTTAGTCTCTAAGGTGCTACAGGACTACTCATTTTTTAAAGTTAAGACTAACATGGCTACCCTCTGAGACTTCTGGGCTTTTAGAAGACATATGGGGTAAATTAGAGCTAAATAACAGCACAGAACACTGAGAACCAGGACTGGTGATTGTAAACAATTTTTATGGGACCACAAGAAACGGCCACATCCATGATAAGTGGACATCTTGCTACTAAAATCATGCTGGACCACAGATGTTGCCAGATCAGAGAAGTTCAACCTGTAGTCAGCTAGCTCAGTGAAAGTTACTGCAAATGTGTGTACACGAGGAGGGGAGTCACATCTGCAGTATAGCTAGAGCATAAAAGTTACATAATATAATTTGATGTACTGCTCTTTTAGGCATAAATCGTACTGTGAAACTTCTAATGCATGGTAGTAGGTTTCATGTAGCTAGTTAATGTGTGGCAAGTAAACAGATTCATAATATCAGTGCTAGTGCTCCACACGCTCACTTCTCTCTCTCTCTCACATGCACACAAGCTCTAATACTCAGATTGCTTCCTTATTCTTTCTAGTTCTGTTACACGATTTGTTGGTTTGCATAAACTCCTTTGCATTGAGTACAGGCAGTCCCTGAGTTACGCGGATCCGGCTTATGTCGGATCCTCACTTACGAACGGGGCTGTCTCGCCCCGGAGCTCGCAGGCAGCGGGACCGCCCAGAGCGCAGCGGTCCCGCCACCTCGACCTCCGGGGTGAGAAAAGCTGCTCCGGGTGCCCCTGGTCTGCTGGGGACCGTCTCCAGCAGACCAGGGACACCTGGAGCAAAGCCAGGGAGGAGGAGGGGTCCCGCGCCTCTGAGGCTTTGCTCTGGCAAAGCCTCAGAGGCGCGGAACTCCACCACCGCTGCAGCTTTGCTCCCGGTGTCCCTGGTCTGCTGGAGACGGTCCCTAGCAGACCAGAGGCACCGGGAGCAAAGCCGCAGCGGCGGCGGGGTCCCGCGCCTCCTCCCTGGCTTTGCTCCGGGTGTCCCTGGTCTGCTGGGGGGGGGGGGGGGGCGCAGCTAGTGCCCCCCCCCCCCCCCCCCCCCCGCAGCAGACCAGGCTTTTGTTGTGGACCCTGGGGTAGAGCAGCTGGGCTGCTGCCGGGTTGGTCCTGCAGGGACCTACCTGGCAGCCCAGCTGTTCTGTCCCAGGCTCGAGATTCAGCCGCTGTTGAAACTGATCAGTGGCTGATTCCAGGAAGCTGGAGGCAGAGCAATTCTGCCTCCAGCTTCCTGTAGTCAGCCCCTGGTCAGTTTCAGCAGCAGCGGCTGAATCTGGAGCCAGTTCCAACTTACATAGAAATTCAACTTAAGAACAAACCTATAGTCCCTATCTTGTATGTAACCTGGGTACTGCCTGTACTTGCAAGAGTCAGTGTTTCTGACTTTTTTTTTTAATTAAGGTTTGAGAAGCGTATTTATATTCCTTTGCCTGAAGACCATGGCAGGACTGCTATGTTTAAGCTTCACCTTGGGAGCACTCCAAACAGCCTGACAGAATCAGACTATCGAGAGCTTGGAAAGAGAACTGATGGCTATTCTGGTGCTGACATAAGCGTCATTGTACGTGATGCACTGATGCAGCCTGTTAGGAAAGTGCAATCAGCCACTCACTTCAAAAAAGTAAGTATGTAAAATAAAAAATAAGTTGTGGAGTTTCCAACTCTGAGTTTCTAGAACGCAAGTCTTTTAGAATTTCTGGCAATTGAGCTTTTACCTTATAGTGCATTAATGTTACTTATATGTGAATTTTCACATGCTTTTAATCTATGAAAAAATGTACATTCCTGGATAAAGAGCTTTTATCTTGGCTCTGTTTCAGAAAACTGGTCTTAAGCATGGGACTGGGATCCAGGAGTTAGTAACTTGAATTCCTGACTCTGGCAAATTGCTTCTGACTGCTATGTAAAGGGAATCATCAATTTCATATCATCAACTTAAAACATGTTAAAAGTAACTAGCTTCAAGTATTATATCATCCCTGAGCTCCACAAGAATTGGCAGAGGCTTTTATATTTGCATTTTCCTGATGCTGTAAGAACCTGTACAGTAGGGAATTGCTAATACATGAGTTCTGAAAAATCTGCAGAGTAAATAAACTGGGGGAAAATAGAAGCTTTTTCTGCATCTTTAAACTCTAATAATCTTCGGAGTTACCTGTAACAAATACAGGTAAAAATATTTTGACTTTAAGTTAATGGTGTCACTGGAGCATTCTGAGCAGGGATTGTATCTCACTATTTTGATAGCACCTAATATCTTGTGGATTACAGTTTCAGCACTTACCATGCAGTAGTACAATGAAAGGACTTTTAAAACTGTGCCATGAGAGTGAGTCCATGTGTGATGACTTGCAAGAATTTATATATTTAATACGGTCTATTTAAAAATGATGTTTCTAACTATTGGATTTGCAGGTTCAGCTTGAGCTGAAAGTCATCTAGGTTTTTTTCCATCTCTCAGCTATCAAATCCTACATCCCAAATTAGGTCTATTACATTTGTGCAACAACTCTGGCTTCATAGGACTTGATAACTAATTCTGTTGATGCATGAAATGGAATAGAGTTCATTTTACCCACCTAGCTTGGCTGTGCAATACTAAAAAGCATTAAAAAGCCTTTCAAAACTATTTTTTGTCAGTATAGGCTGAACTCTCTCTGCATATACACTAGAAACAGAGCTATTGAGTAAGGTAGTGCTGTTCTTTCTATATAATCCATTTTCAGGGTAGAAACATACTACTACTACTACTACTATTACTACTACTACTACTACTACTAAACCCTTGGACTCAAAGTAGAGCATAGGTTATCTAGAAACACATGTAAATTATTTTTCTGCTACAAATGTTGTTAAATTACATCTCCCAGAAACACACACATGCTTCTCTGCACAAGTGCACATGTTCTTTTCTTTTAGCAAAAATAAAATCTCCTTTATCATGTGTTTGCTTTTAAAAGCATTGTTTTCTGGGAGAAGCAGGATAACTGTCTTTTCTTGAGATGATGAAGGGATGCAATTCAATTTGTATTTGATCCACCACACTTTAGAGGATAGTGACTTTGTTCAAATCTGAAACACTTTTATTAGATGGAAATTAATTCACACATGGTGAGGTTTTTTTAGTAGAGTCTAAATTAAACTGAACTGCTACAGGTTGGACCTCACTGGTCTGGCATCCTCGAGACCTGACTGGTCCCGAACAAGGGGATTTACCAGATCAGGGAAGGTCCCTTCCCTCATGGCCACTGGGCATGGTCTCCAGCCTTCCCCCACTGCTGCCTCAGCCCCTTGGGGTTCTCCTCGGTCTTGCTACTCCTGGGGCTAGAGTGCAATGGCCAGAGCTGTGCAGCCGAGGAAGAGCTCCACAGCTGCCTGGCTCCGCGGCCAGGGCGGAGGGACAGGGCCGAAGCTCCCTGGCTGTTACTGGGGTGGGGGCTGGAGTTCCCTGGCTGCTGGAGCCAGAATGCGGCCGGAGCTGTGGGGATGGGGCCAGAGCTCCCTGGCTGCCATTGGGATTGGAGCTTCCTGTCCAGGGCTGCAGGTCCATGGCTGTGGCCAGGCTAGAGCTCCCCGTCTCTTAGGGTGAGGGAGTTCTGCTGGGGCCAGAACTCCTCCCCATGCCATCCAGGGTCACCACCACCCTCACACATGCTTGCCTCCCGGGGGAGTCACCACTGCCCCTTATGGCACTCCTCCTCGCCCACCAGACCTCCCTCTTCCTGGGCTCTGTGGTCCCGGAATATCTGTGGCCAATGCAGGACCACTTATATTGCTGGAGCAGGGAGATCCAGTTAAGGGAGGTACAATCTATACAATTATTTTTGGTTGAAGCTAGGGTTCTCATCCAAGATCACTTTCTAAGTAACACTTTCAGCTTCATAACACACATGACAAGGAGGGAGCTATTGCTGTTTTTACAGATGAAGAAATTGAAGCACAGCTACTAAAGCTGTATGTACACTACAAAAATTGTATTGAAGACATAGTTGTCCCTTACCTAACTAGAGCAGTTAAACTTTGTAAGATGCTGTAGCCTCAGACATGATTTTAGCCTGATTTGTGTGATGCATTGCAACATATTAGGTCCAGGACACACTAAGCATTTTAATTATGCTGTAACTAAGTTATACAATAGTTTATGTATTCTAAACAGGCCCAAAACTATTTGTCCAATGTCCCCAAGTGCAAGGCAGAGATGGGACTAGAACCCTGGTCTCTAGTTCCATTTCTTCTCTAATAAAGACCATTGCTTCATCCCTGAGCTCTTATTTGTTCTTGCCTTACAGTGTCAATTACAGTAACCTTGCATATCCTGGATAGATGCACATTTCTTGCTTGCTCGCTCCCTTGAATGTTAGCAGCTAAATGGTCAGTAGTACCAAAGGCTACTAACAGATCTGATGATAAACTGGAGAAACTATTCAGATTCCATCACAAGAATAGACTGCTAACTGAAGGAATCAGTAGCTGCTGAACTTTTTTTCATATGATTTAGCCAGATCTACTCCAAATATAACTGGAAATTCCTTTATCCTGGTGGTGAATAAATTTTTTTAAAGAAATTAAATTAATACATTTTAATACTTACCTTTTTAAGTTAAAAATGTTGTATATGTGAAGTGACCTATGCTAAGGAGTAAGCTTTCACTCTAATATATTATTATTGGGTTTTTTTAGTTAAGCAGTACATATTACATGTGAAAGTTACTAGCTGAGCACTAATCAGAATTTGTTAATTTTAAATGCAAAACATGTTTTACTAATTTTTTTCTTATGTATCCAAAACATTTAAGGTAGTTTTATTTTAACACATAAGAATATTAAGTATTTAGTTCATATTTAATTGAAACCAAACTTCATTCTAATTTAAATATATCTTGACACATCTTGAATAAAAATTAATCTAAGTGCATCAGTCACCATTTTCTAACATAATAAAAATGCGCAAAATTAAGAATCTGAGGAAATGTAAGTAAAGTGCTGTAATTGCTTCAATAACCACGTATGACACAGCCTTTTGATTAGCAAAAAGGAAAGCATAGTATAAATACTGTATTTGGCTGTAAATCAGCATGCTTTAATGTTCATTTGCCAGAGAGAATCAACGTAGGAAAAGAAAAAGTAACAGTGCAAAACAAGACTTCTAAAATTGATTATTTAAATCAAGGATTCCCGCTTGCTGATTTAAATACAGGTTGAACCTCCCATATCTGGGACACTCTGGTCCGGCAACATCTGTGGTCTGGCATGGATGTTGCTAGACTAAAGAGCCCCAGGAGCAGGAGCTGGCCAAGTAAATGCGGGATTTACAGAGTCCCAGCTGGGCCAGCAGCAGCAAGGCAGGGGAACACTGGCGTCACCAAGGCCAGGTGGCAGTGGGGAGCCTCCCCCCTGCCGGGAAACCCCGGTGTCAGTGGGGTCAGCGACAGCCAGGGAACAGCCTCAGCAGTAGCAGGGCTGGGATAGCCAAGAAGTTCTGACCAGGAAACCCCTGGTGGCAGCAGGACCCAGCAGTGGTTCCGGAGCTCCAGCAGTCAGGCCAAGCAGCAGCTGGAGAGTCCCAGCCCCAGAAGGGAAACCCAGAATCAGTGGGGCCAGGTGGAATCAGGGAGCCTCTGTCCCAACTGGGGAACCCCTGGTGTCAGTGGGGTCATGTGGCCAGAGAGCCTCTGGGAGGGGCCAGAGGTGGCCGGGGAACCCCAGGAAACCCTCAGCGGCCAGATGGCCCAGGGCTGGGAAACCCCGAGGTAGCAGAGCTGGTGGCGGTCAGGCAGCCCTGGCTGGGAAGTCCCTGGCAATACCTGGCTCAGCAGGGCAGGGAGGCTTGGCTGGGCCAGCTTTAGCTGGGCAGCGGCAGGGTGGGGAGCCCCAACCTTGGGAGCACCAGGGAGAGGAGCTGTAACTGGTGCAGCCAGCAGGGGAGCCTTGACCTTCCCTGGTCCCGCAAATTCCCTGTTCTAGGACAGCTCAGGTCCTGAGAGTGCTGGACCAGGAAGATACAATCTGTAGTAATTAAAATTGATTATTTAAACCACTGATTTAAATTACCCACCTACCCTGCTTTATCCCAGTATTCGCCATAGCCTTCCTTAAGAGTAGAAATAGGGGAATAACTAGTGATACTGTCAGTGTGAGGAATTTATCCACCATCTATTTTAAAACTGACTTGCCTTTCTGCAAGGAAATATTGATAATCTGTCAGCAAGCCTAATCTCTTCCTACTGGTTTTTTGTTTTCTTTACTACTGTTCCTTGTTTGATTGTAAACTCTGTGGTTGAGGATTTCATTTTCTTTTTAAATTCACAAAATGCCTTAATCTACTGGATATCTTTCTAGACGAGGGGTGGGGACTTCTGGCCCGGGGGCTGGATGCAGCCCTCGGTATGCCTGGATCCAGACCTAAAGCTCAGGGCCACCCCCGGCATTGAGGAGCCCATGCTGGTGCTCCAATGCCCCTGCAGTCCCTCTGGGGGCTAGAGTGCACAAAATCTATTAAGCTGCCTCACCTACCCCCCAAGGCTGTGATATGCAAGGGGAATGTGGGGAGTGTCTTTCTCCTCAGTCATGGGCCATGATGAGGGGTTTTTTCTACTTCTCACTTGTGCGCGAGCCCTCAACTGATTTTTCTGTGGGTCAGTGGCCCCTAATCCAAAAATGGTTCCCCACCCCTGCTCTATCAAACTATCAAGCACACTGGCATTTCAAGGAGGCTGCATTAGGTAATATGGGGAAGAGGAAGGAGGATAAGATAATTTTTTTCCAAATCTGGAGCTGGTTGAGTCTATATGAGATTTAAAAAAAAAAAAATCTATAGCCTGAAAGGGAATGAGTACTGGAGAGCTATCAAATAATGAAGTACTGTTGCAGTATATAGAGTAGCAAAAAGGGCAGATGGTCAGGACCTGTAGTCTTGTTTTTATCAAAATATTTTATCTGTGTAGTGAGCTTAGCTTATCTACTCTATTGTGCCTTGTGGGATACTGTCACTTTAATCGTGGGTTTCAAGAGCTTAGTTGTGTTAATGTATTACATTAGTTCAGTGTGGCTTTCCCAATGCAGAGTAAGCCATTGCTCGCTTTGAAAATGAACAGTCAATTTAAATGTAGAGGCAGGCTACAAAACAAAATATTCAATGTAGCGTAAGACTCATTAGATACATTCCCCCCAAATCCCTGCACTTTAAAAGTAGTTTGCAAGTATTCTGAATTATTGAAGATGTGTTATCCAGCAAATGACAATGTAAAATAGCATTGTCAGCACTAGTTACACTACGTAAAAACATGAGGCAACTGTCATATCCATATTGGATATATGACTGTGGAAATAATTAATAAACATTACCTTTTTTCTCTCACTAGATGGCCCCACTTTCCAATTCAAGTCCTCATGCAAGAGCTAGAAAGCAGCTCAGACTCTGTGGCAAGCAACTTCTCTGGCACTGAGAGTCAATTACAAGAACTTAGACCATACCCAGCCTCAAAGCAGATGAGATTTCCATGAAGTGACCTTTATATCCATATACTTCTGCCACAACCCTCATGGCTTCTGTTTCACAGTGCTTTAGCAAGGAACGGAGACGACTAGTGGGAGGTGGAAGTCACACTAAAGAAAAGAATCAACATTTATTTCAGCTGTGAAGACCCTTATATGCTTAAACTATAGTTAGTAAATGTTCACACCTTTTTAGAAACATAAGACCAAATGGGTGGTTTACCGGTAGTAAAAGTTTACCATCTTTTGGAAGGTGAGAGTAAAATAACTTCCCCCTCATTCCTTGCAGAGTAAATAGTGAAAAGTTCTCTCAATATTGATCACTTTCTGCAGTAAACAGTGTATTGACTAGCTTTCTATTTGGCTTCAGTCTGTGGTCTATAAATATTTCTGTAATGCTTCACTTAAATGACTTTTTCTTTTTATTTCCAGGTGAAAGCACCATCACTGACTAATCCAAATATTTTGGTAGAAGACATGCTTACGCCATGCTCCCCAGGTGATCCTGACGCCATTGAAATGACCTGGATGGATGTTCCAGGGGATAAGCTGTTGGAGCCTGTTGTGTCCATGGTCAGAATTTTGTTTTTATTATGAAATGTGTTCCTTCATGTGTCATATAACTTTAAGATAATCCTAAAGTTTTCCACATGTGGGTGCTTGAAATTAGGCACCTAAATTAGCAGCCTGGTTTCAGAAGGGTTGAGCACACCCACAAACAGTTAGTTAATCCCAGAATGCTATCACGAGTCTGGTTTAGTTTGTTCCATGGTACTAAACCCTTTTGTTATGCAGAGTGGACTCTTTCCACCCTGATTACAACTTTCCCATATTCATCCTGCCTATCTACTGACCTGCAGCTAAAGCGTTTCCCATCAGTGTAAATTGTGTACCTATCAAATGTCTCCTCCACTCTTCATCCCTGCTTTTCAGTGATCCCTATCACGTGAACACCCTTCAGCTTTCTCACCTTTGTCACTAATATTTCCATTGCTGACATCTCCAAATCTCAGGATTGTATTACTGTATTGAGAGAATGTAATAAATTGTTACACTGCAGGCTAGTGTTAACATATTGAAATTAATGCTGAAGACTCCCATTATCAAATATAGTTTTGTGACAAGTGATTATATATGTATCTAATTGTGGTTTCAGTGGATTTCTCGAAAAAGGTGTGTGTGAGGGCCCATCTTTCCTTTCCTCCACTAATAATTCCTTTATTCTTTGTCTCTCTAAAGTATTTTCTGTTTAGTCTGTAGCACAGACTATATTTATCTTATGTAGAGAAACAGTCCTCTCCTGAGAAGCAGGATCATAGACTTTGGTTCAGTCCAGTTCAGTCAATAGTGAAATTTATTACATGACACTTATTGCTGCGATATTTTTTCAAAGAACTGCAAGACTAGATATGTAGAAAATACTGCATATAGGTATTTTTGGCTGGAGAAAAAGTTAGGGGGAGACGAGCTGCCACTGTGCATGTTGCACCTATTGGAAGTAATGAATGAAAGATTTCATCAAACCATTTGGGCTCATCTAATTTAAAAGTGCTAGCTGGGTCTCTTAGCTACAACTTTTATTCAGGGTAAAAGTAATCTGCATAGAGGACTTTTAATTAGTAGTAATAATGATCTCAGACTAAATAGGAGCTAGCCCCAAGGCACTTGTTGCTTATTCAGCAGGAAGTATAATGTTCCCTGTAAGCTGTGCACTTGTGCGTCTGCTCATGAGAAATTCAGATGCTGCCCAGCTGACTAGCAGAGAGCTCACAAATAGGTTTTGTATTTGTATTGGAGGTGCACGTTTGCACATGCCTCAGTGTACATAAAAACATGTATTCTGCACATGGATGGAAAAGTTAGAGGGAACATTAGCAGGAAGCCACCTCATGTTCCCATGATTATCTGTTTGTCTCAAATAGAAAAAATAAAGCCAGCATACATTATAAGCTGCCAGTTGAATGGCAGATTCTTTTGACCCGGTATCTCTGGCATGACTAGGGAGTTCTGTAAGCAGTAGCAAGAGTCTATTTGCTGCACTTATAGAGAACTTTACATGGTTCTGTGTGTGTGTTGACCCTGTTCTTAGTATACAACATTTGAAAACAAACTCTCTTTCACCATGGATGTCTGACTGTGCTTTTTACTGTCCGTATCAGAACTTCTATGTGAAACTGACTAATCTAATTTTGCCATCCATTCTGATACAGTTTTTAAAAGCCTCTATATCTGGAATTAACTTCTGTTAGAAATTAGTTCTTTACTTCATTTTCAGTGTTTCTCCATGTCCTTTACCCAAAATAAAAATAAACACTAACCATGTTGAATCTGTGCACCCTCAGTGTGCATATGCATAAGTTAGTCATAGGCGTGTGCAAAACTGCACACGCCCAACTTTGTAAGTCTAGCCCTGCATCTCTGTCTGATGGTCTAACAGGATTTCTGTCTACCTTTTGGGTACTACAGAGAGCTGGTGTTACACTTTGGAAACTACCCAGACCTGTAAAGGATTCTGTCACCACCTTGGTATTTGGAGGGCCTTTTTACTGTGTGGTTATGGTTCAGATCCCTTACACCAGTAGCAGCCCACAAGTATAAGGTGTTCCCCGGCTCTCACTAACCTACTTAGGCTTTTGCAAAGTGACTCCAACCCGTGTAGTCTTAGTATCCACCCGGGTACGTTCTCCCAGGCACTTAGATTATCCCCTGCCGGTTTGACGCCAGCCCCCTATTCACCATGCTGTGTGCACACATCACACAGATTGCCCAACAGAGAACTGTTTGGAACAAAAATGAACAGAATTTTATTTAATAGAAAATCCACAGATTCAAAGATGAAATAGAGAAGGAAAGAAAACATCATGCTTGTGTGTGTGTCAAAAGACATAACCTCAGGCTTTACGCTTCTGTATCAGATAAATTCCTCATTTCTAATACAGTTTACCCATTGCCTTAATATAGTTTCCCAGCCTACCTCCTAGCTATTAGAGGGATCTAGTATTCACAGCCTTGAGACTATCTCCATCTTCTCCTTCCTCCCCCCCCCCCAAAAAAAAACCCCTTCCTCATCAGTTCCAGGTCTGCTTTTAAAAGTTTTTTTTTCTCTCTTTATTCTCAATCCATGATGTTTCATGGTTAATCAGTTACAAAAATTCCTTCTGGTTTGACGTTGGGGCACTGTTATGGTCTTTTCAACTTTGAGTTATTTCAGACACTTTCCATTACTATAATAGTTCACTGTTGACCTTTCCTGAGCTAGCCAATGGAGAGTTTCTTGAAGCCTGAAGCTGATTTCATGTAAATATCTGTTTTGGGAGGTGCCCCCCATGCCTGACTCTTCATCTGCACTGTATAGTGCTGCTGCAGTTGCAGCACTTTTATTTATTTATATATATATATATATATATATACACACACACACACACACACACACACTCTCTCTCTCTCTCTCTCTCTCTCTCTCTCTCTCTCTCTCTCTCTCTCTCTCTCTCTCTCTCGTGTATATCTCATGATTTAGTTTAGAACAGTGTTTCTCAACCAGTGGTACAAATACCTTTAGGGGTACTTGAGAGAAGCCGGGGGGGGGGGGGTGGGAAGGGGTACATCAACACAACTGAAATTTGGAGAAAACTGAATTTTTGTTTTAAGTTTTACGGCGATTTATTATTTTTATATTTTTTACACCCAAAAATGTCATTACCTGCCTGGCTACAATTAAGCTGTTTAAACAAATATGGTGCAATAGTAGGGGGGAAAAATTGTGTGTCTGAAAATTGTAGGTACTGGGGGTACTTATAATTTTTTTAAGGGGTACTTTATAAAAAAAAAAGGTTGAGAAACACTGGTTTAGAACATAAGATTTCATAAAGCCCTTACTCAACATATTTTATAGTACAGTAATATTTATATGCAGTCAGTTGAGTTAACTGTTTATTTTGGAGGGTTCAAACCTTCTGTCCTCCCCTTGGGGTGCATATACCTAGATTGTTTCCTTTGGGGTTATTAGACATATTTAAGGAATCCCATGTTCATATCTTTCAGTGTTTTGAAATCAGCTGTTGTTCTTAATCAGATAAGGCTTTAATTCTTTTAAATTATTTTAGTATCTGTTGCCATTTCATTTGTGTTTTCTGTCTACAAAATAGCCCTGTTAAAGTTTAATGTGTTTGTCACATTTTTTTTAATGTATCTACTCCAGTTGGTCAATATCACCTAGGATTAAAACCACAATTTCTTATCCCAAATATTAGTGCTTTTTATCTCTGGGGTTCTGGCTTCATAGATGTTTGCTAAAAACAGGGGTAAAAGTTTAGGAAAATGCCATGTTATGGTGGTGGTTGGCTGAATTGAAATAATACAGGTATTACCCTTTTGAGACTTGTAAAAACTGGTTTTTGTAATTGGAGGCAGTTAGCCTATCAATCATGAATAGCTAAACTTGACTAGATATTAGTTGTAAAAGATTTGCTTTATATATCAATTCAACTTCTATAGTATTATACCATGTAGTATACTTGGGAACACTTGGGTTTTTTCCCTACCTTTATATAAATTATTGTAGTTAAACTTGTGATAGTGAGCAACATTCAATAGACCCATCATATGAAGCTATTCTTCCCTTCTACTAAGCAATGATGAGCCAAATTGTGTGCTAGTCACTGTAGAAAGTTATTTACTGGCTAAGGTTTCACTGTTAGAAATGTCACTAATATGCCTTTATTAATTGACCACATTTTGGGTTATGGAAATTATACATGTAAATGTTTAGGTTTAGTTAGACTTCTGTGCAATTTATTAATTCCATGTTCCAGGGTTGTACCAGTTGATTTTTTTCCAGTGTGCATATTAGCAGGAAGATTATTGGATGTGATATTGTTGTTAATGTTGTATTTATGAAAATGTGTGTAGTTCTTAATATATTCATCTTTCTTATTTTCTTTCTCTAACAGCCTGATATGCTAAGGTCACTAGCTAACACAAAACCAACAGTAAATGAACAGGATCTGGAAAAATTGAAGAAATTTACAGAAGACTTTGGTCAGGAAGGCTAAACCAAAGAAAGTTGTAGAACTCGACCTAATGTTTTCTCCTCTTTGCCTCTTTATTAATGGCATTTCAAATAATTGCCAATGAAAAAAATCACTTCCTTCTTACTTTGCACATGGAATAGAAGATATCTTTGCAAAGTCCCTTTGAGCTTTTGTATTGTATTGTTTTCCTCAAATGTCTGTTGAATGTCTTCTACAGAAAGTAATACAAAGAGCATAATTTTAGGATCATATGGCAAAACAAAAGTGATGTGATAAATTGTATTTAAATATTAGGAATCTCTTAAAAGATAAGTTGTTTTACTTAATGTTAAATTTTAGATAATATCTGGTATGCCTGGCTATAAATTATTTATAAACTCCCATCGGGCCCAGCAACAGATGACCTTTTTTGGGGTGGGAGAGGACAGTGTGTAACTGCATCAAGTGTTCTGAATGTCAGTCAATTAGCCTGTACATCAATTGCTTTATTTTCAGCTAGAAAAATGACAACATTTGCTAGTAAATCAGATATTGCAAATGTAGGTGTCCTGTAAAATAAGTACGCAAAGAACACTGTGATGGGGGCAAGTATTTTGAACATATATAATGGTCAGTACTTACGATAAATACTGATCTTGAACTGGTATTTGGTTCTTTTTCTGCCATGCTGTGTTGAATTGTTGCCTTAAAAATAGCAAACTTTTTTTGTTTTTTAATTCTACTTGCTGAGACACCTGTCACTGTGCAATCTAGCGAAGACTCACAAAATTTAAGTATCTTGGAAGAAAGTTCTACAGATTTTTTTTTTTCCAGCCAGTTACTTTCACCAGAAGTTTTAACCAAACATACCAAATATTTTAGAGTACTTGCATAAGATTACATAATTGAAGTCCTGCAAGGTATAACCAGTTTTTGAATGTTGTAAGAGAGGTACTTCTGCAACTAACTAGCGAACTTATTTTTGGAACTTGGGAAATTTAGGGAGGAAGTAGTAAAAGGCTACAGCTTTGAGATGATGGGTTAAATTGTCCTTAAGTACCTCTTCAAGTACAGTGCTGAAACTTCTTCTCTAAAAAAAAAAATAGAAAAGTAGAATCGTGTTATTTCCAGTGACATTTTCTAATGGAGTATCGATTCTCAGATGTGCCTGAATGTAACTTACAACACTATAGTGTCAGCATTGTTTGTGCCTTGTAAGTTTGCACTGTAGATATGAAAGGTCATTGAGGTATTTAGAATGCAGTACATTCCATTATTACTGTAAAATTCTATCCCTACATATGCTTTGTTTAAACTAACTTGCATTACAAAAATTTGCACATTTCGTAGATATACTATATGGTCACCTTTTGATGGGTTCGGTTTTCTTTTTTGTACATATTTTGTGTAATGTACAAATCAGGAGTGGTGAAATTTGCTGTACTTAAATGAAGTAAAATGTCATAGTTCAACAGCTATGTTTCGTTTTTTCCTTCAATATTTTCAAGGGGGCCCTGGACAAACTTTCTAATGCAGTTCATAGATATAGTTTGCACTATTACACAGAAGCAATCTTTAGCTATTTCTTATAATCCACATGTTGCTAAAACTTCATTTCCTCTCCAATAACCTTTCACTGTCTGTATACACCCAATTTCTTTGTCATTCATGTCAATGAAATAATTGTGCCTTTCTCATGTTGCAGTCTGTGTGCATAATTCTAAATATTTACAACCCTGACAAAATTCAAACTAGAGTAGAGACTAAGTTTAGTGCAGTCTTGCAATTCTCAGAGATATATCCTGGAAATGCAGGCTTGTATTATGCATTTTAGTTGTGGGAAGTATTCTGTGTTCAATATTTTCACTATATAGGTTTAACAGTTTGCATTTCTTATTTGTAATGAGGTCCACAAATCTATGACATGGGATATGCTCTATGCAACCTTGGAAATTCACCAGATTTGTCAATCAGAGATAATGAAAGTACGGCTCCATCTCTGAGAAACTACCTGATTTCATCCACTTCTCCAGCTGCAGCCAGACAAACCAGTTCCCCCTTGATTTCTCCCAGTTTCTCCCTTTTTTTTATCTCCAGGTCTGTCATGAAAAATTCCCTATACCTGGCACAACTGACAACAATACTCCTGGGACTAGCAAGGGATCCCACTAGGGATGTAATAGTGTAGTCAGTTAAATTTTCACTTATCAATTAATTATTTATTAGTTAATGCTATAACCACATTCTTTCTTCCCCCACCCACTTCTCCCCCCAGCTCTGCCAGTAAATTTTTTAGAGGGCTGGCCAGCAGCCTGGTCCGGGTTCTGGGAGCTACCCTGCTGCAGTAATTTAGGAGCTATCCCTGCTATGGCTCTGCAATAATACTTTCCCTGCAAAGTGGGTAGCTCCCATGACCACGCAAGCTGGGATTGAGCCAGGCTGCCTGCCTGTCAACTCCTAAAATACTCTTAGTGCACAGCCGCAGTGGGGGTAGCTCCTGGGACGGGTGTGAGTCAGGACTGAGCTGCCTGCCCACTGGCGCCTAAATTACTTTTCATGCAGAGCTGGCACAATCTGGGACTGAATGCTTGCAGTGCTAACCCTGATGGATTACTCATAGTTGACAAAATTTGTGTTGACTACACGATGAACAAATTACATGCTTCTTAACATCCCTAGATCCCACCTCCCATTTTCTCCACCACGATGAGGGGGTGGGGGTAGGTTGAATCACTGTATCAAAGGATAAGGGAAGCTTTCTGCTCAGCCCTTAAGAGCTCTTGCCCATATCTGTCTAATCAGAGCAGCTGCCCAGTCCCTTCCCTGCATTACTTCAAGGGCAAAGAGATACTACTGGATATCTACAGATAGCAAAGAGCAGGCCAACCTCTCACTCTATTCTAGAGCCCTACAATGTCTTAGAATTTGGTGTCCCAGGGGTGCTGTCAGCCTAGCTCCAGGCCACATTCAGGGACTCCTTTACACAAGGCGTGCCACATTGAGATGCTCTGGGTGGAAACTTTCTAGTGTAAAACCTCTTTTTCTAAGGGCAAGAGTGCTACTCAAAAGGGTCACCACAAGTTCCCTCTTCCCCTCCTTCCAGTGAACCATGTGGAGTGTTTCTCCTGAGGAGGAAAAACCAAGATGAGGCATAAAAAAGAGGTTCCCCAGACATTCAGACCCTGCTAGTCACCCCAAATAAAGCCACCAGTCCCATTCATCTTCTGAAGAATCCTATTCAGGCAATTCCTCTAAGAAGCACAAGGTGCAATCTGTTTCACTAGAACTGCTTAAATCTGCAAAAAGTGGGAGGCAGGTGATTCTCAGCACTCGGTTTTCCCTGTTCATCTTCATGGAGTGTAACAGGGCAGATAATCCTCAATGTACCCTGTGAATGTGTAATACTAGAGTTGGGACGTTGTGCCACACCTAAAGGTTGGGAAAACAGTAGGCTGTATCCTCAGATGCTGCAGCAGGTTATCAAGTGTTAATGCGCTGTCACTCCCAGCTCTCACTGTGGGTCACTTGGCCCTAATGTCCTGGTTATTGCTCTCCGCTTCTATTGCAGGTTGCCATGCTTTATTACCACCTCCTTCCCCCAGCAGATAGCTATGGAACAATAAGGGACAGCAGCCAAATGTGGAAGAATTGGCTGGTGCTGATGGACCTCTTTCTACTGTCACACACTTGCCCATTCTATAAGGCCAGGATGCATTAGTTAAAAATCAGCCAGGTGGCTGCACTAAAGATAAACATGACTTTTTCCCTACTGGTGACCTCTCTATACAGGCCCTTCAGAGGCAACCAACTCCTTTGGGTATGAGAACTATTAGCATCAGACTAACAAGAACAAGTAAGAAAAAACTGACACCAAGTTACCCCCACATGCTTTCACAAGCAATACTAAAATGGGCAGATGTTGCAGGCATTATATTGCTCAACCTATTTAAAAACAAAAAATCACATAGCCTAAGAGCTTCTGCCTGAGGAGGAATAAGGGCATGCAGATAGCCATCCTCCGTCTCCTACAAATGGGAGCAACTGAACCTATCTCACATCTTCTGAAGAAAAACAGGCCTTACTTGATGATATTCCTAGTCCTTCTCTCTACCCAATCATACACCTCTTCCTCCCCCCCCCCAAAAAAGTCAAGGTTAGAGGAGCATTTCTTGACATCAAATATTTGAACAGATCCATTTAAAAGAAAAATCAGAATTCAAGATGGCCGTCATCAGTGGAAGGGACTGCAGAATATCAGCAACTGTGACCAATGGCAGTCTCCCAGATGCTTCTTAAGCTTTGTTTTTGCAGCAAAACATTGCCAATCCAAGTCCTTGCCCATGAGCTTAGAACAGTACTGCACGTGTTCACAAAAGCGCTGGTAGTGTTAATAACCACTGTCAGAGGGAGTCTGTATGTCTAATCCTTCCTGGACAACTTCCTTATCTAATCCTCATTCAGAGCAAGTCATAGACCACATTATTGAAACAATAAAGATGCTGCAGAATCCACCGTTTTGGGAGAGTCATTTAACAATCTCAGTGTATTCCCAGTCTCTGAGTTGAAATAGTAGTTATCCTCTGCAGTTACTTATTACAAGAAAAACAAAGAATTAGAGAAATCTTATGTGAACTGTCAATTTGTCAAAGAGAGTACTCATTCATGTGTCTCTACTGGAATCCATCATCTTCCATGTGGATATTCTTAGAGGGACATTGCCTGCATAAGCCACTACAAATCTTCTTCTTGACCCTCTCAACTGTCTCACCTTAGGAAGATTCCTTGGTCATTTACCCAGTGTCAGACTAGTCCAAGGAATCTGGTCCAAACAAGCAACTGCTGCATAAACTGTCAAGCGCTCAGGGCAACCCAACAGGGTCTCACGCTCCTGCTCCTCATATCTGGACTTGTAGTCTTCATGATTTACACTTGAAGCATGCCTGTCATGTTATACATGAATGGACAAATGAGACAAGGGCTACAGTCTTATCAGTAGGCAAGCTTCTCTTACAACTTGGACAAAGGAGACTCTGCAGTCAATTTGCTCCCTTTACATCGAAGGCAAAATTGAATGTTACAACTAACTGCCATAACAGACACAAGGGACACCATCCAGAATGGGAAATATGGCTAGAGAGGTTCCATTTCCTGGATGGACAAAAAAATAAGTCTCAGCAATAAATGTTTGCCTGCCACATGAATCACAAGTTTTCAATGTTGCTCACTTGCTGACAAGCTCTCAGAACCCAAGCAAGATTCCTTGCTACAAAGATGGCCACAAGAGATTGTGCCTTCCATTGTCCTCCCCTCACCAAAAGATCAGGAGAGAGGCAGCACTGGCAACTCGGGTATCCCCATTCTGGCGAAGAAGCTCTGGCTGTCTAATCTCCATCACATGGCACAGATATCTTACATCTGCTTTCCATCCAGAAGGAATATGATGGTACAAGAACCAGTCATGTATCAAAATTCAGATCATCTGAGCCTAGCTTCCTGATTCTTGAATAGTCTCTTAAGACAAAGAGGTTTTTCAGAGACTTAATATCTACATTTTAGCTTCTCAGAAATAAATCTACTAAGCATATTCACATGTCTAGTCAAGCTTTAGCTTATTTGTACCAGGGCAGAGATGTCACGTTCCCCTCTCTTCTTACACTGCTGCTCCTTTTCTCCCTCCCACTCCCATGTGCATTGGTATTACTGATTCTCAAATTTCTTCAAATGGACTCAGGTTAGACATGGAAGTTCAGACTCTCAAAGATAATGTCCTTTGTCCTGTATCTTTTTGCAATAGACAAGTAGCAAATTTAGTATTATCCAGATGTTCAGTGTTTTTACTTATGAAAAAGACATTGTTTCTACATCATCCTGACATGCATAAAGTTTCTTTATTGGCCTTACCTAGTTCTTAGTGTCATTAGAGGCCCTCCCTGTTGATCCATTAATGAACATCTTTCTATACTTGCTCAACTTTTTTTAAAATGACAATTATGTCTGTTCACAGGGTGTTTGAATCAGGAGTTCTTTCCCTGGAATCTCAGCACTGTATGTTCCATAAGGCTGACATACTCCGAACCATATCTATTTATACTAAAGAATAACCCCAGGCTCCACAGGACACAGAACATTTGTTTTCTATACTTCTGTCCAGCTCCACACAACTCCAGAGAGAAATTGTGACATATTTTGGATGTCTGCAATGCACTCAAAGTATATAATTAACACAGATCATAAGAACAAATGCTTTGTTTGTGTTTTATTATGCAGTGTCAAAGAGAAAAAAGGTTTTGAAATTCTCCATTTGCTGATAGCTGAGAGAATGCATCTCAAAAGCTTACACATCAAAACGCACAATCTATCTCCCAATATGAGAGCTTGCTCCCCAGAATACGTCAGGTTCACAGGAATCTAGAAGTATAGGACTGGAAGGGGCCTCAAATAGTCTTCTAGTCCTGTCCCCTGCACTGAGGCAGGATGATGTAAAGTAGACCATCCCAGATAGCTGTTGTCCAACCTGTTCTTAGAGACCTCCAATGTTGGGAATTCCACAACTTCCATCAACAGACAATTCCAGAGCTTAAGTGTTCTTAAAGTTGGGAAGTTTTTCTTAATATCTAACCTAAACCTCCCTTCCTGCAGTAAACCCATTACCACTTATCCTACCTTGAGGGGTCATGGAAAACAGCTGGCCACTGTCAAGACTGTTATCAGGTATGTCTTCCCCATTAGTTGCTTTTTCTCCAAGCTAAACACAGTAAGTTGTTTAATGTTTCTTCACAGATAAGGTTTTCCAAACTTAAAATTTGGGTTGCTTTTTTCTGGAGTCCCTCCAATTTGTCCACATCTTTATCTGTGATGCCCACAATTGGATACAGTATTCCAGCTGAGACCTCACCAGCAGAGAGTATAATGGGACTGTTACCTCCCATGTCTTTTATACTACACTCCTGCTAATACACCCTACAGTATTAGCCTTTTTTGCAAATGCTTCACATTGTTGTCTCATGTTCAGTTTGTGATCCCCTTTAACTCCCAGATGCTTTTCAGTAATAATAACTTCTAGAAAGTTATTCTCTATTTTGTAGTTGTGCATCTGATTTACCACTCCCCACCCCCTTACGTGCAATACTTTGCGCTAGTTTCTATTGAATTTCAACTTGTTGATTTTGGACCAATTCTGTAATTTGTCAAGGTCACTTTGAATTCTAATCCTGTCCTTCAAAGTGCTTGCAACCCTCTCCCAGCTTGGTGTCCTCGGTAAATTTTATAAAGCATAGTGCCCTTGCCATTATCCAAATCATTAATTAGAATATTGAATAGTATTGAGCCCATGACTGATCCCTGAGAATCCCACTATATATGCTCTCCCCGCTTAAGTGTGAACTACTCTTTGAGGGTGTCTTTCAAGCAGTTTTGCACTCACTTTATAATTTATTCTAGATTACATTTTTCTAATTTGAAGAATCACATGCCTCATCTGTAAAGCAACCCCTCTGGTCACCTTCAAAATTCATGTAACCTTCAAAATTCTACAAGCTAGACATCCAGTCATAGACTGATGCTGCTTTCATTAGACAGGTGCCCCTAGCTGTAAAGTCCCAGTAACCATTAGGAAACTTACAAGAGGATTTTTTTTCACATATACATAACCAGCATATAGTTCCCTTTAAGTGGGCACAGCTATAAAAATCCCAGTGTCATGGATCTGTAGACTTTATTATGAGTAAAAATAAATGTTATCTGTATTATCTGAAAACTTTCTTTCCTGGAGCAATGACATTCACAAACCCAACGCACCCTAAATGGGCTGTTAACTGGGGAGAGAATGTCACATTTATTAATTGACACTCCAGTTGAATTCAGTTTTTAATTGAATTCTTTGCTCTGCAGAAGGATTGTTCTACATAGTCTTAGTTTTTATATTTCCAACAATAGAAGTGTCTCAACTAGCAGTTTCTCAGAGGTAGAGCCACACCTCCCTGCCTCTGACTGACCAGTTTGATCTGCTTCCAAGGCTGCATTGAGCAGAGTAAACAGTGTCCTGGATCTCTGGACCTCTACTCTTAAAAAAAGAAAATTGTCAGATAAATGTTCCTATTTTCTATTGTAAGAGAAATTGTTTGGACATTATTTCTCAGGTGAAAAACAAAAAAAAAAAATTAATTCACATTTTAAAGATAGAAAAGATTTTTTTAAAATATATTACTGATAAAAATGTTTTAAAAATCAGAGATCCCCTACAAAGATGGCTTTAGTTATGGCTCCTTTCTTTGGAAAACTTAGAGTAAACAAATATAAAAATCCCTTAAAATTTCATGATTAAGCTGGTCCTAAAATATGCTTGCAGTTGAACACACAAGTGGGGAACAGAAAAAAATCTGTCACTCACATAATCATTTTGGTATAATAAGTAGTACTCAAATATTCTTGAATGGCAAGATAAAAACTTTAAAAATGAGCAGTCCTGTGGCACCATAGAAGCTAACAAATATATTAGGTCATCAACTTCCATGGGTAAAACACACATTATCAGATGAGTTACAGTGGAAATTACAGAATCCAGGGCATATATAACAGCAAAAGCAGTTACCTGTCACTTGTAGGACCAGTGTTAAAGAAGCTAATTAAATCTGGCTGGCTGTCCCCTATTCATAGCATTTGATATGGAAATGCAAATATCAAAAGCAGAGGAAATTGTCTTTGTAGTGTGTTAAATAGTTAATATCTTTATTCAAGCTCAAGTTGATAATGTTTACTTAAACTTTTTTTTCTAGACATTGTGGAATCTTTACTACATTGGCAAATCTAAATAGAATATTAAATTTGCTCTGAATGTCTTGCCCTCAAATGGGAAGATGTACTTGGTTCTCACATAATCAATATTAAGCATACACACATCCAAAACATAGTTATTCTAAATAGGATTGATGATTTCACAGGATCTTGAGTTCCTGCACTGAGTGAGTCAGAGATCTTGTGAAAAAGTAGTATGTGGTCATGTAACTTTAAGACTGTCTCATAACACACATGCATCAGGTTCCAGATTAAAGTTCCACAGGCAAGAGTTTTCTAACTGCTGGGTACTTGACTTTACAGTTATGTTCCAGATGTTTACACATATCATCTTAGAGCAGGGGTCTCCAAACTTTTCAGCCCGAGGGCCGCATTAACTATCAAACAGCAGTTCGGGGGCCGACTACACACTTGAGGTCCAAATAAAAAACAATCAAAACATGGATGTTGTTTTTAATTATTTATTTAATATTATTTTATTCAGTTATTATTTAATAACACATTCATACACTACACATGAACACCTGTATTAGTGTGAATGGTGAAATTGTTTCCTGGATGCCAAAATAGCAGACATTTCTGGCTTTAGATTTGTTGTCCCTAACATCAACAGTGACCTGAGATTATCATCGGACAAGTTTGTTCTCAAATTGTTCTTCACGTATTTCATTCTTGAAAATGTTTGTTCACACAGGTATGTTGTTCCAAAGATTGAAAGGTACCTTGATGCAAAAGTTTTGACATTAGGAAAGTCTTCCTTGGGCAAAAAATTGGTAAAAACCCACCAGTCCTATTTTGAACTTGTCCCTAAGGAGGTCATTTGCTTGCAACTCAATGACTTCCAGCTGCAGTTCATCTGGGCAACTGGCCACATCTGCTTCAAATGGGTTTTGAAACAATCTCACTTCTTCTGCCTTTGAATCCAAAAGGTCTCCACGGGCCGGATGAGAGGGCCTCGCGGGCCGCATCCGGCCCCCGGGCCGTAGTTTGGAGACCCCTGTCTTAGAGTATCAAATATAGTGAGCTACCTATTCACTGTACTGTTATAAAAACTAAAGACAAAATGCAAAAAAAAAAAAGTCCCAGGGACTGGTGGAAGTACTAACAAATTCTTCTGTAATTAGTCCGCTTTTAAATGTCTCAGTGCAGCAACTTTGGCTTTATTGGGTCATTTTACAATGTTTGTAGAAAGATGATTCCCTCTTTCCAGTTTTAACATTTGTGAGGAACATTCGCAAGGTAAATCTTTATAGATCGAATTTTCTTTACTAGTAAGTCATTGTTTGCATCCATTTGTTATTAATTCATAACTCCAATTGAGGCAAGTCTGATGTAGGGCTCCTACATTTTGAGACGTGTCCATCTTTTGTTTTGGTGGAGAAACTGCTTCACTAAATTTGAAAGCTAGTGTCATGGAAACAGTCAAATGTGTCCACAGAACAATTCTAAATTTTCAGCAACTGATTTAAATTCCAGCTGTTTCACAGCTTGAATTTAGTAACACAGCTTGGAAGGTTTTAATCTATTCATAGAATCATGTTCAGTATCACTAAGCTCTGAATAGATACTGATAACTTTTTTCCTGCACACTTGTCTTTTTCTGTGTTGCACAACTGTCCTTTATTCAGCACATGATGGGAAAATCTGTGCAATTTTCTTATACTGCTTTACCTTTTAATAGTCATGGCTAAGGATTTGTGACATGAACTTTAGTGTGTCTGGCTGCAGAGAGCAGAGATGCAAAAGACCAACCAGCCTAACTGCTGGAGTATGATTCAGGTAGTTTCCATCACAGAGGAACTATGTTAGATTCTACAAGTTGCATTACAATTGTCCTACTCATGAGTAACCTCTAAATATCATACACCCACATCTTTTACAGAGCATGCTAATTATGTTGTCTGTAGATAAGAACCAAGTGTGGTGTCATTCATAATTACAACTTGTACATTTTTCTGTGAGATGCCATAGACACAAGAAAAACTGCTAACACCACAGCTAAAAGTGACCCGCATAGAGAAAGGGGGCACAAATGTTTTCTAAGAAGTCCTTAAACATACATACATCAAATTGGTTTTGCCATATAAACATCAGTAACTTCAAGCTCCCTCATGTCTATTTCACATGGAAGACTTAATGGAAGATTTCTGAAATGAATTGTTTTTCAATCCTTCACTGAAAATGAGGGTGGTTTGAAATGTCAAGGATTTTTCTTGCTGCTTCTTATAGGATGATTGGTTTAAATCAGTATTGTTAA
Source organism: Pelodiscus sinensis (assembly GCF_052426305.1). NCBI lineage: Eukaryota > Metazoa > Chordata > Testudines > Trionychidae > Pelodiscus > Pelodiscus sinensis. The sequence continues at coordinate 120,290,366 of NC_143053.1, forward strand.
AAAATAACACACATTTTTTTTCAAGTCCAATTCTGTTCAGTCTTTATCAGGTTGCATTTTCATAATACCTAAGATATCATCCAACTCTCTAGCTTTCCAAGGAAAGAATATCGTGGGCAGGACCAGAATTTCTAATAAAAACAAAACAAAAACATTTCAGATCCTTTCTATGTCTTACTGGTACAATGCCAGTATTTTTCTTCTGCAGCTTATCTTCTAAGGGGAACGGGGCTGTTCCTTACTTATTTCTTTCACATGTGGGTTAAAGAAAATATAACTCTGAATGAATACTTTAAGGAGGCTAGGCTTTGACCTTGCTGTACTATGTTGCGCTATCATGTCTTTCTCTGTTCACGCAGCCAAGAAACATTGATCGATTCTCTACTTCTGACAGTGAAGCATTGGCTACACTTTCCCCCCCCCCCACACACACACAATTTCCCCATACCACCACACTTACATTGATAGGGCACAAATTGCCCATTGGTTTCAAACACCATTGTACTCAGTTGTTTGGGAGTGAATTATCTAATACATACCAAAAAATTAAAAACAAGTTTTGACTAGCAGAGTTCTCTCACCTCCCCTTCTGTATTAGGGGCCATTCATCCTCTTTTATGGAGGACAGTCTAGGTTCTTGCTACTCTGTCCTCTGTTCTCTATTGATTCAAAATAGGATGCCTTTATGTCCTTCCTTTTTCTCTTGAGACCAGAGGTGAAAGATGCTGTGGCACTCTGGCAAGAAGAAGCCAGCTGGCTGGGGTACTCAGCTGCAGTTGCTTCCAACCAGACTGGGCACCCAGGGCTCTCCTGCAGACTGCCTTGCTAAGCAGCAGGTAGCCAGGCAAGTGAAAGGGCTGGCTGGAGGTGTGCGCACCCCTACCATCATTCAGGGCTGCCCTAGCTCCTAAGGCCTTCCCCCAACACCCTTTTGGCAGGGTGGTGGGAAGGCTGCGGCTGTGCATACTGGGTCGTCTTCTCCATCAGGTAGTGGCTTCCACCTCTTGCGGAGGTAGAGTAATTATGCTGACAAAAAAGTGTTTTCCCATTAGCACAGAACAACTTCACCAGCTGCACTACAACAGTGTGGTAGTGTAGGCTAGCTTGCCAGTTAGATATAGTTTAGACTATGCAGAATTGTTCTCCAGCTGTTACAGTATGTATTTATAGAGAATGCTATTTCTTTTAGGAGTGATGGTAAAGGGGATGAACATAAGGTTGCCTGTTAAACCATATTGTACAATGTGTGTCTAAGAGGCCTATCACCCCAAAACCAGGGTGTACTGAAACAATTTGTATAGGCGGACGCTGAGAGTCACTGAACAAAACTGTCTACGCTGTATAAAAGGAAAACTACTTCAAGCTAGGGATGCAGAAACACTGCCCACACGCACACCTGTTCAAGCACCTATGCCAGGAGATGCTGGTGCAGTGCTTAACCCCTATTTTCCCCTTCAGAGCTCCTTCAACAAACTCCATAAAGTCTCTTTCATTCACACTCGGGGTCTGGGTTTCATTTCTTAAATTATCAAAATTTTCAAAACAAACATAAAATCTGCCCTTTGAGCTTAAACTGCCACCCTCCTTAAAGACGTGTCCCTTCCTTGAGGACCTTTGCAGGAGACCTGCTCACTGCAAGAACCCTCAACCAGTAGACTCCTGCTGTATTTTACCCCGGGATCACCTGATTGAATCCAGGTGTGTCTCCTCTAATAAGGGCTGTCTTTGCCCCAGCGTCTCAACCTATGGGTAAATCATTCTTACAAGTCTACATTCCAAAGGTATCACATTCCTTTTCTGAAACATTTTTGCTACATCTAAATTGTGCTAATCTCTAAGAGCCTCTAAGCAGTTGTGCCATAGCTATAAAATAGTGTTAGATCCCAGAAACCTTATTACACTTTGAGTTCAATTGGTATACTGTTTAACTCCTGTACAAGGAGCTGCCATCCACTACCTTTGGAATTTGGGCACTGCCAAGGACAAATGTCATTGAGGGTCAGGAGAATGTATCTGTGTTTGGAGGGCAAGGCTGTGATTTTATTTTCTTCCGTTCTCCAAGTAGTTTAGGGCAGCAGGTCATGAATTAGCTAGATTTGTTTCTATCTGCACCACCTCTTCTGATGTCACAGTCAGCTTAAATGGTGTGTTATTGAAGGCAGGAACCTTGCTTATGCAAGTCTATAAAACCACATGTGCTTCCTAAATCATAAACAATTCCCTCTGACTCATTTGTTCTTGTCATATCTTCTTGCAATAGTATGACAGTCACACTACAAGTGATAATGAACAAAATCTAGTGTTGTATATCTGTCTGTTCTTGTCTCTCAACTGTTTCCACCCCATTTATTTTATTTTATTTTCTCCACGTTCCAGTGTGCACCATGACATAATTGGTTAGAAAAGAATGGGAGAGTGCTCAGAAAATGGAGAAGAGGAATAAGAGACTCAAATTACTCAAGTGAAGGAGGGGAGCATCTGTTAATAGATTTTCATCAAGGCCCATAGTTTTGGGATTTTATTTTGTTTACCCTTTTTGGGGAATGTATTGGTGTATATTACAAAAAGCAAATAGGTGAATATTAGTACCAAATATTAACTTCATGAAAATATAAGAACATAATAATGGCCATACTGAGTTAGACCAACATCCATCTATTCGTACTCTGTCTTCCAACAGTGGCCAGAACCAGAGGCTTCAGAGCAAATGAACAGAACAAGGCAACTATCAAAATGATCCATCCCCTCATATACTGGCATCTTGGAGTCAAACATTTAGGGATACCCAGAATATGGGTATACCACCCTATACCAAAAACCTACCGACCTTCATGCCTCCAGCTTCCATCCTGGACACACCACACAATCCATTGTCTACAGCCAAGCACTAAGGCACAACTGCATTTGCTCCAACCCCTCAGTCAGAGACCAACACCTACAAGATCTTCACCAAGCATTCTTGAAACTACTACACACCCACACGAGGAAGTGAGGAAACAGATTAAGAGCCAGACATGTATCCTGAAGCCTCTCCAATGCATCATCAGTCCTCATCCTCAGACAATCCACTGACCTGAAGCAAATTCTCACCAGCAACTATACACCGCACCACAGTAACTCTAACTCAGGAACCAATCCATGCAACAAACCTTGGTGACAACTCTGCCCACATATCTACACCAGTGATACCATCACAGGACCTAACCAGATCAGCCACACCATCACTGGTTCATTCACCTGCACATCTACCAATATAATATACGCCATCGTGTGCCAGCAATGCCCCTCTGCTATATACATCGGCCAAACTTTACAGTCTCTATGTAAAAGAATAAATGGACACAAATCAGATATTAGAAATGGCAATATACAAAAACCTGTAGGAGAACACTTCAATTTCCCTGGACACACAGTAGCAGATTTAAAGGTAGACATCCCAAGCAAAAAAAATGTCAAGACCAGACTTCAAAGAGAAACTGATGAGCTATAGTTCATCTGCAAATTTGACACCATGGCTGTATCTAGACTGGCAAGTTTTTCCGCAAAATCATCTGCTTTTGCAGAAAAACTTGCCAGCTGTCTACACTGGCCACTTGAATTTCCACAAAAGCACTGACGATCTCATGTAAGATCGTCAGTGCTTTTCCGGAAATACTATGCTGCTCCCATTCGGGCAAAAGTGCCAGTGTAGACAGCACAGTACTGTTTTCCGCAAAAAGCCCCGATCGCGAAAAAGGCGATCGGTGCTTTTTTTGCGGAAAACCGCGTCTAGATTGGCCACGGACGCTTTTCCGCAAAAAGTGCTTTTGCGGAAAAGCATCCTGCCAATCTAGACGTGCTTTTCCGAAAATGCTTTTAACGGAAAACTTTTCCGTTAAAAGCATTTTTGGAAAATCATGCCAGTCTAGACGTAGCCTATCAGTTTAGGATTAAACCAAGACTGTGAATGGCTAGCCAAATACAAAAGCAGTTTCTCCTCTCTTGGTGTTCACACCTCCAGATCAACTGCTAGAAGTGGGCCTCACCTTCCCTGACTGAATTAACCTTGTTATCTCTAGCCTTATTCTGGCCTGCATATTTATATCTGCCTCTGGAAATTTCCACCTCATGCATCTGACGAAGTGGGTCTTTGCCCACGAAAGCTTATGCTCCAATAAATCTGTTAGTCTATAAGGTGCCACAGGACTCCTTGTCGCTTTTCCAGAATATGGGATTGCTTTTCTGACCATCTTGGCTAGTGACTATTGATGCACTTCTCCATGAACTTATCTAATTATTTTTTAAAACCCAGTTATATTTTTATATTTATATTTTTGGCTTTCATATCCACTGGCAATGAGATCCAAAGATTGATTGTTCATAGTGTGAAACTGTACAGGTTGGACCTCCCTAGTCCAGGACCTTTGGGACCTCACAGTGCCAAACGAGGTAGTTTGCCGAACTAGGGGAAGTCAATGATGGCCTCCCTGTCGCCTGCTGGGTTGGGCTCCCAGGGCCTGCTCTAGGCATCAGCTTGAATCCCAAAAACTACATCAATTTAAATTCACACTTTTTGTTGTTTTGGTGCAAAATTATGTGTAGACTAGCCCTGTATCTCCTCAATCCATAACAGATTCCTACGTCTCATCTCCCATAACTGTCAGCATGAAAATCAACAACTAGTTCACATTGTTGCCTGGGTAAGGATAATTAGAGCTGTTGCTTTTCAAAATGGAGTCTCTTCAGATTCCATCTTGTTTTCTTTTCTTCTTTCTTCTTCCTTTACCACTCCTTTCCCGTCAAAACATTAAGTGCACACCACCCTATGCTATGTGCACCTCTCCCCATAGTTATGCACTCAGCTCAAAACTGTGCACTAGGCACTCAAATGAGCTGCACACCACCCAGAAACTGTGCACCCCTCTCTCTTAGAATGTTGCACACAGCACCATTCTGTGCACTCAACCCTTACCACCCTTTTCCCGCCTCGAAGAGTTTATAAGCCCTGACCAAAGAGAGGTTCGGGTTCGCCACTGTCCGTCTGTACTATTGTCTGTCAGTCACTGTCTGCTGTTTAGAGTCCTGTCAGCGTTTGTCTGTTTCCCGTGGTGCTCCATTTTGGTTCGTGGATACTGGTATAAGGATTCCGCTCGAGTCGTGGGAGATAGCCACCGTGACTGTGGGAATACCCCACTTGATTGGTTGCAGGCTTCTGCCACATGGACTTGGACTTTATTACCATCACCTTACCTACTGGATTGGACTGTGAGTCGAAGGACTACCGAGTGCCAACCCCTGAGGGAATTTACCTTATTCACTGGAGGTGAGGGCCCATCTACAGGAGGACCGTTCAACTGGACTACTCCCTGTCAGTGAGGGACGCCCTGCTGTCCTCTAGGCTTCACAGGGTGGAAGGTCGCAGGCCTCAATCGTCGCCTCTGATATTGTAAAGTATACCCCTTGTGTATTCGGGGCCTATCTATCTCCTTTCTCTTCTGGGATAGGGTGGGTTTATGCTGTTGTTGTTATGTGTTTGACTGTTCAAAATATATGGTTTGGCCCTAAACATCGGTCTCTCGCCTGATTTGTGGTTACCCAGTCCAACTGTGACTAGATACATAACACCAGGCCGAATCTGGCTTCTGGGGAGGGGGGGGAGCAACCTGCCTTAGGCTTTAATTCAGGTTTTGGCTTACACAGTAATTGTTTACCTAAGTCCCCCAGGTAACAACATCGCCGTTAGCTGTAACTCCCACAATTGCTGTACAACAGCAAGCTACTGCCGGGAAAGACTGCCCCACTGACAGAGCTGAAAAGATTTCTTTACAAGTGTGTATATGCACTGCCATATACTGTATATACATATACTATATATAGATAATTCACCTATAAGTATGTATACAATCAAGACATTAAGCTCAGGAGCACTCAAAATATGCACTTAGAATCCTGTTCCAGATTTAAACAAATTGCTGCGTAACTAATATTGTAATGCAACCCTTCTGTAGTGGGCACATCAATGAAAGGTTTCCACAGACTGCAGGCTCAGAATATGTGGTCTTATTGGGGTTGGGTTGTTTCATAGTCCAACAGACCCTTAAAAGATCATAACTGTTTGTCTAGCTGTTACAGTGTTGGGACCTAGATGGTATTTTAAAGAACAGCTCAGTCCCTTCCTCTCTGTCAATCAGATTGCTAAGAGGGTTGGAAATAGTAGAGAATACTTTTATAGCACCGTGGACAAGGTAAAGGATGTTGCAGTTTTCAAAGTCTTCATGTTTGCACTTCAGATCTTCCAAATACTTAATAGCATCAGTATTTAGACTTTTAATTCTTTCACCTTATTTGGTAGGTTTTTCTGATCGATGCTTGAATTTCAGCTGTCATACATATGACCTCAGTAAAAGTGTCTTTGATATCAGTATTTGGAGAAGGTGTATGCTTATCTCTTACCACATTCTTTTGTTTAAGGCATGCTCATACTGTGCCAAAATAAATATCAGAGATGGATTTCTTGCCTTTTGTGGGGGAAAGGGCTAGAGTTAGTAGATTTTCCCTTTGCTGACATTGAAGCAGCAATCTCTGCCTACTTCTTTCTCACTCCTTCAATTAAGCCATTTTCCTTTTCCCCCATTCCTTCTTCTTCTCCTCACTTTTCCGTCTTCCATTTATTTTCTCTTTTTCTAACCCACTTTTTTTCTCTTTTCCCCTTGTTTCTTTCAGTCTCCTTTCCTTTCTTTCTCTTTTAAAGAGGGGAAAAAAGCAAAGAAATTATCTTTGTGTTTTCTTCATTCTTAATTCAAACCACCAGCAGTCTTCTTTTCATTTAATTATTTTTCTTCCATTCTTTTGATTTTTCTGGTGAAGGAAGTTATATACAGGAGAACAGAAGGAAGCAAACAGTGGGGGGGGGGGAGGGGGAATCTGTTTCTTTAACTCCTTTTTTTCCTTCAGCGCTGCAAACAGAAATCTGAAATCTGCTCCCCCTCCACTTGCTTATAGTAGTAAAGCTGATGATTGATGTTTATTTCTACTCCCTTCTGTGCAATTAGGCTGCTAGTAGCTCCTGCTGTTGCAGAATGGGGACAGAACAGTCAAAATAACTGTGAGCACTACTGCTGCTGGGCAGGATACTATATAGTGTTGGAGTGGGAGAGAATTGTAGTGCAGATTCCTGTTGCTTTGTGTCCAAGTGCCTGACTTGGAGGAGGATGTCTAAATTAGATAAAGGAGAGCCTCTTAAGCAATTCCTATTATCATTGGGTAACAGCCACTGATCATTGATGGACTCCGATTCCTGACGTATATGATATCCATTGGTAACCCTGACCTATGTCATGTAATTAGAGCACGGAAATAAATATTATTCTCTTACCAGCACTCCTGTGTTTCACAACCTTATTACATGATGGCAGAAGAAAATGTATCCTTTGCCAAAAATAGATCAAATTAAGTCAGCTGAATCTTTTAGTCTAGAAAAGAACCTGGCAGAGAACTGAAGGAGGTAGTTTTAGTGCTTTCAAAATTCCTGAAAGAAACTGCATAGACAATGGAGAAACTGGAGAGAATGGCTTTTTGGAGCCGGTCTAGAGGCACTGGAGCTATAACATACATTCCAGTGGGAGCATGAGCAGGACATCATAACTAGTAAACATACCATCAATCTTAGCTGATGCAAACTTGCAAGAGGTTGGCAACTGTGATTCTTCAAGATGATTTTCCTAATCCATATGTGTCCAAAGTTGTTAATAACATACAACAGAATTATGCTGAAATTGAAAAAGAAATGCTGGCAATTGGCTTTGTATGCATGCAGTTTAATGAATAACTTTATGGAGAGATCATAGTAGAAAAAAAGATCATAAATCACTGGAAGTTGAATTACAGAACCCATTGTGTAAAATTTCTCTCTCACTCGTCCACCCCCTCAGGTGCTACAGAACTACTTGTTGTTTTTCAGGTTACAGACTAAGGTTACATCTAGACTGCAGGCTTTTTGCGCAAGAACTTTTTGTCAGAAGAGGTCTTCTGAAAAAACTTCTTGCGCAAGAGCGCATCCACACACAAAAGCGCATCCAAAAAGGGATACGCTTTTGCGAAAGAGAGCGTCCAGATGGATGCTCTCTCATATAAAAGGCCACCCAGAACCACTCTAGTCAGAGCTTTAGGTCACCAGTTGCTTCCAAGTGCTGGTGACGGAGCTTTGCAGAGACACAAGCTTAAAGAGACCTCCCTGGACAGCTGTTTCTCTGCTGCTGCTGCTGCTTGCTACCTCATCAAAGGACAGCAAAGCTTCACCAGTCCCTGATGTGGTTGCTCTCTTCCTTTTTGGATGCCACAGCTTTGTTCCTGAGTGCCATGGAGCTGGAGCTGCCTCTGGGCAGACAATGGCCCCACATGCCCATGATGCAGTTTTTGCAGCATTTGCTGCCAGCTGCCTTCCTATTCCTGGAGGATCTGGACCCCAAGCTCCTTCTGGGGACCCTCTTGGTGGCTGCGGCTACTCCACACTGGTAACCGCACCCCACTATTCAGAGAAGGTTCTGGAGGTTGGAGATCAGTTCGGACTGGTGGGACCAGCTGGTCCTGGAGCAGTGGGATGACCAGCAGTGGGTATAGAACTTCCAAATGCACAAGGCCACCTTCCTAGAGCTCTATGCCTGGCTGGCACCTGCCCTCTGGAGACACAACACCCACCTGCGGCCCGCCATCCCCCTGCAAAAGCAGGTCGCAATCAGCCTGTGGAACCTTGCCACCCCAGACAGCTACCAGTCGGTGGGCAACCAGTTTGGGGTGGGAAAGTCCACCATCGGGGCCCTCCTTATGGAGGTAAGGAGCTCTCAGGTTGCAGTCCCTGCATGGGGGGGGGCAGGGAGGGAGAGAGTGTTGGATAAGGGGGACCCTCGGGAGAGGGGGACTGGGGACTGAAGGGGATGGAGTGGGGGAAAAGCCTTAGCCCCAGGGGTTTGTGTCGTCCTGCCCTCGCACAGCCCTGCAGCTGGGGGCGGGGTTTGAGCAGCCTCATAAGAGGTGGGTCCTAGGGTGTTTGGGGATGGTCAGGGAGGGGGAACAGGCACCTCCTAAGGGCTCATGCATCCCCCTCTGATTTTCTGTTTGGTGTGTGTGTGTTTGTCTCCTTTTGCAGGTGGTGAGGACCATCAACTCCCTGCTGCTGCGGCGTGTCATCCGTGTAAGAGACCTGGAACTTGACCATGGCTGGATTTGTTGCCCTGGGGTTCCCAAACTGTGGGGGAGCCATTGATGGGACACACGTCCCAATTAGAGCACTGGAGCATCAAGGGCCCACTACATAAATTGAAAGGGCTACTATTCTCTTGTCCTGCAGGCCCAGGTTGGATCACCAGGGACAATTCACAGACATTTTTGTGGGGTGGTCGGGCAGAGCACATGATGCCCAAGTCTTTAGAAACTCTAGCTTATGCTGCAAGCTGGAAGCGGGCATCTTTTTCCACCACGGGACTTTGCAGTGGGTGACGTGCACATGCCAGTGTGCATAGTTGGGGATACAGTCTACCCCTCATGCCCTGGCTAATAAAACCCTACACCAGCTACCTCACCCAACGTGCCCAGAGGACCATGCTGCCTGCTTCCCCCCTCCCCCCCCACACACACCTTGGACAGGCAGGCAAGGGAAATGTCTTGCCACACTGGGTTGTAGAGGAGCCAGGAGCAACCGGGCCCTCCCTGGGATATGCACACACAGCTGCGACTCGCTGTGCTGTCAGTGAGAGCGGCTGCTGCCTTGCATGTGCAGGCATGCCTGTGTGCTGTGTGCGGCACTCCTTGGTCTGTGTTGGGTCGTGCCTGTGCCCTTGTGGCTAGCCTGCTTCTAGCCGGGTGTGGCACTCACCTTCACCCAGGGGCAAGATGTGTGTGGCCTCCCCCGAGCCTGGCAGAAGGATCTCAGGCATGTTCAGGGGCTGCCTGCTGTGTCCACATGCCACATCTTCTCGCTGCACACAGTTGCACGTGCTTGGACCGCAGCACAATGTGCAGCCCGAATTGCCCGAGCGACACTTGCCCCCCTGCTTCCTATGCGCCCGCCTCCCCTGCCCTGTGTGTGTCACATCTCACCTGAAGATCCCTCCCAGGCTTTCTCGGAGGCCTGGGAAACCTCCTCGCTGGCAGTGACTGGCTCAAGAGAGAGGGTCACAGTCCCCGTCTCCTGCTCCTCCTTCTCCAGTGCGGCCAGCTGGCCCTGGCCTCCAGCTTCTCCTCCGGGGCAACCTCTGGCTGGACGATTACGGGGGTCTCGACCCCAGAGTCCACCAGGATGGGTGGGGAAGATGTTTCCCTTCACCCCAGGATGTGGTGCAACTCTTGATAGTAGGGGCAGGTGTGGCGTTATGCCCTTGAGTGCGAGCTGGCCTCAGTGGCCCAGACATACCCCAGGCAGAGCTCCTTAACCTTGCCTGGACCTGTTGCATGGTCTGGGCTGGATGTCCCCACTCCGTCAGGGAGGCGGCCATCCGGGCATAAATGTCTGCATTCCTACGTTTGGCCTGGGGATCTTACAGAGTCTCTTCCTCAAGGAGGGACTCTATCTCCAGGCCAGACCACATTGGGGTGTGCCTCTTTGTTCCCCTAGGGGCATCCTGGGATCTCTCCTGTTTCTCCCTTGCAGGGCCAGGAGGGTTGTGGGGGGTTTGAGGCTCGGCCATGGGTGTCCTGGCCTGTGGCAGGGAGAGCTGCGCGGTGACCTGCTGCTCTGTGTCTGGCTTCCTGCCACAAGGCTTGTCCAGGGTACCTGCAGCTTTAAGAGAGGCCAGGAGACAGGAAATGTAGAGTTGTGATTAGTAGGTATGGAGTGGCCACCAGGGCACCTGGGCTTTTTCCTGGCAGCCATTTCTTGCACAAAACGCCCTCTTCCCCATCCACACATGGCTTTTTGTGAAAGAACTCTTTCGCAAAAAGGCTTCTTCCTCAAAGAAAGAGGAATACCAATTGTGCAAAACCCCCTCTGTTCTTTCAATTTTTTTGTCCAAAAACGCTCTTGAGGTGTGGATGCTACTCAACTTTTGTTGGAAAAACAGCTGTTTTTCCAAAAAAATTCTGTAGTGTAGACATAGCCAACACAGCTACCCCTCTGAGAGTTGTACAAGTATTGTACTTGTTAATTACAGGCCTGACACAGATTCTTATACCCTGAAGTAGATATGCTTTAAGATCACCTGTGAAAAAGGGAAGAAAGTAGATGGAGCAGGCTGAAATAAATGTAATTCAATAATACCCATTTCTGTAACAAAATGTGACAAGTTTAAATGAGACCCAACCATAATGACCCAACTTCACAATAGCTTGTGAAAGTAATTCTAGACTGATGGTTAGCTAAAGGTATCTTAGACCATAAAAAACATACCAGGTCTATAGAAATTAAATTTCTCCAGTGGATGGGATTCTGTACCAAGGATTTCCTATCATTATGCTACACATCATGGGCTCGTCTACACTGGTCCCTTTTCCGGAAGGGGCATGTTAATTTCACCTATCGTAGTAGGGAAATCCACGGGGGATTTAAATATCCCCCGCGGCATTTAAATAAAAATGTCCGCCGCTTTTTTCCGGTTTTTAAAAAAGCCGGAAAAGAGCGTCTACACTGGCCCCGATCCTCCGGAAAAAGCGCCCCTTTCCGGAGGCTCTTATTCCTACTTTAAAGTAGGACCATTCCTTTAAAGTAGGAATAAGAGCCTCCGGAAAGGGGCGCTTTTTCCGGAGGATCGGGGCCAGTGTAGACGCTCTTTTCCGGCTTTTTTAAAAGCCGGAAAAAAGCGGCGGACATTTTTATTTAAATGCCGCGGGGGATATTTAAATCCCCCGCGGATTTCCCTACTACGATAGGTGAAATTAACATGCCCCTTCCGGAAAAGGGGCCAGTGTAGACGTAGCCCATGAGACTGAAATTGCTAAATATAATCCACTCCCTGTGGTCATAGAGAATTATAAGAGGAGAAACCAAGTTGCACCTATTATGGCCAGGCTTTAATGTTGCTGTTGAAGATAAGGCAGTCAAGTGAAAATATTTCAATAAATACAAGAAACAGAATGCAAAAGAAACACACAAATGAAGTGGGATTCCAGATCACCTTGGTCCAAATTTGGTGTAAGCCTGAGTTAGAGGTGTAAGATTGTCACTTATTTGTAGATTGCTTTGCATTATTATTGAGCTCTTACATCATAGTTTCCTCAGTATAGGATTCCAGATAAGATAGTAACAGATAGCAATGTTCTATCATTCATAAGTGACTCATTTTCATTTTTGCAATTATTTTTGGCAAATTTGTTCAACACATGCCAAGCTCTTACTACGAGTTGGCAGAAGAGTGGGTGCTAACAGCAAAGAAGTAGATGTAGTAAATAAGGGAAGCCCTAGAGGATTCAAGGATACACATTTAATATAGCTGGGATATCACAACATATCCCATGATGATTTACTAGGATCTTCAGTTCAGAGATGTATAGTCCAAAGAACAAAAATGTTGGTTTCCACACCAGTCAGGTTTCTTAAATTAAATACAATTAGCCCTAAAGTAGTTTCAAAGTAGCTACATGTGAGGAAACTTGTTGTGATGTAACCACTGCATATCATGCAGACCAGTATCTTTTTTCATTGTTCACTCTCCTCCCTCCCAGTATACATCCTATCACAAGTGGAATATGATGTTCACTTTTGGAAAATAAACTGTTAGCATCCTGCCCTCATACTACTAAAGTCATATCATACCATCCCCGACTGTCAGCTAAGAGGGAGGGAAGAAGATACTTAAATAAAACCCAAGGATAAAGTTTCTAGCCCTACATGGTTGTGAAGGAAAGCTTCTACATATAAAGGATCATAGGCATGAAGGAAAATAAAAACAAGCCAACATTTATTATCATTTTCTTTTTTAATCTTGTTATTTTGAAACAATTTTATGCTTTTTGATGCCTGCCATATGATTTTTGGATCACAGGACTGAGAATTCTGCCCTGACCTCTATCCCAGATGCATCTAGCTGTGTATTTTATTATTGGCTGCATTAATCTGTGTTGGCTGTTTCTGGTTGATATGGTATCTGCCTACCTCCTGCAACAGCGGAGACTGACTGTTCTTCTCAAGAAGGTGAAGAAGCAGAAAATCAACCTCCAGACTGCACAGTCAGTATATCTGAAGGTTTTCCCATCATTACAAGACTGATTCTATTGGAAGCCAAAATCCCATAGTAGGCCTGGGACCCAAGTTATGGGTAATCTTAATCTGCGGGACTGGAACCAGGAAACAAACATCATTATCATACCAGTTCTCGTGTGTGTCACACACTAGTAATTACAACAGAAAGGATGTTTAGACGGGGGAAGGAAGTTCATAGGCCCAGATCCTCAAAAGAATGTAGGCATCTAACTTGTTTTGAAATGTGAGATTCAGTGCTTTGATACCTTTGACGATCTCACCCTTAATCTTTTTGAAAAACAGAACAAGGCTCAGATTCTCAAAGATATTGAAACATCTAATCCCACTCATTTCAATTAGGGATGCAAAGTCCTGGTTCATCAAGTAACTTGTTAAACATTATGTTTAAACAGTTAACCAATTAAATGGGGGGAGGGGATTCCAACCCAGCATGGGCAGGTTTGCTTCAGCCAGACCAGGCCCACCAGCTAACTGTAACTGGTAAGCATCACCCAGTACAGGTGATATTTACTGGTTAACCATTCACATCCCTAATTTCAATAGAAGTTAGATGCCTAAATATCTGTAAGGTTCTGGGCCTAAGAACTGCTGGCCAGCTCTGAGACCCCCAAAAAATGGTCACTCTCCACCTCCAGCCGACCAATAAAATGTCCTTCCGCAGACTATAGCTAATATTTTCGAGAACCATTTAAAAAAAATCCACAATATGTGTATTTTTATTTTATCTTTTTTCTTTCCCCAGTATTCTGCCACAGTTCAGTTTATGGGGTATGTGAATGGTAAAGCCCTCAAATAGGTCCCAAGCGGAGAAAAAACCCCAACCTCAGCACATCTTTTAACCACAGAAGGAAATACAAAAACTGTCCAGGAGGCAACCAGAGCTGATGTTGTTTCTTATTTTCTTACCCACAGTGAGCCTTGGCTAGATCCAGGTCACACCAAGGACTTTCACCACAATGCAGTCCACTGAAGGGGGAGAAGAGCTATTGCTCCAGTTATCTGGTCCCTGTTTGTTATAATTTGCTGGTCAGTGCCGTATTGAGGAATGGGAGATAGGCAGACATACTAGCACTATTTCTAGAGCAGTGGTTCCCAAACTTTTCGGCATCACGCCCCCTTTCTGATTTTTGAGAAACCCTCACATCCCCCCCAAAAAAGTAGCAGCAAAACTTGGGGTGGGATTGACTGGGTCGCCTCGTGCCCCTTCCCCCCCCCCCCAGAATTTCTTCATGCCCCCCAGTTTGGGAACCCATGTTCTAGAATCTGCAACCTGCCTACCTGCACTTTTCCCTTCAGCTGGTGGATATGAAATTGCATCATAGACTTCTAGGGTTGGAAGAGGCCTCAGGAGGTCACCATATCCAACCCCCTGCCCAAGGCAGGACCAATCCTAACTAAATCATCACAGCCAGGGTTTTGTCAAGCTGGGACTTAAAAACCTTTAGGGATGGAGATTCTTCGACCTTCTTAGATAACCCATTCCAGTGCTTAACCACCCTCTTAGTAAAATAGTTTTTCCTAATATCCAACCTAGACCTCCTCCCACTGCAACTTGAGACCTTTGCTCCTCATTCTGTCATCTGTCACCACTGAGAACAGCCTCTCTCCATCTTCTTTGGAAGCCCCCTTCAGGAAGTTAAAGGCTGCTATCAAATCCCCCCTCACTCTTCTCTTCTGTAGACTAAATAAACCCAAATCCCTCAGCCTCTCCTCATAAGCCATGTGCCCCACCCCCTAATCATTTTTGTTGCCCTCTGCTGGACTTTCTCCAATGTGTCCACATCCTTTCTGTAATGGAGGGCCCAGAATTGGATGCAATATTCCAGATGTGGCCTCAGCAGTGTCAAATAAAGGGGCATAATCACTTCTCTAGATCTGCTGGCAATGCTCCTCCCTAATATGCCGTTAGCCTTCTTGGCTACAAGGGCACACTGTTGACTCATACCCAGCTTCTCTTCCTCTGTAAACCTCAGGTCTTTTTCTGCCAAACTGCTGCCTAGTCAGTCAGTCCCCAGAATGTAACAGTGCCTGGGATTTTTCCATCTCAAGTGCAGGACTCTGAACTTGTCGTTGTTGAACCTCACCAGATTTCTTTTGGCCCAATCCTCCAATGTGTCTAGGTAACTCTGGATGCTATCCCTATCCTCCAATATAACTACCTCTTCCCTTATCTTACTGTCATCTGTGAACTTGATGAGGGTGCACTCCATCCTCTCATCCAGGTCATTAATAAAGATATTGAACAAAACCGGACCCAAAACCAACCTCTGGGCACTCCACTTGACACCAACCACCAACCAGACATCAAGCCATTGATCACTACATGGGTTGATCTTCCCACAGGTATTGGTTGTATTTTGGGGATATTTTCTTACTAAGAAAGCGGTAAAAAGGACACTTTTAGTGGTAGCCATTTTGAGCGGAACATCATTTATATGCTACACCATCCCATTAAGTTACTTTGATACTAAATTACCAGCAGCCCCTGGTCACTACAAATAACACATCTTTTTCCATATTCTTCAACCTGTAACATAATTTGTTATTACTAGATTTTGGTTGAGATGTTAAATGCACAAAATTAAGGGCATATGCAATTATGGTTGTTACAACAGCTTTAATTAGGTCACGTTAATCTAGATATTATATATGTATGACCTTTTCCCTTGAAGTGTATGTGCTATACACACATTTCAGTTTATTCAGGCCGGGGATGATGATTACCTCATCAACTACATCCTCAAATTACCATACTACTACTAATTAATGTTATGCCTTTTCTTAAATGCATACCACACATCACACAGCAAATAACTGAATGTTTCTGGGGCTATGTCTACACTGCAGAGCTTTTCTGGGATACCACATCCAAAGAACACAACCAAGAAACACACGTCCAAGGAATAAGTCTGCTTTTTCAGAACAATTTCTGAAAAACTGGACATGTTCTTTCACCATCCCTGTAATCCTCATTCTATGAGAAAGAAGGGATGTGTCGAAAGAGGTTTTTCTGAAATTTGGCCCCATGTAGATGGGTCAAATTCCGGAAAAGCCTCTTCTGAAAGAAAAGCAGAAAAAGATACGCAAATTGAGGTTTGCAATTTGCGTATCTTTTTCAACTTTTCTTTGCAGTCTAGACATAGCCTGGGTCATATATACAAGAATTTTTGAGGAAGCCTGGAAGATTTACAAAACAGAGAAGAAACTAATATATAGTAAACTAATCTGATCATGGAGATATCTTTGACACTAGGTGTGATCAGATGTTGACCGAATGTGTACACCCATGCACACATACATACACACACACACACACATCGTTGCAGGGTATTTCTATAGTGCAATTATAAACCAATGGCTGGCTCATGCCAACTGACTCCAACTCACAGGGCGCAAGCTAAGATGCTGTTTATTCTGTATAGATGTTTGTCTGTGGCTGCAGCCCTACCTCTGGGAGCCTTCCACCTCTCAGGGTCCTAGGGTGTGTCTAGACTACATGCCTCCTTCGACGGAGGCATGTAGATTAGCCAGATCGGAAGAGGGAAATGAAGCCGCGATTAAAATAATCGCAGCTTCATTTAAATTTAAATGGCTGCCCCGATCTGCCGATCAGCTGTTTGTCGGCAGATCGGGGCAGTCTGGACGCGATGCCCCGACAAAGAAGCCTTTCTTCATCGGCACAGGTAAGCCTCGTGAAACCAGGTTTACCTGTGCCGATGAAGAAAGGCTTCTTTGTCGGGGCATCGCGTCCAGACTGCCCCGATCTGCCGACAAACAGCTGATCGGCAGATCGGGGCAGCCATTTAAATTTAAATGAAGCCGCGATTATTTTAATCGCGGCTTCATTTCCCTCTTCCGATCTGGCTAATCTACATGCCTCCGTCGAAGGAGGCATGTAGTCTAGACACACCCCTAGAGTCCAGGCAACAGCCCAATTCAAATATCTAAACCACAAACAGTCCCTTAGCCCAGGCATCATGAGCCTGAGCCAGTGGGTATTAATTGCAGTGTAGGAATAGGCGTAGTGGCTACATATAAATACCGAATAGATATATGGACAGAATTCAACCTGAGACCACTTGGGACTCTAGTTATAGTACCTTTATTTTTGTAGATGTTTCTGTTTAACACAGTACTGTATTTTCCCTATTTTTTCCCTTCTGCTGCTGACTGATTGCATACGGTTCCAAATGAGAAGTGCAGTTGACAGGTCAATTCATAATTCTGATGTTTGTAACAGTCAGCTTTTACTGTGCCTCCCTATGACGGAACAATGGTATCTTTGGGCTGACCGTGTTAAATACTGTGGAGATGTCCAGAGAATGGATTTTTGTCCTCCATTAAATCATTAATTCCATCCATGTAGTGTCCAAACTATTTCCTGTTCTGAATCGAGATAGCAAAGGGGCCCAATGTTATATGTGGCTAGATGACCTTGGACAGCTTTTGGCTGGTCTCTCTGGGTACGTCTACACTGCAACGCTATTTTGAAATAACTAGCACTATTTCGAAATAACTTAGTCTGCGTCTACACAACAGGCAGTTATTTTGAAAGAGTATCAAAATAGTCAAGCTGGAGGACTTCTTACTCTGACTCTTGTAATCCTCATTGTATGAGGAATAAGGGAAGTCGGAGGAAGAGTGCTCTATTTCGAAATAAGTGCTGTGTAGACGCTCCCTATTTTGAAATAAGCTACGCAACTGACGTAGCTCAATTTGAATTGCTTATTTCAAGCTAAGGCCTGCTGTGTAGATGCACCCTGTTTCTCCCACATTCTCACTAAGCCTCCCTTACCATCAATCATTATTTACTTTACATTCCTACTGCTAAAATACTTATCATGTTGGTAGCCTCCCAACTAATATAATTCATCCTCCCTTGGTTCCTCAGATTTCTATTCAGAACAATTAAGCTAAAATCATTTTTCTTTTCTCACTTCATGCCAACTCCCACCCAAATCTCTGGAGTTCTGCGCAGATACAAAATGGCTACATCTACATTGCAGGCTTCTTGTGCAAGAACTGTTTTGTGCAAGAGTTCTTGCACAAGAGCGCGTCCACACAGCCATGTACTTTTGCGCAAGAGATGTGCTTTTGTGCAAGAGCGTCCATGACAGTGTGGACGCTCTCTTGTGCAAGAAAGCTCTGATGGCCATTTTAGCCATAGGAGTTTCTTGTGCAAAAAAACCCGTTGCCCATTCACACTGCCTTCTTACGCAAGAGCTCTTGCAGAAGAGGGCCTATTCCTCGTGGGGAGAGGTCTAACTCTTGCGCAAGAAGCCCTCTGTTCTGACGCTTTATTGTAAATGTACTTGCACAAGAACGCACATGCAGTGTAGATGCTCTGCAAGTTTGTGCGCAAGAACCGCCATCTTGTGCAACAAGCCTGCAATGTAGACGTAGCCCCTGAGTATCCTCATCCCATCTGCAAATATGATAGATATCTGTCGATTTACAGGGCCCTACAAATCTCATCAGTGGCATCCTACCTTTCACTGCATCAAATTCAGGCTCTTTGCCCTCCTCTTCAAAACTGTGCCTGGACCTTGCCAACATCTCAGCTCCAGTTCTCCTCCCACTCGCTACCTCTAGTCTCATTTTTCACACCCTTCTTCTTTTTCTGTCTTGGTTAATCCCTTTGGGGCTGCGTAACAACTATTATTAGTAATATAATCTGTGGGTGCTTCTTATTGAGAAGACCAGTCATTATTTCCTAGGCTGAGAAAACCCAAGGAGCCCATATGCTTAACGCCCCCCCATTGGTTACAGCGGGGAGTAACCGTGGCCAGCAGCTCTCTGAGGGCCTATCCCATTGTTCTTTCTTGGTTGCCCACTTGCCACGGGCTCAAATCCCTGCGCCCCGCCCAGCGACGGGCGCGCGGCACCGGCTAATCAGAGCCCGGCGGTGCCCAAATTTCCTGCCAGGGCGGAGGAGGAGGGGGACATAAAGTACCAACCGCCAGCAGGGGGCGGGGCGGGGCGGGAGCCACGAGGGACGAGGCATCCGCAGGCGCAGCGGCGGCTTCTTCCCCGCGCGCGTCAGGCAGCCGTTAGACCGCTAGGGCCAAGCCGGCCAGGAGCGCGCGCAGGCTCCTCCTTCACACACACCCCTCCCCTCGCCTCTAACGAACTGTGACCCAGGACGCACCGACAGGGGGCCAATCCCCGAGCACCTTCCGCCCTGCTCACCAATCCTAGGGCAGGCTCCCGCCCCACTTTGCTCCGACCCAATCCCCTCTCTGCTCAGCCTCCCCGCGGGCCAATCACGGAGCGGAGCCTCTGCCCGCCCTTTCCCCCCGCCCGCCCCTCCGTGTCAGTGGCAGCCTAGGGGCCGTGGCTGCAGCGGCCGCCGCTGCGGAGCAACCTGGCCCCTGGCGGTGTCGGTCGCGGCCCCCCCGGAGCAGCCCCGCCCGCCCCGAGCCATGCTGCTGCTGCTGGCGGCCGCCTGCGTCGTGGCCTTGGTGCTGCTGCTCTACATGGTGTCGCCGCTCATCAGCCCCAAGCCCCTCAAGCTGCCCGGCGCCCACGTCGTGGTGAGTGGGGGGAGGGGCGCCCGCCTGCCTCCGTCCTGCCCCTTCGCCCTGCGGGGCGGGCGGCCCCGGGGCCAGGCTGGGGTGGTGGCGAAATTGCCTCCTTGCCGTGGTTTATGGTGGGCGCGGGGAGGGGCACCTGGGAGGACATTGCTCTGTGTGTGTGTGTGTGTGTGTGTGTGTGTATGCGCGCGCACCCGTATGGTTTGTACCGGGGGTGTAGTGGGATGGTGTATAGGGTATATATATGTGTGTGTGTGTGTGTGTATATATATATATATATATATATATATATATGCACAAGGGAAGGGGGTGTATGGTGTGTATGATAAATTTGTATATGCATCTATAGCCATATGCTTAGAGTGTGAGAAATAAATAGGTGTGTGTATACCATGTACCTATATACTTGAACAAAGTGTGTGGGTTGGGAGTATAACACACATGAACATAGTATGAAATTATATGTATGTTTGTGTGTGTGACAGTTTGCTGTAAGAGCAAGATTCCTTGACCCTTAGTTGCCTGCCCTCCCTCCTCCCTTCATAGGGAGACCTAGCAAAAGAAGTTTGTTTCAGCCTCTGCCTTTGGCTTAAAAGGGATTGGAGGATCAGTTTAAAAATCACTCCCATGGTACAGTTAGATGGTGGCGATGATGATAACCATATAACTGATTGTCCTGTTCAGTCAGCATTAAGTGATAGCATAGTTTAATTGGGGATGGAGGTAATCACATCTCTTACTCCAAGGGATTTATATTTGTTACCCTCATTGTAGTAGCTGAGTACTTAGGTATCTCTTAACTGTGGAGCTGCTATCTGTGCCCTAGATGATATTTGGGATGTTAGATTTAATCAACTAATGGACTAGTTGATGGATTTTCCATCCACTAGTTGATTAGTTGATAAGCAGGGGAGCTGCAGTGGGGTTAGCTTCCGGCCCAGGAGCTAATGCCGCTGCAGCTCTGCCCTGTAAATATATTAAGGCTAAAGCGCAGCAGGGGGGACCCAGCGTGAGCTAGGGCAGCTGATTCCCAGCTCACACTGGGTCCCCCCTGCTGCACTTCTGATTTTTAACTGTATTAAGAACCGTCAGGCTCTTAATACATTTAAAAATCGGAGGCACAGTGTCTGGTACTGGATGCAAGCTGGGAATCAGCTGGTTCCTGGCTCGCGCCTGGTCCCCACTATCCTCCTGCCTTTCCTGCTCACCATGGGTGCTGGCGGGGGAGAACCAGCTTTTAAGCAGGTTCCCCCCAGCATCAGCACCTGCTCCCCACCCTTGCTGCCTCTGATAGAGGCAGTAAGGGGAGGAGGGGTAAGTGACTAGTCGCTTACATCCCTAGATGATAGACATCCCCAATGCACACAATACTATCTTAAATATGTCTAAGCCATGAGAGAGATATTCTTTCTTTGTCAGCTGATGGTCACCTAGACATGACAGAAGGCATGCATCTGACTCACTAGAAATGTATACAACCTTCAGGATCTTATATTGCTAAATTGAATTTTAGTCTTTAATGACATTTATAACCCTGGATTTACTGGATATTTCATATTTATTGTTTCCAGTAGCATCTGCATAGAGGTACAGTTTGCACAAACACAAAAACACATATAGTCTTAAGATTTATTCTCGTCAAGTTAAATCAGAGTGTGGAGGAAAATGGATACAACATACAAATAAAGTGGTCAGGTAGCATGTCCTTCTTTTAAAAAAAATTAAAAATACCTCTCATCTCCATAAGCAGCTTGTTAGTATCATGGTAGGGTAGTGAGTTTTTAGAAGGTGTGAGGGAGTATGGTGGAAGCCTGTGCTCAGATAAATAGGGAATGTTGGGGAAAAGTTGGACCTTGATGGCAGGGATAGGAAGCTATAGGTTGCTTTAAATGCGTAAAATAAACTATGTTCTTTTATAGGGAAGTTACAGTTTAATTACATTTGCCAGAGCATCCATGACTCTCTAGATTTCTACGGGCATTTCGCTCAGCATCTCTTGAGGTCAAACCTTTAAATACAAGTGGACTAAAGCCACTGGGGGGTAGTTTGCATTGTATCTCTAATGGGCACAGTAGAGAACTCCTAGGCCTGGGAGCTACCTTTTCACCCTCACAATCTGGAGTATTCTGCAAACTTCCCTAGCCACCAGCCCTGGAGACCTGCCTAAGTTACAGCAGCAAACCCAATACTGAGGGATATAGTGCTACTTAAAATCTTTGCCCAGACTTCTCCAGTCCCTGTGAAATCCCCTCCTTGCCTCCTGTGGGCTAGGGCATACAATAAAGTCATCCAAAGGCAAACTAAACAGCTGTTTTCACATTGCTAGTAGCATAGAAGCCCCTCCCTAAGTACAGTCAGAGTTTTTAAGGTTTCATTGTGCTTTTCTGATCCTCTCTCACAACATAAAGGGGCTATAACAAGGGTGAGATTCTTGCCCTATCACTGTACTTATGTTGATTGAGCTCGGTATAATATTGAACAGATAACTAGGATGTCCCTGAATTTTATAAAGCCACATAATAATTTTGTATTGCCATTTCTCATACATACAGTACCTACATCCTTAGGTTTATCTATTGTTGTTAAAGTATTTACCTTTTCTAAAAGCTACTCTTATGTTTCAGAATTCTTAAATGGGAAAAATCTAAGCCTTTTTAAAAAGAAAAAGCCCCACAAACTTTAAGTGACTCCATTTTAAAGTGTTCTTTTAATGAGTTTAGTCATACTTTTTCCAAAAACATAACACATTACTAAGTGGGATGACTAACAGAACTTTACAGCAAAACTTTCTAAGGCTAAGGATGTTAGGTATCATGTAATTGACTAATCGAATTGTCGGTGCATTTTTGCATCGACTATTCAATTAGTTGATAGAGGCAGCAAGAGGGAGGGAGCAGAGAGAGGTACTTCAAAGCGGCAGCACCACATGGAGCCCGGGGTCAGCTGCTCCATGCAGTACTGCCCCTTTGAAACACTGCAGCGGTGTTTTAGTGTGGCAGCACCACACTTAGCCCAGGTTAGCTGGGGAGTCCCCAGCTGATCCTGAGCTCCAAGCAGTGCTGCTACTTTGAAATGCCATGAGGAGCCTGCCGCTGGGCTCCCCATAGCATTCAAAGCGGCAGCAGCACACGGAGCAGCTGACCCCGGGCTCCGTGTGGCGCTGCCGCTTTGAAGTACCTCTCACTTCTCCCTCCCTCTTTCTGCCTCTATCTGATAAAGGCAGTGGAGAGGGAGGGGAAGTGGCTAGTCACCCATCCTTTTGACTATCTGATTAAGCATTTGCTTATCGGATAGTAGACTAGTCAAGTAGTCCTTAACATCCCTATTTAAGGCATCTCCGTTTATAGGCATTTCAGTCTTGATAATGGCCATTTCAAATCTAAAATTAGGAAATGTAATGTGTACCATATGGTACATTAGGTTAAAAAACCCTTTGGTGACTGTGTCATAAGGAGAAGGTTCTGGGATCCTGTTTATATTACCATTCCCCACACAGAAACATAGAACTTTTATACTGTTGTTATTAAAGGAATTGCATGACAAAAATAATTCATAAGATGTAACTGCATAATTAAAAATTAATTATTGAAGAACATTTGCTCCAGCATGATTTTGTGGATTCTAAAATTGTTCATGTAAATATTTTTTAACTGGTGTTTCATCAGAAAGTATTATTTTTTTAACAGATACATTTGTAGACCTACCTGTGTTCAGGAAAATTTTTACTGTAATGGCTTAATTTAGAAATTAATTTTGGCTGGCTTGAACTGAACATAGTTTTCAAATTTATGAAGTTGTTTGGGAATCCTGGTCATGCTGTGGTGTTTAAATGCAATTTAATGTTAATCCATGTAAACTGCATTAATCGATCCGTACAGGAGTTTCCTGTTTTCATATTTCACACAGAAATAAGGAATACTGTTGCAAATTAGACACCTTCACATGTCTTTTCATAAATTACCAGAACAGAACCCAGGAATTCTGACATTTAATTCCCTCCTGCTTCTGGGAATGAAACACAAGTTAGGGATAGCCTTTTTATAAAATCATGCAATTGTAGGTACTGGTAGAGGCAGGCGAGGAGGCCGTATGGTTTAACGGGTAGAGTGCCAGGTTGGATATCAGGAGACCTAACTGTTCAGCATCTTTTTGCTGCCTCAGCTCTGTGTTAAGTTTGGGAAAATGTGTTGCTACTGTTTGCTATAAGAACATGCATTTACAACTGATTGCAAGAAATGAAGAAATGTTTTATATATATGTTAAATTAGTTAGTAATGTCCTAAAGTGTTGTAAAATAGAGATGTAGTTTAAAATAGGGATGTAATTGCCTCATATGCATTATGGAGAAAGTAACTTTCTCTTGGAAGAGTTTTGAAATCCTTCTATGAAAAGAATGATGTAAGAGCCAGTTTTAATATTTCTTAATTTTAAGTCTTTTTGGAGAGGAGTGTGGTAGGAAAATGGTTTCTGCTTTAGTCGACAAAACAATCACAAAGTTATTTCCGTAATCCCTTTAAAACAAATTAAAAGAATCATGAAAAGGAACTTATACTAGCTATTTTGAAATATTAGACTTTTGTTAATTATATTGCTCACCTACTGCATTTAAAAGTTAAATAATATTAAAGTATAAGAGCAGCTGAATTTTACTCAATTATTTAACTTATTGGATTTCTTGTTTTTAAAGTAGGAGAAAAATTTAGTTTTAAAATACCAATTTTTTTAAAAATTAGTAAAATACCCAAGTGATTTTTGACATCCATTTTCAATATGTCTAACCATAAGAACCACCATACATATCTTACAATTTGAATGAAATAGAAAACAAATAGAAAAAACAAGCACAAAAGAGGAATGAATATTCAGTAGCTATATTCAATTTTATAATTTAGTTGAACTGACTGTTTAACAAAGAAGGTACTTTAAATCATGGGCTATAAATGTGAACTTTGGCTGTTTTTCAAGATTGTCTTCACTGGCAAAGTTGTGCTATGTTATTTTTACACAACTGATTTCTATTGCTACTACATATGTGCAACATTGGATTTAGTCTTTGACGCTGTAGTTAATACTACAGATTGAACCTCTCTAATCTGTTCCCTCGGGGCCTGACAGGTCCCAAACCATGAGAGGTCAATATTCTCTAGCAAAGTGTTTCTTAAACTGTATTCCGAGGTACACTGGTGTGCTGCAGAGAACAACAATTAAAAATGGCCACCCTTAAAGGGGCAGGCAAACCTTTTTCTGCTCAATAACTTCCCCCCCAACTTTTTTTTTTTTTGGCGCAACCAAAAATACTCAGTGTTACTCATAAAAGATTTAAGAAACACTGCTCTAGCAGCGTTAACAACACTTTCACTGCTTACTGGGATCTAAGATGACAATTAAGGATAAATTAGAGCTATATTGCAGTACAGAACACTGAGAGCCAGGACTCATGGTTGTAAACAAACTTTCTGGGATTGTGGAAGACTCATCCACACCAATGATAAGTGAACATCCATATAACTAAAATCATGTTGGACCACAGATGTTGCCAAAGCAGAGAGTGCCAGACTAGAGAGGTTCACCCTGTATAGATTAAAGCAGTGGTCATCAATCAGTAGATCAGGATCTACTGATAGATCTTGGAGGTTTGGCTGGGAAGCTAAGTGCCAGCACTTCATCTGCCCCTCTCAACATTGCCGTGCTGCTCCTGCCCTCTGCCTTAGAGCTGTCCCACACCCCCGGAATCCTCCTGCTTGCTGTGCAGGGCACAGGAAGAAGAGGAAGGGGGGTGCAGATATCAGGGTACCCCACCCTATACCCCATCTCCACAGAGAAGATGGGGGCAGGGATGAAGAGAGTTTACTGGACGCTTTTGGGAGTGGTGCAGGAACCTGCCTTAATCCCCTGCATAACCACCCAGAAGCCACCTGTGGTAAGTGGTGCCCAGCTGGAGCCTGAATTCTGAACCCCAGCCCCAATCCTGAACCCTCAACACCTGCCCTAGCCCTGAGTCCCCCTGCACCTCCCAGAGCCTACACTCCTGAACCCCCTCCTGCACCTCAACTCTGTGCCCCAGGTACAGAATCCCTCCCACACTCCAAATCCTTTAGTCCAGGATCAGTGTCTACATCCCCTGCCCTGCACTCAAGCCCTCTGCCCCCATCTTGATAAAAGTGGGTGAGGATAGGAGAGAGAGGATGGAGTGAGCATGGGCAGGGCTTTGGAGAAGGGGTGGGAAGGAGTTAGGGCAAGGTTGTTTGGGTTTGAAGTAGATCCTGGATTACACTTAAATTAAAGTGATCTCATGCTTAAAAGGGTTGGAGACCACTGGATTAAAGGTTTGGGGAATTCAGCATTCGCTTTGATTGGAACTTTGCTACAAAGTGTCTTGCTTTACTACAGAAATCTTTGTATGAGTTGTTTACAGAGCTCAGTATGTTACAATTGAGTTGGATAAATAAAATTTGCATGAAGTAGATAAGAACTTTAGGTCAGATGGAAGTGACGTCTAGGGTTCGGACTAAAGATACATTCAGATTCCAGATCATGCGGCTCTTCACTCCTGAAAGTACGGTTCACAAAGCCTCCCTGTGGCTTGTGAAGCCACTCCTGCACCCGTACAGATGGCCCCCGGGTGCAGGGGAGGCATCCGGCACAGTGATTCAAAATGGTGTCGGCATGATCATGGAGCCTGATGTGGCCAAAAAGTCTAACATTTTTAAAGGGTTAGGGTTTTTTTTGTTTGTTTGTTTGTTTTTAACTCAACAACTCTGGCTGGTGCGGCTCTTCGCATTTTTTCCACCGCTGTTTCGGCTCGCTTCGTTTAATGGGTTGGCCACCCCCGTTCTAGATGAAAGGCTTCAGTAGGACAAACATTACACATTAATATCAAATTGTATATACGCTTACTGCTGAACTAAAAAAAGAAAATTTAAAAATCCACTTTTTTGGGGGGGTGACATTCACTTTTCTACAATATATCTTTGCTAGGTTGTCATCATTGAGGTATATCAGAGAATGCTTAAGAATTCTGAGAATCCGGTTGTGATTGCAGGGCTAGGGAGATGAGTACGATGGATTATTGGTAAAGCTACAAGTAGTAATTAAATTATGGGGTTTTTTTTAATTTAATTTTATTTTTTGTTTTTTTTAGGTAACTGGGGGTTCCAGTGGAATTGGAAAATGTGTTGCTATTGAATGCTATAAACAGGGTGCATTTATAACTCTGATTGCAAGAAATGAGGTAACTTTTTAATATGCATGTTTACAAACTAAATTATGTCCTAACATGTTTAAAATAGAGGTACAGTTTAAAATAGGGATGTGTTTAAAATAATGTAGGGTTGGCTGTAATTGTTCGTATTGTGTTTGAGGAATATTTTAATTGAAGTAATCCCATACGTTTGTCACTGTCCGAACACAGTGAATGAAACACTGGCTTATTACTAAAACACATTCTGAACTTCTCTTCTCTTAGAAATGTAGTGACTTGAAAAGTTTATATTTACATAGGCTATTCTGTTTCCTGTAACTGTTACTTTCAAGAACATGTAACTTTTTTCCTCCTTAGCAGTTTTTCTTTCGTTTGGAAAAGATTAGTTTCTACTGTTTTTATTTCTTAGGGAACACAAAATTTAGGTTATCATAGGTTGTTCAGATTAGTAGGGCCCTATGATATTTATGGCAATGAAAATGTGTCTCAGTGAAATTTAGCCTGTTATGTAATTTTACCTTATATTTTAAAAGAACCCTATGCTATAGGGTAAAAGTACACCGTGTACTTTTGTATATCTCAAACTGGGCTCCCAATCCAAAAGGAGGTCACAAGGCTATTGTAGAGTTCATAGTGTTGCTGCCCTTACTGCTGCTGTCTTCAGAGCTGGGCACTTGGCCAGCTGCTGCTGCTCTCCAGCCACCCACCTCTGAAAGCAGTGCCAAAGTAAGAGTGCTAATAGTCTTATGACCCCTCCTTTGGGTTAGGACCTGGAGTTCTAGAAATGCTGAATCTTAAGGGCTTTACATGTTTATATTTTTGCTGTTTTCAAATGCATGTTCATGTTTTGTTACAATGCTGAAATTTAAGATTTAAATATCTGAAACCATGAAATTAAAGATTTTTTAAATACAGTGGATGTGAAATTTGTGACTCTAGACAACTAATTTAGTAGTGATCATTAGTGATTGTATGCACACAGCCTTGGGAATAGCAATTATCTTATTTACTCTAATATTATACTGAAATTCAGTGGTGACACGATTACATAATTAAATGCATTTTAACATATTTAGTAGCAAACTTTTAGGTACTTGAAAACTGTTGTCTTGTCCCTTCTCAATCTTCTCTTTTGCAGACACACAAGCCCAACTTTTTAAATCTTCCCTCATAGGTCATATTTTCTAAACCTTAAATCTTCCCCCTCCCCCCCCCCCCCCCCACTTCTTACCTGAAATGTGGTGCCCAGAAATGGACACACTTTCTCTAGTTGAGGCCTAATCAGTATGGAATATAGTGGAAGAATTGCTTCTTGTGTCCTGCTTACAACAATCCTGCTAATACATCCCAGAATGATGTTGTGTTGTTTTGTGTTA
The DNA here is from genome assembly GCF_052426305.1 of Pelodiscus sinensis. Lineage (NCBI taxonomy): Eukaryota > Metazoa > Chordata > Testudines > Trionychidae > Pelodiscus > Pelodiscus sinensis. Next base: position 120,318,644 of record NC_143053.1, read on the forward strand.
TATTGGCAACAGTGTTAGTACTGTTGACACATAATTAGCTTATGGTCCACTATGACCCCTTAGTTTTCTCTCTTCATTACTCATTCCTAAGTATTAATTTCCTATTTTGTATGTGTGCAACTGATTATTCCTTCCTAAGTAGAGTACTTTGTATTTGTCCTTATTGAATTTAATCATGTTTACATCAGACCATTTCTCTTGTATGTCGAGAACATTTTGCATTTTCATCCTAGCCTCCAAAGCATTTGCAGTTCCTCCCAGCTTGGTGTCATTCACAAAGTGTACTCTCCATACCATTACTTAAATGATTTATGAAGATATTGAACAGGACCCAGAACTGAACCGTAGGAACTCAACTCATTATGCTCTTCCAGTATAATTGTGAAGTATTGATAATGGTTATCCTACCAATTACATACCCATCTAATAGTACCTCCATTTAGGTTGTATTTCCCTATTTTATTAATGAGGTCGTGCAAGACTGTATTAAACACCACTGAAGTCTATATTTACTACATCTGCCATTGCCTCCTCATCCACAAGGCTAGTTACCCTGTCAAAGAATGCTGTCAGATTGACTTTACATGATTTGTTCTTAACAGATCCATGCAGACTGTTACTTATTATCTTCTAGATGTTTGCAAATTGATTTTCTTTCCGGATACAGAAGTTAAGTTGAGGGGTTTGTAATTCTCTGGATTGTTCTTTTTATAGACAGGCATTAAATTTGCCCTTTTGCATTCTTCTGGGAAGTTTCTCATCTTCCATGATTTTTCAAAGAAAATCACTAATGGCTCAGATAGCTCCTCAGTTAGCTCCTTGAGTATTCATGGATGCATTTCATTAGGCTCTGGTGACTTAAAGACATGTAACTTGTCCAAGTAGTTTTTAAATTTTTTCCTGTTTTAACGTCTGTCACATTTTCACTGGCATTCATAATGATAGCTGTCCAACCACTACCAATATTGTCTTGCTGAAAACCAAAACAACAAATCATTAAGTACTTCTGCTATTTCCACATTTTCTGTTACTGTTTTTCCCTCTTTATTTAGTAATGGGCCTACCCTGTCTTGGTCTTCCTCTTGCTTCTAATGTATTTGTAAATGTTTTCTTGTTACCTTTTATGTCTCTAGCTAGTTTGAGCTCATTTTGCGCCTTGGCCTTTTAATATTTGTTCCTTCGTAATTGTGTTATTTGTTTATATTCATCCTTTGCAAGTTGGTTTAGTTTCCACTTTTAGTAAGACTCTCTTTGATTACAGTCTCCCAGCCTGAGTGGTCTCTTGCCATATATCACATCTTTCCTACATAGTGGAATGGTTTGCTTTTTGCCCTTCATAATGTCTCTCTGAAAAACTGACAGTTGTCTTCAATTGTTTTTCCTCTTATTGTTCTCTCTCCTACCATTCTTTAGAATCATGAATTCTATCCTTTTTATGATCACTTTCACCCAAGCTGCCTTTCAAATTCTCACTCAGTTCATCCCTGTCAAAATCACAGCTAGAAAAACCTCTCTCCTAGTAGCTTCCTTCATCTTCTGAAATAAAAAACTGTTCTAGTACTGTACATTCCAAGAATTTGTTGGTTAATTTGTGCCCTGCTGTGTTATTTTTCCCAACAGATGATTGGATAATTGAAGTCCCCCCCCATAAATAAAGAATAGGTGTGAATCCTACAATTATAGTGTATCATATACTGCAGAATTGTCGGTCCTGTGCTACTGCCTTTCAAATTTATTGTCAACCAAGAGGTGGATTTCACAAATAACTACTTAGAATTCAGAGAACACTTTTTTTGGGCCACTAATAATTTTAAGATATAAACAAAAAAACAAAAACAAACAAACAAAAAAAAAACCCCTGAACCTGATTTAATGATATCTTTTCTCTTGATTTGGTTTATCTATTGCTATTGACGCTCATCTAATTTTTAACGCTTTTTTATTAAAAATTTTAACCAACTGTAAAAATTCTTCAGTTTTTCCATTGGGGAAAAAATAGATATTTTCTGAACTGACAACTTTCAGATTTCAGATATTTCTCAATAAATTTGACAGGGGAAGGAGAAAAGAAATTGAGAAACTTGTAGCAAGCTTTGAAATTAAACATCAAAACAATTAGCATTTTTATAGGTTAGATCTAATTGTTTTAATTTACATATTCAAACACGTCTTTTGCATAATTTTGACCACTCTAATACATTTAAAATTACCCTCAAGTGAAAAAGTGAAATTTCAAACTCTTCTTATCAGTTTCCAATTTTGGAATAAATAATTGGTGGGTTTGGTATGTTGTTGTTCCACATGTTCTTTGGTAGGTTTTGAACAGTCATATAAATAAACAATAACCTATGAAGCAGTTAGGGATGTAAAAAGTTACCAGTTGCCTGGTAAGCATTAGGCTTACCGGAATGCTTACCGTCAGCTGTATGACCAACCACACCAGCAAGGAGTAGCCCTGTGTTGGGGCAGCAAACAGGGCCATGTCTGTGGTGGGCTGGGGGAACCTTGGCTGTGTGGAAGCGGCAGACAGGGCTATGCCTGAGTTGAGTCGGTGGGACCCCAACCCTGGCCAGGTAGGAGCAGCCCAAGCAGGGGACCCCAACCCTGGCCACGCTCGGCCAACAGAAAGGGCTCCAGCCACACCGGTGCAGACTGTCTGGAAAGGACTCTGGCTCTGGCTTCCATCCACCAGCCCTCCAAAAGTTAGTTAAATGATGTAATTTTAATTAATCCAGTTAACTATTTTAATGATTATTTACATCCCTAGAAGCAATAACATATACATTCCTAATCCTTTCATGTAATTAAAAATAACTAAGTGTACAATCTCAGCCTTAAAATTATCATCATTGTAGAGGTTTTTTTTTCTGATGTTAACCTCATAGCTAGGAGAAAGGAAAGTGTTTAAAAAAACCAAAAAACTTCAGTTTTGAAAGTTTAATGAAAATAGCAATTTTGAGATCATTTACATTTATCAATTGCAGAATTGTTTTTACCAAACTAAAATAACAGTCGTTAGCCTTCTGAAATGTTTTTAACTTCAGAGAAATATTGGAAAGTAGTAAATTCTCATGATTGCAGTGCCTTAACTGTGCTTTATATATAAATTTTAGAGCAAGCTGCTGCAGACAAAGAAGGAAATTGAAAAATACTCTGTTAATGATAAACAGGTAAGATGTTGCCTCCACTGTGTACTGAATACTAAGCGATTGTGCTGAATAACTGTAGAAAAGAAAAAAAGGACCCCTGAATCCTACTGTATGAGTTCGGTAGTTTTGCTTTTAAAATAATTATGTCCTGAAATAAAGTTTACAAATTAATATTTGGTGCATTTTACTTGCCTTAATGCAATACAAAATTCTGATTTCTCTGCTGCTGTTGATATTGCTAACATGAAATAATACTCAGACCTGCTTTCAAACTGTTATGTTAGTGAGGTCATCGGCTGCAGTGGTGTGTGTGTGTGTGTGTGTGTGTGTGTGTGTGTGTGTGTGTGTGTGTGTGTGTGTGTGTGTGGATATGTATAATACAACTATAGTTGATGTCTTATATAAAACCCTGACTCGATACAGCTAATTTTAAAGGAGGAACTCTTTTTTTTAATCCTTTTCAAATTCTTCAATAATTAAGTCAAAATAAGTGCTATCATTGATTTGGGAACTCAAATAGTTTTCTGAACCCTGGAACTGAGAACAGGGAGACTGTCAGGCTAAGAGAGCTGCCTGATGGATTGCAGTGAGGAAGAGATGCAGTCCTGTGGCCTGGGCAAGAAGCTTGAGACCAGGAACGAAGAGGAGAGGGAGAAGGACTGGAATTGGAGGCTGGTTGATGGAGGGAAACTTGGAGGAGAGGAAGGGAGTGATTTTGTTTGTAGCTGGGCAATGAAACTGAGACTGATAACAAGTGGGATAGTGATAAAGAGGAGAAGGGGAGACAAATCAAATAGAATTAGGATGCAGGAGGAGAGCTGGGACTAGTTGGGAACAAAGGAGACTAGGGAGAAACACCCAGGAGGGATTGGAGGTTAGAACTAGAAATGGTTTGGCAAATAGATTAGGACATGAAGGAAAAAATAGTACATAATCATATAATTAAAGATTATATCATAATCAGTGCTGGTCCTAGATCAGTGCCATGTGCCAGGAGCATCTTCAAAACACATACACGCACGTTAAACTTTTAATTTTTTTTTTTTTTTTTGCATTTGTAGTAGGGATATAAAAGGCTACCCAGTGAGCATTAGTCTATTTGCATAATTACAGGGTAACCGGAAGTGCAGACCAGGGAGCAGCTTGCCTGCCCAAGGCACGGTGGGGCTGAAGCAGTACACGTCTGCTCAGGGTGCAATAGGGCCGGCAGGACCCCTCCCTGGAGCAGCCTCACTGAAGATTAATCTGTTAAACAATTAAAATTAAATTTAATCAGTTAACATTTTTCATGGGTACTTGCATTCTTAATTTGTAGCCCATGTCTTGACTTTGATGCATGTTTTATTCCTAGCATATATTACAAATTAGCACCTTTAGGATCTGTAAATCTATATTTATTCATCTAATATACAGTACACTTCCAATAATGCGGCACCTTTAAGACCCAGTGGGTGCCAGATTATCAAATATGCTGGACCATCATAAGGGGGGGCTATGAGGGATCTGCGGTGGAGTGGGGGGGATGCACCCCTCGGCACTGTGGGACCAACCCGGCAGCACCCCACCTGCTCTACCCCAGACTTCCCCAAGTCAGCCGCTACTGAAACTGACCAGCGGCTGAATCAGGGAAGCCTGGGTCAGAGCAGCTCCAATTGTCCGGCTGCCCGCAGCACTTCCGGGTTCCAGATGGTGCCGGACCATCAGGAGTGCCGGACCACTGGATGCTGGTCCACTGGAGTTTTACTGTACAAGCCCATAGAAAAAATTGCTTTTAGAAACTTTTTAATTTTTAAGAATAACTGAATTGTACTAATATCAAGAAACTGTACCATTCACCAACACAGGGTGGAGTAATATTAAATAATGCTACAGTAGATAACATTAGAATGTTAACCGAAGTCCTTTAGTTCTGTAGTGCTGCCTTTCAATTTTGGGAGCAACTGTGATTTATTTTTGGTTGAAGAGCCTCAACAACCAGAGCCTACAAGGTGAAATATGGGGACCATGAAATACTAATTTTTTGGGGAGTTATTGGTTGACTAACTTTTTAGAGTAGTTTCTTTTAATGCTCTTTACTAGCTATATTTTTTTTCCTGGCCCAAGATTCTTCTTCACTGTTTTCTGTCTCCCAGACTAGTTGTAGACTTCATGGACCCCAAAGAAAAGTGTTATCAGGGAGTATACAAATATAAAATTGTGTAATCCAATGCTGTTTCACATCCCTTTACTTGGGGGTTCCCTTTGTGTGGAGAACTGGGAAACTTTTTTTTATTTTTTTATTTTTAATGAAAAATAGGTTTCTTCTCTGGTCTTATGTTGTTACCTGCTGAACTGGAAAGGGGTAAATCTTGGAACAGGAAAACCAATGCATTTGTGGTAAGGAGTGATGAGTAGAAACACCAAAAGTGTGAATAAACAATTAGGAACTAATAAATATGGTGGGAAGTGTGGTGAATCGCTGCACCAGTAAACGAGTCTTCAGAGATACCATCCCCTGATGGAATTTGCATATACTATTTTTGACCAGGTTCTACAGGTCAAGCAAACACAAAAGTAAGAACTTATGTAAAATGACTGACTTTTAATATAGGCTGTGTTTACTCTACAAGCTAGGGATGTGATTACCCTGGTTGTGTGTATATACTTGTTCCAGCTCTCATTGAGCTAATGTGACTATAAATAAAAATGTAGCTGTGGTAGCAGAGGCCTGGCTGAGTCTGGTTCCAGTCTGGCTTTTACTCAGCCACTACCTGTTGTGATGGGGTCAGGCCAGATGGCTACAAAAAAGTAACAGCAAGTATATTAGGAGTGATGGGAGGAAGACTCACTGCTGGAGAGCAGGAACTGTAGAGACACTGTCAGATACCTGGAAGGAACCCTACAGGTATAAAGGTGAGGAGAAGGGAGAGCCCTGCCCAAATAACATTCCCTTTTAGGCCCCAGAAATTGGAGGGTGATAAGCCCCTGGTAGCGTGGGAGGAGAGTGAGTTAAGAAATCTAGACTGTTGTCTCCACATCCAAAAAGGCTACCACAGATTAAGGGATTTTTTTTTTCCCTTTTCCTCCCCGCTATGTCAATGATGAGAGTAGCTAAATTGGATTACATCTTGCCCCTGAAGTAAAAGGTTTAGACTCAGAGCTGAGAGCCACTGAGGTGAGCAGCTAGACCAGGAGTTGCTGTTTTCCTCAGATGGAGAAAGATAATTCTCAGTCTAGTGCTTACCAGAAGCGCAGGATCAAGTGTGAAATTAGGAGCTTCATCACACTGTGGTATTGTGGCCACACTGCTATTGATTATCAAGCTAGTGTGCATATGTGTGTGTGTAAGCAGGGAAATCGTACTCCTTGCTTGTAGTTCACACACAGCTATAGAAGAAGGGTCAGTTTTATGTTGAAATGATACTGCGACCAAGAGAGTTTTGAAGGGCTTTGAAATTTACCAGGGTCTCCATTCATAACATGGTGACACCTGTAAGACAGGTGTGCATGTAAGCTATTTGTTGTCTGTCAAGATACATTTTCTTTGTGATGCTTTCCTTCTGAATAAATACTTTGGTTTATAAAGGTTGGCTGGTCCCTGGTTAACCCTGTCATTGCTCCCATAGAGAACAGGATGACAGTGCTGAATAGAGATGTAAGCAACTAGTCAACTATCCCATTAGCTTTTGCTGGACTAGTCTCTGCCCACCTCCCATCAGAGGCAGCAAGGTGGGAGCTGGAGCTGGTAAAAGATGGTTTCCCCCCATATCCCACCCAGCACCATCTCTGTGGAAGTCAGGGTGGTAATGGGGACTGGGCACGAGCTGAGAATCGGCAGTTAATCCATTTAAAAGGCAGAGCTGCAGTGGGGTTAGCTCCTGGGCCGGGAGCTAACCCCACTGTGGCTCCCCGCTTATTGACTGATCGACTAGTTGATGAAAAATCTCTAGTGCTGAAGTAAACTCAGTAAAATTTAATATCCTGAGTACTAAAGTAAACTGAGTGATAGAAATGTAGCCGTGTTAGTCTGGGGTAGTTGAAGCAAAATGCAGGACAATGTAGCACTTTAAAGACTAACAAGATGGTTTATTAGATGATGAGCTTTCGTGGGCCAGACCCACTTCCTCAGATCAAATAGTGGAAGAAAGTAGTCACAACCATATATACCAAAGGATACAATTTAAAAAAATGAACAAATATGAAAAGGACAAATCACATTGCAGAACAGAAGGAGGATGCGGGGGGGTGGGAAGGGGGAGGAAGGAAGGTAAGTGTCTGTGAATTGCTGATATTAAAGGTAGGGAGAGTGGGATGTTTGTGAGTTAATGGTATTACAGGTGATAATTGGGGAAACTGTCTTGATAATGGGTGAGAAAGTTCAAAGACTTGTTAAGTCCTTGTCCGTAAGTGTCGAATTTTAACATGAATGACAGTTCAGAGGATTCCCTTTCAAGTGCAGATGTAAAAGGTCTTTGTAGCAGAATGCAGGTGGCTAAGTCATTTAGAGAGTGTCCTTTCTGGTTAAAGTGGCAAGAAACTGTTTTCTCTTTGTGATCTTGTCTAATATCTGTTTTGTGGGCATTAATCCTTTGGCGAAGTGTCTGAGATGTTTGTCCAATGTACATAGCAGACGGACACTTTCGGCACATGATAGCGTAGATTATATTTCTGGATGCGCAGGAATATGTGTTCTTGATCTTATAACTCACTTGGTTAGGTCCAATAATGGTATCAGCAGAATGAATATGTGGACAAAGCTGGCAACGGGGTTTGTTGCAAGGGAAGGTACCAGGGTTGGTATTAGTGTGGTATGTCCTGTAAACTGAGACTTGCTAAAGTGATCAAAGTGAGCTGCAGGAGAAGGATTTAGGAGACCATAAATTCCTAATTTGGAGGGAGAGAAAGATGATGGCTAGAGGCATGACAGAAGTACCTTCAAGGAGACCACATGAGACCATTTCTCATCATAAATATTTGCCACAATTGTGTATGATTAACAAATTAGTCATTGAAATGCTTTCCATGGAATCTGTTCCTGGCATCTGTCCCAGTTAAGAAGCATGCCAACGTTGTGTGTGTGTGTGTGTGTGTGTGTGTGTGTGTGGGGTTTGGTTTTTTTGGTTTTTTTAAGAACAACCTTGTTCTACAAGCTTACTATCCCATTGATAAATGACTTGTAGAAAAGAAAAACATGTTTTTAGAGACTGCCCCATTAGCATGAAATTAAGTAAAATAATGCTGTTTCTCTTGTGCTTTATATTGTATTTTTAAAATCAGTGTTAATCCTGAATTTCCAAAGAACTCCGTAGAACAAACCAGTGACTTTTGTGACTTGCAGAAACTACCTAAATGAGTTTGCTTGCAATTTTTAACATGTCAGTGAACCATATTATCAGTCCATTAAATCGACACTGCTGAAATTGAATTACACTGTTTGAAACCATTAGACTTGATTGTCCTCTCTTAGCAGGTTAACTCATAAGTGATTTTTCTCAGACTTAATGATTACACAGACAGTACTATTTATAAGTATAATTGAAGCATTAATATCCTGCACTTCAGTAACTCCTTCTTATTGATTTTTGCCAAACCATATTTTGATTTTTCAGAAAAACATTTGACTTTTATAACATTTTAAAAGAGATAACATATTTATTCTGTTTGTTTCATTGTTAAATCTTTTGTTTCCTTTCTCTTTATTAGGTTGTGCTTTGTATATCTGTTGATGTGTCTAAAGACTATGGACATGTGGAAAATGTCCTTAAACAAGTAAGAAAATAGTGTTTGTTTTCAGTATTTTTTTTTCCTTATGTGTAACACTTTGAGCTGCTGCAATGTACAAAAAATATTTTCCCTGTTACCAGTATGCATACTAACTTTTGTATAGGCTCAAGAAAAGTTGGGTCCCGTTGACATGCTTATAAACTGTGCAGGAACAGCAATTACGGGGAAATTTGAAGATCTTGAAGTGAGCTGTTTTGAAGTGAGTATGCGTGATTTTTTTTTCTTCTAACAGATAATTCAGTATAATTTCTTACGAATGCCTAACTGTTTAAATCTAGAAAACTGTCTGTTCTGTGGTCTTGGATGCTGAAAATATATGTACTCAAGTCACAATTTGAAACTTTGAATGTTGATTGTTTTTGTTTTTATGTATAGATACATAGAGGGACAGGGAGACAGGTGGACAGTAGACACTAATTTGTGGTGGTTTTTAAGTATCTTCCTCCCCCAAAAAATGAAAACACACTTTGTGTGTGTGCTTTTTTTAAAACAAGGACAATTCCAATGAACTCAGTTAGGAGTTTGATAATTGAAGATCATTAGCTCTAAACAAGAAACATCCAATGAATGGAAATAATTACAAGCACGTTCTTCACATGATATAATAAATTTAAGAGATTTGAGAAATTTAGGACAGATTTATGGTCAGTTTTTTCACGAGGCATAAAGGATCTGACAACAAAGGGTTCTAGGCTACCGCGCTGTGCCAACAATCAGCTGATCAGCACAGTGCGGTGGCCATTTTGATGTAAATGAAGTGGCGATTATTTAAATCGCTGCTTCATTTCCCTTTGCCGAGTACACTCATCTACATGGCTCCGTGAACGGAGCCATTTAGTCTAGACACACCCTAGGGGACTGGTAGTGCAGATTATACAATGTAGTAGACAAAGATCTATGTTTAGGTTTTATTCAGCCCCTGGAGCTAACCCTGCTGCCGTTCTGCCTTTTAAAATATATTCAGAGCATTCAGGCTCTTATAACATTTTAAAAAGCTGAAGCACCGTGGAGGCGGAGGGACCCGATGCAAGGACATCTGATTCCCAGCTTGCGCCCGGTCCCCGCTACCCTCCCCTACCCTCGCATAGACAGTGCTGGGGAGAACCAGCTTTTCAATCAGCTCTCCCCAAGCACTGTCTCCTGTCCCCCTCCTGCCCCTCTTTGTGCCTCTAATAGAGGCAGCCAGGTGGGAAAGCGATTAGTCAAGTGACTAGTTGTTTACATCCCTACTTGTGACTCAAAAAGATTGGCTAAGTTTTGTTGTTGTTGTTGTTGAAATGTTAATTGAAGTAAAGTTAATTCTGTCTTTCTGGTCCCCATATATAATGCGTTTTTTTTTTTTTTCTGTACTCTAAAGTGAAACACTACAAAGATGTTTAAGCATAAGTTGTAAAATTATATTTAACATGATAATTCAGTATCTTCCACTGTCTTCTGTCAGTTAATTGCAATACCACTGTGCAGGAGGCACAAATCAGCATGTTTTTCTCTCCTTTTACTACCCTGCTAGTCATTGGATAATACCCAAAATCTAATGGTTTTTTTTACCACAAACCACCTTCTTCCTACCTATCTTTGAAACAATTGAGCACTATCTAAAGTTTGTAGTAACTTTTATTCTTCATGATATATTTTCATATGCCTATATATCAGTGTTTCTTAAACTGTGTTCTGCGGCACTCCAGTGTCCCACAAAGCAGTCACCCCCCCCCTTTGGTGTTCCTCATTAAAAACAATTGTTTGGTGTTCCTTGGTCTTAAAAAGTTTGAGACACTGCTAGACATTATGTTCTTGACAGGTGAAAAATGCCTTCTCCATCTTCAGATTCCAGTAGTTGAAAGTTGCTAAGCATATTTTATTTACATGAAGCCCAGCATGTAGTCTGAAGACATTATTATATACACTAGATGGCATTGGGCTATATAGATACCTTTTTTTAAAGGTACATGTGTGTGTAGTCAAGTTTCTCCTCTCAAACATGTATAATATTCTAAACTTGGGATATAACTATCTTTCCTATACTAACTGATCCAACTAATTATAATCCTTTTATTATTGCTGTGTTATGACTGATATAAATAGTATTGATTGCTGAAAAATGTTGAGCAATACAAATTGTGCATCTCTACAATTCAAATATGCTATTGATGTTTGCACAGAGGTTAATGGCAGTCAACTATCTGGGTAGTGTTTACCCCAGCTATGCAGTAATTGCTACCATGAAGGAACGAAGAATGGGAAGGATTGTGTTTGTATCATCTCAGGCTGGACAACTGGGATTATTTGGTTACACAGCTTATTCTCCAACAAAGTTTGCTCTTCGAGGATTTGCTGAAGCCCTGCAAATGGAGGTATGATTGATTATTTCTCAGCTACTTGTTGCATCTCTTGCATTCTTATGTACAGTTTGAGCTACCATTGTACTAAAATGTTTCTGCACATTAAGCCCAATTAAGAAGATGGCAGCCTTTATCTATCTGTTAGAGTGCATTTGTCTGTCTGAGTCCATCTGTCTGCATCTGTTTGTTCAAGAACTCCTCCTAAACTGTAAGAGCTAAGACTACCAAATTTGGTATGCAGTTTCCTCTTATCCTAATTTAAACCAAGGTCAGGGTTTGGTTGTGCCTGAAAAATGAGAAGTGCCAGGAATGGGACTGTTTTCCATTACATGGAAAGGGAGGAGGCAAAGAGGGGGGGAACACAAAAGGGAGGGGCACAGAGAGGAGGAATGCAATACAGAGGGTGTCCACGGAGGCAGCTGCAGCTCCAAGAAAGTGGCCAGTGGGGCCCCACTGTCTTGCCTGTCTCCAGACCAGGTAAATAGCCCCCCTGCTCCAAACCAGGAGCCCCACTCTAGCCCCTATGGAGAGCCTGCCAGCCACAGGGTGTATGTGGCCTCTGGAGCTGGGAGCAGCCCCCACAGCCTGGCCCCTCCCCAGACAGCCTGCAGGCTATGTTGGGAAGGAAGGTGCTGGAGGCTGACAACAGCCTCTGGACCCTCGCAGCCTCCCCTCCCCAACAGCCTGCAGGCCACTTGGGGGGGCACTGGAGAGGGAAGCAGTCTCTGGAGACTGGCTGCTCCCCAGACTGCTAGCAGACTGAGAGCGAGGGGTAACCCCCGGAGCCTGTTCCTCTCCCTCGACAACCTGTAGGCTGCGGGGCGCCAATTGGGGGTTGCACTACCCACTCCCCTGGGAGGAGTCGCCGCCAGAGCAGCACCACCCTTATTGCCATGGGAGGCCTTGGTAGGCCCCCCCCACCTCCCAGTTCTGTCCTGAGCCCCCTGTCTGGAGCCCTGCACCTCCCATTTGCCTTTATTTTCTCTTCCTGTGCCTTGAGCCCCCCCCCCCAAACCGCTCAGCCCTAAGCCACCCATCTCTTGACCCTCCTCACCCCTGAACTCTCACTCATTTTTGAAAAATCCAATAATTAAAATAAAATAAATTAAAATAAAATAAAAATTTACTACAAAAAAATTGTTCAGGTCTGAAGTAACTCTGGGTACATCTGCTAGTAGATTATATAAATGAAACTGACTGGTTCTAATAGATTATATACACCCTGTTAAAAGTGCAGTTCCAGTCTGAAAGGGATTAGGAAAAAACAAAGTCATGTTTGTCTATACATTTTATATGAAATATATTTAGTTTATAATTAAAGATTTTTCTAACTGTTAGGCCTGTTTTCACAGTCAAGCTTTGTGCATTCTTAATGACAAATAGTTGCATACTACATGAAGCCTTCAGCAACAGCTGTGTAACCCCCTTATTGTTTATAAAGTTGCACAAATATAACTGAATTAAGCTCAGTAAATAATTCTGATGCTTGAGAAGGCTTTAGAATCAGCTCCTTTAGTTACAATAGAAGGATAAAACAGTGAAAATCATTTTAAACTTAATTAAGATGCCATAATTCTGAATAATACACACACGCAGCCCCCTCCCCCCCCATCTGTTGTTTAAAAACGTGACTTTTTTTTTCTCGATTCTAAGAGCAGAGCCGTACAGGCAGTCCCCGGGTTACGTACAAGATAGGGACTGTAGGTTTGTTCTTAAGTTGAATCTGTATGTAAGTCGGAACTGGTGTCCAGATTCAGCCACTGCTGAAACTGACCGCCAGTTCTGACTTACATACAGAATCAACTTAAGAACCCCAAGAGTCCCCAAGTCAGCTGCTGCTGAAACTGATCAGCAACTGATTCCAGGAAGCCCGGAGCAGAGCAACTCTGCCTCGGGCTTCCTGTAGTCAGCGCTGGTCAGTTTCAGCAGCAGCTAAATCAGGACGCCTGGGGCAGAGCAGCTGGGGTGCTGCTGGGTTGGACCAGTAGCGCCCAGAGCGGCGCTGCGGGACCAACCGGCAGCACCCCAGCTGCTCTGCCACAGGCGTCCGGAGAAAAGCCTAGTCTGCTGGGGGGGGGGGGGGGCATACTAGCTGCGCCCCCCCAACCCCAGCAGACCAGGAAGACACGGGCGGCGGACCGAGACACACCGCGGTCACGCCGCCTGGGTCCTCCGCGGCTTTGCTCTCCGTCTCCCTGGTTTGCTGGAGACCAGCAGACCAGGGGGACGGGGAGCAAAGCCTCTGAGGACGCCGGCAGCGGGACAGCCGCGGGGCGTCTGGGCTGTCCCTCTGCCGGCTTCCCCTGCGGCTTTGCAAAGCCTCGGGGAAGCCGGCAGCGGAGCAGTTCAGGTGGCTTGGGCTGCCTCGCTGCCCGAGCCCCTCCGCGGCTTTGCTCTGCGTCTTCCTGGTCTGCAGACCAGGGAGACGCAGAGCAAAGCCCCAGAGTACACGGGCGGCAGGACCGCGAGGTCCCGCAGTCCGTGTACTCTGGGGCAGCCCCGTACGTATCTGCGGATCCGACATAAGTCGGATCCGCGTAAGTCAGGGACTGCCTGTACTTAAGTAAACTTACAGACTTTCAGGTCAGAAGGGACCGTCGTGACCTCTTACACATTGCAGGGCACTCCTGTAACAAAACAAAACAAAAAAACCCACTAACCTCTGAGTTACTGAAATCCTCAAATTGTGGTTTAAAGCAGGGGTCAACAACCTTTTCAAACCAAAGAGCCAAACTACATCAAAATTCAGAACAAGTGGTCAATAAAGAGCTATATAAGAAAGTCCATTTGCATGACTGAAAATATACAATTTAATATTATCAGTAATTGACATAATGATCAATAATAGCATAAGTGAAACATTGTACTCACAGACTTCATTTAATGGGACTTCTGCTATTGCATCATTTTGCACATTTCTTTGAAGTTTACATCATAACTGGTCAAATCCAGCTTTATGCACTGTTCAGGTTGTCTTCCATCAGTGTTATGGCTGGGGATGTGGGAGTGCAGGATTCTGGGTTTGGGTGTATGGGGGGCTCGAGGCAGGAGGGTTTGGGCGTGTGATGGGCACGGGCTTGGGGTGCAGGAGTGTTATGATGGGGCTTCAGGTGTGGGGGTGCAGGAGTCTGGGTTGAAGAGCATGAGGGGCTCAGGGCAGGGGGTTCAGGTGTATGATAGGCTTAGGGATGAAGTGTGGGGTGGTGCAGGCATGTCACAATGTTGCGGCCAGATGGGGGCTGAGTCCCAATTGGGGACTTTTTGGCCAGGCCTTTTTAAATAAAGTAAAATACTATATCCAACACAAAAGGTTTCAACATTGTCTTTCTTTTGTGCGTCACTGACCCACAGAAAAATCTGTTGGAGACCACAAAATTAAGAAGACTCTTCTCCCCCCTCCCCCAAAAAAACCCCTCCAAAAATCTCCAACCCTCACTGATCTGACACCCAACTGAGATGTCTCACTCCCTTGGCTCTCCAAGTGTGTGTGTGGGGACACACCTGTCAGTGAGTGGGATAGGCATTGAGGTGCAGGATCTGGGTGGGAAGTAAGATGCAGGAGCAGGCTTGGAGTAGGATGTCTGGCCAAGGGGGAGAGTGCAGGAGCAAGCTTGGGGGAAGTGTCTGGCCAGGGATAGAGGGCAGGAGCAGGGTGTGGGTGGGTGTCTGGGCTGGGGGTTGGTGTCTGGCCAGGAAGGAGGGGACAGGAGCAGGCTGGGGGTGCAGGATCTTGGTGCAGAGGGAAGAGGATGCAGGGTCAAGGCCGCACTTACTTTTCCCCCCAGTGTCATTGTAACAGATGCAAGTCATTCCCAAGTGACAGCCAGCCATTGTTCCACAAGAGAGAGAGAATAAGTTAGTGGCCCAAGGGCAAGTGTGAAATGGAGGCCATGCCTCACCAGGCACACAGGGAGTCCAGCCAGCAGGTTCGGGCACAGATGGGATCCAGGAAGAAGGTGCTCAGGCTGATGACAGACTCCAGTGGCCTCCCAGGGCTCTTCGGCGGGTGCAAGTGCACGACATGAGGCGGGGGCATAGGAGTGCGCGGAGCAGTGGGGACACTGCCATAGCAACGGGGTCCTTTGCGGGCAAGATGGCGACCAGGTCTGCTTTTGCACCCAGCACTGCTCTCAGGATTCCTGTCTTAGACATGGCTTCCGGCTACTCCGTTGGCCGGATTCTGACCAATAGAGCAGCGAGAAAAGTCTCCAGACAGTGCGTATGTTGTAGCTTTGTTCCTCCGGCTGGGGGAGGAAGAGAAGGAGCATGTGCAAGGAGCCATTTGTGGCTGCGGCTTTTTCCATGATTGCACCGCGAGACTCTGGGCTTTTGCCACCTTCTCCCTCTCCAATGCAGGAAGCTGGTGCTGTCTCCATCTTGCAAGGGGCTGGATCACCAGCACAGGCTCCCCATTGCGGGGGAGGGAAGAAGAGAGGGGGAGCTGAGCTCAAGCTGTGAGCCATATTTGACTCCTGAGTGAGCCATAGGTTGCCAACCCCTGGGTTAAAGACTTAAGGTTACAGAGAATTTACCATTTATACTTTTTTAAATCTGTAAATGACCCATGTGGAGATGAATATAAAATAAAATGCACATGGGAGGCTGCTCCAGCCCAGCTTGGTCCACTGGGTGGAGGACACTCCAATATAGTCAGGCGAGACCAGTATAGACCAGTGAGAGTGGGCGGGCTGGAGTGTGGTCCTCCTGCGCCCTTCCCAACCCCCCCACACGCAGCAGCCCACTGCTGTTTAAGTGGTTAACCAGTTAAACATAACATTTAATCAGTTAACTGATTAAAAGGGATTTTACATCCCTAATGGCTATTGGGGCTATGTGCATCCCTATGTTGTGCATCCCTTGTGTTGTGACTTTTCATACGTTCAATTTTTTAAACTTAGAATACAGGTTTCTCCTTTCTGCACTTGGAATTAAGACATGTAAAAAACAGTTACCAGTTAATTGTTCTTCAAATTTTCTGCTGTCCTGTTATGCTTCCTTGTTAAAATTATAGGCCTGATCCTGCTGGTTGCAAGGCTGTGTACAGGTTTTCAGAATTTTTTTAATCCTGGTTGAAATATCTTCTTATCACAATAGAATGTTAGTATGAATATATTAAACTTAACAATATGTTCCTCATATTAAGAGACCCAATTGTTTTCCCAAAACACAGGTAAAGCCTTATAACATCTATGTCACAGTTGCCTATCCTCCAGATACTGACACACCTGGCTTTGCAGAAGAAAGCAAAACAAAGGTAATTTAATTCATAAAGAATCTTGCATACATGTCCAGCATTTGTCTCTTCTGAAATAATAAATATTGTCTGCTGTGTTCATTAATGTTGTATAATATAGGTTTAAAAAAAAAATCCTAAACGTCATTAGATAATGATAAACATTTGATAGTTAAAGTTCAGTACCAGCAGGAATATTCAGAATCAATTTACTTGTAAAAAAATCGTTCTCTCAGGTCAGAGGTCTGAGTTCAATGGGGAAAAAAAGTATTTAAATATAACAGTCTACAATACATTTAAAAAATGTTCCTTACAAAGTCTTGCTGAAAATGCTGTAGAAGTGGGACCAGTGTCAACAGTTGTAAATCAATCTACTTTGCTTCAATGCTGTTTTAACAGAAACAAAAGTCTTACTTAGCTGCTTAATATTTAAAGTGTAAAACGTATTTGACTAATATGGGCCAAACTTTGCTCTATTACCCTCATCTTTGAACTAAGTAGTTTTCAAGGGTGTAACTAAGGGCAGATTTTGGTGATTTTTTTCACCAGTCATGCAACTTGAATAGACCTCCATGATTACCTCTGTGTCAGCCCTTGGCCCACTTTCACATACACACACTCAGACAGGTCATTGGCTTAGATGAATTGTTTATTGTCTGCAACCTGTTCATGACTTTGAAAAATTCCCATTATAAAATCTTAACCTTAGCCATAATGTAAGATGGAAACTTTTTCTCTTAGTATTACATACCTTAATGTAATTCTTCTATATTTCTTTCCTCCAGTGTGTCTGCCAGGAGGCTTTTGTTTAAAATAAATAAAAATTCCCTAACTATTCTGATATAGATTAAGTTGTGCCTCCTTACCAGACCTTCAAGAGCAGATCACCAAAACAAAAGCTTAACTTTTTAAAGAGCTACATGGCTAGGGTTCATGTTGAAGTTTTAAACTGAATACAGGCAGTCCCCGGGTTACGTACAAGATAGGGACTGTAGGTTTGTTCTTAAGTTGAATTTGTATGTAAGTCAGAACTGGTATATATTGTACCCCAGATGTCTCCGATTCAGCCGCTGTTGAAACTGACCAGGAGCAGCTGAATCGGACACGCCTGGGGCAGAGCAGCTGGAGTGCTGCTGGGTTGGTCTGGTAGCGCCGACCCTTGGCGCGGCGGGACCAACCCAGCAGCACCCCAACTGCTCTAGGGGACGCCTGGGGCAGAGCAGCTGGGGTGCTGCTGGGTTGGTCCCGCAGCGCCACTCGTTGGCGCTACTGGACCAACCCGGCAGCACCCCAGCTGCTCTACCCCAGGTGTCCCCAAGTCGGCTGCTGCTGAAACTGATCAGCGGCGAGAAAAGCCTGGTCTGCTAAGGGGGGGCACTAGCTGCCCCCCCCCCCCCCCCCAGCAGACCAGGGAGATGTGGAGCGGCGGAGGACGCGGAGCGGCGAGAAGCCGCTCCGCATCTTCCTGGTCTCTATCACAAAGAGGCAGCAAGGGGTGGAAGCAGAAGGGGTGCTTTTAAGCCAGCTCCCCCCAGCTCCGTGGGACGGGGCAGAGGTGAAGCAGGGGCACTTCCTCTTAAAAATGTACAAGAGCCCCAGCGGGGACTCTTGTATATTTCAAAGTTGGAACACTGCACGGAGCCTGGGGCCAGCGATGAGTCCCCCACTCACCCCAGACTCCATGTGGGAACTTTTGCTTTGAAATGTACAAGATCCCCAACAGGTGGAACATTTCAAAGGTGGAACATGCTAGTCCTGATTGAATAATAGATGGAAATCCCATTGACTATTGGATTAGTTAATTAATTGATATATTTAATATCCCTAATGCCGAATTAGATATCTAATTTACAACAATATTTATGTACATTGGAAAGTCATTTAGTTTTGTAAATTCTTGGGTCCCTTCTAGTTTTATACCTCTTATCTCTCTTGTGACTGATCCCATTTCAAGCAAGGAATTATAAGACAAATACTTTTTATTATTCAATAAGTAGTTTGTGTTTAGAATAGACTTCTTTGGTTTTTATGATTCATTTGGTAAACAGGCTTTCTGAGGGGTGTATTAAAGAAAAAAATCTAGTCCTAAATTTAATTTTATTTAAGCAAACTTTAGTGACTTCATCTTACTATTTGTTTTTTTTTTTGTTTTTTGTTTTTTTTTTTGTTTTGTTTTTTACAGCTAGCTTTTCCCCTTTGCTTAAGGATCTTGCTTATTAATATTTGCTAACTTAATTCTGTTGTTCACTTTCTCTCGTTCATTATTCATGGACTAATGCCCCCCACTTGCGCAGGCAGTTCAGTATTGTTGACAGTGGTTCCAGGACTAAGCTTAACTCATTAGCAGTTCAGGCCACCATGTTTTCTGTCTCCAATGATGGAACATGGTGGTGGTTAAAATTCTCTTGACCATTTTGTTTTAAAATCTTTAATTCATGTGTGTGAAGTTGCATCATATAAACCTCTTCCTCCTTCTCCTTTTCCTCCTCCCTTGGAGCTGGTAAATAGCACTGTGGTGGTTTCAACCATATTGGATCTGCCACTGCAGCACCTCCCTTCTGATGCCTCTATCCCTCTAAGGCATGGTAGAGCTGTTCTGCAAACACTGGATTCATATTTAACCAATGTTTCCTATGTGAGGCAGTTAGGAGCTCTACATAGGGTGAATTGTGCACTGCCTGTTCCCAGCCAGCTTACCCTTGCACTGCCAGGGGATAGGCTGAGTCAGGAAAGGTTTGGGGATGAAAAAATTGCTGTTGACATGAAAAAATCTCCAAAACTGAAAACTCACCAAACCTGATTTTCTATCACCCTTTGTCAACATATGGCCACTTTCTTAGCTCCCCTACTGACGGAAGGAGGAAAGCAATGTGGGTAAGCATCTTAAAGTGTCTGGTGTCACCTCCAGTTGCTAAGCACTGTGGGAACACACAACATAGCACTAGGCATTTTGGGAACATGAAAAACATCCTGTCAGCCACCTCTTTGCTTCCCAACACTCCTGGGGCTTCTGGCTTGCTTTTGCGCCACTTGAATGAGTTCTTGCTGCAAACTCTAGCATCTGCTGTGAGAAAT
Organism: Pelodiscus sinensis; assembly: GCF_052426305.1. NCBI lineage: Eukaryota > Metazoa > Chordata > Testudines > Trionychidae > Pelodiscus > Pelodiscus sinensis. Next base: position 120,338,203 of record NC_143053.1, read on the forward strand.
CTTGGATCCCAGACTTCTCTCTCATGTTGTATTTAGTGTGTTTAGAACATCACGCACTGCAGGAAAGCTCCTTATGCACTTAATAACAGAGGACAAAGACTTGGATGTGGACAACAATGTGAGGTGCCAGGGACAGCAGTGAAGTGGGATTGAATTGTGCTATCTCAGAGCAGCTGTGCACAGTAGTGTGTCACTTTTGGGCTAGGGAAGCCAGCACTAAGTGGTGGGATTGCATTGTCATGCACAGGGCTCGACAAATAATGTAATCTACTTGCCCGTGGCGAGTAGATTACACCCCGGAAGAGCTGGCGCAGAATGATCTGTGCATGCGCAGAGCGCAGAGCCGCGCGGCAGGCGAGCGGGGCTCACCATCGCTTGGTGAGCCCTAGTTATGCAGGTGTGCAATGAAGACCAATGGCTACAGAACTTTTGGATGCAGGAAGCAATCTTCCTGGAGCTGTGTGCTGTATTGGCACCTGAACTGCCGCACAAGGATTCCTGAATGAGAGCTGCTTTCTCGGTAGAGACGTGTGTTGCAATTGTTTTGTGGAAGCTGGCTACTGTTCAGTTGCACATCATTTTGGAGTGGGGAAGTAGACCATCTGGGCAGCATTTATGCAAGTGTGCAGAGCTATAAATCACATTTTGTTGCATAAGACTGCGACTCTGAAAATGTAGATGACATAGTGGCTGGCTTTGCTGAAATGAGCTTTCCAAACTCTGGCAGGGCAATCAAGAGCACGAATTCCCATTATAGCACCACCCACACCTTGTTTCAGAGTATAGTACATCAGTCATAAGGAGTACTTCTCCCTGGTGTATCAGGCACTTGTGGATCGCTGTGGGCATTTCAGAGACATAAATGCAGGGTGGTCTTGAAAGATGTGATGCCAGCATCTTCAGGAACAGTGGTCTATCCAAAAAGCTGCATGCTGGGACTTTCCAGATCAGAAAATTAGAGGGGGATATGGAAATGCCCACAGAGATCCTAGGTAATACAGCTTACCCCTTACAGTGCCCTGGCTCATGAAGCCTTATATGGGACACCTGAACAGCAGTAAGGAGTGGTTCCAACAACAAGCTAAACTGATGCCACATGGTTGTTGAATGTAACTTGGGCAGCTTGAAAGGGAGATGGAGCTGTCTCTATGGCAGTCTGGACCTTTTAGAGGATCACATCCCCAAGGTGGTGGCTACATGCTGCTGCTTACATAATTTGTGTATGAATAAGGGTGAGATGTTTGCCTGTGGATGGAACAATGAGACCTAGTGCCTGAACATATAACTTGAATATCCAGACACTCATGCTGTCGGCCACAGGGTGGCCATCAATATCAGAGAGGCTCTGAAGAACCAATTTGACAATGAGGGGTGCTGACACTTCTGTGTGTTGGGGTTGCTTCCCTGCCTCCTATCACTGATTATCCTGAGCAAGGCATTCCCATAATACCCAAGGGATATTGCAGGTCTTCATAGGGGCCAGAGTGATTGGTGAGGGTTGTGTCACACATGATAGACTCATGGAAACCTACAGCACATTTATCTTTGATATCTTGTTATTGGAAAGGTGTTAACGTCCAGTTGTTGGTCACTACTACTTTGACAGGGAGTGAAGTATGCTGGGAAAAAAACATTATCTGACTGTGAAAATGAGCGTAGAGGGAAGGTTGCTGTGAAAAGAATTCTGCATGTGCTGATAGGCCTTTGGTTCTGTTCATGCCGCATCTTGATAAGACACTTCAGCATCTCATTTTGGTCTTTCATGAGCTTTAGCATATGCTCAGTGGCTTCTGTTCTGACTTGCATCTCCTTAGCTCTTCTTTGCACCCTTTTTCTGAAGGAAAATAATCATCATGTGCTGAAGAAACTCCTTTGGGAGAAATCTCCTCTATCAGGAGATAAATCCCCAGAGATGCAGGCACACTCAAAGCCCCATGAGAGGGTTAGTTTATCATCCCACAGAGGCTCTCGAGCACCATGGGTTTCCCCAGCATGATCACTGCCTGCAATGTCCCGGGCCACCCGTTCCCTGGTGCCGACTACTTACAGCACCGTGGAGAAGCGAAAACTGACTTCAGCTAAGAGAGCTGAGTTGAAACCGAAACGGCAGCCTACCCCCTCAGCAGCTGCCAATGTGGCTAGCCAACCGGCACCGACAAAACAGGAAATGCCGCCGCTGGCATCCACGGAGGCATCCCAGCACTGATCAAACAAGCCAGTTCCCAATAGCTGGAATTAAAACTCTCCAGCACCAGAGCATAAGAAAGTGGCTAATAAGACATGCCATTTACAAAAAGACCCACAATCGGGCACACTATCTCCACCAGTGCAGGGAGTAGCTTCACCATGCTCTCCAATGTTACCTCATTCTAGCCCGTATAGGCAAAGTGGAGAAATTTTTTTCTTATTCTCCCACACCGTTGTCACCACAAACTGAACATGGCAGTGGACGAGGGAGGAGATTTTCATCACACCACTCATCCCCAACGGGCTCAGTGGCTTCATGGCACTCTACCTGGCACCATCCCTTTCAACAACCCCCTCAACTTGCATGGTTTAACCCCCCATGGCTATATCCATCGCAACAGCTTCCACCTCAGTGGCCTCTCTGGGAGCCATGGCACCAATATTGCCCCCGCTCCTCCCATCACCATTCCCCACAAGGTACTCGAGCCTCTACACTAGTGCATACCGCTACACAGTCTCTGGCTACCAGGGCACATTTGTCATAGTCTCGTCCCCCTTCTTTGGTAATAACCCAGGCAGATACCACACATGATGATAAGTTACCTCAGTCGGATTCAGAGAGCTCTTCACAGTCACATGGGTCTTCTGCTGCTCCAGATGAGGCAGTTTTCCAAGTATCACCCTCTCCACCAACAGATGACCTGAAACAATTCCAAGAATTATTCAAATGAGTGGCTCAGTCTCAGGACATCGCACTCCAAGAAGTGCAAATCACACAATACAAATTACTCAAAATAATCCAACCAGATACATCCTCAAAGATAGCATTATCCATCAACGAGGCTATCATGGAAGCATGGAACTACTCTGGCAGACACTAGCCTCTATCTTCCCCCAACCAGACAGCAGATAGAAAATGCTTTGTTCCTGCAAAAGGGATGGATTTTCTCTTCATATTCCCATCCAAACTCATTGGTCGTGGACTCTGTTCATCACAGGTCAAAATGCCCTCAATACAAGTCTACGCCTGAAAAGAAAGAGCACAAACAACTGGATCTCTTTGGTCAGAAAGTATACTCCCTCTGTCACCCTTCAGATCAGAATATCAACTTGCACTGCCTTTCTGGCTAACTATGATTATGTAAATTACTCCAGTTTACAAGATCTCTTACAGGACCTTCATGAAAACAAAGGACCTCAACTCCAACCCATCATCAAAGAGGGCCAATCCAGAGCAAAAACAGCTCTCCAGGCTGCAGTGGATTTGGTGGATAAAGCAGCTAGGACCACAACTACAGCAGTAGTAATGCACAGAGTGTCATGGTTACAATCATCGGGAGTCCCTCCATCTTTGTCTGTAATTCTTTTGGATCTCCCCTTTCGATAATAACCAACTATTTGCTACAATGTGTTACTCAAAGATTCCTGTACCACATTTGCATACTTTAGACATGTACACCCCACCTAATAAGACACAGATACACCCCATACCAAAGACCAAGAGACTTAAACTATCACAGGCAACATCAGAGGCCATATGACAACAGGCCCAAGCAACGTCCCAATAGAAGGAGGCATCAACATAACCAGTCTTCCAATACTCTGCCCACTTCAAACAGCAGATTTGAAGTTTTGATCGGGGGTCTGAGTGACCACTCCAAAGATTCAGGGCCTTCAAACACAATCTTCCATCACCAAGACCCTTTTACCAACAGTGGGCCTTTATTACTACAGACAAATGGGTTCTCAAGATCATCAAATTGGGCTATACAATTCCTTTTACATCTAAACCCCCTATACAACCTCCTATCCAGTCCCCCTCATGAGCCCCTGTTACAAGCAGAGGTACAAAAGCTGCTCAGCCTAGTGGCAGTAGAACCAATTCCCACAGAATATCGGGGAGGTGGGTTCTATTCCAACTGTTTTCTAACTAACTACCGTATATTCCGGCGTACAAGACGACCTCTGATGTTAAAAAACATCCCCCAAAAATCGGGGGTCGTCTTGTACGCCGGATGCCCCGCCGCCGGAGCCCCTCCGCGGCTTTGAAAGCCTCGGGGGAAGCCGGCGGGGGGGCATCCCAGGCGCGCATGGGCTGCGCCCCCGCCGGAGCCCCTCCGCGGCTTTCCCTGGGATGCCCCCCCGCCGGCTTCCCCCGAGGCTTTCAAAGCCGCGGAGGGGCTCCGGCGGGGGCGCAGCCCATGCGCGCCTGGGATGCCCCGCCGCCGGCTTCCCCCGAGGCTTTCAAAGCCGCGGAGGGGCTCCGGCGGGGGCGCAGCCCATGCGCGCCTGGGATGCCCCCCCGCCGGCTTCCCCCGAGGCTTTCAAAGCCGCGGAGGGGCTCCGGCGGGGGCGCAGCCCATGCGCGCCTGGGATGCCCCCCCGCCGGCTTCCCCCGAGGCTTTCAAAGCCGCGGAGGGGCTCCGGCGGGGGCGCAGCCCATGCGCGCCTGGGATGCCCCGCCGCCGGCTTCCCCCGAGGCTTTCAAAGCCGCGGAGGGGCTCCGGCGGGGGCGCAGCCCATGCGCGCCTGGGATGCCCCGCCGCCGGCTTCCCCCGAGGCTTTCAAAGCCGCGGAGGGGCTCCGGCGGGGGGGCAGCCCATGCGCGCCTGGGATGCCCCCCCGCCGGCTTCCCCCGAGGCTTTCAAAGCCGCGGAGGGGCTCCGGCGGGGGGGGGGGGGGCAGCCCAGGCGCTCCTGGCGGCTTTGCTCCCGGTGCCTCTGGTCTGCTGGGGACCATCTCCAGCAGACCAGGGACACCGGGAGCAAAGGAGGCGGAGGGGCGCTGGGGTATAAGATTAAACCCTATCTTTTAATTAAAAAGATAGAGGGTCGTCTTATACACCCAGTCGCCCTATACGCCGGAAAATACGGTACCAAGAAAGCAGGCAGCTGGAGGCCAATTTTAGATCTCAGAAATCTCAACAAGTTTGTCCGCAACAGCAAATTCAGAATGGTGACTCTTGCAACTGTTATACCAGCACTGGACAAAGGGGACTAGTTCTCAGCCCTCAACCTTCAGAACATATATTTTCACACAACCATACATCCTGCCTACAGGAAATTCCTGAGGTTCATGATATGACAAGAATGCTACCAAAATCAAGTCCTTCCTTTTGGTCTTTCCATGGCCCCTTGAGTATTTTCCAAGACTAGCCATGGTCACGGCCTTCCTCAGGAGGTAGAGCATCATTATTTTTCCTTACTTCGATGACTGCCTAATCAAGAGGCCCACACATCAACAAACAATAGCCATTACAAACGCTAACAGGGTATGTCTACACTAGCCCCTTAGTTCGAACTAGGGAGGCTAATGTAGGCATTCGAAATTGCAAGTGAAGCCTGGGATTTAAATGGAATGAGGTGTAACAGTTAATTCGAACTAAGGACTTTCATAAGGACAAGGTAGTCCTCCAACTTCACCCTAGGTTCCTGCCAAAGGTGCCCTCTGCTTTCCACTGTAACAAACCTAGTAATTTTACCTCTTTTTTTTTTCCCAAACCTCACGCCAACCAGACAGAGGCCACGCTCCATACTCTGGATTTACAGAGGGCCATTGCATTCTACCTGGAAAGAATCAAGCAAATTCGGAAAACCAACAAGTTATTCATATCAACCACCAAACAATCCCGGGGACGCCCCTTCTCCTCCCAGAGGATCTTAAAATGGATAATTCAATGCATAAGAATAGTATATTCAACCTTTGGTTAAAAAAAACACCTGCACAACTTTGTGCACATTCGACCAGGGCCATGGCAGCATCAACAGCCTATGTACAGGGCATCTTCCTGTTCAATATGTGCAAATCGGCCAACTGGTGGTCTACTCATACGTTCACTGCTCACTATGTTCTGGACTCCTACGTGTCCAGAGGAACTGTATTCAGACATACCATCCTGACCACGGTCCAAAAGGACAATTCACTGTCCGAAGCTCCCACCTCCAGTAGATAAACTGCTTGTAGTCGCCTAAGGTGGAGCACCCACAGGGACACTTCTTGAAGAAGAGAGGGTTACTCACCCTCTGCAGTAACTAACATTCTTCGAGATAGGTGTCCCTGTGGGTGCTCCACCACCAATTCTTCCTCTCCTCTGCTTTGGTACTATTTCCATACTTTTCTGGGGGCAGAGAAGGAACTGAGGCGATCGTACCTCACGCATGCACATTAGCCACCTAGCGCGTGTAGCATTTTGGCGCATGTGTGAGCTAGCTGTCAAAGCCATTGCTAGTAAAATCTTCCAGCCAGGTGCACTGTGGTGCCAAAACACCTAAGGTGGAGCACCCACAGGGTCCCCCATCTTGAAGAATGTCAGTTACTGTACAGAGTGAGTAACCCTCTCGTATCCAGGAATTTGCAGGGCTCTAAAGATTCTCTTATAATGGAAATGCACAGTGGAGCAGAGTTCAGCTTGTGAGTATGATCTTAACATAGATATTTCCTTACTCTTTAAGTTTTGACTGTGCAACCTCAATGTTACACTAAAGTAGTTTCTGTATTTAACTTACATGGAGTTGCATTGTAACTTCCAGTCTTCGCTATTGAAACTTCAACAGAAGTTCTCTCAGTATTGTGCTTGAGATATAAAATTGCCCACCTGCCCAAGAGCTAAGCATGCCACATTGGTTTGTTTCTGTTCTTGTAACAGGTCTGTTAAATCAAATGTGATCTAAATGATAGATGCCAAGTTGCCTCAAAGGCATTAATGTAGCATCTCAGCTGCTTCATTTGAGAAGTGCAGAACTTCATGTGAATTTCCGATATCCCCTCGAAAGGTCAGGAGATGCAAAAGTGGATTTTTGAAGGATACTGTGTACAGAAAATTGCACTTTTAATGATTTCTTGTTTTGTACATCTTAAAGTATTTTCTTGTTAATGGAAAGCAGTTTAAATTTCCAATATATGCTACAGATGTTTGATAATTCTAATATTTCATTTAAGACTACAATACTTGAGGAATTATTATTTTAAATATTCTGTTATGGTAAAATATTACAAGTAACCAAAAGCAAACAGAGCGTTGACACCTTTTATGAAGTTGTCCTTTATTTGATGAGATGGTGCCTTTACCTTTATAAAAGGAGAAAATGTATCTGACAGTCTATGTGGTGTCTTTTGTTAACAGTATTGGTACAGTGAATCTAAATTGCTGCCAGTTCACTTAGGATATGTCTACTCAGCAACATTATTTTGAAATAACTAGTGTTATTTCAAAGTAACTTAGTCCATGTCTACATAGCAGTCAATTATTTTGAAATAAATGTCGAAATACTGTCAAGCTGGAGAACTTCTTACTCCGACTTCTGTAACCCTCATTGTATGAGGAATAAGGGAAGTCAGAGAAAGAGTGCTCTGTAAGTGCTGTGTAGACACTTACAATTTTGAAATAAGCTACACAATTGACCTAACTCGAAATAAGCTATGCAAATTAAGCTAAGCCCTGCTGTGTAGACACACCACTAAAACCTGAGGCAGGTAAATTACACAACACAAAGAACGGTAACTGAGCTTTTATCTTGTGAGAGTTGTCAGAATAATGATATTTATAATCATACTTCTATATTTTTTTAAAGCCTTTAGAGACTAAACTAATATCCGAAACTTCATCTGTTTGCCAAGCAGAACAGGTTGCCAGAGTTCTTGTTAAAGATGCCATAGTAAGTATATTTTTAATAAGGTCTTGAGGGGAGACATGGGATGGGAAATGGTTGCATGAAGTACTTGCTTAAGATACAAATAAGAATAATGTAATATAAAACATTTTTCCTACATGGAATGTTACTTTTATTTTTGTACCAGAATGTCATTTAGCATTTCTTTATTTCCCTTTTATCACTAGTCCCTAAATACCTTTAATTTAATCCCTTGGAAATAACATGTGTTTGGCAGTTCTGCTCACAAAACATAATGCAGTAATGTCATAGGACGCAAACAAAAATTGTGAATGTTTTAAAACATTATAAATATGTTTTCCATGCATCAGATGGCTGGTAAAAAAAATAACTTGCCTGATGAGCCAAGGAAGCCTTCATTTTTCGGATTACAATCAAATTAAGATCAAATGGCACTGAAGTAACTGTACAGAAATTCACAGTATTCTAGTGTGATCGAGTATTTCATTTGTGAGTAATCACAGTGCAGAAAATCCCACTGGTTGTAGCAATGGAGACATCTATGTTTTTAGCATCTCTGTTTCTAGCATCAGTATTTCTGATCTTCTTCAGAGACTTGTGCTACAGGATCTTCATTCTTAGAGCATAAAGAGAAATGACATTAAGAGAAGTGCCTTAAACCTATTTCCTGGAAAGCAGTCATGAGAATAAAGCATCATCATCTTTGCTTGCAGCCAGATACTATCAAATTGTGTTTCAGTTCTTAATATATTCAACTGACAACTATAACCCCAGTAGTAGAATTTATAGTTCCAGAAAGGGAGAGGTTATCCCTTTCTTACTTTAAAAACATGATCTAAAAGTGCACCAAGTATGTGTGTGAAGTTTTTTTGAGTCTTCACCAACATGCCTTAGCTATTTCCAGATAACAACATGAAAAAAATAAACCCTATGGCCAAGATAATTCAGTGCAGAACACTGTTTCAGAATGTCTAGGTATGTCAAAAAAAATTAAAAAGGAAAAGAGTCAAATTATTATGGTAGGTAGCCATCTTTCTGTTACTTTCATAAAGGTTATCCAGGCTAACAATATAAGAATAAAATATTTATTTTCCAGTATTTTCACAGTGAGTCTGCCTGAGCATTAAATTATTTGCTTTAGTTAACGGTACAGTAATATTCTTGGAGACCATTTCACTATTTGTTCAGTGAGATCTTCTTGTTCTTGAAACAAAATACAGGACTATGTAGCACTTTAAAGACTAACAAGATGGTTTATTAGATGATGAGCTTTCGTGGGCCAGACCCACTTCCTCAGATCTGAGGAAGTGGGTCTGGCCCACGAAAGCTCATCATCTAATAAACCATCTTGTTAGTCTTTAAAGTGCTACATAGTCCTGTATTTTGTTTCAGCTACACCAGACTAACACGGCTACATTTTGTTCTTGGTAGTTAAATACCATTTTTCATAATATGCCATATATAAAAACAAATCATACCAATTAAAGACCGCTGGATGGACAGGTCTACTTTTACTTACTTGAAAATGTTGTATCTTAACTAATATTAAATCTCCTTCCACATGCTTAATTTCAAATTTTTAGAGTAGAGCCTCAGGCTTATGAACTGCAGTAATTTTTTTGAGGAACACCAAGGATTTTTTTGTTGAGCGCGTGCGCGCACACACACACACACACACACACTCACGTGGGGGGGAGTTATTGAGCCAAAAAAAGTCATCTGCCCCTTTAAGGGTAGTCATTTTGAACTCTGTAGTTCTCTGTGGCATACCTCCGACTGCCTTGCGGCACACCAGTGTGCCTCAGAACACAGTTTTAGAAACACTGTGCTAGATGGTAGGTGCACAGTTATGCTTGCATATGTATGAAAAAGATGGCTGTCACCCTTCGTCATTAACCCCTGGATTTGTTCAGCTTTCCATGTGCACTTTGATTTTGAACATCTTTATTCAGGTGCTTAAGCACACTACAACTTGTTTTAGGTTGCTACCAGACCCATCCCGGGGTGAGGGGGGGGCATAGGGCCCGAGGCAACCCGCCCAAGACCTCACAGAATCATAGAATACTAAAACTGGAAGGGATCTTGAGAGGTCATCAAGTCCAGTCCCCGGCCCTCAGGGCAGGACCAAGCACAAGCTAGATCATCCCTGCTAGATGTCTAGCCAACCTGCTCTTAAATATCTCTAGTGATGGAGATTCCACAACCTCCCTAAGCAATTTATTCCAGTGTTTAACTATCCTATCAGTTAGGAAACTTTTCCTACTGTCCAACCTAAACTTCCCTTACTGCAATTTAAGCCCATTGCTTCTTGTCCTATGATCAGAGGCCAAGGTGAACAATTTTTCTCCCTCTTCCTTGTAACACCCTTTTAGATACTTAAAAACTGCTATGTCCCCTCCCCTCTCAGTCTTCTCTCTTCTGAACTAAACAAGCCCAAATATTTGAGTCTTCCCTCATAGGTCGTTTTCTAGACCTCACACCATCACTTCTTCCCTTCCCCCAAGTTCTGCCCCTGGTCCACCCGCACTAGGCCTCTTCCTGCCCCCTCCCTTGCCCATTGCATCCCTTCCCCAAAGTCCCATCTCTATAGAGATGTGATCTGGGGGATCTGGCATGGAGTGGCAGCAGGAAATTGGGGCCTCCCACACTCACTGTGGTGGCAGGATCTGTGGGAATTAAAGGAACCCAGCAACTTGTTAGGCTCATCTCTCAGCCAGCTCTGGCCCCAGCCCACTCCATTCTGTTCCCCCAATCCCACATCACTTGGGAGATGAGAGCAGGCTGGGGCCAGGCCCAGAGTGTTCCGCTTCTCACCCGCATGGTGAAGCAGAGTACCCTAGCTGGAAGAGGGTAGAACAGGGTGCTGCGTCTGCTGTGGTGAGTGTGGGTGGGCCCAGTGCAGATGCCCTGAACTGTCCTACAGACAGGACCGCTCTGGGCACAACCATCCAACATGACATGAAGGTAAAAACTGTTGCCTATTTTGACACACAGGCTATGTCTAGACTGCATTCCTCTCTCAAAAGAGGAATGCAAATGAAGTAGATTGAAATTCAAATGAATCACGGATTTACAAATCTTGCACTTCATTTGCATAATCGTGTGTGAGTGCTTTTTCGAAACCCTTCCCCCCCCCACACACACACAGTTTTTACAGGGTTCTTTCGGGGGGGGGGGGGAAACCCTTTTTCAAAAGAACTCATGCTCCTGGGTTCTTTCGAAAAAGGGTTTTTTCCCAAAAGGACCCAGTCTGCAATTATGCAAATGAAGCGTGAGATTTGTAAATCCGCACTTCATTTGAATTTTCTATCTGCTTCATTTTCATTTCTCTTTCGAGAGAGAAATGCAGTCTAGACAAGCCCATACAGTGTAGGTGAAGGAATATCTGGTGTCTAACCCCACTTGAAATGAAATACCAAATGAACAGCATCTAGCTTCAGGAGGCTAACCTTGATAAGGAACAAAATAGTGTTTCGTTCTCTTTGGATTCTAGCATTACAGAGTCTCCTGATTGTAGAAGAATTTAGTACTGACCTTGAAGCCTGTTTATAAATGATCAGTGTTCCTTTATAATTTTTCTGCACTCTCTAGGCAAAAACCTGCATGCTATCGGTAGCTGAGCAATATCTCTAACACATCTTTAAATACTGATTTTTTTAATTTTGTTTTAATTCTTACATTTCTTTTGTATTAGTGTTACTTTACAGTACTTGTCCCTGTTGAGTTAATGGAATGGATATACAGCAAGAACCATAAACTAACCAATCTGTTTGGTTATATTACTTTTAAAACAATTAACAGAGAATTTTGCATTTGGTAATCTTTTTTTTTTGTTTGTTTTTTAATTTCCCCTCTTTCCCAGCAAGGAAACTTTAACAGTTTTATGGGCTCAGATGGTTATATGCTATCAATACTGACCAGTGGAATGTCACCAGTCACTTCTATTACTGAAGCTCTTCAGCAGGTAAGATCTGGAGATACTGTAATTTTTAACCATATTTATTAAAAGATTTAGTCATACTTTACATTTTCAAATACTCTACACACCATGATCCTTCACCGCTGTTAGATAAGTGAATATTGTACAAATATGAAATTTGTGGCACAGATATGTTGACTCATTTATCCAGGGCTTCAGGGTGAGTTGTAGGCAAAGCTGAAATTAGTAATCCTATGCCCTAGGTTTTGAGTTTGTTAATGAGTCTCCAGCTTTTATATGAAAATGATAATTTTCATTTACAATTTTATTCATTGCTTTTATATTGCTTACCTTCATGATGCTGTGTGTGCATATTAAGTAACAACAAACATATTGTATAGCATGCAATAAAAAGCATATTGAAATAACTGAAAGTTCTTTCTCTCTGTGCTTGCAGGTTGTTTGCATGGGCATTTTTCGCATCATCGGTTTGTTTTACCTAGGAAGTTTTGACAGCATAGTTCGTCGCTGCATGATACAAAGGGAAAAATCTGAAAATACAGATAAAACTAAATAATCTTTACTCACTGAATCAGAAGAATGTTAATTTTGGACAGCTTGCTGTGACATAGGACTCAGTTTCTCATCTGAAGACTTTGATTTAAATGCTCTATATGACAGATGAGTTCCTTTGAAATGCAAGTAAAAGAGAAAACAGAAGTACAATCCCAGGAAATGCCAAAACTATGCAAAAGTGTGAATGAAGACCAGTTTTTTCAATGGTTTAAATTGAAGAGATGTTTGTGAATCTAGAGACAATAAGTGTGAGAGTAAAATCTCAAAAGTGGGTTATTTGCTGGTAATTCTGGACAAATACTTAAGTTTTCTTTCTTTGACGGTATATTTAGAGGCAAGGATAAAGATAAGTACCATCACACATTGAACCTAAGAAGTTTGAACTCTCCTTGAAGAGGGAGTATAGGTTCCTAACAGATTTCCACAACCATATTTTAACCTTGAATATTCTGATTACTGATTTACCGACAATGGGAAAAGTAAACAGACTGATTCATGGTATTCATCATGCACTACAGTGATGGCTATGGGAGCCTTACGTGGGAGTACTCAGATGATCCGAAGCTGCTCAGTGTGGGAGTAGTTGAGGTATGCTTTCGTAACTGCATACCCTTCTAAAGGGAGATGAAGAACCCAGTTCTCCACTGAGAAATGCCAGGAAATATTTTTCTGATCTTTGGAAATACCTTCTAAATAAATCAGACTATTTGAACAAGAAGTAATTAAAGTCTAACTTCAAATTGATGTATAATGTTCTAATTTATCTCCTTTATTTGTCAGTTGAGCTGAGGAGAGAAAGGTAGCTTATGTTGCCATTATGCACACTTTTAAACTGCAAATGATGAGCCAAACAAATAGTTTATAGAATCAGTTGTAATTAAAATGTTAATTTAAAATGCTAGGCTCTTCCAGTAGCAGGAATGTAGCTTTCAGGAGGGTCAAAATGGTATTCCAGGTTAATTTATCCCTCGATGTAAATATACTTGTTGGGATGACACGGTCTGGTTTAAAAATACACTCCACACTCTTGGTTTTTATTGGATGAACATAGAAATTAAGGGCACTTCACATCTATGCCAAACTACACTGAACTTAGTGTTTTCTAACAATTAAGTTTCTAACACTGAAAATTCATAACAATGATAGCATAAAGAGAATGATCTATTGTTCAGTTGGACTTCTACAGTAAGTGCCTATGAGTTGTCTTTTTTGTTTGTTTCCAAAAACTGCATCTTTCATATTTGTTACATGTCTACTTTTTCAGATGTCAGGCTTTCCTGTTCTCAATCAATATTTTGAAAGAGTTTAAAACTTAGCTGGTAACATTTGTCATTCTCACTTTCTCCACAGGAATAGATTTTAATCAAATATTGGGTGAAATTGATACTGTTTTTTAGTGCTCTGTATCTCTCATGTACTGAATGGTTTAATGTGTGTGACACTAAAAGTTGTAATTTTTTTTTACCTTACATTATTAATTGGATAAACTTCTAAAATGTATCTCATTATTGATACTATTTATACACATGCATATTCAGGGCAATTAGTTAATTTAGCTTATTGGATTTTTTGCAGTAGCATAGTGCTGCAGTGTTTGCTCTGTAAATCCTATAGGGGAATGTTCATACTGACAGCCTACTGACAGTTTCTCATTAAGAGACTGAATGTTTGTATTGGGCTTTACAATAATACTCTTCACAAAGTCTAAGATAGGGGGCCAACTTACCAGATTGTCTCTTTAAATATGTAAACAATTGCATGCCTCAAATTATAAGAGTGAATAGATTTGAGGATAGTGGGTGTCCTTACAATTCCAAACTGCTGAGTTTCACAGCAGAAGCTATTTTGCGTATACATTAGTTACTGTGCTGTTTTATAATGGATTGTGTATTATGAAGCATTTAAACTAAAATCCAGTCATTGTTTGCTTTGTTTACTGAAGTCATTACAGCCATGCTCTCCAGACCTGATATAGCTTGATAGTGTGTATAGTATACCAATCCTTAATATAAATAAAGAATAAGATGAAAATAAAAGTGTACAAACCAGCTACCAAGTCAATGAGTTGCTATTTCTGTCAACATGCTAAAAATAACATTGATTTTCTGACTTAAATTTTGGTCTTCAGGCTTTGACATCAAAAGCAACTTGAGATTTTGGGTATTCAGTACTTATTGAGTTACCTGAACTGAAAATTGTGCCCTGTTTATCATCAGTTGGGTAGCCTGTCATTAGCCACTTGAAAATGCTGGTTGAAGATTCCAAATTAAGGATGGTGCTTGCTCTTACATTTTAAGTTTTGTGTTTTGATAATACTACTGAATTAATTTAACTGTGTCCAAATCCTACAAAGAGATGTGCATGTGCTTCACTTTGTAGGTTGTAAGTACTTCCATTTGGCTATGGCCTTAAAACATAGGTTGACAGAGGTGTGAAAAATCCACACCCCCCGAATATTTGCAGTGATGATGACCTAACTCCTAAAGTGTAAGAATCTAAGAATGTTTCCATTGATCTAGCTATAATCATTTGGGGAGGTGGAGTTCCTACATCAATGAAAGAAACCTTCCATCACTGTAGTCTGCATCTGCACTATGGGGTTACAACAGCATAGGTTATACCACAGTTAAGTAAGGTTTGCATATTGGACACTATATCTGTTTTAGTAGTGTGAACCAGGTAAGTAAAGAATTTGATCTTTACATGTCATAGTTTTGTTGGTGCAAGCTAGTGCATTTAGTTAACTCACAGACTTTCATATACATTATGATTTTGCAGTTCATTACTTTCATTAACAAACAATTTGGAAATAATCAAAACAAAGTGGTTCCAATAAGGCATTAGCATAAAGCTGTAAACATTGGGAAAGAACTAAAAACAAAAATACTTTGTAATCTTGTGGGGAAAAAATGACTGACAGTTTACAGATTGTCAGCTAAATTTAATAAAGATACTTGCATCTATTTTTTTCAGTAATGCCACAGATCTCTGAAGAATTTAAAACAAAATACTATTTACCACTCTTGTCAAATTGACAATATGTAATTGATGTTATAAACACTCTCAAATGTTATGCCTTTTCTTGAATGATCTTAAATATTCCATTTAAGTTTTGATAGTTGAGACAAAAATTTTCTCTTCTGTTTCATCTAGTTTCTAGTTACTGCTTTAAAGTTAGACTTATTAGACATTATACTTATTACCTAAAATTCTGGTGTATGTACAGTTTAAGTAGGTTTAATATTTACTAAGGAAAGAAGGAAATATGTAGTTACATGTTAGTTTGCTGTGAAACATTCTAGGCACTTTTAAATGGTAACATCGTGTATGGATGGCTTTTTTTACACAACCTATCCTTCCTTGAGTTTATTGCTTCAAAAGCTTTTGTGCCAGAACTGTAAGTTTTCATGTTTTGTATTTCTCAAAATAAATGGAGGAACAAGAGTGCTTACTCTGAAGTTCAAAATTTAAATCCCTTCATATACCCCTCTCCCTCTTAGCCTATGGCTTACAGGTTTTTGTATAAGTTGTTAGTGTTGCACTCACCATTCATCAGTGTTGTAAAGCATTCAGTAATCCTGATCTTATATGGAAATCAGTTGTGGGAGCATGAGAGTGCTCATTAACTTCATTGAAACTTGGCACATATGCAGAGGATTATGCTAGCTAGCAGATCCCGGTGTGGGATCAGCATCATAGTTTGATGAGTATTTAATGCAACTTGCAAATCCTGACAGGGAAGGTTTGCTTTCTTCCTAAGTGAAAGCTTTCAGAATCAAGGTTTGTAGTTATGGTTTTTATCTTGATCTATATTAAATCAGATTGTAGAATGTGATCCTCACAGGCTAAGATTGCCCGAGGTGATCTCTAAGAGAAATATCCCCTGCTTTCTCTACAAAAAG
This sequence comes from Pelodiscus sinensis, assembly GCF_052426305.1. Lineage (NCBI taxonomy): Eukaryota > Metazoa > Chordata > Testudines > Trionychidae > Pelodiscus > Pelodiscus sinensis. The sequence continues at coordinate 120,354,417 of NC_143053.1, forward strand.
TAAGCCTTCTTTTGTGTACTCTTGAAATAAATTCAAAATTAGAGAAGTTGCTTTCCAAAGAAAACTCCTGTGAAATCAGAGTGCCATCTGCAACTGAAGGAGGAGGCTTGGCTACTAGACACCCAAAGAAAACCTGGTTTGGGGAAGAATATTCTAACAAAAGGTAAATTGCTTGGCAGAGTGTTAAATCCACAAGGATGGATTATTTTTATAGAAAATATTTGGGAATTAAGTCCAAAACTCTTTCCTTCCAACTCTATCAGAACAACAGGAGCAGGAAATCTCTGCTGTTGGCACTGAGTAGTAGTAGGCCAAAGTAAAATTGGATTTAAAAAAGATGAGCAATGGTAATTAAAGGGTTTTCTTTGGTAATCCCATTGGGTTTAACTGGCAGAGAGCAAATGAAACTGACATTGTTCTACCCTCTCCCAAGTTTAGCAATGGCAAGAGATTTCATAGTGGGGCTGTACTGCTATCACCAGAAAGGCCATCATGAGAAAAACTGGAGAAGTGACTGAAGGCTCTATTTTTTTTCTAGGAAACACTATAAACTTATAAAGATCTCTTTGCCTATATCAGGTGTGGGCAAATATTTTGGCCTGAGGGTCACATCTCAGTATGGAAAGTATATGATGAGCCATAAATGCTAACAACATTGAGGGCTGAGATGCAAGAGGGGGTGAAGGTTCTTGCTGGGGACGCAGGCTCTGGGGTAAGGCTGAGGGTTTGGAGTGCAGGAAGGTGTGCCAGGCTGGGATCAAAGATTTTAGGGGAGAGGGCTGAGGCAAGAGCTTGAGGCTTGGGTGTAGGCTCTTGGCCATGCTTACCTTCAAGCAGCTCCAGATATTTCTCTCTCCCTCCCGTCTCCATCACAAAGGTGCAGCCTGGAAGCTCTGAGCACTGCCCCATCTTCAGGCATTGTCCCTTCAGTTCCCATTGGTTGCAGTTTCCTAGCCAATGAGAGCTGCAGAGTCAGCGCTTGAGGGCAGGGCAGTGTGCAGAGCTCCCTGGTTGCCCATGCTTCCACTGCACATGTGGAGCGATGTACGTTCCCAAACCTGCTCTCCAGCTGGAGCTTGAAGACTGGAGTAAAATGTCTGATGGGCCAGATGCAGCCCATGGCCATAGGTATTTTAAGGTAGCTAAATAAAAAAAGGTCTTGAAAGGATCCATGATTGTTTACTACTGGGAATTTCATTCTGGCCTTTTAGATACTATTTTATATTTAGGGAGAAAAATCCTGAAATTGATACTAGCATAACATAAGACCAGCCATACTGGATCAGACCAAAGGTCCATCTATCCCTGTATCCTGTCTTCGGATAGTGGCCAATGCCAGATGCCCCAAAGGGAATTAATAGAACAGGTAATCAAGTGATCCATCCCTTGTTGCCCATTCCCAGCTTCTGACAAACAGAAGCTAGGGACACCATTCCTACCTATCCTGGGTAATAGCCATTGATGGACCTATCCATGAGTTTATCTGTAGGTTGGACCTCCAAAAACCGGGGCTCTCAGGTCCAGCATGTTCCTGGACCCGGGAGTCCTGGCTGGGAGCCCCAGTGGCAAGAGGGCTCGTGGTGTGGAGCCTGGCAGGGCTGGGATTGGAATAAGGGCTAGAGCCCCGGTAGTGCAGCCTGGGCTGCAGCAGCCCCAGTAGCAGAGCTGGGGCTGGGGTTGTGGCAGCCCCAATAGTGGCGCTGGGAACACAGCAGCCCCAGTAGCAGGGCCACAGCAGCCTGACACGGGGGTGACTGGGGCCAGCAGCAGGGAGAGGGTGGTGGGCTGGAAGTGCTGGTAGCAGGGGGCTTCTGTGATCCAGCGAATTCCCTTGTTCAGGACCGAGCTGTCCCAAGAGTGCTGGATCAGAGAGGTCCAATCTGTACTTCATTTTTTTAAAACCCATTTTAGTCTTGGCCTTCACAACATTCTTTGGCAGGACGTTCCACAGATTGACTGGGTGTTGTGTGAAGAAATGCTTCCTTTTGTTTGTTTTAAACTTGCTTCTTATTAATTTAATCTGGTAACAGTTGTGGTGTTATGGGAACAATTAAATTTTCCTTATTTACTTTTTCCACGCCAGTCATGATTTTATAGACCTCTATCATATTCCTACTTGGTTGTCTTTCCAAGCTGAAAAATCCAAGTCTTAATTCCGTACCCCTAATAATTTTTTTAGATAAGACACCCACATCTGCACGCAGCATTCAAGATGTGGGCATACTATGGATTTACATAGAGGCAAGATGATACAGTAAAATCCCAACTATAATGTGCATCTACCTTTTAAACATGAGAATTCCAGCATAAACTGAACTATCTATAATGTGCACCCCAACTTTGCCGTATTTTGTCTTGCCTTTTTGTATTGTCGGGTAATCACGCGTGAGCACACGAGTATACAGTGTGCGGTGTTTCCATGCTCTCTTTGGGATGCCATGAGTTATCAGCGATCTTACACGACTGCTGAAAAACTTAGTTGTTCGCTATGCTGAAGCTCATGGCAACAGAGCTGTCAGCTGTGAATTTGATGGCATAGCAGAGTCTAACATTCAGCTTTGGAGACAGCAGAAAGAGCGCCTGCAAGCTCTTCCTCGGATGAAGATGGCTGAGCGAGGTAAAAGCGCTGCATCTCCTGAGTTGGGGGCCAGGCTGGTTGAATGGATTGCTGAGCATAGACAGCAAGGTGGTGGTGTTAGCATTAAGGAGGTTAGAATGAGGCCTTTGACAATTGCCAGAACGTGCGCTAACACAGCCAGGTTTAAAGCTTCGCATGGCTGGGGCAATCGGTTCATGAATCGCCATGGCCTGTCAGTCCGACCCTGAACAACAATCGCACAGAAGCTACCAATGGACTCAGACACTAAGGTACTACAGTTCCAAAAGTTTATCCTAAAACTACGCAAGCAGCAACGCTACAACCTTTCATTAATTGGTAACGCAGATCAGACACCATTACATTTCAATAATCCCTACAACAGAACGCTTGAAGTGAAAGGTGCCAAGACCAGATCCATTGCTACCACAGGCCATGAAAAGTCTAGGTTTACCATAATACTTGCTTGCATGGCCGATGGAACGAAGCTGCCTCTTTATATTGTGTTCAAGCACAAGACAATGCCAAAGAATGTTATATTCCTGAACACCGTTTATGTTCGTGTTCACCGTAAAGGCTGGATTGACGAAGCTTTAATGCTTGATTGGCTACAGATGGTTTGGGCGAAGCGGCCAGGAGGACTTATGAGAAAGCGGTCTCTAATAGTTTTGGATGCGTTTCGGTGTCATCGTATGCCATCCGTCAAGAAAAGGCTTCAGCAGGACAAAACAGACTTGTCAATTATTCCTGATGGAATGACCAAAATGTTGCAGCCACTTGACATGACAGTTAACAGGCCAATGAAAGATGCACTATGCAGGAAATGGAACGCCTGGTTGTTGGAAGGTGAACATACATTTACTGCAGGTGGACGTATGCGAACACCAACGCTGCAAGATGTTACCCTGTGGATAGCGGATGTCTAGATTGAACTTGAGCCCTCTATCATAAGGAAGGGGTTTCTGAAATGCAGCATCTCTAATGGATGGCAATGAGGATGATGCCCCGTGGATGGATCCAAGCGACGATGAATTGTCCGAGGGCAAATTATTGGTATGCAAAGATGACAATTATTTGTATTACCTGGATGAAGATGTCGAGGGCTATACCCCGGAAGATATTGCTCGTCTCTTTGAGGAAGATTCTAACAAATGTGAATTTGAGGGCTTCGAAGATGAGTAGAAGATCAATTAACATACGGTATTTGCTTGTTTGTGCTGCAGTGTTGATTTCATTTGTTTAACTTACCTTTTTGAAACTCTGTATATAGTTGCTTGTCGATGCTAATAAAAATCACCTTAACCTCTGGTGTCCAGCGATTAATTAAGTGCCACAGAACCGCCAAATGAAAACTTTGGGGGGAAAAAAACTCCTATGGATAATGCACACCCCAACTTTGACATTAAAAAAATGGGGAAAAAAGTGTGCACTATACTCGCAACTTTACGGTACTGTACTCAGTTTTATTCTCTATCCCTTTTAAAATTATTCCTAATATTGTTTGCTTTCTTTTGTCTGCTGTTAAAAAAAGATGTTTTTAGCGAACTATTCACAATGATTCCATGATCTTTCTCTGGAGTGGTAACAACTAAGTTAGTCCCTATCATTTTATATGTATAGTTTGATTGTTTGTTTTCCAATGTGCATTACTTTGCATTTATCAACATTAACATTCATCTGTCATTTTGACTGTCTGTAGTACGGGGATTTTCTGGGATACTGCCACCACAATCAGGGAACGCATGTATCTTCTGCTTTTTTTTGCATAAAAGCAGATGTACTCTTTTGGAAGCTCTGTCTTCCTCCTTCCACAAGGAAGAAAGGTTCTTCCGAAATTTGGCCCAGTGTAGATGGGCCAAATTTTGGAAAAGCCTCTTCTGAAAATACTATCGCAAAAAGGTATGCAAATTGCACAGCGCAATTTGTGTAACTTTTTCTGATAAAACCTTGTAGTCTAGACATAGCCTTTGTTGCCTAGTCACCTAGTTTTGTGAGATGCTTTTGAAGCTCTTCAGTCTGCTTTGAACTTAAATTCTTGAGCAGTTTATCACCTACAAATTTTGTCACCTCTCTGTTTACCTCTTTTGATCATTTATGAATATGTTGAATAGGATTGGTCCAGTAGGGACCGTGGTGGGACACCACTGGTTACTTCTCTCCATTCTGAAAACTGTTTATTACTACTCTTTGTTTCCTGTCTTTCAACCAGTTATCAATGCATGAGTGGACCTTCCCTCTTATCCCATGACAGCTTACTTTGCTTAACACCCTTTGGTGAGGGACCTTATCAAAGGCTTTCTGGAAATCTAAATTATTACCAACTGACTCTTCTTTTCCATGTGCTTTTTGAACCCCTCAGAATTGGTGAGGCATGATTTTACTTTACAGAAACCATGTTGTCTTCCCCCAACAAATTATATTCATCTAGGTATGTAATAATTCTGTTCTTTGCCATCATTTCAATCAATTTGCCTAGTACTGAAGTTAGACTTTCCAGTCTATAATTGCCAGGATCACCTCGAGAGCCCTTTTTAAAATTTGGCATCACATTACCTATCATCTAGTCATTTGGCTTAGAGATGATTTAAAGCAGGCATGTCCAAAGTCCGGCCCGCGGGCCAATTGCGGCCCGTGTTCCGATTTAATACGGCCCCCGCTTCCTCCCCCTCTCCTGGCTCCCCGGCGCTCTTTTGAACTGGCGCGCCCAGCGCACCGCTTCCGGCCGCGCCGCCGCCGCCCATGACCTCCGCGGTCCTAGAGCCTGCTCTGTAGGGCACGTCCGCAGCTCGCTCCCCCGCTCGGCTGCGGGTTCGCCCTATCCCCGGGCCACCGTGAGGCCGGCGTGCCTGCGCTCTCCGCCCGCCTCTGACCCTGCGGGCCCTCCGCCTTGGGGCTGAGAGTGCAGGGGCGGCCCTCACGCATGTTCACTTCTTCAAATCTGGCCCTCTTTGAAAAAAGTTTGGACACCCCTGATTTAAAGGATAGTTTCTAAACCTCAGGTGGTAGTTTCATAATTTCACATTTGAGTTCTTTCAGAACTCTTGGGTGAATGCCATCTGGTCCTGGTGACTTATTACTGTTTATCAGTTTGTTCCAAAATCTCCTCTATTGACACCTTAATCTGAGACACTTCCTCAGATTTGTCATTTTATAAAAAATGCCTCAAGTTTGGAAATTTTCCTCACATCCTCAGCAGTGAAGACAGGTGCAAAAAGTCATTTTGTTTCTCCGCAATGACCTTATCGTCCTTGAGTGCTCCTTTAGCATCTCAGTTGTTCAATGGCACTACTGATTGCTAGCTCTGCAATGCCAAGATACTAGAACTGGATAGAATGAACTGAGACTTTTGTATTTTGAGACTTTGAATTTTATAGTAGGGAAAATTTCCTTGTTTTTAAACCTTTGAAGTTTTGATTGTGAGGCTAATTCTATGTTGTGATGTAAAAACCATAACAGGTTCTGATTTAAAACCATGCATAAAGATAATTAATAATTTTGGAATTTCTATACAAATAAAAACAAAGTAGTAGAGATGAGGATAATATGGGTTGCTTATACTGGTGTTATGGTTAATATTTAAATACATTAATTCTCAGAACAAATCCACTAGGATTATATCAAATGGAAAAGACTTAATAACATAAGTGAGAATAAGAACTGAATGGATTTAAGAGATCTGCTCTTGATAACTTGTCTCCAACAGAGATGTATCCTGATGTTACAAGAAATGTGGGAGAGCTGGTTAAACTAGGCATATTGTTCTTCATAGCTCTCTAAACGAAAGGGAATGTCTAATAACTAGACACATCCCCTTTGTTTTAGAAAGAACTGAAAAATAAAATATTCTTTATACCCCACACATGTTCTTTTAAGCAAGAGTAGAAGGGCGATTACAATGACCTCATTGTATCCCAAAATCTAGGGCAAAATATATTTTATATTTATGCAACTTTGATAACTACGTCGTCAAATGAGGGATTTTAATTGTTAAACCCTACGTTATCTGATGGGAATGTTAAAATGGTGCTAATAAAAGCTAACAAGCCATTTAATTTAGAGTTGGTGCAATATAGGGAGACTATCTAATATATTAAAATAGATTAAATTGTGTTTACCACCAATATAGGATTCGTATGTAGATAATATTCCACTCTGCTCACATGCAAGATTGTGGTCAAAACTTTCAACCTTGTCTGTTTGACGTTAGAGTCTTAATTCCATACCTAAGCATTTAAATCTGTGGCATGACTCCAAGACCTACACATGTACAAATTCCATTGTCACAGGCATTGCTGATACTCATGACCCTTTGAAAATCAGCCCATGTATATTTAAGAGCCTAATTTTAGGCAGCTAGCCCACACAAACTAACAATTTTCAACCTACTACATGCACTGAAGAGTTAATTTCTTGGTGCAAGAACCCTAACTGGTGGTGAATATTGAAAATGAAATAGACCAATACCTACAAGTATTTCAGAATACAGAAGGAAAGTTGTGATGGATAGAAGTAGTGCTGGTCAATACCCAATGACTAAAGGGTTAAACTCACCCCACTAGTAGAGGGGTTGGCAGGGGGCCAGAAGAACCAATGGGAGACAGTGCTGAAATTTGAATTGCATATCAATACCTTGCCGCCGCCTCTTTGTGTGAAAAATTCTTAGTTAAGGCCTGGAGGGAGCAGATGCAGTAATCAGAATTACCATGCCTATAAAAAATATTGGACACGAGAGTGAACTGGGCCTTGAAGTACAGATCAGCACGGATCGTGAATAGAGGGAAAACATGTATTTAATCACAGTCCAGTTATTTTTCTTTTGTTTTGCTGTTTGGTAAACCGTCTCTGTTTAAAATCCATGTGCTTTCCCCACTCCCATTCACTATTTAAGCTGTGCCCAGAGATATTTCTTCCTCTGTTTTTTAATCGGCCCTTTACTTAGTTCTTCTTTGAGTTATGTCCCCGTGAGTGCTTCACTGTTGGTGACAGGTTACCAAGAGCCACGGATCGGAGCCTTACAAAGCATTTTCCCTCATTGGGCTCCACATGTGCAGGAGGCATCTCATGACACTCCTGCCCAAGTGTTCTATTTGCATAGCCCGACCCCTCTCTTTCAGTTCCTCCTTAACTGCCCTTGGCAGCGGACAAAGCTTCAACACACTCTGACTGATTACTTCAGAGAGTATTTTAGAGTTAGTGTTAGAAATTCATGTAAATAGTTTCCCTCATTCAATTTTACCTCATTTAAAAAAAATTGTCTTCTCTTCAGGAGATTTGAACTTGGCTTAGCCACTCAGAGGTAGCGCAAACCAGGCTCTTTCCTGGTTCTCTCCTCTTCTTTTAAAAAAAAAGAAAAAAAAAGGAAGAGAGAAAAAGTAACACTGCAGACAATATGTCTGGCTCTTCCAGCTTCAAGAAATGTGATGCATGCCGGGACCCATGCCACTATTAGATGGCCATTCCCTATGTATTCGATGATTGGGAGAAGCCCACATACCACAGAAGTGTGATCATTGCTGCAGCCTGAAGGCTTGAACAAGAAAGGATAGAGAGCTCTGCCTTGGAATAATATTATTTGACAAGGCTATGCAGCTTGCTGAGGCACAAAATGCCTTCCAACCTCAGGAAGACTTACCAAAAAAAAAGAGCTGCTTCCCTACTCCTCAGAAAAGCCTTGCCAACTCGCTCTCTTCCTCCATCCTCCTTCCCAACAGTAGGGGAGAAAGGCCAGGCATCTCAGGCACCTCTGCTATCAAAATGGTGGCAGAGCTCCCACATTGGCACTGGTGCACACTTCCTCAGTGCCAACAGAAGCCCAGGGGCACTCCACACTTGCGATGCCACATAAGAACCCAGCACTGCAAAAAGACCCAGTGCCGCAGGCAAAAGCGGCACCAGTTTCAATATTGCCGCTGTCCATTCCAGCCGTGCCAGTGATTGAGACACACAGTTGACGCGGGCAGCAGCGGGAAGGCCACAATCAGTACCTGACAGCCAGGGCAAACATCATAATTTGCACCCTGCCTCTACAGGTCTATCACCTGCAGTATCTCCAGCCTGCTACTCTCCTTGCATAATTAGATCTCCAGTACTCTCTCAGTGGAGTCTTTTACCTGATGATGACCAGATGAGTGCATTCTCATTGCAAAACGCATACCGATGGGGTCATGGGCACACAACTACAGAGTCAGGCCTTATCAACCCCCTTGGTACACACACTAGGCTTATCTCCCTCCACCTTACCCACCACAGTGGGCGCCCTGGGAATATTGGGACCTGTACAGACAGCAGTCCTCAACCAACTCTATACCAGCAAAAAGATGTTTGCCTCCAACTGATCCCTTCCCCCACCTGAAGACTCGGAGGAGGAGGAAGGACAGATAGATGACAGAGATCCAGATTCTCATGCACTGGGCAAATCTCCAACAGATAACTCTTCATCACTGCCAGATGATGCAGTCATACCATCTGACATGCTCAATGGATGATCTTAAACCATTTCAAGAGTTATTCAAAAGAGTGGCAGCAAGCCAACAACTCTTCAAGAAGTGCAAGAAAAATAGCACCGCTTATTGAAAAATTTACACCTGATGTTGCAGGGGAAGATTGCCTTGCCCATAGATGAGGCAATTATGGAGATCTCAGATTAACTCTGGAAAATGCCTGCATCTATCCATGCCATCTATAAAAAGGCGGAGAGGAAATACTTTGTGCCCCCGAAAGATATGGAATTTTTATTCACACACCCCCAACCAAATTCCTTGGATGTAGAATCGACCTAGCAGAGATCCAAACTACCACAGTATAGGACGAGTAATCAAGACAAAGAGCACAAGAAGTTAGATCTCTTTGGCAGAAAGATTTATTCTTCCTCCACACTGCAACTGAGAATTGCAAGTTACTCTGCTATTTTGGCAAATAATTATTTTGATAACTATTCAAAATTGGATGATCTCATTGAACACCTCCCTCAATCAAAGAAACCTATCCTGAGGTGATAGTCCATGAGGGCCATACGATTGCCCGCACCGCCTTACAAACAGCATTGCACATTGCCGATGCTACAGCTAGGACAATGGCCACACAGTGGTTATGTGGAGGGCATCCTGGTTACAGGCCTCAGGTGTTCCCTGTGAACTTCAGACCGAAGTGGAGGACCTCCCATTCGACAAATTATTTACAGCTAAAACAGATGAGGTACTGCTAAAACAGATGAGGTACTGCAAGAACAGTAGCAAGAACCACGATCTGTACCATCCGCTTGTATATTCTTCCTTATCGGTACAAGCGTCTGCATGCCTTCCTAATATACTTCCCAATACATTGGGAGTCCATAACATCGGACTGCTGGGTGCTGGAAATAATATGTACGGGATACGCTATCCCCTTTACCTCTACCCCATGTCCCACTCCTTATCCTGCCCCTCTTCAGGGACCCTTCAAATGAGAGCCTTCTAAAATAGATGGATCACCTCCTGATGCTTGGAGCCATAGAGAGGGTACCCAAGGACTTTAATGGAAGAGGGTTCTATTCCAAATACTTCCTGACTCAGGAAAAAACAGGGGGTTGGAGACCGATATTCGACCGTCACAAACTGAAGAAATTCAGAAAGCACCGTTTCAAGATGATCACACTAACCACAATCATTCCAGCATTGGATCAAGGGGACTGGTTGTAGCCCTCAACCTACAGGACACCTAATTTCACATCACCGTTATCCAGCACACAGGCATTACCTCCGCTTCACACTGGGGGGCAGATCATTATCAGTACAAGTACCATACAGCCTTTCATTGGCTCCTCAAGTATTTTCAGAAGTATTAGCAGTAGCCACTGCATACTTCCAACAACAACACGTGATCATTTTTCCATATCTCGATGTCTGTTTGATAAAAGGAATGTCACACAAGAAGCCACCTCCATGATAAACAAGACCAAAGACCTTCTCAGCCGTCTTCGCCTTCTTATTAACAAACAAAAATCGATGTTGGAGTCGGTCCAGGATATAGAGTTAATTGGCGTTCGACTAAGTCTCAGCCCACTCATATTTACCTCTACAACTGTTCATAATTATACAGGATCTCATAAGCATGATATCCATGAGCATTTCCACCAGGATACTTACCTGCCTTCAGTTGATTGGCCATATGACTGCAACTACTTATGTGGTCTGTCGTACCCATTTGTACTTCCAATACTTTCAACTCTGGATAGCATCCATGTACACACTATACCACCATTGTCAACACGAGAGTTACTATACCCCCCAGATGTTCTCTTATCCCTGTGTTGGTGGATGTCAGCAGACAATCTTCTGGCAGGGGTTCTAGTATGCCAAGGCCCTCCGTTTATGGAATTGGTGTGTCCACAATCATGTTAGACTCATAGCATCATACCTACCAGGGGCCATCATCACCACTAAGGACTCTTAGAGCCGCAACTATTCCACAATCCAGGAATGGGAGCTGCATCGGGAAGTCATGAACTCAATTTTCTCCTGATGAGAACCACCCATATACCTTTTTGATTCCCCTCTCCCCTCCTCCCCAGAACACCAAATACCCCCATTCTGCTCCCAAGTGGGATTCAGCAGACTCCCTCAGGGATGCATTTCTAATTCAATGGAGGGCCCCTCTACATTACACCTTCCCTACCCCCCCATACTGCTTATTCCTAGAGTCCTACACAGGATCCACACAGACGAGGTTTGTGTTATTGTAATAGTTCCGTCTTGGTCACGCCAAACCTGGTTTCCATACCTGCACAGACTATCACAGTTGAACCTTCCTACCTGTTGCCACACCAACGTGACCTTCTCTCTCAGAATCACAGGACGATGCTGCATCCCCAGTTGTACTCTCTGCATCTTCAAGGATGGCTCTTTTCTGGCTCAGGGAATTAGAGACTCGATGTTCTCAAGTGTTCTCCATAGTAGGAGACCTTCCACATGAAAGACTTACCTACAAAAATGGGCACGTTTCTCTTAACAGTGCCAGAGCTCACTGATAGACCCTTGCACGTCTCCATTGAACATCATTCTGGAATACATATTACAGCTTAAGATGTCCAAACTCTCACTTTCTTCTCTCAAAATCCACCTTTTGGCAATAACAGCTTTCTACATCCCTGTGGATGGATTCTCCATATTTAGTCATCCTGTCACAAAAAGATTCCTTAGGAGTCTCTAGAATATATACCTGCCCCATAGGACTTAAACCTTGTTTTGGATACTTGACCAGGCTCCCCCTTTGAATTTCTGTCCATCGTTGCTGTTCCCTTCTTCTTTATGAAGGTCTGCTTCCTACTAGCCATTACTTCAGTCAGAGTAGGTGAGTACAGGGCCCTAATGGTGGAATTCCCCTACACTATCTTTACAAAAGATAGTTACACTAAGACCACACCCGGCCTTCTTGCTGAAAGTCTGCACATTCTACATGAATGAGCCCATTGTATTACCTACCTTTTTCCCAAAGCCCCACACATCACCAAGGGATATGATGCCGCACATTCTGGATATCTGACGAGCTTTGGCCGTCTTCTTAGATAGAACACGAGCTTTCATAAATCTCAACGACTTTTTCTATTACTGAATGCTCAAGAGGTACACCTATTTCATCCCAGTAGATCTCAAAGTGGATATCAACATGCATAGTCAGATGTCATATTCTAGCCAATAGGTCCTTACAGCACCCACCATGAACACATGCTACTCGGACTACAGTGGCTTCTACAGCCTTCTTGAACTATGTTCCTCTCAGACATTTATCGAGCTACCATATGGTTATCAGACCATACTTTTGCCAAACAATATGCCATACTACCACAACTTGCATCAGATTCAGTGGTGGCCACTGCAGTTTTGTCTACCCCTGCCAAACAATGACTCTGACTTCATCCAAGTAGAATACTGCTAAATAGTCACAAACAGTGGAGTACCCTTTGAAGAAAAGGGAGTTACTGTGTGCAGTAATGATTGTTCTTTGAGATGTGTGTCCCTGTGGGTGCCCCATGACCTTCCCTTCAACCCTTTTGCTCTAAGTCTTAGTCACTCAAGCGTAGATGAGGAACTGAAAGGGAGGGTCAGGCTGTGCAAGTAGAATGCTCGGGCAGGAGCGCCATGAGATGCCTTCCATGCATATGCAGCCTAACGGGGGAAAATGCTTTGCAAGACTTCATGATTTGTGGTTCCAGGTGACCTGTCACCAACAGTGGCGCACCCATGGAGAAACACATCCTGAAGTACAGTTTTTACTGCTTAAAGTGAAAAACTCCCTTTTCTGTAACACCTAGCAACCACGTATGCTTTATCAAGTATATCTTTTTTGTTTTCTTAATAAAATATCCTCTATTAAGGCAGTGATTTGATACTTGTCTCCTTGAAGGAAACAGGAGGTCTGGGTCTGTGTATGCATGCCTAAGATTGAAAGGTCAGCTACCAGAGACTGCAGTTTGGTTTCTTTTTTTTCTTACATAAACATTCTTGGTCTCACACAGATACTTTATAGCAAGGAAGGTTTTCCTCACTAAGGTTGTGATCTCCCAAGGCACTCCACCTGTCTTCCAGTTTCCCAAAAATACATTCCATAGTCATTCTGCAGTTGCTCCAGGCATTCATTAATCAGCATGGAAGAGTCCACCAATATGAGGCTTTGTGAGATGGAAACAAATGATTGGCAGTGTCACCAAGAACCATTAGGGGGTTTCTTTGCATCTTAACTCAAAGAAGGGGGAGTGTGTTTTCGGCTTGGGAAGAAGTGCAGCATTTCTAAAAATAAATGCAGTGCAGCCTTTCCTAGAGCAGACAGAATTTGTCAGGTATGCACCCACCTACTGTGGGTATCCTCCACAGCAGTGGTTCTCAACCGAGAACCATATGGCTCTCCAGGGACCATGCCCTACCTCTAGGGGGCCACATGGGAAAAACGGAACATTAGGTAAATCATGTACTTTTTTTCCAACTAACAGCGGCTATGAGGGGAGCCACAGAGGTAAACGAGGCTCAGAAGGGGGCCATGAGCAAAAAAAGATTGAGAAACACTGATCCACCGTGATATACAAAGGCCTAAATAACTATCTCAAAGTACCCCAGTGACTAAGGATGGAAGAGTACATAGAATGGGGCCATTCTCTGTTACCACAGCACCTAGCAGCCCCAGCAATATATCTGGATCCCATTGTGCTATTACCCCAGCACAGTTTGGGAAGTCCTGCTCACTGAAGCTGCTATTGTCATGTTCTTCGGAATCAGTCACAGCATTTTCTTAGATGCACCAGCTGTGTTCATCATAACATCCTTTGATGCTCTGCCACCTATGGTTGCAATTCATTTTAAATAAGATATTTTACATATCATTCCACCTCGTGTTTGAACAGTGAAATACTGATTAATGTTACATTACAGTTATTTCCAGCACATTGCCTAGCCTGATTAACAGCTGACACACTACTCCTTTGCATAGCTTGCTGAGGACTGACCTGACTGTTGATTTTTTTCAACATTAATTTGATTTTCTGCCATTCAGGAGTCGTCTGGGTTGCATGTTTGCATATGCAACTACCACACTTCTGCATGGCAAGGAAAACTTCCATCTTGTTTTTGTACTTACAAGGCTAAGACAAACTCTGTATATAAGTTCAGGATTGTGCCTTCTCGCCTAGTGAGCTGGTCTAACCAGCATTCAGTGCTCATTGGATAGGGCTAACATTGTTATTCCAAATGCAGTTGATCAATGAATAGCTGAAACACTGTAATCTCTCATTTATTGCCCAGTCCTCCATTATTCAGCCTGAGTGCTGCGTCCTTGGTATGATTCTTTTGCACTTGCCTGTCCTTACAGTACATAAATGACACATCTATATATGCAGCAGTGCATAAATGATATGCAACAGCAGGTAATCATGGGAGAGAACAGAAGGAAATGTGGGCTCTTCACCCCATGCTCCCACAATTCTCTGAGGGAATTTCTACACTAGGAAATTATTTTGAAATTGAAATAACTCCTGAAAATAACTATTTTGAAATAAGTTTATTCCCCAAGGAAAGCAGGAGTTATTTTGAAATAACCAGCCCCTTATTTTGAAATAACTGGCTTGGTAGTGTGGCTGCTCTGCTTGTTACTTTGAAATAAAGGGAGTTATTTCGAAATAACTCCCTAGTGTAGACCAGGGCTGAGAGGCACATACATTAGAGCAGCTGACTCACAAAACACAGTGATGATTTCTTACAAAGCAGTGCACTTGTGGAGGACAGAGCAATGCCTACCAACCATGCAAAATGCTTCTCACCAGTGCAATTTGGTGGCATGTGGACAATGCATCAGCACAAGCATTGAAGTGTAAATGCGCTTTGCCAAAATAGTTTTATTAGCTTTATGCTGAGAGAACTATCGCTACAACTTTCCTAATTTTTTCTCTCTTCACATAAAAAATTGGCATTCGTCTTGTCACTGAGCCTTCTCTCCCCCACTGATTTTTGATAGGAATAAATATTTTGAGGTGGGTTCATCAGAATTGAATTTGATCTAGATATGAATACTGAGTAGTATATGTTCTGTATTACTCTTTCCCCATTCCTATATATGTACCCCAATATTCAGTTTTCTTTTTGGACATTGTGGCAAACGGTGCAGAAGTCTTCAGTTTGCACAACAAGGCACAAATCTCTTTCTTGGGTCGATAGTTAATATAGAATCTAGTAAGATGTTTGAGAATTCAATACCAAGTATGGTTTCAAAGAAACAATTGCAAAGTAGGCAAGAGCTATCATAATGGATGCAAGAAAAGACAATCCTCTCCTCCAGCTTTATTATACTTTCAAGCACATCAGCCAAGATTACTAGTAAATCGGTCACGTTGAAATTAAGATGAACGGTTGACCTCTAAGACAGTAAATACACTGATGTGAGACTAAATGTATTCACGTGGATACCAAAGTAGTAGAGACTTTCTAATATGTACAATTAATTATTCATTCAAAAGAGTGACTCTAGATATCTCATGTAAAGTTAACATCTTCATTATGATCGCTGCCATTGTCATCTATTGTGGGTAATCCAGAGTTTGGTAGGACTTTAAAGACTAAGTTGTGGCCAGAATAGTCAATGAACCAATTGCTTTAAGGCAGGGGTTCCCAAACTTTTTGACACGGGGACCAGTAAATCCATTCACAAACTTTTGGAGGACTGGTAACATTTATTTGCATATTCATGAATCAAATGATGTATATTCAAATAAGTTGTTTCTGGTCCTCCCAAAGACCCCAGTGCCAGCTTTAGCAAAGCTTTTGATATGGCCACTCACAATATTCTTACCAGCAAGTTAAGGAATATGGATTGGATAAATGGAGTGAAGACAGAAAACTGGTTAGACCAGGGTTTCCCAGACTTTACTTTAGTTGGAACCCTTTTTTTTCTGTACTGTTTTTTGCAGCCCAAAAATATACACACACAAAAAACAAACTGAGAAAATACCAGACATATAACATGGCTGGTATTTTCTCATTAGCTAAGTTTTATTATTACTAGATGTATCAGTTTGTAGTTTTGAACTGCCTGGCTGGTAAATGTGCTCAGACTTCATGAGTGTGTCTACCAGCCAGCCATTTTGCAACTACCTGACAGTTTGGGGTGGGGTGGGGGGGAGCACACTAGAATCCCTGGGCTGGACTCACTTGTGCTTTGCGGCCCGATATCTTCATATGGCCGGGTCAGTCCCGCTCCCCACCGGCTGATTCGCTCCCCCCACTGTGTCTCCGGCCAGCTCCACTTCCCCCAACCCCCTCCTGGACAGCCAGTTCTCCCCTGCTTCTCCTCCCAATCTCCCTTGGCCAGCCCCACTGCCCACATCCAGCCCTGCTTCCAGCGGCCACTTCTTCTCCCCCTCCCCACATCTTCCCCAGCCAGCTCCCTACCCCCAAGCTCGCACCCCCCGGCAGCCCTGCTTCCGCCGCACCCCCAATCTCTCCCGGACAGTCCCGATGCCCCAGGCAAGCCCTGCTTCCAGCCGCCGCTTCTCCCCTACTCCTCCTCCTGATGTCCCGGACAGCCGCCTACCCCCTGGCCAGCTCTGCTTCCGCCGGCTGCCCCTCCCCCAATGAGAAGATGGGAAGTCCTGACCTAGAATTACTCAGGGTAGCCCTGAAAAAAAAAATTGGGAAACTGGAAGATTACTGTATCTCCAATACCATTTTGGATTTACAGACTTTGACTTACCTGCTAATGTGTTTTATCTGTTTTACCACTCTCTCATTTCTTTTTCTTAGCTAATAAACTATGAAAAATATAATTTACTAAAGAACTGGCTGCCAGAGTTGTCTTTGGGGTGAGATCTGACTAAGCAGCTAGTCCTTGGGACTGGGAGCAATCTGATGTGGTGTGATTCACTGGTTTACTAGCAGGCTTACCCATTGTTGCCCAGGTCCTTCAGGGCAGGGTCTTGCGGATGTGGGGGAGGAGGTGTAGGAGTCTGGGGGTGCAAGAATGAGGATTGGGGTGAGGAAGGACTCAGGGCAGAGGGTCCTTCCCAGCCCACCAGGAGCATATTATTTCCCCCTATCTCCCTCTCTTCCCCTGTCAGGGACCTGTTCTTTTTTCCCCCAGGTTCCTCCCAGCCACCAGGGGCCTGTTCTCTTCCCTGCAAGCTCC
Organism: Pelodiscus sinensis; assembly: GCF_052426305.1. Classification (NCBI taxonomy): domain Eukaryota; kingdom Metazoa; phylum Chordata; order Testudines; family Trionychidae; genus Pelodiscus; species Pelodiscus sinensis. The sequence continues at coordinate 120,371,653 of NC_143053.1, forward strand.
CCCTCCCGCCAAACTTCCCCAGCTGCCAGGGGCCTTTTTTTCTCCTCCTCTTCCTGCCCCCCTCTGCGCCCCCCCCCCCCCCCGCTGTGGCCAAGGGCAGGGAGAGGGGACAGGGTGTGGGGCAGGGAGCTACTTACCTATGTGCTGGCAAGCAAGATGGTGAATCTGTCAGGTCAGATTGACCTGACCGAGGCACTCGCAGGCTACTTCTAAACTGCATTGCTTTTTTGGGATACTGGAGGTATCCTGGCAAAGCGACACCGCATCCAAGAAATGTGTTTTTTTTTCTTGAAAAAGCAGATGCGCTCTTTTGCCATCCCTGTAAACTTCGTTCTAAGAGGAATAAGGGACGAAAGAGCATTTTCTTTTGACATTTGGCACCATGTAGATGTACCAAATATCAAAAGAGCCTTTTTGTAAAGTAAATTGGAAAAAGATACACAATTTGTGTACTGCAAATTACGTTTTTTTTCCAATTTAACATTGCAGTGTAGACCTAGCCACAGTTTTGAGCCACTCCAGACACCTTGGCACTATTTAGTTAATTGGCAGAGGAAAGTGATCTGACAACAGCCTGAGTATTCTTGTAGTTAGTAATTGTAGGAAGTTTGTCAGAAATCTTTTCGGTCTGCATACACCACTATATTTTTTTTGAACGGTCATTAACTGTCATTTGGGAGCCAGGGTTTGCAGCACTTTTGGAAATGAGGCTCAAATTGGGCACCCAAAAGAAAGTCCCCTAAAGTTAGTGGAATTTTTTTTTAAATTTTGGTTCTAGTCCTTTTCTCCAATTGGATGTAAGTTTCAAGTCAACTTACACATTTTTTTTCTTTAAAGTTCTGCTTTCTCCCCTCCCCTCCTCCCACCACTCTCAGGAATCATTTTATATGAATCAACATTTCATATCTATTTGAAGTCTCCCCCTAAAATTATGAGATACTGACATTTACTATGAGCCCAGTAATTTGCAAACTGGTACAATTGTCAACTAGTTGTATTAAATTACTTGTGTTTCTTTCCCTGACTGCCAAATCAGTCACATGATTTGCAGTTACTACTTTCTGCTCCATAAATGTCTGTTACTAACTAGTGTTTCTTCTAGAATGGCCTTGTACATAATGTTTTAGCCTTCCTCTTACACCATGCTCTTACTTGGATGTTCCAGTTTCTCTTGATGCTCTTTCAGTCCCATTCCTACTTACTTGTCAGAAACATTACTCACATGATTAGCTCAATTAACTTCAGTGGAACAATTCACATGCTTAAAGTTAAATATCTGTAGAAGTCAGTGCAGGGCTAATATTTTATAGAAAACACACATCACAATGCTACCTAGAAGAGCTACAGTGAAAAATGTATTGTAATTTATTTATCCCACATTCTATGAAAAATCCTAAATTTCTAGATGTTTGTCCCTCACTGTAATATCTTGCATTCCACAAATCCATACCGTTTTTCTCATAGAAACTTTAACTCCTGTTTTATCATTACTGAAACCTCTTCTTTCCCTCTATCCCCAAATCCCTAACTCCCAAACAGCAATCAAGAAACATGATGTTAAAACAATTTTAAAACTTGTGAAACTTAAACTGACTTCATAGTTGCTGCCCACTCATAACTTTAATCCTATTAAAATGCCACTCCCTCATAATGCAGTGTTAAAAATGTCTTTTACACAGAGAAACCTAATGTGTCTGATAGAGGGGAGAAAAAAACCTTAAACACATCCAATTTAAGTTTGGAGGACTTTTTGTTTTTTAACAGAGTCCAATTCATTGTTCTTCAAGTCACAACTTTTGTTTCCTGTGACTTACTCCTTATAAACAAACACTTTTCTGGATTTTCCATATTTTAATTAATCTTGTTTTTCATACTGCTCTCAATTTAAACTCAATCTCAGTTACTTCCAGCATTAAGATCCCTTCTTTTCAAGCTCTAATTGAACATTTTCTTTTTAAAAATAAAAAAAATCTTTAAAGGAGTGCCCCACCTGAGTCTATATTTATTTATGGCGTGACATCTAGATCCTGGACTTGAAATATCAGTATCTCATTGTTAACTCATTCCACTCTGAAGAGAAAAATTCTCATACATATTTTAAGTTAGTTATGAAGTTAATTTTATTGTTAACTTTATATTCCCTCAGTGTATTCTTGTCATGTAGCGAGGTCTGTTTAGCTCCTCACACAAAATATACTGAAATACTGTGAACATTTCTTCCCTCCCAGGATTCCATCATTTTTACATTTTCTCCTATCTCTATTTTCTAGATCAGCATCGCACAACTAAGTAACCACCTCCTGTACTACAAATCTCATTCTACAATGAATCTTAGCCATTTCTTTATGCCGTTTACTCATGTTTTCTCTAATTTCTGAGGTATTCTCTCATCTATTTTATATCAGTTAACTTCTGTGATTGCTTGTAGTTGGCCTATTTCTATATTTTGCTTTAGCAAAAGCAACTAATTTTAGTAGCAGATGCCATGGAACAATGCGGGTCTCACTTTTTGTGTCTTGTTCCTTAAAAACACGTTTGTTTGCAAGAAAATGTCAGGATATCTCGTGTATCCAAATCACCACTCTTTTTCTGTCACAACAATAAAGTTTTACTTTTTCCTATAATTTATTCACTCTTGATTTTTTTTGTCTTGGCTTATAAAGAAAAATATCCTGGAATACTGGATAGGAGCTAAGAACATTTGTTGTCCCCATTCCTGAAAACATCTAAATAATGTTCATAAATTTAGTTCCTTGACTAGTTCCATTGACTTCACTATGATGATTTATAAGTGAAGTCATGTACGTGTTACTGTTTACAGAGCCGAGACTGTAGTCTGCAACTACAGCTAGAAATGGGATCTATGCTTCATCACTATGGCCGTGTCCAGACTCAGGGGTTTTTTCGGGAAAAGTAGCCTTTTCCCGAAAAAACTTCCCCTGCGTCCAGACTCAAGCCGCGTTCTTTCGAAATTATTTCGAAAGAACGCGGCTTTTCTTTCGATGGCGGTAAACCTCATTTCACGAGGAAGAACGCCTTCTTTCGAAAGTTCCTCTTTCGAAAGAAGGCGTTCTTCAATGTAAAGAGGCCGTCTTCGAAAGAGAGCATCCAGACTCGCTGGGTGCTCTCTTTCGAAAAAGCGGATTTCTCTTTCGAAAGATCCGCCTGCAGTCTAGCTGGGTTATGTCTACACAGCAGCGTTATTTCAGAATAACTGACATTCTGAAGTGACAAAGAGTGTATCTACACTACAAGCTTTTATTTTGAAATAAAGTTGAGTTGGAGGACTTCTTATTCCGACATGATAACCCTCATTTCATGAGGAATAAGGGATGTCGAAGGAAGAGTGTTCTTTCAACTTCCTGCTGTGTAGACAGTGCCTAAAGCCAAGTTAAGCTATTTCGACTTTAAGTTACACAATTGACGTAGCTGAAGTTGGGTAGCTTAATTTTACTTGAGCTCTGCTGCCTATGGCAGCTCAACTGTTGGAGGTTTTCATTTAGATGGGGATCAGATGTGTTTACCTCTGAAGCATCTAACACTGCTGGGAGTTGTTCATACCATAAGTGGAACTGCACTGTTAACAAATTATGATTCCCTTTATGACAAAACTATTGGGGAGTAAGGTTTCATTTTATAACCCATTAGCAGTTGCTTCTTTCTGCATTACCATTGTCCATTTGGCTTCAGTTCACTTGACCTACTACATGCTCTGCTTCCTTTTAAAATTCTTTCAGATAAATAAACACAAGACACTTCTCATCCTAAAAGAAATTAGCAGATGTACTCATCATGTGGTGTACCATGGAACAGAATTTTCCAGCAGTCATCCAACTTCTATATCTGAATAAGTTTTGAATCCATATCAGTGGGATTTTTAATTATACTAGACTGCTGTAACACGTTAGCTAACATTTTAGGATGTAGGGCTCTCAAGGTTTGTTGATAATTACAGACTATAAAAACACAACTGCTTAGCTCTCCCAAATAATAATATTTCTTCTTAGGTATTTATTTTGAAAAACACTAACATTAAAGTGATGCAACAGTTTACAAACCACCAGCAGTCTGACTTGTTTAACTTAGCATCTTTGATGCTATCAAATGTCTAAAAATGAGTTTAAAGCAACTACAATTTCTGTATTTTCCTGTTTATGTTGTATATTTGACCACTCTTCGCTCATAGTCATCATTGTCCCTCTTACATAGTCAGTTCCAGAGAGAATAAAGGAAAAAGTAATTGTAGAGCTCCAAAACTTAGCGGAGGTGCTCGGGGGCATGACTAGCAACTGAAACTACATTTAAAACTTGACAAGTTGTTGATACTGCCTCTTTAAAATAACTCTCAAGCACCATAGTGATAGAAATGTAGCCGTGTTAGTCTGGGGTAGTTGAAGCAAAATGCAGGACAATGTAGCACTTTAACAGTGACTTCAAAATGTTTTAAAGGAGAAGCAACCACCAGGTGGCAACAAGTGGTAAGAAAACTTTCATTAGTGAATTTACAATGGCTTAGTTAGAAAAATGTGAATGAATTTTTTTTCTCAAAGTGATTGTTCTCTATTTGACTTATCAGTACTCCATCCTCAAAGGAAACCTGCACAACACTATCAAAAGATGAACCTGGGAGCGTAAATTCATAACTTTTCTACATGTTAAAAATAAACTCTGGAGTCCTGGCTTATTACAACAATCTATAACACATTAACAACCTTCCTCGCTGCTCCCAGTTTTTCATTCCCACAACTGGAAAAGTATTAACTAGCCACTTCACTTTGAATGGTCCCTTGAAATATGTCTTAACTGTCTCTGCTAAACAATCTGCTTCACTTTGTATTTAGCTGTTACACTCAAAGTATGTTTCTTAATCCTGAAGACAAGCTCTTGGCAAGCTGAAAAGACTGTTTCTCTCACCAGTAAAAGTTGGTCCAATAAAGGACGGGGATTGTGGATTCAAGCAAATTCTCATCTTAAATTTCAAATATGTTTCCCATCTAGATCTATAGTTGGTAACATTCCAGTTAACACCTTTCATTTAATTCTTCAGGATTTACAGAGATTTTGCGTTGATACAGGAAAATCCTTTAGAATAACATTTTAAACATTCTAGCAATCTGTTTCTGTCCTTTCACGCTAACAACCTGATACTTAGATGTGCCAAGTACCTTCACCTCTCATTTAACTTTGATCTTGTGTACACTGGAGATTTATTCTAATTTCAACCATGGGTGTCCAGCCATCAGTGTAGCTATACTATAAACCCCTGGGCTATGTCTACACTGCAGGTTTTTTGCACAAGAACTTTTTGCACAAGAGTTCTTGTGCAAAAGTTCTTGCGCAAGAGCGCATCCACACTGCCATGGGCTTTTACACAAGAGATGTGCTTTGAGTTGTTGCACAAGGGTGCATCCACACTGCCATGTGCTTTTGCACAAGAGATGTGCTTTTGAGCAAGAGGGTCTATGGCAGTGTGGATGCTCTCTTGCACAAGAAAGCTCTGCTGGCCATTTTAGCCATAGAGGTTCCCTGTTTCCATCTCTTGCGCAAAAAGCCCTCTCTTCTAGCTACTGTAAACTTTCTTGTGCAAGAATGGGCTTGTAGTGTGGATGCTCTGCAAGTTTTTGAACAAGAACAGTCATTCTTGCACAAGAAGCCTGCAGTGTAGACACAGCCCTGGTGTAAACAAGGGAAAATAGTAGTGTTGATTTTTCACTAGTGCATTTTACCCCATTTCCCAGCAGGATTCCTGTAATCTTAAGTGTGTGTTGAATCAGTCTCTAGATTAATTTGCTCTCAATTTTTTTAATTTATCTTGCCCCCCTCCCACTCCAAGAATCTACACTGTGTACAAACTAAGACCCCAATTTGGGAAAGATTTATGCATGCATTAAACTTTATATATAGGTAGTCCTATAGAGTCTAGATCTCAGTGGAGCTATTCATGTGCATAAGATTAAGCAAGTGTATAAATCCCTGCAGGATCAGGACAGACAGACCCTAGAAGACATTTTACTATATAGCATAGTGCTAACTGGGATGGTAGATTTGGACTATTAGAGTAATAAGCACAATAACCAGGAACAAGGATTTGCACAAAGGGGATCTAAGATGATAGCCCCCAAAATATTTTCAAAGGAGTAATGAAGAAAAACCACATGGGCTAGTGAAAAAGGCCAAAAAGGTCAATGAACATGTCATTAACTTAGAAGTCATCTTTCTTATCTGCCTCTTTTGACTATCCAGTCTTTAAGTGCTTATAGACTGTTTTTCCTGTTACATTCCAGCTGAGCTTTCCCCTTGATATTTTTATACCCACTATATCTTCTTGTTTTTCCCCTCTCCTATTTTTTCCTTCCCCCCCCCTCCCCTATTTATTTTTGTTCTGGGCATCCAACACTGGTTATCTCAAGAAGTGGGCTGTGCCCAGGAAAGCTCATGAGACCATCTACATGTTTTGTTAGTATTTAAAATGCTACCGGACCATTTGTTGTTTTTAAGTTTTTCTTTGAGCGTGTGTTTCTGCAATAAAATGTTTCTCATCTTGCTACCTTTCCAGGTTCGCTTAATGGTGTGTCTGGAGTCTTTGCTACTCAACAGTCCTTAATCCTCACGAGTGGGGAGGATCAAAAGGGATTCCCCTACACCACGAGCAGAGCTTTTCACTCCAAATGGTTTCAGCAATGCATTCCCCCTCCAAATGGAAAGCACAAAAATGAGTGAGGGAAGAAATGTCCAGCACTTAATGTGCGCCAGGGGTGAGCCCCCCCCCCCCCTAAAGTTGGCAGCTGATATAGTCGGGCACCTCCCGGCTCAGTGTGTCAGTGAGAAAGTAAGAGCATTGCTGGAGCGCGCTCAGGTTGCTCTTTCACTGCCATGCCCCGGAAGCGTCTAGCCCATAACTCATCACAGGGCTGGCTGGGATTTCGGGTTAGGTATCAACCCGGCCTCTTTCCACCTCTGCCGGCACCAGGCCTCGGCGCTGGTTTGGGGGGTTGTGTTTGGCTCGTCTCCCCGGCGCGGCGCCCGGGCCGGCCTTGGGTAAGAGCGCAGGCAGCAGCGCCTCCCGCAGCCTCCCGCAGCCTCCTGCGTCTTCCGTCCCCGCCGGCGCCAAGGAGAAGCGGGAAGCCGCGAGCAGCGCGCGGGCCTGGCTTTGCACCGCCCGGCGGGGAGCAGGCCCGCGACGCCCAGCGCAGCATTGGCCCTGCGTGGCTGCAGCCCCGGCCCAAGCAAGGAGCCACCCGGTGCGTTTCCCGCTCCCGCCTCCCTTTCCCAGGGAGCCCCGCTCCATACACCCCGGCCGGCCGAGCATGCAGGCAGCCCGGCAGGCTGCTCCCGGCCACGCACGGGGCATGTGGCCCGCCCCGCCAGGGATACGCCGATCGCCTCCTTCCTTTCCCCGTTTCTTGAATGAACAGCGAGGTGGAGCTCTCGGGATCCCGCCCCTCCTGCGCGGGCCTCTCCCGGCCCGTCTCCTCCCCGCCACTGGGCTCCGCTCCGCCTCCCTCCTCCTCTTGCCGCCGCGCTGTGCCTGTGCTTCCCCGGCCGCCACAGCGACGCGGAACGGACTGGCGCTCCAGCAGCACCACTGCAGACAGACTAGGGGGCTGCTCTGCCGGGCGGCTGGCAAGGCTGCCGGTGCTGGGGCGGGAAAAGGGAGCGGGGAACAACTTCCTAGCTGCGGTCCTAATTTGTATGAATAATATTCCACACACGCCCCCATCCTCTTCCCTCCTCTGCACAGTGGGGGTTTCTTCCTTTTTTATACAAACAAAGCTGCTTTGGGAAGGCATTTGCTCCCGGGAGTTCAGGCAACCGCCACAATTTTGATGCTCCCTTTTTGAGTGTGTGGGTGTACGTGTGTGTGTGGGAGCGCTGGGCTGCACCTAGGGATCAGCCTCTGAATGAAACTACATGTATTCAATTGCATGTGTCTGTACCTTGCACTGGAGGGGAAAGCACAGCAGCACTTCTGCAAGAGCTTGGAGTCAAAGGTGTGTTTCATCTGCTCTTCACAATTTTGTTTTTTGTTTTGGGTTGCTCTTTTTCCTGGGCTCTGAGGCTGGATATTCTGAGCTTTGACATGTCTTTGGAGAGGTCTGTTTAACAGAAGGCGGGGAAATATTTTTTGAAATCCTTAGGGTTTTGTTTTTGTCCCTTTCCTGTCCCCTTGGTGATTTGATCTTGTGAAGCATCAAAGCAGCCAGAACTTAATGTGTCTGAAGACTTCTGATTTTTTTAAAGGAAACTTGACAGAGGAACATATTTATAGTTCAAGTAAGTACTTTTCACAGCAAATTTACATTGTGTAATTAAAAAAAAAACAGTGTTGAGATTTTTTAGTTTAAAGTGTATTGGATTAATATTCATCCAAGGCTGTTGAACAAATCAGTTTGAATTGCAGTTTTTGCAGTCTATGTTCTTCAACTCCTTCATTCACATGTGCTTGTTCAGCACCTTGGGGAACGTATGCACCTTGTTTTGAATAAGTATGAGATATTTTTTTAAAAAAATGTATTTCAGCATCAAGAAGAAAATGTTTCTAAAATAAGTATATAATAAGTAAACATGTGCTTCTGGAAATAAAATACACGTGCATCCAAACCGAGAAGTCGAAAGTACCTCTGAGACCTCAGAGCTACCATCATGAATGAAACCACATCAAATACAATAACTGGATTATAATTTTTGGTATTATTGTTATTGGCTACTTTACTTTTTTGGGTTCATTCTTCTCCTCTTCTTCCTCTCTCCTTCGTCCTTGTTGGAAATTATGGCTCATCCTGGGAGAAGAGGCTATGATAACCGGGAGATAGTGTTGAAGTACATCCATTACAAACTGTCACAGAGGGGGTATGATTGGGCTGCCAATGAAAACAGAGGACCAGTTTCTTCAAGTCTCTCTCCTCCTGCTGCTGCTGGGACCCCATCTGACCATGCTGGGCTGGTGTCTTTGCCGCCTGAACCCCCTGGTTCGGCTGCTGCTAGTAATGTGCCCCTTGGTGATGGGCTGCGCTCAGCACCACAGGCTGTTCACTTGACTCTGTGCCAAGCCGGAGATGAATTTTCCCGCCGCTATCACAGAGATTTTGCCCAGATGTCTGGGCAGCTGCACTTGACCCCATTCACGGCCAGGGGGCGCTTTGTGGCGGTGGTGGAGGAGCTATTCCGAGATGGGATTAACTGGGGAAGGATCGTGGCCTTCTTTGAATTTGGTGGCGTGATGTGTGTGGAGAGTGTCAACCGGGAGATGTCGCCTCTTGTGGACAGTATTGCTGTGTGGATGACTGAGTACCTGAACAGACACTTGCACAACTGGATCCAGGACAATGGAGGTTGGGTAAGTGTCCCGTATTTCTTTCTCTGTAAATTATGGTAGAATTTCCATCAATGTGGTCACATACTATAGTGATGCAAGCAGTATAGCAACCTATATAGACCAGAATATGAATATCATAATATACTTTAATTGACATAATGCAAGGCAGTGTTTTGGTCTGTGTTACTATAGTGTTTATCAGCATAGCTGTTGTTGGTGTGGAGCTTCTGGAATGTCATGTCATGCAGGAGTTAGAGTTTTGGTGTGGGAGTGGTCACAGTTCCCCATCCTTTGCTAAAAGCTTGGGTAAGAGGTGTATGCATGTATGTGCACACACTGAAAACAAACTTTCTTGTTGGCTGGTGCAGTGAGCGTTCTCCATTCTGTTTCAATGTACTTTAACCATTGAAATCATATGTATATGTTGCGCTATGGTAGAATGGATTCACAGAGCAGTGTGGGAAAGAAAAGCAGTGACATATCTAGGAATGATGCTATAGCCTAATGCTTGAATGAGGTTGAGGGAAAAGGAAAGCGTGTGTGTTTTGTGTATATGCTCATGTTAGTCAAGAATGCTGTAAGCAGGAGAACTCTATATTACAGATCATCAGATGGAGCAGTGTTTAAACTGAGTATCATCTGGTGTTTATAACATATAAAAATATTAGAAAGATTTTACTGCATACGCTAAAAGTAATATTTTTAAATTGTCTTTTTCTAGTGCTTGTGTTGAATCAATTTCAGGTTAGGCAGAATAAAGTGTGGGGAGGAACTTTCTCTGACAGTTTTCTGGAGAGTGCATGCTATTTATTATAACCTGGTGTATTCCAAAGGCAAGAAGTATTTTATGAATTCCAGGGATTAAAAACAAACCAAAACTGTAACCTGGTGTATTCCAAAGGCAAGAAGTATTTTATGAATTCCAGGGATTAAAAACAAACCAAAACTCTGGCTGAGGTGGTTTTAGAAGGGAATAATTCAACCACAGGCAAAGAAAATCTACCATTTTCATCCATACAATCAAATCTCATCTGTTTCTGTCTCAAATAATAGTTTTGTCAATTGAAAGATGCTTTCTCCTTTTATTCATTTCATTCCTGCAGTATGCATAAAACCAAACTTGTATGATGTGCCTTAATGCATTTGTGAATCCAAGGAGCAAAAGACACATTGCAACAGAAAACTTAATGTATGAGTCTGGGGGCTGTCATAAGTCATTTTAAAGAAGAAAATAGAATAGTTCTGGGATTCTAAAGGCCCTACTTCCGTCTGCTAGGTGGCATATTTATAGAGAGAGATTTGTTATATAGTACAATTTTAAGTTGCTTACTGCATTTTGCTTATGAAATTCATTTTTAAAACTATATATAAACTGTTACTGTACTTAAAGATTATAGATGCTGAAATATCACTTATCCACAGTGGCTGTGTCTATTCAAATATTGAGATCCTCCATTCTCTCCCATGGTTCTCAGCACAGGGTGTTTTACATCCAAGGGACTGGGAAACGTGTGGACTGACATTAGTAGGAAGAGCAGGCATTTGTGGCATTCTACCATGTTTGTGTTCTACTTCTGAAGTTAAACTTCAGGACAAGTGATTAAGACAATGATATCGACTGAAATGTGGAAAACCCCCCAGCTTGTTTTGAAGGTTATAAATATGGCTTAAAAGTTGCAGGACAGCCCCTCAACATGGACCTGAAGGATAGCCTTCAAAGATAACATTTTTCAAAATGAGTCTTTAGCATTCTTTGGAACAGCTGTTTATGCTGTGCATAGGGGAAAAGAACATTTAGAATTTTATAGATCTAAAAAATTAGGCCAAACATTAAGGGAATGACTTCCACTGACTTACAGTGGCCTTTGGCTCAAGCCCTAATACTGTTATGTGTGCATACTATTTTCTATTTAAAAAATAAATAATGGATATAAATGAAAACTTTAAAAAGATTAAAATTCTTGGTCAAATGACTCAACCATATTCATATTCTTCACATTTAGAGATATAATAACCTAGATATCTAATACTAACAGCCTTTTAAAAAGAAAGATGCTTCTTAATACTGGCATGGTCATCGAAGTTTCATGTATGGACTGCTGATTTTTTTTTCTGATGTATGTGACACCATTTATTGTGGTGTGAATATATTGGTAATTTGCATATCTTTTATATATGTATATTATCAGGACACTTTATACAAATGAAAGTGTTTCTGTGAAATAGGTTGCACCAGTTGAGTCCCATGATTAATAGCATAGGTAGCAATTTCTAGGCTCTTAACAAATGAAGCTTCAAATGCAGCTGTTAGGATCCTCATTTCAGATGGAAAAAATCCAAGATAGCACTTCTCATAGAATTTGTTTTTTAAAGTGTGCAAAAGGAAAAACATACTTCATGGTATAATTTGTAATGTGATGACACTTCTTGCCAGGTGCTGGAAGCACTCTATTTAACCTGGTACTTATTCACAACATACCCAGCATATGCCCTTAGTACAGTGTAATGAATGTCTCTCTATAAATAATTACTCACATGCAGACATATGAACACTTTATGTGTTCTAAGCATAACTGTGTATCACATCTCAATACTACATTGGCACCAGGTATAGCCATATGAAATGCATATTTTTACAGCCTTCTGCTTTACAGTGTAATGGTCCAATCTGTACTATTATGATCTTTCATGATAAGATGTGATACTACAATGTATTGTTTATGAAGACTGCATCACAAACTGTAAGAGTCAAATGATCAGTCACAAACCTGTTTTAAGTAGCAAACAAGTTGCTCAGCTTGCAATTACTACTTTTGTGAGTGTACACCTCTGATAGCAGGTCTGAAAGTTTGGCTGTCACTGTCTTTAATAGCTGATTTTTATTTTTTTGAAACACCAGCAAATTGCTTTAAAAGGACCTACATTTATTATTTTATAAGGAAAACAAAGGACGGGATCTAATTTATGGACTACAAATTTTAACAATTGTTAGATGTCTTCATGTTTATGTTGATTTAAAACACAAATCAAACTGCCTACATTAGGCTGTATTTTTACCTTGCCATTTCAGATACACATAAATATGACTAAAACAGTTGCACTCTGGATCGGATGCTAAAATACGTGCTGTGACTTGACAAAAGCATATTAATCAAATTACAAAAGTAATAAGGAAGACCAGGTTCTCCTATCTATTCAGTATAATGTCTATTTTCTGATTGTCCAGTTAATGGCTTAAATTTAATTTTTTTAATCTCATTATTTTAGCTATAGAACTTCTGTCCTGAAAACAGGTATACTGATGAGAACAGTTACTTATGAGTCTGATTTAGGGAATATTAAATGTTGTACCTTTGGAAATAACCATATTTGTTGTGGAATAATGCATTCCTAATAGACTAATATGGAACCAAAAGACTAAATTAGAGGTCAGCAGTGCCTCAGCTCTGGGCTTTGTGGTAGCCCAACAGGTAACACTCTTCTTGGGTTTGAGGGGAGGGTGTGTTGGGATGGAAGAGGAAGGAATTTAAAAACAAAGAAGAGAAGGTCATGGAATGAGAGAGATTAATCCTTATTTGTGTTAATGGTCAATTCAGGTAAGTATGAAAAATTTTACTTTGATTTACCTTTTTAAAAAAATGCTGTACAGGAATGTAATTTATTTAGGGCTAGATGGTGATACTCTTACTTCATTGCATCATACCTTGCTCCTTGAGAAAGCCCATTTGGTTTCAGAGAGACAATTTAAAACATAAGGTCTTATGCAGTAAGGACATCAAACTCTGTCCCTTTGCTGTCTTATTGACTGCATTAGCTGTTGCTTAATTTATGACTCCTTTTTTAAAATACTAATATGAGTTCTTTTAAGCCTCACTCTGATTCCATTTAATGCCCATGTCACTATTGACTGTTAGAGAATGTCTAGCAAGTATGAAATCTGGTCCACTTACAAAAATTGATAGTAGTTGAAGGTACAAAAGCTTCTTCAGAATCCTTTGTCAGGTTTTGTGGTTTTACAATCAGATTTTCTTATTTATCAAAATATTTTTCTCTGAGCTCTTGCTGACAAACTAATTCTGTTAATGCCTGTGTAACAGAAGAAAGGAATTCTGTAAGAGAACCTGTGGAACTGACTATATACAAGCTGTTGTCCAGTGGCGGCCCGTCAATATAGGCGAACGAGGAGGTCACCTAAGGCGCCAAGATAAACGGCTGTTGAGGGCTTTGGACGCGGGGGCGCCGATTGCGCATTTCGCCTAGGGCACCAGTTGCCGGCAGCTCCTCGAGGGCCACTCCTGCTGTTGTCAATTGCAAAAAGTAAACAAAGTGAAAAAAGAGGAAATAATGTATTTTCTCTAATTTATTTCATGTGTAGTAATTGCAGATGTATTTACAACAATGTTCTGAAAGAAGTGTTGATTTTAACTTTGATCATGTATCTTTAAAGGTGGAATACTACTGTCCTAGGAAATGGCTATATAATATTGCCAATTGTAGTTAATTGCCTTCATCTGGCAAAGAAATGTGTTCAAACAGCTGGTTTATAGAATAGGTTTATTCAGTGCTGAGAACTATTTTTTTCTGTGTTTGTATCAATACTTGTGTTATCTGTGGTGAGAAAAATATCTAGTTTAAGATTGGAGTTTTAGTATGTGGATTGAAACTACAGTTTGCTAATCCACAAATGCATGGTAAATCCAATCAAATGGCTTTTATTTCACAGTGTGTTGACAAAGCACTGATTCACTAGAAGAGGCACAGAACCCATTCAGTGATGTGTGAAATTATATTTTGAGCAGGGACATTTTCCCAGCAGCCAAATGTCAGGGCCCAGATTTTCTAGCATGGTACTGTCTGTTTGCACTGCATCACTAGTGGAATCTGACTCTAAAGGGGATTTTTAACTCCCTAAGGAGAGTTATCTCAACATAAAGTGGATCGTTTTGGTTTTGCAGGCCTGGGGTAACTGGGAAAAGGGCTGCTATCTGAGAAAAGGGGGAACCATGCTGGTGTACTGTTTTGACCCACTGTGGTGGTTTTGGTCTCTTGTGGTCACTGCTTGTTGGTGTAAATTATAGGAAATCTTGGGATCCTTTGAGCAACAAAAGGAATTGCCAGAATTTGTAAAATGCAAAGGTTGTGTGTGTGTGCGCGCGCGAGGAGACCTGGTTTCTATTCACTAACCTCCTATGTGACCTTCCTTAGGGTCAGTTCCTCTCTGTTTTCTCTCCCTCTCTGTTTTCTCTCCCACCTTTTGTTTGACTTGTCTGTTTAGACTGTAATATCTTCAGGACTGTCTCATCTTCAGGACTGTCTTTTACCATTGAGAGACTTCTAGATATTACAGTAGTGAATTGCTACTAATTAATGTACAAGTGGTACATTAAGTGCTCCTAATTAATGTACAAGCGGTATATTAATGTCTGGCAGATGCTTTGTGCGGATAAGCCATAGCTGCTTAAACTTAGTTAACAGCAATAAAACAGAATAAAATACGGTGAGAAATCTGATTAAATAACACATCTTCTTTAACAATATGGATTTTTTTTTAATCTTCTGTTTCTCATTTTTTTCATTCCTTTTTAGTAATTCAGTTTACGGGTAAAAATGTAAAGCTACATATTCATAAACAGCCACCAACTTAAACCCCTCCAACGCATTATCAATAACCTACAACCTATACCGGAACATGATGCTACACTCTGAGAGGCTCTGGGTGACAGACCTGTACTCTCCTATAGACAACCACCTAACCTCAGGAAGATTCTCACTAACAACCACAGGGCATATCACATTAAAACTAACCCTGGAACTTTCCCTTGCAACAAACCCTGTTGCCAGCTTTTTCCACACATTTACTCTGGAGACACTATCACTGGACCTAACCATGTCAATTATATGATCAAGGGCTCATATCCTGTCAGCCAGCATTTATTTCAGTCAAATTGGCTATTCCCTTAAAGACCTGAAAACATGTGTCTTACAACAAAGAGACACTAACACCAGATTACAGAGGGACTTTTATTTATGCCTAAAATTTGACATGTTGCGAATGGGCCTTAATCGAGATGATAATTATCTTACACTTTACAAAGACAGACTCCCCACCTTTTGATATTCGTAGTGACCCCAGATTAGCCACTTAATTGACTCTTACAGCAAGCAGTTTCCTCCTGCCTTGTCACTCCCCTCCCACCCCGCCCCCATCTTCTGTTTATTAGCCACCTTCTGTTGGCTGCACCTTCTATGTAGCTGATCTGCCAGTTTGTAATTTTTTTACTTTTTTCATTGTATCCCTCTGTTATATAATGGTCATGCCAATTCACTTTCAGAATATGATCTGAAAAAGTGGGTCTTCCCCACGAAAGCTCATCACCTAATAAACTATCTTGTTAGTCTTTAAAGTGCTACATGACTGCTTTTTCTGTTTTGCCGGCTACCTCTTTGTTAATATTCATAAAAGTATCCATTTTGTCACATACTGGAGCAATTTTCTTTTAGTGATGGCTTTGTATTTTGATTGGATGATTTTGTTCTACTTTTAGTAAATTGTATTTTCTCATTTTTAGTTCCAAGTGACTGCTCATCAGACTCTCCAGCATGATTTATAGTCACACTTTCTAGTAATTGTTTCTTAAACAGATGCAGTTCATGTCAACAATCACAAAATAGCATGAGCTCCAGAAAAGCCACAGCCATAATTTTTTTTCTTGTCTTTCCCATCTAAGTTCATACAGCTTGACAGCTGAATTGATGACCCCCTCGGAAACAGCGTGTGTGTGCGTGGGTGGCACATGTTTAGAGGTTTCTAGCACTTAGTACATCCACAGTGCCATTCCTAAATATATGAATCATTTTGTAGCAGTAGTTTAGCCACTCTAAAAAACAAAACGAAAACAAAACCCCAGCAAAAGCACATTACAAATAGAAAACAGAACTGTTTTAATATTAAACTGTCTTAATATTTGAAGTTCAAAGGGTTAACTAGAGTATCTAATTGTATGGCATTCTGGTGGAACGTGATCTCATGTTCTCTGAAGTTGATGGGAACATTTCCACTGACGCTGGCCGAAGTCCATGGATTGCTAAACTCATGGGTCCTATTTTCTGTTCACAATGGTATAAATTAAAAGTAATTGCATTTGTTATATTACATTGGTCACAGACCAGTTTTACACCAGTCTGGCTCGTGGTTTGTTCATCATGCAACAACATACAAAGACAGCCAACAAATTAACTTTTACTAATTAACTTGGCACTTATTGACTGAGTCAGTGCCCACTGAGGTACAGGGAAAGTCTTTGGTTGATATCAGTGGATCAGACTTTTAATCTTTTCTCTATTATTTTCCACCACTGGTTGGAATATACACGTAATGCTTTATTTCTATCTTATGATCAAATAGTAATAACAATCATAACTGAGAAGGCAGTCATTACTCAGTTGCAACAAAATAAACTTATTTTTGAGGGCAGTACTGGAATAGTGTTTCTCATTCGAGGCACAATAATAGAATAGGTGAAGGTGTGTGGTGCTCTAAATCTGTTCCACATCAGAATAACATCCAGGCCTTCTTGGCGCACACAGCCACTGATGACAGGCTTGGGGAATTTTTATTTTGTTCTAGCTTTTGGTTTCATTAATGATCAGATTTATATTTGGCTTGTAAAAGAGCATGAAATGTGATAACTTTTCCAAGTGCACCCAGGAATCTGACATTCCTTCTTTTCCTGTTGGGAGATGTGCAGTATGCTATATCCCAGTGGTAGCTGGCTTTTACCAATGTTATTATTTTGAAGCTTGAATTTAATACAGAGGAATCTTGAAATGTTCCACTTATTGCAAAGCTTCCTGTAGTTACCTGCATTTTACAAATTAGCAAGTATCAAACAAACATGCTTTAAAGAAGAGAGAAATAAATTGCATAATCCACCTATTTATTTAGGGCCAAATCCTGTTCCAATTGAAGTCACTGAACATTTTCCATTGACTTCAGTGGGAAGATGAACAGACCTCTTTTTTAGGCAATTGTAATTAAATTGTATCTGTTTATGATACAAGAAAACGTAACCATTTAAATAAAAGGCAATAGCTTTTAAACTAATAGAAAATACTTTTTATATAATACATCATTAACCCCTGGTGTTTGGATTAGAAAGCCTGCCTTAAAAAGAGGTACACAAGAAGCTCAATTTATTTACAGAGAGAAGGTTAAAGGTTAACACAGTTCATAAATACAATATCTACATGGGGAACAGAAATTTGATAATAGAGGGATCTTCAATCTAGCAGACAGAGGTATAATGAGCCCCAATAACTGGAAGTTGTAGCTAGATGAATGTACTAGAAATAAGGCATGCATTTTTAACAGTATAAGTTATTAATCATTGGAACAGTTGCCCAACAGGCATAGTAGATTTTCCATCACCTGAAATTTCTAAATCAAGATTGGATATTTTCTTAAAAGATATGCTCTAGTTCAACCACAGCTATTGGATTGGAAGCAGAATAAGTTCCATTAAGTCTTATGCCTGCGTTTATTCAGGAGGTCAGATTAAAAGATCTTTTTAAAGTGTATGATTTCTATTATACAAGATATCACTGAGTTTGTTTAGTTAGATTTAAGAAAGATTTATATGGATAGTGAAAACATCTACACTTACATTAGATAGGATAAAATTGCTGCCTATAACATGTCTGAACCCTTCTGAATCAAGGGATAAATCACACAATAACTGATGACGTTTGAGAGAAATTTCAATTGGTAGGTTAGTCCATCGTTGTTCATCTGCACTGCAACACTATTTTGGGATACCAGAATATCCCGAAATAACTAACCCACATCTTCACAGCAAGCCCATTATTTCAGGCTCGCTATTCTGATGTCCCTGTAAACCTCATTCTATGAGTAATAAGGGATGTTTCAGAATAGCGCTTTATTTAGACAGAGCCGAATGACAAAATAAGCTATTTTGAAAGAGCATCGAAATAAGATACGCAATTTGTGTAGCTCAAATTGAGTATCTTATTTTGAGTTACGGTGCAGTGTAAACCCACTTTATGTGATTTCTTGTACCTTCCTAAGAGTAATTGATATTGGTCATTGTCAGAGACAAGATGCTGGACTAGATAGACCGTTGGTGTAGTGTGGGAATGCCTGCATTTACTTTATAGTTTACTCAAATATAGAATTAAGTCTCTAATTGAGAGGCCTTGGTATAGCAATTCTTATGTTTAAAGCTATGTTGAGAAGTGGAGATGAGTCTGGCTTCTTTTCAGAGTGTTGCATTTGAAGGATATTGTGTTACATATTGATACAATTTTTAATAAGGTTAGAAGATGTTTTTATTAATTGTAATTTTTCTTTCTGAGCATTTACACCATTGAATTCACTGCTGTACTCATGTGTTTATCTTTTAAAATCTAATTATTACTAAAATTTGTTAATGAACAGGAATAATGCTGCATTAAAAGAATGCTGTTATTCCATGTTACAAATAAAATGAGGGAAGAGTTGGTTACTATGTCTTTTAATAGGAAAGATAACTCACCACTACTATGTATGAGTGGGTTTTATGCTATTAAGATGTATGATTTAATGTACAGCAATCCTATGTAATCAAAGGAAATTATCTCCTTTTCTCTGAAAGAGATATTAAAGCATTGTGGTCTAGTTATTAGGGAAGGGGGCTGGGAATCAGAACTCCTTAACTTTCTTTCTTGGGTCTACTACTAATTGTGTGTGATCTTGAGTGAGTCATTTAATCTCTCTCTCGGTCTCAGTTTACCCAAC
This sequence comes from Pelodiscus sinensis, assembly GCF_052426305.1. NCBI lineage: Eukaryota > Metazoa > Chordata > Testudines > Trionychidae > Pelodiscus > Pelodiscus sinensis. Next base: position 120,390,762 of record NC_143053.1, read on the forward strand.
CAAGAAATGGATACGTGATATGTCTGCCTCATAACAATGCTGAGAAGCACAAGTCACCAGGGAGTTTAGGCCTACCAAAAAAAAAAAAAAAGTTCATTAACAAGAGCTAATATTAGCAGAACGGTTTTTCATGAAAGTTTTAGGTTTAGATTTAAACAAAATTCTATTGTGCATTCATTCATTATTGTTGCTGTTGGCTAGTATGTGAGAACCAGAAGGTAATTAGATAAGAAAGTGACTAATGGCCAAATTTAATGCAATGAATTGCTGAAAAATAAAAGGTAAACTGTTTAAATATAAATGAGATTTAAAAGCTTTCAGTTTTAATAGTGCAATGTGTTTAGCAAAGAGGTAGAGGAAATTACCAATGTATAGAAAAACAAGTTATTTTGGTCAATTTGAAGGTTGGTTTGCTGCTTGTAGATTATTTGGAAAATCCATGAAAAATGTTCTGTGCTATAGTTTGCATCTTTAAGCCTTTCCCTTGTGCATGATTAGGTCTTTCCTGATAAACATTTAACAAAGGAAACGCCTTCCTTTCAGTTTGTCTTATACACATATGTATACAACTAATTACATTATTTTAGCAGTACCCACACAATACATGTGCTCCTCCACCTAGCACAAACCTGTTTCCTAAATAAGTAAAGCTTAGGCACAATTAGACAAAAAAAAAAGACCTATTTGCTCAAATAAGTTATGTCTAATTACCAAATCAGTGGTGCTATTCATGAGCTTAAAGTTAGGCATGTGCTTAAATAACTTGTTGAATTGGGGCTTGTCTGTCCTTGGTGTAGACAGAACTCCTATCTGAAACTTTTGCTTGTGTGGTGACATTAGGATTGGGTATCATGGCTTTAGTCCAGTGAAATGTCTTTTACAGCAATACTTTTGTACATTGCAAAGCTTGTATTACTGTGGTTAAATAACTTTTATCAATTTCATACCAGAGGAAAGAGCATTTATACTCAAGTCATAATTTTCTTTAGGAGAACCTGTGAATCAGAGTTTCAAAGGACAAAAGAACTTAGGGACAGGTTTGCTGAGTTGGAGAATGGAGAAGGGGCACAGCAGCAGTAACTGAAATTGGGAGGGCAAAGAGGAGGAGATGAGCAGCTAATCTTGTAAGAAGAGCTAGAGTTTAGATACCCAGAGTTCAGAACCCCAGGAGATATAGGATGACTCATAGAAGTTTTCATGGGAGAATAAAAGACAAGAGGACTTGCAGCCAGAAAAAAACAGTTAGAAAGCCAGAGGATCACACCATCACCAGGAAAAGACAAATCTTTACAACTGAGGACTCCCTACTAAGAATGACAGGCCTGTCATCAGAGCTGATCCAGAGAACAGAAGAGTGTGTTGTCTGCCAGGCACTAACATACAGGATATGGACCAGAGGCTGAAGAGGATTTTGATGGGAGCAGAAAAGAATCTACTGATTGCCCTTCATGTGGGAACAAATGATATATCTAGATTTTCATTGGGAGATGATGCCAAATATCATGCGGGGGAAGATGCTTGATAAAATGGAGGATGAGGTGATCTCCAGTGGGATTATGCCTGTCCCTAGAGGAGGAGAACAGAGATGGGGCAAGATCATGACGATCAGATCAACACATGACTAAAGCAGGAGTGCTATAAGGAAGGTTTTGGAATGTTCGATCACTGAGAGGCATGCATGGACAGAGGATTGTTCTCGTGGGATGGACCCTTCCTGAGTACGGAGGGAAATAGACCTCTGGGATGGAGGTTGGCACAACTCATTAGAAGAGCTTCAAATTGGAACTTGGAGGAGATGGTAGGTGCTCGTGAGATCTCCACGCCTGATTTTCACATTGAGAGGGAGGAAAATCAAATAAGAAAGGATACAGCAATTGAGAAAGGAACAACAGTGGGTAAGAGAAATGGACATTACAGGGAAAAGATAGGTGATTCTGGCAGTTGAATGACTATGTGCAATTGAGTGAGAAATGTGGATGAAGCCAAACAGCAACGATTAAGATGATTGTAGACCAATGCAAAGATGATTGTAGACCTGGGTAAAATGAGTTTAAAAAAATGGAAGAACTAGAATTTCCAGGGCAGGAAGTGAAACCAGGGATAGGGATAACAGAAATATGGTGGAATAGTAGTCATGACTAGAATACAGGTTTTGAAGAGTATATGCTGTTCAGGAATAAACAGAAATAAAGGCCAAAAGTAGTAAAGTACCATTAATGATGTCATAGACTATGTAAAGAAGTTAGATGTGTTGGAATGGATAAGAGAGAGTCCCATTTGGACCAAAATCATTTTAGAGGAAGAAAGCAACTAGAGGTTCCCCAGGCTCTAGATTCTGATTTGGCTATGGTTAGAGATCTCTTTAATGTTTTTCATGAAATAATCACATTTTTCTCAGAAGTATTTAAGAGACTTTCACTTCCCCGACAGAGGTTGGAGGACAAGTACTACTAATAATAGTGGGGCGCTCAGATCTTCCTGGTTGTGATAGTTGTTAGATTTCTTTACCAGACAGTAGCTCAATTAATAAAAAGTAATGCCATTTTAGATATGCTTTTGGTGAATAGTGAAGACCTCATAAAAAAAACTGGCTATAAGGTACAACCTTGGTTCAACTGTTCATGAGCTTTCTAAGTTGCACCTCCCTAAACCGGGACTCTTTCGTCCGGCAATTTCTGTGGTCTGGCAAGACTATGGATGTTGCTGATCGAGAGAGACCAAGGCAAGAGAGCTGGTAGTTGAGAGCCCTGGGAAAGGTGAAGTTGTTGGTAATGGGGCCAAGCCCTGAGCAACCCAGCATCAGTAGCATGGCCGAGGTAGCAGGGCAGGGGCGACCTGGCAACCCAGCTGGGGCCGTGGCAGCCTGAGTGGGGCTGCGTGCCAGCCTGTCAGTGTGCTGTGGCAGCCTGGATGCCAGTAAGGCCGGGCTGCGGCAGTCCAGCAGGGACTTTGCCAGTGGTTAAGGGTCTATTACAGGAGCGGATGGGTGAAGTTCTGTGGCCTGCATTGTGGAGGAGGTCATGCTCCCTCCTGGCCTTAAAGTCTGTGAGAATACTTAGAGATTGCAGTGCAGAATGTAGGCATGTGAGTTACTTCGTACTTAAGGAAATACCCATTTAGGTTTTTTTAAAACAGCTTCTGAGAGTCATTTTAGACTTTATTTTAAAAAATGTTCCCAGTTAGAAAAGCATTTTAGTGGATGTACAGAATTAAAAAAGTAGAGCTCTCTACTCCCAAATCTGAATTAAAAACAAACAAGACTCTGCAAATCTAAGTTAGGATAGACACAATCAAGAACAATCCACTGAGATCACCTGGGAACCGCTCTGCACGGACATTCAGTTTAGAGATTGTTAGTTCACTGCTGGGGTACATTTGTAGGCCATACGCAGTCTGTCATATAATCAGGAATTGAGCCAAGTAACGCTTCATAGATCAAAATCAAAAGCCTGAATTGCACTAGGAAATGAATAGGAAGCCAGTGCAGTATAAATGTCATTTACTCTGATTTTTATGGCCTCTTTACATTACATGTGGCAGATCTTTATGTGGTATATATTGTCAGGAATAGGGATCCTGTTTAATTAGTCCTGTTTTCAAATTATCATTTGACCTATACCATTTCTTTTTTGTTCCAAACATACTTGTGTAGTAATAATAAACACTAATACCATTTCACATTTTATAGGAGAGAACTACTTTGCTCACCTCTTAAATTCATTTACTTTTAGAATGAAAGGTGGTAACTCTTTAGCATCACTTAAACAACAGTTTAGGACAGGACATGAAAATTATTGTAGTGATTTGAAACTTCACGTGGCAGGCAGAATATAAATAGATGACCCAAGTTGTAATTCCATCTGAATGCTGTAGTAATTCATCATTGTCTTCAGAGCCTCTTCAGTAGATAATTCTACCATTCTATTTTAGACTAGTATATCAAATCCTGGGCCCATTTTAGTCACTGGAAAAACTCCTATTGATTTCAAGTTGATTAGGGATGTTAAATTTTGTTTAATCAGCTAATCGAGTTGTCGTTGGAATTTCCGCCAGGCTCTTAGTGTATTTAAAAGGCAGAGGCACAGCAGGGGATCAGGTTTGACCTGGGAATAAGTTATCCCTGCTCACGCCCAGTCCCCCACTGCACCTCTGCCTGCCCATGGAGATGGTGCTGGGGGAAGCCGGCTTTTAAGCTGGCTCCCCCCAACACCGGCCCTTGCTCCCCCCTTTCTGCTTCTGATAGAAGGCAGCAAGGGCAACGAGCGACTACTCAAGTAGTCACTTGACTACCCAGTAAGCATATGCTTATCTGGTAGTCAACAAGTCACTTATATCTCTACAGTTGATCCGGGATTTCACCCCTAGGATTCTAAGACTACTGTTAGCTTTGGGGTCCTAGAATCATCCTGAATCATTTAGCTCTGGAACATAGCATTGTTATGCAGAAGTGGCAGATAACATTGAAGATTCTAAAATTTTTCGCCTGCGTGTTCATTGACTCACCTGTATCAGCTATCAGACAGACAGGGGTATTTAACAGTGATGGTTTACATGAAAGTTGGGAGGTTTCTTAATTTTATAATTTTTTGTGGTTCTGGTGTGTTTCTTATTTAGTTTAAGGATTCCAGCCTTTAAAGCCATATTTCATCCTCAGTTAATAATCAGCTAATGAAATCCTTTAGTGCTTTATTGTAGTGAGTCAGAAGCTCAGAACTGCTCTTCACTCTGCTTTTCATTATGATTTCTCCAAACAATGGGAGAACCTGTCAGTTCCTCCACTTTTACCTTTTTTTAATCTTTCAAGGATGATTGTTTCCATTGAGAGAAATAGATTTTTTTTCAGGAGTCATTTTATTCATAATTAATTTCTTTGTTTTCTAACAAAAAACACTCAAAACCCTGGTTGGAAGTACAAGATAATAAATTCTACATGATTTTGACCTTTGCAATCAGCTTATTTTGGGCATGGGAATACTACAAAATTGGCTTACTGTTATGCAGCATACATGGGATGGCTACATGTATGGGACAGAATCACTAAACAACAGGTTAGGTTTAGGACAGGACATGAAAATTATTGGAGAAAATTTGTTCTTTAATTTGTATTTCCTCGTTCAGGCTATCTGTGTATCCTTTACTCAATCCAGTCTATTAATGTTAATAAGTGTCCTAGAGAAAAACTGACAACGTGAGGTGGGCTTCTCTTTAGTTTGCATCCTCTAATAACTGGAATAGACTGCCTGTTTTGCTGAAATGAACACCCAAATTGTTTTGTTTTTGAGAACATTTAAATATCTATTTAAAGAAAACCTGTTAGTATAAAATAAATTGAAAGTCAAAAATACAGTCTGCTCATTTAGGGTAGTCCTAGTATGCTCGGGTAACATCTAGTCGCCCATGTTCTACTTCTACTTAAGATACTTCTTAGTAGGGAGGGATATAAAAGATTAACCATTTATAGGGTAAGCATTAGGCTTACTGATAGGGGTGTGAATGTGTAGCTAACGGGCTCATTGGTTAACCCTCTCGATTACATGTAGCCTCCCTGACCTTGCTGCCTCTCTTACAGAGGCAGCGGGGGTGGAGGGCGAGAGGCAATAGGGGGTGGGGAGCAGGAACTAGTACATGCGGGGAGCTGGCTTTCAAGCTGGCTCCCTGAGCATACCGCCTCCTGTAGAGCCAACTGCCTTCTCCACGCTGCCTTCCACAGAGGTAGCAGCATCGGGGTGGGGAGGTGGCCTGCAGGTTCTGACTCCTGCCTGCCTTCCTGCATTGCTGCGGTCCTGGGAATAGGGCTCCGGCCATATGGGGCAGACAAGTGGGTCTCCAGCCCTGGCTGGCCCCACCCTGAGGGTAGGACTTGGCCCAGGCAAGCCAGCAGCCATGTCAGAATGGCAGAGGCTGGGCAGGTGGTTAACCAGTTAAACATTAAAACTTTAGTCATTTAACCAGTTAAATATTTAAACTCTTTTTTTACATCCCCACTTAGTTACCTGTCATCATGGCATGTCAACTCCTAGGCCCTCACAGAATGAGATGTATTTCTTATGGGAATACTTCAATCAGAAAACATTTTCACTAATGTGGTAAATTAACATGAGCGCTCACGATCAAGAATGGACTTGAGGTTCCTTTTCTGAGTAACTCCCCTGTGATCAAATTCACCAACCAATTTGGTGGCTGTTTTTTAACAATATTCCTTGCACTCAAAGATCTGTCTTGAAGACGAACCATTGTTTATTAATCAAAATATTAAATAATACCATGTTGCTTAATTTTGCCTCCATACTTGGAAGAACACCAGCTTTCTTGTTTTTTTTCCAGCATCCAATGCAGGAAAAAAATGCCAGTAGATGTCCCCCTCATCTCTTTTTTTTTTTTTTGGCCAGTGCAATTATTCAAGTTCAGTAGTATTGTCTGAAAATAATACTATGCTATTTCTGAGGGCTAGTAGCATATGCTATTGTATGCAAGTTCAAGGTATGAAAATAACAGGTGGCCATTGTGAAGCAAAACGCAAGAATTTATTTCATTCCCTTTATTTAAAAAAAAAAAAGCAAAACATGCTGCAGTCCAACCCTTCATACTATTCTGGTGGCCCAAAAGGGCTGGGAAGCAGCCAGCAGAGTTGGCATAGCTGACTCCGGTCTCTCACTGCAGCAGTGTCTGGTGTAAGGGTTGTCCTCTTGGCCATTCCATTCTATAAAACTCTTGTAATCCATAGCTGGCAGGTGCCTCTTGCGTACTGTTACTGTTCACAATACGTTGGAGCAGTCCGCAGAGTTCTAAATGGAACTAATCTGAGGACTTAGGTAGCTGCAATAGGCTCCTTTGTGGTTCCCCTTCTGTGGGTGACCGCAGAGTCACTAGCACATGGACTTAATAATATAAGGTTTTAACATTTAATTTTTAACACTGAAATTAGAGATGTTAATATTGCAACTGTGTAAACATTAACATTTTAGCAGTTACACTTTTTGGGTTCTGCAGTATAAAGCTTATACTGCACAGCCCACTTCCCAAGAGCAGGGCCGGCAACCAGATCCAGTACGTGCTAGAAGCCAGCTTATTAGAAGCAGCTCCTAGCTGCTGGCCCCACTCCTGGGGAGCCGGCTGCTGCCCTGCGCTGCAGACTTGGTTACAAAGCCTGCAGCATGGGGTGGCAGCCAGCTCCACAGGAGACGGTGTGTGCCGGAAGTTGGCTTATAAGTCGGTCCCCAGAGTATACCGGCTTCCAACCCGCTTCCGGCTACTGGTCATACTCACAGGGAGCTGGCTACTGCTTCACTCTGTGGGCTCTGCTACAGAGCCAGCATCATGGGGTGGCAGCTGGCTCCCTAGGAGCAGGGCTGAGAATTTAAATAGTTACACTCTTACATCCCTAATAGAAGTCCATGATTCAAATTGATTATCTGTGTATCTGTATACCCAAATCAACTGTGATTGTCTTTTGACTTTGTCTTTGAATTGCTGAGGTTTATTTTCTTCTTTTTTGTTGTTATGATGTTGTTGGGGATTCAAATTGAACTTTTTGTAATTATGAAAATTTTATAATCTTTGTCTATTTTCCTGTGTTATATTGCCATAACTTTATTAAAGGGCGAATAAAATATAATGAAAAATTGCAGGAATTTACATATCCAGTAATATGTGGAAATATATATATGAGAGGGATTTCAATCCTTTACTATTTACAGGAAATGCTTTAAAATAATTATTAATTTAAGAGAAAATTAAGATCTTAGTTTTTCAAAGATGTGTAGATATATTATAAATGTAAGATGAAAGAGTTATTTATTTGTTGGGTGTGTTTAAGAAAACATAAAATCCCCAACCTGCCAAGACTTGAGTTCAGCATTCTGTATTTCTCTTATGAGAATTGCTGACTCCAGATTACCCTTCCAGCAGAGCAGGAAGCTGTATTCCCTGTGCTTTCAGTGTTAGTGATGTCAAGTCCTTGCAGAGGAAACTTAATACCTGGTGGATAAAGGACCTAGACATTTGTTTTTCAAACTTTCTGTTTCAAAAATACACTGACAGCATAGGTAACTGAATTTTGTTATGCCCCAATCCTGCAAACATACATGCTTACCTTGAAGCACACAGCTAGGTGCTCTGAAGTCAAGTGAGTTCCGTGAGAAGAGAATCAGGCAGTTGAACCAGAAAGTGAAATTGTATAGAAACAAAAATTTAGCAGAGTATTGTTTTCTCATTTTCCAAACTGAGCATGAGGCAAAACATACACTACTAATATTGGCTAGCATTTACATTAGAGCCTGATGCAAAGCCCATTTAAATCAATAGATTCCCCACAGACTCAATGGGCTTTGCATCCGAGCCATAGTAACACAATCAAGGACATTTGCATTGACAATCTTCGCCCCCTTATCCCCCCTCCCCCCCAAAAACAAAAAAACAACCTTGTTTTAATCTGACAGTGTCACTTAAAAAAAAGTGGAAAATTCTCCAGTTTTACCTCCTACTTGTTTCTATTATCAAACACTCACTGGTCTTATTTTAGATATGACCTTAGTGTTCTTTCCACAGTATACAGGCTGAATGACATGTTGTTCAGCTTCTTATACAATATTATGATGTATCTGTTTTTATATTTAGCTGTAACTTTTACTCTCCTTATGAACAAGCCCACCTACTGCAACCACCACCTATCCAGGGAGAGTGTTTCTATTTCCCTTGGTTTAATTTGGACACATTTGGCACAGAACACTGTAGTATTTCCATAATAACATTTGAAACAGGATGCCTGCTGTGTTGACATGTGGGTCTAAAAGTGAGTTTTACCATGTGCCAGGAAATTGCATTCTTAAGGAAAATCTAGACATAAATTTTAAACAATCAACACTTAAATTTTGAAAAGTTTGTCAGTAAGCTATTATATGCTTCAGGGGTTTTCAATTTATTAGTCTTTTACTTGATATAGGTAATACCATTTCTGCATTCATACCATCCCTGATCCTTTGGTCCAGCTCCACTGAGCTCACTAGGGGCATGTTTATACTAGGAAATTATTTCAAAATAACTTATTTTGAAATAATTATTTCGAAATAGCATGTCCACGGTACAGAGAAGTCTTGAAATTAATCTGAGGCAGGCTCTGTTAATGTGGTTGCACAACCTTGACTTGGCTCAGGGAGTAATTAGTTTGAATTTCCCTTAGGAGTATTTATTTTGAAATAGCAGCAGCGGAGCATCCACACTGCTGCTATTTCAAAATAACTATTTCAGAATTAGTGTTATTCCTTGTGGAAAACAGGAATTATTATTTTGAAATAATCAGCCCATTATTTTGAAATAACAGGTGTGGTGGTGTGGACACTCCACTTATTATTTTGAAATAAGGGGCATTACTTTGAAATAACTCCCAGGGCTACAGGTCTCGAGGGGCAAAAGAACAAAGGTGACTATATGCCACTTCTTCTATATTCTCCTGTTACTTAATGTAGCTGGATAGTTCTTTGAGTGAAGCTTATATTAGAGCAGCCTCTGGGTTGCTTAAACTTATACCAGCTTGTACTAGTTCCATAACGGCTGTTACCCAAACAAGGGAATGCAGGCGCTCGGTGCATTCCTACCATGCCTCCTTCCACCCCAGCATCCTCACTGAGCTAGATGGGGGGAGAAAAAGGGATAGAGCGGAGTTGCATATAACAGCTCTAAACCAGCTAGGCATTCCCTACAGCAGTGTTTCCCAAATGGTGTTCCATGGAATCCCAGGGTTCTGCAAAGTGAAAACAGGGATTCTGCGAGAGAATTCCATTGCAACCTGAATTATTGTAATGGAATGGCATTTTCATTCATTTATGAATTTTACTGAAAACAATTTTCATTTGTGTTTTCCATGACAAGTGTCCCTGTGTAATGCCAGCTCAGCCAGAGAGTGGGGACGATGATGTCACTACTCAGTGTGCGTGCGCAATCAGTCAGGGGTTCTGCGCAGTCAGCCAGGGGTTCCATAAAATTCTTTAAAGTTCAGAAGGATTCTGTGGCCAAATAAAATTGGGAAACACTGCCCTACAGGTAGTTCACATGGGAGTAATGCGTAGGGGTCTAGCCCATAGGTTCTAATTATTACTATTATTTATTTAACTTATTTGAATTATCATGACGCCTAAGCACCCTCATCATGGACCAGCCCCTGTTGTGTTAGGTGCTATATAAACACAGAACAAATTCATGGTACTAGATCTGTGAGGTAATTAGTGCCTCACCTTGTGAGGTCCTTCAGTGCCTTCATGTCCTAAAGAAATTGCTTGGGAGCTGGGTACAGTCACCACCTCACAGAAGGCATTCAGTATCTCACAGCATTAGGTCCATAGACACTGGCAAGTATTTAACTAGGAAGGTGAGGTGACTTAGTGCTATGCTCAAATTGGAATTTGCATATTGGGGCCTATGACCCCAACAGTATAACTGACTCAGGCCTGTACGCAGGAATTTCTGTGGGGGAGGGTGTTTTTTTTTGTAAATATGGACCGCAAGGGTGTGAATGCACCCTCTATGGTCCCCCAAGTAAGTGGGGAAATCAGCCCCCTAGATGGCCAGAGCATGGGGGAAGGAGGCTCAGGCAGCATGCCACGCCCTTTCCCCTGGCCAGTTGGAGCATGCTCCTTCCTCCTCCTCCCCCCCCCCCCCCCCTGCATATGGGACTGTGACTGCACTTCCTGAGAGACTTCCACTGATCCTTTTTGAGCTTCAGAGACAGCAAAGAGAGGACAGTTACGGAAAGATTTCAATGAACCAGTCTGATTAGTACACATAGGGGGTTGTTACAAAACTGGCAATTTCACCAAACTTTTTTCAAAACTCACAGGATTTATGGATGAGTTCAATAATGTACCCAGTCAGTCTAATCAGTGATATGCTGAAGGAGATTTTTTTGAGGGCTGGGGTAAGATAAGAGGGTGTTACACAACCATGGATCTCAGAACAAAATTAAAGGATATGAAACCATGCAGACTGATCTGTTGGCAGAGTTTTGTCAAAACTTGTGCCAATAAAAATTTTACATCTATAAATAGTTATGTATGAGTTTGTGTGCATGCACACTTTAATGTATAGGGCCATGGTTAAAAAAATACAGTAGTGCTTAACATTTTAAAGACTTTTTTTGTAAATATGGTACATTCGAGTCTCTCCTTAGGGCCACAGACATGTACTCTCTGTTGTCATGAGGAAGCTTATAGAAAAAGGAAGGGAAAGTATTATGCAGCATAGTCAAACTATAGTAGTCCTTTATCAGTGATACATAGTAAAACAAAGACTGCAATAGAAAACTGAAAATGTATTAGGAGCGGAAAACATGATGTGTGGAGTGTTTCCTTTTCTGACCATATGTTTATGACAACCAAGCAAACAAGAGATTTCCATGGAATGTAACTTTAACCTTTTACATTTTATAATAGGATGGTACTAAATAGGGATGTAAGCAACCAGTCAACTATCCGATAAGCATATGCTTTCGGGTAGTCAAGCAGTGACTCAACTAGTCGCTTCCCCTCCCCCCACTTGCTGACTGTATCAGAGAGAGGCAGCAAGTGCGGGGAGCAGGAGCCAGTTTAAAAGCCATTTTCCCCCCCAGCACCTCTGCAGTGGGAGGCAGGGGAGGTAGAAACAGTGGGGAAATGGTGCGATCAGGAACTGAAGCAGTCCCCACTTGTGCCAGGTCCTGACTGCTGCGCCTCTGCCTTTGAAATGTAGCAAGAGTCCCATGCTCTATAAGCATTTCGAAGGCAGAAGCGCAGCAGGAACCCCGGGGCGAGTGGGGACTCAAGCAGTCCCCTCTTGCTCCTGGTTTCCTGCTGCTCTTCTGCCTTTTAAATTTAAAAGGCAGAGGCTCAGTCGGGATAGTGAGCACCCCACCTCCTCCTTATTGACTAATCAAGTAGTTGATGGAAATTCCACCGGCTACTCGATTAGTTGATTAATTTAAATTAACATCCCTAGTACTTAAGTACTGGGTAAGATGCACATAATGTGCAGTAGCTTTTGGGTTAGCAGTTAGGGAACTAACCATTCTTACTAGTTCTGCTCCTGCAATACCTTCATTTAATCTGTGGTGTTTTAGAATACCATACTTGCTCACAAATGGAATGGAAAAGCTAGTGAATGCTTTGGTCAGGCAGATTTTAACATAGTAGAAGTGGATCCTTCCCAAAGTGGTAGCTATTTAAAGTATGAAATGTTTATTCTTTAGTTTGTGATCTAGAGCCTGACTTTCCGCTGAGTTTTATGGCGTTTCGATCAGACCAAGAACGATTTTCAAATTATTAATTAACTTGATCTTTATGAACAGCAATCTTTTTCACTTAATTTAAAAAGAAAAATACCTACATAATTAGTTGTTCATCTTTGTTTAACAGCAGTGTGGAATTCAGGATACATTCAATTTATAAAGCCTAGAAAGAAAAGATACATTTGGTCTTCCTTCTCCTATTCATTTAAGTAAGTGTTTTTGATAACATGGGTACCTTAGTAAATGATGAGGTAACAGGAAATAAATCAGGATGACAAGCAAAGGCATCTAATTGTGCACATTCTTATTTGAAATAGCATGCTAGGACCCAGACCTGCAGTCTATATCCATGCAAACAATCAATGGGAGTCAATGCCACTAGAGATTGCAGAACCTTGCACTTAATAGGATATATACTAATTATGACGCCTCACCAGTGAATAATGTGCATGATCACATTTATTCTTAGGGTCATGTTCTTCTTTAATGATGGAAAAAACACAATAGCTATTTACTACGAGTAAAATTAGCTCCCGTACGGAGGTCAAACACAAAGGCATCATTTAAATTCTCAACATGAATAAGTGGGATATAAGTGACATTTAAGCCAGGTGCTAGTCTTGTGCATGTGTGTGAGTCCTTTACACTTCAATCTGATAATCTGGATAGTCACTTAAAATGACAGTAGTGGAAATATTAGTCCAACAAAGTAAGAGTTAAATCTGTAGTTGCTTGTGTCATTGACCTTAAAGCAGCCATTCTTGGTAGCTGAATTATAATGCTTTTATTTTTGTTTTAAATTATATTGACCCCATGCTCCTAAATGGATCAGCCATCAACTAAAGGAGCTGCTGTGTTAATGCTATTCACTAATAGGGTTGCCAGGTGTCCGGTTTTCGCCCAGACAGTCTAGCTTTCACCGCCTCTGTCCAGTTAAAAAAAAAAAAAGAAAAAAAAGAAAATACCGGACATGTAAAATGTTTGTCTCAGATGGAAGGCCGGTGGGGGCATTCTTCCCCTGGCGGAGATGAGGGGTGGAGAGCGCGGGGATATTTACGTCGGATCCGCAGTTACGAACGGGGCCCGTCTCCCTGGTCTCCAGCAGACCAGGGAGAGGAAGCAAAGCGGCAGAGCACGCAGGCAGCGGACAGCCCAGACACGTCTGGGCTGTCCGCTGCCCGCGTGCTCCGCGGCTTTGCTCTGCTTTGCTCCCCGTCTCCCTGGTCTGCAGACCAGGGGGACGGGGAGCAAAGCGGCGGAACACGCGGACAGCCCAGACGCGTCTGGGCTGTCCACTGCCCATGTGCTCCGCGGCTTTGCTCTGCTTTGCTCCCCGTCTCCTGGTCTGCAGACCAGGGGGACGGGGAGCAAAGCAGAGCAAAGTCGCGGAGCCCGATGGCAGCCGGACAGCCACGGTGCATCTGGGCTGTCCCGCTGCCCCCGTGCTCTGCGGCTTTGCTCCAGACGCCTGTGGTACAGCAGCTGGGGCGCTGCCGGTTGGTCCTGTAGCGCCGCTCTGGGCGCTACTGGACCAACCCGGCAGCACCCCAGCTGCTCTGCCCCAGGCGTCCTGATTCAGTCACTGCTGGTCAGTTTCAGCAGCGGCTGAATCAGGACTCCTGGGGCAGAGCAGCTTGGGTGCTGCTGGGTTGGTCCAGTAGCGCTGAGGAGCGGCGGCGCTACTGAACCAACCCAGCAGCACCCCAGCTGCTCTGCCTCAGGCGTCCCCAAGTCAGCCGCTGCTGAAACTGACGAGTGGCTGACTACAGGAAGCCCCTACCCCGGGCTTCCTGGAATCAGCCGCTGATCAGTTTCAGCAGCAGCTGACTTGGGGATGCCTGGGGTTCTTAAGTTGAATCTGTATGTAAGTCAGAACTGGCGTCCAGATTCAGCCGCTGTTGAAACTGATCAGTTTCAGCAGCGGCTGAATCTGGACGCCAGTTCCGACTTACATACAGATTCAACTTAAGAACAAACCTACAGTCCCTATCTTGTACGTAAACCGGGGACTGCCTGTAGTCAAATTCCTGGACTGTCATTGCTCATTAAAAGTGCTGTCATGTGGGTGAAAATCAGCTAAATAATGCATTTTATTAATATCAGCACAACTGACTTAAAAAGGGCCTGCGTGTTGTGTAGTCTTGCCTTATTCTTTGTATTCATGCCTGTTAGTGTGAAAGAAGCTATTTGCATATATTTGCATATGCATATGTTTGTATATGCAACCACACTTAAGTTGTGGCCCTTGGCATGTGCTGCGAGTATCATTGTGGCCCCTGGGGCTTCCCAAGTTGAATAGCCCTACCGTAGACCATTCTCACCAACATTCACACCGGCAAGGATCCAACCTGCCTCAGTTATGTGTAGGCATTGGCCAGTCACTGTGTGAACCAACAATAGAAAGGCTATAGCAGTGTTACTCCAAGTGAGCTATAGGCCTACTTTGAGAGAGCTGCTAACGGGCCGCCTTGGTTTGTTTATCCAAAGTCTCTGTAGCCCAGGAGCCTCACGGATCCCATTGGCTCCAGTTTGCTGTTTCCAGTTAAGTGGAAATGGCAAACTGGAGCCAATGGGAGCCGCGAAGCTCCGTGGCTATGGGGCCTTTTAGATAAATAAACTGGAGTGGTCCATTAGTAGCTTTCTCAAAGTGGGCCTGCGGTCCACTTTTAGAAACACTGGCCCACAGCCAAACTAATCCACAGACCCTCAGCTTAGGACCTAGAGCTGCACCATTCTGCCCTTATCAAAACCCTGATCATTATGAATTTATTACTCCATTCACTTCTCCCTTATTGTTGAGAGGAATATGCACAATACGTTGCTGTTAAACCAAGCTGAAATTTTCCCCTAGACACATCAGTCACAAATATACTGATTTAGCTAAAACAAAAAATAGGTGTATTAATTACACAACACAGATTTTAAGTGATAGCAAACAGATTACCTAATAAATAACAAAAATGCAAACTAAGCGTAACATACTAGAATAATCTTTCACCCTGATTGATGAGAATCTTAAGCCTTTTTGTATCAAGGCACAAGCTAAACTTACTTTTGCATCTTGGACTCTCCACTCCATACCAAGACCTTTTCTTTTAGAGAGTCTCTTAGTTATTCAGTTGTGGAGGAGAGTAGGACAACAGATGAGGTCAACTGTGAAGGACAACAGATGAACATATGGCAGAAACCCTCTGTTGCAAAAACAGTTGCCAGCATAATTTATGGAAAAATACAGGTATCCAAAATGGAGTCCAGACAGTCATGAGGGCTGGCCACATGACCTTTCAGAGTCAGAGAAGCCATTATCCTTGGGTTGTCTGGAATGTTCTCAAAAAGGTTCACCGTGGAGAGGGATAAGCTTCTCCTGAGGCCTGTTTTCCCAGTGACTCATTACACTAAATGCAACCTTCAGATCCAGCTATTTAGACAGGAATATCTTGTCTACTGGGTGTCACCCAGGTGTGACTAAATGTGAAGTACAGTTACATAGTCAATATTCATAATTTCAGATACAAAAATAATACTTTCATACAAACAGATAATCATATCCTGCAAATTGGAACTTTTTCCATTACACCTTACGTGACCTATCTTATACAAAATGCATCATAATTATGCCATTATCATATATCATATCATATATATCATATCATATATATATGTAATTCCACTGTGGGGAATCATAAGGCGTGCAGTTTCACACTTTGAACTAAGTGGTGCTTTTCAAACATGGCTTTTATTAACGAGTGATGTTGGGGTGTGTCAAGTTGTGTTGGCCTATACAGAGAGTCTTTTTGATTTTTGACTCTCTAGAGATGCTCTCATAGACTTTCAGGCTCCTTGTTCTTCCTGAGCATAAGGGCTGTAATTGGGGCCCAGGCTTTGCTCAGGGATATAAGGGAGGAAGACTTCTTATGCTGTGTTCTTCATCTCATAAGCATTTAGAACCAGCCACACTCAAGTTGCTTTTCCTCACTTCATAAGTCATTTCAGGTCTTCAGGGAGGTACTCAAACTCATCTAGGTGAGTGGTTTTCACCCTGGGGGTTGCCATCTTCAAGGGGAGTGTGTGTCACAGGGTGGTTGTGGGGGAGCGTTACAAGTGCAGAGCTGGCATTAGAGGGTGACAGGCAGGGCAGTTGCCCTGGGCTCTGCAAAGCTAAGTCCCATGCTTCAGCCCTGGGCAGTGGGGGCACTGGCTTCAGACAAGACACTCAAGTGAAAAATAGGCTGAAGTATCCTACTGACATGTAAGTACAATATTCATGTACCAGTCGATCTGTTTTACAATTATATGGTAAAAATGAGAAAACAAGCGATTTTTTTCAGCATTAGTGTACTGTGACACTTTTGTATTTTGTCTGATTTCATAAGCAAGTAGTTTTTAAGTGAGGTGAAAACTGGAATATGCAAGACACATCATGCTCTTGGAATGGGTACAGTTATCTGGGAACATTGAGAACCACAGATCTAAAATGTTTGTTAGAGGTATTATAAGTAATACTTTAAACTATTATATTGGAGAAAAGCTAAAAATATCCTCCTCTCCCCTTTGCTTATTTTGTGTTTTTGACAGTATTCTATAAAAATAGAAATATTTTGATTGTAAAATTACAACAGGTATATTTTAATTAATTTTAAAACGACTTTTTTTTTAGAGTTGAGTGTCTTTCTTAAAAGTCTGTATTATTTTCTCCATTTAGTCCATTCTTTAGAGGATGAAATTCACCACTGTGCAGAGAGCCAGCACAGTGTCTATGTACATCTTAATTCAAATTTAGGCTCTCCAAAAACAGCTTACGTAAATCTTAAGCCCTTCATAGGCCTCATGTTGGCCTTCTGTACGGCTGTGAATTTCTCAAGTGCTCTTTTACTATGCAGACACATTATAATGCCAACTTTTCTCTCCTCAGGAATGTTAGTTAAAATAATGTTTTTCCTTTGAATTTTAATGTTAGCAGATGAATTTAAGAAAAATGCAACAATGTAAATAAGAAATGTGATTTATTTTTGCCTTTGAACTTCATGTATTTGTGATTTCCCAAAACAAGACAGAATTAATACATTGAAATTATTTAATTTAAGGACTTCTTAATTCCCCCTCCTTACTTTTGCTCAGTGTTTTCTTGCCAGTGTTTATATGTCTTCTGTCATTCCATGCTAAAATTCACTTAGTTCCCATCGTAGCATCTGTGAGTAGACTCTGTTATTTTCAGCTGCATGTTGGGATTCATTGTACCGAGATGACAGTCTGTGCTCTATTTTACTTGATGTTTGGTCTGCATCTTAAGACAGTTGAAATATTAAATTCTCTGTAATTGTAAGTTTGAAAAATGTGAGTGCTAACCATTATGGTTTTATGCCATTATCAGAATGACAAAAGAATCTTCTTAGTGTGTCAAGTGAACATAGCTAATATAAGTAGTAATTCCAAAAAGATAATGTCATGATGGATTTTTACAGCTTGTGATGGTCTCTATAACCTGAAAAGGGGTACAGAAGCCAGGGCTTTTGTTTTCTAATTCACTTCCTTTCTTTTGTGCAGTCAAGTAACCACCACGAAAGAAAATGAATGGCCCAGGCTATATCTTTGAGTTAATAAATTGTATAACAATTTTTTTTCATAATGAAAGATTCTAATTTTCTGCTTTCTGGTTTTCTCTTAATACTTATTTTGCAAGTGCTACAGAAAGTCTGTGTGGTGAGAAACAAGTTTTGCTTCGTATTCCAGTAGAGACTTGAGTTAATGTTCTGCGTTTGTAGGGAAGTGCAGTATATTTGTGTGTACTTAGCACATGCTGTTACCCTTACAGCATGGTGGGTGGGTGGGTGGGTGTGTGTGTGTGTGTGTGTGTGTGTGTGTGTGAGAGAGAGAGAGAGAGAGAGAGAGAGATTCTCCAAATGCTACCCTCAAATAAGTGGAATGTTATTGCATGAATGCAATTTACAGAGCATTTAAGCATCAAAGATGAGAGGATTGGAGGAGACCATAAAGAAGAGGAAAGAGAGCCAGCTGATTTGCTGTGATCAATGGACGCAGGAATATTTTAAATGGAAAGATTAGTAAATTCACTCAAATGTATCAGGAGACCCTTGGTTATGAAAGCATGTTGTTTGATAGTTTGAGATTCTTCTATCCCAACCAGATTCACGTATATAATATTAGCTGGATTCAAACCTATGTCTGGATTTAGGTTTCAAGTATGTATGGAAGTGTACAGTGATATGCTCCCCCTCCCCCCCCCAAGGCTTGATTGCAATGACCAATCCACAGGCAAGAGAAAACCTACCACTTGGGCTGCAGGAGTTTTGACCTGCTAGTTACTCCATTTCACTTTTATGAGCATGGAGCATGAGACTGACACGTGGGCAGGTGACAGTTGCCTCCATGCATGTAAATAGCCGTTAGATATGTTATCAGTAGGTGATGCTGAAGAATATGCAGCATAGTTCTTGGGTTTTGTAGCACTGATGAAATGTGTTGGGCATTGTAAATGGCTGCTTCTGTACTGCTCTTTTATAAGGCGCTCATAATATCAGTTGAGGAGGCCATGGGATCTGAAGTTATGCTGGAGTCTTGGGGCAGCAAAAATATCACAACTGCAGTGGACATGATTATAATTTTGACATTTACTGTTTGTTTTAAAGCAATTTAGCGTTACCATAACATACCCAGTACTAAGCATACACAGAAACCTCTTACTTTGAAATTACTTACACAATAAATAGAAATATTTTAATGGGTGCTAGTATATGCCCAAAGTGCTGCTCATAATGAAATGTCAGTGTTACCTGCTATGAGGACTAGCATTTTTATGGTCTTCTGTAAAGTACTTCTTTTATTTCAGTGACTTTGCAGTTGTTATGGACTTGATTCAACTCCCATAGGACTCCCAATGGCTTCAGTGCATTTTGGGTCAGCTCCTAAGCCACTGAACCTTGCATTGTGTTGTGTCATGATTGCTATGCTCTTGCAAGTATTCAAGTGTACAAAGCTTCAGAAATATTCATTATGTCATTGCCAAAGTATTTGCCATTTCTACACATGCAGAATATGGTGTAACTTTAAACTGTTTCTTTAAAATAAATCCAGTGTTTTTGTAAAATACACATTTAACAGTAAGGTATCCATTCGTATTTATATGTTTTAATGGTCAGTCTAAGTTACGGCTCAGGAAAAGGGCGATGCATCTTCAAAGAAAACAGAGTCAATTGTGTTCTTTCTATATGTGGAACACAGCTGTGGGTACAGAGATAGCTATCAAGCTTTATTCCATGCCAATATAGAAGTTTTAGGTGTGAGTTGAATACTTCTTTTCCGTTAGAGTGGGCTGGTGATGAGCCAGCTTCTAATTGCCTTAATAATTTAGAGGTGTGTTGCTGTTAGAGGAAAAAAAGGGAAGGGAGAAATAGGCATCTATACAGCACTTGCATTCAACCCTTATATCTCATCGTACTTTCACGGATGAGGTAATATGTCCAATAAGTTTATTTTCTATTGCCATCTGCTTGTTTTGAAAGCATTCCTTTGTGCTGTTCATTATTTCCTCCACCGCCCCCCCGATTTGAAGTAGAGTCTCATTTTTATGGGGAGGTATAGAAGTACTTGTATTTACTACGTACTTGCTAGCATAAATAGGGACATTTGGGAAGAAAGCAGGTACAAAATTAAATCCATTGAACTAGGGGAGACCTTTGAAGGGACAAAATAGAAAAACAGTGATTATAATACTAAAATGCCAGAACTATTCTTTCTAAATTGGAGTATGTGGCATATATTCTTGTCATACTGTGTATGATCTACTGCTAATTAAATTTTCAGAACATGATCTGCATTCATGCATGCACATAGTCATTTGGGGACACAAACAGAATTTTACATGCAATGTCGTTCTGCCCCCCCCCCCCCCCATTTACGTTTGGTTTATACACAAATGAATTTTTTTGCATGTAAAATGCTATTATTTGTGTGCAGAAAGGCCGCATTCAAAATCACATGTGCAAGTGATTTTTGTTGTGTGCAGGTGGAGGCTGAATTGAGAGTTCTTCAAAAATTTGGGACCAAATTCTGTGTTGGCAAAATGCCACTGCTGGAGTTCTGCCAACAGAGAATTTATCCTTTGGTCCTTAAGGTACTTCTAGTAGATTTTCTACTTCTGATTTATTAGCAGCTTTTGATACATTTGACAAGGTATTTATTTAACATCTGTCTTCCACATTTGGTACCTAAGGATTTGTGCTCACATGGCAGACTCCTACCTCACTAGTCAATTGTTTCAAGTTCTTGGTGATAAGAATTTCTTGTTCTTCCAATTAGTACAGTGATGTTCTGCAGGACTGAGGAGTTCGGCCAAGTGCTGTTTTATTTGCAATGACTGCCCCTTGGTGCTTTGATTAAATTTTTCTGAAGATTGTCTTCAGATTTCATGGTATTTAGCCACCGTCTAGGACTGGAATTTAAGAATATTTTATTCAGAAAAGTGATTTGGCAATACATTTTTTAACTAAATAAATATAGAAAGGTGTATTGATGGTGCCAATCATCGACAACATATATATTGTTTTTTAAAAATATTTTAGGTTTTAAGCAACACCTTAGAAAGTTGATTCCTGCTTCTACTTGCCTGCTGGTACTTGCCTGCAACTTGAATAGTTGATTAACCTCATGAATTTTTATCAGTTATTTGACTATTCTGCAGGCCCCAAGGGGTGGGGCTGGCAGCCAGTGCACTCTGGCCCCACTCCCAAGGAGCCTCATGCCACTCTGCACTGCTGCCTCTGTATCCGAGGCAGCAGTGTGGGTTGCCAGGCGGGAGCTGGTCCGTGAGGGGAACCAGTTTAAAAATCCGCTCCCCTCATGAACTGGCTGCCCATCACCCTGTACTGTTGCCTCTGATACAGAGGCAGCAGCACGGGGAGGCAGCAGCCCCTGTCCGGGGGGAATCTGAGCTCCTGGGCCGGGTGCAAGTTGGAACTGAACTAGGCTGCCTGCCTCCCTGGCTCCTAATACACTTTAAATACAGAGCCGCAGCAGGGGTAGGTCCCAGACCCAGCACAAGCTGGGACTGAGCCAGGCTGCTGACTAGCCTGCTAAAAATTTACTGTTGGGGGAGGGAAAGTGTAGTCTATAGCATTAACCAGTAAGCTTTTGCTTATCATTTAATTGGTTAATATGCAATACTATTACATCCCTAGTTGGTACATGAATAGAGAGACTGAAGCTTCTCAGGGGGAATAAATGGTCGTTAATTGATAGCTGAGACTTGTTAGGGTCAGCCATTTGCCAGTTTGCTTAGGGTAACACTGCAACTAAATTTGGCCTAGCAGAGGACTGTTTTTCTGCTCATAAGAGTTACTGAAATTAACAACTCCTAAATCAATTGAAGAAATGGGCAGCTATCAGCACTGTTTGGGTGCTAAAGACCCGCTCAGCACTTGCAAGAGAAATTCAGTTCTCTGAACTCATGTAGGTGTTAGCAATTAAAAATGTTTTCACCTTCCACCTTAAAAGATGGAGCAAACAAAAATATCAGTTTGATTATTTCTTTTCTTTTTTTTAGGTGCTTCTCTCCCCTTGAACAGCTTACCAGCCTGATTTCTATTAACAGCAGTGAAAAATTCAGTTCTGTTTAAAAAAGATTTTTTTTCTTCTTATGGTCCAGATTCTGATGCCCTTACTCATGCTGAATAGTACCTTTTTCAACAACTAGTGATGATCTTAATGGTCACCTCACTTTTGAGGAGATTGTTGAGGATCATGGTTTGTACTAATGGGTCTTTGCACGACTCCATACACCATTCAGGAAGAGCAACATTTACTGCACTGGCTACAGAACCATGTGCCTGCTTATGCTGATTGAGCTGTAATTTGTTTCCATGCCTGACGTATTTCCATTTGCACAATGCCATTCTTCTTAAAGTCTTGGTCACTTACCTTATAGTGTGGTACTGTACACTAAAATCAATTGCCAATTGCTCAAATTCTTATCCAAAATGTTCAATTTGTGCGGATTTTTTTTCAGGGTGACTTTGAAGCATTTCATCTCCTCCACACTTCTATGATTGCTGGGGCTTATTTTGGAATATGACTTGTTTTGGTAAACAATTCTCAGGCATATGAATTACACAGCTAGGTTATCTCAATTGTTGTACAAATCAAATGAGCCTTGACTGAACCAGCTTTCACCAAGATTTCTGTGCTGGAAGCCTGGTCCTGACATTTGATGCCTAGCAATTGTCATATTGCAAATAGATACAGTATTGTAAAACTTTTTAATATGCTGGTGATCACAGGACCATGTCTTATACCCATAGAGAAATGTTATGAGGACAGCTGCATTACAGACTTTGATTTTTTTGCATACAGATAGATTCCATGTTGCTTCCAAATTTAATGAAGTTTGGTGCTGGCTTTTTTCTCTAGCTTTACAGTAGTGCAATCTGTGATAAGAGATTCACCCTGATGACTTGCTAGTGGTGTCAGGGCATATCATATAGGTCTATATCAGTGTTTCTCACAGTGGTCCACAGATCCACTTTGAGAAAGCTGCTAACTGGGCTGCTCCCGTTTATTTACCGGCTCTGCAGTCACTGAGCCTCACAGCTCCCATTGACTCTGGTTCACCGTTTGCATCCAAGGGGAGTCGCAGGAAGTGGTGTGGACTGGGCTGCTGCTTCCTGTGCCTTCCTTTGGCTACAAACAGCAAACTGGAGCCAAAGGGCGCTGCGAGGCTCTGTGTCTGCAGAACAGATAAATAAACAAATAGGAACGGTCAGTTAGCAGCTTTCTCAAAGTGGGTCTACAGACCACTTTGAGAGACACTGGTCTATATATAGCTTTAACTGCTGTAAAATACATACATAGCAGTACACATGTATCATGCTATTTATTAGTTATGGTAATGCCTGCAACATTTAAAACAGGACAAGAGAGGGATTAAAATCTGCATGATAGAGACCTTTGGAGGCTTTTATCAGCAAGAGCCTGTACTTCATCATCTTTATGGTCAAACCACATATTTTGCATTTGGCAGGCTTTCTTTGGAGCATGCTGAAAGCTGCCTTATATTCAACCTTTTTGACTCAGAGTGGATCAGCCAAGAGTGTGGCATGTGCTTATCGCTTGACATCAAGGATATACAGTATTTCAGGATCATTGTTACTGAATCAGTATGCAAGACAGTGTTTTGATACCTAACACAATCAACAACAGTGTTATTGTGTCATGCAGGGAAACCTATTCAGTAGATCCTCCATCTCTGATCATTGGAAGAGTTTCTAAAACAGTTAGGTGTGTTGAAAATTGTTAGGTGATTGCCTGCCTGAAAGAGCTGTCAATATTTACAGACATAACTGACTGTTTTGTATGCATTTTCATCTGAACTAATAGAAAAGCTTTGATCAGACAATATGGTGGAGCTGATTGTTGACAGCCCATGTAACACCTGAGTTATGCACACATCTAATAGATCACCTTGTTGGACCAAAACATAGTCAAAAACTGCCAATGATGTGAGCAAGGGTGCATCCAGGTCATTTTGTATTTGTTGGGAATCAGAATACAGTATTTCTAATAATTAGACACATTGGTATTAGACACATTTCATCAGCAAGAGTAGACCATTGTTATTCATCTTGATGATACCCTGTTTGCCAAGTATGCCATGCTACTTGGAATCGTGGCCAACATAAGCATTTAAAGTCACCTAGATAATCAACTTGTCTTCATGGGGCATCAGTCATATCAAGCCATTTAGTTTGGAATTAAAGTCTTCAGAGTTAGTCATTGTCTGTGTGTAGCACTGACCAGCAAAGCTTATTGTTGACCTCTCAGGGGCGGTTGGCATGTGACCAGTCTGTCATTATCCCACTGCACAGGCTCTCGACAGGAGAGAGAAGATTCTTTTTCATTACAAAGCCAACTCCTGTGTCACCTGGGTTGTTTGGTGGGAGAAGAGAGGAGAGTGTATCCAGCACTCTCCTCAGTCAGCCAGCCCTTTTCAGCAAGTATCCTCTTACTCCAGCACCAGAATGTCATGATGACATCTTTCAAGTTCTTGAGCAGCCTCCAAGGCAGGATGATCAGTTTGGTTTGGATGATCAAGGATTGTAAGAACATTCCACATGACAACACAGGGGCAAAAATAAACTTTTCAACGCTTGTTTGAATTTTGACCACATAATGACAGTAAACTAGTCAGGGCTTCTTGGGATTAGCAATTTTTAGGGCACCGTTTATAGCAGGGGTGGGCAATAAGCGCCCTATGGGCCAGATTAACCTGAGGTGGTCCACAAGACACTTAATTTACAGGTGCAGCCACTCATAGCTCCCATGGGCCATAGTGCACCATTCCTGGCCAATAGGAATCAGGAGCCTCATATATAGAAACATAGTGAGACTTAGACACCTAAAATCATTTTTGAAAATGGGACTCCGAGGTACTTTTGAAAATTTCACTCTGATAAAAATTTACTCTGATAAAATTTAGGAGCTCTAAATCCTTTTCATTTTTAACATTTCAAAGAGCTTTCCAAACACTAATTAATCATCATAACATGCAAGTGAGGGTGGGAGGTAATATTATTCCAACTAAGCAGAATACAGAACTGAGGAAAAGAAGGCAAAAGCTCGAGAGGGGTAGCTGAGTTAGTCTGTAACAGGAAAAACTTAATAAACAACAAATAGTTTAGTAGCACCTTAAAGAGTAACAAAACATGAAGATAGTATCATGAGTTTTCATGGGCACAACCCACTTATTTGCAGAAGGTCAAACAGAGCTTCAGCATTGTACTTGTATGAGGTGAACTGAAAATTACTATTTCTTTTATCATTTTTACGGTGCAAATATTTGTAATAAAACCAATATAAACTAAGTACTGTACACTTTATAATAGAAATCAATATATTTAAAAATGTAGAAAAACTTGGAAATATAGTTAATAAATTTCAAGTGGTATTCTATTGTGTAACAGTGTGATTAAATTTGCTTTGTGTATTACCTGTCTTCTGCTTCTTCTTGATAATAAATGTCCGCTTTATCCTTCACACTCTCCACAGAGTTAAAATTCATTGTAAGGTAGCGATTGACATAGATTTGAAGAAATTGTGGAGGTACAAAACTGGAGCTGGCTCTTTCCTTTCTTACCTCTTTTGTGAATGCAGTATGATATTTGCAGTCTTTCATATATTTATGTAAAAAAATAACTCCGAGCAGTGGACTTGGCGTGTATGTGAATCTATAAGGGGGCAAACAAATGATCAGGGAGTGTTGAAACATTTCGGTACCAAATTACCAATCCTTTAAATTTCATTCACCAGTAAAATACAGTCAGAATGCTAAGTTGTTAAATATATTGATTAAAAAAACAACAACAAAAACAAGGCAATCTATTCGTGCAAAAAGGCAGTCTAGACTCTAAAATGGTTACATCTGTTGCAATTAATATTTATATTAAATGTACTCTGAAACATTTTAAAAGCTGGAAAATAAAGGATAATTAGTAATTTATGCTGGAGTTTTGTTTAACACTATGAAATAAATACAATTCTGTTGAAATGAATGAATTTTTATCAAAATTAATTATGCAGTATGTACAGGAAGGATTAGGGTTTGAATGTTGGAAGAATAGAAAAGGTGTACTTATTAGGCCAAATTTTCTGCTGGTACATACAGAACACCTAGTGCAATGGCACACCAGTCTCTGCTAGAATTTCTATGCATTTCTGTAATGCAAATAATAATAATGGATTTTTTACTTTGTGATTTGCCTGAAATTTGGAATGAAGTCAAAGGTGATCAATGTGCTGTTTAGCATCATGGTGACAAAATAGCTGGAGGCAGCTGGGCACCTTTTCCCGGAGGGGTTATTTTATTTTATTTGTCTTGTGACTTTTAGAACTCTAAAGTGTTGTTTATTTTGACACCTGGAGTTTTTCAGGTCATGTTTCTGTGTGTTTTGTGGGAAAAGCATTATAAATGTGTTGAAGGCAAATGAGTGCGGTGTCTGAAGTTTTATTAGGAAGCTGTAGTTTATTATAAGTTACCCAACGATTGTAAATAATATGGGAATTTAGAAATTCTGACTATAAAATTTTGGTGCATCTTTAAAAGTTTTACAGCACTCAAAATGGAATTTAAAAATAGCAATTAATTAGCAGTTCACAGGAATGTTGCTTAGTCCTTTAGGCCTAAATTAAGAATTCCTACAAACAAAATTACCTTTATTTCTGTGGAAATATTTAGCTAACTATTTCAGCAGTCATGTCCATAGCAAAGTAACTGACCAGTTAAATGTTATTAAATCATAGAAATTGTGGGCAATTTTAAATCCCAATCCTTCATAAGGGTCCCCGTACTCACATAGAGGCCTCCTGACTTTGACAGATCTCTGCAAGGGGCATAAGGGTTCACATTAACAGGTCTCTGTGCATCTTGGCCTTTAGTACACATCAAGTTTGTTTTTCTATATAAATGGCCGAAAGAGTCTATAAGATTCTTCCCTTTTAAAAATTATGTAGATGCTCAATAAAGATGAGACAATAAAAATAATGCTAGTAGACTTTTAGGCCCATACTTTTCCAGTAAGTTAAGAACGTAAAGTGGTCTGGATATCATTTTGCATTGATTTACTTATGAATGATGTAACTACCACCACATTAACAGAATGAATTGAGGTTAGTAAAACCAGTGCATTTCAAGCTTGTTGGGCTGATATACAAGTTTACCAGTCTAAATCCTCACCTTTTCACCCAGTACTTCCTAGATGCCCCTCTCTTGTGTTTGTTCCCTATCTCGCTATTATTACTGCTTATTTACATTGCTCTAGTGCAGAAGTCCCCAAACTGTGGGGTATGTTTCCCATGGGGCTGTAGAGGAGTGTTTGGTGGGGGTAGATGGAGGAGGAGGCGGCAAGTGGCAGACCCTAGGGTCAGAGCACCACTCGGTCCAGCTGCCCCAGCTTCATCAGAGGCTGGTCAAGAGGGAGGGTGCAGAAGCTGGATGGGGTCTTGGCAGAGTGTGTGTGTGAGGGGGCGGGGCTTAGCAGAAGAGCCCAAACTCCTCTGCTGGGCCAACTATAGGTAAGAAGGGGCATAACAGGAAAAGTTGGTGTGTACCACTGCTCTAATGTGTACAGGCCCAGGTCAAGATTGGAAGCCTATTGAATTCCATACAATATAAACATACAGGTAGAGACAGTCTGTTCCCTGAGAACTTAAGGGTTAGGTTTATGCTAGACATTTTTCCAGGTATAGTAATATCACCCAGGGAACTTTTTTTTTTCTTTTCCTTTTTTATATATTTTTATATTGGCAAAAGCCCTAGTGTAGATGCTGTTACTGAGAGGAAAATGCTTTTGTGTATATAGTTTACTAGAAGTTTTACTCAGTGTTGCTTGGGTCCTTAACTCAGTTTTTTTCTTCATTTAAATCATTGCACAAGGGTGGGGCTGGGGATGAGGGGTTTGGTATGCAGGCTGCCCCAAAGAGAGGGGACTACCTCAGCCATCTCTCACCACAGCAGCTTGGGGCCAGATGAGAAGCACCTCTCCATAGCCACTGCAGCTCTAGCTACAGGTTTGTCTGCCCAGCCAGAGTGAGGAATGCAGCAAACTGTGGACTTTCCCCCACTCATTGATGAAGGGAAACTGCCAGCAATGTTCCTGTATGTCTTAGGGTGGGAGACTTGGGGCCGGGGCAGTCCCGGACACACATTCTTTCTTCTGTATGTTTTTAAAAGAAACAGTCCCGTTCCAGGCACATCCCATTTTCCTGGCACAACCAGCTCCTTAGCTTGCTTTAAGTTAGGAGAAGAGGAAGCTGTATATTGAATCTGGTGTTCTACCTCTTACCATTTAGGAGGAGTTCTTAGATAGACAGACACATGGACATGCACACAAACTCTCTCAAATATATGGAAGATTTCACTTGGAAAACTGGTTAGTATAAGCTATATTAGAAAAAGCACATAACCTGCATCTACACTAGGAAGGTTTGCTGGTATAGCTCTGCCTTCAGAGATATTCTGCTATAGAGCTGGCCTCAGCCTGTGCTGCTAAAAACACAAGATACATTACAAATTAGAGGGCATACTGCTGAATAGTAGCATTGGTATACCAGGTCCCAGCACAGAAGCTTATTGTTAAGATAGAGAGGGAATTTAGAGTGCTAATCTCAAAAGCCTGCAATGGTACCAAAAGGAAGGACTAGAAATGATTATGTAAAAAGTATGTCAGTTTTCAGATATTGGTTGAAGCCTCTAGGTGTTATCTCTATCCAATAATTAATTATAAATTAATTTTTTCTCCGTGACTTTATATTTATCCGACCGGTGAATTGTTTTACAATACAACCAGCTTCTCCTGCCCATTCTCTGCTTTTCTCTGAAAAATAAGTAAATAGAAGTGGTAGGAGTTGTTTTGTAATTAGATCCCTAGCTGCTTGCTGGACTCATGAAGTTGTATTTTGTAATAATATGAAGTTACTTTGTTAGCAGACTTCACTTTCCAAGATTTTCCCCCCTTCTAGCACCTCAAGGTACAGCTTTACTGGATCAGTTACCATCTGCTCCAGTTTTTGCATTTAGCCTGCAGGGCCAGTGATCTCAGAAATATTTCCTGTAAATGGAATCTCTCATGCCAGGTCTGTCACACAATAGATATATAATTGGATAAATCCTAAGCTGGAAACTACAAACAATAATAATAAGAAAACATATTGTACTGTACATGGTGCATGAATCTCTCCAAAATAGGATGTTTGTTGTTTACATATGAAACTTGGGGGTGTGTGTGTGTATGTGTATATATATATATATATATATATATATATATATATATATATATATATATATATATACACGATAATGAAATTAATGTAATAGCGAAACTGGTACATTTTTTCCATTCAGCATCTAACCTAATAGCTTGCTGTGCTTTAGTGGAACATTATATGATAGAGCAGAAGAACGTACCTCATTTTAGGTCTCAGTTCTACTCTTATATACACAGGTGGACATCCGTGTGGAGGTTTTCATTCTATTCACTAAGTTTGAACACACATGTCCTGCCAATGTTTTTTATAAGATACCAGAATAGATGGTGTGATGTAAGTATGATTGCGTGGGAGGGTGGGAAATAGCGGGGGGAGGAGAGGCTGCCGCCCTGGTACTATTTAACAAGAAATCCACTTCACTTAAAAAGAAAAAAAGAAAACACAAAGAAACACAAAAAACAAAAAGAAACAATATGTCAGTGTTTTGGGAGGGGGGCAAGTGCAGCCGGGCTGATGGCCAAGTGCTGTGATGTGCCCAGTGTGGGCACTCAGGGCAGTCCACGCCAGGAGTGCTTTGCAAGCGGGGCACTCCTGAGAACTGTCTGTCCGGGGTGGGGGTCGGGACCCTTTAAGCACAGCCCTCGGCTAGCCTGAGACAGCATCTCCACGCTCTAAGTCCTCCTCTGATGCCCTGCCGGCACTGCTTCCGGCCATCCTTAACCCCGCTTCAGGGTCCACTTAATGTGGACGCGCTAGTTCGAATTAGCAAAACGCTAATTTGAACTAGTTTTTAGTTCTAGATGCGTTAGTTCGAATTAGCTTAGTTCGAATTAGCGCTGTAGTGTAGACATGACATACCCTTAGTGATTACAGTCTGCTTCTGCTTCAGAAAGTTATAAACCCCGGCAGCAGCACTAGTGTCATTTGTTTGCAGACTCAGGGACACTACACTTCATTGGTTCCCATTATCAAGGCAGTGTCACCGCTGAAAACTTAAAAAAAAAAAAAAAAGACACTTAATTATTCCAGAAGCTGATAATTCAGAGTTAGCCCTCTCAATTAACCAGGGAAATTTTTTCACTTGCTACCAAGTGACTAAATTATTCAAAATGTACTCATGCTATTATTCTAGTAATAACTAGGTGGAAAATATATTTTCTGTTTTGTTTGAGGGAGTGAAAATACTGTGCACTAGTCATAATTTGAAGGCACTATTCTGAGATGCACAACAGAGCATCAAAAAAGAAATTAAATTTACCTTCAGTGAAGGAGAGTAATTGGTTTTTATACTTTAAAAAATCCCCAACCAGAAGGCGCATCTGTCTCTTAAAGATAAAGGAATTGAGCTGGGATCTGAGCATCCTAATTGAAAGTAATAATAGTAATAGTAAAGAGACTGCTCTGTATATTTTCCGAACAGACTATGTAATTTATGTACTATTCTAGGCTCATTTGTGATAAATGTTGATCAAAGCACCAGACAGAATAAGCCATTGAATCCTTTTAAATTCCAGGATAAAAGGATTACATTTTATCAATGTAGCTCATGCCCCTAGCTGTCGATCTGCCTTTTTTCTTGCATGATTTTTTTGAAACTTTAAAAGCCTTTAATTTTGGATTTTATGTTCTGCCTGGCCAGTCCTGTCAAAACTGAGGGTAAAACCCTGTCTTGATTGAAGTCAGCAGCAGTTTTTCAGTTGTCTTCAGTGGTGCTAGCATTTTACCCATAATGCCTTTTATGGTTCCTAAATCCAAATTGAGTCCCCTAATTAAAACTTGCTTGATGGTCAGAGGTGTTTTTCACCTGCAGCTTCCATGGAGTTCAGTCTGCATTGCAGGTCAATATTGTCCTAAGCTATCCTGAAAAATACCTACAGCAACCAACATTTGATGCCATTTTTAAAAAGTTTGGGCCTTAATCTCATTGCATAAAACAAGGATGATACTTTCTCAGAGGTGAAGTATGAGGGTAAGATTTGTATCATAAAGATGTGAACAGTTATGTATTGCTTTTTAGGTTACAGTACCATCGGAGACTTTGATTGTCATGCCTTTAATTAGTTTCTGTTGAACTTTCTGTGCAGTACTGATAGCCTTTAGGATCACAGTTTTTCTTCCTTTCTCTGTGTGCTTGTAAAAATTTTTTAAAGTAGATAAGTACATAATAGTTGTAGGCAATGTTGGTTTTTATATAAATATGATTTTCTTCTTGTATTAATACATTATACTGCTTTAGTACATTTAACATTGTGTAATAAAATATAAAACCTTTTAACCCCAAAGAAAGTTGATATACAGTTTTATCTGAAAGAGGTACCATTGATTCTGTTAGAGAATTCAGTGCAAACTTTTGTGTGTCGGCAGTTTTACAGGCCTCATTAAAGTAGTATCTGAGCACCACATATACAAAGAATTTAGCCTCACAACACCTCTGAGGTATGGAAGATAACAAAAATACTTTTATCTCCTCTTTACATTTGGAGGCTCAGACCCTCATCTCCAGCTTTCGCTGCTTGGTGCTGTCTCAATTAGACTGAATTTGCCACTGACTTCCCTGCAGGAGAGGGGGGATGGGACATAGCATACTTAGTGTTGTTTACAGTAGCCCCTTAAGTTGCTCTACATTACTCTGGTGGCCATTTAGGCCCCTGGCCTGTCCAGGATCCAGCAAGCACCTGAGTCACCACTCTTCTTAACTGCTTTGTGTATAAACATGGTGCACCTGAAGATATGGCACAGAAAATGGAGATACAGAAAAATTAAGGCCCCAGTCCTTCCACATCATGCTTAACTTGACTTTAGTGGAATTACCTGCATTCATAAATCTTTAAGGGTATGTCTACACTAGCCACCCTAGTTCGAACTAGGGTGGCTAATGTAGTCATTCGAACTTGCAAATGAAACCTGGGATTTAAATATCCTGGGCTTTATTTGCATGTTTCCGGGTGCTGCCATTTTTAAATGCCCGTAGTTCAGACTTCCTGCCCGCGGCTACACGCGGCCTAGGTAGTTTGAACTAAAGCCCCTAATTTGGATTACCATTATTCCTCCTGCAATGAGGAGTAACAGTAGTCCGAATTACGGGCTTTAATTCAAACTACCTAGCCCGTGCCGCGTGTAGCTGCAGGCAGGGAGTCTGAACTACGGGCATTTAAAAATGGCGGCACCCGGAAACATGCAAATAAAGCCCAGGATATTTAAATCCCAGGCTTCATTTGCAAGTTCGAATGACTACATTAGCCACCCTAGTTCGAACTAGGGTGGCTAGTGTAGACATACCGTAAGTGACTTGCCCAAGGTCACATAGAAAGTAGATGACAGAGCCAGGAATTCAACCCACATCTTCTAACATCTAGGCCACTGCCTTATTCATAAGACTATCCTACATCTAACTCCCCCACCCAAAAAAACCCCACCAACAATCAAACGTACTAAAAACAAAACTCAAAAAGCCTCAACCATTTTTGAAATTCAATGGAATTACACAGGCGTACATTTTTCTTTTTGAGATTACTGTCATTCTATATAATTCTATTTCTAGGCCTCCTCATAAAACATCTCACTGTGTTAATTAACACATTTATCTCTATTTAAAAAGCACTTGTCTAAAGAGAGAACTGAGGACTGGTTTATGCCCCTTTAATTAGTGTGTTTCAAAACAAGCTGCTCTTGGCTTATTGGTTCATAAAAGGGTTTGCATTCTTATTCTGCACAGCCTTGGTGAAGTCTGTATTCTCGCTCTCTTTAATATCTCTGTTTGTCATCAGGATGGTCATTTCAGTATCTGCTTTGACTAATAATATGGATTAGCACTCCAATATTTGTTGACCACAAATGAACAATCAAAAGTTGCAGACTAATACTTGTATTTGGAATGAATAAATATGAATTTCCAAGCCTGAAATATATATTAAGTGATTGCTGTTCTCTCATTTCACCCCAAGTACTTAACAAATTTGACGTAGTTTCTAGTCAGTTGCATTTGTAATGTATATATGCTTATGTGATTACCGGTAGAGAAAGTATTGGAAAGTACCAAATCCTAGCACTTCACATGGCTACTAAACAGCAGTGTGATTGCTTAAACTCCTACTTGATTGGGAAACTCCAGTAAGAAGGGGCTAAATGGAGACTTAAGCTACATGCCTGCCTGGGGAAGAGAGAACTAGGTTCTAGGCAGAGTACATAGGAGTAAGTGGGGTCTGCTACCAATCTCTCCAAAATAAGGATGTGGGCAGCAGACAAGGAATAACAGGGAATGGGCAAAGACTCTGCATTCCCCATACTTGCTAGTGTATCTGAAATACCTGAAGGGGAGTTTTAATTTGCTGTTAGCATATGCCAGTAGCAAAATTACTGCCCTCTATTATTCCCACTCACCTTAAGCAAAGGGAAGTAGGGAAGGGTTGGGTCTTGGCCAGCATAATGCTTTCTAGTGCTACTGCTAGGTGGATGCAGTATATGCGCCACCTTTTGCTCAACGCTGTGCTTAAAAGACACAGACTAGCCTTAACTGAATCAGAATGTGGAGCCACATCCTGCTCCCATTAAAGTGAATGGGTGTTTTGTCACTGGCTTTGTTGTAAACAGGATTGAACCTTTATGCTGTTGGCAATACTGTAAATTATGCCTTTATTTAGTATAGATTAGCTTCTCTAAAAATTGAAAAGTCCAGGAATAAAGAGAGATAAATAATTGCAGTTGTGAGCGGTATCATTTTCAAGAGACATTTAAGTGACGATTTTATCCTCCAGATTAAAATTACCACTTATGTCATCCTTTGGTTATTTTCACTGCTCTTCTAAATTAGAGATAACAATTCCTTAATGGTTTTTTTATGTGTTTTATTTCTTTTTCCATGATAACCAGGTCTATTTTGACTGAAAATGAAGCCAATTATCAAGAACAATAAATAAAAAGAATCACTCATTGCTTTCTTCCCCACTGGAAGAAAGAGGAATATGTTGAGAGAGAATGAAGTTGGTCATCAGGTATAAAGTACCAAAAGCAATAAGGAATAACACAGGCCCCATCCTAACTGAAGAGATCTAAGCACAGGGAAAACATGTTGTACTGATGTCATACATTAAAATATTTATAACTACACAAAATGAATTATAGTGGATTGAAAATGTTTGAAGAATATGCCAATCCTATGAGTAAAAGGGGAATGGAAGCCAGAAAAGCATGATGTGCTCAATTATGATGTCAGAGGAAGTTTTGTAATTAATGTCTCTCTTACATAAGGTCCAAGCCTGCATTATAATGAATACTTCTGGTATTGTAGTCAGTGCCTTTAACTCAGAGTTAATGGGAGTGGAAAATGTTGAGCACTTCATAGGAGTATTCATTGAATACATAGTTCTGTGTTCTGAAATGTAGACAGGGACCAAAGCAATGCTGTGTAATTGGAGCTGCAACTTCAATTTGTTAACAAGGATGAGCCCCGTGTGACCAATCCAAAGGCTTGACTGGTGATTTATGCAAAATGGTATTGTCTAGGAGACCTGGATTTGGAGTTCTTTAAGCACAGGGCTAGTCAACTTTGGAAGTCCAGGGGGCTACAATGATACTCACAGCAGATGCTGAGGGCCGCAACTTAAGTGTGGTTGCGTGAACATGCAAATATATATGCAAATATATGCAAACAGCTTTGTTCACACTAACAGGCATGAATACAAAGAGTAAGGCAAGACTACACAACACTCAGGCTCCATTTTAGTCAGTTCTGCTGATATTAATAAAATTCAATATTTACCCAATTTCCACCCATATGACAGCACTTTTAATGAGCAATGACAGTCCAGGAATTCAACTACTAAAACACATATCAACAGACCATTATATTGACTCACTGTAGTGGAGCATATTCCCAGTGGAGGCCATGTTCAAAGGATCCCACCCATGGGCCGAGTGTTGAGCCCCACATAAACCCAAACCATACCACAGGTTGCAAACTAACGGGCCGCGTGTTGAGTACCCTGTTTTAGCATTTCATTATCTCTGACCAGCTAAACTAAGAACCTCATAGACCAATATCCTTTGAAGAAAGTGTCAGTCATGAATCTCCATTTCCACCAAGTGTGCTTCCACGATCCACTGGCTGCGGAAGCATTTATTATTCTTCATGGAGGACATTGTATTGATCCATATTCAGCATACATAGCTATTGGAGATGGAGAAAGAATTATTAAGAGAATGGCAAATCATAATGACAGAGTTAAGTTAAAGCCCTGTGATCTTTCTTGGATAGATCTGCTCTCTACAAGATTTAGTAAATTAGAAGAAAGCATAGAATCATAGAATACTAGGACTGGAAGGGACCTCGAGAGGTCATCGAGTCCAGTCCCCTGCCCTTATGGCAGGACCAAATACTGTCTAGGCCATCTCTGATAGACATTTATCTAACCTACTCTTAAATATCTCCAGAGATGGAGATTCCACAACCTCCCTGGGCAATTTATTCCAGTGTTTGACTACCTTGACAATTAGGAACTTTTTCCTAATGTCCAACCTAAACCTCCCTTGCTGCCGTTTAAGCCCATTGCTTCTTGTTCTATCCCCAGAGGCCAAGATGAACAAGTTTTCTCCCTCCTCCTTATGACACCCTTTTAGATATCTGAAAACTGCTATCATGTCCCCCCTCAATCTTCTCTTTTCTAAACTAAACACCCAATTCCTTCAGTCTTCCCTCATAGGTCATGTTCTCTAGACCTTTAATCATTCTCATTGCTCTTCTCTGGACCCTCTCCAATTTCTCCACATCCTTCTTGAAATGCGATGCCCAGAATTGGACACAATGCTCCAACTGAGGCCTAACCAGCGCAGAGTAGAGCGGAAGAATGACTTCTCGTGTCTTGCTCACAACACACCTGTTAATGCATCCCAGAATCATGTTTGCTTTCTTTGCAACATCATCACACTGCTGACTCATATTCAGCTTGTGGTCCACTCTAACCCTTAGATCCCTTTCTGCCATACTCCTTCCCAGACAGTTACTTCCCATTCTGTATGTATGAAACTGATTGTTCCTTCTTAAGTGGAGCACTTTCCATTTGTCTTTATTAAACTTCATCCTATTTACCTCAGACCATTTCTCCAATTTGTCCAGGTCATTTTGAATTATGACCCCATCCTCTAGATTAGTCGCAACCTCTGCCAGCTTGGTATCATCTGCAAACTTAATAAGCTTACTTTCTATACCAATATCTAAATCGTTGATGAAGATATTGAACAGAGCCAGTCCCAAAACAGATCCCCTGTGGAACCCCACTTGTTATGCCTTTCCAGCAGGATTGTGAACCATTAATAACTACTCTTTGAGTACGGTTATCCAGCCAGTTATGCACCCACCTTATAGTAGCCCCATCTAAGTTGTATTTGCCTAGTTTATTGATAAGAATATAATGCGAGACCGTATCAAATGCCTTACTAAAGTCTAGGTATACCACATCCATCGCTTCTCCCTTATCTACAAGACTCGTTATCCTATTAAAGAAAGCTATCAGATTGGTTTGACATGATTTGTTCTTTACAAATCCATGCTGGCTGTTCCCTATCACCTTGCCACTTTCCAAGTGTTTTACAGATGATTTCCTTAATTACTTGCTCTATTATCTTCCCTGGCACAGAAGTTAAACTAACTGGTCTGTAGTTTCCTGGGTTGTTCTTATTTCCCTTTTTATAGATGGGCACTATATTTGCCCTTTTCCAGTCCTCTGGAATCTCTCCTGTCTCCCATGATTTTCCAAAGATGATAGCTAGAGGCTCAGATACCTCCTCTATCAGCTTCTTGAGTATTCTAGGATGCATTTCATCAGGGCCTGGTGACTTGCAGGCATCTAACTTTTCTAGGTGATTTTTGACTTGTTCTTTTTTATTTTACCTTCTAAAACTACCCCCTTCCCATTAGCATTCCCTATCTTAGGCATTCCTACAGACTTCTCGGTAAAGACCGAAACAAAGAGGTCATTGAGCATTTCTGCCATTTCCAAGTTTCCTGTTACTGTTTCTCCCTCCTCACTGACCAGTGGGCCTACCCTCTCCTTGGTCTTCCTCTTGCTTCTAATGTATTATAAAAAGTCTTCTTGTTTCCCTTTATTCCCATAGCTAGTTTGAGCTCATTCTGTTTCTTTGCCTTTCTAATCTTGCCCCTGCATTCCTGTGCTGTTTGCCTATATTCATCCTTTCTAATTTGTCCTACTTTCCATTTTTTATATGACTCCTTTTTTATTTTTAGATCATGCAAGATCTCGTGGTTAAGCCAAGGCGGTCTTTTGCCGTATTTTCTATCTTTCTGACACATCAGAATAGCTTGCTTTTGGGCCCTTAACAATGTTCCTTTGAAAAACTACCAACTCTCCTCCGTTGTTTTCCCCCTCAGTCTTGATTCCCATGGGACCTTACCTATCAGCTCTCTGAGCTTACCAAAATCCGCCTTCCTGAAATCCATTGTCTCTGTTTTGCTGTTCTCCCTTCTACCCTTCCTTAGAATTGTGAACTCTATGATTTCATGTATCAGAGGGGTAGCCGTGTTAGTCTAATCTGCAAAAGCGACGAGGAGTCCTGTGGCACCTTATAGACTAACTGACTAACAGTTAGTCTATAAGGTGCCACAGGACTCCTCGTATGATTTCATGATCACTTTCACTCAAGCTGCCTTCCACTTTCAAATTCTCAACCAGTTCCTCCCTATTTGTTAGGATCAAATCTAGAACAGCTTACCCCCGGTAGCTTTTTCAACCTTCTGAAATAAAAAGTTGTCTCCAATGCAGTCCAAGAACTTATTGGATAGTCTGTGTCCCACAGTGTTATTTTCCCAACATATATCTGGATAGTTGAAGTCCCCCATCACCACCAAATCTTGGCCTTTGGATAATTTTGTTAGTTGTTTAAAAAAAGCCTCATCCACTTCTTCCACCTGGGTAAGTGGCCTGTAGTAGACTCCTAGCATGACATCACCTTTGTTTTTAACCCCTTTTAGCCTAACCCAGAGATTCTCAACACTTCCGTCTCCTATGTCCAACTCCACCTCACTCCAAGTGTGTTCATTTTTAATATATAAGGCAACACCTCCACCCTTTTTCTCTGTCTGTTCTTCCTGAGCAAGCTGTACCCTTCCATACAAACATTCCAATTGTGTATTATCCCACCAAGTTTTGTGATGCCAACAATGTCATAATTGTGCTTATTTATTAGCGCTTCCTGTTCTTCCTGCTTATTTCCCATACTTCTCGCATTTGTATATAGACATCTAAGATCCTAATTTGTCCTTGCCTTTCAGTTTTGCCCTGACCCTCCTTTCTCTCTGCCATTGTAGCCCACTCCCCCTCCCATTTCTGACCCATCTCCGAGGTCTCCATGTTCTCCATTTACCTGTAGGCTTTGCTTCGAACCTAGTTTAAAGCCCCCCTCACTAGGTTAGCCATTCTGTATCCAAATAGGGTCTTCCCCTTCCTCGTAAGGTGGACGCCATCCCTGCCTTGCAGTCCTTTCTGGAATAGCATCCCATGGTCGAGGAAGCCAAAGCCCTCCTGGCAACACCATCTTTGCAGCCAGGCATTCACCTCCAGGATGCACCTGTCTCTGCCTGGGCCCCTACCTTCGACAGGAAGGATCGAAGAGAATACCCCCTGCGCTCCAAACTCCCTCATCCGTACCCCCAGAGCCCTGTAGTTACTCTTGATCTGCTCAGTGTCACACCTCACAGTATCACTAGTGTCCACATGGATGAGTAGCATGGGGTAGTAGTCAGAGGGCCAGATAATCCTCGACAATGCCTCCGTAACATCTTGGATACGGGCCCCCGGCAGACAGCATACCTCCCGAGATGAAGTGTCAGGGCGACATATGGGCGCCTCCGTCCCCTTCAGAAGAGAGTCTCCAACCACCACTACCCTATGTTTCCTATTCGCAGTGGTGGTGGCAGACCTCCCAGCCTTGGGGGTATGGGGTTTCTCCTCCTCCGGTGTAGGGGGCGATTGCTTATCTCCTGTATAAAGAAGAGCATAACGGTTTCCTAGTACCACAGCGGGAAGGTTCGGAGCAGGGGTGGAGCAGTGTCTGCTGCCAGAAGTAACCAGCTGCCACTGTCCACCCTGAGCCGTCTCCTCCTCCACCAGTGGTGTCTCCCCAGTCCTGTGTACCGGGACAGCTACCTCAGCTGTCTCCTCATGAACACGGTTCAGGAATTTCTCATGGATGCGGGTGCTCCTCAACCTAGCCACCTCCTCTTGTAGCTCTGCCACCTGCTGCCTGAGAGAGTCCACCAGCAGGCACCTTTCGCATTGGATGATCTCCCCAGCCTGGATATCAATAAGTGGGAATTGCAAGCCACAGTCCCTGCAAAACCACACCAGGATCTGGGTAGAGGCATCCATGCTCAGGTGCTCTGTCTGGTTCAGGCGCCGGTGGAGGAGACAGAAGCAGTGCTGGCACAGGTGTTGCGGGTCTTCCTGACCATCGTAGGCTTCCCTCTGTCAAACTCCCTCTCAAACTCCCCTGTCTGCAGCTCCTGTCCGCTTCGCTCCCTGGGCGCTCTGCCTCTGGCTTTTAAAGCCTGCTTGCCTAGGCCAGGCGTGCCCCCTCGTGAGTCACACAGGGGAAGGCTGACCAGATGCAATCAAGAGAACAATTGAGGGAACAAAGGGTCAGGCACTCAGTCCCAACTGCCACAGCAGCTGAAACTGAAACTGCAGTCTCCTGAAATCAGATTCAGAATTCAACAAACAAACAAACAAAATTCAAACAGTCGAACAAACTTACTCACACCAAAAGCGAGTACTCTCACCAAGTAGGCTGTTCAGCGGCGGGATGCCTTGCGGTCCCTCTCAAACTCCTCTGTCTGCAGCTCCTGTCTGCTTGTAGTATTCTTACTTTGGGTGAGACACTGGAAAAACCTGTTGTCTGTCCCAAGTACTAGTCAAAGAGCTAGATCTTTGATGAACTCCTATGAAAAGTGATTTTGAAAATGTCTAAATACTGGACCTGCCTATTTTTTAAGAGCTGTACTCAGTGCCTGCATACAAAATGCAGGGTATGTTCTGTATGCCTTGCAGCCACCTGCCTAAATAGGAATACACTTGCATGTATTTGGTAGTCAGGCCTCCCAAACATATTGGCACAAGCTTTTATCTAATATGCACATTTTAATACCTGTTTGTGATATAAAAACAGTGTTTTTCCACTCTTCACATTTTACATAGCTTATTCGTTGTATGAGCTATGAAAAAATTGCCCGTTATATCTTCTTCCTCTTGTTTCTATTTATATTTCTTAATATTGATTACCATGTTATTTCTTGCTAAAATGCTAGTGAGATCAATAAGAAAAAAATAAACCAGAAAATAAAATATAACAAGGCCTTCCTAAACTTATTTTTGGTATGAAAAGAGCTTTATGATAGGTTTTGAGCTGAATATGAGGTGTCTCGTGATCTTAAATTACAAGCTAACGAACACAACAAAATCCAAATGTATGCAAATTTTCTCTAGACCAGTCTATCAAGAACTGTAAATAGGTACTCCATGTCATATGGAAACTTTAGTGAATGGCATTTTAACTGTTCATTTATTATTTTCCCCATTCCTGTAAGCTCAATATTTCTGGTTTTATCTCTCAAAATCTTGGAGTTACTATGTTCTTGTGTTCGACTGAAATTTATTAACCCAATGGAAACAAAGTACTCAAATCTTAAAAAGGTGACTTAGATGTATGTGGCTTTAGTGACATTTATACTGGTGAATGTTGCTGGTTTCATACCTTTTCAGATTATAGTGCTCTATTTATTCACAAAGCATATACAACACAGGCAATACTAATGCAGACATCCCCATACGTACTTTCCCCACAGGTCCTGAACTTGGACTTTAAAGGACTATTTCCAGGATTTAGTGACAGCTTAATTGTATTTCTGTGCAGCTCTTGGCATCTTCCTGATAGTGATAGTTTTGTGATGAGGACCCCTCTCTCCATAGAAATCAACCGAGACCACCAATGTGCATCAAAAGGCCAGCAGCAAATAATATTTGATCTGTGCTAACACAGTCCAGAGGCACAAAAGGCAATAATCCCTTCCTATAAAAGTTCTAGTGCAACTGCACTTGGAAAATTTCATTCCCTTCTTGGCATTTCACTATCAGCAATATATAAAGCAAAAGAATTATTAAGGTGGTTGCAGGGAGTTCAACTAGAAGTGATGGGATGAAATTAAGGCTAAAACAGTGAAATCTTCACTCCTTGACTGAGATCTCTCATGGCTGTGTGATTGTCTGTCTTCCCAAGGGAAGTGATATATATATCACAGCATTTGGGATATTTAAAACTAGATGCAAATGTCTTGTTCCACGACTGGAGCTTCTAGCTAAAACTAATGAATAATAGATTCAACTTTTAAAACTATAGTAAATGTAGCATAGGGAAAAATCCTGCAGTGACACGAGAGAGATGGATTATTATGTTAGTGTCTAGATTTTGATCCCTTTCCTATCCCTTAGCCTACTGTACATGAATATCAAGACTCCACCTCCCTTTTTCCAACCACTGTCCCAAATAGGATTATTGCTTTCAAAGAGAACACTGCCAAACCGTTGTGTAGCTGTGTGTGTGTTGGACTTCCCCTATAAAAGCCTGAGAGAGTTCAAGACCCATCTATCAATCTTAGCTAGATTACCCCACTCCTCCAGTATATGCATACCTCACAATGTTTATCCTTACCATAACCCTATGTGGTGAGGAAATACTATTAACCCCCTTTTATAGATAAGGAATCCTCAAAGATCTTGAAAGGTGTTTGGGTACCTAACTCCCTAAGGAACTTGCCCAAGATCACACAGGAAGTTTTAGCAGAACTCCGGAGGTCTCCTGAATCACAGACTGGCACCCCAACCACTGGGACATGCTTCCTGTCCCTAATAACTGGAAAATGGGGGAAGCAAAATTCTGAAGCATTATAGTGACAATTCAAAATGTTTGCATTATCATTTCACTGCTGATCATGTTATCAGCAACAGTATTCTGCTATTCTTGGGTAGCTGGTGGAATTTAAATAGGGCATCACCATGTTTTCATCCCCCTAAGTCAAGCTTCCCAAGTTAATATTTTTAGTCAAGACTAATTCTAGAAGGATACAGCTAGTTTAATATAGATTGAATGCATATGTGTGATAGGATGAACAAATTTTTTACAGTACAGTATTTAGTGATTGGAGTTTAGTTTCAATTTAGATTGACTACATGGGAAAATGCACTTGTCCTCTAATAATTTGAGGCCTGATTAGTTGACAGATTACCAAACAGGTTTTAAAGAAGACATGAAAAATACCAAATGTATCTTTGTTGGCAATTATTGCTGTGGAACGAAGTTGACATAGAACAGCTGGTACTAGTGGCAAAAGAAAAGTTCTCTGATCATGTAAAAGGAATGTATTATGACATTTTACTTTGGTACTCTTAGCCATTCCCATTTCGTCAATTGCAACATTCTGAGAGCCATTCTGGGATATTGTGTCTGAGTGCACTAGCCTATCAAATGCATTGATTCAAGCTGAGCTATAAGGCTATGTCTACACTACAAACTTTTTGCGGAAGAGGCAATGCAAATGAAGCGCTCATTAGCATTTTCTCACACTTCATTTGCATAATCTCTTCCGATTCATTTGGCGGAAGAGGTTTGTGTGCAAAAAAAAAAAGCAGTGTGGACGTATCCATTTTGCGCAATAACCCCTTTTTGCAAAAGATCCTTATGCAAAAAAGACACGTCCACACTGCTTTTTTTTTTTTTTGCACAAAAACCTCTTCTGCAAAACAGATGGGAAGAGATTATGCAAATGAAGAGTGAGAAAATCCTAATGAGCACTTCATTTGCGTTGCCTCTTCCGCAAAAAAAATGTAGTTTAGACATAGCCAAAATGTGAAAGAGATTCTGCTGTCTCTGTATTAAGTACTAGCCACCCTACTCATGTGAGAAAGAACTGCCAGGTAGTGCATAGAAATGCCTACTAACCATTGCAAGCTTTCTAAATGGTTGTTTTATGGAAATTAAGACTAAAGGTGGGCTCTCGATCTGAACTCAAAGTTCCAGGGAGTTAATTTTAAAAGCTTCATTGGGCTGGTTATAAAGGTATGGGCCAATCAAGATGTTTGGATCTAGATCTAAATATCCAAAAGTTCAGGCGTGTTTAGGTCCAGGGTTTGGGCCTATCCCTACTGACTTCTAGTGCCACTCAGAATTCAGGGGTTTTACATTGATATTTTTAAAGTGCCCGTATGAATTTTCCAGTCATTGGTCCACAGATTGTTTCACTCATGAGAGGATTGATCTTAGAGCAAGGGTCTCAAACTCCTGGCCCATGGGCCATCCACGGCCAGAGTGATTGTGCAGTCTGGCCTGGGACTCCCAGTGTCCTTTACCAGCCACCAATCCCCACACCTTCCCGCCATCACCCTTCCTCTCCCATCCTTGTCATCCCATGTCCGGAGAATCACCAAGAGGGCCTGGCACCTCACAGACGTAGCTGTCACACTACCTCGAACTTTCTACAGTGGCAGAAGCCATGGGGGAAGCGGAGCGCACTGGGTGAGTGCACTCACTGTGCCGCCATGGGGAATGCTGGGGGACTGGCTGCTGCAGCGGTACAGTGCTGGGCTCCCCATTGATCCCAGAAGCTACATCCTTGAGGGATGGAGTGCCATGGGGGGGAGGGGTAAGAGGGGGTGATAATGGGAAGAGGCAGGTCTCGGACACTGGTAATGGACAGCCCCCCATACCTTGTTGGGAGTTCTGGGCTGGATTGTATAATCAGTCGAGCCAGGGCTGGGAATTTGAGACTCCTGTCCTAGAGCCATGTTTAACAGTTGTTCCACATGTGGAATCCAGGAGGATAGTACGGTTATCATCTTTCTCTTTGCAGATAACACTGCACTACTCTGATGGGTGACCTGCAGCCCGCAGAGCCCCGCCCACTAGTCTCTTGCGCACCGGAACACCAGAGCCTCGCACTTTCTGTGCCTCCCCTCTCCGTCCTACCACTTTTGGAGCATGTGAATCAGCTGTTTGTGGCTGTTCCAGTTCTGGGAGGATGGGGGTCAGAATATAAATCAGCAGATTAATGGCACTCTGACAGTGCTGAGAGGGAGGAGAAGTGCAGGCTCTGGTATTCCAGTGCACGAGAGGTGCATGGGGAGAGAGGGTAGACGGGGGACCGCAGGGCTGCAGGTGGAATCCTGTGGACCACAGGTTGCTGCAGCCCACTAAGGTGAAGGCGGGCCATTCACACGGTCCACTCCCTATATTTGGTTGCCCATTGTTGCTGTACCACCTCCCATATTTCTCATTGCTCTGGATGAAAACAGAACACGAGAACATACTGGGTCAGACCAAAGGCCCATCTGCTCCAGTATCCTGTCTGCTGACAGTGGCCACTGCCAGGTGCCCCAGTGGGAACGAACGGAACAGGTCACCATCAAGTGATCCCTCTCCTGTTGCCCAATCTCAGCCCTGTCACACAGAGGTTAGGAACACCGTTCCTGCCCAAGAAAAACTATTGCCAAAAGATGGCTTATATTATCATTCTTGGGATTGGGGTGCCATGATACTTGTGGGGCTTTATTGTCCTCAGTTCAACCTTTAAAGCTATGCAAATAGATTTTGTGTTGCTCGTTCAAGGTATCCTGTATTTGGCAGGGAGGAGGTTAAGTTGTCTATTTGAAAAGACTCACATTTAAGAGAACCTGTCATTCGTTTTTAAGAAACTCTTTTGTGCATCATAGTAAATAACCTATGATTCAGGGAATAGTGACTTTT
The DNA here is from genome assembly GCF_052426305.1 of Pelodiscus sinensis. Lineage (NCBI taxonomy): Eukaryota > Metazoa > Chordata > Testudines > Trionychidae > Pelodiscus > Pelodiscus sinensis. Next base: position 120,435,586 of record NC_143053.1, read on the forward strand.
AAAAGGGGCTTTCATTATGGTTAAGAGAGAAAAATATCAATCTTAAAATTTCCCCAGAGGTTAATATCAGTTCGTCTGTAGTGATGCCTAATTTGAATAGTTAAATTAGCTTATTTACAGAACAATTCAGTTGTACTGTCATTGAAATTAAATCTGCAATTGAATTTCTCTTTTAGTCTTCTCTTTTTTTATCAATGAGTGCTCTGTAGAAAATTATTATATCTTGATAATGCTTTGTGACAGGAAAAGGCTAGTCTTTGTATTTCAGTGCTTCAGCCCCATGGTATATTATTATGTTTGCAGCTATGCAAAGTAGCATCTGACCTATATTTCTCCCAATGGTTTGATTATTAAATGATGAGGTGCATTAGGAAATCCAGTTTCAAAAGGAATGGCACAAGCCACTACAACACTCTGTTCCTCCCTAGCCCCATCAGAGGAGCTAGAAGTAGGAACAGCTGGTATATCTCTGGAGAATAATGTGCAGTATCTAAGTCCACTGAGCAATCACAAGCCTCAGCCTAACTCTGTAAGTGTGCTCCAGAAATTAAAATAATTTGCAAGCAGAGGAATAAACTGCTGTTCCTATTCGGCTTTCAGTTACAGCTCTCAGGTAGGGCTGCTTCTGTACCATTGAGAAAACTGGAATGGTAATGAGCAAGTTCTGCTTAGTACCTGTATTTGTCAATCAGCACTTTGGTAAGGAAAGTATCTTGAATGAAAATGCAGTTCCTCTGGGCCCTGGGCTTTAATGTTCCCATGCTCATTTCTATTGCATTGAATTCATCCCACATACTTTTTAAATCCCAATGGTTTGAATATTGGAAACATTAGAAAATATTTCAGATCACTTCTATCTTTTTGCTGTCTTATATAACCTTAATTCCCATCATGTCCAAGCTTTACATGTTGAAGTTAGGCCCTGTTCACTTGCTTCCATCTGCACTTTTCCTTGCTGCCTTTCCTGATACCTGCTTTTAGTCGAACTCAAAAAATAGGTGTGATTCTTCACTGGAAATCCTGCCATTGTCTACTTCTGAATCTATTAAGTGCCTAAGACCTTGACTCAAAGACGCACTAATTAATCCTTGTTACCTGCTCTCAAGAATCAAAAATAAATCCATTTGTATGTTTATCTTAGTAATAACTATCTCAGTTGTTAGGGAATATATTACCTTAGTACCTGTGTCTTTTATTGCCTTCCTTTTGTGCCACACACCTTTTTAGAAATACCTAAAACTTCATCACCGAAAATGTTTCATCCTTTAGGAGGGCCCTTGCATCCTTGTCAGTCTTCATGGTTCATTGCTATATGTATTTAATGCCCAATCTAATTTCCATTGAAGTCAAGAGAAGCTTTCTCACTAACTTCAGCTGGAGCAGAATTAGGCATTTACAGTAAAAGCCATGATAAGTTCTACTCTTAAAGTTTTGCAGAAATTCTGAACTTATAGACTGCTTATTATAAAAATGACTTATTCCACAGTATGGCTGGTAAAGTCTCCTTTATTAAAATTAACATTTTGACACCCTTAGAACCTTATACTGCTATGTGCTAAAAACCCTTAAGCCCATTGACTTCAGCTAGAATTAAGGGTGCTCAGTACTATCTGGAAACACTGAGTACTATTTAGGATTTGACATGTACTGCTTTCAGTCATGCAGCCTGTTAAGCGGTTTATGTAATAAATGTGAATCTTGCAGATCCAACATTTATTTTAATGTTTTTGGTTATGTTGCTAGGAAACTAGGCTGTACCTTACATTATGTCTGTTCAAGTGAAACATGTCTCAGACAAATTGTGTACTGTAAACAGACACATGGATACATTAAAATAAGAACATACCATCAGTTACACCTCACACAATGCCATAACTCTAGTGCTGTTGCATAAGTGTAATTGTGAGCAAAACTGTGTAGTTTCTGCTGTAGATACTTTAAAAACAGAGAATGTCAATGACACTGTTGATTTTAGAACAAAGTCAGATGAATGAAAATATCTAAGCAACTTCAAAGCATAACCAATACCTAATGTCTTTGTGTTGGAACATCTGAAGGTTGAGCTTTTGATCCTCTTCATCATGTATCTAAAGGTGAAAGAAGGGGGGGGGGGGTGGAAGGAGAAGGTATCCAGTGAGGAAAGGTAACTATTACAAGAAGAAAGCAGATGTGTGGGAGTCAGTGCTGCTGTAAGTGAATCCAGACGCTTTTTTGTATGTAGGGACATGAAGGGAATGTTCCAATAAAATTCACATAGTAAAAACTTGAGCCTTTTTTTTTCTTGATTAAACTTGGATTCACATATGTAGGATTCCCGTGAACTTTGATGTGGCTTGACATTAGCGCCATACAAAAGTGTACTAGGAGAAGGATTCTTAATAGACTATGGGTTCTGGAAGACAAACAATCTTTGGAAATCTGCATCTTCTGAATAGGAAAAACACTTGCTCAGTCTAGGCATCAGATGATCAGATATCTAAAGAGTGTGATCACTCCAATGCTGTAAGTGTATTGCTCTAGGAAATAGGATAGAGTAGAATGAAAACATAATCTTTTTCTTTTCCATTGCTGTACTTCAGATTATTGTATACTGAATTCATTTACTCCATGCAGTTTCTGTTGTGTAGTAAAATATCACACCTTTTGTTTGTGTCATATGCATTCTGGAATGCAAACTGCACTTTATTTTCTTTTATTCTAGCTATTTTTCAGGTACATCTATTCCACTTGCACTACAGTGGCACAGATGAACACTGCAACATAGATGTTTAATGCAGGGGTGAAGGGTTTTTACATTGAAGTAGTAAATCCATCTCCTTGATGGGCAGTAGCTAGGTTGAAGAATTACTCTGTCAATTAGCTTGGTCTGAATTGGGTGTTACGTCCACATAATTGCATTCCACAAGGCATGGAAGTTTTCACAGTCTTGAGCAATGTAGTTAGGTTGATACAAGTTTTAGATGTAGACCACACCTCTGTGATACCAAACACTGCCTCCTGTCTGCCTTAGGGTAGCTTAATCCTCTGTGTGTGAATTCAGTGAAATCTTATTTGTACACAAACTGTGTTTTCATTTAAACTTTGTTCTCTTTTCTAGGATATATTGGGAACACTGACACATTGTTCTGATAAGCCATCTGTAGTGGATGCTTGTTCTTTTACGTTAAGTTCTTACTCATTTGTCAATAAGCCCTTTCTCAGACACTCAGTAGAGAACAACAACATTTTGCCACAGAACATTTCTGGCTGTTTCTAATCAATGTGGTTATTATTTCTTAAGTGTTCAGTGGGCACCAGGCTTATTAAGTTGCAAATGGTACTGTAAGCTGAAGAAACCTCATTCGGCATTAGTTGAGAATGTGCACGTTTTAAATTAGGCAAGATGAGTGTATTTGAGGAGACACTACGTAATTTATGTAAGACTCTTTTATGAATCTGTCTCTAACATAAGACTTTTTAATTGTTTCAAAAGCATTTTGCATAGCAGTTTACAAAAATGATATTTAGTGAACTGTGTGGCTGACTTATAGAAAATGGTAGGTTCTGTAGGAGAGTGGCTCTGTCTGTCCTATGTTTTACGAAACACTGTGTACATTTTCAGATCTATATAAATGTTTAATAATACATTGTGGTGTTAAATAATACATTTGATGAGTTTATGAAGGCTCTGTTCTATAACTGTTTTTAGTGGAAGGCAGACGCCTGATGGAAGGTTGGTTATTTGTATTATCTTGAGTGTGAGAGTCTCAAAATTGCTATCCACCACTCAATACCCCTGTGAGAAAGAGGTAAGACTCTGCATTTTCCAGGTGGGGGAAAATAAGAGACAGAAAAGATAAGACCAATATCTTCCACTAGTTTTATATGCTCAGCTTGAGAAATCTGAGACCTGATTTCTCCATGCATCCTGGCACTCATTTGTCTCATTTTGGGCAGCCAAAAAAGTTGAGACACTCAAATTTAGTGGATATGTTGATACTTTGGCCTGTTTGTTTATCTTTGACTAGAACTTACATCCCTTTTTTTTGTACTTTAGTAATACAACTGTCCTTCTGTACTTTCGAAAATTTTGACTTTTAAAGTTTTAATAGATGTAGCCTAAAGATACCAGAAAAAGTTAGTACATTTTGTTTTCTAAAAATGTTGCTGCTTGAGAGTGCAACCATTGCAGGGCCTTATCAGGCTAATGATGACATGGTAATGAATATTAATTTCCATCTATCTTGCAGTTCCACAACTCATCTAACTTTAGGCATATGAGTAGGCACATACTTAAGTATCTGGCTGAATCAGAGTCCAAGTCATTTCACTATTACTTTTACACTTGTGTAATCTCTACAGAGGAGATGAGGCAGTAGAGAATTAGTCCCAGACATTAGTATCTATACAGTTCTATAGATGGAGAAATGCAAGCAGAGAAATTAAGGCAAAATCCATTTTAAGACCATATATTCCTCATGAGATCTCAGCCTTTCTGAAAATTAGACTCAAGTATTCTCAAGTTGGGCACCCAAAAGTAGAGGCCACATTTGAAAATGTAGGACTATGTATCTATGAAGGCTATAGCCCTCTGTTAATTCTGTTGGCCCATCCTGCCCTTAAATCGTGCCATGGTGGAAGTATAACTCTTTTGACTGCGGTACAGTTTGTGGGAGAATTACACAAATAATTCCTATTAATGCTGAAGGTTGTCCTGAACATAATGTCCCCAGGGAATGAGTCTCTAAACTTTGTGTGTCATCTGTCTGTTTTTATACTGCTGACCATCACACACTGAAGTGCCTTTCACATAAAATTAATAGCAATAGTGAATTCCCTAGTGGACTTGATGGAGTCAGGCACACTGCCTTTTCAGGGTCAGAAGTCTGCTTGGAGTAGGGGATTTTTTTGAGGGAGGACAGAGAGGTTGGTTCACCTGATCTCCATGGGAAGATTATTCCATAGGTAGATCCCCCTCAGTAAGGAATGCTTGTCTCAAGCTCTTACATGCTTTCTGTTGGGCTTGTCTCAGGGGAGCACAGCTGTCACGGGGGTTGATGAACTGCAATTTGGTCTTTGATGTAGCTGGGGCCTGATTTATTAATTTCGTTGAAAATTAGAGCCAAGGCTTTAAACAGCTATCAAAAGTTGGCTGGCAGCTGGTAGAGTCACTGGCTTGATGTTCTCACAAAGGCCTAAGTCATAGAGAAGTGGGGCAGTCACATTCTGTAGCAGGTGGAGGCTGTGTATCGATTTGATGTTTGGTTTCAGAAAGAGGTGAAATGTATAGTTAAGTGTAAACAGCCTATTGTTGGAAGCTGAGGCCATGGTGTGTGTCTGTCTGTCTCCTTCTCTCTCCCCCTCTTGGTACTATGATGTAGATATTGAAGACAAGTGGGAATAGTATAGATCCCTACAGGCCCCCATAGATGAGGTCTTTCGGAGAGGAACAGTCAGCTATCCCCTCTCTGTTACTCAGAGGAATTAGTGGAGCCACTGTAGGTCTACTCTGTCTTCTGTTATGTTGTGTAAGGGCATGGTAGGGTTACCATGGTCTGCTGTGTCAAAGGTTGCAGAGATATCAGATTTTATCTATGTACGGGCAGTGGGGAGGATATCTTTTAATACCTCTAGAGATGTCTCTATGCTGAATCTGGTTCTGACCCCGGTTTGTGAATCATTTATAGAAAAGACTAACTATGTTTAAGAACAAGTTATAGAAGTTACTTTGTTCTCTCTATATGATATAGACAAAAGAAAAGTGGTACTTATGAGGCAAAAGAGGAAATCTAGGCTGTTGTGTATGTAAGGTTAGCCTACATTATTTAGTAAGAATGCCATTATTAATAGTCTCAGTGGGGTAGCCATGTTAGTCTATGACTTTAAAAACAACAAGTAGTCCTGTAACACCTCAGAGACTAACATATCTATATTGCATACATAAATATACATATCATTATTGTATCATGGGCAAAGCCCACTTCCTCAGATGAGCAGAGATTTTTTTTATTGTTTATTATTTTTAATAGCCACTGTGTGTAATTAAAGAGGAAAATGAAGGTGTATAAGTATTCATAAAAATCTTTATCTTAAAAAAAGAAACTCTGACCTTTCTGTACAGAAAGGGATTAAGGATGTTAAAATGTGGTTAATTCCGTCGACTAGTCAATAGGCACTTCGAGATTCCTCCTTTGAAATGTACAAGAGCCCCTATTGGGGCTCTTGTACATTTCAGAGGAGGAATGCGGAACCTACAGCCCAGCCAGCAAGGGCTCTTGTGCATTTCAAAGCCATGGAGCCTGGGGTCAGCTGGGGAGTCCCCAGCTGACCCCGGGCTCCACAGCAACTGCCCCTTTGAAATGCATGGAGGTGGTGTTTTAAAGGTGCAGCCCCGCCACACAGCAGATCCGTGGATCAGCTGTGCAGCGGCCACCTTGGGGTTTCAAAGTGGCAGCGCCATTGTGCGGTGCTGCCACTTTGAAGTACCCCTACCCCCCTTTGCTGCCTCTATTTCATATGAGGGGTGGGGATATCAACTAGTTGACTAGTCAAAAGACTATCCGATAAGCAAATGCTTACCGGATAGTCAACTAGTCTTTAACATCCTTAGAAGGGATAGGAGAGAGAAAAAGAGAGAAGTGGGAAGTTAGTCCCAAGAAACTAACTCTGAGACATGATTAGTACAATTGCTTCATGTTTTTAAGCAACAGTAAGCCCTGACCATTTTTTTGGTTAATGTTCATAGCCACAAAAATGTATATTATTTCCTTTTTGCCCACATTGTACTGAGAATCATCTTTCCAATGCAGTAGTTAATCCCAAATAATCTCATCACCCAGAACAGTGAAAATGCAATGTTTTATTCGCTTTGTACTCATACCTTCTATTAAAATTTAAATAAGTTTTTTATAATTTTTGAACTTATTGCCCAGACTGCCTACTGTCCTAAGTAAAATATTTACTTTCGTGATTATTATTCAAATTATTGCATCCTTTTTTCCTAATTATTGCAGTATATTTCATAAACCAGGCATCAAATTCATATTATAAAATAATTACATCACAAAGGAAAATAATTACTCTCTATATAAGCTTCCTTGAAGCTTAGTGTTTCATTAGATTAATGTTTAAGAGCATCCACATTTTCCTTGCTTATATACAAGGATAAAATTATTGATGATGGGGGAGGAAAGTAGTCATACCTACACAAAATCATTAATTCCACACTGCAATTTAAAAGATCAGCAATGACATAATTAACAGTGTAATTCAAATTGTCATCAGATTTACATAGGGAGCTATCTTTGTCTGGCTGTAGTTTCAATATCACATCAGGTCATAGCCAGAGATTTGCTTTGTAATCCTGAAGTTTAGAAACTTAATTTTTAAAACAATGAAATCTTAATTGAGGCCAGCAGAGAAGAGCAGCTGTGGAAAACCAGTGCATTCCTGCTCAATTCAACTTCTGCTTATATATTTTACAGTGGCATGTTAAAGTTTGTTTTGTACCTACTCACAACGTTGTGCTTGTGAAATCAAAGAATTATCAAGTAAGAAAGCATAGATTGATGCAAGGCATTTGCAATTTGTTGCTTGCCATGTGAAAGTCATTTTCATTTACCAGCTGCTAATCCTAAAATCTAAAATGGTCTATTAGAAATTAAGGCAAAGCAATGTCCTACAACATCAACAATGGACAACCAAGAATAGTGGGTGTGCCACATGAATGGCCCTCCTTCATCTCAGTGGGCTGCAGCAGCCCACGACCTACTGGAATCCACCTGCGGGTTCACAGACCCCTTTTTCTGTCCTCCTTTACATCATGTGCCTCTTGTGCACTGGGGCACTATAGCCCCACACTTCCTATTCCTCCCCCCAACCTTTCCACACTTTTGAAGTGCCACAAATTGCTTGATTCACACTCCTTCCCTTCTCCTTCATCTCCCTCCCAGAAAACAGCTGATTCACGGTGTTCCAGATGCAGGTTGCCCACCACTGTCACGCAGGCATAGAATGCCTTTGCTTTCAGTTTTAGTAATTGTTTTTCACCAACATAGACTCTTATCTGACTTTATAATTCTTAAAGAAGAAGCTCCCGACCAATTATTGTCAACTATTAGGTATTAAACACAGAGAGACTTGTACATTGGGAATTACCCAGAAGAGTAACATCAAAGATAACATAAAGATGAAACCGTCTGGATTTTTATAGTCTCTTTGTTGACTTTTTAGTCTAAGACACCTGTCACAGTGGAATCAGAGAGACTCATTTACAAATGTTGCCAACTCTTGTGATGTTTATTGTAAGTTTTGTGATACCTGATAGTTTTCTTAAATCCCCAGTTTTGGAGTCATCTGATTCTGTAAGAATCCCAACTTCGTTTTTTTTTTTTTAAATTTTCTTGCCCTCGTGGTTTCAGAGAAAATCTTGATAACATGACCCAAGTGCAGCACTTAATGGTTCAAAAACCAAAAGACACAGAAGTACTATTTTTTAAAAAATCTCGTTATTTTTAAGACAAATTCATGACCATTGGGAACCTGGCATGATTTTTGAATGCCTGGATACTGCATTGAATACCAAATTGTGTACAATTCTGGCTTATGTGGTTTAAAACTCAGAGCATAATTCTTACATGATTACACAGGAGGCCAGAGGGAGTCTCTTGGAGGGCAGGTTCCAGTGACCGGGACTACAGGATAGCACCTCCAGAAACCATTTTAAACAACGTGTCAATACACTGAAGCCCCTGTCTTATTACTGGGTCTGGGTGGAGCTTCTTTGTAGTAAATATTCACTTGAGTACACCATCAGATCCTATTGGAAGAGGTTCTAAATATCCCATATAGATAAAGCCTTCAAGTATTTTATAAATAAATGGCCAGTCTTTCATAGCATTATGGAAATGTATTGCTGAAAGGGAACTTGAGAAGTCATCAAGTCCAGCTCTCTGCACTGAGGCAGGACCATGTAGACAATTCCACAGCCTCCTTTGGAAGCCTCTTCCAGAGCTTAACTACTCTTGCAGAAACTTTTCCCCTAATATCCTACCTAAATCTCCACCTTCCTCACCACAGGTTCAGGTGGGCCCTTTTCATGCAAAACATGATGGACAGTAGACAGTATGTCACAACTCATTATTTAACTGTATAGTGTATGTTCAGTGCAGGAACTACATAAAAGAAGGCATACACTAACGGATACATAGTTTGGGGGAATGACTTCAGGAGAAGTATTCTGTAATTGAGCAAGCTGGAGCTAGTTAGGAACTCTTATTATTGGTGCAGCAGGAAGCCAGCTCCCTGTTATAGTCCACCTTTCCCCTCCTACAACAGGGGTGGTTGGTACAGTCCTGACAATGGATTCGCTGGAGGAACGTGGACGGGAAGGGGGAGAATTGGGGAAGCTTCAACCATGGATTGTATGGTCCTGGCAATTGATCTGCTGGAAAGACATGGGTGGAAAAGGGATAGGAGATAGTAAAGGTACCTCCACCCCTTCCAGGTTAATTATGGGAGAAAAACAAGTGGGGATACTTGCACTGTACATGTTATCTGCTGGGCAGTCCCAGACATCTAATAAAGTTGTGGCATGAGTAAACCCATATCAAATGTCTTCTCTCCTTACCAGACAACCACTACTAGATAGAACTAATATAAAGGGCCCTCCCGTTTTAGTAGCTGGGGTAATTTACCTTCTATACTTCTGTAAGGCTTAGACTCTTTCTCTGAGTGACGTTTTAGTTAGAGTAAGAAATAGGGAGTGAAAACTCTGCCACTGACCTATGCCTTGTGGCTTTGGGTCAATAGGTCAATCTATGAGTCTCGGTGTATACTCATCTGTAAAATGGGTCTAATTATGTAAATATATCTTCCAAAATGATTGTGTGACATAATTCACAAAGATTTATAAAGCATTTTTAAGTCCTCAGAGAAAAGATGCTAATTACATTCTAAGAACTAGTGTCAGTGACACTGAAGCATAGCCAGCTAAGTGTGGGAAAACAATTACAATTATATATTTTTCATATGATTTAGTATCTTCGGAAGAAAAATATCAGTAAGATTTTCCACTGTAGGCTATGCCTGTGTTATCTGACTTTCCGATGAAACAGTCAAGAAAGATTAAACCAATTCCAGCCCATGTAGGATGTAATACAAGTATTCAGAGGTGGGCTTTTAGTTTAATAGTTCCAGCTGGTTGTCCTGTTGGCCCATTTATTTGATTAATCTTTGCTTGCTGGCTGAAATAGATAATTGCTCCTCTTCCCCTTCAAAATTTACTTCACATTTTTTTCATATATGCTGTTGAGTTGTGTATATTTTTAAACATAACTATATTGTAGAATAGATTTATGCCATGAAATACTATTCATATTTCATAACTCATTTCATTATAGAAGGGGAAAATGAATTAAAACCAAAGTGCTAGACAAGAAAATCCAGGCCTTATCTAGTGAGCTCCTTTAATCTTCTCTTCTTGAAATGACTATAGGATCTTCCTTTTTTTCTGATTTCATATTCTGTGTTAAATACTATATTTCAGAGAGAATCCATAGCTTTCTTAATTCTGGCCAAGTTTATGGAGGTACACCAATTTAGAATAATTGTGAATCTAGCCTGATGTTTCTAAAGAACCACTTGTATCTTCATAGATTGGAGCCTTTTCCAGCCCTTGACTTAAAGTGGACAAGGACTGAAGGTATGAATAATTTGAGATCTTGGACTTGCAAAATTAAGACCCGGACCAGTGCCAACAAAGCAATGCTAGAGCAAAGAAAGAGTGACAATTTTAAGGTCTAATATCGCTCATAAATCACTGAGGTTAGAAACAAATGTATTACATTGTTGGAATACAAAGTTAATTATGTTTATTGTGCCAGTAGTGCCAGACATTTGTTTCTAGTACTGCTGTATCACAAGATACTGAACTTATATATATGGATAACAAGTGAGGATTATGGGGATCACTGTGTCAAGACAGTTAAATATAGCAAACAGTTCTTTGTGCTATCTGAAGGTTTGTATTTCTAGCTTTCAAGCAGCACAAAGGAATACCCTCATTGTTTAATACATTCTAGCTACTGACTGCTAAAATCATACTAGACTTTAATGGTGGGAGGGTGGGGGGTGGTAGTCCAAGATAGTTTGGTATAGGATGCAGCTAGTGCTCATTACTTTTGGCAATACCAAGGCTCTCCAGACTAGTTAAGTTTCCCAGGACACTGTTTAAATAAAAATAAATAGTGAATCCCTGAATTGCTGTATAGACCTTTTCTGCACATCTTTAGTTTTCAGTGGTTGCTTTTAGATTCTTATGACTGTATTTTAAGGAGTTAACAAAAGCGCTTTCAGAAAGCAACTTTCCATCAATGTATTATGCAGAAATTTGTTAGATAAGATTGTTTTCAGTAGTTTTTCCACAAGTTTTTAGTAATTTTTCCACAAGTTTTTAGTAATTTTTCCACAAGTTCTATCTTTTTTCAAAGTTGTATTTTAATAACAAAGCTTCTGAACTCATGTGGTTAAATGCTGTCAGTTTCACCTATTTAGACTATTCAAATCAATGGGATTGCAATGATTTACAGTCTCCCATTTAAGAATAGTTATCATTATGCTTTGGTAGATATGGTAATTAACCCAGGACTTAGAGAAGTTTTTATGAAAATGTGTTTTGCTCAGACAGACGTTCAGTCTTAAATCGGCTCACACATTCTGATTTTACAGAACTGAAGCAAAAGTTTCATCTCATTTAAGTACAGTACTACATATTTCTTTAAGACTTAGCTTGGTGTCAATTTGCTTGATGTTTCACAACTTTTAAGTAGCTCGGTCACATTTTGTTTATATATTTGCAGATCTAGAAGCATTTATTTGATCTTGTTTTGTAAACAAAATAAATCTATGAAAGCATGATGTGTCTGACATAGGTCTTGGGTACTGATGGATTTTGTAGGTCTGTTGCTCTCAGAATACTTAATATTTCTGAAAAATATAAGTTTAAGTTGCATTGCTATGGCTGCACTTAATTCCTGTATTCTAATACTTTTAGCTCAGAAAATGAAAAGCAAAAATAATTGAAGAAACACAAGTTTTGAGAAAAACCTTGGACTTATTGCACAACAACTTAAAGTGGGGAATTTTTTTCCTGTGGCTGACTTCCATTTGCACAGATTGGGTTTTTTTTCTGTGATTTAAGAGCGGGAAATGGGAGGACTTATAATGTATCAGTTCCTACAAATGTCAACGACTTTAGTGCGGAATGGATGTATCCGGGGCGACTTGTAACGGGGATGCCCAGATAATGAAGTACATCTTTTCCAATACATTTAACAGTATAGATTGTCTTAAGATACACACTCTTTTGTGGTAAGGTTTTATCACTTAATATGAAGAGAGATAATAATAGTAATCCAAAATTTAATATGGTGGTGATCTGGTTTTATCTGTCTGTGAAGAAGATTACATTCCAGATGGTGGAAGTTATAATCCAGGCCTGTTATGGTGCCCAAAGTGTGCCAAATAACTTAATAGAAAATAGTATAACCAGAGTTATTTATTCAAGAACATATCTTATGCCATTGTGATAAGACATTTAAAATGCCAGAAGTATATTAAAAGGGATTTGGACCATCATGACTTGAGTACAAAGAGAGTAACTTGAGGAGTGGCACTGAGGAAGTAGATGGCCATATGATTCAGGCCATTTTTCTTATGTGATAATTTCAGACCAGCTTTTGCATCACCTTGCTGCTGTTTATTAATTGTACCACTTTACTCTCACAAATCAGCATGGAGCAATGGCCGTGAAAACGCACACAGAAAGAGGAATGCCAAGTAGTAACACATCATACTTTGCCAAGTGTATTGTGGGACTCCACAGGAAACATGGACCCCTTTTCCCCTAAAAAAAAGGCAAACTTTGCAGCTAGTCTGTTGGAGAAACTGCAGACCCTTATACCCTATTACACAGAGACTGCCTTTAGGTGACTCAGGCTTCAGCCTCACCAAAGTATAGAGTACACTATTTTCAGTCCTTTAATATTCAGTCATGATCAGGGTCCCCTTGTGCTACGTTCTGACAGGAGGAGAGCAAAGAGTACAGTTGCCCTGGGGTCCAGTGATGCAAGGAGGTCTGGGGCTCCTTGGCCACTGCCCTAGGCCTTTGAAATTGCCTCTGAGGGCTGTGGGGAAGCTGAGAGTCCTGCCCCTTCCAACTGAGGCCCCACCCTTCTGGGAGAATGGAACTTCCCCTGCTCCCCCGCCCAGGGGCACATGGAGTCTGCCAGTTCCCCTATGTACAACCTATACAAAGAGCCATATGGTTCTTGTCCTTAAGACCTTGCAGTTTAACGCAGATAGGTGCATACACTTTCAGCCTTTACCTTCATTTAAAGTTTAGGGAAACCTGTACAATAGTCGATGTAGTGCTGCTTAATAAAAAATGCTGTGACATTCCTTTGGAATCACATACATTTATTTGTAAACTGCTACAAAGAGAGCAGCTGATCTTTTATATAAACCCAACAGCATATTCATGCTTAATTTATTCATTTAATAGTATCATCGGAAATGAGTGGCTTGACATGTTCCTTTGCCACTAGTCAGAAAGAGACTGCAGAATGCAATCAGAAATGATGATCCAGAAAGCATTGATTGTAGTACTGTGGATAAAATTTGCATATATGCAAAATATGTGATGGCTGCTAAGGTCTCAAAGCACTGAAAAATGCAGATGTATCATTACAACATCAATATTCCCTTCTGAAAAATAGAAGTAAAGGACCTACCCAAAAGCCTATTTATATCACTTTGATGGACATGGAATCTGGGAATAGAACCCAGAAACCCTCATTGCCAGTGTTTTCAGTATGTTCTGTCTCAGCTGCAGAGATTACCAATAAACAGTTACTTTATGTAGTCACATGACAGATGCTACAAGTTTTTTTTTAAAATATGATTTAATAATAATCACTTCTTCAAAATAACCAGAACTAGCTGTGCTTGGGTGAGGTTAAACCCATTGATTATTCTATAGTTCTGTTTTCAGTGCATTCTCTCTGGATGGTTGATGATTTAGTTCCATTTAAAGCATTTTGTGGCATGAACTCACTTTGTTTCTTCCCACATCACTGCATTCCTGGGATATTTTTCACAGGCCTTAGCAAGATCATCTGACAGCAACTAGTGAGGTCAGTAAACTTTATACACAGCTACATGCTTCAAGCTAGGAGAATTAATTATTATTTTCCCCTACAAAGTTAGGAAAGAATACTCAGAATGTTACGCTGTAAATGTTGTTTGCTGTAATTGAACTAGTTTCAGATGATTTAATGCTGAACAGAAAGAAAATGACTGCATCCTTTACATGGGCCTCACAGAACAGTCACCACCCACACTGTTTATTCAGACTCGGAGCTTTGCCATTCACTGTTTAAGCCAGGAGAGGAGGGAAAAAAACAAAAAACAAACCTTCATGAACAGTACACACTTGAAGTCATGTATTCTTTATGCAAAGTGGAATTTTTAACAAAAATCCAAATAAGGGATTTTCTCTTGAAATAGTTTCAAGATGTAATTTTCTCTGAACATCCAGCAGCACAGATAATTTGGGAATTGGGACAGTGGGCTGAATCCATCTGAGAATTTGATGCTGCCTCTAATATTCCCCACACAATACTCCCCTCTTCTGGTACCTGAAAAAAGAGTTGAAGATATTTAGGAACTAAACAGATGACGCAGTTTATTGAAAAGGTGCAGATAGAATGTTAAAATCCAAATCTTGTACTCAAGCTCTTGACCAGTGTAAGTTTTACTGTCATCTTATTCCTAAATCCTAGCTTTCCATTGGTATAAAGTGTTTGAACCTGATTCTCCAGTCCCTTATACCTACAAGGAGGGTTCAATAAGAAATGATAGGAGCTGCTGTATTAGCTCATCTTAAGGCTATCTGTACATTTTAGACTTTCTAAATAACAGGGATTCAACCTTTATCCTTGGCTATTAAATCTTTTCAGGAAATTGTTCATGATATACTGTTAATGTTTTCCTTTTTTAATTTCATCCCACTTCTCCTAATTAATACACTCTTTTATTATGGTTAGTAATTTCTCTCCCTCTGGTGTTTACATATCAATATTTAAAGATTTAAGTGACCTCCAGTTGTTGCTTAGACAAACTGATGTATTTGGCTCTATTAGAAATTTGTAAACCTGTATTTCGATGCAATTAAAGTAATATATATATTTCAGTAAAATATCATTATTCTGAAGACTGCAACCAAAAAAAATCCTTAGATGCAATAATTAAACTTTTCCTGTCAGGTACCATATAGTCAAAATGGTAAGCGCCAATTGGCTAATTTAGAATTGAGATCTCAGAAGTCTCTTTCATTCCCTCGACATGCACTATTCAACTTCTTATCAGTTCTGAGTTAAAGATTTTGCCCCATATTTTCCTTAATTGTTTATTCTGAATTACCTGAACCAGTGGATTCCTTCCGAACACTCAGCACAATATAAATATTTTTATTATTACTGTAATACTTTACTTAAAATTTGCTAAGTTGTAAATACACCCATCCTCTTAGTAGTATTTTAAAACATTTCAAGCTAGACCCTCAGCTGGTATAAATCAGCGTAGCTCAATTTATTTCAATGGCATCATGTCAAACTATAACAGCCGAGGATATGGGCTCCCTCATTTTGTTGCTTTCCTAGTAAAAACAAGATAAACAATAGATAGATGTACTTGCTTTTATTTTTCCTCCATGAAAACTATTCTTTCTGAAATTCTGAATACAGTTTTACTAGTCTAAACCTGAAGATTCTATTCTTTGTCCTCCGAGTTACCCTTTTTTAATATTTAGGCCTTGTAGTGATTACTTAGATTTTTCAGTAAACAAATTATGGACTCATAGAAGACTAGGGTTGGAAGAAACCTCAGAAGGTCATCTAGTTCAGCCCCCGCTTGAAATAGGACCAACCCCCAACTAAATTATTAAATATATGCATGAATATCTCTCTATATAAAAAAGTTTTTCTTGCCATGCAATATAATGACATCATTGGGCTCTCTGGCCAGAAAGAGGGGGAGTTGGTGAGCGTAGCAAGCACAAGGCACAGCCCACTCATATCTTTTAATTATTTTGAAGCACTATGAGCAAAATTCTTTTTAGACTTCAGTGAAAGATGAACATGCAAAACAGGGAGCAAATTTTGGCCAAACGACTGGATTGGGGAATTTTAAAGCAATCTCTTGAGGTCCCTCCCAGTTCTAGTATTCTATGATATTATGGTACATAAAGATAGTATATCTCGTTTCCTTCTTATGTAAAACATTTACAAAATGTACTTTAAATGTAGCAGATCTTTTTATGCACTATTTGTACTGCAAGAACAGCATTACTTTCTTTGATTGTTCCTTAGCTCTCTGTGTCCCTTAAATATATGACGTGATCATTGCTTTTCACCTAGCAGCTGAATAGTTTTACCACTTGGAGGATACTAGGTGCTAGAATTATTATACCCTTCATTTCCACACTAGTTTAATTAGCCACTGCTTTAAAATCTTTGAACACAATAAATTTTTTTTTTAAATCTACAATCTCTTTTTTAATCAGGAAAGACTATTTGGAATCATGTCTTATTTGATCTTGATCATCATTCTCAACCTTCCATTCCATCGTTTTTCTCCTTTCCAGATCCATTTGGTGTGGATTAGCTTGACATACCAGACTGAATTAGCAGTGATGACAGGGAGAAAAATCTTCCTTTTGACTTGTAAACTGAACAAACTGAAATGGAAATTGCTAGGAGAATAAATATCAGGTTTGCTCAGTTTGGGTAAAAGGATGAGTTTTCTTCCTGCCAGCTTTGCAGTCTGAATACTAAAACTATCTTCTTTCTGCCTCACTCTTAGATTATCATTAGCCATAAAAATTTTGGGTGAAATTCTAGAGACCCATAGAAGTCAATGGGTGTTTTGCAATTGACTTTCCTGGGGCCAGGATTATATGCTTAATAATTAAAATGTAAAGCTGTCACTATTGTAGATGATATATGAAAGTGAGAGAATCTGATTTAACCTTCCATAGCTACGTGGAGTTGGGAGTGCTTACATTTATTTTTTCAATAGTGTAAACTGATAACGCAAAACACATTAACAGATATGAGTTATAAAATGCCATTTTGACATGCTCACTCCTCTGTCCATAGTTGAATTTTAAAGTCTCCTCTGTTTAGTCATGGCTCTTTACATTTCATTTTTCAGTATTATAAATACCACAGTGAAATGTATTGGTTCATAGGCATCATTTTTGGCTGAATTGATTATCATTCTGTTGTGTCAAAAGCATCTTTTTATTGTCAAGATATAGCAAGCAGTCTGAAGAGATCAATGCTAAATCCTGATAGCTCAGTAGCAACAGAGACCAGAAATGCCTTTCTTCCATCTTCAACCAGACCTCTTTGTTTTAGATGTGGACTTGTTTTAGATGTCATGCTTGTATGTGACTTGGTCACCTATGAGCTAACTGCTGCAACCTTGGATTGAGTGGGAAAGCCACTCACAAGTTTCCTCCATTACAACAGGCTGCAGAAAGTGCTTCTTAAAAAGTCACCACATGCAAAACATACTGTTAGTTCTGCTCCCCCATGCCATACAAGATGTATTTAATCTCCATAACAATCTCACTGTGCTTCTAGGGCCTATGTGCACTTAAAATTCTGCAGTGGCTCTGCTGGAACGCTTCAGTGACAAAGCTGCCTGCCCTGATAGGAAGCGTTCTCTCATCAGCATAGATAAACAATGTTTTCAAGAGGCAGTACCTAGGTTGACAGGAGAATTCTCCCATCAACACAGTGCTGTCTGTGCCAGGGTTTAGGTTGTTTTTACTTTGTTGCTTAGGGGGGTATGGATTTTTCACCCCCGGATTGAAAGCTTTACCGACCTAACTTCTAGTGTAGACCACACCCTATTAAAATGCTGTACTCAACAGGTGAGTTATTGCTGATGGAGCTGCAAGTGAATCTCTTATCATATGGAGTCAGGGCATTCGTCACCGAGGACTTCTCCTCTTCCCTCCGCAATGGAATTCTGTGTCAATGGAGATTTGAGTTGTGCCAGTGCATAATACACTGCTAAAAAATTGGCTGCTGTTCTCCTGATGTCAAAAATAAGGATGATTAAATGGCTGGATATCTCCAGTTCATTAGTACTGTGTTGTTAAAAATCTAACCCCAATTCAGAGAAACAAGGGTCAAAGTTAAGGTTAATTCATGCAGTTAAGCATAAGAAGCAATCTCTAAATTTCTCTTTTGCCTGCTTTAAAAGCTACTTAATTCAAGATTCTCTGCTGTAAAAGCCCCTAACTCAGTATCAGTGGAACTCTCCTAGTGAAGTGTCTAAGCAAGACAGATTGAGCCCAATTTCAGACCCTACTTCACCTATGTCTCTCCATCGAAAAAGCATTAGCAGTTCTGAGATGGCAACACCAGATTAGAGGATGTAATAGCAGAAGAGAATGAAGCAGCTACTGCTCCTACCTAAGATTTGGCCCAGTCACAGATTTCATTGGGGCTGTACAATTTAAGTGGGAAGTAAGCCCATTCTTAGACCTGAAGTGCTTTTCTCAATAGGGAGGCTTTCCTGTAGTGAAGGCTCTGTGACTGATTTCCTCTTCTGTAAATTGGGGATCATTGTAACGGTGGTATATTCATTTAAATGGAATAAATGGGCTGAAAGTGTTAACATAACTCTAGTACACTAGAAAACAGTACATCGTATGTAAAAGGGTCAAGATTTGGCATACAGACACATTAGCCTGCATATTATTATGACAAACCATGAAAAATCTTTGAAACCTTTTATTACTGGTAAAGAAAAGGAGGAAAAACAGTTCAATAATTTTAAATGTAAAGTATTAACTTGGGTTTTCATTTTAGCAGCATCTCTAGTTACCTTTTCTCTTAGCTGCAGAGAGATTTTACAAACAAAACCCTATTGTTTGACAATCTCATAGATGATATTCAAAATGGTAATAACTCCTTTTGGGGAAGAGTGAAGTTAGTTGAATTGGACTGGACATATTATTGCTGAAGTCCAATCCCATTTTATCCCAGGTGATGATAGGGATTTAGCTGAAACCAATAGAACCAGTGTTGTCTGGGTCCCTCTTTCTGGCCTGGAATGGTCAGAACATTTCTCAGGATCAGGAAAATGTAGACCATAGGTCTCAGGAGAGGATGCGGGTAGCAGCCATGGTAGTGAAACTCTGTCCAGTAGCCAGTTTTTTCACAAACGTTGCGGTAGGGGGATGGGACAGCCCATCCTATGATTATTTTGTTCACCAATTAGGCTTAGTTTCCAACACACCAATTTTGCATTGCTTCCCGCAGCTCCCATTGGCTGAAAAAGTGAACCCCACAGTCAGTGGGAGCTGCAAGCAGCCATACGTGTAGACACACAGGTAAATAAAGCATCTGGTTGCCTGCCTAGAGGCAAACCCTGATGAACGTTGTCTGGCCTGCGGGGCTCTTATTGTCCACCCTGCTTTAAACAGACAAGACGGACAGAGGGTGAGAAAAAGGAAGCGTTCTGATAATTGGGGCAAGGATTCAGTTTTTGGGCAAGGATTCTTACTTTACTATGGCCTCAACACACTATGTTAACCCAAAATTCAGTAATAATAAAGGGCGGGGACATTGCAGATTCCTTCAGTTAATTAGGTATGTGGAGCAGGGCTGGGACACTAATGCCCAGTGAGTTAAGATATTTAAGTTCCAGATTTCAGTGTAAGAATCCTTAGTTATGGGGAGTTGAAGACCCTGAAAAAATATACAAACATAGTTTTTTGTGGTTTAATATGTATAACTGTCTGAACTCAGTAGTTCTGTGGTTTACTGAGAACTGTGCTTTTCTAAGAAAATGGTCTCTTCCTGGTGCCTATCTAAGTCAAGGCCTTTTCTGTCAGTTTATCAGCTATAGGATATAGTTCAAAATAACTGTTTGGTGGTAATAAGACTAAACATTTGCCCAATTCATATCACTGATAATTTTAACAGAAATCATATTGACTAAAGCAGTATTAAGCATATGCGCACCAGCATTACAGTTGAGCATTTGCCAAGAAAAACCTAAACGTGGCTGAAACTGGCTGCAAAGACAAGGAATCAGCCTGTACTTCTAGATCTGTAAATAAGGTCCTCAGTTGCACTTTCCATTTGAGAACATGAACGCAGTGTGTTTATGGTAAAAGAAAATGATTGTCGTGTAAGTCTTATATACCTGTTATTCACATGTCCTGCTTCAAATGTGTCAGTTGGTTGGAGCTCTTTGCAGTCAGGAGTACAGCTTCGCTTCCAAGCAGTGAAAGAGCACAAGGATTTTAATTCCAGCACTATTTGCATTCTGGATTTTTTTTATAGTAAAACATACACTAAGATAAACCTAGTGCTGAAAACCACATAATAAAATGAAACATTTAAAAAGACTCCCTCCCCCAGAAAAGTCCTTTTACTCATATTCAAAATGTAAAGTTTTCCAAATGTGTCACATTCTTTTTTTTTTCTTCTTTCTTTTAAACGGCAAACCAATGGCTCTCATAATTAAATAGATTTTTGGTAAAGTCTAGACTAGACTAAGGAAATAAATGGTGTATGCTCTGTGATGTCATATGATTGAAGATAAACAAGTTTGGGTTGGCAGAATATTTTGGTTTCAGTGTTGCTAGAGTATCTGAACAGTTTATAGCACAGTCTGTTATGATCACATCAGCAATGCAGAAATACAAATGTCTGCCAAACCTAAATAATATCATTTGGTACCTTTAATGCTGAGGAAAAACATCATATGTTGATAATCAACTGTATGCATTTAGTTAAATCTAAAACCTGCTTCATAAATGAGTTGCTGTAGTTTTAAGCTGCTGTGATTCCATTGATATCCATCCATATAACGGATTCTCAGTACATGATTATTTTTATACATTTTGTTGTTTACAGTTTTTACAATTAAATGCTTGCTTGTTTTGAAATTAATGGAGTTACACTGATGTAAAAATGGAATAATCTTCTTGGTTTGCATTTCTACACTGTCCAGGCAGAGCCCAGACAATTCTGTGGGGACTGGAAAGAGCTGGATGTGGTTCACTGATACAAAACTGTTCAGCTGCACCCTAACTTCTGCCACTACATAAAGTTTTCCTGTACCATGTCCTCTTAGGTTGAGAAAATTCTCCATTTGTTATCTCCGGACACTTTTAAGCAGTACAAAGTGATCATAACAGACAAGAGAATCTAGTCTTTCCTGGAACATTTGCCTATTATATAAATCACCTACTTTTTTCAGTAAGTTTGAATGGGCAGCCTTAATTCTGGCATTTCCTAGCTTTTGAATGATTGACTCTGCAACACCAAATGTTCTTTTGACCTAATTTCTGTGTGTCTGTAGTTATAATTCACAGGCATTTTTTTCATTAGTGAAATGAAAAAATGAAAAGAGTGAAAGACATGTGATCTATTTGGAAGACTTAGTTGAGATGTAAGGGGTACCTGGAATATGTGCTGACACTCTGCACAAGAGTGAATTTGACCCTTTGGCAGCAACGGCCCAAACTTGTCAGGTGCTGGATGCTTCTTCTTCATACTGAGTGAAATTTAACCCTGGGTAGAGACCTAATACAAAACTTTTGTATCGCTTACTGTTCACTTAAATCCTTCTCAAGTTCTCAAAATATGAATTAATAGGTGTATACATCTTGTGTTGGCCTCTTGCATTGGGATGAATTATAACATTAGGGTCCAATTCTGTGCATTCAGTCTGCTTGCTTAAAGAGCTATGAGCTCACTCCTGCTTCTGCCGACTATAGTGCTGCAAAATCAGACCTACTATGAACCAACTCAGTGCTTTCTTCCAAGGACAGTAACATTCCTTTGTTTTCTTATCTGTTCACTTGTTTATAAAATGTGCATTTCATACTGAAAACAGGCATTTAGATTCTAACGTGTCCTATCCCATGGAAATGCCTAATAGAGACCAAGGTTCTGTTCTCATCTCCACCACTGGCCTGTCTTGGGGAAGTCAGATCGCCTCTCTGCCCCTCCGTTTCCCAATCTGTAAATCATGGATAGAATCATAGAACATTAGAATTGGAAAGGACTTTGAGAGGTTATCAAGTCTAGTCTCCTGCCCATACAGCAGGACCAAGCACCATCTAGATCAGTGTTTCTCAGCCAGTGGTAAGAGTACCATTAGAGGTACTTGAGAGAAGTCTGGGGGCGTAGAACAGCACAAATGAAATTTGGGGAAAACTGAATTTTTGTTTTAAGTTTTACAGCATTTTATTATTTTTGTACTTTTTACACCCAAAAATTTCATCGCCCGCCTGGCTACGATTGTTGTTTAAACAAATGTGTTGTAATGGTAGAAAAAAAGTGTGTGTATCAGAAAACTATAGGTACTGTAGGTATTTTTTTTTAAAGAGGTACTTTATAAAAAAAGAAAGTTGAGAAACACTGATCTAGATCATCCCTGATAGATGTCTGTCTAGCCAACCTGCTCTTCAGTATCTCCAGTGATTGAGAGTCCACACATCCCCTAAGCAATTTATTCCAGTTTTTAGTCACCATTAGAAAGTTTTTCCTAATGTCCAACCTAAACCTCCCTTGCTGCAGTTTAAGCCCATTGCTTTCTTGTCCTATCCTCAGAGGCCCAGGAGAACAATTATTCTCCCTCCTCCTTGTAACACCCTTTTAGATACTTGAAAACCGCTATCCTGTCCCCTCTCAGTCTCCTCCTTTCCAAACTAAACAAGCCCAATTCTTTCAATCTTCCCTCAGAGATCATGTTTTCTAGACCAGTGGTTCCCAACTACCGAGTTGTGCACCCCTGCCTGCTGAGCTGTGGCATACTGCCAGGCCATGCCCACAGCTGGATTCCCTCTAGTGTTCCCTCTAAGGGAAGAATTTGAGGCCTGATCGGCTGCTCTGGGGCAGTCTACGTGGTTTTGGCTCTGGCCTGGCTTAGCTTTGGCTCTTCCCCAGGGCTGGAGCAGCAGGCCACGTGTTAGGTTGCCAGCAGCTGCTCTAGTAGCCCCAGTTGGGGCTAGAGCTGGGTGTCGGTCGGCAGTTGCTCCGGCAGCCCTAGGCGAGGCCCAAGCAGGAGCTGCAGGGAAGTCATGTTGGGGGGCCATGTCGGGAGGAAAGGGGAGGAAAGCATGACGTGCAGGAAGCCCACGGTCCATGTGCAGGGAGACCTGCCACAGGACAAACCTCCAGCGCCCAGGAGAAGGCTGGAGCTGCATCGCCGGCCATGCACAAACCAAGTGCGGATCCCAACCCCGCCAGGCTGCACCGTGAAGGGGTGAATGCAGCTCCTGCTCGTGCCCTGCCCCGGACAGCAGGGGAGCCCCAGGAGCTGGTGGGTCCCACCCAGCCCAGAGTCTGCTGGTGCTATTCTCCCGGGGCTGCAGCTGGGCAAACACCAAGCTGTTAATCCCTTTTCAACCACCCCCACCCGCTGGGACTGCCCACTTTCTGCCCAAGTCACTCCAAGCAGCCTCCTTCCCCTTTCCCAGCTCTCACTGCCCAGCTCTTGGGCTGCTGAATTGTGGGTTGTCTTAATGAGTCTGGGGGCTCTAAGAGGTGGGGGATTGATGCTGGAGGGCACTGGGGCATCCAGATAGGGAGCTGGCACAGGGGGGCTCTGGAGGTAGGGCTAGTAGTGAAAGGGCTATGGGGGCAGGACTGGCACTGGGGGCCTATGGGATGGGGCTAATATTGAAGACTGGGGGCTGGTACGGGAGGGATATTGCGGGTTTGGGTTGGATGCAGTGGGGCTTTGGAAATAGGAGGCTGGCAGTCCACCAAAAGGTTGTGAATGGATTTGCTGGTCCATGGTATAAAAAAGGTTGGGGACCACTGTTCTAGGCCTTTAATAATTTTTCTTGCTCTTCTCAACCTTTTCCAACTTTTCCACATATTTCTTGAAATGTGTTTTCCAGGACAGGACACTATACTCCAACTGAGGCCTAATCAGTGCTGAGTAGAGCAGAAGAATTACTTTTTATGTCTTGCCCACAACACTTCTGTTAATGCAGCCCAGAATCATGTTTGCTCTTTTTGCAACAGTGTCATGCTGTTGACTCATATTTAGCTTGTGGTCCACTATGACCCCTAAATCCCTTTCTGCAGTACTCCTTCCTAGACAGTCGCTTTCCATTCTGTATGTGTGAAGCTGATTGTTCCTTCCTAAGGGGGAGCACTTTGCATTTGTCCTTATTAAACTTCATCCTATTTACCTCATGCCATTTCTCCAGTTTGTCCAGATTATTTTGAATTATGACCCTGTCTTCTAAAATATCATGGATAATGATACTGGTCTCTTTTGTAAAGCACATTGAAAGCTGTATATATAAAAACACAACATAAGAACTGGGTATTTTTATTATCATCTGAAAGGAGATAATCAGAGGCAATCCTAATAAAACACAAGTTCATGCAGGGATGAGTACATCATGGCAGTTGGAGTGATTCACCAATGGAGCCAAGTGCTCTTTGCACTGTTAAAGATGTGATTTCAGTTTAAAAGGTGGTTCTGACATCTGATAGGCAAAAAAGAAATAAATGCATGATATTGAGATAAAACCAGAAACCACAACAGCACCATGGGAAACTCTGCCTGGTTTTAATACATGTAAGAGAAGAGTCTGCTCCTCCCTGAGGAGTTACAGTACTGCTTTACAGATGTGATAGTGGAGTGGGTTGCAAGCTGCGCTACCTCTTTGCTCTCCACATGTTCTGCGTATCCAAATGGGAAGTGTATCGGGCAGCAACAGCTTTGCCTCCAAAGGTCTTAACTGCTGCAGAATTTGTTATTTCACAGCCAGAAAAATCTTTCTATTTATAAATGGAGTTTCCCTATAACAAGAGTGCAAAATGGCCTTTTTCTTCGCCATGAGAATCTGTCCTCTCTACACCTCCACTGCAGATGGACAGTTACATTAGGATTTCTGGGGATTGCCATTTTCACTTTCACTGGTGGGAAATAGCTCCCGGCATAGTAAGTGTGGCCCTTCTTCTCTTTGTGCTGCAAACAGCTGTTGCAAGGTCAGGTGCTAAGAATTCCTCCTCACTCTTCACTGCACAAGATAGCATCAATTTCATTATGATAATCTCTTGGGAGTGAACCCAGTGTTTAATGCTTTCCTGCTGGGTATCCCCAAAGGGATTATCATAGTGGAACCAAACTGAGTGAAGATAATATTTATAGTCCATGGAGTGCACTGCAACACCTTAAAACTTTCACTCCACTGCTAAAAGCAGTTTCACCTTTACTGAATACACTGCAAGCAGGTTTTATGTCGTGTTGTTAACTTATGAAAACATTCTATTGACAAATGCAAAGATATCTATAGATCTGTGTCTTGTATATTTGGTTTCCTGTCTCTCTCTAAGAAAAGTACGTAATAGCTAATAGTTAGGGATTCCAGTGAAACTCTGAGTTCCATTGTACTATATTTGCTCAGTTAGGTTGTAGAGCACTAACTCTAAGAATACCGGTAGTGGTATATATCTACATTCTAAGAATTCAGGGAGGTGAGGTTTGTACAGAATTAAATCATCCTGTCACATCTGAGAGGCTTCCTGCTGCAAAAGGAAAATGTCTGATACATAAATAATTGCACCTGTTTAAACAACGACATAATTTTTGAACTGTCTTGATAGAACAGCAGGGCAGTTAGTGTAGGCGACTTGGATCCTTGTGTCATTGCTCATAGAGCCCTATCAAATTCACATCCATTAAAAACATATCACACGGACTGTGAAATATAGTTTTTTGTGTACTTTTACGCTATCTGATACAGATTTCATGGGAGAAACTGGCGTGTCTCAAACTGGAGGTCCCAACCAAAAAGAGAGTCATTGCAAGGTCTCGAGTTTGTTAGGAGTGGGCGGGGGACACTCTTACTTCTGCACTGCCTTCAGAGCTGTGTGGCCAGAGAACAGTGGCTGCTAGACAGCCTCCCAGCTCTGAAGGAAGTGCTCTGCTAGCAACAGCTCAGAAGTAAGGGTGACAATAACGTGATTCCTCCATACAATTGCCTTGCAATCCCCATCCCCATCCCATGTCCCCTAGATTGATTGAAACCCCTACAATTACAACACCATGACATTTCAGATTTAAACATGTGAAATAATGAAATTTATTATTTTTAAAATCCCACAACTTGGAAATAGACCAAAATGGACTGTGAAATTTGGTAAGCTAGATAAAATGAGCTGTCTACTATAAAAAATAATACATGCCATTCAGCTTGGCTCTGAAAGGCATGGTCGGGAGGAGAACATAGACAAGAGAAATAAGATTTCACACCCATATTTAGTGTTTTCTTCAACAGTAACCAGAGTGTGGTTGGGGATTTACAGTCCATATAGAAAGCTATGGTCCCTGCTCCAAAGAGTTTGCAATCTGATCTGAGATATGATGTGAAGAATTGGAAGTTTTACTCCCAGTCATTTTCTAAGAATAGTTCCCTTTCCTACTTCTTGGCTGCATTATGAGTATGCTCCACATTACATATTTATGTGCATCTTTAAAGGAGCAATTCATGCACACGCAACTTCTTCTTTTGGTGAACCCTTTCCTAAGTGTGTGTGCATCTTTTAAGTGGTCTGTAATTAAAGTGGACGTCTATTCAGTCTATCTAGGAGAGAAGAGGAAGAAGGAAAGTAGTGTGTAGAGAAACAAAGAGGATGTGTTCTCTGCTGTAATGTTTTAAAAATATTACTTAAGAAGCTGGGAAGGCTCAGGTAATAGGATTCTGAGCCTTTCAAATCTGTGTTCCTGTTTTGTGGCCAGCCTAGTTCCTACTGATCTAAATTCATTGCAGTCTTAGTGAGTGAGCTTTGTGATGGTGTTAGTCAAGATAGGTGTCCGTATTAGAGACCTACATAGTCATAATATGTGCTATCTTAACATAGAGACTGAGGACCAAATGGGCACGAAGACTGATCTGTCCTGTGACTCCTTATAAATAGTCTCTCTAAGTAAGGGTTTAGACATGTTGGCAGGGCAGCCATGGGGCAACTTATACTTTCAATACTTGACCTGATTAGTGAATAAAGACTTCAGACTCCTGGACTGTTAGTCTAGTCTCTGCATGAGAATTAAATAAACTCCATTCTGTATAAGTATTGAGTATTGTTCCCATTATTTTTCATATGTTTATCACAGCATGTATTTTCCCTTATTGAATGTAGTGCTAATCTTGGGATCTAGACAGACAGCCCTGGGCACTGACATTTTGTTATCTTAAAAACAGGTATAGCCTCCGTGGACACAAGGTAGGCCTCCTCACATGGTTCACCCAGTATGTCTAATTGGCTGATCCAGCCTCTTCTGAAACTGCAAGAGCAGGACACAAGTTATGGTTTAGAGATATTTGACAGCTAGGAACTGGATTGAACCTGCTAAGCGCCTATCGCACAGGACAGCCATTAGATGATTAAAAACATGTGGTCAGCACTAACTGTGGCCAAATTTGAACAGATGACCTTCATGTCAAACGCTCTATACCCAGACATCTACGGCTGGCTAGTGCCTGTAAACTTGGCCTTGCTGGGCTTAACTAAGGCAGGCCTGGGTAAAATACCCTACGTGGGCTGGATATGATTAGCCAAGCTGACAGACCTGGCCCATGGACACAGCGGGGAGTCTCAGGCAGATTCCCTGCCTGTCCCCCACAAACTGCTGAGAAAAGCTGCTGCTGAGTTCTGTTTGTGAGCCTTCAAGCGCTGCTCCTACCCCCAGCACAAGCCCATTGGCTGGTTTCAGCCAATGGGAGCTGCCTGTTGTTAACAGGCATCTTGGGAAGCACCTCAGCACCTCATAGCTATTCAAAAACCACATGGCCCCTGCAGCCAGTGCAGGGGTGGGGCAGGGCAGGCAAGGAGTCTACTTGAGAAGGCTGCTGACTGGGAGTCAAGCAGGTAAGTCTCTCAGCCAGAGCCTGCCTTTGGCACCCCACCCCTTTGCTCCCCTACCCCCATATAACCCAAAACTTCTTTACCCATATCCCCTCCCTGATCCTGCACCTCATTCCCCTGCTCCAAGTCATAACCCCCTCCTACCCTAGGTCACAGCCCAAACCCCTCTATCTCCTCCTGCACCCTAGTCCCCTTGCCCAAGGTCACAAACCAAACCCCTGCATCATAGTCAACTAACCCAGGTCACAAATTCCCTCCCAGACCCCACACTCTGTCCTACACATCAGACCCATACTGCAAGCTCCCTTTTGCACCCAACCTCCATCTCAGGCCCCACGCCTATTCCACTAATATGGAACAGTGCATCCCTTGACCACTTTCCAAATATGTGGCCCGCTATCAAAAATTACTGCCTACCACAAGTAAGGGGGACCCTCCTATTTCATAAGGTCCTAGATCCCCAGGATCCAGGACCACTTCTGCCTCTTGTCTATGCCCTGTTCCTCAGAGAGTTATTAAGCTGTGCCTTTTTAGGTATGTCTGCACTTTAGTTTCTTGCATGTTTAAGTGTATCAGAGGCGTAGCCGTGTTAATCTGTAAATAAAAAAAACAACGGTCCTGTAGAACCTTAGAGACTAACCAAAAAAAATATGAAAACTTAAAAACCAACGAATAGTCTATCAGCACCTTAGAGACTAGCATAACATGTAGATGGTGGTATGAGCTTTCATGGGCACAACCCACTTCACAGCCCACGAAAGCTCATGATATCATCTACATCAGTGGTCCCCAACCTTTAGAGGCTCCCGGGTGCCCGGGGGCGGGGCCGCGCGTCCTGGGGCATGCCAGGGGCGGGGATGCCCTTGCACCCGGGACCAGCATGTGCCCCAGGGCCGGGGCCGCCCGAGCGCCTTGTGCTGTGGGGCCGGCGCCGCCGCCCGAGCCGCATGCCTGGGGCCGGCATCGGCGCCGCGTGCCCGCATTTACCCCGGGGTTGGGGCTGCCCAACGCCGCGCACCAGGCGCCGGTGCATGTCGCGCGCCTGGGGCCGGCGCCTCCAGTGCGCTGCGCGCCGGGGGCGGCGTTGGCCCAAGTTGTCTGCGGGCGCACACAAATGTCCCGGCGGGTGTCATGGCGCCCGTGGGCACCGCGTTGGGGACCACTGATCTATATGTTTTGTTAGTTTTTAAGGTGCTGCTAGACTATTAATTGGTTTTTAAGTTTTTCCAGTTATGGACTAACATGGCTACCCCTCTGAAGCTTTAAAAAGTATATATAGTATCATGAACTTTTGTGGGCACAACCCACTTCTTTAGATGACAAATATGGAGCAAGAGGCACCAAGGTTGAATTATAATGCATAAGAAAAGGGGAGAGGAAGAAGAGAACTCCCTCTCCTCTGTCAAAGTGTCTGTGCTAAATGAGGTTAATAGAGTGGGCTGTAAGTGCCCAATACTTACCTTTTGATGTCATTTGGGTGTTAACTATAATGGCCTATCTAGTTCAAGCTGTGCAATTGTATCAAATTTCCATATGAAGGCCAATTCTGCAGACTCTCTCTCTAGTTGATTCCTGAAATTGATTTGTAAGAGAATAGCCACCTTTAGATCCATTATTGATTGGGCAAGTTAAAATGCTCCCCAACAGGTTTCTCCGTGTTACCATTTCAATTTTTGGTTAGTGTTGAAGGTGCTACAGGACCATTGTTACTTTTTAAGGTTCTTTTTTTTTGTTTGTTTTTTTTGCACTTCAGTTAGACATCCATGGCTGGCCCGTCACACTGGCATACCTTAGGCTTAGTGGCTGTTTAAGAGCAGTGTAGACATTCAGGCTGGATCCTGGAATCTAGGACCCTGTGAAGTAGGAGGGTTCCCCTAGTTTGACCCCAGCATGCCCAAGTTTGTAGGCATGGGCCTGCTGTAGATGTTGGATTATAGTGTAGTCATATCCATAGTGATGTATGCGAGGAGGAGGCCCGTGGCAAGGGTACTTTCCATGCACTCACACAGGCCCAGATTAGTATTTAGCCTTACTAGCATGTACCATGTGGAGCTGCACTCTCTGGCATTACAAGGAGGTATACAGTATGATATTAAACTTTATGGGCTATGTCTGGCTCTGTGAAGCACAGCATTTATCAATGTAGATCTTGCAAAATTCACTGTGGTCATTCCATGTACATTACAATTGCTAGCTTTTAAAAAGATATACCACCTAGTGTTGAAAGACAGGATCAAGGCATAAAGGTGTAATTAATATGCCTTTTATCGTAATTAATTTTACCTTTTCTGTTAATCTACCTTCCTGATGTAGGTGACAGTGCGTCACATTTTTAAACCTGTAACTTGCTTGCTTGATTGAAACTTTTTTTACGGAGCAAAGTCACAGTTGTTTGTGCTGTAGCCCATTTGGGACTAGAATGTCAAACGCTGTTCTCTTGAGACAGATCTATTTCACGTCAGCAAGGCTTTGCTAAGTCAGAAGCAGTCATGTGTTTAGAAGAAACTAAAAGACTGGTATTTATTTTATATATTATGTCTCCAGAAAGAATGTGCTTTGGTGATGTCAAAATTTGCAGTCAGCAGAAGGTGGGAGATTGTTAACTTACACAATAAGGAGTAGTTTTATACAAAAAAGGCACTTTTGGCTCAGGAGGAACTGACACTGCAGTAAACTACAGCAAGAGGACCCAATAGGTTTTTTCTAATGAGAGGCTGGAGGGGAAATATCCAGGTCACAGATAGGTTTTTAATATTTGGGAAAGAGTATACTGATAAAAAAACAATGGCTACATTAAATGGGGTGTCACTTTTTAAAGTTATTAGTATTAACTCCATAGGAGTACAGAACCAGTCCCTTTGCACTTCGAGTAGAGTAGCCTCTTCTATTTATACTTCTCTGCTAAGCACCGCTTTCCTTTTCAAGCAACCCAAAGCAGTCACCTCTCTTGTCCCATAACAAATTAAGGTTCCACTAGTCCTTAATTAGATATTGGATAACCTGAATTATTGTATTAAACACATCTAGAGAGACGGTCTAGGAAAACAAATCAATCTTTAAATCGAAGTTCATTTAGTTCCAATTTTAAGCTAAGTGAAGCAATAATACATGTGGTGCATGAAACTTAACTTATATCCAGAGCATTTTAATAAATAGTTTAAAAAAACCTATTCATACCCATTGGCTTGTAACATATGTTTGTGATTATAAGAAAAAAATCAGACTTCTCAAGAACATGTTTAAAAGATTAATTCTACATCAAGTTTTCCATTTATTTATATTTTATATTTTAGTTTTGCCATGTTTGTCATTTATCACACATGTTGAAGGACCAGGACCATGTACTTTGTCTATACCAAGCTTTAGGCATACAAGATATTTCATATTTGTAAAAGCATATGACAAAATGACTTTTTAAGGCCTTAATAGCTTTATGCTACTTTTACAATATGGAAATGAGGTGGAGGGAATACATTTTAATTATATGGGTCTATACTGGACATAGTTCTATATAAACAACTGTACTTTAAATTATAGCAATTTATTTAGGCAAGGTTTATTTGCATAAGGAGAAAAATGAATAGGAATAAAGCAACAGTGAGAACAGAGCTCGGTGATTGACTACACATAAGGTCATTTTTACACTTCTGGTGTAAATTGAGCTAGTTTTATGTCTGGACAGCATTTGAATGCACTGAATTTCCTCTGTTTAATACAACATGGCTGTGTCTAGACTGCTGTCTACACTGGCCGCTTGAATTTCCACAAGAATACTGACTTCCTACTGTCTGAAATCAGTGCTTCTTGCGGAAATACTATGCTGCTCCCGTTCGGGCAAAAGTCCTTTTGAGCAAAGCTTTTACGCAAAAGGGCCAGTGTAGACAGCTCAGATTTGTTTTGCGCAAAAGCGCGTCTAGATTGGCACGGACGCTTTTCCGCAAAAAGTGTTTTTGCGGAAAAGCGTCCAAGCCAATCTAGATGCTCTTTTCTGCAAATGCTTTTAACGGAAAACTTTTCTGTTAAAAGCATTTGCAGAAAATCATGCCAGTCTAGACGTAGCCTATGAGTATGTATATGTACTGTGTATACTGCCAAAGATTCCTCATGGATTATGGTTTTTATCACATTTATCTTTATTTATAAGATTTGGGATTAAGAGGATGGGTGCCACAAAGGGTCAGAAACATCTCAATGCAGTAAATCTAGAAGCCTGTCCTGTGGAACCCATTCTTAAAATTATAGAGAAGGGAATTTAGGCTAGATGTTCCAGGACTCCATGCATGTACCATCATGAGGTTATTAATGAACAGTGACGGGCCCAGAATAGCCCACACAATCTTCACAGCTGCCAAACCTTCACCTCAGTTACAAAAACCCTTTGCTTCCCTAGCTCTCAACTGCCAAAACGTATGAATTTCCCTGCCCCCTGAAAATTAACCCAGCTTCTTCCTCCCACAGAGTGTGCCAAACATTGCTTACTCACAGAAACTCTGCTCTTGTCTTTTGGGTTGGCAGAACTCTCCCTAGCTCATATTTTTCTTAGTGACAGCAACTCCAATCCCAATTATGGAAACTCTGATAGTAACTAGCACCCTTATCTCCACTTCCAAGTGTTTCCCTTACAAACATATCTCCTAGTAAGTTCTAGCTACTGGACTATTGGGGCAACTTATCTTCCTCCTCTTCCAGCTGTGTTTTGTGTGGGGCCAAATCTGGTAAACATGCTCTAAGGCAGTCTCTGAGCAAATGTTCTTGGTCATGCCCCACAGGTGACATAGATTGGAGACACCTATTTTGTGAATTCTGCTGGCAGTTAGGCATGTGATAGGTGCTGAACTGCTCAGAGATGTCAAGACTGAGACAGCTGTGCATGCCCAGTGGCAGAAATTTAGGTGTTATGGGTATTCTGGGGCCAAGTATACACTAAAGGGGAAACTCAAATCAAGATACGTTAATTATGTAGCTGGAGTTGATGTACCTTAATTTGAGTTTCCTCGCTGTACCCACAGCAGGAGGCTGATGCGAGCAAATGCTCCCATCAGCTTCCTTTACTCCTTGCAGGAGCAGGAGTGCCATCTGTGAATGGGAGTGCTCTCTGGGTTTGATTTAGTGGGTCTTTACTAGATCCGCTAAATTGAACTTCAGAAGATCGATCATGGCAGCAAGGATCTTTCCTGTAGTGAAGACATGACCTAACAGTGGAAACCCAGGTACCTAGGGAGTTGAGAGAAGGTTTTGAGAATCTACAATTTAGATTGAAATGCCTGAGTCCCCCCTGTGAATCCCATCTCCAGCTGCTAAATACTCCTTTCTCTACAGTATGCTGCTGTGTGCATAAGCTAAGTCTGTTTGAGGGCCCACTTACCTGTAAAAACAAAGCAAGCTCTATTTGAATGTGCTGCATTAGTAATATGTTTCATTTCGCACCTTCAAATACGTGTGCACAGTTCCTAGCCCCCCACTTTAAATTAGGTCCTCAGCAGCACCTGTGAAACCCTATTAGTCCTGCAGAGATACCTGTCCAACTCCATTGCCATCACATTCTGCCTTCAATAAAACCTGTGCAATTGATGTCAGTGGGTTTGCACAGGTGTAACTAATTGGAACTTGGTTATGGTTATGAGATATCTAATGGAACAGAATTCTTTGCACTGCTCTGCTTGCTCGGCAGTGCTGATAGGATTAAAAAGATTTTAATATTGATTTTTAGTTACTAAATTCAGTAGCTCAGACTTGGAAAATGCAAGGGTCCAGATCCTCAGTGGTAGTCAATGGCGCTACACCAGTTTATGCCATCTGAGAATCTGGCTTAAATAGCAGATGTCTAAGAAAACTTGATTTCCTTACAGTCAGGTTCAGAGCAGAACTGCATTCTAAAAACTGGAGGGAAGAGGGTATGGCCTGACCTACAAAATATGCTGTAATCATGATAGTCAGCAGTCCAACATTGCTGATGGCTTTGAAATGCATAGAGGGCACTGAAAGCCAAAATAATAACACAGCTTTGCTGCCAAAGAAGTAAAAGATTGTTTTGCAACTGTTTTCACCTGTAACAATCAAAAGTTTAAATGAACAACAAACAAAAATCTAAAAAATAAAACAACTAAACTGAAATCCAATGCCGATCCAAATCTGAAATGAACTCAGTGTGAAACAGTGGAAAAATGCAGCTGTATGTTTTGAGACTCCATGGTAGGGCTTTGAACAGTCAGATGAGTGTTAGGGAAAAAAAATCCCAGTAGTTTAAAAATAACAGATCTACTGCACAGCAGCCATAAAAGGAAATTTTAGGGAAAGGAATAGAAAATCATGCCAGACTAGCACATTAGGAACAGCAGTTTTTATACCATATACAAATAGCAGAAAGTGCATGTTCAAATAAAACAACATATGAGGACTCTTTTGCCTCTTTTATGTTGGAATGTATTAATAGAATTATCCAAATCTTATAATTATTATAAGCCATTCTCAAATCTTGTTGTTATTTCTCATCTCTCCAACCAAATCTACAACATGGGTCAAAGCATTAAGCAATTCTAAATGAAATAAAGATACTCCCAAGATATCCCCATACATCAAAACAACTGTATTCTTTTTAAGGGCATCTGTGATAGGAAGAGCTTGAATGGTGAACATTTGACAATCTCAGTGTCTCTCTCTATATATATCTTGTATATATGCAGCTATTTTATTTATGTTAATAGAGTGTCCCCTCCAATATCTTCTTAGCTTTTCATTTCTGCTTGTTTTATTGCTATGAAATAGGCACTCCATCAGGATGGTTAAACCAAGATCATTTATATTTTACTTCTTTGTTTTGTACTACATTCAGTTTAGACTAACATATTCTACAAAATCTGCAGCAGGTTGACTAATTCTGTGAACTGTTGTACCTGCCATAAAGCTCCCCATCTGCTAAAAACCCAGCCCATATTAAATCATACACTATGTCTAGACTACATTCCTCTTTTGAAAGAGGAATGTAAACAAGGCAAATCGAAAGTGCAAATGAAGCATGGATTTAAATAAACTGTGCTTCATTTGCATATTTGCGTCTCAGCGCTTTTTTGAAAAAAGGTTTTTCGAAAGTGAAAGTGCAGTCTAGACAGGGTTCTTTTGAAAAAACAAACTCTTTTTCGAAAGAACCTGTACTCCTGAAAAAATAAGGAGTACGGGTTCTTTCGAAAAAGTTTCTTTTTTTTTTTTTTGAAAGAACACTGTCTAGACTGTGCTTTCACTTTCAAAAAACCCTTTTTCGAAAAAGGACTCAGACGTGAATATGCAAATGAAGCACAGGATATTTAAATCCGTGTTTTATTTGCACTTTTGATTTGCTTCATTTACATTCCTCTTTTGAAAAAGGAATGTGGTCTAGATGTGCCCATAGTTTGCCAGTTTTCCAGATACTAGGTTTCTGTGTGCAGTGAACATATATGTAGTGTGACATGTTTCCCTAAAGTGAGAACAGGACACTGGGAAGTGATGTTGCCACTTACCTCAGCTGCCTGGTCTTGCAGCTGACCAACCTCTGCTATGTGGGCTGCCCTGAGCTGACATCATGGATATCACAACTTTTTGGGGAAAACTGCGCATTTGTCCCATTTTCTCATGCACAACATACTTAAGTGCCTTCCTAGACCAAGAGGGACAAATGCCCAGTTACCCCCACCCAAAAAAAGTCATGATCTCTGATAGGGATGTAAGCAACTAATCGACTAGTTGACTACCCGATAAGTCTATGCTTATTGGGTAGTCAAGTCACTACTCAACTAGTCCCTTCCCCCCCCCCCCCATACCAGCAACAAGTGGGGGGTGCAACACTGTCTCCGCAGGGGAGGCACTCAAGTAGTCCCAGCTTGCGCCGGGTCCCCTGCTGCGCCTCTGCCTTTGAAATGTAGCAAAAGCCCCACAAACATAGATCTGAGCTATACTGCCTTACAGTTTGGGGTGTCGTTCTTTTTATTTTTTTATCATTTAAAAGACAGTGTATAGTCTTTTAAAGACTAGGGAATCATGAGTCTAGTTTGTGTAAAAGGCAGCCTTCACAGGCTATGTGTGACTTCAGTGTCAGCTCTTAATGAGAGGCTAAGTGAGCTATATTCCTGGTAGAACAACTGTATCTAGGAGTCGTGTGAGAGTGGTGGAGTAATTTGAATAAATTTTGTTTTTTCTGTAAGTTCAAGGATTATTTTTTGAATCATCTTTCTCAAGTTGACCTTTAAAGGGATCTCCCTTGCCCCAGATGAGAAATCACGTGAATGAGTACAACTGGGACATTCTCTGGAAAGTTTTGCCCAAGCCAATGATGTGGAGCCCTTCAGAGCAGGTGTACTAACTGGTTAATCAAACTGGATGTTCCAATTCCCACCTACATCCCTCAAAGGATTTCCTCTTCACTCTGGTTTCGAGAATCTCAGTTAGTCTCTGTCATTGTGGAGCACAGGACCACTGCAGAGTTACCATAATAAGCAACATTGGTTTATTTTTGCCTCAAGACAGAAGCATTTTCAAAGAATATATCGGCTAGATCATCAGTTGGTGTAAATTAGCATAGCTTTTGTGAAGTCACCAAAGCCCTGATGGTTTACACCAGCAGATGCTTTAGCCCATTATTTAATTGTAAATGCATGCAGATTTAACACAGTGCAGATTAATAATTTCCATCCCGTGTAATAACCATTGTTTGCAGTGTGACAGACGAGTTGTTTGTGGAGATGCATGTTGCTCTGAAAGATCTTTTAAAGATTTTCTTTATGGCATTTATTTTGTTATACATGGAAATCAAAATGGAATTTTGGTGCTGGTGCTTTTGTCCGATGTGTTATATCATCCATTTTGGAGGCAGAATATGGTATCTCAGGAAAATAACTTCCATTTAGTCAGTGCTAATCTGTCACATTCGATGATTTTTTTTCCCTCTTCAC
Organism: Pelodiscus sinensis; assembly: GCF_052426305.1. Classification (NCBI taxonomy): domain Eukaryota; kingdom Metazoa; phylum Chordata; order Testudines; family Trionychidae; genus Pelodiscus; species Pelodiscus sinensis. The sequence goes on from NC_143053.1 coordinate 120,472,475, forward strand.
AATGGTGAGATAAAAAAACATTTCCTATCCTCTGTCTTATATATGCGAGGCACGTCAGCTAAAAGCCTTTTTCCAAAAGGATTAGGGAGTCACTTGTGTCATGGAAAAAAACACAGTATCTGGGTATGTATGAAATAAAAAGGGGAGATGCAGTGGATCATACTTAATTGAACACTTAACTGGTTCAGACTAGCCTAAGCTTACGTTAATTGAACCATTGAGCCCAACCATGCTGAACAAATGTTGAGCATGTTGGGTGTGCAGTTAAATCCATGTAAGCATAGTGTTCTTTACTGTGTAAGTACTAACATGGACTGCTTATGCGTTCTCATTGAGAGTTACATGCACACCATGGGTACACTAAGAAGTAACTACATTAAGTGTTATTTTGAAGAAGACATACCCTAGTCTCTAATACATTAACTAGAATAAATATTTGGCTGACCCTCAGCCTCTGTAAATATAGTCAGAGATGATCCTGGGAATTTTTCTTACTCAGTTCAGGTGTTTGTACTAATAGTCATCCTTTTGAGGGATTTCCCAGGCTGTCAGGATTTTAGCCATATGCTTTTTCCTTTTATGGAATCCAAATGTTGATATCTGAATTACTTCAAATATTATGTCCTGCAGTCCAGAGGTCTAATCTTGACAAGTGCTCTGGCCCGTAAAGACATCTAGGTGCCTACAACTCCTCTGAACATAAATTGGAATTGCAAGTTCTCGACACTTACCACATTTAGTCCCTTAGTTTGCAGTATGTTAAGCTGACTTATCAAAAGCAGAGTGATTGACAGTTTTAGCCTGATGTTAAGTTTGAGCCCCAGGCTGAAGTTATCAGTTTATAATGCTAGCTGAAATTTGCAGCCTGAATATTGGGCCTGATTCTCTTCTCATAGCATACTAGATCAGTAGTAACTGTATTGGTGTTACTAGCAACATGCCAGAGCAAGACTGGGAGTGAGAAGAGAATAAAGCCCATTGTATTTATATTAAATCAAAATGATGGAGTTTAAAAAAAATAATTTTTCCCTGGCTGTTTTAAAATTATTTTTTTTTGTTGTGGGCATATGGACAGTGCTTGTGATATGATGTGCCTATAATGCTATTTCACAGTAAATACAGTTAATATACACACAAGCTGGTATTTTCATCAAATTATGATCTTTTATGTTTCATCTTGTAAGTTTAACTACTGTAATTCTTAGAATATCCGATACAGTTTTGCCCAATATTTGGATACTTGTGATAAAAACAGTGACATTAGCAAGAAAAAGTTTGCTGTGGAAGTCATTAATATATTTCTTTTGACGGTATAAACCAAAAACAATTTTACATTTATATTGTGTGGAAATTTGGTCCCTGATTTTGCATTGTAATCCATGAGATGTATTACCATGCCTGAATGAAATCCCAATTGATTTATTTGAGGCTTATCACTAGGACAGCAAGATTGGGATATTAGATTGTTTAAATCACAACCTTTTGCTGTGAGAGTCGCCAGAGAGGAGATGGTACCCTCATAGCAATCAGGCAGGTTGCATTTGAGCATTATGTCCTGTGTACATACATTTCACCAACACCAAGGAGAATTAACTGATAAAAGTCATGAATCTGCAAGAGGCTAAACACCTCTTAAAAATGCCCAGATCTCCCACTGAATGCAATTTCTCCAAAAAAATAAAGTGTAATTATATTAGAAATCAGTGGAGGGTTACGTTTAATATCACTCTGGGTTTCTCAAAATATGTGGGTTTATACACTAGGGGTATGTCTACATTAGCCCCCTAGTTCGAACTAGGGAGGCTAATGTAGGCATTCGAAGTTGCAAATGAAGCTCGGGATTTAAATATCCCGGGCTTTATTTGCATGTTCCCGTCCAGTCGCCATTTTAAAATTCCACTAGTCCGAAGTAACTGCCTGCAGCTACACGCGGCAGTGAAACGGTAATTCGAACTAAGTCCTTAGTGGTGTAATGGAATGAGGTGTAACAGTTAATTCGAACTAAGGACTTAGTTCGAATTATTGTTTTATTGCCGCGTGTAGCTGCGGGCAGTTGAAGAGGCAGCAAGGGCGGAGAAGATGGGAGGACTTCAAAGCGCCAGTGCTGCATTGAGCCCAGAGCCAGCTGCGCCGTGTGGTGCTGCTGCTTTGAAACACCACCGCAGCGTTTCGAAGGGGCAGCGCCACATAGAGCCTGGGACCAGCTGGGATCAGCTGGTGACCCTGGGCTCCGTGCAGTGCTGCCACTTTGAAACGCCACCACCAATACAGAGGCGGCTGTGTGGGATGACAGGTGGGAACCTGTCTGCGAGGGGAGCCAGTTTAAAAACCAGCTCCCTATGCAGACTGGCTGCCTGCTGCCCCATGCAGCTTCACATCAACAGATGTGAAGCAGCCTCTGTTGTGGTGGGCCCAGGTTCGCCACGGACAGAAGCTGCTCCATGGGATGTGGAACAGCCTCTGTTCGTGGAGAGCTTGGACCTCCCGCGGACAGAGGCTGTTTCGTGGCATCCTTCCCTGCCTCCCCACAGTCAGCGGTAGAGGGGAGGAGACAGGCAGGTTTGCGGATCCAGCATGTGCAGGGAGCTGACTTGAAAACCGGCACCCCGCATGTATTGGCTCTAGCCTTCCCCGCTCACCTTCCATGCTGCTGCCTATCAGAGGCAGCAGCGCAGAGGTGGGGGCAGGCAGATCCGGTATTCATGAGGAGCTGGCTTTTAAGATGGCTCCTCACGGGCACCTGCTCCCACTTCCCCTCACCCTCTTTGCTGCCTCTGATATAGAGGCAGTTGGGGAGGGAAGGGAAATATGTGTAAACAACAGGATTAATCAATAAGCCCAGGCTTATCAATTAATCGTGTAGTCGTCTACAGTCATGATGACATCTCTATTATACACACTAAACAGTATATGATCACAGATATAAGGAGACCACATGGTATTGAGGTGCATAAATTAGTGTCTTTAAGCAAATTTGTTATGTACAACTTGGTGGGTACCAGTTCTTTTGGAGTATGCATCTAGTGGTTGCCCTATAGTAAACATGCCCATGCAAACATGTATAAAGAACGTACCGGGTTTTTACAGTAAGCCCAGATATGTGTGATTCTTTCATGTTCATTTACTTGGAGTAAAAAAAAAAAATCCCCCTCCAAACTGGAACAGATCTCAAAATATTCTTCTCCAGGCTTGTTTTCTGTACTGTATTCAATCAAATTACAATATGTATTGCTGAGGAAACTAGTTTTTAGCTTTGTTAAGAAAACAGACAAGTGAAGTCAACTAACTTGTACAGAATACTAGCTGGACTTACTCGGTGTTGCTCAGAGGAACAAAATTGGAAAATTTAGGAAAGGAGGGGACCCTGAGCCAGGGGATCCCCAAAGCCACAGACCGTGGGGGCTAATGGCTCCTGGCCCACACCTGACCCTCTGAGAGCAGCAGGACCCTCCTGTCCGCAGGACCGAGCAGCCAGCCCCCAGGAGAACAGTACACAGTCGTGCGGACAGTAGCAAGGGGACTTCTCTTTGCAAGGTTGGCTCAGGGATCCACTGGCCCTGCCTTGGCAAGCAAAAGCTCAGAGCTCACATCTAACCCCGATGGCTGGAACCGGACACAGAAGAGCCCCACTCACAGTACGAACAGCAGCTGGCTGGCTTCACAACAGTGTAACGCATCGAGGGTTTGACCCAGCCCCTCTGCCCTGCGCTGCAGCAGGCACACTGATTCCTTCTGCTCGGATAAGCCCAAAGAGCTGAGTAGAAAGGCTGGCCGGCTTTGGTTTTGGTTTCTGGAGGGGAGTGGAGTGGCAGGTGAGGAGCGACCCCGGGCGGAGGGGAGATTACATGCGGAAGGGGTGTTCCAGCTCACGCCCGGGGCTGCAGGTGCCGCGGGGGGCAGGGCAGGTGCCTGAGCCGTTGTGCACATGGGGGCACTGCATGCTAAGGGGGGAGTCAGTTATGTAACCTCACGGGCAGGAGAGGACGAGTCCCGGGAGGCTTCACATAGGAGGGGTGCCCCAGTTCGTGCCCGGGGCCACAGGTGCTGCGGGGGGCAGGACGGCACCCCAATTGGGTCCAAAAGTACCTTAAAACCTTCTCCTGGAGGAAAGGTTATCCCATGAAAAGTTTGGTTGCGGTAGCTCTTATAGTGTCCAAGTTATTAGCGCACAAACTTACAAACATCATTCTCCTTTATATATTAGATAGGTTGGTACTTGGACAGATGTGGTGGAAGAAAATCAGATTCTCTGTCTGTGTGGGGCACAGGCTGGCAGTTAGGGAAGTGGCAAGAAAGGGGGGAGGTGGCAGAGTGCAAAAGAGCCGGCCCCGCTCCCCCTTCCTCTTTCTCTCTCTCCCCTCCTTGTGTTAGGCCCGGCACTGGTTTTAACTGTCAGTGCCCTTTTCCACGCCGGCATCCCTGCCGGAGCCCCTGCTCTCCCTGGGCCCACCTGCCCACTGGTTTGCACACTGGCTGAGGCGCGCTTGCACCGTGAGGGCGGTCCTCCGTGCACCGCCTCTGTGCAAGCGCCACAGGCCCCGAACAGCAGCGGCCTGGGAGCGCATTACCGCCGGCAGAGCTAGTGCGGGGAAGGGGGACTTGGGGCCCCCGACACCCTCCCACAGTACCTTAAAACCTTCTCCTGGAGGAAAGGTTGTCCCATGCAAAGTTTGGTTGAGGTAGCTCTTATAGTGTCCAAGTTATTAGAGCACAAACATACAAATGTTCTCCTTTATATATTAGATTCAGGTAGAGTCTAATTTCCAGTTTGTACTAGAAACAGATTCTCTTTTTTCCATTATTGTAAATTGCTCAGCTGCTGTCTGAAAGAAAACAGAGAAGGCAATTGAACACAGGCTTGGTAATAGAACTAGCTCTTTTATCAAAGGCTGTTTCATACTAAATGTTGTCCTAGTTTTTCCTGTACTACTAATTCCTACAAAGATCCCATTCACAGTTAATGGAATTCCTACTAATAAGGGTTGGAGCGGGAAGAAAGGCAGGCAAAGGAGCAACATATTAGTTTACTATTCGTAATCGTACATAAGTATTTGCATACACTTTAGTGTTTTCTTGTAAGTAATAAATCTATAGTTTTATGCTTTTCATCTGCATTTGGCCATTCCCAATTTGACAGTTTTAGTGGATTATTTTTATAGCTTCCAACTACTTCTCTATAAACACACTGTGAGTAAGAGTGTGTGTGGGCAAACTGAAGTTCAAAGGGTTCATATACTGAAGAGAAGGTTCAGCCTAGGATTTCCCTCTATATTTCTTTTGTTTTGTTTTCTTAATAAATGCCATTTGACTCTGAGTTATTCTGGTTTCTGACTGAAGTAACCCCTGTGGTTGCAGTGGAGTTACTCCAGACGTACACAAGTGTAACTGAGAGAATAATTTAGACTGAAGTCTCTAATATAGAGGATATTTTCCCTTTAAATCTTTCGTCTTCCAAGTACAGACAAAGGCACAGGTTGCTAGGTATTCTCAATACATCTTATCTAAATATATTGATCAGTTCTTCCAAACTCTTATTTGTTTGCTCAGCAATGAGTCAGTTTCATTCACACTATGGTTGTACAGTAGCTAAATGGATACTACACTATGAATTGCATCAATGGGTCATTTAAAACCATATGACACCTTGATTGAATCCTCATTTATTTTTCTAAGAGGCTAAAAGGTGCGAGTTTGACATCAGCAGCCTTTTTAATCTATTGAATCAATGTAATGGACAGAACATGAAAAAAGTAATTTGTGAAGTAGAGCAATACAGTTTATAAATATACTAAACTTATGCTGTGATCATTTTCTGTTTATGTGTGTGTATACACAAGTAAAATGCAGTCTTATTATTTGGCATACAACATTTCCTTTCACATGCTCCATGTGGAGGGTATATGGGATATGGCTAGGGAAAAACATAGCCCAGGATCTCGTAAGCCACTGAGATCACCTGTGGCTATCATGGTATTTGGAGATGATACCAGCATTCATGGCCCTATGATCTGGTGAGTGCAAAGTTTTTTAATTCCATCTTTGTCACCGTCCCTCCCAAGTTCTGCACTCCTCTGCTTCACTTAAGGATTAGGCCCATTGATTTTAGTAGAATTATTTCTGATTTACACTGTTGTAAAATCAGAATTAGGGACATTGTTTTGAATCAAGTCAAAATTAAGATAGACTTATGCATTGAGCAACATGTGTTGACTGGCAATGTTTAATCTTTGTAAACACTACTTTGTACTAAATGTTGATCAGAGAAGACCTGAGTGCATGTTAAGTGTGTTGTATATAGCAAGAACCTCATTTTGGAGAATCAGTATGATATGTTGTATCCTACTTTATATCATGAACCAGTTAGAAAGAATTCTTTTTTGTGTTGAGGGGCTGGATTCAATTAAAATTTCTGGAGCAAGTTACACAGCCTTCCACAATGCAAATGCTGGGCAGATCTTTCGTCTTCTTTTTTTTTTTTAAATTGAGTCCAGCTGAGTGGCTTTAATATTGTTAACAATGTACTTCCTCCCCTCAACATAGTATAGCATTTTATGTAGCTAAAATGCACGTGGGTCTAAAATAATCTTCTCTGTTGTCATCATAGGTGCATTTCCCCTTCTTTAACACAATTTGATATCTAAGTAGCAAACAATTGTGAATATAAATATTGTTTGTTACTTGCTTAAGTGACATAGGTAAACCTTGTGGATACTACCTTGTTGATTTTTTGTTTTTGTTTTCTTAGTTCAGTGCTTACAAAAGATGTCAGTTTAGCAACCCTGATCAGGTGACAGTGGAAGGGACATGAAGGGTTTCTATAAAGAGGACATGAACCTCACATGTCTGTAGTGCTTGCAGATGAGGTGGAAGCATGATGGTAAAAGGCAGACAACAGTGAGAACCAGAAGGTAAGGCATGACGATTTGCCATGCGAAGGGTTAGTCTACACTATAAATGCTACAGCCATGCAGCTGTGCCATGGTAGCACATCTGGTGAAGATGCCCTAAGCCAATATGGGAGAGCATTCCTATCAACTTAATTACTCTACTTTTGCCATCAACTACACTGTGTTGGTGGGAGAAGCTCTCCCACTGACATAGGTCTGTCTTCCCTGGCACTTAGGTCAGCATAATTTATGTCGCTCAGGGGTATGAATTATTCATGCCCCCTGGGTGACATAAGTTCTATCAAAGAAAGTGGTATTGTAGACAAGCCCTTCAATACTAGGCCAGCCACTAGCCATCAAAACTAGGGAAGTGGTAAAGATTACCAGTGGCACCCATATATCAGCCATATTGAGTTCCCAAATATCAAAAGAATAATGTTGTCTTCCAGCTAAAACAGAAAACAGGGCTACGGTATTCTATTTCGTATTTATCCACTGAATAACTGGGTGACCTTGTTCAGCAAGTCACTGAACCAATGTTTTTTGGCTGCTGTCTCCTATCAGTAAAATGGATAAATAATACTTCCCATGCTTTCCTGGGGTGTTGTGAAGACTAAATAACTCATATTTACCAAGCGTATTAGTATTCCTAGATGTGAGATGCTAGGAAATTACTGTTTGTGAAGATACAGTTAAGATCTGCTTTGAAGCAGTTTCTAATGCCAATCCTTCTGTGTATAAGTGTTTTCATGCTATTCTGGTCAAGTATATTTAGTTGTAAGCTAGTCAATTTTTGTTTCTTACTAATCCTCAATCAGGGCCTGATCCAGAATGTACTGAAATTAGTGGGAGTCTTCCATTGACGTCAATGGGCTTTGGATCTGCCCAACATTGCATTGTTTTTCTGTGGTCTTTATTCACTGGTTTCAAATGATTTACATCCGTATTACTAATATTAAACAGGATCAGCTATTCCTTTCCTCCTCAACATACATTCTGCAGAACTGGCCATCTGCATACATTAATCTATATTCTCCTTCTCTCACTGTGACGTCAAGTTTAACTAACAACATTAGAGCAAAAAAATTTGGTGCAGTGAAAACTGTTTTATTTACCAATCTAGAGCTATCATCACCCTGGACCAACACTTACCAACAACACTAGCTGAGCTGAGAATGAGTCATTTTTTAAACATTGCTCATACAAAATAAGTCTTAGAAAATACCCACATAATTTGCTTACACTTTAAGTGCAGCTCCCGGAAGGGGGAAGGCAACTTATGCGATGTACAGGTTGCAACTGGAAAGCACAACCGTCCACATCAGGGGAAATATGCAAAAATAAGGACAAAAATACAGGGCCCAATCTGGCTAACACTGCACTTTCTGCTGCAAAGATAGTTTTCTTGAGTTCAGTAGTCCTGTCTATGATAGTGAGCTCTGAGCTCCGTAGTAAGTGTTTGCAGGATCAAGGTTAATGGATATAATAATTCTTCACCCATGAAATATTAGTTCTGATTAACATCTTGTCATGCACTAGTGGTTATCTGCACATTGATGTAGTTGATAACTTTGTTTAGAATAAGCAGAAAATATATCAAAAGATGAGAATCACAAAATACCCATAATCCCTCTGTTTCTCTTTCCATTAATGTGACATAACCCACATGTTTTGAACAATGACAATCGATCAAAGGAACCATGTGATTTAGCAGTGGGGATGGAATAATATTTTGCTTTAGAGAAACAGTGTCTATATTTACAAGGTAAGTATTGCCAAGGGAGTCCAAGTCAGTGCTTGCTTACTAAATTGGGTCCAACTAGGGATTTCACCAAATGCAAATGAACAATGAACAATATGTATGACTCAATATATCCGCTATACTTTGTGCTCTTAGAAGGGTGGTATAGCTGACCTTTTAAAGTGATACTTTTAAAACCACATTGTTATGATCATCAGAGGTTTTAAGTGTTTATTTTCGAATATAATATTTGGACCCAATCCCACTGAATAGTCTTGCATATCATTTTAAGACATAGGTCTCAACTATTTTAACATATAGCTCCTAGTCGGCTAATACAAATGTTGCACTTCTATTTAGATTAACATAGGCTGACAATAGAGTGCCATCATTTCTTGAAAGCCTGCTGCCTGGAATACTGAAAACTAAGAATTATGTGAAATTTACCAAAATAGGTATTACTAGTTTTTGAGAGTTCTTCCTGTATGTCAAAAATAGTCTCCAAGAACAATAAGAAAATGAGTATGCATTACTCTTTAACCTCAACTCTCCCCCCCATCCATCTAAAAGCTTTTTTGCTCTGTTACACCTGCACAAATCCATAGTAACTCCATTGACTTCAGTGGGGTTACATCAGATTTACAGTACTGTGACAGAGCATAGTCTGGTGTCAGATTTGTACATCCAGATGCATAAGAGAAAATGCAAAAGACTTATACTTGCATTCTACTATGAGGATAACAGCACTGATTCAGATAATGTTAGCATAATGTATAGTATATCTCAAACAATGTGTCTATAAGACTGTAAAATTCATCAAAGACATCCCTCTAAAGATAATGAAGTAGGTGATAGTTCTAGGAAAACATTTCCTCTTCTTCCTCTGTCAGTTAAGCCAAAAAGTATGAAAAAATTAAAGGAAACAGTATTATTCAATGTAGCTTTATAAAAAGTTTTCATTAGTTGAACCATTAAAAATGAATACTGAGGGCATGATTCTCCTGGGCTTTGCATGCAGGCATAGAAATTGTCACCTGTGCAATGTAGGTGTACAAAAAGCTACCATTCTAATCAGGTAATGATTTCACTCACCTTGAACAGGTGTAAAGGGCTACATAAGGGACAAGACAAGGCTGTCTTTTGCTCTAAACAGGACAATTATAATTTGGGCCAAACAAAAGTTAAAGTATATCTTTAATCATTAATACTGAGGTTTAGAAATAGGGAAGGGAGAAGGTATTAAGAATTATGCTTAATAAAATAAAATAATTCTGTCTTAGGTTTGTTGCTTCTTTGAATGCATGTCAGAGAAGGCAGGCATGGGAATTCCCCAGGTTGGTTGGTGTCAGTTTGCAAATTTGCTTAGTTTCATTTTTCTGACAAATCAACCTTTTTATAATCATCCCATCTTGAAACTAGAGAGGAAGGGAATGAAGGGGTGAATTGCTAATATCAGTGACTTCTGGAAATTCCCCTTTTACAATGTCTCATATTTAGTAACTGTACTTTTTCTGTTTTCTTTATGTTTTAAAAAAGGTTATTTGACAATAAAATAGCATGGTCTGTTCTGGTAAAACTGGCTTCACTTACAGTAAGTTTGAGAGCGTCTGTGCTAATCAGTACTGATATTTTTACTTTACTGAAAAATACACACATTTTATATCTAATATATCAGCAAACTCAGTAAAAGGTAAAATATTTTTTTCTTTGTCATTAAGAAACAGTATCAGGTTTTAAATGTTATTTAAAAGTACTATTTAATAGCGGGTTGGAGTGCATTTTTTTATTGTAATCAGTTATTTGAAACTAGTTTTAAAATATCTATTTAATAAATATATCACCATGTATGAATTTAAATTATACCCATCTGGATATGTTTACCAAAATTAAAAATAATCCTTGTCTGTTATAAGCCATTTGTTGCCATTACCACCCACTGACCCCTGATAAACAGCCACCCAGTTACTGACCCAAATCAACAAATATCCAGATTAAACAGATGTATCTTGCCACATATCTAGTTCCTTCCTATATGGTACATTGTTTATAATGCAAAATCTAGGAAGCTTTGTATGATTTTTGTTACTTATTTTGTATTAAAGCTTAAAAGGGCTATATTAAAAGAAAAAAACAAGGGTTAAAAACAAAAAAGCGTAAAGAGAAAATAGGCATGTTTTTAGAAACAACAAATAATGGTAAATGGGGAAAAGGATAAAGGAAAAAAATGTTATAATCTTTCCATTCTTATGCTGTCTGTTTATATTACAATTTCCTTGGAACAGAATCTTTCTTCCTACATGTATAGGAAGTGCCTAGAACACTTTTGGCATTATATGAGTAAATAATAATCCAATTTCTGACAATAGGAAGTTATTTTCCTACATAATCAGCAATAGTGAGTTTTGTAGGATTTTGATGAGAGTTGAGTCAAACCATAGAAATGTACATCAGGTCAGTTGGAACTATAGATATTAGAAAGCCAATTAGCTAGTAGGCATTTAGACAGTAGGTGTAATAAGTAAGGGGTAGGGTACCCTTTCCAATCCTGCCTCAACTCCTCACTCCATTACCCACAAACAGCTTTCCCCCAGACCTTCAGCCATCATCCTGGGCCCTCACTGGAACATTTACATCCTGGGCTAAGGTGATTTCTCCTGAGCCTCGCTGCCTAGTGGTTCTACTAGTTTCCACTTTCCACACAGCATGGGTCAAATTTCAGTAATGAGTGGTATTACAACATGGTGCAGGGGGTCACAGCTCCGTTCAGGTTTGGCTCAACTGCTCCTCTGTCATGGGGTGGAGTCAGCTAGGTCAATCCTGAGTGACTGTCCCCCTGCGACAAGTCACAGTTCCACTCAGATCTGGCATGGAGGAGTGGTGGCGCCATGCTTGAGTGGGGTGTGGCATTCCGCCCCCATGTGCCAGGTGAAATGCCAGAGCACTGCTCCATGTCATAGGGTCTCTGTAACTTTGAGGGCTCTGGCATGACTGCATCACTTTCACCACTGTAACTACGCCACTGCTCCTTTTCCCAAGGCAGCACATGCAGAAATGTTATAGCTATGGCAACTGAAACAAATAGTCAGTGGGGTAGTGAATTAACCAACATGCTCCTGCACTCCATTCCCATCCAAACTTTAACATACCAGAAAAATAAATATATCTTTTAGTCAGAAATTCTAACATAAAAACACTTGGTAGTTCACTCTCATCTCATCTCTACTTTAACCCTGTCAGTGATTTTGTACAGATGTGTGATATTCTGCATTTCATCAAATATATTACAAATATGTGTCTGTGTGTTATCCTGCTGCTGTGCAATTATAGGACCTATTAATCCTTTGAATTACACAGGTTTTAGACTAACATAACTCCATTTCCCTCAGTGGAGTTGCTCTTTAGTTTGTAGCATTATATGCAAAAAGTAGTTGTGGACCACCGAGTTTTGTTTCATCAGTTTCTCTCTCTCTCCCTCCCTCCCAGTGTGTACAGCATAAGTGGTGGGAGAGCCTTTCCTGTAAATGGTTAATCATAGTCAAAGAAAGCCAACAATGTTTTGTTCTCTGCACCGCTGCATTGGGGAAAGAAGAGAAAAACTAGCTGAACAAATACATCCTTTGTTTTAAATTCTGCCTGGCAGATCTTCCCTCCTCCCTCCATTAAGTTTTTCTTTGTTATTTCCTTGTCTAATTAAAATTCCGCAGTGCCCTTGTCAAATTGTTGTCTATTTGAGGTCACAAAAAGCTTCTGTTCTAATGAAATATGAATTGTTGTTCATTAATTGAATTGTATAGTTAAAGTCTGTTGTGAAAGTACTCCACTTTGATTCCTAATATACAGTATGTATTTTATCTGGCTAGGGAATATGTGGACACCCAAAATGTTGTTCATCATTCTTTGCCATACAGTAGGGAGATCAAATTAAAAATGGAAGATTTTAGGAAGTATTTATCAATGAATTGTAAAATCTCACAAGCCCAACTTCTATCTGACATGATCTCAGCTGTTTAATGATTTAGGTCCAAGTCAGGGTCCCATGTAAAGCCCAAGTAAACTGGTTTTATGCATGGAACGATACAGGGTTTGAAAAGCTAGGAATTTTCCAGGAACTATACAGAATGCCTGCAAAGGCCCCTTCAGGATCAGTGTTGCTGCCTGCTATCCATGTGTTATTGGCCAGCTAGTCCTCATAATCACTCACCCACTACCTGTGGGCTGGATTTGAAAAAAAAATGTAGGTGTGTGTGGTGATCGTGAGCATCTCCACGCCTAACTTTTAGGCATCTAGAAAAGCGTAGTGAGTCACAAAGCCAAACTGCTTAGGATCTCTATGCATCACCCAGTAAGAGTGATGCTCACCAATTAACTGGTTAACCATTCCCACCCCTATTCTCTATGCAATAAATGGGAGGAGATAGTCCCCTCAGAACAGGATTTAAAAAGGGCAGCACAAGAAGCACCTCTTCACCTAATCTAGCTGAAGGGAGATTCCCATTCACACTTTGCTGTTGAAGCTATTCCACTGTAGCTACATAAGGAAAAAAATTGGTGGGTGGGAGAAGGATGAGAGACTGCAGAGCCCCACCTCAGAATATCCTATATTCCAGTGGTTAGAGCACTCACTCAGAAGTGACAGATCTCTGTCAAATCCTTCATCCCACTCTGCTGGAAGGGGGTCTTGAATCCATTGCCTTACCGTGGCCGTCTGGTAAGTGAGCTCTGAGCAGGTTTACCAGACCAAGTTCTGAATGCACAATAGTTGGCAGAACACTTGCGCTTCCCTGGCTTGTGTATCTCATTGGGGCCCAGGTATCCAGATGCCTGGCGGGGGTTACAGGGCATGTGTTGGGAGGCGGTAACATAAGGAATGTTTACTGCAAAAGTTAAGGTATTGGGTGTGTTTGGGTGCCTGCAGGACTCAGAGGCAGTTGAGCTGAGATTTTGTGAATCCCAGTGGAGCCTGATTCTGAGATTCAGATCTCTAAGGGTATGTCTACACTACAGAGTTAGTTCGAACTAACGGACGTTAATTCGAACTAACTTTCATAGGTGCTACACTAGCGCTCCGCTAGTTCGAACTTAATTCGAACTAGCGGAGCGCTTAGTTCGAACTAGGAAAACCTCATTTTACGAGGATTAAGCCTAGTTCGAACTAGCTAGTTCGAATTAAGGGGTGTGTAGCCCCTTAATTCGAACTAGTGGGAGGCTAGCCCTCCCCAGGTTTCCCTGGTGGCCACTCTGGCCAACACCAGGGAAACTCTACTGCCCCCCTCCCGGCCCCGGACCCCTTAAAGGGGCACGGGCTGGCTACGGTGCCCGTGCCAGGTACAAGCCTGCCAGCACCCAGCCAGCAGACCCTGCACCTGGCACAGCTCGAGCCACCCACCCGATGCCCCCCAGCCCTCCCCCTCTTCCCGGGACCAGGCTGGCGGCTCCCGGGAGCTTGCCCGGAACTGCAAGAGGCGGGCACCCGCCTGGGCTAGTGCGGACATCATGGACCTCATCCACAATCTCCGCACTAGGCACAGGAAAGTGGCCGGCTTGGGCAGGATAGCTGCCAGCCTGGCCACCCAGGAGCAGGTGTGCAAGAGAATCAAGGGGGTCCACTGAGACCCTGAGCCCTGAGCTTACAATGGCTGTCCTGGGTCAGACCAAAGGTCCATCTAGCCCAGTAGCCTGTCTGCCGACAGCGGCCAACCCTAGGGACCTTGGAGGGGATGGACCGAAGACAGTGACCAAGCCATTTGTGTCGTGCCATCCCTCTCCAGCCTTCCACAAACCTTGGGCAGGGACACCACTGCTACCCCCTGGCTAATAGCACTCCATGGACCCAACCTCCATGACTTGATCTCACTTCCCTTTAAACTCTGTTCTAGTTGTAGCCTTCACAGCCTCCTGCAGCAAGGAGTTCCACAGGTTGACTCTTTGCTTTGTGAAGAACAACTTTCTGTTACTAGTTTGAAGCCTGCTACCCATTCCTTTCCTTTGGTGTCCTCTAGTCCTTCTTTATGGGAACTAATGAAGAACTTTTCTGTATGCACCCTCTCCACCCAACTCCTGCTTTTAGAGACCTCTATCCTGTCCCCCCTCCGTCTCCTCTTTTCTAAGCTGAAAAGTCCCAGTCTCTTTAGCCTCTCTTCATATGGAACCTGTTCCCAACCCTTGATCATTTTAGTTGCCCTCCCCTCTCCCACCCTCTCTCTTCCCCTCTCCCACCTCCTTTTCCCAGTCTCCCCCCGTTTTGTTCAATAAAGACAGATTCCATTTTTGAACACAATTGTCCTTTATTTTGTACATCAAGAAGAGGGGCTAGGGAAGGGTAAGTGGAAGGAGGTGAGGGAGGAATGGGGTACGCGCCCCCAATGGGGAGGACTGGGCTGGCTCTGCGGGCTTCTGGGGGTGGAAGCTCTCCTGCAGCCCCCCCAATTACCCCCTCTCCCCAGATGGCAGCCTGTGGCAAGTGCAGCCAGTCTGATGACCAAGTGCTGTGATGTGCTCAGTGTGGGTACTCCGGGCAATCCAAGCCAGGACTGCTTTGCAAGCAGGGCACCCTGAGAACTGTCTGTCCGGGGTGGGGGTCGGGACCCTTTAAGCGCAGCCCTCGGCTAGCTTGAGACAGCATCTCCACGCTCTTAAGTCCTCATCTGATGCCCTGCCGGCACTGCTTCTGGCCATCCTTAAGCCCGGTTCAGGGTCCACTTAATGTGGACATGCTAGTTTTTAGTTCTAGACGCGTTAGTTCGAATTAGCTTAGTTCGAATTAACTAATTCGAACTAAGTTGGTTCGAATTAGCGCTGTAGTGTAGACGTACCCTAAAGTGGAAATTAGGCACCCAAGTTCTTTTATAAATCTAGCCTCACATCTGTGTAAAGTCCATTCAGAGTTGCATTGGAGAGGATGCTCTGCTTGGCTTCTTCAGCAATGGTGCCTTCATATCTCTGTCCTAAAGTACAAACACCTTTGTTCTGTGGCCATGCAGGTCTTTTGCAATCAAGAGGATTTGGCCCCAAACTGTGGGGAAGTACATTTTACTTCATTAAGGGCCTGACCCAAAACCTACTGAGACAATAGGAATCTTCCACTGACATCAGTGGATTTTGGGTCAGGCCCTTGAGTCTGTACTTTTCCATCTTGCCATCAACTCAAGTGTACAGGAATGGGTGTAGTACAAGTCCTGCTAATGATCAGTGGACTCTGGTGATTGGTTAAATCATCTCTAGTTGAGAGTCACCAGCCAGCAAAAAGTCACTAGCACCTGCATTTTCTTTGTAATGTTCTTGATGTGTGGTCTGCCTCCTACTACACTGATTTTTAGTGTTTCTTAATTTTGCCTCTAGTTTTTGTTTACCAAAAAAAATCTACAGAAGCTCATTTATATTCAGTCAGACTATAATACTCTCTAGTCATTCTGCAACATGGCAGGTGTTGACAGGCATCTATTGTTCTGTCAATAAATGGTATAAATATGGCTTGAAAGGATAAAATAGGTCATTTAGGACTAGGCCCCAAGAACAGTCCTGTCACGTTACAGTGGATTCACCAGATACACACAAGACTGAAGAATATGTGAGAAAAATAATTACAATTTTTTCTCATTATTTTGTGTTTTCTTAGTCTGAGGTAAGATGACACACAAATATAGGCCTGACTTTTATTTTCCTATTGTAACCAAGTGCAGAAATATAAAGCTAGATAAAAATAAAGGCTTGAACTAAAACTGATTTGTTGTGAGTAACCTCTCTTTGTAGTGACTGTGGAAGGATGAATACTCATCCCAAAACTGAGCATGGATGGATCTCACAGCCTACTTGTGTGGTGTGATGGACTTCCCCAGGGTACAAACTGGAGCTGGGGTATTGCTGAACCCTCTGTCACTGATGTTGTGACAAGGTGCAGAGCTGTCCCAGTCTCGCATTCACAGAAACATTTACAGGCAGGGACACACTCAGCTGAGTTCCACAAATGCTTTGGCGAGCCTCTCAGAAACCAGCAATAGAGAGATTTGAGCCAGTTTCTCTGCATACTCCGTATTCCTGAGCTAGGACCCCAGAGCTGTTTTGCCCTGGTGAAAAGTAGGGTTACCAGATGATTTCAAAAATATACCGGACACACTTGATCTCAGATGGGGCGGGGGAGGGGGCGGGAAGTAG
Source organism: Pelodiscus sinensis (assembly GCF_052426305.1). Lineage (NCBI taxonomy): Eukaryota > Metazoa > Chordata > Testudines > Trionychidae > Pelodiscus > Pelodiscus sinensis. Next base: position 120,489,254 of record NC_143053.1, read on the forward strand.
GGTTGGCTGGGAGGGTATTGGGGGGAGTGGGGAGGAACTGGCCAGCTGGGAACGGGGCTAGCTGGGGGGAGGGAGTGGGGGAAGGAACTGGTCAGCGGGAAGCAAGGCTGGTCGAGGAGAGTGGGGCTGGAGGGGGAAATGGGGGGGGGGGGACAGCCGGTGGCAAGCAGGGCTGGTTGGGGACCATCCCATGCACGGTCCCGGCAGGGCCCCCGCCCCCCTTCTCTATACTGTATAGTTGCATACTACCTGGCTGGATGACACACTCATGCAGTGTGAGCATGTCTACCAGTCAGGCAGTACGCAACTACATACTGATGATACTCATGATAATAATACAACTTACTTAATTAGAAAATACCGGACATTTATATGTCCGTATTTTCTCACTTTGTTTCCTGGACAGAAAGTTCAGAACCAGACACCTGGCAACCCTAGTGAAAAGCCTGACTAGTGTAAGTTTATTACCCAGTTCACCCCTCTCTCTGTGGAGAGGTCAACGAACAAGCCCCCTATCCTGTGCAGATTGCCCTAGGTACTTCAAACAACACCATGTTTTAGGTTAATATATATATATATATATAGATAGATAGATAGATAAAATAAAACAGATTTAGTAACTACAGAAAAACCAATTTTAAGTGACTGTTAGTAATGGAATACAGATCAATGTTCGTCACCTAAGGAATAAACAAAATTGCAAGCAGTTCTATACACTAGACAGGGTTTTGGTCAAGCAGTGTCTCACCCTGATGGTACAAACAATCCACCAGTTTTCCATACACAGGCTAGAAAGCCCTTCAGCGTGGGATCAGCTCCCCAGTTCAGTCTTTGTTCCTGAGATGTTTCCAGATATTGAGTTATGGGTGGAATGAAGTCAGCTGATGATGTCGCTTCTCCGTTGTATAATTTCTTCCATGCATAAGGAACATCATTGTTCCAAGCATAGACCCCAGCACAGTCAGTGGAAAAGATGGGAGACCAGTTTCACATGATCTAGTCACATACCCTTGCATGCATTGATGAGTCATAGCAGGGGCCATTACCTATATTCTATCTAGAATGTTCAAAGGAAAGTCCATCAAGTGGGGATTAGCTTCTTCTAAACCCTCCTGTGTGAGACAATGGTTCATCCATCATATGCTGACTAAAATGGATGTCAACTACTTTGTTGCTATTACCTAGAAGTAAACGCATTTGAAATACACAGATAACATTCATAACTTTAGATACAAATATATGTAGATACAAATAGGATAATTATATTGATACCTTATTTGACATACTTTGTATAAAAACTAACATCATCGTATCACCATGGAAAATATTGGGGTGCTGCCAGGATGTTGCTTTATGATTCAGAATGCCACAGCGAGATGGGCAAGGACGTCTCTAAATATTTTTGAGGATCTGGGCGTAAGTGCTTGACACAAACTCACACAAGAACTTATAGATGTATAACACCAGAAACGCATACCACATCTCCTGACAGTAGGATTTCCAATCTAGTGCCATCATCACTTTGCATCTTCTGATCTTACTGATGAGTCACTCTAGGAACATTGACTTAGTCCCTATCTGCAACGGGTGAGAGAGGTGGATAAGAAGGGTGGGTGTCAGAGAAATGGTTTGATGAGAATAAAACTGATAAACGACAACCATGGGCAAGTGGCAGAGGGTGAAAGAGGTGGATAAGGCATGAGAGGTGAATGACCGTGGTTGGTTAGTAGTCTGAGAGAAGTACGTGAAAGTATTGAATGGGTGGAGACGAGTAATTGGGAGGCCAAACTGATCATGAGGAAGAGATTCAGATATATTAAACAGTCACAGATTTATAGCTGGCATCTCCATGTACATGATGCTCTTCTCTTCCTTAATTGTCATTTTCAATCATATGTGCTTATTTAAAAAGGAGGTATTAGAAATGAAATACAGAGAGTGGTTCCCATGCAGCTGGGAGCAAGCCTCCCAGCCTAACTAGATAGACTTGCACTAGCGCAGGGCGAGCTAGCCCCCTAAAATAATAGTAGAAATGCTATAGTTTGGGCTGTAGGTCAGGCTCTGAAGCCCATCTGGCCCCACAAGGCTTTTTTAAAAGCTTAAAAAAATGCAACTTCCTTTTGCTCAGATAACACATGGAATCGCAATACTTCATCAGACCCATGGGCGACAGAATTTAGTGTTCTGTCTCTGACAATAGCCAGCACCAGAGGTGTCAGGGAAGGTGCAATTCATGCACACTAGGCAGATGTGGAGTAATCTGCACTCACAGGCACCTCCTAATTCTAACTAGTTAGACATTGACTTAATCCCTGAAGTATAAGGTTTAATATACCTTCTAATATTCTTCCAATTCATTGTTATAGCTTTGGATATTCTTGTTTTCACTATAACCACCTATTCTCCTCTTTGAGTCTTGCAAAATTTTTTACCTCAGCAGTCTGTGTCAATGAATTCTATTAATTCCGCATTGTGGGTGGAAATTCCTTTTATGAATTTTGAATTTCCCATTTTTTTATTTCACTGATGAAACCTTTTTGCTTGTATTATGAGAGAAAGAGAGAGAGAGCTTCAGTTCTCCCTAAATATCATTAATCAACCAAAAATCATTAATTATTTTATTAACTTGTTGTCATGTCCCCTCTTATTGGGCTATATAATAAGATAAACCGCTCCAGACTTTTCCACTTCTATTAATATGACCATTTTTTGCCACACTCCAAGTCATTCTTGTTGCTTTTCTCTGAGCCCCCTCAAATTCTTCAGCGTTGTAGAAAATTGAACTCTACGTGAACAGATTTCTTCAGATTTTATACACAATGCACATTTAAGCAAAAACCTAGTAAATTGTAGCCCACGTGATCATAGTTTTGGAAAGTGATATGTCCAAGATTTTCAAAAAATAGAAGCATACAATTAAGCTTCCCTAGCCTTATCCATACGTGGGTGAAGTAATATATTACAAAATCGCAAGATTTTCTAACACTCCTAATGGCAAATTTGGGAACCTAAATCAGTGCCTTGATTTTCCTAGCAGCTTCTAATGAAGACCTCTTCTTTACAGTGCTAGAGGGACCATGTGGTCATGTTACATCTTGGTATCAGAAATGTAGGAGTGGGGTCCTGGAAGCTAAATTTAGACTACTATGTAAAAGACTCATGGATCTAAGGCCTGAGGTAGCTTCCTCTGAAACACTTCCAGTCCCCAAATGTAGGTCCAGCTAACATAGTGACGTTCAGGGTCTCAATGCTTGGTTGAGGAAACTGTGTAAAGCAAAGGGGTTAAATTTATTAGTCAACAAGAAACATTCTGAGGAAGGGGGGACGTTGTACAGAGGGGATCAAAATGAAACCAGACAACTACCATGTAAAACAAATATGGTGTTAGAGGAGTTTATAAGAGTGCGGCAGGAGCCTGCAGGAACAAGAAGCACATAGAAACATCTGTTAAAGATGTTGGTAATACACCAATATCTGTGTACTCAACGAAGGATAGGATGCAAATTACAATTGAACTAGAACAGGGACAAGTTAAAAACACAGATAAATTCTGGAAAACCAACAGCATGATAGATTAAGGCTTTAAATAAAAAAGATACTTGAGCAACAATGATAAATATTTATAAATATCTATTGATAGAAATGTAAAAGAAAAAGAATAAATTAGAGTGTCTTGCAATGGATGAGGACCTTGATACAATAAACATTATGGAAGTGTGTAGAATTATAAAAACCAGTGCATTATTGCAGTGTTTAATACACCTAAACAGGAAAGGATAGACCAAAGAAGTAAAGTACCGCTCTGTAACTAATGTATTAGATAGATTCTAATGAGAGAGAAAATTCTGAGGGCCACATAGTTGACTCACCAGATACAAAGATACAAATGCCAACCTGTAAGAATCTAAATATATTAGTATGGCTATAGTGCCAACCTCCAGATCAAGAAAAGAAAATTAAGTGCAAAACACAGAGAATCAGAGGCTGCAAACTTCAACAAATGATAATGTAGGACCCACTTATAAACTTGCAATTTCTTGACACTTTATATGTTTGCATCTTGGAACAGCTAATTTTAGAGCACACAAGAGGAGAGGACAGCTGTTCTTGCCTTGTCTTAATTAACAAATAGAGGCTGGTTCAAAAAGTGATACAGATTGAACATCTCTAGTCCGGCACACTTTGGTTCTGCATGGTTTTAGTTAGCTGGATCTACACTTATCATGTGTGGCTAAGTTTCTCATGGTCCCATAAAATTTGTTTAAAGCCTTCAGTCCTGACTCAGTGTTCTATGCTATTTATCTCTAATTAACCCCTAAATGTCTTCTATGAGCCCAGTAAGCAGTGGAAGTGTTGGTAATCCTGCTATACAATATTGACCTCTTCTGGTTCGGCACCAGTCAGATCCAGAATGTGCTGGGCTAGCCACTGAGAAATAATGACTAGATGGACCATGAGACTGATCCAGTATGACAGTTTCTGCGTTCAAAATATTAGCTCCTTTATCTACATGAGGTGACCTCATTTTACTTGTATCTAAAGAATTTGATAAGACACACATTTGGGTATCTAAGAAATTTAGTAACGAGTATAAGTTCTGTATTTTTTTTGTTTTAAGAAATGGGGAATTCTTGCTGCTTCAATGTGGTGGGAAAGGCTTAACCAATTTTTTTTTTGACATTTTTTTTTCTTATCTAGAGGTCTAGTGGAAAGATAACTGCAATTTCCTTAGAATGTTGACAGTTTATTTTCTGATAACCAGATGCCCATATATCCTCAAGAATATCTTCTCCTGAAGACAGGTCTGTCTCAGGTTACGTCTACACTGCAGGCTTCTTGCGCAAGAGCGCATCCACACTGCAAAAGCGCATTGGAAAAGCGATGCGCTTTTGCGCAAGAGTGTGTCCAGACTGCATGGATGCTCTCTCGCAAGAAAGCTCTGATTGCCATTAACAGAATGGCTCTCTCGCAAGAAAGCTCTGATTGCCATTAACAGAATGGCTATCAGAGCACCTGTGCTTCTTTCGATAGGCTGTTTTTGCGTAAAAAACCCGTTTCCCATCCCCACACACCTTTTTGCGCAAGAGCTCTTGCACAAAAAAGAGTTATTCCTCGTAGAAAGAGGAATACCTATACCGCAAAAACTCCTCTGTTCTGTTGATTCACTGTACATTTTCTTATGCAAAAATGTGCTTGAGGTTCTTTGCGCAAAAACCCTGTAGTGTTAACGTAGCCCCAGAGCCGTCAGAGAAATTCTCATGCAGTTCAGCAGCTGTTAGCTCTTTGACCATTGCGAAGACTGCAGAATGAAAGGACAAATCTCCCTTCAGGCAACAAAACAAATGCTCTTAGCTAAAATTTGAGCCACATGGATAGAGTGACCATACCTTTAATTTCTGCTATCACGGTTTTGTGTTGGCTTCACAGCATTTCACATATATTGAAATCAATGTTTTAATCCAATCAGAATTTCAACATGGGGATGAAATTTTCCTATATCAGGAAAGTACATATAACATAAGTTTTCCCACGTTTCTGGCTTCTCCAATAACTTTGATCTTGTATTTTGAGAGTGTATATAAACTAATTCTTACTTTCTTTACAGAGCTACAGGTGGAACTTGTCTTCATGATAAAATGTTAAGTTTAAAACATGACTTTGAAGAGTCTAATTAATACAGTGCTACTTGCACCTTTGCATTCAGCACAGATAAATTATATCCAGCATTGCGTCAGCTTGTCATGGTTGAAACCCACTGAGACCAGGATTTTACCATGATTAGCTAACCTGATGCTAAACATGTCTTTTGTCCTTGTCTTTATTATGCAATTTGTGGTTGCAAGTAGCCAATTTATTAGTAGAGGAAAGGCATAACTAATGCCTTGCAGAAATTTCCCAGGGTAGCACAGGGAGGGTCAAGGGTAAAGCAGGAGAAAGGTGAGATTTAAAGATTTTAAAGAAATCTATAAAAACAAAAGTAAGAACAAACCCCACAAAATATAAACTAAGTATATCAAATATAGACAAAAAAGGAAACATGAAGTAGAATTTGAATGAGAAAATAAAGCTAAAACTGAAAAGAGAAAATATAGGAAAGAGGCAGAATAGACATGGGGGGAACAATAGTCACCCACATTTTTATTATAAAATTATGGTCCCAAAATATATGGAGAAAAGAGCCAGGCAAAGTGAAAAGAGTATAGCAGTCTTTCCCCCCCAAATCAGATGCTACCTTTATTATTTCCCCAGTATCTGGGGGACTTTCCAGTGAATTAAGTTAATGACAGCTCTGTTCCATCTCTTAACAGTTAAGAGTCGCCAACATGGACTCTTAACATTCTCTTAACAGTCCCCAACGTGGTGCCTATGGGCACCATGGCGCCCGCTGGGACATTTATGTACGCCCGCCGAATGATCTGGCCGGCCCTGCCCCGGGCACGCGGCACATGGGCGGCCTCTGTCCCAGGTGCGCAGCACATGCGTGGTGCCGGCCCTAGGCACGCAGCACATGCGTTGTGCTGGCCCCGGGCGTGCAGCACATGCATGGTGCCGGCCCCAGGCGCACGGGCGGCCCCTGCCCCAGTGCTGGCCCCAGGCGCGTGGGGCATGGGCGGTCCCTACCCCGGGTGTGCGGCACATGTGCAGTGCCGCCTCCGGCACGTGGCGTGTGTGCAGCCCCGCCCCCAGGCACCCGGCAGCCCCAAAAGGTTGGGGACCACTGTCTTAACTACTCTGACCTACAGTCCTCTGGCTGTAAAAAATGCTCTCCTTTCAGGTCAAACAGACTCATGAAAATATGAAAAAATACTAAAGACTCTGTGGGGAACATTAAAATAAAGTGTTTCTCAAATAACCAAATTAACTGAGTGTTTCAGTCACGGACTTGGTTTAGTTTGCTTTCCAGAAACAAATCTACAAATCTAACTTTAATGTTATGGGATTAAGTATAGGGAAGGGAAAGAACTTTGGTGTGGTGGGTTTTTTTAATCTTTCATGAAAGATCTGCAAGAACTTCTAGAGAACAAATTATTATAAATCAGCAGTTTGCAAATGTTTCCCTGACACTTGCTCCCTCGCCTCATCCTCTTGGCTTACAAGGTCTGTTTGTGGACCTTAAGAGTTATACGGGTATAACTGTTAAAATTTGGGGGGTGATTTTTACAGGCTATGTCTATACTACAGGCTTCTTGTGCACGAAGTTTTTTGCGGAAGAGATCTTCTGCAAAAACTTCTAGAGCAAGAGCGTGTCCACGCTGTAAAAGCGCATCAAAAAGGCGATGATGCCCTTTTGTGTAAGAGAGTGTCCAGGACTGCATGGTTGCTATTTACAGAATGGCCATCAGGGCACCTGTGCTTTTTTCGATTGCCTCTTTTTGCAATAAAAAACTCTGTTCCCCATCCACACACACCTTTTCGTGCAAGAGCTCTTGCAAAAAAAGGAGTTATTCCTCGTAGAAGGAGGAATATCTACACTGGAAAAAACCCTCTGTTCTTTTGCTTTTCTTGCGCAAAAACGTGCTGGAGGTGTGGATACTCTGCAAGTTTTTGTGCAAAAACATCTGTTTTTGCACAAAAACTCTGTACTATAGTTCTACCCACAGATATTTACCCTGGCACGAGCCCCTAGGCATTATCTACCCTAATGCGTTTTTGTTGGTAAAAGTTTGTTGTTCAGGGATGTGAAAAAACATACCCCGACCAACATAAATTTCACTGACAAAAGCACCAGTATGGATGGCACTATATTGGAGGTAGATGTTCTCCTGCCGACATAGTTACAGCTGCTAGTTGGATGTGGTTTAATTATGCTGGCAAAAAGTTCTCTCCCACCAGCATAGAGCAGCTGCAAAGGAGATCATACGATGGGGCAGCTGTAGCAGTACAGCTCTGCTGCTGTAAGGTCTGTAGTGTAGATATACCTCTACCATGGACACAGTTATACCAGTATAAGAATGCCTTATGTTAGCATGGATTATTTTGCTTCATGAATCAGAATAAGTTATACTGGGATAAAAACTTTTATATTAGTATAACCAGGTCCACACTAGTGATTTCCACTTAACTCTAGTGGGGTATTTAAAGCAGCAAAATTTCTAGTGTAGACAAGCCCTCCATTTCCTCTTCCCTTGTCTCCTCATCCCTTAAACAATTCAGACCTCCAATTTAATATAGAAAGGGTATTTTTGAATAATCTAATCTAATTTAATAATAAAATAATGCAATTCAATAATATAGTTTTAATACAATTTAATCTTCAGCCTCCCGTCCCTCTCTATTTTCTTGTCTTGACTCATATGATAATCAGAAGAAGGGGCATTGAAAACTGCTCTTTCAGGGAATTAACCTGTTCCCAGTTGACAATCAGAGCAGGATCAAGCCCTGAGTAGTTACAACATTTGAAGACCGATTCCAAATTTGGAAACTGCGGAATGATTTGTAATTGTTTTGTGGCTTTTTTTTTTTTTTAACTGTGAATGAAAGAAGCAGTGATGTTCCTGACTTCTGAAGATAAGCCTTTTAGGGCAAAGATGGGCAAACTTTCTAGTCCAAAGGCCACAAGATTGTATGGTGGACCATGAATGCAGGTCCGAGGCAGGGAGCTGGAGCATGGGAGGAGCATAAGGTGCAAGTTCCAGCCTGTTACCACTTATCTCAGGTGCTATAGGGTGGCAGCACAGCGGAGTTAAGGCAGGCCCTGGCGCCACATGGCTTCGCTGCTGCTGTCTGCAGGCACTGCCCCCCACAGTTCACATTGACTGGTTCCCCGTTCCTACCCAATGGGAGCTGCAGGTAGTGGTACCTGCAGGCAGGTGCAGTAAAGGGAGCCCTCTGCCCTCTCCCCGCGGGATTGTAGGGACGAGCCGGCTGCTTCTGGGAGGGGCATGGGGCTATGACAAGCCAGGAGCCTACCTGCTGCACTGGTAATCCTGCAGGCCAGATTAAAAGCCCTGATGGACTGGATGCAGCTTGTGGGCTGTAATTTGCTCATACTTTCCTTTGGTATGTCTACACTTTGAGCTGGGGGTGAGAGTCCCACTGGGGAAGACATATCCACATGACGCGACTGGTGGAAGGAGCTAGCCACCTGTGTACATGCCTAATGTCTCCAATGGGCATGCTACTCAAGGTAGCTAGCTCATTTTGCCACTTATGCTTCCGTGACAACACTCTACTTACCTGTGTAGACATTATTCCCATGCAGATTGATACAAAGAAAATCACATTCTAAGTAAAATTTGATACCGTGAGCTTGTTGGGAATGCTACAGCAACTTATTTGCAGGCTAGTAAGTTCCATTGGCTCTCAAATTTGCAGCACTTTTGAATTTCTGTTTTTGGTTCTACATTATGGTTGGCACGTTTCTCATTCTTTGGTCTCGTTATCTGGAAACATATGAGGGAAGAAGGCCTGCTAAGGTGGGGAGCTCTTGAAGCAGCTTCACTTGAGTAGGTTTCTGGCAAACAGCTGGCTGCATTTATAAGCAAGAGGCTATTGGGTGTCAACTTCCACCGTCAGTGTGCAAAAAGTCTAACTAAATTGCATCCAGCACTAGATGCCCAGATTCCACAGCGATGTGTGAGGGATGAGAATCTAGACAGATAGTGTGTCAATGCAGGCAAGCTGTGTACTTTTCTCTTGCTCCCTGATAGAGGGGAAGGGGTAGAAGTGCAAGTAGCATCCTCCCTCTGGCCTCCTGAATTGGCACACTTGGCCAGCTGACAAGGTTCTTTGCAGAGGTGAACTGCTGAAGGGCATAAAGCAGACATTCCTCCTGTACCAGCCCATCTGTGATGGTGGTGGCAAAGGCACATGAGTGAGGTTTGAGATTGCTAAGTAAAGTGTGGGTGTGACACAGCTTGGGTGCAGGGGAAATTTGAGACCTGAGGTAGCCCTGGTGAGTAGATGACTGCGTGCAGGTGCCATGGCAGCTGTTGTGCCTCATTGCTGCATCTAGTTCCTCTTTTTATACCAGAGGTAGATCCCAGAGACCCTGTATTCATATTCCGCTCTGCCTAGCAGAGGTGACTCTCTATGTGGATAACATTTTAATACATTCTTGTGGATTCTTGACTATATGTCTCCTCTTCTCACCCCAAAGCATCTTTACTGACAGAGGGAGCAGCACAGCATTGCCATTCATTCCTGGCCTGGCCTGGTCATGTCCCTGCATATAGTGTTTAATTTCCTAGTTGGTGGTGGGGCTCTTAGTCTGATTGACCTCAGCTGTGGTTGTGTTTTTTTTTAATCATATGTGTCTTCTGTAGTCTCCCATCATTGTAATCTGCTTGATTACAGCCAACGGGGTACCCTTATTTCACATCCTGCTCTCCTGCTAACTTCATTTATCTTAAAATCATTCTGCTTGCCCTTTTCCAAGGAATTCTCTACTGCCTCCAGTCTGCTGATGTCTGTTGCATTTAATGCACCTGCTTCCAGTCCATGGCATCATGCTGGTTTGATAAGAGTCACTTTGATACAAAACATAATGTTTTATCAGTCCATAATTTCATCAACTTCTGTGCAGCACATGTAGCTAAAGCAAATCCCCTTTTGATCTCACTCTGGATGGAACTGTCAGCACTGATCAAGCTTTCAAGTTACACAAAAAGATTTTACTTGTCCTACAGTACACTTACCTCATTCCAGTTTTGATTGGCACAGTTATCAGTTGTTGAAGTAATATTTATTCCAGAAATACAGCCGTGCCTTCCAGCCCTATTTTGATGTGTGCTGAATTGTATTTAATTTTCATAGCTGCCTTGGATGTTCCTGTTTTTATGTCTTACTCCTCCTGATTATCGGGAATTCTGTGAGAATTTCCTATTCTCTGTATTAAAAGCCAGACAAATAAAATAAATAAGTGCTTTCCTGTCTGGAGCATGGCCCTCTGGTTCCTAGTAAGCTCACCATGACAGGCTTGACTCTGATTTGTCATTCTCAGAAATTATAGACTAAGGACCTAGTTTGTGAGAGATGCTGGCCAGCCACCACTCCGGCAGAAGACACATGGAGATATGGCTACTCAGCCCTTTTGAAGCTCAGGCCTTAATAGTGTCCAAGATGATAAAAATAAACGGTGAACCAAATATTGTTCCTTTTAGTTTCCTTTGTGACTAGGAATTCAATGTGCTCTGGCTGAGCTTTACTTCAGTTCTTCCCAAGAAGTTGTGCATAGCTTGCCAACAGCGCTGCGTCAGGTTTCTGCAGCACTGTGTTACTGGGACTCATGCTTTGTATTGTGATTGTGCCTAGGAGCTCTGGTCAAGATCCCCAGAGTGCTACCTGATTACAGAACAAAGATATGGTTCCTGCCCCCAAGAACTTCCAAATGTTACTTAATGGCTTTGTCTAGAAAGACTCTGTACACCCTGCAGGACTCATTGATAAATTGTAATAGCCAGCATATCACCGTGAGATCAGCAAAGTTTATGCCTGATAAACTGGTAGAATTGCATGGAAAAATGTCAGACTTTTACAGGACTTTACAGGCTTGATTTGTGATAGAGATTGAGCATTCACAAGTTTAGCAGGGGCTGCAGGTGCTCAGCTCCCCATAAAATCATTCCCTAAGTTTATGGTATAGTTAGTGTGTTGGGAAATTTATTGTTTCCCAAGGAGCATTTCATTTGCAGTGAAAATTAGCCTGCTAGAAGAAATGTGGTATAAATTCATGCACAGACTAACAGAGATCAGTGCTTAACATTTAGTTGGAAGGAATGATTTGATTTTGAAAATAAAGAGATTCATTTTATTCCCCTCTAACATTGGTTCAGTTTTATGATTACAGGTATATCAAGACTGCCATTAAAATCTATATCTAGACCATGATTGGGCACTCGGGCTTAAGCTAAGATACATCTGTTCTGTAGACGTCTGGGTTTCAGCCTTCTGGGAACCTCCCACCGCGCAGGATCCCAGAGCCTGGATTCCAGCCTGAATGTCTACTCTGCAGTTAAACAACCCCTTAGCTCAAGCCCTTTGAGCCAGAGTCAGCTGGCATGGGCCACCAAGAGGTTTTTAATTGCTGTGTAGGAATGTTGTTTTAAAACACGGATCTACACATAGGTTAAGAACATCTCTCAAACAGCCCAGCAGTCTTTTTTGAGGGAGGGTCAGCTTTTTTTTTTTCCAACTTTGGTGCCTCTTGTGTGTGTGGTTTTTTTTAATCATCTTTTATTTCTGTGCTATAGCAGTCATAGTTAATGGATTACAACTATCTATGCAAATGAACTTTGAAGAAACTGATTTGAATAATAAAATACAGATCTTTCAATCTGAATATTAATCATATTCTAACATGCTGACCTTACCTTGGATTTTTCCCTGTTAGCTCTTACCTGCTAAGATTTAGCAAAGGCTTAACTGAATCAACAAAAACAAAGATGTAGTTGCATATTCCAAAGTTTACCTTGATTAGCCAGTGAAGACAGTAGGTTGGAGTGGGAGTGTGAACAGAATTTGGTTCATTGTGACAGGAAGAAGTTTTCATTTGTTCTGCTAAATCTGTTTTAATTATAATCTCCCAAGTGCCTAATTTCACAGGACTCTCATGATTTTTCCTCACACTGCTGTGCAGGTGGGTGAACCAGCTGAGTCTCCCTTTGTTTAACTCCTGGTTCCTCCTGTTATGTGTGAGTCACTTACATTATGAAAAGAGCAGGCACAGGCAACAGAGGAGAGGCACTAAGACAAAGAAAATCTACCTTTCAGCCAGCTGCAGATGAGGAAAACTCATTTCCCCTTATCACTTAGGAAGATAAAATTTTGAAGTAGGAGGTCTAGAGACTACTATGGTGAATAACATAGAGCCTGCTGTAATGAAGAAAAGACTTTGCAAACTGATGCCTTCATTCTTCCCATCATTGCATGATGGGTAGGCATGGCAGGAAAGTTTACAGTGCTTCCCCCAGGGATCCCCAACATAAGGTCAACACTTCTTCCATTTCCCAAATCTCCTGCCTTCATGTATGATATGTGAAGAGGTTGATTTGTGAGGTGGCAAGAGACAGGAATTCTTCCCCCCCCCCCCAAAAAAAAAAAGCCCATGGTGCCCTTCTTTTCCTTATACCAGGTTTTTCTAAGTGAACTCAAGTGGTTTGGATACTAGTAAAAATATAGTTGCCATTAACACACATGCACAGATAGGTTCACATCATTTTTCCCTGCTGGATGCAGTATGCTTGTCCAATAAAGGTTGTTTATTTGGATCAGCCATTCTTAGTCAGGTGGCAAATCTTTTATTACAAAAATAAGTTTTCCGTAAGTCACTTGACAATCACAAGATTTTTTTTAAAGTCTGCTGTAGCTCACAAAGAATTTGTGGCATTTTTGAAGAAGGTGCCAGTGGCACTGCATGAACTTTTAACAGCATGTGCTGCAAAAACAGTGTGCAAAAGGTGCTGGACTTGAGAACTATGAGTTCAAACCCGGTCCTGGGTAGCTGTTGCTCAAGGACTGGTCTGTCAAGCCAAAGGCATTTGGATCAAAACTTAATGGCTAGTTTAAACAAGAGAAAGATCGCATATTTTCCTATGCGGTGCTAACAGCTAGAGAATGCATGACTGGACGCTCGTGGTGCTCAGCTGATGATGCAGCTTGCTCAAACCAGTTCTATTTCACCCTCTTCAAGCTGGTGCGCTGCCTTGACTAGGTCTGAGCAAGTTCCCTTTAGGAAACTAATATTCTTTGTGTGTGTTTTTTTTAATCTCACTCAGCACCTGTGGATTAAAACAAACAAGGACCACATCCCTGATCCAGGATAACTGAACATACTAAATAAAACACCAGGTCCTCCACCTTGGATGCAGTGTGTTGATGACAATAGTTAAGGCCAGTCTACTTTGAACCTGTAATAAGAAGCAGCTACTTTCAGTTCCCATTTCTCACACTTTTATATGAATTAACTCTTTTGCAGCAGCTGTTAATAGGCTCTGGCATCTGGAACACACAAGCAATATAAAGGGGATGTGTTCTACTATTTTTGCCTATTGCTCAAGGGGAGTCCACTTTTCAAACATGGTTGCCAGAGTTAGGTGGTCTAGTTCCAAATTGGCAATCAGGAATCTAATATGAGAACTGTGTTTCAGTGTGTAAGTGCAGAATTAAGCAGCCTCTGTTCAGGTGTGCTGGGTTAATTTTTATATGGGGAGGTGCTGATGGTGGAAATCATGTACAGGCAGTCCCCGGGTTACATCAATCCGACTTAAGTCGCACCCCTAATTACGAACGGGGGGGGGCGCAGCTAGTGCGGGGTGCCTCCCCTACTGTCGCCGCCTCCGGTGGCACGGGGGGCGCTTCCCCCCAGCAGACCAGGGAGACGCGGAGCTAGCGCTCCCCCCAGCAGACCAGGGAGACGAGGAGCGGCTTTTCTCGCCGCGGAGGACGCGGGCGGTGGGACCGCTGAAACGCGCTGCCCCCCCCCCCCCAGCAGACCAGGCTTTTCTTGCCGACGCCTGGGGTAGAGCAGCTGGGGGGCTGCAGGGGTGGTCCCACAACGCCGAGGAGTGGCACTACTGGACCAACCCAGCAGCACCCAGCTGCTCTGCCCCAGGCGTCCCCAAGTCAGCCGCTGCTGAAACTGACCAGCGGCTGACTACAGGAAGCCCGAGGCAGAGCTGCTCTGCCCCGGGTTTCCTGGAATCAGCTGCTGATCAGTTTCAGCAGCGGCTGACTTGGGGACACCTGGGGTAGAGCAGCTGGGTGCTGCCGGGTTGGTCCTGCCACGCCAAGGGTCGGCGCTACCAGACCAACCCAGCAGCACTCCAGCTGCTCTGCCCCAGGCGTGTCCGATTCAGCCGCTGCTGGTCAGTTTCAGCAGCGGCTGAATCTGGACACCAGTTCCAACTTACGTACAAATTCAACTTAAGAACAAACCTACAGTCCCTATCTTGTACATTGCAAAGGCTCTGGCGCTGAATGGCCCTGCGCTCCCTGCAGGACTTGCACTTTTTGAACTGTAGCAAGAGCCCAGTAGGGCTCTTGCTACAGTTCAAAGGCAGAGGCGCCCTTATAGATTAATCGAATAGTCTATTAGCTAATTAATCTAAATTTTACATCTAATAATGACCTAGAACACACACAACTTCTGTGCTTTGATGGGCATGGTAATACTGCCTCTTTTTAAACTGAAAGTTTGGGGTCTTGGGAATGTTCCAGCTGAAAGCAGGGATGTGAGGTATACCTGGAACTGATAAGTCTAGGTACATTAGTTAACCTTCATGATTACATACAACTTCCTTTTCCCTCCATTCCCCCAGCACTGCTACCTCTGTATCAGAGGCAGCACCAAGCGGGACGTGCAAGGCAGGAGCCAGTGTGCATGGGGAGATGGCTTTTAAGCAGGCTCCCCACAAGCACCAGCTCCTGGGGAGCCACCTTCTCCTTCTCCCGCTCCCACCAAAATGCCTCTGATACAAAGGCAGCAATTCATGGCAGGGAGCTCCATGGAAGTTGTTGGTCGCAGGGAGGTGGCTTGAAAGCCAGCTCCCTGCCTTGCATGTAAACGTATAACCGCTGAAAATGGCAGTAGCTACACGTTTACACCCCCTTTTAAAACATTTTTAAATTTAGAAATCAATGGAGTCTGCTATTCTCTTGGATGCAGTCTTGTTCACTTACAAGCAGAAATGCCTGCTTCTCCAAACACAGGAGAAACCAACAAATAGTAGTTTCTTATTTTACAGTCCAAAGCCTTTTCACGTAACAGATCCAAAATAAGGATGTTAAAGACTAGTCGATTAGCCAATAAGCAAAAGTTCAGATAGTCAGTCGACTAGTCAATTTCCTGCCCCCCCCCCGGCTGTCTCTATCAGGCAGCAAAGGGGGTACTTCAAAGGGCTACGCTGTACAGCTGATCCCAGCTCAGCTGTGCAGTGCTGCCCCCTTTGAAATGCAGAGGCAACATTTCAAAGTGGCAGCCCGGGGTCAGCTGGGGATTCCCCAGCAGATTCCGGGCTCTGTGCAGCATTGCCGTGGAACCCAGGGTCAGCTGGGGAGTCCCCAGCTGACCCTAGGTTTTGGAGAAATGCTGTGCAGAATCTGCGGTCAGCTGGGAAGTCCCCAGCTGTCTCTAGGCTCCATGTGGCATTTCAAATCGGCAACGCTGACCCCGGGGCTCCATGAATTCACTTCTGCTTTGAAATGCACAAGAGCCCCTGCTGGCCCTGGGCTGCACGCGGGTTCCACATTCCTCCTTTGAAATGCACAAGTGCCTATCGACTAGTCCAGTAGTTGCTGTAAATTCCATCGACTAGTAAATTAACCCCAATTTAACATCCTTAATCCAAAAGCTTTCTATCTAGCTTAGCCCAGAGTCACACAGTGCTTGGCTTTATTGATTTTTGCCTTTGCCTAACTCTCAGTTCTTGTCTGTTCTGAGTTTCTCTGTGTTCTGCCCTCTCTCACCATCACCTGGCTATCCCCTGGAACCCCTCTCCCTACATGGTGTTAATTTCTGGGCAGGTTATGCTAAGATTCTGGGCAGATTCTATTAAGTTCTTTTTGAGTTAAGCTCTTTCGTTTTTTACCATCATTATAAATGAAGGAGAGAGTCACACATCAGTTTGATTCACCCCACTAGATTTTACCTAGCTTAGAACCATAATGAACGTACTGGTACTGATGCAAGATCTTATTTAGTTTTGTGTAATGGGATATTTCAGTTAGTTACATGAAGTTCATTCCCTCTTCCCACTTGGGACAACAGAAGCACATTGCCCCCCTATTTGCATAGACTATCTTGCTTCATCCACTTTAAATTCCTTAAAGCTAGTGTTATACCCTAGTTTGGCTAGAACAGGAAGATGGGCCTAAAATTGAATTATTCTGTGTGGAAATGAGCTACTTGGCCATATAGATAGTGCTGCCTCTCTCTCTACCCCCATGTACACTGCTCACATTCCAGTAAATCTCTCTCAAATGAGCTGTGCTGTAATGCTCACCCATACATGGTAGACACAAGCAGTGCCACCATTGTTTAATATTGCTCCAGGAGAAGAGGTGTCACATCATCAGATAGCACTTATTGGGCTATGCTACCTCCAGGGCCAGAAGTATCTTATTTTCCAGGAATAACAGCAAAACAAGGCAACTCCTACTCAGTCTAGGTATGTTAAATATCAGTAAATTGAATAGTTGAGTAACCTCATTAAATTTTATCAGTCAACTAGTCTATGGTCCCCAGAGGTGGGGGCGGCAGCCACTGTATCAGAGGCAGCAGCATAGGGTGCCAGGCGGGAGGTGGTCTGCAAGGGGAGCCAGTTTTAAAAACAGCTCCCCTTGTGGACCAGCTGCCTGTCACCCTGTGCTGCTATTTCTGAGAAAGAGGCAGCAGCGTAGGGTGGCAGCAGTCCCTGTCTAATGGCGGGGAGGGGGAGTCTGAACTCCCAGACCCAGCATGAGCCAGAACTGAGCCGGGCTGCCTCCCTGCCCAGTTTCTAATACAGAGCTGCAGTAGGGGTAGGTCTCAGACCTGTCGCAAGCCAGGACTGGGTCAGCCTGCTAAAAAAATTACTGGCAGGGAGAGGGAAATGCAAGTAGTCTGTAGCATTAACCTATCGGCTTTTGCTTATTGGTTAATCGACTACACTATTACATCCCTAACTCTGTCTAGGGTTGGTTGGTTTGTTTTTCAGGGGGGAACAATGTGTAACTCAATTAGCTCAAAACACTAAGCCTTGTTGTTTAAACCAAGTCAGTATGTAAAATATTTAACAAGTATGAGGCTCAGCAGAACAGGGTATAGATTTCTGTGTAAAGTTGATTTAGCACCACCTTACCAATCATGTGGTTAACCAGACTGAATTAATCACTCTATCTAACCAAGGTTTAGTTGCAGATCTCTTAGAGTAATCAGTGAAATATCCCTTTTCTGCTCAGGTTGGCTTCCAGCAGAGAAAAGACAGACAATCATGCCTATTGCAATACTTTAATTATTAACAATAGAGCTTTGGAAGTGTATTTAAATTTTATAGGGTCTGGCATGCACACATCAAAACTGTTTAAGAGCTCTTGCAATACAAGGGCCCTACTTTGCAGACTTTATTCAGACATTATTTCCGTTGACTTAATTCATATTGACTTAAATAGGAGTTTTGCTTAAATAAAAACACAAAATTTGCCCCCAAGATTGTGGAGTTGTTAAGGCAGGTATTTGCACTATCAGTTACAGGCAGTCCCCGGGTTACGTACAAGATAGGGACTGTAGGTTTGTTCTTAAGTTGAATCTGTATGTAAGTAGGAAACTGGCGTCCAGATTCAGCCGCTGCTGAAACTGATCAGTTTCAACAGCGGCTGAATCTGGATGCCAGTTCTGACTTACATACAGATTCAACTTAAGAACCCCAGGCATCCCCAAGTCAGCTGCTGCTGAAACTGATCAGCGGCTGATTCCAGGAAGCCCGGGGCAGGGGCTTCCTGTAGTCAGCCACTGGTCAGTTTCAGCAGCGGCTGACTTGGGGATGCCTGGGGCAGAGCAGCTGGGGTGCTGCCGGGTTGGTCCAGTAGCGCCCAGAGCGGTGCTACAGGACCAACCAGCAGCGCCCCAGCTGCTGTACCACAGGTATCTGGAGCAAAGCCGCGGAGCACGGAGGCAGCGGGACAGCCCAGATGCGCCATGGCTGTCCTGCTGCCCTCGGACTCCGCGGCTTTGCTCTGCTTTGCTCCCCGTCTCCCTGGTCTGCAGACCAGGGGGACGGGGAGCAAAGCTGCGGAACATGCGGGCAGCAGACAGCCCAGACGCATCTGGGCTGTCCGCTGCCCGCGTGTTCAGCCGTTTTGCTCTGCTTTGCTCCCCGTCCCCCTGGTCTGCAGACCAGAAGGACGGGGAGCAAAGCGGCGGAACACGCGGGCAGCAGACAGCCCAGACGCGAGTCTGGGCTATCCGCTGCCCGCGTGCTCCGCCGCTTTGCTTCCTCTCCCTGGTCTGCTGGAGACCAGGGAGAGGGCCCCGTTCGTAACTGCGGATCCGACATAAGTCGGATCCGTGTAACTCGGGGACTGCCTGTATTACAAATAAATAACAGTTACGCATCATGAAAGACACCTTGTCAAAATGGATTGAAAATGGTGCTTTACTGTTGTTGGTTAACACAGATTTTATTGCAATGCAATTCTGCTCCTGAGCAGTGAATTTGATAAGCACACCAGACTTGGTTGCCAGCATTTTAGCATTCCAAGTGTAAAGCTCTTTGCCTCTGTAAATACCAGGGCCATGAAACACCAAAACCCGGCAAAACATACTGTAGATGAGAACTGCGCTTATTTGCATACATATTTAGTCTGTATTTACATAAAAGACTAATAAATGCCTCAGAAAAACAGCAGTACATTTTCATGTTCCAGGAGCTTTCCTGTTACCCGCAGGACAGCATTTTTTTTTAGGTTTTATTTTACAAGACACTGGCTGATTTAATCAATTCTCAGTTCTCCTAAAATAAAAGATTTATGAATATTTAGGCTTTTCATACAAAGACAAGGGACAAGAGACGTGCCATTCATCCACTAACTCTTGCCATTAGCAGTTATGTCATTCTCTGCAAAGCTGTGTCATGAAAGTTTCTTCAAAAGCCTAGAATTAATGTTTTGTTTGTTTGTTTGTTTGGAGTCACAGAGAGGTTAGCATAAAATAGCTACAAGGCAATTCCCGTTCAGTGAAATGGAAGTCTCATAGGCACTTCATTCAATACAGTGTGGCTCAAGAGGATATCCTGTCAACCAATGATAACAAGGGAAATAAAGTCACTTCCTCACCAGCTGTTTGATTCAGGTAGAAAAAGGAAGTCCTTACTTCCTCATGTTTGCTCTGCCCACCACCCCTTTACTAATAAATGCAGAGTGTGGCACTTAAGCTGGTTTTTCCCTTTGTATTTTCAATGAAGAAAACTCACATTGTTAATGCATCACTGGACTCAGTGTATGGGAAATATTTAGTTCTACACAGCCTAAAAAAGCTGCTTTTCCCCCCCCCCTCCCCCCAGCTATAAGAGCGAGAGATACTGAGCCTTTCTGAATTTGCAGCAATGCTACCCTTAAATAATGATTGGGTGGCTAAGTGGACATGGCTGATAATTAGCGGGCTTATCATCTTTCTAAGTCTTGTGTGTGCATATGGAATAGCAGAGCTATCATGGGAAGCTTTCATACGCTGGTCATGTAGAACATCATAGCTAAGACTTCTATGGAGCTTGGGCAGTTTGATGTATACGTAGTTCCATAGTTACGAGCCTTTATTTTTCGTACTGTAGAAAAGAATGTAACAGCTACATGAGGGCTACGTCTAGACTGGCATCATTTTCCGCAAATGCTTTTAACGGAAAAGTTTTCCCGTTAAAAGCATTTGCAGAAAAGAGCGTCTAGATTGGCAAGGATGCTTTTCCGCAAAAGCACTTTTTGCGGAAAAGTGTCCATGCCGATCTAGATGCGGTTTTGCGCAAGAAAGCCCAGATCGCCATTTTCGCAATCGGAGCTTTTTTGCGCAAAACAATACTGTGTTGTCTACACTGGCCCTCTTGCACAAAAGCATTTGTGTTCTTGCAGAAATTCAAGCGGCCAGTGTAGACAGCTGGCAAGTTTTTCCACAAAAGCCATTGCTTTTGCAGAAAAACTTGCCAGTCTAGACGCAGCTGAGGAGCCCATCCCTTCCTTCACCACTCCTTCCCTCATAGAAAAGTCTAACATAATTTAAAGAGATTAAAGTAAAAGAGCAGCTTTAAATAAAAGTGCAGTAGGATTCTATAGAAATTACTGTTGAAAAGCCTATAGAATTTAATAGCAAAGGAAATTCTGTAGAGTTCTGGAACTGTCTTAGAGAATTCTATTGCAGAGGTATAACTTTCTGTGAAGTTTTATGTTTTTTAAATGAAAATCTACAAGAGTTATCCTTTTCTATTAAATTCTTTTCAGTAAGCATGGCAGCTCTTCAGGGCCCATCAAGCTGTGCAAAAGGTCCAGGTTTTGAGCTTCTGTGTGAGTGCAAAACATTTTTACCAAAGGAGAGTATTTGTCAGAGGACTTAAACTCTTCAGGCAGTCTGTATTAAGCAGCGTGTAGGGTTTTTTAATACAGTCATTTTAATCAGATGAACATAGATGACAAAAATCTAATTACGAGTATTAAGATACATATACATAGAAACATATGAAACATTATGCGTACATGTCGTGTTCTCTTAGCATTAAAACAGTTTTCATGGGGGGGGGAGGGATAGGCTCCCATGTTTTGTTGTTTTAATACATAAATGGGCCTGTGTTTATTTAAAACAGGTTTGAAACTTAAACAAATAGTGACAGGCTGTTCAAACAGGCTTCGGAAATAAGCCTAATCAGGATGTTTGAGAAGGCAAAAGTGCAATAAAAAGGCACCCATAAAGTAGCTACTTGTAATACATAGTACAGAAACCATAAGGTTGGGTTCATGTTATTATTATAATAGTCTCAATAACAAACTATTGCATGCTGAATGTTTTGTGCTGACATTCCTTTTGTTGAGTCACAAATCAGGGCTTTTGCATTGTGTTAATGCATCCCTCTAGTCTACTTTCATGCCAGGCACCAAGATCTCTCTCTCTCTCTCTCTCTCAGCAGTAGTTTTAGTAATAAATTGGGCTGCTCACCGTCTAAACCTGGGAGGTGAGAGTGAATTGACACAGGATATGTTTCTGCTCCCACTGGTGTAACAGAAATAGGATAAGATTGTTCAGAAAGGGCAGCACTGAAATGTAACATTAAAAACTTTTCATGGGACTTGACTTACATTTTCTCAACACTTTTTTTCTTCTAATTTCCTCTGTCGCTTTATTGTTATATATTGAACTTTGTCCTCAACGAATGTTTATAAGGCTTGATCTTTAACTCTCCGCACTGACAAAGTTCCCATTGAAATCTGTGAGTCTGCAATGGGGATTGTAGGATTCAGCCCACTCTGTAATATTTGCTTGAAGTCTGTGTTGTCTAATAGCCTTAAAGAGAAGTAGTAAAAGATGCTTTTTGAAAAACAGCACATTCAGTGTGTTTTGCAACCCAACAACACAGCAAAACATTAAGAATGGCATTATTAACCTTGTGTTTCTAAAGTTAGGTACCCAAGTAAGTGGTCTGATTTTTCTCAGCCCTCAGAGTTTCCATGGATCATCATTAAAAGACAGAGTTTTATTTAGCTGCTTATATATGGATGTGGGGATGTTTAAGAAACACACATTTGAAAATATTAGTCTAAAGGAATGTCAAAAAACAACATCGTAAATAGAGATGCATTTTTTGTACATAGTCATTCTTTGGGTTCCACAGTCCCTAATTCAGGCAATAGGAGTTTTGCCTCCAGAAGGGGTGCTGGAATTGGTCTGGTGTTGTTTAATTACATAGAGAAATTGTGGAAGTAGACACAGTTTCCCATTTAAGTACATCTCCCTCAGAGCCAAATTTCCACTAAAGAGGATTTCAATAGAAAAATGTACACGCCCTCTTGTGGCAAAAACTAATCTTTCCCTGCTGACCTACAATAGCCTGTGATATCAGATGACAAAGGATAGTGTAAAATAGTATACTATGTCCACATCTTTTGGAAAACACACTGCATAATTGAACGGTTTATTGTTATTTAATGTAATTTACAAAGGCTTTGTTCTCCTCAATGGCTGTAATTTATTAATGTACTTGTGTATATTTTTAGGAGGCTGGGATAATATGTTACATTATAGATGGCTGACGACATTTTACAGCCGTAGTCTCCAACCTTTTTAAGCACAAGATCCCATTTTGAATTTAAGTGCAATTCATGATCTACCTTAAATCCAAATACCCTTACCCTGCCTCCTTTGTGCCCCTTCTCTGAGGCTCCTGCCCCCTCTGTCTTCCCTCCCTTTCACTAGGATGGGCCAGAGGGTTGGAGCACAGGCTCTAGTCTTTGGCTAAGGGATTTGGAGTCTGACCTGAGCCTGGGGTAGGGATTTGGGGTGTGCCAGAGGAGGGTCAGGGTACAGGCTCTGTAAGGGCGTTTGGGTCCAGGAGCTCAGGGCTAGGACAGTGGCTTGGGGTGCAGTATGGAGTTTATGACTGGGGTAGAGGTTTAGGATGCTGGCTCCAACTGGACAATGCTTACGTCGGGCAGCTCTGGGTGGTGGTGCACTGGGGCTAAGGCCCTGGCCTTGCACCACGTTGAAAAGCAGCCAGCAAACTACATCCCAAGCCCTGTTGTGCTCCCCCCCCACCTTGTTCTGAGGAGATAGAAAAGAAGGTAGGAGAGGGGGCACCCTGACATGAGCGCCCCCTCTTCTCCCTTCCCTGTTCTGCTTGGGGAGGGGGTGGGGGACAGCTCCAAGGCAAATGGCAAGAGATGCACTAGGAGAGGGGCAGCTGAAGTGCTGGGCTTGATAGCCTTAGCCAAACCAGTCAGGATCACCTGTCACAGGCTCCAAGATCTACCAGTAGATCCCGATCTACTGATTGGTGACCACTATTTTACAGTAAGTGTAACTGAAAAAAAGGAATGTTTATTTTCTACAACTAACTGAATCCCTGCCACCAAAATCTGTAGAAACAATAGCTTCAGTGGGGTAGCCGAGTTAGTCTGTAACAGGAAAAACTTAAAAAACAACAAATAGACTACTAGCACCTTAAAAACTAACGAAACATGTAGATGGTATCATGAGCTTTCATGGGCACAACCCACTTCTTCAGATGACTGGAGTATTAGAAGTCCAGAAAGGAAGGGGGGGGGAGTAACAATGGTAGTAGTTAGCAGTATCTATCAGTATCTGGGTAGAAGAGCATAGGAATTGCATCAGGAAATGGGAACCACAAATCTATTCCAAACTTTAACACCAATTTAATTTGAGACATTGTGAAAGTCTTTTAATTTGTCTCTTCATTTAGCTACCCTCTAGGAGAGAAAGCTTAATTAATATTTGTAAAGAGCTCTGAGCTCCTTGGGAGAAAGATACTATGTAAGTGCAAAGTGTGTTTAATATGTGCATTGGTAGGGTTACTAATCATTTCAATGCATAAATCTTATTGGATTCATAATTCTCACACAACCCAGATATTTCATAAAGTTTTCATCTTTTACCCTGGTGTCTAAATGATTTGACACTTTTCATTAAAAAAATTCATTTTTTTGTCTATAAAACAGTCTTCTATGCACTGCCAATATCAACAAGAAAATGTAAAGCTCACAAAATAAAGCCATTATTTATATATAAAAAAAAGAAACCTGTCTGCCTAAAGTTCGGTTCCTAAATCCATATTTAGGAAACGAAACAAAAGTCCCCTCATTTTCAGAAGTTCTGAGCACCCACAAATACCAGTGACATCAATGGGAGCTGAAAGTGCTCACATTTCTTTGTTATTTGCATCATTGTAGCACCGGGAGCCCATTGTTTTAGGAGCTGTACAAAGACGATTCCTGATTGGCCTAAAGAACTTCAAATGTTAGTAGCATTTTGTATGCTAAACTGGTTCCTGAGTTACCTACATGTGCATACAAAAGAGCTCACTCTTGTGCTTTTCTTAGTTTCTCTGAATGATTTGTATTTATCATTATTAATGTAGCTTTAATCAACAAACATCTTTTGTTCCTGTCTGCTATGGAATTATATTGGTATGGATTCTAATACTCTTTTTTTTTTTCTTCTATTTCCCTTCCTCCCAACTCAGGATGCCTTTGTGGAATTGTATGGCAGCAACATGAGGCCTTTGTTTGATTTCTCCTGGATCTCTTTGAAGACTATCCTCAGTCTTGCTCTGGTGGGAGCTTGCATCACCCTTGGAGCTTATCTGGGACATAAGTGAAGTCAACCGCCTAACCATGGATTACAAAAGTCTTGCGAAACAATAAAATAATATGTTTTTCCAATAGCACAATTATATTAGTTTTATGAGCAGAAATTCCTGGCTAAATATAAATCAGCTATTACTGCCAAAGGGAGGTATCATTTATTTTTTACATTGCAGGAAATAAAGTTATTTATTAAAGATATTTACATTTAACTTGCTATTTTCAGAAACTCTACAAACAATTTATATCCTAGTATCACATAATATTGTTATTAATTTTAATGAGCCCCAAAAACCTTGAGCTTTTTTTTTAAAAAAGATAATGCAGCTGGGTGATTTAAATATACTGACAAAGACCTACCTGCTTTCTCTTGGGGGAGCAGTTACTTGGGCTGCTTTAGGCTGTGTAATTGTGTTGATTTTCTTACAATTCCTCACAGATCCAAGGGGATAAAATCCTAAAAAAGTCGGAGTGAATTATAATTATTTTCAGTTGGCAAGCACTGACATGAGTATACAATTCAATATGGTACATACTTGATGTCAGAATACTAACTTCTTGAAGGACAGCCATCTAGTGGAGTCTCCTGACAGGACAACAGTTTGAAGTATGAATACATATATTTTATGAAAGTGTTTATGCTACCAAATTGTGCCAATACATCATAATCATAACAATATCATCTTAAAACAAGGATGCGTTAATTCAGATATTCTTTGAGTGCATGAAATGAAATCCTTTGGACATGCAAGAAATTACTGTTTCAATTATTTCCTCAGCAGTTAAATGTCTTTTATAGCTACATACACAGAAACCATGAGACCATAAGTGCCTGCCTCTACAGAGCACAGCTGGAGTCCAGAGTCCTGACTTGTGTCCCATTTTAATGGGCTCATATCAGCAACTGATCCTGACCTGTTTACTTGCTGAGCTCCTCCAGGGTTTTGAAACCAATTCAGTTTTGTCTCTAAATCCCTGAAAGTAGAAAAACATTTAAATTTATTTGGCAAGAATGAGACATCATCTGAATTCCAGTTTAACTCCAACTATACTTGTTTATCAAATTGAGCACCAAAATCACATTCATTTTCCTAAAAAAAGAAGTCAGATGATCTGTATTTTTTTCCTGCAGCTCACCCCTACAGTCAAAGTATTTCATGATAATTTCTTAAGACTTTCTACAGAAATAAAGAAGATGAAGAAATTATCCTAATCTTTTAGCTGGACAGACTCACTGACATCCAGATTCCTTAGATGCCTATTGTCACTTCCGGGGAGAATAAGAAAGGAGAAAGGATGGACTGAGTTGGCTTCTCAGACAATAATTGCAATTTATATAAGATTAATTCAGAATACACAGCTTTAAAGTGTCTAACATGTATGGTTCCAGGATTTATGCAGTCATGTCAACATACATCAAAGTCGGTTTTAACAAGCTTTTGGCTTCTATGAGTTCCACTTTAAAACAGCGAAGTCAAGTATTTTTATTTTTTTACTATTAAACTTTCAAAATATGGAAATTGTAGCTAAATGTACGTCCAGGGACAAGTTAGAAAGCTCTGGATACAAGTACAATAACAACATACAAGTATTTTCAAAGTGAAAAAAATACAATGAAAAACTGTATAGTCAACCTTGAGATGTCAATGATATAACTGTGGCATTAAATGCAAAATATCTGCAGTAACTTAGGAATGTAATATGTTCATCGTTAAGGTTGTAATTGATGTCTCGTCTTCAAAGCTGCTTATTTTTAGATTTGTGCATCTCAGCATTTTTATTGCTATTTAGTCATGGCACCTATATGGTCTATGGGCAAAGATGGAGTGAGTCTTGCATTTCAAATTTGCAACAGGGATGTTAAAATGTGTGTCACGAAGTAACCGTTTAACTGCTGAAAATGTCAGCGGTTACATGGTTACACGCGGGATGGCAGTTGACTACCAGGGAGTCAGTGTTCATGGAAATCTGGCTTTTAAGATAGCTCCCCGTGCATACTTGCTTCTACCTGCAGCCCTGGGAGCTGGTACTTATGGAGAGCCAGCTTTTAAGACTGCTCCCATATGTACCAGCTCCTGTCTGCCACCATGTGTTGCTGCCTCTGATAGAGAGGCACCATCATGCGGAGGCTGGCAGCTCCCTTGGAGCAGTGCGCACAGAGGAGCCAGCTTAAGTCAGCTCCCCCACGTAACGGGATCAAACATGAAACCGTGAACATTAACTAATGAGCTTAGGCTCACTGGTTTACCCTTTACATGGTTACACTTTCACATTCCTAATTTGCAATTATTTTAATTTTACAGAAGCATTTAATGAAACAAATGTTTCTAAAGAAAATGTGATCTATTTTTAAACTCTGCTGAGTAAAAATATCTGAAATGTTTAAACTGTGTGCATTTGTGCAAGGCACTTATGAAAAATATTTAAAATAGGGAACCACACAATAGGAACTGACTGTGGGCTTGATTTTCCACCTAGCAGATTTAATTTATGGAGAGCGAGGTACAAATGTGAACTAGAATTGGCATTATACTGTTTCAATTCACATTTCATAATCTAATCTTCATTGTAGTATGTGCCCTTTAACCCCCTTTAAAAATAATAAATGATTTGACCTTGAACTTTTTCAATGTTGGATTGTTTATTGAAGGTTTACAGTATCAGAAAACAAAAAAAAAGAGTGACTATAAATTCCTGTGCTGCTATATTACCAAGATAATTTGGAGAGAGTTTATTTTGGAGTGTCCTCCAGTGGCAAGATTTTTCAAAGCTGCTTTAGAAGTAATATGAAATAGTTACATTACAAAGATGATTATGTAGATGCTGCCAATTTGTGTTCTATTGTATCTATTCACTGGGATTCCCAGTATATTCGTTAATAAGTTAAAAAAGTCAAGGCAACTGTTAATGGTTATTTTTTTAAACAGATAATGGAGCTTTCCTATACTGACTGCATTATTGTACAATATTATGGCTGCATTAGCTGTAAGGATAGTTGATGATGCATTTATTATTAATCACCATACTAGAAACATTGAATGTATATAAAAGCTTGAACTTGTTTGAAACATCTCCTTCAACTGTCTTGCTTTCACAGGGATTCCTGTCTCTTCCATTTTGTTTGTTACCATATGAAACAAAACTTTTCCTACAAAATGCAGGGCCTTACAGTCATACTCCAAGACTACAATACAATTAAAAATCACTTCGCTCACCACCGATCAGTCCTGGGGGCAATTTATAAGAAGCTAAAAATATTAAAAGTTGCACTTCTAAAGTTACTTGGCTATGGGGAACCAAGGGACATCACATAAAAAGGTGTAGAGAGAAGATGAAAATATTTCAGTGATCTATGACTAAGGATAATAGTATATATGAGATTTGGCCACCTTTTTTGTAGATGAAAAGAATGATAGGTAGTGAGGATAAAACAAGTAAAAGGTTAACAAATCCTTGCCGGGAGGGGCTTTTATAAGTAAAGCCTTGTTAATTCTAGCAACACTCATCTACAAACCAGATCAGCTATTTGACATTCCTATACCACAATTTTTGTCCATTAATTCTTTTTGGCTTTGATTTTCAATAACAAATATTTTAAACAAAGGAAAACTTCATAAGATTATCTAAGATTTGTTATAGTTTCCTAATTAACAGATAAGTCCCTTTGTTTTCCATTTAAACATTTTTTTACAAAAAAAAGTTGCGTTTTACAAAAAGTACTATTCTTTTCGGTCCATTTTTGTATGAGCGAGTCACATAAAAATCCATGTTTTATCATGAAATTACAATACATTGAAAGAGAGATATGTATTATGATGGATACATTAGTCTGTGTATAGTTGCAAAGCTGCTGGTTGAAGTAAGGCTATGTATTAGTCTAGAAGATACACACAACAAACACACACATGCAAGGTCTGAAGCATGTGGGTAGGCATCTGAACATAGTGAGCACCCACCGTGTATGCATTTCAAGCCGCTAGCAGATAATGGTTTTAAGATCTGCCACACTAACATGGGAAGAAAACAAATCTGTAGCAGAATGTGTTTCAGAACACAAGGAAGTAACAGGAAAAACTGGAAAAAAGGATGACATCGTTAGCTGCAAATCGTGTGTTCCCATTATTAAATGTAAATGTTTATATGATAATAATGCTAAGTCCAAACTGTTTATTCAAATGAAAAGTTTTATTTCAGGCTTAATGTTATATTGTTTTTTAAATTGTTTTCTCAGAAGTGGCATTGTGTTTTAGCATCTGCAGCAAATCTCATTGATGAACAGAATTGAAAGCATCTACTGAATACTCCTTTGCCCCCAGTCTTTCAAACCACCAAAGTAAATCCCAATATTTACCCCCCCCCCCAAAAAAAAATTAATAGCTTTTGCACTGATTTTCACCTATTTTGTTGTAATAAACATGATAAGTTCCTAGGGAAAATTAAATAAAATAGTGAAAATGAAGGACCTGTTTACATAGTAAGAGTGCTGAAACAAGGGGAAAGAGCCTAAAACTAAGTATTGAGAAATCAGATGAGCCAGAGGATGTTTCTTAATAATTAAGTCATTGGCTCTGACAATGGAATAACTTATGTTGTGGTAATTGAAGCTACAGAACAAAGGGGACCAGTGAGGGCTGAAAGGCAGTTAGAGTGGGGGTTGTATACACAGTCTTGTATGATGCAGAAGTTTGGCCACAGTAGTCCAAAAAGTGGATTTAAAACAATCATACATGTTTGTGCATTAACCCATGAGTACAATTAACATATTTTTAGTTTCCAGCTGTGATCTGATATAGCACAGCTTCCTGGAGAATGCTTCCTAATGAAGCACAGCTATAGTCTGGAAACAGACTTTTTGCATGCAAAAGTCAATATGGGATGCTATAGAGTGCAGGTAATGGGCCAGAAACATCTTGACCTTTCATACACAAACCACCTATTCACCTCAGTCGGAGTTTGGCAAGGTGGTGTGTTGGCTATGCACCTGCACTAATTTAATATCCAAAAAAACCTTTTAATATGTTGACAAGTATCAGAGGGGTGGGTAGCCATGTTAGTCCAAATCTGCATAAACATTTAGAAGTCCTGTGGCACCTTAGAGACTAACAGATTCATTTTAGCACAAGCTTTCGTGGGTAAAGACCCATGAAAGCTTATGCTTCAATAAATCTGCTAGTTTATAAGGTGCCACAGGACTTCTTGTTGTTTCAAAATGTTGATGAAAAGTGTGATGAAGTTGCATCTGTAAAGAGCTTGGTTTTTGTTTTTTTAACAAGATAGCAAAAGGATTAATTCACATTATGTTAATGATGCCGCCTTATTCCATTATGATAAATTAAATGTTTTTTTAGTCACTTTTTGGGAATATAAATATCTTCTGAAAGCATAAATATTGAGTGTTATTTTTCATTCCTATATATTTTTAAAACAATAAGGAGGCTAGAGAATCAATTTAATCCCAAAAACATTTTTTTAAGTGTGCTCCTATGGTAAAACTTAATGCACCTTCCTCCTGGAATTGAAATCCTAACAACCCTGTTATAAAGCATTAACACACACACACACACACACACACACACACAGTATTTTTTCGTTATTTAAATAGAATTTTTCTTTTTAATATTTGACTTTTAAGTATCACCAGCATCATTGTAAATAAGCAGATATAATTTATCCATTATCTTGGATGGTATATGTACGGTAGTTTGCTAGTTTATATTGTTTAATATGATTGTTCTTTGTGTTTTAATTGTTATAAACATGTTGCCATTAAACTTCTGTCTGTCTAGTTAATATTGTGAAGAAATAATAAAGTACACTGTGAGTTACTTCTTAAGCATTTGAACTGTTAGTAACATATTACTTTTTCCACTATTAGCAAACACGAATTTAATCCTGTAAATAATAGAGTGAAGAGTTTACTACTCACTAGTTGTATTAACATGCTAGGCTGCATATTAAAATCCTCCTCCTCCAATGAGCTCTGTGGAAGCAGTTCCAGCTCACATGATTTTAATTATAAATCTCTTAACATCTGATGATTTTCCTAAAGTCCTAGATACTGGAGTCATGTGAATTGGGTTTCTAGCCTTCATGGTTACCCAGAGAAGCTTGAAAGGTTCAAAGCAAGAAGGCAAACAGAACTTTAAATGTGTGGGTTTTTAAATATTGTAATTTTTCAAGCCAATTTCATTATTTTTGAGGACCCAACTTGTGACTTGTGCCCCATGGGCACCGTGTTGGGGATCACTGTTTTAGTTATTCTTAGTGGTTTGTTCCCATTATCAGGAGGGCCCCCCCCCCATAGATACTGAGATATTTTACATTTTATAGGCTTACTTAATCAGCTCTTACAGGGTTGGAAGGGGAGTTAGGGAAGCAACTCTTTTTTAAAATGACATCTGACATGTGGAGAATGATCATGTAAGTTTCTCCACTAAAAAGGCAAAACATGTGAACTGTCCCAGTGTCTGCCTACTGCACAGACTCTTCTTCCTCTTTTGTCACTAAATGTAAGTGTCGGTTCCTCTCTGAAAGGCTGAGAGATGAGCATCTGTAATGGCACTAGTGACATGGGTACCAGTGCACTAAGATGATGAGGAGAACAAGAGGAAGGAAATGCAAGAGTCAGGCATAAGGCAGAACGTGTTTCAGACCTAACAAACAGCCAAAATGTGTTTTGACTGTCTGACAATATGAGATACTATGATGAGAGTTCCCTCATACAAAAACCTTCAATAGTCAGAAAACAATAGGGAAAATTTGAGATCTCTTTTTGTAAATGTAGCTTAAGTTTGCCCATGAATGAGCAGCTCCTCAACAAAATTTGCAACTATCCTAACATATTGCAAACCCAGTAAGTCACTGGACTCTCTCCTTCCATCCATTTTTCCTACGTGCTTTTTAACCTTTTCAACACTCACAGGGGATGTCAACACATCAGGGCTGAATTCGAAATCAGCTATGCAACTTCAGCTACATCAATTGCATAGCTGAAGTCCAAATAGCTTAATTTAGATTTTAGAGCTGTCTACATCACAGAAAGTCAAAGGAAGAACACTCTTCTTTTGACTATCCTCACTCTTTGTGAAATGAGGATTACGGGAGTCAGAGTAAGAAGCCCGTTATTTTAAAATTATTTCAAAATAGACTAGTTGCACACTCTTATTTCAAAATAACATGAGTTATTTTGGGGGAGGGCACATCAGTGAGAATTCAGGGTTTTTTTTCCTTCTGTGAGTCCATGGCCCCCATCCCAAAAAAGTTCCCCACCCCTGCCATAATATTGCCCTCCTTTACAGAAGTTAATTCCACCCTTACATGCCAGCAAGAATTTCTTCCAGAAACATGCTACCTAGCCTTACTGGTAGGGTGACCAAATGTCCTAATATTAGGGGCTTTGTCTTAAATAGGCAATGACATCCTCCCTCCAAATTTTTCCATACTTGCTAGCTTGTCACCCTGCTTACTGGTAAGACAAGACCAAGAAGTTTGTATAGCAAGCTGGTGAACAACAAAAAGCAAATAAATTAACTCTTCAAACATCTGATCACCATTGTCAGTGAGCTGATTAAAAACAGATGATTTGAAGAAGTTGGTAGTAAAAGCAGATGTAAAATGGCTCTCTCAAAATGTAGGGGTTAAAAATGACAGGGCAATCAGCAATATTATATTAACATACTTTCAAATTCTGCAAAGGAGGTGGGGGGGTTGTCTTTTCTTCCTGCTAATCAAATAAAAAAAGCTACGTAGGTCCCACTGCAGTAATAATGCAAAACAATTCAGAAATAAAACACCCACAAAAATGTACACACTGACCGTTACCTAAGCAATCAAATCTACCCACCATTAATATCGTAACATTAAAAAAAGCTTGTTGGTCTCCAACAAGGCTCACCCTTACAAGATGCTGAGTGTCTGCAAACTCCTGTAAACACCAGTTCCAGCAGCATAGACCATTCTACACGAGAGATCCATTTCCTGGACATCACAGTACAAATCACCAAGGGCAAATTAGATACCACTCTCTACAGAAAACCCACTGACTCCTACAGTTACCTACATGCCTCCAGCTCCCATCCAGGACACACCATACGATCTATTGTCTATAGTCACGCCATTCGATACAATCGCATCTGCTCTAATCTCACTGACAGAGACCAGAAACTTCAGGATCTCTACCAAGCATTTTTAAACCTCAATTACCCACCCAGAGAAATAAAAAAAACAAACTGAAAGAGCCAGAAGAATACCCAGAAACCATCTACTTCAAGACAGACCCAGGAAAACCAACAACAGAACACCACTTGTCATCATCTACAACCCCTAACTTAAACCTGCCCAACACATTATCAATAAACTACAGCCAATACTGGAACAGGATACTAAACTCCAAGAAGCTCTGGGAGACAGACCCATAGTCTCCTATAGACAGCCACCTAACCTCAGGAAGATTCTTACCAACAATCACAGGACATATCACACTAATACCAACCCTGGAACATTCCCTTGCAACAAACCCCGGTGCCAGCTTTGTCCACATATTTACTCTGCTGATACCATTATTGGACCTAACCATGCCAGTTTCAAGATCAAGAACACATACACCTGTTCATCCAGAAATATAATTTATGCCATCATGTGCCTAAAGTGTCCGTCTGCTATGTACATTGGACAAACGTCTCAGACACTTCGCCAAAGAATCAATGCCCACAAAACAGACATAAGACTCTCTCACAGAGAGAAAGCTGTTGCCTGCCATTTCAGCCAGACTGATCATTCCCTCAATGATCTTAAAACATTCATGTTGCGTCAAAGAGACTTTAACTCCAGACTTCAACAAGAAGCTTCATTCATGCTTAAATGTGACACTTTGGCTGTGTCTACATTGTCCACTTATTCCGGAAAAGCAGCCGCTTTTCTGGAATAACTTGCCAGCTGTCTACAGTGGCCGCTTGCTTTTCCGGAAAAGCAATGACGATCTAATGTAAAATCGTCATTGTTTTTCCGGAAAAACTATGCTGCTCCCGTTCGGGCAAAAGTCCTTTTCCGGAAAAACTGTTCCGGAAAAGGACCAGTGTAGTCAGCCCAGTAGTCTTTTCCACAAAAAAGCCCCGATCGCGAAAATGACGATCGGGGCTTTTTTGCGGAAAAGCGCGTCTACATTGACACGGATGCTTTTTCGGAAAAAGTGCTTTTCCGGAAAAGCATCCTGCCAATGTAGATGCACTTTTTCCGGAAATACTGATAACGGAAAACTGTTCCGTTTTAAACATTTCCAGAAAAGGGTGCCAATGTAGACATAGCCTTTATGTATGGGTTTAAACAAAGACTCTTAATTATCTCACCCATTACAAAGATAGCTTCCCCAATTATCACCCCTAATGTCATTACCTCACAGAAACTTCCCCTATTATCACCCCTATGTCATTACCTCACTGAAACTTACCTTCCCCCCTCACCCCAACTCTGTTCTAAAATTTGATTTGTCAATTTCACATGCGTTCATTTTTTTTTTATTGTATCACTTTGGTGTATATGGTTGTGCCAATTTTCTTCCACATATTGATCTGAGGAAGTGGGTCTGGCCCATGAAAGCTCATCACCTAATAAACCATCTTGTTAGTCTTTAAAGTGCTACATAGTTCTGTCTTTTGTTTCAAAATTATTAGTTAACCTCTTTTGCCGGGCTTTTACATTTTTTTCTGATTTGTTCAGCTGTTTTAGCCACATTTAATTAGTCTTTCATCCAACAACAAAGCATCCAATCATGCAAAAATCTTCCAAAAAATATGAACAAACATTTTGGTAAACCGACTTTTATAAAACACAAATGCTACTATCTAGAGTACCCAGCAGCCAATGAAGAAGAGATACTACTTGACTGTAATGAGAACTCTGAACACAGAGTAATCCATTAGCTTTTCCAGTTTCTCATAGGTCAGCTAACGGGCTGAGCTGTCTAATTTTACTGCACAAATATGTGACCTAAGTTATGGCCTGGAAAGGATTGCTGACTGTGTTACAGAGTATAGTGCTTTTAGCTAAGACTGGCAGAAAACCAAAGTGCTCACTCATTAGGCTGTAAATTAACATTGCCGAGGGATATTGGCTGGAAGCTCACATGGTTCCGACTTTATTTGCCATCTGGAGTCTAATTTTGAATTCCCTCTACACCTAGGGATAAAACTGGTGAGGTGTTTGGACCTTCTCCTCATTACTTTCACAACAGTTTCCACTGTCTACCCCACTCCACACACTTACCTTTTAAATGCTCCAAGTTTTCTACATACACAAAAGCAGATGTTATTTCTCTAAAGTAATGTGTACATTTTGCAACCACTTCTCCCATTTTGTAATTCAACTGCAGTTAATAAAACACAAATGCTTCTCTGACAAACAGCTCTAAGAAAACTGGGTATTGTATTTTGTAATTTAAAATGAATCTATGCCTAACGCTCACCCATGTTTTAAACAAATGTATACACCTTTGATCCTTCAATAACATCTGTCATCTGGGTGGTTTTTTTTGTACCGAGCCCAACACCTTATATCTGATCGCTTAAGATGCCATTACTTAAAACATAAAACAAAAACCAGTCTAACCTTTCTCTCTAATTTAAATCAATCTTCAACCACGAATTGAAAGCACTGGTACCAATTAAACTGGTCACAGATGCCATTGTGAATCTAAGGGTTGGGATCACTTAATGATTATCTATTTTGATCATTCCCCCTGGGGCACTAGGCATTGCCACTGTTGAAAGACAGGATACTGGGCTAGATGGTTTTTGGTCTGACCTATTGTAATGTAGTGTTGGTACCTTGCTGGTTGCTATGCTGGGCGGTGGGCTGTGGGTGACCTCCGCTGGTGGCTGTTTGTGGCACGGCCCAGCAGGACAGGGGATGAGTCATTATGCAAGGGGCTCCCAACCTGTCGGACCAGTTGCCTCCCAGGAGAGGCCAGCCCCTGGATGGGGGGCAGGGCTGGAAGGGACGTTTTTTAGTTTCTGTCTGAGAAGCAGGGGAGAAGGAGCTAGGGAGGAGGCTGGGACTGTAGGGCCCAGTCACCCCACATCTCAAGGGGGGGGGGGGCACTGAGGCCTCCTAGCCCCAGTTCCTGTAACCAGATTACATCTGTGCTGTATCCTGGAGAAGCAATAAACTCCCTCTATTCTACTGGCTAGTGGAGTCTGTTCATGCCACTACGGGGTTGCAGATGGCATGGAAACCCCGACAGGCCGTCACATCTACTATGGCCATTCTTATGGTAAGTCACAAATTTAAGTTCTCTGTCAAAAGGGAAGATAAGGCAAATCACAAAGGAAATTTATGAAACACAGAAAAAGGAAAAATAATTTGAGGGCTACATTTTAAAATACTTTGGGCAGTATCTATGGTTCAGATACATAGAGTTTTTTTCTTAAGACTTATCACAAACTTGGGGGCAAAACTCTTGACCTCAGGAAGAGCAGGGGCAGTTCCTTTGTTTTTCTATACAAAACCAGAAACATCTAAGGTCACAAAATAGCTTTGTTTTGTGTGTGTTAACAGCTAGGAAAGTGGTAGGGTTACTCAATCCTCTCCTGTTTTTAGTACAGATTGACTACAGCAGGGGTTTTCTAACAAGAAGAATATTAAGGATGATTGCAACTCCAATAAATCCCTGGTCAGAACCCCAGAACAGATGCCATTTCTCACTACTTGCCAGCTCCAGACTATTCCTGTGGCTGCCACTGTCTCTTCCATGATGGAGTTTAACACAAAGGAGGGTGAGACAATGCTCCAGCTCCAATGTCCATGACAAACTGATGTAGATTTTTCAGAAAGGGAACATGCCATGCAAGTGTGTCATGTGAACCATTAGTATGTCCACTCCTCTTACCTAAATATTTTTTTATTTCCTCAGTTCGTTCTTGGGTTATAACTGGCATTTTCCAGTGCTGAAGCCTTTACATAATGACACACGTTCATGGCACCGAGACGTATGAAAGACTTCACACTTCTGTGAATCAACAGTTGTTAACATTGCTTCATTAATGCATCTTGTTTGTCTCCTTCCAAATACAAATAAAAACAAAAAAAAATTAAAAAGCAAATGTGTTTGTCATGACATCATTCAACTCGCTCAAATGTCAGTGAAAGACTTCACTATTTTTTCTTAATCACACCCAACTGACAACTTCCAAGAAAAGCAGTCCATGAGCTCACAACCACAAATGAAAGAACTTCTTTTCATTCCCAGAACACCACATTTGTTTGTCATATTGACCAATCAAATTAAATGGCATGAGTCATCAACAACTGTGGTACAAACACACATTCATATCACAAATCGTGTCAAAATATAATAAAAATGGACAGAGTAGCAAGGATTGTCATTTTTATGTGTCATGGGTAAACATGCCTATAGAAAAATGTTCTAGCATCAAGTGAACTCATGCATAAGTCAGCATTGCTGGTAATAAAATATATTTGTGCACTGAAAAGATTCAGTACAGAACAGGTCGGATATAAACTACTGTTGAGAAGAGACCTAGTCACACTTGTCTAACTTATGAAGACAGTTTTCTCACACTATGTGGACAAGAAGGGTCAATTTTGTAAAACTCATGAAAAGAATGGGAGCTTCTGTGTGCAGAACTCGTGAGAAAGTTTCACCACCTCACTTAGTTACATAAATGTGAGCCGTGACCACTGAACTCTGAAAATCTGGAGAGAGGCAGAACTATGTAGTGTCAGAGAGACATGTACAGGTTTCATTCTTCTGCCTAAGACAACAGCTCATTCACAACTATTTTTGGATCAGACTCAGTCCTGCAGTTTGACTTTTCTCCAACAAAAGACAATCTACCAAGTGTATAAATCATCACTAAAGAGAACCAATCTGCAAACATGAAATTTTCTATAAAAATGCTTATCACAATGAATAGAGGAAATCAGTTGCAGTGTTTCCACAGTCTAGCAACATACAGCTCCAACATCTCATGTTTATTTGAGGGAGGAACATTACAGTAAGACTGAAGGGTATGTTCATGTAAGGTTCAGACATTACTTCTCACCCATCCCATCACCCTCACAGTCTTGCCTTCAAGTGGGCTCAATCCTATGAGCTGCTAAATTCCCAGAACTTTCACTGAAGTCGTTCAGGGTGTCAGAACTGTGCAGCATCATGCCCTTACTGAGCGGAGGACTCAAAGAAAAAAGCACAATGACCCACAGAACACAGACACTAGGCAGCATAAGTGCTGGATGGAGAAGCACTGTTCATGGAAAATATCTTAATGTGTTATGGACGGAAGATCTCCATAGACTACTGCAATACCCTTCTTCTGAGAGTCTCCTTCCTTCTATAAGAAGTTTGAAAAGGCTCTCGAGATTTCACACACTATTTTTTCACACTATATAGGATTGTTTTTCAAATGAAGCTGCTTCTGTGAAGTTACTGTCCATATACATAACTGATATGTAGTCGGTTAACATTTTATTGTTTCAATAAAAAAATTTAAAAATTTGTTTTAGGTAAGTTTTTTAACATGCCTTTGAAAAATATTTGAGTAATCTCTTTTTCTCATTTATTATTTGCTATTTATATTACTAATCCATTATTTGAAATTTACTAGTACCACCATAGGCATAATTTTATACTTTGTTCATTATTTTTCTGATAAGATTAAAATACTAGCTTGCAGCTATCTTTAAGTCTTGTGAAATTTAGCATGATTTTAAAATTATTGGGAACTGTTTAATATACACAACACATCACTAGGTAAATAACTCATGCAATATGATATTTCACCAAGAAACGCTATCTAGAAGATAAACCTCAGCATTTGTAACTTTATGAATGCCAGAAGCAAAAACTCATGCAAATGCCTACCAAAAATCCTTCTGTTCAGGATGCTCCCACACTTATTTCTCATGCTTGCCTTTGTCAGAGATAGATTTTCATCACTGTGGGATTTTGGCCAAGTAGGTAGTCCCTTTGAATCTACCAATAAAACTATTCCATGCCCCGTATTTCCATTCCTCCGACTACCACCACATTTCCACTGCTATCTGGTTGGATACACTCCTCTCCCCGGTTAAAACACGTGACACCTTAGAGTATGTCTACTGACATTATTCTGAAATAACATAGTGCATGTCTACACTATATGCCTTTATTTTGAAGTAATATTGAGCTGGTGGACTTCTTACTCCGACTCCTGTACCCTCCTTTCATAAGGAGCAAGGGAAGTCAAAGGAAGAGTATCCTTTCTTCCACTTCCTGCTGTGTAGACAGCTCTAAAAGCCAAATTAAGTTATTTCAACTTAAGCTACGCAACTGATATAGCTGAAGTTGCATAGATTAATTCGACTTTAGCCCTGCTATGTAGATGTACGGTTAGAGACTAACAGATTTATCAGGTCATAAGCTTTTGTGTGTAAAACCCACATCATCAGATTAGTTGGAGTGGGAATTAAAGAGGCAGGGGTATTAATAAGAACAAAAGAAGTTACTTGCCAAGTGTAGGGACCAGTTTTCATAAGAGTAATCAAGGTGGATGTGTTTCATTTGCAGTATTTGATGTGGTGATATGAATATCAAGAGAGGGACAATTGTCTTGGTAGAGCATTAACCAGTTTATATCTTTATTCAAGCCCAAAGTTGATAGTGTCAAACTTCAATTCAGCAGTCTCTCACTGTAATTGGGTGATAAAATTCCTTTGTAGAATAATGGCTACTTTTCAAATCCATTATTGAACATCTAGGGAGGTTAAAATGTTCCCCTACAGGTTTGTGTGTGTTACCCTTCCTGCTGTCTGATTTGTGTCCATTTATCTTTGGTCATAGAGGCTGTCTGATTTTGCCAATATATACGGCAGAGGGGCACTGCTGGCACAAATCACATTAGAGAATGTGCAGCTGTATGAGCCCCTGATTTTGTGGCTTATGTGATTAGATTCTGTGATGGTGTCACTTGAATAGTTGTGTGGACAGAGCTGGCAATGGGATTTGTTGCAAGGATAGGTTCCCGAGTAAGTTTCTGTGCTTTGGTGTGTGACTGCTGGTGAGTATGTATTACAGGTTAGGGGCCTATCTGTAGGTGAGGATTGGCCTGTCTCTCAAAGTCTGTCAGAGAGGGATTATTTTCCAGGATAGGTTGTAGATTGTCAATAATGTGCTGGAGGGGTTTTAGCTGGGGGCTGTTGGTGATAACACCATTATTATCATCTACAAATAACTTCTTTTGCTGTCCTTGTATATACGTCTGCCTCTGTAATTTCCACTCCAACTCATCTGAAGATGTGGGTTTTACCCACGTAAGCTTATGTCCTAATAAATCAGTTAGTCTCTAAGAGTGTGTCTAGACTACAGGGTTTTGTCGACAAAAGTAGACTTTTGTTGACAAAACTATACTTGCGTCTACACTACCGCTGAGTTCTGTCGACATAACATCAACAGAACTCAGCAGTTTTGTCAATGGCTGTAAACCTCATTTTACGAGGAATAACGCCTTTTGTTGACAGAGATCTGTCGACAGAAGGCGTTAATGCATCTACACTGTCATGTTGACAAAGCGGCTTGCTTTGTCGACAGAACTGGATGTAGTCTAGACGCGCTTTATCGACAGTATCTGTTGACAAAACTTCTGTCGAGAAAAGCCTGTAGTCTAGACATACCCTAAGGTGCCACAGTGCTCCTTGTTTTTTAGGTGATTAACTGGCAAGGGAAAGTGCCCTTGGGACAAGAGCTAATGACTCTTCTTGAAAGACAACTTCAGGGCCAAGACTCACTATCTCCATGCAGTTTCCGAAGTTATCCTTGTTTAGTACCTGAGTTTCCCTTCTTTGGTTAGAAGATGGAAGATGGGAAAGGGAAGGAAAAGAAGGAGACTTGACCCTGAAGTTACGTGTATAGCCAATATACAGCTGCTAGCTGGTGGAAGTCTCTTGCAAAGCTTTGGAAGTTCTCTGGAAAATGTTGGCGTAGTTCCAAGCTACAAGGAAAAAATATTTAAAATTTGGATACATCTGTATTACAGATGAGGCTGTTGTGTGGTGTTTTAATAAATGTGAAATTAATCTATGCTGGAAATACAGGGTTATATTTTAGAAAATTGAGATTTTAAAAATATATTTATCTTACTAAAATTGAAACTACAAAGCAGACATTGAAAAGTTCAGAGCTTTCAGAAATATTTCACTAAAATTCATTAAAATATTCATTCTGACCAATAGAAAGGCTTTTAAAGTCTAATTAAGTGCAAAAGCTTAACACAGGCTTAACTGTGGAAAATGTAGCAAGTGTGAAAGGTCAGGACACTTCTTTGAGGGCTTGAAGAGTATAGCTGTATATATAAGACAGAGCCCTTAATATTGGGACATCTGGTTCCCCTACCATCTGTGAAGATTTCCTGATTCTGTGATTGACAGCTTTGCAGCTTATCCCCCGAACGCTGAAATACAAAATATAAATCAGCACCGTGTGTCTCATGGAAGTGTTGGAATTGCTTTAAAAATTTCTCTTCTTTGAAAGTGCCTCTAAACACTGTGGTTTCAAAAGAACATGAAACCTCTGTATAATTTGTATATTTGGTAATTAGCAAGACAATC
Source organism: Pelodiscus sinensis (assembly GCF_052426305.1). Lineage (NCBI taxonomy): Eukaryota > Metazoa > Chordata > Testudines > Trionychidae > Pelodiscus > Pelodiscus sinensis. The sequence goes on from NC_143053.1 coordinate 120,530,618, forward strand.
GAGACTAAAAAAAGGGATGTGAGGGGGGTGACTGAAGGGAAAGAAGATTTGGACATGTTTCAACTATCATCAAAAGAGCTTAAGCCATATAAAAGAAAACAGCACAGTTATTAGCTTCAGACTAGTCTTCGCTGAGGCTGTTGTTATAAACTTCCAGTACAGCTGCATTTAATGAGTTTGGGCAAAAGCAGACATCAACCAAATTGCAGAAAGTAGGAGCTTCATCCAATTAGATAACGAATTTGGCTGCCAGACTCCAATGAATCTAAAACCTCTTCCAACTTTTGAGACAAGAGCTAATTATAAATGTATTTCTGTATGTGCATGCGCTGTTACTAAGTTACTAAGAAATATTGCCTTGTCAAAAATGCATGCTGCAGGCACTAATTTCATTATTACAGATAAAACAGTTGCTGGGATGGGATGGACAGATTTGAAGCAATGAGGCTTGACAACAGATTGAGCTGTCTACTAGTCAGACTTCTTTTTAAGTTTCTCCAAAGACAGGCTTTTGTTGATTTTTTAAAACCTTTTTGGGTAGACTTTTTGGCTGAGAGATCCAAGGAAAGATTAGGGCCCCAGATGACTTAATAAAATGTGACTAATGGGAAAAGTAGGAGGCCTTCTCTAAATGTCAATCCCTGATTGAAGTGAATCATTTGCAGAGGAAGGATGGAGCCCTTCTACAGGGATGACCCACATATGAATGTTGTCTATCACTGGAGGAAGAGTATTTTTGGGAGCACATTATTTGGTGAAATCTTCAAAAGTATAGTTATGAGCCAGGGACAAATTAGTAGCAATGGGTCACACTGTTAGCTTTTGAAAACTAACTTGTTTAGCACCATCAAGAGAGATAGCTTAACTATCAGAGAAACAGGGAACTTTCCTGACATCCCCCTCCCAACTCGCCCACTTGAAATGCTGCTATAACTATTGCGAGTTGCAATATAACTTAACATTCTTGGCATGCACCGTTTTCCTAACTTCATGGCTGGGTAGTTTCATTAGATAGCTCCTGGCAGTGCTGCTCATCAAGAAAGAATTTACAAGAAACAAAAGACACCTTATGTATGGAATGAAAATCTGGCCGAGCATGTGCTGATTTTGAGGCATGTGCATGCCCAGGGTGACATTACTTCAGGGCAGGCAAAATATGATCATCTTAAGCCACTTCATACCATGGAGTGTGTTCTTTAACCTATGAAGTGAAATGAGAAGCGCTTATTAACACTGCCAGCTAGTGCTGTAATTTCCTACAGTCTAAGATGGAAGGTCTCAGGATAGCCTTACTGGTAGCCTGTGGTGGATGGGCATTACACATGCTGTGACAGGGTCAGAACAGAAGGCTATCAAAAAGTAGTAGAGGGGAGAGGTATAAACCTTCCTTTGAGGAGATCTCTGTTCCCAAAGTAACAAGGAGGGGCTGGTTTAGAACCAGCAGAGGCACTCAGGGGCAGCGAAACACCAGGGGCTAACTGACCAGGCCTGCAGAGTCAGGCCAGCCTGGCTAATTAGGTCATGTCATGATCATGAGGGATGGCCAGCAGCCTGGAGACTAAAGGGTTAATTATGTCCCTTACCTAACCAGGTAGTGTAGGGGAGCCAGGGAGTGACAGTCATGGAAAACCATCTCCCCCCCCCTTCCCCTAGGCCTCTGCTAGAATCAGACAAAGCAACGAAAAGGCCAGGGAAGACACACCTAAACTAATTAAGGAAACACCCCAGCCTCATCTGCATTAAAGATGGAACAGAGGGACATCTCATTAGCATACAGAATGGAGACCAGCTCTTCCAAGGCAGGAACTGCAGTGAACTATGGGATACCGAAAGCAGAGAAGCACTGCCTGATGGGAAATCTCTGCTCCAGATGCTAATGAACCCAGGTCTGCTCACACCCAAATTAGTAATTCTAGTAAAAATCCTATTGACATCTAAAATACTGAAAGTTGCAATGTGAGCTCGTTCAAGGACCATCACCCATAACCAGGGGTGATCAGTCTCTATTGTCTCGCCTCTTTCTCTTTGAACTATTGTCCTATCCCTATAAAAATTCCTATCCTTGCCCCAAGAAAAACTGTTCTGATACCTGGATTTTAACTGCATCAGTTCCATTGAGACTTCATCATCTCCTGTCTGATCGTGCTGGGGGCTCTGCTCTGCTTGTCTCCTGCCCTCTGGACCCCCAGCTACCATCACCATCTGGGAATCCCGATCAGTGCAAGCTCCACAGAGTGGTGAGGTCTCTCTCGCTCTCCTCCCCCTGCCCCCAACTACCTATCTCTAAGCCTAGCCTCCTGATTCTGCCCTTTGTAAACTGTTACATGGTTAGCTAGCCCTAACATTTGTAATCAGTTCCAATTTAGGTTTAATATTGTAACTGTAACTGTTTTGTGTGTTTGGTTCCCTATATATACAGTAAGTCCTCATTTAACACGTGCCCGCTTAACACGTTTTCGCGATAAAAAAATGTTCCCTAAAAAAAATCATGCTAATTACACGACTGTCCCCGGAATAACATGATTTCCCTAGCTGGCCCATTGCCAGCGGCTGTGTGGGGCTTCCCCCGCCTCTGCGAAGTGGCGGAGGGTTTGCTGCTCGCTGTGCCGTTCACCGGCGATGCCCCCCTCGCCAGACACAGTGCGGGTCCCGGCAGACACATTATAGGGGCATAGTCCCAACCCAATCCTCCTCCCCTCTTCTCCTTTTCTCTTCCCCAGAGCCAAACACCTTCCCTCCCTGCTGTAACCCAGTCCCCTTTCTCCCCCAAACTTATGTCCCGGTCCCACCAGACACCACCGCTTGAAACGCAACCCCCACCTCTTCCATTATTTTCAATGGGAAAATTGACTCAACATAACACGTTTTCACTTAACACGATCATTTTCAGAAATATATCTATAGTGTTAAATGAGGAATTACTGTATAATAAATAACTTTCATTGTTAAGCTGGTTGTTTCTCTCTCTTTCGCTCACTCTTCCTCAAGAGGTGTTGTTTTGGCTTCCCCATTCGCTCTGCAACAATGCTTCTTGTACCCAAGCTAAAGATCCCTGGAGTGCCCAAAATCCTGTGGGGTTTGATCACCGTGTTGTTTACCAGTGAATGATTGTGGTGTGAAAGTGGGGATAGGGGGTGCTGAACCTGGGGGCATATGAGGATGGCAGCTTGAAGTCCTGTTTAATCCAGCCCACTAAGTCCAAAGGCATATGAGGGTGCAGCGCGGCATTGCAGTTAAATCCAGCCTGCTGAATCCAGGGACATATGAGGAGTCAGCTTGTGAGTGCTGATTACCCAGTCCTGTCAGACATGCTCTGTTAGTGGGTGTGAGTATCTGTGTGTGTTGCTAAGGTGGGAAGAACCCCATCCTGAGGAACCTAGTTCCTGCAGGAGAGCTCCAGTGGGAGGGGGAATTGACAGCAGGATGAGAATTCAGCTCCATCTGAGAGTACAAGTAAGCACAAGCAGCACACTGATAGAATTGATAACCTTCCCCCAGTCCTATAAGAGTAACCCTAATAAATGAGCATACCCCAGAGTATTGGGCAAATCTGGTAACAGTAGCAGGCAGCCAATAGAAATGTAGATAGGAATTTCAAACTGGGACAAAGGAATTTTAGGTTTTACCCTCCTTTGTCCCTGGCAGTTTTCTCCAGATACTGAGGGAAACAGATATGTCTCTCTCTCTCTCCAAGAAAAGACTCTTCGCTATCCGTAAGTAGGGTAAAGTTTAGATAAATCCATTAGGTTTTATGGTTTGGGAATGGGACTCTGAAGTCTGTGCATTTAGAAATGGGGTTTGCTCTCTTTTGCAACTAAGTTTTGGCCAATGGTGGAATTCCCCATGAGTTTATTAATTGGCGACTTTTCCATCTAGTCATTATGCTTGTAACAGGAGTATTGTGGTAATATTAAAAGTTCTTTCTTTTTTTATTTTCCTGGTATTGGTTAATTTTTGTGTCCTGGTTTTACTTTAGGGCTGAGATTTCCCAAGTGATCTCTTCCCTGCTTTTCTTACCATTACTTGGGTGGTGGTAGTGGATTTTTATCCCCAAAATCTAGGTTTTTAAGATTTCGGGGGGAAGTTTTATACCAAAGCCGGGAAAGATAAGGTGTTGGGGTAATTTTACAGGCCCCCACTTCTGCATTCATCATGCCAGAGTGGGGAAAAAGCCTTGACAGGACACCTGAGGGTAATTAAGAAAACCAGTTCAGACTGGCTATAAAAGAAGCTTGCCTGCAGTTGGGTGTGTGTAGCTGAGAGGATGGAGGAAGAAGAGGGTGCTGCTGGGAATAGGAGGAAAGGGGACAACAACTGAACACCAAGAGCACGAACTGGAGAGAAGGAAGGTGCTGGGAGAAGTGTGGGAAAGTAGCCCGGGGTCTTGGAGCTGTCTTATAGCAGGTGTTGGGGATTCACACAAGCAGCTACTATTACAGGACCCTGGGCTAACACCCAGAGTAGAGGGTGGGCCCAGGTCCCCTCCCCACAACACCCACCTCCCCATTTCCACTTAGGGGAAAAGGATTGTGGAGTTTATTCTCCATTTTACAATATGCTAGCCAATGATTAGAGTTCAACAAACAGCATGGTGGCATGCTGGGCATGGTACCTAAAACTGAGGGCTGCCTCTGAGGCAAATAAATGCACCAGGAAGTGAAGGACCCACCAAGTTTTTGTAAGAGCTTTGTCACAATGCATACAGCACAGATTATTTTATTTTTCTGAAGAAGGTGGTAGAACAGTCTTTAAGCTAATGATACAAAATAAAACAAAAAGAGCAGAGAGTTCATGAAGGTAGATTAAGACCACAAATGGAAGACTAGTTAACATGGATGAAAAAGTCTACCTATATGGTCACCCAACATGACAGCAAGATGGGCCCAAAAGTTTTAAGTATGGAGTCCTAGAATAATAGAAATGTAGGTGTGGAAGGGACGTGAGTAGGTCATTTAGTCTAGGCCCCTGCAATCAACACAGAACTATGTGATCACTAGACCATTCCTGATAGGTGTATGTCTAACTTGTTCTTAGAAACCTACAATGAAAGAGATTCCACAGCATTCTTTGGCAATCTATTCCAGTGCTTATCTAACCTGATGGGAAAATTTTCCTAATCTGCAACCTAAACTGCTTTGGTTGCAATTTAAGCCCCTTTGCTTCTTGTCCTATCCTCAGAAGTTAATAAAGATCATTTGTCATGCTTCTCCTTGTAATGAAGTTTTGCACACTTAAAAATGTTACATCCCCTCTCCATCTTCACTTTTCCTAAGTAAACAAACAAAAGTTTTTAATCTTCCCTCAGGTCATGTTTTCTAGATCTTTCATTATTTTTGTTGCTCTCCTCTGGACTTTCTCTAATTTGTCCATATTTTTCCTGAAATGTAGCACCCAGAACTGGACACAATACTTCAGTGGAAACCTTGTAAGTGCAGAGTAAAGCAGAAGAATTTCTTCTTGTGTCTTGCTTACAACACTACTGCAAGAAAAACAACATTCTGATATTTATCTGTGACAGTTTTACACTCTTAAGTCATGTTTAACTTGAGAGTCACTGTAAGCCCTAGATCCCTTCCCACAGTACTCTTTTCTAGGCAGTCATTTCCATTTTGTATGTGTGCAACTGATTGTTCCTTCATCAGTGGAATATACATTCGCTATTGAATTCCATCCTATTTACTTCAGACCATTTCTCCAGTTTGTCCAGATCATTCTGACTTTTAATCCTATCCACCAAAACACTTGCAACCCCTTCCATCTTTGGATCATCCACAAACTTTATAGTTATGTCTACACTGCCCCCTCTTGTGCAGAAAAATATGCGAATGAGGTGTGGAATATCAGTGCACCTCATCTGCATAATTAATGGGGCTGTTTTTGTGCAAAACGCCCCTCTTGAGCAAGAGCCGTTCTTCCCGAAAAAAAGAGGAAGAATGGATCTTGTGCGAGAGGGGGGTTTTGTGCAAAAGCCTCTTGCACAAAAACGGAGCCTAATTAATTATGCAAATGAGGTGCGGAGATATTCCACACTTTGCCTCATTTGCATTTTTTTGCGCAAGAGGGGGCAGTGTAGACATAGCCTGTAAGTATACTCTCTATGCCATTATCTCCGTAATTTATTAAGATATTGATCACAATTAGGGATGTTACATATTGGTTAACTGAACAGTCAATTAACCTCATGAATTTTTATTGGTTACTCAACCATTCTATAATCCCCGGACGTGGGGCCAGCAGTCAGTGCACTCCAGTATCATTCCTGAGGAACCCTTGTCACTCTGGGCTGCTGCCTCTGTATCTGAGGCAGCAGTGCGGGGTGCCAGGCGGGAGCTGGTCCACGAGAGGAGCCAGTTTTAAAATCAACTTCTCTCATGGATCAGCTGCCTGTTGCTCTGCGCTGCTGCAGCATAGGATGGCAGCAGCCCCTGTCTGGGGGGAAAAGGGAGCGGGTCTGAGCTCCCAGACCTAGCACAAGCCAGAACTGAGCTGGGCTGCCTGCCCACCTGGCTCCTAATACACTTTAAATGCAGAGCCATAGTGGGAGAAGGTCACAAGCCAGAATTGAGCTAGGCTGCTGGCCAGCCTGCTAAAAAAATGTACTGGTGTTTAGTCTCTATATTAACCTATAAGCTTTTGCTAATGGGTTAACTGACTACACTATTACATCCCTAATCACAACTGGACCCAGAACTGATCTCTGTGGGATCCCACTCAATATGCCCTTCTAGCTTGGCTGAGAACCTCTGATAAACTACTCTCTGTGAATGGTTTTCCGAACAGTTAGACACCAACCTTATAGCTGGCTTTATTTCTCTAGTTTGTTTATGGGAAGGCCATGTAAGATAGTATCAAAGGCTTACCAAAGTCAAGAAATACCACATTTTTGGCTTCTCTCCTATCCACATTGCATTTTACCCTGCCAAAGAAAGATACCACACTGACTTCACCTATTTGTTCTTGACAACTCCATGTTGACTGTATTTATCACCTTATCTTCTAATTGTTTGCAAACTGATTTCTTGATTATTTTCTCCATTACCTTTCTAAGTACTGAAGTTAAGATGACTGGTCTAATTCTTGAACTTTCCCACTTCATTTTACTTGCTCTCTTCCAGTCCTCTGGAATCTCTCCTGTCTTGTGTGAGTTTTCAAAGATAATTTGGAATGGTTCAGAGATGTCCTCAGTTAGCTCCTTGACTATTCCAGGATTTATTTAATCAGGACCTGCCAATTTGAAGACATTTGACTTGTCTAAGTAATTTTTTACTTATTCTTTCCCTATGTTAGCCTCAGATTCTACCTCATTTTCCCTGACATTTTCTGCACGAGATATCCAATCACTACCTTTTTTGTGAAAACAAACAAAAAGATTTAGCACTTCCACCATTTCCACATTTTCTGTTATCGTCCTCCTCTTCTTCTTTCATATTGCTCTTGTTTTTAATGTATTTGTAGAATACTTTCTGGTTACCTTTTATGTAGTTAGCTAATTTAATCTCTTTTTGTGCCCTGTTCTTTCTAATTTTGTTCCTACACACCTGTGTTGGGTTTTGTTATATTCATCCTTCAGAATCTGACCTACTTTCCACTTTTTGTAGGACTCTTTTGAGCTTCAGATCACTGAAGATCTCCGGGTAAGCCAGGGAAGTCCCTTGCAAGATTTCCCATCTTTCCTGTGCAGTGGGATAGATTGCTCTTGTGCCATTAATAATGTCTCCTGAAAATCTGAGAAATCCCTCAAACTTTTTTTCCTCTTAGACTTACTTCCCATGGGAACTCACCTGCCAACTTCCTGTTTGCTAACATCTGTCTTCTTGAAATCCATTATCTCTTCTTCTGTGTTCCCTCCTTCTCTCTCTCAGAATCATAAACTCTATCATTTTGTGATCATTTTCACCCAAGCTGCTTTCCATTTTCAAATTCTCAAACAGTTCCTCCCCATTTGTCAAAATCAAATCTGAAAAGCCTTTCCATGATTGGTTTCTCCAGCTTCTGAAATGAAATATGGCCTCCAATGCACTTCAAGAACTTATTTGATAATCTGTGTCCTTCTGTGTTATTTTCCCCACCAGAAGTCTGGGTAGTTGAAATCCCAGACCACTACCAACTATTGTGCTTTGGGTGATTTTTTTAAAAAAAGCCTCCTCCACTGTGGCATTGTATAATTATACTAAGAACATAAGAACGGCCATACTGGTTAAGACCAAAGATCCATGTAGCCCAGTATTCTGTCTGCCAACAGTGGCCAGTGCCAGATGCCCCAGAGGGAGTTACACAGAACAGGGAATCATTACGTGATCCCTCGCCTGTCATCCATTCCCAGCTTCTGACAACAGAGGCTGGGACACCATCCCTACCCATCCTGGCTAATAGCCTCCATAAATGTATCTAGTTCTTTTTTGAACCTTGTGAAAGTCCTGGTCTTCATGACATCCTCTGGCAATGAGTTGCACAGGCTGACTGCGTTGCGTGAAGAAAAACATTTGTTTGTTTTTAAACCTGCTACTTGTATTTCATTGGGTGACCCCTTGCTCTTATGGGAATATGATCATGTAAATCATTGTTGCTACCATTGTTACATAATTGCAACAAATCTCATACAAAATGTGTCATACAAGCTGTCAACAGAAAAGTCATGCTTTGCTGAATATAATTATCTTATCCCGTGGTGTCCAACCAGTTCTGAAGCAGAATTAGTCACACTGAACTGGCCAAATAGCCACATGTGGCAAGTGGCTAGTGTGTTGGACACCACAGAGCTTATCTGTATGTCTATGACATTTTTATCTGAAATTATTAATATATACTCTGAGACAACTCACTCCCCTGGCACTCCAGCCCCATGGGAGAGGCGGGTGAGGGGGAGGGCCAGTGATGAGGTTCAGGGCTTCCCACAGGCCAGAATATACTCTTCTGAGATTCCGGGGTTAGTGGATTTTGTGAACCCACCCAGGCTCTGGGGTTGGGACAAAAATGGGGGGTTCCATGTGTGGGACAGGGCTACCAGTAAGAGAGATGGGGTGCAGGAACTGGGTCGGAGATAGAATGTTAGAGGGGATGTTGGTGCAAGGTCTTGGTGGGAGGTGGGGTATAGGAAAGGGTGAGGAGGTGAGGTCTGGATGGGAGGTAGGGTGCAGGAGCAGGTTGGGAGTAGGGTGCCTGGCCAGGGAGAGGGGGCAAGAGCAAGGAAAGGTGCAGTGTGTGGCCAGGAAGTAGGGTGCAGGAGCAAGGGTGGGGGTAGGAGCGGGCTGGGGGGGAAGGTGCAAGAGCAGGCTGGGGGTGCAGGGTCTTAGCAAGGGGGTGAGTAAGGGGACTGGGGGTGTGGGGACTGGGCACGAGGGAGTAGGGGGCACTAACTTGCCTTTATGCCCTACACTGATCCCAGGCATGGCCTCCTGCTGCTCCCATTGGCCAAATTCCAGCCAATGGGAGCAGTGGGGAAAGCCTCCAAGCAGCACACCTGTACGCTGCTGTTCCCCAGCTGGGGGAGGTGAGCAATTCTTCCCTGTGAGCTGGGTTGTACAGTGAGACTTGCGGCTTTCTCTTCCCTCCGACGCGACTCCAGTGGGAAGCCAGTGCTAGCACTCCAACCTTGCGGGGCAGAGAGGGTGAGACTGGAGCACCAGCATGGGTTCCCCACTGTGCGGGGAAGGAGCAAGGCAGAGCTTGAGCTGCAGGCCACTTGGAAGGCAGCCGTGTACCACTAGAGATCTGCAGACTGCAGTTTGAGAACCACTATTCTAGTGAGAATATGGTTAACAGCCTTTGCAATGGTTCATTAAAGCATGCAAGGGCATGTAACTAGATCATGTGGTACTGAACTCCATCTTGTGCCTGTACATTTCCACATTTGTGGCGAGGGCTTGCTTTGTGGCAATGAAGTTCTTTCCATATATAGAAGCTTTAAAAGGCCCTGAAAACATCTCCATTTTGCCTCTTTCCTGTTCTGATCTCTGGACTATGGTAGAGAAATTTCTTCCTGCCCTACAGTGTGACAACAGTCCTCTGCAGCTGGATAACTTCCTCAGCCTTGAATGTCTCCATATCAATACTCAAGGAATTTCTTGTGTGCCCAGATGCTCCTTAGCCTATCCACATCCTCTTGTAGCTCTCCCACCTGCTTCTTGAGCGAGTCCACCAGCAGACACCTTTCACACTGGGTGTTTCCCTCACAGTGGCTTTCTATGACAGGGAAATACGAGCTGCAGGCTCTGTGCATCCATACCAGGTATAGAAGCATCCATGGCCAGATTCTCTGTCTGGGTGCAGTTGGAGGAAATGGGAGCATCACTGGCACTGGCGACATGGCCTTTCCTAACCATAATTATGTTATGTCTCCCCCCCACAAACTTTCTTTCAAACTGATTTTTGCTGTCCTCTTGATCACTTGGCCTTTGACTGTTAAGCCCTTCTCTCCTAGGTCAGCTCTATACCCTCAATAATCATACCACAGGAGGGCGATCACAAGGCTGATCCACAAAACAAAGGCTCAAGCAGTTCCCAAACATACAATCCCAACAAACACTGTAACTTTAAGTAACCTGAAGGAGAAAAAGCCCAACAAACCAACAAGCTCACTCACCCCAAAATTAGCAGTCACATCTTGTTCAGCAGGGGAATCTCTTTTTACCTTCATGAATTGCTGTTTGCTGCCCCCTGTTCATTTCATCTATGTGCTGCAATAGGCATTTTAGGTATAATATTTTAATTTTCCTAAAAGTAAATAAACCAACTAGGTCAGAGTCATTTAAACAGTGACATAAAATAGCAACCAACAGTGCAAAGAATTTAAAACAATCTATTCACTTGCAAATCAAGGACAGTGTGCAATTGTACCTATAAATTGACTGATATAAAAAGCAAATAGGTATTTGGAAATTTCAAGTCAATTTTATGTGTGCATTAACTTTAAATCCTAAAGCAACATGAGCCATATTAAAATAAAAGCCAATAACTAGACCATCATCTCTCCATGATAAGCTAACCTGCTGCATTATATGTGCATGCAATAGCCACCAGCTTTGTTCAATTTGTGGAAAACAGATCAGCTTTGCTTAGTGAATGTGAGTGCCAAGCTTTCTCCATGTAATGTTTTCAATAGAAGGTCAAATCATCTTGACAAGGGAAGGAAAGGGATCTGTATTGTATAGCAGACTAGCAATGTGATAGTGTGCTGTTTGTGATAATATTGTTTATAGCAGATTCTCTTCTCTATTTTTTTCCTTTCATGCTGGTTGGTTGCTTTGTTTCAATAATCTGCAGTTCCTCCCCTGGCTTCAAGAATGGGCTTAATGATCATGGAGGCTATTTCTTACACCCATTCAGCTGGTGGTGTCTCAGAGAGGCCTTTTCTGCAGTCCAAGAAGAAAATCTGCCTAAGGAAGCATTCTGCCTCTTTGGTGAATTTTTGAAACACATTTTGAATTGCCTGATGATGCTTTTGCCCAAAAGTCTCCTAATGACGCAGGAGAAAAAGATTGGACCGCCAGTGGAACCTAAGAAGTTAACTCAGAAGAAGCTTTCAGCTAGTGCTCATGCTCCCTGCTATTTCTCTACATCATGTCACTTAGTCACCAGAACAGAGATTTTGTGCTTTACAAGAAAAAACAAAATAACAATATGCCAACAGGGAAGGTAGCAATAGGCTGACTACTGACCAGGAGAGACAGACTGAAAGGAAGTCAGACAGAGGCTGCAACAGAAGAGACTGAGGGAGACCCACATCAGAATATCTCAGTGTTAGAGTACTTTCCTGAGAGCTGTGGGAGACTTCTCTTCAAATCTTCTCCCTCCTCAGGCAGGGCACTGAAGCCAGGTCTCTCACATTCCAACTGAGTGCTTTAAGCACTGGGCATAAAGTTAAAAGTTGGACACCATCACCCCCTTGCCTGCCTTGCTTTTTGTATAGAATGATGTAGGTTCCTAACTCCTCCCTCATAAGAAATGGCATAGGTGTCTACATAACCTGCTTCCAGCAGAGGATTGCTAGCAAAATGAGGCCTCTTTCTGCACACAGCATTTAGGCACCTATCTCTGAAAGAGCAGCACAGGCCTCTCGTCAGCAACTTCCATTATTCCAACTATTACAGATTGTATTCTAAGTGTGACTTCCCCTTCTTAGCCTCCCACCCCATTCAGTGTATAAGGTGCCTAGGAGCCTAATTCAGACTTTGTGGATCCCAGGATGGTGATGAGAACTGCATTTCTGTACCAGTGCTACAATAGTTGAGTCCCAACAAATACATACATTGAGAGATTTGTGACAAATTACTGCTAAAAGCAACCACGCTACCAGCAGGATCTGTACTGGAAAGAAGTAGATGGAGGGCTAAATACTGAGAGAAAATTGGGAGAGATGATTAAGGGAAAAAAAAGTTAGATAGCAAATCACACTAAAAATAGCACTTTTGACAGTTAAAGGAAACTCATATGACAGGGTGCTGTTTCTTTCTTCAATCGTGGTTTATTGTGCAACAAATGATACTGAAACCAGCTCCTCTTATCTGAGCTGTCAGTTTAACTGACAAAAAGGAGCATGTTTTAGCATTATTGCAGTCCAATAAGTTTAAACATTTTTTCAAGTATGTTTATTTCAGGGGCAGACCAGTGATTGAATGGGGAACAGAGTAATATGCAGGTCCTGCAAAACATTTTATGTCATAAGTGTTCCTTAAACTTTTGTCTCAAGCCCCTATTCTCTATTTCTGTGTGAGTCAATCTCCAAGGAAGGGAACTTCTATGACTGCAACATGCAACAGGAAATTTGATGCCCACAAGAAATTCAGTGTATGGAGAGTAGGAAACCACTTACACTACTGAAGTCCACTTTTCACCCATTAAGGTAGAATCACATAAAATACATATGAACCTTAGATGCAACATCCTTCTGGACACTGATGAAAATGAAGAAAGAAAAGTTAAAGTCACTTTATTTTGTGCTTGTAGCGGTTAGTCCGTTAGAATGCAGTACAAAATAGGTTTAACATGAACTGTCATGTTGACAAGTCCATATTTTCTCCAGTTTTATCTTTGCTTATTTTAGATTTAATGGCTGGAGAAGTGGGGATTGAATAGCTCAGGTGAATGATAATGGATATGCAGAAGTTTGTACCTCTAGATCCAATGCAGAAGGAATCAGAGGGGAAGGATAGGCTTTGAAAGACCCCATTTCTCACCTCTTCCTCTTAAAAAGAGGGATTTGGGAGATTAGGCTATTGAAAGGCCTGTCACCAACTCCCCTTGCAAAGATGACTGAGGCAGGCTCACCTTGATCTCCACTACAGGTGAATTCCAAAGCCACTCACGCTCTTCCCATGGTCCACACAGACTATCTTCCAAACCCTCCATAGAATCATAGGACTGGAAGGGACCTCAAGAGGTCATTTAATCCACTCTCCTGCACTGATGAACTAAGTATTGACAGACCATCCCTGACAGGTGTTTGTCTACCCTGCACTTAAAAATCTACAGTGATTTTTAAAAATCTACAGGAGATACCAGAACCTCTTTAGGCAATTTATTCCAGTTCTTAACCACCCTGACAGTTAGGAAGTTTATCCTCATGTCCAACCTAAACCTCCCTTGCTGCAGTTGCTTCTTGTCTTATCCCTAGACTAGAGGCTAATGAGAACAATTTTTCTCCCTCTTCCTTGCAACAATCTTCTGCGAACTTGAAAACTTGTCCTCTCAGTCTTCCTTTCTCCAGACTAAACAAACCCAAGCTTTTCAATTTTCCCTCATAGCTCATGTTTTCCAGACCTTTAATAATTTTTGTTGCTCTTTTCCAGGCTTTGGTCAGTTTGTCCACATTTTTCTTGAAATCTGGTGCCCAGACCTGGACAATACTCCTACTGAGGCCTAAGGAATCCTTATTGACCACAGTTGTTGATGTATGCTGGAGAGGTGGTGATTGACTGTTTAAGATAGTTATTCCATAACCCATTCAAGAATATGAAGGTTAAAGACCACGATCTTGAAACAACTTCGAAAGTGGACAGAGAGCCACAGTGTATCGCAGAAAACAAGCATGATAAGTCTCTTATTGGTCTGCTATTCACTGAACTTTCAAGTGGCTTTCACTGTTAGTCGCAGGAAGAGTATATTTGCAGTGAAGAGATGAATCTCTCTGGCTGAGATTGTATCTGAGAGGAAAGGGCACAGTATCACTGCTAGTGAGTGGTAAAAGAATGCATTTCTGACCACAGTTGCTATCTCAGCATCTAAAGCTGTGAAAAATCCCTTAAGATTCCAAAACTGTGCATTCTTTTGGACCCTAAAATGGCAGACGGTTAACCCCAGTAGGCAAGATATCTAAATTCATTAAGGGCTTGAGTTCACTAAATGGTGGAATAACACTGCAGCAATCTATCCACTGGTAATTGATTTATTATGTCTGCTTAGAGGTAATACATCGATTTTGGAGCACTCTCCAGTTGACTCCAGTACATCACCAGGATTAGAAGAGTAGCCAGAGTTGATGGCAGAGCAGCCTCCGACGACTTTACCATACAGAAGACCCTGTGGTAAGGTAAGTATATCAACTTTACTATGCTATTTGCGTAGCTGAAGTCCCATAGGTTAGATCAATGGGGGTGAAGAGTTAGGGTAGACAAAGCCTAATTCCTCAGATTTCCCTCTTTTTACCACTACGCTGTTATCCATAGCAACTCCGTTGAGGCAAGTGTTGGTTATTTTGAGGCCGACGCAGTCCAAGACAACTAGACTTGAGGGGGTGTGTGTGGGAGGGCGGTTAGAACCTGGTTTGCAATCTTCAATTACATAGATTTTCAGCAAGACTGCTGCCTTATTCAGTACATAGGGGAATACTGACCAGTGAACAATATAGTTCAGGCATATTTATTTACTTGTCATTCAAATCAACCAGTGCATACCAAACTAGTTGTAAATTAGACAGGGGGTCCCGTAAACCTCTTTTTCTTTCCTCACTTTATCATATATTTCACTGTCTCATATGATTGACATGTCAGATTACAAGAATTGCAACATCAATATTTTCCTGTCCCCCATATCTTAAAATTAACTGCTTAAAACATCAGATTCAGTGCAGGATTTTTATACTGGCCACAAACCACATATGAAGGGGGGAGGGGAGGCACATCCACACCTTAGGTTGGCATACAGCTGTCATATTAATTACATCACTTGTGCATGTCTACACTTTGTTCCTTGTTTTGGCCATGTGTGTCCTCACTAGGAGCACTTGTATCAATTGCAGTGCTTGAAGGGCTAAAATAGGCTTTAAGGCTTTATGCTGCCCCATATCTACTCAAAGATGTTCCTATAGGTTAGACCTCTCTGATCTGGAACCCTTGGAATCTGAACCATGGAGTTTGCCGGACCAGGGGAGGTCAAAGCTCCTCTGGACTGTGGGCTTCCCTTCTCTGCTGCTGGCCCCAAGCCGGGGCTCCTAGGGACAGCCTCCTCAGGCTGAGATTCCCCCCAGCTGCCACTGGTCCCTCTCCACCGGCAGAGGATTCCCTGCACCTGCGGCCAGCCCTGCTGCTGCTGGGGTTCCTGGCTGGGTCCAGGGATTCCTTTCAGTTCCCCAGCGCTGGACTCCCTACCTACCACCAGACTAGCCCTTGCCAGCCTAGCTGGGGTTCCCCAGCACCTGCAGGACTCCCAGCTGTCTCCTGTTCCTCGCCTCCGAAGCTCTCCTGTCCAGCAACATCTATGGTCTTTCCTTCCGGACCACAGATGTTACCGGACCAGAGAGCCCCAGATTTGGGAGGTTCAATCTTTATACAGGCAGTCCCCGAGTTACGTGGATCCGACTTATGTCGGATCCGTACTTACGAACGGGGCTTTTCTCGCCCCGGAGGATGCGGGCGGCGGGACCGCCCAGATGCATCGCGGTCCCGCTGCCCGCGTCCTCAGGGGCGAGAAAAGCTGCTCCGCGTCTCCCTGGTCTGCGGGGGGGGCCCAGCAGACCAGGGAGACGCGGAGCAAAGCCACAGACCCGGGCGGCGGCACCGCGGCACGTATCGGTCCCGCCGCCCGCGTCTCCATGGTCTGCTGGGGGGGGGGGGAGGGGAGGGCGCAGCTAGTGCGCCCCCCCCCCCCCAACAGACCTGGCTTTTCTCAAGGACGCCTGTAATAGAGCAGCTGGGGCGCTGCCGGTTGGTCCCGCAGCGCCGCTCCTCGTCGCTACTGGACCAACCCGGCAGCACCCGCGCTGCTCTGTCCCAGGCGTCCTGATTCAGCCGCTGCTGGTCAGTTTCAGCAGCGGCTGAATCAGGACGCCTGGGGCAGAGCAGCTGGGGTGCTGCTGGGTTTTTCCAGTAGCACCTAGGAGCGGCGCTACTGAACCAACCCAGCAGCACCCCAGCTGCTCTGCCCCAGGCGTCCCCAAGTCAGCCGCTGCTGAAACTGACCAGCGGCTGACTACAGGAAGCCCAAGGCAGAGTTTCTCTGCCCCGGGCTTCCTGGAATCAGCCGCTGATCAGTTTCAGCAGCAGCTGACTTGGGGACACCTGGGGTAGAGCAGCTGGGGCGCTGCCGGGTTGATCGCTGCAGCGCCGAGGTGCGGCGCTGCGGGGACCTACCCAGCAGCGCCCCAGCTGCTCTGTCCCAGGCGTCCAGATTCAGCTGCTGTTGAAACCGATCAGCAGCTGATTCCAGGAAGCCTGGGGCAGAGAAACTCTGCCTCGGGCTTCCTGTAGTCAGCCGCTGGTCAGTTTCAGCAGCGGCTGAATCTGGACGCCAGTTCCGACTTAAGTACAAATTCAACTTAAGTACAAACCTACAGTCCCTATCTTGTACATAACCCGGGGACTGCCTGTACTAAAAAGTTAAGGCTGCATCCTCACTTATGTTTCCAGGCTGATCTTTCTATGTACCATAAAACTGATATGTATAATTAGATTCACTCAAAATTTGCTTTCCCTCTATAGGAGTGCTGCCATATTAGGTAGAAGTTACTGAGTGAAATGGAGTCATTTGAGCTAGACATTTCAGATAAGAGCCCTGATAAAACTAACCATTTTTCAAAGTTTAAGTGGTTTTTTTTTCTGCATATAGGTAGCGATCAAATTACTGATGTAATATGAGTCAAAATGGTCTCAATTTGTGCCATTTTACTGAATGTAATACATAACACCGAGTAATTCTTTTAGAGACCCAAACTTAAAAAATGTATATTATAAAAGGAAAACCTTTTTATTAAGGCAAAGCTACAATAAAACATTAATTTACTAGGTTATGCATTACTTATTCAAAATCAGGTCAATATTTAAAGAACCTGACTAAAAGATTCCAGTTTGCTGACTTTAGGAAGTCGTGGTCCTCTGAGCATGCTTAAAATGGTAACCAATACAGGCAGTCCCCGGGTTACATGGATCTGACTTACAACGGATCCCTACTTACAAACGGGGTGAGGACAACCCCGCACTAGCTGCTTCCCCCCAGCAGACCAGGGAGACGCAGAGCAGCTTTTCTCAGCAGACACCTCAGCTTGAGAATAAAGGACTGAGGGACGTGAGGTGTGGGAGAATAAAACTGAGCTCTGGAGAAATGTTTGGCTAGAGTTTCCCCTACAATATGTACCAGTTCCGACTTACATACAAATTCAACTTAAGAACAAACCTACAGTCCCTATCTTGTACGTAACCCGGGGACTGCCTGTTTCTAAATACCTATCCCCTTTTTGGCTTTTCTCTTCTGTCTGGATATGGTGTGAAAGTTTGTGTTACGAGGACAGTCCATAATTTACTATACCATAATCAGACAGAAGTCACATTTTTCAAATAATGTGCAATACAAAGTATTGCTAACTAACAATACAAATAAATTAATTTGTCATTTTATTTAAAATGTAGATCTTTTACTGGAACATTAAGTAACCGGGTCAGGGGATTCCCTAGGAAGCTGACATAAGATGAATCTCTTTAATAATTTCCTCCCAAAACTGTCTAATTCCTGGAGACATCTACCACATGTGCAAGTATGTTCCCCTTTTCACCCAGCCCCTTCAACACAGCATCTCACCAGTAACAAAAAATATGATCTTAACTGGAGTCAGATGCCATCTACATAATAATTTATAAAAATTCTCTTTATGTCCTACCAAAATTCAAGTTGTATATTCTCTTTTCCATATACACACACACACACACACACACCAATTTCTTTGTCCATCTGTCATATTTGCATCTTTTTCAATCAAATGGTATACATCTTAGAAATTAAACATTTTGTCCTCAAATATAAAGATCTAGATATACCCACCTTCTATCCAGATTTCACAATAAAATGTTTGACTTGCAAATACTGAAAATATGGGATCTTTACATTATTACATATCTCTTGACAGGATTTCATAAAAGGACTCAAAAGCTGTCCATATCAAGTAAGCTTCACCTCTTACCCATAACAAATAACCACTTTGATACTTCCTAGGCATAAAGTCCTGATTATTAATAGAAGTAGCTAAGGAAGGGGGAATAAGAATTTTAAAAGTTTGTCTAAAGGTGTTCTGGATGAATGGGTGATTTTTTTTGTTACAGTTTTGGTGACCTAGATGTCGTCTTAACTCAGTAACTACCGTATATTCCGGCGTACAAGACGACTTTTGATGTTAAAAAACATCCCCCAAAAATCGGGGGTCGTCTTGTACGCCGGGTATACATCCCAGGCACGCCTGGGATGCCCCGCCGCCAGCTTCCCCCAAGGCTTTGCAAAGCTGCTGCGGCTTTGCTCCCGGTGCCTCTGGTCTGCTGGGGACCATCTCCAGCAGACCAGGGACACTGGGAGCAAAGGAGGAGGAGGGGCGCTGGGGTATAAGATGAAACTCTATCTTTTAATTAAAAAATTAGGGGTTCGTCTTATACGCCCAGTCGCCCTATACGCCAGAAAATACGGTACTATGAATAGCTATTTTTGGGCACCAACCTTGTTTGAATTTTTCCCAAAGTTTGCATGATCTATTGATATCCCAGGTGATAACAGCTTAATGAGACTATTACTTGATTATAAAAGCAAGTGTCATCTGCAGGATTCCATCCAACACTAATAAAGGATAAACAGGAAAGAAAAGGAGGGAAAAAATGTTGCCCAGGCCACTTCCCTCTACACTTTTTGAGAAAAGATTTAATAAACCACATACTCCCACTGGCCCTTAGCAATTTTAGACTGAGGAAATTCTAGATCCCAAAGTACACTCACACACTTAGCCAACTACCAAAAAGAATACCACATGTGTACAATTTACCAACTACTTCACAGACTTTTACTAGGGATGTCATTGTGTAGACAACTACATGATTAACTGATAAGCCTGGGCTTATCCTGTCCTTTACATGCATTTCCCACCCTTACTGCCTCTGCATCAGAGGCAGCAAGGAGAGGGGAGTTCGGGAGCCAATGCCCATGAGGAACCGGCTTAAGGCAACTCCCCACGAGCACCAGATCTGCCTGCCCACTCTACCGTCGCACTGCTGCCTTTGATAGAGAGGCAGCAGCGCAGAGGGTCGGGGGGTAAGCTGGAGTCAATATGCACAGGGAACCGGCTTTCAATCCAACTCCCCACACTTGCTGGCTTGGTGCACCTGCCTGCCCCTCCCCTTACTGCCTCCTACAGCTGGTTCTCCCCAGCACCGGCTCCACGGTGCCACCTGCCCCTTCACCTGCCTCTATGAGAGGCAGCAGTGCAAGGGCAAGGGAGGCTGCCATGAGGCAGCCTTTGTTCACAGCAGGCCTGAGCTCCCTGTGGACAGAGGCTGCTCTGCATCTCACAAAGCAGCCCTGTCTGCAGGGGGTGGTGGTGTTTCTGAGCTCCCATGGAGCAACCTCTGTTCATGGGGAGCTCAGAAACCCCCGCAGACCGGGGCTGCTGCCACCCCTCGCTGCTGCCTCTGTTACAGAGGCAGCAGCATAGGGTGGCAGGCAGCCAGTCTGTCTTCATGGAGAGCTGTTTTTTAAACTGGCTCTTCTTGTGGACCAGCTCCTGCCTGCCATCCTGCAGGATTGCAGGGGGCTCCCTGGGAGTGGGGCTACAGCACACTGGCTGCTGGCCCTCAGTCATGTAAACGCTAAGTTTTCATGAGGTAACACGACTATTCAACTATACTCTAACATCCCTAACTTATACAACTGCCTGATACTTACTCAGATAAACTCTCAATCTTTGCTGTGCGTTTTCAGAAATTTGAGGTTTGCTCACTTCAATGTTCTGCAATGGGACAACTTATCACTAGGCAACCTTAAATTTAACAGCTTTTGCCATTGCATCTTACATACAACCTTTGAGAATGTTCCAGTATCAGTCTTTGTTCTCGGTCACTAAATTAAGAATCTGATTTAAAAATTTTTGTTTTCTGTTATTTGAATAAATAATCGGAGAGAATATAAATAAAAGGCACAATACTTCAAGCAATTGTATTTGTGAGTTTGCTGTTGGACAGCTAGGCTATACAGTGATCAGATACCAAAGACCAGTTGCTGATCTTCCAGGTGCTGTTAGCTCTACAGAGTTTCACAAACTTTAATTATGCTACTGGCTTTTTACATTGCAGGAATACCGACAGCAAAAGCACACAACAAAACAAGGAAAAAAGAACAAAACAAAGACATCAAAATTGCTAGTGAAAGACTGATAGAAATCCAGAGATTTGCACTGTATGTATAGAAGTTTTGTTTTTTTTTAACATTCACTGAAAACTCAATTTCCCACCATTCCGTAAAGAAATATGGACTCTGTTCTGGAAAATGCACACACCCCTGCCATTAATAATATAGACCACAGGATGCCACTGTTGCTTTTCTTTTTCAGTACATCAAAATAAATTGTTCGTTAGAAACAATGAACAACTGTTCATAAAAGTGAATTTTTGTGTGTGTTTGTATCTCACTAGCCAACATTACAACTGCAGACAATGCCTGATGTGAAAGCTCAGTATCACAGAACAAAACATCTGCCAGAAATAAAATGTTTGGGTAACTTTAGCCATTGTTTATTTACACACAATTTCTCATGCACTATGGTCCTAATCCAGTGTTCAATGAGGTAAATAGGGGTCTGCTCATTAACTGCCAAGGATGCTGAATCTGGCCTATTAGTTGTGCATGCAAAAGAAAGAACAAATACTCTCTGATCAGTTTTACCACTTCCCACTCCATCTGAGAGAAAGAGAATACAGGGAAGAAGAAATGAAGACGCAAAGTACCCTGTGTGATTAACTCTTCTGAAAAAGGATATAGCATCTAGCATACTAAATGCAACTAAAAAGCCATGCTTTCCTAACATGCTTTCCTAAAAATTTTCCACGTAAGTTGTCTAGGATGTAATGAGCTCCGCAATGGGAGAAAAAGTAACTCATGCAACAGTATGGGAGAAGATTCCGTTAGACAATAACGCAACATAAAAATTATCTATCTTATGAACCAATGGTTTGAGAAAACCTGCCTTGGGATCTTAAGCCCCAATACTGCAATGAGCTTCATGCAAGCAAAATCAAGGATGCACATCTGTAAGGAGCTTATTACTGAATTGAAGCCATAGATTTTTGAAGATCCAAACTGGTTCTTAATATTGCTGATATTCCCTTCAATAGGTTTTGGATCATTCCCTGAATCTGGGGTCTTCCTCAGCCTAAAATCTGGATTTGTGATCTGAGCTGATTCCTCTTCCTACAAAGATCTCTTGGGGAAATTAAATGTGTTGTTTATTGCTCAGTAGAAGGTGAAGAGAAATTAGCTTTGGAAAATGGGTGGACACAAAAATAAGATATCTAAGGATGATTCTACTTATTTTTTTAAAAAGAAACTAGGGGGGCTGTGCTTCTTGCTCGCTGCTCTTGCCAACCCCCCTCTCTCTGGGGGTAGGCAGTCCCGGTTCTTCCTTCCCCCACGCCCCAAAACCCGTCAGCCCAGGCCATGCCAGCCCCGGCTCTTCCCCCGTCTGGCCCTTTCCCCTCCTGCACCCTCTCTCCTCATTAGGCCCAGGCTGCACAAGCCCCAGCTCTTCCCCCCCCCCCCCCCCCGCCGGACTTTTATCCCTCCTACCCCCAGCCCAGGCCACGCCAGCACCAGCTCTGCCCCCAGTGGCTGGTTGGGACTGAGTCCCAGGCCTGCTACTGGGGAGGGGAGCCCCACCACGGCTAATGCTTCTGCCCATGAGGGGCCAGCAGAGCCCAGAGCATTTGAGCCCCAGGAGTGGGGGAGTGGAGATCATGGCCTGCAGCTGGGGGCGGGGCGAGGCAACGTGTGTGATGTGCTGACCTCACTCTACATAAGAACATAAGAACGGCCGTACTGGGTCAGACCAAAGATCCATCTAGCCCAGTATCCTGTCTACCAACAGTGGCCAGCACCAGGTGCCCCAGAGAGGGTGGACCGAAGACAATGATCAAGCAATTTGTCTCCTGCCATCCCTCTCCAGCCTCTGACTAACAGAGGCCAAGGACACCATTTTATCCCCTGGCTAATAGCCTTTTATGGACCTAACCTCCATGAATTTATCCAGCTTCTATTTAAACTCTATTATAGTCCTAGCCTTCACAGCCTCCTCTGGCAAGGAGTTCCACAGGTTGACTACACGCTGTGTGAAGAAGAACTTCCTTTTATTAGTTTTAAACCTGCTACCCATTAATTTCATTTGGTGTCCTCTAGTTGTTCTATTATGGGAACTAATACATAACTTTTCTTTATCAGCCCTCTCCACACCACTCATGATTTTATAGACCTCTATCATATTCCCCCTCAGTCTCCTCTTTTCTAAACTGAAAAGTCCCAGTCTCTTTAGCCTCTCCTCATATGGGACCCGTTCCAAACCCCTAATCATTTTAGTTGCTCTTTTCTGAACCCTTTCCAAGGCCAAAATATCTTTTTTGAGGTGAGGAGACCACATCTGTACACAGTATTCAAGATGTGGGCGTACCATAGTTTTATACAGGGGCAGTAAGATATTCTGGGTCTTATTTTCTCTGTTGTCCTGCAGGAAATGTTTACGTTATATGTGAGAGAGAGAGAGACAGGTGTGTGTGTCACATCCCAAAGAAAAGATACACTAGCCGTAAAAACATTCGGTTGTTGATACTTCCTTTGCAGTGTGATATTTATTTTCCACTAAAACATAAAATTGACTGAGACAAAGCCAATTACATAGTTCTAAAATTCAATTTTTATCCCTCTACAAAACTGGATCTTTCAAAATTTGTTAAATAAACCACCCCCAAGCCAAATTAATTCTGCTGATATTAGTCACTTGTACATAACTAATTACAACTTACAGATTCAATTTATAAGAAAAAAAGAGGAATGTCAATGTAAATGTTAAGTCATGTTGACCTGAGGAGGGCAGCGTTCCAGCTAGAGAGAAGTAAGAGGCATATTCAACCTCAGTCCTACAATGGATACACATGGTCAGACCCCTGCGGCTGTATGGAATCCCTTAGACTTCAATGAGGATCTGAATGAACGGAGAACTCTCTTAATATAGATTATGTTGCAGGATCAGCACTTGTTGCTAAGATTATACTAGATACTTTTAGTTATGCTGGTTAACACCTCCAGAGTGAATGTAATGCATTGGTGTAAATTTGACAAGATTTTTTTCTAGTAAGTTACCAAATTAAGTTGGTCTGGTATAATGCCCTATTTTGCACTTTTATAATGCCAACCACAGAGTTACATTGGGTCAAAGTGTTTAAGTGAGATACACTCTAGAGTGCCCAAATCACTTTTGAAAGAGGGATGTAGGCACTTATGAAACTATTATTCCAAGTGTAAACAATCCCTAAAATGCCTATAAGACTAGTGATACCTTCCTCAGCTGGAAAGTCACTTTTTATGCAGACAGCCACTGAATAATTTTAAATAGCTGGAACAGTTTGTTCTATTATCAAAGATTATTCTCTGATAAAGCAATGTTCTCAGAACTAAAAGGTCAGAGTTTTCACTCACCTTACTACTTAGCTTCTAGATAGATTCAGCCCATCTAGAGGGATTGTGAGGGAGATGTCTATTTCTCAATTTGCCATTTTCCTTCAGATATACCTGTGGGTGAGAAGGGCCTTGATCAGATAGATAAAGAGTTCCATATGCAGCTCTTTGAAGAGTGGAAAACTGAGGCCATATCTTAGTCACATACACTTTGAGTTATGCAAGTTATATTGGTATAAAGCCGACAGTTAGTATATTGCTTGCATGAATGCATTCTCACTAAGAGTGCTTGTGTTGACGTACAGGGCAATGTATCATGGAGAGCTGTCCCCAACCATTGTTTCCATCCCATAATATCTACATCCCATAATTTCCACACCTTTAAAAAAAAATCCCACAAACCTGTGCATCCCTTCTAGCTGTCTGACATCTGTGGTGAGGGATGGCAGAACAAGGAGCAATGGTCTCAAGTTACAGAGGGGGAGGTCTAGGTTGGATAATAGGAAAAACTATTTCACTAGGAGGGTGGTGAAGCACTGGAATAGGTTACCTAGGGAGGTGGTGGAATCTCCATCCCTAGAGGTTTTTAAGTCCTGGCTTGACAAAGCCCTGGCTGGGATGATTTAGTTGGGGTTGGTCCTGCCTTGGGCACAGGGTTGGACTTGATGACTCCTGAGGTCTCTTCCAGCCCTAGGACTCCATGGCTGCACAGGGCTGATGGAGCTATTTCTGTGGAGGGAGTGCTGAGAGCCATTGAACGAAACTATAAACCCTATACATAATGAAAACCACTTCAAGCCGGGCGTGTGGCACAGGAACTAACTTCCTATCAAAAGTGCGCTCAATGCCTACCACGCACTGCCCCTTCTCTTCCTACTCTACCACAGGCATGTTACATTTAATCAACTAATCGAATAGTCAATCTAATATGCATCGACTATTCGATTAGTCAATGAGGACACCTCCACCTTTGAAATCTAGCAGAGCCCTCAAGCAGTCCCCTGCTGGCCCCATGCTCCCTGCTTTTGAAATGTACAAGAGTCCCGGGAGGGCTCTTGTACATTTCAAAAGCAAAGTGCCACCAGGACCGTGGGGGACTGTTTGAATCCCCAGCTCACCCCAGGCTCTCCGCAGCGCTTCTGCTTTGGAAGTTTAGCAAGAGCTACATTTCAAAGGCGGAAGCGCTGCCAGTTCCCTGCTGCGCCCCTGCCTCTTCTCCCCACGGAGGCAGTGCTGCGGTGAACCAGCTTTTAAACTGGCTCCCCCCAGCACAGGATCCTGCTTCCCCCATTGCTGCCGCTCTCCGAGAGAGGCGGGGGGGGGGGGGGAGGGGAGGGAAGGAAGTGACTAGTCAAGTCACTACTTGACTATCCAAAAAGCATTTGTTTATCAGATAATCAACTAGTCGCTTACATCCATACCCTAGCCCTGCCTCCATCCACCCTTTGCTCCAAAGCCCCACTTCTACTCCTTCCCACTCGCACCCCCAAGTGCATCCCTCACCAACACTCCTCCCCCTCCCTCACAGCTGTTCTGCAATGTGCAGGAAACACTGGAAGGGAGGGGGAGGAGTTGATCAGCAGGGCCGCTGGCTGGTGGGAGGCTCTGGAAAAAGGGAGGGAGCTTGGCTGCTGGTGGGTGCTAAGTAAGTACTCACTCATTTTTTTCCCCCCTGGCTGCAACAGCATTCTAGTCCCAGGACCTATGCAGATGCATGGAGCCTGCACAGCTCTGCACTCTTGTCCTAAGTGTTGCAAGGACAGGATGCATGATCCTCTGATATATACAGATCTGGAAGAACAGAATCTGCACGGAACGTGACTATTTCTTGGCAGACAGATTGCTGTGGGACACTATCTTCAGTCTTGATCGGTCATGACAAGCATATTTTTATCTTATTTCCTTTACTTATCCATCCTAGACTATTGTGTGTGTATTATTTCAGAAACATTCTTCATTCAAACTCTCTCAGGTGGCTGATGAAAAAGTTACATTTTGTTCGACAGCCCTAGATATGAAATGTCTCATGGGAAGCAATGCATGATTCTCTCCTGAACTAAAACAGTACATTTTCATTCCCTGACACTATTTGATAATAAGACACTTACCAAAGACCTGCCTTCTGGGTTTCTCTGATTCCAGGCATACATTTGAAGGGACCAGCATCGTAAGATCACAAAGGATTGGTGTTGGTGTGCTGGGGATTAGAACCCAGAATGCTCAATTCTATGCTCAAATCCCAGTTTTATGCTCAATCAATCAAACTTTTATAAATAATGCAAAGAAATTAGAAGACTATCGGTGCAAATAGGCAATTAACAATTCTTAACAATTGCACTATTATTTGATGCCTCTAGGGATGAGGCCAGCAGCTAATGCACTCCCGGCACCACTCCTGGGGAGCCCCCAAGTGCAGGGTGACAAGCAGGAGTTGGTCCGTGAGGGGAACCGGTTTAAAAATACAGAGGCAGCAGCGCAGGGCGGCAGGTGGCTCCCCTTCATGTTCTTCCTTTAAAACTCAGACCAGTGGGCTTCCCCATCTCTAGAAGGGAAGTAGAATATTAGGAATCATTACAAAAGGGATAGAGAATAAGACAGAATATCTTATTGCTGTATAAAACCATAGTATGCCCACATCTTGAATACTGCATACTAATGTGGTCACCTCATCACAAAAAAGATATATTGGCATTGGAAAAGGTTCAGAAAAGAGCAACTAAAATGATTAGGGGTTTGGAACGGGCCCCATATGAAGAGAGATTGAAAAGACTTGGACTTCTCACCTTAGACAACAGGAGACTAAGGGGGAGGGGATATGATACAGATCTATAAAATCATGACTTGTTTGAAAAAAGTGAAAAAGGAAAAGTTATTTACTTATTCCCACAATATAAGGACCAGGGGTCACCAAATGAAATTAATAGGCAGCAGGTTTAAAACAAACAAAAGGAATTCCTTTCCAGAGGATGTTGTGAAGAGTAGGACTTTAACAGCGTTCAAAAAGGAGCTAAATAGATTAATGAAGGTTAGGTCCACCAATGGCTATTAGCCAGTATGGATGGGAATGGTGTCCCTAGCCCCTGCTTGTCTGAAATGGATGACAGCAGAGGGATCACATGATGACTACTTGTTGTGTTCCCTCCCTCTGGAGCATCTGGTATTGGCCACTGTTGGCAGACAGGATACTGGGCTAGATGACCTTTGGTCTGATCCAGTATGGCCATTCTTATGTTCGCTAATTAGAAATTCCAAAACAGTGGCTCTCAACTTAAGTGCCCTCTAAGCCACGCAACTGTGCAACAGCCTATTAAGTGCTGCGCAGGCACTCGGTGCTGCGGATGGGAGAGATTCTTCCCCAGGCCCCCCACCCAAACCAGCCCAAGTGCTGCTGCACTCTGGGGCAGGGAAGTCATCTCTTCCCATTGCAGTCCCAGTGTAGCCTGCACCCCAAACCTCTCATTACTGGTGGCACCTCAGAGCCCGCACCCTCAGAGACTGCAGCCCCCCCAAACCACAACCTTGAGCTCCCTCCTACACTTCAAACCCCTCACCCTACCCGTCACATAAACATTTTGGGCTATGTCACATCCCCTCCACATTGGTGCACGTAACACAATTCTTTCCGCACAAGTGGGAAAATTAGGAGCACTGATCTCAACTTTTCAGTCTACCGTTCCCATTTCAGGAAATATAGTTGGGTCTTGCGTCCCCCTCCGGCCACCTCATTTAAAAACGGCTCGCCTTCAAAAATCAGGTTTACAAATACAAGTGTCAGGGCACGGCTACGGAAACATTGCTTCCTCTCGCATCTTTACGAAAACGTCTAAACTCAATCCGGTGAAATGCAACTATTGTGCAGCGCTCACACTGCAGTAACCTTCGCCAAAGGATTAATGCCCACAAAACAGATATCAGACAAGATCACAAAGAGAAAACAGTTTCTTGCCACTTTAACCAGAAAGGACACTCTCTAAATGACTTAGCCACCTGCATTCTGCTACAAAGACCTTTTACATCTGCACTTGAAAGGGAATCCTCTGAACTGTCATTCATGTTAAAATTCGACACTTGCCAACAAGGACTTAACAAGAATTTGAACTCTCACACCCATTACCAAGACAGTTTCCCCAATTATCACCTGTAATACCATTAACTCACAAACATCCCACTCTCCCTACCTTTAATATCAGCAATTCACAGACACTTACCTTCCTTCCTCCCCCTTCCCATCCCCCCCCCGCATCCCCCTTCTGTTCTGCAATGTGATTTGTCCTTTTCATATGTGTTCTTTTTTTTTAATTGTATCCTTTGGTATATATGGTTGTGACAATTTTCTTCCATTATTTGATCTGAGGAAGTGAGTCTGGCCCACGAAAGCTCATCACCTTGTTAGTCTTTAAAGTGCTACATTGTCCTGCATTTTGCTTCAGCTACCCCAGACTAACACGGCTACATTTCTATCACTATTCTGCAGTAACCAGTCACCATGTTACATTTTAGTGTTCGCGGACTTGGCTGGTGCTTTTTAGGCAGCCCGGTGCAAGAGCAGGCAAATACCTGGCTGAACTGACGTGTCCCTTGAAAGGCCTCTGCGTACCCTACACGTCCCTCTGGCGGGGGCCCCACTGCCCCCAAACATACCCGCAAGACACTGGCGCAAGGGCGAAGGCAGGGAATTAGTTGCCCCCAACTCTCAGGCCTGCTGCCTTGGCTCCCCTCGCTCCTGCGGGGCGCACACATGCGTGGCACAACGACGTAGCCACAGCAGCGAAATGCGGGGCGCATGCAAGGCGCCCCCCGGGCCCCACGCCACGCACGCTCCCTGGCGCCCGCCCTTTGGCCTCCGGGGCCGCACGCAGGGTGCGGAGCGAAACTGCTCTGGCGGGCAAGCGCCAGCCTTCGCCGGGAGGGGCAGGGACCCGCCCTCCACCTGCGAGACTCTTCCCTCCCCGCCCCGCCCCGCACACACAAGGAAACGCACCGCGGCTGGCCGGGAGCGGGAGCCCCAGAGGCGCCGGGGCGCAGCTTGCAGCGACGCCAACTCTCCCCCACCAGCAGCGGGGCACTGCTGCCCCCACACACGTGAGGCGCGTCCAGGGCCCTTTCCAAGCGCCGCCCGGCGGGGAGGCCAGGAGACGCGCGTGGGGTGGGGTCCAGGGGAAGGAGGCGGCGCAGAGTCTCATGCAGCCAGGGGGTCTTAAATAATGGGGCGTGGGGGAGGAGGGAGGCCAGGGCAGAAGAGCTGGGTCGGTCTGGCTCTGAGTGGCCCTTGCTGGTTGGGGGAGAGGGGAGGTGTGACCCGTGTGAAATCCGCCTTGTTTACTTAAGCGCTTGCTTTCTCCCCTAGGAGCCGCTTAAAGGGCCGGAGTTGAAATTTTGACTGGGAATCCAGCGGAATCTCTCTCTCGTATCTGCTGGGCCCAGTGAGGAAATTAAAGAGCAGAGACTTGTAAAGGGCCTGTCCCAGATCTCGAGCAGCACGAGGCACAGCTGAGAAGCAGGGCAAGCGAGTGTGGGGCCACAGCTAAGGATTCAGGCACAGTGTAAGCTTGCCAGAGCCACAGCGCTAAGACGTCACAGGGATACACGTCATTTGACTAACCTTACTTTAAGCACTCTGCATAATTTTAATGGAATAATGCAAACTTCTCATAATTAGAAATCATTGAAATCTCATGCATTGGCTACATTAGAAGAAAGTATGGGTCTTTTTTGGGGGGGAGGCTGTCACTTTAAAACAGTTTCTCTTTCCCCAGAGAATCCCACAAATGGCCCAAATTACCTGCAGTTTCTTTTTGTTTTCAATGAAAGCAAGGCCAGAAGTACTTTCAGGAGAGACAATGGCCTGCTTTAAAAATGACACAGCCTTCCTTTGAGAAAACTGGGCATGTAGCCATGCTGTCTTCAGGGAAGATGGTGGTTCCCCAGTTGCAGGTATACAACCTTAACTCCTCCCTTCACCAGGGAGGGGGGTAGGAGAGACTGGAGGGGAAGACTTCTAAAATCAGTTACATCTAAGCTAAAACTACAAACTTCTATACATTAATCATAAGTGTCTGGGTGTTTCATGGTGTTCCCACACAGCAGAGACAAGGTTGTTTAGGTACAATAACCCATGATTTAATATGTAGGGACTCCTTTTAAAGTTAATCTTACATTTCAATTTCCTGACTGTATAACATTTATTGGGGAGGATAATGTACTCCTACTTGTCTCCATATTAAAAGTTTGAGGGTTTTGGAGGGTGGTGACAGAAGTAGGTGGATAGATCTAGGAACAAAATCTAGGTTGAAGCACAAACTGTAGAGAGAATTTTAAGGTGACCCAGGACTATGTGTTTTTAGAGACTAAAATATATATAGGATCATGAGATTTCATGGGCAAAACCTACTTCTTCAGATAAGATGAAGATGTAGAGATAATTATAATCCTTCCTTTAAAATAGGGACGTAAGTGAATAGTTGACTACTTGATTATCAGGTAGTCAAGTAAAGTACTTGCACCCCCCCACCACCACCACACTGCTGCATCTGTCTGAGAGGCAGCAAGTTGGGGAGGAGGGAGAATAGGAGCCAGTTCTGGGGAGCAGGGTTAAAAGCCTGTTCCCCCTCAGCACCTCCGTGGTGCTGCCTCCATCAGTGGGGGGTAGGTGGGTGATAGGGGAAACTACTGCCAAGGGAGGCAGGCCATAGCCACAGCCAGCCCTGGCCACCATGAACAGGGGCTGCTGGACTTGGCATGAGCCGGAACCCAAGGAGTCCCAGCTCAGGCTGGTCCAGAGTGCTGCAGCTCTGCATTTTTAATTTAGTAGAGCCCAGTGGCTCTTACTACATTTAAAATGCAGAGCTGCAGCGCATGGCTCATGGAGTTGGTGGGAGCCGGGGACTGCTTAGTCCCATCCCCAGCTGGGTCTGGGAGCTACCCCCGCTGTGGCACTGCAGAGCGCCCCTTATCGACTAATTGTATCGACTACACAATTAGCCAGATAGCTGCAATTTAACATCCTTACTTTAAAGTGCATCACATTCACTTGTGCTCTGTCCTTAAACATACCTAACAGGCTAAATTTGCTCTCAGATATACATGGTTCCTAGTAAGTAGGAACCACACATTCACACAATGCAGACCTAAGTAGGTAGGTGGGCATTTCCTGTGCTTAATGTCCTACACAAAAAGACACCAGAACAGGAATCTTAAAATATGCTTTATATAAGAATGCAGGAGAATACTGTACATGGTTCTTGTAATCAGGTTAGGAGAGAAGAAAAATCTATTTTAATACCTGTGGTGTTGAACACAGATAAGTCAAAGTTACTTGGCAATGGAAAAGTACAAAGGAATACTTACTACTTTTTCATGAAACTACACTTCACTCGTGGACTCAGGACTGCTTGCCTCCCCAGCACACGCTATACTACTTGATCACCTTTACTGAAATCTTAACTAGCCACAGGGGTGATGGTGTTGTGCAAAGGCTGGTCAATGAGTAATTAGAACTATAAACTGGATTGGTTTTATCTCTCTAGCTCAGAAGATTATTTCAGCAAGAAGAAACACATGACAGAAACAAGATGTCTCATGCTGAGAGGCCTCACCATGATAACCAGTACCAATATCATGACAGCCACAGATCTGACAGACACCAGGAGGAGAGAAGGGCTAAAAAGCCACACCCATCCAATGGAAGGTGCGTCATCTCTTTGTCCCTTACTATGGGATGCAGAGCTTGTTTGTAAGAACCATAATCTGAATGTAAAACAGTGTCAGTGAAGGCATGTTCAGCCATGAAGTTCAGAAACTTAAATATGCCACATTCAGAATCGTGGTAGAATAATTTAATTAGTGAAAGTTTTAAAGGAAGCCTGTAATTAAACATTATTTGTAATAAAAAATTACATGTGGGCTGGGAGTAAGGGATGGAGGTGAGAGTGAGACATGGAGGTGGAGAAGGAAGTGGGAGGGGAAGGGAGAGATGTGGATGGGTCATAAGAGGGGTTGGTTATGTCCCCATCTCTCCAGAAGTGATATTTGGTGCATGCTTCTGTACGTTCATAGTTGCACTGGTTTAAACAGATCCTAAGGCTCAGTGAAGGCTTATTTCAACTAGGAATAGGTTTATAAGCTAAATCAGAATAAATTGGTGCAAACACATATGGTCATTCTTTAGTAGACCAGTGTTAGTTTGTAAGTAAGGCCTCAGTGTCTGGGATAAATGTGATGCATTATGTGAAGTAGCTAATGGAGAAGTTTGGGGTAGCCTCAGAAACTGGCATGTATTTTGCTCTCCCTGTCCAGACTAGATCACACTGGAATGCATCCTGGCTTGTTTTAATGCATTTAAGAGAGGAGACAACAACGAATTCTCAGAACCATTAATAAAATAAGAGAAAAGTAAAGGGGAGCAGGATGAATTTAATTGATTTAAAAAAAAAGGCAGAAATACTGACATCCTTAAAAATCTATATTTAACAGGAAGGAAAAAAAGATATTCAAAGACAACCTACATAACTAGTGATAAAGGGAAAAGTAGAGAATACAGGGAAATATAAAGATAATCATCTGGTCCAGCTGATGTGAATTTTAGAAAATTAAAAAAAATTGCCAGTGAACTTGCTGTATCATTGACAATTTATGAAAGGATATGGAAAATTGGGAAGGAAACAGTTTTCAGCTGAAAACTAAAGTGTTTTGATGCACTGAAATGTCATTTTGTATCATGGGAGTTGTAGTTTTGATGCTGAATGAGCCCAGTCTTCAATATGGGTTTCTCTTTCTGGCCAGAGTATATTTCCCATGATGTCCCATGGCCATAGATTCTGATCAACACACCACCTCGCCTCATCAAGCTGGGAGAAAGTGTTGCATCATTGGAAATGTAATCCAGACTGAGAATCCAGTCCACAGAGAAGAATGGGAGTACAGTAACTGTGAAAAGAACTGCTAGAAAATTTCAAAAAGACCATATTTTCTTTGGAACTTTAACACACTGTTTTTCTGAACATCAGCATTCCTGGCAAGTAGCACACTACAATAGGGAGAAGCAGCTGCACCAGAAGTATCAAAGGGATTCCTTTCATGTTAGCTGACAGATTTTATAAATCACAGTTTAGTTTGTCAGGCACCTGCCTGAGACCCAGGACAAAAACCAGAAAACTTAGGAATGTCTCAGCCAAAATATAGCTGATGGCAGCAGTAATCTGCAGATAAATTAGGTTTGTCTGATTTAGGATTTAGATTAAAGTTAAAGAAGAATGAGAGAAAAAGAAATCTCAATTCTCTACCCAGTGAGGATGCTTTTGCTTACACATTAACTGATATTTGTGGATTATGTTAAATTGATGGAATTGTAGGAAGACAGAACTGCAAAAAAACGTAGAGATCAGAAAATAAAAAATAATTTGAGGAAAAAGGCAGGCTAATAGACCTGAGCATAAGTAATCTCAGACAGATGTTCAGTTGGAAGGAGAAATTTTAAAGCAACAATACTAGAGTAAATTTAATAGTACAGTAATAAGACAACAAATTAGACATGTTCTGTTCTATACATTTTCTTGTTCTATCCTCATAACCGTAGAAGTGGAGCGCACTGGAATCTGTAACATCTGTCACATGCTATTCATTCTCTCATCCTCCCTGAGGGAGAACTTTGTTTTAGTTGTAGGTCAGTGTTGTATTTTGGTTTGATAGGGCTTTTATGTTCACACATCACATCTGTATATTAGAGAATGTGGGTCAGAGAAGAATGTTTTGCATTTGGAACAGAAAGTGAGAGGCCTGTGATGATTGTTCGTTCCTGGAGTGATTTGTTTTGCAGGTTTCAAACCTGCCCCCAAGAAAGCACTCTCCTACAAAGATGCATTCTCCACCCCCGTGCCCTGTGATAGAAAGATCTGTTGTAACTAAGTTGTTGACCACAGACCTCATACCAGAGCTCCAGGCAATTTTTTGTAGTTTTCTTGGGCCCAAGCCATTTTGATCCTTGCAGATAAAGAGCTAAGACCTGGAAGTTAACTTGCTATTCTCTAGGAATAGTAGCAGACATGTGTGATACTAAGAACATATGTTACTGTTACAGACTATTGTAGTACATCTCAGTACTAGCTGGACCAAACTAAATACTGATGGTTTCATGCCCCAGCATACTGCATTGCTGTAGTCCTGAATAAATGAAGGCATGCATAACTGAAGTTAGGTCATTGTTTGCCAAGATGGGATATAGTCTCCTAGTCCATTACAAATGGCAGAAAATCTGTATTCATAGTGGAGTTGACATTATGATATAGCAACAAAATGGCTAATGCAAATTCAAGCTGAAAGGCAGTAATCTTATACATTGATGCTGGTGCTACTGCAGCTGGAATATTGTGTTAATTGCTGTAGTACTTTCTTCCAGTTTCAGAATGTTTCTTATGTCGGAGTTCAGAGAAAGGGGAAGCAACTGGGGCTAAGTCTATACTGCCACTTTACTGTGCTGCAACTTTCTGGCTGCAGGGTGTGAAAAGATTACAGGGAGTCTTCCTGAGGCCTGGTGCACCACTGACTGGCCTTTTAGGGTATGTCTACACAGCAGCGATATTTCGGAATAACTAACGTTATTCCGAAATAACAAAAGGGGCTTGTAGTGTAGCTCATTTTGGAACAGTGTCAAGCTGGAGGACTTCTTACTCCAACTCCTGTAACCCTCATCATGAGGAATCAGCGAAGTCGAAGGAAGAGTGTCCTTCCTTCGACTTCCTGCTGTGTAGACAGCGCCAAAAGCCGAAATAAGTTATTTTGCCTTAAGTTATGCAGTTGACGTAGCTGAAGTTGTATATCTTATTCCAACTTTAGCCCTTCTGTGTAGATAGATGTACCCTTAAAGACCAGTTTAGTAATGCTGACCAGAACTGCCAGGCTTCATTTTTGACTGGGCATTCCTGTCAAAAATCAATTGCCTGGCAACCCCATGTGAGACATTAACAAAACATTGTGAATATTTATTCTTGCAACCAGGTAATAGATTTTCTTTTCATGAATATTCTTGCTAACGGATCTCATTTGATCAATTATCTGCAAATAAAAGTTACATACACATACAAACACATACCAGTGAAGCAAATAAGTTAGCAAAAATTACAGAAACTAAAATTAATACTTTTTTTGGCTTCACTTTCCCCGAAACATTAGACTATGTTGTTGCCTATATATAATCCTTTACTTCTATCCTATTTGCAGGTCAACACAAGGCACTCCGGGCAACCAACACTCAAGACCTTCTACTGCTTATTCAGACCCGTACCAAAAAAACATAGCAATAACTCATGAATATGTCAGCTATCCACCACATCTTAATCCCCAGAAAGAGACCTTTTCAGAGAAATGTAACAAGCTATGCACGAGGAGAGGTATGTGGATTTTTATTTTACTTACCACCCTTGTGTCTCTCTAGAGATGTGTCCCCTTGTTTCATTAACACAAACTTAGACAAAGGGTCAAAAGAGGCAGGGGACTGAATAACAAAGTCCAGAGATTCATGAATGGCAAAAAACTACAGCTTAGTTATTAGTCGTAAAATGTCTACAGGCCAGGTTTACAGATATGACTGAAGATACAAATAGGCTCTTAGAGTCATAAAAGCACCTGTGTTAAATAGTAATTGCCCACTGACTTTCTAGGTTGCTTAGAGGCTTTTGTAAATTCTTCTACGCACCTGTTTGCATTTCTAGGCCCCTAAGCCTTTATGTAACTTCAGAATTTTGCATTAAGGAATCACTCAGTCATTGAGATGAGAGTAGGGTTGTCAGGTGTCCAGCTTTTGACCGCACCGCCCAGACAAAATGGGACCCTGGTAGCTCCAGTCAGCATGCCTGACCAGGCCATTAAAAGTTTGGTTGATGTGGGGATGGCAGGATCCCTACCCAGAAGCAGCAACATGTTCCTCACCTTCTAGACTCAAGGGCTGTGTGACGGATCCCCCTCCCCCATACTTTTGGGAATGGATTTACGGACATGAATATACATACCTCAGAAGTGTTTTGAGCAAATCATTTCGTGTAACCCATCAGTCTTCATGTCACAATCCACTGGTTCTCTTTATCTTACTCTGTTGTAGGTATCATTTGTGTGTATAAAATTAGACACGTGGTGTGGGGAATACTTTGTGGCTTTCAAATGTGTGAATGAGACACATGGAGGGTGTTACCCTCAACTGTTAAATTATCTCTTTTGTCCTTCAGCCTGAGCAGTGGTTGGTAGGGAGTGGCCTCAATCCACTTCTTTTCCAGCTGCCAGTCTAAACCAGGTCTCTCTTCCCCACCCTGGGGTCTCAGGCTCCTTCCTTCAGGTGCAGCCCAGCCACTCTCTATGTCTCTCATTCACACATTTGAAACCCACAAAGTATTCCCCACGCCACGTGTCTAATTTTACACACACAAATGATACTCTGTTGTATGTAAGATAAAGAGAAACAGTGAATTGTGACATGAAGACTGATGGGTTACACAAAATGATTTGCTCAAAACACTTTTGAGATATGTATATTCATGTCCATAAGTCCATTTCCAAAAGCATGGTGGGAGGTCCGTCACAGGCAGTGTGCAGTCATAGGGGCTCTGCCCCTGCCCCAGGCACTGGCTCCGCAGCCCCGATTGGCCAGGAGAACAAGCAACAGAGGGAGGGAGTGGAATGTGCAGAGGGTAGGGCCTCAGGTGCTCAGTTTTGTACAATTAGAAAGCTGGCAACCTTAGATGAGAGAGCCAGAGCAAGCCTGAGTGACTCTACTGCCTTGGAGGTGGGAGACCTAGGGCCCAGACTCCCTACTCCAGTGACTTACGTATTTATTCATAGTGGAATAGCTTCATCAAGAGAGATTGAGGGAGCAACATGCTGGACTATCCTACAGATCAGTGGTCTAGGCACTCACCTTCTCCCCTCAGGTATGGTAGGGGTCCTTGAACTGGTGACCTTTTTGCCTAGTGGTTAGGCCAAAGGTTGTGAGGGAGGGGTACTTCCTTGTCTTCTTTTCCCCCCTCAAGCTTTTTTGTTAAATGGTATTAGGTGCTTAACACCAAGACAGGTTTTTGCAGCTCAATCTCAAGTAGTTAGGCACTTCCCTGCACTGAGGATTTAAGGTATGTCTACACTACCAAGTTTTGTTTAAAAAAAAAAAAAAAAAAAAACAGCAACTTATGTTGACACACAAGTCAACAAAACAAAAATCGCCAGAGAATGCTCTCGCTTGCTCCCCCGTTAATAGATCATGTCCACATGGGGGGGGGGGGGGGAGCACCATCATTGCTAGTGTGCAAAGTTGTGCCACGTTGTGGGAAGGCAAAGCCGATCCCTGTACATCTTGGGATTCCCCCTCAGTTCTCCCACAGTCTCTTCAACTGCCATCATGAGTAGCTCTCCATGTTGAGGAATGAAAAAGCAGCAAAGCAACATGTCTCTTCCCCCTGAATCAGCAATCTGCCTGTTGCTGTGTTCCCAGTGCAGGGCAGAAGAGAAGCACTCCAATGGTTTGCTCTTCTTTTGTTCACAAATAAAGCAGCTCACTCAGCTGTCAGACAATTCCTGGTGCTTTGAAAAGAGAGGGACACAGCTGCATGGCAGCTGTGTCAAACCTGAGCAGAGCCATCAAAAGGCAGGCAGGCATTTTGGGATACTGGTGGAAGCCAGTTCTGTTGACGAAACAAACAGCAGAGTCTATCTTGAGTCTTTGTTGACAATAAAGGGAGGAGAAAAAAGTCTTTCAGAGGGGTGGAAGCTTGTGTCAGTGAAACTGGGTGTTTTTCCCTACAAAAAAGTCCCATTGCAATGTGTATGCTGTCACTGTTTTGTCGCCAAAAGGCAGGTTTTGACGACAAAACTTTGTAGTGTAGATAAAGCCTTAGATAACTGTCTCCAAAAGGAGCTGGCTTTAGAGCGCACACCTCAACTTGGATGGCTTAGACGAGGAGCCTCCCATCAGGCTGGCTTTTGTGAATCCCATTCTGAGGCACCACTGTGTCCTCATGCGGGTGTATAGGTCGCCTAGCAGCTGAACTCAGGTTTTGTGGATAGGGATATTAAGAGGTGGGTAACTGACTCATCTTGTAGTCGATAACATTTGTATCGACTACGCAATTAGTCGATAGGGGAAGGTGCTCTATCCTAGCTCACACTGGTCCAGGAGCTACTCCTGCTGCCGCTCTGCAGTTTAAACCTAGTAGGAGCCACAACCAAGCTCCTACTACATTTAAGCTGCAGATCTGCAGCAGGGGTAGGTCCCCAACTGGCCCAATCCAGGACAGAGCCAGTACTGCTGCAGCGCTGCATTTTAAACCTTACTACATTTAAAATGCAGAGCCACATTGGTCCCAGACTGGTGAGACCAAGAAAAGAGAAATGAGGCTTAACAATAAAGGAGTGGTTGGATAAAGCAGGGAGGGCAGGGTTCAGACTCTGCTCCCTAGACTTCAATCGCCAGCTCTTTGCCTTGCAAGCTCTGCGGAGCGAGAGGCACCGCGAAAAAAAATCACTGTCGAGAGAGGCAGGCAAAGAAGGAAAGGTTTGCTCTCCCTGAGGCTGGGGCAGGGTTTGTGCCTTCACCTCTCCCTGCGGTTGCAAACCCAACATCACCGATCAATCAGGGTGTGAGGGGTGTATGTGTGTGTGTGGGGGGGGGATGATCATTAACCACCGGATTAGCAAATCTGCCGCTCCTGGCTCACTTGCTGCCTGTAAGTTCTGAATTGCAACCTACCTCTGTGAACACTTTGCTGTGAGCAAGCCCTGGCCAGGGAGGGAAGGAAGCAAATGGCGGGAGCGGGGGAGTCGGCTCGTTCCCGATGCCCCATGCAGGCAAACAAACAAACCCTCACAGATTTGGTTAGCCAGGTGCAAAGTCAACTATATTTAAAAATTATAGCAAGTGTGAGAATCAAAAGGAAACTCTTTGTTTGCCAGATTGCAAGGCAAGATGGGGGGCATTTATTCTTGGGGGTACAGGGCTACTTAGGAACACCCAGGTCTGGTTTCTAATTCAGTTCGCTCCAATTCATAGCGTGTGTTTGTGCACGCATGTTTAAAATGCATCAAAACTGAAGTCAGGAACTAGCCAGGCTCTAGAGAAGGGGAGGGAAGGAAGAAAGCAGGGGGGAGATGACAGGTGAGTGAATGCACAGAGTGGAGTGCTCCGAAGTGCCTAGCCAGGGCATAGGGTCTAAACTGCCTTGTGTGGCTCCCTTCATGCTGTGTGTGGTGCACAGGCTCACGTGGGTAGCGCAGGGCCTGTAAACCTCCTCACTGTGTGATTAATATTGAGTCTGCGCTTATTTCACCCGCACCTCCTCTCCCCACCCCACCCACACCAGGGGAATAAACATCCTTGGCTTGGTTCCACTAATTTCCAATTGTGTGGCACCCCCATTTAAAATGCTCCCTCCATAACGGGCTCCTGTTCCTCCACCCCTTGCTGTCTCTGATTGCTGTTCCTCCACCCCTTGCTGGGGGATGGGGGAGTGAGTAGTCGACTCGATTAACCGATAAGTTTAGGCTTATCAGGTAGTCCATCACTTATATCCCTATTTGTGAATCCAGTGATTTTTCTAGGAACCTAGATTTCTTATGAGTCTACCGATTTAATGATAAAATATACACAGCTTGAATGATCTGGAAAAAAGCCTCCTTTACCCTGTTCTTCCCAGACAAGCAGAACTGGTATCTTTCTGTTTTATAATAGTTTCTCTTTGTTCTCTGAGGGCATCGCTGCTCCCTTTGGATATTTTCTGAGAAATATCTGGAAACTGATGTGTACTTACCCCCCCATGAATTGTGTCTACCACTACATGATCGAACCTTCTTTTTCCTGATTCTGAAATAAGCTCTGCTCAGACCGAAATAGGGAGTCAAATACAGTAAACTTCCAATAATCCGGCACCTTTAGGATCCAGGGGGTGCCGGATTATCAGATATGCCTAACTATCAGAAAGGGGGGCTATAAGGGCTCTGGGGTGCAGTGGGGGGGATGCCACTCCAGACCCCTCATAGCCCCCCCTTCCGATAGCCCGGCTCTGCCCCAGGCGTCCCTGATTCAGCCGCTGCTGGTCAGTTTCAGCAGCGGCTGAATCGGGGCGCCTGGGGCAGAGCAGCTGGGGTACTGCCAGGTTGGTCCCGCAGCCCCAAGGGGCAGCGCTACAGGACCAACCCGGCAGTACCCCAGCTGCTCTGCCCCCGGCTTCCCCGATTCAGCTGCTGGTCAGTTTCAGCAGCAGCTGAATCGGGGAAGCCAGGCGCAGAGTAGTTCCGTGTTCCCGATTGTGCCGGACCATCAGGAGTGCCGGAGCATTGGATGCCGCACCAATGGAGTTTTACTGTATCATCTTGTCCATGACTGTTCCCTGAGCAACACTTGCTGTGTGAATTTAGGGCTACTGCTATCTTCTTGTTTCAATTTCTGCTCTCATCTTATTCTTTTTTTTTTAATTAAGATTGCAAGGATAAGAGTAACCCTTGCATACTTGGCTTTCCATACTGGTCATAAAAATATCCAAATGACCAGATCTCTCAATCTTTGCCTTGCTTGGACGCCCAGAATTTTTTTCCCCTGAGAGCCAACAAGACGTAACCAGTGGTCTAGGAGAGGCCAGTTGGTTTATGTGCTGCAGTCTTCCATAAACTAAACTACAAATACCCGAGAAAGGAACTGCTTTTCTGCTGCATCTTGCTTTTCTCTCTGCTCCCTTCTTTTGTGCGCATTTGTTTAAATAATAAAACAGCCTAGTACTGGATACCATAAAAGAAAGCTACCACCTAAAACATTTTCCCATAACATTTGATGTTATTTAAGTTTTCATATTTTTTTCCTCTTTAAAATACTCTCTGGAGGGAGACAGAGGAAATAAAATGAGTTAGAACTTCCTTAAATTGAATTTCTAACTTGTATGTGGGAGCAAGGACTATAAAAAGATCCTTTAAAAAACATCTCACTCACCTGACAGTTTTACCACCATCTTTCTTGCAAGATGAGGTTCTTCCTTTCCTTACACTTTTGTTTTTAGAAAAACAAGCCATTTCCTGTTCATGTTGGATCTAATTTTCCTGAAGTATATTGAC
Source organism: Pelodiscus sinensis (assembly GCF_052426305.1). Taxonomy (NCBI): domain Eukaryota; kingdom Metazoa; phylum Chordata; order Testudines; family Trionychidae; genus Pelodiscus; species Pelodiscus sinensis. Next base: position 120,571,589 of record NC_143053.1, read on the forward strand.
CCTTTGACCTTTCCAGGCCACCTTTATCTAATATCCTTTTTCCAGCTGTCAAATGAAAAACTATTGTGCAAAAACAGAATTCTAATTTCAAAACAATCTCTTATTATTCAAAGGAATTGTAAAAATGATTTCAGGGAAATATTGTTCCTTGTGATGCTAAAATGATCCACAGAGTTATTGCATTATTTATCAAGACAAAACCATGCCTCTCTACTTTATTAAGCTATAAAACCTATCAAAGCAAGGCATCTGTGTCAAGATCTATTTCATATTGCTTTTATTATTTTGTCAAGTACAATGGTGAGAATGTGAATTAATACAACTATATAAATAAACTATAGTACTTAGATAAACCTGCTGTTAGCCATGTTTATATTGTGCAAGACAAGATCTATTTCCTGTGTGTCCTGTTCTTGCAACAGAATTTACCAGCCTCAGTTTTAGATATTATTGGTATTCGAAATAGCTGCCAGCAAAGTAAGGAATGTGCTCCCCCAGAAATCGATAGCTAATCACTCCCAATACAATTTTGGAGGATAACGGTTGAAGGCTTAACAAATAATCGAATTTGATTTAGAAAAAAAATTAATGGAATTAGCCACTGGAAAATTATTTTAGAATATTGATATTTGATGACAATATTAACTGAGGATTTATTCATTGTTTAAAGTGGAAACAACCTAAACATGTGAAAAACATTTCAAAAATACAAACCCCTTTATATATTAATTTATGTGGACTTAAGAGACTATCAATTTTATTTAAAAGAAGTCACACATCTGAGTATTTAATCTGCTTTTGTTACACGTAACATAATAGCACTATAACTGAAGGAATCTATACTGGCACTACTTTTATTACAAATCTTGTGCACTTGATAGCAATTTGTGTACAACTCTGTATTGCCCTCCCCTGTATAGTCAGTTTCTCCTATATCATGTTTCAGAAAAGATGTGAAAATTACTGGAAAAACATAGCCAAGTGAGACTATACTCGATTGGAAGGGCATCTTGGGAGGCTGGTCTTAACCAAAAAAATGATTACCCCGAGATCTATTTTAACTGACTGATTTCAAGATAATAGTGCTTATAAGAATCCCATATTTGTAAATTTTTCTTTCATATCCCCATCTCAATAATGGTGACACTTTAATAAAGCCTTCCTATAAATGAAGGAACTGCTTTTTGCAATAGTTACTTACAGCTTATCTGACATACAGTTTTTGTAATAAGCTAAGAAAACATAGGATGGAAATATTTTTGAAGTTTGGCAATAGACTAATAGAATATTACAAAAAATAAGAGCAATTATAAAGCAAATAAAATGTATGTCCTTTTCCTGTGCCAGTGAAAATACATTTGTTATTTAGGCTTTTGCTCACATAGGTTTACTTCAGTTGAATGACAGGACAGTGAGAGGATGTAGAGAGGCAGAAGGTGGTATGGGAAAGTGCTAGATTTGAGCCTGACATGGCTTTCGTCTTTCAAAGATTGGGCAAAAACTGTCAAGTGTGTAAGTAAATCTCTAATCTTAAATAAGTTAGAAATGTTTGGGGGATGCTTACTCCCCCCCAGGCTCCTCCTCCCCCCCAAAAAAACCCCTGAGATACTGCATACTTTAGTTTTGTTTCAGTATATTTTTATCGATGTGAAGGAAAAGGCAACAGTGACATGGTAAAATGTCTTTACTTTTGTTTATAAAGTAAAAGTGCACAAAGTTCTATCACTGTCTATCTGCATATTACTCTCGCCCATTCTGAACAATCAAAAAGTTATTTAATAAAAATTCTTACATTAATCATCTATTTTAACTCTGGTCTAACTAATCTCTCATTTCCATAAAAATTAAAGGTGCTTGAGACAGTTTGCAGAGTAACAGAAAGCCTATTTCCTAGCAGCATGAATGTGGCTCAAAGCAAATGCAGTGAATAGGGTTGTATTCCTCAGCTGCATTATATAACAGATTGCTAGTGAACATACCTCTAACCTAAACTGTAAATGCCCTGATTGTTCCGACCCCTGCCATCTTAGAGAATGGTATCTCTTAGAAACAAGGGCGTTTTCTAATTTCACTTTTATCCTGTAGTAAAAGCCAACTGAGTTTAATTTCAACAGGAAATAAAAATTACAGAAGAGCAGTAACATGACTTGCTCTAGGATATGCTCACGCATTAGTAAACCAGCACTAATTACAATGTAAGCATCCATAAGCCTTTGTTCTTAGGAATGTGATTGGAAGTTCTAACCATAGCGATAGGTTCTGGAAAGTAGCTCTGAGTAGTGGAATGAAAAGCTTGGAAACAGTATCTCCAAGACTGAGAGATCAGTCCAGTAGACATAGAATCAACATTTTCATGTCTATTGTTATACTTATGTCATATGTTTTGCATCTGTCATGAGCCACCTATGAAGTCCAGCACCGTAGGTGGTGGATGAAGGTAGAGCGGAGGGAGGCAAGCCCCCAGTCCTGCCCCTTCTGCCCAAGCCTCACTCCCCTGCCCAGGTCCCCCCCAAAGGAACCAAACTGCAAGCCCCCACACACAAGCAGGTGGAGTGGCCCATGACCCCAGCCTCTCTGGCCCCAGCACCATGGGCTGGACTGGGTGTGCGGGACCCAGTGTCCCCAGCCCCAGAAAACGGGGGGATAGGCTCGGGGTGGCTCCAACCTCTCTGGCCCCAGAGCACAGGGAAGGCAGGTGCTGGGGGCAGCAACACTCTGCCCCAGTGCACCTAGAGTAGGCATTCTGGGAGTGGAGTTGTGGGTGGGGCCAGGCTGGTAATTTAAGGAGGCTGTGCCTTCCTCCTCCTAGCTAGGGATGTAAATGAGTAATCGAGTAGACTAAATGTATTTCCCCCCTTGCTGTATCTGTATCAGAGGCAGCAAGTCGGGGGGAAGGGAAGCAACCTCCCCTCCCCCCCAGCCCTGCCCCATTTCTGCCCCACCCCTGCTCTGCCCCCTTGCCTGAAGACCAGGGGATTGCCAGGGAGTCTGGTGTGGGGTGGCAGCAGGGGTCAGGCTCCCCTCCTGCACTCCTCAGGGTGGTGGCAGCTGGAGTGACCTGGAAGCCTGCGCCACTCCACCCTGCTACCCTCTCCCAACTTGCTACGCTCCCCTTCACTGCAGTGGTGGGAAGTGGAGCCCCATGGGGCCAGGACACCCTGCTCTCTGCTGCTGTGGTAAAGCAGAATATAGTGGGCTGGGAGAGGAGGGTGGAGGAGGCTGGCAGGTCACTCCAGCTCCAGCCACTGTGGGGGGTGAGACTCCAGCTGCTGCCCCACACCAAACAGCCTAGTAATTCTCTGGGGCTTCCCTAGATCCTGTCCTTAAGATGGCTGAGGTAGTCATCACGCCTCTCCACTCCAAAGGTCAGGGGTTGGGACAGCCACCCTGAGCCAACCTATGAACTGGATGGCTCTGATTCTCACAAAGATGCTACATTGTGTTTCACTGTCAACTAACCAATGAGTAGCACACATTGAAGTAGCGTATACATGATTTTAGAATAGTAGTTAGATTAAGGGGCAGCCCCGATGAGAATGAAGCTGTATTCGTCAGGTGATATTATCATGCTTCATTCTTATGCTTGTTAGATGCTTACAACCATAAAATATTTTGATGAATTGAATAAATTCAACAAGATAGTCTCATGTTAAAATATTTTCAATGGAGTCCACAGAATGTAGGCATCTGGATTCCATTTGAATTCACTGGGTTTGGGTAGCTAATTCTCTTAGGCTCCCTTGAAATTCCCAGGCTCAGTGATTCATGTTTGCCATTACATTGCTTTAAGTATTACCCGAGTGACCTCTTGCATACTTTGACAAAAAGCCACACAAGGTACCCCCTGTACTCAGGACAAGGTTGGAGGAATACATGGTCTTGGACTGGATTTTTAGACTTGACAGACTCATCTTGGTTCACTGGAGGATCAAGACAAAAATATTAAGGATATTTAGGAGTATCCAGAGAAATGAGCACCACCTGACAGGGAACATGTAAATTGAAGGGTGAGTGGGTTTTTTACATAGCATGTTTTCTGTTGATTTGATCCTGCAGCAATAGAGACAGTGGGATGTTTGCGGTTGACTTCAATAGCAGCAGTTGCATCGCTCAGGGATATGTATACAAGGTGTACAAACAAAAACACACTGAAGTGAACATGCAACTTTATAGTGACATGGAGACATCCAGCTTCACTGAATTGCTTTTAGCATGTTATCTTAACATGTCTGCAGCTCGTGTTTTAAAAGAATCTCCTTTCTTCTGTCAGGTTTTTTTCACTGTCCATCTCCCTTGCGCCTCTCTCCATCCAGCTGCTGAAGCATAGAGGTGCCTGTAAAGCCTCAAATTCAGCTGTAACTTTACTCTGTGGAATGCAAAATGTGTATTGGCAAGAGTAGTTCTACATATGGAATCTCTTTCTGAACTGTTTGACTCCTTCCTTTGCAAGTCACTATGTATTGTCAGGTCTTTTTAAAAAGTTATCTTAAAAAAAAAAAAAGTCAACCTGCTTTTTTAAAGATTCACTGGCTCAGGGAATGTAAAATGGGCTGCACAGCCTTAACCCTTGAGTTGACCAATTCATATCTGACCTCTTGCTCTCTGTTCCCTGCTTGTATAGAAGTCACTAATGGAGCCCACTACAGGAATAGCTCGTGAACACAGGGCTGCAGATTTATGCAGCAGTTCACTAGCACAAGTTTTCACATTCATTTTAGCCATCAAATGTATAGCTTGGCACTTAGGAGGCCACCAGTGAATACCACCCATCCAAATAGTACACAGTGTTCAGGTGAGGGTCAGAGTAGGCAGACAAATAGGGAAAGAGGAGAAAACACAGCACAGTTTAAAAAACACGAGAGAAGGAAAAATGAACCACGAAGAGGCCATAAGAGGGGGGCGAAACAACTGTTCCAGGGCATTACGTAAGCAGACAAAGGAACTCTTTCTTCATTCAGGGATGGCAACACAAGCAACTAAATTTAACTACTGACTTTCACCATTTTCCCAACTGTGAATGGACAACCCAACAGAAAATCCTTACATGGATGCTGGCAGCATTCTCCTGCCATGACAGAAAGAAAGCTCAGCCACAGGCACCTTGCAAGGGAAATAGTCACACCACCAAGCAGAGCAGAACAGGAGACCAAACCACTGAGTCAAATGTGAGTGATCTCTTGCATACCATGACAAAAAGCCACACAGGGAGCCCCCTGTACTCAGGACCAGGTTGGAAGAATGCGTTGTCTTGACGAGGTGGTTAGACTTGACAGACTCATCTTGGTTCAGTGGAGGATCAAGGCAAAAAGGCACTCCATGTGCCAGTGATCCAGAAAGAACCAGAACAAGCATCACACACACTTATAACCCTTTATAAGCCTTAATGAAGGGAGGGGTGAAATGAGCTTCCTAAACAGATGTGTATTATGTATCTCACCTGACCCAACATCATTAACTGTTCCCACTTCCATCAGCTTGTCCTGTCCCAAGACACCCAGATCTACACACCCCAATAATTATCTGCTGGGAACAAGGAAAGAGGAGACAAAGTTGCTGATGTGGTGAGTGTAGGGGACAAATAGCAGCCGGTCACAGAGAAGACCCTCTTCTCCAAAGGGAGAAAGCCAGCAACAGGCTTGCAAGAGGACAGAAGCGGAGTTAAGACCTCTCTAGTGACCAGTCTAGTTGCATGACAGGAGGGGCAGCAAAAAATGAGATAGGAAAGGAAGCGCAGAAGTGAATCCTGGATGCTTGGGTAAACCTAAATATTTATCTGATCCAGGGATGAGGTCAGGTGGTAGAGTATCTAGCATTTAGTTTCAGGCAGAGAGGAGCTGTGGATTTACCTAGTGTGGGTGTGGTCAAGATTGAGGATTTACAAAAAAAATTGTACAAACCTGCGTAAGCGAAAACTATCGGGGTTTAACTGAAATTTAATATGCATCTGCAAAAACTGTAAAAACTAAACTATATAAAACTTGACTTCTGCTGGACTTTTGCATCATGCATAAAGAAGCAGCAATAATATAGAACAGTTACTTCATTAAGTTCTACAGGGTTTTTCAATAATGGTACTAATAAAAGATACACAATTTGATCCTTGCAACACAAGGAATAATGGAGCTACTCAAAAACCCACTGAAGTCAGGAAGAGTGATTATTTAAATGGGCTTTGGCTTAGATCCTGTATTTTTTCGCTTCATGATGAATGTTGTTACCATTTTTTTTTTAAAACAACTTCAATACCAGTAGTTGAGATAGTGTAAGATTAAGTTTAAAAGAAAAAAAAAGGTAGTTTTCCTTTCAGAACTGCCTTCACATTCCACACCACAATACACCTTTGTTTATCCTACCAGGATCAGAAACTGTTCTCTCTGGTGACAGCTATTGAAACTATTTTTATGATACAATCAGTTTTTACATGAACTTAGCTGGAGCCAAAGTCATTATACAATGATATCCCATATTCAAGATTGGGGCAACCATCCAGGTCATGGTGAGTTATTTTAAAATGATTAAACCCAAGATGTTCTGGTCACGTACATTTCTTTCAGAGCAGTCTCCATTTTATGCACTTCACTAGCACAAGTTTTCACATTCATTTTAGCCATCAAATGTATAGGTTGGCACTTAGGAGGCCACCAGTGAATACCACCCATCCAAATAGTACACAGTGTTCAGGTGAGGGTCAGAGGGTCAGTTTTACCCTCAAGTTACGGGAATATTACTGCCTTCCTTCATTTATCATTGCTAATTATTATCACTTTAATTTTTAATTATTTCAGCTAATTTATTGAAGGAACTGTTTTGTGCATGGGCAGTGGTATTAGGATTGATTTGGATTCTTGTCAAATGCAGAGTTATAATCAGACGCTCCTCTATCCCCAGCCACCTACACACACACCAAAACAAACTTGCTCCATTCCCTTATTTAATGGTCATCATCACTCCATTTCTTTGAGTCGGACAAGCTTCAGTTCCGCCAATCTGCCAGGTGGACTGAAAGTTCATTTTTTTAATGCCTGCATGGGTGGGAGGAATGAGATCTGAATTTTTGCCTGGCTCACTATTTAGTTTTTGGGGTGTACAGGAATCTGGGGAAGGATTCAGGTGCTTGATATTGGTAATCATTCTGTGCTGTCCTTAAAAGTGATGCTAAAAACACTGGACAAAAATATTCATTAATTATGAAATCACCTAGTAAGAACAAGCACTTTAAGCTGAAGCTCTTGCCCTGAAGAATAGCCCCCAGGGTTTTTTCTAAACTAGGCCTGAAAAGTTAGGATGTTGTAGTAGAAGGTGCTAACTAGCATTGGAAGTAGATTAGCATGCATTAAAGTCCATGCTGCCTAATGTGAAACATCAAAGCCTCAGGAGTGGCGCATAGGCTACAACTCCTCCATCTTAGTGCGGGTTAAACTCTGCTTTGTGTACACTAGGCTATCAGGAGTAGTTAGGTAGCAAATCTTAATTGCTAAAGAAAATACACAACTGGCTCTAGTTTAGACCAGCAAATGACCTGTATTCTGTGCTGCAAATTCTACTATCCCTCTTGCCCTAAGTTTCTGCCAGTCTAACTTGGGGGAACTATTCCTTCCTGACCATAAATACGATGACAATGAGCTTTGGGACAAGCCCCACTAACTGGCATGTTTAGTGCTCACTTGTGAGCAGCATTATCAGGGCTTCCATCTACACCATTGCTTGTACTGGTGCAGAAAAGTGGGTATTACGTTTAGACTAAGCCTTGTTTAGATCAGGGATGTTTTTTAAAACTCTTATAATTGTTCAGAATTGTCATTCTGCAAGTATAAGTGATGTGTAGAGCCATGGTTCTGATATGGTGCCTGTTATCACAGGGTCACGGGTTCCTGCTCAGTGCACATGTGATGACATATGGAAATGAACAGCAGGCTGGGTACTCTACAGCACCCAACATATAGGCCAGGTCTATACTGAAGGAGAAGATCGACTAAAGATACACAATTCCAGCTATGTTAATTAGTTATGAAGCTGGAATCAACGTACTTTGATTCGAGTTTCCCTCCACAGCGGGAGGCCAATCGGAGCAAATGCTCTTGTCAGCTTCCCTTACTCCTCAGAGGAGTAGGAGTACCAAGCCACTATCAGGGGTACCCTCTGCATTTGATGTAGTGGGTCTTTACTAGACCTGTTAAATCAAACTCCGGAAGATTGATTGCAGCAGCATTGACCTTCTGCTTAGAGAAGAGCAGCCATAGGCACCTGTGTGGCTGCTGTGGGGAAACTTGACAAAATAGATTTCATGTAAGCACACTTCTATCTGGGTGGAATTGGAGGATGGTAAGAGGAGCAGCAGCTTGGGAGTTTTTCTAGGAAGCAGCAATAAATGAGAACAGAAGGAACAAGAGCTGCTGAGACGACTGTACAGGGCTAGGATAGGGTATTCTGATCAATGTATTAAGTCTACTGTGAAGGAAGTCAAACTTTGAGAAGGGTTATTACTCCAGAGATCTAATCTTCATTAACCCCTTAAGTAAGTTTAGTTGTTTATTACTTTGACAAAATCCAGCACTTCTGGCTTCTAATTCACAGCTGCCAGTTTTGCTCCAGAGCAGAATAGTTTTTCTTTGATTTAGGAGGGAAAAAAGTGGATGTTTGCTCATTTTAGTCATTCTAAATACCTTGCAAGTAACTGGGAAGTAGAGGGTCACTGGAGTCCTCTGTGTGTTGTTTACTCAAGTACAGCAAACTCGGTTCATTGAAGCCGAACCCAAATTCCTCAATAAGTCAGCTTTGTGGCAGCTTTGGGGTGGAATTATACAGACACACAAGCCTGTCTAACCTGAATTTCCTGTCTCAATTGAAATATAATTCACAACATGCCATAAAGCAACTCCTGCTACAGTTGGAGACAGTTACACGTATGCTGATCTCTATTTCCTCGCCTGCTGTCTAAGGGTCAGATTCTGCTACCCTTACTCATACTGTAGTACCTTACCCCAGAGGGAGTTTCACTGAAATCTGTGTCAATCAGGTGCATTGCAATTACATAGAAAGCTACAGGCAATGCAAAATTGTAGACTGGGGTTCGATAGTTTTCATGCTGTTGTACAGTTCTGCGATTTTTCAGACCTGCCATTAAAGAGCGTAATTGGTTTTGCCCCAGGAAGGCTCATGTTCCAAAGAGCAAATGTTTCTAGATCAACACAGCCTAGCAAGAGAAAGGATGTTCCATAGCCTAATCCTTGTTGTGCTGCTTCAGTCCCTCCTTTGCAAGCGCATACAGTTCTGACAACAACAGAGAGCAGCTGGCTAGATAACTGGGAAATGAAAGGGAGATTAATTTGGCAGAATAAAGTGAAAGACTGTAGACTTCTTGCAATTTGTGTCCCATATTGTAAAGGCCAGTAAATGCAGAACCATTGTGAGAAGTTTCTTGCATTTAGCCTGTATTCAGTTATTACTGCAAAGAATAAGGTGGGGATAAAAGCTGCCTTAGGTACTCAGTAATTACTTTCAGAAGTTAGGAGAGATAACGTGTTTGCCATTCTACAGGTTTGGCTTCCGGAAACCTAAAGTTTAACTGAGTTGAATGTTTAACTGTGATAAAATGTTTACTAATATTTGTCTGCCCTCTAGTGGTTAATAGAGTGATTACATCTATACACATACTGAAGGTCTAGCTCTGGATAGCACAGAAACAAGACACACACTATGACTATGCTAACATCTTGAATATTTTGCAATTTCTACATTATAATTTTTTGCTTAGGCCCATGACAAATTCTTCACAATTTCACATTTACTACCCTGGAGTCCTAATGTGTAGTAAGATCTAAAATACCATCTACATCAAAACTAAGTAAAACAGGGTGTCAGATGCTTCACTGGTTAGAATCAACACTTTACACGACCTACATTAACGTTGTTGAATTTATTGTTTAAGGTGATGTCATTGCATCATCTTAAAACTTTAGATTTTATAGTCAAACAATATGATGATAAATTCTGTAATGTCTCCTCTTCTAAGACTATTTACATATTAGGAGCCTCAGTGCTTGAAGTGATCTGGATCCAAACTGCAGCACTTTTCCAGAAAAAGTAAACATTTAGTCCTTTTTAATAGAGTAATACAAAATAGTACAAAGACTGAATTAGCAAGTGGTAAAAACATAGATTTAATTAAAACCAGGCCATTTTATTTGGTCAGGCCTGTTGTATCCATGTTTGAAGAGATGGCATAGCAGCTAAACAATGCCTGAAACTTCAATTCCCTGGAGACATTGGCTCAATGCCCGACAGACAATTCAGCCTTGCAAGGTAGATTAACTGAGCTCTATGCAGTTCTCTGTATGGGTGTTAATATATTATACGAATAACTTTCTCCTCTAGATGGACATTAAAATCCACTAACATTTTTTTATACTGCAAAGTTTTGCCTTGGAGATCTTGGGCAAAAATTTCCCCTCTTCTTAGTTTGTTCCTATTTTCCAGACACAAGGATGGAGTTATTTGTTGTGCTGTCTGGATACATTTCCTAAGCCACTTTAAGATGAAGAGCATAGGCGTGCACAGTACATTTCATTAGGGTGTGCACCCAAAGAAGTTTTTTTTAAATGTACTCTTTGACCCCCATTAGCCACACCTCTGGAGGTAACACTCTCAGGACAAGATGGACACACGACCAGAAATAAAAGGTTTCATGTGATCCTCCTCTAAGGACTTTTCCCACCATCTTCCTACCAATAGGGATTAGTTTGTCCCCCACCAAACCTCCCTCATGCAACTATCCTGCAGTTGCATTAACCCAATGAGCGTGACATTAACTTGGGGGCGGAGAGGCTGGGGGAAGTGTTCACTCTAAGAGTTTCCTCCCATGAGCAGAATTAATTTTCTGTTGTACACCAGTACTGAGTTCATGTGGCTTGTTTGGATGTGCCACTGTGCTACCCAAGTTGTTAATAAATATCTTATAAACCTCTACCTTTTCTCTCTGCTGCCATGTCTCCTCCCCTTGCTCCATCAGCTCCCCTGGTGCCTGCTGCCCCCAACGTAAGAACATAAGAATGGCCAGATCAAAGGTCCATCTAGCCCAGTAGCCTGTCTGTCGACAGCGGCCAGTGCCAGGTGCCCCAGAGGGGGTGGACCGAAGACAATGATCAAGCAATTTGTCTTGTGCCATCCATCTCCAGCCTCTGACAAACAGAGGCCAGGGACACCATTTCTATCCCTTGGCTAATAGCCTTTTATGAACCTAACCTCCATGAAATTATCTAGCTTCTCTTTAAACTCTGTTATAGTCCTAGCCTTCACAGCCTCCTCTGGCAAGGAGTTCCACAGGTTGACTATGCGCTGTGTGAAGAAGAATTTTCGCTTATTAGTGTTAAGCCTGCTACCCGTTAATTTCATTTGGTGTCCTCTAGTTCTTATATTATGGGAACTAATGAATAACTTTTCTTTATTCGCCCTCTCCACACCACTGATTTTATAGACCTCTATCATATCCCCCCTCAGTATCGTCTTTTCTAAACTGAAAAGTCTCAGTCACTTTAGTCTCTTCTTACATGGGACCTGTTCCAAACCCCTAATCATTTTAGTTGCCCTTCTCTGAACCCTTTCCATGGCCAAAATATATTTTTTGAGGTGAGGAGACCACATCTGTGCACAATACTCAAGATGTGGGCATACATAGTTTTATACAGGGGCAGTAAGATATTCTGTGTCTTTTCTATCCCTTTCTTAATGATTCTTAACATCCTATTTGTCTTTTTGACCGCCACTGCACACTGTGTGGACGTTTTCAGAGAACTAGCCACGATAACTCCAAGATCTCTTTCCTGATTTGTCATAGCCAAATTAGCCCCCATCATCCTCCTCTGCTATCCTGACTCCTGCCCTTATCACTGCCCTCAGCCTACCTGAGACCTGCCCCCCTCCACCAGCCCTTCTTTCCTCTCTGTGCCCACTCCTCCAGTAGTCCCACTCTGATCATGTGAGCTACCCCTCCTCATCCCCTCTCCTAACACCTCCCTCTACACACCTGCCCTGCCTCTCTCCTCTGGAGCTGGTCCCTCCCCTGCAGGTGTCTGCCCTTCTGCATCACCCCCAGAATCCCCTGGCACCTGCACCTTCCTGGTGCCTCCCCTTTCCCTCACTGCCCCTGCCCCCTTTGCCCTCTTTTTCCCGAATGTCCACCCCCTCACCACTCTCTGCCCCCGTTCCCCTCATGCCCCTGTGCGCTCACACATGACTTGCTCCATCCTCATCTTCTTCATACCCACCCCGACACCCTCCCGGCCACCCCTGCTTCCTGCCACCCAGTTCTCCTCCTCCCAATCTCCCCTGGCCAGCCCCACTGCCCCCAACACCTCCCCCCCATCTCTTCCAGCCAGCCACACTGCCCTGCCCCCGCCTGCTAGCTCCGCTGGCCCATCTCCCCTGCCCTGTCCCTCCCAGCCGGTATTTTTTCCCTGGGTGGGCTCTGAAAAGCGGGCCCCCACCACGTGGGCAGCTCTGGAGCTCGGCAGCCAGCAGCCCAGCTTGGGGTCAAGCCCAGCACGTAAGGAGTTACCACTGAAGCCCTGCCAAGCCAGGCACTCCTTCTGGTGTGGCACAGCCGGGCCAGTGGCGAGACTCAGGGGCCTCAGCACCGAGGGGGGCAGCTCTTGGACTCGGAGCACATGATCGGCCACTGGAGCGCAGGAAGGCGAGAGACGCTGGCGAGGCAGGGAGCCCGGCCGCGCCTCTCCCCGTGAGCGGCTCGTCTGCTGTCGCCAGAGCCGCACCGGAGACAGCTGCCGGCAGTAGGGGTACAAAGGCGGGGAGCCCACACGTGGGGAGGGGGAGTGGCAGGAATGTGCACAGGAGGAGGTGGCTGGCTGCAGGGGGCACATGGGCGGTGGAGAGGGGCCGCCCTCACCTGAAGGTATCCTGCGTCCTCCACCGGCTTCATGGTATGAGGCCCTGGCTTTTGAAGTGCCCGGGGTCGCTGGAGCATGTGCAGCAGCGCTGAGGCGCGCTGGGCTGCGCAGCTTCTGATGCCGCAGCCGCTGGCGTCTTTTGTGGGGGCGGGCTTGCCCTGTCACACCCCTTCTCCTCCAGCAGCCTCCAGCCAGCCAGTCTGCCCCACATTTGGATGTGCCCAGGCACACCAATGATGAAGAGCTACATATTATATTTCTGATTTATCTTATGTAGGGGAGTGGTTAACATACCCTTTTGAGATGTTAGCTTTCAGTTAGATTGCAGACACTTGAACATGCAATTATGCTCCAGGAAGTGATAGTACATGGATAACAATTACACACTTACTATAACAAGGTTGTAGTGATTGTGTAAGTTCTGATCTTTAAAACATTGATCTGGCTGATTGTTCAAATACAGATGTACGTCCCACTACTAGTATGCATAAAGGTCCATCTTGGTGGTGGGTTGGAAGATAAATGCTAAATGGCATCTCTTCGTTGCAATGGTGCATGGTTTGAAACTGAAGAACTTCAGCTTCGCTTTTGTTACTTTGTGATCGACAAGAAACAGGAGTCACTTATCCAAACACTGTTCATTTACTTAAAATCCATGCCAAGAGGAGGAAGAGAGTCAGAACTTTTCATAGGGTTTGGCTTTTGAAAGTGGGAGTTGGCTAAGTCAAGTCAAGAATCATAAATGTTACTTCCCTTGAAAAGGAGATCAGTTGAGGCGCACAGGTTGATCGAGTCAAGTGCCTCCTTAAATATGATTTTGAAACCTTGTTTGATGTAGATTGGATCCAGCAGATACTAGGCCAATATTTTTTTAAATCAAAGTAATGCTGCTAAATTAATGTTTAGGGATCTAATAAGTGACCTTATATATAAAAAAAAAATCACTAGGACCCTGGAAGGGTTTTTTTGCCCTTTTTTTTTTAATCTTGTCCTCAGTTTTGTTCAGATAGCTCCCATTCTATGTGGTTCTGTTTGGTACTCCAGCTACTAGGCACAATCTACATCAAACAAGGTTTCAAAATCATACTTAAGGAGGCACTTGTTCAACCTGTGTGTCTCAACTGATCGATCTCCTTTTTTGCAGTACAAGCACCACTGTAAGCATCTTTATAGATTTCTCTTGCATGATCCACTTATCAAGTGCACTGTCAAATTACTGACAAAGTCATTATGTTCAGGCTCTGAAATACACTAATTAAAGTGAATGCTTCATTTACAAAAGGACAGTTTTTCTGTGGCCTCCCCTGGGAAGCAAAGCTCAGTAAGTTTTCTCTTTAGTTTAGTGTGCTAGGTTCCCCGCCCCCTTCCCATTTGTACAAAACACATTCTAAGCTAATATTCATCATTTTCTTCCTGCAGGCGTTTTGAAGTTTGTTGAAATTACTGTCAACATTCTAGTGCTGATCTGTGTTGGAGCCTCCCATGCAGCGATCGCAGGCTACAGTTCTATGGGCGGCTTGGGAATGGGGTCTTTCAACATTAATTCATTTTACAGCCCATTTGAAGGATCTGAGTTCCAGGAGGTGAGAGACCTGGACATGCAGTATAGCCAGATGAGAGCCCCATGTGTGTATGGGGGAGTGGCCTTCAGTCTGACATTAACAACACTTACTCTCCTGTTCCTCATCGTTGGGGCAAAACCCATTCATCGCGTCTCTGTGAGGATGCTCGTGGCTGAATGCGTCTTTGATGCACTGGCTTGTATGGGATATATTGTGGCTGTTGGCCTTTACTTACACTTTATCATCCAGGTGAACTCCACAGACACATGCAAGAAGAGGGAAAGACTGTATGCACGCCGTGGATACACCTGGATGAACTGCGAGGTTCAGGGGGGTGATGCAGCTGTCAGCCTATTTGGCATTATTGCTGCTTGTCTGTACTTTGCAAGCTCTGTGGTCTGTGCACTCGCCGTTCGAACCGTACAGGCCTTTCGGAGACAGATGACCAGGACTCAGTACAGCCCTGAGAACAGCTACAGAGAGAGAGAGCACCAAAAGAACTACAGAAGCCGAGAAAGCATCCACAATACCCAGACCATAGCAACACTGGTGTAGAGTCTGTCAAGGAACTCAGCTCAGTGCCAGGTAGCATAAATGCCAATGGTGGGCAGACACTGGATCTGGTATATTTAAGGTTTTTTTTTTTTTTTTTTTTTAAATACAGAGCATCTGTATCATACTGACCATACTGTACGCATTTACAGCATTAATTGTTGATTTTACAATGGACTAAAAAGTTTTGTATGTAACAAAGCTTACACTTTGAAGTAATTGGCTCAACCATCTAAAGTTAAAATTTACTGTGATAGTCTGTTTTCAATGTAAAAATATATTTGGTTTCAACAGTTTAAGCTGCTTAGAGTAGGTCCAACTGATTCTACTAAACATTAGTAGCAAGTTAACTTTGGGGGAGCTGAACTGATTAACAGTGCTGGACATTATTTTTAAAGAGTTTCCTTTGTATAGATATAACCCCCAGTAGGAATGTGGGGATTTTTTTCCTCCTTCCCCTCTAGCTGACAAATCTACATAAAAGGTTATTGTGTATCAACACTTTTAGTTTATGGATTTAGGCCCCTATTCAGAAAAGCATGTGAGCACGTGCCTAACTTTAAGCTTGTGAGTAAGTCTTGTTGACTTCAGTGGGTCTACTAACAAAGATAAGAATGTTTTTGAGTATCACACTAACTCAAGGCCTAAACTACAACTAAGTTACGAATAGCAGAATTATTCACTCACACAAAAACACACCTCATTCGGAACCAGAAATATGCATTCATGAAGCAGCAAAGGCAAAAAAAGCAAATACAGTACAGTGCTGTGATTAAACATAAACTAGCAAAAAATGAAGGGAGAATTTAAAAAAATTGACCAGGTAAGGAAGCTTTCTGTGCTTGTTTAAATTAAGGAGGGTTTAAAAGCAGCATTTTTCTTCTGCATAGTAAAGTTACCGCTAAGTTAGCATTCAGCAGTAAACTTTTGAAAACCGTATTTTTTTTTTCAGAAATCTCAGAGGGGCAGCCCTGCGAGTCTGTATCTCCAAAACCACCAAGGAATCCTGTGGCACCTTAGAGACTAACAGATTTCTTAGGGCATAATCTTTTGTTGGTAAAACCCACAGATGAGTTGGAGTGGAAATTAGAGGCAGGGGTATATATAAGAGCAACAAAAGAAGTTTCTTGTCTAGTGTAAGACCCATGTTAACGAGGCTAATCAAGTCAGAGTGGCTGTGTCTCATTCACAACATTTGATGCTGAGATGTGAATATCAAGAGAGGAAATTGCTTTTGTGGTGCATTAACCAGTTAAAATCCTTATTCAGTCCTAAATTGATAGTATTGAATTTCAACTCAACTCCAGAAGCTCCAGGGGGTAGCCGAGGTAGTCTATAAAGTGCTACCAGACCAGTTTTTGTCTTTTAAGTTTATCCTGCACAGGCTAACAAAACATGTAGATGGTGTCTGCCTTTGTAATCCTTGGATTTAAAATTAGCCAGGGTGTTTTCCTGGCAGGCAAGGAGGAGCATTTCTATACCTCCCCCCATTAGCCAATTAAACAGGATTTTGCATCCCTAATCTGATCCATCTATCCCAAGCTTTGAGCTCCAGTCACCTTACCCACATCCATGTTCCCTATCCCCATTGGTTAAGAGTCCCAGTCACCCTCTAGTAGGGCTAATACAGGTATATAAAAGTGTCCAAGCAAAAAGGTCAAGTCTCTACAATGTTTTTATGTTTAAGGAAAATAATTTTGGTACAAATCCCAGCATAAAATGCTTCCTTAGAACCTCATTCTACTCTCCCTGAGGACATACCTAACTCAAACCCCTGATGCATCATATTTCCTATCCATTAGAGCAGATCTCTGAATAGATAATAGTCTTCAATTGGATCAATTTTTAAATTGGGAACTCTCTCGGATCACACCCATTGTTGTAATTCAGACAGTCCCCACAATAGTTCATAACATTAAATTCCCTATGTAAATTCAACAGTCTTCCTTCTGTTAAGTTCACTCCTTAGGAGCACTGACAATCTCAAGCACAGGTGTCACGTCTCCTGTATTGAAACCTGTGGATGGCCATCAATACATACATTCGCCAAAATGAGACTGGTTATTCAATCTCTAGCCAGTGTAAAATGGCAGAACTCCTCTCCACACTTGATAGATCCTTCATCCTTCCCTGGACAATAGTATCTGAGTTGGCATGTCCATATTTGAAGAACAAGCCTGCTTTCCATCCTGGAGATACGGTGCTGTGAAAGTCTCATCGCAGTGAATCTGCGTACCTTAGAACAACAAATAGGCATGTTTTCATTCACTCATCTGAAATTATCCTCTCATTGCATGATAAGGTCCAGAGATCTGCCCCAGGCTGGAGACAAACAGAATATCCAGAAATGGTCATTGAATTTTTGTTTCCATGGTCTGCAGTAAGATAAATTATGCTTTTCCCTCACTACAGTTTTTAAAATTTGAATTATCTTTCAATGGAAGTTCGTTCAACTGGAGAGGAAGCAGTGCACTCCCTGGGTACTTGTGACTTGCAGACCTAGTTCTTCCCCTCACACTGCAAGGAGGCTGTTGTACCCATAATAGCCATCTACTTAAACTGCCTCTACAAATAAACACAGAAATGTTTTCCTGTTCTCTTTCAATGTATGCATATTAATACATAGTTGTCAGGATTAGGGTACTATGCCAGCTTTTTAATGTGTTCTGGAATAGTGTGTGCGTGTCTAATGTGGAAAAAGTACTGAATGCAACAAATAATTGTACAACACTGAAAATTGCACTGAAAGTCTAGCATAAGAGACTGGTTTACAATTTGCATCACTGATACATCTTTAAATGAAAATGTTTTTTATTGTGTAATGTATCAAAGAACTGATTGTATATGCAGACCCATGTTAATGAATAAAGAATATCTTTCTCTCATTTGTAATCTTTCCCTTGTATTTAAGCTAGCCTTTCTATTCTTGCTTTTCTTCTCTATTGATCGTATCATTTTATATATAAAACACACTGATTAAGTCCTTTTATTATTGCTTGATTTTGTTTACTGAACTTCCATGAACTTTTTCTTTAAAATCTCAGATACGTTATTAAAACAGAAATAGAAATCATTACTCATGACATGACACACATTCATTGTTACTCATCTCTTCCATAACATCACACTAAGAAAGGGTAGCACTCAATGCATTAAGAAGCTTTATGCCAGCACAGCATGAACACTCACAGTTGCACCCCATCACATCATAAATAAAACCAGCTTCTTGCAAAGTCTGCAGATTGTCAACACATTGGATGTGATTGGTTTTGGCATGTGACAATGCAAGACAAGCAAGTCAGAGGATGCCCTTCAATAATACAGAATGTCTAAGATTGATTTATACTACCTCATTTACGAGAAATGCAGCTGCACCTGGACTTTCAGAAGCTCTTAAGGAACATTGAGCAGCTTAAATGAGGAAGATGTATATGTAACTTTAAGATAATTAGTCTTTCAATGAGAGGTTCACAAGAGATATAGAAGGGAAATATGTTTTAAATGTGCTTTGGGTAACTAACTCAGTTACAAAATTTGGAGAAGTTACTTTCAGATATACAACACCTACCTTTTAGGGTGATGTGTGAAATAGTTAGACAACTCTAGGTATCTGAAAACCTTGTGTTTCCTGTGTTCCATGCAAGCTTCCAAGTTAGGGTTGGATGAATATAAGCAAAAACCCAGTAAAAGCTCAAACTTGCCTGTCTGCTCTTAATGCAAGTTGGAACCTCAACAACTCTCAAAGCAAATTCAATATATGCAGTACCCTTACTAAACATGAATGCCCAATACACATTATATACACATTGTATTTATATTCCCGCATGTCCTAGGTATACTATATTTAGGTTCAAATCAACGTTATAACAAATGTGGCTCCATATCCTCAGCACCACAGAAGTCACTGACACCAGCTAAGGATCTGACCTATGAAATTAAAATTAATGGACAGAAAAAGCTCTTTTGGAAATGAAATCATTTGTTAGTGAGGTTTCTTGGAGATCAGGGTGAGAGGGGAACAGACACCTTAACTGATGCAGAGAATTGTTTTTCTTCCATCAGAGAATGTGGACACACACCCTGACTCTGAGATGGCTTCTAATTAGGGATGTTAAATATCGGTTAGTTGGCTATTCTATAGTCCCTGGGGGCAGGGCCAGCAGCTAGTGTGCTCCGGCCTCACTCCCAAGGAGCCCCCTGCCACTGTCTCAGAGGCAGCAGCGTGGCGTGCCAGGCGGGAGCTGGTCTGCAAGGGAAGCCAGTTTAAAAACCAGCTCCCCTTGCAGACTGGCTGCCTGTCGCCCTGTGCTGCTACCTCTGATTAAGAGGCAGCAGTGCTGGGTGGCAGAAGCCCCTGTTCAGGTGGGATCTGAGCTCCCAGACCTGGCGCAAGCTGCAGAGCCGGGCTGCCTGCCCACTTAGCTCCTCATACACTTTAAATGCAGAGCTGTAGCTGGGGTAGGTCCCAGACCCTGCACAAGCCAGAACTGACCCAGGCTGCTGGCCACTCTGCCAAAAAAATTAACTGGCAGGGGGAAGGAGGGAAATCCATGTAGTCTATAGCATTAACCTATAAGCTTTTGCTTATCAGTTAATCAGTTAGCCAACTATACTATTACATCCCTACTTCTAGGTAGGTCATGTTTTTGAACAAGCTAAATAGGGATTAGCTTCAAGTTAGAATGTCTTGACACAGCTACGTTTGTTTCCTTTAACTTTGTTAATACATTAACTTAGCGGTTATAAAAAGGTTACATCTCCACTGGCATGATTTTGCCCAAGAACTCTTTTGTGGAAGAGTTCTTGTGCAAAAACTCTTCCAGAAGAGAGCATCTACACTGGCATGTGCCTTTGCCCAAGAGATGTGCTTTTGCGCAAGAGCATCTGTGCCAGTGTAGACGCTCTCTTGCGCAAGAAAGCTCCGATGGCCATTTTTTAACCATGGGGCTTTCTTGTGCAAGAAATTCATGTTGCCTGTCTATACTGGCCTCTTGCGCAAGAACAGTTGCGCAAGAGGGCTTATTCCTGAGCAGGAGCATCAGAGTTCTTACGCAAGAAGCCCTGATTTCATACATTAGAACGTCAGTGTACTTGCGCAAGAACTCGCGGCCAGTGTAGACAGGCAGCAAGTTTTGACACAAAACTGGTTGCTTTTGCGCAAGATCGCACCAATGTAGACATAGCCTTTGTGCAGATGTAAGCAGAGTCAGGATGAGCTCTACCCTGACATCTGGTGGCGAGTGGGGCGAAAAGACTTCAGAGGCTGATCTTGTTTGCATAGGCACACCCACCCCGCTTAGTATGAGCTCACAGCAGCCCAAATGGTCACTTTGGCCACTGTGGGATCCCTAGTCTCTCTGGGTATGTCTACACTACCACCCTAGTTCGAACTAGGGTGGTTAATGTAGGCAACCGAAGTTGCAAATAAAACCCGGGATTCGAATTTCCCGGGCTTCATTTGCATCTTGCTGGGCGCCGCCATTTTTGAAGCCCCGCTAGTTTGGACTCCGTGCCCACGGCTACACATGGCACGGAGTAGATAGTTTGGATTAGGCTTCCTATTCCAAACTACCGGTACACCTCATTCCACGAGGAGTAACGGTAGTTCGGAATAGGAAGCCTAATCCGAATTACCTACTCCGTGCCGTGTGTAGCCGCGGGCACGGAGTCCGAACTAGTGGGGCTTTAAAAACGGCGGCGCCCGGCAAGATGCAAATGAAGCCGGGAAATTCAAATCCCGGGCTTCATTTGCAACTTCGGTTGCCTACATTAACCACCCTAGTTTGAACTAGGGTGGTAATGTAGACATACCCTCAGTTATTGAGGCAGGGGGGATAAAGTGTTGTTACCCTGATTATGTGAATCAAGGACAGTGGAACTGTTTTAGGACAGAGGGATTCGCCATCAACTAAGTAGCACTTGCTAGACAAGGGGCATGGATTCCAAACCCAGTGAAGTGAGAGGCTGGGGACAAGTATTTGTAACTGGTGGTGGGTCCCCGTCTGAGGACCTGAAACACCAATTGCACCCCCTCCTCGCTCCACTGTGGAATATCAGAGCTAATTTGGATTCCATTAGGAGTCTAGTTTCAGGCTGCTGAGCTGACTTTACTTTTGGCCAATGGTGCATTAGCACTGAGGCTCCTCTATGAGCTGAACTTGCTAAAGAGCTGAAATCGCTGAGTGCTGTGGGGATCCTGAAGCTAAATTGCTGAGCTGCTAACAAAGCAGTTTGCGGGGACAACCCAGCAGAGCAGCTGGTGGGAAAAACCAGCGGGCAGCCAGTAGGCATGGCGGCAGGTGGCTTCTAGAGCTGCCGGTGGGAGCAGCAGCAGGCGGATTGCAGAGCAGCTGGTGGGAATGTCCGGCAGGCGGCCAGCCGGTGGAGTGGAACGAGACAGAGGTGGAGCAGGGCAGTTTGTGGGACAGCTGGAGCAGCTCACAGGACAGCAGGTGGAGTGTGGCGGAGTGACTCGTATTAAAGGCAGCAGCAGAACCCTGCAGAGAGGTGGGGCCATCGGCCTACCACAAGGTGTATCAATCCCTGCCTCCTCCGTTCTACCCAGGTTGGGAGGTAAAAACCCTGCAGGTAAGCTTTTGAACCCTGGGGTGGCGTTGACCTGGGACAGAGACTTTTGAGGTGTCGGACTTCAGGAGATTTTTGGGCTGCTGGACTCAAGAAACTCTTGGTTCGTGTCTACATTGGTGCGATCTTGTGCAATTACACTGACATCCTAATGTATGAAATCAGGGTTTCTTGTGCAAGAACTCTGATGCTCCCGCTCAGGAATAAGCCTTCTTGCGCAAGAAAGCCCTATGGTTAAAATGGCCATCAAAACTTTCTTGCGCAAGAGAGCGTCTACACTGGCACAGATGCTCTTGCACAAAAGCACATCTCTTGAGCAAAGGCACATGCCAGTGTAGACGCTCTCTTCTGGAAGAGTTTTTGCACAAGAACTTTTCCACAAAAGAGTTCTTGTGCAAGGTCATGCCAGTGTAGACCTTGGGTTGTTGGATTCTTGGGGACTTTGGGTGATTCTTGGCTGGGGGTGGGTCTTTGCTCATGGTTTGGTCTATGAATCCTAGTTGTGGTGTTTTTCCCAATTGAATGCTGATGTCAGTTACCTCATGGTATTAAAGATTTGCTGCTATACCGAGACTCTGTGCTTGTGAGAGGGGAAGAATTGCCTCTGAGGCGCCCAGGGGTGTGTGTAAGATTTCCCAGGTCACTGGGTGGGGGCTTGAGCCAGTGTTGCATTACGTTGTTGGGAGGGGAGCCCTAGGTCCTGAACCCGGACCCTGCTGCTATTAACTCAGCCTAGAAGAAGGGTTGCACAGTAACTGAGGTTCTTCAAGATGTGTATCCCTATGGAGGCCATGCTTAGTGACTTTGGAGTAGTGTCCCTAGATGAAGGAAGGTGCTTCAGAAGACAGCCTGAAGAATCAAGTACCACATAGCTCAAGAGACTGAAATGGGTCTTTGCTTTGTCTCAAAGGCTCATGAAGAGTCACATACTCTTTCATTTGGAATGCAAGAGTCTGATTTAATATATTTATTTTCCTGGAGGAAGACACCCCAGTTTCTAGGTGGTCTACTCCATCATTACCGAATTTTTAGTTAAATTACCACAGTGCTGTACAATCCATATAGTCAGTATATTTTTCAGCATGAAAGTATAAATGTTTGCCTGGCAAACTTGCTGTAATGCTGGCGTCTTCTTCCTTGGTAGTGGTTACAATGAAAAAGCATTTTATTCACAAGTCACTGATTTGAATACTTCAGCACACCAATACAACTAGCTTTCTTTCACAATCAAGGTGTCCTAATTTTCTCTAAAACACGTATGTATGATTTGTCTCTGGAATGTAAACAAGGGATAGTTGTACTCAAAAGTAGAAACTTCCTGTCTGTACTCCAAGTCCATACTGCTCACTTCAGTGTTAAAAATGTTGTTGATCCTTTTTGAGTGGCTTGTCAAAACCCAGGGCTTCAGGGACGTTCCATGTGGGAGTAGCACTTGATGCCGTCTGATATTTATTTTGATGCAATCTTGTTTATTCAGAAGGAATGCACCAAGTACTGCACAGAATGAACCAAGAATAAAAGCAGCTGCTTCTTACCCCACCCAAGCCTCTTTAGCCAACACCAGACTCAAAAGCTTTGTCTAGCTTTTTCCAGGGTCATATTATGCTTAGGCTCCTGCTTGACTTTCTTGCCACACCCTCTTGTCTCTCCTCATCTGCTTTAGATCTCTCTCCGTATACATGCACACCTTCTTACCCCAAACAGACACTCAGCCAAAACCTCCCCGGTGAGCTCATATACACCCCTTTTGTAACTGGTGAAAGCTTATGCTTGCAGTTCTGTTAAGTGAAGGATGAGTTCACACCTGTCCACTTCAGTGAGGTTTAAATTCAACCTGTAACAAGGTTTCACCCATCTTATAACAATATTTATCTCCTTACACTCCTGTTTAGCCCTGCAGGAATCAACATAGCTAGGGGACGGGGAGATTGGCTAGTTCATATTATGAAATAACACCCTAACTGTTTCTTAAGTTCCAGTTACACTGGTGCAGCCTTCCTGAAAACAAGGTGTAACTGAAGGCTGACAGAACTATAATCACTGGCAATGTTAAAGGAGAAAAGAGGCCAGCTGGATTTCTATATCCCAGGTAGTTTTCAGGGCTGGCAAGTAAAGAAACCAACTTTTTGTAGTTGCACTGCAAAGTGACACATTTAACTCAAAGACTCATAAGAAACATGGAACCTCACCAATGTTCCCTCTCAGTTTTTCTATCCATGTGCAGAATAAATTAGGTTGCGCGCGCCAAGGCACATACCTTTGTGCACCACCAACAGAAACATGCTGCCAGCTGTGGTCTGTTGTGGGTGCTCTGCCAATCAGCATCTGAATCTCCCCCGGGCAGCTGCCCAGCACCCAGCTTACAGGGCACAAACTCACACTTTTTTTTTTTTTTTTTTTTTTTTAAAGCAAAGAGCCAGTTTTCTGAGTAGAACTGCACTTTAAACATTTTTCCATTTTTACTAGGGTTTTGATAAGCAATACAAAGTAGTCTGGAAAAGAACTCTAAGCATAAGTCAGGAGCAGCAGAATCTGCAGACACAAGAGGTCTAAAAGCGAGATACCAATGGGGGAAGGGAGGAGGACAAGTCAGTAACAGGCATAAGCACGAGAAGAGGAGCAGAAGAGCTGTCTCAGGACTGGAGATACAGCAGAGCAAGGAAGGCCCAGGGTACGTGGAGGTTCAAACTTCCTCTTTCTTCCCATTGTTCCCTCTAAGTCCTAGTTATTGCAGAATTTCAGAGCTTTCCCTTCACCCCCTGAGGTGGCGAGGTAAAACCTCTTGAATCTAGTTTACTGGTTGCAAGCCACTAATTGAGAAATCCTCTTTTATACCATTAATCCCCTATTTGCATCAGCCCATTCAAAGGCATTGCTGAAATAGACTGACCAAATACAGCCACGCTCTTACAGCTTTCTCTTGTAGACCTGAACCTATTTGCAGTACCATTGTGGGAAATTTTATAGACACAGAGCTAGTATGTAATCTGGGAGAGAAAACTCTGGCCTATGTTTAAACCACCCCCCACTCATCAACTGTCTTGTTACCAAATGCTATAAAAACAGATCCAACTTGGACATTCTAAACCTACAATGGCAGGGGGATGGATCAATCTGGCGGTGTTCCCCACTGGGCCCTTAATTTTTATTTAGGATGTATGCATGTATGACAAAAACTGCACTCTGAATGCATTAAAAGATTTGAGAAGTCAGCCACACACCAGAATCGTATTTCTCTGACTGGTAAAAATGAGCACTAAATTACTTTTAGCATGAAAAATTACCAGAGACTAAATGACTCTCAAGCTAAAACAGTTTCAGACTTCACAGCTTTCTGGTGTAGCTGAATCAAAGGCTTGTCAGGGTGAAACATTAATGTGTGAAAATCTGGGGTCTAAATCACTAGCCTGCTGTGCACTAAAAATTCCTTAATTCACTGTGACCTACTATGGTTTGAAACAAAAGTAGGTCAGTGAACAGTAGGGGACCTTTCGCGCACAGCAGCGGGGATACATGGATAGTTAGTGTGCAGCACTCTGGAGTAGTGTAGAATTACTATACTCACACATACAAGCTGAATAGTTAGCTGTCTGTCCATTGGTGCAGTAATTGTGCTTGCAAGTGAGTGCGTATAATCTCTAAGCAAAAAGAGGAAAAGATCACATTAAGATCACTGAAACTGTTGTCCTTTTAAGCATTGCTATTCCTGTGCCACTTCAACGGGGTAAAGTAATTAGTTTTAGGAGCAAGAGACTGAATCTACACAGATACCGTTGGCTCATTCTGAAAGCAATAAATCATCTAAAGAGATAAGAAAATCACTTCATTACTTAGAAATGAAAAGATGATGTGATTTAAAGAGTCACGCTTGAAACACACTAGCAAAATTCCTATGATTCATCATCCACAAGAAAATGCATTAAGAGCAGTTTGTCAGCAGGCAAGACGAAATAATATTTTTCTAAATTCCAAAAAAGGTTTGAATGTATACTGTAAACAAATGAAGTTATTCTTCTCACACTCGTTTTATATTAAAGGTAATTTTCTGCAAAACAATGAAGACTACATTCACCACCAGCAGCCTTTCCCCTATTTTCAATTAGGCACCTCTGCCTGTCTCCAATTTCTCCTCCTGCATGTTTCTAAGGACGCATTAAAATTAACATTTTTTGTCTGTCTCCAAGCACCTCCTTCCCTCTGTTTCATTATTCAATGACAATTTATCTTCTTTCTTGCTGATTTTTATTAATTGGATATTCAAACCCAAAGCCCACCCTCCCTAATTTTGGCTTTTCTAGGGTGATCATCACTATGGCATCATGGTGTCTAGCCAGCTTGGAGAATTTAGGCACAGAAGTGACTTCCCCAAGTCACCCAAGAAGTCTGTGGCAGAGGTAGGAACTGAACTCAGACCTCCCAATATAGCCCAGTTCTTCACTGGAAGAATCCTTCTTTATTTAAAAGAGCTTTTGAAAGAGGCTGACTTAATGCCACACGCCACCTTGCCTATTTCAGCATGCTCTGGCAGCAGTGGTTCTCAGCCATGGGTCCAACATCCCCCAGGAGGGCAGCAAGCAGGTTTCAGGGGGTCTGCCAAGCCAAGCCAATGTTAGATGTGCAAGAGCCCAAGGAAGAAAGCCAAAGCCCCCATCACATTGGAATGAAGTCCAGGGCCCTGAGTCCTGACACCTGGAGCTAAAGCCTGAGCAATGTAACTTTGCAGGGGCCCCTGTGGCTTGGGGCCCCAGATCATTGCCTGGTTTGCTATCCCCTACTGCCAGTCGTGGCTTTTATATGCAGAAAACCAGTTGTTGAGGCACAGCTGGAGCAGGGAGTTTTATAGCATGTGCGGGTGGGGCTCAGAAAGAAAGGTTGAGAATCTTTGTTTTGGAGGGACCACCGGAAAGATGAGTGAAGACTTCAGTCTCTATGGTCTGTCCATTCAGTGCCTGGCATCTCAGGCTTGTCAGGACAGCATCAGCAAGTGCACAAACAAAACCCTCTCTCACAAGAGCAAAGAAATCCAAAATACAGCTTGAGCCAAATCCTGGCATTATACGACTACAGAAGCCCCTAGTACAGTGACCTTACAGTCACTCATCTTAACAAAATAGGTAGTAGGGTAGAGGACAAAGATTTGGGGGTCTAAAAATGTTGACTGTCTTTACGTTACCAGGTATGAACATAAAAAGAAAAGGCTAACCATTTTCTGCAAGAAATGGCTCATCCTTTCTGAAAGAGAACATTCTGTATGAAACCCAAAGAAGATCAGACACAGAGGAGTAGGGGGATTACTGAGGTTAGGGTCAGACAGGCTCATAAGAAAGAATCCCCCATTTTGTCCCTCTTATCTGCACACACTGCCTATGTATCAACTGAAGCTATTAATAGAAAAGGAAATTTCACTTACCTATATGCTGTCTCTAACGTTAGTTCACAGAAGCATTTTACACTGAACAGAAATATTAGAACAATTCAAGCTAGCCCTGCTCACTGACAGAGCAGTAATTAATATTATTGTGCTGTTAACAATGGACTCTGCACTTGAGAATATTCCTATTCCTTGGGGTCCAGCCAAGTTTAACAATTACTTAGGAAGCTCTAACTTATGTACACTTGTCCAGGCCCTTGTATAGGCTCAGGCAATATCTGAAAAATTTAAGTTTGTGTCAAGAGCATTAAGTATGATTATTCTGAGCAAAGTGAATCATTACCAGTGCATTTTCATATTTCAGAACCATTTATCAAAGAGTATCCAAAAGCGTTACCTGCCTAAAAGCTGTCAATCTGGGCTCTATTTTAATACTGTATTTTATAGCTCTTTTAGAACAACAGTGATTTGTGCTCCCAATGTGTAGCTGATTCTGCAGTAAATTAACACACTTCCATAGCTGTCCATTTTCCTGCTGATCTCATTAATGATACTAATGGGAAATAAGTAATTACTCCAAATGAGTGTTAGAACCTTCTGCATTAGACTACACTAGACAGGTAGTGTGAATCGGTGTTTGCCAAACTGAAAATCAGTACTTGTGTATTTGCCCCCCTAATTCTCCATCTCTTAATCCTCAGAGGGAAAACTAGTCAAAAATCTGTATGAAAGGAAATCTCTCTTTTCCGCCATCAGTCCCTGGAACAGACCAAGGAGCCTGACCCATATTATGTTCCTGTTATAAGATGTTGACTCAACAGAGCCGCAGGGAGGTACATCAGCTGTTATTAAACACTGATTCATCCATCAAGATATCAAGTATCTGCAGCATTCAAATGAAAGCGAGTCTGAGAAGTGGGTGTCATCACTTCTCAACTAAAGCAGAATTTTTTTTCCTTGTTACAAAAGGCCCAATTACCATTCAACTCAAATTCTAAATTATTCACAGTTCTCTCCCCTTCTTCTTCTGCACCCCAACCAACCCCTTTTCTTTACCATTTCTAACCTCCATTTCTCTCAACTTCTCCATCCTTCTGAAGGAGGGTGGTAGGGTCTGAAGTCAGGCCATATATGGTCCCGAATCTTCCAATCTCATCAACAGCGTTTGGGAGGAAGAGCTGACAATGGATTAGTGCTACTGAAAGAAAAAAAGCCAGTAACATTAAATGCAATATTTACCGGAAAGAATTTGAGGTCCTTTGTAAGATATATGATTTGACTGTGAAAGTATTGGGTAATCTATTTTTATAGCTTTTTCCTACATTTTGTAAAATTCTCCAGTTTCAGACACCAATTTAAACAGCACTATTTTAAACAGCGTACATTACCCAGATGAACCCAAAGAACTTCAAGAGCTTTTGTTCAGAAAATACACACATCCAGCAGCTCAGACATAAAAAAGCAGTCTCTCGCTATTTGTAAATTTTGTTTTTATTATAACAAAAGTTATGACATGTTCATTTGTGCATTCTGCTTTAATATAACTCTTGGTATGTAAATGATCTACAGTAAATGAGCTCTATACAATCATGCTGGTTGTGGCAGCAATAAGGAACACAAATAAAATGTGTCTGTAAAAGGAAGAGGAAAACAAACAGAGACCAGAAGAAAAACAGGCTGTTTTCTATGGTTTAAGAGCCACCTAAATTTGTGGGTAACTTGGACAGCCACTCAATATGACAACCATGGCCCAAGAAGTCAAGAAAACAGAAGTCGGTTCAGGTTGTGTCCTTATGCCAAGACTACAAAACATTTTAAGCATCACTATACAACACAGATCTATTTACAGTAATTCCCCAAACAACTGTTCTCTCAGAGAAAATTAGTGAATCTCAGTGACTTTAAGTCATCTGAAAGAGTAAAGCAACTCCTAGGAGTTAGTCTCCATATTCTACAAATGTCTATCATTTTCAAGACCAAAAAAGCCTTTTTCTTTCTCAAAGAAATACAGTATTACAATATTACTTAATCATTTAGCACTGGCATACTGCCCTGCTTTCCAAACAAACAAAAAATGACCCCTTTAAAAAAAATTACATCATCAATGTGTCTCTGCAATATATTAAACCTTTTGTTTTTTTACACTTGATATGTTAAGGGAAAAGTTAACTAGTTTAAATCTTATTGGTAAATCCTCTCTAGAACAAGTGTCAGTGGATATTAAAACTAACAAACAGAAAGAGAAGCTGCAGTTATCTGTAGTGGCAGGGTCAGGAAAACAAAATGTAGTAAAACCCCTGCTGTAATGTGTGCCCTCTGTGGGTCCTGCACTCGTGTCTTCTTGTTCGTTAGTTTATTTCTGAACAGTATTCAGACTGGGTCATAATGGTGTATCATAATAGTCTGGCAGTTGATCCATCTGATACTGCCGCTGCTGCTGCTGCTGTTGCTGCTGCTGCTGTTGTTGTTGTTGTTGTTGTTCCTGGTGTTGTTTCATAATCTCCTTTACCTCTTCTTCAAGCTCTGGCGGGATGATGAATTGGTCATCTGGATCTGGTTGGGCTGGGGCTGCAAAGTAGCCCCCCGTTTTTCTGAGAGGTGCATCGGCCGCTACTTCAATCAAGTTATGGCTCCTTTCCTGAGGAGCCACAGACCCATTGCCCCGTCGCCGCCCAATTGTACCAGTGGCTGAGTAATCTGCTTTCCTGGAAAGGCCAGTTTCATCCTCATTTGCACTAATGACGATGCCTTCATCGCTGGCTTCCACAGGGACGTGGAGCAGCTGTTTCTCCTTCGCTCGGCTACAGTGGATGTCCACCTCCACTTCTACCCGGCTGCCGTTGGTGAAGACACCCTCGATCGGCTCCTCGTCATCACTGTCAAGGCCATTGTCAGAAAAAGCACTGGAGAAGGTAGCGCTGGATAACTGCCTTTGGAAAGAATTGGCCAGGCAGACTGGGTGAAGCATGCAGCGCTGCTCATTGGGGTAGGCTGGGCTGTTCTCATTCAGGGCTACTTGAGGGGGCTCATCAGAGGCTGTGGACCCCACCTCGCTGCTCATTTCAGAAGTGGAGATCTCGCTGCTGATCTCAGAGGCCATCCCGCTGCTGGAAGATGGCATTCCCAAAGCATCTGTAGGTCTGTCTTTAATGACTACATTGACTGACTGGGGAAAGATGCCCGGGCTGGGAGGTGGGACTCCATTAAGCTCACAGCAGCAAAAGCTGTCCTCAGTCACATTGAGCTGAACCACCACAGCACTGATGCTGTCATTGTAGCCATAGCTCTGGGCCAAAGTGCAAAGCTTCTTTGCAGCTGCCAGTGGTTCAGGCACATTTCTGACGGCTTCCACCGCCTCCTCAGTGGACAGGCTGTCCCACAATCCCTTGCTACCCAGAATGAAGAACTCATCTTGTGGAGTCAAGGTAATGGACTGGACGTGAGGGCGGGGCACAACGCTTGGGTGAAGGAAGGTGTATCCCAAGATTCTTGTGGAATCGGTCACCCCATTTACTTTGCCATCCTGAAATGTTAAAAAGAAGATATGAAGTTCAGAATATACAAAGACAAAAATGCCTAGTGCTTACATCTTGAAAGCATTTTAGAAATATCCATCTTCACCCTGAGTGGCAGCTAAACATCCCACCAATTTTATAGCTAAAGAGCCAGAATAGTGACGGGGCAGACGTAGTCTCATCTGGTGACACACTTTTTCCATTTTAGTAGTATATCTGGAGAAAGTTGAACAGAAGCTAATGAAGCTAGGCATTTTTAAATCAGCAGCTCCAGATAACTTGCATCCAAGAAGTTTAATATCTGGTTCAGTGGATTGTTAATGTTGATTTTCCATACATTTTGGGATACGGGGTAAGTTCCAGATGACTGGAAGAAAGCTTGTAACGTGCCAATTTTCAAAATGAATTCAGCCTGACATGAATTTTGGGCAAAACAATGGAGTGGGTGATTATGGGACACTTAATGAAGAATTAAAAGACAATAACAAAAATAATGCAAATCAAGATGAGTTCATGGAAAATAAATCCTATCAAACTAACTTGATTTTTTTTTTAAATGAAATGCCAAGATAGTGTTGACGTAATATCCTTAAACTCCTGTGACGTCTTTGACATGACATTTTGATTAAAAAACAAGAACTATATAAAATTAATATGGCACATTAAATGGATAGCTGGCTAGATGATTGGTCTCAAAATATAACAAAGCAGGGAATCATCAGCGTGTGTACGATGGGGTCAGTTCTTCGCATTATGCTATTGAATATTTTTAATCAATTACTATTGAATATTTTTAATCAATTACCTGGAAGAAAACAAAATTACTGATAAATTTTGCAGATGACAAAATTGGGGGAAATGGTAAATAATGAAGACAAGTAATTGATACAGAGAGGGTTGACTAACTGGATTTAAGCAAATAATTTGCACTTTAATACAGCTCAAATTAGATTATTACATCTAAGCATAAAGAGTGTAGGCTACACATACATGGTGGGAGACTGTAGCCTGGAAAGCAATGACTCTGAAAGAAGTTTGGGGGTCATTGTAAAATAATCCATTAACCATGAGCTCCCAATGTTAAGCTGTGGCCAAAGTAACTGATGCAATTCTGGGATCAAGAACCACAGCACTTTCAAGGAGAAGCAGAGGATAATTTTGCCTCTAATATTTGGCACAAGTGTGACCATTGCTAGAATATATTTATGTGTATCCACAATTTTAGGAGGATACTGATAAACTGGAGAGGGTTCAAAAAGAGCCATGCATACGATTCAAGGATTAGAAAACATGCCTTCTTCAAGACAGATTCAAAGACATCAATGTACTTAATTTTAAGAGAAAGCTGAGCGGTAACTTCATCATCTGCAAGTATCTGGATGGGGAACAAATATTTAACAACAGTGTCTAGCAGAGACTCTTCAATCTAGCAGAGAAAGATATAGCACAATCCAATGGCTGAAAGCTGAGCTAGACAGATTCAGACTGGAAATCAGATGTAGTGAGGGGTAACCAACCACTGGAACAAGTTATCAATGTTTGTGGTAGATTCTCCATCACTGACAAGTTTTAAATTGCGATTTGATGTTTTTCTAAATAGGAATTGTGTTCGGGAAGTTCTATGGTCTGAGTTATACAGGCGGACCGAATTTGATCACAGTGATCCATTCCGGCCTCAGACACTATGAAGTGTCTTGCAAAAGGCTACACTCTCTAACATGCAAGCACTGGGATTAGGACACAAGTTCATGGCTCATGTTTAGCTCACTACACTAGCTGTCTCAATGACTTTACACCAGCTGGCACAGTTATGGTGTCACAAAGAACCACAGAACACTAGAACTGGAAGGACCTCAAGAGATCATCAAGTCCAGTCCCCTGCCCTCATAGCAGGGCCAAGCACCATCTAGATCACCCTGACAGGTGTCTGTCTAGCCTCCTCTTAAATGTGTTCCAGGATGGAGATTCCACAACCTCCCTATGGTATCCACCTTAACCTTAAGTGCCTAAGAGGCTATTTGACATCATCATGGTTCACAATGGAGCAGAACGGGACAAATAAAAAGCTTAATACTTTAACGTGAGGCCCCCCTGGAAACTTTCTCCTGGTATGCACAACCACAATCCACTGCAGCAGCATGGCTCCTGCACCCACATGGATGAGCGTGGCTCCCCGCTCCAACCCAGCTTCTGGGATAGCCCCACCATTCAGATTTGCTCCAGGGTCCCTCCACACCAAGTGCAGCTGTGGGACCAAACCTGAGTAGCACACATGGGTTTGAAAACAAATTCACTTTGGGGCCCACAGCAAATCAGTTGTTACCCCCCTCCACATCTTGCATCCCTGACAATGGTACACACTGTACACATGTGTGGAGGGTACTGCTCTGGCTAGTGGACCCAAGCTGATTAGCCAGTCACATCTACCCCCACTTAAGCTATTTTCTCTGGTGTATGGTCCAGCCCCCATCCATATTGAACAATGGCTATGGGATCATGGCTATGGCTTCTCTCCTGCAGCTATAAGTTCATTGCTTCTTTCAACTCAGCCCTTTAAAAAAAGTACAATTAAAAAATATTCTTTAAATGAAGCATGCGAGTCAAATATAGAAGAATGCAAGTCTGTTTTTCAGTCAGCTGAGCTGTAGTGAAATGTTTTACATGCCCCAATTATTTACTACACTTCCTCTTAGCTACAACATTTCCCAAGGGGAAGAGGAGTAATAGCCAAGAGAGAAAACACCATTAAAAATGTGTATTTAAGAAACAAATCCCATGTACCTTCAAATCCCTAGATTCTAGAGTGGTTAGAATCTGAGCTGGCAGGATAAGGAGAGCAAGCATCTAAAGTGTTGTCTTTGGTTATCTGCCAGCCTCGTCTGGGATAACTGAGCCCTGCTAATTCAGAGAACTGCAAAGGCAATGATTTCCATTCATGTGGCCCAACTGATGCCAGCAATGGCTACTACAGAACAAATAACCAAAAGAAAAGTAATTGGAAACTAGGAAAAGGTAGCGCTTTACAATTACTCAAAACAGAAAAATCTAGTTGGCCTGACAGGGTTCAGTATTATAAATAAGCCTGACAGAATTGATAAGCCATCAAAGTGTGTGTAATTGGTGAGTCATTTTAAGATTTAAAGCAGAAATTCACTTCTCCTTTACCAAAGAACATCCTGATAGCTCCCTGATTGTCTATAGTACGTGACAGAGTGGCTCCCTTCAAACATGTCACATTTTAGAGTCTCATTACCCATCACCCTTTACTTGGCAGGATTAATAGACCTATACATGTACAGCAGTAGGCTGAACATCAAATCCTTACGTAGGAGTGTAGCAGGCCAAAACACCACCAAAAAAGATGGGTTTCTCTCTTCTTCTGCTTGCAATCAGTCCCCCAGACGTATGTTCTGTGTAAGGTACTTGCCCGCTTGGACGGTATGTTCCAGAGGAGGAGACTGGTTCTCCACCCTTTCAGCAGCTCACTACCTCCAACCTGTGGTCACCCAAAATCCACAGAATGGACTTCCAGTGCAGAAGCTGCAGTCTCTCTACTACCGAGCTGTCTGCCATAGGGTTCCATAGCCCATGTAACACATTCTGGCAGACAACTAGCTCATTTTTATGTCTGTCAGCTCCCAAGGTGGTTGGAGAACAGGAAGCAGCACAGAAACACAATGAAAGAAAAGACATGACACTTCATGTGTCCTCTCTGTGCACTTCCCACCCTACACAGTGTGGATTGGCTCTTCATTCTTACTCCAGCAATTCCTCGTCCAGGTAGATGGTTAGTTTCCTCATCTTCTCCTGTTTAAGACCCACATGCTCAGTTGAATACCCTTGTGGCAGAGTATCTCCACAGAGCAACAGCAACTGGACCCTGTGACACAAAATGTACTGGAAGGGGAAGATGAAATACCAGCACAGCTGCTCACCTTCTTTACACTACAATTTATTATTTCTATAGTAAGGAAATATGTTAGGCATGTTGCTCAGAATTGCCTCGAGAGGAAGTCGCAGCTGTAACATTGCCCTCACCAACACAACAGTTCTCTTACCTCTGTGATAATGGCCTTGTGCTGTTTAATCCTCTTTAGCTCTTCTTCACAACTCATCACATAAGACCTGGACAAAGGCAAAGGTTTTCCATTCCTACAGAGAACGGTTTGGCACTTCCCCACATTTGCTGAAGTTAATGTGAAGCATCCACCTGGGTCCATGGGATCATGTTTTATATGGCAAAGGACAGCAGAGCCTCCAAGTTTTTGTCCAGCAGTTCCAAGTTTCCTGCAATGTAAACAAAACAATGCTTGCTGATTAACTGGAAAAGTTGCATTATGAGGTCAGAGTACAGAAAGGACTAGAGGACCACTGTTAAGCAATCCCAAATCACAGGACGCAGACTCTCAAGACTCACTGGGCAAGAACAAGACTTCAGATTGTGACGTTTATACCAAAAGTAGAGAGGAAGTTATGTACAAGCACGTTACAAGAAAGGAGACCTACAATTCAATCAGATCTATTCTAAATTAAAAGAAACTCTCACAATGTCAGTGTCATTGCTCTCTTATCATATTACCAGACAGAGTATTTTACCTTCCGCCCCCCCTCCCCTAAACCGAACCTTTAACAAGGTTAGGAAAATTAAGATTAGAAAGCTATTGAAAGACTAGCGGTACAATCTAAGAAGATCATCACTTATGAACCAGAAGCTTTAGTTTCCAAAACTCAAGTATTTTTAAAGAGCTGGAATCAATGCTTTACTGCTTACTGCCGCTCAGTTTTAAGTACTTAACCATTGCTTTTCTGTACTTTCCAGACAGCTAAAGCTCCACTGTAAATTATCTAACCTGAACAAACTAGAACACTTCTAGTTATCACCCTAAAAATCAAAACCACCACTTTCCAATTATAATTGGATTTGTGATCACTAAATCACAACCCTACTGGCACACCAAAAGGAATATTTTATCAGGCCCATTTGAACTTCATTTTAGAAGGCCTTGGGTAAACCTGCATCTCAACAATACAAAGTATTGTATTACTCCTTAAAACAAGTATGGCATTTTGCAATTTAATTACTGATTCTGTTTAACAATTTTTCCACCTCTGCATGGGTTTCAAACCCTATTTAACTTTTTTGGCAGTAAGTGGCCTAGACTACAGAATGTTCCTAGCTATCTTAACTTTTCTGTTTTAACAAAGGTCAGAACTTTGATATAAAAAACCCTGTGGTGACAATATCCCTATTCAGTTTTCCAAGGTCTGAGATCGATTAGCTTTTTTTTAACCTCAAGAATGCTTGAGAAACAAAAGTTTGTACTAATTGTACTAATCCTCAATAAATGGATACATCCAACTAGAACCAATACTATTGCTGGGTTATACGAAACGTTTATTAGACTAGTATTTGAGATACATGTAAAGAAATCTCTTTTTGCAAAAAGACTACATTTCCTTTAAATTATACTAACGGGATGAACAAAACCTCCTATTAGGTACTTGTCCTGTCTAACACCTAGGATTCTAATCATAGTACAGGATTCACTTCTGACACCTGTCAAAGTGAGGCAACAACCCAAGCAATGATAAAAATGGAGAGCTGCAATATCACAGAAGGAAAGGGCACATTCCCTGCTGTTTCTGTACACAATTTGATCTTATTGCTCCTATTTATGGATATAGGAATTGGATCTTTTCTGGAAGCAACTTACAAAGTGTGGTGTATACAAACTTGCAGACATAGGAAATCCATGGCTCTAGAGTGGAGACTACATGGGGCATAGCATGCACTGAAGTGTTGCTTTGCAACTTCCCTGTGTAGACCTTCCTAGCCCAAACTAGAAGGGACCCAGTTCATGTTAACACAGTTCTTTAGTCTGTGAAACCATATAGTCAAGGCTATTAGCGTGTCTTTGCCTTTGCTTTTCCAACCTGTTCCTTCCCTCTTTTAACTGATCCTTTTCTTCATTCCACTCTATTATCCAAGGCACTGTTTCTTGTCCTCAACATGCCCTGGTTTTCAGACCACCAAAAACACTTTCTACCTCTTATTTATAATGCCATCTCTTTATGCCTGGCTCAAAGAGTCCTATTTTAGGGTCAAAACTAGGCAATTAAACAGTTAGAATGCATCTCTTCGCCAATAGTTCCGATGTTTATGATCATCAGAACTGGTGCAGAGGCACAAGTTGAAATACGTTAGGCTTTGAAAGTTGTAGGAGAGGAGGATTTCAAAATGATCAGTCTCGGGACACAAAAGGCACACTGCTGCCTTAAATATCAGCAATTCTCAACAGTGAGACTTTTAAAGAAATTAAGCACATTTCAGAAAAGAGACTAACACTATCCACCCTTTGGTCTTGAACATTTTAGGACGTGTGCAACATCACATCACAATTCCCAAGACAGGTAGTTAAGAACATGCAGTAACTAGCTAACAAAATCATTTACAAAAACAGCACAAAAACAGAGCTCTGGGATGGAAACAAGTATCCTGACTGATTGGCATATGGAGAAAGAGGACAAAAATTAGAGATGCGGGGTTAACCTCTGCATAACGATGAAAGTGTTGATCATGTATTCCTCTTCACTCTTCGTCTTCTGCAGCTCTTCTGCCAAGATGTCACTCATTGTACATTGCAGGAGGTAGGGCACTTCCACATTGCGATCACCATCAAAGACTCCATACAGTGCCTCCCTGTTGTCACAGAAATTATTGGCTGAAAGAGCTGCCACACACAATCTAAGGAAAAAGAGAAAAACCGGAAATAATAAGCAGGCATGGGTACAATAGCATCATTTTAACACTCCTCATTTCATTTCTCACAGTTCTGAGCAGGATGTGCAGCCTGAAGGCAGATCAGATTATAATACACATCACAAAACTTTTCATGAGTTATGAAATTCACTTCAGATACTGGTGGTGATCATCATAAACAGCATTTATGCTTCTGCTAAATTTCACACTAAAGAGACCAACAAAGTTTAAACAGAAACCCTAATGTTTTTTCAACTTTTCTGGAATGTGAAGGGTAGCCTTTATTTTGTGAATTTTAAAAAACAAGTAGGAAAAAAACAACCCTGAGAAAGCTACCGCATAGTTTAGTCTTAGGTTTACCCACAAACTTAAAATAAAAATCCATAAAGCAAGCTTCTCCATAGTTCTCCTCGGAACTATGTCTTTTCCCCCTCTGGTCCCTTAAAGTTATCATAGTTACTCTGCAATAATCATTTTAGTTTGCTACATTAAATGTAGCACAGAGTACAAGCTTGCTGGCACTTGCATGTTTGAAAACCAAAACTGTAAAGTGTAAAAAAAAAAAAAAAAAAAAAAAAAAAAAAAAGTGTAGAAATTATTCAAGGACAATTAAAGTGAGACATGTCATATAACCAATGGCAAACAAGCAGATAATGTCTCAGGCTCCTTAGTTATTTGTCAATGGCTGCTTTAGTAATTAAAAAAGGACCAGTCACTAGTGAAGGACTATGCATAGTTGAGGACACTCCTCTTCCAGCAGCATCTCTAATTTGCTTGGGACACATGGTTCAACAAAAGATAAAGAGGCTTTTCAAAGAGCAGAGATGCATTTAAGCACTTGGGTCCTTTGGAAATACCGGAGTCTTACACAGACAAAATGCATCAGTTACACTTGTATCTTAGCAACTTCTTTCACAAAGAAGAAATATGAGACCCAGGCAGGGGCCTAGTTTACAGATATAAGTCATGCCATGGCCTTTGCTTTTGTGAAATGAATGTCCCAACTAACTCTCTCCCCAGAAAAGAGTCTCTTTGTAGGGTTTCTTTTTTAAAAATACAGAAGTATTCCAGCAACAGAGCACCTCTGCGCTGACTCCAAACCAGGACTCACTTGTTCTTAACTCCGGAAGCTTCAGTATAACCGTGACTCCACACTGCTGGGGCCCCTGAAGCATCACCAGCTGAGGGTTGGTCAATCTTGAAACAACGAATGTTACTGCAATGAGAAGGGAGAAGAAAAAAAAGCCCAATGAATGGTTTAAAAATACTACAGCCTAAAGTCATGCAATTTTAAAATGGCAAGAATGCTTTCACTGTCTCAATGATCCTAGACACCTGCCATTTGGGATATGTTTCCTACATGCTAAGATGACTACTTTTAAGAAAATGGGGGGTGTCCTTGTACCAGGAGATGCTTAATAGGGCTAATAGAATGCTTTCTGTCAGAACACAAACAGGAAAAGAGCAAGCAACAAGCAGTCTGATGGAGGTCTATTTGATTCTTGTTTGCCTTATCTTTATCTTTTCTTTTCTCAGCTAGTTGAAAATAACCTTGGCTCTGCCAAGCACCATCTAGATCACCCTGACAGGTGTTTGTCTAACCTCCTCTTAAATGTGTTCAAGGATGGAGATTCCACAACCTCCCTATGGAATGGCAGAATTTGCCATTTGCTTGAGAAGATACAGAAAAGAGGTTCAGGGAAAGTCCTATCCAACTTACTGCGTCTTTTATCCATTTCCAGAATTAGGCCTTTTTTGCTATTTTTCTGTATTAAAATGAAATCTCCCATATCACCACTATATCCAGATTGTATTTTCCCCACACCTGAGCCAAAAGCTGCTGATAGAGCAATGTTCTAAAACCTTTTATGAAAATGCCTAAAAACTAATATGATGATACTCTCACCTTCAGGTCTGTGCTCTAGCTAGGAAAGCTGCCATTCTCTTCCCCCACTCTCTGGAATGGTAGCATCTACTTTGCATATTAGATCCCTCCTCCCTCTGATTAATTATCAGTGTAAACACTGGTCTGAATTTCAAATATCTGAAATGGTAGGTGGCATATAATAGCTTTTAATAGTGCCCAACCTCAGCTGTTCATACTGATCTTTTCACACAGCTACTGTATGTGGAGGAAAAAACCTGACCCTCTGTTATGCTCCTCTGGCAGTTAAGCAAATTCTCCACACAATGCAACATCTTCAAAAGGCACAAGAGCCTTTCAGAGAAACAAAGGCACTATAAAAAGGACACACACAAAAGGTCTATCACTTAATTTAATTGTATATTTCTCCCTACCCAAACTCTCACTGCTCCTTAAAACTGTGAAACTAAGAAAGGATGTGTGCCCAATCTTCATGGCCTTGAACTTTTCCTCCAACTCAACTAGGGCTGTGGTATTTCAATTAGCCTTTTCCTACACAAATAAATAAGCTGGATATTTACTTGCCAGAGCACACTAAAATTAAAGAAAAGCTTGATCCACACTGACTGGATCAAGTACCATCCCTGACAATTTTTTGCCCCAAATCCGTAAATGGCCTCTGCAAGGATTGAACTCACAACCCTGGGTTTAGCAGGCCAATGCTCAAACCACTGAGCTATCCCTTAATCTTTGTATTCATGCCAGTCAGCATGAAAGAAGCTATTTGCATATACATGCAACTACACTTAAGTTGTGGCCCTCGGTATGTGCTGTGGGTATCACTGTGGTCCCTGGGCTTCCAAAGTTGAGTAGCTCTGTTCTAGTGCAGACATACACCCAGAAAATAAAGATTAGTAAAACAGTCTGTTAGTTTTATGCAAAACTTAATTTGAAGGGTTACTTAAGATGGGAGAAGTTTGCCTTTTCATGCCCTATTTATTATCTACTTTACCTTTGATACTCTCTCACGCTTGGAAGTCCAGACCTAGGACTGTAGCAGTTTATTTTTCTAGTTCTGTCCCTTTGTAGGCTCTTGTACTTCCCACTTTGGGTCCTAAACTGGCCTTTTTTGGATTCCCCCTCCAGTCAGTTACTCCCTAGCATGTTTAGTGACACTGATTGGTCGCAATCTGCTTAAAATAGAATTCTAGTCCAGTCAGTGTCATCAGCATCTAGATCTACAACAGATTTTTTTAAGCCATGTGATCTTTGCCATGAACCAAATCCATAACATGAATAATTTCACACGCCTCCACTACATCTCTGAAAGCAAGTAGGGAAAAACCAGCAGTAACTCCTTTGCATCATAAGCAGGGCTGGTGACAGATTTTGCAGGGCACCTCGAGTCCAGGACCCCGGAAGGGGTAGGGCTTCAGAAGGAAGGAGATGGAGCATGGCAGCCTTCACC
Source organism: Pelodiscus sinensis (assembly GCF_052426305.1). Lineage (NCBI taxonomy): Eukaryota > Metazoa > Chordata > Testudines > Trionychidae > Pelodiscus > Pelodiscus sinensis. Next base: position 120,612,168 of record NC_143053.1, read on the forward strand.
ACTGCTTGGATCTAGCCCCCCCACACACACACACCAGCCCTCAGCACTGCTTGGGCTATGCCATGTGAGGCTCTGGCAGTCATTTAAGGAGACTGGGGCTCTGGCTGCTACTGCAGCAGCAGCCCAGAACCTCTGGCCCTTTTAAATTGCCAGGCCATGGAACAACTGGCCTCTTTGCCTCCCAGTGCTGGCAGCCTTGGTCATGAGGCAGGGAATGGTGCATCCTCCCAGCAAGCCACCTATTAGACCAGTGCTATTCAGACTGATACTCATGAGCTGCAAGTAGCTCTTTGATGCATCTCTTGTAGCTCGTTGCACCACGTATTAAAACACTCTGATTTAATTAACTAATCTGAGCTATTAACCAATCAGAATGCTCTTCCTGTTGTGTCCAGTTGTGCATTTTTGTGTAATACATTCACATAGTGTAAGCATGATGTGCTTAGTATAGATTTTTCAGACACCACAGAATTTTTTTCCTCTAACCCCCCCCCCCAAATGTTAAGAATTAAACTTTAAGAGTTCCTCTTCTAACATTAAACAAAGGGTAGAAATAAGGGTTGTAGCTTTTAATAACCCCCTTCCTTTTTTGGCATCACCTTTGTAACTAACTATACACACGTCTCCCAAAAATCTTCATACCTTTAAAAAAGCAGGCATGCACAACAGGGGGGGGGGGGGGGGGGGAAGGGAAGGGAGAGATTTGAGGGGGTAAAAATGAAAAGAACTTTAGTCTGTTGCCCGTTAGAGGACAGAGATGCCTTTCAAAATGTAGTAGGGCCTATCAAAAGAGCACTAACTGCAGCAGTGTTTTGTGGCAGGAAGACAACACCATCTAGTCCTGTTGCTTTATTTAACTGCAGCATGTGGGGCTAGTTAGTATACAAAGCAACAAGATGACTTATCAACAAAATTTAAGAACTCTCTTGGAGCATTCTGGGTCTTGTGTTACTGCTGTCCTTCTAACAATGTAAGTCAAATGTGACCCAATATCTGAAATCTTAAAGCCAGAAGAAAAGTTTCAATGAAGTTTAAACTACTAATACACCAGTACAATTTCTAAATTAAGATGCATCCCTTTTCCACTGCTCCCAACTTAGGCTTTGTCTACACCGGAAAGATTTGATGTTGAAAGTGCTGTGGATGTTCATAGGTCACCAAAAAGAAAGTTGACAAATCAGGTTTACTCTGCCACCCTTCACTGACATATCATGGCCACATTGTTAGCTCCCCCGTTGACAAAGAGCAAAGCAACGTGGGTAAGCATCCCACAGGGCCTGGCACGACTTCAGCCATTAAGCACTATGGGAACATGCAACATAGCACTAGGCATTTTGACAATGTGAAAAACGTCCTGTCAGCCACCTCTTTGCTTCCCAGACCTCCTGGGGCTTCCGGTTTGCTTTTCGCACCACTTGAACAACAGTCCTTGCTGCGAACTCCAGCATCTGCTGTGAGAAATCAAGGCTCCCAGACTTCCCTCTCATGTGGTGTTCACTGTGCTTAGGACATTATGCACTGCAGCAGAGCTACTTCTGCAACTGACAGCAGAGGAGGAAGATTCTAATGTGGATGACAATGTGAGGTGCCAGGGACAACAGTGAAGTGGGATTGCATTGGGCTGTCACAGAGCAGCTGTGCACAGTAGTCACTTTTGTAGATTGCTAATGTTGCGCTGGAGGGGTTTCAGTTGGGGGCTGTAGGTGTTGACCAGTGGCAGTCTGGTATTTTGTTTACTGGGTCTATCTTGAGGAAGCTCATGCCTGGGTACTCACCTGGCTCTGTCAATCGGTTTTTTCACTTTCATGGGTGGGTATTTAAGTTTTAAGAATGCCTAATAGAGATCCTGTAGGAGTTTGTCCCTGTCTGCAGGATGGGAGCAAACCCGGCTGTATCTTAGGCCTGGCTGTAAACAACTGACTATGGGATGTGTCCTGGATGGAAACTAGAGGCATGTAGAGAAGTATAATGGTGGGTAGGTTTCGGGTGGAAGGTGGTGGAAATGTGACTGTCATTTAATTGTAACTGTAGTGTCAAGGAAGCGGGTCTCTTGCATGGACTTGTCCAATCTAAAGTTGATGGTGGGGTGGAAGTTGTTGAAATCTCTGTCCAATTCTTCAAGGGTCTCCTTCCCGTGGGTCCATATGATGGAGATGTTGCCAATGTAGAGTAAGTAAAGTAAAGGTACTAGGAGGTGGGAGCTGAGGAAATGTTGTTCCAGGTCAGCCATAAAGACGTTGGCATATTGTAGGGCCATATGGGTGCCCGAAGCTGTGCCGCAGACACCCGTAAATTATTCCCAAATTGGAAACAGTTGTGGGTGAAGACAAAGTCACAGAGCTCAGTCACCAAGTGTGCAGTGGCGTCAGAGATAGTGTTCTTGATGGCCAGTAATCCATCTTCATGTGGAAAGTTGGTGTAAAGAGCTTCTGCATCCATGGTGGCCAGGATGGTGTTTTCAGGAAGATTACTGATGCTCTGTAGTTTCCTGTAGCGTTCTGTACAGAAAACTGTATGCTGGAACTTTCTTTCCAAACCAGAAATGTATAGAGGGATATGTGGAAAAGGCCATATAGATCCTAGGTTGGGGGTGGGCAAAAGGGCCTCCATGGGCCAGATCTGGCCTGCCCACCAGGTTGATCCAGCTCATGGAGGTACTGCCGCTCCCTCGCCCCCAGGCCAATCGGGTCATGGGGGCAGGAGGAAAACACGTGAAGTCTCCTCACGTCCTGCCCTGGTCCTGCAAGGAGCATACGGTGCTTATAAGTGCTGCACACTCTTTGCAAGATAGGGACAGGGTGGGAGGAGAGTTTGTGCACTCCCCTCACCCCCAAGCCCTGATTGGCCTGTGGGTGGGGTAGCATGCGATGTCTCCTCCCGCCCTGTAAGGGGCTCGCACTTAGAGTCAACCGCCAGCTGCTGCTTGGCTGGCGGGTGACTAAGCGCGGCACTCCCTTGCAGGGCAGGGGCAGACCTTGCATGCTCCCCCACTCTTTCCCCCTTCCCCCCTGTCCCCTGATTAACCTAAGGGGGGAGCACACAAAGTCTTCTCCCACTGGCAAGGGCATGGGCGCCTAAAGGGAACTGCCAGCTGTTCAGAACAGCTAGCGGTACTCTCGGGAAGAGGAGAGGGGCACAAAGACTTCACACGCTCCCCCACCCACAGACCAATCAGCATCTGTGGGCAGGGAAGTGTCCTGGCTCTGCCCCTTCCGTCTGAGGCCCTGCCCCTTCTGGGATAGCCCAGGACAACTTCAAAAATTTCTGAAGTGGCCCCTGATCAAAAATTATTGCCCACCCCTTATAGCCCTGGCTCATGAAGCCTTTCATGAAGGCCCTGCACAGCAGTAAGGAGCAGTTTAACAACAAGCTAAGCTAATGCCACATGGTTGTTGAATGTGAGTTTGGCAGACTGAAAGGGAGATGGAGCTGTCTCTATGGGAGGCTGGATTTTGTCGAGGATCATATCTCCAAGATGGTGGCTGCATGCCGCTGCTTACATTACGTGTGTGTAAGGGTGAGATGTTTGCCCGTGTATGGAACAATAAGACACGGTGCCTGGATCATAGTTTGAACTGCCAGACACTCTAGCTGTCAGAAGAGCTCACAGGGTTGTCATCAGTATCAAGGAGGCTCTGAGGAACCACTTTGACAATGAGGGACACTGGCATTTCTGTATGTGAAGGTTGCTTCCCTACTGCATGTCACTGCTCAACCTGAGCAAGGCATTCCCATGGAACCCAAGAGATTTTACAGGTTTCGATGGGGGCCAGAGTGATTGGCGAGGGTCGTGTGTCACAAACTCATGGAAACCTATATCACATTTGTCTTTATTGATGTCTTGCTATTGGAAAAGCTCACTAAGGTGTTAACATCCAGCTGTCAAAGTCACTGCTGCTTTGACCAGGTGTGGATTGTGCTAGGAAAAAAACCCACATTATCTGATTATGAAAATGAGTGTGGGGGTATAGAGGGAAGGTTACTGGATGAAGAGTTTTGCCTGTGTGCCCATGGAGGCTGATGTGAAGGTGTAGAGCAATGGTGTCTGTGGAAAGAATCCTGCATTTGCTGCCAGTGAGGCCTTGGGTTCTGTTTGCACCGCATCTTGATAAGACTCTTCAGCAGCTCATTTTGGTGTTCCATGAGCTGTAGCATGTGTTCAGTGGCTTCTGTTCTGACTTGCATCTCCATAGGTTTTCTTTGCTCCCTTTTTTTTTCCTGTTTAAAGCATTAAATGCTGTAACACATCCTAGACCAGATCCTCCCTTGTCCTCTCTGGTTTTTTCCCTTAGTTGATGGAGCCTGTCTGCAGAGAAATGTACCTGACTTCTCCAGGTCTGGTCTGGAAAAATAACCATTAACAATAGAGTGACTGTACTCTTCCTGATAAAGATTGTAACATTTCAGTAACATGCATGTCTGAACAAAATTCTGGCCACTTTTCTTGTACCTTAGTGGCAAACACAAATCTCCCTGGACACTCTGATCATGATGAGTTTTAAAAGTCGGGGGAAAAGAGCGGAAGGAGGCTTGGGTATGGGCTCCTAGGAAAGTACAGTCCACACTTGTGCAGTAGGTGTACATGGAAACAATTTAGAATAAGCCTAAATGTGTCCACAGGCTGCCATTACTCCAGCTGACTTACCCCTGCTGAAAGTTAACAGGCAAACCTGGGCTCTGCTTTCGGATGTGAGCAGGGAGCTCCTTATGCAGCCAAACTCTGTACTGTCTTGCTTTTGGTAGCACAGTATGAGAGAGTGTTGTACCATGACAGTGGGGGAATGGCAGCCCTGCCATGGAATCTCTGAGAGAAAATAAGTACCTCAGGCAAAGCTTCCACGCCATAGGCCAGCAAAATCCTGAGTATGGCTGCTGATAGCTCTGCACATTGATGCTCCATTTGGACATAATGCAGATCCAGGAAAGGCTTCGCCAGCTCACAGAAATACAGCCTCCGGTTGCCCCCCTGGCTGCCACGCCCTCTCCCAGCTGCAAGAGCCACTGCAGTTCACCCCAAACCCACCATGCTACAATACACAGCAACTTAATGCCACTGCCCCAGCTGAACTAGAACAATTTACCATGCTGCATGGCTGACGCCCATACAGCTTACCCCGCGTCTCTTCCCTTGCTTCATGCTCCACATCCAGTTCCTGAGAGGCCTCACAAACCTCAGGACTTGAGAACAATTCCTTGCTGCCTGGTGCAGATTGTCATTGGATTGAGCCCAACCGCCTCATCTGTTTCCATCTCTTCATCAATAATTTCTGTCTCCAGGGTTACCTCCTGTTTCTGTCTCCGTGCCATGTGAAGTGTCCACACTTTCCTCGGGTTTGGACGTGGGGTCCCCAGTTCTTCAAAAAAAGCAGCATACCTTGGGTAGAACACCAGACCAGCTGTTTGCCTCCTTAGCCTCCTGGTAGTCCTGCCAGAGTTCCTTTATCTTGGCTCTGAATTGTCAGGTGTCCTAATCATAGCCCATCACACAAAGGGCTTGAGAAATGCAACCCCAGCTCCTATGGGTCTCACAGCTGCAATTGCACCTATTCTTCACCCACCCCCTTACTGATCAGATCCAAACGATCTGAGTGCTCCAAGCAGGAGAGTGTCTTGAGCAATACCATTTGTTTCCCTGAGAAAATGCCATGAGGACCACTACAAAATGAGCCAGACACCAGGAAATGGATTTTAGAGTTACTGGGATTTTTTAGGTGAGAGGCGCATCCGTTTGCCTGTTTTTGTAGCTGCAGCAGAGCTGGCTCGAGCCATTCCTGTGCCCCGGGCAGCAGGCGCATGACGCATGCACAGCTCCGTCCCCGGGCGCACAGCGCATGCATGCCCCCTCCCACCTCCGGTGTGCTGCGCACCTTACAGCTGCCATCGGGCACACAGCACCCGATGGCAGCTCTAAGGGGCGCTGCGTGGCCCCTGGCGCATGGCATCTGATGACAGCTCTAAGGGGTGCAGTGTGGCCCCCGGGCGCCCCTTACAGCTGCCATCAGGCACCCCCCCGGGTTGGTGCCTCTGCCTGGGCTGCAGGGCAGAGGAGTTCAAAGTAGGGATGTAAACAAGTACTTGAGTATATGAGTAACTAATAAGCCTAGTCTTTTTGGTTAATCTCCTTGGCTACTCACATTTCTTGACTACTATATCAGTGGTAGACAATCTGTGCAGGGAGCTGGTTTTTAAGCTGGCTCCCCTCACAGTGCAGCTCCTGCCTGGTATCCTGCGCTGCTGCCTCTGATAGAGAGGCGGCAGCAGCGTAGAGTGGAAGAGGGTTCCCCAGAAGTGGGGCTGGAAGGTGATTATTACCCAATATTTAACATTCCTAGTTCAAAGCGCTGGCTGGAGTAGTTAATTGGGCATTGTGGGAAACACGCTGGAGATCAATAAACTCAACAAACAACTTACTGTGGTACACATTGCATGACTGTTGACAAAAAGGAGAGGGAAGAGACAAAAGTCCTTAGTGGAGCTGCACATTTGTCACAAAAATTGGGCACCGGTCATGACTTTTATCATGTTGCAATGTGAATGCTCTCTAGGTTGTGTCACCAAAAAGGGATTTTTCGTGATAAATTTTATCAGTATAGACAAGACCTTAAAAATAGCAACATTGTGGTAACTTGAAAGCAACAAAAAATTAGTAAGGACAGTAATAATATAATCAAGTTTGTTTTCATTTCCCAAACGGAGAAGAAACTGAACTACTTAAACAGTGAAAAGAAACTTGAATTAAGAATTCCCTTAGTTTTAATATACTAAGTTTTTAGTGAAGATAAATACATTTAAACAGGCACAGTAACTGATGAAAATTTTAGAAACCATCAGAACTCATCCACTGTTCAGCATAGGGAAATATGGTCACCCTAGACAGGATACTTGGGTTTGATTTTTGGTTTTGCTAAAGACTACTGACCTTGGGTAAATCACAGCTTCTATGTCTCAGATACCCTCATTTTATAGATGGGTGAATAGCTACCTCCCATTATTTGTGGCGTACTTTCAAAAAAAGGGCTAAAATGACATTTCTACATCTTTAGATGTAGCAATTTTAGGACTATAAATCTCCATGCAATCTAAAAGGTAGTTTTCTACTGCATATTCTGCACTTGTCATCCATATGTGGATTAGGGAGATTTGCCATTGTAAAAGAATAAAGCATAATTCAATTACCATCCTCAGAAGTCACCTACAAAAACAAGAGATATTTCTGCCCTGCTGTTAGGGTAAGGTAACTCCTAAAATAGAGAAGGATAAGTCTCTATGTTCGCTTGCTTTGCCTGTTGTATAATATTGACATTTATTTTCAAACAACACACACTGCCCCTCCCCCAATTCCCATTTAAGTTAGGTTACTTGTCTTAAATAATTTTCTCTGTTATGTTTAATGCAATAAGACACCAAGATTTAATTTTTAAAAGTAAACAAATTTAGTGTGGACAAGCATCGCTTGTGATAGGTGAAATGTAATACTGCACTGTTTGTCTGAAAATTATAGTTACAGAAACAGTTGCTTAGCATCTAAAAAACAAAAATCTTGACTATTCCCAGAGTCAGGTTTAAGATTTGGGTACTTTAAGTAGCTAACAGGCAGGACGGATCAGACAGGCAAAGAACCTCAAAGCTGGTGTAGATAGTTCTGGCCTTCTGAATATTAAAGAATGAGAGGTTTGAAAGCAAAACCACTAACACCTACAAAACCCATGACTCACTGTGGAAGTAATCAATATAGCCTCAAAATAAATTGTTTACCTAGGAAGCAATCCCAGTTATTTATGGTGGCTTTTATAAGGTGCTAGGTGTTTTCCAGACACTAACCAAGGATGATCACTGTTTTCCAAAGAGCTCACAATAAAAGAACTAAAACAGGGGGTTGATTTCTATACAAGACAATTAACCACTAAGGCTCATTGCAGGCAGTATGGCACAAGTGGATCTTTAAAAGACAAGCCTGGCGAGGGTAAGTACAACAGGAGTGTCATACAAAGCAGTCATGTGGAAAGAGGCACAAGTGATTGAGACAAGTGACCAGTGGACAAAGGAGGAAACTAACAGTTTCAAATTACATACTCCTCAGTAATGGAATGAGCAATTGCTTGGATCAAATGTTATAGAGTTAAAAAACAATAAAAAAACAAAAACCCCCACACAGGTCAAACCAACCCAATAGTAGTTAACAGCTGTTTTGATCTGGAATGGTATTTGACAGCAATTGTATTTGTTTGTAGGTAAAAATTCTGTTTAAAAAAGGCTTCATTTTCTGCATTACCGACAGATTTGTTGCCTATTGCCCATCTGGCAATAAAGAGGCATGTATATTTCATGCTTGATTACTAGGTTCTTGTCTCACACCTTTGGAGTCATTCTGCCTCTGCATTATGATGAAGGTATTTTACTTACTTCAGCAACTCTAGAGTTTTGTGATCTAGGACTAGTCGGGGGTTTCCAGTCAGGTCTAGTTCCTGTAGTTTTGGAGGCAGGTTTTCAGGTAATGTGATTTCACTCAGTTCATTGCAGCTCAGGTCCACACACTGCAGAAAGAAGTGAGAAAAGTGAAGAGAGGGAGAGAACTAACCTGTCACTTTCTGGCTTAATTAAAAAGTACACATCTCTTAAAACAGAGCAATGGCTGAATCCAAAATCTGACAACGTTCATTTACATAAAGGTCTTACTAAACAGTATGAAAATGCTTCTACAATCTTTGAAGACATCACAGGACACTTGAAAACTGTTTGTTCCCCTCCTGTTTCTTACTAGTCCTAATGTCAGTAGCAACATAGGTGGATTGTATTTATATTATGGTTTCCTAATTTAAATAGAGTTTAATTTTGTTTTGTATTTGTACTTCAGTTATTTTCATAAAATGAAAGTTGATTCTCACTGGTTTCTAATCATTAAAATGTGTTGATTTCCAACCAACTCTATCCTTTACACTAGATTTGATATTTGTGTGTGGAACAGGAGTATAGATGAAACAAAAAACAGGACTATGTAGCACTTTTAAAGACTAACAAAATGGTTTATTAGGTAATGAGCTTTCGTGGGCCAGAAGTGGGTCTGGCCCACGAAAGCTCATCTAATAAACCATCTTGTTAGTCTTTAAAAGTGCTACATAGTCCTGTTTTTTGTTTCAACTACACCAGACTAACACGGCTACATTTCTAGGAGTATAGATGACATCCTTATAGATTTACTTACGCCAGCACCAGCTTCTGCTCTGTCAAGAGGGGAAGAAGCAACTAGTCAAGTAGTGACTCAACTAGTCACTTACATCCCTAGCCTTTTCCTCGTTTTAAATTCTAGTATTTCATGAGTATAAAGTTTCAAGTATGTATAGCTTAAATTGAATTCCTAGTACAAGTATACTTCTAAAACCCTGAACCCAGAGACTGCCTGGTATGGAGGACTTGAAACCCAATGCCCAAATCCTACTCTGCTGACATTGTCCAAGAAAGCAGAGGAGGCCTGAACCAGAATTTGGATCTTTCAGATGAACAAAATGGAGGAAAGCAGAACATAACAGATGTTCTATTGAGATTTCTGCTTTGCCCCTCCCCTACTACACCCAGCGTCCTTCTGATTTGCTGTAGTTTCCTTTTTTGGAATTGAAAAGTTGGAGGGGTAAAAAGTAGAGATCAAGCTGATGTCTACAGCCTGCCTTTTATTCAGTGCTCCTTTCAAGATTTAATGGAAAACAAAAGCAAAACTATCAAGTCCAGTCACAGCAGTCTCCAATACTCCTAGGACCTATAAACACAGAAATACCTTGTCACAGCAGCTCTAATTCTTTGGCACGAGTGGTAACTTACCACCAGGCTAGGATGATTTTTAAAAAATTATCTGCAGCCACTATCCCAAAGAATAACAGGGTGTTTCTTCAGTTAAATCACACTCTAACTCTACTTCATATCCCCAATAGGAAAGAACAAGTTTCTAATTCTATCATATCGCAGATTTGGATTGCATGATGTGTCATTTTAATGTTAAGTACCACCAACCCAGCATGTACAACAGCAAGGTTACTCAAATGTATATAGATTTCCACTTAGGCAGGCAGGCAGGCAGGCAAACAGCTGCCTCCCCTCCAAATTGGAAACAAAAAAAACCAAACAAACAAACAAAAAAAAGGGTGGATATTAAATATATTGGTTCCAGGGTATGTGAAATTAATGTTCAGAGCACAAGTCACCCTTGAATCTGGTGGTTTTGACAGACTGCTCCTGCTCCAACCTGTGCCTGTTTCGGCCCTGGCTGGTCACCCAACAGTCCTGACAGTAATGGCATCTTATCTGCAGCTCCAGGGCTCATTACATTATCCCAATTGTGACTGAAGCAGACTGACTGTGTGGCAGAGCTATTGTAGCTCAGAGAACTAGAGCCCTGCAAATCCACGTATATTCACAGCTCATTTTTGCAGCTATTTATGTGGATACAAATTTTTTATCTTGAAACCTGCAAATCTGCGGCTATACTATTTATATCCGCAGGTATCCGCATCAGCAGATGTCACTGAAGGTATCTGCAGCTTATTTTTATAGATACAGATTTTATATCCACACAGGGCGCTAGAGAGAACAGCTATCAAAAAAGTTAACATGCTCTTTTTGTAAATACATCTTAACTGATATTCTGGGTAGGATATCTCTATAAAAACCAAGAGAGTCAGACAAGTATTCCACAACAATCATATAATAAAATTATTCAACCACAACAGTTATTTCTAGAAAAACACCCTGTAATTATAACAGAAGAGTTAGATACTCTCAACCTAGAATACATACTGTGAACTCAGTAGGATATACGTGGACCCTGTCAGATGAATGAGTCAGTACAGATGAACTTTGCTTGAGTATGCAAAAAACACATCCCAGTTGATTTGACCCAGAAAGCAGAGCCATGTTGCTAGGAAATTACTCCTTTTTAACCACAATTGTTTCTTAAACTTACAAAATTCAAGAAAGATAGGAAAAAAAAACCATTCTGCTAGGATATACATTTTCTAATGCATAACCTAAAATAGAAATTTCCATACAAGTAAGCCAGATCCTACTCCCACAATTTAGAAGAGGAAAAAATAGCCAACCAGTTAAAAATAGGGATGTTAGATAGCATGTCATTGAATAGACACGTAACAGCAAATTTGATCAGTTACACCACTACTCAATAATCCCTGGGGGCAGTATGGCAGCCAGTGCGCACTCCCAGCCCCATTCTCGACAAACCCCCTGTGACTCCGTGCTGTTGCCTCTATTAGAGGCAGCAGGGTGGGTGGCAGGTGGGAACAGACAGACAGCTGCACAGAGCCCCATGGACAGAGAATGCTCTGCCACAGCCTCCTCTGACAGCCCGCATGGCTCTCTCTCACAGGGGAGGGCAGGTGTCTCATTTTAAGCTGGCTTCCCCTGAGCACCATTTTATACCTCTCCCCCCATGTCACTGTAGGAGGCAGCAAGGGTGGGGCAGGTGGGTCAATGGAACAAGCATGTGTAAAGAGCTGACTTCAGCTTCTCGGCTCCCGCCTGCCACCCTTACCCTCCGCACTGCTGTCTTATCAGAAGCAGCCGAGCAAGCGGGAGGAGGCAGATCCGGCGCTTGTGGGAAGCCAGCTCCCACCTCCAACTCCCGCTGCCACTGATAAACCCTGGCTTATTGGTTAATCGTATTATTGTCTACACATTGACATCCCTAGTTGAAAACCTCAATTTGTTTGGTTAGTTTAATAAAGTGTATTGTCTTCAGTTGCTGCTAATGAAGGCATACACATTTCCTGTGTCTTCAAGATGACAAAATCCTCACAAATCTCCACCTTGTAAGTGCTAGAGGGAATGCAGTTGATCAGAGATATGACACTCTGAGGAGGACTGATCTACACACAAACCCTGACCACATGTCTATCACAAACCACCAACTCTGCCCAGCACCTGCACACTGAACGCAACAACCAGTTCCACTAAAGATGTTATTCAAGCTGATTTAATTAAATCAAAGTGAACTTACATGGACTTTGCTAAAACTATTTGCTTAAAAGATTGATAAGCAAGGTTCAAGTCAATTTACGAGTGCCCACACAGGCTTTTGCACTGACTAAATCAAATTATGCACCAGTGATGGGTCTTTTGCAATCCTTGGGAAAATGTGGTTAATTAATAAGCCTTTGAAAAACAGTTCATACATACGCAGTACGTTAGCTTATAAAAATATCCTGAGATTTGCTCCATCCTCTCAAAGCACCTGACCCGACAATACATGCACCATGTCTACAAGGCAAATGAGAATGCTCCCTCCAGCTCAGAGCTTCAAAGCCAAAGTCAGACTTTTCCTGTAACGGCTAGAAAGTTATTACAGTGGGCCAGGTCATAGTGGGGCCAACCTCTGGAACTGGGAGCAAGGAGCCTGTTTCTCCTGTGCTCTCAGGCTACCTCCAGACTGCATTCCTCTGCCGACAGAGGGATGTAGATTAGGCACTTTGAAAGTGCAAATGAGCCAGGGATTTAACTATCCCAGGCTTCATTTGCATACTCATGTTTGGGCGCTGTGCCGATCACACGCCCTTTCGAAAGTGAAAGTCAAGTCTAGCCGCAGCTCTGCCGACAGCGGGGAGCTTTTTCGGCAGATCCTGTACTCCAAAAAATGAGTATAGAATTGGCCGAAAAAGATCCCCGCTGTCAGCAGAGCTGCGGCTAGACTTCACTTTCACTTTCGAAAGGGCGAGTGATCGGCACAGCGCCAGAACATGAGTATGTAAATGAAGCCTGGGATATTTAAATCCTGGGCTCATTTGCACTTTCGAAGTGCCTAATCTACATCCCTCTGTCGGCAGTGCCCCTCTGTTTAATATTTTTAATTCAGAACTTCAGAAGTTGAAACAATTAAAAATGTGTTTGCATTATGTACATGGCTGTTCCTCTGCAACTGGTATAATCACAAAGCACAACAACCTTGTGTTTCATGAACTAACGAACATAAGAAGATTAAACGCAAAAACAAAACACATTCACCTCAGGCCATATGTAGTTATGTGATATATTTAAAAATTACTTTACTGCCACCACCATTATTGCATTCTTCTAGCTTAAACAATTTCTGATAATAATACAGTATAAACATTGCACACTCTCCATCATATGCATGGACACTCACAATATGCCTCTCATATTCAGGGATTAAACAAAACAAGCCCCCAGACGAATTATAAATTTAGATAGGTGCTTTTCAAAGGCCCTGAATTATTGACAGCCCGAAGATTGAATTTCCTCTATAGCCAAATAGCGGATTAAGCAATTTGCAGTAGTTAAGCTCCCAACAGATAGTTCTTCCCCAGGAGAACGGAGACTCATATTTTAGGGTCCATAAAATTTGTTATGGGCAGTTCAGTTTCCAAACCTGCCAAGTTTAAAGCCTCTCTGTTCAGAGTGCTAAGTAGGTTGGTAGTTATGTGATCACCCATTTACCGAGAACTCAACTGAGACCAAGTTAATTTCACCTAGGTGAAACAAGCTAAATACCAACTGAGAATTTTTTGAATATTAAGGAAAAAGCTACAGGGCACTATTTCCTCTTATCTTTTGTGGTATATTCCAATAAATGGAGAGGACAGTTCTCATACAAAAATGGCTTTCTTTGTCTAGTTCAATATAAGGCCTAAGTCACTCCTGACAGAATGAAAAACAAATCTTTTCCTCCTTTTCTTGCTAATCTGTTTTCCCTTAACATGCTACAAAAGAATAGCTGCATTTTCAAGGCTGATTATACCACAGGACTTTTTTGCTTCTGCTGTGTGAAAACAGAATAAAAGCCATTTGCTTCTCATCAGCATGTTTATATATATTTTTAAAGCATAAAAGTATATAGGGTGTGTCAAAAATGTTTCCCATGGATGGTTTCTCCCCCAGTACCTCAACCCTTCCTTTAATTACAACATCAATTAATTGTAAATGACATTCAATTTCCTCTGGCTATAGTTCCAAAGAGGAAGGAGTATCACAAATCCTTAACTTTGTTTTACATACCCTTGCTAAAATTAGCCTAAGGCGCTCATCCTTAGATGTGCTCAAACTAAAGCAGCAGCTTAGTAAGTAACTATTTCGAGGGAACAGATTTATTGAAAAATACAGATTGTTCTCAGACCTACATTATTCCACAAGCCAAAAACACCTACTAAAGTAGTTTAGTAAACATTTTGGTCCAATAGCAATGGTAACCTTGTCTACATCTCAAGATTAACCTCCTTTGTATTATGATGGCATCTCTATGCTGTATAAGGCTGTCAAACGATTAAAAAAATTAACTGATTAATTGCACTGTTAAACAATAGAATACCATTTATTTAAATATTTTGGATGTTTTCTACATTTTCAAATATATTGATTTTAATTACAACACAAAATTATACAGTGCTCACTTTAGATTTACAAATATTTATGCTGTAAAAATTAAAAAAAACATTTTTCAATTTACCTCACAAAAATATTGTAGGAATAATCAAACTGAAATGTACATTTTTTTAAAAAATGTAATTGCAAACATACAATAATATAAAACTTCTTCATTACCTTGCAATGCTAGCTATAATGCCTGCTCTCACTGTCAGGTGATGACGTAAATAAGCAGCAGGCAGTATTCTCTCCCGTAAAAAGCCAACAAACTTGTAGGTCTTAAAGCAACTGACTGAACAAAAAAGTAGGACCCAGAGAATTTATAGACACTAAAGTTTTACATTATTTTGTTTGAGTGCAGTTATGTAACAAAAGTCTAGTTCTGCATTGCACTCAGTACTTGTTTATTTTTACAATGGAAATATTTGTAATCAAATATCAAGTAAGCACTGTACACTCTGTATTCTATGCTGTAACGGAAATCAGTGTAATTGAAAATATAGAAAAATATCCCAAAATACATTCCAATGCCATTCTATTATTAAACAGTTCAATTAAAACGGTGTTTAACTGTTAATTTTTGAACGTTAATCAGTTTTGAGTTAATTGCTTGAGTAAACTATGATTGACAGCCCTACTATTTGATCTTAAATATTTTCTACTTGGATAGTTAGCACATGACCTATTAGAGTTCCGTATTATGGCCTGGGGAAAAAAGAAATTTTCCTTTACACAAGGCAAGCAATATTTTCCTGAACACATTCAGTTGTTGCATGCCTCCAAAAACACACTCACTGAAAGGATAGGTTTGTATTACTTATTTTAAGCAACACAGAAATTTTTAAAAGCTGTGTGTTCTTGAGCTAACAAATCTGAAATATGACTGTTGATTGAAAAATGATTTGCCAGATCTTTTCTCTTCCGGAATACTATCACTATCCCTTAGGTCTTGCCTGCTCTATAGCTTTTAACAGTATTTTTACACTACTTAGTGATATGGCTGGCTCCAAATATTGTTCATTTCCATACATGGTTACAAGTATTGACTGATGTCACACACAACCCGGTTACAGGAAAAAGATTATTTTGCGAGAAGGCAGGACCTGCTAGAAGTCCCTGGTTAGTAGGTCCTTCCTTTTTGTCATTCCAAAGTGCATTCCTCTTGTTCTCTGGCACAGTATCCTACTAGGCAATAACAGTTACCCAGATTTTCGCAGAATGTAAAACTCTATAGGAGTTGGCCAGGATGGCAGATTTGAATTCACATGCACAAATGGTAAATGTCTCCTGTGACAGAAACCTATGGGGACAACTCAGTCTACACACACACTGTACTGATTGTGCAGATGAAAGTCTCATTCTTGAGGCATTTACCTACACAATTTCTAGCATCCATTCAAAATTTTTGGTTTTTTGTTTTGAAAAGTGCATCCATTCCATACCTTTATTTCAACAAGTTGCATGACTTCTGGGAAGACTTCAATGCAGTTGGAGTGAGCAATCACAGTATGCATCCGTCTACAGTTCATAATGGTTGTTGGAATGGCTTTCAGTTTGTTCCCGCTAATATCAATTTCTTCCAACTCCTCAAGCTTGGCCATTTTACTATGAAAAGGAAGACGGGAGGTTAAGGAGCTTTTGTATATATACTTTTAATTTTCATCTTAGAAGTGATTCACTTTTTCTTTTATTTGTAGGCCCATACTATTGTAAGAGATCAGCAACTCCTGTCCCATCATGACACGTCAACAAGGTTACAACGCAAGGTCTCACTTGTTCTCTTTTGTGTCGCTAATTTCTCAATTCAAAAAATTCCTGGTGTTTATTTCTATTTTATGTTCAACTTTTTCTCTTTTTGAATATTAGTTTTTTTCCTTCCCTGTTCTATGTTGTTTCCTTATCTTTCCCCCTTGCATCCTGCTGCCACGCCCTCTTGCCGAATGCTTGCTCAGTTCCCTTCATTCTGTTGCTCTCTGCAGAGCAACATGGATTCTCACACTCCCCTCCATGTGTTACTCCCTGAAAGCAGTATGGTAGGGGGGAGAGGCATTTAGTGCCCTGGTGCCAATGGGAGAAGGGAGAAAATTTGAAGGAAGGGCTAAGACGTGAGATACCACTGTCCGTAGCCTGGCTGTGCAAAATGTCATACCGGGATAGATAGGATGCGCTTTCTGGAAATGGGTGGCATTCCCAGGTTTACATACTTAAGAGAAATTCACACCCTACTTTGATCCAGAATGTAAGTGCAATAGATAATGCAGCATAGCCCTTCCTAGAGACACAATCAGAAATGACATTTTGTTTTAGCTTACTTCACTTCCAATACACTAATGTGGAAAAAGACACGCTTATTCTGTACTAAACCTCCACATGGAGGACTCTTCTGGAACAACAATTTTGCCATGCAGGTAAAGCCTCAATATATGTGTAGAAAGCAACCAAGTTATGCTAACCACATGGGAAAGAGCTTTCTCATTTCTAGAACGTGGCTGAATATGTTGCACTGATTTTCCTTGGTTGAGAAAAGCATGCATATTCTCTAGAGATAAATGCACGTATTAACACACAAAGTGCATGTGTTCCTGTGTACAACATGAGAGCATGTAGTTACACAGTCAAGTGGCAACAGACAAACACTACTTGTTCAGGAAACGTGCACGTGAACTTACACAAATGCAACACTCCAATTTGTAAACAAAACCTTGTTATGCAAATATACGCCGTGTCTTCCTCTTAAGACTACTTTCTAATTAAGACACAAGCAGCACTAAGTTACCTTACCTTGCAGGAAAGCTCTGTAACCGATTGTAGGCCATATGAAGGATCTTTAGGTGTGGATGGCCTGTTAACAAGGGCACACATTTATCTGTGAGGTTGTTATTGGTCAAATAAAGTTCCTGCAAGATGCTGTTGGTCTCCTCAGACAGGGTGGCTGGAGGGAGTGTTTCGAGTTTGTTGGCAGAGGCATTCAAGCTTCTCAAGCTGCAAAACAAGATTGTACATGTACTTAGGAGTTACTGCATTGTTCATCTGTCTTCATTTATCAACACCACCACCAGAGATTTACAGAATGGACACATTCAGCAGCAGCAAATTGCTGGAAGTGGTCAGAAGACAGTATAGTTTATAGATATAACATGTCAAATTTTATTTAAACTGTTAAACAGTAAGACTTTGCACCCTTGGATTAAAAAAGCATTTCCTGGTACTCATTGGACCACAGATGGCATTTCTAATGTGCCCTAGGAAACGCATTATGGAACCACCATATGCTTTACAGCATTGACAAATTGATTATACAGACATGAAAAATAAATAGTAACGATATACTTGGCAATAAGAGCTGGGTAGCTTAGGAACTGAGACTTTTCACTTCCAGGTTGTTGTTTAAAATCTGACAGACTCAAGATGTAGTTATTATTATAGATTTGCTTTGTAGCCTATGTGGAACAAGCTGGAAGTCTCAGTTTAGTTCTCACTGGATGAGTCTTACCCCCAGACATGCCTCTTCTACCCGAATTATTTCTGCAGTCCTAGCCAAGAGGCCCAGGACTGAATAAACAAGAAAACCGAGTCCAAGCTTTTTGGAGGGACGGAGGTTCAGTTGACATCATTGTGGAGAAGGTTGCACAGCCTGTGCTTTGCCTATAGTCAAAGAACTTTTATTTGTTACACAAATTTAGTGCTAGATTTATTAGGAATGTGAAAGTTTAACCGTGAACGGACCATTTACACAGTTACATTAAGGCCTACTCCTGAGGAGGCAGATGCCCCTCCAACTGGTGCCTCTGTATCAGAAGCAGCAGCGTGGGGGGAGCAGGCGGATGCCAGTATGTTCAGGAAGCCGGCTCTCAAGCGAGCTCTCAGGGAGCTGTCTGACGCCTTGTATGTAACAACTGAAATTTTCAGCAGTTACATGCATTTTAACATCCTTAAGAGCGGTATGTATGGCAAACAGATGTATTTCTTATTTAGATATTTTGCAAATATCACAGATATTTTACAAGATAAATGGAAGAATCTTTACCCCCCTATTTACTTCTGCAAAGACGGTCTTCAGGAACACATTTTGCTGAAGAATGAGAGTGTGCTGGTATACTGTGTCCAGCCTTGAGACAAAACTGGACTGTCCTTGTCAGTTAATGAAAAATGGCAGTTGAAACAGTCAAAATTATTTTCAAGAAATGGAATATCAGCAATGTTAACTTGGTAAATGAGAAATCATATCAGCCCCCATAAAACAAGGGAACAAAACACAAATAAAAAAATATATATAATATTTGTGTTTGACTGAAGAAGCAGTACTGACTGATTCTAGAGGAAGGTGTGAAATATTGATAAATCTTTCTCTATCCATCCAGCCACATGGGGATTCACATCACTCATTAAGGCTTAGTAATAAATGAAACTGATTTCCAAGAGAGTTCACAGCTGCAACCTGTTGAAACTTGTCTATGGAAAAGAGGGTTTGTTTACGCACTACAGAACAATCACACAGAATGATGAAGATTTAAAAAGTCTTTCCTTGAAAACAAACTCCAGGAGCTCTAAAGAACTGAAACTAAGTTAGCTAGTTTACACAGATTCCAGAGCCCAGTAACGCAGAAAAACACAGTTTAATCATCAGGCTCATTTTTTATTCGCAGCTGCTGCATGATTTGATGGAAAAAAACCTGCAATTGCAATTTTTTTTTTATTTAAATCAAACCGCCTCCCCCCTCAATCTCGACTTCCTCCTTTTTCAAACAAAGGTACACTATCTGTTCGAAATTGGATTACAAAGCTCAGGCATACTGAACCAATCCTATTTTACTTTACTAAATCACAAGAATGCACAGCTAATACTAAAATGAAATAGCTTATTTGGCAACATCATTCTTTTAGTCTTCTCTTTCCTCCACTGTATTTTATCAGGTATGATCAAGCACATTCTCGAATTAAAGGTGCTGTTAGTGATTTAACAACATTTACAAAACCCGAACATCCTGGCAACCATCACCACTGAATGCTCAGTCTTAAAATAGTTGATGGTCCTCCCACTGCATAACCACTCACTTCCTTGTGCTGCACTACTACAGTTGGAATCTTTAGAGCCACTCAAGCTTAATCCCATTGATATGGAAGAGACATCTGGCAATTCAGCCTTTTTGGGGAAGGGGTCTCAACCCTTCGCCTGCTCCAACACAGTCCTGGTCATTTTCAGAGCATAATTCCAGGCACGCACATTTGCAGAAGCTGTAGCAGAGGAGGGGATTCCATGGGAATCTGACTAGCGCCGTGGAGCACAAGTTGTGTGCTTTTTGGGGGATCATGTTTTGCTGGCTTAAAGGAGTAACCAGCTAGTTTATGCCACTTCTTGTAACTTGCAAACAACCTACACAGAAAACAAAGCAGAGAGGCTAAGCTATTTGCACACAGCAATTCTATGGCAGGAGAGCTGATTGGAACTCAAGTTTCTGTTTTGTGGTAAATTTTAAAATGTCAGAATTTCCCATAGAACAAAAAGCTGAACATATTAAGGTAAAAATGTTTCAATAATATCAAAACATAAAACAAAATGAGTACATATATTTATAGTACAGGCAGTCCCCGGGTTACGTACAAGATAGGGACTGTAGGTTTGTTCTTAAGTTGAATCTGTATGTAAGTCGGAACTGGCGTCCAGATTCAGACACTGCTGAAACTGACCGCCAGTTCTGACTTACATAGAGAATCAACTTAAGAACCCCAGGCGTCCCCAAGTCAGCTGCTGCTGAAACTGATCAGCAGCTGATTCCAGGAAGCCCGGGGCAGAGCAACTCTGCCTCGGGCTTCCTGTAGTCAGCGCTGGTCAGTTTCAGCAGAAGCTGACTTGGGGACGCCTGGGGCAGAGCAGCTGGGGTGCTACTGGACCAACCCAGCAGCACCCCATCTGCTCTGCCCCAGACGTCCTGATTCAGCCGCTGCTGAAACTGACCAGCAGCGGCTGAATCAGGACCTGGGGCAGAGCAGCTGGGGTGCTGCCGGGTTGGTCCAGTAGTGCCCACGGGCGCTGCAGGACCAATCGGCAGCGCCCCAGCTGCTCTGCCCCAGAGTCCAAAACAAAAGCCTGGTCTGCAGGGGGGGGCACACTAGCTGCGCCCCCCCCCCAGCAGACCAGGGACACGGGGAGCAGAGCCGCAGCGGGGTGCCGCGCCTCTGAGGCTTTGCTCTGGCAAAGCCTCAGAGGCGAGGGACCCCGCCACCGCTGCGGCTTCAGTCTGGGTGCCTGTGGTCTGCTGGGGACGGCCCCCAGCAGACCACAGGCCCCCGGACTGAAGCCGCAGCCGCGGGGGGGTCCCGCGCCTCTGAGGCTTTGCCAGAGCAAAGCCTCAGAAGCGCGGGAACCCCCACTGCTGCCGCATGAGACCCGGTGCCTGTGGTCTGCTGGGGACGGTCCCCAGCAGACCACAGGCACCGGCACCCAAGTGGCAGCAGCAGCGGTTCCCGCGCTTCCGAGGCTTTGCTCTGGCAAAGCCTCAGAAGCGCGGGAACCCGCCCGGTGCCCCTGGTCTGCTGGAGACGGTCTCCAGCAGACCAGGGGCACCGGAGCAGCTTACGAACGGGGCTTTCTCGCCCCGACTTTCGGGGCGAGAAAGCTCCGTTCGTAAGTGCGGATCCGACGTAAGTCGGATCCGCGTAAGTCGGGGACTGCCTGTATATTAACTAATATTTAGCACACAAGTCAAAAGGAAATAATATAAATATTTTCTTTTACTGTCATTTTGATCAAAATGAAATGAGAAAAATTCAAGATTTTTTTCCCCATCAAAGTTGTTGAAATAGACGAAACACTAATGAAACACCGATTTTGACAAAACTGTATTTTCAGACGAAAAAACCTATTCCTTTGAAAATTCTTCAACTTTATATGTTTGAGCCAGGAACAGAAGCTAGAGTCCTGACCTTTCGTGCTCTGCTTTGACTTTGCTACATTTCACTTTCCATTATTTAGTGATTCCACACCCAGGGCTCCTCTGTGTCATCAGAAGGCTGGCACAGTCCTTCCCCTCACCTCAAGGTTGGGATCCTCAATTCTATGCCCATTTGTTCGGTCTTCCTTTCCTTTGCTCAGTGGTCACCAACCAGGAGATTGGAAGCTACTGGTAGATTTGGGAGCCTTTGACAGGTGACCCTGACAGGTTTGACTGGGAGGCTGTCAAATGCAGGCACCCCATCTGCCCCTCAGCACTGCGATGCTGCTCCTGCCCTCTGCCTTGGAGCTGCCCCCAACCCCGGGAGCTTCTTGCTTGCTGTTCAGGGCACAGGAAGAAGAGGAGGGAGTGCTGATGGCAGAATGCCCCTCCCTCCACCTTGTACCCCATCTCCACAGAGTGGGGGGGGGGGCAGGAGTGGAGAGAGTTTGCTCACTGCTTTGGGGAGTGGTGCAGGGCCAGAGTAGGGGTGAGCCTGCCTTAGTTTCCTGTGCCACCACCCAGCAGCCACATGTGGTAAACAGTGCCCAGCTGGAGCCTGCATTCCAAACTCCTCCTGCCCCCCAAACCACTGCCCTAGCTCTGATTCC
The DNA here is from genome assembly GCF_052426305.1 of Pelodiscus sinensis. Taxonomy (NCBI): domain Eukaryota; kingdom Metazoa; phylum Chordata; order Testudines; family Trionychidae; genus Pelodiscus; species Pelodiscus sinensis. Next base: position 120,634,090 of record NC_143053.1, read on the forward strand.
CCCTGCACCCAAACTCCCTCCCACAGCCTGCACCCACACCCCCTCAGGCTCAGCTCAGAGTCCTTCCCACACTCCAAATCCTTTAGCCCAAGACCATAGCCTGAACCCCCCTCCCCTGCACTCCCAACCCTTTGCCCCCATCCTGATAAAAGTGAGGGGGAAGGGCAGATGGAGAGAGCAGGAACAGGGTCTTGGAGAAGGGGCGAGAAGGAGGGGGGGCAAGAGTCTTCGGGTTTGAGGTAGATCCTGGATTGCACTTAAATTAAAAAAGTGATCTCATGATTAAAAAGGTTGAAGACCACTGACTTCATACAACAGGGTTTTTTTTTTAAACTTGAGTGTAACAAATTACAGCTTCCATGTTTGTACGTGAGATCAGATTTTATGCTTTTCATTTCCTCCCTTCTTCCACCGTCTGCAACTTAGATCAAGTACATTCCCTTTAAAGACAATACGCAGTCATACAGAAAAGGATATATCATGTTAAACAAACTACATTTGGATTTTTTGGAAGGTATGCGTGTATGGAAAACTTTAAATGGAACTAAGAAAATTTTGAAAGTTCACTATTCAATAACATTCCTCTTCAGAAGCGGTCATTCCAAACTGACACTGGTTTTGGGACATTGAAGTATTTATAAAAATGAATACTTTGCCAACAATTTGTAAACACATGCCCAGGTATAAAAGGATAATATACTCAGAGCACAAGGATTAATGGATGGATGGAATTAACCAACATTAACTCAAACCAACATTAACCAACATTAACTAGCTGTTCATAAAATAAGTTCATAAGCATTCACGGATACATTTCCATCATGCTAGGTCTAGCCAAGACTATCTTAAGGCTAAGGTTGCACTAGAGGGCTCGCAGATACGTCATGGTAAGCTCTTGTGTATCTACCATAAGCCAATGGGAAAGACCTTTCCTGTCAATTTGATTTATCTATCCCCAATGAGTGCCAGCAGCTGTGTCTGCAAGAGACTCTCTCCCGCAGACAGACCTGTCCACATTGGCATTTAAGCCTGTAATTTATGTTGCTCGGGGGTGTGTGACTTATTCATATCCCTGAGCAACTAAAGTTATTATTGTCGTAAGCGGCAGTGTCAACATAGCCTGAGTCCTTAGGATTCATCCTCAATCTCCACATGGGTTTGGCATTGCTAGCTACCATGTTAGATTTATTTCATGTTTCCTCCTGCCCACTAAAGCCGCAGTGCTGGGAATTCACTTCAACTTTGTCTACACTCTGTCTGCTTTAACACAGTGTGATTGCTGCTGCAACGCTGAAACAGACGTCTCCCAGCACTCCAGGTAAACCGCCTCCAGTAGGTGGCTAACAGCACTGTCCGGGTAGCTCCCACCACTGGAAACCTGTTTATGTTGGCGCTTTACAGCTCTGTAATTTGCTGTGCTTGGGGGTGAGGTGGGGTGGGATGTGGGTGTTTTCAACCCTGAGAGAGAAAGTTACAGTGAAGTAACTTGTAGGGATGTTAGCATATAATCAGTTAAATAATTAACCAATATATGCCTGTCTTATTGGTTAATCCTAACCACTACACATACACCCTCCCTCTTCCTGCCTCTATATTACAAGCACTGGCTTCACAGAGCCCTTCTCTTCCCCCCCGCCCGCCGCTATATCAGAGGCAGCAGAGTGGAGGTGTGGGGGAGAGGGGACAGGCAGGAGCTGGTACAAGCGGGGAGTTGGCTTTTAAACTGGGTCTCTGTGTGTGCTCCCTCCCACAGAAGCAAGGGGGGGGGAAGAGGAGAGAGTGCCCGTGAGAGTCAGCCAGCTCCCTGAGAAAATTGGCTCCCACCTGTCCCACTAACCCGCATGTAAACGTGTAACCACTAAAAACTCAAGTGGTTACACATTTACGTAAAAACATGATTGTTAACATCCCTAGTAACTTGTCACTGTAGACAAGCCCTCATATACAAGCACTGCCATCTTTCTAGTGCCTGTATTCAAAAACTGTCTCATGTGTCTGCAAACATCCCACTCATCACTATCCCACTCATATAACTATCTGATGGAACTAGAATGTCAAGAAAGCCTAGTTGAAACTTAATTGTTTTCACTTCAGAATCTGTCCACATATTACACCACAAGCACATGAAAAAGTACATCATCAACACAAGAACTTGATTCATCAACCCTCGTACATACGAGAATACAATAGCAAGGAAACATGAAATAACAGGGTTTTCTTAAAATCGAAGTCACTGGCAGAGACAGGAATTCTGTAGCTTTGACAAAGTACAAAGTTCCCTTTGGGGTAATAAACATTCAGCTCCCACTGAAATAAGTCCCCTTCAGTTTTATAAAATATTAGGCAGATACCCTTGATAAAAGATCACTTTAAAAAAAAAAATCACACAGCAAGGCAAAATATAGAATTCTCAGAACACAAAGAATAAGGATAGGAATTCACTAATTCCCTCAACATGTGTGCAGTTTGTGTGTTAATTACTGTAACTAAATGAGTGATTTCATCTTGAAAATCTACTTACTACATGTGTGGCAGCAAACTTCAGTTACGACAAATTAAGAGGTTCTAAAATATTTCTACTGGCGTCTAGCTGTATTGTGTTCAAGAAATAAAATTGGATAAAAGAACCCTCAAATGTATACAGTACCTTTCATCCCAAAGTATTCTGAAGCACTTTATAAACTTCACAATACAGCTACCAACAGAGCACAACATGATAGCTGTTTAGAAATGCAAAGCTATAATATGGAATTGTTTAAAATAGCTAGGTAAAAAGAATGTATGCAATAAAAAGAGGAAATTTAAATTAAAGCAACCCTTTTTGCCTGCAAACATTAACATATTCAGTCAGAGGCCGTATAGCTGCAAAGAACTGCACAAAATTAAATGGAGACCAAAATAATCCAGGCCAATATGTACTCCAGGTAATAAGATTTCAGATAATACAAAGTTAGTTAAAAGGAAGCTTCCTTTTCTATCTGCAAAAATGTTCTCAATATATAAACATCTAATCTAATCCCATCAAAAGCACAGAAATGAAATGAAACCAAGTTCCATAAAAAGGAAAAATCAGGGAAAATACTAAATTAATGGCAATCTTGCAGAACCAACCAATTCTGGCATAACAATTCTAACAGACGGGTGGGGAAAAGTACATCCCCGATTCCGAGAAGAATCATCCTCCCAATGGACCAACAAATGCACACTATCAAAAAGTCTAATTTCTGCCTTAGCGCTTGCCATTTTTTCCTCCTCTCTCTAATTCTCTTATTCCCTAATCCTCCATTGAAACTGCCTGCCCATCTCTAGAGTATCTGTTTTGGATTATCACATTCAGGAAATGACACAGGAAGAGAGGGGAAGAAGATAATACTATGATAAGTTATGTGTGTGCAGAAAACTTGCATCGACCATTCAATGTATCATTTCTTCAACCTCATACCCATTCTGATACAAGCATTACTGAGCAGGCCTGCCAACGGGGAGGCAGGAGGGAGGGGACAGGGTTACAACTGTCCTGGGACCCTGCAATTCAAAAGGGCTTGGGGCTCCTGGATGCCGCAGGCCCTGTAAGTCACCAGCAGAGCCCATGCCCCAGGCAATGCTGGGGGAGGTGCGGTGAAGTTTGGGTGCCACTGATGGCTGGCTATCCTGCCCCTTCTGCCCAAAGCCACTCCCTGCTGGGGGGTGTCCCTGAGCCATACACCCTCTCGCCCCCCTCTCACTTTGCCCAAGGGCCCGGCAAGTAATGGAAAGTGTTATAGTGTGACTCAGTAGCTACACTGACCTGGTTTGGGATCAGCATGCAGATGAAGCTAAAACCGTACATGTAAAAGGAACACATTTTGAACAACTAGCCCACATATATCAGTCGTCCTTAATAGAGACCCTACCCCCAACATCAATCACAGTACACACAGCTGTAGGATCCTAGACTCAACGCTGACACGACAGGCTCCAACAGACCAGCTGCGCAAAGTGCCCTTTCCCACCCACAGCTGGCCAGGAGCCAGCTGGTCAGGGTGACTCGTGTGTGCGCGCATTCACACAGGCTTGATTGCTGCTACAGGTTGAAACACTCTCGTCCAGCACCCTTGTGACCTGACTGGTGCCAAAGCAGAGAATTTGCTGAACCACAGGAGGTCGATATTATAGCGAGTGGGTTTCTTTATTTTTAGGTCACTGAGGTGAATAAATGGAGCAATGCTGCTTAATAATTATGTATGACTGTACTGAGACTCCCTATCTAAGCCTACGCCTAGCCAACATAACAGACCAAACATGCGTCATGGCATTACCAACACTTCCACTGTTTGTTGGGTTCTTAGACATTTGGGGATACATCAGAGTATGTAATAGCACAGGACATAGAACACAGAGCCAGGACTGGTAACTGAACAAACTTTACATGACTGTGGGAAAAAATATCAGTCATAAAAGGACAAAAGAAATGAGACCAGCAGCAGGCTCCCAGCTAATGGGAATGCAAAGCTAGTGCTTGGGGTAGGGACAGTGAGCAGAGCCCTGTGTGCTCCTCCCCCCCCACTTAGGAGCTGAGCTTGCTGCCGGCTGCTTCTGAGGTGCAGTGCCATCTGTAGTGCTAGGAAAGGCAGGCAGCTGCCTTAGCACCTCCACTGGTCACCTGATCAATGAGACCCAGTGCCTGACATTCCACCACCCAAAACTGGGTCGCAGCCCAGAGTTTGAAAACCGCTGTGTTAGTGAGACATGAATTGATTATCTGCCAACCTCTGTAGTGCTCAACTCGGCCAAGAAAATTCCTACCAATATGATCAAGAACTAAATTGCCAACAGTATATTCAGAAATAATTGTCAGGGGAACTTAGTTTCATAGATGATTCCTCAGGACCTAATGGTCTAATACAGTGTGTCTCAACCTTTTCTTTTTTTTTTTTAATATTTATATATAAAGTTCCCCTTTTAAAAATATATATAACTACCTCCAGTACTTACAGTTTTCAGACCCACCTTTTTCTTCTACCATTGCAACATATTTGTTTAAACAACTTAATTGTAGCCGAGCAGGCAATGAAATTTTTGGGTGTAAAAAGTACAAAAATAATAAAGTGCTGTGAAACTCAACTGAATTTTTGTTTTTTCTCCAGATGTCAGTGTGTTGACGTTCCCCCCCCCCCCCCGACTTCTCTTTAGTACCCTGAGGGTACAAGTACCACTGGTTGAGAAACATTGGTCTAATAGACATAATGCAAGTTTCTCTACAATCACAAATCTGATACTATAATTGTTTAAAAATACAAATCTAACTTTAATGAAAACCAGTGCACCTTATTCCTAAACTTTTGCTAATTGAGAATACTTTGTTTTTCTTTAAATTTTGTAGGTGTTTGAGGTGGATGCCTTTAAAGGTTTGCTGCAAAAAAAAAAAAAAAAAAAAAAAAAAAAAACACACAAAACACCACACCCACCCACCCAACACACACACCCAGTTTCTTCTTATTTAACTGGAAGTGGTATTTTCTAACACTCACGAATGTACTGATTTTTCTATTTTTCAATCAGATGCTGTACAGACCCTAGGGTTGCCAGGTGTCTGGTATTCACCCGGACAGTCTGGTATTTGTAGGCTCCATCCAGTAAAAAACAAACAAACAAAAAACTAGGAAATACCAGACATTTCCTGTTTCCCTTGGACGGAAGCCCGGCAGGGACAATTTCCCCCTGCCACATCTGACAGGGGAGTGAGGAGCGTGGCAGAGCCATAGTGAAGGGGGGCAGGTGAGGGTATTTGCTGGGCGCCATTCTAGAGGGGCACCAGGCTGCGGTGGGAGCAGAGCGCACACTGCTCTGGCCCACATGACCAGCAGAGACCTGGGAGTTGGCCACATGATGCCTCCCTCAACACCAGCTGTGGCCAACCCACAGCTCGCAAGCTCTTGCCCCCCAAAAGTGCAGCTCGCGAAGCTGCTTCTGTGCCCCCCCCCAAATGGCCCCTATCCTCCACCGGCTCCACTCTGGTCCCCGGCTTCCCTGTGCTTACCAGGTCAGAGCTGCAGGGTTTTTAAAATGGCACCGAAGATAATGGCAGCCTTTTTTTTTTTTTTTTTTTTTTTTTTTTTTTTTTTTTTTTTAAAGAAAATTGTTTTCTTGTTTGACAATTCTGTTCTGGGGGGCTTTTTTTTTTTTTTTTTTTTTTGGATTAACAACTTTGGTCTCCCTCTTCTACCCCGACAGAATTTTTTCTTATGGGGGGGGAGGGGGGAGAAGAGGGTTCAGTATTTTTTGTTAAAACCATCTGGTTTAACCCTAGTGCACACTACAAAGACTGTTAAAATTAAGCACGCACGTCAGACCCACTAAATCCAAGGATACTTGGCATTAAAGAAAGATTGAGAGGTCTATGAGCTGTTGCACTTCTATTATCTTCCACTGGAGAATATCAGACTTTGTTTGCATAGGATTTTATCTCCACAGACTCCTGGATGGAGGTCTCTATAGCTGGGGAAATTAAGGCCTGCCAGGCCATAATGATGATTTGCCCAACATGATATACTAAAGGAAGATGGTAGCAGGGCTGGGACTTAGGACAACTGTGTTTGGCACCCACTTCTCTACTTTAATTATATGGTCACAGAGTGAGACTGCCCTGAAAAGCAGTTTGACTGAATTTCAGCCACATAATTCTTTCCATTAATATTTCTGGAAACATTATGTGAAAAGGCGTTTTCCAGACACAGACCCCAGTTCACACACTCCAGTGGAGCAGCAGGGAGCTCACTAGAAGATCAACCAGAATATCACTTTTAATCACTATTTAGCTACTCATCTGCAAGAACATAAGAACAGCCGTACTGGGTCAGACCAAAGGTCCATCTAGCCCAGTATCCTGTCTGCCGACAGTGGCCAGCACCAGGTGCCCCAGAGGGGGTGGACCAAAGACAATGATCAAGCGATTTGTCTCCTGCCATCCTTCTCTAGCCTCTGACCGAGGCCAGGGACACCATTTCTATCCCCTGGCTAATAGCCTTTTATGGACCTAACCTCCATGAAATTCTCTAGCTTCTCTTTAAACTCTGTTATACTGTAGTCGGATTAGCTGATACACCCAGCAAGGTCTACATAAATGAGTGGAGCTGTAAAGGTGATAATTTCAGATTAGACAAAGCCTGTGTATCTCCTGCAACAATACTTTACATTACCAGCATGTAAAGGAGAGCAGAGAACTATTTTTACACTCTTTTATGAAGCATTAGGATGTTTAGGTAGCAGAGGGAAAAAACCAAACTGGAACAAGGACCTAAAACAGATGTTAGCACGCAAGAGAAGAGAACATTTGGAATCTGTCATATAAATTTTAAATTCTGAATTTTCTTCTGATTCTTTATTTCAGTCAAATATTTTATGGTAGTTGTTTTTGCAGTTAAGTTTAGGGTGTCCATGTTAGGATACAATCTCTACACGCAGCTTCTCTGTCTTGCCATAAAATGGCACTAATCTGCATTCTAGATTAACAGATGGTAAATCTAATTTAAAGGATTATTTCCACACTCTCCTTTTCAGAGATGTGTGTAGCTTTCTAAAACTTCTAATTCCCCCTCTCTTCCCCCTGCTCCCCCTTTTTTTTGCTCTCTAAGTTTGACTGAGTAGATTGTCTTTCTTTTAAAAAAAATTCTTGAGCAGAAATGCATATTCCTGTTTGTTTTTTTAATGGATCTATTCTTCGAGCATATATGAAAATGTCTGCAGAGTTAGGCTCTATGTTCATGCAATGTTATGTTTGAGATTTTAGATGTACAAAAAATATGAAGTTTAAGTTGTCATCCTGCATCGCCAACTATTAATCTGTACTCTTACATTACAAAATACAGATAATATTTTGCTTTACTATAAAGGCTACTAAATTTACTACAATAAGTTACAGTTCCCATGGTAGCCATAGCGTTAAGTTTCCTAACTTGTATTAATTGTGTGTTTGGTGGTTTTAAATGTCAATCATAATATTGAAAATGTGTATTGGAAGGAACTAGCTGAGCAAACCTGGCATGCCCTCGGTGCTGAATATAGAGGACATACAACAATACTAAACACTTTTAAAATCAAAGCTATGTTTCAGCTCCCAGCACAAACACATTTGAAAGATTCTTTAAAACCATGAAGAATGAAGTTCTATGCCTGGACTATTCGAACAGAAGAAACCCTTCCTAATGAAAATTAATCTTTTGGCATTACACGTTTTAATTTAAAGAACACATTTTCCCACAACAAATTATTGAAGTTTGGAATTTATATCCAAACTGCCTCTCCAAACAAACCTATAGGATTATAAAACTCACAGAACAAAGCCTTGAAAATAGATTTAACAGGAAAATACTGACATTGTCTTCACAAAAGATTTATAGCATACAATAACGGCATCCCTCTGTTTCAGTACCAATATTTGGTAATTAAGATTTGTCTAAATAACAGTGAAATTAACGGTTCCATTCTCCACCCAAGGAGAATCAGTGGCATGCATTCTACTGTCAGTTAAAAAAACAAACTAAACAGCATTGTATGTCAAGTTATTTGCAGCACTGATGACACCAGTAAGCCTATGACCATTGTTCAAGCACCAATGTACAAGAAAATATTAAAAAAACTAAGCAAGGTAGCCCCAATTAAAGGCTTCTAAGTCTGCTACACTCAGATGCTACAAAAAAAAAAATTAATATTTCATGCTTCTAGACCACATACAAATTAAAGTACATTTTGAAACATATTTCTTTAGTTTCAGAAACAAAATTACAGAGGCATATGAAACTGCAGTAGAGAAATGAAAGAAAAAAATAAATCTGGTGAGGTCACCAAATAAATTAGTGGCAGTCAAAGCCATGAACATTTCATAAGCGGGAACAGAAGAAACTAGCGTCAGTTATTTTGACAATCTTATGACAGGTTTTATTTTGTTCGTAAGAAAATAAATTTTGGCTTTTGATTCAGGAAGAAGCTTCTGCACTCTTATATTGGGTCAAAATGATTATTTAGAAATTACTAACATTTGGGAATGTATAGCCAAAAAATACATTTAGAGATCTAGCTACATGCCAAGTGGTACAATTGGGGGCTTAGTGACAGTACAAATAAGAACATGAGAGCATAAAACCAGAATAAAACAATTACTTCTGTTTTAGTGGGATAGACATCTGTTCTTGCCACAGAAGGCTCATGACTTTGACTTGCAGTTTAAGGACCCCTCAGATTACTCTTTTCAACTAAGAAATATATGAAACAGGTTCTTCATGTAAAAACAAGGTGATTTGTTTTAGTTACCTGTCAGCTTTCAGAAGAAGGTTTGATGGGAGCTCGAGAAGCTGGTTGTGTTGCACATCAAGGACCTCCAGTTGTGTTCTTTCAAACCTTTCCGGTAGCCTTCCTAATTGGTTATGTCCTGATAGAAGCTTACGCAAACTACTACTGCAAAACAACCTTAAAAAATAAAATGTCAAAAATAAATACATCTAAATTAGATAAGGATACCCTGAGAACTACTACTTCATAGGGGACTTAAACTTGTTTCAAAAAGTAGTTCATAAACTGATTAGCAGAATAGAGTTTTAAGAATACACAAGATCTTATAACTTCCCACACCGCACCAAGCTCTTCAAAAAGGGATCCATGTTGAGAGATTTGGGAGAGGAGAAGTTGGGACCTGTCAAGGAAGAGTTATGGGATCTCTCCACAGTGTGTCACTGTGGAAGTATGTAATTAAAAGATGACTTCACAAAACTGCACCTGTGGGATCTCTTCAGATAATGAAGGATTCAAAAAGTGAGTAAACACCATCTCCCTTGGAAAAGTTGTAGTACTATTATACTCATGTGCTGACTCATCGTCCACTGTACTTCCCCTCCCACCTCCATTTTTATTTTTGTTAATACCAGACTAACATAAAGCCTTCTTTTCAGTTCTACTGGGAATGAAATTTATCTAATCGGCTTTTCTATCTTGAGCTTTTACAAGAGCGGACGGCCCAAAGTTCCCATCATTGCCTTTTTTGGGGTTGGGGTTAGGGAAGGGAAAAAAGGAGGGTTGTTTTGATAAGCTACAAGCCAAAATCATTAATTGTTCCCATAGAAAACTGTTAAAGGAATTTAGATATTGGGCCTAAAAAGCCTGGTAGCATAATCTGATTGAGTTTCAATTTTAAACAGGAAAAAATAAATCAAACAAAAAAGATTATTAAATCGGCCACCTGTCTCGTGCTCCAGTAATGAGACATTTAATCAAAAGATGATGATGCCCCTTGTTGACCTTGCTTACAGGCAAAGAATCACATATTACTCAGCATCACAGTGGAAACCTACCTCTCTGTCACATGAGACTCATACACTTGAAAAGAATTCTGCTTTCCCTCCCAACCCTAATCCATCAACTATTATTATGCAATTCCATTGTAGGTCACTGGGCGAGTGCATCAAAATAATTAAGTGTGCTGGCTTTTCCCTTGACAGAGGCGGTGAAACACAAGTGAGCACTAGTATCAGCAGTTCAGGAGGAGGATGGCTTGCATTACAGGCAGTCCCCGGGTTACGTACAAGATAGGGACTGTAGGTTTGTTCTTAAGTTGAATCTGTATGTAAGTCGGAACTGGCGTCCAGATTCAGCCGCTGCTGAAACTGACCGCCAGTTCTGACTTACATACAGAATCAACTTAAGAACCCCAAGCGTCCCCAAGTCAGCTGCTGCTGAAACTGATCAGCAGCTCATTCCAGGAAGCCCGGGGCAGAGCAACTCTGCCTCGGGCTTCCTGTAGTCAACGCTGGTCAGTTTCAGCAGCGGCTAAATCAGGACGCCTGGGGCAGAGTTGCCCGAGCTCCTCCGCGGCTTTGCTCTGCATCTTCCTGGTCTGCAGACCAGGGAGACGCAGAGAAAGCCCCAGAATACACGGGCGGCAGGACTGCGAGGTTCCGCAGTCCGTATACTCTGTGGCAGCCCCGTTCGTATCTGCGGATCCGACATAAGTCGGATCTGCGTAAGTCGGGGACTGCCTGTATATAATGGATACAAATCAGTATCACACTTTCACTGGCCAAGATGACTCAGCAATAGGGATAATTCTCTCAAATACATTTTGAAACCATTTTATTTTAGTAGTTTTGTTATGCTTTAACTCACTTGTGTTTTCAAATGCCTCCTACAACAGAAAAAGCATTATGGAATTTTCCTTCTATTTTTTTTGTTTCGCATAGGCATGCTCAATGTTGGCAGCATAAAACATTTTAGCAAATAACTAAAACTGGTCAAAAACAACAAAAAAATCCCAGGCCCCACAGAAAAAAAACCAACAACTTGGAAATAGTGTGTGTCCCAAAATAGGATGGGATGTGAAAAATTTAAAGTTTTTGGTGGAAGCTAAAGAAAAAAGAAAAAAAAATCCAATTTGGGGAACTGAAATGGAATTTTTGGCTTGCTCCTTGAGCTTCCTGAGCCTAGCATGCTGAGGGGACAGTTCTTTGTATGCTCCACTCTATTTTGACTGTGTAACCTCCGGCATGAAAAACTACATCTGTTATAAAAGGTAAAAGCAACTACAATCTGCTGCTGTTTATTCCAATTGGGTGGTTCTTTTTTATGCCAGTATGGAAACGTGTTTTTATGGTACTACAGTTCCTCCAAACAGCATGCACTTGATCCACCTAGCATGTTCTAGCACTGCTGTCCAATATGGAAACAAATCAACCACAAGAGAGGAGTAAGGGAAATGCTCCAAATACAGACTTATACCTAAATACAAGAGGACTTTGATACGGTTGACAGACATATGGGAATAGGCATCAAAGCTTGAATCCAAATCTAAAGGTTCCCTGAAGTTAGGGATGTTCACAGCCAATGTTTTGGGGTAGATCCATCAATAAGTAAAATATCACCCAGTCATCTAAGCATATGCTACCAGGAATAGCTATAGAGGTTTAAGACACTCCCTGGCATTTAATGGGATGATATGAGAAGATGCATGTTGATTGTGTTTTGGAATAAGGATGTTAAATTGCATTTAATCAGCTAATCGAGTAGTCGATAGAAATTCCATCAACTACTTGATTAGCCGAAAAGGGGGGAACTGCAGAGCCACAGTGGGGTTAGCTCCTGGCCCCGGAAGCTAACCCTGCTGCCACTCTGCCTTTTAAATGTAGTAAGAGCCACTTGGCTCTTACTACATTTAAAAGGCAGAGGTGCAGTGTCTAGGACACAAGCTGGGAGAGCTGAGTCTGGGACCAGGCACAAGCCAGGACAGAGTAATCCTGGTCCCCTTCTGCACCTCTGTCCCCTCCCCATGGAGATGGTGCTGTGGGGAACTGGCTTTTAAGCCTGTTCCCCACCCAGCACCGACTCCTGCTCCCCCGCACTCCTCTGATACAGGCAGCAAGGGAAAGCAGGGGAAGACGCGATCAGTCAAGTAGTAAGTTGACTACCTGACAAGCCTAGGCTGATCAGGTAGTCACCTACTTGATTAGTCACTTCCATCCCTACTTTGGAGCCACTAGTTTCAGCCAATCATTCATCTCCAAAGATGCCCTTTTTATATCTTAGCTTTTGCTGTTACAAAATACATCAAGTGAAAGGCAACTGAATTTGTTTTTCTTGAGTGATGCAGTTTCAGTGGATATGAACAAGGAACAGCTAGAGAATTGACAGATTTATGTTCGTTTGCTAGCTGGCTCAAGTCATCATCGATCATTCCTTTCAGGCTATACTATTCCTTTCAAGCTATACTTCTAAATTAATTCTGCCTTTTCTTTCTATTCCTCACTCTAAGTCCTCTGTTTACATCAAAGTTCTCTCACCTGGACTAAAATAATCTCCTCTCTGGCTTCCCTAACCCTCTTCTTCACCAAGTAATCAACACAGCACCAAAAATCTTCCCTCGTTTCATCCCCTTGAGCTGCTGCAATGGGTCTTTTTCAATATAAAGTTTAAATCATATCACCTTTTTAGATTGCCCCTCATACTCCCTCCCCAGTCACTTCACTCTTCACACCTGGCCTGTGTCTTCTCCCATGTTCACCCTGTTTTTTTCTATGCTGCTCCCTATGCTATGTATAACACTTCCTGTGAGTCACAGGTTTCAACTTTAATTCCTCCTCAAAACCCACTTTTCACTTTGATTTCAAAACTGACTTCCACTTGTGTACCATCTAATTCCTGCTGTCTTAAGGTGATGTTTACAAAAGGCTAGGGGGCTGCACTTGTCAACTCCCCCCGACCCCGGCTGCTATGCTCGACAACCTCCCTCCCTCCAATCCTCCAAAAATCCCCAGCCCTCACTGATGTGGCCCCCAACTGAAACACCGCATTCCCATGGTTGAGGGACGGGCAGAGAGGACTGAGGTTCAAGGCCTCAGGCCAGATTTATTCTTCTGTGGTTCAAGCTCTGGGGTGGGGCCAAAAAATGAGGGGTAAGTGTGCGGGACAGGGCTGCCAATGGGATAGGGATTATGGTGCAAAATCTGGACAGGGAGTGGGGTTCAAGAGGGAGTGAGAATGCAAGGTCTAGACGGGAGACAGGGTATAGGAGTGGGTGAGGACACTGAGTCTGGCTGGGAATGAAGCTGCAGGAGCAGGATATCTGGCTAGCGGGGAGGTGCAGAAGCAAGGGAGGGTGCAGGAGCAGGGTGGGAGTAGGTGTCTGGCCAAGGAGGAGGGTGCAGGAGCAAGTTGGGAGTGTCAGGTCTTGGCGGAGTGGGTGAGTGAATGGGCTGGGGTACAGGGGCTGGGCATGAGGGGAGGGGGCCACTTGCTTTTGCATGGCTCCCAACACCGTGCCCCAGGCACTTCCTCCTGCTGCTCTCATTGGCCGGATTCTGGAGCAGCAGGAAAAGCCTCTAGGAAGTGTGTCCCTGTGCTGCTGTTCCCACAGCTGGGGGACAGGGAAGGGAAGTGGCAGCACATGAAGCCACTTCTAAAACTGGATCCAGCAGGGAGGCTTGGGGCTTATTCCCCTCCCACTCACAGGAAGCTGACACTGGTGCTTCAACCCCAAGGGGAGGAGGTGGGATGAAGCTGGAGCACCAGCACAGGCTCCCTGCTGCGAGGAAAGTGAAGGGGGTCTGAGCTGGCACTGCAGAAGAGCCATATTCGGCTCAGGAGCCATAGGTTGCCAACCCCTGGCATAAGAGGCGGAACTTTTGCAGCCAGAAAGCATAGTGACGTCATTCTGTCACCCACCAGGAAAAACTTAATTTTTAATATATATGAGAGAGATGAAAATGTTAAGATCTTTCTTCTCTTCCTTATCATTTATATTTTGTCTGTTTACTTAACTGTGGTGGTCATGGGCCATCTTTTTACCTAAGATTAATGCTCGTTGTCCAACCACTCACCATACAAACCTAGAACAGTCCCAGCCCTTTGTTTCAACTATTTGTTGAGTCTTATCACCTCTTAGGTGGACAATGTCCCTGGGGCAGGGATTGCTCTGTGTTTGTACAGCACTTGGCACCAGGGAGCCTGGGTTGGGGGCTGACGGGAGAACAGAATCAAGTTATAGTTTCTCAATCTATTACATAACATGCAAAGTTATGGTTGTAAAGATTTAATAAGCTTTCCTCTCTGAATAGCTGCACAGACAGCTTTAGAACATCTGTCTGGAATTCAAAGACACTGTTCTCTGTATGAAAGTAAAGAAGAAAGGCTGTGCTGAAGCTTATAGCATGATGTCACTCCACGAGGCAAAAATAACATCAACCGAAGATAAAGCCAGCTTGCCAGTCAATGGAACACACTGAACACTGAATCAGCGATTATTGTTGAATTGTTTATATCCCACATTGCATAACCTGGTCCGAAGGACTCACCGGGTAGGCAGTTCACATAGTTGATTGTGGCCAACATCCAACACTTCTAGCTTCCTGCTGTCACATACCCACTCAGGCAGGCTTTCCAAGTGGTTTCTATGGGGATGAACACAGGAATCAAATTAAGTTGTAGTCCTTAAGGACTACTACTAACACAACCACAAACTTTTATTTTTACTTATATGCATGCACGCACTCACAAAGCCTACTGCATTTACAGGTCCAATGGGAACCACAGATCTGCTCATGAAAGAAGAGAAAGCAGCCAATTATTTTATCAATTAAATATTTAGGGGAAGAGTAAGTTTTCAAACTCTACAATAAAAGTGTGCTGAAAGGTGCAGCTGGGCACACCAATATGGTGAATACTTTCCTCTTTGTAATTGTAAAACAACCAGGACAAGAAGGAACAGATTTAACATTCATCCTCAGCCTCCTCACTCATCTCCTGCTCTCCTGCCGAGACCGTACACCTCCAATCCCCTCAGATACGCAACTAGGCAACATGCAGAATTTATGATTAAGGGACAAAATTTTTTTACTTCATAGAAATCAACTCTCCTCTCTGTGTGCTCATATGCCCTTTGGATTTATTCAATTAGTGGTCTTTAACCAAAAAAGCTAGTAGTGAACAAGCCCATATCTTTACTGAAAAACCAATTACCTTAAAATATAATCACAAATTCCAAATTAATCAAACATATTCCACTAGAAAAAACAGAAGACACCCCACTGCTTAACTATATGCCAGTTTATTATAAAAAACCCACAAAAACCAAAGGCAAAAATGTTCTGACAACTTCAAAATCAAATATTCCCCAATATAAATTTCTAAGAAGTGGAGAAACACACACCACAAAACACCACTTTTCAGTAAATCATACTTACTTCCTCTTGCCAGTACATCAACTAAGCTTAGATACCTAATTACACTGATGTATGTTCTTGCACTTCTAAAAATTGATGGCCACAGCCCCAGGCTAGTTCATTTACTGCTGTGCTGCCATTTAAATGTTCAATAGCTTAGAAATGCTTTAAGCAGTTTTTATGAAGTTAATGGCACTTAAGTGGAGGTTACTGGCTGTATCTGGAGGTTCTTTGATATGTGCAGTCCCTAGCTATATTCTACACAGGGGTACACAGGTATACCATGCACCCAAATGTGTAGATTTGGGTAAGCAGTGGGCTAGGAATGGGTCGCAGTCATGGTAGCAGAGGAGGGCCAGAGAGCAGTTATCTTCGTGTGAAAGAGGTTAGGTGCAAAGGGAAGATCTTTGCTATATTCTACATCTCTGGGGAAGCCCAAGGTATGCAACCACAAATCCCTCCTCATTACAATACCTGCGGTCAAGCTTTTGGATGCTGCATCAACTGCATCCTGAAGGGCATTTTCACTACTAGCTTGCCATCCTCTACAACAGAGGAGAGGAACTGGGCTCTGGCCTCCAAGGAAAGATTGTCCTGAAAGGCTGAATACCTAGAGTGGTTATTATAGTTGTTTGGCTAGGAAGACCTGATAATTGGCCATGTGCAATGGCGAGCCCACAGAGGTGTCCTTTCTCCCCAGGAAGTCCCCTTGGAGTGTGATGAGATGCTTTTTAAATATTGAGAGCTACTAGGTTCTGTGTCAGCCATTAGCACCAGGGACTTGAGAGAAGGACAGGAGAATGGGAATTCAGCTTCCTTTTCTTCAACAAAATAGCACTTCTCAGCCCTCATATAGGAGGGACAGGATGCCTGGGTGTGCCAGACAGACGATCTTCCTACCAGTTCCAATATGGCCTAGTTAACAGAGTGAGCCACCTTACTTGGCCGTGGAGGCTGCAAAATGTTCAATTATCAGGGGCGTGGGTCTATGACTTCCTCCATCAATACCTGAAGGTGACTGGCCCTTATTCAGATAAGAATGATGTGAAGTCATTCTTCTGTAAGTCCTAGTGTTGCCTATGGCCATCTGGAGTGGAGGAGAAAGACAATGAGACCGTCTCATCTAAGGAAGAGGAGACTCCCATGGGAAGCGTTGGTACCTGCTGTCCCAGTTCAACATTTTTCTCCTCATACACCGATGGAACCAACTATTGGAGCTGATGTGTGAAGGGGGCAGGGACTGGAAAGACTCCGGGATGAATTCTGGATATCTGGTACAGAAATCCTACAGTCCACAGTAGGGTGAGAAAAAGGGGCCAACAGTTTGAGGGGTACCCCGTGTCATAAGAAACCACTGGTTCCTAGGAAGGACATTCTCATAACAGTAGCAATTCTAAATCCTGGCTCCCCTGTCCAGGCTTAGGTCTCTCTGTGGGGATGAAGGTGGGACTGGCACATCATTCTTATCTAAATCTCAAAATTATTCTTGTTGTAATGGTGAAGCTGTCAATACTGGGACGGTTGTAAATAAGATGGAATTTCAAAACACTATCATCTTCCAGTGTAGCTAAGTCCTCAAGAGGGCTAGGTCAGAAGAGGGGAGTTCTGATAGTCAGCACTGACAGTAACAGTAAATCTCTGATTTTTGGGAGGATACATCAGTACCACTGAGCCAAGAGCTGCACTTATGAACTATCATTCATAAGTCCAGGAAGAAAGTGTCTTTGGGGTTAGAAATTGAGGGCTCTGTTACCTAAATGTGCTTGGATGGGCAATGCACGTTTGGTGAGGCTGATGTACAGGGGGACAGGCTGTCTCAGTATAGATTGGAGATGGGCTTTCATTCTCCATTAGGTATTTTCTGAGATAAAGTTCACAATCTTTGAGTTCAGTAGAAACGAGTGACAAATGCTGCACTTTACAGAAATGTGTTTCACCCACAGAGTACAGGCAGTGTTGCTATTAGTCACTGAAAGTAGGAGATGCTGTTTTTGAAGCCTGGAAGTACGGACATAGTTCCAACCAAGTGGAGGAAATCTTCAGTCCGGGGAAACAACATGCATTAAAAACTAACTGAACAAAGCCAAAGAATAACATTTACAAGCATATTCCTGGTTTTCTGAAGGGTTGAAGCAAAAGAAACAATGGATTCTGACACCGGCCACAGTGGTGATAATAAGCTGAAAGGATGTCAGTCTGCACTGTTTCCAATACCTTTGGTTAGGAGCATGAGGAGCTCTAGCTGTGCGTGTGCAGGAAAATGGATACTGTTTATTAAAATCTCTGGACTCAGGCACATGCGTAGAATACACACAGGGACCAGCACTTGAAAAAACTGCACAACCTTAGCTTATCCCTGTTTAGGAAACTACTTGAACACATTCATAAGTGCTTTTTTGAATTGCATAATAGGAGCTCAGGGTAGGCCAGTGCTCTTTTTTCTCTAGATATGAGCTTCATAAAGGAAACACTGTTGTACATGAAGCACTCAAGAAACCTCCGTTACAAATCCTGCCAACCTACTTTGGGTGGCAAATCTTTTAAGCAATGAAGTTTATACAAAAGTAACTCACATCACCACCCTTCCATAATTCAGTTTCTACGCTCAGTAAAATACAGGAGAATGTAGCTTACTTCACATGAACTTAACAGATTGATATAAATGCTACAAATGGCATGAGAAAGCACATCATGCTTCTTACCTAGAAATATCCATGGAGGTCAGATAATTTGGAACAGGATATACATCAAGATGAACAAGTTCTGGGAGGGAGAAAGAGAACTCATTTTATGAAAAGTAAAACAGTCATTTAGTAGTGTCTGAGTGTTTTTCATATAAAGTATATTTTGCTATACAGTAGACTTGTACAATAAACAAAACAAATCATTTAAGATAGTACTTTGTGAATTTTAAAAAAGTAAACAAGTGACTAAGAAATAAAATTTCCCCACCTTCTTTCTACCCACCGCTCCAATCTTTGGCTTTATTAAATAGAGAGTAAATGAAATCAGACAGCAAAGGCAGGCACAAATCTATGCTTTTTCACTAATAGAGTCATTGTTACCTAGGAGCAGACTGTCTCCTCCCACTCCCAGATGGAATAGGCCATCTCTAAAATATGCCATACTCAACCAGATATCACAAATATCAAGTACATTCTTCAGTGGGGCTTTCAGTGACAATGTTAGAATTATCTGCATTCCTGTGGGGTTTTATTTTATTTTTATTTTTAAAAAAGCAGCCCAACAGGCCTTTCATAATTATGTACCACTAGTGACAGTATAAAGAAAGCTTGTATTAAGAGTCTCAATTCAAAAGACAAACTCACTAATACAGGCAGTCCCGGGGTTACGTACAAGATAGGGACTGTAGGTTTGTTCTTAAGTTGAATTTGTATGTAAGTTGGAACTGGTACATATTGTAGGGGAAACTCTAGCCAAACATTTCCCCAGAGCTCAGTTTTAATCTCCCACACCTCACTTCCCTCAGTCCTTTATTCTCAAGCTGAGGTGTCTGCTGAGAAAAGCCGCTCCGCGTCTCCCTGGTCTGCTGGGGGGGCGGGGGGAGTGGTCCTAGCTTCGCATCTCCCTGGTCTGCTGGGGGGAAGCAGCTAGTGAGGGGTTGCCTCACCCCATTTGTAAGTAGGGATCCGATGTAAGTTGGATCCATGTAACCCGGGGACTGCGTGTACATAAAAAGACAGTGTCCTAAAATGAAGCAGCACCCAATACAATACCTTCAGAGTTAAACTTACAAACAGTGACGTATGGTAGGAAAAAAGCACAAGGAAAGGGTTGAAAGACCGGACAGTAATAAATTATAGTGGCCGGTTGTGAACAGTCCCTTCCTTCTGTTTCAGTTTAGTTCTTGCCCATCACTTTTAACAGAAATAAGCATTTGATGACAAGTACTTGGGTTCTGAATGTCTGCCACAGCACATGCCTATATTTATGTTAACTTTTGGAAGCTGTAAAGACACATCACCTGACCTTTCATAGCCTAAATTATCCAAATCCACCTACTAAGATCAAATCCAATCAGAACAAGTGTGATGTGTATTTTTTTTAATGTAAACAATTTGAGTCTCAAGACCATTCTATGAATTTTATTCTCTTTTTAATTCAATGAGACAATATTTACGAAAAGATATTGCATAATCTCTATTAGGAATAATCCTAAAATGTTGACTGACCAGAGAATTTGTAAACTTTTTAGCCACAAAAGGTAGAGAGTTGCTCATAAAAAATACACACCACTTTACTAGGTTTCAAAAGGTCAATTGTTTCTTTCTGGAGGTAAGCAACTTTGAACAACAAAATATCTTAATCTGCTTTGGTAATGCAACACACATAGCATATAGCATAATTAGCACTTTCAAGACCCCTCTGACATTATATACTGAGGAGAGTTGAGAATGGAACTACATCCTTCATTCTAAATTTCAATAATATTGTGTCCTTCAAGTCAGCCACTTAGTATTATTTGAACAATTCCTGAAACTTAAAATTACCATTGACATGATACAAGTCATAAGGTTCCCTTTTATCCAAAGGCCATGTCACCAGACACCTTGATTAAGCCCAATTATATGTATTCCAATTAATAAGCACTCATACTGCAGTAAGAAAATGAGGTAACTAAAAAAAACAGACCTCAACATGATAGTCTTGAAAACAGCCTTACCATTTGAAAAGGCATAAAGAGCTTTGAGAAAATATCCACTGATTTTGAGGGTCACCAGATGGTTTCTTTCACAGTGTAGCACTTCAATGTTGTTGAAAATTGTTGCATCTAGTTCACAGAGTTTATTGTCCCGTAGATCTAACTGAGTCACATGATGCAGGAAGTCAACTTCATCCACCACCAGCCTCCTAATTACATTCAATCTTGCAAAGGCAGGGGAAAATAAAACATTATTAGTACACAATTATCCTGCCAAAAGGAACATGGAGTAGAGGATAAGAAAATTTGGCTTTCCAAGTAAGCTAATCCCCAATGGCTGGGTCAAAATGATAAGCATGTGGATCTTGACCTACTTGAATTTTAATTGTTTTATTTTTCCTTCCTCTTTCTGTAATAAAATAATAACTATCCAGTTTAAAATTATCATATCTACAGTTATACTGGGCTAATGACAGTATCTATCGTCTTTTGAAGAATGCTATGAGATCTATTGAGTAAGAGCTAGTGTTGTTATTGTGGTGTCAAACAAACATTATCCTGCTGTGATTTTCTCTAAAGTAACACAGAAAAGTACAACCTTTACAGTTCTGCAGGCCTTCAAAGAACCACAGTAATGATCTGGTGGACAGGCCTAGCAGATACAAGCATGTACCTCAAGTGCCAAACTGAGAATCTGCAAATACCAGGAGTCTGACTTACTGAAAGGCAAGTTCCACAGAATTCTCAATTCCACACCCAGTCATGCGGGTATCACTTCACGTCCTTCCAAATCAACCAAACACTAAGTCAGAAGAAAGCATACTGAACTCAAAAGCTAACGAGAGAGGGGAGGGTCTGGAAGAAAAGGCTTATCTAACAGATTAGTATCAAGCAAGCCTGGGTATAAATTTACAGTTCACCAGTTTGCCGCAGTCTAACTCACTCTGTGGACAAGAACAGTTCTTACTGCTTCCTTACTGTTTTCAATGCAGCACTTCCCATGTTGATGCCTGCCAGTTCTAAATTACTTCCCCAGGAGTTGTTTAAAGATGACACTTACAAAGGACCAAGGCGACAACTGAGTGCCCTCCAAAAATTGTTGGCTTTGACCCCAACTTTCAAGAAAAAAAGGAAGGGTGAATACAGGTTCTCTTTTTGATGTTTTGAACTGGAAAGGAAATGCTTCACCCTGATTTCACTGCAGCATCATATGTATCATGTACCAGATGTGGTTCATCAACAAACTGAACCCAACACACTCAAGCTGGTGGAGTACTACATTCATTATTTTTTAAAAAGTGGTGTTCATCTCCTGGGATAAAAGGAAACAGATGACAGACAGTCCCTGAACAGCAGACTTTCCCAAAGTTCAGGATATTTTGATATACTATGTTGATTCGGGAATACTAAGCACATCCAATGACAAGTATACATAAAAATAAAAACAGATAGACATGAACAGAGGTAACCATCTTCTATTCCTATACAAAGATCCCACAGTGTTGTACCGTATGTTTGATAGAATCATAGAAATGCAGGACAGAGGGACCTCGATTGGACTACATGGCCTAAGTCCTTGCTTTGAGAAAGGTCTGAGTATTATCTAGACTGTCCCTGACAGATGCTTCACTTGTTCTTAAAAATGAGAGATTCCAAAACGTCCCTAGGTAACTTGCTTTAGTGCTCAACTAACCTCAGTCAGGAAGATTTTCCTGATGACTAACTGACATCTCCCTTGCTGCAGTTTATGCCTATTACTTCTTGTCCTGTCCTCAGCGAAGAAGAACAACTTATAACCTCTTCACAGCCTTTTTTTTAGGGAAACTTGTCTCCCTTCTCTAAATACACCCAGTTTTTTCCAGTCTTTCCTTGTAGGCCATGTTTCCTTGACCTTTAATCAATTTTGTTGCACTCCTATTCTTTCTTTGTTTAGTCCGTATCTTTCTGAAACATGGTGCCCAGAACTGAACAGAGTACTCCAGTTCAGGCCTCCTCAGTGCTAAGTAGAGAGAGTTTTTAGGACTTGCCCCCTTTTCACAATGATGCACCTGACTTGTTCTAACTGAGCTGCACTTAAGGTGTGCTGATGAAAACTCACTCTAATAATGGATGTGGAAAATCAGTTTCAGAAAGAGAAGCTTGGACCACCGCGAACAGGGCAGGTGGCACCATGGAGCCAGTGCTGGGGGGCAACCGGCTTTTAAGCCGGCTTCCCCCAGCACTAGCTCCTGACTGCTCTCCTCTTGCTGCCTCTGTAGTAAGTAAGGGGGCAGGTGGGTCTGTAGAGCTAGCATGCACTAGGAGCTGGTTTGAAAGCCACTCCCTACACACATCAGCTCCAGCCTGTCCTCTCCCCTGCCCCCCCCTCCCCGGCACTACTGCCTCTCTATCAGAGGCAGCAGTGTGGAGGTACGAGGCAGCAAGGGGGAGGGAGAAATGCATGTAGTCAGCTTATCGATTAATCCCATAGTTGACTAAATGTTGACATCCCTACTACAGAGCCCTGCTGGCAGGAAATTCCATCCTTACTTTGGTGCTGGCTCTTTTCCCTTTGGAGGAGAAGGAACATGCTATCATTAAAAGGATACAGCAGGCCAAACTTGGGGCTTGAGGACTGGCCTAAGGAGGGATCTGAGCATGCGGTAAGATTTGGCTACTATTCAAAGGGAAGAGGATGACTTAATACATGACTGATGCTGAGGCTTTATGGGGCTGTTGAGACTGTGTGACTAATGGAGGGGGAGTTCCTTTTAGGCATTTTAGATTTGTGTCATACCTCGCAATGACTGTTCTATTTAATGACACTAGAGTTCTGTTCATGCTAATAAAAATGCTGGGAGAGAGCTGTGTATCGGAGTGATTCCTGGGTGAATTCATGCTTCCCCAAAGAATTTGGAACAATCTAGCAGAGAGAAGAACCACACCACTGTTGTTTAAGTAGAGGACTTGTCAACACACTGCTGAGATCATCAATAAATTACTACACATGGCGAATTTGGCTAAGTATTGTAAAGCTAACTAATCTGTGCAGAATCATAATTTTGTTCCTTGTTCTTTCCCCTTCACTGCCTACTTGTTTATCTAGGCCATCTGTTATTTCTTGTCTTTTAGGTTGTAAGCTCTTTCACACAGGGGACTATCATTTATTGTGTGTTTATATAGCACTATCGCAAACCTTGCAATACCATCAACAGGCTCAACCTGGTTAGGACTGAGCCTGATGGTATTGCAAGGTTTGTTTTTTAACCTTACAAATTTTTTAAAATATACATCAAATCCATTTCCCCAACCCCCACCTTTCCTCAAAAGAATTCTAGTTGCCATAAACTGTGCACATTTGTATAGTACGATCTAAAAAACATGGTTAAGATGAACTAATATTAACAAAATCAGATGCAGCACCAACTGTCAACCATTTAAGAAATAAATCCACAAATAACTCAAGTTTGCTTATTTTCCCCTCACAAGCGTTTACCTTAGATCCACATGTTTAATATGTGGCATTCTTCTTAATGCCTGTAGACTGAGTGTCTCCATACAGTTTCCAGACATACAGAGTTTATCCATGCCATTTAGCTTCTCTAGTACTCCTGGAATGTCAGTGAATTCATTGAATGAAAGACTCAGATAATTGAGCTGATGTATTCTCTCCAACTCAGCAGGAAGGGAGTGAAGAAAGTTACCATCCAGCAAAAGTGTCTGCAAACTAAGGGGAAAATGAAGTGATCCTTTACATGGTATCTCCTGGTTATGAACACGCATTCAGCACAAATAAGGTCAACTAAAGTTATATGGAACAAAGTGTACAGAAAATGGACTAACGAGAAAAGGTTAAAGACATGCATAAAATAAAAAGGGGGGGGGGCTGGTGCGCGCAAGTCCTGCTTATTCTGAACTGTGGATCCTAGATGTGTTTTTAGAATTCCCACTTTTATATGTTGCCTTCTTCATCATTGTTCCTTCAAGAAATGGATTTTAACTCTGTTGCCCCAATATTAACATAATTATTATATTGAGATAAGGATGTTAAATAGCAACTGACTGACTAATTGAATAGCCGATGCATTTTGCAATGACTATTCGATAGTTAATAGGTCCATTCTGCCTTGGAAGTGCAGCAATAGCCCTAGGGCTGTTGCTACACTTCAAAGGCAAGCACCACATGGAGCCCAGGATCAGCTGGGGACTACAGCTGATCCTGGGCTCCACATGGCATTGCCTCTTTGAAACACTGCGAGGAGCCAGACGCTGGACTCACTGCAGCGTTTCCAAGCAGCAGCATCACATGGAGCCCTGCGATCAGCTGAGGACTCCCCACCAACCCAGGCTCCATGCGGTGCTGCTGCTTTGAAACGCTGGGAGGAACCTGATGCCGGGCTCCCTGTGGCATTTCAAAGCAGCAGTGCCATGTGCAGCCCAGGGTCAGCGAGTGAGTCTCTAATCCTGGGATCCACATGGTGCTGCTGCTTTGAAATGGCACGTGCAGCCTGGTGTCACCCCAGATGGCTGTGGGCTGCATGCGGCATTTCCAAGCGGCAGCATCACATGGAGCCTGGGGTTTGACCCCAGGCGTCAAGAAGCACTGCCGCTTTGAAGTACCCCATCCACTTCACTTCCCTTACTGCCTCTTTCTGACTGAGGCAGCAAGGGGGGTGGGAAGCGACTTGTCAACTAGTATGTCAACTATCCATTTGCTTATCAGATAGTCGACTAGTTCTTCATATCGCTATATTGAGAACAGAAAAACTACAAATACAAAGGAGCCTTCCCCCACCTATTGATTGTGACTGCTCAACACAAGAATAAAAAAGTCAGCCCTCTGTGAGGAACAACCAAGGTAGAGTGAACACCGCAACAAGTGACAGAACAAAAACATACATATAAGTAAAACATGGAAAGAGATAACTATCTTCTATCCCTGTACCAAGATCCCACTGAGCACATAAACCAAGTGTTGAAAATACCTACTTGTGCATATCACCTACTGCTGCTGGAATGCTTTTGAGGGCATTACAGGACACATTGAGTTCAGTCAGAGTTGGAATACTGCAAACTGCCAACGGGAAGTCTCCTAAATTATTATTGGAAAGGTTAAGGCTCTTCAACTTTGTGAACCTGTAAGAGAAGTACAAGAAACCACACTTCAGGAAATGGAATATAAAATGTACCAAGTTACTATAGTTGCCTTGTAGTAACTGAAATATAATAGGGATGTGAAAGCGTAACCATGTTCATGGTTAACCGATGAGCCTGGGCTACTCGGTTAGTGTTCACAGCTATATACAGCCTCCTGGCACATATAGAGACCGAGCTGAAAAGCCAGCTCCTAGTGTGCACAAACTCCTGGGGAGCTGCCTCCCCCCCCCCCATTATATCAGAGTCAGCAGCATGGGGAGAGCAGCAGGTAGGAGCGAGTGTGTGCGGGGAACCAACTGCTCCCTCCGATGTCACTGCTGAATTGTTCAGCAATTACACGTTTACTTAAACGCATTTTAACAATACAATGCAATGTATGTTTGATTACTTGAATGCGGCTATACCAGGGCTGGACAAAATATGGTCTGTAGGCTCCTTGCTTGCCCACTCCAGCGCACATTGAATCCAGCTGCGTGTGTGCCTCTGAATGCTGAGAGCCTGGGTAAGGGGGCGAAAGGCTTCTCACACATCCTTCCATCCCTAGTAGCTCCCATTGGCCAGGTTCTGGCAAATAGCAGCTGCCTGTTTGAAAGACAGGCAGTATGTCAAGTGCCCTTCCCCCATAATTCCTTGGGCTCAACAGAAAACATGGCCCTGCCAGCTGCTCTGAGAACATACAGGGTGTAGAAGGCAGGGACCTAGGCTGAGGAACCTGCGGAGCTGCTGGCTGGGAGCTGCCCAGGTAAATATCTCCCAGCCAGAGCCTTCCTCTGGTCCCCAGCCTCCCCTCTCCCAACCTTCTGTTCCCCCCTCCAGCCCCCGTACACCTACCCAGACACTGCATCCCCACCTACACCCCTCATGTCACAGCCCCCTTTGCATCCCAATCCACTGTCCCTGCTCACAACCTAAATCCCTACATCCCCTTCTGCACTCCTGCCCCAGGTGACAACCCTCTCCCAGACCCTGCACTCCTTTCTCCTGCACTCCTCCCCCAGGTCAGAATCCTCTTCTGCACTCATACCCCTCCCGGACTCTGCACATCAACCCCCTGTCCCAGGTCCCAATCAAACCCCTGCACTCCTAAACCAGGTCATAATCCCCTTCTTTCAGACTCCCTCCCAGATCCCACACCCCAATCCTTTACCCAAACCCCCTCCTGCACCCAACCTCCATCCCAGACCCTGTACCTCCTCCATTAATATAATAGAAGAGTGTGGCCCTTGACCTTTTAGCAAATTCTTGGAATGCCCTCCAAACAATTATTGCCCACTCTTTTGATATACTTTCACAGCAGATTTGGAAGTTCAGTTAAAGACATGCAAGACATCCACTAAATGATGCTTTGACACCAAGGGAACAGTCACATTAGGCATAGGCAGAAGGAACCCAGAGTGAATTACTAAATACATTTTCTACAAATGTATCAGAGTGCAATCTATTCCCTCTCACACATCAGAATATTATGGTAGATTATTTTTAACAAGATCTTCTAAGGCATTTGATTTTGCAACTGAAGAGCTGCCGTACTTTAACACTCTTCTGCTACAGGACTACCCATATAGTTAGTGGCATCAGTTATCAGGTCTATGGTTCCCACTGAGTAAGTCCTTTGAACTGAAAAAACCTGTGCTGCACGGCTGTTTTGTTCATCTGTGCAGACTTCGTATCTCAACTGAAAATTCTTAAGATTTTTTTTTGTTAATTTGTACTGAAATGGAATATCCATTATAGTAAACTTAAATTTAGCCACACTTGTGATAATGGAAGAAGCACTTAATCTCAGTTCTTCATATCTACAAGGATGTCTGCAATTATAGTGATTTCATAATTTTATCCTCCCAATGCATGTCATGGAATTCCTCAAGTGTTAGGTTTCTCATATCTCTTGAAAGGAAAACTTCCATATGCTGCCTTTGCTCCTCTTGTTAAGTTAAAAATGGAGAGAGAAAAAAATAGAGGACAATCCAATTAGCCAGCCTGCATGTGCAGCAACATTGTTATGGTTGCCTAACAACCACTGGGAGGAGTGCCTAAAGGCAACTAACTGGATGAATGAAAAGACCTGTGTCAGAGCCAATGGATGAGAGGAAGCGCTCTTCTGGCATGGCTAATTCTAATGCATGTTATTCAGACTTCATTTTCCCCATCAGTAAATCTCAATTTCTTTGTGTGCTTCATATAAAGTCAGTGAAAATGGTACCACACATAATGACACTCATGCTACAGACCAAAATGAGTTCTAAAAGTATGCCTTTAAAAGTCTGAAAGTCCTGCAACATTTCCTAAATATCTTTAACCTAAAATGGTTTATTCCCCAATTAGAGAACTAGGACAAGCAAAGCAATAAAAACAGTTACAAATAAAAACTACAAACAAAATTTAAAGGTAGGGAACAATCCAATTAGCCAGCTTGCAAGTGCAGCAAAGCTGATATTGCTGACAAAGACTAAATACTGTCACTGATGAAAACTTTGCAAATTAAGATATAAATAATGCCTTCATACAGTAATTATGAGATTTCAAAATTATATGTATTATATATAAAGGGCAGAGGCTATGTCACTGGAAGCAGAGATAATAAAGACATGTAATATTTACTCAATGACATAAGAACAGCCATCCTGGAACAATATACTATTTTCCAACTGTGGCCAGTACCAGATGCTTCAGAGGGAATGAACAGAACGGGGCAATTATCACATGATCCATCCCCTCTCGTCCAGTCCTAGCTTCTGGCTGTGAGAGACTCAGGGACTCCCAGGGCATGAGGTTGCACTCCTGACCATCTGGCTAATAACCACTGATGAATCTATACTCCAGAGCCTGGCTAATTCTTTGCTAAATCCAGTTAGCTTCTGGCCTTTACAACATCCTCTGACCATGAGCACCTCCGACTGACTGGTCTATGAGAAATACTTCTTGTGTTTGTTTTAAATCTGCTGCCTATTCATTTTATTTAATGACCCCAGTTCTTGAGTTATGTGAAGGTATTAAGTAATACTTCATTGTTTGCTTCTCTAAGACACTCATTTTGTAGACCTTGATCATATTGCCTCTTTTCTAAGAATGAGCAGTCCCAGTCCTTTTTTTTTTCCCTCCTCATGGGGAAGCTATTGCATATCCCTAATCATTTTTGTTTGTCCTTCTCAGTGCTTTTCCCAATTCTAATATATATCTTTTGAGATGAGGTGACCAGCACTGCATGCAGTTTTCAACGTGTGGCTGTACCATGGATTTATATAGTGACAATATCATAATCTCTCTTATCTATCCCTTTCCTAACGGTGCCCAACTCTCAAGTTTGACTGGTGCTCCTCAATGAGCGATGTTTTCAGAGATCTATGACTCCTTCAAGATCCCTTTTTGTGACAACAGCTAATTTATTTTGCATGTATAGCTGGGATTATGGCTTTTTTTTTAAATCTACATTACTTTTGCACTTACCAACACTGAATTTTATTGCCAGTTTTATTGCCAGTGAGAAATAGATGGCTGAAGTTCTTTGTTCACCTAAGATTTAAGGCCACCAGCTTTATTTCACACGTTTACCTGATTAATAGGAAGTATAATCAGATTGCAAGGAAGAAAATCATCATCTGATTTTGTCCAAGATAAGGGATTACATCTCACTGATGAAACTTCATCATACTTCCCCTCCCACCCCCAGGCTATCAAGAACGTGCCTCACAACAGACCCAGATATATATAGAAATAATATTCCAATATACTATAACTTCAATTTGCAATAAAGTAAAAACAGGGGAGGTAGAGGGTTCAAGTCAGCCATAAGAAAGTTATATAAACAGAATATAGGTTGCAGCCTCACTGTGTTGCAAACCTGAAGACTTAGGAGGTGATTCAGGATTTTTACCTAGTGAGCAAGTGGAAACTAAAATTTACTAGAAGATGCAAAGTGCAAACCTTAAATAAAAATGCAGGTAATCAAGTGCAGAGTACAACGTGCATGCGAAAGGAAGAGAGGAAAACACTATGATTATACTAGCTAGCAGCCACTTCGTAGTGAGCACATAGATACAAGTGTAAGTGTGCATGTGTTTAGAAAGGACTTGCCTAAACATTCTATCACCTAATCAAAAATATTGGGAAGGAAATCGTATGTTCATAGGGGTAATTTATGGGCATTAAAATGTAACTAGTCCACCTCAAAGAAAACTCTTTAACAAAAAAAACAACAAAAAAACCCACTGAACTAGAATACCCAGTTCATTTAAATAAAAAGAATATACACTGAATTAATATTCCTAGAAAGTCATCACCATAAAAAACATGCAAAAATAGTGCTCTTTGAAGATCTTGGAATTATCAAGAGGTAGTTACACAGACTCCTGAGTACGTTTCAAACATCACACAGAAGATAATTCTGATGGTTAAATTACATGTAATTCTAAGAAAGGACTGTATACTTCGAATTACCCCCACATTGGAGAGCAAATTCAGATGACTAGAGGGGAATAGGTGCTGTTTATTTCTCTCTCTGTTTGTTCTCTCAGTTCCAAGATGCTTAAGCCACATTCTTCATACAGCAGTGTAAATTATCAAGCAGATATACTAATAAAGGTTGGTAGGCAGTTGCTCAGAGAATTAAGATAGTAAGTCAAGCTCACATCTAAGTCACCTGTTTCACATTATTAACAGCATGAATCCCAGAATGGTCTAGAGCAGTTGTGGGCAACCTGTGGCCTGAGGTTTCTATATCAGGATTCTATGTGTGGCCTGCAAGACAATTTATGTTGCTCACATGCAGGGTGGTCAGATGTTGCTGGTTACCATCCTCAGTTTTTTTTCCTACGGTATTATTAAAGAGACATGCATGTAAAGTAAGAGAATTAGTGAAGTGAGGTGCATGCTGATTACACAGGTTGAACCTCTCTAGTCCAGCACCCTTAGGACCTGACCAATGCTGATGCAGAGAATTTTCCGAACCTCGGGAGGTCAATACTGTCTAGCTGCACTACCAACACTTCCATTGCTTACTGGGCTCTTGGAAGACATTTAGGGGTAAATTAGAGCTCAACAACAGCACAAAACACTAAAAGTCAAGACTAGTGGCTGTAAACAAACTTTATGGGACCGCGGGAAACTCGGTCACGTGTATAAGTGGACATCTGGCTAACTAAAATCATGCCGGACCACAGATGTTGTCGGATCAGAGAGTGCCGGACTATAGAGGCTCAACCTGTATGTATCATTAGATGCAGAGCAAGTGCATAGCTCTCAGTCAAACAGCTGCTACAGTTCAATTGGTACACCTCACAAATTCTAGGTATGCAAGCACGGTTGGCAAAACGACCCTATCCCGAGAGACCATCTTGGTTATGACAATCTTGTGGCCCACCAAGATGAAAGAGGCCCACTCATTAGGCCCGCTCACTAGCCTAGGATGCACAAGGTGTTTTGTTATTCTGGAACATTGCCAAAAAGGAACTGATCTGAAATACTGATTTCACTTTCATACTTTTTATATTTAGAGACTTATGGTATTAGTTACTTTGTCACTGATAAAAGTAGGATACCATGCGGATATATAAGGGTATGTCAACACTTGCAGCCTAATTCGAACTAGGGTTGTAAATGTAGGTGTTCGGAATTGCAAATCAAGCCCAGGATTTAAATATCCCGCATTTGATTTGCATCTTCCTGGCCAGGCACCATTTTTGAAATTACAAGCCCGAAGTAACTGCCCGCATCTACACGCGGCAGTGAAACGGGCATTCGAAATAAAGCCCTAATTCGAACTACCTGTTAAACCTCACTGCAGGAGGCAGTTAACACTGTCATAACTGCCGAAGTAACAGGAAAAGCGGTGACAAGCAAAATGGATGCTTCTGCAGTATTCCCTGGTAGGGGAAAAACTCCACAATATACATCATTTGTTAACTGCTTGATCATGCTCACTGTGTAATTCAAGATGTGCCACATCCTCTCCCTCCTGTCTCTAGACCAGTGATTGTCAGCCATTTAAGCACAAGATCACTTTTTGAATTTAAGTGCAAACCAAGGACTACGTCAAACCCAAATACCCTTGCTCCGCCTTCTCTAAGGCCCCCCAACTTGCTCATTCCATCCGCCTTTCTCAGCCCTCCCTCACTTTCACCAGGCTGGGGCAGTGGGATGGGGTGCAGGCTTTGGTTCTGGATTAAGGGATTTGGAGTGAGAAGCGGACGCTGAGCTGAGCCTGGGGCAGGCAGTTGAGGTGCCAAAGGAGGTTCTAGGTGCAGGTTCCGGGAGGGCATTTGGATGCAGGGGTGCTAGGGCAGGGGTCTGGGGTGCAGGAGGGGCTTCATAACTGGGGCAGGGTTTCAGGATGTGAGCATCAGCTGAGCACTGCTTACCTCATGTGGCTCCTGGGTGGTGATGCAGTGGAGCTAAGGCAGGTTCACCCCTGCCCTGGCCCTGCACCACTCCTAAAAGCAGCCAGCAAACTCCTTCCCAAGTCCTGTTGTGCCCCCTCTCTGCTCTGTGGAGACAGGATACAGGGTGGACACCTTAAGATCAGCACCCCCTCCTTTTCCTCCTCTGCCCTGCACAGAAAGCAAAGGCTCCTGAGGGGACAGCTCCAAGACAAAGGGCAGGGGATGTACAGCTGTCTGGGGGGGAGAGGAGAGCTGAAGTGCTGGGCTTGACAACCTCTTGGCCAAACCAGTTAGGATCCCATCAGAGGCTCCAAGATCTACCAGTAGAACCCAATCTACTGGTTGGTAACCACTGTTCTAAACCAATGGTTCTCAAACTGTGGGTTGGTACGCCAACATGGGCTGCAATTCCATTTTACCGGGGCTACTAGGGCTGGGATTAAAATTGCTAGGACCAGAGGCCACGCCAAAGCCTTAGCTCCACCACCTGTGGCCAAAGCCAAGGGCCAAGAACTCCAACACCTTAGGCAGCAGGGCTCAGGCTTCAGTTTCAACCGGGAGCATCAAGGCTCAGACTATAAATCCCCCAGCTGTGGCAGAAGCCCTTGGTCTTTGACTTTGCCCCCCCCCGCACAAAGGGCAGCAGGGCTAGGGCGGGACCAGCTTTGGTCCCCCCCCAATCTTGGCATAGTGTAGTGATTTTGGTTGTCAGAATGGGGTCATGGTACAATGAAGTTTGAGAACTGCTGCTCTACACTTTGCCATTCTTCAAAATAAGCTACTCTTGTAGAATTGTGCTTCCTTCATTTCCTGACTACGTCAATATCAGAAAACTCAATTCTGAGCCTTCTATAATTTCCCTGACCAAAGACAGTCTTACTTTAAGCTAGAGCAAAGTGCTGACATATCAACCTAGTCTTTGATCATACAATATGACTGAACACTAATTGCTATAATTGAACTAAATAACTTCCACATTTTTTGTTCTTGAAGCTGCCAATTTAGGAGAAACTCTAATTTGACATACAAAAGGTGGGAAGGTGGGTGGGGGTTAAAAAGCCAAGTTCTCTATCGCAGCAACATGCACATTATCACAGTTTCTAATGTTAGGATTCTGATGCACTTGAAGAGCACAAAAAAAGGAAACTAGAGATAACCAATTTGTACTATGCTTATCAAAAGTGTTTATACAAAAAGTTGATTTTTTACTATATCTAGCCAGGATACCAAGCGTAATCAGGAAACAAGCCCGAAAAAACAATACCCCCCCCCCCCACACTGATCCCTTTGGTCTTTTATGCCTTTATTTTATGGTTACAATGGAATATCATTTCAGACAGCAAGAAGAGTTCTTCCACAACTCCAGCAGAACTTTGCTAGCAATAGTTACCAGTCAAGCAGGATGTGGGAATTAAGTACAGGCAGTCCCCAGGTTACGTACAAGATAGGGACTGTAGGTTTGTTCTTAAGTTGAATTTGTATGTAAGTCGGAACTGGTACATATTGTACCCCAGGTGTCCCCGATTCAGCCGCTGCTGAAACTGACCAGCAGCTGACTACAGGAAGCCGGAGGCAAAGCTGCTTTGCCCCGGGGTTCCTGGAATCAGCCGCTGATCAGTTTCAGCAGCAGCTGACTTGGGGACACTTGGGGTAGAGCAACTGGGGTGCTGCCAGGTTGGTTCCCGCATCCAGATTCAGCCGCTGTTGAAACTGACCAGCAGCGGCTGATTCAGACACGCCTGGGGCAGAGCAGCTGGAGTGCTGCTAGGTTGGTCTGTAAGCACCGACCCTTGGCACGGCGGGACCAACCCGGCAGCACCCCAGCTGCTCTTGGGGACACCTGGGGCAGAGTAGCTGGGGTGCTGCTGGGTTGGTCCTGCAGCGCTGCACCTCGGCACTGCGGGGACCAACCCAGCAGCCCCCCAGCTGCTCTACCCCAGGCATCCTGATTCAGCCACTGCTGAAACTGACCAGCGGCGAGAAAAACCTGGTCTGCTGGGAGGGGTGGGGGAGGACACGTACTAGCTGTGCCCCCCCCCCCCCCGAGCAGACCAGGGAGACGCGGGCGGCAGGACCGCCGAGACGCGTCGCGGTCCCGCCGCCCGTGTCCTTGCTCCACATCTCCCTGGTCTGCTGGGGCCCCCCCCTCAGCAGACCAGGGAGACATGGAGCAGCTTTTCTCGCCGTGGAGGACGTGGGCAGCGGGACCGCCGCGGCACGTCTCAGCGGTCTGCTGGGGGGTGGGGGTGGGGGCGCAGCTAGTGCGGGGTTCCCTCACCCCATTCGTAAGTAGGGATCCGACAGAAGTTGGATCCACGTAACCCGGGGACTGCCTGTATTGGAACTGAACCTACCTACATGCCCAAGATTTGCTATACTGGCTGGTAACCTCAAGGAATGTGCCCAAGAGCTCACAGGCTTTTTAAATTTATTTCTTGCTACTAATCCATGTTATTGTACTTTACCTATCCTCTCATATCCTCCTGGACCATAGGATGTTAACGCCTCTTCAAGGGATTAATTATCCTAGAGCCATAAATACAAGACAGACAGCATCTCTTTTCCCTTTAAGGTATTGTCATTAAGACTGTAAAGTAGCCATGTAATTGTTAGGATCTAGCTGTTTTCAAATGGGAAAACCCTTCCTTACAGCTAGATGACTCAAAGACTGTGCTGAGTGCAGGTGGATCTGTTCAGTCTTTCAGCAATAACCCAGATGCTGAGGGATATCCTGACCCCCAAGGAAGTCTATAGAAACATTCCCATTGGCTTAATACACCCAGAATATCACTGCAGGATTTCACTGCAGATACCTGAGAAGGAGAGTGCTTCAGATCTCTTCCCCTCCATTTTGAAGGTAACATTATTGTATGGTCTCTAACCCATCTGAGAATAGGGATGGCAACACAAAAAACTAGATGGGAAAAGTAATCCAGAAACAGGGAACAGAGAGGTAATTGATTAATTTTAGGACAATGGTTGTATTTGTTTGGCTACCAAACGTATTAACACCACAGTTAAGTGAACGAGCAACTAAAAAGCATAACCACTATGTTTTAAACTGCAAGTAGACTGCTTGGAAAGTGACCCTTCTCTTTCAGGAGTTTCTTTTTAAAGAAGAAGAATGTGTCAAAAAAATACTTGGAAAGCTTTTCAAATTACTATGATTACACACAAAGCTCCCCATGCAAGAGGCTTTTTCAACAATCTCCACCTCTTCCTTGCTATGGCAAATTTTCTTGACACCCAGTTTCTGTTGCTAACAAGCAAATAATCCTGCTACTATTGTAACCAAAATAAAAACAGTATTAAATTAAGCATATGTAACTACCACAGGTAGAATCTCAGTAAAATAGTGAGCAAAATCTCCACTTCTCTATTCCAGGATGCAGTACACTATTTAAAAAACAACATCAAGAAAAAGTTTACCACATGATTTAAACTAGGTTTGGCCAGAATCCCAGCCTGCCAAGTGTATGTAAATTGGAAAGCCTGTCCAATTAATTTAGTGGTTGAGGATATCACTGTATTTTCATACTAACCATATGTGATTACAAGATAAAAGGGAATATTCAGTGCAAATAAGCTAGTGAAGATTTTAATTTCCTACTTACTCCCATTTAAAACATTTTATGGTCAGGAAATTCAGCTGCTGTCTTTCAATATATTGCTTTGACAATTACAGAAGGTAATATGCCTCTGCTATTTAACTTGCTGGTACAGATATTACATTTAAAATTGATTTAACAAAATAATAAAAAAGGGACGAGCATTCAAATTCATTTAATTGATAAAAGAAAAATAGTTTTCCAGAGATGAAAAATAAGTCCATTTAAATTTAGAACTAGCTTGAATAAGCTAATGTGAAAAAGCTTTTCCAACTGACAATACAGGGGAATTTTAATTGAGCAAAATATAAATATCCACCCCTGTAAACAAACCAGGAAATCTAGAAAGACATCTCAGCTGATGCAAAAGTACTAGGTGATCTTTTATTGCTCACAGGTAGTTACCACATCACTCTTTTCTACAACTCACTCCTAAATAGCCATCATTATGATACTGACCAGAACAATCAATGCATGTGATGTGATATCACAAGAAGAATAACAGAGGAGACTACAAATTGTATTATAAAAAGACAGATTTCTTCTTCAATTAACCATAGGGTTGCCAGGTGTCCGGTTTTAAACCGGACAGTCCGGTATTTCAGCTTTCTGTTTGGGAAACAAATTGAGAAGATACCGGACATATAAATGTCCGGTATTTTCTAATTAGGTAAGTTTTATTATTATCACGAATATCAGCACGTAGTTGCATACTGCCTGGCTAGTAGACGTGCTCATGCTGCGTAGACGTCTACCAGCCAGGCAGCACACAACTACGCAGTAGAGGGGGCGGGGCCAGGATGGAATCTCGACTGTGCACAAGACGGGCAGCACCCCAGAATCTGTGTGCATCCGGGCCAGCCCTGCTCCCCGCCAGCCGGTTCCTCCCCAGCCAGCCCCACTCCCCCCAACCCCTCCCCAGCCAGCCCTGCTTCCCACCAGCCAGCCGTTCTTGCCCCCCCGATCTCCCCTGGCCAGCCCCACTCCCCCTAACCGCTTCCCAGCCAACCCCGCTCCCCTCCCAGATGGCACACTTAATCTCAGATGGGTGGGGGGAGCCCGGTATTATTCTGAAATCATCTGGTAACCCTAATGAACCGTTCAGAAAGGGAGAGCGAGATAAATACAAAATGGTGAACTAAGTTTCATCAAGACTTCAAGCAGCTAGAAAGGCAGATCTAAGAAGAGTTCCATACAAGCGGCACAATCCCTGGAATGCCTTGCATGCTCTAACCACCTTTTAAATTAAGTTTCATGCTATAATTATCTTACTATATCCATAAAAATAATTTTTCCTGCAGGATGACCGAGACACATCACATCACTCTGCGTCCCGCAGCCTCTCCTCCCCTCCCTTCCTGGTGCTGTTTAGCTGGGGGAAGAGCGCAATCCCAGAGAGGGCCCCCTACCCTGTCAACCAGGGGGAAGAGCCGGGGCCAGGGCCACGCAGTCTTTCCCCCGGGGGAGGACATGGAGGGCTTTCCCCCTCTCAGGGGGAGCAACCAGCTGTGGCGTGGCCCGGCCCAGCCCTCCAGAGCCCGGAGAGAGAGAGAGAGCGCCAGCGTGACTCTGGGCCCGTCCCCTCCTGGCACATGAGGGGAAAGCTGGCCCTGGCCCTAGGATTGCCAGGTGTCCAGTATGACCCAGACAGCCTGGTATTTTTGCCTCCTGTCTGGTAAAAAAAATTCAGAAAATACCGGACACCTAAAATGTCCGCTATTTTCTGATATTTTCCTGGACAGGAGGCGAAAATCCTGGGTGCTTTCCTGACTCTGCAGGGGAGCTGTCTGGCCTGGAGCAGGAAGACAAGATGGCAGACAGCCAAAAAGCCCTCTCTCAAAGGGGCCATGTCCTTTCCCCCCTCAACAACTTTGGTCCCCCCTCTTTCTTTTTTCAAACAGAATTTCCCCCTTTGGGGGGAGGTTCAGTATTTTTTGTTAAACCATCCGGTAACCCTACCTGCCTCCCACCCTTCAGTGGTGGGGGGAAGAGGCAAAGAGCAGCTGGAGGGAGGCCCAAGTGGCCTGGGGCTGGTCCCTCCGTGGGAGCAGGGGGGAAGAGCTGGTGTCGGGGTGGCCTCAGACCCTCCCTGGTAGTGGGGGAGAGGGGAAGAACTACCACGGTTTGAGCCAAGCTTGACACATGCCACGGCTTAGCCGCAGGGGTTAGTGTTAGGCCACAGTGCAGGGTGGGGAGGGAGAGAAATGTCTGAGCAGCAGAGGTGGGGAGGGAAAAGGGGCTGGCATAGTCCAATGGTGGGGAGAGCCAGGGTTGCATACCTCCCACAACAAGTGGCTGGCGAGCGCAGCGAAAAGGGGACACAGCCCCCTAGTACACTGTATTGATAATTTGCTCCCTGCTTTGCCCAGTTTAAAAAGGAGTATATTAAGCTTAAATCAACTCGAAAAGGAAGTATAATTCACCAACTGTAAATTCTTGAGACTGAATTAACACATTTGCTACCTCTATTTTCACTTCATCTCAATCTCTATAAAACATTACAAATAAAATAGTTTTATTTTAATGACATGCAAACATCACTGCATTGAAGATCACTCACCATTTCCAGTACAAGCCATTTGTCTCCAAAAACTGTACTGAAATGGTAATGTCTTTGAAGTTAGAAGCTAGCTCACTATACAAAGTTTCAGACTATCATTTTGGATTTCAAGATAGGAGAAAATGGATGAAAGTTAAAATCTTACAAAAATTCATATTAGCAGCTTTAAAACTACATCAAAAAGGAATAGTCAGAAATAGACCAATACGTAATCTTGATTATTTATTTTGAGAACCTTTAAAAGTCTATCCATGCCAAAACAGGCATTTCCAGAGGCAAAAAATCCCGTTTAATATTACTGATTCATTAAATTCCACAAGAATCAAAGTTACCTGATGCACCTTAAGTGCTGCTAGACTAAAATGTTTTACTTTATAGCATAGTTCATAGCATCCTGTATTGAGTCGTCTTCTCCCCCCCTCCCCCTCTTTTTAGCCACTATGCAGAAATGAAATGCTAAACTGTTTCTGCTTCCAGGTGGTTTTGCTTATAAAAAAATTTAGTGCTTTTCAAAACATAAAAATGTTTGCTGTTTATTAGACTTAGTCTATTATTTTGGGTTTTGACGGTATTTTTGTCCAGAATTTTATAATTTATTTTGTTTAGGTTTGTTGAGCTTTTTTGTTTAAGAGAAAACTAAATAGTGCAACTACAAGTAGTCAAAATGATGTTTATAAACACTATCAAAATCAGACAGTTTTTAACCTGACATGCTTTTCTTCAGTCACCACTTCCAGGCAATCCTCTTTGCCCTCTTATAAGCACCCCTTCCAGCATGTTTCCACAGTCCTGCACCCACCCAACCCAGCCACACTTAACCCCAGCTTCATTATTTGCTCCAAATTCTTTTTTGCACCTCACAGGGCACAAAGCAGCCTCCAGTAGTAATTCAACTTCAGCAATCTGCACCAGAAACAGACTGTTACCCCAGCTATCCAGCAGGTTAATTTCCCTCTTGAAACCTTCAACCCTGATTCTCACACACACACCTCGGTTTCCAACAAATTTGGATAACTTCTCTGCCAATATACAGTCACACTGTTGCTCCATCCCCCGTTTTCCCAAATAATGACCTTGCCCACAGTGACTGAACTGCAAATGACAGAAGGGCAGTACAAGAATTTAACTGCCTTATTTTGAGAGGGGTTACTCCCTGATCTGTACGTGCAGGACACAGAGGGGCACACAAGAACTAGAGGCAGTAGCCCCTTTAGGAGACTGAAGAGGTCTCACAAATGAAACAGGTATAGGGGTTACCAGATGATTTCAAAAAAATACCACACACACTTGATCTCAATGGGGGGGAGGGGCCAGCTGAGAGGGGAGTGGGACTGGCTGGGAGGGGGTTGGAGGAGCAGGGCTGGCCAGGGGAGATCGGGGGTGGGGGGGGGGGGGAAGGGAGGAGAAGGACCAGCAGGAAGCAGGGCTGGCCGGAGAGAGGTGGGAGGAGGCTGGCTGGGGCACATGCAGATCCCGGGGTGCTGTGCCTGTCCCGCTCACTGTCCCGGTGGGGCGCATGGGCGAGTCCAGCCCCGTCCTGCTCCTCTCTACTATGTAGTTGCATACTGCCTGGCTGGTAGACACACTCACGCAGCGCGAGCATGTCTACCAGCCAGGCAGTACGCAACTACATACTGATACTCATGATAATAATAAAACTTACCTAATTAGAAAATACCGGACATTGATATGTGAGGTATTTTCTCAATTTGTTTCCCAAACAGAAAGCTCAAACACCAGACTGTCCAGTTCAAAACCGGACACCTGGCAACCCTAAACAGGTAACTGAGCTTTGATTCCTGAGCCTGGCTTCTGCAGCTGCTCACTCGATCAGAGCTTTAAAGGACCTCACAATTAAGGCAACTGTGACCTAGTGCTGGCAAAAAGGTATCAGCCACATTTTATTCTGCTACGAAGACTCTGACCTTTGAGGGGTTCACATATCACCGGTTTTATGGTTTTTTGTAATAATGCGTTTTATAGCTCACGAGCTTGAAGCACAATATGATTATGCGACCTGTCATATTGATGCAATGTTACAACACAGAATTTTATTGTTTTGGCATTTCTTACCATCCTCACCAATGTAATCTTGTGGGGCAGAGAATATAGGATTTAGTAGATTGTCAGCTTGGCAAATAAACAGGCATTTAAGAAAGGTCTAGAAACTCGTTTTCAAGCTTTATTAACCAAGGCATTTGTATATAAATATTTTTTAAACCAGAATGCACAGAGTCTCGTGATTTAGTGTTCTTGCCACCTGGTTTTGATAGGTGTTTCCAAGGGCAGTTTTTCTAAATTTGGCAGCTATGGATCACTATCCCTGTTCAATAGGAAACAGCATGTCTAAGGTTCTTTCACAAGAATCATCATGGCTGCACAGGGTCTTTGACGTTATGTGGTAATAAATCCCAGAGAATTTTGAGGGAGAAAACCAAGGAGTAGTATTATAAAGACCACTACACTAAAGGCTCTTAAACTAGCCACAAGAAAAATTGAGATGCAGGTGAAGACTCAGACATGAACAAAATACAGGAGATAGTAGAGTGGAAAGTTACAGAAAAAGAGAAGCAGACTATAATTAAGGAAACATTTCCTCCACATGCCATTTTCTACTCTGCTTTCCTGAGTTACAATCATGTGAAAAGCGGGCAAAACATTCTGTTTATAAAACCTAAAGCAGTGATGGGCAACCCTAGGCTATTGAGTAGGCCACATGAGTGGCCCTCCATCTCAGTGGGCTGCAAGACTGTCATATCCGAAACAATCTCCATGGATAGGGAATTTTGTTAATTTTACTTGTACCCAGAACGTGTGGTATATGCCAAGTGAAGTGTAGCAGCCCTGTGACTGGATACAGAAGGAGTGCATGGCTCTCATAGTCCATGTTGTGTGCAACCAGCACATACCTCAGTTTCCGTGTCCTTGCTTTACACACGTCGCTTCAGTAATATTGGTAGGAAAAATACTACATGGATGGAATCTGGCAATCCTGCATATAAGCAATGGTAAACAAAATGTCTCTTAGGTCACAGAATCCTGGTGGGCCACATGAGATCCACAGGCAGGCAATTGCCCACCACTGACCTAAAGCTAACAAGTGCTTTTATATTTTTTAAATTCCAAATGGTAACTTTTAAAGTAACTCTTTACAATGACTGCAATTCAAACACTGCAGTATTTTGCAAAACCAAAAGGCAAAATGGACTAGAAAGACTATTTTTACTTTATTTAAAAAGTTCAGTTTTAAAAAACTGTGGGTTAATCTGCTGGTATTTGTAAAATAAGATTTTATTTTAAAAAGTTTCCTTTCCCCAGCACCAATAATGCAGTGATTTTATTTGTAAAAATAAGTTCTACTCAAATAAAAGTACCTCTTTCCATCAACTTTGGTAGATTTTGGATTAGGCCCTTATACATAGATTTTCATAGGACTACGCTATTTAAAAAATTCCTTAGCCCCTGTCCCCTCACTCCTTCTTGTGTAATAGCTGTAACCCCAGAATATACCATTTTCAAGTTGTATTTTCTCTGGAGAGCATGAAACTTTTCCAGTCCTTTGGGGTCTTTGATTATTTCAGGGAAATGTGATTATTTTTCAATTCCTGTGCTTCATTCAAACGCTTTCACTTCTATCATCCATGATGTATAAACCCTTTTGCTTTGTCATACCTTGTGAAAACTGAAAGATTTAATGCTGTGTCACCTGTCCAAAGGAATTTCAAGTAACAGATGATTGAGAGATTAGATTTCCGAGAGAGAGGCCCTTAGGAAACCAGTAATGACTGCATGTATATATTTATAAAAGAAAAATCTATAGTGTCACTGTTAATTATTAAACTTTAATTACAATGTAAGGGATCAGAGGAAAAGCTATTTCCTTAGCATCATAAGAAGAATGGCTAGAAAATGCTGCCAAAAAAATGGTGTTTGCTTGTAAATAATTATGGAAAGTCATTGTCAAATGTTTGTCATTAAACAGTGTTTTAGTGAAAGCATGCAGCTGAACACAGAATAAATAATATTGGCAATGTCCTTAGTGTATCTCATATCAGTATTTAATCTAAATGAGACTTATTCAATCTAAACATTTTGCCACAGTGAAACAGATCAGCAGCATACAATGAATTTTAATCATGGGTTTGCCTCAAACGTCAGAACTGAAGTCACAGGACTAACTAATCAATCTGAATTATATTTTGCATTTCAGCAAAGGAGCATAGTAGTTTAGTTGTAAAAAGAGAAAGAGCACTTGTAGCTCCAAATTTAATGTTTTTGATTTAGCTCCTCTTAAAATGCTGACCCAAACGCAAGCTGCTTTAGAATATTTCCAGAGCATGAATACCTGTGCAAGTGTAAATTCTAACATTTTTGTTAACTGAAATCAAGTGTTGCTAAAAATGAAGCAAAAGCCATGGCATCTTAATATTTTTGAATGTGGGTCCTATGATAGCTCAGGTACATTTGTAACACAGTGTTTACGAGTGACTGAAAAGAACCCGCCCCCACTTTCATCCACTGTTCTGATACCAGCCTTGCGAATACCTTCTCAGCTTCCATTACTGCAACATCTGAGGAATACTTCCCTGAAAAACACCAACAGGTTGTAAGCTTTAAATGAGCCACTGGGAATTGAAGCAAGTACTTAATTCACTGAATAGGCCAGTTATCTTTTACTGTACCTGAATTTTCACACCACCTACCTTTCAAAATTAGGGAACAAATATTTGTTCCCTATTTTCTGTTACGTATAAAAAGAGAGGAAAAAATGTGTGTTGGCACAAAATTACCCAGTACTCAAAGTTCTGTTTACAATTTTGGACCAAATTACACACACCACAAAGTAGATTTAACAATTTTAAGTGGGCAAAAAACTAGTGTACAAGAACAGTCTCAAAACGTAATGTTTACTTATCTCATGCCCCAAACAAATACGTCCTTTCCCACTCCCTCCTTTCCTCTCAAAAGGGAGACAAAGCCGTAAAACTTTCAGTAAGTCATCTTGAGTCTTCCTTTTATAATACTTTGAT
This sequence comes from Pelodiscus sinensis, assembly GCF_052426305.1. NCBI lineage: Eukaryota > Metazoa > Chordata > Testudines > Trionychidae > Pelodiscus > Pelodiscus sinensis. The sequence continues at coordinate 120,677,141 of NC_143053.1, forward strand.
ATTTTCCAAGGTACAATGCAGAGTTACTATAAAAAAAATTAATGGAATGCAGCAAGACATGTCTATATCTGAAGGCAGAACTGAAACTCATGATTATTATTTATTTACTCTGTCCTGTCCCCGCAGTGGAACAAGAAAACCCAGTATCTTATTTTAAATGTGAATAAGATGCTGAGGAAGGCAGGTCAACAAGAAAAGTGTTTCTAGAGCTTTGCAAGCCTTTACAATGCTAACAATTCATCATTGTATTAAGCTTTGTTTATCTACATGACATACTGAACCAGAGCCTTGACTATGTATTGTTCAGCCCCACAAGGTACATTATCTTGAAAACAGAAACAAAGCCAAGCTACAATAACTTTACAGTACTTTAATCTTCAAAACACAGGTTCCAAACTAATTTCTTTCAGAAACTATTGAACATACCTCCTTTCCTGGCTAAAACAGTATTATCTAAAATGTACACCAAGTGGTTATCAACTGATAGGGAGGCAACACAGCCAGCACTGTATTACCTGAACAACATCTCAGTTAAGACAAGTAACCTGTAGTTAATTGGTAATGGAAAAGCTAGTAATTTCTTCTTCCTCCTGGATAGGGAGAGTGCTCTATTGATCCACAGGATGAGTACCATTGTAAGCTGTAAGGCAAGCTCTCCCAGACGGCACTGCCAAATGTATACGATTCAAGATTGAATTAAGGCAGCCTGATCTAGGGGTGAGAGCATTTTCATATCTATGCCCATTCAAATCACCGTCCTTGCTGACTAAAGTTTCTGGGCCAGATTCATCAATTCTCTGCCCCTTGTGGAGTCATACACTGGAGCAAAGTGGGCCAATAACACTGCGCCAAAACAGTACGGCAACAGCTTTGCACTGGAATAAATGATTACACAATGGTGAATCAGCCCTGTTTTTCCCCCTTAGTCAAATTCTTCACATTGTAAACAAATTTTTATTATTATTCTTTTAAAATTTTTTTCTCCAGTTCTGTGAAGATATTTATGACCGTTACGTGACCTATGCTTTCAAGAATCCATTCCTTGAAGAGCACAGAAGAGATGTTTCATTTGTGTTTCTGTGTGCTACCTTTCAGCGAAGGATCTCAAACCACTTTACACAGTAAATTAAGACTTACTATACCTGTAAAGTAAGGAAGTATTATCCCCATTTTATAAGGGGGAAAGCAAAAGGGATTAAGTTACTTACTCTGCCTTTCACAAAAATGCATGTTCTCTGTTTGCTATATAATTATGCAACTCAATGTCATAAAACTAGATCTATAATAGCAATTATGAAAGTACTCAAGTCTGTCAGTGTAGTTTATTCCACTGCGCCAGTAACTCAGACTTATAGTCTGATTCCTAGACTGAAGAGCCTCTGTTAAACTATCAAACTTCCTAAGATGGGGTGAGGTGTGGGGGAGGGGAGAAAGGGGGTGGAAGAAACATTCCGGTGAGTATGGATGAGCATTCCTATTTCCATTTCTGCCTTCTCTCATAAATCTCTCTTCCTCTTTGGGGGATGCTCACCTTCCAAAAAACTACAGGCATTCTGGCTAGACTGTCCACTTGGATGCCTAGGAAATTAAGGGGAACAATGAAATAGGGACAACAAATGAGTATGGAAAATGGTGGACACGATGCTGTGATGGCTGCAGAGGATCATCCCCAGTGTGATGTCTGTCATGAAACTAAGATTTTGCGGTGGTTATTTTTAGTAAAATTCACAGACAGGTGATGGGCAATAAACAAAAAATTGTGGAAGCCACCACCTGCCTAACCTTGAAGATGCTGTCACCTATTGCTGGTACTAAAGATGTTAAGGACTAGTCGACTATCCCATTAGCAAATGCCAGGGCCTCATTGGCTATTAGCTCCAGCCTCTGGGGCATGGGACTGAAGCAGAAAATGTCACAAGGTCTCTGGAAGACATGGATTCCGTGCTCTCTGACACAAACATAGAGTTAGTCATGAGATATCAATCACATTTGTCAAGCTGGTGCTCACTTAAGAAAAGCTACTGCTGAGGCTCAGGGATATAGCATTGCAACCTTCCCAGCATTTCTATTGTGCAGCCTTAGAGAAAGACGCTACTCCTCTGGTGCTAAAAGGCCAACCTACGGGGAGTTTGAATACCACCTTAAGGAATTACCAAAGAAGTGCCAGCCCTCGACTCTACCAGAGATATCCGAGACCAGTATATACCAAATCTACTAGGCCACCATCAGGAAAGCCACTCTACACCAGTGACCAATTAGAGATATGAGAATTCATTTCTTTATGTATTTGGTGTTGTGATGGGGTGTGCATGCCCTGCCCTGAACCAGGTAGGGTTAAAACCCGCCCCTCCAACCAGACTGGGCATGGTCCAAATGCTGGAGCAGCATGGAAGAGAACTGCTCAGCTCATTCGGGGGTGGCCACTGGAGAAGGAGGACCTCTAGCAGGAGCTTCAGAGCTAAACCAGAGACTCAGACGACAGGAGCCAGGAATCCCGGAGACTGCTGCAAACTACTAACACTGGAGAAGCCCCAGGGAGAAGCAGCAGCAGGGGACTAGGAGGACCCAGAAACCACATGGAACACTGCCCCATCAACACCGGTAGGAAGTGAGCCAGGGAGGGTGCTTGAGTGGTATCTCCCCTCCCGCCCCGGGTGAGTGCAGTGTGTTTTAGCAGGATTCCCTGCTGAGCAAGTGGTAGAATGCTATGCCAGTCACAGGATCCTGGGTTGGGGCCTGGTGGAGCAGGGTGGGCCAGGGTCCCCCTACTGGGACTGTTGCCCTCAAACCCCAACTCTAGCCATTAGGCTGTGCTATGCTGCCCTGAACCAAGGGCTATCCTATTAACTTTAGCCATTGGGCTGTACTAACCTAGACCAAGGATTGTTTTTCATAGACTAAGAAAGACTGCCAATGACCGGGCAGCCGACTAGGTTGGCATCCACACCCCGGGTATCCTCCCCGCAAGGGCAGGGTGCACATACGCTGCAACAGATGTCTTCATTTTTTTTTAATAAAACAAGGTAGGTATATAGACAACCAGGATGGGCAAGAGATCCTCCATGGGCCAAATCTGGCCCATGGATGCCCTGCTGCCCCCAGGCCAATCAAGACCTAGGAATGGGGTACTGAGCAGAGGGGTATGCTCCTCCCCTCTCCCAGGACAATCAGGGCCTGTGCGGGGGAGACGGGGAATGAAAGTGCCCTAGCCCCACCCCTTCCACCAGAGGCCCTGCCCCTTCTCGAGTGGACTGGAGCCACTTCAAACATTTGTGAAGTGGCCTCCATTTGAAAATTATTGCCCACCCCCGTGTAGACTTGGATGCACTTTATAGTCACGGTGATTGCTTCCTAAAGCATCCCCATTGCTTCTGTCAGCACTGCGGGAGCACAGAATTCCTTCCTCAACGACCTGATAAGCACTTAGGCTTCTGACTTAGCATTAGCTGTCTTCCAGTTGCCTCAGCGGCTCTGCTGAAAGATATGCAAGATAATGGAACTGTAGAGCCAAGGGTAGGAGGTTGCTAGGCAGGGTTCGCAGCCACAGAGTATCGCTGTTTTGTCTAGTAATTCATTCTTCTGCTTTGAAAAGATCCATAGACCTGTAACAGTTCATCTTCAGCCAACGCTGAGCTTCGGCTGCAGACCACACTGTTCTTTGTTGGCAGAGTAGGAGTGACTTCCCTTCTGAGGAAAGAGGCCCATTTTCTGTATGGCATCCCCGGGTACAGGTGGCTTTCCCAGACCTGCCTTCTGCAAAGCAGACACTGAGACCAGTGGAAGAGAAGGAGAAGTTTTATTTGGTCAAATGAGCTCTTTCACAGCTGTGTGGTTAGTTCCCAGGCTTGTCTGAGGGCATTTTTTGGCTCCTGTTGCAGTCTCTCACTGAGGCACTACAACAGTTCCTACCATTGCAGCACAAATGTTCCTACCTATGGAGCACAAATGTGGCAGATAAGGAGAGTAGCCTGACATATTATTTGAACACTTCCCTTTTCAACGGCGGTTGGAACCAAGCCTCTCTGTGCACAGAAAAGGAAATAGACTAGACTACTGTACCTTTTTTAGCATTAAAAAGAGAACGAAACTGTTTCATGTATGAAGGTGAAAGTTGATTCTTATGTTCACCAGTGTATCCCTCTCCAACATTCAACAACAGGTAGTACAACAATTTTGATATGGCTTTAGAGGGCATCAAATCAACTATTTCACTCAAGTTTATTTCTGGTTGTGCTCATCTCCTTCTGGAAATGCTGTCTTTTGATTGTGAATCAGACTTATTGGGTTTGTTCATCCTCTATATGGCCATTTTTTTTCTAAAAGTCATTTGGAGATTATGCAGCAGCCTGCATAATCCATTTTGTGTTTTTGGATATTTTTCAAAAAGAAAAGGATTAGAAGTGCTGGCTATAACATATTACAATAGATTTATACAGGACCATTCACAAATAATGCCAGTGTACTTTGCAATTCAAGCACAACAAAATGCAAAACAGCTTTCCTTGTTATAGTGAAACATCCATCTTTCTGAATATGAACAGCTACTCTGGTTCCATAATTCTGGGGAATGTACACAAACTGCTCCAACTATGCAATGACACTGTTTACTGTCAATTTGTTGTTTCTTGCTCTATGCCCATCAAGAAAACAATCACATGTATTAGTGACCAAATCTAGAGAATCGGTGACGTTACAGCTGCTGAAGAGTAGCTAGTAGAGAAAAAGGAAGAAGGGCAGTTGTCACATTTAAATTTACCCATTTGTTTTCCTGACATCTATGCAAAGTTCTACATTGTTTTCAGATTTCATGAATATAACCCCTCTGATATACAATTCATAAGATACACATGTGGAAAGATCCATGGATTTAAAGTCTGGGTCAGGTGTGTAAAGAAAAACAGTGTATGTGGAAAACTACTCTGCTTAAACTTGCTTAATTCAGAGAACAACATTTAAATTCTTTATGAAATTCAGTCCCCTGCACATACATTTTTTCTAAATTAACTATAAAAAAAAGCATCCATTACTCCACAGCATGTTCTCATACCCAGAAGAAACACATTTTTGCTTTCTTACAGATGCACCTTTAAAGTTCCTGCAAACCAAGCATCACTACACTTACATATGATGAAGAAGAATAGAATGGAAGATGTGGCTAGAAGCACATTGTTTTTCTCGATTTACCTTTGTAGTTCACTAAGCCCTCTGGTTGTTGACACACTAGGATTTAGCCTCAGGAAGTTCTGTTTTAAATTGAGATGTGTGAGGTCCTGGCTGTAGAAGAGGTTGGCAGGAAGATGCTCCAAGCTGCAACATGAGAGATCCACTGAGCTGATGCGCTGTGATGCAACCTATAAAACAAGATCAACACATTAACTCTCCTAATATAACAAAACATCACCCTTTACACCAATGAATGAAAGATCAGGCTTTTTGGCACAACAAATCACTGGTCAATGTTGCCAGTATACAGCTCATGCGTGCATAACAACTTTCTCACTTATTATTCTGACCCTATTTCTCCCTCCTCTCCCTTGCTTTGCTATAACGCTACTTCAGCTCCACTGGTGACTAGAGCAGATAGACATGTAAAATATAGGGCTTCTAATACAAAATTTGAAACATTAGTTATGCTCAGACACCTAAAAAAAGGAAGCAATACTTGAAGACCTGAGGGAAAAATCAGAAATTGACTTAACAGTAACTTGTCTGCAGGTGAGCAGCAGTCGCAACCAAGACAGGGCACTTGTCTTCACTGCTGCATAGATGGAGAACATACCATAACTCCACAAAAAGGTGCTATAACCATATGCCCAAACACTAAAATGAGGCACTAAAAATGGGAGACTGAGGGAAAAATTACCATACCGCTCATTAGAAAACATAAAATAAGTTTGCAATTTATAGGAAATTATTGCTGCTCATATTACAAATCCACCTTTGCCACAACAGTTCAGGGCAAAATAATGGCCAAGAGTAACCAACAGAGGTATAAACAAAGGAGACACTGAGATGTGGGGGTTTTAAGACTTCTCAGAAGGAAAAAAAAACAGATATCTGCCCAGAGTGATCACAGAAATACTACCAGCATAGACAATGTGCGGGGGGATGGACCGATGGCCACGGGCACCCTGCAGATGGGAGGGAAGGACACATCCCACTGGCACATTCCAGAGGGCCAGGGCGGGGTGACTCAACAGCTGTGCTGAGCAGGTGAGATATGTGCTGAATAGCATCTGCCTGCTGCTGCTCAGTATTTCTTCTCTGATCCCTGCCTGCAAGTTACAGGTAAACGTCTTTCTGCAGCCATGATGTGGCAAAAAGGGATAGGAGTCAGGAGCGGGGGGTGGGGTGGTGGAGTGAACAAGAGGGCCACCGCCTGGGATGATCGTGTGGCTACCTGCAGTGCCTGGGATAGTCTAGGCATCTCTGGGGGTGGAGAGAGGCAGCTGAGCTCAGGAAAGGGGTTAGATGGGAGGTCGCTATTTGGATTGGGGAACTTCCACAGGAGATGGAAGAGTAGGGCAGGACTCAGGAGGGAGCAGGAAGTAGGAAGGGGACAGGGGAATAAAACTGTCTAAATAACATCTACATTACACTTGCCAGTAAGGTGCAGTAACAACTGCACTGTTATACAGCAGAGGTGGGCAATAATTTAAGGGAAGGCCACTTCAAAAATGTTCAAAGTGGTCATAAGGTGCCCTGGAAGGGGTGGGGCCTCAAACAGAAGGGGCAGGGCCTTTCAACAGAAGCAGCTGAAAGGGCTCAGGCATCCCCAGCTCCAAAGTGACATGGCTGGATCCAACCCACTGACAGGCTCTTGCCCAGCCCTGTTATACAGTAATGCCTCCCTTAACATTATAGTTACTTTCCTGAAAAATGCTACTTTAAGAGAAACAATTTTAAGAGAACCCAATTTCCTAATAGGAAATAATGTAAACAAAGGGGGATTAGGTTCCAGGAAAAAATTTTTCAGCCGACAAGATAGTATATATTTTTTTGCAATTTAAAATAATTTAATATTGTACACAGCAATGATGATTAATGGGTAGCAGGTTTAAAACTAATAAAAGAAAGTTCTTCTTCACACAGTGTGTAGTCAACCTGTGGAACTCCTTGCCAGAGGAGGCTGTGAAGGCTAGGACTATAATAGAGTTTAAAGAGAAGCTAGATAATTTCATGGAGGTTAGGTCCATAAAAGGCTATTAGCCAGGGGATAAAATGGTGTCCTTGGCCTCTGTCAGAGGCTGGAGAGGGATGGCAGGAGACAAATCGCTGGATCATTGTCTTCGGTCCACCCCCTCTGGGGCACCTGGTGCTGGCCACTGTTGGTAGACAGGATACTGGGCTAGATGGACCTTTGGTCTGACCCAGTATGGCCGTTATGATGTTCTTATTGTGAAGCTTGGTTGAGGTCATGGAACAGAGGGGTGGAATATTTCCAGGGAATGCATTGCTACTAAATGAACTTGTCTGAGCCCTCAAGACTTAATGTGCTCATGTAGCCTCACACTCTAGAGCAGCGGTTCCCAACCTCTTCCAGATGGGGACCGATGTTGACAATTCATACTTGATGACCCACGGCAGTTCAAAAACAGGGGCAGAGCCACCTGGAGACACTTGGCGACCCTTTTGAAATGTAATGGTGACCCATATTTGGATCCCAATTCATAGGTTGGGAAACCCTGCTCTAGAGACAGGACTCTAATCAGGTGGGAGGAAACAATACTCAGAGCAGTGGCTACAAACACTTTTCTGCAGAAATGGGGTGCAGAGTGGGGGGTTGATGTAGGAAGGGATGATATCCTGTCTCCTTCCTCCATGCCCCCGTACTCCATCAGCAAGGAGGAGGCTCTCAAGAGCAGCTCCACAGGCAGAGAGCAGGAGCAGTACAGCAGTGGAGAGCAGCTGAAAGCCACATACATTACGGGGAATTTAGGGAAGCTGATGGGCAGCTGCTAGCCCACCCTGGTTCCAAACCCTCATGAGGATGGGCTGCTTTTCCAGAAAAGCTTGCAAGGGCTGGACAAAGCAGACAATCAAATGGCGTTATAAGGGAGTACTGCTCAACCGTAAACAAGCATGTGTTCTAATAGCATAACGCGCAATATTGCAATGAAACAATGTTAGCCAGGACAAGATTAGGTAAGGAGTGACTCTATTTTATGAAGTCATTTATGTTATAATTTATACCAGGAAGATTCTGGTTCTTAAAACCAAACAGTTACATGTGCAGACCAGACCGCTACATAAAACTTTTTCCCCTCAATATGGGAATGAAATGCAGTTGTGCAATTACTGTTATTTCACGCCAGTGTTTTTACCAAAATAAAGATAGGATAATTTTTAATTAAAACCTCACTTAGTTTGGTTGTAATTATAAAGCCATACGCTGTTGTATTATTCACAAGACTGATTTTGGCACTTTATTCTAAGGTAGCAACGAGCACACCAAGAAGCAAGTGACAGAATGCCAGGGATGCGGCAGCCCCGATAGCAGGGCTGAGAACACGGCAGTCAGGACTGCAGCAGGGGGTGGAGTCGAGGGTGGCGGACTGGTATCGGGGGCCTCCCCTGGTCTGACAAATTCCCTCGTTCAGAACTGGACAGGACCTGAAGGTGCCAGACAAGAGGGGTCCAACCTGTATTAAAAAACTTAGCTATCCTATTGTATGCACAAACATATTGTTTTCTTCATGTGTAGCTCTCTTTTACAACCGTTTCCATCTGCTATAGCACAGTTCCATACACGACATCAAAAGTAGGGCTAGAAACCAAAACTCCTTTGTTTCATCAGTACTAGGGATGTTAGATACACGAATATTCAACTAATCGCTAACAGTTACACAACTATTGAATAGTCCCTCGGGGTGGGGGCAGCAGCCACTGCACTCCCAGCCCCACTCCTGGGGAGCCCTCTGCTATCCCATGCTGCTGCCTCTCAGAGACAGGAGCAACCCCTCCTGCACTGCTGTCTCTGATAGATGCAGCAGCACAGGGGTGGGAGGGTACCAGGTAGCTCTGTGAAGCCAATGCTTAGGGTGGAGGGGGGCTTTTAAGCTGTCACCCCACGCATATTGGCTCTCGCCTCCTTCCCGCTCTCATGTTGCTGCGTCTAATAGAGAAGCAGCATCACAGATTGGGGGGGGGGGGGCTAGAGGGGGAGGGGAGGGGAGGGGAGGGGAGGGGAGAAAGAGAGCAAGTGACTTGCTTGAGCCAACATGCACAAGGAGCTAGCTTGAAAGCTGGCTTCTCGTGTGTACCAGCTCCCTCATGCTCCCCTCACCCTCCGCACTGCTTCCTGTATCAGAGGCAGTAGTGTGGGGGAAGGGATGTTAGGCTGCTCTGCAGATCCAGTGCTCGTAGGGCACCAGCTCCTGCCTTCCCGCCCCCCCCCCCCCTCCCGCACTGCCCGTGATACAGAGGGAGTGGGGGGAAGGTAGGGAGGCTGCATGTAGTCAATATGATTAACCTAAAAGCCTTATCGGTTAATAGTGTAGTCGACTCCATGTTGACATCCTAGTGCAGGAGTCTCCAACCTTTTTACACCCAAGATAACACTTTAAATGTCAGGGCAAGCCATGATCTTCTCCTTCCCTTCCCTGAGATTCCCACCAGTTTTGCTGAGGCTCCGCCCACTCCAAACCTCTCCATGGACTACCCACCCCACCTCCCTATTTTCAGCACATCCCTTATCCTGCCTTCCTAATGTAGGAGCTACCTCCATCCTTGGGGTAGCCCATGCTGGCTGTCAGGCTGCCCCAAGGACAGCGGTGAGTTGTTAATGGATACTCACCATTAATTACATAATTACACCCAAGCCGCTATGCTAGTGCTGCAGCAGGGGAAAGTGATTTAATTTTAATTATTAAACAGATTAAGCGTTATAACTCTCTCATGTTAGTTTATCAAACTTCATTTTAAATAAAGTAAAACATTATGTGTAACACAAAATGTTTCAACGCTTTCTTTAATTTATGGCAGGGGCGGGGAAACTTTTTTCGGTTGGGGGTCACTGACAGAAAAAAAATCAGTTGGGGACCACACAAGAGAGAAACAAAATCTCCTCCCTAAAATCCCCAACCCTCACTGATGTGGCCCCCAACTGAGACACCTCACTCTTCTGGCACTCCAGCCCCTACAGGGTGAGGGGAAGGGACAGGGAGGACTGAGGTTCAGGGCTTCCCATAGGCCAGATTTACTTTTCTGGGGTTCCAGAGTTAGTGGATTTTATGGGTTCCCTTAGGCTCTGAGGTGGTAACAAAAATGAGGGGTTGAATGTGTAGGACAGGGCTACCAGCAAGAGGAATAGGGATGCAGCATCCGGGTGGGAGGTGGCGTATAGGGTCTGGAAAGAAGTTTAGCAGCAGGAGAGGGTGTGGGTACAAGAGAGGGAGTTTGGGGGTAGTAATGCCGAAAAGGTTACAGGGTGAGAATGCAGCCAAACAGCTAGTTGGGGAGGGAGGCAAAGAAGTGGGGAGTAAGGGAAAGTGCAGCTTCTGTAAAATAAAACTGTATCCTCTTTAAATCTTCCTTCTGCTTCAGCCTCACTCCCCTCAGCCCCATGATTCCCCCGGCCTGATCCCCTGCATTGCTCCATGCCCTTCAGTGCGACCCCTGCCCCCTCCCATCCTGCCCTTGCAGCCTCTCTTCACCTGTTCCTGCCCCTCACATCCCTGTGCTCCCAGTGCACTCACTAGCAGGACAGCAGCACTGGGACTCGCAGCCTCTGGGGAGCAGTGCTGGAGTGAAGAGGGGGAGGGTACAGAGTCTCTTCCCTGCCCAGCCAAGTTCTTTGCCTGCAGGCAGCAGCTCCAGAGCTGGGGCTGGAGCAGACAGAGCCCCAAGCCGCACAGGGCTAGCTGCAGCAAGGTGCTGGGGCTCTCCAACCCCACACACAGCCTGTGGGGAACAGGGCGACATAGCCCTGTCCCTAGTGAGCCCCGTGTGCCAGCCAGCCAGCCAGCGCCCTCCCAGAGCAGGAGGCAGAAGCAACGACAGGTGTGTGTTTGACAGGTGTGTGTTTGCACGCATGCCTCTTCCCCCCTCCCAGCCAGCAAGTTAACAAACAGGGGCAGCCCCTGTTTGCTCCAGCCCAGCTGGCTGCAGCGTTCAGCCTGCCAAGGCTGCGCTGTGCTCCAGTTGGTCTGGATCAAAGAGGAGCAGCCACCTGGCCAGCTGGTGGCAGTGTTGGATCCCTAGGGGGTGCCGCGACTGACTAGTTGATCAGTGTCCTGGTGAGTACCTGCCTTGAACCCTGTTACATACCACCATGACCTTTAGATTATGATCCCTTAATGTCAGCAGTTAGTGAGTTTAAGGTGGGGGTACATTTAAATTAGACTAGCTACTCCCAATTAAATCTGTCGATTCTCTTATTCTAGAATAAGAGTGCTCTATTCCCAGTTAGGTTAACCTACTTCCAAAACAGCTTTCTTTTAAGATGCCTCTAATGTAAAACTAAAATATAAATATAGGAAAAACCACATTAAAATGGTTTTAGTCCAGACAAGTGGCAGTTTTATTGACTTTTATCAATCTGTACATGGCAAAAAAACAAAGCAATATTCTGAAGACAGAATGAATTTTAGTAACTCATGGAGAATATATAATTAACAGTTCATTTCAATAGCTCTGACCCATAAACAGATAAGGTGTTTTTCCCTTCTAATGTTTTACTGTTCTCTACCACAAACTGGTAAAGAACTCAACAGAAGAGCAGATTTCTTGTATCACATTTACACTGGGAAAGAAAAAAAAACACCACACCAAGCACTTCTTTGCAATATGTTCTCTCAGCTCATAAGTGTGAATTTTTAGAAATATGTAATATTCAACTTCAAAACTGGTTCCACACTAAAGTGAGGTTTTGTTTTCCAAATTAAAAGCTGATTTAAGACTTGTGTTTTCCTCAATCCAGATTCAAAGAGACTTTGCCCAGGACTTTGTGCTTGCTACTGGATTATTAAAAGCAAAGCGTTCTTCTAAAACCTACTGCAGTCAGGGTAACATGACATTTCTAGGCATGGCTAAAAAAAAAAAAGCCACAGCAATGGATTTATAGCACAAAAATGAGGTGACAGGAGTGATCTTCACGCAAAAGGGTAAGGAAAAAAGCCTTGCATCTAGGGGCAATAAAATCTGAAGGAAACAAGATTTATATAGATTTCCTCCCCCACCTAGCCTCTAGAGAAAAAAGTTACAGCAAAATTAAGCTCTTCCCCAAGAAAGTATCTGGTGCAGAATGAGAACTATACTTTAAGCACTGCTTAACAAAATACATTTTGATTTAACTAGAATTACTACATTGTTAAAAACAGACTGTTTTGGTTATGTGTGCGCTGTACGCCCTCAAGTTGACAAAGGAGGCATCAGACCAATGCTTTTCAACCTTATCTACATTGAGAACCTTCCTTTTTTACCAGTACAAAGGGCATGATAATCATGATCCCAGACCTGTTCATAATCCCCAAGCTGAAAGAACCCATGGCTTGGCTCAATCTCCCTGCTAGGGGTCTCAGTGTCCTGCCACACATCTCAAATAAGGAGCAGTAGAGAGGTCCTCCATGCAGGCTAGAATGCCTACAGAGGAAGAAGTCAGTGAGGTCCCGGGGCAAAGGGAGAGAGCATATAAAAGGCTCTACAGAACAGATTTAGTTGCTGGAAGCTGTAGAAGAAACTATTGCAAGCCTGGCAGTCTGAGGGAACTACAGCATGACTGACAGCTAAGTGAGAGCAAGGACTGGGAGACCAAGAGGCTCCTGGCTGGCTGCTATGACCCGGGTGGGGTGGGGGGGGGGGGGGGGGAAGGATTTTTTTTTTAAATTAAACAGGCTTTTTATTTAAATCAGATTTTTTTGGATTTTTTAAAATGATCAATAAAATACTAAATTTCTCATTTAAAATAATAATTACGGGCAACCCTTGCACTTATGACCTAATTGGTTCCTGGAGAACTGTTCTAAGTCAAGCCATCATAAGTTGAACTCCTATTTCCCATAGGCTCAATGTTATACATGGGGGTTTCCATTCGCTTTACCTCCTGGGAGTTGTAGTTCCCAGCACACCCGGCTTGAGAGGCCACGCTGGGCTGGAGCAGGGCGGTTGTAAATGCGGGGGGGGGGGAGGGGGGAGGGTTGTAAGTCAGGGGTCGCCTGCACAATTAAATCTAATCACAAACATGATACACCTACACTCATAGGTGACACTCACCCCCCTCCCAAGTAGGAGAGGCCAGTCATCAGGTAGCATGGGCCACTAGCGCCCCAAGGGCCAGTGCTGGCAGGATTCCACCTCTCCCGAATTCACCAGCAGTAATAGTAGGGACCGTGCAGACTAGGGATGCTAAATTTAGATTAATCAACTAATCGAATAGTCGATGGAATTTGCATCGACTATTTAATTAGTCGATAAGGGCACCTCTGCCTTTGAAATGAAGCAAGAACCCAGTTGGCTCTTGCTACATTTCAACAGCGTAAGTGCCATGTGGAGCACAGGGTCAGTGGGGATTCAAGCAGGCCCCCGCTGGTCCCATGCTCCCTGCTTTTGAAATGTAGAGCCCCAGTTCCCTGCTGCACCCCTGCCTCCTCCCCCACGAAGACAATGCTGGGGGAACCGACATTTAAGCTAGCTCCCCCCGCCGCTTCTCTCCGATAGAGGTAGAAAAAGGGGGGGGGGGGGGGGAAGCGACCAATTGAGTCACTAGTCAACTATCCAACATAGGGATATTCAACTAGTCAATTACATCCCTAGCACAGACCAGGCAGCTCCCGGGCATGTCACTGCAGGTAGTGTTACTTCTGCTTCCAGAGAGAGCTGGGGTGGCCTTGTCCCTGCCCCAGGCTGCTGCTGCTCAGCCCATGTCATTCTTGCTGCTGCCAGTGAGTGCAGGGGTGGGAGGTGTGACGTGGACTGACAGGAGAACTAGCTAGGCTGCACTCGCAGCAAGAGTCAGTACCATGCCCCCCCGCCATGCACCCACTGACCAACGCAGCAGGAACGCGTAGGATGAGCAATTCTGACTGCACCACTCAGAGGGACAGGACTGCCCTGGCACTCCCCCAGGGATGAAGCATGGGGCAGGGAAGGGCAGAGCAGAGGCAGGACATTCCCCCGCCAGAGGGAGGTTGTCCCAACCCTTCCCCAGGCAGGGAGAATGCAGCTGGTGCACCCTCTTTTTTCTCTGTCACCAATCACCACTGCCTACACTTACATTTATAGTCTCATAAAAATGAGTTAAGGCTGGACAGGTTAGAGCTCTTGCTTCTTGAAAGTTCTGGGCTTTGAATTTCTGTGTCTCAGAAGATTAACGTGCCAAGAGACAGACTGGACAGGATTGGTTTTGTTCTGTGCTTATGTGGTGATGGGACCTGAAACAAGCACAGCAGAATTAGTTATGGTATTGTCTGAAGAGAGAGACACAATAGATAGGAGAAAAGAGAGGCAGCACAGAAGGTAACAGAATGGACTAGAAAGGAAAAAGAAAAGACATCATTAAGCACACACACAACTTCCTATATACCACTACCCTTATGCCACAGAAGAACTGTCATGGCTTCTTGGTGTAAGAGAGACAGTACCTATGAACATTTAGAAGAAATTTATTCTGAGTAAAAAAGGAAAAAATGTCAAGTGTAAGCAGTGCAAGAAGAAAATGCAGGGCCTAGCTGCAAGAATGAAACATAATAAGGAAAACAGCTTATTGGGAGAAAATGTGGATATTTCCGAAGAACAATGTGAATCAACTATGCAATGCATCATTCTTCAAGATTCTCTCTATTCCTGTTAGTTAGTACAAGTGTGATTTATCAAGTAAACTCCCAACATATTTGCTATGTTGGATGTTGCTAGAAAAAAAAAAGTTTAGCTTAGCAAATCCTTATGGTTGGTTAATTCATCAGCTATATTTAGAATCTATCGCCCAAGTATACAGTACAGAAAGCTGTAGTAAGATAAATCTAGAGTTCCCAGTTGCCACAGTGTTATTTTCTGTTTTCTATTACATAATACATATCTCCTATTTTGGAACTTTGTAGTCACAGGCCGTAATGGTGATGCCAAAAATCCATTTCCCATATTACTACAGCATAACTCAACTTTCCCAAAGGAACCCCATCCTATACTTGCTTTCAATGGGGCTTACCAAAAAAGCTAAGACTGATTATGCTTAGAGTGTGCACTTAATTTTGGAGTAAGGGGAATGGAGAACATGGGAACTAGTTGTAGATTTTTAAGGACATTATACATGTAGTGTTCTGAGGACTTGTCTGGTAAAACTAATAAAATCTGAAATAAAAAAGCATTTAAAGGTAAGTGACTGCTACAATTGCAAATATAACATTTAGGTAACATTAAAGATTTAATTTAACAAACACGTATGTGTGATTGTGTTTTTAATGTAGGATTTAGTTCTTAACATTCCTAATGTACTGCTGCTACATCTGCTACTTGACATAGGTAATGTACATTATGTTCTATTTCCTATTAATAAAAATCAAGTTGTCTAAAAACATATTTTGATGTTGTATTGAGGTGTATATTAATATGTTTTAGTGATCAGATTTCCACTATTTGAAGAAATGTGAAGTAGTATCAGCGCTTTAAAATCAATCTTTTTTGGGGGGGGGGAGGTGGTTAAATCAATGATTTAATCAATCCAACTGGGGAGCAATGAAAAAGCTCCTGGGCAGCTATGGACACCAAGTAGGGACTGAACGTGGGGAAGATTACAGGAAGATAGCACCTCCAGGGAAACCATGGGGATACAGAAGTGATTTAGAGACCATAGATGCACCCCGGTGGGTGCTCATGAGAGGCAGTGCCAACTATTACAACAATAAAAATACATGGGTGCAAACAAAAACACTTAGCTATATTCTATTCAAAGATAAATGTCTGAATAGATTACAGAAATTTGGTTTTCCTCTGTTAATATTTCAAAAGGAGATTTCAAGTAACAGTAACATGGCAGCCCAGATACAATTTTATACATTAAAAAGCAACATACATTTGAATAAAGATACTTTAAGTCCTTAATCCAATCCTGGTTATGTGACTCAGATTTACTGTATTTTAAGTGCTTCCTTCACCTATTTTGAATCAAGCATGGCAATGTGAAACATCTTTATTCTATGTCCTATTCCATTTTTTAATGCAGCAATAAAACTAGTATGTGTCCCTCCAGAGCAATGAGTTCTAAATATTGTGAGCTTGCTTTTTACTCCCATTCCTACAAGCAATTAAAATGCAGCTTCTACTCCAGTATCATTATTCATAAATGGTACTGGCGGAGTACATGTTCTCATCAGGCAACAAAAGCCAGTAAAATGTTCTCTCACTCTCCATTGAGAATCAGTTTACTTAGAAAAGAATGATGACTATCAGAATAGGAAGACCTTAGGGAATGCAAGTGTTTATCTATCTGGGCAGTTGAAAAGCTTACAAATGTAAACAAGAATTCAGAAAAGCCAGTGGTGTTCTAGAATGATCAAAATGGACTGCACCCAAAGTTTTCCTTGCTCAGTACTGTCACAAAGTCAAGGAAACTAAGCATTTTGAGCAAGTCAAAAGGTGGTCTAGTTTCATTAGCAATCATAGCTGTTTGCAGCATATGCCATCATTACAGACCCCTTGGTGAAGCAACAGATATCCTTGCCTCTAAAGAATGGTATTTAAGGAAAGCTTTCCTTTGTCACAAAGCTTAACAGGACTCATCACTGACCCTGCGTTTATTCTAAAATCTTGCCTATACAACAAAAAATACAGGTTGCTGAGAATGGATGTCAGCTGAACCAGTTGTACTGACAAAGTTATAAGCCTTGTCTATGCAGGAAAGCATGGGGGGTGGGAGGGGAGGGACAACTTTAAAGTATTCATTTAAAGCAACTGGGATGATTTCCTCTTGTGCACCCCTTTCCATAAAGCTACATTCAGATAATACAAAGATACATACTTAAAAAAAAAAAAAAAGGCTTCAACAAAAGAAAAAAAATCAATTAACAGACCATATTGTAAAGTGAGCCAGGATTCTGCCTCAGAAGAAGTTACTCACCTTGTCAGGTAGTGATGGTTCTTTGAGATGTGTCCCCTTATGGTAGCTCCACTGTAGGTGTGACAGGATCACTGCTCTGCTGATCCAAGAACTTTGGAAGCAGTCTGTCCCCCCTACCGTGCACTTCCTCCCAGTCACAAGCCTAACCAGAATGCACAGGCAATCCTCCTAGGTTCCTCTCTACCATATAGAGTCAATTCCGAGAAGAAAAGGGGGGGGGGGGGAGAGAAGGGTCTATGGTGCACCCATAGGGACTGTTACTGCACAACGTGAATCATTTCTTTGAGTGGCTTCCCTATGGGTACTCTACTGTAGGGGCTCCCAAGCAGTGCCCAACATTGGAGGCTCTAGCTCTGGAGTAGAGAGAGTGTCTTATATGGAATGACAGTACTTTGGCACTCATTTGGCATCTGTAGTACAATCTCCCTGAATGGCACACTCTTCTGCAAAGATAGCTGCTTTGCAGATCTCTGATATTGTAATATCCTTGAAGAAAATGGTGAACAAGGAGAATGATCTTGTAGAACACATACTTACCAACGTGTAACATAAAACTTCAGTTTTCAGTAACAGAGTACAATACAGTTCCAGATCTGCTTAAGCTCCAAGCTGAAATCACTGTACCTTTTGACCTATCTGCTACATATTGGAAGAGTCTTGTTTTCTGAAGCCTTCTTGTCCGGTCTAAATAAAAAGCCAAGGCTCTCCTCACAGAGATACGGAGGATGGCTTCCCTCTTAATCTGATGAAGTTCCCAATAATAGTCTGGAAGCTGAACAAGCTGATTTATGTGAACTGTAGAAGTCACTTTGGGAGTGAACTTGGGATCTGGTTTAAGTATGATGTTGTGAGGGAAGAACA
The DNA here is from genome assembly GCF_052426305.1 of Pelodiscus sinensis. NCBI lineage: Eukaryota > Metazoa > Chordata > Testudines > Trionychidae > Pelodiscus > Pelodiscus sinensis. The sequence goes on from NC_143053.1 coordinate 120,695,052, forward strand.
CAGTGTAAGGGAGGTGTGCCATCAAAACCATTATTTCCTCAATTCTTTTTCAAGAAGTGATGGCAACATGGAATGTTGTATTCATGGAGAAGTGAGTTAATGAACCCTTGTGGTTGTGTGTTATTAGCAGGAGGAATGAGCACATGCTTTGACTTCTCTAGTTCAAGCAAGTTGATGTGGAGGCACATCTCTGCTAGAAATCATAAATTCTATATTGTGACACCATTTTGAAGCACACCCCCACCCTATAAGGGATGCATCGGTGGGCAGAAGCAGAAATGAGGAAAATGGAATGGGATTCCAGCACAGGTATTTAACTAGGTACTTTCACCAGTCCAAGGATTGACACTGGTAGGCAGTGATAGTTTGCTTCTGTTGTCTCTGTTCAGCCTGCAAAATTGAACTGAATCATGCCTGGAGGCATCTCATATGAAGTCTGGCCAAAGCAGCAACTGATCTGCCTGTGGCAATTATGCTCCAGAAGCCGGAGACCATGTTTGGTCAAAGTTTGTGGGCTGGACTGTATCTCTTATCCATGAGGCTGAGAAGAGTGATGTGGGAGGAGTGCTTTCGCCTAAATGGAGTTGAGGTTCGTTCTTATGAATTCCAGCTTCTGTTCTGGTGTTATTGTTGATTTTTGTTTGTTGATCTTAATTTGAAACAGGTACAGTGAGGTCTGAGTGACTTGTTAGGCCTCAGGGCCCTGAGAACGCAGATATCCACATAAGGCTAAGCCATGATGCCTTGAGAGCATAAGCGGTCCACCAATACTGAGAGGATTTTGGATAATACTTTGGATCTGGGGGCCAATGAGAGGATGAAAGTGAGTCCTCTACACTGGTAGTGATCTTGGCCTAGCATGAACCTGAGATAATATCTGTAGCTTGATACAATCAAGATGTGAAAATAAGCATCTTGTAGGTTGGAGGACCAAGACCCAATCTCTTTTTTATAATGCTACAATGGTCATAGATAATGTGACTATCTTGAACTTCTAAGCTTTGATTAACAGTTTGAGCACTCAGCTCTAGCATGGGTCTCCAACCCCCTTTTCTCTTTGCTAGCAGGAAGTAACTATAGTAAAAGCCTCTCGCCTTTAGATGTGCAGACACTGCTTCAATAGCTCCTACAGTGAGGTGGTGATGTATCTCCCCATGTAGCAGGCTCTCACGAGAAAGGCCCCTGAAGGAGTTTTGTAGGGTGTGAAAAGAGAAACGGATGAAGTATCTGTCTCAGATGATCTCCATCACCCATAAAATGAAGTTCATCTCTTCCTAGTTCCTGCAGGAAATCCCCCCTCCCCCACCACTTTGTTTTGTTTTAAGGGAATAGCCAAAATAAAATGTAAATGAAGCTAAGAAAACAAGCTAAAATTAGCAACTCTAAGCATTAGCAAACTGACAAACTCTAGTTCATTCTCTACCTAAGGAAACTGAGAAGTGCCTACATAGGATGGCTAACCTCATGGCAGGCAGTAAAGTCCATGTGCATGATGGGATGGACTGGTACTACAGTTCTTCGATCAGCTGAGCTAGTGCACTCACAATGGAGCATCCTTAGAGACACTATGTGAACAAATAAGGTTTTAAACAATTTCATTTTTGCTAAGGTGATTTATTAAATTACACTTGCTGTATTTGCATTTTCATATAAGCACTTTAATCCTCGCCCTCTTTAGAGTTTTTTTCTAAACCTTCTGTTAGTCATTACATACTTCAGTGGATCGTTAATTCTGACTCTTGCTCCAATAACAGTAAAACACAAAGCTATAGGAAACTAGGACAACAGTGAACACTACTACACTGGAAACCTTCCAGGCCAGCTATCCAAAACAAAGGAATAATCAAAACCAACCTCATGCCATAGTCAAAGCATCTTTTATATGTAAGCATGAACTGCAGGCGCTGTACAATCTTCACTTACTGTGGAAATTTTCCTATTCAGCTCTGAGGTCTTTGCCATTAAGTGGTTCTCAAACTTGTTTCATCTCACCTCCTTTTTGTCGCCAGTAGTTTATGACCCTCTTGCCCCTCCTCCTCCTCATCTCCCCACCACAGAAGTACATATACTGATATGCAGTGGCAGTGCTTTGCCTGAAACAGTTTTGGTTTCTTTGTTTTTCTTTTTTTTTTTTTCTGTTGTATGGATCGGCCAATGGCCCATTACAGTAAGAGTAAAAGCAAAACTTCAGTTGTAGTCCATGCTTACTTTGAATGTGCTCTCACCAGTGTAGTCAACAGACTAATGTACATATGGCAGTGACCTTGTGTAATAGTATGGAAACTTAACAGAAAACCATCAAGATACAGAGCACCATCTGAAGATCTGATATGTCTGGAGGAATCAGCTTTGCCAGTTACTCATTGCTGGTGTGTAAAATGTGCACAATACGTTTTTTCTCCCCTAAAATGTCTCAACGCCTTATGCTCCAAAATAACTTGATCAAGTATTTGCAAGACTCGGTACAACTACCACCTTCTATGCCATCTGACAGACATAATATTCTGACATCAGGAGTAATCTAATGTATTTTAGCAAGAACATGTTTTTACAATTTATTTTGTGCTGGCAGAGTCCTCTGGCATAAAAAGAAATTGTGTCAGGGGGATTTGTTTTCACTGCATTATTTGCTGGGAAGTCTTTCAACTCCTTGTTAAGAACTAGCAAGTCCAACAGCGTTTATTTGGTTTGGTCCTATCCTTCAAATAAGGGACATTTTCAGAAAAGGTGCTAGCAGAAATTGCTACATCTAGCCCAAATTCCATTCAGAAGTCAGACAATGGGCTCAAGTACAGTTTAAGCCTTCAATTTCAATTTTTACTTAAGAACCTTTTTTCCAGCCAGGCTTTCTATTAGATGTTGAGAGGAACGTCAAAACCATTACCCAGACAAATTACCTACCTATCTGTAACTATGGTGGAATGCTTCCACACAGCTGTGCATTCAAGCTACGTCTACATTGCAGCACTATTTTAGAATACTAGCGGTATCCCAAAATAGCTATTCCGTGTCTTTTGAGAGCGCCTGTTATTTCAAAATATAACGGGCTCACTATTTCAACATCCCTGTAAGCTTCATTCCACAAGGAGTAAGGAATGTTTCAGAATAGCAATTTATTTCAAAGCAAGTGCTGCGTAGAAAGTGCCAAATTTCAAAATAAGCTGTTTCAAAATAAGCTACCCAATTTGCATAGTTCCAACTGCATAGCTTATTTCGAGCTACAAGGGTAGTTTAGATGCACCCTCAGTGTTGATCAGAGACCTGTACTAACCAAAACGTATTTTAATACAATGCCTGCAATAATAAATTCATAAGGCATTTTGAGAGACTGCCCCAACTTGTATTTTTCCCCCTCTTCTGCAGGTTTTGTTCTTTGAGGGGCTTTCTGATTTTGGTTCTATTCTGGTTTCTAGATCTTAGGACTGTTTTATTTTGATAGTGTATTAAACTTCCACCTGTGCTGACCACAGTATGTTACCAGACGTTTCTATTCCTAAAAAAGGTTCACATTTAGCAAGTTATTTCAAATTTACTTGCAAGATTTTGGCCAAATTAATTCACACTTCTGCTTATTTTAATTAGCTTTAAAATGAAAAAGATATCAGCTGAAGCTCTAGGCATTCTAATATCACCATAAGACAGAACATTTTAGTTTCAGAAAAACAACAACAAATGGTCTGGTAGCACTTTACAGACTAACAAAATATGTAGATGGTATCATGGGCTTTCGTGGGCACAGCCCACTTCTTCAGATGACCGGAATTATGAGTTTGGAATGTTAACACTCGAAATAAATAGGAGAGGGGAAGGGGTGTGGGGGGGGGGGAAGACGGAGCATCAGTAAGTATCTGGAGAATGGGTACTTAAACCTAAGCAGATAAAAATCAAAGTCAATAGATAGATTCCCATGTCAGGAAGGATACTATTCAGAGAGCTATCACCAAGTGAGGTTTCAGTAAGTGAGGTTGTACAGCAGGGGCTGGCAACCTTTTCAAACCAAAGAGCCCAACTACATTAAAATTCAGAATAAGTGGTCAACAAAGAGCCATATAAGAATGCCCATTTGCATGATTGAAATTATACAACTTAATATTATTCATAACTGACAATTAACAAATAGTCTAATTTTACCTTAAAGACTAACAAAACAGTTAGATGGTATCATGAGCTCTCGTGGGCACCCACTTCTTCAGATGACAGGAGTGTTTGAAGTCCAGATCCAAGAATAAACAAGGGAAGGAGGGGGAAGGAGAGGAGAAGGGGGAAAAAAAAGAAGAAAAGAGGGGAGGAAGAAAAACAAAACAAAAAAAAGACAGCGAGTAGATAAGCTTCAGAGGGATATGCCCAGTTAGTATGTAACAGGAAAAAACTTAAAAAAAAAAAACCCCCAAATATTCTAGTAGCACCTCATGAAACTCCCTGATGCTACTCAGGACCAAATTTACACGACCACCCCACCCCCCAATCCCCAACCAGGAATTTTCTATCTGCTACCCAAGATACACAAACCAGCACACTTACAACACTATTATCTGACTATATTGACTCTTCAGACCCTACCAGCACTCCTAGCTACTTCCATGATACCACCAACTTCCAGAGGAAACTACAAAACATCAGTAACCTACCTGAAAATACCATTCTGGCCACCAACATTCCACATGAAGACGGATTACAGGACATCAGGAACACCATCCCGATAACACCGACACCTGATTACAGAGCTCTGCGACTTTGTTCTCACCCACAACTACTTCCGATTCAGAGACTATTTGTATCTTCGAGTCAGTGGCACAGCCATGGGCACTAGCATGACACCACAAAATGCCAACGTCTTTATGGTGGACCTCGAACAACGTTTCCTCAGCTCTCGCCCCCTAACACTCCTACTTTACTTTCAGTACATCTACAGGATCTATAAAGAACATTCTTAAAATTGAAATACCTACCCAGAGAAATGAAACGCAGATCGACAAAGCCAAAAAAAGTACCCAGACGTGAACTACTTCAAGACAGGCCCAAAAGAGAAAACAGAATTCCACTTGTCATCAACTACAGTCCGCAACTTAAACTCCTCCAATGCATTATCAACAATCTACAACCTATCCTGGAACATGATCCTACACTCCGAGGGGCCTTGGGGGAAAGGCCAATTCTTGCTTACAGACAACCCCCTAACTTTAAACAAATTCTTTCCAGTAATCACTTAACACACCTCCATCATAATCATCCAGGAACCCACCCCTGCAATCAGCCCCGGTACCAACTCTGCCCACACCTCTACACAAGCGATTTCATCACTGGCCCCAACCACATCAGCCACCAAATCAGAGTTTCATTTAACTACACATCCACTAATGTGATCTATGCCATCAGATGCCAGCAATGCTCCACTGCAATATATATTGGCCAAACTGGACTGTCTCTACAAGAGAATTAATGGACACAAATCAGATATCCAAAAAGGCAATACACAAAAACCTGTTGGAGAACAAGTAAATCTTCTTGGACACTCATTAATGGATCTCCAAGTCGCCATTTTGTTTCAGACAATTCCACAAGCCAAATACACAGAAAAGAGTTGGAACTCAACTTCATTCACCGCAGAGACAGTACTAAGGGGAACTGGCTTTGAAGCTGGCTCTCGCTCCCTACCGTTGCTGGGGGAAGCAAGCGACTAGTTGCTTAAATCCCTAGTTGGGGGGCTAAGCTCCCTACAGATAGAGGCTACTCTTCCGCCAATGGAGCAGCCTCTCTCCTCAATGAGCCTGGGCTGGCTATGGCAAGTGGCTGCTCTGGCAGCAGCCCCCGTCTGTGGGGGAGTCCGAAATCCCCATGGACAGAGGCTGGACAAACTTGGCCCCCCACAAATAGAGGCTTCTTAGCGGTAGCCTTCCCTGCCGCCTCCCTCTTTTGCAGCACCCTCTGTCCACAAGGAGCTCGGACTCCCCCACCCCACCCCTGAGGACAGGGGCTGCTGCTACCTTGCACTGTTGCCTCTAGAAGAGGCAGCAGCACAGTGTGGCAGGCAGGCAGTCTGTGTGGGGAGCTGCTTTTTAAACTGGCTCCCCTTGTGGGCCGGTTCCTACCTGGCAACCTGTGCTCCTGCCTCTGATAAAGGGGCAGCAGCACAGTCTGGCAGAGGGCTCCCCAGGAGTGACTGGCAGCCCCACCCCCAGGGCTACAGAATAGTCAACTAACGGATAAGAATTCATGCCGTTACTCAACTATTCAGTTACTTGATATCTAACATCCCTATTCACAGGCTTGCTAAATTGTTTTGCTTAATATTCCCCTACATTTAAAAAGCCACAGCTTTACTAGAATAAGGAAATTAAAAGCTTCAAACTATTTAATATGCCACTTTGAAATCATTGAGTATAAGCCTCCAGGTTTGTCCCACCTATTACAATCATTCAACTCTCAGCCTGAATACAAAACTTCATATCCATACTAGTAACAGGCACGTTATAAACCCTTGAAAACAGAGGCTCGTAACTGAAATGGCAACTGCCTCTAACAACTCTAAGGGCACAGAATGCAGCAACTGATATTAGAGGAAGATAATAGCTTCCAAGTGTTTATGATTACAATAAAACACTAGTTTATTCCACTCAGCAGTTTTCAAACCTTATTTGATCATTCTTTTGTTCTTCTAGGGACAAAAATATGGCATGGACTCCACAATTATTTTTGTTTCAACTTTATTCAACAAAGTACAAATCCTATCAGCACCGCCAATAGGCAAATTCCAGCAGCCCTGAGCTCTGCTGAACCAAACTGTCAACACACTTCAAGCAGCGGGAGCAGAAGTGCCCCCTCACAATCCTAGTTCCAACACCTATTAATATTGTTTGAAAAATGGAATAGTAACTTGAAAGGCAAGTGTGGGTTTTCAAACAAAAACTAGGCCCATTGTTTGTATTGCATTCAAAGAGCTAACCAGCATATTTTTTTAGGAAGTGTCATCAACGAAAGAACATACTATAAACCACTAACAGGAACTCCTAGATATCATTAGGGACCAAAGGTCTTAATATTCAAAGTTTCATACATACACACACAAAAAAGGAAGTTAAGATCCGGTGTGGAAACTGGAGGTTTTGTTTGTGTTTCAGAGCTTGAAATCACTAAAAAGGAAACAGTGGGTTTATTTTTAGATCTCCACTTCTAGAGGAGCATTATCTGTGTGTGAAGGAGACTGGTTTACTTAAAGCCATCTCAAAAGCCATAAAAAAGCAATTGTCAGAATTCAATGAGAGGCTTTAAATTAAAGACGCATCAATCTGAATGTGAAGAAACAGTCTGTGTATTGCTGTCACAAGAAGAATCTTATCCCTGATGCTGTTCTATACAGTATTGATTTGTTTCTATAAAATTTGTAACAGAGTGAAAATCCCATGGGGTAAAACAGGTCTGTATTTCTTACTTACTGAAAATTATACTCTTCCATAATGACTGAGCAAGCAATGTCTCAATCAGGGAGGTGCAAAGCATGAGGAACAAAGAAAATTGGGTCCAATTACTCTGAAGTGACCATTTATAATCACCACACAGAATGCCAGGAAGTATAGTTTAGGGCTTTTGTTTTTCCACTGGAAGATAATAAAGCTATACTATCAATGCTATGAATGTTAAACTACTATATCAAACAATATGTTAAGTTGCACAGGATTTTTCCCTTTTGCACATTTTCTATGTGCTTGTGCTGCTGTTTCCCCTGACTCCTGATATATGGCCAAGAGTTCAGAACAATAATTTTCAAGGTTGTCTCTGAATAGTAACTGCTGGAGAGCAGCTTGTATGCAACACACACCAACACCTTCTAGAAAAACCAAACTTATTGTAAAAGTTCCCTCATGCTTTGAATTATGTAGAAACAGTAAGGCTCCCTGTAGCTTCTGAAGATTCCAATAGGAGGGTGGAGAAACCACAAAGAATGGGCAGTACTAGCTAAACAGAAGTGGAGAGAGATGCCAACCTGAAAACTTTAGAGTTGTTTCAGTTTATTCAGCCACAAGCTTAATTGATCCAAACCTTTTCTACATTCTGTACTGGGATTGTTAATTTGTATTTGGAAAGCTCTGTGAAACCCAACCTTCTGCTCAGTTTGTATGGGAATCAAAATTTTAAACTTCCTTGTATTTGGCCATGTGTTTGTATCGGAGTTTAAAAATGAAATGCTAGTGATATCTGCTCAGTCTATAAAATGAAACCTATCGACACAATTTAAAATTTGATTACAGGCAACTTTTAATTTAGTAAGCAGATAGTGCCAAGGAAAAATGTTAACCTACTTGCTTATCTTTAGCTATGTCAAAAATAAATAAGTGCAACTGGCAATCAAAGCTACTTTGCTAATCAGTAACATGTGATTTCTTTGAATTCTCTAGCACTATTCCTGTAATTGGCACATCATAAGGCTACACACTGATTACATTTCTGTCACTCTTTTTGGAATATATTTTCAGTATTGACACCAAGATGAAAGATTTTTTAGGATATGAATAATTTAATAGTTTATTTCCATATAAATGCTTGATCTCTCTCTAGAGTCTTCAAAGCAGCATACAGCTAGTACCGTAGATGTTTACTTCTGTGCATGTTACAGAACAAAAGCCACTACATATATGCTACAATTAAGTACTGATACAGCCACTTCACCTTCAAACTATTTAAACAGACACTGCAAAGCATGGCTAGATAGAACACATTGCAGCCTCCAATATCACCCTGAAATCAACTGCCTTTTTTTTTTTAAAAAAGAATTAGAATAAGAGAAAGACCAACTGCCCAGTTAGCACATCAGTACTAGAAGGTCTTAAATACACTTAAAAAATCATTTTGTTAAGAGTTTCCTGAAGCTGCTGCTGAGGGATCCTAGGAAGTAGGATATCTAAATTCTACTGCAATGTTCCCATCTTCACTTATCTCATGAATGCTGTGCTGCTTAAGTGGAACACCAAACAAACAAACATACATCAAGGTTTACTTTTCTTTTTTCCAATTTTCAACAAAGTTCAACACAAATGTGTACTAGAAAAGATGAAAAAGGATAGTGTTGCCAGATGGTTTCAACAAAAATACCAGACACATTTGACATTACATCACTATTTAGACCACATTTTATTTAGAAAATACCGGACACATTTTCTCATTTATATTTTCTCAATTTGTTTCCCTGAACAGAAAGCTCAAATACTGGACTGTCCAGGATACCTGGCAACCCTAGCAAAGGATGGGAGATCAAAACAGCCAATCTCAATCACTTCTAGAACAAGTCCAGCTAATACCTTAGACTTTTTTTTTTTTTAAATTTAAAGTCTAGAGGCAACCACTTGCCTCAACACCAAAGGTGAGCAATAATTTTTGCAGGAGGGCCACTTCATGAATTTCAGTACATTGCTGCGGGCCTTGGAGAAAGAGGCAGGGCTGGTGACTACAGCAAGACAATAGCTATGTGAGAGTGAGACACTGCGTATGAGACAGACTGACTGACACAGATTGACTGTGTGCAGCAGTGTGTATGTGGCACAGACTGGGGGTGAGAGACAGTGACACGGAACGTGTGTGTGCTGTCTACGGCTGGGTAAGTTTGTGAGAGAAGCCAGGCTCTGTCTCTTTAAGGGAAATCGGTCGTGCTCCGTTAGCTCCCCCCCCCTCTCCTGCTCTGCACTCATCTGAGTCACTTACCTACACTTCAGATTGGAGCACCTCCACTGTGTGTCTCCCTCTCCTGACTCCTGCTCTGCAGAGATGAGACAAGGGGGAAGAAGGGGCGGCACACCCTGACTTCAGTACTCCCCTCCATCCTTCCCCTCCCCACTACTCTGCTCAGCTAGCAAGAGAATCCTGGGACCACTTTGGCCACAGGATGGAGCAAATTGGGGGGGGGGGGGGGGCAATTGAACACATGCTGCCAGTTGTAAGTATGTACTTCAGCTGAGCAGGCTAGAGAGAAATGCGTGGTAGGCCAGATCCAGCCCCTTAGCCTGATTTTGCCCAACTCAATAAAGAGAGTGTGAGTGAGTGAGTGTGTGTGTTTTTCATGGTTACTAGTCCCTATTAGCAAATGTGAACATACTGGATTAAAGCCATACAAAGCACTTTTCTAATGTTTACTGACATTTTGAAGAGGAATTACTAAACCATCATTAAGTTTTTCCAACCACAATTTGCAACACATACACTTGGAAGGTTTGCCCCCCAAGTATTCTCTCTCTCTTAGAGCATTGCTTCGGAACTGAAAGTACAGTAGAACCTCAGGGAAGCAAACCCCTTGGGAATGAAAGCTGTTCACAACGCTTAAGAAAGCATTATTTTTTCCCAAAAGTTTAAAAAATATGACTTAATACTGCTTTGAAACATAATGGTCTTTCTAGCTATCTTAAACACAGAAAAAAAGTTTCCTTACCTTGTAAAAAAATAAATAAAGCTTTCCCTTTAAGTAGTTTACATTTACTATAGTACTGCACTGTACAGTATTTGCTTTTTTAGTCTCTGCTGCTTGCCTGCATACTTCCAGTTTAAAATTAGGTGTGTGGTTGACCAGTCACCTCAGAACTTTGGTGTTCATTGTGACGAGGGATGTCAACCAGTCAGTCAACTTTACAATTAACCGGTAAACCTAGGCTATCAGTTAATCTTGTCTACTGCTTGCATTCCACCCCTTTGCTGCCTCTGTACCAAAAACCAGTTCCCCCTCAGCAACACCTCCATAGCGTCACCCATCAGAGGCAGCAGCACAGGTGGAAGGCTGCTGCAAAGCAGCCCTGTCTGCCGCGAGCCAGGACACACTGCAGAGCAGCCTCTGTCTATGGGGAGCTGGGACACACTGCCCTCCTCCTCTCCCCCCGGTGGACGGGGCTGCTGCCAGACCAGCCTGTCCACAGCCAACCTGCAGCATCCTCTGTCCATAGGGAGCTGGGACCCCACACACAGGGGCTGCTGCCAGGGACCTGCTTCTATATCAGATGCAGCAGTGCAGGAGCAGCAAGCTGCCAGGCTGTGCGGGGAGCTGTTTTTTTAAACCAGCTCCCCTCCTGGACTGGCTCGTTCCTGGCACCCCATGTTGCTGCCTGACAGACTATTGAATAGTCATGTACCTACCAAGATTTCATGCAGTTACATGACTATTCAATTACCCAATATCTAACATCCCTAGTTGTGACTGGGTGCGGTCACAGAAGACCCCTTGGAATTGTTCCCCAGGGTGCTATTATGCCACTGACACTCACCTTCTTGCTCTCTGGGGCTCCCTACCATCCTGTCCTGCTGGGCCAGATTCTGTGCCCTCCTTCCCCTCTGACAAGGCACAGAGTTATTACCACCCTCCCTCCTCTCCACAAAAGAGCAATGCAGACTGAGAGAACGCGATACTAGGGTACAACACCCTGGCCACCAACCCGCGAAAGGGATCAAAATCTCAAATTTGTCTCTCTCAGAGTAAAAGTTTTACTAAAAGAAAGTTAACGAGGATGTTCACACTGTCAATGAGATATGCACACTGGCTGTCATCCCCCTTCTGCCCCCGGTATCAATTTACACTAGGCCTATTAGTAAACTAAATTTGAATTAAATACAAACAGTAGGATTTAAGTGGTTGCAAGTGAAAACAGTCAAATCAAGTTACCAAATTAAAATGAAAATGCATAGCTAGCTCTAATTCACAAAAAAAAATTATTGCAAGCAGATTTTTATTAGTGATGAGTATAACCAATAAGCTGATGCTTATGGGTAAAGGTATCTGTTACACTCAGCCATTTCTTGAGGAGGCAGCTTCAAGGCAGCAGGGCAGCAAACCAACTTCCCCAGGTGTCAGGAGGCGAAGGCTGCCTGACCTGCTCCCAAGTAGGTGGCAAGGGCTACCCAACCCATTCCAGGGACTGGGCTGGCAGAGACTGGGCTGGTAGCGACTGGCGGCCTTGCTCCTGGGGAGGTTTCGCTGCAAGCTCTGCAGTATAAACGTTTTCAGCAGTTACACAGTTATCCTGTTATATGATTCTTAACATCCCTAAAGAGCTGTTCTTGATCTAGGCATCATCTCTGACCTGAAGATGATCTTTTACTCTGACTTGGGTCCCCATCCCTCTTTTGGAGTGTATCACGCCAGCCAAAGATCAAGGCTGATAAATAGTTCTCTCCCCAGTGAGGGAATTTAAGCAAGGGGAGGTTTTCTTCTACATTCTCCTTTCCATGGAAAATTGCCAGAGTCAAAAAATGGAATCCCAATACCAAGTGATATGGTCACATGTCTTACTAGTCCCATCACCTTTGGGCTTACAGGACAAACAAGGCTAATTACAAGTCATTAAGTTGATCACCCAGTCATTAATGAGAGCCACTGGAAGCCTTAGCCCATTTAAAACTACTCCATTTCATACTTGATATTTCAATACAAGAAATGCACCAAAATAGGATGTACAGATCCAGCAGAATATAACATTAAACTTGATAGATTACATGAGGTACTTTGTTTAAAACATCTCAGAGTAATACATATTTAAAGTAAAACTTCCTACAGAATGGGGAGGGGTTACATTCATACCTCTCAGGTTCTACTGTAGCAGGTAGAACCCCACTTCTTCTGGGGCATACACAACTAGAAATGCTGGTGTATGAGCTAATGACACTTCATAACCCTGGTAAAGCTAAATCAACCAGAACCACATAGCTCTATAGAGCAAATCAAGACCAGATTAATCATTAGGCCCAGTAAGCTCATGCATAAGGTCCCTGATTCTGGCTGCCACATGGTACACCAGAACTTAAATAGTTCACTTAGTTCTGGAACAAAAGTATTAAGATGTAATTCAAGTTGAGAATTTACAGTAAAACATCTTGTGATGTATTTTAGCCTCTATTACAAACATTCACAATTTTAACTCCATCTTAACATAGTTTGACTCTAGGAACTTTCCTTTTTTGAATTAAAAATGTCACATTTGTAAGGTAAATAAACCCAAGGAGAATGTTACCATATGAAATTTTCAATTACTGCTTTTTATTGAACTTTTATGGCCATATTCATTGTACATTCTGACTCCTTTTTGCCACTTGAACAAAGTAAAAGCAGGTAGGATTGCCCAGACTCCTCGGCTACGTCGACACTGGCACCCTTTTCCGGAAATGCTTAAAACGGAACAGTTTTCTGTTATAAGTATTTCCGGAAAAAGAGCGTCTACATTGGCAGCATGCTTTTCCGGAAAAGCCCTTTTTCCGGAAAAGCATCCGTGGCCAATGTAGACACGCTTTTCCGGAAAAAAGCCCCGATCGTCATTTTCTCAGAGCTTTTTTCCAAAAAAGACTACTGTGCTGTCTACACTGGCCCTTTTCCGGAACAGTTTTCCGGAAAAAGGACTTTTGCCCGAGCGGGAGCAGCATAGTTTTTCCGGAAAAACACTGACAATTTTACAGTAGATCATCAGTGCTTTTCTGGAAATTCAAGGGGCCAGTGTAGACAGCTCGCAGCTTATTCCGGAAAAGTGACTGCTTTTCCGGAATAAGTGGCCCAGTGTAGACACAGCCCTCTATTCCAGTATTAGTAGAAAGAAGGAAGATGGCTCATACTATAACAGCTACCACACCTGAGAGCTTAAAAGGAAATAATTTTTTATGTAACATATACTAATCCATGGAAGTCATTGCAAGAGGGCCATTCACTTTCTTACAAAAAGGCTTTTGGGACATTTGTAATAGTTATGTTTGTAGCTGCGTGATGTCCAGCCAGTTCCGAAGTAGCCAGTATAGTGGCTACTACTATAGAGAACTAGCCACACTCAACTGGCCAAATAGCCACATGTGGCTAGTGTGTTGGATAGGTATAGCAGCTTGAAAACATGAAAGTGCTGTACAAGTACTACGTGACTAACTACTTCTACGGTTTAGCTAGTATATAAAAAAAAAGCATTACAAATCCTCATACCCAGGGCATATTACTATATGAGAAGAACGTCCATTTCTGTCACATAGGGGTGGGAACCTTTCTTGAGTAGGGGGCCACTTCAAAGTCAGTTGGGGGTTGCACACAAGTGAGAAGCAAAATACAAAGAAAATTCTCACTGACCTGGCACCTGACGGAGAAGGAGAAAGACACTCCCCACATCCCCCTTGCACACCACAGTCTAAGGGGGCTCAGCCTAGCAGATTTTATGTGTTTCAGCTTCATTGCTGGGGGAGGGGGACCCTGAACCTCAGGGGTCAGATGCAGACAAACTGGGGGCCTACATTTAGCTCCTGGGCCTGAGGTTCCCCAGCCTTGCTCTAAGACATATCATTCTACAAATCATATAGGGATATACTAGACGGTTTTATCTTCCTTAGAAAAGCATCTGTCAGTGGGTACTGTATCAGATAGGCACTTCCGCATTCCTCCTTTGAAATGTACAAGAGCCCCCACTGGGCTTCTTGTGCATTTCAATAGAGGAATGCGGAACTCCTCAAGCAGCCTGGGACCAGCGAGAAGTCCAGCTAACTTTGGGAGGGTGCTTATGCTTTGAAATGCACAAGAGTTCCTAGCGGGGACTCTTGTGCATTTCAAAGCGGAAGCACCCTCATGGAGCCTGGGGTCAGCGGGGGACTCCCCAGCTGACCCTGGACTCCGCATGGCATTTCCCCAGCTGACCCCGGGCTCTGCACACTTGGAAATGCTGCACTGGAGCCTGGGGACTCCGCAGCTGATCCCAGGCTCTGCTCAACATTTCAAAGCGGCAGCGCTGCACGGGGCCCAGGATCAGCTGGGGACTCCCCAAGTAACTCCAGGTTCCCCAGAAATGCTGAAGCAGCAGCCTTTCAAAGGCGCAGTGCCACGCAGCTCATCCCGGGCTCTGTGTGGTGCTGCCCCATTGAAATGATGCGGTGCCATTTCAAAGTGGCAGCACCACCAGGCTCCGTGTGGCACTGCTGCTTTGAAGTACCCTCTCTCCCCCTCGCTCCCTTTCCTGCCTCTATCTGGCAGAGGCCGCAAGGGGGCAGGGGGAAATCGACTAGTCCTTAAGATGTACGGTTGGTGTGTGTGTGTGGGGGGGGGGGGGCTTTGCTCCCGGTGCCTCTGGTCTGCTGGGGACCGTCTCCAGCAGACCAGGGACACCGGGAGCAAAACCTCTGAGTACGGCCCGGCAGCGGGACAGCCCCAGCGCGCCTGGGCTGCCCAGCTGCCAGCTTCCCCCGAGGCTTTGCAAAGCCGCGGAGGGGCTCCTGCGGCGGGGCATCCCAGGGGTGCCAGGGCTGCCCCGCTGCCGGCTTCTCCCGAGGCTTTGCAAAGCCGCAAAGCTGTATACCCAGCGTATAAGACGACCCCTGATTTTTGGGGGATGTTTTTTAACATCAAAAGTCGTGTTATACGCCGGAAAATACGGTACTATTTTACTTTAAAATGAAGCCTGACCAACAAGCCTCCAAATGAGGCTCAACCCCCATCTGGCCACAGCATCATAACACTGCTGCCTCCCTCCCCCACAAACCCTGATCCCATCATACACCTGAACCCCCTGCCCTCAGCCCCTCATGCTCCTACATCCCCTGACTCCCACCAGAACACTCTTGCACCCTCACCTGCCACAACACAATCTTGTACCCGAGTCCTTCATGCACCCAAATCCCCTGCCCTGAATGCGTACATGAAGCTGGATTTGACCAGTTATGATGTCAACTTCAAAGAAATGTGCAAAAAGATGCAGCGGAAGTCCCATTAAATAAAGTCTGTGAGTACTAGGGATGTTAAATATTACTTAATTGAAGAGTCGATTAATCTCAAGAATTCTTATCGGTGACTTGAACAGGAATGAGCCAGGACTGAGCCAGCCTGCTAAAAAAATATACTGGCAAAAGGGGAGGCTGGGAATGCGTGTAGTCAATACCACTAACCTATAAGCTTTTGCTTATTAGCTAATCAACTACACTGTTACATCCCTAGTGAATACAATGTTTTATTTGTATTATTGATAATTGACATGATTAATAATAATACGAAGTTGTATTTTTCAGTCATGCAAATGGTCATTCTTATATGGCTTCTTGTGGACCACTTGTTCTGAATTTTGATGTTTGGCTCCTTGGATTGAAACAGTTGCCAAACCGCTGCTGGAAGGTAAAAAGCAGGGTTACTCAACATGCGACCGGCAGCAGCCTGCGGCCCATTTGTTTGTGGCCGACGGTGCGGTTCGGGTTTACGCAGGGCTCAACACGCGGCTGCAGGTGGGAGCCAAAACAAAAAAGTAGTCACTATAATTGTCTTCTGTTGATATGCACTTTAGTAGTTAAATTCCTGGACTATCATTGCTCATTAAAAGTGCTGTCACATTAGTGGAAATCGAGTAAATATTGCATTTTATTAGTGTCAGCAAAACTGACTTAAATGGGGCCTGTGTGTTGTGCAGTCTTGCCTTAGTCTTTGTATTCATGCCCATCAGTGTGAAAGAAGCAATTTGCATATATATGCAACCACACTTAAACTGCGGACGTCAGCATGTGCTGAGTATCACTGTGGCCCTCTGGGCTTCCAAAGTTGAGTAGCCCTAGTATAAGGTGTCCAAACAAAAATTCTGGCCTTCTCTCCTGGGTCCTTTCTAATGCAGTGTTTGCTATTTATTACTACTGCATTATTTATCCTCTCACTCCTGTAATTTATGTTGAAAATGTGGACAATATAGAATCAACTGAATCAACCTGAATCTCTTGTACGGTTCTTTAGTGCATGTACCAGCATTTTTATTGCAAGTTAACATAGACAACACAAAATACCTTTAATATTAAAGAGTACTGAAAACAAGTTTCCTCAACAAAAACAAACAAAAAAACCCACAAGGATTTATTGTCAGCATGATAATATGGTAAATGTTCTAGATCAGTGGTCAGTGTCTCTCAAGCTATGCTCCGCAGAGCCCTGGGGCTCTGCGAGGTTGACAAACTGGAAACATCGATAGGTACAACACATGATCCGTGGACCGCTGGGGCTCCGCATACATTTTTATGCATGTTAAGGGTTCCGGAGCCCAAAAAATTTGAGAACCACTGTTCTAGATTAATACAACTGAATCCAGTTTATACCCCTTTTGAACAATCTTTAAACTCTAATTACTACAGTTAGAAATTAAAACTAAAGCTAGGAAGTGTAGAAAAAGGCTATTAGTAATGAAGAGTCTACACATTTCCATCTTTTAAAAGCATTCCATTTGAGGCTAAATCAGCTTAATTAAAATGGATCTATTTGAAGTAATCCTGTCACCAAGTTCAATATCTAGGCCAACATTTCTGCAATGACCCCCACTGAATCTCAGACTTGAACAGAATTCACTAATTTCTTCCACTCTTATCCTCTCCCACTGAGTTTTTTCAGTGTACAAGTCTACATATGATCAGCCCATCCCACTGTTCAAATGTGTGCAAGGGCATACTATGCAAACCTGTCTGAAAGCCATTAAAAATAAACAGAAAATATATTAAGGGTAGAAGCAAAGGCAGTGCAGTCTCTGTCTGAATGGCCCTTGTTTTTATTTTGAGTACTGGTTAACATTAAGAATTCAGCTTTTTAAAGAAGCAACAGCATAGGCATGTTTTCCATGATCTTAACTTCTAGGCTTTAACTGATAACTAACGATATGCAGAATTGGAATTGATTTTGGTCTCTGAAATAAAATAAGAAATGGAACTGAACTCAGTTATTAGATGCAAACAATTCACCCATTTTAATTGATGGAAGCTTGAAAAATCAGTTTCCTTACCAATTTTTTTCTATTGCATTGCAGATTCAATTTATGACAAATTATGATTTTTTGACATTTTATTGTAAGAGTCATGTAGCCATTTTCCACCCCCTCCTTATAAAAATGCTGTCCAAGCAAGCCATAATTTTGAAAACTTACTTTGCAAAGAAAGCTGCTTGAGTTACATAGAAGTGCACAAGACCATCTGAAAATCTTTCTTGAAGGATATACAGTAGAAAGCTGTTATTCAGCATATTGTGGGAATACTGGGTGCTGGTTAATTAAATATTCCGGTTAACTGAGAATTACACTTCACCAATGGCATACCAATTTTTCAAAGAATTAGAATACAGTAAAATGACTAAAGTATAAATAGTATACAAGTACTCACTAAGGATGTTAAGAGGCAGGTAAACGGCTAATCAACTACAAACTGTATCAACTACGATTAGTGGATAAGGGAAGGCGCTCTGTCCTGGCTTGTGACGGGTCCAGGAGATACCCTTGCTGCAGCTCTACAGTTTAAACGTAGCAGGAGACGGGTGCACAGGCAGCCTAGTTCCTACTACATTTAAACTGCAGAAGCACAACAGGGATAAGTCCCAGACTAGGGATGTTAAATTCCAATTAATTGGCTTATCGAATAGTCGATGCAGTTTGCATTGACTATTAGATTAGTCAATAAGGGCACCTGCGCCCTTAAAGTGTAGCAACAGCCCCAAGGCTGTTGCTACACTTCAAAGGCAAAAGCGCTGCCAGGAGCATGGGGCCAGCAGAGAACTCAAGCGGTCCCACACTGGGCCCAAGCTCCCTGTGGCATTTCAAAGTGGCAGCACCACATCAAGCCTGGGCCAGCAGGGAAGTCTCCAGCTAGCGGCATTTCAAAGTGGCAGACCTTGGGCTCCACTCAGCACTGCTGCTTTGGGTGGCCAACTATCTGGCATTTGTTTATCGGCTAGTCGTTCACATCGCTATCCCAGACCCGGTATGAGCCAGGATTGAGCAAGCCCAGCTCAGTCCCAGCTTGCACTAGGTCTGGGAGCTACCCCCACCAGAGCTCTGCATTTTAAATGTAGTAATAACCAGCTCTTACTATGTTTAAAATGCAGAGTGGCAGCTAGGGTAGCTCTTGGACCTGTTGTGAGACAGGACTGAGCCAGGCTTGCCCAGTTCTGGCTTGCACCAGGTCCAGCAGGCATGTGGACAGAGACTGCTTCTTGGCAGCCTCCCCTGCCCTCCTCCCACCCCATGTTGCTGCCTGGCGGCACCGCAAAGACAGTACTGGGGGAGGGGGTGTGTATGTGGCTTTTAAGCTGGCTCCTCCCAGCACCAGCTCCTATTCTCCCCTCCCTCCCCTCTGGCTGCCTCTGTGAAATGCAAGTAGTTGAGTAGTCGACTCAACTCCCTGATAAGTCTAGACTACTCAGCTAGTTGCTTACATCCCTAGTACTCACCAATACAGCAGTAGTATTGCACTTCAGAGTGACTGGCTTCTTGAAGCATGCATGTGCGTATGAGTAAAGTTTTCCCTACAGTAGGTTATCTTATGACACTTCATACCACTATGGCCAACTGATGATGTACACTCAGATCACTAAAAATGAACACTAAAACTATACTGAACATGATATTAATGATTCACAAGGCACTTCAGGATCTTGTAGTGCCTGGGAGGGGGGGGGGGGGGGGAGAGGGGTGTCATCATCAAAATCAATTATCATTGTAGATATAGATGCTGGGAACAGGAGCAGACAAGAATGTCCACAGACTGGATGCGACCCACCAAGCTTTTTGATCTGGATTGTGGTTGTCCTGCTGCTCCCCATCCCCCAGGCAGATCAAAGAACTGGAGAGAGGGGAGCAGTCTCCCCTCCTCCCTCAGGGGCATGCCATACCTAGAGGGAACCGCCAATTATTAAAAATAGGGGTAGGGGGACAAAGAATTCATGCGCTCTCCTACCCCCAGGCCCTGATCAGCCTGGGGGAAGCTCATAAAGCCTTCCACTGATGGGACTGCGGGTGTGTAGAGGCAACCACATTTTGTTCAAAACAGTTGGCAGTTCTCTCTAGGCACCATAAGCCCCTGGTAGGCAGGGATGGGGGGCAAAGTCTTCATGCACTCCCCCACCCCCAGACTAATCAGGGTCTGTGGGAGGGGGAACACAAGTCTCCTGGTACTGCCCCTTCTGCCCGGCCCACGACCACTTCTGAAATTCACCAAGTGGCTCTCCTTTAAAAATTATTGCCTATCCCACTGTAGGTGATAAGATCATTACAGATTCAGCACAATGACACACACTGGAAGCTTTTTTTAAAATAAATTGCTGATTTTGGCTTGCTTACTTGTCTTCTTCCTCTTTTACATAAGAGTGTAACTGCATAGCGTGCTGAGCAGTCCCAGTTACTAGACTGAAGATTTGTATTGGAGATATCAGAAATGTTGCTTAATTGAGCTTTCTAGTTAACTGAGTGCCACCTAACAGAACTTTTACTGTATAAACAATACTATCCAATGGATTTTCAATTTAAGATTATAGTAATTGAAAACCAAAAGTTCCTAACCGTCAGGGTAGTCAAACACTGGAATAAATTGCCCAGGGAGGTTGTGGAATCTTCATCTCTGGAGATATTTACGAGTAGGTTAGATAAATGTCTATCAGGGATGGTCTAGACAGTACTAGGTCCTGCCATGAGGGCAGGGGACTGGACTCTCGAGGTCCCTTCCAGTCCTAGTATTCTATGATTCTATGGTTGATTGAGTCAAACTGAAATTTTAATGCTGTGATCTCAACCTGGGTATATTAAGTTTATTCTTCATTTTATTTGTAATACACTAGTAAGTAGAAGTTTTCACTGGCATTGATCAGGACACAGATACAACAGACAGATAGTATTTAGGGACACAATTTTATTTCCAGACTATGCTTTACAGATGCTAAAGGGCTTTTGAACACTAGTGAATATAATAATTCTGAGTATTAATAACTACTGAAATAGCTGACACTAAGCAAGAATCTATTTCAAAACAACTTCACTAACTATTTGAGTATTAGGAATGTAAAAGAGCAGTTTATTAGTCAACTACCTGATAGTCAGATTGTATCAAGTATTAGTCATTTACTTGCTACTTAACATCCTTATTGAGTATTCTCATTAGGACTAGAAATGTCATACCTCCCCAGTCCCAAAAAGCCTTCATTTGAAAAGGGATAGCATTTTAAATGTCACTCCTATACAGGACATTCAATCTGTCACAAGTTGCATCTAAAAAACTAACAACCAGTTAAAGATTAGATAATTCTCTCCACCCCCACATCCCAAATAGTTTACTTTTCAGGGTGGGGAACGTCTGGAGGACCGGAGGCCGCTGACCCACAGAAAAATCTTTAAGGGGCCACACAAAAAGAAAGATACTCCCCCACCCCCACAGTTGACTGTGTGTGCTTCAGCCCTGCAGCTGGGTGGCAAGAGGCTCGAGTACCAGTGTGAACTCCCCACGGCTCTGTGGGGAAGAGAGCCCAGGGCCTCAGGGGTCAAAGCCATCCAAGATGAGGGCTGCGTCCAGCCCCCAGGCCTTAGATTCCCCGTTCCTGATTTAAAACAGTACCGTTTGTATTTTGTGTTCCATTTGCCCAAGTGCTTCACATAGGGTAGGACCTGAAACCAGTTTTAACTGGACTGGCTTTCAGATTAATAGCATCCTTTAATATAAATATAGAAATGGAATTATAAAACTAGGGTTTATTTTGCTGCACAAAGATCCCTTTGACTAACACACAGAATTGGTAGATTCCTGACATCCTTCCCCTTTGTACATGTAATCAAGGAAATGTTTGCTTCATCTTCTAAAATGAATTCTGCTAGTAGTGGTATTAGTAACCAAAATATTCAAATTTATGGTGGTTGTTACTCTGACTAGTTTAGTAACATACTATCAGGGCCGGATTTTTTTTTGGGGGGGGGGGGGGGCTAGCTGGGCACCTGATTGAAGTGGTAAGGGGAACTGCGTGCCCAGGGCTGTGCATGCGCCGCGTGCTCGCTGCCCAGGGCTATGGCTCGGTCCGGCACTACATACTGTTCTGTTATTGCATGATATATCCCACATGAATACATTTGTCTGAGCTGGTATCACTGGTTTTCCATGTTTATCTTTCAAAACAATTTAAAGAAGATTTATTCTAATACATTTTAAATCCTGTCTGAATAATGACTCTACAAAGCAGCTATATTATTGGAACAGAGAATCGAATTAGATCAAAGTGTAACTATGAAACACAGATTCTCAATTTTTCATTTGCTATATGCTGTCAACGTACTGAAGCATTGAACTGTCAATTAATATTACCGACTTTCAGTTCTGGTACTCAAAGCCTTGTAGTGCTCTGAGCTTGGAGTTTGCCCTCCTACATTTAAAAAAGAGAAGAAGTCATGATTATATGGGAGATATCCTCATTTTGGCAACATTCCCAATACTGTTAGTCATATGGGTGAGACAGTGCAAGGGAGAAGCACAGCATGGTACAGAACAAGCCTATGCTGTCAGTAGCTCAATGGGACTTTCTGGCCATTTATTCCTACTTCTGAAGTTCATTGTTTTATGCTGTTTATCCTCACTCATGAGATCTGTCCTTCATTCACCCGCTGTCAGAGCCACAGGAGATGAAAGAACACTTGTCTTTTATAAAGATCCACTGAACAACAAGAACAAGCTCAAAACTGCAATCAGATCATACCCAAAAGCACGCACATCTTGGCTTCACAACTAAGTAGTCAGGGAGGTTTAGGTAGGTGTTCCAGTGTCAGAGTGATTCAAAATCCTAAAATAGATGAACAACTAGAAAACGCACAAAGGGTATTCCATGCAGGGAGAAAAAACAACAAACATTAATTGCCCAAAGAGGATACAATTCAACACAATTTACTATAAAAGCATAAAATTAACAATCCTCTGAAAAGACCAGAACTTCAAACAAACATTCACTAGATAAAATATACTACCTTGTGGAAAAAAGACAGATTGAAAATGATCTAGAGTGCCCTAAATCCCTTCAAAAAGCATTACACAAACTACTTTAACACAATAAAGAGCATAAAAACTGTTAGTCCCTTACTAAATTTAGAATAAATACACATTAAAAACCACAGTGGCATACCAATGAGAAAATATATAACCAGCGTGACAAAAGAACTAAAACATTATTTACCATTCACTACACAAGATACATGAGTATGAGCTGTAATCAAACATCACAAAGAACCCAACTAAAGGAGAAGATGGGAAAAATTAGTATAATAGAGAAAGACAATTGCAGAAACCATTTCTCAAGAAAAGGTAATATGGCACCAAAGAGTAATGCAAATGAGGGATGTTAAAATGCAGTTCAATGGAGGGAGGAGCTTTTAAGCAGGCTCCCCACACACACTAGCTCCCATTGGCCTCCTCCCGCCCCTGCACTGCTGCCTCCGATACCAAAGCAGCAGCATGGGGTGGGGTGGGGGTGGGGAGGCACCGCATGTAACCATCAACATTAACCCTTGAGTCCAAGCTCATCGGTTAACTATGTACCCGTTTACACTTTCACATACCTAATACAAATGGTGTAAATATCCCTAAATTCTGTTAGCAAAGCCTGCTCTAACATGTGAGATATATTTTTAAGTCTGGAGCTCCACTTCAACATGCTCTGAGATTTCATTTCTGAACATGGGTGGACCTTCCCACCACACACACTCCTATGGTAAGGCATGGACAGGAATCTAAACCTGTTTGGACCGATTCACAAATTTTAAGACTGATGTTGAATGTGTTTTAGATATCAGCTTAGTTAGCTGTCCTTATTTGCCCATTGTATTGTGGGATTTCTATTCAATTATTTCATTTTCTTTTAGTCTGAAGTTCCCTTGTATCCTCAGTATCACCAGTCCACTTGCCTAGCTTTCCTTACTTCTCCACTGCACACTTCTTTTGCTATCTGAGTGTCAGGAGAAAAAGCAGGGCTGATTCGAACTCTGCCACAACTGCTGTTCAGATCTACTTTACTGAAGAGTGGGAGAACAGATCTTGCTGAACAGGGTCCTCACTTCTGCTGTGTCTTTCCAGCAACAAGCAAATGCAAAAGGAGCTCCAAAATGGCTGGGAAAGCCACCAGCTCACCTACAGGGTAGGCTGCTCCATTTGATGAGAAACTAGCACAGGGAGGGCTATAAAAAGTGATCTGACTGCATAATCAATTTTAGCTCTAATACTCTAGGTATTGAATAGGTGCCAAAATAAATGGACACTAGAGAACACTAATGATTGATCAGCAATAGGAAATA
The DNA here is from genome assembly GCF_052426305.1 of Pelodiscus sinensis. Classification (NCBI taxonomy): domain Eukaryota; kingdom Metazoa; phylum Chordata; order Testudines; family Trionychidae; genus Pelodiscus; species Pelodiscus sinensis. The sequence continues at coordinate 120,719,072 of NC_143053.1, forward strand.
TGTTGATACCTAGCCAATCACAAGCTTTAGCCATTTTAAAAACAGAAGTCAAGTACTACATTCCAAACAAAAAACTCCACAACTGGTACTTCTAGCACTGTCTTCAGTGGCTTTACATTTCTTGCATTACTTCAGCTTTCATTACTTTTCATATTGACATTTTGGAAGGAAACATGTTACTGAGCTTCTCCACTCTAATGACCTTGTTCCCTACTTTAAGGAGCTGCACCAAGATGAGGGAAAGAAGGAAAATCTGGCTAGTATTCTTTATTTACACACTGCAGGCAAATGTAGCTTAAAAACCCCCAAACCCTCAGTCCTGTTACAAGTACACAACTGTTCATTCTGGTGAAAATGAGCAACATTCAAAAGCAAGGAGAACTCTAGTTACTAAAGGTGCTCTTACCTTTGATGCTTGTCGAAGCCACCGTAAGTACTCTGTGAAGGTATCAAAACAAATGTAATAGGTCTGGCTCTGAGGTCCAGAGGAACTAAATGCTAAACAGTGCTGGTGCTTTTTCACTTCTTCCACCTGTATTTAAATAAAGACAAAATAATTACTGTATAAAATTTTGAAAGTGTCAGTGTGCAACTAGCAAACGCAAAATGAAGCCGTGAAAAGGAGGAGCTGCTCAAACACCTCTTAAGTATTGTTAAGCCTGGAATCTAATTAATCCAGTGTCAAAGAGCCACAAAACCACTGCAAGCAACAGATTAAGAAACATGAGCTGTTTAACAGGACTTTCGAATTAAAGTTATATAAACGTACTGTTAGACCTGAAGATCTGGATAATTCTAAAGACTTGAATATTTTAAGATTTTTCCAAAATTAAACTGCCATCAAGCCAATTATTTTCTGGCATTTAAAAATATTGTATTTACCATATGTTTTTTTTTCTTCCACTATTTGATCTGAGGAAGTGGGTCTGGCCCACGAAAGCTCATCATCTAATAAACCATCTTGTTAGTCTTTAAATGCTACATTGTCCTGCATTTTGCTTCAACTACCCCAGACTAACACGGCTACATCTCTATCACTATTTACCATATGCCTCTTACTGTGAAATGGAATGGGAGATATGTAAATCTGATGGGTTGAGGGTAGGGCAGGGAATAGACAGCAGTTTGGCAATAGATCTCTTCCAGTTTAAACAAGTATTTGCTGATAAGCCTTCAACAGTAGAATTTGAAACAAAAAAAAATGTCCTGTTATTCGCTGCTCCTTTTACACAAAAGCCAAGTGTGTAAGAACAAGTCTTCACTTTTCTCTTTTTTGCTAGTGGTCTTCAGCAAGGTATAAAGAGGACCTGAAAAGAACTCCCTGGAACAAAAAAGTAAAAGCATTTTCTTGTGAAAGTTGCTTTTATACATGCAACACAAATGTGCCAAGAATATATATTTTAGTTTTGATCTTCATCAGTAAAAATTTACCTTTAAAAAGGAAATGACACGGTCTCCAAAATGTTCCTGTGATGTTTTGCAATGTGTTTTGCAAACCAGGAAGTGCAGGAGGATTTAAGTGGGTGAAGGAGAATATTTTTGAATGATTTTTTAAAAAATAAAATGTCTTGTGTTCCAAATGTCTCCCACCCATGCCTAGATAGTGGAGGCTTTCAGCAAATATTACCAGGCTTGATTCAATTTTCATTTTATGTCTGTATTCTACCTTCAACTTCACCCCTTACACATAAGCAATTCCTACAACATACAGAAGACAGATAAGCAAATAAATACTTTTTGCCAATTCTGTGAACAAAACCATTTAATGGCTCAGAAGCTCTTATCTTGGATGTTAGGATTTTTCCCTACTCCTCCCTTAGGGCCTCCTTAGAGATAACAGCAGGCCTTGGAATGCTGAATCTCGCACTTCCTACGTGCAGCATTGAGGATTACTATCTGCTGCTGGGAAGAGGATTTTCTGGAATAGCCGTTTGTATTTCTAATGACACAGAGAAGTGCCAGTCCAGGAAGAAAATTCTTGTATGAATAAGGTGGAGACGGGAGAGGAAGAAAAAAGTTTGAGCTCCACACAACTAGACTTGGTATATAAATGGCCTACTACAGAATATTAAAATGGAACTCTGAAAACTGACTTTGTAAATATGTCAGACTTCTATGTTTATTGTGTCTTAATTTCAGTATCACGTGTGCTAGTACTCAAGGTTAAAAAAAAAAGCAGCATTCACTGTCTAGCCCTGTAAAATCAGTCTGTGGTCCAAAAATCAAGTAAGATGCTTTTCATTTTGTGAGTCACAACTAGTAATGAAGGTTTGTCAGGTCATATTGGGTCTCCAGTTGCTCCCATATAACCCCCCATTGTCTTCAGGCCTGTTTCACAGGTGTATCTGATTGAAATAAATTCTGTTGATGCACAAAAAATATAAACCAACACACTCTTTTAGCAAACAAGTAGCATGAGCAAGAGCAACACAGACTGAAATTGCTACACATACATAGAACAGTAAATACTATGTGAAAAGAAGAGATAATGATTCCACACACAACCATTGAATTGCCACTCCCTGATTTTTTTCTATTTTTAAATGTCAGTGTTTTGCCAGGAGATAAAAATGAAGCAGAGAAGCAAGGTAGAAAGTGGTATATGCAAAGTGTTTTAACTATCAGACGCCACAGATTACAAACTCTTTGGGACAGGAACCCGTGTCTGAAAATCACCATGCATCTCTACAGCACTGAACAACAAGATAGGTGAGCAGCCTCAAGCATTACCAAAAAAAACCCTTACTTTTCCACCAATTAGAGGGAGAACGTGCATCTTTCCAGTTTGGCTTTCTTTCACCGATGATACGATTAGGCACGTCCCACAAAGGATAACTTGGCGCCTTGTCCATCTGTTGACTGGCAAATGCATTTTCCCTTTTCGAACATTGTACATTCCTGAGAGCTGAATCCGTTCAGAGTTGCCAGTGCTGTGGGGCTTTCCTGAAATAGAAACAAAAGCAGACACTTTACAGCTACTGTTTTCCTTTTTCAATCACTCTTCATAATGTTGAGCACAATCTGACAAATGTCAACCAGCTCCAAAGCCAAACCTCTAAATAAGGAGATTTGAGCACTGTAGTATCAATACATGGATACTAACTGGTATACTTCCCTTTCTTCAGTATTAGTCTTGTAGTTTTGGTACATTTAAATATTTGCCCAGATTTAAAAAGTTAATTTTTTGCATCTTCTGCTTTACAACTAGATACAATATATTTTCTTGCCTCTTCTGAATCAATGCCAAAATCTTACTTACCCATCCCCAGTAATTAGATTAGAAGACCATGTAATATGAATTTGAAAACTTGTTTAATAGTATTAAAAGTGTTCAGAGACTTTGAATGTTTGCTATTCAATAGAGGTTGGAATTCATTTCAAGCATCTCTGGATGTTACTGTTTCAGTCTGACTGAACTCTCAAGAAGGCCATAGCATAGCATTGATATTTTGCATACTGTATTACAAACTGCAGACAGAGGGAAAAAACGAGCAGTCCAAATCAGTGACCAGGCGGATACATTTTCAATGTGAAATGTATTACAAAGCTCTCTTTCAGAAGAGAACGCCATCTGACAGTGACATTCAGTGGCCACATGGTGCAACAGATTATGGAACTTGAATTTTTAGGCCTCAGGTGGAAAAGATTTTCATTGTCTCACTATGGTATGAAGTGTTTTAAATTACCACCACCAAAGCTGTCATTACTCATCCAAAGACAAGCCTAGGACTGCAGTAACAAGGTTGCTGCAAGTCAGGACAGAGATGCAATCAGATGTATGATACAATGGTTAAATTTGCTAGTACTATGTTTGGTTTTAGTGAGACTTTTCTGACAGCATATTTTAAAAAGAAAGATTTTTGCTGTGGATAAAACAGAAGCAGTAACTCTAATCAGTTTCGTCATACCTAGACAAAAAAATTGATAATATGAGCACTCTAGATTAATCTATAAAGCATGAGATCAAGAGAAATCTTAAACACTAATTCCCGAAAAAAAAAATCTGAATTCCCACAATGCTGGGGAATTATAGCTTGTAGATTTGGATCACGTCAGCAAGAGCCCACACTTGAAAAAGTTAAGTTGTGGTGTAGAAACTTTCTTTCTTTTTCAAGGGTTGATCTCTCTCACCAAGTCATCTTTTTCATATTAGCCACAGGGGGCACAGCTGGGGAACTACTGAAAGATTTGCCAGTAACAGGTAGCAGTGGGGGAGCTTCATTGCTGCCCCAAATGCTAGAGGCATAAGATACGCAGGACACATCTACCCCAAAGTAATTTTCCCCAATGCCAATTGTAACCATCCTTTTCCTTTTAAAATCTGTTTAAGTCCAAACTTGGTACACTTTGTGCCAGTTTTGCTATGCTATAATAAACACTGGCATTTAGGCTACTGTCTGCCTGTTTAGAATTGCAAGAATGCTGCTGTCATTTAAAAGAATACTCCATTGCCTCCCAATTTCTGGCACTAATAATAATTGACATTCTGAGATGGCTCTGACTAGTATCCAACTCAAAACCCATCAGAAGCTGGAGACATGCCTATTAAGTCCAATAGCACATTGAAAATGAGGATATAATGTGTAATCAGTTAGAATTTGATCCAAGGAACTTGCTTTGGCTAGAACTTCTTTATTGTATGAACCCAATATCAAATGTCATGAACCTAGCACAGTACTGAGAACCAATCTTCTGGAATCATCTTCAAAGGGCAACTCCGATGTTTTGAGAGCTTCCATTGTAAAAGAAATTTTAAAAAACTACCTTGATGTAGTTCGTGTGTATAGCTACGGGAGTACTAGGAATGTGAATCAATATTGTGCCACCATTGTGTTCGGTGTTACACAAAAGATGACACAAAGCTTTCTGTGAAAGGATTAACTAAACCAGACTCAGAACTCCTTTAAGGAAAGTCAAACTAGACCACCAATACTGCTGCTACGTGAAGATCATATTACTATATTACAACAGTGGTCACCAACCAGTAGATCGGGATCTGACAGGTTATCCTGACTGGTTTGGCCAAAATGCTGGCACTTCAGCTGCCCCTTCCCCCACTGCTACATATTTCCCACCTTTTGCCTTGGAGCTTGCCTCTCACCCACTTCCCCCCCCCCCTCCCAAATTCTATCTCCACAGAAAGGATGGGGGGAGGGAACAGGGCTTGGGATGGAGGAAGTTTGATGGCTGCTTTTGAGAGCGCTGCAGGGCCAGAGGAGGGGGGAGCTTTACTCTAGCCTCACTGCACCACCACCCAGGAGCAGCCTGAAGCAAGCAGTGTCCAGCTGGAGCCAGAATCCCCAACCCCTGCCCCAGTCATGAACCCTCTCTGCACTCCCAAACCCTGAGCCCCTTGGATCCAAACTCCCTTACACAAACTGTACCCATAACCCTCCTGCACTCCAAATCCCTGCCCCAGGCTCAGTTCAGAGCCCCTCACACTCCAGATCCCTTAGCCCAACCCTCTGTCCCTGCCTAGTGAAAGAGGAAGGATGGAGTGAGCAGAGGCAGGACCTCAGAGAAGGGGCATGAAGGATGCGGGGCAACTGTATTTGGGTCTGAGGTAGATCCTGGATTGCATTTAAATTCAAAAGGTGATCTTGTGCTTAAAAAGGCTGGAGACTACTGCTCTACAAGATATCTAGAGAGGTCATGTTGCTGCTACTTGGCAGAAGTGTTTGGCAGTCTAGAGCCAAGATATGAAGGTCAATTGTCTTCAAGCAAACGAGGCTATACCAGACCAGAGACTACACTGTTACACTTTCATAAACAATAATTCTCTGACTAAAGTCAGTGCTGTTTATTTAATGTAGTAAACACACAGGCCCATCCTCCAAAGGTAACTACTTGCAAGAAGAGTATAGAAAGAATCAATGAGAGAACAAACCCAGTTAACATCCATCACCACATCTCAGCCAACTATCTTGGAGGAGAGTTTGTGTCATGGTTCTCTCCATTTTATAATATGGATATCTTTCAATAGATCATCAAGAAAAATTCTCACTACCGGTCCTCCATTTGACCCCACAACTTAAAACATTAAACAAAACTTAGAAGTTTAAAATCTATAGGACCTGACAACTTGCACCCCTAGGTTTTAGAATAATTGGCTGAGGAACTCAAACACTGCTCTAGATTTTTAACAGATGTTGGAATACTGGGAAGTTCCAAAGGGCTGATAAAAGGCTAATATATCATTATTTAGATGAGGTAAGTGGAAAGACCTTGGAAACTATAGGCCAATTAGCCAAAAACTGATTCCAGGTAGAGTGCGATGTCAGTAAGAAAAATTAAAAGGAGGGTAAATAGAATTAGTGCCAAATCAACGAACTTCATATTTTTCATATTAGAAGTAAGAGTAACATGGCTTCTGCGAAGTGTTCCACTTAATACCATGTAAAGATCTAACTAACAAAATAGAAAAGATCAACATAGCACATTATATGTATTTAAAACGGGCTAACTGATCAATCTCAAAAGGCAACTGTACATGGTGAATCATCCTCTTAAAAGAGGTTCTTCTAAAGGGGTTCCTCAGGGATCCTTTCTTTGCTAAATGCCATTCAATATCTTCACGCATACCAACACTACTAAAGCAAGTCAACAAGTTACGGTCACCTACAGCCATCTCAGCAATTAAAATTGCCATTCATATCCACAGCATATCTTTCTGTTCCATATCTTTGTTGACAGGACGTGCTCTCAGCAAGAGTGTGTCCACCAACTTAATTGTGTGGGGCACTGACAGCAGGAGCTCTCTTCTCCCCCACCCGGGGGCTGACAACCCTAGGGCTACGTCTACACTGGTCACAATTTCCGGAAAAGGGATGCAAATCAGGTAAGTCAGGATAGGGAAATCCGCGGGGGATTTAAATATTCCCCGCAGATTTAAATAAACATGTCTGCCGCTTTTTTCCCGGCTTGGCGAAAAGCCGGAAAAAAAGCGTCTAGACTGGCGCGATCCTCCGGAATAAAGTCCTTTTCCGGAGGATCTCTTATTCCTACTTCGAAGTAGGAATAAGAGATCCTCCGGAAAAGGGCTTTATTCCGGAGGATCGCGCCAGTCTAGACGCTTTTTTTCCGGCTTTCCCCCAAGCCGGCAAAAAAGCGGCGGACATGTTTATTTAAATCCGCGGGGGGATATTTAAATCCCCCGTGGATTTCCCTATCCTGACTTACCTGATTTGCATCCCTTTTCCGGAAATTGTGGCCAGTGTAGACGTAGCCTAGCTGTCAGAGCCAGTGTGACTCAGGCTGTCTCAGTGGGGGTTGAGGATGAACTCCAGCTAAGAGCCCCACATAGGGCTGACTGCCAAGCAATGCTGTAACCTCATCAACTGAAGTTCTATACCTCTCCATGAGGCAGAGTTAAGTCGATGCAGTGGGCAATTTACATCAGTGGGAGCTACATTTTACTGTAGTTGCTTACAGAGTTAGGTTGACATAAGCTGCCTAATGTTGTCCTAACTTCGTCGTATAGTCCAAGCCTTTATCAGTTATTTGGAAGAACTATAAAAACCATTGCCAATAGATGTCAAAACTTCGTAGAGTGGTAAATAATGTGAAGGCTGGGTGAGTGCTACAGAACAATCTGGATTACTTGGTAAAGCTGAGCTCATTTGAACATCACGTGTTTCAATGTAACCGATGCAATGTCATACATCTAGAGGCAAAAAATGTAGGTCATACCCTAAGTGGATGGGGAATTGTATCTTGGAAAGCAGTGTCTCTGAAAAGGCTTTAGGGATTACTGTGGCTAACAAACTGAACATGAGCTCCTAATGGGGTGTGCCGTCTAGAGGGCTGGTGTGAAATACTGAATAGCAGCAGGGAAGTTATACTGCCTTGTTTAAGAACAGTTTCAAATTCTTGGGTCCCCACTTGAATTTTTTTTTTTTTTTTAAACTAGAAAGGGTTCAGAAAAGAGATACAGGAAGAATGAAATGTTTGGAAAAACCGCTTTGTAACATGAGCCTAAGGATGTGCAGAATACTTAGTTCATCCAAGAAAGAGTTAAAAGGTAATTTGGCCATTCTAACTAACTACATTAGGAGAAATCTGAGGGACACCTCTGATTTTGCAGACAAAGCTAGATAAAGAATATCTTCATATAACAGGATAATTTATCTTTGGAACAAATTTACCAAGTGATGTGGTAGATTCTCTGTAACTTTTAAGTCTTTAAATCAAGACAAGATATCTTGGGTGAGAGCCTGTTTTTAAAAAAAACCTCCACATCTGAATCATCGAGAATTACTGGGCAAAGTTCTGTGGCTTGTGTTATACAGAAAGATAGCCTAGATTACCATATGGTCCCTCGTGGTCTTAAAAACACACTTTTTCTAGCAACGACAGTACTTAGTTATAACAAAAATTGGACCAGTATAAGGAGAAAAATAAAATTTGCTGTAATGAAACTAGGGCAAGTGTTTGCTTGTGTCCTTTCCTCATTTGATATCTCCAGTATGGTCATCTTTTTCTTGAGTGGAAAAACTTGATACTAATACAATATTTCCCTTTATTTCCTGCAGCCCAAATTGCTTTAATATTTTGGTCACCTCTTCCTACGGGACTGCAATTCCTCAAGATTTAATGTCACCTGGAACTTTAATCATAGTTCAATTTATAGTGCAAAGGAAAAACATGAGGCAGTTCTACAGACTGCTGAGAGGGGCAAAGTTATTCTGAGCTGACTTGAATCTATCTAAGCAATACTGAGTTAATGTGTGACTAGTTCAGGGTTACCTGATAGCTGAATTCCCACCCAGGGTACACGTGACAAACGAGAAACTGTTTTAGCAGGAAGCATCCTTGTCTGTGGACAGATTAGCTTGAACTGCTTGTAACTTTAAAAAGATCAAGACTCTCTCAGCAACAGTGAGCCATTAGACAAAAGAACAAAGTTTTTTTTTTTTTGAAAGAACGCATCGTACTTGCTGCTTCTCACCGCATTGTCTTCAAGGCAGCAGGTGACAAAACATAGCATCAACAGATCAATTACTATAAGCAAGAATACTGAGTATCTAAATCAGGGGTCTCCAAACTACGGCCCGGGGGCCGGATGCGGCCCGCAAGGCCCTCTCATCCGGCCCGTGGAGACCTTTTTGGATTCAAAGGCAGAAGAAGTGAGATTGTTTCAAAACCCATTTGAAGCAGATGTGGCCAGTTGCCCAGATGAACTGCAGCTGGAAGTCATTGAGTTGCAAGCAAATGACCTCCTTAGGGACAAGTTCAAAATAGGACTGGTGGGTTTTTACCAGTTTTTGCCCAAGGAAGACTTTCCTAATGTCAAAACTTTTGCATCAAGGTACCTTTCAATCTTTGGAACAACATACCTGTGTGAACAAACATTTTCAAGAATGAAATACGTGAAGAACAATTTGAGAACAAACTTGTCCGATGATAATCTCAGGTCACTGTTGATGTTAGGGACAACAAATCTAAAGCCAGAAATGTCTGCTATATTGGCATCCAGGAAACAATTTCACCATTCACACTAATACAGGTGTTCATGTGTAGTGTATGAATGTGTTATTAAATAATAACTGAATAAAATAATATTAAATACATGATTAAAAACAACATCCATGTTTTGATTGTTTTTTATTTGGACCTCAAGTGTGTAGTCGGCCCCCGAACTGCTGTTTGATAGTTAATGCGGCCCTCGGGCTGAAAAGTTTGGAGACCCCTGATCTAAATGAAAGTAGAGAGAGAAGGAGAGAGCACCAAAACCAAAGGAATTCATCCACCTTGTCCAAAAAAAAAAAGCCCCTAACAAACCATACACTGGAAGCACAGTAGTTAGTTTCTGATCTACTATCAAGGGGACAACTCTTTTTTCTGTTCAATTGTCCGATCCCTTTGATGAACCTGAACACTGAAAAAACTGTAGACACCTCCTTTTGGATACAAATCAAGGATCAGAAGACAAACAAGTTATGATACATTACTATATTCTCTGCTGGAAGGCTGCTGGTTAATGGGCTAAATTATCAGTCTTGGTGAAATTCTATAATTTTACTTTGTCTCCAAATGCAACAGTTGCTGAATTTCCCCAGGACTAAATTATCCACAGCTGGAAGGAATACATTCTCACTGGAGACCACCACCTAGAATCTATCTTCTCACACAACCTGACAGCACACCAAGTTTAGTGAATTTCAGAGAATTAGCCCATTTAATTTTTTCCATATATAGAATTACCTAAGGATGCTTCATGACAGCACCAATAAACAATTAAAAAAATATCTTTAAAAAGATTTTTGCAGGCATCTCCTTGATATAAAAGAGTGAAGATATGTCCAAAACATATCCTAAACATATACTAGGGAAAAACACGAGTTTAGCATTTAAAAAAAACAACAAAATAAGCCAGAACAGTTTGGGTACATTGGCAAGAGAAAACGCTTTTCATTCCTGTCAGGACTCCAAAAGTACAACCCTGAACACACCCACAAAAAGACACTATGCAACCCTTTAAAGAAATGTCCAAGACCAAGGAACAGACATTCATGGTTAAGTTACCTTTAGTTTTAAATTTGTCCCGGGACTGAGAGGGGAATTGGTTGCATTTACAAGAGTATCAAAGCTTAGGACTTTCATTTTAATTTTAGACTTGGCATACAAAAACCAGCAGCACAGCCACAACTGTCCCAGACCAGCTAACTCAAGATTGTAGAGCTTGGTCTGTGGGGCTAAAAATAATGGTGTAAACATCAGGCTTAAAGCCTGGGCTGCAGCTTTGACACACCTACCCCCTTGGAGTCCCGCCCTGAGTTCTGCGTTACGTTGTTATAACCCTGCAGCCTCTGAGCCCTGTGAGCCAAAGTCAAGGGACCTGGGCCAGCCATGGCATGCCTTGAGTCTATGGTTGCAGTATACAACACTACGGATGTTAAAATGCATTTAGTTAAGTAACTGCATAACCACTGAATATTTCAGCGGTTACACATAAGGACTAGCAGCTCCTACCTGCTGCCATGCAGAGGCAGCAGCGCAGGAGGGAGGGGGAAGGTGGCTCTGCAGGAGCTGGTATGCATGGGGGGGCGGGAGGGGGAGAGAGAAAGCTCTGCAGCATGGGGAGGGTGTGTAACCATGCACTTTAACCTACGAGCACAGTCTCATTGATTAACCAGGTACACGGTTATACTGTCATATCCCTTGTGTAGACATGCTTTCAGATGGAAGAGTCTACATCCAGGGTGTCTAACATGCTAGCTTCTAGCCACATGTGGCTATTTGGCCCGCTGAGTGTGGCTAGTTTGCTATAGCAGTAGTCACTGTGCTGGTTGGACACCATCAGTCCATAGGAAGCAGAGCTGGGTTAACAAGTTGTCTTCTCAAGTCTTCCTAGCCACATTACTTTCTTCAGAAACTCTGTGATAATCATAATGGAATTGCAACAGATTTCAAAAACTTAAAAAAAAAAACCTGATTTATAAATAATAGAAATTACAAACTACAGAAGAAATAAGTTTGTACTATCCTGGGATAGCTATAGTATTTACAGAACACCAGCATTTGTTTTTATTCACATTGCAACCAACACTAATGAACTCTTGCATGTCAGCAGCTGTTGCCTGCAATCAGATTAATTGGATGAAATAATGTATGATGATATTGAATTATACAAGTCACACCCGTAGTTGTAATGTACAAAACTGCTTGATTTTGGGTGTGCACATTTTGACGTTAATAGAAACACTGCATCTTATTCAAAACACGCTACCCTGGCTGATTCTGCTTAGTGCAGAATTCTATCATGTGGAGAGACCAAGTGACTGTCCTTGACTGGGCTGGAAGAAGCAATGAATACTGTTGAAGATACTCTGAATCTACTAGGGGACTTCAAAAGATTTCAGACCATAATGAGAACCCACAACAGCTGGCTTTGGAATCTGGGGAAAAAAAGCTATTTGTCCTAGTCACATGAGACTTTTGAGATATTTATGATTTGCAACGCATTGCTGAGAGAGAGAGGCCATAAAATACCCATTTGTAATGGGACAAAAATATTTCCAGAAAACAGATAAACTAGAAAAAAACTGAAGTGTCTGAATTAGTGTGAAATTAAAGTTGTCAAGTTAACTTATGCACATGATTTAAGTCACCAACTTAAAAAAAAAGTAGTTAGCACTGATATTGTACATGCTAGCTTATATGACTGTCATACATTTTACTTGGTTAAAGGGCAGTTCAAGAAAGTCTTCCCAACTACAGAACATTCATACTACATTGACTGGGATTTGTCCAGGCTATCCTGGTATATTCGATGCCTTCTCAAAGTCTCAGGTTTTTGCTAGACAAGAAGAGCATAACTCCACACATCTTGCTATAGAAGTCATTCTGCTTGAACAGGCTGAAGGTTCAACAATGACTGACAATTTTGGATGCCCAGTCAGCCCAATCTGTGGTACCTCAAAAAGGTAACTAACCTTCAGAAAGCGGGGGCTCACAAAACGCTCTATTACTTAGCAGTAACTTTCTTTTAAAAAAAAAATCCCTTGAAGGTATCAAGTTGGCACCCAAAAATCAAGGCATCCCAAATCACTAGTCACCAGTGTTCCCCCCAAATCCTGCCCAGTCAGACTCAGGGCCCTGTGCATGGGGCTGACTGACTAGGCGAGGCTGATTAATCACCTGTGAAGCCATGTTGCTGCGCAACTTAGAACACTACTAATCACGTCTGAAAAATTAGGCCACCATCCATTATAAAAAGCTTAGACTCTCCTCCCAACCCCAATGTGTCTTAATTGCCCTGTTCAGAGACATTCTCACCCTCCCCTTAGTTCATATTTTGTGCTTCATGAATCTGACCTGAACATCAGAGTGCTCCAGAATGCATCACATAGATAGATCATGTGGCTCAGTCACTGGTAAACTACAAGAGTAAACTTAGGTTTTGCACTAATTTGGCTAATTGAGCCTCGCCCCATTACTAGAATAGGTAAACCCTGATGAACTGGAAGTGCAAACTACTGCACATCCTTGTCTATACATCAGCTATGCGTACACAGTAAAGAAAACCTCATGGTGTTGGAGGGGTGGGGGGAGGGGAGTCCTCAAGCTATTGACTCAGGCTCATGGAGCTCAAGCTGCAGGGTAAGAAATAGCCATAGAGCCACTCAGGTTCCAAGATCCTTCACTCTCACTCTTTCAGAATCTGAACTCCAGCCTATGGTCAATGTCTACACTGCTATTTTTAGTTCCACAGACAGAAGTCTAGTTAATTGACCCAGACAAGTTCAGTGGCGAGGGTTTTTCTTTGCTACATAGACCATCAATGCTCAGCAACTGCTGTATCAATGCTATTCCAACTGCTGAACAGTCCTCAGTGTTGTATTTTTGTGTGTTTAACTATAGCTATTCTTTCCCCCTTGGAAACACAAGGCTCCAAACAAAGCTACTTACACAGTTTTCCTAAGCTTTGAGCATTTTAAGGCTTCATAACCCTTCAGGTGTGTCAAATGAAGACAACAATATAGAAAAAAACAACTGCAGGCAAAGTCACAGGGTAATGACCGACCAAAACAGGGTGGCACTTGGATAAAGGAGTAGGAAGGTGCAAGATAAACAGCAGAGTATTACAGACACATGGAAGGTTGAAAGAGCAGTACTGCTCTTTCATCTTGTATGGACGGCTCCAGGATGGAAAGGGGAAGAATAAATAGCTTTTATGTATTTTACTAGTCAGAGAAGCATAACTAACTGATTGCTTTTTCTCCATCTCCTACTATAATCTAAGCACTTGATCACATTAAGTCTTCAAAGTGGGTCTTATTTTGCTACATGCAATATTATACCTAGAAAAATTCAGACTGAGCTTTGCCTATGAGTTAGTATTTCAAGATATAGTATTCAAGGGTATGCTGAGTACCTGTAAATGACAGCAAGCCACCTACATATCTAGTCCACAGAGTGGTTGTGTTTGTAGAACTATATTTTGCATAAATTCTATTAAGATGGCAAGACACCCAATACCTTAGCTTCTTAGAAAGGAACTTCTGCTACAAGCTAGAAAACCCATGAATCTTAAGAAGAGAGGGCAGATTGGAAAATAAAGGGTTCTTTGGTCTTGGTAAGATGCATTCCACCTTCACTGCAACAGCACCCTTGGGAGAGCAGCACTGGAGAGATGTCACATTAGAAAGCAATGACTGTGATATTATACTAACAATACTGACTACATTACCTCTAGTGAGCCAGCTTCTAAAATGCTATTTGCATGATTCCCAGCTCAGGTTTCATAACTCAGTGGATATCCCTCCCATCTTTATTTTACATGAGAAGACATCTGAAACAACAAAAATTAGGGCTCTCAATTGATGTATGTTAACGCCTGCAATTAATGTAGGGAGTGATTAACATGTTAATTTTTTTAGCATGTTTATTGCAGGTATTAATGCTGTGCTGCCCCTTTGAAGCACCGCTCCGGCACTTCAAAGGAGGAGTACATTAGGATCCTGGGATCAACAGGAGTCCCCAGCTGACCCCAGACTCTGCCTTGCACTGCCCCTGTGAAGCGCCACTCCGGTGCTTCAAAGGGGCAGTGCACATTAGGAGCTGGGGATAAGCTGGAGTGCCCTTCAAAGGTGCAGCACCGTGGTAGCCTGGGATCAGCTGGAATCCTCAGCTGACCCCGGCTTGGTGCAGTACTGCCCTTTGGAAAGGCCACTCCGGCGTTTCCAAGGGGCAACGAGGTATGGAACCCAGGTGAGCAGGGGACTCCCGGGGTGACCTTTCCAAGGGGCAGTGCTGCACCGAGCTGGGGTCAGCTGAGGATTCCAGCTGATCTCGGGCTCCCACGGTGCTGCCCCTTTGAATTGCCACCACAGCGCTTCAAAGGGGCAACACACACGATTAATTGCAATTAATGTTTTCAATTGCTTGATTAATCATGATTAATTTTTTAATTGCTTGACAGCCCTACCAAAAATCCATGATTGCATAGCCTTGAGCACACCTCACTTCCAGTTTTCACAAGCCTGCTTCATTCAGAGTTAAATGACAAAGTTAAGGCTTTGTCCACACACAGAAGTCACACTGGCTGAATTAAACCTGGTTTACAAAAATACAGCACAATTAAACAAGTGATCCACACAGAATTTTGCCTGCATCAATTAAAAACTGGTTATTTTGATTTAGCTTTTCCCCTACAAAATTACCAATAGGCAAAAATAGATCTGAGCCAGAGCATTCATACAAGGATTTGTGCTGGTTTAGCTAATTAAGTGTAAACCATTACATTGGTGCAAATCTGTATCTTAATTAGGACTAAGAGGAGGACAACAGTCCAAAGAGAGACAGAATGTAGGTCAATGTAGGTGCTTCCAGAAAACAAAATATCAAGAAAGTAACAAGTCTCCTGTAGATTTTGATGGAGCAGTAGCCTAGGAACTCTAGCTAATTCTGTTAACATCTAGAACAGGGGTCTCCAAACTACGGCCCGGGGGCCGGATGCGGCCCGCGAGGCCCTCTCATCCGGCCCGTGGAGACCTTTTTGGATTCAAAGGCAGAAGAAGTGAGATTGTTTCAAAACCCATTTGAAGCAGATGTGGCCAGTTGCCCAGATGAACTGCAGCTGGAAGTCATTGAGTTGCAAGCAAATGACCTCCTTAGGGACAAGTTCAAAATAGGACTGGTGGGTTTTTACCAGTTTTTGCCCAAGGAAGACTTTCCTAATGTCAAAACTTTTGCATCAAGGTACCTTTCAATCTTTGGAACAACATACCTGTGTGAACAAACATTTTCAAGAATGAAATACGTGAAGAACAATTTGAGAACAAACTTGTCCGATGATAATCTCAGGTCACTGTTGATGTTAGGGACAACAAATCTAAAGCCAGAAATGTCTGCTATATTGGCATCCAGGAAACAATTTCACCATTCACACTAATACAGGTGTTCATGTGTAGTGTATGAATGTGTTATTAAATAATAACTGAATAAAATAATATTAAATACATAATTAAAAACAACATCCATGTTTTGATTGTTTTTTATTTGGACCTCAAGTGTGTAGTCGGCCCCCGAACTGCTGTTTGATAGTTAATGCGGCCCTCGGGCTGAAAAGTTTGGAGACCCCTCATCTAGAACAACAGAGTAAAGGCAGCCAGGTTCCTCGAGGCCCACTGGCCTTCATATGAAGACAGTTTTAGCTTCCTCTGTACATTGTGAAATGGACCGTGTATTAGCAAATTACTGCAGATGTGCAGTGCAGGAGAAATATTCCAAAAAGCTTCAGCCTCCATGCCTCTCCACCCAAATCCACAGGTTGAAGCAGGACTAGAGAATCAACAACCCAGACCAGTGCTGCAATTAGCTGCACATACTTCAGCCTGAAAACAGGACCAGGAGAGACAGAACCCTTCACTGTTACTTACAGGGTGGTGGTATAATGCTTGGGTGGAGGGAGTTAAATCTCTTAGGAGAGGGTTTCATGTGGCATCAGTGAGTGAGTGAATGCAATACAGTGTGTGAGGGACATCCTGTCTTGTTTATGCACCAGCATTTTTTTCTATTCTAACTAATTTGAAAAAAGAAGTTGAAAAGGAGCATCAGAATAAGGACACCAGGGAATCAGTTTGGTAGCTTTAATAATTAGTCAGAATCTACAGGGGATAATTACCTTGACTGAATCCTAAAAGTCCAGGTGAAACTCTGTACAAAGTAGAGCCCATCGGAACAAAAAAGGAGCCAGAAAGAAGGGGGAATGGGGAAAATCCTGACTTTGAGTGTAGGCAGTGTTATATACCAGAAGCTTCAGGAACAGCCTGGAGAAAATTTCTTGTACTGTAAATCTTAAAGTTAAAGAATCACATCAGGGAAACCTTATTTTAGGGCATTTGGTCTTTGGTGTTGAAGTTTCATGCACGTGTATTACCAGCTCAGGGAAGGACTAATTTATTTATTCCTTTAAAGGGAAAAAGCATCAACAAAGGTTGTTTAATAGTTAAGCTAACTATCCTCTCTGCCTGAGATACCCCTGCTGTAAAAATCCATTCTTAACTTTTCGAAAAAGTACTTTATGCTACCACCTTTTAAAGGCCCCAGTGACAGCTCAGTCTGCTCTTTTCTCCTTAAAAACTGATACACAGAACATTGACAATGCAGATTTATTTCTGTGAAGTCATGCAAAACTGAGCTCTGCTTGCTAGACTTCCAACATTTAATAAAGCCACAAAGCAAACTAAAATGCCTGACATCCCCAATGATTTTCTCTCTAATGCAATTGTTATAGTAGCAAAACTGATGAAGATAACCCACTGTCCTAAACAAACTCCTGTACTGTTGCTGGAATTTGAGAAAAAAATGTTCCTTATAAATATACCGATGACCTGCAGTTAGTGCTTTGGGATGAAACAAAAAATATTACAGATGCATAACTATACTGTTTCAAATGTAATCAACTGTTTTAATAAACAAAATTATTTTCCAGAAAGAAGGAACACTGATGGATTAAGAACATAAAAACAGCCATACTAAATTAGAGCAAAGGTCCATGAAGCCCAATATCTTGTCTTCTGACAGTAGCCAATGCCACATGCCCCAGAGAGAAAAAACATAACAAGTAATCACCACAATTCATTCCTTGACACTTCTTTCCAACTTCTGGCAACCAGATTAGGGACACCATCCCTGCCTATTCTGACGAACACCAGAATGGATTTATTTCCATGAATTTATCTAGGGTTTTTTGTTTTTGGTATCATAATAGTTTTGAGCTTTCACAATATCTTCTGGCAAGGAGTTCCAGAGGTTGACTGTGCGTTTTGTGAAGAAATACTTTCCTTTTGTTTGTTTTAAAACTGCTGCCTTTTAATTTACTGTGGTAACTTCTGCATGAGGGGAGATTAATAAAACTGGGACTTTTCAGCTTGCAATGAGACAACTAAGGGGAAAAGTTGAGAGAGATCTATAAAAATATATACACTTTTTAAAAAGACAATCTTTCTAAAAGCATGCCAAAAGAGTAAAAATAAAAGTTTTCAGCTACCAATTTAGGAGAAAGATGGGATGGATAAGTTACCAACTACCTTGAATCGTACTTATCCATCCAATCTTTCTCCTTAATTGGTAGTTGAAAACTTTATTTTTACTCTTTTGGTATGCTTTTAGAAAGACTGTCTCTTTTAAAAGTTTTTATATCTATATCTATCTTTTTGGTCTTTGCCCTCCACACACACTGGGGGATTGCTGGTTCCGCCCCTCCCCTCCTCCCCCCCCCAACTACACACTATGAGGATGCTGCCCTCCCCACAGTTCTGGGGCAGTTGCCCTCCTGGCGCTGGGGCTGCTGTCTCCCTTCCCCCTCCTCTCTCCTTCCCCCCACCCCTGGTCTTGGGCTGCTGCCAGGGGGGACAGGAGCCAGAGCTGGCAGGGGCGGCCTTCCTTGTCGTCAGCCTGACAGGGAGGCTAGGAGCCAGAGCTGCCAGCACGAAGGAAGATATGCTGCCTGGACGAGCTGGCAGGGGAGGCCAGAAGCCAGAGCTGGCAGAGGTGGCCTGCCTCAGCAGCAGCCTGCCGGGGGGGGGGGGGGGGGGGGGGGCAGGAGCAGGAGGGAGCGGCCTGCCATGTCAGTAGCCTGCCAGAGGAGTCAGAGCTGGTGGGGGCGGCCTACAAGGGGGCCAGGAGCCAGGGGGGGCAGCCTGCTGTATCGGCCACAGCAGGAGCCAGGCGGCAGAGCACGCGTGCAGGAGCTAGTGCAGACGGCCAGAGCATGCGCAGGAGGGGCAAGTTGAAAATCCCGTGACAGACAGACCGTCAAGAATGGTGACAGCTTAATAGAAATATGGTCTAATTATGACCAGTGTGAGAGAAAATAAGGAAGTTTGTTCTTTTTAGTTCTCCACACCAGTTATGATTTTATAGACTTCAATCATCTTCCCCCCTCCCCTTTCGTTGTCACCTTGCAAACTGAAAAGTCTCCGTCTTATTAACCTCTCTTCATAAGGAAGTCTGTTCATACCCGCTCTTTTTGTGGCCTTTTTCTGAAGTTCTAGTATATCTCTTGAGATGGAACCACCACATCTGCAAATACTATTCAAGATGCAGGCGTACCATGAATTTATACAGATGCAATATGACATTTTTCATCTTATTATATACCCCTTTCCTTTTTATTCTCAACATTATATTTTCTGACTGCTGCTACCAACTGAATGGACGTTTTCAGAGAACTAGCTACAGTGACTCCAAGATTTCTTTCTTGTGTGGTAATATACCCCCATGATTTTATTTATAGTGGGGATTATGTTTTTCAATGTGGATTACTTTACTTTTATCAACATGGAACTTCATCTGTCATTTTGTTGTCTGGTCACCTGGTTGTGAGATCCTATGGTAGCTCTTGGCAATCTGCTTGGGACTTAAACCATTTGAGTAGTTTGGGATTATCTGCTAGTTGTGCCACCTTACTGTTCAGCCCTTTTACCCAATCATTTATGATTACAGTCCTGGGGAATGGTTTAAACACATACATATGTGCATCTCACTACCACTAAGGAAAAAAAATCACCTATATTTAGGGTCCTTCATTTTCAGTTTTTATCTTATTTACTCCCCCCAGGAATTTAAAACAACAGCAGGTGAAAAATCAGTGCAAAAAACTTCAATTTTTTTGAGTAAATATCAGGGTTTATTTTGGTGGAAAGATGGAAGGGCGGGGGAGTACTTTGAATTCTGTTCAATATGGTTTGCTGCTGAACTAAAACAGAACACAAACACACAATGCTACCTCTGATTTTAAGAAAGCAATACATCTCTAATCCCCAAATAAAACTTTGCATTTAACTAAACCATTTACTGTTGTGGACTTAGAACTATTAGTCTACATTTAACAATCAGGCCATACCTTTGCAACACACATTCAATTCAATTCTTTTCTCCAGTTTATGTTTTCAATTCTTGAATACTTCCTTGTTTTCTGAAACTTATTCAGATACAGATTTCATTTTAGTGAAAGATTTCACTCTCAAATCTTCAAACTTATCTGCTAATAGCCTGAGACGGGTAAACAATGGGTGAAAAACATCAGTATAGTCACGCACTTCAGAGTTTGCATGCATGTTTATCCTGTGTGTCTTCTAGACTAAAACATAGCCTTACTACAGACAGCTAGCTTTGCATATACAGACAAATATATTATCATACTACATATATTTCATGCAATATATTGTATTTTCCTAATAACCAGGGCTTTTCACATATTAGAATGATACAAAAGTAGGGTGAAAAAAAAAAAAGAGTCAGAAAAAAATGAGTTACACCTTTTGTAAAACTTTAAACTGAAAACAAAGGGGCTTATCTATGTTCTACCAACAAAAAAGCATCACAATTTGGCCAGTTTCAGACAAAAACAGTAATATTTCCATAATCACAAACTTGAAAGCCCCTTTCCTCAGGCCAAGAATATCCTTTCTGTCCTACTCCCCCAGGACTTAACAGACCTTAGGGATCTCATGAAATATCTTCTCCACTAAACCTTTCCCCTCTGCTAACACCGCTGTGTTAAATGTTACATTATTACGAGAATGGAGTATATTAAGTTAATATAACATGATGCAAAATAAACCAAATTAATCTTTGTATACTACAAGATTGTTTTATATAAAATTTGTCGTCCGGCCATTCAAGATTCTCCACACCAGTGGTTTCTGATTTTTGAAAAACCCTCACACACTCCCAAAAAGAACCCGAGGGGGGAAAAAAAACCCACACAAACAAAAGAACTGAGCAGGGCAGCAAAACATAGTGGGGGGGCTGAGTCACCTCACGGTCCCCTCCCCCTCGAATTTCTTCATGCCCCCCAATTTGGGAACCCATGCTCTACAACAAATATTTAGAAAAGAAGAGATGCACTAAAATTCACAAGAGTACAGAGAAAAGGTTCTCAACCAAGAGTACGTGTACCGCTAGGAACTCTCAGGTGGTATATTAAGTCATCTAGAATGTGCCTAGTTTTAAAAAAGGCAACATAGCCCCCTACAACGTCACTACAAACTAAAATTTCATACAACAGTTTATTTATACAGCTTGATAGACAACACACTGAAATGTAAGCACAATATTTATATTCCAATTGATTTTATTATATAATAAAAGAAGCAATTTTTCAGTAATAGCATGCTGTGGCACTTGTGTTTTATGCCTGATTTTAAAGCAAGTGGTTTTTAAATTAGATCAAACTTGAGGGTATGCAAGACATAAGATGCCCGAAAGGGGCACAGTAGTCTGGAAAGCTTGAGAGCCATTGGTTTAGAGTGCATAGAACACAGTATAGTTTACAGTGACATCACACATATACAGCTATGGTTTCATGTATTCTGTGTTCTTTCAACCAAAGTAAGCAGATTTTGTATTCTCAAGTATGCTTATAAGCAGTTTAGTAATTTAAATCCTTTCAAATATGCCCTGTAATTGAGTACTGTACCAACATTCCAACACAACACAACACGTAGTTTCTTTTATTTATTGGGATTCATTCGATGAACAGTTTGGATAAGAGCTATTTTGTGCAGTTTGGAAGACAGTGACTAGCATATCTAATTTAGCTCATTTAAAGTGCCTCCCAAACATTTAATTGCTATGAAAGTACTGGGGGAAAAATGCAGAAGTATATTGCAATGTTTAGAAGTTCAAATGTAATAAGCTTTAAAAGAGGATGTCTGGTCAAACTCTGCCCAAAGTTAATGTTTTGAAATAACAAGCTTACACAAAACCTAAAATGTTCCCATATTTAGTGGTTTTTCACAAATCCAGTTCTATTGGATTTGAGCCTACCCATGTTTGCAATATACTGCAAACTGTTATTATACAAGAACCTAAAAGTGAAACTGACTATTAAACAAAGTGAAATGGATAAATCCGCCTATTTAAGATGTACAAGGAGAGATACAAAAAACTCAAAAGCATAAACAGCAAAAGTGTGCATTGCATAGGACAAACCATTTCAACGTGCTTATTTGGGGAGGAGGGGTGGCATTAGACTTGTTTTTTGTTTTAGTTATCTATGAGGGAGTGATAAAGTAAAGTAATCCCCCTTATGTGTAACTGGATAGTGTCCCTATACTATACAAGCTTGCTCAGTCACATCAATTAGTCTGCCAGTGACTCACTGTTGGACCTTGAAAAGTCATTTAAACTGTTTGCCAACTGTTCCATGAGTAAAATTCACAACACTTCTCAACAGTATGCTTTCATTTGGGATGTCCCAATTTTCTGCCTTGGTTTCTGCCTTTTGGGCTCATGCAGTTGGGATTAGAATACATTTCCACTACAGTTTCTCCAGGCCAATCACTCAAGGCTGTTCTTTGGCTGCACAGGTTTCTCTTCCTTCTCTCTTGCTGTTTCTTTGGGCCCTAAGGTGAGACTGTCTGCTTCATCAGAAAACAGCAAGGAAGAGAGACACCTCAGCAGGAGGGCCAGATCGCTATCTGCCCCACTCATGAATCTGTTAGGTTTAATTTACCACCACCAGCTGCCATCTTCAACACCCTTATGGAAAAGTCTCTGTATTGGGGAGAGGACAAGACAGAAGGTAGAGAAGAGGAAGATGAGCCATGAAGAATTTGGAAGAGGAACAGGCTCGATGCTTTCCCCCATTCCTTAAAACATCTATCATTCATCTACAGGAGTGATGCCACTTTTCTGCACCTCTGTCAATATGGGCCTGAAATTATTTCTCCCAGTGTGTGTAAAACTGGACAAAATACAATAGCATATGGTTGTCACATGGCGGGTACAGGCACAGTATTTGTATACTATAAAAATGTACACTTTACACAGCTTCTAAAATCAGAGATGTGCAAATACTCTAAATATACCTCAAAGAAAATTAGAGCGCTGGCTGTTAAAATTGCCCAGTGTTTCAAAACTATTTGGTTTCATGCATCACATGGACCCACAATGAAAGCAAGTAAATTGATGAAAAAAATCTTGATGGTAGAGTCCAGTTTGCCTGTTTAAGTTAGAAGGTTGCCTAAGCCAAAATCAAAAGGTATTTTGTAGATTCTGTTTCCCACGAAAGCTAAACATTCAAAACTATCCTGGGAATTTGAAAAATCCCAGCCAAAGGATGACTAACATTTGCTCAGGATAAAATCTCTGATATTTCTAAGGTTAGAAAAAGCACCAACTCCTTGACCCTTACACACAAATAAAGCAGCAAATAAAGTAGACAAACTTAATTTTTTTCAATGTCTTTCCTGGGTCACATTGAAAAGATGGAAAGACAGTGGGCTGAGTGTAATGCAGGTGCCCCTAACAGTAAGAATTCTCTCTGCTAGTGTCCCAAATGCCAGATTACTAGAGTTGACTGAAGTCCAGAATAGTAGACTGAAGTCTCCTTTTTTCTTATTAAAGCCCTATTTCAGATTGATCATATTATTTAAGATGAATAATTCAGTTTAAATTATTCATGCCTAGAAATGATTCCTCCAGAACAGGGATGAAGCCAGTGCTTAATTTGTAATGGAAGAGGTGGTGGCGTTCAAACACCCCCCCCCCCACCCCGCCCCACCCCCCCGACAGGGAAAGCCCACAGGTGTCAGGGGTATGAACTACTCGTCCCTGGCACAGACTAACCACTGGATGGAGCATACTAGCAGAACAATCCAGGGAACGCTTGTGCTGCTGCCTGTACTGGACTTACTCTGTACTGATATTGTAACACTGCGTAATTCAGCAACATTCACCACCATTAAAAACTGTTTGTTGAAACAGAATTGTAAAGTAATCCTTACCATTTGGATAAAAGCAATCTTACTGGTTCTTCCCCTCCTCTGCATTAGGAGGATTGAGACTTTCAAGGATCTTACTTTGATACAATCTATTTATGTTCCAAATTACTGCATCTCCACCCAGACAAAAAAGGGAAGGGAGAGGTCAAGGATATATTATACTTGCAAGCTGTTTAAGCCTCTGTGGATTTTCAATATATAACTTATGTTTCTACAGTACTATAAAAAAGAAAAAATAAAGACAAAAATAAAAAGGCATCCAAGGCACCTTTCTTCATATAAACTATTAGGGGGCAAAATACAAGTTAATTTTTTGTTTTAAAGTTATCTATTCATATTTTTCTGGCAAAGAAGGGATCAAAATGACAACCATATGAACAGCTGAGCATCCGTGTAATTACCTTTACTTCACATTAAGGATGTGCAAGATTTAGTTTTTGACATCACTGCACAGTCAAATGAACTGATAATAAAGAACTGCCAGTGTACAAAACATTTACATAGGAATAGTATTCCTCAACAAAGCAGATTAAATCTGACTGCAAACGAGGAAAGTAAAATTTAAATTTGAAACACTGTAAAGTCAGAGGCTTCTGCCAACCCAACATGAAAGGGATTAGAGGGGTTAGAGGTGAGTGTTAACATCCGAAAAAGATGAGGAATGTGCTAGTGAACAGTCTTGTTCAAACTATGCATCTGATGAGACACAAGGAAAAATATATTGTAGTATGTATGCAGACAGACCTCACTTGGCATAGCATACAAGTTTGTTTCCATGGAAAAAGAATGTAGAAAAAAGTAGTACTCTCAAATGTAATGTATCAGCAATAATAATTTTTTATACTGTATCAACAATCTTGATGGTCACTCCCATTAAGATGATGTAGTTACTTCAAGGTTGCCTTGTGAAACTGGGGAAGTGCCAAGAAATTACTCAGAGGTAGAGGGAATTTAAATAGGTAAGGTTAGAGCTACTTGCAGTGACTAGGGCAGCGGTTCTCAAACTTTTTGGGCTCCAGAACCCTTTACGTGCGTTAAGAATTTATGCAGAGCTCCAGCGGTCCACTGATCGTAGGTGTTGTACCCATCGATGTTTCCAGTTTGTCAACCTCGCAGAGCCCCTGGAAATATCTCGCAGAGCCCTGGGACTCCGCGGAGCACAGCTTGAGAAACACTGGACTAGGGAATACTTTGTAGTTTAGTCTAGAAGATCACAAGTCTGGAGGATCTCCTCTGCATGAAAGAGAGGCATATGGGTTTGTGTGTTTTATTTTCAACTCTTAGGGAAATTTGGATGTCATGATCTCAGCTTTACCATCGATTCTAGGGGGAGGACATGTTTTACATCCTATTTCAGTGGAATGCATGCAAAGGAGTTTAGGAGAAGGAAAGAAGGGCTTTTTCAGGAGAGAGGCACAGAAAATAGAATCCTCCCTGCTTGCTCCTCCACTATTGTCCCAGCTCATCTTACTGAAAGTCTTACTTCATAAGTCTAGGTTTCTGCATTGGCTTCCTGCTGGGATGTGAGCTTGTTTGAACCAGTGACCCAGAATGTAATTATGAGAAAAAGACTCTGGTTTACTGCATCTGATTTGCATTCTGCATACTAAATCACTGTATAAAAGGCAGCTTGGACAAACTGCCTTGCTGATCAGACTGTTTGCTGCTAGACAAGAGTTGTTAATAAAGAGTGGGAATCTATGAGAACTCTGTTTAAAAATGCGGATTCACATTATTTTGTTTGGGTTTTATTATTTCTCACTCCAACTAAATAGATTGGTAACAGAAATAGCTTTGGAGATGAATAACTCTGCTATATGCATTTGTGACTATGTATTTGATCTCAACTAAAAACAGTTTTAAGTTTATTTTTCCTCAATCTAAATGAAAGTGTATAAACCACTATAAGAAAATAGAAAGAGAAATGTATACAATTAAAAAAAAGAGCTTTCTAAGAACTTTCAGGCTGAAGAGGACTTGAAAAAGCAAACATCTGCAACTAACAGGGAAGTACTCACAAATATCTTTGTGCAATGACTTTTACTCAGATTATTGCTTGTAAGAATGGTCATAAAAATAAACCAACATTGCATCCAACTGCTTGCAGAGAAGAAATTGAACCAACAATTCTTGATCAAACTTGACTACGTTAATTTCATTTTATAACAGATGAAATCATGTAATTGTAAAATAGAAATAGGGCGATGTGACATGGGTAGCCAGTCACACAGTCTGAAGAAATCAAAATGTTGAATAATTAACTGAAGGCGCACAACAAGATTAAACAATCCAGAACTCAAACAGGTTAGCAAAAGCATTTAGATTAACAACTGTGAATAAGAAATTCATTAAAAGTTATATGTTATGATCAGCCAATTCACAAACAGGAGAAGAGGGCTATATTCAAATTATATGGTTCACAATACAGTTCACTGAGATCGAGCTAAAAAAAAAATCAGATCTGTGCATTGGTCAATATCCAAGTGATATTCAATAGATAAGCCCATTTTCTAGACTCCAGAGTGGTCTGGCTCTGAGTAGTGATACTCGAAACCAGCTACTTTAATAATAGTGTAACCGCTAAATTTCTTAGTGGTTACATGATTACTCAATGCCCCTGGGGGCAGAGCCAGCAGCCTCTGACCTCCCAGCTCCACTTCTGGATGGTCTTCTGCCACCCAACACTGCTGCCTCTATCAGCAGCAGCTCCTGTCCACAGGGGGCATGAGTTCACCATGGACAGAGGCTGCTCTGGCATCCCAGGCTCTTCACATGGACCGGCTTCTGCTGTAGCCCCACACTGCTGCCCCTGTACCCTGCATGCTCCTCATTGAAAACTTGGACCAGTGGGCTGGGTCTGAGCTAACCTGCCCATCTGAGTTTTAAATGCAGAGCACATGGGTGAAGGGGAGGGTTTTGTTGTGGTTAAACACCATTAGATGACTAGCCATTATCATCCCTATCTCAGGGGGTCTTTTTTTGAAGGTCTTCTGAAGAGGCAAGGGATTTCACGTTATTTTAAGTATTATAGCAATCTTTGAAAGGACAAACGAGCAGATCGGCCCAGATCCTAACTATAGGTGCAAAAGAGGACTCTCTCGTGGATGAAGTGTACTTGTTCACTACCTCCTAACTGGAAAGCTAGGCACATTTGCTTCATTTGTTTTCTTGGCTCCATAAAGATTGGCTATATTCTTATTTATCACAGATAGCTCATTGCAGAGAATCTAGTCCCAGATATTTTAAATGACTCAAGATAATGTTTAATATTAGTTTATATTCTTCTAAATTTAATACAGGGATTGTTAAGTAATACGTTTATAAACACAAAGGTACAATTTTTTGTGATTCTGCATTAATGCAGAAAGACATTCCAAATTGAGATGTAGTACAGTACTTCATTCTGCTGAACACATGGTATAAAATAAGTTTAGTTCTCCAATTCCTTTGGCAAAGTTAGTAGAAACTGAGGAAGAGGGATGTATGCACTGCACTTGGCTTCAGATTATTGGACAGAAATGCAAACCACTACCACCAACTTTGGGCACCACCTAAATTTCATGCCATTTTACCATTTTAGAACCAAGATGCATACTGAATAAAATGAGTTTCAAAACAATCTACACAGTTTGAGTGCATAGCCGATATGCTCAACCATTTCTCTTAATTGTATTATTCTTTCTTCCTAATATCAGTTCAAGTAGGCAACAAGGCTCGGATCTTCTTAGAACCAAGGAGCTCCCTGTTTGGACAACATTATCCAGGTGCCGTCATGACAGGAAAAAAGTATCAATTGGCTGTTCACTGCTACTTGGAAATAACTCTTGGGTTTCCTGGAAATACCTCCAAATGACTTTCCTTGTGACTAAATATGACACGTCACTGTAAAAATTAAACAGGATCTCTGACCTGACATTACTTTGAGGTAGAGAAGAATGACATTCTGAATGGAAAACAACAAAAGACCAAATTTAGAAAGGAGGCTGGCTGACAGGCTGTTGATAAATAGCCAATTAATTCTTGCAAAACCATACCGTCTGTTTGCTATCAAAGTACCTTAAGCCTTCCTTCACTACAAGGACAGGCAGCCATGTCAAGAAATGTGATCAGTATGCATTTAGGAGTGCAAGACCTATGGCAAAATACCTGGTCTATGCACCAACTTCTTTAATATACAAAAGGTTTAACATCTATTGTAACTCAAGAACGCTTTGAATTACAGGCATTAAGAAAAATGTAAGATTTTAAGAATTTAAGTTAAGATACATTATTTACAAGAAAATAAATATTCCTTCCATTACGATTTAAGGAGCTGCCCCAGCTTCAAGCAAGTAACAAAACAAAACAGCAAACTCCACCAATCTAAACACTGCGCATCAGCAAGAACGTTCTCTTCAAAATATACAAATACGGAGATATAGTAATAACCGATCATGTGATTTCTACAAGATAGGGTCTGTAGGTTTGTTCTTAAGTTGAATTTGTACGTAAGTCGGAACTGGTGTCCAGATTCAGCCGCTGTTGAAACTGATCAGCGGCTGACTACAGAAAGCCTCAGGCAGAGTTGCTCTGCCCCGGGCTTCCTGGAATCAGCCGCTCATCAGTTTCAGCAGCGGCTGAATCTGGACGCCTGGGACAGAGCAGCTGGGGCGCTGCCGGGTAGGTCCCCGCAGCGCCGCACCTCAGCGCTGTGGGGACCAACCCGGCAGCACCCCAGCTGCTCTGCCCCAGGTGTCCCCAAGTCAGCTGCTGCTGAAACCGATCGGCGGCTGATTCCAGGAAGCCTGGGGCAGAGTTACTCTGCCCCAGGCTTCCTGGAATCAGCCGCTCATCAGTTTCAGCAGCGGCTGAATCTGGACGCCTGGGGTAGAGCAACTGGGGTGCTGCCGGGTTGGTCCCCACAGCGCTGAGGTGCGGCGCTGCGGGGACCTACCCGGCAGCGCCCCAGCTGCTCTGTCCCAGGTGTCCAGATTCAGCCGCTGCTGAAACTGATGAGCGGCTGATTCCAGGAAGCCCGGGGCAGAGCAACTCTGCCTGAGGCTTTCTGTAGTCAGCCGCTGATCAGTTTCAACAGCGGCTGAATCTGGACACCAGTTCCGACTTACATACAAATTCAACTTAAGAACAAACGTATGTAAGTCGGAACTGGTGTCCAGATTCAGCCGCTGTTGAAACTGATCAGCGGCTGACTACAGAAAGCCTCAGGCAGAGTTGCTCTGCCCCGGGCTTCCTGGAATCAGCCGCTCATCAGTTTCAGCAGCGGCTGAATCTGGACGCCTGGGACAGAGCAGCTGGGGCGCTGCCGGGTAGGTCCCCGCAGCGCCGCACCTCAGCGCTGTGGGGACCAACCCGGCAGCACCCCAGTTGCTCTACCCCAGGCGTCCAGATTCAGCCGCTGCTGAAACTGATGAGCGGCTGATTCCAGGAAGCCTGGGGCAGAGTAACTCTGCCCCAGGCTTCCTGGAATCAGCCGCCGATCGGTTTCAGCAGCAGCTGACTTGGGGACACCTGGGGCAGAGCAGCTGGGGTGCTGCCGGGTTGGTCCAGTAGTGCTGAGGAGTGGCACTGCGGGACCAACCCGGCAGCGCCCCAGCTGCTCTACCCCAGGCGTCGTCAGCGAGAAAAGCCTGGTCTGCTGGGGGGGGGGGGGGGGGGTGCACTAGCTGCGCCCCCCCCTCCCCCAGCAGACCAGGGAGACGCTGGTGGCGGAATCGCCGAGATGCACCATGGTCCCGCCCGCATCCTCCGCAGCTTTGCTCTGTGTCTCCCTGGTCTGCGGGGGGGCTCTCCCCCCGCAGACCAGGGAGACACGGAGCAGCTTTTCCCGCCCCAGAGGACGCAGGCGGCGGGACCGCGGCACATCTGGGCATCCCGCCGCTCACATCCTCCGGGGCGAGAAAAGCCCCGTTCGTAACTGCGGATCCGACATCCCACGTAACTCGGGGACTGCCTGTATATAGGAATTCACAACAAAAAGGTTTTTAAAGTAGTCAAATTAACTGCTGTCATATCATATCAATCCATTTTCTAACTCTATGCAAGACATTTAAAATAGCTATAGCTGCTAAAGGCAAATGTTTATAACAAAAGTTTGTAAACCTAAAAAATGAAGAAATGTCAAACACTGTTTCTTAAACCTGGGACCAATCTGGGTTCTTCATGGACCACTGAAATAATTTACTTGGGTACTAACAAAAACCTCATGTTCTGTTGCCACATGCAAGTCTATTTCATACTAATAAAATCAAGCTGAAACAAAATACAGGACTATGTAGCACTTTAAAGACTAACAAGATGGTTTATTAGATGATGAGCTTTCGTGGGCCAGACCCACTTCCTCAGATCAAATAATGGAAGAATATAGTCACAACCATATATACCAAAGGATACAATTTAAAAAAAAAATGAACACACATGAAAAGGACAAATCACATTACAGAACAGAAGGGGGATGTGGGGGGAGGGGGGAAGGAAGGTGAATGCCAGTGAGTTAATGATATTAGAGGTGGGGAAGGGGAGATGTCTGTGAGTTAATAGTATTAGTGGTGATAATTGGGTAAGCTATCTTTGTAATGGGTAAGATAGTTGGAGTCTTTGTTAATTCCCCTGCGGAGAGATAAAATCAAGGTGATTAAAGAGATGACTGAACCAGAGCAAAACATTGACACGCATATATGAAAATCAGTGTGAGAAGAAAAACTGGCTGGACTGTAAAAGGACACCCTTATTTTAATATTCAATTGCCACATTCTTAACTCACTTCAGATGAAAAACCTGCATCTTCATGATTACAGTTTCATCCTTTTCCCCATCCCCTCCACCCTCCTCCATTTCCATCCTCATCTGCGTGCTACATCCCACGGAGCATGCTCCAAACATCTTCTAGCCTGCAGCTATAATGAGTATTTTTTTTAAATGCACAGCCCCGGGGCTTCTCATCCAACTGTTCTGAAACTAAAATAGTAGGCTTCTGAAGAGAACTTAGGCACTTGTTCATTTAAAAAAAAAAAGATCATGCCAACACAAAGGCTGTTGTTTCTAACCAACGGAGTTACTCGAGCATCCTGTAATGAGCCATTCAGAAGTTCATCGTTACTTGTCCAAATGGATTAGTTACGTTAGTGCTGAAGCCATGACATTATGCAAAAGGCTGCTTCTCCCTGACGTGCTTCATTAGTTCCAAATCATATTTACAAAATACAGCATGCTACTTCAGCATGTCAAAAGCAAACAGCAGTTAAAACTATTTTATAGTCATCCACAATACAGACACAGATGGGTGGCCAAAGTGCAGCCCACGGGCAAAGTCTACACAGTAGTGACTTTTTTAAAATACGAAGGTGTACCCTGTGGACAGTCTCAGCCTGTGTCAGTCCATTTTGATCCCAACAGTCTCTGCACCTGGCTCAGTTTTCTGGTTATTGTTATGGATCATTTACCTCTGGCAAACTGCAGCAAGAAGCTCTTCAGGGAGCAAAGTTTAAATAGCTATTTAGTAAAACAGCTTGAATCTGTCAGCTTAGTGACCACATATACATTACAGGGACTACAGAGGCACAGCTATGGCATATGGATGCCATGATGTAGTCGACGACACACGCTCTTTCCCCTCTTGCTGCCTCTGAGCTTCCCATGGGCACCAAATTCCATGGAACCACCTGCTCCTGCACCTCCTCCACGTGCGCTGCTGCCTCGGATCAAGAGGCAGCAGCACAGAGGATGAGGGGGGCCAGGCAGGAACCTGTACATGCGAGAGGACAAGTACGGGCCAGTGCTCAGGGAGTATGCCTGTCCCTGCCACCCCCATGCTGCTGCCTCTATTCTTGCCCCCCTCCCACCCAGACAGGGCTGCTGCCCTGCACTGCAGCCTCTGTATCCGAGGCAGGCAGCAGTGCAGGGCAGCAGGCAGGAGCCAGTTTTGAACCCAGCTCCCCTCGCAGACCAGCCATTCCACAGTGCTTTCTTTGATGCAGAGTTAGCACAGCAGGATGGCAGGGGGTCCCTGGAAGTGGGATCAGGAGAGCACTGGCTGCCAACCCCACCCTTGGGGACCAGTGAATAATTGCGTAACCACGAATATGGCTATAGATATGACTATTAAATTAACCAATAACATCCCTACGATGGCATCATAACCATGCCAACACAACTCTGTGTAAACGCAATCAACGGTAACAGAAAAAAAGACTTTTCAGACGCATGTAGGAATACCATGCCCCGAGTGGCTAGTAGCATTCTCCTGTCGACCGCACTGCACTTACACCAGGTTAGGTCAGTATACTGTGTATGTTATCATGGGTATGCATTTAATGACACCTGGGGCCACAGCTATGTCATTCTACATTTTAAGTGATTCCACCACACTTTTAGGCCTGGCCTACAATGAGAAGGAAAAGGCAGAGAAGAGAATAGGGAAGAATGCAGATATACAAAAAGTAGGGTTGTCAAACCACTAAAGAATTAATCACAATTAATCACACAATTAAAAATGTAATTGAGATTAATCATGCCATTAAATAGAATACCATTTATTTTAAATGTTTTGTATGCTTTCCATATTTCTAAGCATTCATTTCTATTACAACACAGAATACAAAGTATATGGTACTTACTATGTTAATTTTTATTACAAGTATATGCACTGTAAAAAAAACCAAATTGTATTTTTCACTTGACCTCATACAAGTACTGTAGTGTAAGTGCTTTATTGTGAAAGTTGAACTTAGAACTATGTACACAAAATAACTGCATGCAAAAAATAAAGCAATGTAAAACTTTAGAGCTTACAAGTCCACTCAGTTCTACTTATCCTTCAGCCAATCAGACAAACGAGTTTGGTTACAATTTGCAGGGGATAATGCTTCCTGCTTCTTGTTTACAATGGTACCCAGAAAGTGAGACCATGAGGTCACATGGCACTGTTATAGCAGGCATTACAAGATACTTACATGCCAGCAGTGCTGGAGATGCACAAGTCCCT
Organism: Pelodiscus sinensis; assembly: GCF_052426305.1. Classification (NCBI taxonomy): domain Eukaryota; kingdom Metazoa; phylum Chordata; order Testudines; family Trionychidae; genus Pelodiscus; species Pelodiscus sinensis. The sequence continues at coordinate 120,751,790 of NC_143053.1, forward strand.
TCATGATTCAATGGCCATTCGAGAGAACATGCTGATAGGTTCTGTTTGATAACAATCCAAAGCACTGAAGACTTATACACATTCACATTCAGAGTCTGATGCTACCAGAAGATCATTGATTTTCTCTGTTTGGTAGTTCTGGTTCTGTAGTTTCCACATCAGAGCGTTATTCTTAAGAACTTCTGAAAGCATGTGTCACATTTCATAGGTCTCAGACTTTGAAAAGCACTTCAGGTTCTTAAGCCTTGGGTCAAGTGCTGTATCTATTTTTAGCAATCTCACACTGGTACCTTCTTTGCATTGTCATATCTGCACCAAAAGTGTTCTTAAAACGAGCATGTGCCTGGTCATTATACAAGACTGCTGCAAAAGGCAGGTAAAACAGAGCTGGAAACAGGCATTTCCCTCCTGCCCAGGAGTGCAGTCTCAAATTTAATTAAGACACTTCTTTAACAAACATCAGCAGCACGGAAGCATGTCCTTTGACATAAGCATAAGCATAAAGTGATATATGAATCTACAGCATATCTGTCAGTAAATACCTTGCAATGCAAACTACAAAACTGCTATGTGAATAACTCTCTCACTTTTGGATGATACCATAAACATACAGCAGTACATCCGGTCAATGTCAACAAGCCTGTTTTGTCCTAAGGACTGACAAAACAAGAATTAGGACAGAGTGGACTTATAGGTAGAGCCCTGCATCGATACAAAATTTGTGTCCACATCTGCTTCTGCAAAAATGATCTGCAAATGTGAATCCCTGCAGATGTAAAGCAGGTATCTGTGGATTTGCAGGGTTATACTAGTAGGCTCTAAAGTTTTACATTGCACTCAAAAACAAAACAGTTATGTAACATTTATAAGTTGCAATTTTACAATAAAGAGACTGCACTTCAGTTCTTGTATAGGATGAATTAAAAACTATTTCTTTTATCATTTTTACAGTGAATATTTGTATATTATAGTGAGCACTGTATATTTTATATTGTGTTATAACTGAAAATGCAGAAAACATTCATAGTTTAACTTCATTGATATTCTACTGTTTAACAATGTGATTGTGATTAATTTGAGTTAATTACGTTAGTTAACTGTGATTAATTGACAGCCCTTTTTAAAAGGCTTTACAGAAAGCTGCACCTAACAAACAGCTTTAGCATTTTCAGAGTTCTTGGGCTGAGAAACATGTTTCTATAATTAAAATTTTAATCTTATTGAGAGTTTGTAGAAGGAACATTTTCCACAGAAAAACAAGTCACATATTGCCTTTGATTTGTCATGCAAGATGTCATAGTAGTTACAGATGCACAGATAGCAAGTTACAGCCTTCAGTCTGGTAAAATCTCAACTCTATTACGTTATTAAGCATGTATTTATATTGCAGCAGCACTAAGCCTTCAACCAAATCAGGGACCCATTGTGTTAGATACTATAGATACAACTGTAATAACTGACCAACCCACTTTGTTCCCTCTTATTCCAGGTGAAATTCTTTAGGACTCCCCCCAGTGTCAACCAGTACAAGGCCAGGCTACAGAAAAAGAATTACACCAGGTTTTGGTCACTTACACTTTGCTGGATTATAGGGCAAGCAACATTCCAATTTAAAAGTGGTCAGTTTGGGGATTGTGATGAATGCCAGAATAACGGCCCATTATTCTCAATCCACAGAAACCATTCAGAGTAGGGGCTGCTAGCTTCTCACACTGCCCCACAGTAGGACTCAGTCAGACTGGGGTGGGGCCAATTCTAGTGATGCGCAGCTATTTCATCCTCCATTCCCATTCATAGCTTGGCTTCACTGGTGAAAATGCCACTTGAATGGCAAGTAGTACTAACTGTAATGTTTAGCTGCAACTCAATCTACAAAACTAATAATTTTGCAAATGCTACTGCAATCTTTGTTTATTCCCTTGCAGGTTTATCAATCCCTACCCATCTTTTACACTTCCTTGCAATTTTATTTTTTTAAGATTAGAAGAACTACTCAGGGGTTCCCCCCCCTTTTTTTTTTTTTACAAACTGTTCTAAATTTGAGCATGAATATGCTTGAACAGCACTGCTGCCCAAAAGACTGACAACTAAAGGATGTGAATTAAATAGGAATTACTTCTCTAAAATTCCAAATCAGAATTAGAACCCTGATGTGCTATGGCGCTGTACAAAGCAGAGAGTTCTTGCCCTACAGTCTCCATGGCTTTATTTGCAGAGCCATTCTTAAAGAACCATCATTTTTAGGAGAGCCATTTGTCTGTCTCAGTCCCATTCTCAAAAACATAGTCCTCTCCATTCTCACATCTACTGAATCTTTGCTATGTGAGCAGCTAAGACACTCAGAATACCAGATGAATAAAATAGTTGAAAACTGATATTCTATTTGGAAATGAAACAGCACTTTTTCAGGAAATTGATGTTGGAATATTAAATGCTTCACCACCACCATCCTTTTCTGTTTATCCTAGGACCAGAGTTGCCCAAAGCGGAAGAGCATTGACATATTACTAGTCTTTAAATACATCTCCATTGTTTTTCATGTTCTCCTTGATTTAGCAATTCTAGACTTTATTTTAAAAAAAGACACTGTGGGTATGCACATAGTAAGTAGAGGTTATGAAATTTTTCTCTCCCAAGCACTATGCACTTATATTAGTTTTATTTTGGGGGTGGAGGGTTGGATTTATTTTTCTCCCCCAACACAAAATAGGATTGGCAATTCTGGAGGCAACTGATAGCAGAAGACTTTGCTGGACAGTGGCTCGGGGAGAATGGTAGCTACACACAAAAACAATGGCACTTCTAATGGGCTTCGATACAAGAATACTGGAAGACAACACAAAGATTTTTCCAAATTATTCTGCACAGAAGAACGAAAGAACACTCAGTGTAAGTGTGCAGTTTAAGCTGCAGATGTCACCCATTAAGTAACTTCAGCAAAACTGTTCTACTTACTAGATTGTTAATACTTGCAGCTATCAGTAAGCATAAAAATATACTTTTGAAAAATCAGATTAAAAATAGTAAACATAGAACTTACATGAAATATTTTCTCAAAAGTAAACAGGTTAAATTTGAAGTTATAAAAATATATTAAGGCCTAAAATTACTAAAATCATTTATGTTAAATAAATACCAGTTTTAGTGTATTATGTTTACTGATTATCAGCTAACAAGCACATTCTCTTTAGAAAGATAATTAAAAATACAAAACAAGATTAAAATAGATGTAAACTAACTTGTCCTACTTGATTTAAATCATGATTAAGATAGGGAATTTTAATTGCTTTGATATAAATCTATCCATTCTATCATTTTTAAAGAAAACTTTTACATTTCAAACATCTCAATAGACCAGTAGTTAAACTACAAGGTACTATAAATGTAATAGTATTGAGAACACATACAAACACTATTCACACACAGCTACCTTGGTGGACAGATGTTTAGTGATGGTACTTAACATGTCATATTTTAGGTCTTGAACTATAGCATCTCATCCTTGGTAGCTTTTTTTAAATAAATAGTTTTAAGCATATTTATTAGGATAGTATTTTTTAAAATAGAATCTAGTATGTCCAATTCAAAACATCCCCTTAAACCCTCATCATTCCTCCTGCAGCACTATGGTTGCTACACAGACTAATCTTGCCCTATTAGTGATGCCACCATAGAACTGTCCATGACAATTACTGATCCTCACAGACACAATAATATAGAATTTAATTATATTATCTTCATTGATGTACAGGCTAGCTTGTACAATGCAATTAACATCATGAATATTCAAATCCTCCACTTATCACAGGCATAAAACAAAATTCTTTGTGGATGAAGTCTGTTTCATCTACCATAGTTTAGAGAAATTCTCACAATGGGATTTGTGAATTTTTTCAGGACTCTCAGCCACTTGGAAATATCAGGGTCATAGCTGACTTGCAAATAAAGCACCTGAATAAAGCTGCAGTCAACATCACAGAAGTGCTTATTTTCAGCCGGTTCAGTACAATGGCCTTGCAATGCAAGTCCCTGTTGGACAAGATAGAATATGCTACTTTGTATTTTCAATAACACCCTTCTTTCTTATGAGAACACCAAAAATAACATAGCATGTCACCAACATTCTTGTGGTCTATTGAAGAATAACTGTTTTGTGGTGACATGTAGAAGCTTGATGCCTCTCAAATTTCTCAAGCCTTTTTCCAATTAGAGAATCCTTACTCTGTGAAAGCTTCCTCTGTGTATTTAGTCAAAAGTAGTTTGCACTTACAAGCTGTACAACAGTGACAGTATACTTCATTATTCTGAAGTTAGCAGAAATTAAGCCACTGGAAGGGGGGGGGGGGAAATCAAAGCAGGGTGAGTCTTTCAAAGTATGCAGAGGGAAAGACTTAAAGTGGCTCAAGAATGTGAATTGTCTCTAACAATTGGTTTTTGGTTCCTGCTTCAAGTGATGGTGGAATCAGCTTAGGCAGGTCTACACGGCAGGGAAAAGTTCATCACTAAGCTATCCAATCTACATTTCTAAGCTATGCTATGTGAGTTACATAAGCAGCGAAACTCAAATCGGCATAACTTAGATCAACTTATTGAAGAGTCCACACCATGCAGGGTTGATGGGAAAAACTCTCCCTTGGATTCCCCTTACTCATCTCAAAAGAGTAGTGGGCTCTATGATGTATGGCCTCTCCCATTCTTTTTATGGAAGCAGCTCATAGAACTTATGCAAGTGGAGGGGGAGAGGAAAGAAGAAAAAGAACCCATTAGGATTCAATCCAGACCACAAGTCCTCATGTAGACACAGAAAGGGTCAATAGTCTATATGGGTATGTCTACACTACAAAGTTAATTCGAACTAACAAAAGTTAGTTCGAATTAACTTTGATAGGTGCTACACATGCAAACCGCTAGTTCGAACATAATTCGAACTAGCGGAGCGCTTAATTCGAACTAGGTAAACCTAATTCTACAAGGACTAACGCCTAGTTCGAATTAAGTAGTTCAAATTAAGGGCTGTGTAGCCCCTTAATTCGAACTAGTGGGAGGCTAGCCCTCCCCAGCTTTCCCTGGTGGCCACTCTGGGCACCACCAGGGAAACTCTTCTGCCCCCCTCCCAGCCCCGGAGCCCTTAAAGGGGCACGGGCTGGCTACCGTGCCCGTGCCAGGTGCAAGCCTGCCAGCACCCAGCCAGCAGACCCTGCACCTGGCACGGCACGAGCCAGCCACCCGCTGCCACCCAGCCCTCCGCCTCTTCCCGGGACCAGGCTGGTGGCTCCCAGGAGCCTGCCCGGGGCTGCAAGAGGCGGGCGCCCGCCTGGTCTAGTGCGGACATTGTGGACCTCATCCATGACCTCCACAGTAGGCACAGGAAAGTGGCCGTCTAGGGCAGGATAGCTGCCAGCCTGGCCACCCAGGAGCAGGTGTACATGAAAATCAAGGTGGTCCAGTGAGACCCCTGACCCTGAGCCCTGAGCTTAGAACGGCCGTACTGGGTCAGACCAAAGGTCCATCTAGCCCAGTAGCCTGTCTGCCGACAGCGGCCAACACCAGCTACCCCGGAGGGGATGGACTGAAGACAATGACCAAGCCATTTGTCTCGTGCCATCCATCTCCAGCCTTCCAAAACAGAGGCCAGGGACATCATTTCTATCCCCTGGCTAATAGCACTCCATGGACCCAGCCTCCATGAATTTATCTAACTTCTGTTTAAACTCTGTTCTAGTTCTAGCCTTCACAGCCTCCTGCAGCAAGGAGTTCCACAGATTGACTATTTGCTTTGTGAAGAAGACCTTTGTTATTAGTTTGAAGCCTGCTACCCATTCATTTCATTTGGTGTCCTCTAGTCCTATTATGGGAACTATGAAGAACTTTTCTTTATACACCCTCTCCACACCACTCATGCTTTTATAGACCTCTATCATATTCCCCCCCGCCCCCCCCAGTCTCCTCTTTTCTAAGCTGAGAAGTCCCGGTCTCTTTAGCCTCTCTTCATATGGGACCTGTTCCAAACCCCTGATCATTTTAGTTGCCCTCCCCTCTCCCACCCTCTCTCTTCCCCTCTCCCACCTCCTTTTCCCAGTCTCCCCGAGTTTTGTTCAATAAAGAGAGTTTTTATTTTTGAACACGTGTCCTTTATTTTGTACATCAGGAAGGGGAGCTAGGGAGGGGTAAGTGGAAGGAGGTGAGGGAGGAATGGGGTACGAGCCCCCAATGGGGAGGACTGGGGTGGCTCTGCTGGCTCCTCTCCTGCAGCCCCCCGATTGACACACACCCCCCGGATGGCAGCCTGCGGCAAGTGCAGCCGGGCTGATGGCCGAGTGCTGTGATGTGCCAAGTGTGGGCATTCAGGGCACTCCAGGACAGGACTGCTTTGCTGTCCCTCATCGAGTTAGACAAGCGAGCGGGGAACCCCTGAGAACTGTCTGTCCAGGGTGGAGGTCGGGACCCTTTAAGCACAGCCCTCAGCTAGCCTGAGACAGCAGCTCCACGCTCTAAGTCCTAATCTGATGCCCTGCCGGCACTGCTTCCGGCCATCCTTAACCTCAGTTCAGGGTCCACTCAATGTGGACATGCTAGTTCGAATTAGCAAAACGCTAATTCGAACTAGTTTTTAGGTCTAGATGCATTAGTTCGAATTAGCTTAGTTCGAATTAACTAATTCGAATTAGTGCTGTAGTGTAGACATACCCTATGAGACTAGCAGGGCTTGCTGTTCAAAGATGGGATAAGTCAATAGGCAAGCCTCACCCAAAGAGAGAGAGAAACGGAGATCCCATCTACAGAGCCATTTCCCAGCCGAGCAGCAGTAGAACCCTTCAACATGGTCCTATTTACCAAAAACCATTTGACACTGTAGGGAAGAGAGAGACTTCCATCAGTCAAGACCAGAGGGCTGCATTTCTCTTGGTCTGAAGAGAAACTGACTTACCAGGGGACTATTCCTGCTACAATTAGATTGTAAAAAGAAGTCACCAACTATTTCATTACAATCCCTTTCTCTCCTCCCTCCCTCACAAAAAAAAAAAAAAAAAAAAGTGTCTAGATCCTGCTTAGTGTTGGCATGATCTGTAGCCCTTACTACGAGAAGATAAGCTTAGATTCATTTTCTTCTTCCTCGCCATAGTAACAGCCATACATTTACAGTGACATTTTGTCAGAGTACAGCTAAGGAGGGACCATAAAAACCACACAAGTTTTATTACATTTCACACTGAGTTCCCAAATTACTGAGGCAATACACACTGTAATGTTGTCCTAAAACAAGTATTTACCAAAAAGCATAGGCACTCGTATACTAAGGTGATGAGTGACATACAAGAACACCCCCCTTAGTGTTTTGCAAAAGTGAGGGCAGATGAGCCTATAGCCTCTTGAGATTTCTGTATACATGAGCTCACTGCACACAAGAATCATACTGCCCTTAAGCAGCATGCTAAGATGAAGAGAAAATTTTTGCTTTCTAGCTCTCAGGTGCACGTGCACACATGATCCATTTAACACAGAGGCCTTTTGGTCTCAAATCACTGGATGGCCTAGAATATAGAAAAAGGAGGAATGCTTTAGTTCAGTCCTTTTGGAACACCAGTGATGCATGCATATGGGGGTTGGTTTGCCTTCTAGTGCAGAAAAATGGCAAAACTACCACTGGTGATTTGAGAGAAATCAATTTATCATAGAAATTAGAGCCAAATTTGTGCGCAGGACTTAGGGTCAAGAGCGAAATATGCAGTGCTGACACACTGAATACAGGGATACCGAGAGCTACACATGAGAACACCTACACCAATCAGCCTGTCACCAGTGGTACCTGAGCACCACTAACTCACTAAGTCTACACTTTTGATGAAAATCGAAGCAAAGTACATTGACTCCAGCTACATAATTCACAGTCAGAATTGCATAGCTGGAGTCAATGTGCCTTGCATCAATTTTCTGGGGTGGCCCCTATTTAGCAAATGGGAGGTCAATGGGAGAAAAAAAAGTGATCTTTGACTTCTCTTATTCCTCGTGACAGTGAGGAGTACTGTGGTCGATGAGGGCTCCCTCAGCATTCAGTTTACTGGGTCTTTACATGACACACTAAAGCGAACTCTGGCCTTAGTTCTGTAGACATTACTATGTTGGATTACTAACACTATTACTTGGCAAATGTTTCCCAAGTCAAAACCTTGGACAGCCATTTTGTTACAAACACATGGCATTTCCAGCACAGTGGGGCAATGTAAAGGGGGGAGGCTCCTACACATTTCAAAGGAGGAATGAGGAAATTCCATCGATTACTCGACTGGTAAATTACTCAATATTTAACATCCTTAGCTAAGATCCAGAACAGCAGCTTGCTTCTACAACTTCCCTTGCTCCTGCATCCTCCTTCCTGGGTAGATACCCTACTGCCTACTCCAAGCCCTCTCCTATACCCTCCTTTGATCCTGTACCTCCCTCTGACCTCTACCCTGCTCCTGCATCCACGGTTGCTCTTACACCCTCCCTGCTGGCCACACACTGCTCCCTTCCTTGCTCTCCCCCCACTGGTCAGACACCTTTATCCCAGCCTGCTTCTGCATCATAACCCCCACCCAGATCTTGCCCCCTCATCCCCTCCTGCACCCAACCTCCCGCCCAGATCCTGCACCACTATCACTATCCCACTAGCTGGCAGCCCGGTCCACCACACTGAACCCCTCATTTTTGTCCTCACCCCAGAGCCTATGGGGGGGGGGTTTCATTCCTTCTCATTTGTGTGGTCCCCAACTGTTTTTTCTATAGGTCAGTGGCTCCCAACCCAAAAAAATTTCTTCACCCCTGCCATAAATAAAGAAAACTCTGAAACCCTTTGTGTTGGACACAAATATTTTACTTTATTTAAAATCAAGTTTGATAAACTAACGTGAAAATTGAAGTGCTTAATCTGTTTAATAATTTTTAAGCTTTTCTCCCTAGCAGCAGCACTAGCGTAATTATGTAATTAATGGTGAGTTTCCATTAGCAACTGGTGGTCTGTGGAAAGGTTTGCACTGAGGCAGGTGGTCAAAAAGTTTGAGAACAACTGGGCTAGAGGAATGGGGGAGCAAATCCTTAGGGCTATTTTCTCCACTTCATATAGACAATGTAAGCACCATCCAGAGATAAGCATTCATAGTTCCACGGGATATTTTAATTATATATTTAAGAAAGCTCATTCGGTAGCTTGATTTTGTAATTGGTATGATGTCACCATTACAGAAGATGTCTGTAAAAACATTTAATACTAAAGAAGAATTAAAACAAATTAGATTCCCATTTCCCCTGCCACAAAAACAGATCAGGGTAAACCCCAATGTGAAACAGCACTATTGCCTTGACATCTACTGTTAATCCTTCATGCTGGGAAATCCCATCTTTTCTCCACACCCACACAGTGACCTCTGGCCTGAACCCCAACACTATCTCCTCTCAAGCTGAATAGCATGATAGAGGAGAAAATGAACAATTCAAAATCACTCATGTTTGGTCCACAATTCAACAAACCAATGGTGGAGGTAGCAGTAGAGGAGAACTAGCCAGTCTACTTATTTAAAATGCGTGAAAGATTTAAAAGGCAGCAACAAAACAAGACAAGACTGACAGGACGGTAGTCTAGTGCTGTCAAATGAAAGTGTACACAGTTACATGCCAAAACAATACACCGGAACAGTCAAATAATATGCTAGTAGGGATTAACAGTATTAGTTTGGCACGTTCAAGTAATTAAATTTGAAAACATGACTTTTTAAACAATGCAGAAAAAATAAGCTATTTAGAGACCATCCTATACAAGTATAGAGTAAAAACAACAAATATAGAAATACATAGAAAAAGTTCTGTTGCATGCATTTTGTTCAATACCAATAAATCTCAACTGTAAGGATGTTTTATTAACAGTAATGCAGCTTTGTATTAATCTGCTAGAACTGCATTTTTATTGTGAGGCTGCCATTCACCCTTAACATTTTTAAAGGTACCCTCTAAAATTGGTTACTACTTCCAAGCTTGCACTAGTCCTGACTAGGGTTAAAATTACCCCAAACAAATATGCTAGAGCATAGTTAAACATCTGATTTAAACCCATCAGGCTCATCCTAGTCGTCCCCAGACTCCCTTAATGTGGCTTCAATTTGTAGAACACACGGCACCTTTTAATAGCCTCTATACCCAGAGATTAAAGGCGACATTTTGGATTTAGTGTATGCTGAAGTAATACAGAAGAGTTTTCAGCTTCCCATTATTCCAAATTGCATGATACAAAATGCTTCAAAATACTCTTTCCTCATCAACATCTTGCCCTACCAAAAAAGTATCCATCCTCGGATCAGGGTTCATAAATTTCCACAACAAACCAATAGCCAATGAATTTGTAGACTACTAAGTTTTTTAATTATATTAGTGACAGTGACAAACACAAAAGAATTAGAAGCTTCAGAGGGGTAGCGAGTTAGTCTAAGTAGAAAAACTTTAAAAATAAATAGTCTAGTAGCGCCTTAAAGACTAACAAAACATGCAGAGGGTATTATGAGCTTTTGTGTATCTACACAAAGCGATTTCACTGGACCCAACATCATCAGCCACTACATCAGGGGCTCATTTAACTGCATATCCACTAATGTGATCTATGCCAGCAATGCCCCACTGCCATGAATATTGGTCAAACTGGACAGCCTCTACAGAAAAGAATTAATGGACACATCAGATATCCAAAAAGGCAACAGAGAAATCTGTTGGAGAACATTTTAACCTGCCCGGGAACTCATTAATGGATCTCCAAGTCACCATGTTGTTTCAGACCAATTCCACAAGCCAAATACACAGGGAAGGAGTAGGAATTTAACTTCATTTTTAAGTTTAATTCTTATCAGAATGGAATAAATAGATATCGGCTGGCTCGCATACTACCTTCCACATGCTAATGAATTAACCAACCAACCAATTGAGGTGCTAAATGTTCTAATGAGCCTCTTGTAACTACTTGAACAATCTATTCACTGTCTTTTTTCCCCTCCTTCCCCTTTTCTTATTTATTCTTGGATCTGAATTTTTAATACTCCGGTCATCTGAAGAAGTGGGTTGTGCCCACAAAAGCTCATGATGCCATCTACATGTTTTGTTCGTTTTTAAGTTACTACTGGACAAAAGTATTAGTAGGTATACTGACAAAACATGATTCCTAAAACAGCTTGAAGGTTCATTTTATCAATACCAAGGACATCCATATTAACTTTGTGAAATACCCAGTGTTTAGTTGAAAATGCCAGTCACTCTCCCCATAAAACAAAAATGAAAACCTGCTGTTTTCAGAAGTTTTCTTAACGTGAGAACAGGCCATATTTTAAGATTGTATTAGCATAAAATACTTGTCAACAAATACCAAACAGTATCAATTATTCATTTAACTCCTCCCTGTCCCTCCCCCCCCCCCAAGGCTGAGATGATGTATAACAAATTTAAGCCAGTTTATAAAACAGAGAGGTAATTTAAATGTAAACTACAGATCATAATAAATATTCACCTTCATTTCTGGCCCACAGGTAGGATCTGGTCCACGGGGTTAGTCCTCAGTGGGCTCTGGCCTCTATATTTACCCTGCATCTCTGTAGGTATGAGGTAATCACAGCTCTTGTTGACCATGGCTTGCTGTTTGGGGCCAATGGGAGCAGCAGAAATAGGTGTCCCAGTCCACACTGTTTCCCCTGTTCCCACTGGCCGTGAACGGCAATCCACAGCCAACAAGAGAGGAGATCGCCTGATACTTACACCTCCACGAGTAAATATAGCAATGGCAGCCCACCAGGGACTAACCCTGAGGATCCACTTTTTTTTTGTATTGCCACTCCCGCTTGAGGAAGATACTGGACAGGAAATTCTGAAGCTAAAGTGAGGCACCTGGTGTGATTGTTTGAATATCACTTTTAGAACATTTACAGCTTCCCCCTCGCGTCCCCTCCTCCCCCCGCAATCAGCTCCTGGGAGGACAAGGAGAATCAAAGCTTTTGTTGTGCTGTATGTTTCTAACATTCTTCTGCAGATAGGCTGCAAACTAACAGGAAGGCTCTCCATTGCTTTACTGGAGTTATTTTAAACACATTTTAAATTATAGGAGCTGTACATAAAATCTGTTTCTCAAGTCAACACAATGTAACATGTCAAAGAAAGAAGCTAACCACTCTACAGTGAATGGGACCAGAAAGTGCAGTTCACGCATGCCCCAGCGCTAGTATTCTAAAACTACATGTCTTTACAGAGCTTGCTGCCATAAACAATGTTTTTGAAGTTTGCCCTCACTCCCCTTTTGAAACTTTATCTTTATATCCTAGTTAGAGTTTAAAGATTATTTCCAACAAAGGTCTCACTCAACTAAGGGGTATACTGGTCTTAAAGGCTACCCTGAGGAAATAGTATAAATATGGCAAAAAACATAGCTGCTGTGAACTATATCCTGAGCTGTTTTATGAGTTTGTCTAAGGGCTCTAATGACTGAGTTCAATCTTGTTTGATGAGCACAGTAAAGTGAAGTTGCGTAATTTATCAATTTGTTAATGTTTATAAACATTAGGGAGAGACCCACAAAAGTTTGATGAAAACCAGAGTTATGAAATTTAAAGCTAAAAATAGTTATGTCCAATAAAATGTTCCATTTGTATTGAGAAGATTCTAGTATTAAAAACAATTCTTAATTCTAGTTTATGTCCTTTATTTAGGATTTATTTATCTCACTTGACAGGTATTTGTATTAGGCATGTAATGGTTATAACGGAGAAGGCCTCTCTAATGGGGTCCTGTATGAGTCAGTTCTGCATCCATTACTACTAAATATTTCATTGACTAATTGGATCGAGTTTATAGTATGCATATAAAATTCGCATATGACACCAAAACTGGAAAGGCTTACAATCAATTGGCTGAACAGAATCAGCGTTCAAAATGACTTTCCTAAGGTGGAGAAGTAGTCTGTAATCAACAATATGAAATCCAATTAAGCCTAGTGCAAAATACTACACTTATGAAGGGAAATAAGATGTGAAAATACAAAGTGGGGAATAACTGGCTAGGTGTAGTACTGCTGAAAAGGATGTGGGGGTTATAAATGCATCACAAACTGAACATGAAAATGATGTAGCAGGAGGAAATGGCCCAATATTCTGGGATGCACACACAGGTATTGTAAGACAATGGGTAACTGTACCATGCTACTCTGCACTGGTGGAGATCCATTGGAGTGTTGGGTCCAGTTTGATATCACATTTTTTGGAAATGTGGACAAACTGAGGGATGGGAGGGACGAGAGACTGGAGGAGAGCAACAGAACTAATTAGCAGAATGCCTGATAAGAAAAGGTTGCTTATTCTCCAAATAAAAGGGCTGTTTTAGAAGGGGTGGTCATCCTTTGTCTGCTAAAGATAGGACAGGTAGTAATGGGCTTACTCTGAAGCAAGGGAGATTTACATTAGGTTAGGAAAAATTAACTATAAACATGAGCAGTCCTGTGACACCTTAGATGCTAACAAATGTTAGTCTAAGGTGCAACCGGACTGCTCATTATTTTTTTTACAGTTACATACTAACATGGCTACCCCAGAGACACTTTTAGCTATAAGGATAGTTAATAGCATCCCTGTATTAAGATTAAGGAAAAGTTCAAAGCACACGCCTATCAAAGACAGTCTAAGAGGATCCTGTCTCAGTATGTGTATGGGATGGAGAAATTAACTAAATAAACTAGATTAATTAATTCATGGTCTTTTCCAGCTCTACAGCTGTACAATTCTTTATCAAGTATTTGCTATAAATTTTGCTTTTATTTAAAATATTTTATGTAAAAAAAAAAATAAGGACACAATACAGAGGTATGTGGGTGAAATTTCATGGCCTCACCTGTCCCAAGTAGGAGATCAGACTAAATGATCCAATGTTCTTTCTGGCCTTAAACTATGAAAACACTGTATTGCAGAATTTTGAGTGAAAGTTTCTGGAAACCGAGTTTAAGTTGAATTTTGTTCTTTGATGAGTTAATGTCATCATTGGCCCAAGGCTCTGCAATGGTTTGCTGTACATGCGGTTTTTGCCACCATCTCAAAGGAGATAAATTTTTCCTGTTTTCCTGCCATTGGAATGAGAGCGCTCGGCTAGGCAGAAAGACCACTAAAAGGCCTTGGAAGTTCACAACCGTACATGCTCTGTGCTCTGCTCTATAAATTAAAGCAGATTACAACCATTGCTCCATATTTTCTTGCTACTGGTTATGTTTTTTATCTGGAGAATTAGTTCACATATCTAATGTTCTTTTTTTTAAAACCACAGTACATCAAACGTTCCATCAATTTATACTTTTCATGTCTTTAAAAGCACCTACACATCACATCTATTCAGAAAGGGTTTAAAAAAAATCACTGCTATGACAAGCAGACTTCCAGGCAGTAATATCTAAAAAGCTTTCAACTAGTATTGCCAACTCTAGCTTTCAAAAAAAATCCAACTTGTCTTCATTTGCCTTCAGGTATTTGAGTCCGTGGTCGTCACGTTTTCCAGATTCTCTCTACTACAGGCAGTCCCCGGGTGACGCAGATCCGCCGCAGGGTCCTCTGCGGCTTTGCTCCGCATCTCCCTGGTCTGCGGGGGGGGGGGGGGGGGGGGCAGCAGACCAAGGAGATGCGGAGGACCTGGGCGGTGGGACCGGGGCGAGTCTCGGTCCCGCCACCCGCGTCTCCCTGGTCTGCTGGGGGGGGGGGGGGGGCGCAGCTAGTGCTCCCCCCCCCCCCCCCCAGCAGACCAGGCTTTTCTCGGGACACCTGTTGTAGAGCAGCTGGGGCGCTGCCGGTTGGTCCCGCAGCGCAGCTCTCGGCGCTACTGGACCTACCCAGCAGCACCCCAGCGCTCTGCCCAAGGCGTCTTGATTCAGCCGCTGCTGGTCAGTTTCAGTAGCGGCTGAATCAGGACGCCTGGGGCAGAGCAGCTTGGGTGCTGCTGGGTTGGTCCAGTAGTGCCGAGGAGCCGCGCTACTGGAGCAACCCGGCAGCACCTCAGCTGCTCTGCCCCAGGCGTCCCCAAGTCAGCTGCTGCTGAAACTGACCAGCGGCTGACTACAGGAAGCCCAAGTCAGAGTTGTTCTGCCCCGGGCTTCCTGGAATCAGCCGCTGATCAGTTTCAGCAGCAGCTGACTTGGGGACGCCTGGGGTAGAGCAGCTGGGGTGCTGCCGGATTGGTCCCCGCAGCGCTGAGGTGCAGCACTGCGGAGACCTACAGGGCAGCGCCCCAGTTGCTCTGTCCCAGGCGTCCAGATTCAGCCGCTATTGAAATTGATCAGCGGCTGATTCCAGGAAGCCCGGGACAGAGCAACTCTGCCTTGGGCTTCCTGTAGTCAGCCGCTGGTCAGTTTCAGCAGCAGCTGAATCTGGACGCCAGTTCCGACTTACATACAGATTCAAATTAAGAACAAACCTACAGTCCCTATCTTGTACGTAACCCGGGGACTGCCTGTACTACAAAAGCTAGAAACATCTTTAAAATGAGAGCTCATCACACCTTCCTTGAGTTGAGGCTTTATTCCCTTCTCCTGGTACTTCTTGTGTGTCTTAAGAGTTTGGCAACAATGAATTACTTCACATCACACAGCACCCTCTACTCTTCCTAGCAGCCAGAAGCAGGTGTGGGAGAAAAAGATGACTTAGCTGGTCATCTGGGTATTGCCTTTTGTGACAGGGCGCCTGCCCTGCACTGGCCCTTTAATACTCGGACTCCGGCCTGGAGCCGGGGCTAACAGAGAGAAGGCCAGCGGGAGCTAATTAGGGCTAGAGAGGGCCCAGCTGGCAAAGACCCAGGACTGCACAAATGGCTGGTAGAAGCCAGCTGAACCTATTAGGGCGAGTAGGAGCACAGCTGGCTTGTGTATATATAGAGAAGCCCAGGTTGCTCAAGGGGGGAGAGAGGCCAGTGAGGGACTGGCCAGGGAGGAAGCAGGAGCTCCCAGGAGGGAGACCTGCTGGGGCTAGCCAGCTAGAGCTGGGAGAAGGCCAGCTAAGGCTACCCTGAGGAGGGGCCGGAGGAAAGGCCCGGACGTGGAGACAGGTGGCAGTCTGGCTTAGGTAAGCGGGGCCACGGAGATAAGCCCAGAAGCCTATGATGAGCAACCCATACAGACTGTATTCTGCCCTGAGATGGGCTATATGAAGACAGTCAGGGGGCACTGAGGCGCATGGGGGTGCGGACCCCCTGACAGATGGTGGAGAATGTGGGCACAGGGGACACCTGAGGAGGGAGTGCCCCTACGGGGTGGGAGCCAGGAGCCCCCCCCCAGCTAATAGGGATAAAGGGAGAGCAGCCCCTGTGAAGACAACAGGGGAGGCGCGGACATGTTGGGCCTGCGGGAAGCCGGGCCACATTCGGAGGTTGTGCCCTGAGAGGACCTGGGGAAGGTGGCGGCAACCAACCGCCAGGGAAAGGACTCAGAACCACCGACCCGGGATGGTAAAAGAAACTAGGAGACGGGCGGAAGGCGGTTTGGACCCGGGCGAAACCAACGCGCAAGGGAGCCCAGACTGGGGTCCTACCCCGCAGCGTGAGGGGCGGGGACCATCCAGCGGCCACCGAAGGTACGACCCCCACACAGAGGTTGCGTATGGACAGGTGATGGCCGCTGACCTACGGGCAAGACTGCGGGACGGGACAAAGATCACCCGACAGGTATGGCTAGAGGGGAGGCCAGTGACCGCCCTGGTAGATTCGGGGTGCAGCCAGACAATGGTACGATCCGAGCTGGTCCCAGAGTGGGAGGCGGCCGGGGGATCCATATCAATGCAATGCATCCATGGGGATGTTAGCACCTACCCCACGGGTTGGGTCCGGTTGTCGGATGGGGTAGATGAAGTCATCTGCAGGGTAGCGTTGGCCCCAAAGCTGGTGTACCCAGTGCTACTGGGCCGGGACTGGCCGGGTTTCAGACGCATCCTGCGGGACTGGGAGAAGCAGGGGCCACCCTCACCAGCAGGGACGGAAGACCGGGAAAGGGGAGCACCCCAAGGTCCAGAGGAGGAACCGTGCCCGGAGAAAATCCTCAGTTCGGAGGAAATAGGAGGGGATGAGGACTTCATGAGAGACCAACGGGAAGATCCCTCCTTAACCCATGCCTGGGAACAAGGGGCAAGAGAGACTGGGGATCCCAGCACGGGGGCAGCTGTTCGGCCAACACCGCGATTCGAGGTAAGAGCCGATCGACTATACCGGATCGCCCGGTCGACCGACGGGCAGACAGAGGTTAGCCAGTTGTTGGTTCCCGCTCGGTATCGGAGGCAGGTATTAGACCTAGCACATGCGAACCCCTGGGCTGGACATTTGGGGCGAGAGAAGACCCTACAACGCATAATGCAGCGGTTCTTTTGGCCTGGGATTTATAAAGAGGTCAGAGACTTCTGCGAGTCCTGCCCTGAATGCCAACGGACGGCTCAGGGAGGAGTGCCGAAAGCCCCTCTAGTCCCTCTTCCCGTGGTGGAGGTGCCATTTGACAGGGTGGCTTTAGATCTGGTAGGTCCCCTGGAGAGGTCCCGACGTGGGCACCAGTATATACTGGTCATAATCGACTATGCCACCCGATACCCTGAGGCGGTCCCCCTTAAGAACACGCTGGCGGCGACGCTGGCGCGTGAATTGGTACAGGTATTCTCCCGGGTGGGACTCCCCAGGGAGGTACTAACTGACCAAGGGACCAATGTGACTTCCAAACTGATGGCGGAGCTTTGCCGTCTCTTAAACATTAAGACCCTGCGTACCTCAGTTTACCACCCGCAAACAGATGGACTTGTTGAACGTTTCAATAAGACATTAAAAAGTATGTTGCGGCGGTTTGTGGAGCTCGACCCAAAGGATTGGGACTTATTACTACCGGCACTGTTGTTTGCGGTACGAGAGGTGCCCCAAGCCTCAACGGGATTCTCCCCATTTGAGTTGCTTTACGGCCGCCAACCCCGGGGGATCCTGGACTTATTGCGGGAGAACTGGGAGGAACAGGATTCCAGGGTGACGGGTACAGTGCCCTATATCTTGGACTTGCAAAGGCGACTCCGGACCGTAGGGGAGCTAGCTAGGGAGAACCTCCTACAGGCCCAAAATAAGCAAGCCCAGTATTATGACAGGGGCGCCAAACCCAGGACATTCCAACCGGGGGACAGGGTACTCCTGCTGTTACCGGCGCCAGACTCAAAATTGTTGGCCAAATGGCAAGGGCCCTTTGAGGTTCTACGGCAGGTAGGCCCAGTGAATTATGAAATCAAATT
Source organism: Pelodiscus sinensis (assembly GCF_052426305.1). NCBI lineage: Eukaryota > Metazoa > Chordata > Testudines > Trionychidae > Pelodiscus > Pelodiscus sinensis. The sequence goes on from NC_143053.1 coordinate 120,770,065, forward strand.
ATCGGGAAAACGAAAGGACAAGCAAATTTATCACGTCAATTTACTAAAGAAGTGGAACGCCCGAGAGGGTATGCTTATTACCTTACAGCCACCAGAACCGGAACTAGGACCCTGGGGAGGCGACTTGAAGGCAGAAGGGACAGCGCACATTGGGGCCGAACTGACGGAAGAACAGCAGAAGGAGCTGAACTCCCTCCTTCGGGATTTTGACCAGGTCCTAACCACACAACCGGGTAAGACCCCCTTGATGAGTCACCACATTGCGACAACCCCAGGTAAGAAGATCCGGGACCACATACGACCCCTGCCCCGGAAAATGTGGGGACCAGTTCAGGAAGAGCTGCAGCGGATGCTGCAAATGGGGGTGATCAGGGAATCTAAGAGTGAGTGGCGTAGCCCCATTGTATTGGTGCCTAAACCCGACGGCACTATACGATTTTGCATAGACTTTCGGAAGATTAATGCAATCTCGCGATTTGATGCATATCCTATGCCACGAGTAAACGAACTGCTGGAGCGGCTGGGCAAGGCCCACTACATATCTACGCTAGACCTAACCAAAGGCTACTGGCAGATTCCCCTGACACCCGCCTCAGAGAGCAAGACTGCGTTTGCCACGCCTTTTGGACTGTTCCAATTCAACACCATGCCTTTCGGATTGAATGGGGCGGCAGCGACGTTCCAGAGGCTAATGGACAGGGTGCTACAGGAACACCGTGAGTATGCGGCCGCATACATTGATGACATTGTCATTTTTAGTGAAACCTGGACGGAACACCTGCGGCATTTGAAGGCGGTCCTTGGGGCGCTGGCCACGGCCAAGCTCACGGCTAACCCAAGTAAGTGCCATTTTGGACAAAGAGAGGTGTCCTACCTAGGCTACCGGGTGGGGCGGGGAAGGATAAAACCCCAGGTGGACAAGGTGCAAGCCCTGCGAGATTATAAAGCCCCCACCACAAAAAGGCAAGTCCGCCAGTTTCTGGGTCTAGCCGGATATTACCGGAGATTTATACCCCATTTCGCCACGATTGCAGCACCCTTGACAGATCTGACCCAGAATACAAGACCCCAAAGAGTCCGGTGGACCCCGCAGTGCGAAAATGCGTTTAGAGCGTTAAAATACCAACTGACGCAGTCACCGGTTCTCCATCAACCCGATTTTACAAAACCATTTGTAGTACAGACAGATGCGTCAGAGAGAGGGATCGGAGCTGTACTGTCGCAGGAGCAGGAAGGGGAGGAACACCCCATCCTGTATTTAAGTAGAAAATTACTCCCACGGGAACAACAGTATGCCACGATTGAAAAGGAGGCCCTAGCAGCTAAGTGGGCGATAGAGACCCTGCGCTATTACCTGCTAGGGGGAACGTTCACATTAGTAACGGACCATGCGCCCTTACGATGGCTGCAGACAATGAAGGAGACCAACCCTAGGATTATGAGGTGGTATTTGGCCTTACAACCATATAAGTTTGAGGTCTGCCACAGACCGGGGAAAGCCCATAACAACGCCGACTTTTTTTCTAGGTCCATAGAGACTAACGAGCTGGCGGGAAGGGCTGGAGTGCTGGAAAAGGGGGTGAGCGATGGGGCATTGCCGCCCCACACTAACATTGACGGAGTGGCCCTCTGGGGAGTGCACTGGCCCACACTCCGACATTGTGGAGCGTGCTCTGAGGCAGCGAGGGCAGACCTGGCGGTGGTGGGGCCAGGAGGAGAAACCAGACCCCGAGGGAGGGCATAGGAGAGGCCGGGCGGAGGCCGGCCGAAGAAGGGAAGCTCGGTCCGAAGGGGAAGGTGTGTGACAGGGCGCCTGCCCTGCACTGGCCCTTTAATACTCGGACTCCGGCCTGGAGCCGGGGCTAACAGAGAGAAGGCCAGCGGGAGCTAATTAGGGCAGGGGAGAGCCCAGCTGGCAAAGAGCCAGGACTGCATGCATGGCTGAGAGAAGCCAGCTGAACCCATTAGGGCGAGTAGGAGCACAGCTGGCTTGTGTATATATAGAGAAGCCCAGGTTGCTCAAGGGGGGAGAGAGGCCAGTGAGGGACTGGCCAGGGAGGAAGCAGGAGCTCCCAGGAGGGAGACCTGCTGGGGCTAGCCAGCTAGAGCTGGGAGAAGGCCAGCTAAGGCTACCCTGAGGAGGGGCCGGAGGAAAGGCCCGGACGTGGAGACAGGTGGCAGCCTGGCTTAGGTAAGCGGGGCCACGGAGATAAGCCCAGAAGCCTATGATGAGCAACCCATACAGACTGTATTCTGCCCTGAGATGGGCTATATGAAGACAGTCAGGGGGCACTGAGGCGCATGGGGGTGCGGACCCCCTGACACCTTTGAATACTAGAACTCCTAACTTTCACAGCAGCCTGGGACTTATGGGTTTATTTGGTGCATAGGAAAAACAGGCTAATCAAAGTAGTAGTAAGGTACTGAAAGTAAATTAGGGAGTGGGGAGAGAAAGGAGGGGAAAAATATAGGGGAAGAGGTAGACAGAAGTTGTCTTCTATCCTGCTACTGGGGTTTGGAAAGTTTCTCCAAGACCTGAATTCAGAGCCTTTTTAGAACCATTAGTTATCTCCCTTCCAAGGCTACATTTGTTATGTATCAGTTGAATCTAAAAGTAACATGCTATCTGAAGAATGTAGGTCTCAAAATGATAAGCAGTGATGCTGAAATGCAGGTGAGATATTGCTTCTTCTGTTGGAGACTTACACACCCCGGGGACATGCTCAAGTCCCAATCCCTCAAATACCAAGAGCTTACCCACTACTGGACCATCCAGTGTTTGAGACAATGGAGTGTCCACACAGCCCAAAGGCAAAAGGTAAATAGTAAACCTACAGAGACATTCCCTAAAAATAGGATTCCCTCCATATCTCTCCTGCTACCCTTAGGTGAAGCAAAATGCAAGACAATGTAGCACTTTAAAGACTAACAAGATGGTTTATTAGATGATGAGCTTTCGTGGGCACTGACAAAGAGAATCACCTCAATCTTTAGACTAACAGACAAGAGCTGCCTACTACAGAGAAAGAAATCAGACAACAGTACAAACACAGCAAGTAAGGCCAAGCCTACACTGCGGGAGGAAGGTTGGCCTAAAGTACGCAACTCCAGCTACATAAATAACGTGCATAGGTTGACTGGAGAAATGCTCCGGTCCACTAACCTTATTCCTTATGACAGGGAAGAGTACTGCAGACCCGCTAAATCGAACTCTGGAAAAATCGATCACCAGAGAGTTGATCCTCCAGTAAGTGGAGATTTGTCCTAAGTCCCTGTTGTACCACAAAGAAACTGTATGAACTACAATACAGTAGTACATTACTAAGGAGGCATAGAGCACTTGAACAGAGACAGTACCATCTATTTTCTCTAGAAAAATACAACTACGCTCCTCATCTGAACATTATACCTTAGATCTTTCACATTAGTCTGGGAGTAGTTTGTTACATGTATCTGTGCAATTTAAAAACAACTACAGTATCTGCAGAGTGTAGGCCACTTCAACTAGTTTCTATTCAAGGAAGGGCCAAAAGTGCAACAGCGAGGCTGCAGTTAGAAGAATCTATGAGAGAAAGCTTGAGCCCACCATAAGGCCTAGTTCTAGTCTCATTTTCATGAATACCCAATTCACATTAGAAGTAGCTATGGACTGAAGACAACCTGCACAAGAAGCTGGCTGAGACCCTGTCTTAGGCTTTGTCTACACTCACTGAGTTTGGTGCTGTGGTCACACCACCAGTGCTGCAAATGAATTCTCCCAGCAATCTAGGTTAACCACCCCCACAAGAAGCTAGCAGCACTGAGCACCACTTTACAATGGCACACTAAAGCACTGTAACTTGCAGTGCTGGGGGGCAGGCTCACTCCCCTGAGCGAAAGCAGACAATTCCCAAGGCATCATATCCTATAAAAATAAACTACCCACATTTTCCCCATAAATCAAGATAGAAAATCCACAGGACTCAATAGGTAAAAAACTTGCATCTTGCAAACACATTGGAATGGCAGGATTGCTACTATAATAATGGTGAAATAAGAGCTTGAATCTTTTACTTAGACTTTGAGACTTACTCCCAACTCATAACCACCCACTTCCCTCCCACACCCAGCTCCGAAGACTACCACAGTTTAAGCCCTGACTGCCTTTATTCTGCCACAATTGCCAGTAAAATAGGCCCAAGCATGCAAAGCAATGTGCCTTACCACAGTTCCTTCCTTACTCTCAACACACAAAAGGTGTCATATTCATCTGCAAATCTAAGGAAAAGTTAAGGACCAGTTTTTTTTTTATCATTTTCAAAGCTATTCAACCATGCTGAGCTACTCAGAGAACACACTGCATGGGATCAGCTTCTTGATTAATGACCAGGCTACGCATAAACAGTGAGTATCTCTTGTTTTTCTCTTTAAGAAGTTCAAGGTATCTGTATCAACAACAGAAGAGCTATCCATTCAGTGAGTGGATATTTTGTAAATTGCAGAAGATTAAATAATTAGCATCAATTTCAGAATAAATAACTTAAATAGGAAAGTTATTTTAAAATATTTTAAAATGATTAAACAACATAAAGTGACTCATTATAGTAAACCACAGGAGACTGGGAATAAATTGGAATTTAGTCATTAGTAAAGCAATAATGTCACAACCACCACAAAAGGAAGAGTGACAATTATGATTCAAATGTAGGCATGTTTAAAGCAGAAAACACTCTAGGGAAATCTCTTATGTTCTACAGAGCTGTTGTACTTCAGTAACAAACGAGACAGGTGGATGGGGAAAAAGTTCATTTTCCCCATGTGATAACCCTGCAGTAACCAGATTTTAGACATACTGGCTTAGCACTACATTAATTACTTTTCCTTTGTTATTTAAGACAAGCTACTGATGCTTTAAAAATCTTGGCCTCTTAAATGCCATTTATAAAATGCACAGGGTTTTTTGTTTAAATTATTTTAAGGTATCACAGACTAACCAGGAATTAGAAAAAGACCCATATAAGCTAATCATCTCTATTTATCATTCCTGGGAGTGTAATAAAGACTTGCTACTAACAGCTGAATCAGTGTTTGTACTGCTCAGAAAAGGATTAGTTTTTTTAATTAGGGCAAATATTTTTACTACAACTCACATTAAGGATTAAGTAGAGCAGGTTAGAAAAAATTAACTTTCATCAGAGAATGGAGAAGGGGAAGGAGAAAAACCTTGTACTGCGTAGTCATTTTAGGCAGCTTAATAGGTTGACTGGCCTTATAAATTAGTTTGACACCCCATAATATATTTTATCAGACTTTCCATGGTCTATTTCTCAATTGATCTATGGTCTTATGCCCTTTGCCAATTGGCTGTTTGCTTCAAACTTCCTTCCCGCCCCTTCAACAATCTTCAACAATTCTCCTTAACTATCCCACACAGAGGCATAGCAGCTGGGGTGCAGCTGCAGGCCAGGCAGACCACGGAGCTACAAAACCCCCAAGAGCTGCAGGGGCATTTGCAGGCATGGGCCGAACCCTAGAGCTAGGCCTCTCTGCTCACTGGAGGGAAGTAGATGGAAACCAGGGCCAGCTCCTGGAGTCCATTACCCCTGTAAGGATCCATGTCACACTCACCACTTGCCAGCCCCAGTAAGCTACCCCTGCCTTCCAACACCCTGCTATAAGCCCTTCATCTCCCACCGCCATCCCTGACTCCTCCACCCTCACCCGTCCCTGAGCCCGCCCCCAAACCCAACCCCCTGTTCCCAACCCACCTCCTGACACCAGAATCCCCTGAACTCCCCTACACGTCCCATCCCTCTGCTTAGGAACATGAGCAAAGCCGGGGACATAGCTCAGGGCTGTACAGAGACTGGCTCCCACCCCAGCTACACTGCAGTCGCTGCTCACAACACAGTGCCACCCAGGACCCGCACAGTTTTAACGTCAGTCCCTTTGCAGCCCGCCCTCATTAGCCTCCTTCAGAAGGCCCAAACTTTCCACGAGCCATGGTCGTGCTGCCAGGATTAGCGCGTACACACCGGATGCACACAGTGCACTGCCCCCGCACAGAGCTCAAGCAATTCTCCAGCCTCGGCTGCCCACGTCAGTGCGATGGTCACCCCAAACCACTCAGCCCCACTCACCTCGTGGACTGCAAGCTCCCGCTTCCCACATGGCAAATTCTGCACTTTGGCTAGAAGGGGGGTAGCACGGAGGATCCAAGCCAAACGCCGTTTTCATGTTCCCCTCCCAGTGCAGATTGAAATGTGTAAAGTCCCACAGGCAGTAAACAATCGGGGGTGTACAAGTTTTGCCTTTTCCCCCCGGCACATAACTCCCTCGATACGCCTCTGATCGCACACATATTCCTCCTGCTCCCTGCTTCTCACCTGCTGTCTCACCTCATCCTTCCTCTTTCCATTTAATCCACTGTAACTAAATCCATCCTAGCCCCCAATCCCTTTGTCAAAAAAACCAAACAAAACAAAACGAGCCAAATCCAAACCAAATCACGAAAATATCTAACACATTTGCCACCAACACTTGGTCACTCTGCTTATATAGTGTGCTCTATCCCCCAAAACCTTGAGTTATTGACAAGTGGATAGTTCTGTGTTAAAAGCTACAGGCTGTCCTCCCACAAAAAGTATTAAGTTAACAAACCATGCAATTGAAAGGGGCTTTGAATGACATCACATGACCAGACCCAGTTCTGATGAGAATGAACTTCAACAAAGACACTTAAATTAGACCCAAGCACCTAATAAGTAGGCAATGACATTCTGTGCCTGAGAGAACTCTCCCTAAAATGCTCTCTAAAAACAGCCCCCAAGCTCCAACAATTTGAAAGATGAGAAAATTCAGATGCTTTGCACTGTAAAAACAGATTTAAAAAAATGGTCAAAAGCATTAGAAGCTGAAAGAGCAACACGCTGTCAATATAAAGTGTCCTAAAGGAAAATATTTTACATGTAATTCTTCTGATGTCAAGAAACAGGTTTTTCAGTTATCCAACTAGCATACTTATTTCTTACTCCGAACTACAGAACCCTCCCATCACGATAGGATTTGAACCTAATACAGCACTTAAGGAAAAAAGCCAATAAGCTCTTTTCCCCTTTTTTCAGTAAGTTTTCAAAGTCTTTTTGGGGTGTGCAGTTGGCTGGTGCTGGGTTACAAATTGCACTAATACTAATTGCAAGATCTCTAATTATTGTGGGAATACAAAAAAGAAAGACTGCTTAACCGGGCTTAAAAGAGGGAAGCAGGGGCAGTTTTAAAGTCCTGGGCCGTGACATCACGCCACACCCAGGCGTCTCTCCTCTCAGCTGTTGCGCAGCATTTCAGCACGCCACGCATGCACTCCCTTGGCTCCACATGGCCCATACTGGCCAGTGGCAGGGAATTTAAAGTGCGAGTCTGAGGTGCCCCATCACAGTCTCCCCCCGCCCCTCCAGCAGCCGCCAGCCGGCCATTCGGTGGACAGCCCACCGGGAAATTCCCAGTATCCCGCCAGGCCAGTCTGCTGCTGGCACTGGCGCAGGGCCTATTGAAGTGCAGGGCCCAGGGCAGCCTCCCCGCTCGCCCTGCCCTATATCTACCGCTGGAGGGCGGCACTCAATTTAAAGAATTTGACTTCTGGGCATATGCATGTCAATACAGTTTGCTCAGATTTGCTAGATATTCAACTGATATAGTGGTATTTTGCTCATTGTAAACAATTTAGTTGTTGGAGGGACACAAATTATGTTAATACTAAAGGCAGGAATTTGAAATGTGACTACCAATGCTTGCAATTATTGTGGGATTACCCAAAAAGATAGACTGTCTTGAACCCAGTTCTAGAAGAGAGAGACAGTCTAAAGATCCTGGGATGGACAAGGGCTCCACTGCCTCTGATACAGAGGCAGCAGTGCAGGGTGGAAGCAGCTCCTATCCAGGGAGGGGAGGAAAACGTGTGCAGTCTATAGCATTAACCTATAAGCTTTTGGTTATCAGATAATTGGTTAATTGACTGTCCTATTACATCCCTACTTGGTACTGCACATTTTAATTAAACTAAAACAATATGACATTACATGACATGTATTAGGTGGATTAAAAACTGGCTACGTGCAAATGGGAAACAAATCAAACAGGTCTGTTTCCAAGGAGGTCTTGCAAGGACTGGTTCCCAGCTCTAGGTTATTTAGCATCTCTATCAGTGTCCTAGAAGAAAAAACAAATCACTGAAAGTTTTCAGAGGACACAAAAACTGGGAGAGTGGCAAATAATGATGAGGGCAGAGTCATGGATTCAAAGCAATCTCGATTGTTTGCACCCAATTTGCCAACCAAACAATATGCTTTTTAATATGGCTAAATGTAAACATATAAATCTAGGAACAAAGAATGTAGGCCACACTATGGGCATGTCTGAACAACATTCCTCTTTTGAAAGAAGAATGTAAATGAAGCCCATCAAAATTTCAAATGAAGTGCTGATTTACAAATCTCACGCTTTATTTGCGTAATCGCGTGAGCACCTTTTCCACAAAAGAAACCGCCATCTAGAGAGGGTGTTTTTTTTTTTTAAACCCACTCTTTTCCAAAAGAACCTGTACTCCTGAAAAAATGAGGTCTGTCTAGACTGCGGTTTCTTTTTCGAAAAAGCGCTCACGCGATTATGCAAATAAAGCGTGAGATTTGTAAATCCGTGCTTCATTTGACTTTTTGGACTGCCTCATTTACATTCCTCTTTCAAAAGAGGAATGTAGTTTAGATACAGCCTGTGTGATGCTCTCTCCTGGAAAGCAGTCACTACAGAAAAAGATTTGGTGTTATAGGGGATAATCAGCTGAACAAAAGCTCCCAGTGTGACACTGTGGTCAGAAGAGCTAATGTGATCCTGGGATACAGAAACAGGGCAATCCCAAGGAAGAGTACAGATGTTATTGTAGCTCTGTATTTGACACTAATGTGACTGCAGCTAGAATACCAAGTTCAATTCTGGTACTCACAATTCAAGAAGGTTGTTCATGAATTGGAGGTAGTTCAAGGAAGAGCCATAAAAACTATTAGAAAACATGCCTTACAGTGGTAAACTAAAAATAGACAGAGCTTTCTGAGTCTAAGAAAGAGAAGGTTAAGGGTTGACTTGATTACAGTCTAATTAAGGACATAAGTTTCCAGACTGCAGAAGTTTTAGATTCTGCAATACTAGGCTTCTACTTTAGTGTGGTTAGCAGGAGCCCCTGCTCTCAGACCCAGACAGCAGACCAGGGCTATTACCAAGTTGTGTTTGACTTGGTCAGCATCACATGGGAAGACTGGCATGGCCAGGCAGAGAATAGTTTTCCAGTGGTATCCATCTGCCTTAACTTCAATAGAGTCCTTTTTTTCTTCCTGAAGTCCTGGCACTGTTCTCCACAAATCTTTCAATTACTAAAGTAAATGAGGCAGAGATCCTGCAAACAATTTCCTTCACTAGACAGCTCTGATTCATTTACAGAATATTTATTGTCCAACCTGACTGAGGCAGGTTCTCTGTTGGAAAGCAGAATGTGATATAGTTGAAAGCTATAGTAATGCACATATCCTTTGGAGTATATACTAAGGTTACCTTAATTCCAGTATTTACTAACTTTGGAATGTTTGATTTTGCAACATTAATAATCTTTACTAAATGTAGCTTTTTTAAATATAAGTCCTGAAAATAAACCTGGATGTTTCAATAGTTACTTCATAACAGTTTTTTTTAAAAAGACACTGGATTTATTGTGCCTTTTTGTATGAATGTATCCATAGTAGGGATGTAATAGTGTAGTCAATTAACCAATAAGCAAAAACTTAGAGGTTAATGCTATAGACTACACATGTTTCCCTCCCACCACCACCCCCAGTAAATTTTAGTAGGCTGGCCAGCAGCCCAGCTCCCTTCTGGCTCATGTCAGCTCTGGGACCTACCCCCGCTGTGGCTCTGCATTTCAAGAGTATTAGGAGCCAGGCAGGCAGGCAGCCCTGCTCAGTTCCAGTTCATGCTCGGTCCAGGAGCTCAGACCCTCTCCCCCACCCCTACCCCTCAGATAGGGGCTGCTGCCACCCTGCACAACAAGCAGCCGATCTGCAAGAGGAGCTGGTTTTTAAATTGGCTCTCCTCGCAGACTAGCTGCCGCCTGGCACCCCGCCCCCAGGACTATAGAATAGTTGACTAACTGATAAGAATTCATGAGGTTACTCTACTATTCAATTAACCGATATTTAACATCTCTAATCCACAGATCCTTTAATCCAAGTGAAGCTAAAATCTAAAAGGATGTGAAAAAATTCAGACAAGCTAAATTCATCTTTGGATAATAACCCACTTTTGTATTAAAATTTTTCTGTAAACATACATTTCATTACTGAAATTATGCTATCAAGTTTGGGAGGTGCTACAGGTGCACATGCGTGAGAATGCACATACACTTCAGTTTCCTGCCTTTCAAAACATACTTCTGCATATTTTAAGTGGTAACCCTGATTCTTCTTTATATACAAGTGGCATGACAATGTATATATAACACTGGGGATTTTTACTGACAGATTTAGGACCTTGAAATGGGGCCTTGATATGGGTTTTGCCAATTTATTTTTATGGGCTTCTCTTACATACCACATCAATAAATGCCTCCGCTGACAAATGTTTCAAGTCACTTCAGCTATAGGTGACAGAAGGGGAAAAAGGGAAGCTAACTGCTAATCCAGCCATGTCAGCATTACATTGATCACACAAGTCACTGGTCTGCAAAAGGAAACATTTCAAGACTACCCATACAATGATTAAATTAAAAAGGCGCACCAAAATGCATCTCAATTGGATTACTCCGTTCTCTTGAAGATACCTGGGTGCAAATAAGTATTTGCTTTCTTACTCTACTTAAGGTCTGTGTGCATTAACTATACGGTTGCCAGGTGTCCAGTTTTTGCCCGGACAGTCTGATATTTGTGGTCCCTGTCCAGTGAGGGGAGGGGGGACCCAGAAAATACCGGACATATAAAATGTCCGTATTTTCTGTTTCTCTGACAGAAGGCCAGCATGGACATTCTTCAGAGAACAATGAAAGTATATTTGCATATATGGTAAATGAAGTTAGCAAGCAGCAGCTTAGTGAGCACACTGGGAATTAAGTCTGCACCCCGGGAATCTTTCATGGCTTGAGGTAGAGAATGAACTTTGGGTGATATAACTGGAGCAAAAAAAACACTTCAGTTACACATCATTTTGGAAACAGCACCCTTTGATTCTACCTATGTATAGTACTCTGGCCTGGAAATGCTGATAACCTGATGTGAAGAAGAGAACTGATTAGACAAAGCTTGCTACTTGCTAAGAGAACGTATTAGTCAACAGAATGCATGTTTTATTTTGTTTTGCTTTGCTTGTTTCTCTTCCTTGCTTAGTATCATTTAATTCTTTCCCCTTGTTGGTGAACTTATTCTTGTCTTAAACCATCTCAATGTTACGTACGCAAATGAAGTGTGAGTCTTCAGCTAACCTAACAGATTTCTGTGCGCTCTGTCCCTTTGGAGGCAGAAAGACTCAGTTTCAGTGTCCATCCAGAGGGAATGGACACTGCAGGGAAACATCTCTGGGAAACTTGAACTGGGATTCACAGATTACCTCCTGCCAGGCAACATTTAGACTGGAAGCATCCCTTTGAAGGGTTTGTGAGTTAGGTTGATTTGCTATTATGTCAGGGAGCTGTCACAGCTTAGCAACAGCAAAGCTCCCAGATGCCGAGACAGAAGGGTACCTACCAGTCACCAGTTCAACTACACCCTGAAATGCAACAGAGCCCTTCAGACGCTCCTTATGTCTCACTACATTAGTTTTAGCAATTTCCAGCTTGGTGATGTTCATTTCCAAATATTCTGCCCTTCTTTTATGGCCTCCAGCATTAACAGATGATGATTTTTTTTTAAACCACACATGAAATGAGTTTGCCACTGGAAACTCAGATGCAGGTCTTCACAGACTGCAGCTGACATACTGTAATATATCAGGTTGGTCCTCGACACCACTGATAGGGTCAAATCAGGGCAAACTATCTAGAACCAGGGCTACTTACAGCCCAAGACTGAGATCCCCTTCTTTAAAACACCAAATCAGTCATATAGCTCACTCCAGCTGCCACCCTATCCAGAAAGAAGTCTCATAAGCAAAACCCCTTAGACACCCCAGCTTTATCTGTGCCACAACCTGTGCACTTTCCACAGGTCAGAGGTTATAAACAAATTGATAGGCTGTACTCCAGAGACTTTTAAGCTATGTTAGGATGGCTTCTTCCCGTCTGTCTGTTCTTAGCAAAAGTGTTTCTGGAGCAGAGAGCATGATGGAGGCACCGCCAGGATACTTTTATAAACTTGTCCATGCGCAGGGAAATCCAATGTTCTCCTGGAGTGCTTGTGCGTCCCAAAATGGGACTGACCAGTCTATGTTCTTTCTAGGCAAGGAGCCATGGAGTATCCAGCTGTGCCCTTCTCAAGCAAGGGGCCATTTTGTGCTCCTCAGGTGTCAATTAGCAACCCTTAAAAGCTATTGTCCATGCACCATTGAGCAATGGTCCCTCACAATAGGTGGTTGACACCTACTGCCGTCTCAGACAGAAAACATTTAAAATATAAATAGCCCATATTCATAACTTTACACGCAAAGATCATACAAGTACATGAGTAGCCTAAGCAGAGCCCGCATAACATAAGCTTTCATTTGACACCTCATATAGCCCACTTTGCACTACATTTGGGGCAGACCCACAATAGTGTGTGCAACAAAGATCTGCCTGCTCACATTAAAACCCAAAAACATAACATGCACCAGACCCAAGGAAAAGAACATCCATTAGAGCAGATACCAATTATCTTTCACCAACTAGGTGGACAAGTGCCCCAGGAGACTTTTTTTTCCCAAGAAGAGACCACATTTTAAAATAATGCCCTCAATAAAGGCGCTTGCTGATTTCCTTGAGACACGTTCCCTCCCTTCCTCCTCTTTTTTTTTTTTTTCTTTTTTTCTTTTTTGAGGTCTCTATCTAGCCATAGAGTGTTCATATCTGGCAACACTGATGTATTCCTGATGAGCTGGTGGCCAAATGGGAAAGTTTTTATCTGCCAGACATCTTAACATATGATGACAAATTGTCTCAGATCTGCTTATGCACTCTCTATGGTGTAGTGAAGGCCCTCAGGATACAGCACCCTGACAAGTGAGGAAGTTACTGTATCATTATTTAGCTTTCAGATGTGACAGGAAACATCCCTGCTGTCAGTGATATTTCTTGCACTTTTCCTTGAGTAGCAACCCTCCTAGCCCAAGGGAGGTTCTCAAAAGGTAATTCTTACCTTTCAGGTCCCTACATCTCAGTATATCACTTTGAATCCAACAGCTGGTATCTCTCAGTTTAATACAACAGCTGCAGCGTACTTCCTCCATTTCTGTCTCTGGTAAAGACAGAAAGAGGACAGGACAAAATTCTCTTGTCAAAGAGACCAACAAAATGGCCTACTTTAGTCAGTTTGGAACAAAAGCAGCAGTAACCCATCAACATTTGAAGTTGATGTACTGATGGTGCCAAAACTGCAGTATTTTTCACTGGGGGGGGGAGTGAAGGGAGAGAAAGAAAAGGTAGAAGTTGTGCGACATGTATGCCCTACTTGGTTCTAGCATGCTTTGAACCCCAGGAAGTTGTGCTGTTTGTTCTTGCTGAACCGAGAGTCTCTGCTGTAATATATATTTCTTGCTTAAAAGAACCATGAGCTGTTCTTCCAGCTCATAAAGAGGATTTACTTGTTGGCAGAAATGATTTGAGCTTCTAAGTTCTGCAGCCCCAGGCTTTGGATCAAGAACGATCGTTAGGAAATTCCAAAACTCAATATCGCATTAGAGTATTGGCAGCTTCTTCATCTCCACCTGCAACATCCTAATGACCTAAGAGCAATGAGAGTACAGTTTGATATATTGCTGAAACTGGGTACACTGCAGCACTTTGAAAGAAAAAAAGTCAGACTGAACAAAACAGATTCCCCCAAAAAGGCAAATACACACACATCTCTGTAACTGTTTCTAAATAGATGGACAGACGACAGCTGGAAAGGCAGTGACCCAGATGGATGTTTGGAGGATATAGAAGCCACTATTAAAAATTTATGTGTTAAAACCCCAGTGAGACACCCATTATTAAATAATTCAAAACAAGCAAGGTTTCACTCTCCTCTGACACTTTCTTGGGAAAGTCCTTTTGCAAGGCTGGAACAATCTGAAAGTTTCAGAAAATGATAGCTGGGCTGAATATATTAATAAAAAGACATTTAGAGGGAAAAAAATAGAGAAAGATATGTTTAAACAATGCCTGTAAACTCTTAAGAAGAGTCTCTGCAGCTGCTGTGGAACTTGAAAGCTTCCACGTGCCAATTTAAAGACCTGTGGCCAACAGCAGAGAACATTACCCTAATCCGCTCAGACTCATGGATAGAGCTACGGCATTTTATATATTGTTGATTAAGGCAAAACTTTTTGCCATTGAAAACCACACAGCATTCCTGTTTTAAAAGTTGATCCATCCACAGCTAGCTGGGGCATATTAAAATTCTCACCTATTTTAAAGTTATTTATATGGACAAGTTACACATTTTCCCTTTTCCTCTCAGAATATTTTCAGTCCAAATTAGGATCACAGATACGCCCTCCCCCCCCAAACACCCAATTAAACAAGAATCAGACACTATACCGTTCTCTCACCACCACATCAGTTGATTCTCTCCACAAGTACCTGAATATAACAACAATGTAAACTTAAAATAGATGGAGTATTTACTTATTTTCTGGAGTTCTATGAAATCTGGTTGTCTCATGGGGAAGAGGGAGAGAAACTGGACGAAGGAGTGTGGCATAAGTCAATGTTCCTAGGTCTCCGGTAAGCAAAGCAACTGTCCATTCATGTACTCTTGATCTTTGACTGCATATTGTGGTAATTACTTGATACAGCATTATAAAAGTAATCAGTCCTATTAACATGCAAATCAGCAAAAGGCGGTGGGGGAGGAGGAGGACAGAAATGTCTGTATTCTAAAAAAAGACTGCTGAAGCTCTTTCAAATTTCCCACACTGGCTATAAAACAATCTTAAAGGCTCTCAGTAAAACAGTCGCTTCAACATTGCTGGCAGAATTGCATCCTGTAATTGTTTGAGAGAATACACAGCATGCTATTGGGATAGTATCAGAGTCCTTCACTGTCATCCAGACTACTATTTAATGATAGATACCAATAGTCATGAAACTTAAAACAAGCTGACAATGATAATGATAATTATCTCATAGATACTAACCCTTCCCCTCACCCCCTTCTGTTCTAACTCTGATATGTCAGTGTTTGTAATGTGTTCACTTTTTTCATTGTATTCCTTTGGTATATATGGTCATACCAATTCTCTTCCAGAAATTGATCTGAGGAAGTGAGCCTGGCCCACGAAAGCGCATCACCGAATAAACCACCTTGTTAGTCTTTGAAGTGCTGCATACTCCTATTTTTTGTTTCAGCAAGATCAGACTACCATGGCTACATCTCTAGGACAAAAAAAAGGGGGGGGGGGAGGAATACTTTAATAGCCGGTAACTTTCAAAAATTCACTTACAGAACTGGAAGCACTGTTAATATATTTAAAAAATTCACGGAAAGTCCAATCTGATTTTTCCACGTTAAAATGAGTCAGAGTCAAGAGTGATTTTCACAAACTTTCTTACCTATCCTGTTTCTGACTCAATTTCTCTTATGACATCCATATTCCAGTTTCAATATTATAATAGCTATGTAAAAAATATACAATTATCCAACAAATACCACTCTATAATCTTTCTGCTCATTAAGTGACAAAAAATGGTTACACTCTTAAATGTAATCCATTCATTCTGTGGTTAAAAGTTACACAAGAAACTACCACACCAGTGCTGGCAGATCACTGTTGGTACCTCTACTAAGCTACTTGCTACATCATAAGAAACACTGAACTTTTGTTATTTCTTCAAAAAATTATGCCATCTCTTCAGGTAGAAAGCCTTGCTTCTGAATTTGAGTAGTCACTTTTGCACTTCAGTGCTTAACAGGACTTGAAGGATTTGGGGTGACAAGGTAAATGAAGCTTTGCTAGAAAATTCAAGACAGTCTCACTGTCTGATTTTGAGAGACTTAAAGGGCTCTTATAGAGAAAAGTAAATGGCCTCTATTCTGAACCCTTGGAGCTACCACAACACGTTTCCAAACCCAAAAGAAAGATAGTTAAATTGCGTAGTTTGAGAAATCTTGATAAAAATTAGTTTATCTGAAGCCAGAAGCGAGTGTATGGCTGGTTGTTGTAAGCAAACCAGACTTAACTCCAGAACTGTGATCAGTAATTAGAGTCACTTACCATACCACCCAATGACTGGTGATGTCAAACTCATCTTCATTTTATGAGGATTCATAGAGTGTGAAAGGCATACTTTTATGGAATCAAATGGCTCTAGTAAGACCAATAATTTGTGGAAGGATTATCTATCCATAAAATATATTTGATGGTACAGATATCACCTCCCATCCCAAAATGGACCAGTATACGTTAATCAAATAAAGTTCCATTACATGCAAACAAAAAAATAAATATTCTGTGGGCCTCTACGCTAGGCAAAGGACAGGACAGAAAGATTAAGATGGACATTTTGCTTTGCTAGTGAATTTAAACGAGCTTCTTGTTAAACAACCTCAAGAATGCCTAGCCTGAACAAGCTCAGATGTTCAAGTGCATTCTCCTTTGGTCCTTGAACTGGGGCACATATTTTTAAGCTGATCTAAGTGTGCATGTGGATTTAATATCACCTTCAAACAAAAACCATATTAGAACCTTCACTTTGGTGCAGTTGCTTGTTGCCTATTATTTGTTTCTTAACATTTTATATTCAGGACCACCTAACTAGTGGTTGCAAAGATCTTAGGACAAAAGGTTCGTTTTAAGTGTAGCACCAAACAAGCTATAGCAATGCTCAGAAGGCAAGTGTGGTGAAGAACTAAGATTACCAGTAATCAAAAAAGCTTTTTAATTCTTCTTTTCAGAAGCTTGGCAATACAGGACCAGGCTACAAAAATGTAGAGCACTACATTTACACACTATATAATCAGAGATTTAAAAAAAGTCATCATATTTACAGTCAAAGGCCAGAGAAGCTTGTCCATTCCCCTGAGGTCAACCCGACTCCTGGACACAGCCTGAAAAGCACTGGCCGCACAGGAGCGTATCTTGCCACTTCCACTTCCTGCACCCTGCTCCACAGCAATCCCTAATACATAGTTCTGGGATGGAGCATGCTCAGTACCACTGGAATCCTCCATGAATTTTAACAAACAAGCTACCAGGTCTCTGAGCACATGCCAACTGATTTTTCAGAGTTTAATTTAGCAGATTTTTCTGTGGCTCTTCACAGAAACAGCAAGGACTCCATCTCTGACACAAAGGCCAGCCCTGCTGCCAAATTTCAAGTCCCTGCCCCAGAGATACAAGCACTAGAGCAGTGGTCACCAACCAGTCAACCACAATTGTCTGGTCAATCCTGGGGACTCCCATTGAATAGCAATTTCAGGTGGTGTAGAAGGGCTGCCTCTCAGGCAGCCTCAAGTCCCTGCCTGCCCTGTCGCCACACCATTCCTGGAAGTGGCCAGTACAGTCACACACGGGTGGGAGGATGGGTGGGTGGAGAGAGGGCTGCTGAGGTCTCAGCATGCTGCTTGTGCTTGCAAGCACCTCCCCTGTGGCTCCCATTGGCCAGGAACGCATGCCCCTTCTGGGAGCAATGTGGTGTGGGGTCAGGAAGGAAGTTTGCCTACTCCCTGCTGTGCTGCCAACTGGGAGCCACCTGCAGTAAGTGCCAGTCCCATCCAAAGCCTCTTGTACCCAGATACTCCAACCCTCCTCACAGAGCTAGCGCTTCCTACCGCCTCTTGAATCCCAATACTCCAGCCTGAAGACCCTTCTGCACCCAGACTCCCTCCCAGAGCCTTCACAGCTCACCCTCCACCTGCATCCTAACCCTCTGCCTTATGAAAATGAATGAGTGGGGGACAGCAAGCAATGGGGGATGGAGATGGAGGGGGGCTTTGGGGAAGGGGGTGAGGCTGTTCTTTGAATCAAAAGAGGTATCTTGGGTATAAAAAGATTGGAGACTCCCTCTCTAGAGCTTTTCAAACACAACTGTTACCAGAGATTAAAACATGAGCACATGTTTTACCCAATACTGTTCTTGAAAATGGCATGGCTTTGTTGCTGACATTTTCCAGAACAATTCAGCCTGAGGCAGATGCCATTTTGGAGAATTGCCGCCCAAATGGTTAAAGTTTGGCAACATTATAAAGCAACCTAACACAATCTTCTAATGGAAGCATCAGGCAACATTACCTACAGACCGTGCTAGCAGTTCTGCCTACAGCAGCTCTCAGGATTTTATGGCTCACTAGATAGTCAGGTCAGCCTTCAAGTTGAAGTTTGTTCTTTGCTCCCTCAGGGCTACTTGCTGCAGAGGATATAAAGCCTGACTTCACAATCTGTCTTCATCCAAAGTGAAAAGAGCATCATTTTATGGGATGGAAGGAAATTAAAGCAGAAAAAACTGACTTATGACTAAAGGAGAAGGAGCCAGGTCATTTTGTGGTTTCTCCTCTCAGGGCAATGAGTAGAGGTCAAATCGTCATGGTAATACTACTAGATTCATCAGCAGTCTTCAAACACTGATTATGAAAAACTAACCCAATTGTAGCACCTGGAAGAGAGATGAACAGAAGTGCCTTGAATTGGCTCCATGCAGGTCACAGAAGATGGTGCTGAACAAATGCTCTTCCCTCGCTCAGGGCTGTCAGCTGTGGCAAGTCTAACCATGTCATCCCTAAACATATATGAAGGCAGTAGGAGAACATAGCTTATAGTGTATTACAGTCACTATTATCAATATGGTAGTAACACTAAGTCCAAAATCTTTTCTGTAGACCTGGACAAAATTTTCCCTGCTCTATCAATGTTTAAAATAGACAAGGACCGGGATTAAACCAACTGACCGTGGGCACAATGAACATTAGATGGAGTACTTCTGAGAAAGCAAGGGAAACCATTTTGAAGAACTGGAGATTTATTGCTGGCTCTAGTAAGACCATGCAGCCACATATCAAAGCAGTTCAATATTCTGATCCTCCTAGACTTATCAGTGGTGACCAGAAATTCATTTTCATCTTTGATTGTCCAAGGATTGTGCCTAGTCCTCTCAGATGAGAGCACAACTACATCCATCAGTGCTTTGTCTGCTTTGTCCATCAGTGCTTTGTCACCGTGGCCTTTGGAAGATACAAGATGCCTCAGCAATCATGAGAGCATGTTGCATGTGTTTTAAGCACTCCCCAAAAGGAAATGTGGAGGGGTGCAACGGAAGGATTCAGGCAAACACCTTAAATGGCTTAATCTCAGTTTACCTCAAACATACCCTCAATCCAAGACTCTCCAACAGTAACAGGATGCTTTAGTTATCTACAGAATCTCAAAGATCACAGGAGTTAGGGCAAGACCTTTGCAGCTGTGAACCATCACAGTTAATCTCAAACCTGCCAACTTTTATATCAAAGTGCAAGGAACAGTTCAGGCTAACAGCTAGTCTTGGAATCTCCCAACACTTACTTAAGTCTGCTGTTCTCTATGCAATCCTCTCAGGAAGTTGGGTTGGTTGCCATGGAAAGCTGTTATACACAGCATCTTTTTTTAAATTGTATTATAAGGGTGAGGTGGAAGATTCCTAATTTAGTCTAAAAGGCACAGAGATGCCTTAAAATATTACATAATAGGATTTTTAAAAGTGAAATTTATACCCTAAAATGAGAAGGCAAATCTCACAGCTAGAATATGAAAGCTAACAGGAAGTGCTAAAAATATGCATTTCAAACTTCACTGCCTATCCTTCCTGACTTCACAATCCTATTAAAATAAATGTTTTATTGTCTTGAAGACAATGCAATATCACCATAAATTATTAGCAATGGTGTTCAATGGAACTATTGAGTAAACAGTGACTGATTAAGATCCAGGTGTTCAGTTTCAGATAAGCAGCTCAAAAATGGAATGCCTTGCTTAGCTTAACCGGATGTGGAACTCTTGCAAGATGAGGCTCTCCCGATATTAACCATAGTTCATTATTCTGATAGACTTATGACGGCAGCCTTCTATTCAGAATTTTCAGTGATTTTGGCTGAAGCCAGGATGCATGTAAACTATAGGAGAAAAATTCAGAAAGAAAGATGGTGGCAAATATGAGATTTGTCTTTAAAAAAAAGGGGCCTCTCATATTTGCCATCTCTAGCTCTCACTACAGTAAAAACAACCACCTGGAAAGCAGTGGGCAGAACACACTTGCTAATCAACTGCAAATGGAATAAAAAACACAAACTGCTTGCTTTTCCATTTCTCTGATGTTACAGCAGGCAGTTCAATAAGTGACCCAGCACCACATGTTCTACTATAGTCTTTATAGAAGCATCAGAAAGAGCAGGTTTTTGACAGGTGCCCTGAATTACCAAATTCTTGTATAGGTACTCCAGTCCCCAGCAAGACGACAGAACCACCCAGGAAATTACTATATCAAGGTCTGTTATGTAAACTAAAAGGATTTTATTCCAGTTTCCATATTTCCTCTTATACTAAAGGATGAGTGAAATACACCAAGACTCATAAGTTGCTTTCATTGTTCTTGCAACCTGGAAGATAGTTGTTCTAAACACGAGATTAAAGAAAAGCAATAAGAGAAAATGGAAAGGAAGAAAATGACTTAATTCTAAGGACTCAAATGTCCCCTTTTCACCTCAACTACTGAGAGAACAAAGACAACATTCATACGAAAAAGCACAGCATGAACAGCGTGCTACAATCCAAAAGTGTTGCAAATAGAATCTACAAACTGAGGCTCTCATGAGAAAGGACTGGAAATACAGTTCTTAAAAAGTTTAAAGTGGTTTGACTATCGGGTTATACCCAAAGCTTCCAGTTTAATCCCCTGCGAGTAAGTTTACGGAAGTTGTATTAGTTCTATCTGGTCCACTCTGGTGCACAGTACTCGGCTACAAAGGACACAAGGGCCATCAATGATGTCCATAACATTGATGCTGAGGCTTCCCAGCTTCTGCTTGCCAGTTTCTGAACCAGGTTGATGCCAGTCTGTGTCTTGGCAGCTACTTTCTTTAGAGGGCTGTTGAAGGTAAGCATGCAATCCAGAGAGGTAAGAAGAGGTCATGTTGCAGTGCTGCCACAGAAGGTCACTGAACTCAGCATTCCTGTTATGAGGATGGAATGCAGAGATTGTATTGTGGGGATTTGACTTGAGCCTCCATTGCTGGAAATATTCCTCCATGGTGTTTAGGTACCTGTTCCGGGTGGACTCAATGTCACTGACTGGCTTCTTGGGTTGCCAAAAACAAGGCTATCCTCATATGCAAAGTTGTGTCTCTCTGTTGGGAGCATGTCGCTCGTGTAAACGTTGAAAAGCATCAGTGCAAGTACTGAGCCTTGTGGCACTCAACTATTGAGGAACCGTTGAACTTTGTTGACCACTGCCTACTGCTCAGCAGGGTCCACAGCAGGCATAACATTTTGCAGCTCTGAAGACCTTTATAAGCTTCAGCATTAGGCCTTTATTGCTGACTGTATGACAGGCCAATGACAGGTCTACAAAGACTGCAACAATCAATTTCCTCTGGAATCAGGGAAATGTCATGGGCCAAATGTCAGTGACCACAACTTGGTTGCAATAACTGCATTTAGGCCAGAATCCCACCTGTTCTTTGGGGAAACCATTCACTCAACAAGAGGACTTACAGTCCAGAAAATGATACGTTCCAGGAGTTTGTACATCGTGCATAGCAATGCTAGTAGCCTCTAACTTCCTGGATCGTTGGTCACTTGCCCAAGGTGCATAGCAGTGACTACTGCCTCCTGCCAGGCTTTTGGAATACCTCTGTAGTCCATGGTTTTGGTGTATATTTTTGATCGGCTTCGCTGGATCTAAATGAAGAAATTCTGGGGGGACCCCATATCCACTGGCTGCCTTCCTTTTCTTCATTAAGCTTAACATCCTTCAGTTTTCAAAACACTTCGCAAATAATGAGATTTTACAACCGGCTCAGGACAGCATCAATATGCCCCTCATTAGTCTTAGTCGCCTCACACAGATTTTAAAAAGCTTGAACATTAAACCACTTAACTGATAATGAGTGTGTCAAGTTGCTCATGCTTTTCTGTTACAAAAATGTGTAATACCCAGAAGCCATTTTCTATAGAAGTTATGTTCAACTGACTTATACACCAGTGGTCCCCAAACTGCGGGGTGCATTGCTGCCGGGGAAATGCAGAAGAACTTTCAGAGGAGCATGTAGCAGTCTGGGCAGCTACCCTGAGGAGTGGAGAGGGAGCACCACTCTTCCAGCCCCACTCTGCCCCAAGTCCAGCTCTGACCTCACCCTCAGTCCCCAGCTTCTAGGCCAGGTTCCTCCCCCAGCTCCACATTCAATTCCACGTTTCATTGAGGAGGAATCCCTGTCTGTGCAGTAATGGAGGTGGGAACACAAGCATTCTGTTAATGGGGGTGGGGTGGCTTTATGACTGGAAGAGTTTGTTTCATGTCATACGCTACTGAACAAATAAATATAAACCAAGACAGACTATGGCCATAGAAATCTCACTTGCCATATAAAAGCACAAAATGCCCTTTGGACTCACTTCTATGGAGACGCAAGATTACGGTTTTCAGAAGTGCGTGCATTTAAATGAGCACAAAATAATTGTGCATGCAGTTACAAATGCATGCACAACACAGGTTTACAAATAAAGGAGTCACTTTGAGCATGCAGGTCTGAAAATTTAGCCCACAAAAATCAGTGAAGTGCACACAGAAACAAACCACTGCCCTTCCCATACACCAGCAACGCAATGAAGCAAACTAAAATAAAGCTTTACTAATTAAAAGAACACATTGTTAAATGCTGCTTCAGGTCTCAAAATTTCAGCTCAGACACAAGTAAAAATACTTTTCTGTAATGTCACTAACATGAATTACTTCTGTCAAATTTCCTCATCACAAACCCCTGGTAAAGGACCATGCACTACCACCTTCAGAATATTCTTTTGTATTTGCATTTTTCAGTTAGAATAGGATTCTGCAAGTTTTTCTAATGGGCACTCCCTTCTGACAAGTCTTCACCAGTTTATACTTACACAGAGCTGTAACTGTTTTGTTTGGTCAGTGTCCAAATTCTAATTCTTTGGCTCTGAAGATATTCTCTAAACTGCCTGCCACTACAAAAGATTTATTCTGGACTAAGATGGCTCAAAGTAGATGAGTCTCCAATTGTGCTCCCAACCACAAAAGCTGTTTGTGATGATATACAGGTAAAAGTCCATGACCTCCATGTTTCCATTACAGGCTCAAAGCCAATAGCATCTTATACATGCTTAAGATTACTGTGACTTCAGGACTGGGTATGCACAGGAGAAGCTGAGACTTACTACACAATCTGTGCAAACTATCATCTTAATGATTTGAAAACTTCAGAAAACCAGAGATTGGTGAAATTGGGTAACACAGTGGAGGAAAATTCTTCCGTTATGAAATCAGTCCTCCGGGAGAGCTATTCTGCCCTAATAACTTTAGAAGTCTACTCTCAGATGCTCAAACTATGTAGCATACTGTGCTCTCCTGATTTTTCCCATCTGTAAATCAGAATCAGCACCAGTTTGTCAGAAAGCCTAGATGCTAATAGGGATAGAAATGTAGCCGTGTTAGTCTGGTGTAGCTGAAACAAAAAAACAGGACTATGTAGCATTTTAAAGACTAACAAGATGGTTTAATAGGTGATGAGCTTTCGTGGGCCAGACCCACTTCCTCAGATGAAATAGTGGAAGAAAATTGGCACAGCCATATATACCAAAGGATACAATAAAAAAAAGGAACACATATGAAAAGGACAAATCAAATTTCAGAACAGAAGGGGGATGAGGGGGAGGGTAAATGTCTGTGAGCTAATGATATTAGAGGTGATAATCGGGGAAGCTATCTTTGTAATGGGTAAGATAATTAATGTCTTTGTTTAGACCGAGGTGTGAAGTGTCAAATTTAAGCATGAATGACAGTTCAGAGGATTCTCTTTCAAGTCTGGTGTGAAAAGGTCTTTGAAGCAGGATGCAGGTAATCAAGTGGTTGAGACAATGCCCTTTCTGGCTGAAATGGCAAGAAACTGTTTTTTCTTTGTGATCCTGTCTAATATCTGTTTTGTAGGCATTGATTCTTTGGCGAAGTGTCTGAGACGTTTGTCCAATGTACATAGCAGACGGACACTTTCGGCACATGATAGCATAAATTATATTTCTGGATGAGCAGGAATATGTGTTCTTGATCTTATAACTCCATTGGTTAGGTCCAATAATGGTATCAGCAGAGTGAATATGTGGACAAAGCTGGCAACGGGGTTTGTTGCAAGGGAAGGTACCAGGGTTGGTATTAGTGTGGTATGTCCTGTGATTGTTGGTAAGAATCATCTTGAGGTTAGGTGGTTGTCTATAGGAGACTATGGGTCTGTCTCCCAGAGCCTCTCAGAGTTTAGTATCCTGTTCCAGTATAGGTTGTAGTTTATTGATAATGTGTTGGACAGGTTTAAGTTGGGGGCTGTAGGTGATAACAAGTGGTGTTCTATTGTTGGTTTCCTTGGATCTGTCTTGAAGTAGATGGTTTCTAGGTATTCATCTGGCTCTTTCAATTTGTTTTTTTATTTCTCCGGGTGAGTAGTTTATGTTTATAAATGCTTGGTAGAGCGCATGAAGTTTCTGGTCTCTGTCAGTGGGATTAGAGCAGATGCGGTTGTATCAAAGGGCGTGGCTATAGACGATGGATCGTATGGGAGCTGGAGGCAACCAACACCCCCAGCTATCTCTGAGATACTACTGACTTCTCAAGGAAATTACAAAACATAGATAACCTCCCCGATAACACCACCCTTGCCACCATGGACGTAGAAGCTCTATACACCAACATCCCACAAGAAGCTTCCAATTGCCGCAGCGTCATGAAGTTTCTGCACATTAAGGAAAATCCTGTCATAGGTAACTAGGGTTCAAAGACTAAGGAAAAAATAGGGAATGCACATACAATGTATAGTAAAACTCCGATGGTCCGGCATCTGTTGGTCCAGTACTCCTGATGGTCCGGCACCATCAGGAACCCGGAAGTGCTCCAGGCAGCCGGACCATTGGAGCTGCTCTGCCCCCAGCTTCCCAGATTCAGCCGCTGCTAAAACTGACCAGCGGCTGAATCAGGGAAGCCGGGGGCAGAGCAGCTGGGGGGCTGCCGGGTAGGTCCCGTAGCGCTGCCCCTCGGGGCTGCGGGACCAACCCGGCAGCACCCCAGCTGTCCCCGATTCAGCCGCTGCTGAAACTAACCAGCGGCTCACTCCAGGAAGCCCGGGGCAGAGCAGTTGGAGCGCTGCCAGGTTGGTTCAGTAGCGCAGAGGAGTGGCACTGCGGGACCAACCCGGCAGCGCCCCGCTGCTCTGTCCCAGGCGTAGAGCGGGGTGCTGCTGGGTTGGTCTCGCCACACCAAGGGTTGGAGCTACTGGACCAACCCGGCAGCACTCCAGCTGCTCTGCTGCAGGCATCCCCGATTCAGCCGCTGCTGAAACTGACCAGCAGCGGCTGAATCAGGGACGCCTGGGGCAGAGCCGGACTATCGGAAGGGGGGGGCTATGAGGGGTCTGGGGTGGCATCCCCCCCACCCCAGACCCCTTATAGCCCCCCTTTCCGATAGTCTGGCAAATCTGATAATCCGGCATCCCCGGGTCCTAAAGGTGCCGGATTATCGGAAGTTTACTGTATTACATAGCTTTCTGAGAACAGTTAAATCCCTGATTTTCTGAAATTTACTCAGCTCAACCATCAATTTTGTTTTCTGTTTTCTTCCCACATTAAGAGACTAACTAGGCCAGCAAGACTTAGTTGTCTGCTAGAGCTCTTCCAAAAGTACTATCAGGTATTCTAGGACAGTGATTTCTCAACCAGGGGTACACGGAGGTCTTCCAGGGGGCGCATCAGCTCATCTAGATATTTGCCTAGTTTTACAAAAGTCTACAGAGAAAAGTACGAGCAAAGTCCATACAAACGAAGTTTCATATAATGATTTATACCGCTCAACAGATTGCACACTGAAATGTAAGTTTAATATTTATATTCCAATTGATTAACTATGGTAAAAATGAGAAAGTGAGACTTTTTTCCCCAGTGATAGCATGCTGTGACACTTGTGTCTTTTTATGGCTGATTTTATGAGCAAGGAGAAACATGTGGATATGCAAAACAAATCAGACTTCTGAAAGGGGTTGGGAGAGGTTGAGACACCTTTATGAGACTGATAAGAAGACTTTAGTTTCTCTCTCATATTCAAGGAGACCTCCTAGGTTTCTGTTTTGATTTTTTTTTTAATTTGGAAGAAGGGGAACAGAGAGTCCCCAAGCAGCAGAGTGGAAGAGAAAAGTTCCTCCAGTGAGTGCAGGAGAGGCCTGGGCCAAGCCACCAGATCCAGCCCACAGATGCTGCAGGGAGCCCTAGGCAGGCTCCCTACTTGCCTCACCCCACATGCACACTACTTAGAAATGTGGCTGTAGGGTGGTTTTTCTTTAAAAACTGAGTCCAGAGGGGAAGGGGAAAGCTTTAGGGGCTGCTTCTGCCTCCAGCACAATCCCACTGATCAGTTTCTGGCCAGAAACTAGCCAATGGGAGCTGCATTTTTCAGTAACAGGCGGACATGAAGCACAAAGAGCCCTAGAGCACATGGCTGCAGCCTGTGCATGGGTGGGGCAGGCAGATTCACGAACAGCTGCTAGCTCCTAAGTCTCTTGGCCAGATCTTGCCTCTGACACACCAGTCCCTCCCTTCCCCAACTCTATGCCTCCTACTCCACATACCCAAGTCCTCTGCCCCCCTCCTGTACTCCATATGCCCTCCCAGACATGGCACCTCAATCCCCTGCCCCAGATCCCAGTCCCTTCCTGTCCTAGCTCACAACCCAAATCCCTGCACCCCAATTCCCTGCCATAGGTCACAATCCAACCCCAGTCCAGTGCCTCAGGTCACAATTGCCTCCTTCACCCTAATTCCCTCCCTTACCCCAAACTCCTTTCTGTACCCCAACCTCCATCCCAGACCCTGCACTTCCTCCATCCCAGACCCCTTGACCACTTTCCAAATTCTTGGGAGTGGCCCACCCCTAGTGTAGGGAGAGGTGACAGAAGGGTCTAACAAGAAACTAGGCAGCAATCAAGAAAGTCACAGGATTGTTTTTCCTTAGACATCTTTCAGTAGCTTTCTGTACATGCACGAAGAGATGAGGGGTCACTCGTTTCTACAGAACCCAAAATCCAAATCCCAGCCAAAAGGACTGCTAGAGGAAGAGAAGTCAGGTAAGTCTGTAGAGGGTCCTGGATAAGGCCTGCTTATAGTCTGGAAGTGTCTAAACATGACAAATCAGAAACCCTCACTACCGCATAAGTTACAGCAGGATCCCCTGCCCGCCCCCGTCCAATACGTTTTGGCCTATTTTTCTCATAATGGATTGAGGGCATAGTTTTAGGCCTCTTCTGTCTTAAAGCTAGTTAGAGACACTGGTTTTGCACTTGGGATGGCAGACCAATAGCCACAAAGAAAGTTAATCGTTTCAAGTATGCAGCTCAGAACCATTCCAGGTGTTTTGTTTCAAGGGACTATATGCTGCTCTGAAATGTGACAAATTCCTGACTTCAGGAATTCCAAAATCTAATCTGGTTCCACACAGATGAGAGGTTGAGCGACACAGACAGGTGTAGCACTGGGTGAAAGGACTGAGAATTGGAGCTCATGGCACAGTGTCTTCCTGGCGAAGGAGTACAAATGCCACAGAAGAATGAGATTAACAAAGCTCTCTCTCTCTCATATAGATATAGATATAGATATAGATATAGATATAGATATAGATATAGATATAGATATAGATATAGATATAGATATAGATATAGATAGTCAAGAAACTGGCAGTAGCAAGGACTCCAGCAGATGGACTATGTGTGAGAATTATCATAAACAGTTTACACGCCCCTCCACCCACCAACGCAAGGTAATAGAGCAGCTTGAAAAGGTATTGTTACAACAAAAGGCATGCTATCTCACACGTTAAATTATATCATGTCGCTACAAGCACAGCTATAAACAATTTGTTGATTTTGTGTGCTTTAAAAAAAAAAAAAAAAAAAAAAAAAAAGAGTACTTCAATACCGGATTTTAAGCATAGAAGCAAGAGAGGCTGTGGCATCATTTGCTGGACAAAGGCCAGGATCTCCTATAACCACTCAAGCTTCCATCTCCAGAGACAGTTTGTTCCTACCATAATTAAGTTCTGTGCTGCACAGTGAAAAGGTGGATCAATTATGTTCACCACTAACCCGATAAGTGTATAAGCATTCTCACAAAGCTGAAATATGGGCATTTAAAAGCCTCAAACATTTTAAAGAAAAGAAAGAAAAAAGGCTTCACTCTGATCTGACCCTGGGATTTCTTGAACTGATGTATTCACATGGTGCTAGCTCCTGAGCGTAAGGAAGTTTGAGATCCCCCATCAATTTAAAAAAGGTTCCTGTTAGAGTAATTAAAGCAACTTTCACAGAGCATCAGCTAAAAAGACACTTTGTGAAAGCCAAAAGACTAGAGTATAATGCTAATCAGTATACAGCCAGACACCCAGCCGTCTTGTATATGAATTACTTTATCTGAGCATTTATTAAGATAATTGGAATCCTACTACAGGGTGAAAAGGCTTGTCTTAAGGCAAAAAGCACTTCCATAAAAACCTATAGAGTTCAAGAGTATTTTATACCTTAAGTTTGCATTGCAAAAAAGCTGTCTCATTACTTTGGAATCCTGCTACAAACCAAACTAAAGCCCTGCAGTAGAACTTCAGACTGATTACACCTGACAAGTCCCCACGTATCTCCAGATGGGCTAATATCCCTGCCAACTACTTTTTCCTTAGGACTTTATATTGAATACCTTTTTAGAAAGATTGTGTTCGGTTCTTGGTCTCAGATCATAAGATTTCCTTTTTAAATCAAAAGAGGAAGTCAGTGACCAAGAGCATTTTTCTACTTGGTCCCATAGTTTTAGAACAGGGACACACAGACTGACGCCTGTGAACTGCAAGTGGCTCTTGAATGGGTCTCCTGCAGCTCTTTGCATGACAGGATATTAAAGCACTGTGAGACTTAATAAACCAATTTAAGTTATTAACCAATCAGGATGCTTATACTCTATTAACCACTTGTAGTTGATAAAATAAGATGCAGTCATTTTGTTGTGAGACTGGTCTATAACAGTAAACAAAACAATGAATTCACTCTACTGTGGCTGTCTTGGGTAATGCTGATCATTTATTTGGCTCCTGCACCACTAAGGTTTGAATACGACTGGCTTAGAATGTTCTGCTATGCATGTTGCCAGCCATATTAAGTTTTAGGTATTTGTTTCATATTCGGTTTTAGTTCAATCCCATTTTATGAATGTTTAATTACTGTACTCCAACATAAAAATAACAAACCTGAGAGTTCAAGTGCTGCATGTACACAATTCTTTTCAATACTCTCAAGTAGGACTACTCAACTATGGAAGCCCCGGGGGCCACAATGATACTCAACAGCACATTCTGAAGGCCACAACTTAAGTGTGGTTTTATTTACATGCAAATAAACAGCTTCTTTCACACTAATGGGCATAAATACAAAGATTAAGGCAAGAGTATACAATATGCAGGCCCCATTTAACTCAGTTCTGCTGATCTTAATAAACTACAATATTTACCCGATTTCTACCCATATGACAGCACTTTTAATGAGCAATGACAGTCCAGGAATTTAACTACTAAAACGCATATTAACAGAAGACCATTATAGTCACTTGCCGTTGCGGAGCATGTTCCCAGTGGAGGCCATGTTCAAAGGATCCTACCCGCGGGCCATGTGTTGAGCCCTGTGTAACCCCAAGCCGCACCATGGGCCACAAACAAATGGACCACGGGTTGAGTGGCCCTGTTCTAAAGTTACTCTCTCACGGACTCATGTACCCTTGACATGTCCTCATGCCTCAGAAGGAAAAAAGATTCACTATGCTATAACGAAACCTGTATTAAGCTGCCCTACACAACATGGCTTACAACTGAAGGAACAGATAAAAAAAACTTTAAGAAAACAGACATGTTGCCTCAGTTTTTTCTAAGGATATTTATAGGATTAAGAACCAATGATGAATATAGCAAGTTCTCCCACTTTAAGCTTGCGAGATCATTGTGGCCAACTGTCAGTGACTCAGAAATTGATAGTGAGTTCTGATAAAGTGCCACACCTCCTCCCCTTTTTGCCCACTCACTTCTTAAGTGGATTATAACCATCAATTTCAATGTTCCAATTATGCAAGTCATCCTACCAGTTTCAATCTAGGTGTTGTTCCTGAATTTATGTTCATAAATGAGTAATTTCTCTTGTTTGTTACTCAAGCTCTTAGCATTACCATACAGACAACTAAAGAAGGCCTTCTCTTCATGTCCTTTTTCATTATTAATTTTGTTCTCAACACACCATTTGTTATTAGTTTGACACCCTTCCTAAGTACTCTAGCTAGCTCATCCCCCAAAAAGATTGGTTCCCCTTGTACTGAGATGGAGGGCAACTATGACCAAGTCCCCTCTTTGAAACATGGCTGTCTTGCTGAACTCATTTCCTAATATCTGTTTATATTTAGAAAGTAGTAAATTGAAGCAGATTTACAGGAAGGCATTTACAGGAGGGCTACGCTTTCAACTGAATGTCATCAAAAAACTATTGGGGAAAATATTTTATGGAGAATTACTGTAATCTCTTAAAGCCAAAGCTTTTAAGATGCTATGTGGGAAAATTACTTACAGCAGACCTCTCATTTCCAAGGGAATACTAAGAAAAACAGGAACGTAGCCACAATTAACAATCTGTAAAGATAAAAGTTCTTTAAAGTTGGATTTGCAACTTCTTAAAGCTAACAGTTTCCTTTTTAACATCAACACAAAACAGCAGCCTTAATCAGCACTAATTAAAGATTGGCATCTCACATATACAGAACTCTGTTGCTTGGCCTATTGTCTTCATCTGGTTTAAGTTATCCCATACAATTCTCTCCTTACATCTCTGTTAGCGATTCTTCGGTCCCCTCTCCCATTTTCTGTGGAAATCCATCCAACACCCTCTACTCTCTCCACACCATCTTTGGCCAACTTCATTTGCTCACACCATTTCAATGGAAATCTCTAACCCACGCCTTGACAAAATATGGCCCCTGGGTCAGATTTGGTCCACCAAGCCACTGGATCTGGCCCACAGATACAGTGGGGAGCCCCAAGCAAGCTGAGAGTCTAGAGGGGAGAGGCTTTAGGAGCTACTCTCACCCCAAGCACAATCCCATTGACTGGTTTTTGGCCAGAAACTGACCAATGGGAAATGCCTGTTTCAACAACAGGCAGCCAAAAAGCACCACACATACCCCATTGTTTTAAAGAGCCTGGTGCTCCAGCCACTGCCACAGCAGCCCCTATGAATCACTGGGCTGTGGGGCAGTTACCCTTTTCCTCCCTTCCCCCAGCTATCAGTGGTCCTTTCTACAGCAGATGACCAATTTAGACTCAGTTTATCTACTAAATCAATTCCTTAGTTCTAAATAGATGTATCCGGAGTCTGAAGTGTAGTTGTTGGACACGGATTCAATTATGTTTCTGCCAGTTTCCTGGTTTAAAACAGATTTAAGCCAATATTTACCAGCACCTCGTTCTAAACTAGAAATTGCCAACTCTGTACTCAAGGCTACCTGTCTGGTCCTGAACCCATCAAGTTACCACAACCTCTCCCCTCTGCCAACTAGAACTTCAGTGTTCCATTTGTCATTTATCCCCAAGACCATCTTCACAATTTTCTCCAAATTGTCTTTAATCAAGAACACCCTGGCTTAGCTGGTCCACAAAGCCACCACACTTCAAGGGGTGTAACTAAAATGTTGTAGTACAGAGTACCCAGAGTCCAATGTGATACATGACCACACTGGGCCTGTAGGGGGACAAGGGGACCAAAAACAAATGGGGGATAGACCTGAGGTGCTGCTGGGGTGTAAAATCTTCCTAGAGACAAGAGGTATGTAAAGACCCCAAGGAGCAAAGTGTAGCCCTCAAGTCCTTGAGGTCATGAAGCCTGGTGTCCATCTGTCCCCTTAAAGGGGAGGCCTGGATAGACTGCTGCAATTAATGAGGGCGGTCCAATGCCTGAAGCCACAAACACACCCCCTAGTGACTGCCCATACCACAGTGAGGCTGTCTGTAGGGAGGTCCTGGCCAGTACCTTGCCTTTGCGGCGGTGAACCCCCACCTCAACTCCTGCAGCAGGGAGGCCTTACATTTGGCCACTGGGTCCCAGATGGAGTCTGCTGGCTGAGATATGTAACTGGGAGCTGTCCATTGAATAAACCTTGCACCCAAACAGCTTCAATTTCTGGGCCTCCATTCTTGGGGATAGCACTTCACTGCCCCATCTGTCCCACTCAATCACTACCCATGTCAGCAAGGATCCCAGTGGAAGAGGGGTGTGGGAGTGGGAGAGAGAAAAGGTAATCAAACCCACTAAGAGAGAGTGCTTTTCTGCCCTTTTTGAGGTCATGGACAGAGATGAAGTGGCCTGCCATAGTACCCTGACAGTTTTCAACACTGACTCAATCAGAAGTAGGGCCACTCCGGAGGAGAACAGTCACAGCTAGGACAACATTTAGGATGTGCACAGACTCCTTTAGCTCCTCAACTTCCACCCCAAGTTTGCAGCAATCCTTCTCAGGCCCCATGCTGCTGCCTCTGAATCACAAGAGCCAATGCTTGAGAGGAACCAGCTTTTAAGCAGGCTCCCCGCAAGCACCAGCTCCCAAGGAGCTGCCTACCCCCCCAGGCTGCTGCCTCTGGTACACACCCCATCCCCCCGCAGCAGCACAAGAGAGAGGGAGAGGGAGCAGGCGGCTCCACAGGAGCCACTGTTTGCAGGGAACAGGCTTATAAAGGCTCTGTGAGCACTGGCTCACTTGTCTTCCTCCTCTCATCTCGCATTGCTGCCTCTGATACAGATATTTTCAGCGGTTTCCAGACACACATTTTAACATCCCTACGCAAAGCCAACAATGGCTCTGGGGAGAATGAATGGCCTTACCACGCTCGTCACTCCTTGCTTGTCCCTTTTTGGCACCAGAGCTCACCCTCTCTTGGCACACGGTACAAGAGAGTGCTGGGAAGCACATTGTGCCAGTGGAACACGTGGAATGGAAGCTGAAGTGCTCTGCTCACTGACCGGTCCCAGGACTGCCACGTGGAGTGTTTCACTGGCACAGCGCACTTCCCAGCACTGTCCTATTAAGGGCACAGTCTGAAGGCCCTGGCAGATCAGCATGTCTCTAATGTAAGTTTCCTGCAAGCATGAAGACGGCTCAAGTGCAGGTTAGTCACCGGCATGGGCTTGCTACAGGTAGCACACTGCTTGAAGCCCAAACGACTTCCACCCTGGTCCCAATGACAGAGGCAACTATTCAGCACCACTATACACACTAAGACAGTGGTTTTAAAAACTTTCTCCTAAGCCAGTTGAAGAAAACTGTTGATGCCCGTGACCCAATATAATATGACTAGAGTGTGGGCTCTAGGGTGGGGCTGAGACTTTTGGGTGTAGGAAGGGGGGGTCCAGGCTGCACAGGAGGGAATTACCTTGAGCGGCTCCTGGTCAGCAGTGCAGGTGCTAAGAAACTTCCTGCCTCTCCTGGCACTACATGCTGTGCCCCAGAAGCAGCCAGCAGCACATCCCCAGCAAATGGGGTGCTTGAGGCAGGGGCAGTGCACAAAGCCTCAAGCACTGTTCCGTCCCCCCGCCCTCCACTCTGCTGCCGGCTGCTTCCAGGGTGCAGCATAGTCTGAGGGACCAGGACAGGAAGGTAGCCTGGCCTTAGCATCCCCACTGCTTACCTGATCACCTTGTAGCAACAAGACCCAGTGCCTGACATTCCACCACCCAGTACTGACCCACAGTTTGAAAACTACAGACTGAGAAATATATAGGCCAACTACACAAAATACAAGAGCCTTGCAGGAACAGGAGGCATTTTCCAGGCAACTGTTATGGGCAGTCAGAACAAACAGCGTGTGAAACCAGTGGCTCCCCTTACACCAGCACATACTCATACAACTTCAGAGGTCTCTACAGCCAGTCCTACAGATACGGGGGGAGCTGACAGGCCTGCGGGCCTCTAGGCAAGGTGGGGGGGGGGGGGTAGTTCTCCATTCCCAGAAAGGGTGGGGCTAGGAAGCAGCACTGCCCAGAGTGTGCCACGCTCCTCCCCCCTCCTTCCCCCCCCCCCCCGCCCCAAAGCCAGTGCAGCACTAAGGCTGTGATTTAAATGGCCCATGACACTGGCTGCTGCAATAGTAGTGGCTGGGAGCCCTGAGCCCTTCTGAATCACCAGGCCTTGGGGCAATGGACCCTTTTCCCCCCCTCCTGTCGGCAGGCCTGTACGGATACCACTGAGGGGAAAATCTCCACTAACTGTACATGCAGTGCACACTAAGAATGTGAAGGACTAGTCAACTATCTGATAAGCAAATGCTTATCGGATAGTCAGTCAACTTGTCGATAGAGGCAGCAAGGGGGAGGAAAGAAGGGGACACTTCAAAGTGGCAGCACTGCACAACTGAGTCCAGGATCAGCTGTGTGGTGCTGCCGCCGCTTTGAAACACCGAGGCTCTTGTATACTTCAAAGGAAGAATGTATACATGCAAGGACATGTTCTACAAAGTTGGATCAGAGTTTGGAACATCCAACTTTTTTTTTTTTTTTTTTTTTTTTTTTTTAAGGAGAGGAAAAAAGTCATTCAAACATGAAAGGAAGGAAGCACTCTCTCTTCTGCTTATTTGAAAGGTGAACTGAGGATATTCTGAGTGAGGACAACCTCAATGTTTTTCCAAGACTTAACTAAATATAAATTAAAACAAAAACAAGAGGAAGTTAAGCAAAATCTTTGAAAGTATAAATCTTGTATTGTTAAAGTCAGAAGTCGTCTTAAGGAAATTTAGTGGCAGCTTTTTCAAAAGCATGGTAACTATGTAAAATGTTTATCTGAAACTAAAGGGTTGTTTCTCTTTGTTGGTTTTTTTAATATATAAATGTCAAGCTTTTTTGAAATTAGGACTCCTATGATTAGGCTTCAGCCTACAAGCTATTAAGCTCATTTACATTAAAAGAAAATACTGATCGGTACGTTTGCTGCCAAATTTTGAAGAACATCAAACCTCCGAACAGGTGGAGGCAACTGGAATCAGAGTCTGCTCAAGCGCCAAATCAGCTTTTGACAGCCTCTTTTGCAGGTTCATAAAAAAATATTTTTTTTCATACCAATTTCTTCAACTAGTTCACTGTAATTACTAGTTCATTCAAAGCTAAGAAACCAATGAGAGCTGAAAAAGCTTCTTGTCCTCTTCCAGTCAATGAAAACTAGATGAAATAAGATGAGATTACTAGTTCTAAAGATCTTGAAGGATTTAGTGACCAGAAACAATCAATCAGTTCAATTCACCAACTACATACAAGACTTCCTTTAATGAATTGATATTAAAATGCAGAACAAGCTTTGATAAACTTACTGGAATTCTGTTCTGATGCAGCCTGCATATTTAACAGTTTTATTTTTAAAAATTTAAGTACTGTTTGGTGGATTTTAACTGAATTTGAATTTCCATCTAAAGAGAGCTTGATGCAAGCCAAAAGTAAAAAATTCATCTAGTATAGAAATGCACCATTTGTTCTAAGATAATAAAAAAGTAAAAGGAACTTGAATTCAATTAAGCTCTATAATTGTGTTAATAAATGTGTGTAAGTGGAGTGTATCCTCCTGGATAGCAAAAAGCACCAAAACTTTAGTTTAAACCTATATTTAGTAGTAGCAAATAAACATTTTAATGGTTACCAACAAATGTGACACTTTCCTTAGGAACTAAAAAGTATCAATGCAAAGTGCAATTAAAACTGAGGATTTAAAACAAGTTTTCCCGATTGTGGATTTAAATCAAAGCAATTTAAATCAATTCATCCTGCAACAGAACTTAAAGTTCTCCCTTCTGCCTATACACATCTGATTCCACTCTGAAGCCTACCTCTGCAGTAGCCCACACAAACTGATGCATCTTGCAGTGTACCATATGCAGTATAGTGAGATTTCACCTTGCTGAGAAGACAGCACAGACATGAAAAGATCGATCAAGTTTCCTGGTTATAATTATGAAAGTGCTGAATAATAATTTTTTTTTTAAAAGGCATTTTTTCCACCAGAGTCAGGAGTTACAATTACCCTCCATTTCCTAGAGTTTGCAGGCCACACCTTAGCTACATGCCATGCACTCCATCAGCTATTAAGTCAAAGATCAAGCACATGACTCATGCAAGCTGGAGATACAGTTTTGCTTCAGTAATGTTTATTGGGTAAGACACCATTTTGAAAGTTGCCATACTCTTCCCTCTCCAGCGCTCTCAGAAGCCACTCTGATCACTTCCTGCATTTAAATTCAACAAAATGCACAACAGAGGGGAAACTTTCTATTAGGGATGTTATAGCGTAGTCAATTAATAGATGAACTGATAAGCAAGAGCTTCTAGGTTAATGCTATAGACTACACACATTTCCCCCCCCCCCCGCCCCCCTCCACCCTTTGCCAGTTTAAAAAAAAAAAAAAAATTAAGCAGGCTGGCCAGCAGCCCAACTCAGTCCTCGCTCACTCTGGGTCCGGGTCCTATCCCCGCTACAGCTCTGCATTTAAAGTGTATTAGGAGCCAGACAGGCAGGCAGCCTGTCTCAGTTCCAGCTTGTGCTGGGTCCAGGCGCTCACTCTTGCCCACCCCCGGACAGGGGATGCTGCCACCTCGCGCTGCTGCCTCTGTCAGAGGGGCACCAGGCAGCTGGTCTGCGAGGTGAGTTGGTTTATAAACTGGCTCTCCTCAAGGACCAGCTTCCGCTTGGCACCCCAAACTGCTGCCTCGGATACAGAGACATTAGTGTGGAGTGGCAGGGGGTCCTCAAGAGCGGGGCCAGAGTGCACTGGCTGCTGCCTCCCACCCCCGGGGGACTATGGAATAGTTGACTAACTGATAAGCATTTATGAGGTTAATCGACTATTTAATTAAGCAACATTTGACATCACTACTGACTATCAGTATTAAAAGGATTTATTAATCTGCTACAGTAGCTGGAGGTTAAAAATTTTATAATCACATCTTAAGTTTACTTGTGTTGCATAAACAAGTACCTTTCTAAAGTTCATCAGAAATCATCCAACGGAAAGTTTCTTAAATGCAACATCTAAGATTCAGATTCGCATCACATTGGAATTTGAATATACATCAGCTCAAGCAGGATTCTAAAGCTCAGCATCTCTCACATCAAGCAACTGATAATTTAACTAGAGCTCTTAATTAAAATTCACTTCCAAAACTCACATTAGAATAAAACCATTTGATGGATGCAGGGATACTACCCGAGTCTACAGTATCACAGTTCTCTATTGTGCCCAGGATCTTTTGAGAATATTTACACCCAGACCAATTTGTCTAGAACTACAATATCAGTTACATTTATGCAATAAGATAATGCATTTAACTTTCACACTATCCTGAGTGCTCTGTGAAGAGAAGCACCCTGATGGAAATTTACAGTATAATTAATTCTACCACCTTAGGTCGGGGACACACACACACACACACACACACACACACACACACACACAGAACAGATCAGGAGCTAAGATTCTTACCTCTAAAGGTCTTACAATCAACTCCACTCTGCTCTCATTCAAAAACACACCCAGACTACAATCTGAAAACAAGCAGTTACAGAAAGCTTCTTGTGATCATCTGAAATTTTTGATTAATAAGGTCCACAAATGCAGGACAATTAATACTTCAACTTGCTTGAGGGTTGGGGGCGAAACCAGGCCTGTCAGCTACTGTTAGGATAACTGAAGCCTATTCTTATATTAAACGTGTGTTTTTTCTCACCGTAGAGCTAACAAAATGTTTATCGTACTGTAGAGCATGGAAATTTCTACCTAATGATAAACCCAAGTTCCTGGATGTCACAATTTCTATCTCTGTTGAGTATGACCTCTGTCTCTAGGGTGGGCTGGATCAGTGAACCTTATTGTCAATGCATTTTCTAGCTCAGGGCAAACTGTCACAAACACAGCAGACACTCTAAATGGTGGTAAGATCTCCAAGCCAGTAACAAATGTGAGCTCCTGGATCATTACAACCATCTCACCATGGAGCCGCAGTTCTCAATGTACAGCACAGTCAGCACACCGCTGCAGCCCATGTAACATCCTCAAGACCAAATTGGTAGTATTGAATGCGGCCCAGAATGGTAAATAGGTTGAGAACCACTGTCATGAAGCCAGACTGGAGAGTAAGGCAGGGATGGGCAAAATCCAGCCTGGAAGCCATTTCTCTCCAGCCCACCGAGCTGATTAGCAGAGAGTGCATACTTACAACTGGCATCATGTGTTCAGCTGCCCCTCCCTTCCTTGCTCCATCTTGCAGCTGAGCTGCTCCCAGGATTTTCCTGCTAGACATGCCCGGGGGAACGGAGTGCTGAAGTCCGCCACTGTACCCCATTTCTGCATAGCAAGGGGCGGGGACAGGGAGACACAGCAGAGCTGCTCCAATCTGAAGCATGAATGGTAAATGACTCAAGGGAGCGGTTGTCTTAAGAGGCAGTGCCTTGTTTAAAATTTCAGTTCTCTCTCTCTCTAACAGTCTTCCCCCAACTCCTGTATCCCATCTCTGCAGAGCAGCGGCAAGGGGAGACAGTCAGCTAGCTCTCCCTGTCTTAGAGACAGCGCACAGCTTCTCTTTGAAACTTACCAAGCAGCAACCAGCACACAAGGTGTCACGGTCACGCAAACCCAGTCTGTGCCACAGACAAGGTGTCAGAGTATGTGTCACACAGTGTCTCACATTGACTCTTTCTCCACCCTCCACCCATGACACGGAGAAACGAAGTGGGAAGGAGAACGCAGCTGGACAGCCAGAGGCACGGCTGTTGATGTGAGGGACTCAAGTGCAACCTTCCATACAGTGTGCGGTTTCTCTGGCTTCACTTCCCATGTGAGAACAGGGAAAAGACTGCCTGCCTTGAAATCAGTTCTTTTCAGCCTGGGAAATCAGGTATTTAAGGAACACCGCAGCCCTCACTTGGCCTTCGGGATGTGAACATGTAGCCATTGACACGATTAACTGATGAGCCGAAGCTCTTCTGTTCATCCTGATGGTTACACCCAGGCTATGTCTACTCTGCCGCGTCCAGGGAATGCATTTTCTTTCCGAAAAATTTTTTGGAAGAGAAGAAGCTCTTGTTTGGCATCCCTGTAAACCTCATTTTACGAGCAAGAAGGGATGTTCCAAAAAAAGGGGGCTTTTCCAACATTTGGCCCAGTGCTGACACGCCAAATGTCAGAAAAGCCTCTTCCAGAAAAAGCTACACAAACTGCGAAGCGCAGTTTTTGTAGCTTTTTCCGTTTTTTTTTGGGGGGGGGGGGAGAACAGTGTAGTGTAGACATTGCCACAGAGACAGTGGAAGGGGGATGCATCAGCCGGCTCCACCAGAGCACTGACTGGTGGCTCTTACAGAGTCCCTCTCCCTTCCCACACTGCTGCCTTCCACAAAGATAGAAGTGGAGGAGTAAGCGGGGAGGGGAGGATATGCGGGAGCCAGATTTAAAGCCAGCTCCCCACAAGCACCAGGTCCCATCTGTTCCCCCACATGTAACCACTGAAAGTTACAATGGTTACACATTTACAAAATTAAAACCCATTTTAACATCCTACCCTGCCAGGGCTACATCCTGCCCAGCATAGCAGGGTGCTCTGATATTTCTTCACCGGAGTGAGGAACTAGGGTAATTGTCCAGACTGGGCCGAAAGAGGCAATTGCACTTCTTCCTCCCCCACAACTTTACCAGTGCCTGACCAAACCCCCTTCTTCCCCCTACACCCATAGTGCTTCACAGCAAAGCGACAGGAGAAATCTACAGGCTCTCTAAACAGCAAGAACTGGCACAAGGAGCTTGAAATGTTTGATTATTTCTACTGCACAAGGACAAAACCAGAAAATAAAATGGAGGACCTAATACCCACCAGCCTGTACCTGTCCAATTCAGGCTGGCATAAGTAAACCTGATTAAGGGTTCCTAAGTAAACACCACTTCGAATTCCGCAAGTCACCTCTTAGTGTGTGCTATTCATTTGCACATTAACAAAACCCCGGATTAAAAAGTTAGAAGGTTATTACTAATAATTCTGTATTTGTAATTAGAAAGTATTAAATTTTAAAAAGTACAAGACTACCTGCATGTTAAGCTTTACTTTGTTTAAAGATGCAAGTTCCAAAGGAGTGAAGCCCAAAGAGTGTCAATAGATAAACTGGCTGCTATTACTCAATCCTAGATCAAAAACCTATGTGAAGCTGACGTAACTATCAGTTTATCTTAGTGAACAAAGTGTTTTAGTTGCTAGACACTGGCATATGCATGTTTCACCAACAGTAAGAAAATAGTTGTCTAGCCCTACTTCAATATGGAGCGCTCTCAGATTCTTGAAGGTACTCAGCAGCAAGGCTCCTTCACCCCTATCGGAAGGTCAGAGCTGAAGTGGGCCCAACCAAGTATTTAACAGCTGGTAGGATTAACAGTTAACGCGTCCCATTTCCAGGGAGAGATGAACATTTGTGATAAAAGGCAGAAGGACTACCATGATCAGGGACAGGAACATCTTCCCCCTCTCAGTCAGCATGGAGACGCTTGCAACCATGTGCAAGCAAGGGAGGCAGCTCCTAATCAATCTGCTTTTGTCTCCCAATCACATTATACATTTTCCACCACTTCTGCTTTACTATGGCTGAACCCTGCCTGTGCCCGGGTGACCCTCGATTATCTGACTTGACATAATTTCCACAGGTTCTACCGAACGGATCGCTATACAAAATAGTTCATCAT
Organism: Pelodiscus sinensis; assembly: GCF_052426305.1. Taxonomy (NCBI): domain Eukaryota; kingdom Metazoa; phylum Chordata; order Testudines; family Trionychidae; genus Pelodiscus; species Pelodiscus sinensis. The sequence continues at coordinate 120,811,244 of NC_143053.1, forward strand.
CTGCACTAGCACCATCAACTAACAGGTCAGGAAAGAAGATTCCTTGGCCCAAAGTTCAGGTCCTAACTGCAAGTGGTGCTCCTATTGGCCTCTTGCAGGGATAAATCCCATCAGTCCACACTGAATAATCAAAGAATGGGAAAATATAGTTTCTATCTACAGAAGAGCCAACAGCACCAACAGATCATAAAGCCTCGTTACAACACCCCCAAAATCACCAATATGACATGTTTATACTTTCCCATACATGAAAATGTAGTGTTGCAGGTTTCATAAGACTTTACCCCAACTTCTATTAAATATTATTTCTATTATCTGAAAACATGGAAAAATCAAGAGATTAATTTTCTTCCATCAGACCACACATTGGGGTAGAAATCATGGAACAATGAAGTCAGCAGTCAGAGGCTAGTGCCCTTGCTTTGTTTTTAGCAGACATCTACAGCTAAATGAACAACAACAACAACAAAAAAATCCTTTGCCCGTCCTAGTGTTCTCAGCAGGAATATACATTAAACATAGAAAACAACAAACAAACAAACATATGGTCTATTAGAATTAAAGCCCATTTCTTTTCCAAAGAGAAATCCTGCATTCTCTCTCATACAGCTTAGGCCCGTGGGCACCAGCCGGTCGATCGTGATCAACTGGGCGATTGCAAGGCATTCAGTCCTCCCACCCTCGAGAAGCCCCACTACCTACCTCCAGCAACAATGGAAGTAGTGCCGGCTTCCTGCAGGGTGGACGGAAGTCCTGCAGCTTTGTGCCATTTCCGGGGGTTCCGGAAGTGCGCTAGCTACTCCCCTCCCACATGTCTGTAGCATGCTGGGCACACACGAGTGGGTGGGAGGGGTCGGCCCCAGGAGTGGGCACACGCATGCAGGTTTCCCTCAGGGAATGGAATCCTGGAAAGAGGCTCCTCCCTCTTGGGCCCCTGCCCTCCCTCTGCCTCCTGTTCCCTTTTCCCTGCCCCCTCTTCCCACTCCCCAGCCACAGAACTCCATCCACACTCCTCTGTCCCCACCCACAGAGCTCTGTCCCCAGCGTCACTCTATCCCCTGCTGCAGAACACTGTCCTCTCCCCTCCCAGCACCCTGTTCCCTCTCCCCTGGCCCCAGCCGCAGAACTCTGTCCCCACTGGACCCTGTCCCCTGCCAAAGCACCCACTAGCACCCTTCCCCAGTACTATGTCCCCTGCTCCCACCAATGCAGCTGGGACCACATTAGTGAAGCTTGGAGGGCGAAGGGGGGGTGTTTTTTTGCATCTCACTTGTGTGGCCCCAACTGACTTTTCTGTCGGTCAGTGACCCCTGACTCAAAACAGGTTCCCTGACCTCAGAAAAAGACAATGCAGAAACTTTGTGTTTGACATAGTATTTTATTTAAAAATGAAGCCTGGCCAACAAACCCCCAATTGGGGCCAAGCCCCCATCTGGTCACAGCATCATAACATTCCTGTACTCCCCTTTCCCCCAGACCCTACATCTGAGCCTATCATACACTGGAACCCCCTGCTCTGAGCCCCTCACATACCCCAACTCAAATTCCTGAAACCTCACATCCAGAAGTCTGTGGCTTACTTAGTACCCTAATCCTACATCTGACCCCAACACTGCCCATCCTGGAGCTCTCTCCCTGAGCCAGCATCCCCTTATCCACCTTCTCCTGCATTCAGAATTCCTCCCAGAGCTTGCACCTCTTACCCCTTCCCACACCCAAATCCTTCATTCCCACCCCGGAGCCTACACATCCTGTCTCAACCCAGTGAGGGTATGGCTAGACTGCAGGAGTTTCAGGATTCCAGAGATATCCCAGAAAAACCCTTCTGCATCCAGGGATGTGTTGTTTCTTCTGCTTCTTTTAGTGGAAGAGCAAACATGATCTTCCGGTCACCCCTGTATTCCTCTTTCCATGAGGAATAAGGGGGCTTCCAAAAGAAGGGGGTTTTCTGACATTTGGTCCAGACCAATGTTGGAAAAAACCTCTTCCTACAGAAGAACTGGGGGGAAAAAAGTATAAGGGTTGGGGATAGCTAGTGATGGAGAGGAGGAGAATAGAGAGGGCGGAGCTTCAAGGAAGGGGTGGGGTGGTAGATCTTGGCTTGTTCTGTCATTTAAAAAGTGATCTTGGGTGTAAAAAGGTTGGAGACCACTGGCTTAGGCCAACATTATGCGGTCTTGGTACCAGAGCCAGGTTTCCTGGACGCTAAACAAACAATATTGGCAGACTCTCCAGACCCACCAGCAGCAGAGGTTAAGAAATCTGAAATATTTTGCTGAGGGGGTAGGTGGGGAGGAGGGGAAGCTCTAATAGTGAGACACATTGCTCACCATATAAATACAACTTGTATTTGGAAATAAGCCAATCTTCTATTTTTCTTTTAAATTAAAATGGGCATTTCTGTGCCTCCTGCTGGTAATATAGTAACTATCTTACTGAACAACAAATTGTTTTTTAAAAGGATGCTGTATTTGGACTAGAAGATTACTATATTCTCCCCTTGTTTACCCCCATCAGCACTAAGCTGGTGATAGTGAAGCTGTCTGCTCAGTAAAGTTCATTCATCTGTATATAGCCTGTTTGGCTGCTTGGGATTTCTTTTGTTTTTTTGAGGGGGAGGGGGATGTCAAGGAATCCCAACAAACATCAAATTTTACTCTATTGCAGAGTTTCTTAAAGTGGGCCGTGAACCCACTGAGAAAGCTGCTATTAGGCTGTTGCAGTTTGTTTACTTACTGGCTTCACAGACACAAAGCCTTGCAACTCCCATTGGCTGTGGTCTGCCATTTGCAGCCGACGGGAGTTGCGGAAAGCAGCGGCCTGGGTCATCCTGCTTCCCACGGCTCCCTTTGGCTGCAAAGGGCAAACAGCAACCAATGGGAGCCTCAAGGCTCAATGGCTCCAGAGCCAGCAAGTAAACAAACTGGAGTGACCCAGTACCAGCTCTCTCACAGTGGGTCTATGGACCACTTTGAGAAACACAGCACTATTGCAATACCAAGATCACGGTCTCAGCAGTCTCTCTAGTAGGCATATTAAGACACCTTCCCTTCATTTAAATCTAAATAATTACATTCTAAAGGTACATATACTATTGAAGTACATACAGGAGTATTAAAAGTCTCAGGGAGTAGCTACGTCTGACTGAAAAAATCTTAAACAATGGATGGTCCTGCAGCACCTTAGACACTAGCAAAAAACAGATGGTATCATGAGTTTCGTGGGCATAACCCATTTCAGTTTATACAGGAGCACTGTTATTTTTCTTACAAAGGCTGTATGATTAAGTTCAGCAGGGACAAAAACCATGCTCTAAAGTCAGTTTATTTACTTTAAATGCTACAAACAGATGTATAATGTCAGTTAAATCCTTAGACAGTCTAGCCAAAATAAAAAATAATCTCATTGGAAGTGAGATTCCCAATTGAAGTAAAACTCAAACAGTAGTCATTAATACCTCTTAGAGCCTACTGCTAACTGATTCTGTGCAGATAAAGCCAACAGGGGCTGAAGGTTATTAATATTTGAGAGGAACTCTTCCTCTCAAACTCAAGATTAAAACATTAGAGATTAAAATTTATCTTCAAAGTTAGGACACAGAGCTGGAGAAGCGACGACAAATTCAGACAGAGGTCAAGGGTTTAAGATGTGACAAAACATGTCTCAGAAAATCCTGCTCTATATACTCAAAACATATGCAAAATCACTTGATTGCTTCCACTATTATTCACTGATAGGTTGGTGTGCCCATTCACAAATTAGTGGGAGGAGTTTCCAGAGCACAGGAAGGTAATGCTACAAATATTCTGGAAATTGGAAGCTGCTTAGCTGCTGCTGGAGAGGGAGTCCCAACAAAAGTCAGCGTCACACATCTCATTAGGATAATGTGCGTCTAGAATATCTACACAGGGGAGGAAAGAGCATGCACCAGAATCTGCTAAATAAGTTACAGTGCAGCAGACTGGCAGAACAAAAAACCAGCAATATACAGTGTCTATAAGCATGATGCATGAATGAAATACCATAGAAAACAGCTGGGGGAGATCAAGTATAAATAGGAGACTGGCTGACAACATGTAATACAAATTGTAAACCCCCTTTCAGCAGTCGGTGAACAACTATGAAGTTGAACATTCTATTCTTAAGCCTTTACAGTCATTTGAGGAGCCTTCAGAAAATTAAATTTGGCTAGACTTATTTTCATATGGTAACCTTACTGTCACCCCTTAAACTGCAAAACTGGGTATAGGCAATCATGTGTCAATTAAGTGAAAATTTTGCACTTGGGGACAGACTAACTTTACTGTAACTAAGGATGTTAAAATGCAGATAATCAGCTAATTGAGTAGTCAATGGAATTTCCATCAATGACTCGATTAATCGATGCGGCAGCTGGGGGTGGGAGACAGCATTTACTACCCCTGCTGAGCCTCTGCAATTTAAATGTAATAGGAGCCAGGCTGCTGTTCGGCTCCCATTATATTTAAACTGCAGAGTTACAATGGGGTTAGCTCCCCCAGGGTGGCATAAGCCAAAACTAAGCATTCCCCACTAGCGCCACCCCGGGAGCTAACCCCGCTGTGGCTCTATAGTTTACATGTAGTTATTGCCGCTTGGCTCTTACTACTACATTTAAAAGGCAGAGGTGCAGCAGGGGATCAAGCACAACTCAGGAATCAGCAGATTACTGGCTTGTGCACAAGTCACCTGCTGAGCCTTGGTCCCTGCAAAGACAGTGCTGAGAAGCGGCTTTTAAACTGCCTCCCTACTGCACGGGCTCCAGCTTCTGCTCCCCACCTTGCTGACAGAGGCAGCAAAGGTGGAGGAGTGACTAGCTGAGTAGTGACTCAACTAGTCGCTTACATCCCTAGCCATAACCAGCAACATCCACAGCTTGTAAACTGTCTTCATAGACTACCTACCAACACCACTCTGCTATAGTGTTCTCAATCAGTCTCCAGACCGCTCCCTACATCCACCTCCTTTGTGGCTGCAGCTGTTGGCTCACACTGGTAGTGTTACATTTCCTTTTTGCAAAGATATGGACATAAAAAGGAAACATTTGTATCACCTCACTTTTCATTACAATCTTCTGGACTGTTACAAACAAACAATGAACACCTTGGGGAAAACACACTCTTAAGGGTTATAACACTGCTTAGGGTTTCCTAAATTTGTGACTAAAACAGTGGTCTCCAAACTTTTTACACCCAACATCTCTTTTTAAATGTCAGGGCAAGCCAAGATCTACCCCACCCCTTCCTTGAGGCCCCATTCCCCTCCTCTCCATCATTTGCTGTCCCCAGCTTGGGCTTGAGCCAGGAGGTATGGGTTCTGGGGTGGGAATGAGGTATTTGGGTGTGGGAGGGAGTGAGAGATGCAAGCTCTGGGAGGGCATCTGGGTGCAGGAGGAGGAGGAGAAGGGGATGCTCCAGGGAGGGGGCTCCAGGCTGGAGAGTGTGGGGTCAGGTGGAGGGTTGGGGCACTGAGTAAGCTACAGGCTTGTGGATGTGAGGGTGTAGTTTTTGGGTTTGAGTGTATGAGGGGCTCAGGACACAAATTTGCAGTGTGTGGATGGTGGAGGAGTGTTGTGGCAGAAGACTGGGGATATGAGCATGCAGGAGTTTGGGGATGGGAGAGGCTCAGGATGGGGGGGGGGTCAGGTGATAGGCTCAGGGTTGGAGTCTGGGGTATGTATGCAGGAGTGTTAGGATACTGAGGCCATATGGGAGCTTGGCCCCAACTGGGGGCTTGTTGGCCAAGCTTCATTTTTAAACAACATAAAAGGCTTCAGCATTGTCTTTATTTATGGGAGAGGTGGGGAACCTGTTTTGCGTCAGGGGCCACTGATCCACAGAAAAAAACCAGTTGGGGATCACACAAGTGAGATGCAAAAAACCCACAACCCCTCCAAAAAAAACCCAAGCCTCACTGATGAGACACCTCACGTCCCTGGCACTCCAACCCCATGGCGGGGGGGGGGGGGGGGGAAATGGAGGGAAAGGAGAGTAGGACTGAGGTTCAAGGCCTCAGGCCAGATGAAGTCTTCCGGGGTTCTAGGGTTAGTGGATTTTGTGGGCCCCTCTACATTCTGAGGTGGGGCCAAAGAAAGAGGGATCCAGTGTGCGGGATAGGGCTGCCAGTGAGTGGGATAGAGATGGGGATGCAGAATCTGGATGGAAAATAGGGTACAGGAGCAAGTTGGGGGTAGGTGTCTGGACAGGGTGCTGGTGGGTGAGGGTGGGGAGGGAGAAGAGGAGGGGCAGGAACAGCTTGGCCAATATCTGGGGTCTGCAGGGACGAGGATCTCTGGGTACCACCGGATGAAGCCACTCTGGATTCTGTGCCACCATCTGATGCCTCCCCCCGGAGAAGGAAGGGAAGACAAGAAAGCACGCATGCACTGTTTTGGGCAGGAGAGGCATGTACACTTTGTCTTCCCTTCCTTCCCGAGGCATGGAGGAGAGGGGGGTGTCCCACGGCTGTGCGCCAGAGCCGGCATCTCAGGAAGCACACCCGCTGTTGTGGAGAGGGGAGGAGCAGCACACGCTTCCTGAGAAGCCAGCTCTGGTGCACAGCCACAGGACCTTCCCCCCGCATGCCACAGGAAGCTGGCGCTAGCTCCATTTTCGCAAGAGGTTGTAGCACCAGCACAGGCTCCTCTTTGGGGATGGGGGAGCAAGAGGGGGCTGGGAAAACCTTGCGATCGACTGGCCCTGCCCCTGCAATTGACCGACTGGTTGGTGACCACAGGATTAAAAAAAAGATAGGGAGGGGGGAGGAAAAGCACCTTTCCTGTTCATCACACTTCTGATTCTGAAGTTTAACACTTATTCCTGGAAGAAAACTAGGAGTTCCCAAAGTTCCAAATAATAGCGTGGCTCTCGATCCTTGGGTCATGGGGTACGGGGGGGAGGACGAAACCAGGGAAACCATATCTAAAAATTTTACCATGAAAAAACTCTTTGAAACTTCTGTGAAGGACACTGATAAACTTCAGAAGAGTAGTTCAATAAGCAAAGACTACAGATTTTGTACACTGGAGAACAGCCACAAAATTAACACAGTTCAAGTATTAGGATTTAACTACATGCTACTTTTGCGCTGATGTAATAAGATCTGTGGAAGTTTAGGCACATCACTGAAAACCTTTTTATAGATAGTTATACTGGTAAAAATACCAACTTTCTTTTTTTGTACTGATCTAGTTATGTCAGTGCAAAAACTGTTTTGACAAGGCCGTTATATAACAAAAACAGTCCATGCATTTGTTCACTATAATAATGATAAGAATGTTCTTTCAGGATCTTCAAGTTTAAATTAAGGACAGAAAAGCATCTTTCAAGAAAAAAAGTTCAAAGCTGAAATAATCTTAACAGATGGGAAACTGAGGCAAAAAATTAAGAAATTTCCCTGCAGCCACAAAGTCAGTAATAGAAAGTCTATCTTCTGATTCACTGTTCAATTCTACTCATGCTATCTTAACAATACCAGCAAGGTAATGGAAAGATGCAGGAACAACCTTTGCTTATTATGGGAATGTGAGAGTTATCCAGAGCCTGAAAGGAAGGAATTCCACAGTCTAGTTTCATCTTCCAAAGAGTCTACATTTATATAAGTGTTTACAACACAAACTGCATCAAGATGTTATTACAATATGTTTTAGAGCAACAACAGTCAAGCGCACTATTAGTTCTAAGCAGGTTACAAATAAAAATGCACATGGTCATGTTTAATTTAATAGAATTACACACATTGCACTGTAGCAAGTGCTGCACTAATAGTCAGGGGTAGCTTTCATTTAGAACCTAGGACCATCTATAATCTGATAGACAGGGCAATTATTTCAGGCATCTAATTAGGAAGGTATGCTAAAATTTTCATCCTGTATTACAAAGATGAAGGAAATAAGAGGATCATACTGAGAATAATATTCCACCACCTACAAACATCACACCTAGAAATAGGCACACTAAAGGGCCCTGTGTTAAAAGGGTAGACCAGTGGTCCCCAACCTGTGGAGGTTGCCGGGCGCTAGGGGGCGTGGCCGTTCGCCCGCCGGGCACCAGGGGGCGGGGACAGAGGCGGGGCCCCCCATAACACGCGCCCCCCCCATAGCCGCGCCCGGGGCCGGCGCCCCCCGCCCCTCCTCCAAGTGCCCGGGGCCACCACCAAGGGCCACGCGCCCGGGGCCGGCGCCCCCTCCCCCCCCCCAAGCTCCGTGCGCCCGGGGCCGGCGCCCCCTCCCCCCAAGCTCCGTGCGCCCGGGGCCGGCGCCCCCTCCCCCCAAGCTCCGTGCGCCCGGGGCCGGCGCCCCCTCCCCCCAAGCTCTGTGCGCCCGGGGCCGGCGCCCCCTCCCCCCAAGCTCCGTGCGCCCGGGGCCAGCGCACACGAATGGCACCGTGTTGGGGACCACAGGGGTAGACTCACTTGTATTTCAGAACAGGATATTAAAATAAGCTTTTTTAAAAAACCTTAACATTGCAAGAGTGATAGAAGATTCCCCAAAAGTATGTTTCCATCAAAAATATTTTTGGATATAGAGAAGATTTCAAGTAATTTGACACTCCACTATTAGCCAAAAGTGGATATTCTCTATCCTTCCTCTGCCCCCCTCCCCCCGACTGCTATTTGAGTTATGGCATTAAATTAGTTTTTTAAAAAATATGAGAACTATCAAGTGTCATCCACAGTCACAGTCTCACCACCCATTGGTCAGGCCTCTTGGATGGTAAAGATGTAAATGTTTAATCCGTTAGCCTCACCCATACCAATTAAGGTTGTGAGCAGGACGAGAGGGAGGGGGGGGAGGGGGTATCTGCTCCAGCCCTGCAGCAGGTGCGGGGGTAGAGGGAAAACCTCACCCCTACTCTCTTCTTTCTTTACATCGATTAACTGATTAAACAATATTTAACCCGTTAACCCCACGTTTCTCAAACAGAGTCCTGATTCCCCCCCCCCCCGGGGGGGGAGAGGGGAGGCGCGAGCAACTTAGAGTGGGGGTTGTGGTATCACAAAGTTTGAGAACCCCTGGGCTAAACAATTAAATGTGATTTTACATCTCTACTGGAAGACTGGCTATTTTTCCATCAATATTAATCTACAACTCATTTTCCTCTATTCTATATTTTAGAAGCAGGAGCAAGTGCGCTAATACTGTTATTCTGTTAATATAAAAGTTCTCCTTTTCTGTATTCCCTTCACCCCACTCTAACACAAACCCCCAATCTATTCTTTTTCAAGTGATGCCAAGTCTCGTTTCTTGGGCTGCCTGGCAACAGCATTTGTTTGGCTTGTTATCTCTCCCTGAATCCAAATTCCCCCTCCTCCCTAAATACTCCAGCAGGGTTTTTGTACAACAGCTGATGCTGTTGGGTTTTGTTTTTATTGAAACCTTTTCCAAAAAGAGATCTTCAACTTAGTGAATGATAAGTGTGTCAAGATATTTTTCTAGCCTTATTCTGCAAATCTCAAAGTAGCTCTATTACTTTAAATACTTTAAACTGCTTTTAAAACAAGATACAACTTTTGCTTTCCTACGTATAAAGCAAATCACCACTACTAGATTCTACAAACACTAAATTAATCTTTAGAATAAAAGAAAAAGCTGCCTTAACACCAGATTTATATTAATAAAGAACAAAGTTCTGAAAACAAAGCAGCTCACAGCTCCAAATCAAAAACAGCTTTACAAGTGTGAAGAGACAGTCTAATGACAGTAATTTTATACTCTTCATTTCCTTATTTTTTGTGGGTACAAGCCATTTGGCATTACTTTCACACAGTTACACGCATGTTAATGTGTCCCATAATCAGAACATAAGTAATGTTCTTAGCAGACCACAATTCTGGGAACTCCTCTGGGACATGGAAAATATTCCATCTATGACAACTGACACAAAATCCTCCAAAGATGACAAAGGGTTTCCCAGACTCAACAGAGCTTTAAACTAACTCATTTCTTTTACTGGGATTTTTAAGTTAATTACTTTACTATCTGCCAAGTACTGTAGCAGCAGGATTGAGGGAAGTTAAAATTTGGTATCAGAAATGAGCTAATGTTTAAGAGAAGAAGCAGTTAAATTGGACAGAACTTACCAAGCTGAGCGGAACCTTTCCTTAGGCTCTATCTACACTGCACCTGAATAAATCAAAAGTTTTTCCACAATCCCAAATGACAAAACAATCCCTCGACCAAAAGTCTTAATGACAAAAAGGATCAATATAGACTAGGGATGTTAAAATGCATTTATTCAAATAAACATGTAATTGCGGAAAATTTCAGCTCCCACCTGCCCCGCTGCCTCTGTTACAGGTGGTGCAAGTAACAGTGCACATTAAAGGATGAGCCCAGGCTAACTGGTTAACCATGTATACAGTTACACTTTCACTTTGCTAGTACAGAGAGTGCTTATTCAGCAGGAAACGCTCCCTTGGGGCGATTTTCTTTTGTTGCCTGGAGAGCTCTCTTCCAGCAACAAACAGTAGCTAACATTGCTGACCTTACAACAGCACATCTGCAGTGGCACAGCTGTGCCATTCTTCACATCTTAGAATGGTACGAAGTGTAGACATACCTTTCACATAGACTTTTAGGCTAAAAGAATACCCAGAGGAGGGGTTGGGGAAAGGAATGGAGATGAGAGGCTTGTTCGTTTATATCATTATTAAGCTTCATTTACTGAACTCAGTATATCCTGCCTGTTTATATCAAAAGTCAAGGTGAGATCCTAAAGGTAGTAATCTCGACTAACATTTTTTTAAAAACACAGGAAACACGTTGGCTACAATATTTTAATTCCCCCCCCCCCCATGAGGCAAGGCAAGCTGTATTTTAATACCTTCCCATTTTGTCTACTATAAGATTTCATCCATAATTCGCTTTCATAGAACATATTAAAAACAACTTATCCTATCTACAATTTTCATCACTTTAAATGCGCGCGCACACACACACACACACACACACACACACACACACACACACACACACACACACTTCATGCCGATATAATACTGTACCCAGTGCTTTTTTTGTGACTGTACTGCCCGGTACTCTGTACTGGCACCTCCAGACACAGTACCAGCACCTCCAGTCAGAGCTCAACAACTTTTCCCCTGGTGGCACTTTTTTTTTTTTTAAAACCACACAAAAAAAAAAAGCACTGACTGTATCCCATTCAATACTGTCCTCTCCCAGTACCATTGAAAAGAATAGAAACCTACAACCTAATATGGTAACTCTTCGTAAGCCCACAGCAGCTCCTTCCCCACTGGCGACTTTACAATGGAGACTGGTAGTGGAAAGATTTATTCACAGAACACCGAATTTGCAGGACCCAAGACACTAACCTGTTTCCTGTGCTTTGGAAACTAATGGGGGTATTGCTATATGCTACTGATGTTTTCAAGAACTCTGCCATTTAACTAATTCTAGATTCATGAGCTGTATATTTACCATAGCCTAGTTACCAAAGAACATTTTACAGCCATCTCCCTTTCCATTATCTATTCTAGAGGTAAATGGTGTCTACTATGGTATCTAGACGTAGCAATTATATATCATGGCATCTAGCTATAGCAGATGTGTGGGATGATTCCACAGAAGTGAAACAAGCTTTATGATGTATTTACATTTCAGGTCTAATTTTTTCTTTTGTTCATTTCCTTCCATTTTATTTCTCTTTTATGCTCCTCTTCTCCCTCCCATGATATTCCCTAGCTGTCCCTAAAAAGCCAACACTAGCCTCTACAGCAAACATCCCTCCCTGGAGGGCACTGAACTAGCTCTCTGCTAACCTCTTCTTGGAAAAAACAAAAAGCATTATTAGTGGGTTTCTCCCAGCTACCGCAAGAAAGTGTTTAGATACCAATAGCACCTTCTAGAGCTCCTGGGTAGACACAGGAAACTGTACTTTGGAACAGAGTAGCTGATGCAGGTAAATTTTAGCCAGCTAGCATATAGACATATATTCTAAAATGCTAGTGTAGACAAGGAAAGATATTAGCCAATACATTGTTTAAAAAAACCTTACTACCTTCGTCAAGAAAAATCCTAAAGGAAACAGTGTTCTGCTGTCTGGGGGCTGTGGATCAAACTTCCATGCTAGGTCCTTCTCAAAAGCTGCCAAATGCATAAACACTTCCCATTATTTACTCACAGATTAACAGTTGGTAAATTGGTCCCATGGAATCACTAAAGAATTCCTTATAACCATTTTCCTCCCCTTTAAAAAAAAAAAAAAAAAAAAAAAGCAGCCCTCCATTTCCCCCAGCCCTGAATGAATGTGAGAACTTCCTGCACTCAGAACAACATGAATAGACCTGGCAACCAGTCAGGAAGATAGTACAGGCCTATGAATGCTCTGAATTCAGCTTCTGTGTAGCCTCTAAATTGAAGGAATTCAGGAGCTTCACAAAGGCTTGGCTATTTAATGGATTCAGGCTTTTATTTTATAATATAATTAGGCAGCATACGAATGAAAGCCTTTTCCAAGTGGCTGTGCTGAACAAGCAGACCCAGTGACTTCTCCTGACATTCTCCCTTTTTCTTGAGGTGATGTCATTATCACACTTCTGTAAATGTTTTAGGAAAGAGCTAACTGCAATCTTAGGCCTTGTCACCACTTACCAGGAGATTGACACTGTGGAGACTGATCTCCCAAATGTCAATTTAGATGGTCTAGTAAGGACCAACTAAATCAATCGCTGATCATGTTTTCATCGACTCCAGTACCCTCCAGGACACAATGAGTAACAGATGTTCATGGGAGAATTTTTCCCATTGACCACCACCCCTACCCTGTAAGTGTAAGTAAGGTACACTGACTTCAGCTACATAGCTGGAGTTGTGTACCTTAATTCAACTTAGCAACTTGTGTAGACTATGATGTTAAATTGCGTTTAACCAGCTGATCGAGTAGTCGATGGAATTTCCATTAGTCAATAACGGGGGGAACTGCAGAGCCGCAGCGGGGTTAGCTCCCAGGGCTGGAGCTAACCCCACTGTGGCTTTGCCTTTTAAATGCATTAAGAACCATCAGGCTCTTAATAAATTTAGAAGGCAGAGGTGTAGCAGGCAGAACCGCCGTACCAACTCATGCCTTGTGTCCCCGTCCCCCGGCTGTGCCTCAGGTCTTAATTAGCCAGCTCCTGCTCCCCTGACCCTTGCTGCTTCTCTGATAGAGGCAGCAAGTAGGAGTGGTGAGCGGCTAGTCTAGTCACTACTTAGCTACCTGATTAGTTGCTTACATCCCTAGTGTAAACCTGGCATTAGTCACTTTATCTGTAAGGAGAGAGCCTTACAAGTGAACTTTCAGGTAGTTTATGTTTGTTTTTAATTCACCACATTTGCAAACAAAACGTATAGTGAGTCTGCTCCTTTATCTTCAATCCCTCCCCAGGAACACACTCTTAATTTGTCTTTGGCTATATTCACAGTAAAAAGGGGGATATTGTGGGTGTCCTCAATAGCAAGGAAAGTGTGCATCATGAGACTATTACAACTTCAAATGCATTCTCCTACAAGTCCCTAACCAGCAAGCCATGCATGCTAAATGAAAAAAACTCCCACTTTCTTTGCAACAATTCAATGACCCCACAATTTTCTACAATTTTTCAAATACTATCAGTTTTTCTAATCGCTGCCAAGTCTGCAAATCTGGCTCGCAAGTCAAAGTCACTTCAGGATAAAAGGTATCTTAAGACCTAATATCAGCAAGGATATTGATCTTTATTCATTACCAGGAAGAAGCAATCCACCAATGCAAACAAAGTAACTTAATGTTCCATACTTGATTTGTAGACCTACTGACAAAGGTCAATGAAGCATAGAAACTTCTAATCTTTTGGTGCTAGTGTATTCAGTAATCTCTCAGAAAAGTATCTTTATGAACAGCATGCAGCTCTCAATGAGAGAAAACGGAACCAAAAATATCAAGATTTCAATTGAAGTGACAGACTAGATTCAAGTCATGTCAACGTGACTTCTCTAAGGGGCATCACCCCCATGAATGAGACAAACAGCTTCAGATAAGAAACTAAGGATGTTAGAAAGTGAACAACAGAATAGTCAAGTAATCACATGAATTCTTAGCAATTAGTCCCCAGGAGCAACTAGTGCATTCTGGCCCCAACTCCCAGAGAGTACCCTGCCACCTTGAGCTACTGCCTCTGTATCAGAGGCACAAGTGTGGAGTGACATACAGGAGCTAGTCCATGAGGGGAGCCAGTTTAAAAACTGCCTCTCCCTCCACCCTCGCCCTCCCCCTCACACACGCTCAAAGATCTGGAGAACAAACATCTTACTTGCAAGTTTAACATGAGATGAAGCAGCCTGCAACTGATCCATTATCATCATATTATTGTGGTAGATGGGAAATGCAAATCACTAGTCTTAAAACAATTGAAATGTATGTGCTTATAAGGCAGGGGTAGTCTAGTTGTTCCACCAGCTAAAAGCAACACTGGCATCTTGCCAAAAACCCAGATTGCAGCCACCTTCATCTTTAATCTGAAACCATTCTGATTATGATGTAGCTGCCACTCCTTGATATTTCACAGATGTGAACCATCCCAGCCTTCAGCAGTGAGTCAGAGAAAGAGGACAGATCTAGAAATTCAGTTTCAGTATCATATCAACCCCAGCCAGTAAAGAAAACAAAAACATGGAAGCCACACAACATAATCCTGTTTCACAACTATCACACGATCCAATCCCTTATCTAAAAAGGCTATGACTGATGAATAGGGATTTTGACTGTTGTGCACACTACAGTGCTTCTCATGTCACTGAGTAACGTACAGCAGGAATTATCACAGACAAATATCATCACTCTTCATTTGAGTCAATGTAGTCACCATGCATCGTTCAACAATTAGTAACCTCTACAATGACGAATCACACTGCTAAAAGGTAACCTGTGCAAGTGCTAAAAATCAAACTTCTAATTTACATTTTCTGGGTTTTGAATCACAACCCTAATTCTGTAAACATATTGATTTTTTAATCTGATTATAATTTGCTTATGAGAGGCTCTGTAGGAATCAAGACAAGAAAGAGCCCAAAAGAGAAGTGCTTATATTATGATACTGCTTCTTTGACAGAGTTCTAGTTAGGAGGCTGCTTCACCAATTGGATTAAACCTTCAAACATTAAAACTTTGAGGCTTTCATTAAATTTTAAGTTAAAGAATCTGTGGTCCATGTAAAACTCAAGTCAATGTTAGAAGTTTCAATTTTTTTTTACTATATTAATACAGCAAAAAGATGTATTGAACTGAGTGTCAAACTGTGTAAGCAACTTGAGCACAGCACAAAACATGTAGCTTTTCCTCACTAAAATAAAAAAAATAGAGTTGGTATTGTTTTGAAAAACAGATGTTGTGGAGATTAGGCTGCACTAGAACAAAATTTGTAATTCTATTTTCTACTGTATTTTCAGCAACTCTTTTTTGACCAGAACACCCATTAAAATGGGAATTGGCCTCCATTTACTCTAGATACAAGCCTTACCTACTATTTTATTGTCTTTAGGTAAAAAGCAGATTGATATGCAGGATATAAACAGATAAAACAAATCTGTCTTCAAATTACATAATATAGTTTTGAAAGCAATTATGGTTAAGAGATTTTATGCAAATTAGCATCTACTCCTTTAGAGCCGGATCCTAAAAAAAGTTGCAGATAATCAGGACCTCAGGGAACCCATCCAATTGTTTTAAAATAAAATTGGCATAGTAGCTTGAATGCTTGAAGAAAAGAAGAAGGGGTTAAAGGAGCTAAATTAATTCCATGTAAGCTTGGAAACAGAATGGAAAAAGACGACTTATCACCCCTATGCACACAAAGCCTAATATAGCTACAAGTGACCTATGAAAAGTGGTTAACTTTACCTCTTTATATCCTTCTTTGGAGACTGAGCCTACTCTACCATTCCGCTACATATGTTAAAATGCAGGTAATTACATGTTTACACAGTCACTGAAAACGATGGATGGGCCATAATTATTGATGTGGGGAGGTACTCCAAGAATTTGGAAAGTATTAATGGAGGTGGTGTGGGGTCTGGGATGGAGGTTGGGTGCAGAAGGCAGCTTGCGATAAGGGACTGGGATGCAGAAGGAAGTGTAGAGGTTTGAGCTGTGACCTGGGCATGGGATATGGATCCAAGTGGGGGACAGAGGGTTTGGGTTGTGACCTGGGGTAGGGAATTGGGGTGCAGGATCAGGGAGGGATATGGGGCAGGAGGGAGGTTTGGGTTGTGTAAGGTGTGTGGGGGGGTAAGGGTTGGGGTGCCAGGGGCAGACTCTGGCTGGGAGACTTGCCTACTTCACTCCCAGCAAGCACCCTTCTCAAGCAGACTCCCTGCCCCTGCACTGGCTGCAGGGGCCATGTGGTTTTTGAACAGCTAGGAGCCGGAGGGGAGGATGTTCCCCAAGCTGCCTGTTGACAGGCAGGTCCCATTGGCCAGAAACAGACCAATGGGATTGTGCAAGGGGCAGGAGAAGCACATGAAGCTTCTCCTCCCTCCCCCAGGCTCACAGGTGTTCGAACAGAGCCCTGCGATGGCCACTTTTCTCAGCAGGGGGCAGGCAGGGAGTCTGCCTGAAACTCCCCACTGAGTCCACTGGCTGGATCTGGCCCACCAAGCTGCCCATGGATGCAGTGTTTTGCCCAGGAGTGCGCTACAGAGTTGTATGCACTCAGCTCCCCTGGGGAATCAGCTGCTGCCCCGTGCCGCTGCCTTTGTAACAGAGGGAGCAGCATGGGGAAGCAGGCGACTCCCAGGGAGCCGGTATGCACCAATAGCCAGCTTTTAAGCCACTTCCCCATGCGTATTGGCTCCCATCTGCCTCCCCACACTGCTGCCTCTGATACCGAAGCAGCAACATGGGATAGCAAGTGACTCCCCAGGAGCCAACATGTGCTGGTAGGCAGCTTTTAAGCCAGCTCCCATCATGCACCGGCTCCTGCCTACAGTCCCACTCCTGGTGTGCTGGCCGCCACCCTCGCACTGCTGCCTCTGATACAGAGGCAGTAGCATCAGTGGCAGCCTCCTTCCCTGGTGCAGAGCAGGAGCCTGCGTTTAACTGAACATTAACCAATAAATCCAAGCATATCAGTTAACCATTTACACAGTTATACTTTCACATCCCTATATTACAACAGATTTTAGACACATGGTGCACATGCAGAGGGAGGAGAAAATGTCTAACTCCTTAATAATGTGAGTTACATGTTTATGAATAGACTGGGGAAAGCAGGATACCTGTTAGCTTATAGGTAAAGCTCAGAATCTGATTAAAAAACTTCCTGGTATAACAAGATACATTTCTTAGCTCTTCGATGAAATACAAATTATCATCCTGCAATCACTCTATTCTATTCCATTCCACTCCTACTCAGTAAGAGAAAGTTTTGTTATGCTCAAGGAAGTTTTTTTTAAACAATACTGGTGTTCTAGGAAAGAAATCTGTTCTTAATGTCTGGTGTCCAAAAGACATTTCCAAAATAAACACATTTTAAGAGATATATTTTGACCCTACTACTCTAAGAAGGGCGGCAAAGTAAATGAGTGAGAATTTTGGAGAAAACTATAGTGGGGAGATGGCTATTGTCAGGGCTCGACAAATCATGTAATCTACTCACCTGTGGTGAGTAGATTACAAGCCAGCACAGCTGGCGCCGTGCGATCTGCGCATGCGCAGCTCGCAGAACTGTGTGGCTGGCGAACAGGGCTCGCCACCACTTGGTGAGCCCTGGCTATTGGGATTGTTTGTTTTGAGAATCATGGGCAGGTATGGCATGGTATTTATCAGAAGTATTTTTAACCAGGTAAAATCATAGGGTATGTCTAGACTACATGCCTCTGCTGACAGAGGCATGTAATATAGGATACCCGACAGTCAATGAAGTGGGGATTTAAATATCCCTGGCTTCATTAAAATAAAAATGGCCACCACGCTGTGCCAGTTCAGCTGACCATCGGCACAGCACACGAGTCAAGACGCAGATCCGTCGACAAGGGAAGCCTTTGTCGACTGTTCCTGTAAACCTTGTTTCACGAGGCATCAGTGAGCAGTCGACAAAGGCTTCCCTTGTTGACCAATCCGCATCTTGACTTGCACACTGTGCCGACGATCAGCTGCGCTGGCACAGCGCGGCAGCCATTTTTATTTTAACGACGCCGGAGATATTTAAATCCCCGCTTCATTGACTATGTCCGGTAGTCTATTTTACATGCCTCTGTCGGCAGAGGCATGTAGTCTAGACATACCCATGGTGTTTACTGCTCTGGGAAAAATTTAATTTGTCCAAGTTTAAGGCATCATATATTTTAAAAACTGTTTTGTTAATGCATGCCATGCTCCTCTTAGTTGTAGTTACATTGGGGACCCCCCGAACCTGCACACCGTCTGCAGCAAGGTGAGACTCCACCAGCTAGTTGAATAGAGAAGGTTTATTGCTTCTCCAGGATACAGCACAGCATAGGCACGGTGTGGACACAGTAGTCAGGGCCAGGCAGCCTTAGACCCCTTGGAGCAGGGGTATATAGGCCCCTGAACCCCTAGCACTCAACTCAGTCTCTTCTCCTTCATGTTTTCCCAGCCAAGACTGCCCCTTCTCCAAGCCACACCCTTCCTTTGTTCAAACCCCTTCCCTGGTCAGGTAAGAACCGGTTGGGCCATGGTCTACATGACATGAGGGCCCTCAGGGCGACCCTCCGCTGTGCAGTGATTACAGACACAGGCCAGTAGGGGTCACGCACAGTCCAAGCACAGCGACCAGTGAATGCTCAACCAGAATCTACAGCACCCTCACCATGACACAACATATCCAAACAGCAGTAATAGGAGGCAGTAGATTCATAGATTCAGGGTTGCAAAAATATAAAAGTAGAACTGCAGTGGGCATACTACTAACATGAAATACGACAGTGCAGGAATATATGAATACATTTTGGTTTGATAGTTTCCTCAAGGAAATTATACATGTTTTCAGTTATACAAATTATACATCATTTCAGTTTTCAATATTACATAAACAAAAGCCAAAAATGTGATGATATGAAAAATAATTCAGAACCTGTAGCCTTGAAGCATTAAGCAATCAGAACATGCAGATTTGCAAAATACCAATCCAGGCTCATTTGCTCATGCAATATTGTGTAGCAGAAGACTAACTCTAATGTAGTGGATAGACCAAAAGGTTTGCAAGTTACAGGTCACACATAGGGAGACACGGCTGAGGCCCAGGCCAACCAGCATGTGGTATGGGGAGGAAGCATCTGTAGCCCAGAGGTCAATTTCATGTATAATTCACACATATTGTCCATCTGGCAAGACAAGTGTACAGGTACACATGGTATTACTTTAACTCTTGTTCTTACCCTACAAACTAAGCTAGATGCAATTAAAGACTTCTCTGCTTCTGAATATTTGTTCAGAAGTTTTATGAACTGCATAAAAAACCTGTCCACTATCACATTAAGGAATTTGTCCTCATTTGAGGATTTTTTTTCCCTCCTGAAAATATTCAATCCAAGATCACAAAAGGCAGTTGGGAGACATTCTAGCTCCCTAGCAATAGAAATATAGGCATGCTGCATTGCCAAATTCAACAATTCCCCACCCTGGACAACTTTTATTTGAAGGCTAAAACAGATGTTGATTTGAGATAGATTTATTTCTTTTTAAAAATGCAACGTTATTCAAATACTTTTAAAAACAGAATGTAAGACAGTTTTCTTTATTCATGGTCTTTCAGAAGTTATAGTGTCTGCAGCCATGTCATCCACAGTTGTAAGACACAACAACATTAAGTTGAATGGGGTCGCGCCTAGTTAGTGCTTGAATGGTAAAGAAATTGCCAAAGAAAATCCAGGTTGTGGCAGAAGAGGTGGTTTTGAGTCTGTGACCAAACATGGATTTGAGAGGAAGGGGTACAGAATGTTATTACCGATACTATTGACAGACAAAACTAAACATGAGATCACAGTCATTGTTATTTTTTTTTTCAAAATAGGTATGATAGTATGTGTATTACAGCAAGTTACAGTTTTGGGTAGTTATTCCACCCACCAAAATTCCCCCTGGTATATCAGCTGGACACAGTACTTGTGGGCTGGAAATGAACAAAACTGATTTGTACTGTTACGACAGCTGTCACATTCCAGTAGCCATGGATGCTGTTCGTTATATGCATGTGTAATACTATCACGTGGTTTACTATACAAATATAGTTATTATACCACAAAATTAGAAAAACAACTGTGGTTTAGATAGAATACAGCTCCTTCAACTTGAATGATTAAGTACAGACGTACATTTTGATTTAGTCCTAGCCACACCAATTAAAAGATATCTATCCAGTTTATAGATTTTTGGAGGGCAAGGCCTAAATAAAACTATATATGAATCCCAAGAGCATAAAGCAATACAAACAATTCTAAACAGAATAAGCTAACAAACTACCTTCCATGGGATGATAATACTTCAGCTACCATTAGAGGAAATGGATTGCCCCAAGTTTCTAAAGGCCACAAACTTTGTAACAAGCTCCAATATATACATTACGGAGGGTTTATAACAAGCAGCTCTCAGCCTTTAAAGATAGTACGCATGGAGGAAGGCTCCATCAGGCTGCTCGAAGGGCCGATTCAACTCCCACAAGAGTTGGAATAGGCCCCAAATCCTATTTGAACCAAAGAAGTTTGTTGCTATGGACTCCAGTGGCAGAGAGCATCCAGATCCCAATTCAATACCAGGAAAGTTCTGTAAGAGTTGTTCAGCTACAGGGGGACAACTTGCATTTTTGGCCCAAAAGTTAAGGATTTTTTTTAATTAAAAACACACACTAAAAACTGAGGCTATGAAAGAATGATTCTAAAATAAAACCCTCATTTCCATTGATTTTCACTGTCCAGAACATGAGAATGACAATACATAAAGAAGTCAGTGCAGGCGCAAGTAAAATTCTCACTTACATATCTTATTCATTTCTTCCAATTGTCTGCCCTTTAAAATCAAAGTGAAGCAGAAAAAGCGAGGACTTGATTTGAAGGTAATCTGAGGTGAAACTATACTTCAAAAACTAAGCAATACAAATGGGAAGCTCTTTTTTTAACATTTCCAACACAAGAATGTGTTAAGATAAAGTAGAATTTAGTGAAGAGTGCACTTTGCCTATCTTTTCCAGAAATAAGTCATTTTAAGGCAGCCCCGCAGAAGCATTCAGTACAGCAGTTTTTACAACAAAATTATGTGAAGAAACTCTCTTTACATTGTCTCACTAGACCAAGAAAGCAGTAATACTTCTCAATCAACAAAAACCAGTCACTAATATTGTCTTGCATAATGCCATTAGTTTTCTTTTGCCCTACTGTAATTGTCTCTATGAAGCGGTGTTCTATGACAGATTGCATAGAGCTCCTAATGTTCTAATGGAACAGATGGATGTTTTTGCATGGATGTGTTTTGTTCTGTTAATTGCACAGAAGATTTGTAGGTATATCTATGACACCATCTTCAAGAGGGTGTTTATGCAGAGAATTCCAAAAGTGAGAGCTTTGGGGATTTGGAGAAGGGCAAGTCAGAATATCAGAGATATCTACAATGTAAGAAAGCTTGGGGGGGGGGGGGGGGAAACCCCAGAGAAAACGAATAACTATGTTATATACTGCATAAGTAGTGAAATTCAACACTTAAATGTATTTTAAATACTTGTGCTTAAATTAAAATGTTTATTATTGCGATATTTTATATTTGGATTTCTTCACACGTACTTCTGAGTAATGGAAACTAGCCAAGTGTGCATCAGAGTTGGAGAGCTATAAACACTATTGGACTTCCAGCTGTTCCATAGCAACTCGAGCTACAACAGCATTCCAACCTTATCTGTGTGGCTCCTCCTCCACCATGAAGAAGGCCTGTACATACTGCAGCCCCTAGCTTTGTAACACCAGCTATCTTACCAAGTCCTAACATCAACTGAACTGTTGCATGATTCGGTCATTTTAACTTATTGATGAGGAAACAAATGTAGCTTTAGAGGTAGATGTTTAGTCACCTTAGCATATGGGGGTTAAATGTTTCTGATTTAAAATGAGATTAATAGAGTCTGGTCTCATGACTCTGAGGATTTACAAATGTTTTCCTCTGCTGATACAGATACAGAAATGCGTCCTTTTCCTCACAAGTGTGAAATGCCTGCAAACTGCACAAAGAATATTTTAAACCACCCTAATAGAGGGCAGGGCTGTTAAAAAGCATGTATTCAACTAATCGTGTAGTCTACTCAATTAGTTGAGAAGTGAAGGTGCTCAGTCCTGGCTTGTGCCGGGTCCTGGAGCTACCCCTGCGGCAGCTCTGTAGTTTAAACGTAGTAAGAGCCGTTGCTACCTGTCCGCCTGGCTATTACTACATTTAAACTGCAGAGCTGCAGCGGGGGTAGGTCCCAGAATGAGTCGGACTTGCTCAGTTCCAGCTCACGCCGGGTCCAAGTAGCCCCTGTCTGCAAGGAGTAATCAAGTAAGAGAAAAAATAAAAGCCATCATAGTTAAACAGCAAATAAAAGTCGCAGTCATATGCAAGAAGGCATCCCTTAAAAAATGGAAGTCAAATCCTAGAGAAGGAAACAAAAGGAGCCTAAGTCAAATAAAAGTATTCAGGCAGACCACAAATGAACTTGGAAGCAACACAGAAACTATGCGGGAAAAACTTAAGTATATCAGAAGTGGGAAGCCTGTCAAACAACCAGCAGGGCTAATGGATGACCAAGTTGCTGAAGAACCTCTCAAAAGTTACGGCTATTGCAAAGACACTAAGAATTATTTGCATCACTGAGCATTTGTCCTAGATTGATGTGTCCATAGAGGTGGTTTTGGAACAAACCCATAAAATTAAATAAGTCACAATGACCAAATGCTGCTGACCCAAAAGTAATGAAGGAATTCAAATATGAAATTGCAGAACTACTAACTGCAGTGAACAACCTATTGCTTAAATCAGTTTCTGCACAACATGACTGGAAGATGGCTAAAGAAGCACTTCTTTAAAAGCTCCAGAGGCAATCTTGGCAAACAACAAACAGAATGTTAGGAATCATTAAAAAAAGGGATAGAAAGAGACAGAGAACATCTTATTGCCTCTATATAAAACCATGGTACGCCCACAACTTGAATACTGCATACAGATGTTGTCACCTCATCTAAAAAAAAAAATCTATTGGCATTGGAAACGGTTCAGAAAAGGGCAACAAAAATGATTAGGGGTTTGGAAAGGGCACCATGTGAAGTGAGATTAAAAAGACCGGGACTTTTCAGCTTAGAAAAGAGGAGACAGGATAGTGGTCTAGAAAATCATGAGTGGTGTGGAAAAAGGGAATAAGTTTACTTGTTCCCAGAACATAAGAACTAGGGGTCACCAAATGAAAATAGGTAGCAGGTTTAAAAGAAACCAAAGGAATTTTTTCCCCCACACACAATGCATGGTTGGCCTGTGGAACTCCTTGCCAGAGGAGGTTGTGAAGTCCAGGACTTAAACTCTGTTAAAGAAAGAGCTAAATAAATTCATGGAGCTTAGGCCCATCAATGGCTATTAGCCAGGATGGGTAAGAATGGTGTCCCTAGTGTCTGTCAGACTGGGAATGGGTGATGCAAGAGGGATTACTTGAAGAATCCTTGTTCTGTTCATTCCCTCTGGGGCATCTGGTATTGGGCACTGTCAGCAGACAGGATACTGGGCTAGATGGATCTTTGGTCTGACCCAGTATGACTGTTCTTATGGCTATTATAGGCCAGTAAGCCTAATGTCAATACCATGCTAACTAGCTGAAACTACAGTGTTGAACAAAATTATCAGACACAGATCAACAATTTGTTAATCTACACAAAATACCCTAATGCAACTATATAAATCCATGGTCTACTCACATCCTGAATACTTCATGCACTTTTGGTCACTCTGCTTCAATATATTAGAATTAGAAAAGCAGAAGAGCAACAAAAGTGACTGTAGACATGAAAACTTCCAATGAGTAAAGATGAAAAAGACTGGGGCTGCTCCACTTAGAAAAGAGGTGACTAAGGGAAGGATATGAAGAAATTTACAAAATTATGATTGTGTGGAGAAAGTGAATAAGGAAGTATTATTTACCTTTTCATACAACACAAAGAATTGGGGGTCACCCCGTGAAACTAATAAGCAACAGGTTTAAAACAAAAGGAAGTTCCTCACAAAATGCAGTCAACAGGGCATGCTGTGAAAACTAAAAGTATTTTGTGGGTTCACAAAATCATCAGGTAAGTTGATGGAGTACAAATCCATCAATGGCTATAAGCCAAGACTGTCAGGGACACAACCTCATGCTACAGACATCCCTAAACCTTCAACTGTCAGATGCATTTGTTACAGGCTACTATCATAAGTCTGGATGATAAGCTAAACAGATCATTGGCCATAGTGCATCAGGCCATTCTTAAAGTAAGGGATCAGAGTACACGCATTTTATATCAAACAGAAAGGAAAATACAATGTAAGGGAAACATAGGAAACTACAGGCTAAAAACTATTTTCTTTAAAATGATTAGTCATATAGTTATACTTAAAAGAGCTTACCTTTTCAATGTCATCTTTGGAAAAAGCAAGGTGTTTTACATTAAACAAAACAATGGAGTTGAAAAAAAGAGCAATAATGCAAAATCAAAGGGAGACAGTTCTAATTTTATGCTTATGTTCCATATTTGGAGCACTGAATTTAAAATCATTGTGGGTTGGACCTCCCTACTCCAGCACCCTCAGGACCTGACTGGTCCCGGATGAGGGATTATCTGCATCAGAGAGAGACCATTTCTAGCTCTCCTGCTGCTGCCCCCATCCTGGCTTCCACCACCAGGCTTCCTGGCTACCCTCCCACAGCACCAGCTGCCCGCCCACCCCTGCATCCCAGTGGGTCAGGACTCTTATCCTGGAACATCTGTGGTACAAAAGGACCATGGATGTTGCTGAACCAGCAAGTTCCAGTGTAAAGAGGTGAAATGTAGTACTCTTGAAAGAAAAAAGATGCCAATATTTTGCTATACTTATATTAAGTTACTCATTCTCTTTGCAACAAAGTAGCCCAACTCAGAATCGTGATTTCCACTTTATGCTTAAAATCATACAAGTCTAGCCAATTCCACTTGTGCCACACTCTAGAACAGGGCTACTCAACTTTGGAAGCACCGGGGGCCACAATGAAACTCACAGTACATGCTGAGGGCCGCAACATAAGTGTGGTTGCATATACATGTAAATATATATGCAAATAGCTTCTCACACAGACGGGCACGAACTCAAAAGATCAAGGCAACAGTACATAAAATGCAAGGCCCATTTAAGTCAGTTCTGTTGATATTAACAAAATGAAATGTTTACCCAATTTCCACTCATATGACAGCACTTTTAATGAGCAATGACAGGTATTTAACTACTAAAACACATAACAGAAGACCATTATACTGACTACTTTTTTGTTTTGACTCCCACCCGTGAGCCACACGTTGAGCCTCACTTAAACCCAAACTGCACTGTGGGCCACAAACAAACAGGCCGCAAGCAGCATGTGTCCTGCGGGCCACATGTTGAGTAGCCCTGTTCTAGAAAGTCCATGTGTCAGATAACATCAAGCGTCTAAAACCTGTTCCTGCCCACATAGCTGGAAATATTAATGTAACTTCAATAACTATTTTAATCCAGTTAGATCATTCCAGTCGACTAATGTCTTAATCTTCCTAAATATGAGACAAGAATGGAAGACTGATATATTTTACATCAAAATAAAATTTGATATAAAGCTGAAATTTTTCTCTACGTCAATTTCTGAAAGGTCACATGAACAAGCAGCATTTTTCAGATACAATCTGACAACCATGTTTGAAATGAAAGTTTTTATTACAAATGGCATTTCTCCGTATTTTGCCTATAGGCAATCTAGTGGTATTTGATGATTATAGCAGTATGGAAACCTCATGACTGAGTGACTATCAGGGTCAAAAGTAATGCCACTTTTCAGCAAGTGCCAAAAAGAAGCCCCAAAATGCTGTTCACAAAAGACAAGTTTTTAGAAATCATTTCAAAGAGCACATTGTTTACACAGTGCACTCAGAATGCAGCACAAATAAGTAAAGGAAATCCTTTTAAGCTTTCTTTTGACCTGAAAACTCAAATAAGTCATTAGTATTACACTGATATGTTCATTTAAAAGTATTTCTACAGCTATCACATTTTTTCCTTCATTGAAAATTTAAGTCCAGTCCACTGGGAGAATGTTTCATGAGACTTTTTTGTAAACCGAGCAATATGAGAGTATATTTTGTGTTCAAAAATCATTCTGGCTTAAAGCCACCCTTACAGTTTAAGGAATAATTTAGTAACTCTGATCTAATCAGTCTCACAGCTACAATATCATGAGTATAATTGCACTATGGATTATTACTGAGTTCCATAATCCAGTAAAATAATACCTCAGCACAAAGCTATTTAACCACATCCTTTTAAGTTAAGATTTAATATTTTGGACTTTAAGGAAAGTCTGTTAAAATTAGATTCCCACTGAGCATGAAGTTACTGTGCATAACTAATCACCTAAGACCTGACTGCTCACAATGAAATCAATGGGAGTAAGATCAGGAGGCCTTTATGGCCCAAAAAGATGAGTTTCACTTAAGTTATACTGTAACTTTAAATGTTACAGAGTTTATGACAGAAGTTAAACACCTTCGTTATCTTAAAAGTAAGGGAGGTTCAGGGGAGATGGATAAATAACGAAACTGTGCTAGCCACACCTTGAAGCCACCTAAGGTAAACATACTTCCTACTTATTACATGTAGGATATAGAACTTTGCAATAAAAAGACAAGCTGCTGCATTTTACTTGATTTTTAAAGGTACAATTCCACACAGAAATGTACTTAAAATACTGGATGCTTAAAATACAGAGTGCTACATATGAATTTTAATAGCATTGCAACATCTTCCTCTACTTAAAGCATTAAACATTCAATTTTTCTTCATTTCCCCCCAGGGGCTTTGTTTTGCTCCAGGAGGGTGGAGGAGGGAAGATGTTTAAGATAATAGGTTTTTATCATGTTCTGAAGCTAGTGGGATCACTATGATCTGGATGCTAATATAAGTATCTCTCAGCCTCACACTAAAACTGTATTACCAGATATATGCCTATGCAAAGTGAACTAGCTTAGTAAACTACATGGTTACTGATCACAAACTGAAAAGTGTAACTAGGAAGCAAAGAAAGTTGACCATGAAAAAAAATTGCACAAATTCTTCTGTATCATCTGCAGGAAACTGAGACAGACAGCAACCAACACCGCTATCCATTGGTACACCATCCAAGAGAATGATGGCCAGAGCAGTCCTCAGAATGTTCCACTGTCATGGTGACTCATAAAGACCCTGTGTACCCCACGCTGCTTCTCAGCTGAAAAATCTCTGACATGAGGGGCATCTCCTTCCACTCTCTTAGGTGCAACTCTCCTCTAGAACACAGGAGACCAGACTGGCACACGGAGTAATCCAGCACTCCCTTATACTAATTTTTGTTCATTCTGTCCTGTGTGTTTACTCTATGCAGCTGAGATGGTCTCAGGATATTAGAAGCACAAGGTGGGTGAGATACTCATTAGGGATGTAAAATCCAGTTCAATCAGTTAACTGGTTAAACATTATGTCTAACCAGTTAACCAAT
Source organism: Pelodiscus sinensis (assembly GCF_052426305.1). Lineage (NCBI taxonomy): Eukaryota > Metazoa > Chordata > Testudines > Trionychidae > Pelodiscus > Pelodiscus sinensis. Next base: position 120,838,988 of record NC_143053.1, read on the forward strand.
TAAACAGGAGCAGCCAGGCTGGAGCAAGAACTAGGGGCCACCAAATTAAACTAATGGGCAGCAGGTTAAAAACAAATAAAAAGAAGTTCTTTCACACAGTGCACAGTCAATCTATGGAACTCCTTGCCTGAGGAGGCTGTGAAGGCTAGGACTATAACAGGGTTTAAAAGAGAACTAGATAAATTCATAAGGTTAAGTCAAAAAATGACTATTAGCCAGGATGGGTAAGGAATGGTATCCCCAGCCTCTGTTTGTCAGAGGGTGGAGATGGATGGCAGGAGAGCGATCGCTTGATCATTACCTGTTCGATTCACTCCCTCTGGGACACCTGGCATTGGCTACAGTTGGCTGACAGGGCACTGGGCTGGATGGACCTTTGGTCTGACCCAGTATGGCCATTCTTATGTTCTTAAGCCTCCCACCCATGACAGCCAGGCTGGAGCACCCCTGTCCATGGTGCACCTGGGCCATGCCTGCTGCAGAAGGGGACTGCTTCGGCAGGGCTGGAGTGCCCCCCACCCATGGTGAGCCCATAGTGCTGGTGCAGCTCCCTGTCTGCTGCGGCTCCAGCCAATTAACAGTAACTGGTAAAGGTGTTGCTAACTGATTAACCATTCACATCCCTACACTCTCTTACGCTGTGTCTAGACTGGCAACAAAACTTGTATTTCAGAGTGTTAAAGACAAAAAAATGCTTAACCCTCCTCCCCATTGCTCACCCACCTGAAATTGGGGCCCATCCAACTGGGTACTTCTGGCTACGCCACTGTCTCACCCATTCAGTTTCTCTGTCCATTATTGCATGACAGTGTATGAAAGGAAGATTAAATTTGAGTAAGTATCCAAAACCACTGTGTGACATTGATAAGACTAAATGTTGTCTATTATTTTCAATCACTAGTTTTGTATGGCATAGATTGCCAATTGATGTAGCCTTTCTAGATATATTATAGGGGTTTTATAATTTGGTTATAAAAAAACCATGTCATTCTGAGAAATATGAATCTATAGCTAAGTGAAAGTTTGTTTCAAAGTCTTTGAGAGCGGCATGCAAATATTTGAAATTGCGTAACTAAAATTTAAGTTTGCTTTAATGTACCACATATTCCATAGTATGAATTTATCCTATTAAGCTCTTTTCTAAAGCTAGGAAATTCTGTTTTTACAGTATGTTAACTTGCATAAAAAGAAATCACAAAAGTTATTTTATGTTGAAATAACCATTTATAGATTTGAAACTTTGGCATTCTATGGGCTTTTAATTAAAATAGTTATGCATTAACATTAAAATGTGAGAGGGTGTAAGCAAGAGTGAAACGTAAAAAAATTCATGTTTATTAAGTTATTTTATTTAAATAATGTGCAGTTTATGAAATCTATAGAAGTGCACCAAAGTTGCAATTTCATTTGAGACCAAATTTCTGTATTCCCATTCAATTGTGGGAGTGGACATAATGAATTTAGAAGAGAGACTTTACTTTCAGCAACACCTGCTTAATTCCACCCTTATTGCATAGTTAAGACATTCATTTACAGCCACCTGAAACAGTTTTACATTTCTTTCCGACCCCAAAGTATCCATTCCCTCCCAACCAACTCCTGTACTGAGCAACACTCAGGGATTCTCTTCATTGCAAACTTAATTGTACCACAAGTCCCTTTGGGCAATAAAAGTTACTACATAACTCCAGGAAAGGGTGGATGGAAGCCTGAACCAGCTCATGAACCAAGGGCAGGGGGATGCAAAGCTGAAACCGCAGGGCTTCAGGACTCTGGTTACTGGAATCCTGACGCCTACAGATACAGGATACAGCTCGTAGGCTTCAGTTTTGGCCCCCAAAAGTCAAAGCCAGCTTAGTGACCCTTGGGTCACCACCCGCTTTGTGCTCCAGGCCCACATTTTGAGAACCACTGGTTTTGCTGTGAAGATACTATTATGGTGCAGGCTAGACACCTAGGAAGGATCAGACCACCTGATAAAAAAGGGGAGTTTATCTGGTGTATTGCTGTTAGTACGCTTTCCCCCAAAGTGTTCATTTTGCTTGTATTTGAGCACACAAGAACTGCTGCTACAGTACTGTAACTTTGAGTACAGAATATAAAGCAATTTTCATGGTCCAGTCAGGTCCAAGAGCAGCAATGCCTACATGCTGTGTCTGTCATTTTCTATTAAATAGCTAATAATATCAACTTGTAAGATGCAAGAGCACACATTAAAATAAACCCACTTATTACATACATACACTGTGGGTATCTGAATGTTCAATAATTCTTTTTTTCACCCCTTTTTAAAAGTGACAGACAAGGAAATTAAACAAAATTTATGTAGTTTTATGGTTAACATTTTACATGAAGCCAATAACTTAATTGGTATCCATATTTTACAGCAGATATCACAAATGCAAAATAGGGTATATTTACATTGTAACAACTAAAACAGATGACTTTTTCCCAAGTCCTACTTGGCAAGCCAGCCAGCAAAGTTTCATTTAAAAGTTTGAGACCAAGATTTTGATACATAGTCTTAAAAGGTTACTTTGCATAAAGATGCTTCCTTGATTATTGTTTTATTCTTTCAATGCAGACAGAACTGCTCAAACACTTGCAGAGGCTTTTAACACATTTTTAAAATGTAAATACAGCATTTACCTTCCAGCAATATGCACTTGTCAACTCATAGGAACTACTGGTGCTACCCATACAGTCTCAAGCCTAAAGCAGTTGAATTTTAAAGATCCATCTTTACTGCATATCTGTATGCAGCCCTGCCCTCAGCCTCACATTTTAAGAAACAGTTGAAAGCCAAATATTTAAACAATTTCCCTCCCCACCTTTGCCCTAACAGTTGTCAAAGACAGAAGAAAATATATTGGAAAGTCTAACAACTTTAAATGTAGATGCTTAAGTTTTCCTCACTTAAGAGGAGGAAAACTCTTCAACATTGCAGTACTATGTTCATGACCCAAAACATCAGGAGCACTGAATACAATAAAATATTGTGCGTTTTGGATAACAAGAGCTTTTGGTAAAGCTGACTGATGGTTTTCATAAATCTAGCCACATAAATGATAACAGAGTATCAATCATGGTTATTAGGTGGGGATTTCACCAGCACTGCTCATAAGTCTGTCTAGATGCCTCAGGAGATCTGTAACCTTGGCCCCATGCAGGCAAGTCACCCTTCGGTTCTTGAGGTCATCACAAACTCAGCTCAATGTCTCTAAAGAACGAACCCCCTCATTACTATTATCCATATCTTCCTAATAAGTGGCATTCTCTCTCCCAAAAGGATATCCTCCGTACAATCCTGGGCATAGAATTTGGCAAAGCAAATAAGCGGGAGGAAAGATAATGATCCTAAGATTTTTAGGCCAGAGAGACATGGAGTCTTTTGTACGGCATCGGGCACTTTGGATGCCCTATATAAATACAAGTAAAAAAGACAGGCCTCCCCAACATATCACTGGTGCAATTGTAAGGAATAGTTCACCACTGGTTGATGTGCACCGTTTTAAAAGGAACTCTCCTGGGGATATCTGTTATCCCCTTAGACATTTAACCTCCAAACACACACACAAGTCAGCATCTGTATTTCTAGCCGGCAGAGCTGGCCCTGCACCCAGGTAGCCCTGTTTCACACACACTCCTTGGCTCACCTGCATAGAAGCGAATAAGACAGCCGGTCTCGGAGTCCATGCCCTCCTCCTGCACTCTCCACAGGTCCCGGAAGCCCAGCTGGGAGAGGTAATCGTTCTGGATCTGCAGGGGTTTCTCCTGTGCCTCCAGGCGGCGGCTGGTTTCCCCGTGGAACTGCACGTACAAGGCCGGGGGCAGAGGAGACGAGGCGCCAGCCTCTCCTCCCAAGTGAAACACCTTGGAGCCGGCGGGGGTTGCAGCAGCCATCCCTGCCCCGGGGGGCTCTTCCCCCGCACGCCCTGCCCGCGAAGGGGGATGCACGGAGGGGAATTCGCCCGGCCGATAATGGCTCCTGCCCGGCGCTACACCTGCCCCTTCCCCAGCTGGCGCAGCAGAATCCGCCTCCAGCTCCTCGGAGGACGATGAGCCACCGCTGCTGTAGGGGTCCAGGCGATCGGAGACGCTCTCGGCGCTGGGGCTGAGGCTGAAGCTCTCGGTGTCGGAGCCGGCCAGTCCCAGCTCGCCCAGGAGGGAGGGGCAGGATAGCGGCGGCCCAGCCAGGTACAGCTCGGCGGGCGGCGGCGCCCTGGGACTGAAGTCGGAGGACGAGGGACTCGGCCGAGGATCTGTCCAGCTGTTCTCCCCGGCGCTGCCGCTCAGTGCCAGCCGGCTGGGTCGGGTTATCTCCCCGTTGTCCCCCGGCGATTGCCGGCCCAGCCCGTGACGAGTTCCCCGGCGGCTTCTCGGCCTCTCATCTTGCTCTGGCCGCTGCTGCCTTGAAGGCGGGAGGCCGGGAGGCGTCAGGCTGTCCTGGTCTACTGCAGCCACGGTGCCGGAGTAGGTCTCCCCCGGGAACGCTGCTGCTCCCTCCTGGGGCTGCACGCTCGCCTTACCCAACACCCGGACCACACCGGTGCCACCCCTATGGCCAAGCTGCAGCAGCCGGGCCGCCACCTCGGCCGCCGTGGTCTCCAGTGTGCAGAGCACCGGGCGAAGGTAGGACATGTGGCGCTCGTAGACATGGACGCAGCCCCGTTGCAGGTCCCGCCGCACCCAGTCCCGCTCCGGGGGCTGCAGTGGCTGCAACTGCCGGGGCGGCTTCAGCAGCAGCGCTTTCCTATCCAGGCTGCGGGTGCCCAGCGAGGCAGGAGCCGCCGGAGAGGAGGAGGAGGCGGCGACGGCGGCGGCTGCAGAGAGATTCCTCTTCAGCCTCCCCCTTCGCAGCAGCAGGGAGTTAGCGCTGCTGCCCCGGCTAGGAGCAGCCCGAGTCCCGTTGCCCACCAGCGCAGAATGGGGAGCGAAGCCCACTCCGGCCCCCCGCCTCCTCCCCGGCCCCCCGGCTACTTTGCCTTCTAGATGCCCGGCCTCGGCGCCGCCCGATTGCTCCACGCTGGTCTCGGTGCCCGGCGTTACCCGGCTCCTCTCGCCCGGGGAGGTGCTCTGTTGCTCCCCGCTGCTGCTCCGCGCCGCCACCGGGGCTTCTCTCGCTCGCTGCTGCGCGGGCTCCATTGCCCGGGGGTTGGGGATGCCGCCTCCTCCCCGGGGCAGCGCCGCTAGCGCGAGGGGGGCGGGGAACAGAACGGAGCAAGGCGCCGCGTTCCAGAGGCGGATTATGTAGCAATCGGGAGCATTCCGTCGGTCGGTGCCGCCGCGTTCCGTGCCGCGCGTTTGGCTCAGCCGCGCTCCACAGCTGTCGCGAGCGCCATTAGGGACAGAGAGAGGAGCCGCCTTCCCCCCTCCCCTACCCTCCTCGGAGCCTCATGAATATTAAGTAACCCCGACCTTCTATTTACAATAGCATCCAGGGAGGAGCGGAGGGGGTGGGCTCATGCATACTCGACCCAGGTTGACGCCATCCCTGGCGCGCTGGGGCGGGGCTCCGATGACAAAATTCAAGGTGACGGCAGGGGGCGAGCGAGGCACTCTGGGAAATGGAGTCCGCGGCCAGCTCCCATCGGCCATACACCCACACACGGACTACAAATCCCAGCAGCCCTCTGCTCCTTTCTTCCTCCGACGGGAGGTTCCCGCCTTCTTGTCCCCGCCGCGCGCCCCGTCCGCCCGCACCTGCTCCTGGGACTGCCCCAAGGCAGGGCCGGGGTCCCTGTCTCAGATGCCGCGACTGCAGCGTGCCCGGAGCTCGGGCCCCGCCTGCCCTCCCGCGGCGCCCGGCCCAGCCCCAGCCCCAGCCCGGGCGGGTCCCCTGCAGCTGGCAGCCGCCCGGACCCAGTCACCCTCGCGTCCTCCCAGCGGATTTCAGTCCAGCCTGAAGTTTGCCACAATTTTTGATTAGAGCAGCGGCCCACGGCCTGCTCAGCGTCATGGGCCTGGCTGCCTTCCTTTCCAGTCGGCAAAATCACTGTAACGTCTCTTCCTCCAGATGCACTGCGCGCAGATCAGCGTAGTCTCAGATACTGCCCTGAACTTTAAAAACGCAAATAAAAGACGAGACTAGCTAGAACTCCCCAGGGGACACCAGCAGTCACTTGCCATTCACCACCGCCGCTTCACCTTGCATCGTTACTTTTAAAATCTAGGGAGGACTTTTCCTTTTACCCCATGATTGTGTTTTATCTGGAGCTTTCTAACCCGGCTGTTCTGGGGAACCTGTGAGTCCCAAGGCACTGATAATGAAATCTATGTGCACAGGCCTGCCACTGTAGAGGGTACAGAGGCTGGGGCAGTTGGAGCTCCAGGCAGTGTAATCTGGAAAGGGCTGAAGGGGGATCCTTTTTCAGGAGATGCGGAGGACTGGCTGCCCCAGCTCCACCCTTTCCAGCCAAGCCCCCACCACTTCTCAGACTGAGGAGTTGGCACTCTCCTACCTTGCCTAGTTGAACAGCTCCCTTGTATATGCACCTCCTTCTATTAGTTTTAAATGGGGTTGCTGACTTTTCTACTCACACAAAACCAAACACTCTTGCCTGGCTCCTGCCCTGAGGCCACACCCTGCCCACTTATTCTATCCCCCATCTGTCACTCTCCCCACCCTGTCTCATTTACAGCCGCTCCCCCAGTTGCGAACGGTCGAGTTACGACGGTTCGCATGTACGACCAAAGCGCCCATGGAGCGGTCGTAAAGGCGTCCCTGAGTTACGAACACAACCCACGCTTACAAACAGCGCTGTCGCGTGTAACTCAATGGGGTCCGAGTTACAAATGGATCGAGTTACGGCCAAGTGTTTGGTCCGTAACTCATTCATAACTCAGGGAGAGGCTGTACACCATGCTGGTGTAACCCACACACGGGGGCTATATCTACACTGTAGGCTTTAAATCCCGGGCTTCATGTGCAAGTTCGAATGCCTACATTAGCCACCCTAGTTCTAACTAGGGTGGCAGTGTAGACATACCCTTAGAAAGTAATCACCAGCTAATAGCTTCTTCAGGACCCATGTGAAACAATCTTACAATTCGATTTAGCATATCTCCATAAATTTAAAAAATCTGAAATGGCAATCCTGTTTACTGTTTCAGTGAAGAGGCCAACAAATTATTAAGAGTCTGAGATACCATCTTCTTCAGAACCAGAATGGAGAAACAGGCATACATTGTGAACAAATCTTGTACAGCTGATCTATTTGGTACACACAAAAGCAGTTGTTGGTCTGGAAACCATTGCAAGCACTGAAAACGAAAATATTTTGTTTTAAAAAATGCTCAATAGCAAGAATGATGCTGCAAAATTGTCCAAAAAGGTCATTCAAAATAAAATAATGGATTAAAATTGTAAATATCTGGTAAATATATACAACTATGTGAAACCATGCATTTTAATATTGTAGGGTCACAATCCCATATTTATTTAGGCAAAACTGCTCCTGCAGTCAGGGGGGAGTTTTAGCTGAGTAGCATGCCCAGGACCAGCTTCTAATTGCTTGAAATCTGTCCCATTTGGTACATTTTGTAAAGCTGCAGTAAAATGTTTTGCCAAATATTTGTAAAAAATGTTACAGGCTGCACTAAACTAATTGCTTTTGGCAATTAACCAAGTAGCTAACATTTAGGGAGAAAAACAAATCTTCACCACTAAGAACTCTACGATGATATCAATAAAGCAACACTGACTATGAGGCCTATTCTAAAACTTGTGATTTTTTAAAAACTTATTCATAATGTAAAAAGAAACAATGAAGTTCATCACTCACAACAATGGCAGGCTATGTCAATTTGTACATTATTATACTCATCTTTATCCTGGAAAGTGTGCTGCTGTTTTCACAGAAAGCACTCAAGATATTCTTTAAAGAACTTATGATGTAAATATATCTTAATTATTGTATGTGTCTGAAGGATGCTCATACATTTATTTTGACCGGAAGACTGTTGTCTTTTAGAACAGAGTGATCTGTAAATGAACTGCTGTGTTCTGAATCTGCCGTAATCTTGGGTATGTCCTTATGTCTAATTGCTAGCAAAAAGCATCTTTGGAATTCTTTCTAAGCTAGATAGCTAGAATCACATCCAGAACATAAACTAACAGCAGTTGAATGCTGTACACCGCCATTAAAGGCTCAGATTTATGTCCAAAAACTACACTTTGAAAGGGGCAATATGCAGCATAAATGAAGCTAATTCTCCACTTCCTTGCACATTTTTCTTTTGTCAGTTTTGCTGATTTTACACAATTGTGATGCCTCTTAACTAGAGTTACTCCTCATCTGATTCAAGCCAATTAAAGTGAGAGGAGAATCAGGCTTTATTCTTACTATACACAAGATCTAAAATAGTATAAAAATAAATAACAGTTATGGATTCAAATTAGAATATATTTCCTTAATCATCTCTTTTCTCCAAGTTTTTAGGCCCAATAATCTTTGCAGATGGTCTCAGAGGGGTAGCCGTGTTAGTCTGTAACTCTGTACCTAATCTAGATCCCTTGCTCCATTCATCTGAAGAAGTGGGTTATGCCCATGAAAGCTCATGACATTATTTACATTTTTGGTTAGTCTCTGAGGTGCTGCAGGACCATTAAATATTTTTTTTAATTTTTTGCAGATGGTAATAGCATTCTGACTTTTTTGATAGGTGAGGATAAAAGTTTGAGTCCCTGCCTTGCAAAGACAGCACAGCCCCAGTAAAAACTGTCCAATCGGAAGTGCAGCAGGTGTGTGTGTGGGGGGGAGGTGGGATAGCTTGGGGTATAAGGGCAGGGGCACCAACAGCTCTTGTGGGCCCCTGGGCAAGGTGTGGGCAGCGCCAGCTCCGTGCTCCTGGAAGGGGTGGGGCCTTAGGCCAGGGAGGCAGTGCCAGGATCAGCCAGTCCCTGTGCCCCTCCTCCAATCCTCAGAGCTGAGCAGAGCACTGCTCCAGTGGCCAATTAAAAGGCCCAAGACTCTAGCTGCTGCCACTGCCACAGTAGCAGCAGCCAGGAGCCCCAGGCCTCTTTCAATCACCAGGCCCCAAGTCATCTGCCCCTTTTAATCCCCCTCTCCCCCCATGGGCAGGCCTGTATATGGGGTATTTGTCTGGGGAGCCAGAGGAAAAGAGAGAAAGACATAGGAAGCAGGGCAGGATGATCCTGTCTTGATGCAAGCAAGAGGGAAACAAAGTTCCAAAGAGACTGTTGTCACTTAGTATTAAGGCTTTTTAAAAGGAAAGGAATCTTCCAGAAAATCCTTTGCAGACTCAGAGTTTAAGCTTGTAAATATTTATCTAAAGGGGGAACCACCAGTTTTCTCAAAGAGAACAAATATTAGAATACCTGGAAGTTCAAAATTAAGTATACACTAGAATCCATAACATCCAGCATTAGACAATCCAGTATTAGGTAGTGTGCATATGCATGCCTACCGTCATCCAAACATCCTCAGTTCAGATTCTCAGCTGGTGTGAAATGGCATAGTTCCATTAGCATCTGTGAAGCAATGCTAATTCACATTAGCTGTGAATTCAGCTCATAACTCTGCTCACAGAAATACTCAAATCCATAAATAAAACAAGTCTGTTAACTGAGTAGTGATTGAATATGATACGTTCCCCTTGTTCATAGGCTGACTTTACTTTATTGTGGTACTTAAAATGAGGTGCACCATGCACCCATCTGTCTCACAGCAGCAAACTACCAGGGTCTAGTGGATTAAAGTTAAAGTTGTTTAGGTTACCACTCATAAAATTCACTCAGTTGCAAAAGACAAACACAAGTTCCCTAGCACTATGTGATCTCTGAGGGCAAAGAAGAATCATGCCTGTGGGCTTTCACATTTTTTGAATTTTGATGAGAAAGTGACTGTTCTGACCCTTCATCCCCACACTTCACTTGTATAAAGTCTGATTACTTTGAATTGAGGTGAGGAAGTGAATTTCACCAATTGGGTTTTCCCCATATTTTTTTTTACTGTAATTTAACTTTGAACATTCAGACTCATGTTTGCACCTTTAGCAAACCATACTGTTCTTCTTAGGGTTTATTTCCCAGTAACTGAGAGAGATTTACAATATTAACTCTCCTCTTAACTGTTTTTAATTGGAATTAGAAATTTAGATCAGGATTAACTGTTGCTATACTGCAATACATTCAAGATTAATCTTTAAAGCTCAGGGCAGGTGAATTCATGTTTTCTTTGGTTTTCTATATTTTGATTGTTATTTAAAAGTAAATAAAAAGGAATGGTGAGAAAGAGGATGATTGACAATCTCAAGACTTCCCAGCAGAATCTGGCCATTTTGAGAAAGAATGTTCTGAATTTGAAAAACTTTTATTAAAACAACTAATTGACAGTTTATCATTATGAAATCATTCTGACAAAACCATATGAAACTGCTTCCACAAAAAAACTTGATGGGAAGAGAATAGTTCTATGAAACTGAGATTAATCTGTTGAAGTTTCTTTCACATGCAGGTTTATGCAGGAAGGGAGGTTTAGAGGCAACAAAAGGGACACAAGATTATTTAGATGCCCTGGCCAGGCCCAATAGATTCATAAGTCACTGAGGGCATATCTACACAAGGAAGGTACAGCAGCACAATTATGTGGTGCCGCTAATTTCACTGTAGTGTAGATGCTTTCTAGGTGACAAGGGTTTTCAACTTCAACATAGTTAATCCAGAAAATTCTTCTCTAAGATGCAGTAGCTAAGTCAATGAAAGAATTTGACCATTAAGCTACCCATGTCAATGCCAGGGTTTACATCATAGTTACAATGCTCAGGGTGCCAATCCTTCACACTTCTTAATTCCATGCCCATGTCAACCTAACTTTTAAGTGTAGACCATGCCCACGATACTCCCAGTACTTCCCTACTACTGGCCTACTGCTGTAGCAGCATGGCTACGTAAGACTTTCTGCCAACAGCTGCATGCTCCTATAGCTGCACAGTAACACTTTTGAAGAGAGCCCTGCTGTATCAGTTATGCTTGGAGTACCAAACTCCAATTCATTTATCTATAAAGTCTGCAGTACAGCAGTTAGTCCCTGATTCCCCCAAATCTACACAGAGCCCCGAGCCTAAAGCAAACTTATAGAATCCTAGAAGTGGAAGGGACCTCAAGAAGTCAAGTCCAGTCCCCTGCCCTCACAGCTGGACCAGCACTGTTTAAATCATCCCTGATAGATGGCTATCCAACCTACTCTTGAATGTCTCCAGTGATGGAGATTCCACAACCTCCCTAGGCAATTTATTCCAGTGTATAACCACCCTGACAGGAAGTTTTTCCTAATGTCAAACCTAAAATTCCCTTGCTGCAATTTAAGCCCATTGCTTCTTGTCCTATCATCAGAGGCCAAAGAGAACAATTTTTCTCCCTCCCCCTTTTAACACCCTTTTAGGTACTTGAAAGCTGCTATCATGTCCCCTCTCAGTCTTCTCTTTTCTAAACTAAACAAGCCCAATTCTTTCAGTTTTCCTTCATAGGTTATGTTTTCTAGTCCTTTAGTTATTTTTATTGCTCTTCTCTGGACCTTCTCCAATTTCTCCACATCTTTGGAGTGGTTTTTCTACCATACAGGGAGCATATTAGGGGCATCAGTAGGTTTCTATAGGTTTACCACCTGTTTGACTGCAGAAATACATGGGACGATGTGTCCTACAGTCAACTCACTTCAGTGCCACTTGGTTGTGTTAACTGTATTAAACCTACAGCATTAGCAATTGTACAGTTCTTGGATTTAGCTGAAATCACTGTCTTAATTTGCAATTCAAACCTGTCTTTTTATCCATTGGAACAGAATAGCATATATTTAGTGGTCCTTGTTAAATAATCAGTTTGATAACCTACTACATTAAAAAACAAGTTTATTGTTATATGGAATGTGCAATTATAACTTTATTATACCATTTTTAAGTTTAATATTTAAAAATATTGTGCCCTCATTGAGCTGGAGTTGTTCATTTTCCAATCTTTGAGTAAATACAGCTTTAAAGGCGAGTCAGTGCTGGATTTAAAGCAGATGAACACTGTCAGATCCTACTGGAAAGATCATATTCATAGCTTCCCTGCTGTAAGTAGGTTTCAATACTGCTGCTAATGAGGATCTATATTTAAGAATGTGAAGGATATAAAACATTGGGGAAAACATTTTAAGTGATCCCAGTTAATATGTGAAGGGGAGAAATAAAATATGGAAGCTAAGAAATTGCATACAGTTCAGAAAGGAGGAATTAATATTCATCAGCTCTGTACCAAGGTATCTGGAGCCTTGTTCAGCTCTGTTTTTAATAGCCTATTTTTGCTAGAGAAAGAGAATTTCCCTAAAGAGGAAGAGGCTTAAGTGTTACCATCTTGAAGCAGAAGACAAAGGACTTGCAACAGTAAAAATAATCCAAGTAGTAGAGAAAGGATGAGAAGAGAGGTCATTGTAAATAAAGCAATTTAATAATGTCATTTTTGTAAATGCATTTCAGTGTTTTCATATGAAAGGTGTTATCCAAGTAACATTTAATTAAAAAATATAGGCCTCCATTTCTAAAAACTAGGCTTGCAATTGTACACCTCAGCTATGTGTGAAATTGCAGTGATTGTTTAAGAAAATCAGGTATGCATCTGTGTAAGTTATTAGAACTGATAGTGCAGGCAGCTACCCAAATTGTGTGCTCAGTCACATTAATTACACACAGATATTCACTACATGTTTTGCTCATCTAACTGTCTAAGGCCCCAGTTCAGAAAAGTACTCAAGGAAGTACTTATGTCCATCATTATTCAGGAAAGAATATAAAAACATGTAATTTTGAAGTTGAGCATCAGCCTAAGAACCATTCTTCAGCAGGGATATTTTCTTGAATTGGGATCTAAAAGAATTAGGCCATATATTATATATTACACTGCAACCTATATTTGTATCTACATGATATAGGGGAGATGCTGATTTTTGTTGTTGTTATTTTCTGTTTCTACCTCCTTAAATAATTTCTGGCAATGGCTTGTCCACCTTTTCAAATTTGCAGCCTCTTTCAGACGGAAAAATTAATTTGTTTACAAGAGTATTTAACAGTTTTCATCTGTAGATCTGAAAGCATGTTACCAAAGCATGGATATGTGTAATTATTTCCATTTTACAAATGACAGGTTAAATGATTTTTCCATGGTCACTCAGTGATCAGTTTCAAAACCAGGAGCAGATCCCAGACCCTCTGTTTCTCAGTAGTAAAAATTAGATAGGAGAGAGTGAATATGTTGCTCTTGTCTCTGCTTTTGTAATGTGAAGTGAACCAGTGCCCTAGCCCTCAAAGGTGCTAGACTCCTAATTTCTATTGAAATCAGTGCAAGTTAGGAGCCTAAATACATTTACTGATTTGGGCTCATGTCACTAATTCATTCAGAGTTGGAAGGCTCTACTGAAAAGCTCATCACAGTCATTTCTCATTGTTGGAATGGAGTCTCTGGGAAGTAAGGCAAGTCTCCCTCTATCCCAGTGATTCCCGACTGGGGTACGTGTACCCCCAGGGGGTACGAGAAGCTTATCAAGGGGGTATGGGGAATATTTGGTAAATAACTAGATTATCCTAATTGAAATATTCCAAAAATAGTAGTGTTAGTGAAAAAAGTTGTGGATTCTAGGGTCTAGAATTTATTTCCTTTTATATTGAATAGGGAGTACGGGAAGGTTTACTAAAAGCCAAGAGGGTATGGGGACCGAAAAAGGTTGGGAACCCCTGCTCTATCCCAATAAAGGAGGATGGTCCTTCTGCAATGTCCCGCCGTCTTCCACCAGTCATGGGATACTGAAGCTAAGACCAGTATTTGAAATTCATTTTTGGTAGAGCTAGACAATGTAGTTTTTCAATAAGACAAGGATTTCCTAAATAATTGCATCTTTCCAGGTTGTGCTAGACTGTTACTATGTAATTCTTTGTAATACTGGGTTAGCATTGTAATGAAAGTAGTTCGGAAGTGTGGATACAGTAGCAAATTTAAGAAAGTACCAATTTAGTCTGATTATATTTATCACCCTCAATACAAATATGTTGATTATTTATCAGCAGTTGGAGCAGCATCATATGTATATAGGGAGAGATTTTAAACAGCTACAAATTAAACATCAAGCCTCTTAAATTTTTCCACTGTGTTGTTCAAGACAGCAGCTAACAGTGAGTTGTGATGCTGTCAAAAACAGCACCTGCAGAAACAAACTGAGACAATAATCACTAAGCCTTATAAGCTACAGGAGTAGGTTAGATGATATATCAAATATTTCAAATTATTACAGAAAGTATCATCTTTAAATGAAAGCAATGTTTATTAAAGATTTGTATTTTAATTTGTGCTGGATTAATCTCAAACCCAGACTTAAGAGCTGAAAGATTAATTGGTAGAAAGTTTTCACCAATCCTCTTACCCAGCTGTCTACTCTCCTCCCTAACTACAGATTTGTTTATTTTATTTATTTGTTTTTTTAAAGTGAAATCAAGTTTGGTTCCTCATTACATGTTAAAGAACCAAAGTTTATAACCCCCCCTTTTCCCTCCCTTATATTTTTTCCCCTTAGGTTGGTATTTGCTTGTTTAAACTTTTGGTGTGTTCCAGAGCGCTACAACTCCCTGAAGTATAAATTCGTCATTATTAAATCTGAACAGGATTAACATGGATTCAGAAAGATGTAGCCTAACAAAGTGCCACAAACACAATTGTTTTTTACATCAGTTAAACCTGAACAGCAGTCATTAGCAAGTTTGGAATGACCCACAGTATTCAGCAGTTTTTCCACTACGTTATCACAAACTTCCTAAAAACAAGTTCCTTAAAATCATTCATGTCACAATCTCTAGTGATAAAAGAGTCCATCAATAGAGGGTTTGTGATAAAAGACTAAGAATCTACTATATTAATAACTGAGACTTCTTTCCACATTAGAAATTCACATTTCTTAAGTCTGACTGAAGTAAATTTTGATGTGAGAGTGGGCATAGTTGAAGAAAACATTTCTAAATGTTTATTTTTTTGTTTTCCATTTATAGAAGGTACCTATCACCCATCTCCAACTGCTTCTACAGTAATTAACTAAAACCATATACAAAATGAATAAGTTCATTTTCAAAAGTTATTTTATTTAGCCAATTAAGCACATCAAATATATATCCTATTAAAATACTTAAATATAAAACAATATTTATACTTAGGTGAATTCAATAAAAACAAAGTAAAAACACTTTAGCTATCAATATTCCAGTTAATGACAACAGAGCAATTAACACCCCCCTCCTCCACCATACAACTCCTCAGAAACACCTCAAGCAACCTTTTCAGAGCCTCAGTAAATAGATACTTCAATGCATTTTAGCTTTATTGAACCAAGAGGAACTGGAGGAGTAAAATTCCAAATCAATGACCTCTCCTTCTCCTGCCCCTGCTCCCTCCCCCCTGGAAATCTACTGCCTCAGCTTCCCTGACAGTCAAACCTGGAAGCTGTTAGCTTGCATGTCTCATCTCTAAACTCAACTTACACAATATACATGAGAACAGCAGAAGGAAATCCTAGCCCTACTGAGTTTAATGACAGAATTCCCGTTGATTTCAGTGTGACTAGTATTTCACTCGCTATCTTTAAGAAACACAGAATAAAAACCATGAAGAGTTTTACAAATCAAATCAACAACTTGAGTTGCATTCAGAAATAGATTGGAAGTCAGTGCAGTCTTTAGAGCACAAGTGTAATGAGGGATTGACAAAGTACTACTTTTTGCACTAACTAGAGTTTTCAAGGCCTTTCAAAAAGCCTTATTTCAAAAATAAGATGTAGCATGTTTGCTCACACTTTTGAAAAATTTGAACAATGTCAGTATTCAGAAAGAATATTATTTCTTTCCTTTTAGAAAAATAAGATTTCCTGTGCTGTTTTAGATCTCTGGTCCTTTTAGTTTAATGTCCTGTCACCAACAGTGACATTTGTTTTAGGAAAAGCAGCAAAAAACTTTGCCATTAGGGAAAGAGCTGCCCATAAAATACTTCATACAAAACCCTGGCAGCTGGAAGTTGGCTTATCACCTGAAGCATGAGGATATATATTTTTTATTTAAACTCTTGTTTAATATATTATTTATTTAAACTCTTGTTTATTTTTATAATATTTATTTTAACTGGATATGTTTACAATCCCATCTTTTTAAAAATTTGTTTAGGTGTTAGCTTCAGTGAGAACATGTAGCAACAAGTTCTGCCATGTCATTCTGTAACAAGTATTTATTTTTATTGTTTTTGAAATTGTTCCCTTACAATTTCTCTGAACTTTCCCCTGTGTATGTGTTATGATAGGGAGAATAATAGTAGCAGAGTGAGAGTGGCATGCTGGCTTCAGTGAAAGAAGGCTACCCAGAGCTTCAAACCAATAGAAACCACAACAGGGGTTAGTGAGAAGGGACTGTGAAGCAACATGGTTATATTAATATTTTGGGTTACAACTTCGCTAAAACTGAGACTTTTATAAAAAAAAGATGAATAAATATGAGGGGAAAATACAGAAAATGTTGGCATAATTATAATTGAAATGCGATTTGAATACATTTACAATATTTTATTGGGATTAATGCAAATATCTTTTAAAATATTGAGTAGTTAAGAATAACATATCTTTCTTATATAGCTCAGTGATTAAGTTGCAGGATTGAGAATTGGCATCATCTACGTGCACATCAAAACATGTATATATTTACTTTACAGGAAAGTAAGATTGATCTCTCATTCCCAAGCACATTTATCATGTCTGAGCAAATGAATGTAGGGCATACTCAGAGAAAACCAATATTTATGCAACCTACTTTAGAAAAAGTGAGAGTGAGTTGCTTCAGAACAGCAGGGGATCTTGTCATTAATGTTTTTCTGTGACTTCTTTCCTTCCTTTGAATACTGTTCATTTACATAATATTCTGTATTTACTATAGATTAAAGAGTATGGTACTGAAATAGGACCATCTCAACCATCCAGAACAATGAGATTCTCTACTGAGCAACAATCAGTGGCAATTTCTCAGTAACAATAATACTCATCTCCCACAGTAGCCAATCAGGAAGCCAGCTGGAGTTAAAGAAAGTCTCCCATTCAGTTCAGTAGCCTTTGAATCAGACTCATAATATCAGACTCACTTGATGACCATGATCATTTCTAATTATAATATATATTCTGATTAACTACAGCTTCTACACCCGTGGTGTCCAACATGGTAGCCTCTAGCCCAGGGGTGGCCAGCTTACAACTGAGAAGGAGCCAGAATTTACCAATGCACATTGACAAAGAGCAACAGTTCTATGTCACCAGGCCTGATCCTCTCCCCACCACCAGTCTCAGCACATCCCGCCCATGGGCAACCCCACCGGTCAGGGCCTCCTTCTCCTTTTCCTCCTGACCACTGGGATCAGCTCTTTCTCAGTGGGAGACACTGGAGGGGGAAGCATGGGTGTGAAGGATCATTGGAGAAGGTGGGAAGTGGCAGGACCCTAGGGGGAAAGGGTGGAGGGGGACAGCGCCTAGGGCAGAGCTGGGGGTTGAACAGTGACCACCCTGCGGCCCAGAGGAAAGTTGGCACTTGTAGGTCCAGCCCTGGATTTGGTACCTATGCAAGGAGCCACATATTAACTTTGGAAGAACTGCATGTGGCTCTGGAGCCACAGGTTGGCCACCCCTGGAGCCACATGTAGCTATTTGGCTGGTTGAGTGTGGCTAGTTCGCTATAGCACTAGCCACACTCAACTATAGTGGCTACTGCTTCAGAACTGGTTGGACACCACAGTTCTACACAGAACAATATACCGCAGCAAACTTGGGTACCTGAACTTTTATTTCCTTATGACCCCACTGACCCATCTATCTTTGGTCCTTTCAGTTTGCATCTCTAATTCCAGTTGCTATCTGGGAAAGATTAATCTTTGTAATCCTCATATCCAATAATTAATCTGTTAATTAAATTGTATTTGTATATTTTAAATCTCTCTCTCTCTCTCTCTCTCTCTCTCTCTCTCTCTCACACACACACACACACACACACACACACACACACACACACACACACACACACACACACACACTTCTTTTCCCCCCTTTCACCATTATCTCTTCTCTCACACGCAAAGAGGATGAATAGAAGGGAAAATAAAAACAAATAATAAACCAAAGAGGTGGTCAGTAATAATAAATAACAAAGCCTGCCTTCTTCCAACATGCTACTCATTTAAGTTAAATAGATGTTAAAAACCCCAAAGAAAACAATTTTGAACAATCTCATTAAAATCCTGTCCCATCTCATTTGCTCAGCTTTCGCTCTCATAGATCTTGTCATTAGTTCACTGGTTCTCCAGTCTTGATTTCCATGGCTATAACAGTAAAATGCAGTGTTAGCAAATACAATATACTGAATGCCACAGTTGTAAATAATTTCACTTTTCTAAGGAACTAGTCCAGGAAATAACATCTCTGTCACTTCTGTGTTGACTGAAACTATGTCTCAGTTACATAGTTGCTAGTAGATTGACCCCATTGGCATGATTATAAGCACAATTACAGTGCTTAGTTCATACCAGTAATATAATATAAATTGTGTAATGTACACAATGCATACAGTTATGTCATTGAAAAGTGCAAGATCAACATTGACAAAATATTTTCAATGTTATTTTTGTTACATGTGTTAATAACACCTAAGAAACAAAGCAAAAACAGAAATCCTTTTGTAAATCAAAGTCATATTCAGGCTTCTTTTTACACAAGCACAGAGAAACAGCCAAAGTTAGGCCCAGTATTGCCAATTTTTACAATTTTATCATGAGTACCACAACATTTGATGCTTTTCTTGAAGATCCAGCTCCCAAGGCCCTGTGATGATATGCAAACTCTAGTACTCATCTAAAAAGAAAGGATGCTTCTTGCCCTCATGCTGCTAAGAAAAGCTTGAAAATGTGATCAAAGTACACCCTAAGGGGTCAAAAAGGCAAATAAGGGGAAACCTAATTATGCAGGGTTAAATGTTCCTATGAGTAAGCTTATCTCATATTTCTTTAAGGCTGTACTTACAATTTTTTGGAACACTTGGAATTGGTATTACTGCAAGCTCAACCTTTTCACCAAACTACAGTTCATCTGCAGATCTCTGATCTGAGACCCTGAGGGGTTCTTTTACAGTAGGATGCATGATGGCGTACGGTGTTTCTATCTGCTAATGCACTGTAACTGTTGATGTCTAGGCTATCAGAGATTACTGTTACTTTGTGCATTGATGAATTTTCGTCAGACGCAAGCAGTAGACCATATACATTTGGTCTAAATGGCTTTTATTTTAGATGAAGGAAAAACAATAAATAAGAATAAATGCTCCGGAGCACATATATCTCCCTCCTCTGTAGAAGTTGCTCCAGTTTTGACAACAAAATGGCTGCTTCATGGAAATTTCAAGGCACGGTACACAAAATAGGTATCATAACACAACAATGGTGTTTAATATCTATGTTCTATAAAGATACATATCTTGCTCTTCAACACTATTGCATTCTAGGAATACAAATTGAAATCATTTCACAAATTTGTATAACTATGTGGAACCCAACTTTGATACCCTCTTCATAGAGTCAGCTGGGTCAAACAATGTCAAGAGTGTGTTTTAAAAGTACAGGAACACTCCCAATTGTACCAGCCATCTCAAACTCATTAACTCATACGCAATATCTAAGAGTACTGGTGCCTGGGGAGAGTTTTCCAACATTTCTTTCATTAGGGCAACCCTTGCTCCAACCTTTGAAGCAATGAGAGACTCTGGATCCAAGCAGTAAACTATTCTGTGAATATGGAGTGAGTCTGCTCAGCCCATTCCAATTCCCAGCTTCCTGGGATGTCTGGCTCCAGTAGAGCTCCTTTCATGCCATTTCAGAGGTTTGATGATAGTTTCCCACCCTAAGGTTTTTGGCTTGAGACTCAGTCTTTGGGGAGGATTTCTAATACACTCCAAACTACCTCCTAGATTTCAAACTTGTTCTGGTCCACAGGGCTATGGCAGTTGCAGATACTGCAGCCATAGCAGTGACATTGATTACACAGTTCAGGGAACAAGGTCATTTATCTGGTTATATCCATTTTCCCAGCCTGCACCAACCCCCCATTTTCTGTTTTTTGATGATAAGCTTGGACTAGTGTTCCCCATTTTCAATTAACCGTTTCAGATACAAATGTATTTTCTAAAATGGTGTCTGCAATACCCCTCTAAACAGGCTTCTTAGCTACATCACTGGAGAGCTAACAAATTCTTTTTACAAATTTGTGAAATGATTTTTGTATCTAGACCATTTTGAGGAAGACTCAGAAAGCTTGATAATAGCAAAGATATGATTTATTCCCTTCACTGGTTCACAAAGCTCACATTCTTCCTTTCCTTCCTTCCCTTTTATTCCTGTCCCTCAGCCTTCTCCGCTAGTGCATCCTGGGAATTGTAGTTCCTGGATCCAAAGATACAGGCTAACAGGAATCATCTTGGAAGAAACTTATTACAAACACAAACTGGGGTAATTATATGCACCTGCCCAGCTAAACAGGCACATTCCTCTTGAGAATGAATAACCATTACAAAACTTTCAACAGCCAGTTCACAATCTGTCACTTGAGTCCAGCAATAAACTCTTCTAATCTTTTTAGGTAGTCTCCTTGGTCTCACATTGCTCCTAATACCTCATGGAACAAGATTAGAGGGTGGCGTCATTCCTACTACTACAGATGGTCCATCATCATTATCAGTAGCATCGATGTTCTCTGGTCCAAGAAGAAAATCAGCATTCTCTTCCTCAGTTGCTGGCTGTTGAGCTGTGGACAAATTTGAGCTGCATCATTTCTTTCCATCTATTAATGCAGCATCTCCTAAGATTTGTTATTTGCAAGAAGGTGAATATCCAGAGTGTCCTTTGTTTAAAGTTTTAGGGTTTACATGTTTACACGCAGGGGGAGGTAGGAGGGAGCCTGCGTGTAACTGTGACGGTTAACTGATGAGCCCAGGCTCATTGGTTAACTGTTTACATTTTTACACTATCACCTCC
Source organism: Pelodiscus sinensis (assembly GCF_052426305.1). Classification (NCBI taxonomy): domain Eukaryota; kingdom Metazoa; phylum Chordata; order Testudines; family Trionychidae; genus Pelodiscus; species Pelodiscus sinensis. Next base: position 120,860,067 of record NC_143053.1, read on the forward strand.
TCTTCCTGACAATGACAGATTTAATAATTTCCCTGAGCAACGTGTTCCAATGCTTAACTTAGGCTACATCTAGACTGTAAGCTCTTTCGAAAGAGGCTTTTTCAAAAGATACTTTCGAAAAAGCCTCTTTCAAAAAAGAGCATCTAGACTACAACCAGTACTTTCGAAAAAGCAAGCCATTTTTTTCCGAAAGAGAGCACAGTTTGCATTATATAGTGCCTTTTTTCGAAAGCGCTCTTTTGAAAAAGGCGTTATTTTTCATAAAACGAGGTTTCCTGCGGTTGAAAAAACTACTGCATTCTTTCGATTCACTTTTGAAAGAACATAGCAGCAGTCTAGATGCAAGGGAAGTTTTTTTTAAAAAAAGGCCATATTTTTTTTAAAAAAACCCTGTAGCCTAGACACACACTTAGGGCTCTTAATGGCTTGCTTTTTCGAAAGTACTGGTTGTAGTCTAGACGCTCTTTTTTGAAAGAGGCTTTTTTGAAAAAATCTTTTGAAAAAGCCACTTTCAAAAGAGGCTTGCAGTCTAGACGTAGCCTTAGGAAGATTTTCCTAATGTCCAGACTACACCTCCCTTACTCCAGTTTAAGTCCATTGCTTCTTGTTCTATCCTGAGAGATTCAGTAGAACAATTTTTCACTCTTCTCCCTGTAACATCCTTTTATATACATGAAAAACTTATGTTCTTTCTCAAATAATCTTTTCTAGACTAACCCAAACCAGGTTTTTCATAAGGCATGTTTTCTAGACCTTTAATCATTCTTGTTGCTCTCCTCTTTCTCCAATTTATCCGCATCTTTCCTGAAACATGGTGCCCAGAACTTGACACAATACTCCAGCTGAAGCCTTATCAGCACACAGTGGAGTGAAAGAGTTACTATTTGTGCCTTGCTTACAACACTCCTGCTGATGCATCCCAGAATGATGTTTGCATTTTCCAGAAACAGTATTACACTGTTGATTCATATTTATCTTGTGATCTACTCTGAGCTCCAGATCTTTCTCTGCAGTACTCCTTTCTAGGCCTTCACTTCCTATTTTGTATGTGTGCAACTGATTATTCTTTCTAAGTGGGGAGTATTTTGCATTTGTCCTTAATTGCATCCTGTTTACTTCAGACTATTTTTCTTGTTTGTCAAGATCATTTTTATCTTTAATCCTATCCTCCAAAGCAATTGCAACCCTTCATAGATTGCAACCCCTCACAGCAATTGCAAGCCCTCTCCACAAATTTTAATTATATTCTCTTTACACTTATATATATCATTTATGAAGATATTGAAGAAAACTGGACTCGGGTTGATCACTATGGGATCCTACTTAATATGCCCTTCCTGCTTGACTGTGTACTATTGATAACTATTGTATGAATAGTTTTCCAACCAGTTATGCATGCTCCTTTGTACCCACTATCTACACTGTATTTTCCTAGTCTGTTTGTTAGGTCATGTGAGATAGTGTCAAAAGTCTTATTAAAGTCAAAATATGCCATATCTATCACTTCCCCCAAATCCACAAGTCTTGATACCCTGAAAACTATTACATTGATTTGATGTGATTAGCTCTTGACAAATCTATGTTGACTGTTACTTTTCACCTTATTATCTTCTGTATGTTTGCACACTGAGTTCTTGATGATTTGCTCCATTATCTTTCTGCATTCTGAAGTTAAGATGAATAATTCCCTTGGTTGTCCTTATTCCTCTTTTGTAGATTGGTGTTACATTTGCCCTCATTCAGTCCCCTGGAAAATCTCCAGTCTTCCATATCTTTTTGAAAATAATCACTAATGGCTCCAATATCTCCTGAGTCAGCTTCTTGAGTATTTTAGCAGGGATTTCATCCTTACCATCTTGAAGACATTTAACTTGTCTAAATAATTTTTACCTTGTTGCTTTCTATGCTAGGCGCAGATCCTACCTATCTTCACCAGAGTTCACAACATTAGACATCCAAATGCTACTAATGTTTTTGGTGAAAACAAATAAAAAGGCATTTAGCATATCTGCCATTTCCACAATTTCTGTTACAGGCAGTCCCCGGGTTACGTACAAGATAGGGACTGTAGGTTTGTTCTTAAGTTGAATCTGTATGTAAGTCGGAACTGGTGTCCAGATTCAGACACTGCTGAAACTGACCGCCAGTTCTGACTTACATACAGAATCAACTTAAGAACCCCAGGCGTCCCCAAGTCAGCTGTTGCTGAAACTGATCAGCAGCTGATTCCAGGAAGCCCGGGGCAGAGCAACTCTGCCTGGGGCTTCCTGTAGTCAGCGCTGGTCAGTTTCAGCAGAAGCTGACTTGGGGACGCCTGGGGCAGAGCAGCTGGGGTGCTGCTGGGTTGCTCCAGTAGCGCCGCTCCTCGGTGCTACTGGACCAACCCAGCAGCACTTCATCTGCTCTGCCCCAGGCGTCCTGATTCAGCCGCTGCTGAAACTGACCAGCAGCGGCTGAATCAGGACCTGGGGCAGAGCAGCTGGGGTGCTGCCGGGTTGGTCCAGTAGTGCCCAGAGCGGGCGCTGCAGGACCAATCGGCAGCGCCCCAGTTGCTCTGCCCCAGAGTCCAAAACAAAAGCCTGGTCTGCTGGGGGGGGGGGAGGAGCACACTAGCTGCGCCCCCCCCCCCCCCAGCAGACCAGGGACACTGGGAGCAGAGCCGCAGTGGCAGCGGGGTGCCGCGCCTCTGAGGCTTTGCTCTGGCAAAGCCTCAGAGGCGAGGGACCCCGCCGCGGCTGCGGCTTCAGTCCCGGTGCCTGTGGTCTGCTGGGGACGGTCTCCAGCAGACCAGGGGCACCAGAGCAGCTTACGAACGGAGCTTTATCGCCCCGACCTCCGGGGCGAGAAAGCCCCGTTCGTAAGTGCGGATCTGACATAAGTCGGATCCGCGTAAGTCGGGGACTGCCTGTATTGTCCTTCCCTTGTCATTTAGAAATGGGCTTACCCAGTCTTTAGTCTTTTTCTTACTTCTTTGTAGAAAGTTTACTGTTGTCTTTTATGTTTCTAAATTATTTAATTTAATTTTGGTGCTGACCTAATTTTATCCCCATGTACTTGTATTGTTTGTTTATATTCATTCCTTGTGATTTTGACCTAGTTTACAGTTTGGTTGGGCTTTTTTTTTTTTTTTTTTTGTGGTTCAAATAATTGAATATCTCCTAGTGAATGTAGGCTGGTCTCTTGCCATTCTATTGAACATTATTACTCAGTGGGATTGTTTGCTTAATAATGTTGCAAACTGCCAACTGTCTCAAACTGTTTTCTCCTTAGATTTGCTTCCCATGGAAACTTATCTGTGAACTCCCTAAGTTTGCTAAAGTCTGCCTTTTTGAATCCATTATTTTCTTCTGCTGTTTTCCCTCTTACTCCTCCTTAGAATCATGAATGCTACCATTTCATGATCACTTTCTCCCAAAGCAGCCTTCCGCTTTCAAATTCTCTGCCAGTTCCAGCCTGTTTGTCAATATCAAATCTAGAACAGCCTGTACCCTTCTGAGATATTTTTCCCCACCTGAAAATAAATGATAGCTGAAATAAAAAGCTATCTGAAATGTATCCCAAGACCTACTTGGATCATCTGTGCCCTGCTGTATTATTTTCCCAATAGATGTCTAAATAGTTGTAGTCCCCCATCACCACCAAATCCTGTGATTTGGATGATTTTGTTAGTGGTTTTAAAAAAGCTTCATCCACCTCTTTTCCTGGTTAGGTGCTTTATAGTAAATCCCTACCATGACATCACTTTTGGGGGGGTTTAAATCCTTTTTACTTTTATACGGAAACTTTTCTCCGTCTTAGCCTCAGTGCAAGTGTATACACCTTTGATATGCTGGCAGCACCTTCTCCCCTTTTCTTTCTACTTGTTCTTCCTGTGCAAGATGTACCCTTATATACCAATATTCCACCAGCTCTCTGTGATGCCAACTATGTCATAGCTGTGTTTATGCACTAGTCAAGGGCACCATTTATCGGGGGCTAGAGGGGTAGTAGCTCCTCTCCCAAGTTTGAACCCCTGGATTTCATACTTAAGATTTGCTTAAAGCCCATGTCCTGGCTCCAGAGGCAGTTCTTAAATGCAACAGAGTTTGAGCTGCTTGCAGCTTTGTCTTTGGGGCAGGGAGTTTGTTTTAAAAAGAGAGACACAGGAGTGATTAAGAATAACAAAAGGCTGGGCATTCCAGTAATTGAAGGATCATTAGATCACTATGAAAACATTGTTGGGTACTCCACTTAAAAGATAGTAGGAATGAGTGTTGTGCTCCAGGGATCTGCATTTGTACTACTGCTGTTAAACTTCTCAAATGTTCTTGAAAAAGGGGTAAACAGTGACTAATCCAAAGCTGACTGCAAAGAGTTACAAAGGGATCTCACAAACCTGGGTGATTGGGCAACACAAGGGCAGATGGAATTGAGTTTTTATAAATACAAAGTAATGCACATGGGAAAATATAATCCCCCAAAATGATGGGGTCTAAAATAGCTGTTAGCACGCAAGAAAGAGATCTTAGAATCTTTGTGGCACAATGTGCAGTGGCAGTCTAAAAACTATAAAGATTCCCAATATTTGGTTAGCATCAGGAAAGGATTAGATAATAAGACAAAATACCATATTGCCTCTATATAAAGTCATTGTATGCCCATATCTTGAATACTATATGCAGATCTGGTCACCCCATCTTAAAAAAAAGATGTATTGTATTTGGAAGAGGTACAGAAAAGGCAACAGAAATGATTGGGGTGAAGGAACAACTTCCATATGAGAAGAGATTAACCAGACTGGAACTTTTCAGCTTGGAAAAGAAATGACTAAAGAGTGCGGTGATATGCAAAGGCATAAGTCAAAATGAAGATATGCAACTTCAGCTACTTCAATTGCATAGCTGAAGTCAAAATAGCTTAATTCGGCTTTTGGCGCTATCTACACCACAGGAAGTTGAAGGACGAACACTCTTCCTTCGACTTCCCTTACTCCTTGAGAAATGAGAGTTGCAGGAGTCAGAGTAAGAAGTCATCCATCTTGAAATTATTTTGATATAACGGCTTGCTGTATAGACGCTCACTTTGTTATTTCTAAATAACATCAGTTATTCCGAAATAACATTGCTGTGTAGATGCACCCTTAAAGGTCTAGAAAATAATGAACAGCGTGGAAAAATAGAATAAGGAAATGTTATTTATTCCTTCACTAACATAATACAAGCTGACACAATTACATTTATAGGGAACAGATTTAAAAGAAAGAAAACAGGCGACAGAAGATGGATCATGATGATTGCCTCTTCTATTTATTCCATCTGAAGAACCTGGCATCGACCACTGTTGTAAGACGGGATATAGGGCTAGAAGGACCATTGGTCTGACCCGGTATGACCATTCTGATGTTCTTATATAGAGCTGAAATGAATCTGCCCCCTGCTGTAACCAATTAGACCCACTCCTCTTCCACAGCAGAGATACAGCCCAGGAGTCCTGATGAGCTCTCTCTCTCTCTCTCTCTCTCTCTCTCTCGTTCTCTCTCTTTCCACAGAGTTAGAATATATATTAACATTTTAAGGCTAATCAGTGTCCCTTAAGTGACTTGCCACAAGATGTCAAAAGATGCCAGTGTTAGAACTGAGTGGGCCTAATATTTATTTAATTTTCTTTATTTTATATAGGAATTAGATACAATGCTCCTGTCAGCCAACTGCTACGTTGTCTGCCAAAAAAAGTGGAGTTAGTAACCCCTGGATAGAGATGATTGGGGGGGAAAGCGGATGGAGTTGGTTGCCCCGTCCCCGATTTGGTGCTTGGCTTGTACTGAATATGATTAGTAACACTGCTGAAGACTCTGTCCTCAGTCTGCCCTGGTCGTGCTCTCATTCTCCCCGCCCGTCCCCTCCCCCCATCACAGCATGCACAGGTCACCCCCAACCTCCACCTACCAAAATCTGAAATTGCGCCCCTGGCACTGGTATATCTAGTTCCTCCTGTTTATTCCCCATACTTCTTGCATCAATACACAGACATCTAAGATACTGATTTGATACTGAGCTTCCTCTTGTCTCTCCTTTGCCCCTGCTCTAATAGCCCATGCTCTCTCCTCCCCACCCCAATTCTGACCCTTCACTCAGGTCACCATGCTATTGACTTGCCAGCTGATTGTCAGAAAAGATGCTGAACACTTTGTGCTGCTAATCAACTATATATGTTTTCAATATCAATATCTTCATCCTTCCTCCCCCCTTTTCAGAGTAGAGAACAGTATCCCTTAATTTGTAGCAAAGCTTGTTGTTAGTGGCTGTTGAAGGCAAATCAGTTATGTGCTGGAGGGGCTTTCAGGACTCTTGCCAAACTTTTACCACCAAGGGTTTATGGGATGCTGCATACTCTGTCTATTAGAGTCTGTCCTTTGGGAGCAACACTCGAGCTGTTGTAGCATTGAGATAGGCACTGATGAACTCCAGTTGTTGTGTAGGTTCCATCATAGATTTCTTTAGATTTATTTGTAGGCCAAGATTGTGGAAACAGTCAATTGTCCTTTGCATGAACAGGAGGCTTTTCTGACTGGGAGTGTGTCTTGAGAAGACAATCATCCAGATGTGGATACAAGGATTTTCCCTAGGTATGCTGTGACTATGGTGAGTATCTTGAAAAATATGTGGGTTGCTGCAGAGAGGCCAAAATGTAGGACCCAATATTGATAGTGATCTGTGCCCAAAGTGAATCTGAAAAAAATCCTGTGAGTGGGGTGGGTTGTCACTTGGAAGTAGGCATCTTGGAGGTTGAGGGCTGAAAATCAATCCTCCTGTTGCAAAGCTGGTATGATAGTTGTTAGGGAGACCATCTGAAATTGTTGTTTGTGTATAAACTTGTTTAGTCTCCCGAGATAGAGTATGAGCATCACTATCTCTGGCCCCAGCTTTTCTTTTGTTTTAAAAAAATAATGGGAATAAAATCCTTTCCCTGTGTGCTCTATGGGGACTGATTTACCCTCTCTCCAATAGAAGGAGATGTTCTATTTCTTGACATAGCAGTGAATCATGAGAGGGGTCCCTGAAATGGGATAGGGCAGGGGATGGCAGTTGGTGGGGCTAGAGAGGAAAGGGAAGGTATAGTCAATAGCCTGGATAGGCCATGCGGGTGGCATCCAGGAGTATCCACACCAAGGTGTTAGGTCCAGTTGTAGAAATGATTGAGAGCTGGGTCGTGCAGCCATGGAGTGTGTTCTGATGGGGGAAGAATGATGAGGGGAAAATACATTTTTAGCCCCATCATCATCATCTCTGGAGAATTATGACAGTGTCAGAGATAATTGCTGGTGTAAGCTTGGGGAAACATTGGTACCAAAGCGTGGAGACTGTGGTGTGGATGAGATGGCCAGATTGTGTGTTGGAGAAGAAAGGGATGTGGCACCAATGGTGTAGGTGCTGGGAGGATTGGTGTTGTCTGTGCCATGGGCACCATGGAGTGCATGGGTGTGGTCGGTGCTGATGCTGGCGCCTGATGCTCAGCTTAATTGGCAGTACTAAGGTGGGAATGGATGTTGGCAATGTCTTCATTGGTATCAGTGACAGTACTGTGGAGGAGTCAGGCAACTTGGAGCTATTCTGGCCATGGCTGGAGGTTCCTGGGGCAGTGTAGATGCTGAAGTGCAATGCTGATGGCACTAATGAGAGCCATCGTGCCCATAACCGTTTTTTGTGATTTGCTTTCTGTCAGGAAGCAATGAGGACCATGTTTTTGCTGTTCCCCTCAGTTTGGGGGACTACAGCAATGAAGGAGCCAGTGCCTTGCGCTGTCCCAGGTCTGAGGGAATTTTCCATAAGACTGTCAGCCATAGGTCCCTGTGTCTTCTTGTGCTCCAGCCTTCAGCCTGTTGCAGTGGCTACATTTCTGGGGAGCGTGGGTTTTACCAAGGCACAAAACACATTGGGAATGTCTGTCTGATACCAGCATTTCCTCTTTGCAAGAGGTGCAGTATTTGAAACCCAGTGAGCCCGGTATGATGAGGGCAAGGCGCTGAAGAATACAATTTTTTTTAAATGGCAGAACTGAGTAAAGAAACTAAACAACTAATACTGACTGTGACTAATTAACTATGGTCTCATCTGTATAACTAGGTATTGGGTCTGTGGAGCTGCGTTGCAGTCTGGGGAGGATTTAGAAGGAATTGAGAAGTCTGGGCTACATATATGATACTTCAACAACAACATGTGAGGCAGGCACCATGCATGCACGGCCTGTATGGGCAGTGCTGTACAACTCTCCAAGCAAAGGCGCAAGGATGCACCAGCACCTGGAGTGGAGCATCCTAAGGGGCATCTCTCCAAGTTATTCTTCAGCTCAACTCCACACTAATGAGGCTTCAACTGGAGTACTGTGTCCAGTTCTAGGTGCCACACTTCAGGAAAGATGCAGGTAAATTAGAGAAAGTCCACAGAAGAGCAAGAAAAATGATTAAAGATTGAGGAAACATGAGCTATAAGGGAAGATTTAAAAAACTGGGTTTGTTTAGATTGGAGGAAAGAAAACAGTGGGGAGATGATAATTTCAAGTACATAAAAGGTTGTTACAAGGGTGAGGGAGAATTTTTTTTCTTCTTAACCTCTGGGGATTGGGACAAGAAGCAATAGGCTTAAATTGCAGTAAGCCAGGTAGATTGGACAATAGGAAAAACTTCCTCTAAGGGTGGTTAAGCACTGGAATAGATTGCCTATGGAGGTTGATGATTTTAAAAAGCAGCTTAGACAAATAACTTGTCAGAGATGGTCTAGAGCATATTTAGTCCTGCCATGAGTGCAGGAGACTGGACTACATGGCTTCTTGAACAAATACTTTGTAGTTATAAAGAAATCTTATTATTGACTAATAAAATAAAAAGTGGGGACTTACCTGGTAACCCAAACAGAGTTCCTGGGATATTAGCACATCATGTGTGCATGATGGGATCCCCAGGGGTGCAGGCTCGATGAAGACTGTGGAACCGCTGTGGCCCCTTAATTTTCTCCAGCCTAAGCTGTCTCCTACAATGTCTTGCTAGTGGCTAGCAGAGACCCCACCAGGTGCTGTTATCTCTTAGGACAACCCACTGCTTAATTGCATGAATGCTCCTAGAGCAGTGGTGGGCAAAAACTTCTCAGCGGACCGGATCCGGCCCATCTTGGGCTTTGATCTGGCTCATGAGGCAATCACAGGCCCTGCCCCCAACAGGTGTGCGCGGGGATGGAAAGGAGCTCAGCCCCACCCCTCAACCCCTGCAGGCTGGAGGCGCTGCTGCCAGGGTGTCTCTGGGGCTGGCCCCAGGCCACCTGACTGCAGTAGCAGCACCTCCGGGACCGGCCCCAGGGCAGCTTCTGGCCACTGGCCCTGGAGGCAGACCTTGTCGCCATGGCAGCGGTGTCGCTGGCCTTTGGGAACACGTGGCTGTGCCAGAGGGGCCTCCCCAGAGCCAGCCCAAGCTACAGGCTGACTGGGCTACTGCCCAGGGTGCCCCATTGTAGGGGACGCCATGTGGGGTAGCTGGATTGGGCAGAGGCGGGGCCGCGCATGCGCCGGTGCCCTGGGGGTGGGGCCATGCATGCGCTGCACTCTCGGGGCAGTGCCGCGCTCCTGGGTCCCGGGGCACACGAATGGCTCGGGCCAGCTCTGGGCCTCCCTCGGGGCAGCCAGACCAGCATGGCTGCAGCAGATGCTGCAAGAGAGCACGGAGCCAGGTAAGGTTCCCCCCCAATCCCATCACTTCCCTCCTCCCAAGACCCAGCAGCCCCAGCTTGCTCTGACACCCTCCCCCGTTCCTGATCCCTCCATCTGGCTAGACACACTACTGCCAGCCTGCTTGTGCACCCCAGCTCTCTCTTGCACCCCACCCAATCCCTATCCTACTTGCTGGCAGTCCAGTCTTGCACAGTGTACCCCTCATTTTTGTCCCTATCCCAGAGTGTAAGGAGGTCCATAAAATCCACTAACACCAGAACCCCAGAAAAGTAAATCTGGTCTATGGGAAGCCCTGAACCTCAGTTTCCCCCTTCCCTTTCCCTCACCCCGTGAGACTGGGGCACCAGAGGAGTGAGGTGTCTCATTTGGGGCCACATCAGTGAGCATTGGGGGGTATAGAGGAAATTTTGCTTCTTACTTGTGTGGTCCCTAACTGATTTTTTTTGTGGTCAGTGACTCCTCCCATAAATAAAGAAAACATTGAAACCTTTTGTGTTGGACATGATATTTTACTTTATTTAAAATGAAGTTTGATAAACTAACATGAGAATGTTAAAATGCTTAATCTGTTTCATAATTTAAATTAAACTGTTCTTATTAGCTGCAGCTGGTTCAGAAAATAAGGTCACCGTACCCAGCAGGGTAGTACTTAACCTCGCCCCTTCCACCCGAGGCTCCGCCCATTCTGGGTCAGCCACTTCCAAAATTTGTGAAGTGGGCCCCCTTCCAAAATTATTGCCCACCCCTGGGATAGAGAAATGAATTTTGCCAGTTCATAGCCTGCCTCCTGATACCTCACATGGCATACTTTGTGTGCAATATCACAATTATATACAAATGAGGAATATGGGTGTCACAGGGTGCTCTCCCAATGTATAGAATGTTGCAATATGAATCACTTGGACTGTCTAAGTATAAACAGGACATATGATCACTTTCATAATAATGCTGTGACGCACAGGCAGGGTGCTACCAAGAAAAAAAATGTGCTTCATGTTCCAAGTCTGGGTTAGAATTCCAAAGCTCATTACCCCCTGTGACGGGGTGCCGAGACCCCGCACCCGACACCCGGGACTCTGAGCCCTTGCAGAAGGGCAGCAGAGCGGATACCGGCGGTGCGCCGGTTGTTCCCGCGCCGTGGCTCAGCTGAGCGGCGCTGCGGCTAGGCGGAGCGGCACCGTGGCTCAGCTGATTAGCGCCGCGGCTCAGCTGGAGGAACGCCGTGGCGCAGCTGAGTCCGCCCCAGGCCCGCCAGTCAGGGGAGGCACAATGACGCGCCGTGGTAGACGTCAGGGGGTCAGGGTGCATAAACCCCTCCCGGGTCGGCGGGAACTTTAAAAGCTCGCCAGCCACCGGAGAAGGGGGGGGGACACAGAGAGGACCAGGGTTCCCCGAGGAGTGGAGAGACCTGGACGCACTCGGGACAATCTCCCGGGGGGGAGCCGACCCCGTGAGTAAAAGGCATCCTGAAGACAAAGTGGGGGAGGAAGGAAGCAGCCCAGGGCAGGGCGGTGAAGTAGCCTGTGGGCTGGTGTGTTTAGGGGCACGACCCCGCCAGCCGGACCGAGACTGGAGTGCAGTCTCTGTCCTTAGGGCCCTGGACTGGGGCTCCCCTTCCTTCCCCCAACCAAGGAAAAGGGAAATGTAGTCGGATTTGACACACAGAGATAAAATTAATTGGATTGGAGATGGCCGACCGCACCCCGGACCAGACCGAGGGAGGGGGCACGGTCACACCCCCAATCAAATGACAAAGGGTCAGCAAGCACCAATGTCAGTGGTTACTGTTACATTTATGTCCCGTCACAAGTAGGGGTACATAAAGCTGCCAAAACCCATGCATTTCCCCATGCTGGAGATCTCCAGCCTCCTCAGTAAGGCACTAAGTCAATAAAATCAGAAAGTAAGTATTTACATCTATGGCTGATGGCTACTCCCAGCCAATGTCCATCTTGCTTAATTTTCAGCAAATCTATTTTTTTTGTTCCTTTCTGATGCTTTGTTCAATTGTACTTTCCCAGTCTTTACCTCATGATCACAGACTCCCTAGACATTGTCACCATGCCTTAGTAGGTCACAACTGAGAATACCCAATTTAGGAGAAGCTGCTGAACAATAGGAAAGACAGACCCCCAAACTTATGGTTATTCTTCCATAAAATATACCTATCAGCAACAAAAGCAAACATCTGTCTCACCACACTGGCTAACAAGAAGTCAGAAATGCAGCCTCCTGAAGTATTCCAGTCTTCAATTCAGGACACAGACACTAGATTTAATGATAAATGGTTATTTAAAACCAGTTTCATTAGCCAAAGGTTTTTCTGATCCCAAAGGACCAGCCACATATCCAGGTCAATATATAATTCCCATCTTACCCAATAATCATGCTTTTGCCATTCCTTTAGTATCTAAAGTTTTATTTATAAGAAAGAAAGATGAGAGTTAAAATTGATTAAAGGAATCAGATATACACAGTAATTGCAAAGATCTTGGATCAAGCTTTAAGCAGTGATGAAATAAACTTCTAGCTTGTTAACTCTCTGGTTGCTTCCAAATGATTTTGAAGGTCCTCAGTCCCTGGTTAGAATGCTCTCATTAGTACAAGTCCAGCATCCAGAGATCAGAGTAGGACAGAAGCAAAACGGAGATGTTTCCAGGGCCTTTTATTGCTTCTAGCATGTGGAAAGAAAGCTCTTGGTCTCAATTTGTGGGAAATTACAGGCACCCAAGATGGAGTCTGCTCACAGCCCCTTTGATGATTCACAGCATGGGCCATTACCCATATTCTAGCTAGAACATTCACAGAAAGGTCCATCGGGTATGGATAAGCTTCTTTCATGGTTCATCATGTCAACTGATGGGCTGTCAACTTACATATTTCCTTCATAGTGTACTAGCTTGACTGGATGTGAATACCTTGTGGGTGTAACCTAGAAGCAAACATTTGAAATATAGGCATGTAGCCAATATTAATAATTTTAGATACATAAATGCTACATGCACACAAATAATCATAATCATCACTTTTCCATCAACACACTTTATACAAGATTTGTTGCAATTGTGTAACAGCGGTAGCAACAATGATTATATTTTAATCATAATGTCTCAGTCATCCTTGGGCTTTGTCTCATATGTCATAAGCAAGTATTTATTCACCTGTTGTGGAGGAGTTCAGCATGTTATTTTCCATTCTGCAGTGTTTTAGTTCAATAACTGAGTAGTGCTAGATATGGATCTTCTCTTACATCCATTGTGCTTTCGAGGAAGTTCTTCACTACATATGCTTCCCATTCAGGCTTGATGATTTTTGGAATTAAATGTCTTGTGATGAAAACCATACATTTAGCCAAGTCCAGGAATTTCTTTTTCTTGAAATGTGGCAGTGATATTTTGGGGTTTCATTTGGATCAGTAAGATATTATGTCACTACCTGTAACCCTGAGATCCTCCAGGCTTAGAGCCCTGATACTATGGTCTCCACCTGGCTTCTATTAGCCCAGTTACTCCTTGCAAGGTGACTCCAATAATCCTTCTAGTCCCAAGTTTTGCCAAAACCATGTCCCATGCAGCATCCAGTCCCTCTTCCTGGATACTTAACAGAGAGGTGACATTGCTGCCTCTTAAGAGCCAGTACAAACAACTGCTTGTTAGCCCAGCTGGGGTTATACATTTAACCTTAATAGAGAGGTCTGAGATGGTTTGTAATTAAACTAAGAACAAGTTTGGTAACAAAGAACAGAGACTGAAGCGATTTCAAGCAAGAGTTAGGAAAGGGTTAGAAACAACAAAAATAACAGGTTTTCTAGCATCTAAAGCTTACTTTTATAACAAGATATAGAGCTATGCCTAACAGTTCCATGCTCACATCAACTTGTCAGCACCCCTTTTAGTACAGGGGTGGGGAACCTCAGGCCCAGGAGCCAGATGCGGCCCCCAGCTTGCCTGGATCCAGCCCCTGATGCTCAGAGCCCCCCCAGCGTTGGGGAGCCTGGGCAGGCACGCCAGTCCCCGTGCTGCCCCACTGAAGGGCTGGAACACACAAAATTGAGTGGGCTGGGCCCCCCCCTAGGTTCTGGTGGTCAAGGGGAATGTGGGGAGTGTCTTTCTCCTCAGTTGGGGGCCATATCAATCAGGGATTTTTTTTTGCTTCTCACTTGTGTGGCCCCTGATTCTTCTGTAGGTCAGCAGTGCTCAGCTCCCTGTTTTAGTGGGAGGACCCATCTTTCATAGATTTTGTCTCTCAGGCTCTGTCTGCACATTAGAGCTCTTAAGAGCAAGCCTGTTATATTGAAATATAATGGGCTCGCTATTGACATCCCTGTAAACCTCATTGCATGACGGTTAAGGGATGTTTTGGAATAGCACCTTATTTCAAAATTTGGCACTGTGCAGAGAGCACCAAATTTTGAAATAAGCTTTTTTGAAGTGTGATTGAAATAAGCTACACAAGTCGCATAGCGGAAATTGCGTAGCTTATTTAAAGGAAGGGGTGCTGTGTAGATGCACCTTCAGTGAATAGGAATCTCAAAGTCTTCCCACATTTCCTTATATCCCAAAATTCATGTCTTTAAACTTAGAAAGTCATCCTGGGTGCTGAGCTTTCTGTGTCCACTAGGCAGGTAACAGCATGTTCATTTTGCAGTCTCCTGTGATTTAAGATGCATATGATCTTCCTGCAATCTCCAAGGTAAATGTCCCAGTTCCTGGCCACACTTGGCTCAATTTACAACTGAGCCAAAGGGAGGTTTGCCTTGCTCCTTTGCCTGGAAGAAAACTATTTTGCCTTCTTTGTCTGGTTACAGATTCTAAAACATAGTATCAGAAAATCTGTCATTTCACATACAGGGCTGTTACAGACACTTCACAGTGATATTAATGAGCAGTGTGGAGGTAGTTTGCAGACAATAAATAAAATAAAATAATAAATAAATGATAAAAAATAATTATAAAGATAACTGTATGTGAGGTGTATTCAGTGGGTTAGACCAGTTGAGATAAAACATTTCTTTGAGATGTGTTGCTTATGTCCATTTCACTGTGTGTGCAGGCATTCTGCATACATGGATGTCTGAAGATTTTCCCTAACAGGACCCATTGGGTCGGCTGTGGAGCCCCCTAGAGTGGTGCCAGACCCATAACAAGGGTGGGCCACTCGCCCCAGGCACAGTACATTTAGGGGCGCAAAATAAAAAATTAGAAAGTTAAAATATTATTTCATGTATATCTTTACTATCATCTATTTGCAATCTCAATATATGTGCCATTAACAACATGTGCAATGAATAAAATTAATACAAAAAAATACGAATTTTATCATTTTTTCGGGCGGGATGGGATGCAGTTCAGTAGCTTGCCCCAGGTGCAGAAAACCTTAGGTTTGGCTCTGAGTGGTGCCTCCATGAGGCAGTATATAATACCCTGCTGCCTCAGCTCCCAGTCAGTTCCTTCTTACCCGAACATTCTGACAGAGGAGAGGTGGCAGGGTTTGGAATGGACACGAGCAACACATCTCGTTGGGATGTAATCGGGAATCCCTTCATTTTCTCAGCTATAGCTATGAAGAGGTGCGGTGATTTGTGAACTAGCTTGGTGCATGTAATGTAAAAAGCCAGGGAACACCTCACTTTCAGGGAATGGAGTGTGCTCTCCCTGTTGGTAACATGGCGTTTCAGGAAGAACACCAGCAGAAAGATATCCTGATTAATGTAGAAAGGTTGGTAGGAATGCAGGGTGTGGACCCAGCTGTACCTTGTCTTTGTAAAAGAGGGTGTATGGGGGCTCTGAGGTGAGCGCCCGCAGCCTGACATCTATTTGGTCTATGTTATAGCCACTACGAAGGCCACCTTGTAGGACAAGTAGGCAAGGGGACAGCTATCCATGGGCTCAAATGGTGGTCCCACTATCTGGGAAAGGACCAGATTGGGGTCCCACTAAGGTACTTGGTGTCCTACCTGGAGATACAGTCTGTCCAGACCTTTAAGGAAGCGTCTCACCATTGGGTTACCAAAAAGGGATCTGCTCTCTGAGCTCACATGGAATGCCAAGATAGCTTCAAGGTGGACCTTAATCGATCACACACGCCAGATCTTGGTGCTTCAGGTACAGGAGATAAACAAGTAGCCAGAGGATGATAGTGGCTTGCTTCAGGTACATACTAAAGGAAAGGGACTACAGCAAAAAGTGTTTCCATTTTGCCAGGTAGGTACCATGGGTGGAGGGCTTATGACTGCCCTTTAAGATCTCCCTGATGAAGTCAGGGTGCTGCATCTCAAGTGTGTTCAACTGTGGAGTTCCTATGCTGTGAGATGGAGCAACTCCAGGTTCGGGTGCCATAGCTGGCCATGATTCTGTGTTACGAGGGCTGGGAGCAGAAGACACAGTGGCCTGTCCACCAAGAGGGGAACAGCATGGTGAACCCAGTGCTGCCTGGGCCATGCTGGTGCTATGAGGATGACTGCTGTCTTTTCCTGCCAAATCTTGAGGAGGACCTGTGGATCAATTAAAATGGGGGGAAAGCATACAGGAGTTGGTCCAACCATAAGCGATGAAAGGCAGCTGTGACGGCACCACAGATGTGGCTCTCAAAGGAGCAGAACCAGCTGTACTTTCTCTTGTGCCGTGTCGTGAACAGGTCAACCCACGAGTGATCCTCAGGAGTAGGTGGTGGTGCCAGAGCTATTAAGGTCGCTGAGCGAGGTGCCCAGGTCAATTCTGGTGGTAATCCCATGGAGCAAGATTGGTTTCATGTCGACAAGCCCGGATAGCAGTGCTGATGCACCTTTTGCTCATCTCTACGTGGTGCCAAAACTTCCAGTGCTGAGGCCAGTGTACTTCATCCGGCAGGAGCTGGCACCATGTACTGCGATTGTGGCTGGAGTGCAGACTCCATGAAAAGTTTAAGCTTCTGGTCCCTTTCTTATTTAATCTGTGACTAAACCCTCTGTAGATGCTACATTTGTCTTGCAAATGACCTTTCCCTGGGCAGTTAAGGCAAGAAGCATGTGGGTCTCCTCTGGACATATGCTTGCCACACATGCTGCACTGTTTGAAGCCCTGGACTGCTGCATGTCCCAAAAGGGGAAAGTTTTTGTAGAAAAAGGAGAGGGAACCATCCCCAAACTAACATAACTATACTACAACAACTACAAGAACAACAACTACACTAGGGAAGAACAACTGTATATACTAGAGGCCAATGACTTGCAAAGCAAGAGGTTAGGCGCTCCAACAACTTTTGCTGGCGGAAAGAAGGAACTGAGTGGGAGCCGGGTCAGCAGGGGATTATATACTACTCCATGGAGGCACTGATGGGTACTGTGCCGGGGTCCCGCACTCCCGCACTGTAAGCCGCCTGAGTGTGGCTTGTCAGCGCATCCCGGCAGGCGAACGCCGAGCCTACTGCACCTGTGTGGAAGCTACCCTCCCCAAACGTGGCGCATAATGAGGTGGTACTTATTCTTACAACAGTATAAATTTCAAGTCCTGCATAGATCGGAGCAGACCCATGGGAATGCAGATTTCTTATCTCGATGTGAAAACTGGATGGGGGATGGGGAGAGTACAGAGACACTAAAGGGGGAGGTGTGTGACAGGGTTCCGCACCCCCGCGCAGTAAGCTGCCTGGGCATGGTTTGTTGGCATGCCCTGGCAGGTGAACACTGAGCCTGCTGCTCCTGCATGGAAGCTACCCTCCCCAAATGCGGAGGCATTAGGACACGGGGGCTGCCGCACGTCCACTGCATGGGGACGCCGGGCCATGCAGAGTGGGGAGTTCAAAAGGGAAGGGGAGGAAGAGAACAGGGGGAGAGCAGGGGCTGGTTGTGCTCTCTCCTGCAAAAAGGCCGGCAGACACCGCTGTAGCGGAGGAGCTGGGAAGGCTGACACTGAGCCTCTTGAACCAAGGCTCTGTAGAGCATTGACTGGAAGACGTGGGCCAAAGCAGATGGTTGTTGGCGACCAGGAACGAACTTGTGGTGACATTGTGGGTGGAGCACCCATGAAAAAGAGGCACTAGGCGGGGCGAAGAACCTCAAGAGAGCAGTAGCAAGGCAAGGAAAAGGGGACGATCGGAGACCCTGAAACGGACCGTGCCACAGGTACCACTAGGGGAAAATCTTCCAACAACCCTGCTTGGACCATGTGCACACGCACGCACACACCCACACGCAATCAATCACTTGAAGAATTACAGTTACATACCGTGAAGGGAGCAAAGGGAGCAAGGGATGCTTAGTGTCAGAGTGGACCATTATTGCATTGGAATTCCATGATATGTAAATACAGATTCAATATGCCTAACAATTGTTGTTGCTATGATATCTTCAAGTGTGGACTCCTTCTGGGATATTAGTGAAGTAGTCTATTATAACCAGGTGATCAAGCCTCCCGAGGCTGAATGGGTCAGTTCTAAACTGTGTCCTGTGGAATTTCAAGTTCTTCATGCCATGTCTTTGGTTCTTTCTGCTTGGATTCTCTATACTGCCAACATGTTCACACCCCTGTTCACCATTTCTTTTATATCACTGGTCATCTCTGGCCAACATGCAACTTCCCTAGCTCTCTTTTTTCATTTGATCCTTCCCAGATGATCTTAATATATTTGTCCCAGTGTTTTTCCCTCCTCATCACTGCGGGAATCACAATCTGTGTCCCCTTCAAGGAAGCTTCTGAGCATAGGTGCTGGGACTAAGGGTGTGGGGAGTGCTGCTGCAGCCCCTTGTCTTGAAGTGGTTTCTGTTAGATACAGGGTTTACAGTTCAGTTCAGTGGGTCTCAGCACCCCTGCTTCTGAGATTACTGAAAGATCCTTTTTACAGTGGGAACAGGCAGATGGGAAGTGTTGATTTGTTTCCTTTATCACTGCAGCATTCATTTCTCTGGCTCTAATTCATCCCATATGCCTGGAGAGACAGCACATGACACTTACGTTCACATGTATGTCTCGATCCAGATTGTCAGGCTGGGTGTATGGCTATCAGTGGTTTGTCATCATTTTCTGTTTTGAAGCTGAACCATAGAGAAAATCATGAAATCACATACATCCCGTACTCCAGATGGAATGTCTCTGCATTGGCTATAGCCCTTGATGCCTGAGAGTGGCAACTAGTTAATGTGATGTAATCATACTGTTCCCAGCCCGCCTTTTGAGGCATCGGTGAGTGTAATAAATCTCAGTGGACCCTCCCCCCAAAAATACAGCAGTGAAGCTGATGTCAGAATATTCTTTAAATCATTGAACTCTTTCATGCTATGACATCTATGTTCATTCAGTGACTATGGAGATGTCTTGAGTTGTAGGAGCCTGTAATGGGCTGGTTATCCTGCTGGCGATCCTGGGAATTAGGTTTCTGAGGGTCTGTCTACACTACAAAGTTAATTCGAACTAACAGCCGTTATTTTGAATTAACTTTAATAGGGGCTACACATACAAACCGCTAGTTCGAATTTAAATCGAACTAGCGGAGCGCTTAATTCGAACTAGGTAAACCTCATTCTACGAGGACTAACGCCTAGTCTGAATTAAGTAGTTTGAATTAAGGGCTGTGTAGCCACTTAATTTGAACTAGTTGGAGGCTAGCCCTTCCCAGGTTGCCCTGGTGGCCACTCTGGCCCAAACCAGGGAAACTCTTCTGCCCCCCTCCCGGCCCCGGAGCCCTTAAAGGGGCACGGTCTGGCTACAGTGCTTGTGCCAGTTTTAAGCCTGCCAGCACCCAGCCAGCAGACCCTGCACCTAGCACAGCATGAGCCAGCCACCCGCTGCCACCCAGCCCTCCGCCTCTTCCCAGGACCAGGCTGGTGGCTCCCAGGAGCCCACCCGGGGCCGCAAGAGATGGGCGCCACCTGGTCTAGTGCAGAGATCATGGTCCTCACCAAGGTTTCGGGGGAGGCCTCCAACGTCCACGATCTCCACACTAGGCACAGGAAAGCGGCTGTCTAGGGCAGGATGGCTGCCAGCTTGGCCACCAAAGGCCACATGCGAACCGAGGAGCAGGTTTGCATGAAAATCAATTTGGTCCAGTGAGACCCCCGACCCTGAGCTTAGAACATAAGAATGGCCGTACTGGGTCAGACCAAAGGTCCATCTAGCCCAGTAGCCTGTCTGCCAACAGCGGCCAACACCAGGTACCCCGGAGGGGATGGACCGAAGACAATGACCAAGCGATTTGTCTCGTACCATCCATCTCCAGCCTTCCACAAACAGAGGCCAGGGACATCATTCCTACCCCCTGGCTAATAGCACTCCATGGACCCAACCTCCATGAATGTATCTAACTTCCCTTTAAACTCTGTTATAGTTCTAGCCTTCACAGCCTCCTGTGGCAAGGAGTTCCACAGGTTGACTATGCACTGTGTGAAGAAGAACTTTCTTTTATTAGTTTAAGCCTGCTACCCATTAATTTCATTTGGTGTCCTCTAGTCCTTCTATTATGGGAACTAATGAAGAACTTTTCTTTATTCACCCTCTCCGCACCACTCATGCTTTTATAGACCTCTATCCTATCCCCCCTCAGTCTCCTCTTTTCTAAGCTGAAAAGTCCCAGTTTCTTTAGCTTCTCTTCATATGGGACCTGTTCCAAACCCCTAATCATTGTTGGCAAAAAGTTGCCCTTTTCTGAACCCTTTCCAAGGCCAAAATATCTTTTTTGAGGTGAGGAGACCACATCTGTACACAGTACTGAAGATATAGCATACCATAGTTTTATACTTCCCCTCCTCCTTCTTCCCCTGGCTTTCCCCTCCCCTCTTCCACCCTCTCTTTTCCCCTCCCACCTCCTTTTCCCAGTCTCCCCAGAGGTTAATCCCCCCCTCCCAGTTTTATTAAATAAAGAGAGTTTCTATTTTTGAACACACGTGTCCTTTATTTTTTACATCAGGAAGGGGGGCTAGGCAGGGGTAAGTGGAAGGAGGTGAGGGAGGATTGGGGCATGAGCCCCTGATGGGGAGGACTGGGATGGTTCTGTGGGCTCCTCGGGGTGGAAGCTTTCCTGCTTGGCCTCCTGGATCCTGACAGCCCACCCCCCCACGGATGGCAGCCTGCGGCAAGTGCAGCCGGGCTGATGGCCGAGTGCAGTGATGTGGCGAGTGTGGGCACTCAGGGCACTCCAAGACAGGACTGTTTTGCTGTCCCTTATCAAGTTAGACAAGCAAGCGGGGAACCCTGAGAACTGTCTGTCCGGGGTGGGGGTCATGTCCCTTTAAGCACAGCCCTCGGCTAGCCTGAGGCAGCAGCTCCATACTCTAAATCCTAACCTGATGCCCTGCCGGCACTGGTTCCGGACAGCCTTAACTTCAGTTCAGGGTCCACTCAATGTGGACATGCTATTTTGAATTAGCAAAATGCTAACTCGAATTAGTTTTTAGGTCTAGATGCACTAATTAGAATTAGCTTATTTCGAATTAACTAATTCGAATTAAGTTAATTTGAATTAGTGCTGTAGTGTAGACACATCCTAACAAAGTGCCTTCCTTTAGCGGCATCTTGCTATCATCACTTCTTCTGTCTCCATGACTCTTGGACCTGCATTGCTCCCCAGACCACAGCATCCTCTTCGGGGCATAGCCCTCCAGCTATGCCTCATTCACCCTTTTCCCCCTTTCAGGGGACTGATAGTCCTCTTTCCTGCCTTTTGCCTTAGTGGCCAACTGCAATCTAGATATTGACCACTCACTGGTAAATAGGTGCCAATGGATCAGGGGAGGGGGAGAGGGAGGACTCTGGACTTATACACGACATCAGGTCCAATACACTACCCCGGGACCTTCAAAAGGAAAGCCATGCTGCATCTCCTTCAACCCTCCTCCCATCAATTTCCCTAGGCCACTTCTGTAACCCCCAGCAACTTCCCAGCCTTTTGTATCAGGAACCTCAGTCTGGTAGGCTTCAGTTTAGAGCTCTCTCTTGCTCCACTGACCCTGTCCAGCACTGCTCTGTCCATAGTGCTGGCAGTCAGCCCATCTCCCTTGCTTTCCAGATTGCCCTTTGCTCTGCTGAGGAGTCCTTTATTTATATATGGACATCACTGACCCTGATTGGATTGAAAATTAGATCTAAATAACAGCACAGAACAGAAAGTCAGGACTGATGACTCTAAACAAACTTTATGGGACTGTGAGAAACTTGGCCACACCCATGATAAGTGGACATCCAGCTAACTAAAATCATGCTGAACCATGGATCGTGCCACACCAGAGAGTGCTGGACTTGGGAGGTTCAACCTGTTGTGCTCAGTGGCTGAACTGTCCCAAAATTAATATGTTATCAATATACACTTTCACACCAGCTAGATACTCTAGTATTTTGTCCACAGCAATACTTCTGGAGATAAATATATTACAAAATGCAGTCTTAAGAAGCTGTGTCTGCCAAATAGTATGTTGAAAGTGCAGATCTTGGAGCTCTGTGTCCAAGGAGATCTGCCAAACTCCTGCTGAAGCATCTAATTTCCTGAAGAATTTAGTTCCTACTATTTCAGACAATAATTCACTTCCTGGGAGGCAATTGAAAGGGATAGTTTTATATATTTTTATTCAGCTTCCCAAGGACCCACACACAATCATAGCCTCCTTCATTTTTTTCTCTACAGTTACTGGGAAGCAAACCTAATCTATTGGTTCTTCTATTGTCCAAATGATACCATGTGCTGTCATGTTTCTCAGCTCTTGCTCTACCTTCTTTCTTAATCCCTTATTAAACTTCTTGTTTAGCATGAACCACAGACTTTGAATCTTTTCTTAACTTGTATGTTATTTCCTGTGAATACATCTTCATATGATGCTATTAATACTTTCAGGACTGATTCGATGGTGCCTGTCTCCCCATCACATACATCCTGTTAATGAGACCAAATACTTCAAGTGTGTGTAGGCCCAAGACTGGTTGCTTGTCTGGGTATACCACCCCACACACTTTGTCCCTGTTTTCTCCCTAGCACTGGAATTGTTTCTCCATTATCTTTCACAGATACTTTTGATTCATCACTTTTATGTGCTCCTTACACATCTTTCTATTTCAGTTTCTGTAACTACGTTGTCTTGTGTTTCAGCGTCTATCCTGTATGCCGCATAAGTGCCCTGTTTGCACATTTCAACAGCCCGTCTTGAGTTTTCAGCCTCCTCCATTATTGTGTTTAAGAATATCTGTTCCTCTTCACTTAAAGAATCCATTTTTTTGTTCTGAATATATGCACTTACTTGTTTTCTCTGCATTTCTTAGCACAATGGCTAGGTTTAGAGCAGTTTCTCCATTTTTTGCGGGAATGCTGAGCATGTCCTAAAATCTTGCTGAATGCTACATTCTTGAAATTATTTCCTGCTTTTCTCTTTTCTGTCCCTGCCCAGTTTAATTTCTGTGAACTTCTCCCTTGTTGATGTAACTATGCTACTCACAGTTATGCGCCGTGCCTTTTTCTAGCCTGATTATTTTGGTGGTCTGCTGCTTCGCAGATACAGATTACCCTTGGTAGTGTCAGATCCAATCTTTCATGTTTTTATTGTTATATCCAAGACAATCTGGG
This sequence comes from Pelodiscus sinensis, assembly GCF_052426305.1. Classification (NCBI taxonomy): domain Eukaryota; kingdom Metazoa; phylum Chordata; order Testudines; family Trionychidae; genus Pelodiscus; species Pelodiscus sinensis. The sequence continues at coordinate 120,883,281 of NC_143053.1, forward strand.
CACGAGACTGACTTCAGTGTTAAGACTGTGACAAACTACTTTATTATTTCCCCTTCATTTTTTTGATCTCAACCTGAGCATATATATTTCAAAAGTAAAATTTGTTGCAGGGACACAATGATCCTCAAGAACTTTCATGATTTATGTGATACTTACCTCTCCCTCCTCCCCACCCCGCCATCTGTATGGAATATGCTATCTAAATGCAGGGCTCCTGTGCCCGAAACAGTTAAGAGCAGAACAATCCTTTACTCACCACCCAGTTCATTGTGACATTGCTTTGATTTTCTCCACAGCTCAGACAAGAGGACCTCTTTCAAAAGCTACATTAGAAACAGTCAAAAGTGGACAAGTATTAATTGGGAACAATGAATCTCAGATATCATATTATGTGGAAATCCTCATATATAAAAAAATTATCTGTGATCCCTGATTTATGAAAACATGTATTACACTTGATATAAAGAATAGGCTGTTTTCTTGAAGAGAAAGAGAACCCATTCCCAGTATATATAGATACATACAGTGTATAGCTATTTAGTGTACGCAGAATACTCAATTTTTTAATCTCAATTAGCTAGCATCCCTGCTATTTACCATAGGATATTGTTCACTCAGGCTACGTCTACACTACGAGTTTTCTCGGCAAAAAATATGCTAACGAGGGACTCGTTTGCAAGAGTTGCGATCTCATTTGCACATTTTCTGCCGATCCATTTTTTTGCTAGGGTTTTTGTGCAAAAACAAGCAGTGTGGATGTTTTCTTTTTGCACAAAAACCTCTTTTCCTGCAAGATCCTTATGCCCCCAAAAAGGAAGTTTACCAATCTGACAGGAAAAGGGGTTTTTGCACAAAAAGAAAACATCCACACTACTTTTTTTCCCGGCAAAAACCTTTTGCTCAAAACCATCTTGCATAAATTATGCAAATGAGACATGGTGATATGCTAATTCACACCTCATTTGCATGCTCACTGCAGGCAAAAACGGAAGTGTAGATATAGCCTCAATGTTTAACTCTAAAGATACTAAATGATGTAACTAGAAGTTCTCTCCTCCCTGCCACTGTCATCAAATGCAATTGGCTAATCAAAGTTAGAGTCTGAGTGTGTATATAACACACATAGGTCCAACTCCAGGTGTGTATAGAGGAAGAATAAACTTATCTAATATATGCATATACCAAATCTTTCTTGCTTGTCTTGGACAAAACTAAGTTTCCATTCAGGCTCAGAAGCTAAAGAAAGACATGGGCCATCTTTCTCTATTAATATTTATACAACCAACGTGCTTACTGTTTTACTGACATGAAAGATGTCAAGATCCTTGTCCCTCAGTGTTAACTTAAACTGTTAACTCCCAAATGGCTCATGGGGGGATTCTCATTCTCTATCCACTGGTGCATCTAGTTGACCTTTATTTCTGGTTTATCATTCTGCACTTATTAATCAGGAATTGCATCCATTTATTGTGCATCAGAAGGAAGAATGAAATCACCACCACCAGATGGCACTTGTACCCTTTTAATGGTTCTAAAATATGGCCAAATTTTTCTTACTATGCAATACCTTGTGGGTCTGGATGCAATAACCAGATGGCATAAAAAAGTATGTAATGACCATGGAGTCTAGGCTTACACCTACTGAAATCAACATTCTAAAAAATGGGCACTTAAGTTAGGTGCCTCTATCTATATTTAGACACCTTGCCTAAGTTTTCAGAAGTTCTGAGCTCTCACCATAGCTATTTAAAACAAGATGCAATCAGTCACTATCCATGTTTGAAGTTTCAGTATAAGAGGTAAAAGTAAGTGGCAAGAGCTGGCTGAGCTGCGGAAAAAGCCAGCAGGGAGCTATTTAAAGAGCTAGCAGGAACCCGGGTTCCAATAGGACAGTACCTGTAAGAAATGTTAAGTTACTTTCACTGTTGCTATCCAGAGAAAATAATGCAAAATTCCAGGCCCCAGTGGCAGCAACCTCCGAGTCGGACTTAGACTACGGCTCGGTTTTGTTTTGTCTGGATGGTATAAAAGAGCTGTGCCTGCCTTGTCTCCAATGCTATCACGGGTTGGTGGTAAGGACCATGTTAGGGAAGGCTGAAGCATAGGAGGTCGGTGAGGCTGGTCGGTGCTTATTTCTTCTAGCCGAGTCTGACATGGGTCGGGAAGGCTGCAGTGCTTTGCCGAAAAGAAGCATTCTGAGCCTCATCTCTGTCTCTGTGCGCTCGCGCCGTCAATTTGAAGCAGTGAGAGAACTTCTGGGGAATGTGCCCTTCTCCGAGACATCGTATGCAACTGGAGTGCCTGTCCGATGTGGGCATAGGCTCCCTGTAGGTGTCACATTTTCTGATCTGTGGCGCTGGGACAAGCCAGACACCTACAGTGGAGCACCCACGGGAACATAACTTGAAGAAGAACTTATATTTATAAAGAAAACATTGCCTGCATTGCGTTTCTCTCCAAGACAGCCTAACCGCAACTTTGCTTTTGGATAAAGCTCTATTAAGAGCTTGCCTGAACTAATTTGAAATACAAAGGCTTTCCTTGCTCTTATTGGTGCCTATGAAACAAAATGAAGGCGGCAATTTCTTAATTTGCATCTTTTTCCCCCCCTCTTAAATACATACCATGAACATAAGAAACTAAGCTGTTTCCTTCACCTTTGCTCCTGTCCCACAGTGGATAGTTGTGTTGATGCCACGGAAAATCTTCTTCCCCTCTCCATATATTACAACTTCTATGAGGTCTGGTTTATATAGATCTGCAACAAATTCCCTCTGAACACTAACAGAGCGAAGTGGACTTCAGCTCAACATGGTTCATGACCTCATTCCCCTGCGTCCTTTACTCAACTTTGAGCTCATGCAATACCCAAAATAAAGTCCATTTACAGCCTCACCACTGAGGGGTACTTGAGTCAGCTTTTGTTTGTATAAATAATCAGCTGGAGCAGGAGAGGGTGAATTATGTCATCTCCACATATTAATATTTTCATAACCTACAGGAATTTTCCTTCACTATTATTTGGTAGAGGCCTTGTGCCATGCAGCCTTGCCCTTTACAATAGCCCACCAAACAACTGGAGACCAATAAAAACAGAAAGTTCTGAGCCTTCAGCCTGAGCTTTAAAGCCAGAGGAATGGCCCCAGTGTGCACATTCCATATACTGTACAATGGACAAGGAACAGACATGCAAATTAAAAAATCCCAGATTATACAGACACACCCAAAAGTCAACGGACAAATCTCATCATCTGAGATTATGAGACCGGAAGGAACGTGGTTGCATCGACAAAATAATTAAGGGACTTGTTGGTAGCTTTTGTACAGTCCTGGAAATGGAGTGGGCTACACATCTACATGGAGAAACTAACTGGGGAAGAGACCACATAGGATGAAAGAAAAAATAAAGATTTGGAATACACAGGCTACAATATCATAGCTAACAACTTAGAAATTTAGCATTTATTTAAGGGTGTCAATGAGTCCTAAAAATAGACCTGGTAGTTATAAAATTGTGAAATGTGGTCAGAAAATTAAAGGCAAAAAGGCCTCCTGTCATCTTGTCTTGATCCAGAGGAAATCTGACCCATGATAACAGCTGCATTTTGCTGATATAATTAAAAAGATAACGTGATTAGGAGTTTCTGCTTTACTGGAGCTGATCCCTAAACTTGGAAATAGTGTCATCTAGTGTTTAGATAGAAGTAAGGACTGGGAAGCTAAAACCTGGGTTTTATTCCTACCTCTATCACCAGTACTGTGTGATCTTGGGAGAGGCATTCGACCTTTGTATAGATAGATGCTGAAAAAGGCACACAGGCAATATTAATACTCACCCATTTTACAACATGGGGACAGACTATAGCTCTCCCATCACTGCAAGTGTAGGAACTGTCCTTTGAAAAAAATGGAGATGACAAAGATAATCATTTTCCTATCTGGAATGCGCACACCTGTTCAGTCCACAGTCCATGGCCCTGCCACTATATGGCTTTGTCCCTACAGTGTTTTCCAATACTTTGCCCTCAGTAGTTTTAAAGGACTCAACCAATAAGGTTTCCACAAGTGAATAGGGAGGTTCACACCCCCTCAGGATGTTTTCCCCAGAGTACAGTTTATTACAAGATAGAAGTACTTGGCAAAAGCCGATTGACTTGCAAGCTGAAAATTCAATCTTTTGGGTTTCATTTACTTGCATATTAGGAATTGACAAGCCTGATAGTTAAAACGGCTTAAAATCAAATGTTTGGGTTAAAGGGCATCTAGAAGATCACCTTCTTCCAGCTCCATTCAGGCTGAGTAGGTTCCTTCTTGTGCGATAATTCCTCCTGTCCTCCTTCAATATCTTCCATCCAATAAGTCTCTATGAAGTTACAGTATCTGAGTTATGGTGCAGTAAAGACAAAGCTACTTATTCATCTTCCCAGTTGCTGGATCTCGTACGTAACAGAGCCAATTCAGGTTGAGAAAGCAAAGAAGTGGATTAAAAAAAATAGGAACTCATTATAGAAGTGCAGGACAGAATGAGAAATGAGATGTAAAGAACATTTACGTAGATGGTGGTTTAAAGAAAGGTAAGTTATTGATCACAGCAGAACTCTATTCACTGACATTAGCCAAAAGTAAAAATAGCAGAACCTGTACAAAGGAACATACACGGGTGTGAAAACAGCAGCAGGGAGGTCAGGCCTAGGAAATGAACCAGGGATGGTAAATTAAACAAACTGGTTCCTCTTGACCACAAAAGTAAATCATCAGCTGCAGGCTAAGTTCCAAAAACATGTGACCTGAGTAACAGCAGACTCATATTTTTAAAAAGCAGACTTGAGGGAATGTAGGAACTGTTAAATTAGTTACTGACTCCATTTCTTTTCTGCAGATGGAAGCTGAAGGTTTCTATATACTTTCCAGTATATTGATCAAGACTCCGTGTCCTATTTGACATAGACTTAAATTAGATGTTCAGGTTCCCATACATCCATATGCCCTTCCAAGCCCTTTCCCACTCTCAGTTCCGTTCCCCAGTTGAGGTCAGCCATCCTTATTTGGAGATCAGGTTCAATTTATTTTACATTGTCCCCAGATTTTCAATATTTGGATGTAACAGGGGAAACTAGACTGGGGTAGCTGTCAGGAAGCCAAGACAAAAAGAGGGAATGTTACGGGTACTTACAACTCAGCAAGAGAGGGTAGCGAGACCGTGAATACAGTGAGAGACAATGGTAGATAATTTACCCACCAACTCACTGTGCTGCCTGGGGCAAGTTTCAAACTCTGCTTCAGTTTTCTCATTTGTCAAATGAGAACAATTCCACTTCGGTTACAGATATGGACTTAGAAATTCTCCCCCTTACCTGCTGATAGGGTTCAGAAACACTGCAAATAGCTGTTGATTCCCACCATCATTTTCTTTCTCCTTCAGAACCCTAAGCCTTTCCTTATATCAAAGGCCTGGCCAGCTGCAAAAATAATGTACTGGCAGAGCTAAAACAATTACTACCAAATATGCAAGCACCTAAGCAAACCAAAATAGCATTATGTGCAGCAAAAGACTCAAAGAGAAATGCATTTTGAATATAATTAATGGTTTACAAAGAATTGAAAGGAGCTTCCTAGATTTTAGTACAGCAATAGAACTAGTCTAGCTTTCTGCAGATATACTTCTGTTTGACTAAAAGAGCATTTCAAATGAGCATATGGAATATATTACATTGGTCATTGAAGTAAGAAGCTTTAATGAGTTCAAAAGGAAATTAGATGCATCTCTAAACAAAGAAACTGAAAAATATGGGGCAAATAATATATGGAAATGAAGAGAGCAAACAAGAGGCATTGAGTAGGCTTGCCTTTTTCTTTAATCAGTTCTGAATATTTTCATATCTAAAGCTTTAATATTTGATCCAGATATAATCTAAAAAGCCAAAAATAAAACCTTTCAAGCTGTGAAGTTACGATATAAAACATGAAACATCAAGGCATTAATAAAAGAGTTTTGAAAAAAAAGTCTTAAGAGTCCGTTACTAATCAAATATTCTATTTACTACTGTGTATACTCAGATTATATTATAATATTAAAAAGTTGTCATATATTAATAGCTTGAGTTTAAGTTTCCCAAAGTCTGTTTCTTCAAAATTTGAGCAAAACTGGTTCAGCAGTATGGGAACAAAGCTTGTGAAAAATAAGTAGAATGGACTAATGGCCAAAAATTATTGAAGAGCTTTAGCACATGGCATGAATTGGAACTATAACAGACAGGAGTGCTGACCAGGACCTGGTGACTAAGGAGATAAGTGCAGGTAGCTAGTAAAGGGGTTGGCCAGGGGGCCGGGAGAACAAATTGAGATAAGAGTGCTGAAATTTGAATTGGATATAGATTCCTTGCCTGCTTTCTTTGTTAAGAGAGAGAGAGAGAAAATGATTTAAACCCAGGCAGGACTACCATGCCTGCAAGGAATTCAGGTCATGGAAGTGGACTGAATAAAGAAAAGACTGGAAGTAAGTGAAGGAAAAGTGAATCTAGTCATGATCAGGGTATTTTTCTTTATTTTGTGATTTGGTTTAAACTGCTCTATGTGAATCTATGCCTTCCCTCTCCCTTTAACATCTCACATTGTGCCCAGAGACTTTTCTATGTGTTTTAATTTATTTCCCTTAGTTGCTATGTAACATCTAGCAGCCAAGTATGCTTTATCAAGTTTATCTTTTGTTTTGGAATAAAAACATCACTTTTTTAAGGTGATGATTTGATTAGTGTGTCTTGGAAGGTTTGTCTGTGTGTATCTGCATGCCTCAGATTGAAAGGTCAGCTACCAGAGACTGCAGCTTGTTTTTCTTTTCTTTTTTCAAGCTTGTTTGGGGCAAAAGAGCTTGGGGTACCCCTGGAGGTGGATTCAAGCAAGGCTGGCCTTACCCTGAGGTGAACTGAGGCAGCTGCTTCAGGTGCCAGACTGTGGTAGGGCACCACTAGGACCCAGGGTGTAGAAAATTGTCTGCTGCTGGTGCGCGGGGGCATGCAGGCGGCTGCCTCAGGTGCCCAAATGTTGTGGGCTGGCCCTGGGTTCAAGTGTTCACCTCTGGTTTTAGGAAGTTTTGGTCTATAGAGGCAAAGTTTTTAAGCTCTGTTGTAGGCCCTTACCTTCTGCACTTGGAGTGCCAGAGTGGGGAACAGCCCTGACAGGAGCAGAAATGGGAAGTTTGACAGTCTGCAACCTCAGGATTTCTGGTGTTCCTGGAAAAACCTATCCAGAGTCAGTCAGCTCTGAATCTATGAAAGTTGCCATCTACAAGAGCTCTCTTGCTAGTTCTTGTATGTTCTGACATTCTAACTGTGCTGCACATGCTCTCAAACCACGCTAATTCTCTTATATTCTGGGTGTTTGCCTCTGAGGACAGAGGCCTACACAGCAACAAATAAAACCACCCTCCCAAACTAACAAAAACTCCACACCAAACCCATAGCTAACTTAGGTTCATGTGGCTCCTCTGTAGACCCCTATTCCAGTTTAGAAGTCTACAAAACAATGAAACCGCCCCATAGCCCACTCCCTGGGAGCAGAGGTGAAAGGAAGGGGGGGGAGGATGCCCTAGTGTGAAGTTCTGGCAAGAGCTGGCAGGAACCCGGACTACAATAGGACAGTACCTGTAAGAAATTTTAAGTTACTTTCAACACTGCCTTTGAGCTCAAGTTGGCTGGCACAGGCCAGACCTGGGTTTTTGTTCGCTGTGAGGACATATCCTGACACAGAGCTACAGGATTTCAGATGAGACACACAGCAAAATTCATCCTCCTAATCCTCCTTCAGAAAGGTACACTGAGCTCTTCACAACCCGTATTACAAATGAGATCACATATTCCAACCTTTGGAGGCAGACAGGTATACACTTTAAAGGCATAACAGAGAAACAAGGTAATTTCTGGATAGATTTGGGGTTGTCTCTAAAATGACAGCTGTTTCACCTACCTAGATGCACTACTTCTTGGCATGCTCATATTGAATCTACATGCTTGGCTAACACAAAGGGTAATAATGTAGACCTGGTTGATGATCCCTATTTGGGGTTGTTACATTGTCTGCAAAATGTGACTGCTCTTGCATAACCTTGTTTGAAAAGAATTTTGAAACCCACAGATGCTATATAAATACAGAACATAATTAAAAAAAAGACAAAATGAGAGATATCTACCATTTAAGCCCGTTCTAACCTGTGTAGACCAAACTCCTCCCAGAGACGTAGGAAGAGCCTGTTGTCTTTGCTAGGGGAGAAGAGATACAGAGTTACTAAATACTTGTGAAGACAATGCAGGATGCAGTTGCCCTATGAGTTGAAAAGACCACAGGGGAGATTACTAGGACTAGATGATCAAAGATGTTTTAGGTGTCTAAAGCTGCAGACACACAATATTCTATTACTGTGCAGTGAACAGCTACAGATGATAGATTTTGTTTTCAATATTTTATACTCACACAGTGAAGATTACAGATATTTTGGGCAGTGATCATATCTTGATTAGTTTCTATGAAGTACCTACCATGCTTTTGATTGCTAAGAAACATACAATATATGTGCAAGCTTAAAATTTAGTAAAATTCCTTTCCTCTTACTTGTCAGGCCCCAAGTTCTCTCCCTTCATCACGCCCCTCCCCAAGCAACTGCTGACACAAAAAGCAACTACCATTGCAGGGAGTGAAAAATCAACAAGAACGTGTTCCAGGGGTGATTACAGTACTGAGTCAAGGGAACTTGATTCTATTTACAGCTCTGTCATTGATTTTTTGTGTGACCTTGGTTAAGTGAGTCAGACGCTGCCTGAGCCATTTGTATAGTTTGTTACGGAGGTACTTACTGCACCTGGAGATTGCTTCACAAACCTTGTTTCACTTTCCCTGGAGAGAAGGCAGAACTAGATATGCCAAGTATTTTTGAATAACTGTTGCAGAGAAAATAGTGCTGTGAAATGAGACAGAGGCAAGCTAGAACTTTAAATAAGTGTTTCAAAATGTAAACCTATTTATCAATTAAGACTAAGGTATGTCTACTATTATTGACCTATGTGAACTGCAAAAGCTCACCCAACATCCTCTCTTCCATTGGTTCTGAGCGTAATAAGTCTCTACGGCTTCAGGGATCTCCTGAATTCTTCAAGTTTTGAAGGCTGATTTATGTTAAAGTGGTAATTGTCTTTGAAAATAGCTGTTTAATGCCATTTCCCTGCTCAACTCAAACTGAAGAATGGCCATATTCAAGATTACTACCTCCTCCCTTGTATTCATCAGGATTTAGGGATGAGAAAAGAAAGCAACTGGCACAGGAGCAGCTAGTCTCTCCACTGTGACCCAAGCAGAGATTCTCTATCCTACGTAAGGGATGATCTAGACAGTACTGGGTCCTGCTGTGAGGTAGGGGACTGGACTCGATGACCTCTCAAGGTCCCTTCCAGGTTAGTGGTCTGTGATTCTAAGTTCTTGCACTATGTTGCATCACCATAATATCTGAGCCCTTTCTAGGAGCGCATTAAGTAATGTGATGAGCAACTGCCATGCATGGTTTATTCTCTCATCTTCTCTCCAGGGATAGAAGGCAGAGTATTTTTGGTAGATACTTTTGTTTTTAATCCACTCGTGTTTATGTTGGAGATGCTACAGTGAGAGAAATGCACCTTGAATCTAGAGCAGAAAGGTACTGAAGTTTGTGGTGGCTCTCGGTTCTTATGGAAATTTATTCTGAACGTGGCCTAGTACTGTACTTGAGAAAGCTGTCTGCTGCTCAACCAACCTTCCTCCCACAATGGAGAAATTTCCATTGTTCCAGAATCATTCTAGTCCTATAGCTGGAGAAGCTCCAACCGATTGTGTGATCCCAGGATGCAAAGAAACGAAGGAGAGAGAAACACGCTGAGAGACAAGAGTTACAGTAAAGCTTCTTGGGGAGCTCACAGTTCTCTAATTCAAAGACCCCTTTCTGTTGTGGCATATGACCTCTGAGGAAATCAGATCACCAAGTACCCAGAATATGTGCCTCAGAAGGTGGCATGTATTTGTTGCTGAGTAGATTCCTTAGTAGGCAAACAGACTGCTTCCTTTGCTACATCAAGAAATGTTCTGAAGAGAACTATATAGTAGGGTATGCCAACTACAAATACTCATCTTTCAGGTGTTCAGCAACTGCAGCTCCCAATGACTATTAAACTCTACTTATTTAGGTACCAAGAGATGGAGAGCCCAACTTTAGGCTATTTTTAAAAAAAGACAGGGAATCTGTTTGGCAGTAGTCAAAAGACTCCTGCTACCCTATCCCTAATCCGCACATGCGTTGCTATTCAGGAACATTTTCTCTCAGTATTATTCAGCGGCTTTTCTAACTTATTTTGTTCTGTGCGCTTCATCAAGGAAGTACAGTGGAGAAAACAGATGCCTGTAGATAAACTACCACACGCAGCCACTCTTTAATAATCTTTGTTTTTCTTAGGAGGGCAATACAAATCTTACATTATGATCTTAACTGGTGGATGAGCAGTGTGGGAAAATACATGCACACAGTAATATACCTCTATCCCATAACTTATATATTTTAATGCATTTGGCTAGTGCTATTTGAGTTTTTTGCCAGTTATCTAAATTAAGGTCTCTGCCTTTCCCTGCTACCGTAGCACATCCACAAATAATATAACCATAGAAAAAGGAAGCAAAAGTTGATGACTCAAAGATCCTTCAAAACTGGAAGACTGAGCAATGAGAGATGAAATTCAATGTTGGTAAGTGAAAAGCAATGGACACTGGAAAAAATAACTATACATACAGAATGGCTTCTATATATGGAGACACTAAAAACATGAATGTTCAGCTTCTAAAAGAGGTGACTGGGGTGTGAGATATAACAGTGGTCTTATAAAATCATGAATGGAGTGAAGAAAGTACTATTTAACCGTACCCATAATGCCACCAGAGTCACCTGATGAAATTAACAGGCAGCAGGTTTAAAACAAGAGAAAGTACTTTTTCATACAAAACGCACAATTAACATGTGGAACTCATTGCTCTGGGATACTGTAATGGCCAAAGGCCTCACTGGTTAAAAAAATACCCTACATACATTTATAGAGAATAGGTACATCACTGGCCATTACTCAAGCAGGATGCAATCCCTTGATCAGAGATAGACATGTAATTAGGCAATTAGCACCCATAGTGAGAATGCATATTTGGTACCCACTACTTCCCCCCCCCCCCCATCACTTTCTACCCCAGGCAATTGCCTTGCTCACCTCATCCTGGTTATAGCCCTACTAAGGGCAACCCTGAGGCTATGTCTATACTGCACCCTTCTTCTGCAAAAAACTTATGCAAATGAAGTGCAGATTAGCATATTGCTGCACTTCATCTGCATAATTAATTAGGGGCCATTTTTGCGCAAGAGGCTTTTGTGCAAAAAGGAGCTGTGTAGACAGCTCCTTTTTGAGCAAAACCCCCCTCGTGCAAGAGCCGTTCTTCCTGAAAAAAATCAGGAAGCTGTCTACCCAGCTTCTTTTTGTGCAAAATGCCCCCTAATTAATTATGCAAATATAGATTAGCATATTGCTGTATTTCATTTACATAATTAGGGGGCATGTTGAGCACGAGGCTTTTGCGCAAAAAGGAGCTGTGTAGACAGCTTTCTCTTTTGCATAAGTTTTTTGCAGAAGAAGGGTGCAGTATAGACATAGCCTCAGGGTTGCCCTTAGTAGGGCCATAACCAAGAGATGAAGTGAGCAAGGCAATTGCCTGGGTTGGAAAGTGATGGAAAAAAAAGTAGTGGGTGCCAAATATGCTTGCTCACTATGGGTGCTGTATAGATGTAGCCAAACTGATCTACAGGCAGTCCCCGGGTTACGTACAAGATAGGGACTGTAGGTTTGTTCTTAAGTTGAATCTGTATGTAAGTCGGAACTGGCGTCCAGATTCAGCCGCTGCTGAAACTGATCAGCGGCTGATTCCAGGAAGCCCGGGGCAGGGGCTTCCTGTAGTCAGCCACTGGTCAGTTTCAGCAGCGGCTGACTTGGGGACGCCTGGGGCAGAGCAGCTGGGTTGGTCCAGTAGCGCCGCTGCTCCTCGGTGCTACTGGACCAACCCAGCAGCACCCAAGCTGCTCTGCCCCAGGCGTCCTGATTCAGCCGCTGCTGAAACTGACCAGCAGTGGCTGAATCAGGACGCCTGGGGCAGAGCAGCTGGGGTGCTGCCGGGTTGGTCCAGTAGCACCCAGAGCGGCGCTACGGGACCAACCGGCAGCGCCCCAGCTGCTGTACCACAGGCGTCTGGAGCAAAGCCGTGGAGCATGGGGGAAGCAGGACAGCCCAGACGCGCCGTAGCTGTCCTGCTGCCCTTGGGCTCTGTGGCTTTGCTCTGCTTTGCTCCCCGTCCCCCGCTTTGCCTCCTCTCCCTGGTCTGCTGGAGACCAGGGAGAGGCAGTGCCCCGTTTGTAACTGCGGATCCGACATAAGTTGGATCCGCGTAACTTGGGGACGGCCTGTATTCTGTATACTTCTGATGCTTTGGTACGGGTTACTATCAGGAGACAGGATAATGGGCTAAATGCTCAGTTGGTCTGACCCAGTATTGAAATTCTCATAGATTTTAATGTTTAAAAAAAATATAGGTTGACTCCTGTGCTAATTATTCAATGAGATAATGTATTTGAGATGGTTAACTACCTAATTATAAAAACAGTTATCTGCATAGCTAATTGATACAATTGCTGGTTTTAAACTTGTCAATAACTAGATGTGGTTATGGGTAAAACAGCCAATGAAATCCAAAAGACTAGCTCATCTCTAGTGTATTCCAAACCCTACTTTTTTTTTTAAATTAAAAAACTCTACTTCTACTCCACCCACAATGTTAGCATGAAGTATAATTCAAGAATTTTGCACATTGAGGGAACGGTTTAGTGGTCTAGTTTAGAATCCATAGAAATTATAAGTATAAATCTTAGTAGGGCTGATTCAACCCTTTCTCCTTCATAAGCAAATGAGTTCCCTGACCTTTACTGATTGTAGAGACTTCTGGAGGAAATCTTAAAAACTAATGTTGTGTGGGCATACTGCATAACTACATTTCAACGCAGGGGCATATGGCTATGCTATAAAGAATTTCAGGATTCAGCCCAGATGAAAGATACTTTTACAGTAATGAATAATTAACTCTAGAGCCTCTGGAAACTTATTACAAAACTGATTTATTTCAGAAGCTTGGAGTCAATTCTAATCTGAACAGTTAGGGGGAAAAAGTCTCAAAGTTTTTACAAGTTTTAAGTTTACACATGTTCAAGAGAAGGAGTATTTATCCTTTGTTCTTTATGCTTCTCAACATGTTAATTACTTCAGGACTCCCCTCCACTCAATTATCTAAGCACTTGTTAGCTTAAAACATACACCGCATCTTCAAGTGGCTGAGCCCTCCAATATTAGGGGAAAACATGCCTTGCAACAGAGCATAGAAGTTGATAAAGCAGGACTATTTTATACCCAGGAAGAGTATTCCAAAGCTAGGGAATAAATGATATTGCAGATATAATGCACTCAAATGCTATTAAACTATCATATTTTACCAATGTAAATGATTTATTCAATGTCATTGTGCTAACCTGCTTTTCGTAAGTTTCTTTTTAAATCATTCATATGGGACATTTTTAGTTCACTTGTTCACTCACATTAGACAAGTTATACCAGTATAAAGAGAATACAAAGGGTGTTTTTGGTACATTACTGCACATCCTCACCAGGTACGTGCACAATCTGGTTGTAAGCACTGTGCTGTAGTAGATCCTAAAGTTAGGAAAGTACATTTGGAAGAATAAATGAAACTTCTAGAAGGACAAAGGAAGTCTATCAACCATTCCGAAGGTTAAGGAAATGCTACTTTTACCGTCCTAGAATCTGTCTACAATCTATGCATTTATTATATGAAATACTCAGTGTTACTAGTACCCAGATGCCTATGATACAGGTTTTGTTTTCAATTGTCCTTATTTCTTCAATTCTCACTATGATAACTGTGTATACCAAGAGCTCCATCTACTAGAGATGAGTTTAATAAACTAGCATCTTTGATGTCTCTAAGTATAGTGTTTACAATGCAGTTCTTCTACAACTGAAGGTCTTCTCAGATCATAAACCCAGCAGAGTGCAAATTAAGCAGACTGAGTGACTTGCCTTTTGCTGTTCATTACAGATCATCAATTCAAAGGTCTAGATAAAATTATTTGGTTTATGGTAGCAACTAGGAATCTTGATCACATTGCTCTTTAGAGAGGCCTAAACCTTCAATGATCAGCAACTGACAAATCTATTTGTAATTAGAAAAGGGGAAGTTAGCACTTTACAACAGGCCCATGGAGCAATTGGCAAGTATAGGGGGGGCCAAGCCAGGTGGAAATGTGAGCTTTGCCTCAGACAGCTAGTGTTAGTGTACCAGTCTTTGGACCACACATCTTATGTGTAGACACTGCATTATTTACATCACTTGTTGATGTCCAGCAGCAGGGCTCTATCCAGAGCAGACAGCCCTGGCTGTTGATGCACAAGGCAGACAGCTTGGGCTCTGAGTCCCCCCACACTGTCCAGTGGGGAAGCACTCTAGTGGCAGAAGGAAGGTAGCATGGACATGAAAAACTGCAGTAACTATTGCATTGGCTAGGAGTGAACCTAAGATTGGTGTACTTAATTGTGCAGTCATGACAAGGTGCATGGTTTTAACGCTGCTACTAAGCTCTGGAACTGTGGAGCTCTGCATATGAAAAAAGGAAAGTCAGGTGACAGAGGGAGCAGGATGCCTTCTGTTTTTTACTTAGCCAGGACTGGCTGCACAATAAGTTACCCTGTTATGGAGTTAACACTGAAGTACCACTTGGCAGAGGCTTGGATTTTCAGCCATTGCAGGCCTCTGTGCCTTCTATTTTCAGCTGCAGAATAAGGAAAATGATAAGACAACTTACTTGCCAGGTACTATGATTAGGTATGTTGATTTCTCCATAGAGCATTAGGGACTCAAAGCTTTCACTTGAGCCAAAAAAGCATATCAGAACAGAGGCTGATCTTAAGTCCAAGACATGCCCAACCTAGATTTAGCTACATTTTACTGAGATCCCTAAGGCTTTAACCCATTGTTGCCCCAGACCACCTCATTCCTTCATTTATTTTCATGTGTTTCATAATAGCCTGTATTTATTTAGCCAGTCCAAAATACCATGGCCTTACTTAGGATATGAAATCAAAGTACTTCATACAAAATGGTTCAATACATGCCACTTTCCAGTCAATCAATCAAGTTCCTTATTAAAAACAAGTGGTGCTCTGCTCCTATTTTATTAATGTTATTATGAGTGATAAAGAACAATAGTTACAGATAGATGCTTTTTTTCTTTTTTTATTGCTGTTAATTCAAGGAAAAAAGGTTGCATAAAATCCAATCTTTTCTAGAAATATAAGTGACCTTTCCAGTACATAACATTTCAAATATCAAAGTATATGGTAAACATACAAATAAAGAGAAGGTAACATACCTCCTATTTACAGTACAGTATTTTAAATCATAAAATAAGTTCCATAAAGTACAACTGGCAGGTAATTCACAATGTGAGTCCATTGGTGCTTTAACACCCTCACTTAAACTCAAATGCAGTTAATTCATTCCATAATGCGGTCCAAAAATACCCAGATCAAATAAAAGATTTTTAATGAAAATAATTTCCATTTACTACTTGCTTTTTCTTTTCTTTTTAAATTAAAGCTTTCATCTACCCTCTCCCAGCCTACCCCAAGGGGGGGGGGGGAAGAGTCAATGTATACTGATGCTATAAATATAAATGCTACCCATGAAGAAGTTTAATAAATCAAGCTTTTTTTCCCCCCTTCAAGTTTGTTTAGCAATTAGGCAGCTGAACCCCAATACAATTTTTCTTTTGTCCCTCTACTGCATACCAGCATCTTAAAAAAAAAAAATCTTTCATTTTGTGAGGAATGCCAAAAACCTATGGATATACAGTGGTATTGTTCATCGGTGTTGAATGCAGCAGTCATGAAAAATACACTCAATCTTCCAGATAACCTCAGTGCACTTCAGGAAATCAAATATTACCTGGAAGCAATTTAGTACATATTGGCTTTTAAAAATAAAAATACAGCAGCATTAAACTTACTGACATGACACCAACATGATTAATACCATCTTAGCACACGCTTTTCAGGCTCTCACATTATACCATAATCACACAGTGGTAAATTATTATAAAATAGTGACTTTGCTATTTGGTAGACAGGTCCTAAAACTAATACCTGACTATTTTGTAGAAAAACATAACTTTTGTTCAGACTGAAATAAACCATTTACATTCTAAATACGATGCAACACTAATAGTTTAGGGAAAAATCAAATCCATCAAGTAATCATTCTGTGTTCACACAGAAGTAGAATAGCTTTTTTTAAAAAAGGACTCACTGTCAGCTTTTCATGAGAAATGCGAACACATGGAATGCAACATACATACCAGTTTTCCCCCCACCCCCACTTTGTCTCTTGGAACAAAAATCAGACTAACCACTACAATGGAAGCAAAACCTTTCAGTTGAAGCTTGTTCATAAATCTATTCATGTCCACAGTTTCATTCCTTTCCCACCTGAAGTACTTCTATTTACTCTGGACCCAAGAGCTGTGTGTATGTATTACAAAGACATTACATATACATACACATACACACTATTCTGCCAGTCTTTAGTCTCACTCCTCACAGGAAGACTAAACAATTTCCCCACATAATTCAGGACTATAACAATTTAGTAAAGCATGGACAAATTCTGTACAAGTTGCCAAATATTCTCACTGTCCAATGAAACCATGAGGACACAATGAAAGTGTGAGAGAAAAATACAGCAGCATAAGGAGAATAGGCTGGAGGCAGGATGGGACAGAAGAGGGGTTTTGTGAGGGAACATAACTAAGTTTCTTCTTTCAACCATATGGCTGCTCCACCAGTGATGTCAGAGGTCATAGGACATTTTAAAAAAATGCAGTAAACATTGCACATGTCTCAAGTCTTCAGTGCAAAAGTATGGTTCAAATGCTCTTTTGATTGTTTGGCTGTGTGTTTGAGTTACATGCATTATGCAAGCTTTTTGCAGAACCAGGAGATCAAAGACTCAGTTTTCTTCTTTTGTATTGAACAGAGGTGCAAGAGCAATGAAAAATTCCAAAAAGAATATAAAACCAGGAATATCCCAAATGCAAGACCACAGGAAACATTTCCCTTCTCCCCCCACCAATTCCCCAAACTTCAGTTAGTCATGTAGGCAATGTTTACTTGTTTCAGTCTGCAGAATCCAAGGTATCATTGGAAGGGGGAGGGGGAGGTGCGTATCTCAGTCTGTAAGTGCCTAAAACAGGAAAGAGAACTACTAAGTCACAGCTTACAATTAAACAGATTACAAACCACTATAAGGTATCAAAATGGACATGCTCTTCAAAAGGCACTATCTTGTTCTCCAATCTTATTTAAAAGGAGGGCTCAAACTTCTTAGTTTTTCATCTCCTTGATGAAGTGTCAGCATAAATGAAATCCAATGTGAAAATGTAAAATACTATTTCCCCTGGAAAAATGCTAAGTAAAAACGATCCCAAAAAACACCAAGATAAATTTTTCATGTTCAAGTTTGGCAAAAATGATTGAAGTCAGACCAGACACACACACACAGAGCATCAGAAAGGAGGTAATGGAAAAAATGTATTTAATGTTCTACAGGTATAAACATTGTTTTCCCCTCTTTTTTGAATGGAAAGAGGATAGAAGTTATAAAACTGACATCACTTAAATTTTGATTTCTTAGTAGTGTCTATGTCAACATCTTTTTTTGCGGCAGCTGTCTTAGAAATCAAACAAAACCCACCTACATATAATAGGTTTTACAGAGGTAAACGTATTTGAACGACCAGTTTGTTTTCCAAATCTTCACACACTTTAGAAATCCAAGCCATGTATCATAGATAGTACCTAACAATTTCCACTCCTTTTTGCTACTGAATTCTCCCAAAACAAAGGGGATAGAAGACTTGACATTAATATCATGCAAGTCTAAAAATATTACCCAAAGCCAGAGAAAAGAGTAACAGTTTAGAACAGAGACGGGTCAATTTCCTAGCCTCTTTTCATACCCCTTTTAAAATTAGTTTAGTACCTGTGAACTCAGTTTCCCCCAGTGTTTTGATTATTGGGCCTAGATAAGCCTTTTTGCAGTTTTATAGCAGACAACTAGTGCACAACGTACATTTATACAAACACACACGCACACACCTTTCTGCATGAACAGAAACAGCATGGTCAGTAAGGTAAATAGAAACTAGTAAACTCAAAAACAAGTCCGTTGGGAGTTATCATGATTACCTTGCTGATTGGCCTCCATAGATGACTGCTTACAGTCCTGCGCATAGTGTCCACTTACACCACAATTGTAACATGAAACATTCCCATTCTTCTTGGGCCCCGATCCATTTGTGTTGGCAACTACATTAGGTGCTGGATATACAGGATAGTACCTCCCAAATCCTGCCATCTGCTGCATACCATAGTTGGCTTGGCTTCCCATTACTGGGTCATGCATCAGTCCATTTGCATATGGAGTCTGAGGCAGGAAAAAAGGAAGTTGTGTTCCATTGCTTTGATGTGCTTGGTTGAGGTAGCTGCCATTGCAAAGAGATGGCAGAGTGAAGAAAGGTGGAACTCTGTAGACTTGTCCATGAATAGGATTATGATAAAAATAGCTATTGATCTGAAGGCTTCCATTGGACCCACAGCTGCATCTACGTCCACAAGAACCACAAGCCCCAGACCCCAACGGTTGTGGAGGCATTAAAGTCCCATTAGTGTTAGTATTTCCAACAGCATTTATATAGGATGTGCTGTCACTCTGTGCAGTGCTGTGTGTTAAAGCAGGGCTTGGGCTAGGGGCAGGGCCTGGTGTGTGGGTAGGTATTGAAGGAGGAATAGTTGACTGGATCTGACCAACACCTAAACTAGCTGATTGAGGTGGTGTAGGACTTGCTACACTGTTCAGCACATTTGTATTCTGGTTGGGCAACCCACTGGTAGCATGAGGAGTGCCAGGTAAAGTATAGGAAGCTGGTGGAGGTGCTGTTGAAAGACCACCTGTGGGAAGAACTACTTTTAGACTGGTAGGCTGAGGGATTGCTCCAGTGTTCCCCTCAATATGAGGCACCATTTGATTCAGTCCTACCACTTGGGATGTCGGTTTTGTGATGGCATCTGCATTAGGAACTGGGGATCCTGGAAAACTACCTGGGCTGTGAACTGGGATAAAGGCAGTATTCGGTGAGCCAATGTTTAAGTTTCCTGTTGGTTGCTGTGTTCCATTTACCGTGCAACTTTCAGACGATCCCTGCGGAGAGGGTATTTTCAATCTATGTATTGCCAAGTGCAAAGCTGGGCTACCAGGCTGGACAGAATGTGGCAGGAAAGTGGACGGTACTGGTAGAGAGGAAGCCAACAGCTCAAGGCGTTTTTCGGATTCACCAGAAGTCACTGGCCCTATTCCAACTGGAGTTGAATTTGCAGATTCTCTCATTGGTGATATAGCAACAGGAGTGGTAACAAGCATTCCCATTGTTTTACCATCAGCAGATATAGGTGGTGGAACTACAGCTTCAGGTTTCTGTGCACCATTGTTTATCACACAGTGTAAGGCAGGCATAAATGAAATGTGTTGAAACTTAGAATTTAAAGGATCCTCTGAAATGCTTCCATTCTCGTTACTCACTGAAGAAATCTGAGCTGCTGTGTTGATGCTTGATGGACTGACAGCACCATAAACAGTAAACCTAGATGCGTTTTGTTTCCCAGAGTCCTCTGAATTGCTGTCTGTATCTGTGGATGAGAAAGCATTAGTGAAAAATTAAAAATGCAAATGAGATTTACTAAATTTCATGGCACAAATAAGTGTTATTTCATCTCAACACAGAATAAATTCAAGACTGTTTATCCACCTTTTCAATTTGAGTTACTGTTTTTCCTCACTTCAAGTAGAGGCATATCTACTTTGTTCTCCATTAGTTGCTTACACCAAATAATCTACTTGCTATTTTGTGTCTGAGACTTACATATCCATAAGTTTAAGTGGAGGGTGCAGATCATATTAAAAACTACTTCCATCCACCTGGAAAGATGGGAAGTCATTATATCCCCAGATGGCACAGTTCTCAAAATATGGGTGGCAGGGGAAGAGGAAAGATCTCAGATACACCATACATATTGTGACAACTTTTCAGCTACAGTACTTTATCTTTAAGGACAGTCAAAACATTTCCATCTGCTGCGCTGTCAAATACAACTAAATCTACAGCAGGGGCTCTCAACTGTTTTCCTTTGACAACCCCCAATGTGCTCCAAAAAATCCATGACCCAGCTGCGGCACAACTGTTTTTCTCCATCTAAAAGCCAGGGCCAGCATTAGGGAGAAGCAAGCAGGGCAAATGCCCAGGACCATACATCACAAGGGATTCTGCAAAGCTTAACTCTCCTTTGAATTCAGTCCTGGGTGATGGGGCTTGCGTGGATTTTTAGCTTTCTGCCCTGGGCCCTAATGCTGGCCATATTTGGCAAAACCCCTGAAACCTAACTCACGGCCCCCCAGAGAACCCTGGACACCTGTTTGAGAACCACTGACCTACAGCACTGGAAACAACTATGGTTAGCATTGAAATTTACATACAGAGGTTTGCTACATTTTACAACACCAAGAAATGTTTTTACTCATCTCTTAAATACAAGAAATGCTTTGAAAATTAACAGGTCTTTACATGTTAAGAGCCCAAATGTAATATTAGTGCATGAAAGCCAGAAAGCAGACTTGACTACTAGACCACCATTCAGAGCAAATAAAGCACAAGTAAATGGTGAAAAAAAAATCAATTCAGATGACAAAAGATGAAAATATTATCAGTAGGGATATTTAAAGATATATACAATAATATCTTGACAGTGTTCCTAAAAACTAAACATGTGATGAAACAATTTACTAGTGTCTACATAAAAAAAAAAGCGCTAAGTCCATCTTATGCAGTGCATGCCACAAAGCGTTACTCCCAATGGTCTCCTTTTCACATCTGGCTTCTACCCCAGCCTTGTGTTTATCCAGCTCCACAATATATTCTGTATATATCCTCACTCAACATCACATTTGGTTTTGTTTAAAAACAAAAACAAAAAAACCCACAAAAAACACTGAATGTAGACTAGTATAAGGCACTGAGATAGGGCTACTTATAAGGAACCTACAGAAGAGTTTAAAAATGCTATGCAGGAAGTCTGAGGCAGGAACGAACTGAAATCTTTTACAAAGCAAACATACAAAGTTACAGAAGGTGGAAAAACTTCATATCCCCCACAAAACAAGTTTTTCTTGACTTGTCAACTTGAGAGACATTACAGGTGAAAGAGTGATAGTGTAATTGTGACACACATTAGCAATCTTACATTCAAATCTCATTGTGAGGATTTTTTATATTTGGTATAATGCTGAGCATTGCTCCTTTTTCATCAGGGGTATGTTAGCAGCAATGTATTTATCTTATGATTTGTATAATTTATATTAAAGTAAAATTAAAAGCTATTTTAAAAAGCTTGTGAAAATAGCTGCTATAAGGAAAGCTGACAGCAGAACATTCTCCTTATTTCAAAAATAAACCTAAGTGACATTGATCCTGTAGTGAACAAATGCAATATCTGTGCATCATCTCACTGCATTTCATACAACTTGGTAATTAAAATCAACCCCCCCCCCAAAAACCAAAAGCACACCACCAAAAAAACCCACAACTTTTTTCAGTTATAAAAACTTTGAAAACTGCCAAAAAGTTGTAGCATTATTGTAAGTAAATCTTTAACTTGTTACAGAACTGTGTGTGCGTGTGTGTGCAGGAGATTTATTTCTTCACTATTTTCTGGGCGTGCCATGTTCCATGAACTATACTCCTTTACAGTCAAATCCACTGTTTATTTACTAATCTTTGGAAGACACAAATTACATTTTCCTATTTTCATAGGAATGCATGTGAGACAAGTAGTTATAATAGTATAAAATGAATGGTACAAATTAAATATTACAAGGTGAGTATTTATTGCCTCTAGGCATCAATACTTTAAAATTTATCTAGGTGTTCTTTACCATCAACACAAATGTGTACTGGGATGTAAGTTAAGTGTCACTTAATATAGCTTTAGTGTTTTGGAAAGAAGAGGAAAACCTTAGTGAAATTCCTGGGAGTACTGTTTTCATGGAGTCATAAAATTAGTGAATTGGCAAATTGAATATACCTAGAATTGTGAATTACTTAACTTTGCAAAACACTTTGAAACAGCAATGACAACTTGAATCCTGACCAACTGGCAATGTGGTAATGACAGAGGCAATCACAACTACACTACTTTTAAATAGAGTATAGGAATAAAGATTAAACCAGACCATAAGTAGAGCATTCCAGAGTAAGTAGTAAAACTCATTATTTGCCCTAATGAGGTGTACAAACAAGTACACACACACACACGCACACACACGCACACACACACAGAGCACCAATCCAACCTCTGTCTTTCTCGTCTTCACTTTCAAAGCTTTCCCTCCCATCATGTCGTGGACTAGAAGGAGAACTGTAACTCTCTGAAGATGTTTCTCCAAATGTGTCATGTCCAGATCCAACGTCCACATTCAGATCTAAAAATAAAAAGAACTTCTCTTTTTATTTTGTATCACACTGTACGGAAGTTGGGTTATTTTGGATCACTCACAAGCTAGTTCAGGTATTATAATGTCAAAAAGAATAAAAAGTATAAACGCTCAAATGGTGTCCTTTGCTGAACTGCAGTATAACAATCATGCTCTTTCCCTTGAATTTCTAGCAGTCAAATACACTGCTAAGAGGACTTTTGACTAAACACACACTTCCCCCATCTTAGACATATTGGGACAAAGTTCAATTTCCTGGGGAGTTTGAAAAGCTAAATGTGTAGTAAAAACAGTTATGATAGATCATATCACCCATCCTACCCAACAAAGTGCAAGCAGACTTTCAGACTGAGAATTTTGTATTTGATCAAGTAAGAGACTATGGAGGTTTTCCTAAGATTGTCTTAGCTATAAAATAACTCTAAAACAACAAATGGCCCTGTAGCATCTTAGAAATAAAAAAAAAAATTAAATCATATGAGCTTTCATGGCTCAGAAGAAGTGGGTTGTGCCCACGAAAGCTATATATTTTTTATTAGTCTAGGTGCTACAGGACCATTTGTTGTTTACATTTTTTAGTTACAGATTAACATGGCTACCCCTCTGAGACAGATATAAAAGTTAATTATTTGCTGCTTTGGTCACTGAAAAGATCCTGAAATGGAATGTCATAAGTAACTGACAGTATACAAAACTACAATGTAATTAACTATCACCCTTACCAGATAGGCCAAAGGGAATAATCCGGATAGGGTTTAAATTCTGAACCAGAGAGAGGCATAGTTCCCTCTAACATGCGCACTTGTGCAGCCTCACACAAAAAATTCTAGGCCTACCCACCTAGTCTGCAGAGCCGTGCAACAGTGCTCACTACTCACTTTCCTGCTGGAAGGTGAGTGGCATGGTGGTGGGTCCTGGCTACGCGGAATGCCACACAGCCTGGCTGGCTGGGGCTGCATGGATGGAGGGTGGCTGCCACTGTGTGATCTGGCTGGAGCTGGGGCATGGTGAGGCTGTCCCTACTGGGTCCCAATTCCAGCTCTGACAGGCATAACCCTGTATTACTCTTCTCTGCATATTCTCCATTTTTCCCCTTTATTCAGCCCACTGTAAGTACTTCCCCTTCTGATATTTATTGTACTATTCCAGTGAGTGTGGGTTTGCTCCAGGGGGCTTGGAACAGGTGTCCCTTGGACGGCAGGGACTCTGCCTGGTGCATTGTTGCAAGAACCTTTTCTTTTGCTTGCAGAGCAGACTCCATTTTGGGCATGAGGGCTCTCAAGTTGCAAGTGTTTACTGACTATTAAATGAAATCTTCCAGTAACAGAAGAAGAATGAAGGGTGGAATGGGGAGGAGAGTGGAATAAAAGTTCTAGGAGGTCAGTAGATGGTTGTGTTTGTTAATTTCCTCACATCTTTGAAAACAATTTCCCATGTGTAAAGGAAGTTGTACTGCTGATCAAAGTTAAGATACAAAGACAGATTAGTGTGTGACAGCAGCACAGGAAAAGAACTTCCCAAAAGGTTTCTTGCTGAATAAAACAAAGAATCCTAATCTGGAAAGTTTGTAGTGATTGGTAAGAAAATCCTTCCCTATGAAAATTGCAGTGTGGAAATAATTTTTTTTTGCTTTTTGTAATCCATGCTATGTATGCAATTTACTGTGTCAGTTTAAAAAGTGTCATTTCAGAGTTTTAAAGTGGCAAAATACATTTTTCAATTCCTTAACTGAATTCATAGCAATGTTTACGGATACACATATACATTATGGAAGGAGGCGGGATATAGATGAACTCATGGATATGCCTTCCTTACAGGCTCCAAGTGCTCTATTCTTTGGTCTTTTCTTCTGGGCCATACACTGGAGTTGAATGGAAATTGGGTCAGCTGGATTTTCTAACTGGCCTTTGATGAAGTAAGTAATTTGCATTGTTGGGGGTTTCCTTTGTTTCCTAATTGTGCACAATGTTAATGCCACAACAGACTACTTCTCACTCTCAGAAGGGCCGCCATGTTAGTCTGCAACCTTAGAAACAATGAGTAGTCCAGTGGCACTTTAGAGACTAACAAAAATATATAGAATGATGAGCTTTCATGGGTAAAACCCACTTCAACTCATCTGATGAAGTGGAAACAGAAACCAGCATATCTAATGAAGTGGATTTTACCCACGAATGATCAGGATTCTATATATTTTGTTAGTATCAAAGATGTCACAGGACTACTCATTACTTCTCAATCTGACCAGACTGAGATCTTGAACTATCTTACATATTTGCAGAAAGTCTAAAGGTGGTGGAAGCTGTGTTTTTTCTAGTGGATCAGGGAGAATATAGTATTAATGTGGGATTCAGCTCTTCTGTGAACAAGGCAAATGCTGTGCAGGCAAGGTACAAGGCACCAACTTGGTACGTCTCCCCAAAACAGAGCCTGAAACAATGCATATCACAGGATGATATGGTGCAAACCTCATATTACAAGGAAGCAAAAGGCCGCATACAGCGGTCCTCATATTCTATAGTAACCAACTGCATTAAAAAGTCCTTAACTCAAATATAGCAGTACAGGATTGCTTCCTTGGCCTCAGTGTATAAGTGACCAAACAAAAAAGTTTCTTTTTTCATTCACATGGGCATCTTTCCAGTATACAGACCTGGGCTGACCAACAGTGCAATAAATTGGCCCATTGGCTTTTATCACAAAACCTAGGGAGAGAGTTTGGCCTTATTGTGCTATCACTTAAAAACAAAGCTGTCAATTAAAATAAATGCTGACACTTATTTAAAAGTCCATGGCAAGATATAGCCCTCAGGTAACTCAAAAGAATCAAACCCTTGTTCAAATAAATCAGAAATAGAAAGCAAAACCAAGGAGTCCAAAGAGTACTGTGGAAGGACAATAAAATACATCACAAATGGGGCATAATCAAGACTGCTGAGAAAACATCCAGTTTCAGCATCTGATGAAGGGAGGACCACTTTTCCAGAAGAGAATATATACACACATTTTTGCATATAAATACACACCACATGGCTACTGAAAATTTTGCAGTATTAATTTTATTTGATTTTATATTTAAAGTCATGCACCTTGTTAATTATCACTTGTTTTAGTATTCTTTCTTCCATAATATTTAAAATAAAAATATATAAAGATATTTGTTATTAACTGGTAGGATACCCTGGTGGCACACATCCGAAGAAGTGCCCATAACCTCAATATTGGTGTACAAGACAAAACTCACTCTGCTCACAGATGGAAAATCTTAGAGGGAACAACTGGTCAGAGGCATTGCTCTAGCCTTCCCTACATGTTCTCCTTAAAAGCCCCCAGACCTTCCTTGACCAGAATTCTTGACGTATGTATTTTCAGTCTCAAACAATAAGCTCTCCAGACCAAATTAGTACCATGTAAACTTACAATGTCAAGTTACTGCTTGCCATTTTCTCAAGCCACCACTATATTTAAATACAGGATATTATCTGAGTCTCATCTGAGAGAACTTAAATCAGTTCTTTTATCCAAACAAAAAATATAAGACAGATAGGTACCGCAGCATAGAGCTGGTTGACAAAGGACATTAATTTTTTCAGTATATTTTACTGCCGAGCAAAACATCCTATATTATTCTCATACAGACTAAAAAAAAAAGACCCAAAAATAAGATTCTAGCATTTAAAAAACAAATTATGTCAACTAAGTATCTCTCTTCCAGGACAGAGTTCAGACACTAGGTCAGGGTTGGGCAAGATGGGGTCTGTAGGCAGATCCGGCCTGCAGCCCACCTGGCTCTCCTCTGGCCCCAGGCCAATCCAGGCCTGGGAACAGGGGAGCGCATGAGGTCTCCTCCCTCAACTAAGAGCGCATGGCACCAGAGGCCCCACCCCTCAGATTTAGGACAGAAGACTTAAGCGAGAGGGAAGATCTCAATTTCTCCCATATGTACAAATCATCACGAAAGTCACATCTTTGCCATTTCTGATGACAGATTATTGGTATGAGAAAGGGAAGGTAGCAAAGATAGGGAAGAAGCATGATTAGGAACAAAAGTTAAATTTGACATATAAGGTTAGATTTACTGAGACAAAATTCAATTAAGGAGGAAGGAGAGAGAAAAGTGAAAATAGTTAATGAATAACCTCTAATATTACAGTCTTGCTTTCCAACAATTTGAGCCCTTCAAAACCACAGTTTATTTGCTTTATATCCACAAATGTAGATGCAGGTATCTGCAACTCATTTTTACTGATATGTACAGGCAGTCCCCGGGTTACGTACAAGATAGGGACTGTAGGTTTGTTCTTAAGTTGAATCTGTATGTAAGTCGGAACTGGCGTCCAGATTCAGCCGCTGCTGAAACTGACCGCCAGTTCTGACTTACATACAGAATCAACTTAAGAACCCCAAGCGTCCCCAAGTCAGCTGCTGCTGAAACTGATCAGCAGCTGATTCCAGGAAGCCCGGGGCAGAGCAACTCTGCCTCGGGCTTCCTGTAGTCAATGCTGGTCAGTTTCAGCAGCGGCTAAATCAGGACGCCTGGGGCAGAGCAGCTGGGGTGCTGCTGGGTTGCTCCAGTAGCACCGCTCCTCGGCACTACTGGACCAACCCAGCAACACCCCATCTGCTCTGCCCCAGGCGTCCTGATTCAGCCGCTGCTGAAACTGACCAGCAGCGGCTGAATCAGGACCAGAGCAGCTGGGGTGCTGCTGGGTTGGACCAGTAGCGCCCAGAGCGGCGCTGCGGGACCAACTGGCAGCACCCCAGCTGCTCTGCCACAGGCGTCCGGAGAAAAGCCTAGTCTGCTGGAGGAGGGGGGGGCGTACTAACTGCGCCCCCCCCCAACCCAGCAGACCAGGAAGACACGGGCGGCGGACCGAGAAGCACCGCCGTCCCGCCGCCTGGGTCCTCCGCGGCTTTACTCCCAGTCTCCATGGTCTGCTGGAGACCAGCAGACCAGGAAGACGGGGAGCAAAGCCTGAGGACGCCGGCAGCAGGACAGCCGCAGGGCGTCTGGGCTGTCCCGCTGCCGGCTTCCCCCGCGGCTTTGCAAAGCCTCGGGGAAGCCGGCAGCGGAGCAGCTCAGGCGCGCCTGGGGTGCCCCGCTGCCCGAGCCCCCCCGCAGCTTTGCTCTGCGTCTTCTTGGTCTGCAGACCAGGGAGACGCAGAGAAAGCCCCAGAATACATGGGCGGCAGGACCGCGAGGTCCCGCAGTCCGTGTTCTCTGGGGCAGCCCCGTTCGTAACTGCGGATCCGACGTAAGTCGGATCCGCGTAAGTCGGGGACTGCCTGTATGTGGATACAAATTTTTTATCAAGAACCCTGCTAATCTGCAGATTTCACTTTGATATCTGTAGGTATGTACATCCACAGCTGTCAATGCAGATATCTGTGCCTCATTTTTGCAGATGGTAGAGCACAAATCTGCATCTGTGCTCTACCAACAATGCTTCCCGTCCCCCACACAAAACAATAGTTGGAAGAGGAGAGGAAAATAGAAAAGTGAAAATAGTACTCCTGTAGGTGTTCTGTGCCAAGAATAATTCTACAAAGTTCTCCATAACTTATCTGCTAAAACAACACTATAATCACTCTGATTCCAGTTATTTTAGTATTTAACATCAAAATACTTGTCAATACATACAATAGCAAAAAGATTTCCACAGGAATAGAGAATTAAAGAAGCCCATCAACAACCCAAGTTCCAGTTGGAGGAAGGTAGAGGGGGCTGTGCAGGTCCCCCAAAGCTCAGACACCTGCACTCCCATTCATTCAGAACCCAGCTGTGGGGCACCTCCGAGACACCAACACCATGCTCCCTGCAAAGCTCAGCTGCAGGGCAACTCAAGGCCCAGACAAAAGTACCCCGAGTGCCTTTACTGTCTCCTGATGGGACAGTATGGTGTCATCCTACCCTTCCTCATCCTTTGCCAGTGCTGGTTGGGTCCAAGTTTTAGCAGAACTAATTTTCTATCTTTACAAGCAACTGACAGATTGAGGAGCCTGTAGAACATTTTTAGAACTTCCATTTGTTAGCATAGGTGTTTCAATGAGATGGGCTCTCTGTATTTGCCTTTTCAGGCCACAGATCTCTGTAGAACTGCTATGGTCAAGGGTTTCCTAGGACATTCCAGAGCCCTAAAAATGGATGCTATTTTTCAAAGATCTTAAATAGTACCAGAAACCGATACATTAGTCATGATTGGTTCTTGCTGTTAAGGATGAGAACAAAAATCATCACTTGAGAGAAACTGGCTGCTGTGCTAAGGCAAGTTAATATATATTTACAATCTTAGCTTAACTGAAATCTACAACACCCCACTAAAAGCACTGAAAAATAGAAAATGACTCTTCTGCCCTACCTTATGCTCTGGCACAACTCCTATTGCTTTCAATATGTGTGTTGACATGTTATTTTAAATAGAACCTTTACTTCAGTCAATATGTCGTAACAGACATCAAACCACGAGGATAAATCAAAAGAGCTCGCACAAGTTTTTCCTGTGAAAAGTACACCAGCACTGCTGCAGATAGGACACCACTCACTGAAGACATCTCATTTTTTCACCTTCAACGGCATCAGAACAATTATAGACAACTGGCATACATTTTGGTTATGTTAGGCATAAACTAGGGATGTGAAAGGTTAACTAGTAACCATCACCATTAACGGGTGACATCCTAGTTCTGGTTAACTGGTGGGGGGGCTAGAGCAGTTCCCTGCCCACCATGGGCAGGGGAAGGACCTTTCGCAGACCAGGGCTGCAGACAGGAGTTGCTCCAGCAAAAACGTAATGTTTAACTGGTTAACCAATTACATGGTTTACTTCTGGTTGCTCCAGAAGTAGAACAACAAAAACAAAAAAACCGGTTACTTACCTCGTAACTATTGTTCTTCAAGATGTGCTGCTCATGTCCATTCCAGCTAGATACATGCACACGGTGTGCACAGATTCCGGAGCTTTTTCCCTTAGCAGTACCTGTCAAGCCAACCAGGGAGCCCTCCTAGAGTGGCGCCAGCAGGGGTATATATGCACTGATATACTGGTGCCACTCTAGAGGGGCTCCCTGACTGGCTCAATGGGTACTAAGGGAAAAGCTCCAGAATCCATGCACGCGGCACACACCCTTAACTTGAATGTACACGAGCAAACACTCCAAGAACTTCATGTTTAACCAGGTAACCAATTATATGGGATTTTACCTCTAGCACAAACCCAAAAAGGAAAGTGCCATTACCATCTGCGAATCACAACTCAAGGTATTTGCATAAAAATGAAGACACTAAAATGTAAAAGATTCCTGCAGTGCCTTTAACTCCATCAGCAGCTGAGGCTGCTCAGCAACTGAAGTTCCCATCAAGCACTTTCCCACAAGTTTAATGCTCTGTTAAAGAGGACAACTGAGGCCCTAGCACTACATTATTTTTCAGTTCGCAATCAGCACATTATGGTTTACAAAAATGAACCATTTAATTTCTACAAAATGCACCTTTCAAAAGAGGACAATGTGCGTGATAAAAGTTCTTTAAAAAAATACTAGTTTAAGAAGTCACCTCTGGAAGAAAGAAATGTTCATTACAAAAAGCCCATTAGCCAGACTGTTTTAGGAGTGTAAAAGAATCTCTGAAGTGATCAGATATGGAGGATTCTCACCTGCAGCTGGAGGTCCCTCAAGATGTGTGATCCCTATCTGTATGCCACAGGTGTGAATGCACGCCATGTGCCTGAGTCTAGAGATTCTCAACAAGCCATGTCCATTAGTACAGACACACACACACACACACACACACACACACACTTGCCTTCCTCATGATCCAGACTGAGGGCATAAAAAGACAGTGGGGGCCAATGGAGTATTTGATTTTGTCATCTTCCTCAATTAGAAGATAGGAGGAATTAATCCTGATAGGATAAAGGGCTCACATTCTCAGAAGTTCTGGGAACAAAAGTTGTGAGGGCAAGTTGGGTGCTATGAGATTGACTCTTGTCCTATCACAACTGAGTTTTTCTAACACCTATGGGAGCAGGGGAATGTGTGGAAAGGCGCATCAAAGTTGGCACATTCATGACAGCAGGAGAGAGTCACTGCCTATAATTGCTTTGGAGCAGTATTGGCGAAGTTTCCTCTTTGCTCGGTACAAGGAGAGCCCATTGATATACTCCCAGCTATCTGAATGTCTCACTCATGACAGAATTGCAGAGAAGTGCCTGCTTGGGTTGTCTGCTAATATATTCTGAATGCCTGGAAGGTAAGTTGCTCGGGTAACCATGTGGTTTCTGGTGTACCAATTCCAAAAGCCTGATGGCTACTATGCAAAGAGACTTTTGCTCCACCTCTGCTAGCTTTATATAAAAGACTACAGTGATGCTATATAACATTACTTGGAAACAAAGCAAATATTTAGCATGAGTTTGACTTGCTTCAGCTCAAGTGAAAGTGGGCCTACCAGATTACAAGATGTGATGACCCTGGAGACAATGGTCACTCTGGTATTTATATGGTCATCCTCTGTCAAGAAGGACAAAAGCCAGGACTATACACAGCATAAATGAAGTCTGACAAATAGTGTTTTACGTACACAAGGCCATGCAGCCCAGCAAAGAGTGTTCATTAACCATAGTCTTTTGTCTTTGAATAACCTGTTATCAGTTTGTCTATTAACTGAAATGTTTCCCCGGGGTGGGCGTTTGGGGGGGGGGGGGAAAAGAGGAGGAAGGCTTTCTGAAAATGGAGTCCAATGCCACTCTGATTAAATATATCATTGGTGTGGTGGCAAAATGGACTTTTCTTTGTTTATGCAAACACTTCACTTTGCCAGAAATGGAAGCAGGAAAAAAAAGGCCACCTGAACATGTGGCTAGAGTGACTTAATACTAGGTAAGATCTAGTCATCAAAATACAGGAAAAGTGGAAACAGCCAACAGGGAAACCTTTGAATACCCTGAGCACTAATGCTAATCCAAAGGGAAGGACTCTGAACTGGTAATGTCTGACTAATCAGGAACTGAAGCAATTCTGTAGTACAGATTATACAGCCGTGAAAGTAACTTAAAAATTTCTTACAGGTACTGTCCTATTGCAACCCAGGTTCCTGCCAGCTCAATAAATAGCATGCTTAAGCTAAGAGTGCTGCAAACAGGGGCAGTATAACTATATTCATTTGTAAATAAGGGCTGGGAGAAGTTGTAGCATATCAACATATTAACTTAGATAAAAGTGTGATATAGTTAACTCTGTGCTCACTTGCACAGTTTGGGGTTCAAAGCAAAATAAGCCTGTCTACTCCATCTGCCTCTGGGTCCTCCTATTCTTTTCCAAGAAAAAAGAAGTTTTCATATGGAGAACAATTAATCACATTTACTTTTTTTTTTGGGGGGGGGGGGGGGGAGAGATTGATTATTGATGCAAGTGTAAGCAACCTGAATTTGACGAAGATATTCAGTTGCCCAGAAAGGCCTCCACCACCCTGCTTCTATTTTGGGAAAGAAGTAACGAGGAATACCCTTGATAATGAATGGCAATTATTCTATAGCCCCTTGCTGAAAAGGGACCTGTATCCTGACAATCTCCTTGAGAGCAGTTTCTGAAGAGGGACTAGAGAGGGGAAAGTGGATGGAGAGAAATTTCAGGGTGTAACCATGGTGAATAATTTCTAGAAGCCAACTGTCTGCCATGATAAATCATAATTGTATGCAAAAAGTGAGAGATTGACCCAAAAGCTGGGGGACAGAAATGGTAGGCATCAATAAAAGAGTTGCTCATCTTGTGCAGTAATGAGAGTTCTTTGAAATGTGTTTCCCAATGAGTGCTCCACTCTAGGTGCTGGTGGGTCCTTGGCTCCAGCAATTGGAGAGCTTTCTAGCAGTGCCCTGTTGCACATGCACAGTGGTATCTCCTCGTGCTGTTAGTTGTATATGCAGCACCTCCGTTCCTTCTCTACCTTTGGGCATGCCCCAAAGCAGCTCCAAAAGTAGGGGAGGAGGATAGTGGAGCACCCACAGGAACATGTCTTGAAGAACTCCTATTACTGCACAAAGTGAGTAACTCTCTTCTTTGATTGATGTCCCCCCCCTTGTGTGCTCCACTCGAGGTACCTTAAGAGCAGTGTCCATTTCGAGGATGCGAGTTTTGGAGCTGTGAGTGAATTGCCCCAGACACTGTGGAGAGAACCTCTTGGGCCACTGATGCTGTCGGGATTAAACCAAAAATTAGAGCGCAACATTGACATTTGTCATCTTCTGTGAAAGGAAGTATTTTGAATATAAAACCCTCTTCCTTGATAGGCTGATGAAACTGGTTCTATGGCCCCAATTTGCTGCAGATGTTTAACCTCTATTTGTAGGAGGTCTTCATGAGATGGGTCCCTGAAGAGGGATGGGTAAAGGGAATGGATGTGAAGGGTTTGGAGCAGCCCAGATGATCTCTAAAACCCACCAGTCTGATGTTATTTCAGTCCATTGACGGAAAAAGGACTGCAGCTGGTGGGTAAATTGGAGATTGCACGACAGACAATAGTATGGCAG
The DNA here is from genome assembly GCF_052426305.1 of Pelodiscus sinensis. Taxonomy (NCBI): domain Eukaryota; kingdom Metazoa; phylum Chordata; order Testudines; family Trionychidae; genus Pelodiscus; species Pelodiscus sinensis. Next base: position 120,916,565 of record NC_143053.1, read on the forward strand.
GGATGTTGCTTGAGCCCTCGACTAAATGTTAAAATTTGCTGTTTTGATGTAGACCAGGGGTTCCCAAACTTTTTGACACAGGGACCAGTAAATCCATTCACGAACTTTTGGAGGACCAGTAATGTTAATTTGCATATTCATTAATCAAATGATGAATATTCAAATAAGTTGTTTCTGGTCCTCCCAAATCTCCCAGTGCCAGCTTTAGCAAAGCTTTTGATATGGTTACCCACAATATTCTTGCCTGCAAGTTAAGGAATTTGGATTGGATAAATGGGCTGTAAGACAGACAGAAGGCTGGTTAGACCAGGGTTTCCCAAACTTTTTACTGTAATTGGAACCCTTTTTTTCCAGTTCTGCCTTTTGCAGCCCAAAAATATAAACACACAAAAAACAAACTGAGAAAATACCAGACATATAACATATCTCGTATTTTCTCAGTAGATAAGTTGTATTATTACTAGATGTATCAGTTTGTAGTTTCGAACTGCCTGGCTAGCAAATGTGCCCAGCCAGATAGTTTACAACTACTCGAGGGGTGTGGGGTGTGTGTGTGTGTGTGGGGGGGGGGGGGGGGACGACAGGACGGACAGTAGAATCCCCGTGCCAGACTAAGTCGTGCTTTGTGGAGGGGGGGGGGGAGGAGGAGAGAATGGGGTCGGGTCAGTCCCACTCCCTGCAGGCCGATTCATTCCTCCCCCCTGCTCCCCTTGCTGTGCCTCTGGCCAGCCCCCACTTCCCCCAGCCCCCGTCCCAGGCAGCCAGTTCTCCCCCGCTTCTCCTCCAAATCTCCCTTGGCCAGCCCCGCTGCCTGCATCCAGCCATCCTTCCAGCGGCCGCTTCTCCCACCCCGTCCACATCTTCCCCAGTCAGCTCCCTGCCCTCAACCTCACCGCCCCACCCCCCCGGCAGCCCTGCTTCCACCAGCCCCCCAATCCCCCCAGCCTGCCCTGATTCCCCCGTCCAGTTCTGCTTCCGGTGGCCAGCTCTCCTCTCCTCCTCACCTCAGAATCACCTGGCACCTGCACCTTCCCTTAGCCCTGCACCCTCCTGGTGCCTCCCTTTGCCCTCTTTTTCCCTAATACCCACCCCATCACCAGTCTCTGCCCCATTCCCCTCCTGCCCCTCTGTGCCCTCACACACAATTTGCTCCATCCTGACCTTCCTCATGCCCACCCCTTCTTTCAAGCCTTCTCCCAGCACCTTCCCCTCCAGCCCCCAATGCCCTTCCCCTCTTCTCTCCTCTGCCAGCATCACCCTGTCCCCCCTCCCACTTGACACCTCCCCTTTCCCTCATGGTCTGCACTTGGCTCCTGGTATTTTTGTCTCTCTCCTGCATCCGTCCCTTGGTGCCTTCCCCTCCCAAGCCCCTTCTTCCCTCCTCTCCCGCCGCATGAGCCAGTTCCCTACCTTCTCCTTCCACGTTGCGGGGCTGGAGTCCGCACTCAGGCCCCAGAGGCCGAACCCGGAGCCAGCCAGGCCCCGCCACGTGCCTTCCATGGGTTTCAAAACCCCGGGCCGTGACATTACATCAAGCCCGGGCACCCTCCCCACCCACGTGCAACGCCGCGCATGGGCAGCGAGGAGGAGGAGCCGCAAACGTGGCGGGGGGAGAGAGGAGATCTGGGGCCTGCTCCAGGCAGAGCTGGGGAGAGACCCAGTTCCACATAGTGGTGGAGCAGGGCCTCTGCTTTTAACTCGCCGGCACTTCCGGGTGCAGGGGCGTGGGGCCTGATTTGACCGAATGGATCGAATCGGCCTAAGGGCTGGCAGCCACCAGGCACGCTAAGGCCCGTCATTTTTTTTTTCCCCACGGCCTGGTACTGGGCCGCGGACCATGGTTTGGGAAACGCTGATGTAGACAGTTGGTTGATGTTAGTGTGTTCCTGACGGCGTGGTGTGCACTTCTGTTGTCTGTGCCTTTGTTTGAAGTCATATTAGGATACTTGTGTGACTCCCTTGGGCTTGAATAGGTGTTATACCTCTGGTATTTATTCGGAGGTGTATACTTCCCCAGTGTTCTGAGGGTTGTGCAAGAGTCTTCCATGGAGTGCAAGACCTCATTGGTTTGGCTAGCAAACAAGTTTGTCTTATCAAAAGAGAGGACTTCCGCTTTGAGATGCAGTTCCCTATGTACACCTGAGGCTTAGAGTTATGAGGCCCTGAGTATGACAATTTCCATGGTGGTGCTGTGTGTGGCAGCATCTGCAATGTCTACGGTTGCTTGGAGTGCTGTACAGGCTATGGTGTGACACTCTTGAATTATGGCCTGAAGTTAAGGGCACTTCTGTTCCAGGGGGAACTGTACAAGGTCTTGCAATTTTGAGTAATTGGTGTAGTCGTAATAGGTAAGGAGTGCTGAGTAACTGGCGACCCGCAACTGTAGAGTGGCCAAGGAGCAGACCTTTCTGCCCAGTATGTTGAACCGCTTATGGTCCTTTATTCTGAGGGAGGGACTAGAATTAGGGGTATTTGGCTTGGACAGAGTTGACCACTAGGAAGTTTGGGGGCGGGGGGAAGAGATAAGGGATGTGAGGAAGTCCATCCCCTTGGCAAGGACAAAGTATTTTCTAATCTGCCCTCATGTTAGTGGGCATGAGGGAATTGGGTGTCTGCCAGATGGCATCAGTTGGGTCAAGAATGGCTTCGTCCACAGGGAACTATTTTTGAGGATATGGAAGACTGCAGGATGTGGAGGAGTCTATGTTGCTTCTCCTGCACTTATTGTAGGTCTATATCTTGTGCATCAGCCACTCGTTTAAACAACCTGCTGAATTCTCCCAAGCATTTTATACAAGAGGAGTGCCCGTCTCTGCATGAATTGCACCTCTTGGATCCTGGTGAACCAGGCATCTTGAGCAGGGGAAGAACGATTTTCTTTTTTTTGGAAGAGCGGTGGGGGTGGGGGGAAATGAATACTTGCAAAAAAGACAAAAACCTAAGGAACTTTTGAACTTTTCCCCCATGTTTTAGGTCTGAGAAAGGCAACTGTGAAGGAGCTCTGTCTGCTGCGGAGGATGGTAGAAAGGGAACCGAGGCACCGCACCTTGCATGTGCAACTAACAGATACTAACTGCACAAGGAGTCACCTACACATATGCAGCAGGACACTGCTAGAAAGCTCTCCCATCACCAGTGCGAGGATGTGCCAGTACCTAGAGTGGAGCACCCCATGGTGACATCACTTGAACTAGGAAGTTCTTGACTGTGTCAAAAGTCATGGCGGTAAAGAGCTGAAAATGTAGGCCTCTGAAGGTTTTGATGCTTGTGCAGAGGCTTGTTGGATGGCAGTGGTAGAATATTTATGGAGTACTACATAGTTGCCGGTGGTATTTTCTCTTTGGGATCAAGGTGTAAATTCCCAGGAAGTGGGAGGGTTGAATTAGAGTCTTTCAAATGTGTCTAGACCCACGTCTATTAAGCACATGGCAAGTCATCTATGGTATTCTGCATTTCCCTGAGGAGCCCTGAAGAACAAAGTCAAGACTCACCTCAGTTATATCAATGGCTAACCTTCTAAATGCTGTATCTACTGCATCCACAACAGTTTGTAGGGATATTTTGCCACTAGCCTGTCTTTGTCTATGAAGAATGGCAATGGGGCTCTGTCACATTTTGGGGTATAATCCAGACTAGTGAGATAGGTATCACTGTAACCTCAGTACCTTAACATACTCTTTAGCTGTAGCAACTTGCTTGAACGCCCTGAGCTAGCATAACATGCATGCACTGTATGTGTGTGATTTTTAGTCTTGGTTCAGTAACTGTTCTAAGGGCCTGCTTATTTAAACCACAGAAATGCTCTGATCTTCACCAACCTTAGTTATTGCTAGTAAAGTGAACCTCACACACATCAGCCCAGAATTTCTCCCAAACTATCTGCGTCCTGAAGTGTCCAGCCCTTCCCAGACCACTATAAATAAGATTTGCTCTTTTAAAGAAACTATGTACAGAATCTTGCAATATTGATTGGTTCAAGTCAAGCACTGCACTTGGTTGTTTTAAATTAAAACAAAACAAGTTTACCAAGGGAGATTGGTTAAGCCATGACAAATTAAAGTAAAAGAAGAGATAGTTAAAGCAAATAGGAGAAAACATGCATCCGAAAATCTAAAACTTGATCTAGCAAAGCAGTCTTTAAGGTGGTTTTGCTCACCAATTACTCTAAATCCAGCATAGATAAGTGTGTGTCAGGACCACGCATAGAAGTATGATTCTCTGAGGTCAAAGAGTTCCCCACCACCCATTTACAGTCCAGTATAGATTTGCAAAATTGCTCTCAAGGTTTACTGATCCTGCTTCAAAAAGCGGGAAGGCTTTCTTGGGGTGTAATCCCCAACCCCTATTGATGTTTGAGTTATTTCCACTTTTTGTTAGTTCTATGGGTTTATTTATATTTTATGTAAATGATCCTTCATGGTCTCTGCCTCATGACAAGGCTTTGTTAGATAAGCAGTTACACAATTCTTTAGGATCCAAACATGCTCACGCCCCAACCAACTCCTGAGCTTTGATGGTTCCAAATAGTGCATTGCGATCACATTTTCATTGGTTAACTTGCCTTATTTATATTCAGGACCTACACTGATCTCTTCTACATCATTCAATACAGGTTTTAAAAAATATTGTATCAGAGGCCATCCATAACTCCATCTTCAGAATCGTTATGTTGAACAATGGTATTACTGACCAATGTGTAAATGTTCAAGGCAGTTTGTACTTATGTAATTGCAGTAGTGTATAGGACAGGGGTGGGCAATAATTTTGATGGAGGAGGGCCACTCCAAGAATTGGTAAGTGGTCAAGGGTCACACAATTCCATAATATTAATGGAGGAGGTGCAGGGCATAGGATGGAGGTTGAGTGCAGAAGAAAACTTGGAGTAAAGGATTAGATGCAGGAGTGGGTGGTGGAATCTGGGAGGGAGTTTGGTGAAGAAGTGTGTTGTGAGCTGAGGCAGAATATTGGGATACAAATTAGAGCAGGAGGGGGTTGTGACATTGACATATAGGTTGCAGAATGTCAGTGGGCCAGTACTGGGAATCCTGGATCACTTTCAGTGGATTTGAAAATCATACTCTCTCTCTTCAGTAGCACCTGATACTTCCTGTGGTTAACCAGTAGAGATGGTGAGGACAGAGTTATGGATTCATCTGGAGACTAGGAGGAGATCCCTTTCAGTACAATTAGTACCTGCTAATCCAAATCCTTTTCTTCTTCCTCGTACTCAGATGGATCTAGAAGTAGCCAGGCAGGAGATGCTGTATGACACTTGCATGGATCCAGTAAAGCCAATAGGAGATCTCAAACAGTTGAGAATGGTCCCACAGCATAAGGTACCAGTTGTCCCTGGGAAAGTTGTATCTGGGAGGAAAGCATCTGGACCTCCAACTCCAGGGCTCCTCTCTGAAGGGAGATGAAAGGTCTGCTGGAGCATCTTACCCATTTGATGCGGCAAGATTGCATTGCTGGGTGAATATTCCTGTAAATTGTTGTAGAGGAAATGCTTTTTAACAAAATTTCTTCATCGGAAGGATAAAACTATGTCCCTCAGGAAGACTGCAGCCAAGAAGTCAGGGAATGGGTGTAAGGGAGGAAGAGATCCTCTGATCAGGTATGTGCCTGCACATCTGGGGCTTGGGGCAATCCAGACACATTTGAGGCATCCAGTCTTTTGAAGGATGAGCCGGTAGTGCAGAAGAGTGTCTTGGATGGAGCTAGCAGGTAACTGTCTTCACATTTAGGGGTCGAAGCCACCACCAGAACAGTTTTGGATTCTTATCAGAGTTCATTTTTTTCTTTCATGCTTTACCCTTCTGCCTGAGGGTCTTAAGTGATTGTGAGCCCTTCAGAACCGAGCATGATGTTTTGCCCAATCTGAATGGTGTTGGGGAGAGATCTCTTTTCTTAGAAAGAGACTTTGAAAACATTTTTTTCCTTTTAAACTAGAGAATGCCCCTTACTCCCATGCGAATCCCTGGTGATGGGCTTAGCTGCTCTAGATTCAGTTCTCAAGCTCTTGTTCAGAGAGGTGTTGTTTGTCAATGAGGGGAGATGTCCAGAAGGGTCTCACTGGCCTAAATGAGAGAAGTTTCAGCCTTCTGCACAAGGCATTTCATCAACATATGTGTATGGCCGTGTGTTTGCAGGAGAAACGAGAACAGATGCTGCTCTTTAGAGATACAAATCTCATCCAAAGAGTAGGGGCAGTTTTGGTGGCTGTTGTGCAGGAAGGAGTAGACTGGCCAAGAGATACAATGCTTAATACTTGGGAATTAAGGCATAATCACAAACGGTGGGAGATTATTTGAAATATATGGAGTATAGATAAGAACCATGTATTAATGTTCACCATACACCAGAACAGTCATAGAATAAAACTATATTAACTATATAAAAATTTACAAGCTGTAAAAAGTAGCCTGAGAAATTGGTGGACACAGGATTCCTACTAGACACATACCAGTATGAAGAAATGGGAAAGGCATTGGCCTTCACTGTCTTTCATACCCTAGAGTCTAGAGCAAAAGCTAGGCACCTGCATGTGGGCCAACAGAAACTGCTTGTTAAGAATTTCCAGACCTGGGTGCATGATGTCCATGCATCCCAAAATCGGTGGAATACACATATGGACTATTGCAAATTTGTCATACTACACCACTGCACACGCTTTCAAAAGTCATTTCTGAGGCTGTAATTTTGAAAAAAATCAAACAGTTGAACGTTACCCACAATTCAATTGACCTTCTGCTTAGTGTTCAGCATACCTCTCCTTCCCATTTTTTCCTCCATGACTTCACTTGTTTCTGGATGAATTCTAAGCCACTGTGTACTAGGGATGTTAAATTCTGATTAATTAACTAATCAAATAGTCGATGGAATTTCCATTTAGTTGATAAGGACTTCCACATTCTGCCTCTGAAATGTACAAGAGCTCCAGCAGGGGCTCTTGTGCATTTCAAAGATTGAAATGCTGCGTGGGGCCAGTGGGCAGTCTCACTGGCCCTGGGTGGGTGCTTCTGCTTTGAAATGTACAAGAGCCCCAGCAGGGAGTCCCTGCCTTCCATTTCTGCAAGTGCAAAGCTGCCTGGCTGAAGGAGGGTGCTGCTTGCTGATTCTGCAGCTAAATTTTGCCTTCTAGCTCCTAGTGCCAGTCATGCTCCCTTTCTGCATGTTGGGATCCATCCTGTTTTCTGTACAATAGTGAGTGATTGTGGTGAGAAGGGTAAAGGGGGACAAAAGAGTAGCATTGGAGCAGGAGTAGAGGGATTGGGAACAAGGCATGCAGTATCCCCTTGGCACCAGCAACGTGCCACACCACCAAACCCCACTCCCACCAGCACTGGGTCCCACCTGCTGAGACCCCCCTACGCACCATCTAGACCCCTCCACTGAGCCCCATGCCCTCTGACACCTTTGCAGAGTCCCATTGCTGCTGTATGCAGAACCTCTCAACAAGCTCCTGTATATCCAGTCTCCTCCTCTTCCCCCTCCCAATCAAGACGCCTGCACCCAGACTGCCCCAAGAGAATCTTACCCCACACCTGGACTCCACCACACTAAGCAATGTTCCTTACATTTGGGTCCTGGTGCAGAGTGGCAAGGCTCCAGGGTGTTTCTGGAGTGGATCAGACCCACCCCTTGTGAAGCAGGGCAGGGCAGGGCAGGGCAGGGCAGGGCAGGGCAGGGCAGGGCAGGGCAGGCTCCCACCTCAAAGAAGCCAGCGGCCTGTGCTCCCCATTGCTATGCTGGGTCCCCCATATTTATTTCTTGACAAATAGAATTTGCAGAATTATAAAAATGGTGTGAATTTTTTTAGTGCAGAATTCCCTCAGTACTTCATTGAAGTTTGAATTACTATTGGTATGGGAGAAAATACCCTCTTCTCTCTGATATAAGATACCTAGAAATGGAACATTATCTCAATAAGATTGAGCCGGTAGAGAACCTGAAACCAAATGTTGAGTGCTTCACGAAAGAGAGTAGAAGCATTTAATGCAAGACTTCACATGTAAGCTTCCCATTTGAAATAAAAATGAAATGATAATTCTGCAGTTCCTGAGCATTTTGTTAAAACATTTTAGAATATTTAAATATTAAGATACTGGGGAACAAGACATTTAAACTATTGAGACAAACCAATCTTCCTAAAACAAATGTATGATTTGATGAGGATTTTCTCTATTACTTCCTTCTGCATCTACACTATGAGCAAGTTGGCATTAGTAAGAAAATTCCACTCCTTTCTCCAGTTCTACTCTTCACTTCCTCAGTCTGCACTATCCTGAATTGTTTTGATCCTTATGCTAGCCAGACTGAGGTTGTTGGGAGAGCAGCACTAACTCCTTCTTCTCAAGGTCTACACAAATAAAATAAATGGTTTTGTGCTGAGTCAGAAAGTTTCTCATTTCACTCTACTGCTTGTGTTTTAAACAGTTATTTATTCCTACCCTACAATACTTTTCCTTTGATGCTAGAGAAAGCAGCAGGGAAGCCAGCAGAAGAAACAAGCTAACAAATGTGGTAGCAATAGTTGTGTTGATATGGGAGACAAAAGGAAACAAGCTTAAGACTGGTTTTGGTCCAAAACAACTAGGAAGATGGGGAAAGGTGTTGGATACAGAGAGGCACAAGAGGAGAAACAGCTACTGAGTTTTAGATTACAGTGAAAAAAGATGCATATGGGAATTGCCTTTTAATATTAAATTAAATCAATTCCTAACTACTAGAGTCACTCTAGCAGGTGATCTAGGTATTGGGCATCCAAACATGTATGTAGTAATTGTCCAAAACCAAGACTAGATTATTGAGATGTGGCAATTTTAACCAATTTCCTCCGGGTAATTAGTACTATTATATAGCTAAGAATCAATTTCCTGAAGACAATGTCTTACCTTTTGCTGCCCCTGTATGGATGTGCTGTGTTGCTGCAACTCTAGCTCCATTAGTCCTATTGCTCAATCTGCTGTCTGTTTTCTTTATTTTATCCCTATGTGGGTAAAATTAAAGAATATTTTTCAAAGAGTTTTGGTAAAGATAAGTGTACTAGATATACAATATTACTTTTATTTGCACAAAAATATTTACTTATGACTTCAAGTGTGCTTATCAGTGAAAACAGTACCCTACACAAGTCAGTACTGGGATATATCAGGTCAAAATTAAAACTGGCATTATTCAATATATTTAGTAAAGATATAAATGAGAAAACAGGTGGAGTATTGGGAGTTAGATTAAAGTTTCTTCAGGTGGGTAACCAAAGTGTAGGGGAGACACACATCAGATTGTCTAACAAGTGAAAAGGAATATGCTTTCAATACACATGTTCTATACACACACACTGCAATACAAAATAGAGCAGCAATTGGTTTTAGTTTTCCACACTGATGAACTACCATTTTACAGAAAGATCTGAAGTAGTGGCTAGTTTAAAAATGTCCATCTTCACCAATTTACTGTAAATTGAGCAATGGCAGATGGAAAAATGTTATGACATATTATGGATAATTTTACAGCCTCTTTCACAAATTACGGAAATATTATATCCCTTTGCCGATAAAGTCAGCTTTCATTGACAAAACACTGGTGGTATATACACTGAAATACTCCTGCCACCAATATGTGAACATAATAAAAGTACATTGCTGAGAAGGTAAAAGCAGAGCAGTTAGGGCAATGCAGTGCCTGTGTACACAGTGTTCCTTGTATCGGGTGTTGGCCATGAATCTGTCAACTTCACAGCTCCAGTGGCTGCTGCTGGGTTGCCACTCCACATTGGGCTTCCACCCAGGCTCTTGGTTTGGGCTCCTGCCTTGTCATCCCACTGACTTCCTTGTTGCACTGGGCTTCTTGCTGCCTGCCAGAAGCACAGCAGCGAACTGCATACTGGGTGTGGATCTCCTTACCAGAGGTAACAAGTCCCTGGAAGCTACTCCTTGCTCCCAGCTAAAAAGCCCCAGGAGATAGATGGGCTCCTAAGGTGGAAGAGCCAAGAACTCTGGTTCTTAATCCCCCATGCTGCTCCAGTTCAGTTGTTGAAAGTGCTCCTACTAAAGATGGACTGGAAGACAGTGTGGACATCAGCCACCACAGTAATTAAGGTTGATTTAAATCAACCTATGTTATACTGTGGCTGTAAGACTGTAGCGTAGACGGCCTAATTCTTTGTCCTTCTGCCATTCCTTGTACACTTGGCTAAGTGGCAATTTGTAACATTTCACGTATTTGCATATGTTAGTTTATCATATGGAAGAATTAGAGTCTCTTCATATAGCTCTATTATATTCTTCTCAAAGTACAATAAAGCTATGGATTTCTATATTTATTGACAGAATATGCATTATTCCAGACTGAAGCAAATTATTTAAAAAAAACAATAGCGTCCAATTTACACTCAAAAAGGCAATCATTTAAAAAACACGTAAATTTGCACACTTATGAATTTGCTGGAAATAAAGTACAAGTCCTCAAATCTCAACATTAATGGAAATCAAGCTATTAGATTAATCATGAATTCTCACACATTTTTATTGAGTGCATGCATTATATTTAGGTTCTTAGTTATGAGTTGTAAAATTACAACTTACTTTTCTAGTTGTGGCTTTCCTTTCTTCTTGCTTATTGCAGATAAACCCCGTTTTTCTCCTGCAGGCTAGACACAATACCATAATAGTACTCAGAAAATAGAAGGTCACAAGAACTAACAAAACGTAAATTTATACTTAGCATTGTACAAAGTTATAAAGTTCAGAGTTTAATAAGACTTCTGACGTGGAGAGAGAAGTCTATCCCCATTTACAGTTCATGGGTAGAGTCCCCTAGGTGCTACAGTATTATGGAAACAAGAATGTTTCTAAAAAACCCAAAAGCATTGCATGATGTTCTCTTAATTTACAGGGTTAGGAACTATGTTCATATGGTCTGCCTTGAAAGAATAGTACTAGCCAGTGAAAAAGTTTTGATTGTTAGTATCAGAACATTTGGAAGAATGAACTGAACAGATGATTTGAGTGTTGGAAAGAAGCCATAAATCTTTCTGTTGAGTGTGAAACTAAATTTCAACAGGCAAAACCTAACAATCCTTTCCTTGAAAAGAATCAGTTTGCTCTCCAGAGTTGTTCACAATGCTTATGTCTATTGACACTGCTGAGGGGAGTCCTATGGCCGAATGAAGTTATTTGGTTATTCAGAAGAGCTGCAAGTAACACCACTCCATCACTTGGATGCACACTACACTTATAGTAGAGACCAACATTTAGAAGCAACCTTCAACTTCCCCCATTCTGAGTTGCTGGGTTCCAGGTATAGTTAATGTGAAAGAGTAATAAGGGTATATATGTTCTTGCACAATGCTTTTTCTCCCCCAGTTATCCCCAATCTTTCAAGACTGGTACAATGAACCAAAAAAGCTATACTTTCCTTCACTGCAAATAAGACTTTATGACTTGAAGGAGTTACAAGTTAGTTATGACAATTTAAAGTAAGTCTGCAGTTATGATACGGGAGCGGCCATCCTGAGTCAGACCATCTAGCTCAGTATCACGTCTTCTGACAGTGACAATGCCAGGTTCCCCCAGAGGGAATGAACAGAACAGGTAATCAGCAAGTGATTTATACGCTGTCACCCATTCCCAGCTCCTGACAAACAGAGTCTCGGGACACCATTCCTGCCCATCCTGGTTAATAGCAACTGAAGAACCTACCCTTTATGAATTCATCTACCTTTTTTTAAAAAACCTGTTATAGTCTTGGATTTCATAACATTCTCTAGCAAGAAATTCCACAGGTGGACTGCGAGTCGAGTGGACTGCGAGTTGAGTGAAGTACTCCCTTCTGTTTATTTTATACCTGCTACCTATTGATTTCATTTGATGACTCTAATTCTTGTATTACTCATTTTCCACACCAGATATGATTTTATAGATCTCTATCATATTCCTCCCTCTTTTCCAAGATAAAAAGTCCCAGTTTTATTAATCGGTCCTCATATGGCAGCTATTCCATATCCCTAATCCTTTGCATTGCTCTTTTATCAATGCCAAAATACCTTTTTGCAGTTTAGGTGATCACATCTGCACATAGTATTAAAAATGCTGGCATACCATGGATTTATACAGAGGCAAGAAAATATTCTGTTTCTTTTTCTCCATCTCTTTCTTAATGATTCCCAACATTGTTTGCTTTTTGACTGCTGCTGCACATGGCATGGATGTTTGCAGAGAACTATCCATAATGACTCCAAGATCTCTAAAGTGTAAACAGCTAATTTAGTCCCCATTATTTTGTATGTATAGTTGGGATTATACAGGTTGAACGTGTCTAGTCTGGCACCCTCAAATCAGAGAATTTCCCAGACCATGGGAGGTCAATATTGTCTAGCAGCATATACACACATACAGGCAGTCCCCGACTTACGCGGATCCGACTTATGTCAGATCCGCACTTACGAATGGGGCGCTCTCGCCCCGGAGCTCACAGGCAGCGGTCAGCCACCTCGACCTCCGGGGCAAGAAAAGCTGCTCCCGGTGCCCCTGGTCTGCTGGGGACCATCTCCAGCAGACCAGGGGCATCGGGAGCAAAGCCGCAGCCCCGGCGGGTTTGCTCGCGGTGCCCCTGGTCTGCTGGAGATGGTCCCCAGCAGACGAGGGGCACTACGAGCAAACCTGCAGCAGCGGCGGGTTCCCGAGCTTCTGAGGCTTTGCCAGAGCAAAGCCTTAGAAGCGGGGGACTCCTCCGCTGCTGCGGGTTTGCTCCCGGTGCCCCTGGTCTGCTGGGGACCGTCTCCAGCAGACCAGGGGCACCGCGAGCAAAGCGGTCTGGTGCCAGAGCAAAGCCTCAGAGGCGAGGCACCCCCCCCCCCCCCCGCTGCCGCATTGCTCCCTGTGTCCCTGGTCCTCTGGGGGGGGGGGGGCAGCTAGTGTGGCCCCCCCCCCCCCCCCCAGCAGACCAGGCTTTTGTTCTGGACCCTGGGGCAGAGCAGTTGGGGCGCTGTTGGTTGGTCCCGCAGCGCCGCTCTGGGCACTACTGGACCAACCCGGCAGCACCCCAGCTGCTCTGCCCCAGGCGTCCTGATTCAGCCGCTGCTGGTCAGTTTCAGCAGCGGCTGAATCAAGACTCCTGGGGCAGAGCAGCTGGGGTACTGCTGGGTTGGTCCAGTAGCGCCGAGGAGCGGTGCTACTGGAGCAACCCAGCAGCACCCCAGCTGCTCTGCCCCAGACGTCCCCAAGTCAGCCATTGCTGAAGCTGACCAGCGCTGACTACAGGAAGCCCGAGGCACAGTTGCTCTGCCCTGGGCTTCCTAGAATCAGCTGCTGATCAGTTTCAGCAGCAGCTGACTTGGGGTTCTTAAGTTGAAACTGTATGTAAGTCAGAATTAGCGGTCAGTTTCAGCAGCGGCTGAATCTGGACGCCAGTTCCGACTTACATACAGATTCAACTTAAGAACAAACCTACAGTCCCTATCTTGTACGTAACCCTGGGACTGCCTGTATATAATATGCAATACAAAATAAGAGCAGCAACTGGTTTTAGTTTTCCACACAGCGAGAACTAGTGTGGTATGGTGGCTGTAAACAAACTTCATGGGACCGTGGGAAATGTGGCCACATCCACGAAGAGTGGACATAAGGATAACAAATCATTCCAGATGATGGATGGTTTCTGGACCAGAGAGGTTCAACCTGTATTTTCCATTACTTGCATTTATCAACATTCAAATTCATCTGCCATTTTATTGCCCAGTTACCTAAGTTTTGAGAGATCCTTTTGAAGCTCTTCAGTTTGCTTTGGACTTATCTTGAACAGTTTTGTATGATCTACAAATGTTGCCACCTTACTGTTTACCCCTTACTCCCAATCGTTGATGAATATATTTAACTAGGACTGCTCCCAATAGAGACCTCTGGGAGGGCACCAATAATTACCTTTCTCCATTCTGAAAACTGACCATTTCCACCCATTGTTTCCTATCTTTTAACCAGTTATCAATCCATAAGACAACCTTGGCTCTTATCCCATGACAGTTTAGTTTACTTTAAAATAATATGCAGTATTAACCTGCTTTGGCATAGTATTTAATATTTATTGTCTCATGCTTTTACATGAATTTTTTTTACTTCTTGACTTTGGCTATGTCTAGAGTACACCCCTCTTTTGAAAGAGGGATGTAAATTAGACATATCGAAATTGCAAATGAAGCCAGGATTTGAATTTCCTGCATTCTTTTGAAAACGGGTATTTCTAAAGTGACACCGCTATCTAGACGCTGTTCTTTAGAAAAAAAAACTTTTTTGAAAGATCCTGTAAACCTGAGGAGTACAGGAGCTTTCGAAAAAGGGTTTGTTTTTATTCGAAAGAATTGCATCTAGATGGTGGTGTCACTTTAAAAATACCCGTTTTCAAAAGAACCGTTATGCAAATAAAGTGCAGGAAATTCAAATCCTGGCTTCATTTGCAATTTCGATATGTCTAATTTACATCCCTCTTTCGAAAGAGGGATGTAGTTTAGACATGCCCTTTTAGATTAATGGTCTATAAAATTTACACTTGGAAGGAAACATTTTACTGTGTATTTTGGCTTGCAATTTTGCTACATTTGTCAATACCCGCTCTGTATGGGAATGAAAAAATAGACGTAACCCCATTTATTGCCATATAAAGTACTGGTACTACAGGTTGGACCTCCCTCATCCAGCACCCTCGGAACCTCTCTGGCCCTAAACAAGGGGATTTGCCAGACCAGGAGATGCCCTTCCTATCATGACCTGTGCTGCCCTGCTGCTCCCAGCTAGAGCTCCAGCCTGGCCACCGAGCTCTGCGGCTAATGCCCCATGCCTGCCACTGTCACTCCTTCCATTACTGTCCAGCTACAGGGGCCAGAACTCCCTGCTGCACTGCCTGCCCCTCTGTGCCCTCCTCCCCCAACCCGGGGCTCTTGGCTGAATCACCGCCCTCTCCCCCTATGGATGAATCTTCCTTATACCTGGACTCTGTGATCCAGGAACATCTGTGGTCCGGTAGGACCACGGACGTTGCCAAACAAGAGAGTCCCCATTAAGGGAGGTACAACCTGTACAAGTACATTTTTTTCAGACAGTGCAGATGACTCATGAAAAGTTTAAGTATGTGTAACTATATACCAACTTAGTTCTTCCACTTTTGTAATCACTATGCTTGCTTGAAATAGTTGCATTACTCTTGCTTGAATTTCACCAAAACTCAAAGGAATGGAAACTACTGATAGCCACAAATAAATGTTCCTTCAATTGTCTTTTCAGTAAAAGACAATAGCATTTTAGTTGTGTATACCATGCAGGTGGGATACAATGGATACAAATGAAATGTTAAGTGACATCAGTTTAACCAGTTCGGTACTTCTTGAAATGTGTATCTCTATGCTGCTGTTTGTAATTAGGAAAAAAAATCCTCAAACTTTGAATTCTCTCTAATGAGAGCCCGTTAAAATAAACCACTCCCCGTAGGAAACTGAGTTGAACTGAACATTGACATTTCTGTTCAGCTGGGTCTCATTAGGACATTTTAATTATGCATCAGTAAATGCAATATGGCCATTAGCAAGGAAGTAGTAAGAATTATACAAAAAGATGAGTGTTGCTGCAAGTTACAGTTACTAAGTTGAACTTAAATAATTCTACAAAGAGATGCTGAAATGTGTATAATTAATCTTAAAGTAAAATTTCATGGTGAGCTCTGGATAATATTCTCACCTACCATTGTGAAATATATAAAAGCCACACACCTGGTCAAGTAAGTTTGTACAGTGCTCTGGATGCTGTTGAACAGTGCAGTTTTTTCTTCTCCAATCCACTACCCCATTCTGTTCAGAGTGTTTTAAGTCAAGGCCATCCAGTGAAGAACATTTTGTACTGCTAGTGCTGTTGAAAGAAACATTACACAAGTATAAAAAAACTGAGATTTCTACAACAGCATGTCCTATTTTGTGGCATACTGGAAAGACAGGTGTTTTGAGAACAATATTTTAATATGTTACAACAGATTTCTAGGCAGAACATTTTTACTGTATACACCTTACATTAAAAAAGAACATAAAAAAACCAAGAACAGCTGCAATCATATAGTAGGGATACTTATGGCGTGTGGGGTAATATGCACCATTAGAGAGCTTGATTTCTAAAGTACTCTCAATTGTTATATTATCCAACCATATAGAAAAGTCCTTACTCTGACACAAGTAGCTCATGGAAATATTTCATGATTGGTTTCCTTTTTGACACTCAAAATGGGCGAAAGGTTGAACAGGAATTGTTTTTTAAACATGTTTTCTTCTAAACCTTTATAGTAGAATTTAAAGCTATTTGGTTCTCTGTCCTCACACTAGCTACTTTTGAAGTGTGTTGAGAAAGCTAAACTATTTTTGGACATTTACTTTGGGCCTCAATGCGCCTTTTACTCAAACACTTTGCAATGGCCTGTCTGATTTGTAACTGTGTTTAGACACACTAGTCGAAATGGAATTTCTGATGGGGGTCACTACACCATATGAGTCTACAAGTTGGACCTCGCTGGTCCAGCACCCTCAGGTCCCGACTGGTGCTGAACAAGGGGATTTGCCAGACCAGGGAAGGTCCCTCCTCCTGGCCTGTGCTGCCACCAGGTTAGGATACCAACCTGCCCCTGTTGCTGCCCCAACTCCTACTGCAGCCAGGGCCAGAGCTCGGCCTCTGGAGCTGCACTGCTGGGACAGAGGTCCATGGCTGGGGACAGAGCTTCCTGGGTCACTGGGGCTGGAGCTCCCACTGCTGCTGGAGCCAGAACAGGGTCTAGGTCTGGAACTCCCTGCCATGCCACCTATTCTCCACCCCAACACTGTGCTCCTGACTGAGTTGCCAGGGAGCAAGTGCCTTTGCCCCCATCAGACCTCCCTGAGCTCTGGTCCAGGAACATCTGTGGTCCATGCCAGATCACAGATCTTCCTGGACCAGAGTCCCTGTTAAGGGAGGTACAACCTGAATAATTCACCCTTCATCTGTCACCCAGATGTGCCCCACTGACTGAAGAGAAAGAAAAAACAGTAACAAGAAAGAAAAAACAGTGTCTTTCCTTTATAAACAGTATTTTGTTATGACTTTGTGTCTTCAAATACATTTTAAAATTAAAAATTGTTCGTGCCAGCAACCCAAACCCTTCCCCCCTCTCCAGCCCCAACACCTACTTCATTGCTGGGATCAAGTTTCCCTGTAAGCAGCATGCCCACTAGGGAAGTTAAATATTGAGTAATTGACTAATTGAATAGTCGGTGCATTTTGCTTCAACTATTCAATTAGTCGATAGGGAGCCTCTGCCTTTGAAGTGTAGCAACAGCCCCTAGGCTGTATGCGGTGCTACTGCTTTGGAACACTGGAAGGAGCCTGGGGACACCCCAACTGACCCCAGGCTCCACGCAGCACTGCCACTTTGAAGTACCACTACCTCTTCCCCTCTCATAGAGGCAGCAAGGGGCAAAGTGACTAGTCCTTCACATCCCTAGTGCTCGCTTGGGCATGCAGCTATTTTCTGAGCTCCACTCAAATTCAGAGCTCCCATGCAGGGAACTCAGTTGACTGGTTGGGGAAGGGGAGGCAGGGCATTGATCCTCTGGTAGAGTAGCAGCAGCACCTGCCGCAGGCTACAGATGGAGGAGCTGGCTCCAGCCTCTACTCTGGTCTTCCCTCCTCCTCTCCCTACCCCCAGAGAGGGTCTGTACTCGCTGAGGGTAAGCGAGTTCTCCAATCAGAGAGGTAGGAAGTACTAGGAGGATCATGTGACCCAGATTGTGTTGGAGCGAGTGCTAGCAGCTGAAAGGGAGGAGGGATCAGTGCTTCACTGCCTGCCACTGGCCACGTGGAACAACCTGAGTAAGTTAGAGGCACTGCTTGATCAGATCAACTTCTCCACTTTGCTTCCAAATCCTCCCCTATCCAGTGAACTACTAACAGGATGGCAGCCCAACCACCCCTTTCTGCTTCTCCTCTAGCCCTCCCACTGGGGAATTGGCCTGACAGACATCCCGTTTTTCCCTGTTATGCTCCCCTGCTGCAAATTCAGTTGCCTGTTCACAGTCTGCTACTTTGCTCCCTTCTATTCAATTTACACCTCTCCCCACCTGCTCCATGGTAACAAGACAACACCTCTTTCTTCCCCCTTCCCTGTGCTTTCCTGCTTTCACCTAGTTTGGAATCAGGTCAGTATCTCCTCCAGGGAAAGCAAGACCAAATTTATCCCTGTGTTGTCACTGAAAAGGAAACACCCTCTCTACCTCCCCCCCCCCCCCAGTTTCAGCACTCTCTCTAATCACTTTAGGGCCCCCCCCCCCCCGCTTTCTTTTAAACTCTCTGGTGAGTTCTATGCTTAGAAAGCTTTCCCCCCTAGCTGCAGGAAACAGGACAGACAGTCTATATGTACAGAGGCTGCAAATAGGGTGGGATGGGGGATGTTTTTTGGTTGAATCAAAAGAGATTTGGTAAGGATGGGGGGGGAAGATGGAAGGGAAAGAACCTTGTAAGGAGACAGTGAGTTGAAACATATGGTAGGACAAGACTTTGGATAAAAGGAGGGTGACTGTGAAGCTGTGTGTTGCCATGGGAACAGTGCAATAGAAGCCCCCGGTAAATTGGTTGTGTAGATATTATCTTAGGGAGTTAAGCAAAGCGAGGCTACTAGAAGTTCCCTTGGAAAGGACCTGGGAGGGGGGAAGCAAACTGCTCGGGGGTGTGGAGGTATCAACGCCAGCACATTTGCATGATTATATTTCAAACAAAGTTTATATAGGGGTTAACGGCTAAAGACAAGAAAGAAAAAGATGCTTTTAACAGAACTTTTTTGGAGCGCTGTAGATATTTAAAACTGTGATACTAATGATTTTTGAAACTGTTACTAATACATACATGGTAAATTGTATTGCATTAAGGCCAGATCTTTGCTATCTGGTAGAGTTCTAACTCTTATCCGTCAGAAGTAGCATGTACTAGGCATGATGATAGCTGTTTTGGAGGATGAAACCTTATTTGCAGACTCTTTGAAACATGGATCTGTCTACAAACCCTGAACCCACGTATTAATTTGCTCTGGGCTTCTACTCTGAGCTGGTGACACACAGAAAGTGAAAGTTTCAAACCAAGAAACTTCTGTTTTTAGAGGTCTGTTTCACTTGTATTTGTATAGCATGGATCCTAAACATTCCCCAGATAAACTGTATACGTTTTAGTGAATACCTTTTACTCTTTCCACTGGCAGTAAATATTGAATTAATATTTGCAAGGAGAGCATAACGATTTCTTTAGCATCTTAAAGCTGAGCTGTGTGTAGATAATATTCATTTTGATTGGTTTACTAGCTCTGAGTTGTTAGAAAGGACGATAATACATGTACTCCAAAGGCAGTGTTAACTTTTCTTTTATTTGATTGAATAAGCATCATAAGCATTGCTCCTTGTTAATTATCCCTTGCATTAATATATTACACACCTATGGACTGTTTACTTTAAAATACATATTTATATCTAGGTTTGTTTGTACTGAAGTGCGCATCCACACAACCACCCTCTCAATATTGGTGTTTCACATCAGAAATTTCAACCTGCCCAAGATTAGAAAATGTTAGAGTGAACACTGCCTAGGATGGTGGCATTCTAGTGCATTCCAAGGTGAAAGGGATACTAGAGAGATTCAGCTGTTCATCACCAAGCACCTCTGGAAGATATTAAAGGATAAGCTTTGAAGAGATAAATGGTTCAATGAATGCTCAGGAAATGGCTTAAGTAAACCATGATCAGAACTAAAATCTTGAAATAGACATACTAAAAGGTCCACAACTAACTCTTTTGTGCTATGCACCAGAATACTCTGGAGCTTCTGCTAAATCAGGGGTCTCACTCAATGTACTATAGGGCCAGTGCCAGTTCTCAAATCCTCATAGTGGACCAGACAGCATCTACGGCAGGGCTACCATGGAGGACAGGCTCTACGGTTGCCAGATGGTTTCAACAAAAATACCGGACACATATGACATTACATCCCAATCAACATGACATCTGATTTAGAAAATACCAGACATTTATATTTTCTCAATTTGTTTCCCAGACAGAAAGCTCAAATACTGGACTGTCCGGTTCAAAACTGGACACCTGGAAACCCTAGCAGGCCCCGCCTGCCAGCCCATAAACTCCCCCCTCACCCCTGGTGTGTCCCCCATTTGCAACCCTCAAGTGATTTAACAACCCCCTTCCCCCCTCCAGTGGACCCCTAGCACCATCACTGGGAATCCAGCAGGGCTAGAGTGGCTTCTAGCTGCCTCTGTTCTGTGTTCCTGTTGGCATGTCCTTGTGGCCTGGGGGAGTTGTGCGCAGAGTGTTTCATTTGGCATGGCCAATCTAGGCCCACCGGCAGCTGCCCCAGCCATCCTATGGATGGGATGGTTCCCTGTACAGCTTAGCTCATGAGGGCTTGAGCAGGCTGAGGCTGGCAGCAGGGATTGGGCCCTCCTGCATTCACCACAGTGGTAGGAGCCACAGCGAAGCAGAGTTATGCAGCAGCATGCTCTGACACCATCTCCCAAGCCAGACCACTCTGGGGTTTGGGCACTCCACTTTCCACTGCTGCAATAAGTGCAGCGCTGCCCCTGCTGACACCCTGCTCCAGGTAAGCCCCGAGGCTATGATCCTCAGGGGAGGGTATTTTAAGGAAAGGATGCAGTGGCGGAGAGGGCAGAGCAGGGACAAGAAGAGGTGGGTGGGATGGAGTAGGGACTGCACTTAGGGAAAGGGTACAGACATCCACCCAGGGCCACAGGGACTCACATGGCAGCAGCTGGGCACAGGTTGGATTGCAGAACTGCTCAGGCCGCTGATGTTCCATGGGCCATGAGTTTGAGACCCCTGTGCTAAAAAGAGTCAGCTGATCAATGTAACCCTTATTGCTTTTCCAATTACATCAAGTAAGCTTTAAGACTGAGTATTTCAGATTCTTAACCTCTCTTTAAATAAAGTGGTACTTTTTCAAACAAAAATGATGGCAATTCTTAAATTGGAATGAGCAGAAAGTTGCTATAAGCTTTCCTATAGCGTACCATCACTAGTCCAGAGATTAATTCTTGAGTCAGAAAAAAAATGTAACTAGATTCACATGGATAAACATGAAAAGACTGATCTACAGACAAACCTATTTTACCCAGGAGATTCCATTCATATTTGAATTCATGAATGAACAGATAGACTGAACTTAACCACAAGAAGGGAGAAAACTTCAGGGGGGAAAGGGAAAGTTTACAATAGCAAGATTACTTCTGTCCGTCTTAGTTGCTGCAAGCAGGGAGAAGTTCAGACTTTTCCTCACTTCACAGAAACTAGCAGATTCTATATGTGAAAGATTATCTCTTCCATCAGCTTGTGGACAGAACACTTCAAATTTCAGATTGCTTCAAATCATGAAAGATGGACCCCTGCACCATTCCAACAACTGGGAAAAGAAAGGTGCTACTTTAAAAAAATTAACAGAATCTTCATATTATATACTCAATCGATTTCATTTAGCCTTAATTTATTATATCTATAGACAAGGTGTAGCATGGAACAATGATTTAGCTTCAAGAGTATTTAAAAAAAATAAAGGGAAATTTAGATAGAGAATGAGAATATGTATTAGCGATGTTAAAATAAGTTTATTTTTGTAAATGTTACACTGCAGAAATTTATAGAAGTTACATGTTTATATATGGCAGGCCAAGTGGGAGCTGGTAAGCTGGCTCCCCGTGAGCAGCAGCACACGGCGCAGGCAACTCCATGGGAGACTGTGTCTACCTGCCCTACCCTCCATTGCTGGCAGGTGGCTTCCCCCAGGGCATACTGGTTCCTGCCTGCCCCTTCCCCTGCTGCCTCTCTATCAGAGGCAATGGGGAAGAGGGATGGCTCGACAGGAGTTGGTACGTGTAGAAAGATGGCTTAAAAGCTGGCTCCCGGGGAGCTGCCTGCCTCCCTATGTGTAACCACAGAAACTTTCAGTGGTTACACCAGTACTTAAATGCATTTTAATATCCCTAATGGAGAGTGGAAAATTAGGACCTCTTACTCTGTACCAGGAGCCACAGAATTTAAGATACATATTCATTCTTATGCTAGACATTTTGCAGTTTCTGGTTTTGGTAGGTTTTTTGGGCAAGATACATGAAAATGTATACACAAATTATGAAGAACAAAGTAGCAGGCTATAAGGAAATTGCATATAGATTTTCTGGGAGAATTAAGCTTCTCTAAAAACCATTATAGCGCATACTTATAGCTTTTCTAAGATGAGTGACCAAAGTGGATGGCATTAAATGAGGGTATTGGAATAAGAAGCCCCACGGAAACTTGGTGGAAAGAGGATAATCAATAGTATTTGGGAAAAAAATTATATTATATTATATTATATTATATTATATTATATTATATTATATTATATTATATTATATTATATTATATTATATTATATTATATATAGACATCAATCCCCCGCCAAGATGACCTACTCTGTGAAAGAAAGCAGTCAAAATAACCAAAGTAAAGTAAAAGTCTAAAATAATCATTGTGTACCATAGAATCTCAATAGATAGAAATTCTATGCTTCATAGCAGATTGCCTATATGACCAGGACAAGCAACAGTGAATGTGAAATACTGCTTTAGGCAAAAAGATATCCTGTAACAATGAAACTTAAATCCTATGAAGAAAAAAAGGAACAAACTCTGGCAAGTCAAATATAAGGCGGCAGATCATGAAAAAACTTCCAAGAGCAACTAGTTAGAGACGGAAAAAAAAAAAAGTATATCTAAAGCAGGAATCCTGCCAAATAGTCCACGGGGCCACTGGATGATTGAGGTGCTAAAGGAAAACTCAAGGAAGATGAAGACAAATTAAATGAATTCTTTACGTTGGTCTTCACTGCAGAGGATGTCTGCATCATTTAGATGACAAAACTGAGGAACTGTCCCAGCTTGAAGTACAAATAGAAGAAACAGAAAAAATTGTAAAGTCACCAGGGCCAGGTGGTATTCACCAAAGAGATCTGAATGAATTAAAATATTAAAATTAAAGTAGTACAAACTACAGCATATAATCAAATACAGGTTGGACCTCCTTGGTCTGGCACCCTCAGGACCTGACCAGTCCCAGGGAAGGGTTATTTTCTCCTGTCACTGTCCCTCTCAGCCATGGTCTCGTTGCCAGCCTCCCAGCAAGCTTCCCCTGCCCCTCTACATGCAGGTCACCTGGCTCCACCTTGGGAGCCCCACTGCCCAACAGCTGGGCTCCCACCCTCACAGGGCAACACCGCTTGAGAGCCCCACTGCCTCCCAGTCTTAGTGGGCAGCTCTGCATGTGGCAGCGGGGCTGCCAGGCTCTTTGCTGCACCACTGGGCAAAAGCCCCATTCTTGGGTTCTTAGCTCTGCCACCAGGCAGCCCCATGTTAAGACTCCCAGCCCTGCTGGGCAGCTGCACTGCTTGGCAGTAGCAGGGCTGCTGGGCTCCTGGATGTGCAGCCAGGCAGCCCTGCTGCCTCCCAGTCTTGCTGGGCAGTTTTGCTGCTGAGCTCTATACCTGCTGATTCCCTCCTCCCCCCTCCCGCCCCAAGCTCTCCTGCAGTGTCACCACTAGGCAGCAGCCCTACTGCTGGACTCCCATTTTGCTGCCACAGAGCAGCCTTGCTACTAGGCTCTAGCCCTGCTATAGGGCTGCCAGTCACTACCTCTTCATCAAGACTCCCTGGTCCCGGGACATCTGTGGTTCTGCCAGACCAGGGATGTTGCTCGATCAGAGTGTCCCAGTTAAGAGAGGTTCAACCTGTAGCTTAAAAGAACCTTTCTACTGGGGACTGGAGGATAGATAACAAGACACTGAAGTTTAAAATGCTCTAAAGCAGCAATTCCCAACTCGCCTGCCTCCGCTACAGTAATGGTCACGCTTCCTAAAGAGGGCAGCCTTGCTCCGGGGAGTACAGGTGTACTATGGGGTGAAAAGGCAAAGGGATGTTGAGTGAGGGCATGGTGGGGTCACAGGGCAAAAGAGTGTTGCCACAGGCTGTCAAGGTCAGAGGTTAAAGGGTCAAAGGGCATGGGCGTAGGTCAAAGAATGTTAGGCGCTGGGGAGCAAAAAGCTGAAGTGGGGCTGAGGGAGGGCAGGGATTAGAAGTCAGAGGGCAAGAGGTTGTGGATAGCAGTGGGTCAGTGGTTATGTAGCCAGGTGCAGTGCATCTCATGCTTTGTCTCGGAGCAGCAGATCTGAGGACATCTGAGCAGGGTCGGGGGGGGGCCTCAGAGTTTATGGAACAGCCAGTTACAGGGTCAGTGGGACAGGATCAGGGTTTGGCACAACAGGCAGTCATGGAGTTTGGGAAGCAAGGGGCACTGGGGTAGTGGGGCAGGAGCGGGGAAAGGGAGGTTGTCAATTGAAGTCAGGGGTCTCTGGGACACAGCATGCCAAGGTTGATAGTGACAGCAGATGCAGGACAGGCTCCAGGCAAGACAGAGGTGGTTGACAAAAGTTGGCAGTAGGGGGTGTTGGGAAGTGGGAGATGGTGGGCACTGGGGTAACAGGCAAGACAGACTTGTGAGGTAATGGGGTTAGTGGGATATAGGGGGATCTCAGATGGGTTTGGCAGGTTTAATACAGACACAGAGTACCAGGTTAGCTGGACAGGGCCAGAGGATTCTGGAGTTGAAGGTAGAGGGATGTGCAGGGACAAGATGGGATAAGCATGTAGGTATTTTATTTGCATAATGAACAGGGCTCGACAACCTATTGAATCTACTTGCCCGTGGCGAGTAGATTTCAGCCCAACGCCCCATTACCGGCAGTGCGCGCATGTGCAATGTAGCTCTTGCACATGTGCAGTGCGGGGCTAGCAAGCGGCTTTCCCACGGTTCATCAAGCCCCGATAATAAATATGCACATTTGCAAATAAAATGTTACTGATTCGCTAAAAGTTTGTGAATGGGTTTACCATCTTTGGTATTAAAAAAGGTTAGGAACCACTGCTCAAAGCAATGATGGTCAAACAGGACTAGTGAGTAGGCCACGTGAGTGACCCTCCATCTCAGTGGGCTGCAAGACTGATATAAACAAGACAGTCTCCCGGGATAATAAGGTAGTTTTGTTAACTGTGTTTGTGTACCTAGAATTTGTGGGATGTGCTGACTGAACCGTAACAGCATTGTTATTGGATAGAGGGCGTGAATGGCTCACAGTCAATGTTCTATGCAATCAGCATACACCTTACTTCACGTACACGTGCTTAAGGTATGTGTCACTTTAGTAATATCGGTAGGGAAAACTATGCAGACATAAACCAGTGGAATCTGGCAGCCCTGCACATAAGCAATAGTAAACAAAATGTCTTGTGGCCACACACAGAACTTTGATGGGCCACAGGTTGCCCACCATTGCTCTAAAGGTAATTCTGGCAATTACAGGCCAGCAAGTTGAACTTCAGTGCCAGGCAAATTGGTTGAAACTACAGGGAAGAATGGAATTAAACACACAGATGAACATGATATCCAGGGGTAGGGAGGGCAATCAACTTCACTTTTGTAAAGGGAAATCATGCCTCATCCATCTATTAGAATTCTTTGAGGGAGTAATGTGTGGACAACAGTGAGCCAGTTGATGTAGTATATTTGGACTTTCAGAAAACCTTTGACAAGTTTCCTCATCAAAGGCCTTGAAGAACAGTGAACTTATGGGATAAGGGAAGGCCCTCTTATGCATCAGTAACTGGTTAAAAAGATAGTAAGCCACTATCTTATGTACTAGGTGATTCCTACTGCCCCGTGCTGTTGTAACTTTGTGTGCACCCCAGTTTCCCTGGGCACTGCACTGGTGTACAGCTGGAGATGGCTCTTACTGAGGGGAAGGCTGCCCCATCTTAGCATGTATAGAACATCAGCACAGGTTATCTTGTAACCTGAGCCTGGGTGGGGGGGAGCAACCAGGTGACACTTTGTCCAGGGAATCTGAACAAATGAGGGGGCGGAGCTGCCTCCAAGCTAGGGGATAAGTTGCTGGGTGTGTGACCTCTTTGAGCTGGTGGAGGATACAGGAAGGGGGCCAGTGTGCTGGCCCTGAGTCCCCCTCTTCCCAAGTTGGAGTGTACTGTCTGTTTCTGGTTCCTGTGTTAAACAAATCTGTGCTACACTGTGTCCCTGACAACGAATAAACCTTCTGTTCTACTTGCTGGCTGCAAGTCACATCTGGCTGTGTACACTGAGTGCAGGGCCCAGAGATTCCCCACACTCCTGAACAACAGGGTTCCCCTCAGGATCTGCACTGCCACTTAAAGCATACAACATATTCGTAAATAAGCTAGGCAAAGAGTAACAGTGAAGTGGCAAAGTGTGCAAATAATAGCTATCTTGATTAATTATATAAGTCCAAAGTAGACTGAGGCTCCTTTGTAACTCTGCACAATACTGGGTGACAAAACGACACATGAAATTCAGTATTGAGAAATGCAAAATAATGCACCTCGGAGTCATGGAATCAAAATTAACTGTTACCTTCAAAAAAAGATCTTGAAGTTACCATGGATAGTTCTCTGAAAATATCAAATCTGTGTGCAGTTAATGTTAGGAACCATTAGGAAAGGGACACCTATAGCTCAAATACTGTGTGCAGCTCTAGTCACCCTCATATAAAAACAGTACTATAATTGGGGAAAAAATAGAACATTAACAAAAATTATTATGGGTATGGAACTGCTTAATTATTATTAAGGAGAAATTAGAAAGACTGGGACAGTTCAGCTTGGAAAAAAGAGACTATTAAGGAGAGAAGGGATACAATAGATGTCTAATATTATGAAGGTTCAAACAAGATGCATTTAACCCTTCGCATAATACAAAAAAAGAGGTTATTTAATGAAATGTATAGGCAGGTTTAAAACAAACAGAAAAAAGTATAACTTTACATAATGCAGTCAACCTATGGAACTCATTAGCAGGGCATGTTGTGAAGGTCAAAAATACAACTGTATTAAAAAAAAAAAAAATCAAAGATGAGTTCATGGAGGAGAATAGCTCCAGCAATATCTTATTAGCCAAGATGGCCAGGAATGCAATTCTATGTTTCAGGTGTCCCTAAATCTTTAACTGACTGAAGCTGTGACTGGACAAGTGGGGATGAATCACTCAATTGTTCTCTTCATTTCCTCTAAAGCATCTGGCATTGGCAGAACTGGAAGACCAAATACTGGGCTAGATAGACCACTGACCTTATACAGTAGGGCCATTCTTTCAACAAATACCCTCTGCAAAATTTCTGGACAGGCTTACTGTTAGCCTTCTTCATTAATAATTCAAGGACTAAAATATACATGGGAAAGCATATTTAAGATTTGTTTCAACTGGGTTGGCAATAAAGAGAGTCAATTTACAATGGACCATAAACTAAGTAAAGACTTCAATGCTTCAGCTGATGGACAACTGTAGAAAGCTAGTAACGATTTCCTCCATAGGAAAAATTTGAGAAGCCACACGGGAGGGAAGATTCAATAATATGAAGAATTACTGAAAACTGGGGATGGGTGTATGGTGTATGTAAATATTCAATAGGTGATTATCTACTGTACACCAGAAAAGTTATTAACCCTTTCTGCTGAACACAGTTGGCAACTACTGGGCAAAGACCTATTCTTGGAGAAAAATAAAGCTAGCTTGGGGTAACAATGTTCTGTATTCTTCCTGGATAACAATGCCATTTTTTTTGCAAGACAGTCCGAAAATTCTTCAGAACTAGCTAATCAGCTTTTAAATCTGATTTCCAAGGCTTAATACCCAAAAACATGGATTACCTTTGGAAAAGAAGTTTATGGAGTTACCTGTCATACATGTTAGACAGCTACATGAAAACAAAGAACAAAAGAAAAAACCCATACTTCAGTGAGAATTTTCCAGGGATGTCTCCCAACTGAACTCCTCCTTAAAATGTGTTAAGACAACGTAACACACAGAACAGTAAGGTATACGACACTCTGAAAACACCCTGATCCAAAAAGAAACTTGCATGCTCCTGAAGTTTCAAGTAACTAATACATATGGATTTAAGTTTACTTTCAAGTCAGACATACCAGTTTTCTAAACCTTAATACCTACTTGGCAACAGGACTTGTCCCATTATGTTTTTTATGGACTGATGTGTGCTGCATTACATCTGGGGAAAAAAGAAAACAAATCAGCAATTCCAACAGCAACAATTGTTTCTATTAAGTCAAATCAGGAAAATAATCCCTACAGTAAATGTTCGACTATTTCACTGAATGTTTGGGTAATAACAGGAGAACGACAAAGGCTACTGAAGACAAAGATCCTAGTATTGGCAACATGATCCACAAAAGTGGAACCTGTACACTTTCACAGAAGGCCAGTCAAGTTCACAAACAATGCATGGAAGCAGGGTCAGTTGACATGGACAAGATAGGTAGGAGTGGGGACCTTCATACCCTGTTTCACAGAAAAGATATAAAATAGCAAAAAGCACCGGGAAAGAAGCATACTTTTCATAAACAATTGGGATTATTTCTCAAAAGACAAATCATAGGTGCTTTGGTTTTGTCAAAATGTTGCTAGATTTCTCTCAATGGGATAGAAAAAAAAAATCAGCCAAATTGAAAGGGAGAATGGAAATCCATTTCCTTTCTCCAAAAGCTGGATATTGCCACAGAAGATTAATCAGGTACAAGTAAATTGTAATCTATTGAATTATTAAATTTCTGCATTGATAGAATTTACTCAGAACTTTACAAATAAGATGCGGAAAAAATCAATTTTTATTTTTTTGGGCAGTAAACCTTGTCTTTTTACCTCTCTGAAGTACTGTATATTTATTACACTGCCAAAAATAAAATTTCCCCAGTCTCACTGCTGATTATCTTTGGCTTCCACGTAACATCTTTTGACCCCAGGCTATCATTTCCCTGAACTCCCTTAAAAATGCAAGTCAGAACAAGATCAAAATAGAGATAGGGATTATTTAGAAAGTACAAAGTTTAAAAGCATCCCCAAAGTTTATTCAAATGGCACTAAGCATGCACTGAAATGCGTTTGAAATTTAAAAGTTGAAAAAACTTCATTTAAGCACAATGTGAAAAGAACAATTTGAACCATTTTCAAACATTCCAGAGTTTTCTTAGTGTTTTTTTAATTTTAAGAGAGAGCATAATGGGCAGCATTTTCTTTCCAAAAGAGAACAAAGCCTTCTTGAATTACATATAGTTGTCTAGTGGTAAAACATTGTCTCTGCCTTGAAGGCAACCAAATTTGACACAAGTCAACCAACACTGGCATGTACAGTACAGAATCTTAAGAATCATACATTTTGCTAATGCATTGCAACACCACACAACCAGAAGATCAATAGGATAAAACATCTCCTAACAGGACCCTGTCCAAATAGCTTGCTGGACACAACTGGGTGGTAAAAACAAGAGATCCTTTGAAAAATAGTTATGTTATGTTACCATGGTATTATGATGAAATAGCTAAAATTAAAAGATTGTAACATTTCTACTAAAGAAGCAAGCAACCTATCGTGAGCTCTCTTGAAACTGGAGGTTTAAACAGGAATTTAGTCTTCAGATGTCTTTAGCAGCTGCTGCTGCCTTTTTTACATTTGACAAGAGATTCAGAAAAGTTGCATTCAGAAGTACATCACATTCTACCTTGCATTTCTGTCATCTTACGCTATATACTAGTGAAGAGTATGGTTTAACACTTCTTTGCTTTGCATGCCCTCCTTCACATATCAAAAAGGTCAAACTTGTCTACAGCTCAAATGATGCAAAACTGGCTTGACATTCCTTTCAAGATGAGAGGACATATCTACTGGGCTAATACCATAAACAATTCTGAAGGGATGTATGTGAGAAGTACCAGTCCTTATCCAGATGCTAACAGTGATTTTAATTGTTCTGAACTGGACACATGCTACAGATGTGCAGCTCTGATATAAAAATAGAGGAATTAAGAATTTCCATGTAAAGAGGATCTTCATGTTTAAGATATTTTACACAAGTGTCAACTATATAAAACTGAATACCATACTCAACATTTAACCTGGTCATTAAAAAAAGTTTTAAAAAGCACACACAAGAGGAAGTCACAAGTATCTTTGCATCCTAACAAACCCCACAACTCTTCCTGGCTGCTCAACCCTGCTTCTAAGCAACTCAAAAAGCAAACATGCCTCCAAAGCCTTCCTATTCACAAATATAATGACCATATTAAGTTACTGAAAGTGTGCAATAACAAATAAAATTTATATAGCCACTTTCATCTGAAGTCCTCTGTATTTTACAAGAGGTAGAAGTCAAATACGTAATTTCTATGACTGTAAGCCTGACAAAATTTTACTCATAAAAATAACCTTTGGGTATATGAATACCTTCCTCCTGACTTGAAGCCTCTGAACTGTCCTCCTTGAAGTGTTCTGCTGCCTTAGCTGTCTTCAAAGAGGGTTGTAAGTTACCTGCAGAGAATAAGTTTTATGTAGTTTTCTAGGGAGTTACAGTAAGTCATTCAGGGTAAAAAGTTAGCTTCTCAGTACAGAAAACTAGAAGCTAGGTTAAGGAAAAAATGATAAATTGGGCTCATGCCAACTTAAAGATACCATCTTAATTTTAGCTAATTAAATAGCAGTTAGATATACCATTAGAGCCAAAAATACATAAGACAGATGTGCCAAATGCAAGGACGCGGGACACATCATGACAACATTAAGAAAGTCAGTAACAGTAACCCTGTGCAGTAACGATTCTTTGAGATGTGCCCTCCCGTCCGTGAGTGCGCCACTGTTGGTGTTGGGCTCGTCCCAGTGCTGCAGATCAGAGGTTTTTCCAGCAGTATCTAGTCAGGCCACACGTTTGGAAAGGGGGAGAGGGCCGCATGTACGGCCCAACTCACCGATTTTTCTTTGTGTACAGTGGAACTTGTCTCTATCTGTGAGGATATTGTATAATGTCTTAAAGGTGTGGCTGGAAGACAATGTAGCTGCTGCGCAGATATCCTTAAGAGGGACTCCCCTCAGAACAGTTACAGTAGCTATGGCCCATGTAGAATGCACTCTCGGAGGTGTAGGAAGTGATGTTTTGCAATGAGTAACATTGGGGAATACATGATGTAATTATTTTGGAAATATGCTGTGACGATAATGATGTATGCCAAGAGCATCCCACAAGGGAGAGAAATAATGTTTGATTTGTGGAAAGGCCGTGTACGATCTAAATAGAATGATAATGCCCTGCGGACATCCGGGGTATGTAATAACCCCTCCTCTCGAGAAGCATGAGGCTTTGGCTAAAAGGTAGGGAGGACAATGAGTTCGTTAATGAGAAATTCTGAGCATACTTTAGGTAGAAAGGAGAGATAGGGTCAGAGGACTACTCTGTCTTTATGAAACATGGTGGAAGGTGGTGATGCCGTGAGAGCAGTAATTTCACTTAGCAATCTTATCAGCAAGACGAATATTAAAAACACCATCTTTGCTGTTAATAGGGGCAGCAAGCATGAGACCAAGGGATCAACTGGAGGTCTAGTTAGTGTGTTGAGCATGAAGTCCAGATCCCACATGCGGGCTACACATCTGTGTGAAGGATTAAGGTTATGCAGCCCTCTAAGAAGTCTGATAGGATGCACAAATATCAAAAACCTATCCATCAGAGGATGGAAAGCTGCCAGTACAGCATGATGTACTTTGAGGGAGGAAAATGATAGACCGTGATCTCTTTCAGACGCATAATGTAATCCAAGATCACATGAAGGGGAATGGCAGTCCACTGAGCACCAATGTTGATGCACCATGCTACAAAGTGGTTCCACTTCTGAAGGTAGGTATTGCACAGTCTTTCTTCTACTCTGAATCAGGACACTTCTCACTTGCTGCAAACATATCTTTTCGATCTTCAAGAGTCAGAGAGAAACCATGCCATCAGGTGTACCGTTTGTGTTGGGGGGGTGGACAAACCTGCCTGCCTTTGGAGACAGGCGGTCTTTCCAACTTGGAAGGGGGTTAAAAGGAGGTCGATGAGACATCTGATAAAGACAAGGAAACCAAGTCTGTCTGGCCAAGGCACCAGCTATAAGGATGACTAGGGCACCATCCACCTCGATCTTCCTGATGACTCTGGGTATAAGAGTAGAGGGAATGCGTAATAGAGGCGAGCCTCCCATGTGATAAGGAAGGCGTTTCCCAGAGACCCTGGCCCTATCCCCATCCTGGAATAATATTGGGGACACTTGGAATTCTGGTATGTTGCAAAAAGATCTACCACTGGAAATCTCCATCAACGAATCAGGGCATGCAGGACATCTGTATGAAGTTTCCATTAATTGTCTAGAGAAATGATGGCTTAGAGCATCTTCAGCTGCATTGCTGACCCCCCCCCCCCCCTCAACCCAGGAGGTACGATGCAACGCGATTGATGTTGTTGCAGATGCACCAATTCAATAGGTGTACCGCCTCTACAGAGGGATGGAGAACGGGCACACACGTTGGCAATAGACATAAATCATAGTGGTGATGTTGTCTGAGAATATGCATTGCAGAGATGCAAATGTACTGGACAAAATATTTGCAAGCATTGCTCACCACATGGAACTCTAGGAGGTTGATTTGCCAGTAGGATTCGTGAGCTAACCATCTGCCCTAACCACAGTGACCCTGCATGTGTGCATCCCACCCGAGGAGGGAAGCATCTGTAGCGATTTGTATAGAGGGCTGTGGCTGGAATGGAACACCTGCAAGGAGGTTGCTTGGATTCACCATCACTGAAGGAGACACGAACCTTCATAGGGACAGTTACCTGCTTATGTGGGTGCTGCCTGAATGGGATGTAAACTGAGGACAGCCAATGCCAGAGACAGAGAAAGTGCAGATGTGCATATGGGACATACGTTGTGGCAGCCATATGGCCCATGAGCCAAAGAGGTTAATACAGTCACAGCAGGGCTGGACATTAAGATCGCAATAAAGCTTCTTATGGCTTCGAAACGTGGGGTGGGGAGATGTGCTCTTGCTGTCGTGGAATCCAGACAAGCTCCTATGAACTCTAGAGACTGTGCAGGACATAGGGTGGATTTTTGTTCCTTTACGATGAGGCCAAGAGATCTGAAAAGCCTTTTGGTAAAAAGGATTAAGTCCCATGTCGTTTGTTGAGGTGGACCATGTATAAGACAGTTGTGGAGGCAGGGAAAATTCATGCTACCGTCACGACTTAAGCACCACAGTGAGTGGCTTTGAGAAGACTCTAGGGACAGAAGAAACTCTGAAAGGCAGGACTTGATGTTCCGGGATGACCGTAAAATGGAGGAAATGTCTTGGGAGGTGGGCATACGGTTACATGAAAATAAGCATCTTGCAGGTCAAGAGCTGCAAACCAATCTCCTTTGTCTAGTGCTGGAATAATGGATGTGAGCATGATTATTTTGAATCATTGTTTGTGGAGATATTTATTTAAACAGCACAGATCAAGAATGGGTCTCCAACCTTCAGTTCTCTTCTCCGTGAGAAAGTAATTTGAGTAAAATCCCCTGCCCCAATATTGCTCGGGCACGGTCTCTGTGGCACCTATTATCCACCTCTTGACATAGAAGTGACTTGTGAGGGGGTCCCTGAAGGGGGATGGGGGAACTGATAAGTGGAACAGAATATTTGCATTTTATGATCCCTAGGACCCAACAGTCTGTAGTTATTGCTGCCCATTGGTTATAAAAAGGGCACAGACAATAATAGAAAATTGCATGATCGTGAGGCACTGGTGGAGATGCTGCATTAGCTCAGTCAGCTTAGTGTTATTATCAAAGTCATGATTGGCAAGTAATTTGCTATACGAAGTTGTAATGTGGATGACAAATTTTTCTGCCAAATAAATCCAGGCGCTTGTCATGATTGGATGATTTATATTTTGGATTCTTGGACCTTTGGTTTGCAACATCTACAACCAGAGAACTGGGTTGCGGGTGGAGGAATAAAAAGCCCATGCCTCTTGATGGAACAAAGTATTTTCTGCCAGAGCACTTAGTGGGGAGAGCTGAGACTGGTGTCTGCCAGACCTTGTCCGCTGCCTCCATAATGGCTTTGTCAATTAGTAGTCCATTTGTGTTTTTGCAGATGGCTGTAGGTTTTTTTTTTTTTTTTTTTTTTAAGTGTGTTGCTTTTCTTGCACCTCAGATAGCATGACCTCTTGACTAGTGGCATCCCTCTTGAAAAGTTCTTGAAATTGTTTTAAGGAGATGTATTGACTGGGATGACCGCCTCGTCTGGTGAGGAAGAGTTTTTATCCATCAGAGAGGTTCCCAAACATTCAATGTCAACGCCATCAATAATCTGTCCCTCTTTGGTCTCCAAATCCTCTGTTGGAGGAGGACTATGAATGTGAGTCTAGTACCAATCTGTGGGTAGGTGTTGATGGTGCCATCAGTTAATGTCTGCATGGTGTCCAGTGCCTACATATGGAGACCACCGTGATGAGTAGTGAGGGAAGTAAGACCAATCCAGATGCCACAGAGGCTGGTGAGAATACTCTGGTCGATCCCCTTCAAGAGGGTGTAATTGATCTGACTGGGGAGGAGTGTTGGGAGAAAAACCACTCTTGTGATTGTCGTCGTATTCACTGTCGTATGAAATGACCAGTGGTCTTGGTGAACAGGAGGATGCCAGGATGGGAACCAAAGAGGCTGTCTGTGGGAGACCTTGTGCAGTGATCTCGAACATGTCCTCAACATCAACACATAACAACCGTGCTTCTGAGCAGAGCGGTGGCAAACAGAGGAATGCTCCAGCATGCCAATGAACGTGGTGCCAGTGGGGAAGGCACCAGTTCCGGGCTGGGAGAGACAGGCAAGTCTCAGGTTGACTCTGCTGCCAGCCCACGCTGCTGCCTCTGTATTAGAGGAAGCAGCACAGGGTAACAGGCAACTGGTCCACAAGGGGAAAGGTTTTTTAAATTTGCTTCCATTCCGGACCAGCTCCCATCTGGTGCCCCACACTGCTGCCTTTGATACAGAGGCAGCAGCACAAAGATGCAGGGAGTGGGGCCAGAGTGCACTGGTTGCCGGCTCCATCCCCCAGGAACTATAGAATAGTCGAGTAACCAATAAGGATTCATGAGGTTAATCGACTATACAATTAAGCAATATTTAACATCCCTAGCAAATACATGACCCATGGCCATCTAGAGCAGGCATAGGGGTCACGACACTTGTTGCACTTAACCCAGGAGAGCCAAGCATTTTTTTGGAAGTGTTCTTCCTTCTCTCTTTTTTGACTCAGAGTTGTCTACTTGATTCTTGTATGTTATAGTAGACTCTTGTAATCTCTGTGCCTATTCTGTAGACAATGCTTTCTTATTTTCTCTCCGTCTTCTGAAAGGGCTGCTGGCAGGCCCAGTTTCACTATGCTGCCTCATGACAGCGTTGACGCAATAACTATTTACATGAGAAATAAGTCTTATTTTTTTAAAGTAAAAAGTGGAAGTAAGGAACAACAAGAACTTTAAGTGCAAACTAAATTCTTATCTACAGGTACTCAAAAGGGAGGAGGGAACTGGACTCTGTCTGTGACCAAGGGCAGTACAGAAAAAAAAAAAACCACACCTAAGGGGAGTTGGGCCATGCATGTGAACTCCAAATGCGCAAACAGCAAATGCTCCCCCTTGCTGTACATGCGTGACCTGACTAGATACTGCTGGAAAAGTCTCCGATCTACGGCACCAGGACGAGTCTGACACCAACAGCGGAGAGCACCCATGGGGACACTAGTTGAAGAAGTTGTATTTCTTTGCAATTCTAACACTTTCAACTCCAACTATGACACATTAACATGAACTATACCAGTAACACACTCAGGACAAAACCTTTCCAGGACCAGCAATTTTGAGACAAAGAGTGAACAAGTGCGCCATTTTAAAACTGTTGCACAGTTTTAAGATTAGTTTTAATCTTCTTCACACACTTTAAAATCTAAGACCATCCCTGACAGGTTTCACCTAACGTGCTTTTAATCTCCAATGACAGAGATCCCACAACCTCCCTAGGCAATTTCAATGGCTCACCCCCATGTTTAACCATTTATTTAGTGGTTAACTTTGCTATAGTTGCTTCTCTAGTCTGCAGAGGGAGGTGTGGGGTGTGTGCTGTGATACCAGGGCTTCTATATCATGTTGCCAACTTTTCCCAGGCCAGCACTAAAAATTTCCCAAATCTGATGAAAAATTCCCAGATTTTTTATGTTATAGTTATAAAGGCTATTTTATGTTTAGTTAATTCATTGGTTTTCCTAATAATTATATATCCAAATAAAAGTAAACTCAAAATATGACAATAAATTTTGATGATTACAGGATGCTCCCTATAATTAAAAATATAGTTTTATTAAAGCTGAACTTTTCAGCCAAAAATAATTATTTTTTATATATCCACATATCCTTAATTACTTCATGGATGGTATTTCATAAAATGAAAGAATAATAAAACAATTATTTTACTCCTGCAAGATAAAATCAGTGCAGTATACACTTCAGTTATATACGATAAAGAAACTGGTCATATATAAAACGTTTGTTTCATATAAAATGAACAGAATATTTAATACATAATACTGAACTATCACGATGAGTTTTACTCATCAGATAAGTCATGACTTGACTCCTCTCTAGAAATGTTATCACCATCATTAATATTTTTATCAGTCTGACCTCCAGTTTTTCTGGCATATTCGTACATATTTTTATTATGTAAACTTAAATGCTTCTTTGTAATTACAAAACTAGAACTTTTTGTTTTTGCTTTAAAAGCTGATCTGAGAATTACACTAGAATTAAGTGTTTTAGTTTTCATACTACTCCTTTTCTTAGTTTTCATGTCTGTAACCATTGAAAAAATTCTCACATTCTGCATTTGAATGTGACATGCTAAAACCTTTTGAGCTAGTTTACAAATGTTTGAAAACGTAAATAATCTGGAACATCTAACACCAGTTCCGGCTTCAGGGCAACTGCATTCAGCCCTGCCGCCATATATAGTAGAGCTGCACAGCACATGACGGAGGGTAAAAGTCATGTGACAATGTTGACCAATTGAGAGCTGTTTTTGATAAATTTGAATCATCCACAAATTTTTATTTCAAAGGAACGACAAATGAACAGAAATTTTAATTTCATTGAAAATTTCCCAGGATTTAACAATTTCAAGAAGATTCCCAATTTCCCATTTGGACACATTTTACTCAAAAATTCCCAGAATTCTGGAAATTTCCCAGGATATAGAAGCACTGTGTGACACTTAACCAAAACTCAGAGCTAGCAGTCCATCTCATCGCTGGTGCCCTGGCAGCCCATGTGACTGCTCACAGAATGGTTACCCATCAATTTCTTTATCCGCCGTATGTGGCTCCATTTTATTTACCATACAAAATCTGCCTTGAACACAAATTTCCCTCATACTTTTATGGTATTTATCCCTATAGAAAACAGGAATACTTTATAAACATTTTATCTTCAAAACAGCTGTGCGATGCAAGATATATAGTTACCCCACTGTAGAGTGGGCACGGGGGTCATCTAAGGCAGGGATTCAGGCCCAGGTTGTCAAACACATCCACTATTTTGAACATCTGAAGTGCTATAAGCACTGCTCCTATTGACTTCAGTTGCAAATGCTCACCACTTCTGTGAGCCACAGCACGGTGTCCGAGATATTGCACCCAGAACAATCACCACTAAATTTCGGTTTATGCAACTTGCTTCGCAAAGGAACTATGAAAAGGGTAGCAATAGAATCCATTTCACAGCAGCTTCCTTAAGCAGAAAACTACCCTTTTGCGTCCTACAGTAACCTGCCTCATTTGCAACTTAACTTCAAACATTTGCAACAACTGATTTAGTAATCTTACAGAGACTTCCAACTCCCAATACACAAACATGGCCCACCTCATGCACTTAGTGCAGCAGGGTGTCCTTCGGAAAAAGAAATGATCATATTATTAGGCTGTACCCTAATACATTTGCATCAGAGGGCCAACTGTCCTGCATGACCAACCTATGCTGCATAAAAGATTTCCCACGAGGGAAATCTACTGTAAGATTCATATCTCTGTTGGGTGGGAGCCCAAAAGAGACTCTGGGCAAGATCCAACACCTTTTGGAGATCAGTTTGCCCCAACATTTACAAAGTACATAGCTGGTACAAATCCTGCTTTAAGCACCAAGCATCTACAAAAACATGAGGAACAGAGATAAGAAGTTGCAGCTTATCCAAAATCAACCCAGTTGAATCCATAATTGGTCTGTTGGAAATTTGTGAAGGTGTTTATCATTCACTTTACAGGGCTGATAAACATGATAGCAGCCTTGTTACAGAAGGATTCAGGGAGGGTAGTAAAGACGATGTGCAAATTAATAGTTAACAAGAAGCTAATATGCTCCCCACACGCATTGCAGTTCTACAAATATATGGGAAGGTCTGCACAGGCAAAAAGTCTGCACATTGCAGTTTTCAGTCTAGCATGGGAGAAAAAATAATTCTCCCCCCAAAAAGTCAGAAACAAACATTGACTGATATGACCCAAAGCAAGAAGTCTGATTCAATTTTGTCCACCTCCACTAGTTCTATTGATGGAGGGGAAGCCAGGCCATAAACAGAAGGTGGTTTTATTGGGTACCCAAAATCAGGAAGCCCCAAATTGCTGCATATACCTAATCAGCGTTGCAAGCCTGATTAAAAACCTCAAAGAAAGCAAAGACTATTCTACAGAATCTTCCATCTCATTCGATATTTGTTCCAATTGTAGAAGTGGCCTCACTCTTGAGAATACGAAGTTCATCAAAAGTATAAAGTTAACTGAATGGCAGGAAGGAAGTCTTACAGCTTATTCATATTATACAAAACATTTAGAAACTGCTTACTGTGAGTATGCAAAGATTCTGATGAAATTGATTGGAAGAAGTTGTACACTCTCTGATTCTGCAGAAAAGCTTGTGATGTATTTGAAAATAGCTGCCTGAAATGAAATAAAAGTTAGTTACTTTAACACACTGTTTTTTAAATGCTAAACCACAAGTCAATTAAAACCAGCCTAAATTAGACATGGAACTTAAGCTTAACACTTAAATTTGGCATAGATAATATAAAATGGCCCATCATTGTCTTTTGGACTAGTACAGTGTTGCTTCAGTACATGAAGATATAAATTGGTCTACTAAAAAAAGTTCAGGAGGTCTGAATTTCAAATTTAATTAAGAATAAGGACTGTATTTTCAAAATCATTCAGTGTTCATCTACATTTGCTTCCACTGAGTCAGTGACTAGACTATGAGCCTTCAAATGGGTTAGGGCCAACATCAAGTACTTTGAAAATCCCACCCCAGTTTTTTGTTACTGAAAAGTATTACCCAATTCCATTTTTCCAGAAAACTATACTTTTCATTGTTGAAAAACTTCAAGTTGTGTCACATTTAACACACCAAAAAATTTAATGATCCTGCAGTGACATCACAAGGGGAAATAAAGTTAGTTTAATTTAACCTGGAACCACAAAAACCAAAACACCATTATCATATGGTTAATGCATGGCATCACAGGATATTTAGCAATATAGTATGGAAATGTGCTTAAGATGCCCAAATAATACATTTGGATGTAAGAGTAACCTTAAAAGAATGTCATGCCTTTGTAATTATTTCATAACCATGCAGTAGTGCCTTCCTATCATGCTATTAGCCTTAAAATATATGCACTTTCTAAAACAGAGTTTAGGTCGGAGAGTGTGTATGTCTTGAATTTTCTATTAAAACCAATTTGGATGATTTGGGACTATCAAATTCTGCACATAGATAACCAACTGAATTCCATAAGTGCACATTACTACTCTTATCCACTCTTCCAAGCAGTGTGGTCACGCACTGCCTCTTATCTTATATGGAACTATTAGCCCTTTGATATACAGCAACAATAGGCAAGCTAGGCTAGTAAGTGGGCTGCTCGAGTGGCACTCCATCCAAGCGAGCCACGAAATCATCTTAACCAAGAGTCTCCTAAGATAGGATAGCTTTGCTAACTGCACTTGTGTGCCTAGAACTTGGAGCATTCCAGCGTTCCCTCTAATTTTTTCCTTCCATGTGTGAAATAAATATTGTTTTGTACACCTAGGCATGTGCGGACGTGTATCACCAATAGAAACACATGCTGCCAGCTGTAGTTGCTTGCCAGCATTTGAATCTTCTTGGGTGGCCACCCAAGCACTCAGTTTATAGGGAACACTGGGACCAACTGAACCATAGGAGTGCTTTCACAATACATGCAATCAGCACATCTCACTTCATGTACCCTTATTTTGTTTGTGTCACTTTAGTAATACAGGCAGTCCCCGAGTTATGCGGATCCGACTTATGTTGGATCCGCAGTTACGAACTGGGATTTTCTCGCCCCGGAGGACTGGAGCAGCGGGACGCCCAGATGCGCTGCAGTCCTGCCGCCCGCGTCCTCCGGGGCAAGAAAAGCTGCTCCACATCTCCCTGGTCTCCCCCCCAGCAGGCCAGGGAGACGCGGAGCAAAGCCGCGGAGCACGCCCACAGCGGGACAGCCCGGGCGCGCCTGGGCTTTCCCGCTGCAGGCATGCTCCAAGGCTTTGCTCCCCTTCTCCCTGCAGACCAGCAGCACCCCAGCTGCTCTGCCCCAGGCGTCCCCAAGTCAGCCACTGCTGAAACTGACCAGGGGTTGACTACAGGAAGCCCAAGGCATAGTTTCTCTGCCCCAGGCTTCCTGGAATCAGCCGCTGATCAGTTTCAGCAGCAGCTGACCTGGGGACGCCTGGGTTTCTTAAGTTGAATCCGTATGTAAGTCAGAACTGGCGTCCAGATTCAGCCGCTGTTGAAACTGATCAGTTTCAGCAGCAGCTGATGCCAGTTCCGACTTACATACAGATTCAACTTAAGAACAAACCTACAGTCCCTATCTTGTACATAACCCGGGGACTGCCTGTACCAGTAGGAAATAAACCCACACAGATGGAAACCAGTGGAATCTGGCAACCCGTGTTTGGGCAATGGTAAACAATGTCTTGCTGGCCCACATTTAGAGACCATATGGGCTGCATGTAGCCTTCAGGTTGCCCACCATGTGCTGCTTTCCTGTAGTGTTTGTACAGCTCATAATACAATGGAGATCTGCTCCCTGGACATGATGCTATCATATAATGTTAACCAAAGATAAGCATTTTCTATTAAAATTTTCTTGAGAAC
This sequence comes from Pelodiscus sinensis, assembly GCF_052426305.1. Classification (NCBI taxonomy): domain Eukaryota; kingdom Metazoa; phylum Chordata; order Testudines; family Trionychidae; genus Pelodiscus; species Pelodiscus sinensis. The sequence goes on from NC_143053.1 coordinate 120,957,833, forward strand.
AGGCTAATTAGTATCTTCCAAGTAATATCCCAGTTGAATACCAGGCTTGCAAAAGAAACACTTAGGTCTTCACTTCCTGGAAAATCAACACTGCAGCGGTCAATCTTCCGGAGTTCGATTTAGAGGGCCTAGTAAAGACCTGATAAATTGAACGCTGAGGATGCCACCGTCAATGCCAGAACGCTGACTCCTCATGAGGAGTAAGGGAAATCAACAGGAATGTTTCTTCCATTGGCCTTCCACTGTGATGATGGCCCTGAAGCTTGGCTTAAGGTATGTTGAGTCTAGCTATGTTTTTTCCATAGGGATTGCATACCTTAAGCTGACCTTCAACTGTAGAGTGGACCTGGCCTTACCGTTTCACTTACCCACGGAAAGCCCATTTTGCCCACTAGTATTCTGCTCCATGAACCCAATTAATTCCCACTAAAGTCAACAGAGTAAGTCTGGTATAAGGATGTAAGCTACTAGTCAGCTAACTGTTAAGCAGGAGCTTAGCAGTTAGAGCTATCGACTTGTCGCATCACCCCCCACCTCTGCAATATTAAGAGACAGAGGAGTCAGTGTGCAAAGACGTCTGCTCACCAGACCTCTGTAATGCAGAGCAGCAGCAGGGGAGTTTATGCTGGGATCTACAAGCCAGACTGAGCACTGTAATGGCGATCCTTATCAACAAATTGAGTAGTTGATTATTTTAAAAAAAAAAAAAAGTCTAGTGACTACTTAATTAGGAAAGTAACCACATTTTAACATCCTTAGTCTGGAAACCTCTACAGATTTCAAAATGAAGTTCTGCAGTACATGTTCACAAAAGATTTGAGAAGGAGGGAAGAAAGCAAAGACAAAATGGGATCTTTGTGGCAGGGAATAAAGACAGACTGAACATTGGTGGAGGGAAAGAAATGCTTATTTGACCTGTAAAATAGGAATCAATTTTTTTTCTTCAATGTTAAAGGGAGGAAAAAAAGTAAATCAGACAAGGAAATGGAGAAACTTTATATAATAAGATACGAGGCACACGTGGAAACCTCCATATCTCCTTATACTTTTCTGAAGAAGTAGAGAGCTCCTGAAAAATCTTAGAGAATGCTGTGCAGTTAACAGCTCACTTGACAGACTGCTCAGTTGGTTACCTTAATATTGGCTCTAGATCTGGGTGCCGCCGTTCTTCTTTCTTCTGGAAACCCTGATTTAGTGCTCGTAAAATGGTCTTGTCAAACGCTTCAGAAGACAGTTCCTTTGGAAGCTGGTGAAAATGTCCCAAATATGAGTTATGCATTTGTATATTCAAAGTCTTGACAACAGTATTCTTTTATACATGTAATTACCGTACTCTTTACCAACCAGCACCGAGCTTGGATTTGCTATTTTTAAAACCGATCTCATTGCTCTAGAAGTATGCACCATGGTTAATAGCAAAATAATGTTAGAGAAGTGTGAATACTAAAGTGTCTGAGGCTGATCAGAAATTCCAATCTAGTTGGAAAAAATTCTGTTAATCTTCACACTAAAGCTTCTAAATTACATACTTTGGTAAGAAAGTATGAGAGAGATTGAGAATAAGCTTAAGTAAAATAAATAAAAAGAACAGTGTTTTTTCAATTGGAGAAATGCTAGTAGTTCAATATCAATTTTCAAAATTTAACTCAATGGTAACACACAGCTTTTAATATCTACTTAAATCAATTATAATCAATGGGTTATATAGTTTACAAAGAAGCAATTGTCTGTCAGTAGCATCCCCTGGCACATTTGAAGACACTGGAGTCAGAGTGCTAGCTAGGAACTGCAAGTTGTTCACTGGACAGGAATTAAGTACCTGCATTAATACAAAGTGTCATATGAGAAGTTTTCAATGCCTGTAATGAGTTCTTTCTCTGAATTGCTCTAGGACAGGGATGGGAAACTTTTTATGGATTGGGGGCTGCTGACCTACAAAAAAAGTCAGTTGGGGACCATGCACTCAGAAGAGAGAAGTAAAGAGAGATGCTCCTGACGGAGAAGCAGACACTTCCCACATACCCCTTGCACACCAGAGCCAAGGGGGGCCCAGTCTATTAGATTTTGTTTCAGCCCCATGGGCGGGTGGCAAGGAGGCTGGGGCACCAGCATGGGCTCTCCAATGCTGAGCCTTGGTGGCCGGATCCAGGCACATTCGGCCTCTGGGCCTGAGGTTCCCCACCCCTGCTCTAGTACAAGAGGACCTAGAGATATTAAAAGAGATATCAAATACAAAAGCTGCAACCTGGAGTATGTGTATAGGAAAGTTACTTCCAGTAACTGTGCACTCACACTGTTACTGTGAGATGCACAAGTAGAGCAATGTAAACTAAAAGCAGTGCCCTGTCCTGCCAGATGTTATTCCACATGCTTTGAATCAAAAGGATAGAAGAGGAAAGCAATAGAAATCTCTTCAATTAAGCTGACCTGTTGTAGGCTAGATGAAGCCATTAATCATAACCCTGACATAGGTATTGGTCATGTCACAACCATCAGATCTTCCCCTACCAGAAAAATATTCATTTTGCAACAGACTTTCAGGGATCATGCCAGTACCACTGATTCTGGCTGAATTAGGTCGGCCAGGATGTGGACCCTCCCTATCAAAGGATGTAATATCACTACAACTATCCTGTGGCTCATGACAGAGCCACTACCTCCTTGCACCACATTGATGAGCCAAGTGATTGGCCAGCACCATAATGGTAAAATACTGTGGTTAATAGGGAAGGATTCACACCAGCCAAGTCTGCAATCTGGACCAGGTTCATACATACACCAACTAAATTCATACCTACTGTGTTCTTAAGGGCTAAATCTCCAAGCTTAGCTTTGCATCTGGAAGCAGACAAACAGGTATATCAGGGTATCCCTATTTATCACTTGAGAGGCTACTGGAAAGCTGAGAAACATCTTAGAACCCTTCACATTTTTCATGAATCCAGAAGACTCTCAAATGAAAAAGTGTACAACAGTAAAAAGTCTGGAACTCTATGCTGTGCAAGAAGGGCTTTTCACTATGAAATTAAAATCTTAAGTCCCCTTTTAGAGTAGTAAAGCTCCACCAACATGATAATTCCTATGCAACGGAGTCCATCAAGATGCTCTTTGTATAAAGGTACATGTACCACAATTTTACTATTACCCTCTTAATTAACATCAGAAGCTATTAGAGACAAGTTCTTGTTAATGCTTGGAATCACTGGAAGGGGTGCTTTGTTTTTACAAAACAGATTCCCTAGGGTAGTCCCAACCTAAGAATAGCTTCTGAGGAATGGATACAGAACACTGTTGCTAGAATGATGGTACTATTTTAACCCAGTTTACAGGACAATTAATATGCAGCATAAATATCCACTAGTTTATTCACATTTTCTGAGTTCCTCAGAGAAGAGGACTGCATTTATCCTTATAACACAGAATATAAAAAGGTTTGGTATTCTTGGCTTTGCATCAGTAATTAAGAAATTTTCTTATAGCAACACTAACTGTGTTAGCAACTTCAGGGAGTAGCCAACTTAGTTTGTACAGGATAAACTTTGCCCCTTGTTTCCCTGTCCCCTTTCTTTCCTTCCCCCCTCTCCCTTGTCCCCTATTTATTTTGGGTCTGCACATTCTAAACTCAAAACTCCGGTCATCTGAAGTGGGCTGTGCCCACAAAAGCTCATACTACCATCTACATGTTTTGTTAGTCTATAAAGTGCTACCAGACCATTTGTTGTTGTTAGTTAGCATCCATGTAGCACAGGCCTTCACAACATGCGGCCTGCAGGGGCTCACTGTGCGGCCTGTGATGACTACGGGTGGCATGGCCTCATCCAATCCACCAGCTGGGCGGAGGAGTGGAGTGCCACCGGGGAGGGGGAAGTGCGGCGATTCTCGTCACCGGGTTGCCTGCATGCAGCTCCAGTGGGAGGAGGCGGGGCGTGAGCCAGAGGGCAGGACACCGTCAGACACCAGGACGCTGTCGTGACATGGTGTCGTGATATCACAGCCGGCAACTGCCAGATTCAAGAAGGCTCCAGCAGCCCCGCAAACTGGAAGGCAGAAGCCAGGTAGGGTAGGGGAAGGGGCTTGTGCTGAGGGAAGGGAGGCAGGTCAGGAGAAAGGGGAAGGCACCAAGGGGCAGGGTGCAGGAAACACAAATGCCAGGGGGTCAAGTGGAAACAATGAGGAAAAGGGCAGGAGGGGAGCTGTCAGTGGGAGGGGGGACAGGGTGATGCTGGGAGAGAAGAGGGTAAGGGCATTGGGAGCCTTATATTGTTCAGGCCTGATTTTTAATTGAAAAATTCTTAATAAAGTATCACTCCCCCTAAAACCTACCCTTGCGGCCCGCAGCTGTTTTCTTTGGAGTAATATGGCCCTCACCGCTTTCCAAGTTGTGCAGGCCTGATGTAGTACATGTAGCAATGTCCAGTGTTAAGCTCTAAGCTCCACTGTGAACATAAATAAATCCAGCTTTGCAGTTATGACACTTAGAACTTTGGTTAGCAAGGCTAGCAAGATTAGTCTCCCATCTTATGCCAACCAAGGGCCTTATCTTGTAGACCTGCTTAGACAGGATGGTCAACATACCTTGGAAAATAATATATCACAATAGAATGAACATTCCTTTAAATAGAATGGCTAATAAGAGCCAGAATCATCTAGTAATGCCATACCCCATGAAATTGCAGCATGATGTACAGTACTGTGAAGATTGCTTACACGTGAATACATACTTTTAGTAGGAATTCCTGCAGCTCCTGGTGTGTTTTTGTTACACATGTTATGGAAAGATCAGACCAGGTTACCTGATAGCAGGAGATAGAAAAAAAAATTAGATAATGTTTCTTTACTTGTATCATACTATTCAATTATGTTTAGTACATCTACAGAACTATCCATTTCAAACTGGCATACAAATACCAACTGCAATTAAGTATTATTAACCATTTTGGCAAAATAAAGGTAGTAAGAGCTACATTTTCAAAAAGACTCCAAGTTGACCCAGCCACTGATCAGGTCCTTACGGTGATGAACCAGAGAATTTGCTGAACTACAGGAGGTCAATATCGTAGTGAGTAAGGATGTTAGCATGTAGTCATTTACACAAGCCTAGGCTTATCAGTTAATTATCAGTAAAATTAACTACATGCCCTCACCCCCTTTGCTACTTCTGTATCAGAGGCAGCAAGGGAGAGGAAGGGGGAGCTGGCTCCCGTGGAGCCGTCTGCCCCTGTTTGTGCTGCCTCCCACCCGAGCACTGCCAAGTCCTTTGGAGCCACCTGTCCCTCCCCAGAGCTGACAGAGAAGCAGCAGCATGGGTGCTGTATGTGGGGGGAGGGGGCAGACAGGAACCGGTACATGCGGGAAGCAGCTTTCAAGCCAGTTCCCCATGTTTATTGACTCCCCTCCTGCAGAGATGCGTGCCCCTGGCACTGCTGCCTCCTTATCAGAGGCAGCAGGGGGAGAAGAACGTGTGGCAGCTGGTGCTCATGGGGAGCAGACTTAAAAGCCGGCTCCCTGAGAGCACCAACTCCCACTCCATGAACATGTAACCGCTAAAATTTCCAGCTGTTACACATTAACATAGATAACTGTCAGTTAACATCTCTAGTAGTGAGTTGGTCTCTATTTCACCAAGGCAAATAAATAAAACAGCACTTGCAATGCTGCTCAATAAGGTACGACTATTGACAGACCCTATATATGCCTATGCATAGGCAAAGATTATCAGCTCTTCATAAAACTGTTCGTGCTGTTACACAATTTTACTGTATTGGAACAAAGAAAAAAGTAGCTAAAGGGTTTAAAAAAAGCATGCTTCCACTGTTTGCTGGTCTCTTAGGATTTAGTGATTATGTAGCTCTAAATTACAACACAGAACACAGAGCCAGGACTGGTAGCTATAAATAAAACTTTATGGGACTGCAGGAAACTGACCATACCCATGACAACTGACAAACTTAAATCATGTTGCCAGACCAGAGGTTCAACTTGTACTAACTTTGGATGCACTCTACAAACACAACTCAGACATCATTTCTGGAGGAACAAGCACCAATAATTTCAAGTGAAATCCATCATCTCTAGTGTGCCCAGGAATGCTAGGGCAAAGGGGAAGGAGATGGGAATCTACCTGGGCACACAAGACTTGCAGACTCCTGAAAATTTAGGCCTAAATCACTCAGAGGCTACCCAACTAATTACTAGATGCAGTCTTAGCGCTCAGTAATTACTAGTTCCAGGCATAAGAACAGCAAACCACACTGCTTCTTTAGAGGAGAAGACTCATTGTCAGGCATACAAAGTTTAGTTCCACTATTCTTGCTTAGGAAGTCAAACCATCTATTAACGTACTCTAGTTGTATTATATATTAGCTATTTCAAAGTTAGAGTTTTAAAGTTTTAATGTTTAAAAAAACATACAAGACATGGCTGTAGGATGCAACATAAGTATGCCTCAAGAAGTACTATGAAATTAGAGTAGGCCCCAAATTCTGGTATGTGTTTATACATTGAAATCAGTGCTTCTCCACGCTTTGCTGCACTAGTCCAAAATGTGATCAGCAAAATAAAGCCTCTAAATATTTACTTTAAGTGAAGAGTAAATTATTTTCCACTCCTCTGCTAAGTTCAGTTCCATTTCTTGGGTTCAAACCTAACCTTAGAAGATCGTATACATCACAAAGTAGAGCTGATAGCTCAAAGAGGGTATTTAGCAATAACTGAATGGTACTAAGTATGATTTCCAATCCAGACTCAGGAGAACCTTATAAGATGGTAGGGACTATGGAGGACGACAGCTTCCTTGTGTCTATTGAAGACTAGAGAAGAACTTAAAAGGCACGCATCTCAACTGGTTTGGAGCAAGAGACAAAAGTTGGAGAGAAGATTTTATTCCCAGATGCACCGGAGAAGGAGCTATCCTCCTCCCTACTGGAACAAAGGAAGAGGAGCTGAAGAATTCACTTAATGCTTTCCAGCAAGTCTCTGCCTCCTTCATGTCGTTGGATTTGGAAACTGCTATCATGATAATCTGCAGACTGGCTCTCTGAAACACCTTTGGGTTATTCATGTTAATGTCACCAATAAAATGATTTTGCAACGGCTAGAGATGGCTGTCTAAAAGGTATGTCTACGCTGAAGATGGGAGCATGCCTCTTAGCCAAGGGGGGTGGGATAGGAGAGGGGTGACTCACATTACATTTATTCAAGCTAGTGCATTATAAGTAGCAGTTTGGAAATCATGGCATGGGCATCTGCTTGGACTTGCCTCTAGAGTCCAACCCTGCAAACCCCCCTGGATCTGAACTGATAGCTAGACTGAATCTTTGCCCATGCCACAATATCCAAACTCCTACTTTTAGCATCCCAATACAAGTAGAGCAAGTACAAAGTCTGTTTATCAGGCTGGGAGGCTCACTTCCAGCTGAAAAAGACAATCCAAGTTTCTGGTTGTTCTCAGTTAAGATTGCTTCAGCTACATCATCCTGTGCATTTGCAGTGTATTCCACATTTTGTAGACTAAATTCTAAGTTAACGTTCTGTACAACATTTTATTTCAGGGGAAGAAAGACAAACTGAGGTTTTTTTTAACTTTAGCTCCAAATTTAAAAGTTTTTGAAAGGGAATATAGTTACATTTTTATGGTCTACTTGCTAGTGGTCTGTAAGTTTAGATTCTGAAATACCTTGCTTTTATATAGCATTTTATTAGCAGACGTCAAAATGCTTTCCAAAAGATCAGTATCCTTATCACATTTTACAGCTGGGGAAACTAACTGAGGGAGGTGAAATGACTTGCATTACCCAGCATGGAAGTAGCAGAGCCAGGAAAAAGTCAGGCATCTGAACCCCAATCTAGTGCTTTATGTACTTGGTCACATTACACAGTATCGGCTAAGGGCAAATTAATTGTCTTAATTGAATCGAAGTAGATTACAGAATTCAAGGTCATTGATGCACAGCCACAATAGTCTAACACTGCACTTCAGTATAGTAGCAAAGCACTACTCATTTAATCAACCCCCAATCCTCAGTAGCCATCACATAATTCTCTGGGTATTTTCATGCTTCTAGGATGCACCTTCCAGAAAGCAGTGCTTGTAAGGACCACTGCTTGTACTACCAAACATTAGAACATAGTTCTTAAAGGTTAACATGACTTTGACCACCTTTCTGATATCTTTCCTAGAGGCAGATGCAGACAAGAACCTCAGAACATCTGTGCAATGAAACAATTTTAGTATACATATTTTAGTAGCACTCTGTTTTTGTTTTAGAATTTTCACAGACATATAGCTCTCCAGGTCTGGGTTAGATACAAAAAGGTCAAGATTTTCAAGCATATCAGCACTTGGAGGTCTAACTGATGCTCAGTATGTTGCATCTTCACAACTCAAGCCCGGAAATAAGGCAGTACTTGTGCCATGCCTAAATGAAAGAAGTAGAGAGCATGTGTCTTGGAATATGTAGACACCGCTTTGACAGAACTAGTAGCGAGAGAAATCTAACATTATTTTTAAAGACATTTTTATATCCCTAAGCCACGTTAACTTTATATTCAAAATGTATTTTTAAAAGCCAGCTATTATTTGCTTACTTTAAACGTGTACTCCAAATGTTTGTCAGCCCTTTTTCTTGATACTCCTTTCAGTGTTATCTTCTCAATGTGGACAGCTGAAAAAAAAAAAAAACACCACAGCAATTTGTTGTACTAGGTACAGGTCTAGTTTAAATTTTTATTTGTCTGTTATGATAGCATCACCATGTTAGAGAATCATGCACCTTCACTGCCAGTTACTCTGAGGCAAACAGGAGCAGAAGCCCATAGCCCTGCTATTCAAGGATGCAAGTGTCTCAGATCTGAAAATTACTCTTCAAATATCAGATTCTCAATAAAAGAGATTAGTCCTGTGACACCACAGAGAGTAACAAAAATATATAGAACCACAAGCTTTCATGGGTAAAACCTATTTCATCAGATGAACTGAGTAAAAGTAACAGAAAGATCTGTCTATCCATCCATCCCCCTTCTCCCCCCAGCAGAAGTAGTACCAGTCAACTGTAGGACCCATGTTAGCAAGGCTAAGTAAGTGGCCTGGATGTATCCCATTCATAGTTTCTGCTGTGAAAAAGTACATGTTAGAGACAGGAACAATTGGATTTGTAATGTGCCAGCTAGTTAATGTCTTTGTTCTTCCAGGGCAGGGGTGCCTAGTGGGAACAGGGGGCAAAGGGGCTCCTCCACCCCCAGACCAATAGTGGTCTGGGGCTGGGGTAGCCCTGCCCCTTCCCATTTAGGCCCCATCCCAGCCCCGGGCCACCTTGGAAGGGCGACTTCAAAATTTTTTGAAGCAGCCTCCGGGCAAACATTATTGCCCACCCCGGCCTAGATCATCCCTGATAGATGTCTATCCAACCTACTCTTAAGTATCTCCAGTGATGGAGATTCCACAACCTCCCTAAACAATTTATTCCAATGTTTAACCACACTGACAATTAGCAAGTTTTTCCTAATGTCCAACCTAAACCTCCCTTGCTGCAATATAAGCCCACTGTTTCTTGTCCTGTCATTAGAGGCCCAGGAGAACAGTTTGTCTCCCTCCTCCTTGGCCGTGTCCACACTCAGGGGTTCTTTCGAAAAAAGTACCCTTTTTTCGAAAGAACTTCCCCTGCATCCAGACTCAAGCCGCGTTCTTTCGAAATTATTTTGAAAGAACGCGGCTTTTCTTTCGATGGCGGTAAACCTCGTTTCACGAGGAAGAACGCCTTCCTTCGAAAGTTCTTCTTTCGAAGGAAGGCGTTCTTCAATGTAAAGAGGCCGTCTTCGAAAGAGAGCATCCAGACTCGCTGGGTGCTCTTTCGAAAAAGCGGATTTCCTCTATCGAAAGATCCGCCTGCAGTCTAGACGCGATCTTTCGAAAGAGGCTCTTTCGAAAGATGCTTTCGAAAGAGCCTCTTTCGAAAGAAGCCTGCAGTCTAGACACACCCCTTGTGACACCTTTTTAGATACTTGAAAACCACTGTCATGTCTCCTCTCAGTCTTCTCCTTTCTAGAAGAAAGGAGCCCAGTTCCTTAAGCCTTGTGTCTCATGTTTTCTAGACCTTTAATCATTTTTGTTGCTCTTCTCTGGACCTTTGCAAATTTCTCAACATCTTTCTTGAAATGTGGTGCCCAGAACTGGACATAATACTCCAACGTGGCCTATCAGTGCAGAGTAAAGTAGAAGAATGACTTCTGTCTCAACGCTCTTTTTAATGCACTCCAGAATCATGGGGTTTTTTTTTTTTTTGGAACAGTGTCACACTGTTGACTCATCTAGCTTGTGGTCCACTATGACCGCTAGATCCTTTTCTGCAGTACTTCCTAGACAATCACTTCCCATTCTGTGTGTGTGAAACTGATTGTTCCTAAGTGGAGTACTTTGCATTTGTCCTTATTAAACTTCATCCTATTTACCTCAGACCATTTCTCTAGTTTTCCCAGATCCTTTTGAATTATGGCCCTACCCTCCAGAGCAGTTGCAACCCCTCTCAGCTTGGTTCTGCAAACTTAATAAAAGTACTCTCTATGCCAACATTCAAATTTTTGATGAAAATATTGAACAGAACGGGTCTCAAAATAGACCCCTGCAGAACCCCACTTGTTATGTTCTTCCAGCATGATTGTGAACTGTTAATAACTACTCTGAGAACAGTTACCCAGCCAGTTATGCACCCACCTTATAGTAGCCTCATCTAGGTTGTTTTTCCCAAGTTTATTGATAAGGTCATCAGAGACCATATCAGATGCTTTACATTAAAGTCTAGGTATACCATATCCACTGCTTTCCCCTTACCCATAAGACTTGTTAGCTTTCTTTGATACCATATTAGATTGGTTTGACATGATTAGTTCTTTACAAATCAATGCTAACTTATCTTCTAGATGTTTGGAGACAAATTCCTTAATTACTTGCTCCATTCAGGAGCGGCCCGTCCATAGAGGCGAAGTAGGCAGTCGCCAAGGGTCCCAAGTTAAATGGGGTGCCAAATGGTGGCACAATATCATTGAGGGGTTTGGAGGTGGGAGCTCCAATTGCATGGTTCGCCTGGGGTGCCAGTTGCTGGCAGCTAGTCTAGGGCTGCCTCTGGCTCCATTGTCTTCCCTGGCACAGAAGTTAAACTGACTGGTCTGTAGTTGTTCTTATTTCCCTTTCATAGATGGGCACTATATTTGTCCTTTTCCAGTCTTCCAGTCTCTCTCCCGACTTCCACAACTTTTCGAGGAAGATTGCTAAAGGCTCAGATATCGCCTCTATCAGCTCCTTGAGTATTCTAGGATGCATTCCATCAGGCCCTGGTGACGTTAAGACATCTAAGTAATTTTTAACTTTTTTCCTATTTTAACTTCTAAACCTACCCCATTTTCATTAGCATTCTCTATATTAAGCATCCCATCACCATCAAACTTCTTGGTGAAAACCAAGACAAATCCATAAGCACCTCTGCCATATCCAAGTATCCTGTTATTTTTTCCTCCCTCTTTACTGAGCTTGGCTTACCCTGCTGTTGGTCTGCAAATATATTAGAAGCCAGAGGAAGAATATCTTGTTACCCTTTATGTCTCTAGCTAGATTGAGCTCATTTTGTGCCTTTGCCTTTCTAATCTTGCCTCCACATATTTATGTTGTTTACTCATATTCATCCTTTGTTTTTTGACCTAGGTTCCACTTTTCATACAACTCCTTTTTTATTTTAAATCACGTAAGATCTCCTGGTTAAGCATGGTGGTCTCTTGCCATGCTTTTTTAATCTTTCCTGCACAGTGGAGTAGTTTGCTTTTAGGCCCTTAATGTTCCTTTGAAAAACTACCAACTCTCTTCTGTTTTTCCTCATTTTACTTCCCATGGTGGATTCTTCATAACTTGAAATCTTTAAATCATGATTTGAGGACTGCTGTAATTCAGACACAGATCATAGGTCTGTAACAGGAGCAGGTGGGTGAGGTTCTAGGGCCTGCAACATGCAGGAGGACAGATTAAATTGAGCGGCAAAATGTACTGATCCTTCTAGCCACATATGATTATCTTTTTAAGTTGGAGAGCTAAGCGTGCCTGCTTGGAAGTTTTACCCTGTGGCAGGATATTAGGGCTTTGGTCATCAACCACACTGGAGAGGTCTGCTGGTGCTCAGAGCTTCAGAAAGAGACGTGCTAAGGCTCTAAGATCTGGCAGGTGCCTCCACCAGGATTGAAGCCTTTAGGTCCCCTCCTAATTGGGCAGAAGCCCCTGAACTTCCTCTTCCACAGGGTAAGAGCCCTGAACTACCTTCCATTTGGTAGGTGAAAAATGGCAGGCTGGAGAAAAGGGGGCTCTGTAAGCTGCACTCTAACTGTAAAAGAGCAGCACGTGGCTTGAGAGCCAGTCTGGTCACCTCTGAACTAGATAAACACAAAGCCTTATGGCCTTAAAGTCTGAGTTTTAGGTAGGAAAAGTGAATCAAGCAAGCAACAATTCTCTACTACTTCTCAACATCTTTATTCATAAAATGTTTTGCAATATTGGTTTCTGTAGTGATGCAGATGAAGTGGTCCAGCTGCACATAGGTTAACTGAAGGGAGAAGCAAAACATAGGTGTCCCACTACACTAGCTTAAATTTAACATGCAAATAATATCAAAACCATTCAAACCATTTTATTTACATACCTTCCCGTTGAGGTCTACGAGAGGCCATCGAAAGTCCATCATGAGGTGTGAAGTGATCCAAACAGTTCTCATTACTTGGCATGCAGTCACTACAGGAAAAGTCATTCTATATGAAAGGTGAAAAAAAATTGAAAGGAAGATCCTTCAAATAATTATACTCTCAGAAAACCCCCACCAACTGAAATTATGCAAGACAAATGGTCAAATCTGAGAGTGTGTGTTTTTCTATTAGTAGCAACCAAGCAAGCAATTTATTTTTTCTTATGGGTAAACAGCACACGTTACTGACAATAACTAAGATTTTTAAGAAGTGACTAGTGACAGTAACTCAATTTTCAAGATGTTCAACATGAGACATTTTCAAAGGGACTTTTTTTTAAAAATAAAATGTTGTCTACTTACCAGGTTCCTTTAAAATGTCTCAAGTTGGACAATCAAGATCATTAGTAGGGATGTAAAAATCAGTTTAATTAGTTAACTGGTTAAACTTATAATTTAATATCACCTGTTAATGGGTGATGCTAACTGGGTAACCGGTTAATTGTTTGCATCCCTAAACACTAGTCTTTTTTTTAAAAAATTGACAAATACAGTAATACCATAAAATAGATTGGCATTAAATAATTTATTCTCTTAATTCTAAACACTCAAATACAAGTGTATAAACAATGTCCAGTAAGAAGCGTGTAAGTCGTCAATCAATAAGGATTAGCACCGCAAGCATTCAGTCCCAGCTTGTGCTTGATCTGGCATCTACTCCCGCTGCAGTTCTGCACTAAGAGTATTTAAGGATCTGGGGGCAGGCAACCTGATTCAGTCCCAGCTCGCACTAGGCCCCAAAAGCTACCCCTGCTGCGGCTCTGCAAGGAAAGTATTATTGCAGAGCCGCAGCAGGGTTAGCTCCTGGAATCAGTGGGAGTTGGGACTGAGCCAGGCTGCTGGCCAGTCCTCTAATAAATTTACTGGGAGCCCACTCTCCCCTGGGGGTTGTAGTCTGCATGTAGCCAATAGCATTAACCAATAAGTTTTCATTTACTGGTTAATCGTTTAGCCAACTACACTATTACATCTGTAGTATAAACACCCCTCATATTACTTAGCTATGATTTTGCTACTAAAATAAATATGTATACAACTCCGTTCAAACCATCATAAAATAAGATGATAAACACCTGTATGTCTCCAGTCACAAAGTAACTAGGGCAAGTGAAATGAACCAAGGAACTATCAAATATGGCATCTGGAAAGATTAGGCAGTGAGTCTGAGATTGGTTATTTCATTGTAGTGGATGCTTCAACTGCTATGCACGTCACAAGTCAATATATACACACTGCCTTTTCAATTTCTTCCTGGATCAAAAAAAGCTTATGGCATGGAAATATTTCAGGAGAGATCTGCAAGGACCACTGTGACTGAATTTTTTGAATTTAACTGTACTAAGTTTGTGTTTTTTTAGTAAACAGCATGTTCACCCCTATTAGGGTAAACGGTACAAAATCCTAAAATTTTATATTTTAATATACAGGCAGTCCCTGGGTTACGTACAAGATAGGGACTGTAGGTTTGTTCTTAAGTTGAATTTGTATGTAAGTCGGAACTGGTACATATTGTAGGGGAAACTCTAGCCAAACACGTCTCCAGAGCTCAGTTTTATTCTCCCACACCTCACTTCCCTCAGTCCTTTATTCTCAAGCTGAGGTGTCTGCTGAGAAAAGCCGCTCCACGTCTCCCTGGTCTGCTGGGAGGGGTGCTAGCTTTGCGTCTCCCTGGTCTGCTGGGGGAAGCAGCTAGTGCGGGGTTGCCTCACCCCGTTTGTAAGTAGGGATCTGATGGAAGTCGGATCCATGTAACCCGGGGACTGCCTGTACTGAAAGTGGGGTTCCTAGGAATTCAACTTCAGAGTACATTTTAAGGGAACCAAAAGGGTATGGCATTGAAGCGCAACATGCTAAACTGTCTTTAATATTTGGAGTTGCACTCCAATTGCCACTCACATTGGAAAGCTAGAAGAGTGAGTGATCAGTTGAAAATAACTTTGAAATGCTGATGATTCACAGGGTATTTTTCCCCGCAGCACCAAGCCTGGATGCTGCTACTTCTGCTAAGCTTAGTTTTCCTTGCAGATTGAATTCCTGTTAAACAGAAATACCTTCACCAACAGTTCTGATTTACATATTCTCAACTCTCAAGTCCATTTGTTTTCAAATGTGGATGTACTCATCATAGTATCAGTGCAGCTTTTACAGGTGTTAACGATATCCCAGAGTGTGTTACCACTACTTCAGATAAGCAAAGAACGAGTCAAATTAAAAATATGGAGATGTGAATGGTACTACAGGCAAGGGAAAAAGAGGTATAGAGTCATATGAAGTGCTTCCTCTAGTCTTCACCTTGATCAGGGGCAGACAATAACATTTCTCACTATAGATTTCAGAGTTTTATATGCATTATGTATACAAAAGATAAGATGCTCACCCTTGTCTTAGCCCTCTTTATACCTACTCTGGTCTTCTCTACCTGCATAAAGGAGCATTAAAACATTTAAACCAGGGGTCTCAAACTCAATTTACCTTAGGATCAGTGCCAGTCCTCAAGTCCTGCTAGTGGGCCAACAGGTGGGCTACGGGGATGTGTGTGTCTCAGTATGTTCCCTGCCCCACGCATCTCCAGGCCCCGCCTACTAGCAAGCATGTCCCCCTGCCCCCATGCATCCCCTGGGCAATTAAACTCCCCTTGGATTCCCCAGATGACACCACTGGTAATGGAGCTAGAGCAGCTTACAGCTGCTAGCTCTGCACCACTGTTGGCATGTCTCTCTGGCCTGAGAGAGTAGGTGCACAGCTCTCCCATCCATAATACTATTTGGCAAAGCCACCCCAGGTCCCATGTCAGCTGTCCCAACCATCCTATGGACATGATGGTCCCCCATATTCACTGTAGCCTGCAGAGCCCTGGCTAAGCTGGGGTCAGTAGCAGGAACCACCCATCTGCCTGCACAAGGGCAGCAGCAGCTGCAGAGAAGAAGAGCTATGTAGCAGCCTGCTCCACTCCACCTCCCAAGTCAGCCCACCCTAGGATTGGGGTGCTTTGCTTTCTGCCACTGCACTGAGTGCAGGGGGAGGGACCCCAATCCCCTGCTGCCACTCCCTCAGTAAGCCCTGAGGCTATGTCCCTTGGGAGAGGAGGCTTTAACAAAGGGGTTCAATGGTGGGAAGAGGACAAAACAGGGATGGGAAGAGGCAGGATGGGGGCAGAACAGGGACTGGAGCTGGGGAAAGAGTACAAATACCCCTCCCAAGGCTGAGGGGACTCACGTGCCAGCAGCTGTGCACAGGCCACATTGTAGAACTTCTTGGGACACAAATGGCCCATGGGCTGTGTGTTTTAGACCCCTGCCTTAAATATATGAGTGTATTTTCCCCAAACACAAACTGGTCTTGTAAGGACCCATTCATACATCTTGCAACAGAGGCACGTAAGGAATAGGACAAAAGTTAAGTTCTATGCAGTGCCACAGGCAACAAGCACTCAGGGACAAGATACTATAACTTAGACAGCCCTACTCCCCACCCCCACAGTTAGTGGCATCAAGGGCTGTGGAGCAGTCCAGAACCAGAACAGTGTAAATATGGGTTCAAGGCACCATAAGCATCCCTGCTCCTATTTTACACTGAATCAGACCGGCACAAAAATCTCATTCAATTGCTTATTTAAATCAACACACCATTGTTGTACTTGGTCTATTCTGGGTGAGCTTTATTAGGCTTGAGAAATTTTTCTGTTTTCAAGCTTATGACTTCTCTATTAATAGGAAAAATTGCGAGAGTCTTCTGAACATTAAAATGCTTTGAACAGATGCTTAGTCATTCAACTGCAATCCTTAGCCTACTCCACTCTAACATCCATCATTCCAGCCTGCTGAGATGTATAATAAATTCAGAATACAATATGAGTATTGAACCAATTATAATTTTAACAGCTTTACGAATTGCAATTTTTCTACAATTAAAAATAAAAATGCTTTGGATAGAGAGAGGCATTTTTAAACAGACCTCTTCACTACTCCAGTAAAATGGAAGTGGTTTGTCAACTAGGCCATAACATCACTGGATACAATGGACAGCCAAACACAAGAGACTTTTGATGGAGGCCAAGCTACTTCAAACTCTGTCTTTCTGCTTTCATCTAAATTCCTGGTCTCACTTTCTATTAGATCATAGAACTGTTAGCATCTGGACACTGAATGGAAGTTGACAAAAACAAGTTATTATGGCTGTAGTTAAGCAAGATATTTGAACTGACAATTTTTAGCATGTTTTGGGAAAAGCAGAAGTGACTTCTTGCTATCCAACTTTCAAAAGACAAATACAGCTGCCAGAAGATTATTATGGCTCTGTTTAAGTCACAGCCTAATGCCTTGAAAGATACAGCATTAAAGTTATCTGTACCACAGACATCAGAAAGACTATTAACAATTTCGAATAACTAACTTATTTCTAGGGATGAGAGAGCCTCATCTGTTAACCTTTACAGTTACATGCAAGCCCCCACCCTCTTCACTGCCTCTGATACAGAAGTAGCAGCACTGGAGAGGGGGCAGGTGGGAGCCCATACACATGGGGAGCAGGCTTAAAAGCTGACTCCTGGTGAGCACCTGCTCTCACCTGCCTGCCCTCTCCTCAGATGCACTAGCTCCCAGGGAGCTCCCCCCGCCTGCATGTAAACATTTAACCACTGAATTTTTCCAGTGGTTACACATTTAGTTGAATACACACATTTTAACATCCTTAGTTATTTCCTGCTATAATATACTCTGTTGGCTTTAAAACTAGGAGATTTAGGAAACAAAGCTATAGTAAAAGCATTCATTTTAGAAAGCTGGATCTTCTGTATTTGCCAGCATTTTCTAAAACTGACCTAAAAACCACCAAAAGCAGGAACTGGCTTTCTGCTTACAGGTCAGACCCAAGATACTCAAATTTAAAATGTGAGTGACAAAAGGCACTACTGTACAGCCTATTTCCTTAATATAGTCTATCCCCAGGCATACTTAAGAGACCATATAACCTATGGAATTTCCACTGGTTACGTGATTAATTTTTAACATTTTTCACATCCCTAATTTATATTTGAACTGTCACCTTTTAATTAAAATAATTTTTTTGGTTAATGGTCTATAGGTTTCATGTTTTTCTTTTTAAAACATGGGAAGAAAAAAAGATTAGATTAAGTGAAACGGAATGCTCACATAATCAGAGTAGCAGACTAAATGGCCAATTACAGAAGAAATATACTGTTATGACAAGCAGCTGCTAATCAATAGTTCTTTTTAGAAGTTTTTCCAGGCTACTTATTTACTGGTACAATAAACAAATGAAGTTAATCATCTTAATTAGGTGTAAACCCACTGCTGTGCTACCTTGAAATTTCCTATTTATGACCAATTGTGGCAATGTTTCCAAGAAATGTTTTCCTAGAGTAATCGGGGATCTGTAAATGCCTTGTTTTATTTGCATTACAAGTGAAAAGACTATCCAATGGTTAGGACAGAAGTCAAGAACTAAGATCTCACACAACCAATTCCCTGTAGGAACTTCTTGTGTGACTTCAGGCAAACCACTTAGCCTTTATGCCTAATTTTCTCATTTGTAAAATAGGGATAACACTTCCTCTCTCACAAGGGTGGTGTGAGAATAAATACATTGAAGACTGAGGTACATTGACAAAAAGCACTATATAGATATAGATATAGACACACAATCTGAAAAGTCAACTAATAGAAAGCTGACAAGCTCTCATCGGAGGTCAAGAGTGCAATGAGTTATCCATCTTGTTCTCAATGGCACAGTACAACCACCATTTGTCCTCTTGTTTGCCACTAAAACAGATTACATTAACATAGGAGATTTTAATAAATTTTACTTTAGGCTTCTAATAAGAAAGGCTTACAGGGATAATGATAAATATATTTTCTAAATATGCCCATTTTTAGTCACTGCTCAACTACTTGCCTCAGTTTTATCTATAGCAGTGTATTCTATGGGCTAATTTTGCAGTGTCAAGTTATCCGTTGCTTCTTCCTTGGCAAATGAAAAAACAAGGCATAAGGAGGTTAGGGATATAATAGTGTAGTCAATTAACCGATAAGCAAAAGCTTACTGGTTAATGTTACCAACTACAAGCCTTCTCTCCTCCCACCCCCCATTTTTTAGAGGGGTGGCCAGCAGTCTGACTCGTTCCAGGGTGGTGCTGGGTCTGAGAGCTATCCCTGCTGTGGCTGTGCATTAAAAGTATTTTAGGAGCTGGTGGGCAGGCAGCCCAGCTCAGACCTGGCTCATGCTAGGTCTGCAAGCGAGCTAACTCCATTATAGCTGCTGAGCCACAGCAGGGATAGCTCCCAGGAATCAGCAGAAGCCAGGATGAGTGCTTGCAGTGCTAACCCTTATCCATTAAAACAAAATTTTGTCAACTACACGATTAATCAATTACATGCTTCTTCTTAACATTCCTCAAGATACAAGAACCTACAGAGATGACAACAGAATGAACCAACTACTTTCACTGTACCGCATGTCAAAAAACACTCCACAAAGCAAGATTCTCAATAATACTGATGTTGGACGATGATACTTTGTATCTTGACATGGAGTGCTGACAACTTCCTTGTTAACAGTTACAAAGCTTTAACAGCTTGAATGTCAATGTCTATTGTCACTACATAATTTGTCAGGCCACCCATAGTTTCCTGCAATTATGAAAATTTAAAATGATAAAAAAACCATACTTCCAAGTGTTGACATTATCCCTCAAATCTATGCCAAAAATTTTTTTAAAAAAATCTGCCCAATCTAAATGTTTTATTTCAAAACTCGTTATCTATTAGGACAAGCAAAATTATTGGATTTAGGACACTAGTCCATGGGGGTTTGTCCCTGTATGTATGTTATTTCTAGCAGTGTTAGTCGGTCAGTATTAATTTTGACTGCAAAAAACAAGTCTTGTGGCATTGTAAAGACTAACAGATGCAATCTGACTTTTTAACACACCAAAGCTTACGCCTAAATAAATCTGGTGGTCTTTACGGCGCCACAGGGCTCTTGGTTGTTTTAGTAGGTATTTTGGGGGATTTACCAGCTGAGCATGAGTCAGGTGAGGAAACTTAGGGTTACAGGACTCTGCATAAGGAGATTGGCGAGGGAGAGGGTGGGACAAAGCTCTTGGAAGACAAAGCCACAGACCGTCCCCCCGCCCCCCGCCCTTGCGGTAGCCCCGTCAGCTAGAGACCTCCCGCCTCTGGCGGGATCAGAGCTCTGGAGCCAGTCCCTGCTGCTGCTGCCGCCCTGCTCGCCAGGTTAGCAGGCGGGCGGGCCGCAGGGAGAGGCGGCCACAAACAACGCCTCGCCGGCTGCCGGGGAAAACCTCTGCCCGCTCCTCACCCCACCGGTTCTAGCCTGTGACGCAGCCCCCAGGGGGCGAGGCAGACACTCGGCTCTACGGCCGCCAACCCCCCTTAAGCAGCTTGTCTCCGCCTCGCGACCCACGGCTCCCATCCTCCGCCCGAAAAAGCGACCTGCACGCGCCGACACTGCGCCCTCCCATTGGCTGGACGCGCGCCACAATCGCGCCGGCCAGCGCCCCCGCCCGCACACATATCCCCGCGCCGGAACCAGCCAGAGCCAGCTCGTTATATAAGGAAGGCTCCGCCCTTAGGGCAGGCATAAGGTCACGTGACTCGGGCCCAACTTCCCTGCCGCCATTTTGAATCGGGGCGGGAAGCCACAAAGACAACCAAACACTGACTCGCTCTGCCCCTCCCCCCTACCAACGCGACAGGGCAGCGCAAGCCTCCCCCAGTGAAACATGGGGGTTCGCCTCCCCACACATCTTCCCCGTATCGCTGCCCTCCCCGCGATGCACCACAGGGGCAGCCGCGCTCTCCTGGGCACGGTCCCTGCAGGGCAGCCGGGTGGTGAAGATCCGGCTCCTCCCAGCACCCCTCCTCCACAGCAACAGCCCGGCCCCTTGGTAGGTCCCCCCTGAAGTGCGCACTTCTCTGCTCTCTGGCTAGGAGGGTTCTCCAGCCCGTCGCTGGCACAGAAGCGGCTGGGGCTGCGTTCAGGGGGAAGCGACATTTGGACAGGTCTGAGTTTAGCTGCCACATCTACAATGAAGGATGGAAGTAAAACACCTGCCTTTGGGGCTCCCACGTGTAACTGACAAACTGAATGACTGCAGCAGTGGAACTAACCTGGCAGAAACAAACACTCTAGAAACGCCCAGTACAAACTACTGCAAACTCTATCCCGCTGGAGCTTATAAAACCAAATGTGCAGGTAGTCCCTTAAATTTCCAATAATTAGCATCTCACCCACCAGAAGAGGTGCAGACAAACCCATGACTCCCTTGGGAAAAAGGGCATTTACCTCCTATGTGTAAATTGGGACCTACAGGTTACATGAATTGCTGTGTGGCCTTAAGCATGTAAATGGCAAACCCATGCCTCCAACCACACTGTCTCCCCTGGTTTAACTGTAAGTTATTTGATTGGGAGCCCACAGCATTTATAGGCAAGATCCATCCACCCAGTCATAGGAAATGCTCAGTGTTATTTATTATAAAAATTGGAGGGAAAAGGTGATGCTGCAGCTTTAGTTCTATGTACCCCAGGCCTGGGCAAGATGGAGGAGGGGGTAAGAGGGGGAAGAGATCTAGACTGCATCTGGCTGCTTTCTACTTATAGCCTGCTGCCTGTGCCACCAAATTTCCAGGCAACAAGAGTCTATTTAAATGGCTCCTGGCTGTGATGCTACCAGAGCAGGAGCCAGAGGCACGAGCCCTTTTAATTCCCACAATAAAACGATTAGGGGTCACCACATGAAATTAATAGGCAGCAGGTTTGAAACAAATAAAAGGAAGTTTTTCTTCACTCAGTGCACAGTCAACCTGTGGAACTCCTTTGCCAGAGGATGTGGTGAAGGTTAGAACTTTAACAGGGTTCAAAAAAGAGCTAGATAGATTCATGGAGGTTAGGCCTATCAACGGCTATTAGCCAGGATGGGTAGGAATGGTATCCCTAGCCTCTGTTTCTCTGCAGGTGGGTGACAGGGGAGGGATCACATGAGAATTACCTGTTGTGATCCCTCCCTCTAGGGCATCTGGTATTGGCCACTGTCAGGAGACAGGGCTAGATGGACCTTTGGTCTGATCCAGTATGGCCGTTCTTATGTTCTTAAAGCCTCCAGCCCCAGATTACTCATTCATTAAATGCCCCCCCCCCCTGCAAAAATGACTGTCCACCACTGTTGTAAGTTATACAAAGTGACTGTAGGGGTGAGCCAACCTGATTTGGTTACCACTCCATTTTACTTAGAATAGAGTATGTTAACTATGCTAACAAGGCTTTTTTAAACCACAGCTTTTAAGCTAAAGCTGAACTGTTATACAAAGGGACATGAACTGCTGAGCATTAGGGCGTCAAGAAAATCATGGGAACCCCGTAATCTACAAAGCTGAGTTAGGGTCCGTACACAGTGAATTCTGACTTTGGCCCAGAGGATCTACTATGGATATATAGAGCACACAAGTCAAGAGTAACTACACTAGTGATTAGAGTATCTACCTCAGAGATGGGAGATCTAGAGTTCAGTCCCCATGCTCTAATTATTCATTCTTTATCCATGGTGAAACTACTTCAACATGAGGGGGCTCCCCTCCCAAGAATCCCATACGTCAGAGGACTTTGAGGTAGGAAATCACTGTTCAAGTACTCTCCCCCTTGCAACAGAAAGGGGAATTGAATCGGGGTCTCCTGCATCCCAGCTGAGTGATCTAACCACAAAAATAAATTATAAAGGTGGGCATCACCAATATCACCTCCTTCAGTGGCTACATTCTGAATGGGACCCAACATAATATGCAGCCTCTATCACACCTATCGGATTAAGCCCCACAAACCATTCAGGCAGGCAAACATACAAATCACTAGTCTGGGGCATAGACTGGGAGACATGTAGAGGGAGGGAACAGCATACAAGTCCAGTAGCAGAAACACAAGCACCTACATGATTTGGCAGGAATTGGCATCCTAAGGCAGGGTTTAGATCGATATAGGGGATCCATATTTTCCTGTGCTAAATACAGAACACTTGTAAAATTATTCATATTCAAGTGAGGTCAATGGCAATCAGAACTACACAGTACAACATTCATATCAACATTAAGCTGACTTGACTGACCACTTAAGGAAATACTGTGTTGTAAGATTCTTTATTTAACTTATCTTTAAGTTTAGGATTCACACAAAGAGAGGTGATACATCTCCATCCTCCCCCCCCCCCCACGCCTATCTCACCGGGGGGAGGGAGGGGGGAGAAGAGAAAGAGAGATGAACAACCAGCTGACCCTGTTCTTGCTCAGCTCTCTCCTCCGTCTATTTCGCTGGGCCCCCAGGATGGACCTCTCTCACCTGGTTCTGCATCTTCCCAAGGCAACACATGGGAAAGGGGCATTAATAATCACATGTTCCCCCAGATTTCTGCTAGTGTGCACACTAGAACAGATCACCAGATCTCAGCGCTGTGTGTTAGAGAAGGGATAGCAACTGCTTCCAGCCACAAGGGAAGAAAGGATGACCTGGCCCATGTGTTTTCAAAGCTCATCCCTTCCTGCCCACATGTCAAAAGGCAACTAGCACCTCCAACCTGCTGCTGGCCACTGACAGAACCCAGTTGTCTCCTGTCCACCAGCAACAGCATGGGCACATATGGTGCACCAGGACTCAGGAGCTTCTGTGGCTATTAAGTCTTGCCAGAGAGATGACTCGGCTATGAAAGGATACCTAGAAAAAGGAGCAGCTCTGTGCTCCCTGGGGGCAAGATCCAGGGCACTGGGGGAGGGAAAAGGTGAAGCAAGTACCAAAACTCTGCAGGTTTCAGGTGGCAACAGGCTGGAAATCACTTTCCCCTCTCTACTACTGCTGGAGGAGGAAGCAGAAAATACTGGACAATTTGCTCATTTTAAGAAAAAGTTGGGACAGCTGCAGGAGGCCTTAAATCAGGGGTGGGCAAAAAGGCCTCTGCAGGCCAGACCCAGCATGCCAAGCAGGTGGATACAGCCCTCAGAGGCTCTGCCACTCCCCTGCCCCCAAACCAATTAGGGCCTGGAGGTGGATGGAGCACATGAAGTTTCCTCCACCCTGCCAGGAGCACACAGTGCTTGGAAGTGCCAAGTACTCCTGGCATGGTGGGAGAAGGCTTCCCACGCTCCCCTGCCCTCAGGCCAATCAGGACCAGGAGGAAAGGGGGGGCATGAAAAGTGTCCTCCGCTCTGTCCCCACCCTGTGAGCAGCACATGACACCTAAAAGCAGCATGTGCTCCTGGCAGGGTGGGAGGAGATTTTGCACACTCCCCTGCCCGCAGGTCCTGATTGGCCTGGGGAAGTTTCCTCCCAGCCAGAGGCATGAGAACCTAGGAGGAGCCTGGCAGGTGGGGGGGGTAGAAGAGAGAGCAAAGGCACTACCCCTACCCCCCAGACTAATCATGGTATGGGGGTGGTGAACCCAGAAATATCCTGGCCCCACTCCTTTCCACTGAGGCCCAGCCCCTTCCAGAGCAGCCCGGGGCCACTTCAGAAATTTTGAAGTGGCCCCCTGGCAAAAAAATATTGCCCATCTCCGCCTTAAATACATTACTGCTCCTTTAAAATAGGACATCTGGTTACCCTATTTAGATGCCTTAGCACTGCTGTGGACTTGAACCCTTATCAATAAAACTAACTTAATGGTCTGGTTAAGGCTCTCATACTATCGCTCATCTAGTTATAAGTGCTTATTGTGTTCTAATTTCAGTTGAAGTAGTCACACCCAACAGAAAAAAGTTCCCAGCTAATTTATTTTTTATCAGAACCCTTTCCCCTCACATAGTGAATCCTGGCAGGTCTTTGTTATAGCCAAACTTGATGCAGATGATTTTGCCAAAATAAGGCACACATCTTCCCAACTTTATTGAACAGCTTATGTGAATTCATTAAGATTTTACCATCCGAACATCTACTCACTGCTGCAGACCTGCCAACTGAATAATTCAAAGACAGAGTTGAATGTTTACTTAAAATGTATGAAATCTTAAAAAATTGATGACCATCTGGTCCTTAGGTATCTCAAGACACACTGCAATAAGAGTTTTCCTTGGTATCTTTGGAAAGAAGTGCTTATTCTCTTTTGTTCAGGATGCCATGGATTTTTTTACCCAACTACTGCTTGTCCCATCCCCTTGATAGCTGCATATTGACACTATTGTAGGTAGTCAAACACTTTAACGAAAGTTCTTCACTGTAGAACAAACAAGATCATTTCTATACATGGAACAAGTTGCAGACACCCAGTCCATATGCTTTGTTCCTCAAATGGGGGGTGGGGTGGGGTGGGGGAGAGAAGAAGCTTTTTTGGGTCAGAGACCGCTGAGCCCCCCCCCCCCACCACACACAATCAGTCAGTCATTGCACACAAGTGAGAAAGAAAAACACAAACAAACCCTCACTGATGTGTCCCCAAAGTAAAAAGGAGAAATACACTCCCTACATTCCCTTTGCACACCAGAGCCTAAGGGGGACCAGGCTAGTAGATTGTGTGCTCCAGCCCCACAGAGAGGCAGCGAGAGAGGCTGGAGCACCAGTGAGGGC
The DNA here is from genome assembly GCF_052426305.1 of Pelodiscus sinensis. Classification (NCBI taxonomy): domain Eukaryota; kingdom Metazoa; phylum Chordata; order Testudines; family Trionychidae; genus Pelodiscus; species Pelodiscus sinensis. The sequence continues at coordinate 120,983,187 of NC_143053.1, forward strand.
TCCACAATGCTGGGGGGAGCCCTGAGTCTCAGAGGCCAGATCCAGGCAAGCCAAGGGCCGCACCTGGCCTGAGGTTTCCCACCCTTGCTCTTAAGAATGCTATCTTGAGACAAAAATCCATAGAGCCATAAAAAATGGTAGTCTGATAAATGAGAAATTGTTTCAAAGTTTAAAAAAAAATTTCAAAAACGCTGAGTATAAATTAAGGCTACCGAGTGAAATTTTGAGTTTCACTATAGCTGATTTTTAGGGAAAGAAGACTTGTGTCATTAAGTGAAAGACTTCACTCTCACTTATGAGCCACTTGTGGCTGCAATAGAGGTTATTTAACTTTATTTAACAGTTACTAAGAAGTTAAGCTGTCCACTTGGAACAGAAAATCTAGTTTTGGAAATTTTAATTTGGTCCCATAGTAAAATGATCACTATCCACTAGGGATGTTAAAATGTATTTAAGTAACCATTTAACGGCTGAAATTTTCAGCCATTACACAGTTACATATGGGAGGGTGGGGGGGATGACAGGTGCCTCTCCTGGGAGCCAGTATGTGTGGGGAGACAGCTTAAAAGCTGGCTCCCCGTGCATATCGGCTCCTGCCTGCCCTCCACTCTGCTGCCTCTGATACAGAGCAGTAGTGGGGCGCAGCAGGCAGTTCTCTGGGAGCTGGTGAACATCAGGAGCTAGCTTACCATACAAGGGGCCTGTATGTAATTGTAAACATTAACCAATGAGTCCAGGCTCATGGGTTAACCATGTAAACAGTTACACTAGGAATGGACAGTAGGGATATGAAAGTGTAACTTGGTCTTCAGCCTTCTTACAGAATGTTGGTGTTTTGGGGGCAAATCTTAGGCTTGAGCTAAAAGTTAAGTTGATATAACTAACTCAGGAGTGTGAAAAAACCAGAATCCACAGTGACATAATTATGCCAACATAATCCCTAGTGTAAACGTAAATGTGTTAAGGCAAAACTATTTCTGTTCTGACTGTTTGGGACAGTGGTGTTGCTTCTCTGACAAAAATCCCTTCCATCAGCATAGGGTGCATTAGTGTTATGGTGCCATGGCAGTATAGCTATACTTACATAGTCTCTAACAAGAGAGGGCTTTATACTCCTGAGCCCTGCCAATTCAAGAGTCCCTTTGAGTCTGTCATACAACCCACTGTCCCATTAAAAAGCTAAGATCTCTTGCCTACATGTACATTGGCATTTGGCCATTCAGTTGCTACAACACACTGGATATATCACTAAAGCCTATGTGAAATCCCTTTTCAACAGTGGGCCAAAGCTTTTGATATTGTTATCTATTTAAACTTTGGCAAATAAGTGTAATTTAGATTGCACTAGTGATGTTTTGCATCCTAAAACTCTAGACAGTAATCAGCTCTGCCTGAAGCTACCAAGAAGAACTCCCTCTCCTCCCAGAACTACCTTGGGGGCATTATTATGTCACAAGGGGAAATTCCTACAGTAACAGCCAGAGGATGGGGGGGTGGGATGGGGGTGGGCCTCACTAGCTAAGAAGATGGAGGAAGCAAGAGTGGAGCCCAAGAGAGCACATGCGGTAGGATGCTGCCTGGAAACTGGGGTGGGAGTTCTGGTACCTGAGCTGCAGGGCTGAAGCCATCCTCCTCCTGGTCCCCATGGAGGGTGCTCCGCAGCCGCTCCAGGTGCTCCCTCAGGGTGACCCGCTGGTGGAAAGAAAAGGCTGGGTGCAGCGAGGCCATGGTGAACAGCAGCAACAGCTGCTCCTGAGCCCCTAAGTCCAGGCTCTCAACAGACAAGGCCTGGCCGTTTTCGCCATGCCCGTCTATGTCCTCCTCGGACCCATCCTCCTCCCCCCCCAGCCGGGCCCCGAAGCTCTTCAGGACCGAGTCCACCTGGGGCAGCAGGCAGTGGAGGCGGCCGGCGGCCTCTCGGTTCTCGGAGCCCAGCAGCGCCAGATAGACGATGAGCTTGGAGCGCACGGCCGGGTCTCGGAAGTCCCTCAGCTGCCCGGGGTCGCTGAGCCCGTTGGCCTTGGCCTCGGCATCGCGCAGGCAGTGATAGTCCTTGCGGGCCAAGTCCTCCAGGCAGGAGCCCAGGAAACGCAGCTCCAGCGGGTTGCACAGGTCCAGCAGCCCCACCATGAACTCCAGCCGCTGCGCCGGGCCCAGCACCAGCCCGAACCACTCGTACACCGTCTCCTTGTCCGTGCGGCAGGCCGCCGCGCCCGCAGCAGGAGCCGGCGGCGGCCCAGGCCCAGGCCCCAAGCCAGGCAACTGGCTGGGCCGCTCCCGCCCGCACCCCGCCGATGTCCCGCCTCGGGCAGGCAGCCGGGGCACCTGCTGCAGCTGGAGGTGGCAGTCCAGGCTGCCGGGCTCCTTCAGCCCCATCCCCGCCGCCTCCTCCGCCCGCTGGTTCGTCTGCTTCAGCGGCAGCTTCATCTTCAGCATCCTCAGCCCGTGGGGGGCGCGAGCATCCGCGAGGCCCGGGCGGGCGGGGCTCAGCGGTGGGCGCGCCCGGAGGAGCCGCTCATACTGCTGCCCGGGCTGCGGGGAGGAGGGGGGGGGTGTCTGGCTCCGGGGCGGGTCCTGGCGGTTCCCGACGCGCGCCGCCACCCCAGTGCGTGCGCGGAGCGAGGCCCGGGCGCTGCTGCTCTGCTACTCGCCGGCGCGGACTGAACACGGCCGGGAGGGGCGGGGGAAAGGGGAGAAGAGCAGAACGCCTCGCCTCAGCCTATCAGCGGGCAGCGTGGTGGCTCTTTTGCCTACGTCATCCCGCTCCTCTCTCCGACCTCCACTCCCTGATTCCGCTGGGTCCTAAACGAGCCCCTGGTTTAGGTTGAGAGCGCCCGGGTGGGGTCTCGCAGCCGCTTGGTGCTGGGACGGGCAGGTCACAGCGCTGCTCCAGCGCGGCCCGCCGCAGTGTGGTACAGAGCAGAGCACGAATGCGCAGCCGTGGCCAGGGGAAGCCTGTCCCCGGCTGCCTAGGGAGAGGAGCCCGAGCCCCATCTGTGCCTTTCGGGGGGACAGCGCTCCTAGCCTCAAGTCCTAGCTCCTGCCGTGATTTGATGTGCTCACACAGGCCCATGCGCGGGAATTTGTGTGTTCTTGCGCAAGAGGGCCAGTGTAGACAGGGAAGGAAATGTTTTGTGTAAGAAAGCCCCGATGGCGAAAATGGCCGCCGGAGCTTTCTTGCGCAAAATCGCATCTATACTGGCCACAGATGCTTTTGCGCAAAAGCATTCGTGCCAATCTAGACGCTCTTTTGCGGAAATACTTTTAACAGAAAAACTTTTCCGTTAAAAGTATTTCCGCAAAATCATGCCAGGCTAGATGCAGCCATGGTGTATAGCCAGAGATTATGCCACACACTTGCAAACAAACTCAGGAATCACCTTATCAGCATTCTATACAACAAACAGGAAAAAAAAATCAAGGAAGAGTTCTCCACATTAGAAACTATCATAAAAAAACCAAGCATCCACACACACTTCATCATTTCCAGACTTTACTACAATTGAACCACCTACAAGGACCACTTTATCTCCCTTTGGAGGAAAAAGGACAATAAATTATCCAAACTGCTACATGCCTTAGGATCTCTCATTCCAGATACTTTCAACTCACCCAGCAACACTGTCAACTTATCTAACCACTCTGAGCCCAACAGAGGAATCTGTCCTATCTCGAGGACTCTCCTTCTGCCCCACTACTCCTACAAATATGATTCAGTTCTGTGGAGATCTGGAATCCTATTTTTGCCACCTCCGCCTAAAGGAATATTTCCAACACACAGATGTACAATACACTGACATTGCTGCCCCCCCTACCAGTCCCACAAGAGGAAGGCTTCTACGTGGACCCCTACTAACAGTCACGAGAGGCTTGACTACTACATCGACTGTTTCCACAAACGTGCTCGAGCTGACATTGTCAGCAAACAAAAACATATAGTATATAACCTGAGTCATGTAGAACTCAATGCTATACACAGCTTCGAAAGCAATCCTAACACCATAATCAAAGAGGCTGACAAAGGAAGTGCTGTAGTCATCATGAACAGAACAGATTATGAACAGGAGGCAACCAGACAACTCACCAACACCAGATTCTATAAGCCTCTCTCCTGTGATCCCATTAAAGAATACCAAAAAAACCTGAAACAACTGCTCATGAAGTTCCCTGATGCTGCTCAGGAACAAATTTATACTAATACCCCCCCCCCCCAATCCACGACCAGGAGCTTTCTATCTGCTACTCAAGATACACAAACCTGGAAATCCCGGACCACCCATCATCTCAAGCATAGGTACGCTCACCACATGATTATCTGTCTATATCGACTCCCTCCTCAGACCCTATGCTACCAGCACTCCTAGCTACCTCTGCAACACCACTGACTACCTGAGGAAACTTCAAAACATCAGTAATCTACCTGAAAATACCATCCTGGCCACTATGGATGTAGAAGCCCTTTACACCAATGTTCCATATGAAGACGGATTACAGGCCATCAGGAACACCATCCCCAATGACAGCACTACACACCTGATTACAGAACTCTGTGACTTTGTCCTCACTCACAACTACTTCCGATTCAGAGACAATTGGTATCTTCAAGTCAGTGGCACAGCCAAGGGCACCCGCATGGCAACGCATTATGCCAGCATCTTTATGGCCGACCTTGAAAAACGTTTCCTCAGCTCTCGCCCCCTAACACCTTTACTCTACTTATGCTACATTGATGACATCTTCATCATATGGACCCACGAAAAAGAGACTCTTGAAGAATTTCACAAGGATTTCAACAACTTCTGCCTTACCATCAACCTCAGCCTGGACCTGTCCACACGAGAAATCCACTTCCTTGACACTACAGTACAATTATATTTCCACCACCCTATGCCAGAAATCTACCAACTGCTACACTTAACTTCATGCCTCCAGCCTCCATCCCAGACACATTTCTCAATCTATTGTATACAGCCAAGCCCTAACATATAACTGGATTTGCTCCGATCCCACAGAGAGAGACACAAACACCTACAGGATCTATATAGACTCATGGAGCATTCCTAAAACTGAAATACCCACCTGGAGAAGTGCAAAAACAGATTGACAGGGCCAAAAAAGTACCTAGACATGAACTACTTCAAGACAGAACCAAAAGAGAAAACACCACAATTCCACTTGTCATTACCTACAGAACACACCTTAATCCCCTCCAACACATTATCCACAATCTACAACCTATTTTGGAAAATGATCCCTCACTTTCAGAGGCCTGGGGGGGAAAGGCCTATTCTTGCTTACAGACAACCCCCCAACCTGAAACAAATTATTTCCGGTAACAGTACTACACAGCTACATCGTAAGCATCCAGGAACCCAGCTCTGCAATCAGTTCCGGTCCTAACTCTGCCCACATATCTATACAAGAGAATTCATCTCGGGAGCCAACCACACACACAGGGGCGGATATAGGGCAGGGCGAACGGGGCGGCCGCCCCAGGCCCCGCGCTTCAAAAAGCCCCGCGCATGCGCCGTGGCACCGCTGCGCATGCGCATGGCGTCACTGCGCATGCGCCGTGGCAAAGGGGGGGCCCCGCAGAATTATGCTGCCCGGGGCCCTGCAAAACTGTCATCTGCCCCTGCACATACACCACCAAATCAGAGGCTCATTTAACTGCACATCCAGTAATGTGATCTATGCCATCAAATGCCAGCAATGCCCCACTTCTATATATATTGGACAAACTGGACAGTCCCTACGGGAAAGAATCAATGGACACAAATCAGATATCCGTAAAAGGAACATACAGAAACCTGTTGGTGAACACTGTAATCTACCTGGACACTCATTAAGAGATCTTCAAAGCTGCTGTTTCGTTACAGACCAATCCCACAAGCCAAATACACAGGGAAGGGTTGGAACTACAATTCATTCACAAATTTAATTTTCATGCCAATGGTCTGAATCGAGATACCTGTCAACCAACCAACCAACGAAGGTGCCAATGGTTCTTTGTCTGTGTAGAATCTGGTGTTAGTACTCTTCCTCTTTGTGACGGGGTAGGCGGAACCCCCACCCGACCTCGCACTGAGATAAGCCCCGACGAGGGAGGCAGAGACCGGGAGGGGAGATTGGATGACGGGATTTGCGCCGCGGAGCACGGGGCGATAGCGCCGAGCACTGGCGTGACTGATAATGGACGGCCCGAGCCGGCGCCTGGGGATGACGTCAGCGAAGGCGCCGGCCAAGACGCCAAGCAGGGCGGGGGCCGGGACGCAGTGGTGACGTCAGGCCAAGGCGCCAAGGAGCAGGGAATTCAAAAAGGCCCTGGCCTCGGCCGGGAGGAGGAGGAGGGTGTCCGACTCCAGGGGCAGTCCCAGGTCCGGCGGAAGGATCTTGACCCCAAGGAGACCGGGCGGACAGGAGGCCTCCGAAGCGGACGGAGGGTAAGCTTGTCTCCACGCTGGGGGAATCCGTACAAACATTGACGCGAGTGGAGGGTTTGGGGGAAACTTGACTCCCTCCACTGACAGGGGACGCACGTCCTCTTTCTCAGGGCCCTGGGTTGGGGCCCAGGGCGGGGCCGCGAAACCCCGCGAGTGGAGGGTTTGGGGGAAACTTGACCCTCTCCACTGACAGGGGATGCACGTCCTCTTTCTCAGGGCCCTGGGTTGGGGCTCGGAGTGAGGGAGGGCCCGAGCCCCCTTCCCGGTCCCCCTGGGGATACACCTAGGCTCGACCCGCCCCCACGGCGCGAGTGCTTCCATAAGGCCGGAGGCCCAGACGAGGAGCGGAGCTCCCACTTAGGACGGCGTACCACCCAGACTCGGGGTGGGCTTTAAGAAAACAGTTACACGTGGTGGAGAATGTGGGCACGACCCTATCTCTGGTTAGGGGGGCGAGCACGGTCAGAAGTGACCCAAGGAAAAAGGTGAGGGAGGACCCCCTCCCTGATCCAACAAACTGCTAATTCCCTTCAGGCAGAGATGGAGTTGAATAAGGTACTCGACTGGTTGGTCGAGAACCAAAAGCAGTTGCAGCAGCAGCAAACCCAGGCGCTGCAACAAATCTTAGCCAATTTCCAGGAGCAACAGAGCGGGGCCAACGCCAGAAACAGCGGGGCCACACTGATGGGAGTGGAAGAAGATGTGGTGGGCCGGCAGCTCCCGATCCGACTGACAAAATTGGGGCCCAAAGATGACCCTGAAGCCTTCCTCGTCACGTTCGAACGGGTAGCGACCACCGCAAAATGGCCACAGGACCAATTGGCGACCCCGTTGGCCCCTTACCTATCAGGAGCTAGGCAGCTCGCATACCGGGGGATGTCAGCGCGAGAGGCGCTGTGCTATTATAAAGTCAAAGAAACCATTCTAGACCAGCTAGGAGTCTCCCCCGAGTCACATCGCCAATGATTCCGGGAAGCCCGGTACAACCTGGGGGAACGCCCCAGGGCGGTGACCCAGAGAATCAGAGAATCGGGGATGCGATGGCTCGAGCCGGAGAATAAGTCCGGGATCCAAGTGGCCGAGGCCGTCATCCTCGAACAATACGTGAAAGTTTTGCCATCAGAAGGCCAACGCTGGGTGCGGAGACACTTACCCGAAACCCTGGATGAGGCGGTCACCCTGATGGAACGCTTCCTGGCTGCCGAGGGATCAGAAGTACCCCGCCCCAGGTCTATACCCAAGGAAGCACACGCCGGAGGACCCCTCCTGCCGAGGGCTGGAGCGCGCCCACAAACAGGGTATGGACGCCGAGCCTCGGTGGGCCCAACCCCGATGAGAGGCCTGGCCCCGCGCTGGAACCACCCAGAGGGACGAACCCCAGGCGCAGAGGCACCAGCCCCTGGACCCGAGAGGAATCCCAGACATGAAGAGGGGGCAAGGGGCGCTTGCTTCCAGTGTGGGCAAGAAGGGCACTTTAAGAAGGACTGTCCCCTTATGGACTGCACCTTCGGCCAGGGGCCAAACCAGAAGGTAACAAGGGACAGGTGGGGACGGGAACCAATAACACATAAGATAAGGGTGGATGGGCGCTGGGTGACAGCGGTACTAGACTCAGGATGTGGCCAGATGATGGTGAGGGCCAGCCTCCTCAAACTCCGAAAATCCCGGGGCCCCAAGGTATACATGAAATGCGTCCACGGGGACATCCACCCGTATGAGACAATGACGGTAGAGGTCGATGATGGGCGAAGACGGGACTTATGGAGGGTAGCCATAGCCCCCCGACTAGCATATCCCGCCCTCCTAGGCCGGGATTGGCCTGGCCTAGGGCCCCTGTTGCATGACTGGGGGGGGGGGGGAGCGAGAGAGACCCGGAAGGGGGGGCCAGAAGTTTACAGGATCGCAGCCCAAGGAGAGGAGGTGACAAACGCAACTCCGGAGGATGGAGTTCCAAGGGACATCACACCCCCACCGCTCCACCTAGACCTGGACGAGGGAGACTTCGTCATGGTACAGAGGGAGGACCCCACGTTGCAGAATGCTTGGACCCAGGTAGGGAGCATCGGGGGGAGGGGGGGCGAAGAGCAAAGAATACAAGCCCTCGGTTCGAGGTACAGCACGACTGCTTATTTCGTGTCACACCAGGGGAGGGAGGAGCGGAAGAAAAACGGCAGTTGCTAGTACCGAAACCCTATCGATGGAAGGTGCTAGATTTAGCCCACGATCACACCTGGGCCGGCCACCTAGGAGCCAAAAAGACATAACAACGGGTCCTCCAGCGATTCTACTGGCCCGGAGTGTATCAGGACATAAGAAACTACTGTGCCTCCTGCCCACATTGCCAACAAACGTTGGCCACCAAGGTACCTCCCGCACCCCTTATCCCCCTACCGATTGTGGGGACACCATTTGAGCGTATTGCCTTAGATCTGGTGGGCCCCCTAGACAAATCGGGTCGAGGACACAGGTACATCCTGGTTATTATAGATTACGCAACTCGGTACCCCGAGGCTATCCCCTTAAGACGGACGACTGCCGGGGTAATAGCAGAAGAACTAGTGAGGCTGTTCTCCCGGGTGGGATTACCTAAAGAGCTGTTTGTTGACAGACCAGGGAACGAATCTGACATCGAAAGTAATAACGGAATTATGTAAGATCCTTCAGGTATGGAAACTACGAACAGCCGTCTACTACCCGCAAACCGACGGACTGGTGGAAAGGTTTAACCGGACCCTGAAGGAAATGCTGCATAAGTTCATCAGGGACGACCCCCGAGACAGGGATAAGCTGTTGCCGGCCCTGATGTTCGCAATCTGAGAAGTGCCCCAGGCGTCGCTGGGCTTCTCCCCGTTCGAGCTACTGTACGGGAGACGACCAAGGGGAATCTTGGACCTGGTGAAGGAAGGCTGGGAGGAACAGGAGACGTTGGCCCTCGGGGTAGCCCACTACATAGAGAAGTTACGGAAGAACCTCCGCCACCTTGCCAAAGGGGCCCGAGAAAACCTGCGAAAGACCCAGAAGCGACAACAAGCCCATTACAACCAGAAGGCCAAGGTGAGATCGTTCACACCCGGTGACCCGGTCCTGTTGCTGCTTCCAAAAGGGGACTCGAAACTAGTGGCCCGGTGGCAAGGTCCCTTCCGCGTAGTAAGACAGGTGGGGCTGGTGGACTATGAAGTATTGATTAATAGCAACCGGAAGGAGACCCAAGTATACCATATAAATTTATTAAAAGAATGGAAACCGCGGGAGGCCCTCTTAATCGATCCGCGGCCCACGGACATCGAATTCGGACCCTGGGGTGAACCAGAGGTAGTGATGGAGCAAGCCCAGATCGGGAAGGAACTCTCAACAACCCAACAGGACCAGGTGAAGAGGGTGTTACAACGCTTTCGGGAAATCTTGACTAGCCGCCCCGGACGGACGCCGGAGATCCAACACAAAATAACGATGGAACCAGGTAAGATAGTGCGGGACCAGCTACGGCCGGTACCCCGCAAGCTATGCGACACTGTGAAAAGGGAACTTCAAGCAATGTTAGACTGGGGGGTAATCAGGGAATCCCGCAGCGAATGGAGGAGCCCCATAGTATTAGTCCCAAAATCAGACGGAACCACTAGGTTCTGCATAGACTTTTGAAAGGTAATTGCCATCTCCCAGTTTGACGCATATCCCATGCCTCGCGTAGACGAGCTGCTAAACCGAGTGGGGAAGGCCCAATACCTTTCCACGATAGACTTAACTAAGGGGTACTGGCAAATCCCCCTGTCTCCCGGGGCCCAAAGTAAAACGGCCTTCGCCACGCCATTTGGACTATACCAGTTTATAAACATGCCCTTCGGCTTACACGGGGCAGCCGCCACTTTTCAAAGACTGATGGACCACATATTACGTGCCCACCAGGAATACGCGGCGGCATATATAGACGATATTGTTATCTTTAGCAGATCCTGGGAGCAACACCTGGAACATATCGCGGCCGTACTAGAAGCACTTAGACGAGCGAAGTTGACAGCCAATCCCAAAAAGTGTCATTTCGGAGAGAGGGAGGTCTCCTACCTGGGGTACACCGTAGGACGAGGCCAACTTAAATCTTTGCTTAGCAAAATTCAGGCGGTGCAGGACTACCCCCCCCCCCAACGGCGAAAAAACAGGTCCACCAGTTTCTAGGGCTCGCAGGATACTATCGGCGATTTGTGGCCAACTTTGCAACGATAGCGTAACCCCTCACGGACCTCACGGGCAAGCAGCAAGGCCATCGGGTAAGATGGACAGAACAATGTGACAACGCCTTTAGGAAGCTGAAACATGAGCTCACTCACGCACCAGTACTGATACAGCCCGATTTCACTAAACCGTTTATCTTACAGACCGACGCCTCGGATTTGGGGCTGGGGGCGGTACTGGCCCAGGAGGAGGAGGGGGTCGAACACCCTGTTTTGTACTTAAGCCGTAAGCTATTTCCCCGAGAAAAGAGCTTCGCCACCATCGAAAAAGAAGCCCTGGCCCTCAAGTGGGCCTTTGACTCTTTACGTTATTTTCTTTTAGGCGCAAAATTCACCTTGGTGACGGATCACGCACCCCTTCAATGGATACAAGGAATGAAGGACACAAACTCCCGCATACTGCGCTGGTGAATGATTATGATTGTCTCAGGTACTCCTATTGGTAGAAGCTCCAGAAAACAGACAAGGAAATAATGAATTCATACAACTAATATTCTAGTGTGCACCCATGTTAAATTAATCACTCTACAGACAGAGCAGCACAGCTTGAAAGCTGCTGAGGAAAATAGTTTTTAGGAAGCTGGTTAAACTGCTGTTTGATCTTCAGCATGCCTTGTAAAACACTTCTTTTTTTAAATGAAAGTTGACTATTTGTTAAAGAAATCCAAGGAGTAGCTTTGTGATTCTTCAATACACAACTTCTGCTCAGAGACATTAGTTAATTGAAGCATAATCATTTATTTTAAAACTCTATGATATACTTGTTTGAAAGACTCTGTAGCAGTGTTTTATATACAGGCAGTCCCTGGGTTAAGTACAAGATAGGGACTTGTAGGTTTGTTCTTAAGTTGAATCTGTATGTAAGTCGGAACTGGCGTCCAGATTCAGCTGCTGCTGAAACTGATCAGTTTCAACAGCGGCTGAATCTGGATGCCAGTTCTGATTTACATACAGATTCAACTTAAGAACCCCAGGCGTCCCCAAGTCAGCTGCTGCTGAAACTGATCAGCGGCTGATTCCAAGAAGCCGGGGGCAGAGCAACTCTGCCTCAGGCTTCCTGTAGTCAGCGCTGGTCAGTTTCAGCAGCGGCTGACTTGGGGACGCCTGGGGCAGAGCAGCTGGGGTGCTGCCGGGTTGGTCCAGTTGCGCCGAGGAGCGGCGCTGCGGGACCAACCCAGCAGCGCCCCAGCTGCTCTACCCCAGGCGTCGTGGGCAGAAAAGCCTGGTCTCCTGGGGGGGCAGAGGGTACTAGCTGCGCCCCCCGCCCCCAGCAGACCAGGGAGATGCGGAGCAAAGCCGCGGAGGACGCCTGCAGCGGGACAGCCCAGACGCGCCGCTGACCAGGCTTTTCTGCCCACGACGCCTGGGGTAGAGCAGCTGGGGCGCTGCTGGGTTGGTCCCGCAGCGCCGCTCCTCGGCGCTACTGGACCAACCCGGCAGCACCCCAGCTGCTCTGCCCCAGGCGTCCCCAAGTCAGCCGCTGCTGAAACTGACCAGCGCTGACTACAGGAAGCCCGAGGCAGAGTTGCTCTGCCCCCGGCTTCCTGGAATCAGCCGCTGATCAGTTTCAGCAGCAGCTGACTTAGGGACGCCTGGGGTTCTTAAGTTGAATCTGTATGCAAGTCAGAACTGGCATCCAGATTCAGCCGCTGTTGAAACTGATCAGTTTCAGCAGCGGCTGTATCTGGACGCCAGTTCCGACTTACATACAGATTCAACTTAAGAACAGCGGGACAGCCCAGACCAGCAGACCAGGGAGATGGGGAGCAAAGCCTCGGAGGACGCCCGCAGCGGGACAGCCATGGCGCGCCTGGGCTGTCCCGCTGCGGGCGTCCTCCGCGGCTTTGCTCCGCGTCTCCCTGGTCTGACCAGCAGACCAGGGAGACGGGGAGCAGCTTTTCTCGCCCCGGAGGACGCGGGCGGCGAGACCGCGGCTCATCTGGGCGTCCCGCCGCTCCCGTCCTCCGGGGCGAGAAAAGTCCCGTTCGTAACTGCGGATCCGACATAAGTCGGATCCGCGTAACTCGGGGACTGTCTGTATATCTTATATCTGGGTTGAGTATAATACAATCACCTCTTTGTTGAAATGGGGAAAAACATGCAATTCCTAATGGCAGTTATAGATAACAAGGCTGAATAAGGGGGGAATTAATCTCTCAGAAGGCCGAACCCCTATTTATACAGATAGCAGAACAGTTCTAGGTTCAGAAGCATAATTGTTTATATCCTTTATAAATATATCATAGTTAATGTACTTAAAGCTAATATTAAAATGCCTAATTGTTTTATTAAAATCCTGCTGAGTTCTTGACATTACATACAAAAATCATGGTAAAAATAACTGGAGTATATGCCTTAAATAAACATGGAAAAATCAGACTAAAATAAGACCAGTGTATTGTTCACATATGTTGTTCCCAAATATAATAATTCAGTGTTCTAATATAAGATCAGACAGTGATCCGAGTTGTCTAAAATAGTGATTCTCAACCTTTTTTGGGCTAAGGAATAATTTTTAAATGTTTATGGTCTGTTGCAATTCAGTAACTAGGCTTTTTAGTACATGGGGTGAGCGACCATCTGTGCATGTCTTTCCAAAGGCAACATAGAGGAGGAAATATAGTATCACATGCCCCTCACAATTTTTTGGTTTTGCCTCCCCCACCCAGACAGAATGGGTGGCTTGCTGAGGTGAATTCCGGGCATGGAGGTGAAATTCCCTTCCTGCTGCCCCACTTGTCCTGCTCTAGGGTGGTTTGGGTCCTGTGTGACATTCACCATAGGCTGTGTCCAGACTCAGGGGTTTTTTCGGGAAAAGTAGCCTTTTTCCGAAAAAACTTCACCTGCGTCTAGACTGCAGCCGCGTTCTTTCGAAATTAAATCGAAAGAACGCGGCTTTTCTTTCGATGGCGGTAAACCTCATTTCACGAGGAAGAACGCCTTCTTTCGAAAGTGCTTCTTTCGAAAGAAGGCGTTCTTGAATGTAAATAGGGCTTCTTCGAAAGAGAGCATCCAGACTCACTGGGTGCTTTCTTTCGAAAAAGCGGCTTGCTCTTTCGAAAGTTCCGCGTGCAGTCTAGACGCTCTCTTTCGAAAGAGGCTCTTTCGAAAGAGGCTTGCAGTCTAGACATAGCCATAGAGAGGAAACTTCAGAGCTGTGAGGCTGGGTTGGCTCTCAGATCCAAGCATTGCAACTTATAGGGTTGCAGCACTGCTCAGGTATAGCCCTACTCCCCTGACTGGATCAAATTTGTGTGGGAGGATTTGTGACCTGGCTCATTGCCTAGCAGTACCTCTCTTAAATTTGGTTTACCCAGATTCCTGTCATCATGACTGCTTGTCCAAGCTTGAGTGCAGCAGTTATAGTGCCTGGAACAGAGACTGTGGAAAAGGAGCTGCCATGTGACCTTCTGAAACATTTTGATGATCCAGTTTTGGATTCCCTCTTAGCCCATGGGTTCAGAAACCCTGGTCTAAAACATATCATGGCTCCTGCTTCTGTTTCCACATATTTATGTTAAACTGGTATAAGTGAGAATGGAATTAAATCCATGACTTGAAAAACAACATAGTGATGAATAAAATATATTTTAATGAGAAGGATGCAAAACCACGTCAAACTGCTTATAATTACTAAGTATAGACTGCTAATACTAAAAAGCTCTATTTATCCTTAGGGAAGCTAATCCTGCAATAATGAAAGAGACTGTTTATTAAACACCTAAGTAAATGTCATGCACATTATAGTAATTTTATAAACATCATTCAGATTTGCCAGAGTTTATAGCTGAGCGTTAGTTATAAGCCATTGTATCTCTATTATATTTACTCTGCAAATAGTCATTTCACTTTATAAAAAAAAAAATCAAACTTTTATATTGTGTATAGTCAAGGATGGAGCTGGGGGCTGAACAGTGAGCACCCTCCACCCCAGTGGAAAGTTGGCACCTGTAGGTCCAGCCCTGGATTTGGTACGTATGTAAGGAGCTGAATATTAATGTCTGAAGAGCCACATGTGGCTCTGGAGCCACAGGTTGGCCACCCTGACCTAGATGGTCAGTTGAAGAATTCCCATTATAAAGGGGAACACTCCAGTGGCAAAGAGCTGGTATCAGCGACTCTGTGGCAGCCATCCTGGCAGCTCTTCCTGATGTAAGGGATGTAGCAAAGAAGTGGAAATGACCAGTATACTTCAGTATGACCTGTTATGGTTTAAAGTGATATATGGGTGCTTTTGTCCCTTGCTCTCTCAGACTCTACACTAATAAAAGTTTGGCCAAACACAGAGACCTGGCTCAATAACATATTTTTTAGTCAATCCAGGTACCATTACATTATGGTAATTTCCTTATGTTGTCATTGTGAAATCATTGTTCTGGAATTTTATTAGATCACTTGAAAATTTAGGCTGCTTTGATCATTTATATACAATGTAGTGCTTACATTTGAGGTGTCTTATTTTCAGTGTGCTGATTTAAAAAAAAAAATCACAGAGAATAAGTAGGCTTATGTACCAAATTAGGAATAATAATGCAAAAGCAGGACCTGAACTCATAGCCTAATAACTTCAGTGAAGGTTTTGCTTGAGTGAAAACTGCTAGATCAGGCCCACATTTATATAAATTATACAAATAAATACTTAACTATAGACATGAGTCTTGGATACTTTAATAAATACTAATATACGATATAAACCTGATACATGACGATTCCAAACAGTTAAACATTAGATAGTAAAAGCAGTAAAACACTTTTTTTTCCTTTTTGGGTGAGGGTGGAGGATTGATCTAAAAGGGACTAATTAATAAATCTACTACTATATGGTAAGCTGCATATATACATGGTGTGCTGGACGGTTGGAAATGATTAGTAATTTAGGGTATGTTTACCAGCTTGTAGCAATGAACCTCCTAGCCCAGGTTGACAGAGTTTTACTAGTGGGGCTTGTCCTAGTGCTCCAAAAGTAGGAGTGTAGACAGCAGCTTTGAAGCTGTGAGTTGAGCACTGAAGCCTAGAGAGAGGGGACGGGTTTCAGAACCTGAGCTCCAGCCAAGGTTTGATTTCCAAATTATTTTTAGAATGTCATCATGAGCCTTTTCTGTGATGAGTCTGAGTCGATGATGTGGACAGCACATCAATTAGTCCCTGAGGGTATGTCTACACTACCCCGCTAGTTCGAACTAGCGGGGTAATGTAGGCATACCGCACTTGCAAATGAAGCCCGGGATTTGAATTTCCCGGGCTTCATTTGCATAAGCCGGGTGCCGCCATTTTTAAATCCCGGCTAGTTCGAACCCCGTGCCGCGCGGCTACACGCGGCACGGAGTAGCTAGTTCGGATTAGGCTTCTAATCCGAACTAGCTGTACTCCTCGTGGAATGGGGTTTGAACTAGCTGGGATTTAAAAATGGCGGCACCCGGTTTATGCAAATGAAGCCCGGGAAATTCAAATCCCGGGCTTCATTTGCAAGTGCGGTATGCCTACATTACCCCGCTAGTTTGAACTAGCGGGGTAGTGTAGACATACCCTGATTTAGGGAAGCACTTAAGCACATGCTTAAATCCATCCCTATTCAGGACAAAACTCCAATATGCTTAACTTTAAACATGCTTACATTCCATTGATTATCCCAGCTGTTCTTAGTTTATCAGTATCCCAAACTGAGTTTTGTAATTTTGTACTGTTTTAAAATGTAGCACTTAAGGAAAAGCAGAAAAACCAAAGAGAAACCAAGTTTGAGAAAGAGGGAAAGGAAGAGAAAAAGAAAATGAAATAGCATGAAGGAGATTGAAAGTCAATCTAAGAAGGTGAATATGAAAATATTCTGTGGCTCAGGGAGAAGAGCAGGAACAAAATGGGAGGGCACAGGCATAAAGAAAGTAAACAGAAATGAAACTTAAATGTTTCAGAGACCAACCCTGAAATGAAAGTGAAACTCAGACACAGCAGGAAAATGTAAAAGAAAACAAGATGGGAAAATGAAAGTTTACTGCTGAACTGTCAATAACACCACAAGAGGCAATTATAAATGTGACTCATTCAGTGACAATGGTTCTAGCTTCCATCCAGACAAGGAGTCTCTCTAATCTTTAAAAAAATCTGATAGTCCTTAAAGTAAATCAGAAAAGAAAGGTTAACATATACCCACTGAAAACAAAATGTTAATCCCAATGAAGAAAACCACAATACTTTTGTTTGTTTAGAGCAGGACCAGGATTTAGCTCACTTAACCTAGCAAAGTAGATATGCACCAGACACAGGAGCAGATTTAATATTAAACACATCATGAAGTATCATGGGACCCCAAAGGACAGGGGGAGCTCAGGGCTCAAGGAGACAGGCAGCCTGCATGCTATGATGTGTGGCTTCTTGCCACTCTGGCAAGTTTCTGTGTGCCCCTGACAGGGGGGATCACCGCCCCCATGCTGGGTGGCATACTGAGACCCACTTCCCCTCCCCACAAAAGGATCACAGAGACATGCCAACAGCAGGGCTAAGATGGCTCCCTGCTTGCTCTGCCTCCCTCCCTCTGTACCATACCACTCCCAGAAGTGGCTGGCATGCCCCTGCTTCCTGTAGGGTGTCTCCATGCATTACCAGCACCCTGAGGGTTAACTCAGCAATTCCCATTGGCAAGGAACTGTGGCCAGTGAGAGCTGTGGGGGTGGCACCTGTGAGCAGCAGCATGCAGAGACTCCCTGCCCCTCACCTAGGACTACTAGAGGGGTATGCCCTCCTGAGGTAAATGCTGCTTTTCTGTGTCCTACACCCCAATCCTCTGCCCCAGCCCAGAGCCTGCTCCCAGCACCCAAATTATCCCCCAGAGCCTGACCCCTGTAGCTCCTCCTGGACCCCAATCTCCTGCCCCAATCAAGATACCTCACTTTATTTTCATTTACTTCCTATTACTTATAGGAGAAGGAGGAAGAAAAACAGAATGAAAAATGGGGTGGGGGAAGATAAGACTTTTTTTTGCAGTGTCCCCCAAGGAGGCCCCCAAAAATGAAGCTGTACCCAGCGCCCCACTAAATCTAAATCTGCCTTAATCCAGATAATTTATTGTGCAGCTCATAGAAAGTGTGTCTGACAGCTAATAGTAATAATTGGTGTGTGGCGGGAGGAGTGCCAAGATAGAGCAGTGAGTTATTATAAAAGCCTTTCATCTTTGGAAACAGGGGCCAATAATCAGATAGGAAATAAAGGATAAGAACAGAGAGAGGTAAAGAGTGAGATTGCAAGAATCAGTATTGGGACTTGTGTTGTTCAATTTATTCCTTAATGATCTGGAAAAGGAACAGGGAAGTGGCAAAGTTTTTAGGCAATACAAAATTGTCCAAGGTAATTAAGTAAAAAAAGCTGACTGTGAGATGTTACTGAGGGATCTCACAAAACCGAGTGACTGGGCAACAAAATGGGAGATGAAATTCTAAATTGAAATTCAAATATAAAGTAATGAAATTGGAAAATATAATCCAAACGATACATATATCAATATAAGTTCTAAATTAACTATTTGTCGGGGGCGCCCCTCTCGTTCGGGGTCGCCGCCCCCCTCCAGGCATATTTCAGACCACTCGGGCCTAGTCCCAAAGTGCAATGCCCCTTTATTAGGGGAATACGGCCTCCCGGCCTAGTCCTTAGTACCCAGGCCCTGCGGCCTAGTCCTTTAGCCGAGCCCCCACTCGCCGGGGTGCAGGGCAGGAGGGGTGGGGGGCCCGGGCCCTCCCTCTCCACTGGGCCCCGACCCAGGGCCCTATCAGCGGCGGGTGGCTCCCACCACTGGCTCGCGGGGGTTCCTCCCCACAATGCACCCCGAGCCCTCAGGGGCTTTCCCAGCTCCCTGCCCTGGGTCACTTCCTACCCCCGGCCCCCGGCCCGTCGCGGCCCCACCTGCTGGCGCGAGTCGGGTGGCTGTAGCAGCACTTCCCCGGTCGGCGTCGGGGTTTGCGGTGGCCGGTCCAGTGCCTGGGTCGCGGGGGGTCGGCCGGCGGCTCCGCTGTTGGGGTCAAGCCCGGCTTGGGCCTGGCAGCGGCGCGTTCAGCAGGCCTGGCGACTCCCTCTCTGGTGGGTCGGTCGGCGCCCTGGGCGGGTGGGCACTAGCCCCAGCTCTGACCGTGGTCTGCCCCTTCTGAGCAGGCCTGCAGCTTTTTGTATCTGGGCTTCCCTGGGAGCATGCCCAGTAGGGCTGCGTGCATGGGGCCCTCTCTGCCCCCTGTGCCAGGTGGTTTCCCTGGGCTTGAGTGCGGGGCAGGGCCACCCTGTCACACTATTGCACAAAAGAAAGATCTTGGAGTCACATGGATAGTTCATTTCTGAAAACTTCCACTTATTGTGTAGCAGCAGTTAGAAAGGCGAACAGACTGTTAGAACCTATTAGGAAAGGGAAACAAAGTAAAATAGAAAATACCATGATGCGTTTATATAAATGCATGATGCACCCACACCTTGAATACTATGTCCAGTCCTGGTTGTGCCCATCTCACAGTGGAAATAGTGGAACTGGAAAAGGTTCAGAGAAGTGCAACAAGGATGATCAAGGATGTGGAACAGCTTCCATATGAGGAGAGACTAAAAAGATCAGGCCTATCCAGCTTAGAACTAAAGGGCTACGTCTAGACTGGCATGATTTTCCGTAAATGCTTTTAACGGAAAAGTTTTCTGTTAAAAGCATTTGCAGAAAAGAGCGTTTAGATTGGCACGGATGCTTTTCCGCAAAAGCACTTTTTGTGGAAAAGAGTCTGTGCCAATCTAGACGCGCTTTTGCGCAAAAAGCCCCAATCGCCATTTTCACGATCGGGGCTTTTTTGCGCAAAACAAATCTGAGCTATCTACACTGGCCCTTTTGTGCAAAAGGATTTTTGCCCGAACGGGAGCAGCATAGTATTTCTGCAAGAAGCACTGATTTCTTACATGAGATCGTCAGTGTTCTTGCGGAAATTCAAGCAGCCAGTGTAGACAGCTGGCAAGTTTTTCCGCAAAAGCAGTTGCTTTTGTGGAAAAACTTGCCGGTCTAGACACAGCCAAGAGGAATGTGACAGAAGTCAGGAATGGCGTGGAAAAAAGTTAATAGAAAAGTGTTGTTTATTTTTTTACACTATACAAAAAAACAGATGTCACCTGATGAAATTAATAGGCAATAGATTAAATACAAACAAGAAGTAATTTTTTATACAGTACACAACTACCTTGTGGAACTCATGGCCATGGGATACTGTGATGGCTAGAAGTATAATGGGTTCAGAAAGAATTAGATAAGCTCATGGAGGAAAGATCCATCAATGGCTATTAGCCAGGATGGTCAGGGATGCAGCTCTATGCTTGGCACAACTATAAACTCTGACTGCCAGAAGCAGAAGACCGGGTGGATTATTTCATAATTTCCCTGTTCTTCATATCCCCTGGATCTTTGGAATGGGCCACTATTGGAGAGAGGATACTGGACAAGATGGACCTTAGTCTGATCCAGTATGGCAGCTCTTAAGTTGTTATGTCTACCTGAGCTCCACATTATTCAGGACTGAAGGGATGCAAAGGTGTCTATAATCCTCCTCCAAATCTGATGGACCTGCTCAGCTCCAAAGCAATATAGAGCAATCTCAGGAATACTCTTAAGGCTACGACTAGGCTGCAGGCTTTTTTCGGAAGAAGCTTATTTCAGAAGAGATCTTCCGAAAAAGCTTCTTCCGAAAGAGAACGTCCAGACTGAATGGATGCTCTCTCACATGTAAGCTGTGATTGCTATGGATGGAATGGCCATCAGGGCATGGCTGTGCTTTTTCCTCTTTCTTCTTCTTCCAAAAGAACTCCCTCTTCCCTGTCCACACATGCCTTTTTGCGAAAGAGCTCTTTCGCAAAAAGGCTTCTTCCTCGTAGAATGAGGATTACCAACACCGGAAAAACCCCTCTGTTCTTTCGATTTTCTTTGCAACAATGCAATTGCAGTGTGGACGTTCCTCAAGTTTTGTTGGAAAAAAGGCCATTTTTCCAACAAAACTCTGTAGTGTGGACATACCCTAAATTGTGTCTTAATGCTCATGTAATCTAGGGGTTATTCTTGCAGCTAGTGATATCTGAGTGCAGCAGGGCTATTGTCACATACAAACACAGTGGCAGGCAGGGTCACATTAACTCTTCTGGAGGCCTGGGGCTACTAGATTTTGTGTAGTCACTTAGGCTCTGAAGTGGGACTGAAAATGAGAGGTTCTATGTGCAGGAGGGGGCTGCCCGTGAATGGGGTGAGAGTGCAGGGATGTGGTAGAGTCCCTTACAACACAGAGTGCTGCTCTCTACTACTCTAAATTGGTGTCACACACCAAGGCTACGTCTAGACTGGTATGATTTTGCGGAAATACTTTTAATGGAAAAGGTTTTCCATTAAAAGTATTTCCGCAAAAGAGCATCTAGATTGGTCCCAGAGTTATCGTAACAACGATGCGCTTTTGCGCAAAAGCGCATCTACATTAGCAAGACGCTTTTGCGCAAAAGCAGAAGCCCGGAACCATTTTGAAAAGGGCAAAAGGGCACCAGCCCTTTCCGGGGGCGGGGTCTGGAGCTCCTTTGAGACATGTGCTTAAAGGGATCTCCTCGGACAGCCATTTCTCTCCTGCTGCGTGCTATAGGACCTCTTGCAGGGACTGACAGCCGTAGCAGTTTTGGTGGTTGCTCTCTGTCTTTTGCCTTTTAGTGCAAAAGAGCATCTAGATTGGTCCTGGAGTTATCGTAACAACGATGCGCTTTTGCGCAAAGCGCATCTACATTGCCTGGTTTTTTTTTCATCTTGCTTGTTTTGTCTGCCATGGAGCCAGGGGTAGCCATGTGCCTGCTCTGGCCCCTTCCGGCCATTTTGGAGTGCCTGCAGCTGGTGCTCCAGGCTGCTGCCTTTCTGTTCCAGGACCTGGAGGCACAGGTCGCTTTGGATTCCCTCACCACAGAGGCCATGGCATCCCTGTGGCATCCCCACCCCAGCGTAGAGAGGCCACTGGGGAGACTGGACACTAGTATGGACTGGTGGTGCCGCCTGGTCCTGTGGCAACGGGACAACCAGCAATGGCTCCGGAACTTCCGCATGCGAAAGCGGATGTTCCTGGAGCTGTGTGCCTGGCTCACCCCTGCACTCCAGAGAACCACTTGGCTGCGGGCACCCATCCCCGTCAACAAGAGGGTCACCATCGCAGTCTGGAAGCTGGGCACCCCGGACAGCTACCGATCAGAGGCACACCAGTTCGGGTTGGGCAGATCCACCGTCGGTGTCGTGATGGAGGTAAGTCCCAGGGGCAGCGGGGTGGGGAGAGGGTGCTGCACTCTATGCCCAGGGGCAGCCAAGACTCCAGGCTGGGTCACCCAGGGGTTTGGGCCGTCCCTCCCTTGCACAGGCCTGCTGGTGGGGTGGGGGCCTAAGGGAGCACATACTCACCCTGCCTTATGTGATGTGTTTCCCTGTGTTTCTCTGCACCCTTCTGCAGGTCGTCCATGCCATCAACGATGTCCTGCTCCCGAGAGTCATCTGCCTCCACGACGTGGACACTACGGTGGCCGGCTTTGCTGCCCTCGGGTTCCCCAACTGCGGGGGAGCCCTGGATGTAACCCACATCCCCATCTGGGCCCCAGAGCATTGAGTGGCCCATTTTATGAACAGGAAGGGGTACTGCTCAATCGTACTCCAGGCCCTCGTGGACCACCGTGGCTGCTTCCTGGACATTTATGCAGGCTGGTCTGGCAGGGCACATGACTCCAGCATCCTCCGGAACTCCGGCCTGTTTTGCAGGCTGGAGGTGGGCACTTACTTCCCCCGGCAGGAGTTTACTGTCAGGGATGTGCCTATTATGCAGATGACACTAAGCTAGGGGGAGAGGTAGATACGCTTAAGGGCAGAGATAGGGTCCAGAGTGACTTGGACAAATTGGAGGATTGGGCCACTAGAAATCTCATGAGATTCAACAAAGACAAGTGTAGAGTCCTGCACTTGGGACGGAAGAATCCCAAGCATAGTTACAGGCTGGGGACCAACCAGTTAAGTAGTAGTTCTGCAGAAAAGGACCTGGGGGTTACAGTGGATGAGAAGCTAGATATGAGTCAACAGTGTGCCCTTGTAGCCAAGAAGGCTAATGGCATATTAGGATGCATTAAGAGGAGCATTGCCAGCAGATCCAGAGATGTCATTATTCCCCTTTATTCGGCTTTGGTGAGGCCACATCTGGAGTACTGTGTCCAGTTCTGGGCCCCCCACTACAAAAAGGATGCGGACGCATTGGAGAGGGTCCAGCGGAGGGCAACCAAAATGATTAGGGGTCTGGAGCATATGACCTACGAGGAGAGGCTGAGGGACTTGGGTCTGTTTAGTCTGCAGAAGCGAAGAGTGAGGGGGGACTTGATAGCAGCCTTCAACTTCCTGAAGGGAGGTTCCAAAGAGGATGGAGAGAGGCTGTTCTCAGTAGTGACAGATGGCAGAACAAGGAGCAATGGTCTCAAGTTGTGGTGGGAGAGGTCCAGATTGGATATTAGGAAAAACTATTTTACTAGGAGGGTAGTGAAGCATTGGAATGGGTTACCTAGGGAAGTAGTGGAGTCTCCATCCCTAGAGGTGTTTAAGTCTCGGCTTGACAAAGCCCTGGCCGGGTTGATTTAGATGGGATTGGTCCTGCCTAGAGCGGAGGGCTGGACTTGACGACCTTCTGAGGTCTCTTCCAGTTCTGATTCTATGATAAGGGGATGGTTGGATGAAATAACATGATCTTGGTAACTAATTGACCATTCATTTCCAGTTGGAAATAGGTCAATGGAGGGATGATAGGAGTTGCTATAGGGAACTTTCTGGGTGTCTGGCTGGTGAGTCTTGCCCACATGCTCAGGGTTTAGCTGATCGCCATATTTGGGGTCAGGAAGGAATTTTCCTCCAGGGTAGATTGGCAGAGGCCCTGGAGGTTTTTCGCCTTCCTCTGTAGCATTGGGCACAGATCACAGCTGAAGGACTCTCTGCATGTTGGGGCCTTCAAAGTATTGGAAGGCTTCAATATCTGAGACATAGGTGAGAGGATTATTCTAAGAGGGGTGGGCGAGATTCTGTGGCCTGCACGGTGCAGGGGGTCAGACTAGATGATCATAATGGTCCCTTCTGACCTTAAAGTCTATGAGTCTATGAGTCTATGAGTCTATGCCCATCTGTGTCATGGGGGACACGGCCTACCCCCTGCTGTCCTGGCTAATGCGGCCCTATATGGGGCGGCCAAACCAGAACTGGGCCCAGTTCAATGACCACCTCAACTGGGCTCGAAACCAAGTGGAATGCGCCTTCGGCTGCTTGAAAGCCCGCTTCCGTTGTTTGCTCACCCGTCTCGAGATGGGTAAGTGGAATGCCACGGAAGTAGTGGCTGCGTGCTGCGTGCTCCACAATCTTGTGGAGCAGAGGGGGGAGGCCTTTCTCCCTGCATGGATGGCAGGCGAGGGCCAGGCCTACAAACAGCCCGGCATAGCTGCTGTTCCACCAGCACCAGGATGGGATGCGCATCCAGGAGGCCCTGATGGACATGTTCTCCCAGGCCCCATAGTAGGATTGCTTCAGTCTCCCTTTACAATTCCCTCCCATCCCCTAACCTTCCCCCTACCCTCCCCTTACCTCCCAATAAACCACAAACACAGTTTTTTCTTGAACACAAAAACTTGTAACTTTTTATTTACAATGGGGAGAGGGAAGATCTAGGATGGGAGGGGGAGGAGACCTTCAACTGGGAGTGGGAGGAGCTACTCCTGGGAGGGGTGGTCCCTGCGACTGCTCCTGCGGGGGCAGACCTGCACATGGGGGGCAGGCTGCGTCGGGACAGGCAGCACGGGGAGGTGGGCAGGAGGGACAGGAGCAGGAGGGGCCATTGCAGGAGGGGGCAGAGGTAGCGCTAGGGGAGGGATGGCGGGTGCATGGGGCAAGGCCATGCCATAATGGATGGCATGGCCAATGTGTGCAGTGAGGGTGGCAATTGAATCCGCCATGCGGACGCACTGGGCCTGGAAGGAACCCCAGGCCTCCTGGCGCCACTGCAGATCCACCTCCACACGCTGAGTGATGGCTGCCTTGACGCGCTTGACGGCCTGCATGTGGCGCTGAAGGAGCTGGTCCCAGTGGCGGAGCCGCCACCATGGTGGTTGGGCAGCTGGGGATGCTGCTGCTGCCGTTGCTGCAAGGCTAGAGGGTCCCCGGCTTGTGCTTGGTCCTGCTGCAGGGAAGAGAAGAAAGGATGGGTCAGTCAGGCAGCCCAGCCACTGTCCCCACACCTCATGCCCTCCACCCCTGAGCCCAGGTGACCCCACAGTAATGTGGCTTGCACCCACTCGATTCCCCCCCCCCCCGTCCCCTCCGTGTTGTATGTTTGCATACAGGAACGCACCTGGAGTAGGGTCCTCCTCCATGTATTGTAACCACTGGTCTGTGTCCTGGCCCCTTGGAAGGTGGGAGGGCGCTTGTGTTGTGTTAACCTGTGGAACTCCCTGCTGGTGGAGGCTGAGAGGCTTTGGGCTAATCAATGGTGTTTGACAGGGAGCGAGATGAATCCTCACACAGTGCCTGGGAGCACAGCTAGCAGACGTGGTCTGGGCTCTCAGATCCCCATTACGTGAGATGTCTCCTGGACAGAACCAGGGGTGACTGGGGAATGTACCATCCTTGCAGCAAAACTCAGGCGGTCCTAGGGCCGGCCCGAGCGCTTCCCCTCTCCCCGTCCCGCTAGCCCTCACACACGTAGCCCAGGGACATGTGCGGCCGCAGTGGGGACTTCCCTCGGGGAGCCAGCCAAGGCACTGGGAGCAGGCGAGAGGCTCAGTGGGGGCCACGCTCACAGGCTGTGACTCTGCGGTTTTCCCAGGAGCAGCTGGCTGTGCCTCTCAGCCAGACATGGGACAGTGTGCCGTTCTGCGTGCTGCACCCTTGCGGAGGTGCAGGCTTTGGCCTGAGCCCCTGGGACCCTGGCTGGTCCCAGCCAGCATCCACCCACTTGCGGTGCTGGCTGGCCCGGTCCCACCAGATATGTGTGAGCAGCACGGTCACAGGCGTGCCCTGGAGCTGCCTGCTGCGGCCACATGCTTGCACGTGCTGCATACTGCCTAATGCTACACAGCCCGTGCAGCTCACGTGGCCTGAGTGACAAGCTATCCTCCTCCCCCCTCCGGGCGCCTGGCTCCCCCCCGCCCCCGCCCTTGTGAATGCAAAGGGCAACACTCACTGGTGGATCCTTCCCTGGCCTCCAAGGACGCATGGGACATGTAGGGCTGCCAGAGGGGGCCTGCAAGGTGGCAGTGCTGGCCTCGTCCTCCGACCCGCTGCTGCTGTCTCCTTCCCCCACCTCGGTGGTCCTGGTGACGGGGGGGCGCATGCAGGTGTCCACAGGGATGTCCGGTCCCTGCGGTGCTGGCTGGCCCAGGATGGCGTGGAGCCGTCGGTAGTGGGGGCAGGTGTCAGCTCCTGCCCCCTGACCCTCGCTGACCCGGACATAGCCCAGGTGCAGTTCTTTCACTTTAGCCCGGACTTGCTTCAGGGTTCAGGCTGGATGTTCCTGCTGGGCGAGCGCCTGGGCCATGCAGTGAAAGATGTCTGCAATCCGGCGCCGGGAGCGGGTCTCATGCAGGGCCTCCTCTTTCTGCCAGAGGTCCAGCAGTGCCTCCAGCTCCCCCGAGGACCAGGATGGGCCCTTCTTTTTTGGCCCCTTGGGGCCTCCTGTGCTGGGAGTGCGGGTGCTTGATCCTCCCCTGGAGCTGCCATCGTGGTTTGGGTGGTGTTAGGGGCTGCGTGGCAGAGCTGTGGCCAGAGGTCCCAGAAGGGCTTCTGCCTCATGGCCTCAGCAGTCTGGTCTGCCTTTAAGGGGTCTCGTGTTACCAGGAAGTCAGGAGCAGGCTTGCAGCTACAGAGTGTCCGAACAGCCACTAGGGCTTTTTTCCGTTTAGCCTGCTTTTCCGCAAACCGTCTGAGCTGCCTGTCTACACTGGCCCTCTTGCGCAAAATCTTTTCCACAAGAGGGCTTTTTCCTGAACAGAAGCATCTAAGTATTTGCGCAAGAAGCAATGATTTCGGACAGTAGAATTTCAGTGCTCTTGCGCAAAATCAAGTGACCAGTGTAGACAACTGGCAAGTTTTTGCGTAAAAGCAGACGCTTTTGCGCAAAATCTTGCCAGTCTAGGCGCACCCCAAGGGTCTGAAAGATCTGATGTTAAAGAGCAGCATAATTGCCTACTCTTACGATTTTATCACGTGTTTTGTGATATGAGATGTTGTTCCTCAAGCCGCAGCTCTGGAAGAAAAAAAGTTTACTTGAGATTATTAGTTTTTGTGGATTTTTTTAAAGTTACCCTTTAGTTTGCAGAGATAAGCCCGAAAACATGACCCAGCTGTACCCTTAGGGTTACCAACTTTCTATTTGCACAAAACAGAACATTCCTGTCCCACCCGTTCTCTGAGATCCCCACCCCTTCCATGCCATACCCCTTATCTGAGGCCCCATTCCCAATCATTCAATCCCCTCTCCCTCTATCAGTCACTCTCCCCACCCTCACTCACTTCCTCATTTTCAGTGGGCTAGCTCAGGGGGCCAGAAATGAGGCATTCAGAGAACGGGAGGGGGTTCCAGGCTGAGGCAGTAGGTTGGGATGTGAAAGGGGGTGTGGGCTCTTGGGATGGGGCCACAGATGAAGGTTTTGGGCTGCAAGAAGGGGTTCTGGGTTGGGTGATAGAGTCAAAGGGTTTGGAGTATGGGAGGAGGCTCCGGGCTGAGGCAGAAGTGGGAGGAGGTATGGGCTCTGAGCTGGGCATGCAGGTTGATGTGGGGCCAGAAATGAGAGATGCAGGGGGTGTAATAGCTCTATCTGGGAGTGCAGATTCTGGTTTGGGGCTGGAGATGAGGGGGTTGGGTGCTCTGGAATGGAACTGAGGAGTGTGAAGAGTGAGAGGGGAATCAGGGCTGGGGAAAAGGGGTTGGGCAGGGGGTGCCTCAAAGGTGCAGGCTCCAGGCAGCACGTACTTTAAGCAGCTCCCAGAAGCAGCAGCATGTCCCCCTTGCGGCTCCTAATGGAGGCCTGGCACATCAGGAGCTGCCCCACAACTCCCATTGACTGTGGTTCCCTGCCAATGGAAACTGCGGGGATAGCACTTGGGGTGGGGACAGTGTGTGGGAGCCCCCTGGCTGCCCCTATGCATATGAGTCTGATGGGGGACATGCCAACTACTTTCCAGGAGATGCATGGCATGGAAGCTAGCAGGGAGCTATTGCACTGTGCGGCCAGCAGCACAGTCAATGCCCTGGGCAGTAGTGCTGACTGGAGCTGCCAGGACCTGTTTATGTAAAAAACCCAAACACTAGGTCACCCTGTGCATATGAGTGGGATAGGGGTGCAGTGGGTAGCTGCAGCACCCCCTGGTTTTGCACCAGGCTTCGCTGTGCCCAAGGACCATCCCTGCTGCCAGTCCACCACTGGCTCCTGGCCTCATCCTGCCACCTTTGCCATCTCTGGGGTCCTGCTGCCTGCCATCACCACAGGCTCTGCAGCCCTCTGTCTCCAAGGTCCAAGCCTCCGGCCCTGGAGGCTCTGCTGCCACTAGGGTTCTTGCCTCTGGCCTGGGGCTCTGCAGTTGCCTCCAGCTCTGGCTAGGTTGTCCTCTCTCCCTGACTGGACTGATCAAACGCTATTTGTGACAATTACATCTGGTCCAGGAGAGTTGACAACCCTATGGCTATGTCTACATTGCATCCCTCTTGTGCAAAAGCCTATGCAAATGAAGCATGGATTAGCATATTATGACACGTCATTTGCATAATTAATTAGGGGCCTTTTTTGTGCAAGAGGATTTTCCGCAAAAAGGAGCTATGCAGACGGCTCCTTTTTGTGCAAAAAACCCCTTTTGCGCAAGAGCCATTCTTCCTCATTTTTTCAGGAAGAACGGCTCTTGCACAAGAGGGGTTTTTTTGCACAAAAAGGAGCTGTGTAGACGGCTCCTTTTTGCGCAAAAGCCTCTTGAGCAAAAATGGCCCCTAATTAATTATGCAAATGAAACGTGGCAATATGCTAATCTGCACTTCATTTGCATAAACTTTTACACAAGAGGGATGCAATGTAGATGTAGCCTACATGTGACCCCTGTCTGGTACATGAACAGGTGTGTGTGTATGGGGGGTGCACCTCAGCCCCCACACCCTACAAACAGTTCCAGTGCCACTGGTCCTACATACCCTATAATGCTCAGAAAGTATAAAGCAAATTAAAAGAACTGATCATTTTTTGTAAATCTCATGGATTTTAGGCCATCTAATAATTATTGGGTCTTAACTCAAGATTTTTGAATGCTTGTGCTTGGCAGCATGGCTGTAGTTTAACTTACATTTTGACATGTAATTTCAAACACCCTAGATTTCTTTACACAGCAGAAGAGTTGAGTGTGTAAGGTACTCAGAGGGTATGACGGTATCGTCAGTAGAAGAGCGTAACTTACACATCACCTCTGAAATTGGACTTCCAAGTCAAAAGTAAGAGAGGTGACTAATTGTTGTGGATGTTTCCCTGTGCATATTTCCAGAATATATGATTTATTGTATAACTAGAGAGTGAGAGGGGAGAGAGAAATGTTTTGAGTATGTGCCGCAAACTTTCCTTCATCCTGTGTCTTCATATGTGCAGCAAATCCCCTCAGAATAAATCTATTTTGAGTAATTTCTGTTGGGATATCCTTTAAAGGTGTGGCTTAGTAGAAACATCCTGTATAATTGTGTGATTAACGTCTTTTGTAAATACAGCATGTAAAAAAGCTTATAACTCAAGAAGAGTTTTATTGTTTAAATGTGCATGTGCCTTGGAGTAGTTCTGTGTTGCACTAGTAAACAGCTTTGAAAAATAAGCATATGTTTAAGAAAAGATATTTCATACAGTATTTCACTTTCTTTCCAAAAGGCATGCACATAAATTGATGAAGTGGCATTTCTAGGATTTAATATTCAGGGCAGCAGATAAGGTGATGAAGTGTTTGCTGTGGAGGTGAAACTCACTCTACCATCCTCTGTAGGAATACGGAATGTTTCAACTAGTGGATTTGCTTTGTATAAGACGATTATTTTAACTCATTGAAGGATAGTTACAGCACATGCAATGGAAGTTTACCTACAATGTGCCTCACCTTTTTTTTCCAACAGGACTATTTCTAGTGTTAAAATGGTTGGTTACTTGCTCTCAAAGACCAACCAATCACTCTCTGGTGAGCTTGTCAATAAGGGTGGCAATTACGATTATGTTATTTGTGATGTAAACACCTGGATTGAGACCACTGGTTTATTTCATGTAGGTCACCAAACAACCATTGAACAAAAATGATGTTTAGTTACCACTACGGGAAGCAGCAGACACATACTGAGTGATTTGGTCAATACATCATACATCACTTGGAAGCTTATTATTTCTACTTTAAGATGAGGTATGATGTGGAATTGTCAAATGGTCCCATTATCAAAGAAACAGGGGTAAATTATGACACTATCAGGACATTGAAATGACCACTGAAATATTTGCATTCATTTTTGTTAGCTTTATCATTCACATTTTTTCCCATTCATATTGCAATAACAATCCAATATCTGGTTCATCTATGTGCAAAGATATCCAGATTTTTGTTTGCCAAGATTCTCTTTTAATTTGCTCTTTAAAACTGTCAACATATAGTGGGAGTTAGACTAGTGACTTGCCCTTTTTGAGGCACAAGCAATTCAGATCTCTATGGGTCTGAATCTCTTTCTCACGCTGGTCATGGATCATAGCTACCAACTTCCTTGCTGCAGAAACTGCAGCTTGTCATCATGCTCTCTCAATTTTATAGGATCTCTGAAGTGGTAAGATCTCTGTTTTGAAATCATTAAACAGATGTTTTCCAGTACCAAACAAGGATGATTCAGAGTCACAGCTTCTTAATGTGTATACAGAAAGAAGTATGTTACAGAAGTTAGGAGTGAGCTTGTCACAATTGTATGCACAGATGTCAAGGGACTCTTTTGTTATCTTGGTAACGGTGACTATTTCAAGCCATATTTTATCTGTGTGTTCCATGTTTGGAAAGTGATGAACAGCAAACACAAAAATATTTATATCAAGTGACCTAATACTATGGCTTCTTTGACATCAAAAGATCCAAAAGCCATATTGGCACAGACAGCACAAAGAAGCATTCTTGTGTCTGCTTCCCCTTGAGTACTGTACAAGTCTTGGGCTTCTTCAACACAGTTTCTGGTGATGGATTTTGCTATTTCACAACCAGAAAAGCCACCAGCAAGCAGAAGTATTTGTGTTGTATGTGCTTCTACATGCTTGGGTGCATTTTGGACCACCTATTTACAGAGTAATTTTACAAGTGGTTGCTTGTTGGATTCCACTTTTAGAAACTTTTTCCATGGAGACACAGGGTATCTAGCAATCAATCTGAGATCCTCCTGGTGCTGTCTTTCTGCATTTTTCACATTATTGTTGTCATATCTATCAAAGACTTTGATTACAGAATGACTTTTGTCAAATCTTTTTAGGGTCTGTCTCAAATATTCAGCAGCCAATTCATTGAATGTGCGGAATTTGTCTCCCACCATTTGTGCAACATCTATGGCATTGTGGTTTCTTGTTTGCCTGCTCTTAGCTCATGGATCCTTTCAGTATGAGCTTCTAGTTGATGCCCTAATTCACCTTTGTTTGTTCTTCTCATCGTTGCATTGACATGAAATGCCACATGTATAGGCCCTTTTGAGTGACTAAGAACAGCTGCCATTGAGACATCATTTCTGTATCTTGTTAAGGACTGGACACTGTGGAAAACAGTGTCTGAACTGAAAACTGCTGTTCTTGTCTTTCCTTTTCCAAGCTGAAATTTGGTCTTCTTGGCCTTATCAGCAAATATTTTGACACCATATTTCTTGACTGGCCTGAAGAAGCTACACATCTCATCAGAATCAAGCGCACCTCTCATAAATCTCTCCATTTGTGTTTCACCAATATATGCTATTTTCTGATACATCTGATGTTACATGCAACCCTCCCAGTAGATACATTGATAACCACCTTTGGATGTGATTCAGGATCAAATGGGTTTGTCATATTGTCAATGACATAGCTGACAAGAACTATAACATGCTCTTCATTGCTCTTCAGTTATGGTATCCCTCTTCTCTACTTCTTGTTAGGCAACTTGTGTCTCTCCTAGCTTTGCATATTCACCCAGGATATATTTTGAGAGACCATCCAACAAAGGCTTCTTTCTTGTCAGTTTTATAATCCCACTGCTGCTCTTTTCCCATGTCATTCCTCATTCCAGGAGTCTGATGCACAGCAAATTCTCCAAAGTCAAAGGCATTCTGTATTTCTTTAGGGTGATTTAATATAACATGCATGTAGATTGGTGCCAACCTGGCGTAGTTGGGCCTATCTACAGTAAGGAGGTATGGAAGCATAGCATGCTGTGTGTGTAGCAAGTTTCCAGTCATCCTTTTGCATTTAGAAGTAGTATTTGCATAATGTGGAAAAATGATCCCAGAATTTGAATGTAGGAAGTTGAACATGCCCCAATGAATGATGTTACTCTAGTAGTGGTAGCATATGCTGAACAGCATCATCATCATGCCAGTGTTCCTTCTAATTTCTCCCACCCAAGTGGAATGAATTTTTTATATGCACCAATATGGAGATGATGTGCAACACGGACATGATGTGCGACCCATCACCTTCATATGGGTACTCCTGTAGCACCTTAGGATTCGTCTACACTGCAGCCTTAGCTCGAAATAAGCTATGCAATTTGAGCTGTGCAAATTGAGTAGCTTATTTCGAGTTAATTTTGAAATAGCTTATTTGTAATTCTGAAATAAATTGCTATTCTGAAGTGTCCCTTAATCCTCATGAAATGAGGATTACAGGAATGTTGGCATAGCGAGCCCATTATATTTTGAAATAACAGGTTTGTTTCAAAGATGTAGAATGGCTATTTTGGGATACTAGAAATATCCTGAAATAGTGCTGCAGTGTAGACATACTCTTAGAGACTTTTCTTAGTCTTTCAGGCTACGTCTACATTGCAGAGCTATTTCGGGATACCGGAAGTATCCTGAAATAGCTATTTTGTGTCTTTTGAGCATGCTCATTATTTTGAAATATAACAGGCTCACTATTCTCATGTCCCTGTAAACCTCGTTCCACGAGAGTTAAGGGAGATTTCAGAATAACAGTTTATTTCAATATTTGGTACTGTGTAGACGTCACCGAATTTTGAAATAAACTATTTTGAGATAAGGGTGCAGTGTAGACATACCTTAAGAGTATATCTACACTGGGGAGTTATTTCAAAATAACAAGGTGAGCATCCACACAGCAAGCCCATTATTTCAAAATAATAATGCCTGCTTCTCATGAGGAATAATGCCTATTTTGAAATGGTTATTTTGAAATAGCGTGAGTGGGGTTGCTCAGCTGCTGTTATTTTGAAATAATTGGCCTTCAGAGGCCTCTCACTACTGCCCTTATGGCCACGGACCGGACAATGCTCTCTTCTCCTGCAGTCTTTAAAACTGCAGGCAGAAGGGAAAGGGCTTGTGGCACCATACCAGCTCTGCCAGCCTGTGCCACACACCAGCATCCTAATGTGAAGTAATGGTAGACCCCAGCACTCTCTCCAAGCCCCCCATAGCTGCAAGCACACCAGCTGCCACCTTTGAAGCCCTTGACCAGGGTCAAAAGAGGGCACCAGCCTGGACCAGTGCAGAGATCCTAGATCTCATCGGTGTCTGAGGTGAGGAAAGGAACATCCAGGATCTCTGCACCAAACAGTGAAATGCTGATGTCTATGGCCATATGGCCATCAGCCTGGCCCAGAAGGCTGAACTAAGGATTAAAATCAAAGAACTGTGGCAGGGATACATCGAGGCCAGGGAACAGAGTTCCTGATTTGGAACAGCACCACACACGTCATTACTTTGATCAGATAGATGCCATCCTGGAGTGGGTGGGGCAGCCACCTCCCCTCCTTGTCGTTGACTCTGGCCTAGACATGCCTGTCGCCAGTCTCCAGGAGGGTGGGGCTGTGAAGGAAGAGGATGGCAAGGAGGAGGAGGAGCAGGTCAGCCTGGACACCATGCCTGCCAGCCAGGTGCTGATCTTCAGCCTGGAGCCTTTTTGATTTCGTCTGTAGGGGAGGGTGTAAGGTGAGAAGTGTGGGCAGGGGAAGGGAGGGCTGGAGGAGGAAAGAC
This sequence comes from Pelodiscus sinensis, assembly GCF_052426305.1. Classification (NCBI taxonomy): domain Eukaryota; kingdom Metazoa; phylum Chordata; order Testudines; family Trionychidae; genus Pelodiscus; species Pelodiscus sinensis. The sequence continues at coordinate 121,017,087 of NC_143053.1, forward strand.
ACACAGGGGCAATGCAGGTGCCCCCTTGTGAGGAGGACTAGGGGAGAGTCTCACAGGTGGCCTTGGCTGAAACCCTCCCTTATGGCCTCCCTGATGAGCACAGCCCTCGATGGGCTCACTGAATGGTAGCCTGGCTGGTCAAAAGCCCTGGCCAGCCACTCTGTTTCTGCCCCCGACCCTGGCAGGAAAGTCTCCCCCTTGTTCTCGCACATATTGAGAAGCACACAGCAGCCCCCCCCCCCAACCCTGGGGGGATGTTCCGGCCAGAAGGGTGAGGATACTCTGGACCCTCTTCTCTGCCTCATTGACTCTTGCTGTTAGGCCATACTGCCCTTAGCAAAGATCTGCTATATTGACTTGGGCTGTTAGGCCATGCTGCTCTGGACACAGGGGCAAGTGCTTTTGCTGTAGGACTTGAATGTGGAAGGTGTGAGATTGGAGAACACCCCTCAGGTTTAACCATGGTGTCCACACACATCCACTACACATTCCTAAGGGGATGGGGTTTGCATACACAGATAGGAATAACTGTTAATAGAACTGATCAAAAGTTTCCATTGAAACAATTTTTAGATAGAAAATGGGGTTTCCACTGAACGCATTTTTTTTTCATGATATGCCTAATTTCCATGGAAAATGTTATTGAAAGAATAAACACCTGAAACCCCAAAACGACTTGGCCAAAACCAGAATTATTTTATTGGAAATATGCTTCATGAGGCTTATACTTTAATTGTCTCATGCACCATTCTCCTCTATGGCTTGAATTCTCCAGCCAGACTACATCTCCCATGATATAACACTGTCATGGACTCCCATAGCTGTTTAGGGCTATGTCTGTGGTGCATCCAGGGAGCTTCAGTGCTTAGAGGAGAACATAGGAATGAGGCACCATGGCAGCATTTCAAAATTGAAGTTTTCAGTTCAGTCCTAAGATTTTGGCTGATTTTTTTAAAATTTGTTTTTTGCTTTGCTGAAATTTTAAATTGTGGGTGGAGGAAAACAAATAAAAAACCACAAACAATTAAATAGAAATTTTATCATTGACTTCAAAAGGAGAAGGGTTTGAGACCAAAGTCCACATACACACACCCACCCACCCACCCACAGTGCTAATCCCCCATCTGTCCACCGCAGCTGGATTGTGGCCTCCCCTACTACCCATGCTGCAGTAGGAGCGGGGCTGCCACCAGCCCTTTCTGCAGCCAGATGGGGGCTGGACCATGAGGCCTACCCCAGGATTGGGACCAGGGACAGGATGCTGTGGCCAGATGGAGGCTGGGCCTCAATTTAGCAGAGTGTCTGCCTAGGGGAAGGGGACAGGAGCAGGCTGGGGGTGCAGCAAGGAAGGGGGTGCATGAGGTGCTGGGAGTGCAGGGTCTGGGTATGAGGAGATGGGGGGCACTTCTTTGTGCCATTTGCCACTCCCAGGAACCATCAGCTTTCCCCGCTGAATGGGGAAGCTGCGACCACTACCTGCCTCGGGTCACTCTACATCGCTCTGCCCTTCTCATCCTTTGCAGAGTCAGAAGGGGAAGCAGCAGCCATAGCTTGGGGTTTACCCCCCCCAGACCTTTTTTGGGGGGCACCCTGGGCTCTTCACTGGCCCCCAGTTTCCCTGCAGGAGGGTTATGGGGTGGCAGTGGCAGCCACCTCTGGCCCAACTTATTCTTCTGGGACCCTGACACATAGGGTAGGTCTAGATTACAGGCCTCTGTTGGCAGAGGCATGTAAAATAGGCTACTCGACACAGTCAATGAAGCTGGGATTTAAATATCCCCGGCTTCATTAAAATAAAAATGGCTGTCGCGCTGTGCCAGATCAGCTGATTGTCAGCACAGCACGGCAGTCAAGACACGGCTTGGTCGACACGGGAAGCCTTTGTTGACCGCTCCCTTATCCCCGCTTCATTGACTATGTCAGGTAGCCTATTTTACATGCCTCTGCTGACAAGAGGCACGTAGTCTAGACATATCCTAAATGCCACTGCTGCCTGCCTCAAGCTACCGCCTGCCTAGTGCCCCCCTTGCAAGATTACAGCACCGGCTTCCTGGAAAGGAAGGGGAAGGAGAAAGCCCTGAAGCTCTGCGCTGTATTTCTCGCTCTCTAGAAGTGCCAAGAATGGGACTGTTTCCCATAACATGGAAAGGGAGGGGCACTGCGAGCAGGGACACAATACTGAGAGTGGTTGCTGAGGGCAGCAAACTCACAGGGCAGAGCTATATGCAGAGCCACTAGGGACAGCCGCACTACCAAGAGAGTGGCCAGCAGGACTGGGGCTCTGCCATCTTGCCTGCCACCTGACCAAGTAGGGCGCTTTGCCCCAAATGCCTCATCCCGGCCACTGACCACAGTACCAGAGGGAGGGAGAGAAGGCCCCTGGCAGCCAGGGGCCTGGAGGGGAGAGAAGTTCAGTTGGATGGGACCTTCTGCCCTAAGCCCTTCCTCACCCCCAACCCTCATTCACTCACCTCCACTCTCATGCCTTCAGCCTCTGCCCCCTGCCCTGACTCTTGCACTCCCCTCAGACTGCCAGATTCTGTCCTGAAGGACCCAGGCAATGATGGGTAAGTCTTCAAGTTATTAAGAAATATGTGGATCAGACATGGGCTTTATTTAAACAGGATGGCCACTGCATTTGCTACACTAGGATTCAAGAGCTTTGGGTTCAGTTCCTGGCTTCACTACTGATTTTTCTTGTGGGACCTTGAGTAAGTCACTTAATCTCTCTGCATCCCGGGTTCTGCTCTGTAAAACAGGGACAATAGCACTCCCTTTCTCCCACCTTTTGCTGGTTTTATATATTTTGATTTTAAAATAATTTGGGCAGGGACTGTTTATTTGTACAGTAGCAATCACAGGGTGTGTCTAGACTACAGGGTTTTGTTGACAAAAGTGGACTTTTGACGACAAAACTATACCTACATCTAGACGTCTGCTGAGTTCTGTCGACATAACGTTTTGTCAGTGGCTGTAAACCTCATTCTATGAGGTATAACACCTTTTGTTGACAGAGTTCTGTCGACAAAAGATGTTATTGCGTCTACACTGTCATGTCGACAAAGCGGCTTGCTTTGTCGACAGAACTGGATGTAGTCTAGACGCTCTTTGTCGACAGAAGCTTTGTCGACAGTATCTGTCGACAAAAGCCTGTAGTCTAGACATACCCCTAATGGAGTCCTGACATTGGTCAGAATTCTAGAGGCTACCATATCAAATAATAAAGTATCTGTTGTTCAGGAAAGGGTCATGTTTTATCTTCTAGATCTTTAAAGTGCCTTGTGCCTTGTGCCTTGATTTTGAGGCACTATATGAAGCACAAGTAATAATCTTAATTTTCCTGAAGAAGAAAAAAAAATGGTAATGGAAGCCATAAATCAGACAATGGAATCCACTACTGCTACCCCACAGATCAATATGACACAATAATCAAATGCAGCTACTCCACAATGAATAGTTTTTATTTTTCTTTATGGCCGTTTGTATTGTCTCCCAAAGAAAAAGCTGCAAAATCAATACGAACAACAATGTATAATCAATTAAATAAAATAATAGTGTATTAATGTCAACCTCTGGCAGCATGCCTAAAAAATCCTCTAAGTTCTTGGGAGAGGATTAGTGTACTCATTGTGGTTTCAAACATTTCATTTTTTTGCCACTTGAAACATTGTAAAGCAGTGTGAAGATAATTTTGTCTATTTTTTAAATTTCTCTTTTCCCATATTAGAGAATTTGCAGGGATTTTTTTCTCAGTTCTGAATACCTATGACATATGGGCTTCTTTAAACTACAGGCAGTCCCCGGGTTACATGGATCCGACTTACATCGGATCACTACTTACAAATGGGGTGAAGCAACCCCGCACTAGCTGCTTCCCCCCAGCAGACCAGGGAGACGCGAAGCTAGCGCCCCCCCCCCCCCCCAGCAGACCAGGGAGATGCGGAGCGGCTTTTCTCAGCAGACACCTCAGCTTGAGAATAAAGGACTGAGGGAAGTGAGGTGTGGGAGAATAAAACTGAGCTCTGGAGAAATGTTTGGCTAGAGTGTCCCCTACAATATGTACCAGTTCCGACTTACATACAAATTCAACTTAAGAACAAACCTACAGTCCCTATCTTGTACGTAACCCGGGGACTGCCTGTATTGTTAATTAAGTGAACCCAATGGGAATCAGTAGAAAGCAGCCTTTCTTAACTCCAGCATGCAACAAATTTCAGTGGGAGTTGGGTGCTTAACTCCCTTAAATGCCTCTGAAAAGCCATGCCTGAATAACATACAAAATATACCCTAAAAATCTGTGCTAGGTACTGAGAAACTGTATTGATGGATGCTACACCAAATCTTACGTAGGTAAATAGTTTTTAAAATTTAAGTGCTGGAAAAGAAAAAGCATGTCTTCCTTTTAAAAAGGTTTGGAGTCCTTAGAAAAATCTGTTGCAGCTGATTTGTGATGTGTAGTTTAATAAGACAGCCCATCATACTGAAGAGCTGAAAGTACTTAATTATACATTCACTAGAAGACTTATCCAGGTCCTTCAGGGTAGGGAGCTGATGGGGGCAGGATACAGAAGTCAGGCCAGGACCTTAGGGATGTGGGAGGGCAGGATGTTGGGAGTGGGGTGTGTGTGCGAGAATGAGGGTTGTGGGGGTGAGGAGGATATCAGGGCAGAGGGAGGCCTTTCTTCTCTTTCCCCCCGTCCCTGGCTGCCAGGGGTCTTTTTTCCTCTTTTCTTTTCTCCCCTCCAGTACTGCGGCCAAGGGCTGGGGAGTGGAGTGGGGGGAGAAGAGAAATGCAGACCTGCAGAAGGGGTAGGTCCTGGACCTGGCACAAGCTGGGACTGAGCTGGGCTGCTGGCCAGCCTGCTAAAACATTTACTGGCAAGGGCAGGCGGGTGTAATGGCAAGCAGTCCGCGAGGGGAGTTATTTTTTAAACTGGCTCCCCTTGCGGACCAGCTCCTGCCTGGCACCCCGCACTGCTGCCTCTGATACTTGGAGTGGCAGGGGGCTCCTCGGGAGTGGGGCTGGAGAGCACTGGAGAGCGTGGAACGAGGTGTACCGGTAGTTCGGAATAGGAAGCCTAATTCGAACTACCTAGTCCGTGCTGCGTGTAGCCGCGGGCACGGAGTCCGCACTAGCGGACATTTAAAAATGGCGGCGCCCGGCAAGATGCAAATGAAGCCCGGGAAATTCAAATCCTGGGCTTCATTTGCAATTTCGGTTGCCTACATTAACCACCCTAGTTCGAACTAGGGCGGTAGTGTAGACATACCCATAGTGAGTCTCCAGTTGGAGCATGCCCAGCAGGACTGTGGTGGTGGGGCCCTCTCAGCCAGCTAGGCGAAGGTCACTCCATCAGCTTCAGTGCAGAGTTGATACAACCTGTCACAGATGGATGTGATAATGTTTGTATGCAAAAGGATACCAATGGATTATCCGGATGCATTTTTTACGAGAGCGCCATAAGGGCAGAGTTACTAGATTTGAAAACGTGAGGAATGCTTGTAAATCTAAGATGCTCCACCATGCTTTGCTTCATCTAGTGAAACCCACCACATCCTTGATTTAATAATAATTCTTGTCTGCCAATGCGTGGGAGAAGAGCCAAACAGCATGCTAGCAACCAATGGAAATCAGGTACAGTCATGTGAATTGAGGGCTGGTCACCAAATGATGGTGACATGGGAAGAGTTATGCCAAAATTGATCCAATCCTACATGAGATGAAGAGAAAAGTGTACAAGAACCCCCCCCCCCATTAATACGGCCCGAGTTGAGACCCCCCCCCACTTACAACCATTTTTGTGGTAGGGGCTGAAAACCCTCAACTTACGTCCTCGGCCTGCATTTACGACGTTGCACTGCACCTATCGTAAATGCGGGTTCGAGTTACGATGCCCCCGACTTGCGATGCTTCCCCAGGGACCGATTGCGTTGCAAGTCGGGGGCCACCTGTAATGAAATTATGGCAATTGAGCCAAAGGTAAAATAATACTTCATGGAAACTGTGAAGGTAAAATATGAGAGATGGGGGAAACAGAATGATATGATGCAAAAGGTGAAGAGATGAAGAAGAAATAACAACAGGAGTAGTAAAGACCACACAACAATATACAGGGTGAGTCACTGTTTCTCTGCCAGAGGCTTGAGACACAATTAAACATGGAATTGTTTTAATGGAAGAGATTTCCTTTGGGATGTTGGAATGATTTTTAGTTACTAACTTTTTATTATAACTTTGAGCTGTCAACAATTCTGTCTGTTTCCTTAAATCAGATCTGAGCTGCTTCTCACCACTTTCAAAGCATTGTATAACTCAATCCCTCCCTAGTCATCATCTCTTGTCAAGCATCACATCATTTCTCCATCCTCGCCTTCTGCCAATGTTCCCAGTCTTTGTCCCATTTGTCATTTTCCTCCATGCATGGTATGACCTCCCTGACCTCATCTGCAAGGTCCCAACTCTGTCAACATTTGAATTCCTCTTAAAGATTCACTTCTTCCATGCTGCTTAACAGTGAATTGCGTTGACTTGCATAAGGTATTGTAACAGACTGCTGGCTAAGTCAGAGCTCTGCCACTACAGCCTGGCTGAAAAGGCCAATTACAGCCAGCTAAGCAAGCCCAGAACTGAAGGGCTAATAGAAACAGCTGTGGGCCTCATTAGCTAGAGGGCTATATAAGGTAGCCAAAGAAGAGCTAGGAGGGAGGAGCCAGGGTGTGCCTGAGTGTGCGCCTCAGCACAGAAGAGGCTGGCTGAGTTTGCTGTAATCCAAAAACTCTGTAAATAGAAGGTTGTGGGAAACTGATAGTAAAAGGCTTGGGTGAATGCATCAGAAGGGGTCTCCAGCTGATTTGTGGACCAGAAGGTGTCTCAGGGCAAGGGGCCTGAGCCAAGACCTTGCCACAGTATACAGCCTGCTGATGTTCCTCTTCCTCTTGTCCTCTAACTCCTTGGCTACGTCTAGATTGCATCCCTTTTTCATAAAAGGGATGCAAATTAGACATATTGCAATTGCTAATGAAGCGGGGATTTAAATTTCCCCCGCTTCATTAGCATAAAAATGGCTGCCGCTTTTTTTCGGCACGGAGCTTTGCCGGAAAAAAGCACCAGTCTAGACGCGGATCTTTTGGAAAATAAAGCCTTTTCCAAAAGATCCCTTATCCTCATAATTGGCCTTTTACGAAAAAGGGATGTAGTCTAGATATAGCCCTTGTCTTTTCCTTAGATCGTGAGCTCCTGGGATCAGGGACTATCCCTTTTTGCATGTCTGAAAGATACCTATATTGCCCATAATATGCTACATGTCTTTCAGACATACCCTATTCAATTAATATACTAATAATTATGAAAAGAAAAAAACATTACATTAATACAATTTATGGTAAAACAAATACAACAATGAATAAAGTTGTAAGAAAGGATAAGACCAAAAACAAAACTAAAGCAAAAGGCAATTGGTCAATTACCTACGTGCCAATTCACTCACATCTCCTTGCCAAGGGAGCTATATAGTCTACCATTTTAAGCTACTACCGTACAAATTATATTTGCCTCTGAACCTGAGTATCGCTTCTAACGCTGTATGAAAGACAGTATGAAAGCGTCAGCTATGGTAGACATATGTACAGGGTTCTCAATATCATTTATAAATAAAACAAAAAACAGAACTATGTAGCACTTTAAAGACGAACAAGATGGTTTATTAGGTGATGAGCTTTCGTGGGCCAGACCCACTTCCTTAGATCAAATAGTGGAAGAAAATTGGCATGACCATATATACCAAAGGATACAATAAAAAAAAAGATTTTTGGTATGGTCATGCCAATTTTCTTCCACTATTCGATCTGAGGAAGTGGGTCTGGCCCATGAAAGCTCATCACCTAATAAACCATCTTGTTAGTCTTTAAAGTGCTACATAGTCCTCCTTTTTGTTTCAGCTAAACCAGACTAACACGGCTACATTTCTATCATTTATAAATAGTAACTTACTCACTTTCAAAGCTACTCTTCTGAAATCTTGACTGGAGCTGGTTATAAAACAATGGGCACAGTGTAACTCTCTGACAACATTTAAAGAGCACATATATAACTATGCAAATGGGTACCCAGTTTCAGGAAGTGGTCAGTTGACTCACTTGGGTAGTCACTCTAGAACAGGGCTACTCAACTTCGGAAGCCCAGGGATCACAATGATACTCACAGTACATGCTGAGGGCCACAACTTGTGTGTGGTTGCATGTACATGCAAATATATGCAAATAGCTTCTTTCACCCTGACAGGCATGAATACAAAGATTAAGGCAAGACTACACAACACGCAGGCCCCATTTAAATCAGTTGTGCTGATGTTACTAAAATGCAATATTTACCCAATTGCCACTCATATGACAGCACTTTTAATGAGCAATGACAGTCCAGGAATTTAACTACTAAAACACATATCAACAGAAGACTATTACATTGACTACTTTTTTGTTTTGGCTCCCACCTGCGGGCTGCAAACGGCCGATGGGCCGCGTGTTGAGTAGCCCTGCTCTAGAAAAAGTCTCTGTGTTACTTACCATCAGATCTTTGCTCAGCTGTTCACAGCAACACTGGTGAACGACGGACACAACTATATCATTTTCCCAGTGAAAATAGAGGCAGTTAAAGGTAGATAGGTACTTGATGTCACTCCCAGGTAGGTGACCCAAGACTTCTGTCTTCTTTCTTCAAGGTGTCTTCAGCTTTCAGGAAGCAGCATGCTGAAAGAGACAGGGGCTTTTATTCTGCTTCTGCTGGGTGGTCCAACTCTTTTCCTTGTTTTGGAGATGCTGGTATGGACACAGTCAGAAGGTGAACCATAACTTCTTCCAAAAATTCAAAATGAGAGATATTCTTGCTCACCATCCACTTAGGGAATGAGGCATCACCTTTGAGTTCTTGCAACTGGGACTAGAATGTTCACATTTTGTCACACCGGCCATGTGTTAAAGCAAATTAGGCTATAGCTGTTAGCACAACCATCTTGGGACATATATTGAACACTGATTGATTTGCTATGCTCAGCAACTTACTTCAGCAAATCATTTTCTGTAGCCCGTTCTCTGGTGTGTTCCTTTATCAGTTTTTCAATTGTGTGTGCTCAAGTTGCAGTTTCTCCATCCAAGTTCTGCTAATTACTGAAATGCCCAGTTTAAAGTTCATGCAATTTACACAATCGTTCCATATTCTTTGATGCTCTTTAAACTTGTTTCAACAATCCATTATGAAATGCAAAGTCACTTCAAAGACTGCTTTTTTCCAGCAGGCTGGAACAGCTGTATACATCTTCCATACATGTTCTCCTTCTTTTAACAACAATGGTAGGACCTTAGTATATATGGCTGAGCTGTGCATTATTAATCAAATGGTTATATTTTTGTTGATTCTACTCTGTGATCAAGTGTCCTTATAAACACATTATTTAGTTTCAGTTCCTATTTACTGCCTCTTTCAGCACAAGTGTATTTCATTAACTTGATAACATAAGACTGCTTGATTGAAAATATTAACCTCTGTTCTTCACTTTATTACTTAAACAATAAAAAGTCTATATATAAACACAACCAGGATTGCCTGCAAGGTAATAAACCTTGCCTTTAAAGTTTACAGCTTTTTGCCCAAAGCTATCTCACTTATAATTGACTTCCCTTTTATACATGTAACTTCGCTAGAAGATTTACTCAGCATTGCCTGGGTCCTTCGGGGATAGGGGATGTGTGTGCAAGAATCAAGGTTGGGGGGTGAGGAGGGACTCAGGGAATGGGGCTGGTGTGTGTGTGTGTTGTTGCAGGAGTCAGGGCTTGGGAGTTACAAGGAGCTCAGGAAGGGGGCTCTGTGTGTGGGGGGGGGCAGGAGGAACATGCAGGAGCTGGTGGGGGCCATGCTGCCTGGGCAGTGGCTCCCTAGGGCTGGCTCCGGCAGTGGTTGTGCTGGCCAGGGAGGCAGGAGGGATGCTTACCTCCACTCCTGAGCCCTGCTGCCCTAATGGGGTTATAGTTGCCCGGTCCCCATCTCTGGTCCCTTGTGGCCATTACACAGTAAAACTGTCCATGCTAGCAGACTCTTCCTTTTCGTGTTATGAGAAATAATCACATTCCAGGCACATCCTAGGGTACGTCTAGACTACAGGCTTCTGTCGACAGAAGTTTTGTCAACAGATACTGTCGACAAAACTTCTGTCGACAAAGAGCGTCTAGACTACATTGAGTTCTGTCGATAAAGCAAGCTGCTTTGTCGACATGGTAGTGTAGACGCAAAGGACAGTTTAGATGCAATAACACCTTCTGTCGACAGAAACTCTGTCGACAGAAGGCGTTATGCCTCGTAAAATGAGGTTTACCAGCGTCGACAAAACTGCTGAGTTCTGTCGACGTTATGTCGACAGAACTCAGCGGTAGTGTGGACGCAGGTATAGTTTTGTCGACAAAACCCTGTAGTCTAGACACACCCCTACTGTCTTGGCACAACCAAACCTTTACCTTGCTTTAAGTTATGATAAGAGGAAGCAGCACCAAATTTGGTGGTCCTAGCGCTTACTGTTTCAGGAGTTCTTGAACAGATGGACAGATCGACTCATTTGGTCACAGACAAGCTCTCTCAAATACATAGTAGATTTAATCACAATATTAGATTCTGTCAGGTTTCCAATTTTTACTACTTTATTTGGCACATCATATCTTTTGATATACATTTTCTAATTTCATTTACAGACCAGGAAAAAGGGGAAATCTCTTTAGCTGCCTTCACAGAAAACTCTTGCAAAAGATTGCAGCATCTTAGACAATCTGAAGAAATCTTGCCATTAGACTGTGTGGATTTTTGTCTTATTTCTCTGGCTTATATTTTCTAAACAGCCTTGATTCCTGGGCAATACTTAAGTAGTAACAATTCATATCTGTTGTCCTTAAATATGGCAGATGAAATTATTTAATTAATTTAAAGGTGCTCTATACAAGATAGAATAGACAGTATAGCTAAGTTCTAAAGCATATATCTTATAAAATGTAAGGAGGAAGTGAGGTGAATGTTGGGGGTACACAAGATAAATCGTACTCCTGAAAGGGGTTCAGTAGTCTGGAAAGGTTGAGAGCCACTGAACTGACCCGAACCATAAGAGCAAACAAGACAAAGCCAGTGGGATGTTAACAAGGAAAGTGATGATACTTTTTAAAAGTCAACTAGCCAAGCAATATTAAGTAATAAGGAAATGGGGCCTTGATCCTGGTTCAGTAAATCAGAAATTATTCTTGGTCAGTTGTATAGCTATGGCCTATTACTCTATTAACATTAAGAGGACATCCTGATGTGGGATTTGAACAAGGGAAAAAGGCTTAGGTGAAAATCAGAGGCATATCTTTTACTTGTAGTCAGTAGTGTCCTCCCACCTCAAACAAAATACAGGCAGTCCCCGGGTTACGCAGATCCGACTTATGTCAGATCCGTAGTTACGAACGGGGCTTTTCTCGCCCCGGAGCATGCAGGCGGCAGGACCGCCCAGACGCGCCGCGGTCCCGCCGCCTGCGTCCTCCGGGGCGAGAAAAGCTGCTCAGCGTCTCCCGGGTCTGCTGGGGGAGAGGCCCCCCAGAAGACTAGGGAGACGCGGAGCAAAGCCGCGGAGGACCCGGGCGGCGTGACTGCGGCGCGTCTGGGCAGTCCTGTGCCTGGGTCCTCCGCGGCTTTGCTCCGCGTCTCCCTGGTCTGCTGGGGGGAGCCCCCAGCAGATCAGGGAGACACAGAGGACCCGGGCGGCGGGACCGCGGCGCATCTCGGTCCCGCCGCCCGCATCTCCCTGGTCTGCTGGGGGGGGGGCATGCAGCTAGTGTGCCCCCCCCCCCAGCAGACCAGGCTTTTCTCAGGACGCCTGTGGTAGAGCAGCTGGGACGCTGCCAGTTGGTCCCGCAGCGCCGCTCTTGGTGCTACTGGACCAACCCAGCAGCACCCCAGATGCTCTGCCCCAGGCGTCCTGATTCAGCCGCTGCTGGTCAGTTTCAGCAGTGGCTGAATCAGGACACCTGGGGCAGAGCAGCTCAGGTGCTGCCAGGTTGGTCCAGTAGTGCCGAGGAGCGGCGCTACTGGAGCAACCCAGCAGTACCTGAGCTGCTCTGCCCCAGGCGTCCCCAAGTCAGCCGCTGCTGAAACTGACCAGTGGCTGACTACAGGAAGCCCGAGGCAGAATTGCTCTGCCCCGGGCTTCCTGGAATCAGTCGCTGATCAGTTTCAGCAGCAGCTGACTTGGGGACGCCTGGGGTTCTTAAGTTGAATCTGTATGTAAGTCAGAACTGGCGTCCAGATTCAGCCGCTGTTGAAACTGATCAGCGGCTGATTCCAGGAAGCCTGGGGCAGAGCAACTCTGCCTCGGGCTTCCTGTAGTCAGCTGCTGGTCAGTTAGCAGCGGCTGAATCTGGATGCCAGTTCCGACTTACATACAGATTCAACTTAAGAACAAACCTGCAGTCCTTATCTTGTACGTAACCCAGGGACTGCCTGTATATCAGGAGACAAGTCAAGCTTCTGACAAGCAAATAATGAGATTCACATGATGTTTTTAGGTGTTCTTTGGCACCAGACCTCTTGGGCAAGAGACCAAAGCAAATGGTTAGATACAAAGTATACCTTTCTCTAGTGTCACTCACATATATCTTTCACTGTGGAGATATCTGAGACAGTTATGCATTTTCCACCGTTTGTCGACGCTACACAAACTTGGTTTAATGCATTTTGAACCTGGCTTCTTTCACTTGCTTTTACTCTTTTCTCCTTAATTTGGCAGTTTGGTGCTTTAAAGCAAACTTCCTTCTGCTGGAAAATAATAACTGTCACCTGTTCAACTCTGTTCTCATTGTACTCTGGCTAACTTATAATAATAAGCTAGGTAAACAAAACCTACATTAAAAGAAAATTATCTAGAGCACAACATCAAACAATAGAAAATTAGAAATTGTTATTTACAGTTGCCCATGAAATCTTAGTTCTGCCTTGTGCATCCATCCTGTGCACTAAATGAGACAGGTCACCAGGGGAAGATAGCATGTCACAGTATAATTAAAGACTATAGCATAATGTGTATGTAAAATGAAGCAGAAATAAGGTTGCCTGGGAAACCATAAATATGATGTCTAATTCTTGATAGACTTGGTGAAAAATTCTGATGCTTTGAAATTTTTGTTTTAGTTCCAAATTGGAATAAAGTCAAAATTTTGAAATTTGCCACAGAATAGAAATTCTGAATATTTGTAATTAGTAAATATGTATCTGTTTTATTTCTGAGATGTCAAATCAATGTACAGTGAAACCTTTGTTATCCGGCACTCTGTTAACCAAAAAACTTTGTTAACCAGCATTGTCCCCAGCCACAACACTGTCACATCTTCAGGCGCACAGGCCTGGCTTGGTTTACCATGATTGGCTTAACAATTTTTTATTTAAGAAGTAGTAATCATCTTTAACTCAAAATAGAAATGTGAGACCAACTGCCTCACACTAGAAAACTACCAATATTAAAAACTTAAGTTTTACTATTATTGTCCATTTTTTTCCTAGGTTGATGGGAACCCTCAGATAACTGGAATTTTTAGATAACTGGAATGCCCTAATCCCTAAGCGTGCTGGATAACACAGGTTTTACTGTACTTTGGTAATGTTAGAATGTAAAATATTAAATCAACTATGAAGAGATACAATATATTATTACAATAACATTAAGAGAATAGCAACACAAAATGACTTAAAATGTCAAGGTCAAAATGAAATACTTCTACCTTACCAAAACAAACCTTTTTTACATCATCAAAATTGAAATGTTTTATTTTTCCTAAATTTTTTGGTCATACTTGACACACTGCTGCAGAAGATTTCAATTTTAATTAAACTAAATATTCTGATGAAAACTGCCCCACTGCATTTTCAATCAGCTCTACTTTTGAGTGCTTGACTTTGCAGCCTAAATAGTGTTCTGTTAATGCAGTTTGGGTTGTAGGTAATTTCTTAGAGTTTTTTTAAAGAAAATTCTAAAGTAAATTCTATACAACTATTATATTCTCTTTTCGTTCACCATCAGAAGAGCCTGAGTCTGGAGCACATGCCACAGACTGGTTACATTTGCAATCAGCAAGAGAAGGTAGTTATCCTACAGTAGGAGAATATGAGACACTGGCACCATGTGCTGAGTTTAAGGAGTAATGCAGTCTGGCCTAGCTTTCTCCCTGTTCCTTGTGTGCAACCCCCTCCTCCCAAAATAGGGGAACAGATTGATGGCCCAGCCTGACTTGGCTAGGCTCTCTTTCTACTTTTGTGACCCTTTCGATACAAATGTTCTGGCAGTTCCTGGCATGAGAGCAGCATATGTTGCTGCTTTCATGCCATGGTGGGCCTGGACTTTAGAACAGCATTTCTTTGGCAGCATATGACCACCAGTGGCTTTTCTTGTGGCCACAGCCAGCTGAGCTGTTATGAGAGGAAATGGGAGCAAAGTAGTAGCCCCTTCCTCTCCTGGTGCTCCTGGACATACCATCTTGGTGTTGGTTGCTGGGCTGTCAGCTGGGTTGGGCAATGCTCAACCTCGCCATCCTCCCCAGGCACCTTGGACACAACGCTGGAGAAGCAGGCAGTTGGTGAGTTCTCCACCTTCCCAGAAGCGGTGGGGTTCAGGCTTTGGACTTCAGCCCTGAAGTGGCAGGGGGACAGGCTCTGGCTGTGGGGCTTTGAGATCCAATCCCAGGCTCCTACTGTACAACTTTGCCTCCTGTAGCCCTCCTCACCCCCACCAAGGGTTTAGTTTGTCTCTAGGCTTGCAGGAGCTGAGTAAATATAACTTATCAGGAAATAAATTACAATTATTTGGATGTGTATATGTGATTATTTTTCTAAAGCTAATTATTTTAGGAAAAATACAAGAGTTGGCAAAAATCTCTGAGGTCAACAAAAAAATTCTCCTGAGAACATCTGCATTGGAATGTTCATCTTCACTTATTATTTTACATGCTGGCAAAATTTTACCAAGAAAATCAAACTGCAGCAGGGGAAATGGTGATTTTTAACAATTTCCAACTCAATCAACTTGAGCAGAGTTTCAAAAATGTGTTTTCTTAGCCTGAGAGCTTTTTAATCACTGGCTTGCAAAATTCTGCCTTACACAGGTGTTAAAGCTTATTTTTAAAAAACTCATGAATTATCTTTAGAATGTCTGATGCTTTCTTTTATAAAGTATTTAAATACTTGTATTAACTCCCCCTGTAACAATATTTACTTATAATATGTGCTTTATCTTGAGTTCTCAAAATATTTTACGGAGGTTAATATAGTTTCCATTTTATTAGATGGGAAAATGGAAGCAGAGACAGGTATTCAGTGTCACAAAACAAATCAGGGGAACAATTGTGAATAAGACCTAAGGCTCCTGACTCTCAGGACAGTGTCCTCTCCCCTGGATCACACTGAGAACTAGCAGAGCCACCTCCATATAATGCAAGTAAAGAGTAATTGTTTGCTAATGTGTTTTCATAACATCTGTTTGCTTTGTGACTGCCAGTGATATATTTGCCAGTGTTTAAATCTTATTGGAGAATAAAGCTGTGGGGTCCCAGCAACGGACTCAACCAGTCTCTTGATGATGGGTAAATATCACTTTGGGACGGCATAGAGTTTAGGTATAGACTGCCTGATATTTTAAAATGGTTTTAGTTTTCTGAATTTTGCAGTAATTACCTCTTCATTTGTTTGATCTGAACCATCAGCTCTCTTTCATTCAGCAGGGGAAGATATGTTGTAAAAGAAAAATCAATACTTTGTTTTACTCTGTAAAAAGAGAGGGAGAGGACACCTCACTGATCTTTTGCCCAATTTTTTAGATAACAGGCAGCGACTCTGGTCTTTCAAACATATAATATTGATCAGGCTGAGGGTAAGCCTCACCCCTACACCCACTAGACAAACTTGTGCAATACAAATACTCATATGTGCCAAATAACACAGGCAAACAAGCTAAAAAAAATGTTAGCATAAAAAGCTTGGGCTATTTCAGTGAATATGTTGGAATTATTTCCAAGGGTCCCTAGAATGAGAAGCTTTACTCATGTTGCCTGTCTTATCGTCAGAGAAAAGAGACTGACAACACTAGAAACAGGCCTATTTTATCATATCACGTAACTCCCCTGGGTCACTTTTCTATGGGAGTGATCTGTGACTATTTACACGCACAGACAGCATGGGCATCAGCTTAACCATGTACTTGTGAAAGCAAACATCTGATATGTCCGGTACTTATACAGTAATCTATGGTTTGATACAGGAATGTAAGGTATTATATGTCAGACCATAAATCATTCAACACACCTTCCATGAACTTCCTCTATAATGCCCATAAAGATCTTCATCTCCTTTAGTACAGCTCCCTTCTCTTGAGCCCCTGCCACATGCAGTGGTATTGCAGTATCTTTCTGCCTGACTGAGCACTTAGTTCATTTCAAAACGTAGTTAAAAACATGCTGTATTGTTTTCCCCTCTGTGCCTTTTATTCCCCTCTCCTCCTGCACCATATTTTGGAAAACAGTTTGTAAACAAAAAAACAGATCAAAAAATCTTGTTCCTATTTGGGCAAAACCAACAATAATCATATGGCCTTCTGATGACAGAATGTAGGATTAGGTAGTAACATTGTGATGCTTTCCGGGAGCACCCAGAACTGTGAGGCACCTCACTATCATTTGGCCTTAAACATGAGGAGACCTTGTCTATGCCTGCTGGAGTCAGCAGTACAACTCCTCTGATGACAGGCAACGCAAACTCTCCTTTTGATCCTGGCAGAGCAAACGCCAGCTCATTCCAAGGCTCCCAAGCCTCACTGACAAATTGTAGGAGCTTGGGGTTTTCCCTCCCATCAATCTGGGGGAGGGGAGAGGTCATGCCTACTCTCTGTGGTGCCTCTATAGGGGTCAGCCCAGGAGAAATTAGCACAGGTGGCTTAAGCCTTCTGGCATGGTGGAACACCAGTTAGGTACCCCCTCATTTGCCATATGGAAAGATCAAAGTGCTCTGGATCTCAGGCTGGGAGGGGTACCAAAGAGTTAGGGGCTCTAGCCTGCAGTCAAGACAGACAGCAAACAGTCTGACAACTTAGTGCCAGTGAAGCACAGACAAACAGAGGCCTCCTTGGCCTGGAGGTGGGATGGCAGGGGGACCCAAGCTCACCTGACTCCACTGGGTCCCAAGCCAGGGCCTCTCTAGTGACAGAATGTTCTGTCACTGGGTGAGGAGGGATCTGCCCAAAACACACAGATCTAGTTTCAGGCCATAATACAACCAGACTATCATCTGGTTCTCCTGGGCTAATTCCTAGGCTCCTGCTGTGGGACATTTGGGTCCTGGGGTTCTCATCCATCCCCTCAGGGTACACAGTTAATTGTAGCCCTGACAGCCCCTTGGCATCCTCTATGCATGGCAGTTTTGACAATTACTTAGGGGCTTCAGCATTGTTGTGGTATTCATCAAGTTTGATTTCCAGCAGCAGATGGACCTGAGCTATCAGAGGAGAAAAGGTGTCTCACAACTGAGCTTGAGGGTCTTCCCTTTGTACTTCCACTTTCTATCCCACCCTTGTGTTTCCAGCAAGGTGGGTGTGAATGCCCTGATTCCACCCTTCAGGGGCAAGTGAGTCTCCCAGTCTGTTTGGGAGAGAGGCCATGCCCTCTTGCTAAACAAATTCATAGCAGGCAACCCAATCTTACTATGTGTTAGCAATGTTAGAATAACTATTAAGATGCTAAAAACGTGTTTAGACCTGATGAAATGCTTGTAGGAAGCTGCATGTATTAATTGCACATGTCTGTAGCCTGTGTTGAAAAGTTATATTGGATATTTGTAATTGTGTAAGACAAAAAACAGGAAGGAAGCATTCATTAACATAAAATGCTGGTGCTGAATATAAGAAGGCACACAAACCAAATGAGCCAGTGTGAAATATCGAAAGGCAATTACTTTGTTGATTACCTTCCTCCACATACACCCATGAAGCAGAGATTGAGGCTGACACTTGTTTTAACAAGTTTGAAATGTGGGGAAAGAGAATAAAAATTCCTGACCAGAAGGAACTTCATCATTATGCGACCTGGAATTTGGACAAGGCAATTTTTTTTAGTAAAATAAGAGCCCCCTAAGCTGCTAACCCTAAATGACATACAGAGTTTGCCTATATAGCAGCCACTAAAAATAACTTTGGAGTTTAAGACTAATTCATTTGCATATGTGTTTATCCACTTTAATCTTGTGAATAACTCATTTCTTTTCTTAAACAAACTAAAGATTAAATATTACAGAGATGGCTGCAAGCATCATCTTTGGTGGAAGATTTGGGGGTGCAATTGATCTGGAGTAAGTGACTTTTCCCTTGGAACTGGTATTAACCTGAATATTGCTATGATTTTTGGTGTGTCATAAAGGCAGTTTTACCAGGGTGGCAAAATAGTCCCCTTGGGTACACCAGTCTGATTCATGGCCAGGCTATTATAGTGCTTTTGGAGTTCACACATGTTTCTTAGTTGGTGAAATCTAATTATAGAATTTAGGGGTTTGTGCCTTGCTTCTCGACTGTCTACCCTGAGGTTGTGAGGCACTGTAGACAGCCTGGTTCTCCCCTCCAGGTTAACAAGGAGTATACTCCAATCTGTTAGCCCTCCAAATGCTCCTGCAGAGCATCCAGTCCCTGATCCACCGCACTCTTGCGGATTTGCTGCTCCCAAAGAAACTAGATACCTTAGCTTACCAACAACCACAGGACATATCACACTAATACCAACCCTGGAACCTTTCCTTGCAACAAACCCCGTTGCCAGCTTTGTCCACATATTCACTCTGCTACCACCATTATTGGACCTAGCCAATTGAGTTATAAGATCAAGAACACATATTCCTGCTCATCCAGAAATATAATTTATGCTATCATGTGCCGAAAGTGTCCGTCTGCTATGTACATTGGACAAACGTCTCAGATACTTCGCCAAAGAATCAATTCCCACAAAACAGATATTAGACAGGATCACAAAGAAAAAACAGTTTCTTGCCATTTCAACCAGAAAGGGCATTGTCTCAACGACTTGATTACCTGCATCCTGCTTCAAAGACCTTTTAACACCAGACTTGAAAGAGAATTCTCTGAACTGTCATTCATGCTTAAATTCGACACTTTACGTCTTGGTCTAAACAAAGACATTAATTATTTTACCCATTACAAAGATAGCCTCCCCAATTATCACCTCTAATATCATTAGCTCACAGACATTTACCTCCCCCCCATCCTCCTTCTGTTCTGAAATTTGATTTGTCCTTTTCATATGTGTTCATTTTTTTAATTGTATCCTTTGGTATATATGGTTGTGCCAATTTTCTTCCACTATTCGATCTGAGGAAGTGGGTCTGGCCCACGAAAGCTCATCACCTAATAAACCATCTTGTTAGTCTTTAAAGTGCTACATAGTCCTGCTTTTTGTTTTAGCTTACCAGTTTGTCTTTGGTCACTGGTCAGTTAACACACAGCACTTTTACTTGTTTTCAATATAAACAGATGTAGCAAGTCTTGGAAGCAAATGTGTAAATGTAAAATAAAATCATCAAAAATTCTAAAGCCTAGATTAATTACCAAACTCCTACTTAAGGACATTTAGCTCATCCAGGGTCTTTGCACCATTTTTTAGCCAGGTTGGCTATGACCCTCCTTAGGTAAAACAGAATGCACTGACAGTTTGTCTGAAGTGAAAGATCCAGAGTGTACCTCAAGTATTCCTGCTTATACCTCCAGAATTCATTGTCTTTACTCATGAAGAGGATAATCCCTTACTACTTGTTGAATTTGCAGTAGGCTCAATAATGCAAATAGGCCTCCATTGTGAAGAAGACTATACACAAAACACACATGATCAGACAGAAAAAGATAAACTACTACCTCTTGTCTGGTGGAACCTAAGTCAGATCACATGCTGGTGACCTGCCTTACCTGTAAGATAATTTTTGGTATAGATACAAAACTTTATAGATTATCCTTACATATATTACACAGTGATCATGATGACTAGTAGGCTACTGGTTCTTGTTAGACACCTAACATGTTATCCTTTGGTGAATTATTGTGCATGCTCACATTCAAGAGATCCCTGGGTCACAGATGTGTGTAGAGCCACATTTATCTGCAGAGCCACATTTATCTGTTTGACCCACATAACCCCTCAGACTTTCTGCTCTATAACCACCCAAGTTCCTACTGAATAGCTATTCACACAGTGTGGAAAATAGCCTTGACAGTGTTGCTCATTAGCAGCTTCTTCAGAAGTGCTGTGGCTTTGAATAACTAATCAAGGCAATATTTCCTTAGGCATCTCCACTGCATTTTATATCTTCTGAACACAAGTCTTCTTGGTGATTTTACTTTGTTTTCAAGGGTTAAGCAACTCTGTTCATTATGCTATTTAGTATAATGACCCAGTTTGTCCCTTTTGTTCTTCATGCTCTTCGTAGTCTTTGTCATGCAACAGGTAAAGAATAGCTGGTGATAATCTTTTATATGTATACACACTAAGATTGTTCATTCTTGTCAAAGTGCTTGACAAACTTTGGGATTGATCCTGCAAGTGGCTGAGGACCGAGTGCCCTCAACACCAACTGAGGGATGAAAACATCTCAGTGGTGGACAACAGGCAACTATTTAACAGCACTCAAGAACACTTCTCAACAGTTTTATAGCAAGTAAAAATATACTGGATAAGATCCTTTGGATTAACTGAGGTATACTTGGTGCAAATGCAGGGAGAGAAGGCCCAACAGAACTGGACAGCAAAGATAGCTTAAGAGGATTTTTCATCTTGCAGGGAGGTGGATATTAACCTAAGGTTAGGCACAAGATAGGATACCATCATCTGTCAATGGCCTAAAGAGGCAGCTTCACTAGCCAGGAATCACCTAGAAACACATCTATGCCAGAGGGAGTGGTATAGGAGCTGTAAGGGTCCGTCTACACTAGCTCGTTAGTTCGAGTTAGGTAGGGTAATGAGGGCAAGCGGAGTTGCAAATGAAGCCCAGGATTTAAATATTCCAGGCTTCATTTGCATGTTCCCGGGTGTCACCATTTTTAAATCCCCCTTAGTCCGAACTCCGTGCCCGCGGCTACATGCGGCACGGAGTAGGTAGTTCGAATTCGAGATCCTAATTCGAACTACCGTTACTCCTCATGGAATGAAGAGTAACAGTAGTTCGAATTAGGATCTTTAATTCGAACTACCTACTCCGTGCCGCGTGTAGCCCCGGGCACGGAGTTCGGACTAAGGGGGATTTAAAAATGGCAGCACACGGGAACATGCAAATGAAGCCTGGAATATTTAAATCCCGGGCTTCATTTGCAACTCCGCTTGCCCTCATTACCTTACCTAGCTCGAACTAATGAGCTAGTGTAGACGGACCCTAAGAGCTTCCCTACACCACTGGAGCAGTGCAACAGTGACACTCCAGAGCAGACCTGGGCAAAACACGCTCCGTGGGCCAGATCCAGCCCACCAAACCACCAGATCCAGCTTGCAGTCACAGCAGGGAGCCATAGGCAGTCTCCCCTGCTTGACCCACCCTCGCATGCCACTCAGAAAAGCAGCTGCTGGGCCATTTGTATTCCACAAACTGTGAGCTGGGATGGGAGGGGGCGGTGGTGCTTCACGGCTGCTCCCGCCCTCAGCACAATCTCATTGGCCAGTTTCTGAAAAAAGGAAGCTGCCTGTGTGAAAAAAAAGCAGCATGTGAAGCACCAATTTCCCCTATCCTCAGGCTCTTATTCACTGAGCACATGGCCCTGCAGCCTGTGCAGGCGTGGGGGAGCTGGGCTGCTGGCCAGGAATCTCACAGGTAAATCTCCTGAACAGAGCCTGCCTCTGGCACCCCAAGCCCTCCCTCCCCCAATCCTCTGCCCCCCACTCTCACCCTCCAGCCCCACATAACCTAAACCCTCTGCCCCCTCCTGAGCCCATATCTCCTCCCAGACTCTACACCCCAATCCTCTGACCCAGATCACAATCCCTTCCTGCCATAGACCACAACTCAAACCCCTGCACTGTAATCTCCTGCCCAAGGTCACAACCCAAACCTCTGTACCTTCTCCTGCATCCCAGTCCCCTGCCCTGGGTCTCAAATCCCTCCTGCCTTAGGTCAGTGTTCCCTGACCCTCTCACTGGGCAGGGCTGATTAATCACCTGTGAAGCTGCGCTGCTCCGCAGCTTAGAACAAACACTGGTCATAACCAAACCCCCTGCACCCTGATCCTGTGCCTCAGAGCAACTGCCTCCTTCACCCAAACTCAGACCTCACAGGCCCTCCTGCTCCTGAATCCCTTACCCCAAGGGCAGACAAGTCATGGGCTGGATTTGGCCCACTAACCCAGTTGATCTGGCCTGCAGCCACTCTGCACTCCCTCACCCTCAGAGCAATCAAGACCTGGGGATGAGGGAGCAGACGGTTCTCTCTAGGTCCTAAGGGGCAGGGAACAAAGACTTAATGTGCCCCCCCAGGCCAATCAGGGTCTGTGAGCAGGGGAGCACAGGAAGTATCCTGGCCCTGCCCCTTCTGCCTGAGGCCCCCCCATTTCTGCCACTTCAGAAATTTGTGAAGTGGCCCCCTTCCAAAAATGATTGCTTACCCCTGGTCTGGACAAACTGGACCATTGCATCCCAATTAATGAGCAGGGGAATGTGGATAGGGAGAATACATTGAATTCAACTGGAACATGGACATGACTTAATCACACTAATTATAGGTTTAAAATTAATATAACACTAAACACCTACTTCCTACAATCCTGAGAACACTTCCATAGAAGGGTGTTATGTCTAATTTGTGCGTTTACAACCTTAAGCTTTTAACATGTGAGATTAAACACTTAGGAGTCCTCACAGCTTCCTAGCATGGAAATTAGAGATGCAGAAAAAAAGACAAACTTAAAGACAGCTGTACATTAAAATGCTTAGAAATAATGATTATGAAGTTGTAGCGGCATCAATCCCATGTTGCTACCTCTCTTACTTTGCCTCTGTAACATCTTTTAATTGGACCATCTTCTATTGAGAGACAAGCTTTCAAGTGTACACAGCTCTTTTCCCTCCAGACCTGAAGAGCTCAAATGCTTGTCTCACCAACCAGCAGAAGTTGGTCCAGTAAAAGATTTTACTTCATCCACCTTGTCTCTAGAACAAATGAGAGCATTTAAAGATTAAGGCTACGTCTACACTGGCAGCTTCTTGCGCAAGAACTCTTCCAGAAGAGAGCATCTACACTGGCATGTGCCTTTATGCAAGAGATGTGCTTTTGTGCAAGAGCATCCATGCCAGTGTAGACACTCTCGTGCGCAAGAAAAACCATAGGACTTTCTTGCGCAAGAAATTCATGTTGTCTGTCTACACTGGCCTCTTGCGCAAGAACAGTCGCTTATTCCTGAGCGGGAGCATCATAGTTCTTGCGCAAGAAGCTCTGATTTCATACATTAGAACGTCAGTGTTCTTGCACAAGAACTCACAGCCAGTGTAGACAGGCAGCAAGTTTTTGCAAGATCGCGCCAATATAGACATAGCCTAGCTCTTTATGGAGGAGCTGTGAAACTTAACCTTGTCAATTTAATCAATCATACAGCTCATCCTTTTTTGCTATTGCTGTATATAGCATCTGCATCTTGCTATGCCTAAGCTGTCCTTTATTTTCCTCCCTGTCCTGGATTTTATTTTTATGTTTAAAACAAAAATGTGGGCTCTGTATTTGTCTGGGTGTGGAGGGTGCGTGTGCACACACATGAGATAATATGGACATGGTTCTCGGGGCTGCTTCAGGCACTTTACATAAGATCATAAGAACGGCCATACTGGGTCAGACCAAAGGTCCATCCAGTCCAGTAGCCTGTCTGCTGACAGTAGCCAATTCCAGGTGCTCCAGAGGGAGTGAACCGAACAGGTAATGATCAGGCGATCTCTCTCCTGCCATCCATCTCCACCCTCTGGCAAATCTTCATGTGGATGCCATTATTCCCAAATAAGAGCATTCACATAGCCCTGGTCTACAGTAGGACTTTATTTCAAAATAACCTCCTGTAAAGGGTCCAGGTCAATGGGAGGCCATGCTGACTGCCTAGACCGCCCAGCAAAAGGGCAATTGCAGTGCCTCAGTCACCACACAGTTTGCTCAGCATGTCTTGGCCTAGCTGCAGGTTGAGCAACATTTTATAAAGGCCAGGCCCTTGGTCAGGGTGGGCACCAAATAAGCAGTTTAAATAGTCAGGGACTCAAGCCTCCCAGTAAGCCGAGAGGCAGTTTATAAGGCCCGGCCTTCAGTTCAGGCAGAGCCGCAGATTAACAGTTAAGGGCTCTGACAGTGGCAGTGCAGTAGCCACTAGGTCGGTGGGGATCCGGACTGCAACACATTGACCAGGTCTTTGGGTCAGCAGGGATCCTAGCTGCCCAACTGACTCTGTCTCTCAGCTGCTCTGAGGTCAGTTGTCCTTAGGCCACTTCCCAGATCCCCCTGGGGTCTAGCTGGCTTGGGCACTGCTCCTCGGAGTCAGCTGGGGATGAAGGTGCTGGCAGTGTGTCCATAGGTTCTGGCTCCGGCTCAGGTAGAGGCCTAGGTGGACTGGTCCAGTCATCAGGGCCCAGAGGTCTTGGTGTGTCTTCAGGCTGTGGCAGCAGTCTCAGTGACCTGGGTCAGTCATTGGGGGCCAGAAGGGGTCCTGGTAGCCCAACTCAGTCCTCCCATTGGGCACATCTAACTTTCTCTAGCTAAAAGCTGGTTCAGGCGACGTGCTGTGTGCTCCTCTCTTGGCTTCTCAGCCTGGGGGGGGGGGGGTCACACTACAGCTTGTTCACGTGTGTGCACATGGAGCACCCGTCCAGAGCACTCAGGTGCACGATGCTCTCACACATGAACCCCTTGCTCTGTCTCATGAGATTCCTGAAGAGGCCTGCCTTATTTCTGGCCTCCGTGGTAGGACACCTTCCCATGTCAAGCCAACACTAAGAAGTCTGGGGTCATGGAACCACACAGCAGCTCTGGCTCCATGGTATCAGGGCTGTGGGGTCTGTGCAGGCAGAGTGCAAGAAGGCATGTGCCCTTTTCTGTCCCGAGGGGGGAGGCAGTGGAGGAGTGGCTTGTGAGATGCAGCTGTAGAGAGGAGCCCTTGAAAGCACATGTCACAGCTTGCTGGACCAAGCAGCTACAGGAAGTATCCACCCTCCTGGTGCCCTTCCCACAGTGCTCCTGGGGGCTCTAAGTCCAAGGCAGGCTCCATTCCATGTGGATGTGCTATTCTGGACTAATTCAAACTAATTTTGAGGCTTCCCCAGCATGAGGACATGCTAGTTTGAATTTGTTAAATCAAGAGTTCTTATGTCAAATGTACTAATTTTGAAATACAGGTTGAACCTCCCAAATCCAGGACTCTGTGGTCCAGCAACATGCATCATCCAGTAGGGCCACAGACGTTGCTGAATCAAAGAGTCCCCAAGCCCAAAAGCGGGAGCCAGCTGGGAGAACACAGGGCTGACCAGCTGAGCCAGGTGGTGGGTGGGGAGCACTGGTCCCAGCTGGGGAAACCCAGGTGTTAGCTGGGCCAGGCAGCAGTTGTAGAGCTCTGGGCCAGGGAACTCCAGGGTACCCCCAGTGGGTGCAGGCAGTGGGACCGGCAGCCCCGGCCGGGAAACCCCAGAAAACACTTGGCAGTATCGGGTTGGGGTGATGGAGCTAGGAGGTCCAACCTGTAGTTTCCTAGTGTAGACATTGCCATCGAGAGGTACATTTTTAAGTGTAGACAAACTTTTTTTTGCAGCTGACACATTTTTCATGCATCTTTGCTTGTTTTACCTGTATTCTGCCCACAGATCCACCTCCAGCGGGACTACGGTTAGCATTTACACCTTCAGGGGAATTTTGAAGAGTTGCCCTTTTAAAAACAAAAAATAATTGAGCACAAAAATATTTTATTTTTTCCTCCAAATTGTGGCAAACTCGTGAATCAGATGGAACCAGGGATCACCTGCCTTAAGTCTTGAATAGAAGATATTTAACCCTTAAATAATGAAAAGGTAAAGATCTTATGAACCACTAGATATACCATCAGCCAGCACTTAAAGCAGAATCCCCTGACTTACCACAAAAACATGGTCTCATTCTCACCATTTCAGGTAAATGATTACCGGTCGGCATGTACTATAATCTTTAATAAAAAGAGTTTCTCAAATGAGCAGAATCAGACTTTGTAGCTTTATCGTAACTGTAAATTCACTGCTCCAAGCTCTGAGAGAAAGAGCAGGCCCAAAGTGAAAATGTTCCCAGGCCAGGGACCAAGCAGTCCGGGAGAATGAACTGTGTGTAGGTATCCGTAGAGCACTGCTTTGCAAAGAGCCATGCACTGTCAGGGGAAGAGTGAGTGAGCTGAACACCTCACGCTACAGGCAGGGAATTCAGGGGTGGTGAGTGCTGTGTGGCGAGATGTAGGACTGATTAACCTAAGGGCAGAGTTTCCAGTGGAACACTGATGTTGTTCTTTCCTGTTAAGAGAGCATTCTCTGTAAGAGGTTCTATTTAATATAAAAAAGGGCCTGCTTGGTCTTGTATACAACCTGGGTATGGGGCAGAGGCCCCTTTTCAGTGATACACCTGATTACACCAGGGGGCACACACTGTTGACCTCCATACCTTTATACTCTGTCCTTCCAAGGAGTTAGATGGGAAAGGAGGAGCATAGAGGCTGTCGCTGAATGGAATCACAGAGAAACATGACACAATCACATCTTGAGGCTGCATTGCAGAGTCCCTGCCATCATGTTACATCAGTCCGTGAAGAAGTTGAGACTCAACAATAATGTCATGCCACTAAACAGATACACAATGTACAGAGGCCACGTGGAGTATTTTGTTCCTCTGCAAGACTATATTTGAAGATGAAGCAGTTCTCTGCAAGGTTAATGAGCACAACTGGAAAGAGTGGTTAAAGAAGACTGAAAGACAAGAAGGAGGTCTCCACAAACCAGCCAGCCAGGAAGAGGAACTCTCAATAAGCTTAGTGAAGCAACAAGGGATGACAGACAGCTCTCCCTATGCTTTTAAGTAGAGAAGCTATGTTCCTCCTCCCTTTAACTGCTGGCATTCAATGCATTTCACTTATCAGTTAACCTGGCCCCATTTTAATATGAGTTAAGAAAACTTTATTGCTAGTACAGTCAGTCTTTCACTTCAAAGGGCTTTAATTTCTGGAAGCCTTTAGAGCAAATATCCGTGTAATTTCCTTTTCAGGTTCTGTATCTACCAGATGAAGGCCTGCTCTTCTTCAATGCTTTTCTGAGTGGTGCAGAGAGCTGGTTGTGTCCCTAGCCTGGTTGGGTTTTGAGTAATAATTTTGTCTAAAGATCCCACTACAAATGATCCAAGAAATCCACTTCTTCATAGCAAGGACTTTTCATAGCTTGCTGGCACATGTTTATGTACACAGTGGAGCAGATGTGGATAGTGACCATAATCTATGTATTTGTAAATTGAAGATCAAGTTTAAGAAGATGAAGAAGATCAGAGACTATGCACTAATTGTGTACCATTAAAAGATCCAAAATAAAAAAAATGCTTTTCGCCTTGAATTTAAGCATATCCAGTATCTAATTGGAGTGGATTGAACAGCTTTCTATTGGTTTAAGGATTTTATATAGTGGAAGAATTTATAAAAGCCATGAGTAAGCTAAAAATGAGAAAACAGCTAGGGAGGTGCATATAGCACATCCATCTAGACTTTCCTTATATTTTTGAATTAGACTATCAAATGAAGAAAATAACTCAAACCCAAAGGAAGAAAGAAATCCCAAAGAAGGGCGATCATACCAGTTTCAGTAATGGAGAGGAATCACATTATTCTCAGTGACTGGGAATATCATGTTCAACATCATCCTGCAACATATCAAGAAACAAAAATCTCTCCAGCTTCAAGAGGAGCATGCAGGTTTTAGACTGCTGAGATCTGCAGACCATATAGTTGAGCACACAGACATAGAATAAAATGCAAAGCGGTAAGCATCTCTTGTGATAAATTTTATAGCTGTGAGGTTTTCCAGAGAAAGTCTCTGGAAAATTTTGGCATATTATAGAATACCAGCAAAATAATTAGAATTGTGTTACAGGTCATTGACAATGTCAAGAGGAAATTAACTGCAGAAGGAAACTGAGAAATGTTATGGGCAAATGATAAAGTACAATTGGATGACCTTGTTTTTGCTGATGACACAGTGTTGTTCAATTCAGCACATCTCTTAATGGAAGAAAAGATCCAGCATTTGGCTGACACAGAAAAATAAGCTGGTTTCTTCTCCAACAAGGGAAAGGCAAAAATATATGGCTGTCAATGTTCCAAAAACAACCAGCAGAGAAACACAAGAAGAATAAGTCATTTTATATCTGGCCAGCAAGAGATGCAACAATAATAATACCATACTTAATATCAAGCAATGAATATGAATAGCAGCAAACAGCCTTCCTAAACTTGAAGTTATTGGGAAAGTAACATGATCAGCATTGATACAAAAATAGATTTAACACTAGCATCTCTCTCCTCCATTAGAGAGCACAACCATGGAAATCCATTGCAGCAATTGATAAGATCAACTCATTACAAAATAAATACCATCAGAAGATTTTCACAGTTCGCTGAAAAAAGTTTGTTACAACACTGGAAATTCTCTCTAGAGCACACTAACTTAAAGCATCAAATCTGGCAATGACATTGACAGATTTATTTAGGACATGCTTTAGAGATGCCACCAACACAACTTCCATGTCAAGACCACACCTGGAAAGAGAAAAAGAGGACAACCTAGAAAGCATTACATAGAACCATAGAGAAAGAAGCTAAATCCATCAACATTAATTGTGCTGGTATGAACAAACCAGCACAAGATAGAAACAAGTGACAGAAATTGGTGGACACCTCATGCTCTTAAAGTGATTGAAAGATAAAGAAGAAGTACAATGCCCCTGACTTGTGACGTGATTGGTTCCCGGGGAAGTGTTGCAAGTCAGGGGCATTGCAACTCGAACCCTCATTTATGATAGGTGCCGCGTGCTATCGTAAATGCAGGCCGAGAATGTAAATTGTTTTTTTTTTGGCCCCTTCTGCACTTACTAAAATGGCCATAAGTGCAGGGGATTGTAACTCGGGCGGTCAGAAGTTGGGGGTTTCCTGAATATCCATTTTGTGCAAAAAAGCCAAGGTCCCACTGAAATTGATTGTGTTGACTAACTATCTTACTTTAAGGTTTTCAGCATCAGTTTGTAAATCCATTATTCCTTCCAGTTACAGCAACTGGGTTTCTTTTGGCAGCTGTTTAAGTTCAATGATTGAAAATTTCCAAGCTACTTAAGTGATTTAGACACATCTTCCACTATATAGCTAAATTCCTTAAATTGGTTTGAAAAATCTCAGCTAGATTTATACAACATCTTCTGACTTTGTAACAACAGATATCTCTGTCTTCTGAAAAGATGTGCATTTGACATGTTTAGCGCAGAACAAAGGCCGAGGAAGATTTAAAAACTGTATTTTGTGTAGCTTTAGAAAATAAAAGTTCTAGGGAGGCTACAGGAGATTTGTAGAATTCCAGGCCAAAAGGAACCAACGGGATCATCTAGTCTGACCACGGCAGATAATTTTTGCTCTATGGATTGTGTAAGCGGGTTTGGATTCATCTCCACGGCACCTCCTGTTGGTCATTTGAGAATTAGCTCACTCCTTTTCAGGAGTGTCTTACCTGTCATCGCTCTGCACTCTTTTCACATTTTAGCCCTGGGCCCACATCACCCTCTTCAGGACCCTGCCCTCCAGCAGTGCCCACCATTCCAATTTCTCACCCTCCTCCTGGGGTATCAGCAGTACTCAGTCTCACCCTCACTCAGCATGACCAATTGCAACCCCTCTCCCGTCCCTCACTTCAGTGGCAAGCCAGTCTATAAAGGCCACTCTTCAGTGTGGCAAGGTGCACTGCCAGGGGAAGAGGGGAACCCAGGCCCACTCACTACTCTGGGTCCCAACCTAGAGACCCTCTGGTGGCAGCCTTGTCCTGCACTACCTCTCTCCCCTCTATTGCATCTTTCTCCCTGGGCCACTTCCCCTGACCCCTTGCACCTTCCTGGCCTTTGTATCAAGGCCACAGCACGGAAGGCATCAAGCGGGAGCCTCTCTCTTTCTCTCTCTGTTAGTCTGCCCAGCACTGTTCTGTCCAAGGTGCTTCTCCTTTCCTGGGAGCCAGTCCTGCAACCTCACGGGTCGAGACTCAACTGCCTTCTGCTCTGCTGAGCAGCTCCTTATAGCAGGGCTGCTCCAGCAAGCTGCCTTCTCATTGGCTCCTTATATGCCTCTCTCTGATTGACCAGGGCTCTGTGCAGGCTCCCTTCAGTCTGCTTTAATGCCTGTTGGCCGCAGTGGGGCAGCCACCCCTCTACAGATAGAAAGAAAAGATCATCCTAGTCTGAATATTTGTTGAAAATACTATAACAGGTGCCATTCAGATGACATGCACAGCAGGTCAAAGGTCTATGCTGAGGCAGAGTAGCAACCTTCAGTTTTCTGAAGCTAACTAACATTTATTTATTTTAAAAGTATACATATTGTTGAAAAGCATTCTGAAATAAGAAAACATTCATGCACAAGTTTCCATGTGGCTCCATCTAGTGGACCTGGTTTTCAGCTGGGAAACTGAATGGAAATGAGCCGAGAGAGAAGATGGTACATTAGGCTGGCAGTGTAACGAACTTGGTTTTTATACAGGATCATATGAATGATGAGCTGCAGTGGGAAGCGAAGTGCACTGGTTGCATTTATGCCCAGACCATAAGAAGTTATTCATGGTATCCAGACTGGGGATGTTAGAGTGTAACCAACTAACCATTTAACCAAGAAGCTGATGCTTATCAATTAGTAGTGTCAGTTCACACTCAGCTGGTTCCCATGGAGGTGGTTTTACTGCAGCAGGGAAGCTGTCTCCCTGGGAGCCAAGCTGGCAGGGTCTGGCTATTTGCTCCTGGGGAGGCTTCTCTGTGGGCTCTACAGTATAAAGATTATTGCAGGATGTAACCATGTAACCTTGGAAATTTTCAGCGATTACACGGTCACCTATTTAACCAACTTTTAACATTCCATGTCCATACATCCCATTTTGGCTGAGACAGTCCCCTTTCTAAGTCTTGACCTAGACATCTTGACTTTTGTTTAATTTTATTTGTGGTAAAACTATTGGGCATTTGTAAAGTTTGCTTACGCCAATTGATGGTCCGTTGGCAAGATGAAATCAGGAAAAAGCCTATTTCCTCCCACCCCCGCCAAAAAAGTCAGACACACCACGGGAAAGAAGAACATGGAGGGGGGGAAGCAGGTTAGTGTGAACAGTGCCATATGGAGGCACCCTCAGGGTAGACTCGGGGGTGATAGGGAATGCAGCCCTCTGGTATCCTGTTTTCACTTTGGGAAATATGATCACTATGAAGATATTGCACATGTAGTATTCACATTGTAGCAGAGAGAGTTGGAGTTTTTTGTTGATTTTTAAAAAAAAATTCCAAATGAAAAGTTTTTACTTTGTTTGGTCTTCTTCATTCTAGGGATAAAAAATGTGGGTGGACAAAAAAGGCATCTTATTAAATGCATGCAAAATAGACACATGGCAGGTATAATTCTCACCCCTGCGTTCCAGACTTGGCGTGGCCAGCGTCTTTCTCTCAATCCCTCGGGAAAAAGTAGGGCGAGATTGGGCGTCCCACAGACCTCAGGAGACAATCAATACCTGCCAGCAGGTATAGATGATTGGAGCTCAAATGGGGTGGGCTACTATACCCCTCTTTATACCCCTTGGGTCATGTAGGCTTCTTCCTGGTCTCAAGTGGCCAATTAGGAAAAATGGCTTTGAATGCCAGGTTTCCCACGAAGGGTGCAAAGCATAATTCACACCTGGGAAAATGCAGACAATGGGCACCTCTGGTATGTGGTGGGCGAAGATTCCTCTCCTGGGATAGTGCAGGCGTGTCAATTACTGGTACTAGCCATCAGGACGGCAGGAGGCCCCGGGTCGTCAGCTAGCCCATTTACTGTCTGATTTCTGTTTATGGTAGAGTCAGGGACAGGCAGCACACCTGCGTTCCCAGGGCATCAAAGGCTGACTGCCTTTCTCTTGCTCTCTGGGGCGGGGGGCGGAAACCAAGATGGGGTTCGTGTCTGGCTACACCATGGGAGGGCAATATTATCTAGCAGCATTACCAACACTTCCATTGTTTACTGGGCTCTTAGAAGATATTTAGGTGTAAATTACAGTTAAGTAACAGGACAGAACACTGAGAGCCAGCACTGGTTGTTGTAAACAACTTTTAGGGGACTGTGGGAAACTTGGTTACACCCATGATAAATGGACACATGACTAACTAAAATCATGCTGGACCAGAAAATGCCAGACTAGAGAGGTTCAAAAAGCGGTGCAGAGCTGTGTGTCAAATAAAGAAGCAATATAAGAACTTATTTCATGTAATACTAGTTGCTTGTGATTATTCATTTGTATAGATGTGCTTTGTCAGCATTCTGACTCCTTTTAATTGGCAATGTGCTATGTTCCAAGTGAATAAAAATAGATGACTACACTGTGCTGTGAGAAAAGATTATTTGGTTTTGCATGCCTAGCAAAGCTGTATGCTGTAGTAAGATATGAACGTGTATTATTTTATTTAAGTAATAGAATTCAGTGATCTGAATCATGTAGTGGGCATTTTCACAGTAGCTATATCATGTAATACCTTTATTTGCAGTGTGGTTATTAATCCATGCATTTCTGAAGTGTTTATCAGCCTATGAGCTCCTTTTATGTAATTTAAAAATACAGTTTATCCCCAAGTTGGGACAAGCCTGTCCACCAATCTCTGGTAAATTAATAAATATGCATACTGTAATGTAAGATATCAAAACAGTGGTATGAAAGAGTGCTGGCCAGCAAAGCAGCAAATCAACAAAAAAGGAAACACAAAAACAATCAAGTTGTTCTGCAGGTATTTAAAAATACTTAAGCAAAAAAAGGAAACTCATTTCTGCTGCTGCATTATATGCAGAACCCTGCTTAAATAATAAAATTTAGCGGTCACATAGCACTTTTCATTCATAAACCTCAAGCTGCAAGACTGAACCCCTAGTGGACATGCATAGAGGGCAACTGTCTTAAATGACACCTGAAAACGAATTAAACTATTTTTCCCACCATTCCCCACTTAATGCTTCTTCTGTTAGCCACACTGATTGCTGATGGGTGGCAAATTCTGTAGTGTTAGCCTATTTACTCAATGGGTGACCTGCTTTTGCTGTGAAATTCCTCACCATTTCCCTTTTGATCAGACTGTGAAGAAATGTGTTACCTTTTTGGGGGTCTAATATCAAATTAGTAAGATATAGTACTTTTCCTGAAGCAACTTTCTCATGCAAGGATTTTGCATTAATTTTACCTTGGAGTTTGGCTCTGTTGTAGAGCAGCTCTGATTTCTTTTTGTTTTGGATGGCATTGAGAAGAGGATTTCTGAAGTACAAGAACAACTGCTAGGTGACCTGGTTACAATAAGGATGTTCCCTAATATGGTCAAAGCAAGATTCTGCCCTGTAGACTCAGATACAATGTTGAAGGGCTCAATTGATAAGAAATAAAAATGACTTTATAACAATGATGCTCGCTCCATAGATGCCACAGCCTCTCATACCACCATAGTTAGCCTCTGTCCAAGGGTATAGCATTGTAGACTGAAGGCCACTAAAGGTTGCACTGGCCCGGTGACTTCATGGTGCTTTTCAGAGGGGGAGAAGTTTGTCTTAGTGTCCATGGCCCAAAATTTCTCTCCCCTGCCCAATGTTGTATGTTGAATTACCGGTGCATTACCAGCCCAGGAACACTGAATAGATACATAACTGGTAATGCTTGTTAGAATCCTTAAGGGTGAAAGACATTATGGCTGCATCTAGATTGGCATGATTTTCCAGAAATGCTTTTAACAGAAAAGTTTTCCGTTAAAAAGCATTTTCGGAACAGAGCGTCTAGATTGGCACGGACACTTTTCTGCAAAAGCATCCGTGCCAATCTAGATGCGCTTTTCCGCAAAAAAGCCCTGAACGCCATTTTCGCGATCGGGGCTTTTTTGTGGAAAACAGATCTGAGCTGTCTACACTGGCCCTTTTGCGCAAAAGGGACTTTTGCCTGAACGGGAGCAGAATAGTATTTCCGCAAGAAGCACTGATTTCTTACAGTAGGAAGTCAGCGCTTTTGCGGAAATTCAAGCAGCCAGTGTAGACAGCAAGTTTTTCCGGAAAAGTGGCTGATTTTCCGGAAAAACTGACCAGTCTAGACACAGCCAATAAGTAGCATCACAGGGACAGAGGCTACATAGGCTACTTTAGAAATAAATGGGAATTGTATGTCTAAATTCCTAGGTGGCATTGAAAATCCCACCAGTGAGACATCGTACTCATTGCTACTTTTCAAAAACTACCCTTTTATTATCTTATCTTGTAAACAAAAGGAAGATTTTCTTCACACAGCGCACAGTCAATCTGTGGGACTCCTTGCCAGAGGATGTTGTGAAGACCAGGACTTTAACAGGGTTCAAAAAGAACTAGATAAATTCATAGCAGACAGGTCTTTCAATACTTGTTAGCCAGGATGGGTAGGAATAGTGTCTCTAGCCTCTGTTTGTCAGAGGCAGGAAATGGATGACAGAAGAGGGATCACTTGATGATTCCCTGTTCTGTTTACTCCTCCTCAGGCATCTGGCATTGGCCACTATCAGAAGACAGGATACTGGGCTAGATGGACCTTTGGTCCGACCCTGTATGGCCGTTCTAAATTTAAATGATCATGATAAGTATTGGGAAGACACACCTTTTGTTACATCATTTCTACAGACAAAGAGGTTATTTTGTTTTGATCAGCAACCAAAGGCCTACCCATGGAAAAGAGTGAAGCAGGAGTTCAAACTAAAGCTCCACACAATCAGTGAATGTAGCACACACCTGCATTATGAAAACGGTCATGTTGGAGACACAGTTATAACACATTTGACCCTAAAATAGTTAAAATATAATTCTCGCTTTTAGCATGGACAGGACCTAGCCATATCCAGGGCTGTAGCAGTAAAGTTCTATCTACCCCCACAAGAGGTGATAATTTGGTCCTCAGGATGGCAGAGGACCGTACTTTCATACTGTAGAGCTGAGAGAGTTTTAATGGCAATCTTACGTATGAGTTGGGATGCAGCAAAGTAGTTCTTTAAGAAACTGATCTATTCTCTGCCTCTCAATGTTATTGCACTGAAATAGGAATGACATATTTAAGTTATCAGTGTCTCAGCAGATAACATTTCTTGGACCTTAATTACCAGATGGAAGGCTTAATGGTCAAAGGTGCAGTTGAATCAATCAATAATAGAGCTTTACATTTATATACCACCTTCAGTTTGAGAATTTTGAAGTGCTTTACATATAATAATTACTTAAGCCTTCCAAAGCTCACACAAGGTAGGTGAGTAGTAATATCCCTGTGTTTTAGATGGCTAAATTGAAGTACATGGAGGTCAAATGAATTGCTCCAAGCCAAAAGAGTAAGTCCATGGCATAGCTGGGCATAGAATCCAGAAATCTTGACTCCTAATTTTTTAGGTGTGTGACTGACTGTGCTTGACAGCTTTATTTCCCCTGGAAATACCCAAGGGATAGGTTGTTATTGCTTTTACAAGATTAAAAAATAGATGCATTGATTTTTTTTTAGTTAATTATAAAGTTTAACCGGTATCTACAGGGGCTTTCTAGAGAATTATAGAGGAATGATAGGCCTACTATACTTACGGTTTAGACTAGCTTTCTTTTTAAAGCTGTACTCTTCCAAGTGCTCTAAACCCAGCATGATTACTCAGATAATGCTCTGCATCTTAGCCAATCAGCTAGAGATGTCACTCAGCATTCCATTCCGTTTATAATACATACTCAATTCATATGAGGTAATTGTCTGACATAAACCATCAATAGATTCTTTAAGACACAGATAAAACTATTAACTTTGAGAATTGAGACCCATTGTTTACTCCCATACTGCCTGGAACTACAGATAAATACATATATTATTTTGAAACAAAGCCTATTATACAAAAAGGTGTGTACATTAATAAGCCAAAATCTAAACAAACAAGATTCATTTTCTTTACTTCCTCTCTTAGGGTATGTCTAGACTACAGGGTTTTGTCGACAGAAGTTTTGTCGACAGATACTGTCAACAAAAAGCGTCTAGACTACATCCAGTTCTGTCGACAAAGCAAGCCGCTTTGTCAACATAACAGTGTGGACGCAAAGGACAGTGTAGATGCAATAATGCCTTCTATTGACAGAACTCTGTCAATAAAAGGCGTTATTCCTCGTAGAATGAGGTTTACATATGTCGACAAAACTGCTGAGTTTTGTTGACGTTATGTCGACATAACTCAAAGGCAGTGTGGACGCAGATATAGTTTTGTTGACAAAAGTCCACTTTTGTCGACAAAACCCTGTAGTCTAGACACACCCTTAAGGTGTGACTGTGCCCATTATATATATAAAATGCACTGGACTGGACTTGATGACCTCTCGATGTCCCTTCCAGTTCTAGTGTTCTATGATTCTATATATAGTTCCATAATTTACCCAATTCTGTCCCTGTGAAAATTGCTAGGTGACCAAGTGACAACCAGACATCAAAAGACATATACTGTCTAGCATGTTAGTAGGAAGATTTTTATATTCACATTTGAATTTCTGGAAAAAAATGACGGTGGAAGCTCCAAGGATGTCATTTAATTTCTTCCATTTAATGTAAGTACATCTTTCTGTTGCTGAAAAAAGATCTTTAGGAATTTATTTTCATGAATTATTTGTATTACAAGAGCAGCCAGAGCACCAATCAACATTGGGATCATAAATGTGGTAGGCCCCATTGTACAAACAACAGTGCTGGCCCTGGAGTGCTTACCAACAACATTACAAAGATGCAGAAATTACTTTAAGGTCAATGCCTGAGCAGCAAGGCAGGGGAGGGGAGTCACACAGCACACTGATGTGTCCATAATCAAGGAATGGATACTTCACTTTGGGTTCAGTCTGGAACAGAGAAAAGCATTGTACCTTCTGGTAAGCTAAATTTCCCATAATGGATTCATAACAGCACCAAGGTTGACACACCCTTGAAGTTCTTTCACATTTTATTCAAAATGATTTTTGTATTCTTTTGGTAAAATCATGGTCCCACTGAAGTCAATGGTAAATCTCCTAGGGTATGTCTACACTTCATTCCTCTTTCGAGAGAGGAATGCAAATGCAGCTGAGCGAAATTGCAAATGAAGCGCGGCTTTGAATTTCCCACACTTCATTTGCATAATGGCATCTGGGCGCTTTTTTGAAATACCCTATTTAGAAAAGTGATAGAAATGTAGCCGTGTTAGTCTGGGGTAGCTGAAGCAAAATGCAGGACAATGTAGCACTTTAAAGACTAACAAGATGGTTTATTAGATGATGAGCTTTCGTGGGCCAGAGAAGTGGGTCTGGCCCACGAAAGCTCATCATCTAATAAACCATCTTGTTAGTCTTTAAAGTGCTACATTGTCCTGCATTTTGCTTCACCTATTTAGAAAGAAAAACTCAGTCTAAATGGGGTTATTTTTTTAAAAAACCCTTCTTTCGAAATAACCCTTACTCCTTAAAAAATTAGGTTTAAGGGTTATTTCGAAAGAAGGTTTTTTTTAAAATAACCCATCTAGACTGCATTTGGAATGCAGTGTAGACATACCCCCACTGCCATCAATAGAACCATTATTTCACCCTGCTTTTTCTAGCCCTCTCCCTTTCATTGCAGCTCATGCAAACAATGAAAAGAAGCAACAGAGAGAAAGGAAAAGACACTGGTTTGTGTGTTTTAAGCCATTCCCCCCAGACCTCAAAGCAACTTATTTACCAATGATTTGAATGGAGAAATTCTCCTTCTATACAGAATTCAACCAGCCCAGATCTCTAACCTGGAATTATACCACTTAAGTGTTCTTTTTTTCTTTAAAGAAGGCTGAAAAATGTGTGGTCTCCACCATCGTGCACTGAAATTTGCCTCCCAGAAATGCACTAAAATGATGTGCAAACACTGTGCAAGATGGTTACCGCCTTTCTTTTTATATATGAATGAGCATTTAATGATGATGTGACTTCAATAAACTGTCTGCTTACAGGATTTAGGTGGACTTCACCTACAGAAATGATATTTCAAATTGGATCAGCTAGCTGCATTAGAGCTTTTCAAAAGATCCTTCCTAGCAAGAAATCTTTGAGTAAAAGAAGCTCCTTTTGGTGGAGGGGTGATACTTGCACTCTAATCAAGACTGCTTTCCTTTAAGATGGATCATGGAAGTGCATGGGGGTTTACCTTCTCACGAGGCCAATAGGATCATTGCAGAGTGATATTCAAGATAAGACAGAATTAAATCTAGATGCATGGATCTCATGTCAAATTTTTTGGCCCTTGAATAAATGTCCCTTCTAGGATATGTCTATACTGGCGGTTTCTTATGCAAGAACATCTTGTGCAAGGGTTCTTGTGCAAGAAGTCTTGTGCAAGAAAACGTCCACACTGCCATGTGCGAGCTGTGCTTTTGTGCAAGAGCTCCCATGGCAGTGTGGACACTCTGTTGTGCAAGAAAGCCCTGATGGCAATTTTAGCCATAGGGCTTTCTTGAGCAAGAAATCCTGCCGAGCGTCCACACTGCCCTCTTGTGCAAGAACTCCTGCGCAAGAGGGCTTACACCTGATAAAAAAGAGCATAGCTCTTGCGCAAGGAACCCTCTCTTACCATGCCATACTGTAAATTTCTTTGCGCAAGAGCGGGTGGGCAGTGTGGATGCTCTGCAGATTCTTGCGCAAGAATGGCCGTACTTGTGCAAGAAGCCGCGAGTGTAGACATAGCCCTACTGTTTAACACACTAATAGCTGAAAACCTGTCAGAAAATAACCCACTTTCAAGAAAGTTCCCTTTTGCTGCTAGGAGATCCTCTATGAGTCTCTGTAGCCATCTAGTGGCTGGTTCATATAGAGGTGCACATCCCTGAATGACTAGCAGCCTGATCCAAAGACTACTGAATTCATTGGGAAGACTCTCCATTGACTTTAATGCTCTTTGGGTCAGGGCCTTTAGTCTTTAGTTCTACCTGTTCGTTCATTTAGCATGAGAGGTCCTAGGTTTAAATTTTGACATCAGCTCAAACAGCATCAGCTACGGATACCAATCTGTGCAGCCGAATCAGTCTTCCTTTTATTAATACAAATAGCAGAGGGGGATGGCAGGTTGCCTGGGAAAAAACAGGAATTTGTATTCAGACCTGACCCCTCTTCTGTCAGATAGGAACTATTTAATAGTCACTGTTTCAAAGGGTGGGTGCACTCAATATGAATTAAATGGCAACTTCATCCCTGGCCCTCAAAGAACTGAAAATCTGGCTCATACCCACAACTTGCATCTGCAGGAAATTTCAACCTATCAAGTGGAGATTCATCCCCTTGGATTTCTGTCATATTTGCTATATAACCAGACACCAGACAAACACATACTTTGTGTCTTAAACATAAGGGGGCTGAGTCCCTCAGTGGAAATGCATCTGTAATGCAGTGGTGAATCAGGACCCGGATCTGGTTTTCTTTGTAGAAGAGAGATCTAATGTGCTGTAAAAGCGCAGCCCTGCATTTTAGCTGTTGCATTGCCTCAGTGTGAGCTCTGGGAAATATTATGCCTAAGGCTGTGTCCAGACTCAGGGGTTTTTTCGAAAAAAGTAGCCTTTTTTCGAAAAAACATCACCTGCATCTAGACTGCAGCCGCGTTCTTTCGAAATTAAATCGAAAGAATGCAGCTTTTCTTTCGATGGCGGTAAACCTCATTTCACGAGGAAGAACGCCTTTTTTTGAAAGCGCTCTTTCGAAAAAAGGCGTTCTTGAATGCCAACAGGGCTTTTTAGAAAGAGAGCATCCAGACTCACTCGCTGCTTTTTTTCGAAAAAGCGGCTTGCTTTTTCGAAAGTACTGCTTGCAGTCTAGACGCTCTCTTTCAAAAGAGGCTTGCAGTCTAGACATAGCCTAAGAGATAATACAATGTGTGCTAGAGCTCCAAGGTGCCAATCAGTTACATGGACCTTTGTCCCACCTTAAAAAGACTGCGGTGTATGTTTTCCTGGGGAAAGGTAGAGGGCTGAGTTCATGACTGCCTCTTTTGAAGAGCCATATGCCAGCAGTGGCACTAAATGTGAATGCAAAGGTTGCCATCCTTCCCAGCCACATGCAAGGGAATGGGGAAGAGAAAGACCATGCACAAGGGCTTGGCTTAATTCTTCCCCAAATTCTTGCCTGGATGTCATCAGAGAAAAATTCTAATCAATACTTAAGACTTGCCTTATGACTATTAATCATAATTAGTATCCATAATCCAATAGCATTCACAATATGCTAGCTGTTGTGTACACACACAGAGAGAGAAACCCAAACCGTTTATAACCTATCTAAATTAATTAGTCTTCCACTTTATGTCCCAGGGATAAGGCAATCAACAGCAAGTCTTGAACAATTTATATGATTGTGGGAAAAGATATTTCTGCAATGATGGCAGCTTTACACTTGCGTCTGTCTCCACTAATAATTTCCACCGTGACAGCATCCCAGGCATTTGCTGAGGAATTGTCTGTTCCATTTTATGAGGTCCTCCAAGAGACACCAGGAATAATAAAAGTCTCAGATCTAATGATCTAGTCATGGCTACCTGGCCTCTGAGCAGCTAACACAACTGTGCAAGCCATTGATGCCGCTCATTGCCTGGTCTTCAGTCCCTCAGTATTCATGGTGTTTCAGGCAAGCACTAAGAGTGAGCCAACAGCTGTTGATTCCCATCAGTGCAATGCTTTCTCTGAAAATTGTCCCGGTTTTCCCTCCTCTTGCAC
The DNA here is from genome assembly GCF_052426305.1 of Pelodiscus sinensis. Lineage (NCBI taxonomy): Eukaryota > Metazoa > Chordata > Testudines > Trionychidae > Pelodiscus > Pelodiscus sinensis. The sequence continues at coordinate 121,058,143 of NC_143053.1, forward strand.
AGGTTGAAAGGAGCCACTGTGGCAGCACTTCCTGTCTTGACCGTCTTGGGTCTCTTCTTGAACCACAGGCCCTGGCCGTCTCTCATATTCCCCTGTGCTATTTAGTCCTTCGTTTTCTGCAGAGTAGTCTGGATTCATATCAGCATATTTTTCTTTGTATTGTTGGGCGTTGCCTGCAAAAGTCTCACAGCGGTTCAGGTTTTCCTCTTGCACTGGACTCCCCACATTCTCATCAGCTGTTCCAGTAACTGTTGTCCCCTCTTGGGAGTTTTGACTGACATAGACAACAATTATATCTCCCTTAAAATTCATTACTTGTCCACTTGATATAAATGTAGAGTTACTGTTTCCAGTCACATTTCCTAGGGAAAGGGAGGGAGAAAAAGCATATGTGTGTGATTAATATTTTCTGTCAGAATTTTGTCTAATGAGATGAATATTTAGCTGAGTGAATCTGATTCCTATTATTTTCCCTCCCAACACCGAACCTGTCATCTAAGACCATTTAGCTGGGATGATAGGAACATTTCTTCCTTTAAAACTCACCTGGAGGAAAAAGATATCTACACTCGCCCTACAGCTAGCTGCAGCAAACCCATCAGGATCCTGAATTTGCTCTCGAATACACATACTCAGATTAAGCTGGGAAATGCTACACACATAATCTATGATTAAAATGCTCACTGTCTGAATATATATCCCTGTGTTAGATATTTATAGCTTACTGGTCACCATAGTGATTTTTCAAATGATTGAACTTATTATACAGTAAGATTATGCAGTAAGTTTAAATAAATAAAATTTGAAAGACTTAAAAGGTTATTGCTAAGCCATACAGCCATGGATAACATTAGACCAGCTAGAATCCAATAATGTACAGTGTACTGATGGGGCAATCCTAAGAGCAGATGAGATTATACTCTATGACCCAGATCCTGCGATGTGCTCAGTGATTTGAATGGGGCTTTGCATGGGAACAGGGATCCATCCATGTTGATCACATTGTGGGATCAAGGCTATATCACAGAATCCTACTACAATGTTAACAGAAGCCTCTTTTAAAAGGTTTGGTCATGAGAGATGCATGGCAGTCATAAAAGCCCTTTCCTGCTGGCATCGAAGAGAATGGGGCATTTTGCCATTATAAGAGCAGGATAAAGCCTTGAACTTTGAAATTCATACAATAATTCTAAGAAATGCTGAGGAGAATTAACTTTCCTCAACCTCGAATAAATACAAAAATAAAAACAGTTTTGGATGAGCATTATTAGTATGCACTCTCTCTAAGATGTACTCTTCCTACTACAGAATACTTAAATCAGGCTATGTCTATACCGCAAGCTTCTTTTGGAAGAAGCTTTTCCAGAAGAGATCTTCCAGAAAAACTTTTTTTGAAAGATAGTGTTTACACAGCAAAAGCTTAATGAAAAAGCAATGTGCTTTTTCAAAAGATAGCGTCCACATTCATTGGACGCTATCTTGCATTTAAGTTCTGATTGCTGTGGATGGAGTGGCCACCAGGGAAGCTGTGCTTTTTCCTGGAGGCCTCTTCTTTTGAAAAAAATCCCTCTTCGCTGTCCACACATGCCTTTTTCCGAAAGAGCTTTTTACTGCTGTTGGAAAAACCCCTGCATTCTTTCGACTTTCTGTTGAAAGAACGCAATTGCAGTGTGGACATATGTGTCCTTTTTCCAGAAAAATGGCTGTTTTTCCAGAAAAACTCTGCAGTGTAGACATACCCTCAGTTATTATGGACAGTGCCTAGAGATTCATCATAGGTTTTTTTGGACTCTTTCATACTTTAAAAATCAGCTATAACACCTGTCACTGCAATTATTCGTTAATGTTAAAGAGAAAACCATTAACAATCACTCTTTATGAAACATGGCCCAGCCCAAAGCAATCTGGTACTCCCAATAAACAGTGATGTTTGCATGCCAGGACTGTATTCCAATAAATTACATTGAATCCATACATGAGCACATCTATAACAGTTTGGTGGCACTTGGATGTCTTTTCAAAAGGCTCACTTTAGCAATATTATTTACTTTAACTAAAACCCACTACACTATTTCTGTATTTTCTTTCTAACTATCATTGATTAGCACCATGTGTGACTAAAAGGTATCTCCTGTATGCACTACCTTATTTCCTGCCTGGGTTGTATCTTTGGGGAAGTCTTAATCTAGTTGTCACAATCCCCAGCCATCAACATGATTCTGATGTCACAAATGCTGGTTTGTGGACAGAGTAATAACCCTTACCGTGAACATTACTGCTGTTTATTGGGAGAACAGCAATTTTAGAAAAACAACATGAATGTTATACACAAGTCAGTTAATGAGTAATTGACATTTAACTGCTTGTTAAATGTGCCACTTTGATAGAAGAGGTTAATACTAAAATCCTCTCTCTCAAGAGAGTGGCAATGAAAGCGCTGCACTTTGCTCTGCCGAATGTACAGAAAACTTGGACCTATAGGCACACTACGTAGGGATAAGTAGATATATCGCTTCCACCAGCATTCAATCCTTTGGTGTCTCTACCGAGGCTTCCAGTTGCTGCCAATCAGGATGACAGGGATTGGTTTTGTTTCTTTTTACATTTGCCTACTGAGAACTGGAAGGTGGCCACAAACTCAGTTTACACAAACCAGGTTTCACATGGTAAAGGGAGATGAGGGGGAACAGGGATGTGAGGCAGGGCAGGAGGAGGATGCAGGAGGTGCTGTTGGTGGGGATCAGGGGAGACTTATGGGGCAGATAGGAGCACGGGTGCAATGGAGGGAAACTCTGAGGGGGGTCACAGGGAGGGAAAGGGGGAATGCGGGGAGGGGAGGCAGTGGAGAGACTGTGGGAGGAAGAGCATCCAGGCTGGGGAAGAGAGGGACACAGGGCAAGGGTTGTACAGAAGGAGTTGGAGGAGATACAATGACACCACCCTCATCCCACAGGGCAGGATGGGGAGAGCACCACTTGTGGGCACCAGCTACTATGCCCCTGACAAAATTTCAGTTACTAAAAAGGGTACCCCAGGGGGGAATTCTTTCTGTGAATTTTTTTTAGTATTGTAGATATCTGCCATTACGACATGTATTGTGCGCATACAGATGTGATGTAAAATAACATGACGCCTCTTAAAATTAAATACCATAATGAATATGCAAATAAAATACTACCAGTCTGCCAAAAGTTTGTGAATGGGTTTGCTGGTCCACATTATACAAAAGATTGGGAACCACTGTACTACAGTTTTAAATTCCTCTAAAATTTGGAACCATATGAATTGGCGTCTGAAGGCTCAGACCCACATAACTCAACACTTTTGTTTGAAGATTTATGTTTACCTGCCAAAAGTCTTTCATAACTGGACATTTCACCATTTTTTCTTTAATTTTTCAATATCGATGAGTAAAAAAGAAAAATATTTCCGTGTAATTTGTGTGGCAGTTCCCCACTCTCCCTTTTCAAGCCAGTTCTCGTTTATAATGGTGACATGTCACAAAATCACTAACAGGAGTAGCACTAGGGTGTGTTTTGGGGGGTCTATCCACCTGAAAATTTGCCTTAGCCCGCTACCCATACTACTTCTCCCAGCGCAAAGTTAAAATGTTATGAAAAGTAAGGGTGTCAGGTATGGCATTAGCACTCTTACTTCTTCGCTGCTGCTGGTAGCAGCCCTGCCTTCAGAGAGGGGCAGCCAGAGAGCGCTGGCTGTTGGTTGACCACCCAGCTCTAAAGGCACCACTACTGCCAGCAATCATGCAGATGTAAGCATGGCAATGCCATGCCAAACCACCCTTCCTTCTGCAGTTCTGCGCTGTTGCTGGTGGTGGCACATGAGAGCTGGGCACACATCCAGCAGCTGCTGCTCACCAACCACCCAGCTCTGAATGCTGCTGATGTCCTAGTTTGGCCTGAGGGAAAAAGGCAGTCTGAGGAAAATGCAGTGCAGCTCCCCATATAATGACCCCTCCCCCCATGACTGCGGAGCAATGGCTGCGGTAAATGGGGACCTGGGGAGCTTTCTGCAGCCAGGGGAGATTCATGGAAGTGGGTCTGACCCAGTCTCAGGAGTGGGCCTTGCAGGTAAAGAGGAAGCCTTGTCCCACCCCAGCCCATTTAGGACTAGCATCTGAAGCTCAACACATGGTAGGACCCTCCAGCTGGAAAGCCCCCAGCCATGTTCCTCCTAGCTCCTGGTGGAAAAAGGGGCCTCGGACCGACTGTGTATATATGTGGGGGTATCGGTGATGGAGCCCCCCAACCAAGATGCCCCCTCAATATCGCCTCCTAGGCCACCCCTAAAGCTAGCTCTGACAATGCCACCAATTCTTTTGCTGCAAATAACAGCAATGGACAGATTGGGTTGTGATTTGGCTGGAATGGAAATACAGGCTTGATTGGCTAAGGAAAAAAGATGTACTTAATATTGATCGGTTGGTGTTTATTTTGCTTTAATACCGATGTGTGCATGGTTGTTTTGTTTACTTTGCATGTGCAACGGGCTAATTTCTAAATATAATATAATATATTCTCCAATTTAAAGTAATTAGCTATTAATATTATTTAACCAGTAATTTTTTCCAGAAGTTTGCATGCATTCTTACTGTTATTATTAGCCTATTTATTTATTAACTTCAGTTTTTTTCCCTATTGGTTTCCTGTGAGCTGCCAGAGATGTGGTTTGAAACACACTGGTTGGTATATATTTTTATTCTCCTTTTGAGAATAGATAAAACCCACGTTTAGGAACGTTTTGTTAAAACATAAATGTTTGTGCCCACACGTAGCATGGGGCAGCCCCACAATTTTCGGTTCACTCCACCTCAGTCCTCCCTACCAGGAAGATGCTGGCGCTTCTCCTGCTTACTAACCTACATGGTTCCAATAGTATGTCAGTCCATACTGAGAACAAGTTAAAAAATGTGTATTGTGTGTCTTTTTCTGTCCTAGCAATTCACAGAGGACTAATGCTCCTTATAGTCCTACAACATGACTCGGAACGGAACCATTTACTAAGCCCTATTTCAGGGCACATGCACTCACAGATATTCCCCTCAGAACACTGATATTCCAGAAGCAGAAAAATAACACATGAACTATGCATCTGAAGTGTGTTGATTAATTAAAATTATTACTTTAGAATTGGCTCTCCCTGTGAAAGGCCCAAACAGCAGTCATATGTAGTTTATGGTAAGGAAACAACACTGTATGCCTACTCAGGTTTCACCAGGTGGCACTATTGTATGTGAAGGCACTCAGTGGTGCCTATGCAATTAAAACTACCCAGAGAGAAATATACAGCAGACCACGTGAGATACACTTCCAACCATGTATCCGTCCAAACCCCCAATAACTAATCTTCCGTGCCCCTCTGCTCCCTAATCTCTCTCTCTCTCTCTGGCTATGTCTATACTGCAGCCTTCTTCCACAAAAGCTTATGCAAATGAAGCGTGGAACAGACTATCACCATGCTTCATTTGCATAATTAATTAGCAGCCGTTTTAGCACAAGAGCCTTTTGCGCAAAATGGTGCTGTGTAGATGGCTTTTTGCATAAAACCCCCCTCTTGCGTAAGAGCCGTTCTTCCTCACTTTTTCAAGAAGAACAGGTCTTGCGCAAAAGGGGGTTTTGCGCAAAAAGGTACCATCTATACAGCTCCTTTTTGCGCAAAAGCCTCTTGCGCAAAAACGCCAGCTAATTAATTATGCGGATGAAGCACGGCAATATTTTACGCTGTGCTTCATTTGCATAAGCTTTTGCGGAAGAAGGCCGCAGAATAGCTATAGCCTCTCTCTCTCTCTCTCTCTCTCTCTCTCTCCATTCTACTGTAGGACGGAGTAAGAGAGGAGTTACATTCTGCCAGTGTCAAACAGGACCTGATCTCTAGACCTACCTTTAATGTCCCTCCTTTTAGCCCCAAAGTTACCTCTGTTCTAAACAAATAATGTATAACAGAATGAATCATATACACCAAAGGAATGAATCCAGCAATAGCTTAAGTCAACCATGTGGATAACAATTTTCAGTGGCCTCTGACACATTATATCCCACATTTGGGCGTTGGCAGGTCGATATGAAAGCGTCCAGCATACTGTTCCAAGATACAGTATAATATGCATTTATAGCAGGATGACTGCCTATTATTAATACTTGTGTAACTATAGTACCCAGAGGCTTTAATCAGTTTCAAGGTCCCATTCTGTTAGATGACTTAAAAGCATGTATAGAGGCAGGATTGCTGCCCTGAATAGATTGCAGTCTAAAAGTACATGAAATGTGGGAAAACACACACACAAATATATATATGCTGTTTCTGTATACATTTTCCCCTTTACAACAGTTGTAAGTGGACCAACTATATACCTGTTTCTACAACCGTCATAAAATAGATGATTTCTTACAGTCATCATAGAAGATATGGTTAGTGTGACCAGATGCCCTGTTAAGGATAGTCCTGATATTTGGCCTTTTGTCTAATATAGGTGCCTATTCCCCCCTCTCACTAGCACCAATTTTTCTTACTTACTATCTAGTTACCCTAGCTGAGGGTATTGAGGAGACATTTGAGGGAGGAGAGCGTAGTGGCTGTTAAGTAATCAGTTCAGAAAGGGGGTGCTACTCTGAGATAGACATTAGTCCCTATATCATTCTATTCCTTTTATTTTATTTCTTTTCTCCTGTTTGTCAGGAATTTAGTTTGAAGTTTAAAGGGCACATTCTCTATGGAAAAGGCAGCCCATTTAAATTTAAAAATATACTAAATAACTCTGTTCCAGAATTATTAAGAAGATAGAAGTTTTGGGGCAGAACAACAGTGTGTTACCAAATTATTTTAAAACTAATTCTAATATGTTAAAATTAATAAAAACAAAAAGTTATAGAAACAAAAAATGGCCTTCTCTTTATTTGTCAGTCATAATGGTGTTTAACTGCAAACTTCATGCTTCTGATTGGTGTTTAACTAAGAACTTCATGATCGGAGATGAAAATGCAATGAATTCACTTTGTTCCACCATCAAAATATTTAGACGACAGCATAAACTGTCTAGCCTCTGCAGTAGGAGCCAAGATGCTGGAGGTTTCTTTGCTGGGTGGAGAATAACCACTGGCACCAGCATGAAACCTCACTGGGTCTAGACCATTTCCAGAATCCAACAGAAAACAAATGTACTGGCTCTTTTATCCTGGTCATTCAAAGTAGCTGCAAGGCAAATAAATGAAGGGGAAAAAAAAGCTTCATTTTATTCATTGCTCCTTCCCCCAAACCATACCCTCCACTGTGATTCAAAGTAAAATAATACTGGGAAAGTATGAAGGATATATGAAAAGATGTACAGTGAGCCTGCAGAAGGAGTTGCTTACCCGATGCTTGTGGGATGTCTGAAGTGCTACAATTTGCCCCTGAGGTGCTTCTGGTTGTGTTCTGGTACTTTGTGTCAGTACCTTCAGAGGGAGTTTCTTCATTGCCAGGATTACTTGCTAAAGTACTCTGACCTGCAGAGGGAAAGTCCAAGCCACAGGCACATTGTGGATAAAGTCCATTTTCCAGTGAAGTTGTGGTACAGTCAACTGCTGCACCAAGGGGTTCACTCCACTTTTTAGGAAATTCCCTAGATGAAACCCCACAGCCCATACAGTTGTTCTTTGACTCTGGGTTCACAGGGAAGCGATCTGTGTCCTTTCTCTCCATATCCTTCATATGACTACAGGTGCAAGGGCAAGATTTCTGTAAGTATTTGTCTGAGGATGCATGGCTGCAGTCCACTCCATATGATAGATCAGAGCTATAGCAGCCAGCTAAATCCACCATGCTTTCAGTTCCTGTGAAGCACTGACTTAAGCTGTCATTCTCTCCTACCTCCAGTGGCTCTGAAAATGGTGTCATGGGTTTACTGTCTGGCCGACTCAATAATGGTAAAAAACCATGGGCATGGGGAGCTCTATCTACATATTCATCTTCCATAGGAATCTGCTTGAAATTGTCTTTAGTATCCGAGTCTGAGGATGACCATGTTGGGATGTTTTCTCTCAGTTCATAGTGGACTGTATCTGGGCTGCCTTTCCCATAGAGAGTGTGCCCATTTGGGCAACCCATGTCTTCAGAAAAACCGTAGTCATCAAGGGTTAGCAAATATATTCCTTCAGAAGGCTGAGGACTCATAGCATTCACCATGTTTGTATTAACAGGATCTCTGGGAGATTCCTAAATGAAATCCAAAAGAAAAAAATGTTTAATCAACAGGTAATCAGAACATTATTTTTCTTTAGCAGAGTAGAAATGCTATTTAGAGAACTTAATAGTCTTGCAATATATTTGCTTATTTAGAACAGCACCACCTACATTTTTTGACCCGTAAAATGAAATTCTATTTGGATATATGACAAGGATTTCACTGAATAGGTCTGCTCCTTGGGTGTATTCAGAGTCAAATCTGCTCCCATGGGAGACAAAAATAAATTTGTAATTGGTTATTGCCCCTTTTGGCGCCTCAGAGCCAAAACAGCTAAGCAAGTGAGTTAGATTCTATTCTTTCTTTCCTCTCATTGTTATAAGATCCAATTGGCTACATCTCAGTAAGCCGTTGTAGGCAATCAGGTTTGCACAGGTGGCACTGACGGCCAAACCTTTATTAATGATGGTGATGCATGAAGAAGGAAGAATCCAGATTAGCTTACAGAACTTTGGGTGAGCTTGCTAGGTACAGAGTTAGAAAAATATTGTGAAATGAGCACATTGGACTTGAAAATTGTTGAGACAATGAGCATGGAATTCCATTTTTATAGTCACTTTTCAGAACAAAGCTACACTTTAAGGCTCAAAAGGGTTTCCTCTTAATAATGGACTATTCTTTCAAGTTTAATGCCCTGGTCTACCCTATCCTTGATCTGAAATCCTCTAAATTCTAAAGGTCAAGTACTTGTCTTTATGTGAAACTCCCCTTAAGTCAAAGTAGCAGTGACCATTTACCTCAGCAGAGGATTTGACCTTAAATATTCTCCCCCATTTTTATAAAGGAAGAGCTGATTCTTCTCTCACTTATACCATGTTTGCTCACCTTCCATTCCTCTGACATGAACGGAGTCACTCCTGATTTAGGCTGGAGAGAATGGAATGGACTCGGGCCTTATATGTTCAATGACCCTGCCCACCAATTTTCTGCATTTTTTCATTTGGCTACTTTCTATGGTAAGTGCAAAAATGGCATTTACAGGAATTTTCCTGGGATTACCTAATGATTAGAAAGCCCTAGCACATTAGAACAATTAACATCATTAACGGAGCACTTCTTAGAAAAGACAAACAAGGGCCAGAAAAAACAAAAGAGTATAATGCAAATCATTCCTTGTTCAGAAACGGAAAGGAATAGGTACTTATGTAGATAAAGAGGTCTTTATCATCTAGCTATGTAGAATGGCGGGGAAAAAATTCAAATAGTATGCCCTAGGACACACACTGAGTCACTGGGCCTAATTCTGCTGTCAGTTTATCTTGAGTGTCACTCTCACATGTGGGTATGTCTACACTTGCACCCTCTTTCGAGAGAGGGACGCACACGAAGACGTTCGAAATTGCAAATGAAGCCGGGATTTAAATATCCCGTGCTTCATTTGCATATTCACGTTACGGCGCTATTTCAAAATAACAGACGCTGTTAAGATGCGGTTATTTCGAGAGAAAACCCTTCTCTCAAAATAACCCTTATTCCTCATAAAATGAGGTTTACCAGTTATTTCGAGAGAAGGGTTTTCTCTCGAAATAACTGCGTCTTAACAGCATCTGTTATTTTGAAATAGTGCTATTTCAAAATAGCGCCATAACGCAAATATGCAAATGAAGCACATGATATTTAAATCCCGGCTTCATTTGCAATTTCAAATGTCTTCATTTGCATCCCTCTCTCAAAAGAGGGTGCAAATGTAGACATACCCACAGAGGTTACATTCATGTAACTTAGAGAAAAACTTGGCTCGTTGTCTCTTACAGGAATTAAAGCCAGACTACCATCACTTTTTTGTCCTTTGTTGTAACTACCAGATCTCTGTCTTTGGGTGGTACAGTAGTTAGTGAATAGCTGGGGAGAAATCTGTGGACTCATTTGTCTGTACTAAGTGTTGAGGCTGCCATGAGGGTCAGCAAAAAAATCAGTAAAGCATAATAACAATGAAAAATTTAGACATTGACATTTACCTTCGTCCCTTTTATTTGGCCGCATACTTCATTAGCCCAGTGCTGTAGATCTGCTGTAAGGGAAACAAAATAATAGCAATAGTGTTTAGCAGGCTTTCTTAAGTCAATCACAGATCAAATAATATACAGTTATTCATTATCACCTATATTAAATGAAACCTAACGGTCTAAGATTGTTTTTATTTACTTTGTTCAAAAGGCCAAATGACTGTCTAGCCTGGTTTATTATAACTTGAATAGGATACATCCTTATGGAACAAATGTCTATAAGTTCCTAAAATAGAATGTGGTTAAACTATGTTCCACATCAAATGGGGCTTTATTCCTGGTCACATGCCAACAAGCTATGACTGGCCTCTTATCGACCCAGTTACAACCATACAATTGGTTGATCTATTTCAAGAGGTGTCACATGAATGCCCAAATAGCAATGAGGAGGCCAGAGGGGGGGAAAACCCACACGAACACTGAAACCACCATGGGATGGCAGTTTTAGTCTGGCCTGCTTAATTAGGATATGCTTAACTGGGAACTAAATGAGAACATCTCTGAAGGAAAAGGTTTAAACTCAGTGATGCTATGTAACAGTGACTGCTACTTTATAGTAATTATAGTTTATGGGGATTTTGTAGTGCTAGGTCCTATGTGCTTTTTAATATCATGCTGCTTCTGTGTGTCTGTAGAAAAGCAGAATAGATATCCAGTTCTTAGCTGCTGCCTGCTCTTGGCTATTCATTTGTTCCATTCATGCCAAGTACCCATATCTATCCACTGCACTGTAGATAGTGCCTCCTCCTAGTTCTGCGGAGCCCAGACACGAGTGCTATGTAAGTAGTATCATCTGTCAGTCTGGAATCTCTCTTAAAGGGCCTAAAAAGCCACTGGAGGCTGCAGAGTGATGAAAATCCACATTAATATGATTTCACTGTAACCTGCACTGAATCTAAAATGGTTTGCAATGAGGGTCACCATTATCTCCAACCCATCTAAAGGTCTCCTGATTTAGGGAGACAAGCATTCAGCGTGGAAATAGTAGCCAACTTATAAAACACTATTTAAAAGTGTATTTAAACTATGCAGGAGAAGAATGGCACAAAAAACCCAGGCAGATGGAACTGAGGAAATGAAAGGGAAAAAGGACAGTTGAGAAAAAGATTTTTAGGAGGAGGAAGTAAATGCAAAAGGAGTAATAACAGTTTGTCCCAATTTATTAATACTTAAGAGGTTAAAATGAGTTTCTACAGATGCATCAACATCCATATAGCAATTGCTGAAGCATTTCCCCCTTGTGCAGAATATTTAATGCCATTGATAATAGATGAAAATCACATTTCTCTACTATAATGGAAATACTGTATCAAATGTTGACCCTAGTCCAAACAATAAACATGATCACATTCTCAAATATGTGTCTGTACTAGAGGCATGCAGAGACAATTTTAATAAGGCAGTCTCAAAAGGCATCCTCTGTTTAGTGTGAGCCCATATGTACAGTATGTGTGAGGTCACATTGTGCAGAAGACATTGTTTTGCTTTGCAATATGGTAACCTCCATGGAGTCTGGACAGAATAGTCCTGGGGACCCGATCTGGTATCAGATGGATATAGTACAGCTGCCAAGCATGCAGGCCACACAATACATGCCTTGCAAACATAAACACAACTCCACTGGAATGTATATTTGACATCTGATTTTGACAATCCAATTACTGCACAAAAGCTGGTTTGACAAGGCACCAGAGTGATAAGCCTAAAGTTTATACCCTACGGTATACACTGCAGGGCTTAACTAAAAATAAGCTAGGCAAATTGAGCTACATCAATTGAGTAGCTTACTTCAAAATAGTTTATTTTGAAATTGGGTGTGTCTACACCAGGGGTGGGCAAAAGGGCCTCCATGGGCTGAATCCGGCCCGCCAAGTGGGTGGATCTGGCCTGCAGAGACCCTGCTGCTCCCCCGCCCCCAAGCCAATTAGGGCCGGGGGGGAAGGGCGGAGAGCATGCAAAACCTCCTCCTGCCCTGCCAGGAGCATGTGGTGCTTTGAAGTATCACGCACTGCTCGCAGGGTGGGGGGGAGAGCAGAGGAGGCTTCCACGCTCCCCTGCCCCCAGGTCCTGATTGGCCTAGGGGTGGAGGAGCATGGTTGCCTAGTGGAAAGGGGGGACAAAGGGGCTCCCCCATCCCCAGACCAATCATGGTCTGGGGGTGGATAGCCCCGCCCCTTCCTGTTTAGGCCGTGCCCCTTCCAGGGTGGCCTGGGGCTTCTTCAAAAATTTTTGAAGTGGCCTCCGGGCAAAAATTATTGCCCATCCCTGGTATACACAGCACTTATTTCGAAATAGAGCACTCTTCCTCTGACTTCCCTTACTCCTCGTACAATGAGAGTTACAAGAGTCGGAGTAAAAAGTCCTTCAGTTTGACAGTATTTTGACATTATTTTGAAATAACTGCCTGCTGTGTAGATGCGGACTAAGTTATTTCAAAGTAACACTAGTCATTTCGAAATAATGTAGATGTAGACATACTCCTAGGCTGCGTCTAGACTGGCATGATTTTGCGGAAATACTTTTAACGGAAAAGTTTTTCCGTTAAAAGTATTTCTGCAAAAGCGCGTCTAGATTGGCATGGATGCTTTTGTGCAAAAAGTGCTTTTGCACAAAAGCATTCGTGGCCAGTCCAGACGCGATTTTGTGCAAGAAAGCCCCGATCGCCATTTTAGCCATTGGGGCTTTTTTGCGCAAAACAATTCTTCCGTGTCTACACTGACCCTCATGTGAAAGAATACTTGCGCAAGAGGGCTTTTTCCCGAGCAGGAGCGTGAAAGTATTTGCGCAAGAAGCACTGATTTTGTACATTACAAAGTCAGTGCTCTTGCGCGAATTCAAGAGGACAGCGTAGACAGCTGGCAAGTTTTTGCGCCAAAACAGCCACTTTTGCGCAAAATCTTGCCAGTCTAGACACACCCCTACAGAAAAGGAATCGAAAGTTCTATTTGGTGCTAGCTAAAATACATAAACTGTAGAGCATATCATTTTCCAAACATCACATGTGTTTTAACGTGATAATTTCCACTCAAGTCAAATCATACAGTTTAAACCTCTGCCAACACTAAGTTGAATTCCTAAAAATCATTAGCCATAATGTACCTGTCAGTTTTTTCCCCTTGTTTTTGTAATATACAATAAGGATGATAATGCTGGTTAATGTCACAAAGAGGATTGGAACAGTCAGAACATACAAGATCTTGTTTGTTTCTGTAGAATAAAAAAAAAGTCAGATCAGTGAGCAGCTTATACTTTGCAATGACACAACCCTGGCTTACTTGGGATATATGTCTACACTGCAGAGTTTTTCTGGAAAAACTACTCTTACGTCCACACTGCAATTGTGTTCATTCGACAGAAAGTTGAAAGAACACGGGGTTTTCCGACCGTGGTAAACCTCTTTTGATGAGGAAGAAGCCTTTTTCTGAAATAACTCTTTTGGAAAAAGGTGTGTGGGATGGGGAAGAGGGCTTTTTTTTTTCCTAAAAGAAGAGGCCTGCAGAAAAAAAGCACAGGTACCCTAGTGGCCACTCCGTCCATAGTAATCAGAACTTAAATTCCAGATAGCATCCAATCAATGCGGACGCTATCTTTCGAAAAAGCAGATTGCTTTTTCAATGTGCTTTTGCTGTGTGGAGCTCTCTTTTGAAAGAAGTTTTTTGGGAACATCTCTTCGGAAAAAACTTCTTCTGAAAGAAGCCTGCAGTCTAGACTTAGCTTGGAAGCAGTAAGATTTTTCTTTTCAAACTTGGATTTCTAAAATAACTCTGCCAGCTTTATGCCACATCATGTTACATGACAAGGAGCCTGATCAAGCCAATGCTTTACTTTACAGTACCATCTTAAAAAGAACTACAGATTTAAACTCTGAAGACAGCCCAATACAAGCATGACCAATTTTTGCTCAATTGAAGGATTCATTAGTAAACTGCCAGGAGCCCAAGAGCTATGTTTGATTTGCCTCAAAAGGCTCTGAAGGCAGTCTCAATGAGCTACACAGGCCCTCGCATACAAGACTTAGCCTTCAACTTAGATCAAGACAGCTCAGTGCATGCTGAAACATATAGTCTCTCTGGGACAGCACATCCACATTAAAGATAAAAATGGCAATGGGCCTCATTATCAGACATCAGGAGCTGCTTTTGACTGACGCTGTGTCTATTGCTATCAACATTGCACAGACAAAAGTTGGTAGCTTTTCTTTTAACAGTTAAAAATGAGAGGAATGCAAAAGAGTCAGAATTGCAACTGTGATGGTAATTAATGGGTATTACAATAATCTCGTCTGGTATGTAATTTCAATAAAAAGTATAAAGCTTTATACAGTACTGAACATAGACTACAGTTGGGGTTTGTCACAAGGAGCTGCAGTTCAAAACAGCATAAAGTAGTCTTTAATAACAAAATATTTTGAGGGGGATTTTCAAAAAGACTCAGAATTAGCTTAACTGCATCCATTAGAGCTAGCCTCATTGGGAACAGAGTTATGCCTCACTGAGTCCTTTTGAAAATCCTACCCTATACTTTCTGATGCATAATTACATATGATGAAATATACCATCTTGTGGTTGTACAGACATGGTAGGCTCCACACAAACTGCATCTGACCGATCAGTCCCAGGGACTCCTTCTGCAGTTCCCAGAGCTGTGCAGCTACAAAAATAAAGAAAATAAATGCTGGATGATCACAGAGTTGGCACTGACACCTACATTTGGGGTGCCTAACACTTCCCATTATACAAGCTTCTTGGAGCCTTTCATTTTGAATAATCTCTAACACCTCCATTGTCCCTTTGAAATTTGGCAGCCAGAAAACTCTCAACAGAAAGGTTTTCTGTGTCCTATGAAATTCTACTGACGTTTTGTGGATTTATCAACTATTAACAATCACTATGTCACTACTTCTGCTTTTTTTCCTCAAGAATATTTTGTCAGACGGCCAAAATAAAAGGAACATTCTAAATGGCCAGGTCCCTGCCTCACTGAAGCAGCTGCGATAGCAGCAGATGACACTGAACTGGGAATTTGTGGGAGCGTAGAGATGGGAAGGGTGACAGCCAAGGTAGGCTCACTACTTTTGACTCATTGGACTTGGCGCATGCATGGCTCCAGTGTCCCAACTCTCTTCTCAGTACCCAGGGCCAGGAAGAGTTGGAGGGGGAGTATTGGGGAAAGACTCCTCCCAGCACATGGGCTCTGCAGCACCATTGGAGGCAAAGCCCTATACTTCCAGAGGGTAGGGCAGGGGTCAGCAACCTATGGCTCGTGAGCCAAATATGGCTTGTGAGAGAACCAAATATGGCTCTTTTGAGAGCCGCTGGGAGTTCCCTAGAGTGCGCGCCTAATCCCACCCACCTCTGCATGCGGCAGCACTCATCTTCCATGCATGTGGAAATTAAGCTGTGGCTGCTGCTGCTACTGCTGGTGGGCTTGGTGGGAGAGTGGGGGGATAAGGCGGTGTGGTGGCTGCCTGGCTGCTCCTGGGGCGGGCTGCATGGCGGGCAGCTGCTGGAGCTAAAGCTGGGCTTTGGTGTGAGGTACACTCCGGCCCACAGAGCAGCCGCACCACAGTCCGGCTTCCGGCTCTGGCAGTTGCCACGTGGTAGGCTGCTGCCCTGTATGCCAGAGTTGGAGCCAGGCCACAGTGTGGCTGCTCCTGGGGTCCAGCACACGGGGGAGCCATCTGCCACACAGCCTTGCCCCAGGGGCAGCTGGGCAGCTACCACACAGCCCTGGTCCCAGCTTCAACCCTTCCCCAGAACATGTGAGAGGGGGGGTGGTCTGCATACCCTGCCCCCAGGACATGCTGGGGGAAGAGCTGCATACTATGGCCTGGTGGCCCCCACCCATCCCATGACATGCTAGGGGGCTGCAAATTGTGGCCTGGCAGTCCCCCCACCACCAGGACAAACTGGGGGGCTGTGAACTGTGGCCTGGCAGCTTCCTCACCTCTAAGAGATGCTGTGGGGAGCACAGCAACCCTCCTCCCATCCCCAGGAGACATGCGGGGGTTGACTGGGAACCACAGCCTAGCATCTCCCTGACCAGGACACACTGGGGAGGGCTAGAAACCACTGCCTCCCCCCCACCCCCTGAGGAGATGCCAGAGAGTGGGCTGGAAACTGCTGTCTGCCCCCCTCTCCTGGAGAAGATGCCGGGGGGGGGGGGTCCAGAAACTGTGGTTCCCCCCCAGAGCAGCATCATATTTGCTGCTAAGGGCAGCCCTGCTAAGCCCCCCAGACCTCCCAGTCCCCTGCCCTTAACCGTTCACCCCCTGCCCTGATTCCTACACCCCCCTCTGCACTAAGCCCCACCACATACCCACCCCCCTACCCTGCACCCCCTCCTGCCCTCAGTCTCCCAAACCTCCCAGCCTCCTGCTCTCACTCCTGCACTCCACTCCCTGCCATAAGCCTCCGAGCGACTGCCCTGACTCTTGCACCCCATCACCTGTCCTAGCCCCCCAAGTCCTGCAGCCCCCACCACCTGCCCTGAGCCCACTCACACATCCAACCCTTTGTCCTGAGCTTCCCACCCCCTGGTCCAACTCCAGCACTCTCCACCCTTTGCTCTGAGTCCTCCACACACCCAGACCCTTGTCCTGACGCCTGCATTCTTATATGGCTCTTTGTTGACCGCTAGTTCTGAATTTTGATGTAGTTTGGCTCTTTGGTTTGAAAAGGTTGCCAGCCCCTGGGGGGGAAGGGAGGAGAGAAAGAGAGAGAGAGTTAACCTGGGCCAGGCTTTCCCTGACTGCTCCTGGGCTTAGTACATGATGTCAGTGGCCCTTTCCTCCCCACCCCTTGGGATAACAGCCTTCTCCTGCAATAACCCAACATAGTTAGTCCTATAACTCAAGTATCAGCAGTCAGTATTGAAGGTTCAGGGTTCAAAGGCATGGACTTTTACACTTGTGCAAAGCAGAATTAATTATTTTTCTTCTTAAAAATTAGGAAATTACATATTTAAAAAATTAGATTACAAGACTCTTATTTAGGTTGCTAAGTGAAACACTTAAAAGGTAGGGAATGCCAGATTTATATTTGCCTAAGGAGCCTTAGCTTAGTCCCCTTATGCATATGAATTATGAAACCCTTTTTAATTCCATGATCACCTAACTAAGTTTTCCACAGGATTCAGGACTCACTCAGTGCACAGGTTAGATGAAAGAGGGGGACAGGCAAATATCAATCCGATATTTCCTACCTTTTAAGTGCTCATTTTGCAATTTAAACACAATTTTTTAAAAGTAGGTTTTTTTGGTATGTGATGTAGCATGTGTTATGTAGTAGTGTGAACACATACGTGCCCACCTAAAGAGCATTATCTGCTTTCACTGTATTGTGGTCACTACAAAAAGCTGCTGTATTTGCTCCACAGTTTTAAATTTGTATTTCTAATTTATATTGTAATGCATAGCACCTTCACTAGTTTGCTTCCTGTTATGGTAAAGCAAGCCCCAGGGGTTATATTGTATTTTAGTTAATTGTGTAGCATATATCTCAGCAATGTGCCCTCCACTGAACTATTTTAGGTCTACCAAACCCACTGGTAGACAGAGGCTATTAGGAATGTAGGTGATGCTACGTACAACTGAACTGCTTCATCTCTATGAGAGAAGAAGTCTGAAGAAGAGAAAGAGCAATGAGTAGGTGGAGGAGGGGAAGAGAACAGACAGGAGGGTGCGGAGAAGGAAGGAAGGGCAAGAAGGGGGGATGACAGCCTTTCTGGGCCCCTGAGCAAGGTGTGTGGGATGGAAGGAGCTGGGCTGCAGCAGCCAGCCCCCAGTGCTGGCTGGAGTATGCCACGCAGTGCCCCCAACCTCCTAGCCAGCTTTTAGCCCTGCCCAGAGCATGTGGTGCGGTGCTCTGGAAACAATTTGAAGGTTCTGGGTCTCTGGCTGCTGCTGCTCCTGCTGCTGTAGCAGGGTCAGCTGGGAGCTCCATGCCCTTTTGTATCATCGAGCCCTGGGGCAACTGTCCCTTTTACGCCCCCCCCCCTCCCATCTGTGGACCTGGCAAGATGACTCATGGGAGAGGAAAAGTATCCAGTATAACTGTATGGAGTCAGTGGTCATTGATCATGCCATGTGATAAGCATAATCTTCATAACTTGAGTTCATATCAGGAGACAGGAAACAAATACCCATTTCTTACCTTAGCTTGTGTGCGTTCAGGTTCTTATTACACCAAAACAGATGTAAAGAAGAGGAGAAATGAGGAACAGAGGAGACCAACAGAGAGAAAAGCAGAAATAGGAAAGGAGAGAGAAATGAATGAGAGCAAATGAAAGCAAAATAGAGACAGAAATCTCCATCATGAAACTACCTCCTGTCAGACAAAAAAGAGTGCTCTCAAAGAAGCCATGACAGGCTCTAGGAAGTGTCAAGGACAAGAGGGTAAAAAGAGATGAATCATGATCCAGGAGAGATATGTATAAAAAGTGACCAAGGGCAGGAAGAGGCAGATGAACTGAACAGCAATGCTCTAACTCAACAGTTTTGTTGCAGTTCCCTTCATTTGCTTTTCCCTGGTGAAGATCAAGCTCTAATGTGAGAATTCCCATATTTAAATATCCTCTGTCAAAAGCAGCATGGCTGCTGATCAGAGAGGTACAAACAGAGACGCTTACTGACAGCCCATTGAACGTTCCATAGCCAGGATCAAATTCTTCAGCTGAAAAATCAATTTGTCCAGGCTTCTTGCAGCTTTGTGGTTATCACAGTAATGTTGTAGGGGAGGTGCACTCACTTGGTCCAGGATTTACACTCATCGGTGGCTGAAGAGATGTCTGAGAAGTACCCCCAGCGGCATGGAGCACACAGCGTGTCTTTGTCTCGTTGCACTGTGGTAAACAAACAGCACAGCTGAACCGCTGCACTTTCACCTCAGACTTGGAGAAGATTTTGCTGATAAGATTCCCCCCCCCGAAAATCCTTCTATCATGAGGAAGATCTCACATTACACTAAAGGAAATAACAGGAGTTAATCTGGGCAGAAAGTAGTGTTAATTGAGGTCTATACAGAGTCAAAATGAGAAACAGAAACTACAGGAGCTATTTGCACAGCTCTGGTAAAAATGCACATTGTTAGGAGCTAATTCCATTGTAACTTCCAGTCTTGCGTTAATTCAGTTACATTAATTATAACAGTAATTTATACCAACACTATGGTGAGCCACAGTGGAGATTCCATTGTTCTGGTAAGTGTTCACAATACCAGTTACCGTAGAGAAGAAACCATTGTGCTGAGACCAGATGCCGCACTTCTCCAGCACACAGTCTTGTGCCATTTTTATGTTGTTCCCTCCACTTCAATGCTTTCCCTTTTTACCAGTGTCCAGTATAAACCTAATTTTGACTTCATCTGATTTCCACTCCCAAAAAAACAAACAAACCTACCACCCCATCTCCTTTTAGCCTGAAATTTCACAGCTAGTCTGATGTCAGAGGTAATTTTTTGTCATGTCTGAAGTAAATACACGAAGCTGCTTGAGTCATACAACATACAAAACTACTGTTCTGTTAATTTTTAAAAGATGTTCATATCTTCTCCTAGTGCTATAAAATTTAACTTCATCCAGTTCAACTTAACTTGAACGCTGAGATTGCAATGAGAGCACATATGCGAGAACACTTTTGTGACTATTGGAGCTACAATATTTAAAGTTAACCAGAGCCAAATTCCTTAGCATCTGGAATGCAGTGAAATCTCCCATGACAATTATAGAATTCATGATAAAACTTGCAAGGTCCACCTCAAGTAAAAGATTTTAGTCACAATACAAATTCTCAAGTCTCTTCATTATTTTGGGGAAGTTCTATGGCCCATATCATGCAGGTCAAATGGGATGATCACAGTGGTCTTTTCTGACCTTGGAAACTATGACTCTTCAAATCGCAAACAGATTGTGAGGATAATATGTCAGTTATAACTTCAACACACCTCCCCCACTAACACTGGCCTGAGATCCCAATTAACTCCCTATTTAAAGGCTGGGACTCCATTAATTATCCCGATGCTCACTCTATTACCAGGATGCTGTCTTACCAGGATGCTGAACACCAAAACCTGGAGCACATTTTGTATTTCGCAGACAGTAATCACAGTCTTCATTGCAGTGGTATCCAAATGTACATGCACATTGTCGCTGGAACGTGCTATTTCCTGGATTCACTTCTATTAAACCTTTCCCTAAATGAGAAAGCAGATGGAAGTAAAAATCTCTCCTTCAATGTGATTTGGAATGGCCGGCCTCACTCCCATGTGTCCACACTGCTTGCGTGTCAGATGGAGAATCATTCGTGTGAAGTGTCACATTAATATCTGAAGAGTGTAGTAGACAACTGGTTTAGAGGAGATGCCTCATTGTTTGGAATCATAAAGTGAGGTCATTTTTATTTACTTCAGTTGAAGGTGAACTGAGCCTTTACAATGAGAAGGCAAAATAGACTCACAAAATGTGTGCTCCTTATGCTGAGAGAGAACGGGAGGAAGAATCTGTGTGCCCACCAATAGTACCATAGCGCACTGTTCTGAAGTTTCACTAGAGGTGGCCTAAGGGTTATGGTTGAGATTTCCAAAAGAGCTTGGGAGGGGATGGAAATTTACAGGGAGTTGGGCACCTAATTCTCTTAAGGTCCTTTGACAATCCTTCTCTCAATTATTTTGGTAAAGTAAGGTCCAAATTTCTTAGTCAAGGTATAGTTAGGGTCCAGACTCCAGAGAAAATAATAAAAGAACAACAATATTGATAATAAGAAGTAAATAAAATGATTACAGGTTCTGTTCAAAAGCCTCTGGCTGTCCGGATTTGGCCTCAGTCTGCCTATTGACTACCCTATTCTAGCCCCACTCCCCCAACCTTGCACTTGCATTCCAAGGTGCGTAATACCTCAGTATGAGCAACTCACCCTCATCACAGATTCTGTGTAGTAAACATTTGTCTTCTTCATTCCAGACATCCATATATTCGTTTGGGCCGCAAGGCTGGCACACAGTCTCGGAAGTGGCATTGCATTTGGCAGACATGTACTTTCCTGGAAGAAGAGAGGAAAAACCGTGGTCACGTATCAGTCACTGACACTCTCTAAAGATAATAGTCCAAATTTAGCCCATGTGTTACTCCATTGATGCCCCAGGCGTTAGGAAGGTTTTTGCCCTTTGTCATCCCAGTTCCTCACTCTGTCCTCTGTCTGCACTTAAATATCCGAGTAATTTTTAGCACATGAACAGTCTCATTGTAATCAGTGAGAGTCATACCACTTTGTGTCTCCAGCACTGAACATTTTTGAACAAATCAATTATCTAGTATATCTTGTTGTTGAAGTTGGTGGTATAGGCTGGGGACTATAAACATTCTTTCAAAAAGATTTCACAAAACTAAGTGATTGGGCAACAAATGGCTTATGAAATTTAATGCTGGTAAATGTAAAGCAATGAATATTGGAAAAAATAATCCCAACTATACATACAATAGAGGGACTAATGGGGGACTAATTTAGCTATAATCACTCATGTGAGAGATCTTGGAGTCATTGTGGATAGTTCTCTGAAAACATCCACTCAATGTGCAGCAAACAGAATGTTAGGAACAGAAAAAAGGGCTAGAGAATAAGACAGAGAATATCTTATTGCCTCTACATAAAACCATGGTACGCCCACATCTTGAATACTGTGTACAGATGTGGTTGCCTCATCACAAAAAAGGTATTTTGGCATTGCAAAAGGTTCAGAAAAGGGCAACACAAATTATAAGGGGTTTAGAACGGGTCCCATATGAAGAGAGATTAAAAAGAGTTGGACTTTTCATCCTGGAAAAGAGGAGACTAAGGGGGGATATGATAGAGGTTTATAAAATCATGCCTGGTGTGGAAAAGGTGAATAAGGAAAAGTTATTTATTTGTTCCTATATTTATTTGTTCTTTTGGTGAAATTAACAGGTAGAAGGTTTAAAACAAACAAAATGAAATATTTCTTCACACAGTGCACAGTCAGCCTGTGGAACTCCTTTCCAGAGGAGGTTGTGAAGATGAGGACTTTAACAGGGTTCAAGAAAGAACTAGATAAATTCATGGAGGTTAGGTCCATCAATGGCTATTAGCCAGGATGGGTAGGAATGGTGTCCCTAGCCTCTGTCAGAGACTGGGAATGGATGACAGGAGAAGGATCACTTGAAGATTCCCTGTTCTGTTCACTCCTTCTGGAGCATGTGGCAGTGGTCACTGTTGGCAGAGAGAATACTGGGCTAGATGGACCTTTGATCTGATCCAGTATAGCTGTTCTTATGTTCTTATGCATGTGCTTAAAAACTTTGCTAGGAGTTGTGCAAATAGACCCATGCACTAAAAAAACCAAAATGACATTGTGATCCCTAGTACTAACTTCTTAAAGAAGATTTTCATTTTTTGAAAAATAAGAACACTAGAATATATTTACCTGGTTCACACTTTGTGCAGCATCGTCCAGAATATTCATAGCGTTGCTCACTTTCACAGGCCAGAGAGATTTGTAGTGATAACTGGAAAACAGAACAATAGAAGCAACACTTTGAGAATAATTCATGAAATAGTTTTAAACAATACTACTCATGCTTCTGATAAGTGGAAGGAAAACTTCACATTAGTTACAACACTTCATATTGCAAAATAGTAAATATGATGCAGCACAGACGTATGTTTCATCATCAAAAGTCCTTTGCAGACGAAGTAATATAAATGCAATAAGATATATACATATACACACACATAAAGCTGTGACAGTCAAGTAAGAAATAAATATGATCCTGCAATTTGATCTCTTCTCTTTCTCAGTAACCCATCTTCTCTAGCATTATACTTTAACATTTGAGCCCAGTATATAGATTCAAATAACCATTATTTTAATAAATAAATGAGCAAACAAATAAAAAGCAACCTGACAGAAATGCTTCCTTTCTCTCTGACGGAATTAACCCATTCCAAGACTCAGATCTAGCAAGATTTAAAAATGGACCGGTGATTTAAAGTCCAACATTTGGCAACCTGGTAAAGCCAGAAACAAGTTATTTAAACCACTGAAAATAAGAAGTTCCCAGCTTCCCATTGGGATACACAACAGATGTTCAAAACAGCCTTCCTGATAATGAAATTAATCAAAAATTCTAGCATCCATTAAAAAAATCGTCATGTAAGAAGCATATAGAGATTGCACAGCAGTATGAGTATCTTGTTTTTACTAGCACACAGAATGGCTTCCAGAACTCACTATTACTTTTGCCACCTGAGAGTAAAGCAGCCATCCCATTGTTAATTATTCCTTTTATAATGTTTAAGATACTTCAAAAAAACCTTGTTGATAGTGATTGATTCTTCATTGTAACTGGCTGTCGCTACTGAAATATTGCCTGTAGAGCACGGAAATACTTCTTTGAGGATAGTATGCTGGCATTCTTGCTGCTTACAGTCATGCTTTTGTTATATAGCATGTTATAAAAGCACCATGTGCACAGTGAAATTTGTATCAGTTTCCATTCCCCTGCTCATCTCTCTCTTTTGTCTGGAAATAGGTGACAGGAGAGGGATCATGTGAGGATTCACTGTTGTGTTCCCTCCCTCGGAGGCAACTGGCATTGGCCACTGTTGGCAGACAGGATACTGAGCTAGATGGACGTTTGATCTGAGCCAGTATGGCCGTTCTTATGTTCTCCTTTTGCTTCCTCTGCTTTTTCCTTTTTCTCCTTTCTAGTTTCCAGTGCTTTAATATCCTTCTGCCATTCTGACCTGGCATCTTCTGATACTGTGGATCTTGTTGCTTGGAATTCCTTCATTTCCTTTTGTGACAGAAAAACACCTTCTCTTGTTTAAAGGACTATGACCTGTTTGAGTTTCAACCATACTATGCTACATTATTTCTGTGTCTCTAAACCAGGGGTGGGGAACCTAAGGCCCAGGGGCTGGATGTGGCCCCTGGTTTGCCTGGATCTGGCCTCAGAGGCTCAGGGCTCCTCTCCAGCATTGGGGAGAACGTGCTGGTGCTCCAGTACAGCTGCTATCCCTTCTTGGGTCTGGAGCACACAAAATCTTCCAGCATGGGCCCCTCTAGGCTCTGGTGTGTGAGGGGATTGTAGGAATTGTCTTTCTCCTTCTCAGTTGGGAGCCACATTAGTAAGGCTTGGGAGGGGGTTGTTTCTGTTTTTTGTTTGTTTCTCACTTATATGGAGCCCCTGAGTGATTTTTCTGTGCGTCAACAGCACCCAACCCAAAAAAGGTTCCCCACTACTGCTTTAAACTGTTTGAGCTGTATCTGAATTGGACTGTAAGATCCTTAGGTGAAAGACCATGCCTTTGTGTATGCTTGGATGGGACTGAATGCTACTGACGTCTGATGCCCCTAATAGTAAATAATAATACTCCCGAGGCAAATTAAGGCCAGTTCTGAAAATACTGTTCTTTTGTCTCATTGTTCCCTCCTGCTCCCCTATCTGTCTCCTGTTGTCTCTGAAGTTTTACTTAGCTTGTAAGCTCTTTGGGGGCAGAAATCATCTTTTCTATTCTGTTTGTACAAAGTTAAGCACAAATAGGTCCTGGTCCATGAACTGAGTGCTTACTACACTATAAATGAATAATAATAATAATGTATAGTGTTTATTGTTACATCCCTATGACACTTTCCTCCTGAATAATTGGTATTCAGGGCTGTGTGCATTCCTGCCAAGTTGTTAGCTAGTCCCACGAATGTAGCAAAGTAGGACTGGCCAGCTGAGTGGCTGAATGACAGTATATATGGAGATATACCTATCTCATGGAGCTGGAAAGGACCTTGAGAGGTCATTGAATTCACTCCCTTGACCACAAGGCAGGACCAAGAACCATCCCTGAGAGATTTGCCCCAGATCCCTAAATAGCCCCTCAAGGATTGAACTCTGGGTTTAGCAGGCTGATGCTCAAACCACTGAGCTATCCCTCCCCCCCACAGGTCCTGCTCACCATCTTGTGGACAGTGTAATGTTCTAACATGTACTTGCAATGTACTGAATTTCTGACATTACATTAAAACAGTTGTAAGTGGTAAAAGACCAAGCTATTGCAAGCTATGGATTGAAACCTCCCTGCAGGATTGCGTGAGAGCTGAAGGACTGTGAATTAATAAATTCTTAGTCACAATCATCTGTGAACGTGGCATACAACTGGTCAGGCCACATTGTACAAAATGTTCTTTTCTTCCTTGTTTGCTCCAGTTTGGAAGTTCCTCTTTACTTGGAAGACTTAAAATCAATGAAATGCCATACGAGGACAAAGTCCTTAATTTTAAGGAAGGATATGGAAATGTATTTTAAAACAGAGAGCCACAGGGTGGGGAATAATTTTTAAAAATAAAAACGGCATGAATGGACTGGCAACTTATACAGATAATTCATCAGTGGTTCCCTATTACGTTTGGATTAAGGGCTAAAAGCAGGTTATTTAGTTACCGATTATAAAACAGGGGAGCGATACATAACACAGGTGCCTTTGTTACATTTATAGTATATTCTCACCACATCTATTTAGGTATCTATTTATATTCATGAACTGTGACAATCACCACTCCTTTCTATCGTGGTGTCCTAGTATTTAAAAACCCTTAATACAGTCTTCTCTTATTTACATTTCCATTGAAGTAAACAGGAAAAGTCACATCAAATTCCTTACATGCATTGCATCTCAAATTAAATGGAAACCTATCCACAAAATGGAGGGTGGAGGAAGAGAAGAGAAATGAACTTTGTTCTAGGGTGAAAGAGACTTTGGGTCTGTTTCAGATGGTGCTGTAGAGCACGTAATTTGGGTTGGAAGAATAGATAATATAAAAAGGGCTTTTATTTTAGACTGTGTTTGGGACATCTTAGTCCCTGGTATCTCCAGCTAAAGATAACTACTGTCTGTGAGGCAGGAGGAAGCTACACTTTCACCGGCAGAAGACTGGCAGAACTCTTCCCTGTCAAACTGGGGGATGGAACTTGGAACCTTTTTTTAAGGGATTAGATATTTCAAATCTATGTTTGTAAGGCAGGGGTATGCCAGATCTGGTCCACCAAGCTACTGGATCCAGCGCGAGGGCTGCCCGACCCACTGGGACTCTCAGGCACAGAGCAGCCAGCCACTTCAGAGCAACCTTAGGCCACTTTGAGCAGCTGGATACTCCCCGTGGCTCTCTGCTCCAGGCACCAGGGGAAGGAAGAGGCTTTGCGTGCTGCCCCTACTCCCCAGAAAAATCTCTTAGCTCCCACTGGCTGAGAGATTATGCTGGGGGATGAGGGCAGTGTGCAAAGCCTCCCTTCCCCTTCAGCACCCAGAGCAGAGAGCCACAGGGAGCAGCCAGCTATTGTGAGCAGCCTGAGGATGCAGCAGGCAGGGAGGCTACCTCAGAGTCCTGCAGGTCTGCTGGCCAGGAGCCACTTAGGTAAGCGCCTAGGAAGTCACAACTCCCTCCCAGACCTTGCACCCCCTTCAATACTCTTCTCCCAGACCATAATCCTCTTTGCACCCATACCCTTTCCCAGACCCTGTACCTCATTCCCCTGACCCAGATCATTACCCAAACCCTCTGTACCTCCCCACCCTTAGGTCACAGCTCCCTCCTAGACCCTGCTCCCTCTCCTACACTTCAGCCCTAAGCCAGAATCCCTTCCTGCACCCAGATCCCCTCCAAGGCCCTGTACCCCAAGCCTCTGCCTCAGATCACAATCCCTTCCTTCATTCAAACTCCCTCCCATACCTCACACCTTCTCCTGTACCACAGTCCCCTACTCTGAGCCCTCTTCTGCACCCAGTTGCCATCCCAGGCCTCACACCCCCTCCATAGAAAAGTGTGGTCCTTGACCACTTACCAAAATCTTGGCGTGCTCCCACATAAAAAATTATTGTCCACCCCTGTTGTAAGGGGTACCTTTTGTGAAGAATCCCACTGAAGTCAATGGAACTACTCATGTACCGGTCTAGAACTAGCAGCCCAGTTTAAGGTACACAACTTCTGCTATATAGAATAAGTAGCTGGAGTTGGCTTACTTTAAGCTGAGCTTGGCGGCATCCCCACAATGGGAGGCCGATGGGAGAAAATGCTCCCCTTGGCTTCCCTTACTCCTCGCAAGAGCAGGAGTACCAGATGCTCGGAGGAGTGCTTTCTGTGTTCCATTTAGCAAGTCTAAACTAGATGCGCTAACTCAAACTTCAGGTCCACATCGATCGTGGTAGCATTGATCTTCCACAGAGCGAAGACAAACCCCCACTATGGAGCGGTGAACGAACACTAGCACTGCAGCCAGAGCAGCTGGCTCTTCCCCACTACTGCAATCAGTGTCCCCAAACTATTTTCAATACACCCCCCATCACTGCCAGTGCAATTTGGGCACCACCCTGTCCCCAGGTCCCACCAACTGCACCCTACACCTGTCTACCCAACCATCACCCATGCAGTCTCCTGCAGTCATTCTGCACCTGCTCAGCTCTTACTACATTTAAACTGCTGAGGTGCAGGGGGGTAACTCCTGGACCTGGAGCAAGCTGGGACTGAGGAGGCCTTTCCTCATCGACTAATCATATAGTCAATAACAATTTTACTGATTACAATTAGTGAATTACCTGCCTTTAACATTTTTGGTCTGCGAAATACCCACAGTGATCCACAAGCACCTGCAGAACCATGGAGAAATACTCCTTGCAGTTAATGTACTCAGAGGCTCGGTGGGCTAGTGACAGAATTGGAATGTGTGTGCCCACTGCAGTTTGGGAAGCCCATCCATGCAAAGCCATCCACAATGTCATGCATGTTGCTTCAGAGTCATGGCCTTTTGCAGCAGGGTATGATTGATGGCCCTGCACACTTTCATGGGCATGAGTCTAACAGTCGACTTTCTCACTCAGAAATGATTGGTGATGGAGTGAAAGCTTTCTGGAGTAGCAGCTTCCACGGTGCAATGGCTACGCACTTCTCCACTGGTGGGACAGCTCTCATTCATGTGTCCTTGTGCCGCAGGATAGGTGGGAGAGCTCAGAATAGTGTCCCATGAAAGTGACTTTCCTCATCCAAGAGTTATGCAGCCACTGCTCGTCATCCCAAAATTACAAGATGATGTGGTCTCACCACTCACGGGCTTGTTTGCTGAGCCCAAAAGTGGTGTTGCACGGTGGACAGCACCTCTGTGAATGCCACAAGAAATCTCGCCATACATATACTGTATGGACTCCTCGTCACTTTGCAGCTTCAGGAATAATTCAACTGCCATTCATGATGTTTTAGTGAGACCTATCTGCATTTTTTTCAACAGCTGGGGATCCATTCCTGCAGACTGAGGAGGCAGAGCATGCAGCACAGCAGCTGCTGAAAGATGGCATGAAACGTGGATGGAAATGCCGGGGTTTTTGGGGTCCAAAGCGGTGCACCATGAGGCATTGGGACAGGAGCCAGGATGCCCCGAGCCTCCTCACAAACCTCTCTGGCAGAAGGTGCTCTGTGGGATAACTACCCAGAATGCACTGCACTGAAAGGCATGGCAAGTGCCATGAGGGTGGCCACGCTAATGTGCTGATGGCAGTCAGTGTGGCCACCCAACATCGTTTTCACTGCTGAGCTCTGTGGGCGGCGCTGTAACTGCCAGCACTTTCCATCTGCCTGTGTAGCTATGGCCACCCTAACTTACTTGCCCAAGGTCACACAAGCAGTCGGGACAGAATGGGAAACTGAAATAAGGTGTGTGGAGTCCAAAGCGATCACCCCAATTGCTGACCCATCTTTTCTCCTCTCCAGTAATAATTCTGTATGTATAAATACTGATTATTCAGATAGTACACAGTATTGGTGTGTGTGGAAAAAGCACCACATTTCCACAGGTGATTATACATAATCTTATAAATATCAAATAAAAATAAATAAAAATGTAAATCTGGAAACCTAATTTGAAATAAATTAAACAAACTCAGTCATTCTTTTGCCATTCTCAGCACTGGTGAATCTTTACACTGCACCTTATGGACAAAAGAAAATTAACATTTTAAAGACCATTTCCCCTTTTTTAATTATAGGATAAGCACAAGCTGTTTACTGAAATCCTTACATGTAATCCAGTCTGCCCATTCAAATATGTATCATCTCAGAACAGTGTCCATCTCCAGTAATGGGTAGCATATGGAATCAAGAAACCTTTCCTTCTGATTTTCATAAGGCTCTGATTCTGCAAAGCACTTCAGCATGTGCTTAACTTTAAGCATATGAGTAGTCCCATCGACTTCACAGGGAGAATGGATGTGTTCAAAGGTAAGCATGTGCATGAGTGCTTGTAGGCTCTAAGAACTTTTGCTTTAATGAATCATGACTACAAAAGCTGAATGGGGTTAGGCAGATATTTGAAAGCACACACAGGTGAGATTCCTGCCTTCAGGGTTAAAGAAATATTTATTTTTAGTGATGTTGAGCAAGATGATGGCAGGAGAAATTGTGTGTCATAGGTGCTAAAATTACTTTCTCGCTCAAATGAATATTCAGATAGACATATCAGAGAGAGAGAAGATAGAATTTCATGGGCCCCTTTCCTTCCAAAGAAAAAAAATCTGGAAGAACAAGCTAGGGGGTTTCCAGTATTTTTTTTAAATGTCATTTCTGGTCAAAACTCTGAGGCTCACTGTGGATTATTTGTAATATTCTCAGATTTATGAAGCTAATATTTGTTTACGTGCTGTTTTTGACAGTAGTGGTAACTGTTTAAAAATCACCTTTTTACTCAACGTATCTGCTTTCAAAGGGTCTTCATATCACAGGTGACCATTTTTACTGACCAAACTGCATTTTCACTCCTTTTTGGAATGCAGACCTAGCGTGGAGGAGTGAGCAGTGTTGTATCCTGGCTCATACAACGTCAACCGATATTTAAACCCATGATTTTGGAATTAATGGTAACACTAAAAGCAGCAGAAACGGCTTGATTTTCAGTCTCTCTGTTGTTCACAAAGCAGAACTCTGGTGATTCCAATGCCCTTTGGGCATGGGTGTGTTCAGCCAGAGGATCAAGATTTGTCCAGGGACAGCTGACCAATAGCCACTTCAGCCACTTGCGTGTCAGCTGGGACTGGATCTGCAATGGTTCCTTTTGTTTAAGAAGTACACTTCTCGCCTCTTCGGAGACAAGAGGTCATCCCAACACATTTAAAAGTTTTGTATCTTTCACTCCCTTTCCCACATTGCTAATGTTGCTTAACAGTTCCTGACTTCCTTCAGCATCAGTCTTAAGCTGCACCACACCATTAGTGTCTTGCTTTCCCATGATGAAACACAAGAGAATCAAAACCACCACCACGCTGCTAGAGAGGGTCTGAAACCGATAGCAACTTTAAAAAAAATCAGTATCCAAGTCACGTACAGCTGAACTACAGGATATGCTAACTCAAAGCATGAAGTCCTAATGTGAAATCAGTGGAGAACTCTGCCTTAACACAGATGGCACAGTACAGCCTCAGGCTTCCTATTCCTTGTGGAGATGGATTTGCTTGAGCAAGTCCAATGAGTGAGTCACTGGCCAACAAATATTATTTTGATGGAGGAAACTTAAAAGCACTGGTAATCTAGTATGGCTCCTGTTCATCTTCCCCACCTTCCTGGTTCAAGGAGCACCAGCACCAACACATGGAGAAGTACCATTTTATTTTTTACAGAAGACCTCAATTATATTTTTTAATCATAGAGGTGATATAGAGACGAAAGATTTATACAGAAAAGGCATAATCCAAGTTAGGTGGGTACACATCCTTGTACACTTAATGACTGCTGATAAAAATCCAGTCACAAAGCACATCGATGGCTCTGTGCAGTCCCAGCTGTTCACTTGAAGGGCTATAATTCAGATTGTGAACAAAATAGTTTTTGTGATGTCAGCTTTCCAGTGACCAGGAAACCACATCACAGAACCATCATTAGATGGTAAAACAGAGTCAGGAAACGCAAAGGCGGAATGAGGACTGAATGCTATTTCACTCTTAGAAATGTGTACTTTGTAAACTTGCTAGATCTTGAAACCTTCCAGCCCCAAGTGGGAAGAAAGAACATAGGGTAAAAGCAATCATTAGTAAGAAGATTTAAAAATATCTATACATTGCTGACATGTAACAGAGAGATGCATTGAAAAAAATCTGTAAAATAATGCTACAATCCTTCCTATGGAGTCTTTTTAACAAGCAGCAGATAGGAAATCCATTTATGAGGGATCACCTGTTTAATAACAGAACCCTGTCAACAGGAAGAGCCATAAATTAATCACAAACCCTCCAGAGTTATTTCTGTTACGCAGTCTGTGCAAAAGAGCAGAAGTAGTGGCATTGACCAAACATCATATAATGCTGGGGATGGGCAGATAAGAACCATACTAGGTTGGATTAAATAAAATAAACAATAGATTGATCAGCGTTGGGATGGCTTCTGATTCTGTAGGATTAACTAACCTTCCTTTAGCTCCACAGTAAGATTTGAAACCTTCTGTCATATGAAAAGCATTCATTCACCATATGATTGTCAGATAACTATCTGTCAAGTGTCAATACACAAAGCACATATGTACATATTTAATGCTTATTATAATTTACTGGGTTGTTTAGGGAGTCTAAATATTATTGATCTGCCTAGGTGAGATTAGGTGCCATTTGGGGGGTGGTGGCATCATATACAGATATAGTCCTGCTGTGAAGAGCCTAATATTTCAGACAAATGGTTGAAAGGGAAGAGAGTTGAAGTGACTTATGAAATAACACTGTATAGAGCCCATGTCTCCTGGGTCCTCTGTCTAGTGCCCTATTCAGTAGAGAAGGGGATCCTATGCCAGAAATTCTTAAAAAACAACCACAAACCTTTCCATTTCCAATGAATAGATGTTGCCGTGTACTGCAGTGTGCCAGAGAATGCCCAAGAAGCAAAAATGCACTCTTCTGGGTGCTTTTAGCCATAATGGTGACTAACACTCACCAACCACAGTGACATGGTAGTGTTTTTAGTGGTGTGTGAGATGCTGCTTCTGTCACTGGGCGATATACTCTCTCATCCAGTGTACAGCCAAATGGCTTTCTGGGCCTAGCTTTCCACTTGTGCTAAGCTACATAACTCAGGTTGTTGAGGCAGACTTGTGAGGTTCTAACTTGCACTGCCATAGCTCCTCTCAGCCAAAAAAAGACACAGGGCCCGTTTAGAGTGACTGCGAAACCTGTAGCCACTGGGAACCTCAAGATTAGAGGGTCCTCACACAGGAGCTCCCTCTGAATTCCCTACCTCTCAGAGGCTGCAGCCTGGCCCCTGAAGGACTGGAATAGAGAGGGTACATGGGGAATTCCCTCCTGCCTCTGCAGTGAAGTTGGTAGGTGGGAGTGATCAGTCCGGTCCAATAGATAAAAATTTGGCTACATGACTTAGGAGAGCCACCTTGGTCCTCGGCAGCAGAAAAGCTGGCTGGCTGCCCTTTGAGGCTCCCCTCATTTATTTAGTCCATTCTGGAGCTGCTCAATTTCAAGTAGTGGACAAGGCCTCCCACTTCCATAAAGATACCCCTGCTCCCCATCCTCTCCCCACTACATACACACAACCAGGGTCACCCATCCCTTTTTGTTAATTGAAAACTTAAAAAAAATTACAATCACTTGCAGGACAAATCACAGATACTAAAAGAAACTGTCTGACCCCTCTTTTTTCAATCTCTCTCTCACCCCCCCTTCCTTTTTAATGTCACTTTATTGGTTTTATCCAATTATTACCTGATACGTTTTGCGTTTCTCTTTAATTTTTATAAAAGGGAAGCAAAATGAACTTTGGCTCATATTCAACAATGAGCCATATAAGATTTAGCAGGAACTTCTCACTTAGATGAGTTAAAATGTCAGACCACAGAATGTAGCTCTCCAGCATGTATCAAAATATAATTTATGACATACTCGTTTCTTATAATTTGGATAAAACGGAAGATAAAATAATAGCAGATACACTGTGATTCTCTGTAATGCACTGTCTAAAATTCTAGAGATGTTTAAAAAGGAAGTTATAATTACAGCTGGACACGAACCTCTCGATAAACCATTTTCAGTGGAAAATGCTGTTTCCATGAACCCACATCTTCACATGGAAATGTATCAGCTTCAAGCAAACATTCACTGGAAATTTTTTTCAAGTGCTGAGCAGCAATTCTGGTACAAACCAGACAGAGAGACCCATCCTAGTCAGCCCTACTTATAATTAAACTTTTCAGGTTTCTTTAGGCACTTATTTTACCAGAAAGTCCTAAAATCCTCAAGTTAAGAATAATAAGGCCTAAATAAAAACATACAAAAAGGAGATATTTACAATATTTTTAGGGTGGTGGTACATGAGCTAATAAAGTTTGGGAACCATGCACTAAACCATGCACTAGACCATAATTCATGGAATCAAATTTTCTTTTAAAACCTATTTACTTTTAATTGGGATATGTGCAATTATCTGTTAAAATATTTAATAACACACTGATTATAAAAGTGTGTGTGTGTGGGGGGGGGGAATCACAGTTTTACTAACAGGCTTCTACAGCAAAGCAACATTCCATAGACAAGCAGGAAAAAAGAACAGAGTAATGAAATTCCCAAAGACAATATCTTGTTAAGCCTGCATGAGCAAACCTATTTAAAATAAAGAAAAGTAGAAAAATAATAATTGAAGCTTTATATTTTCTCCTATCTCTACACAGACTCATAACGACTGATCAAAAGTAATAAAGAATTTAGAATGAATGGTCTGACGCCAAGACACCTACAAGAGGCTCCACAGAATCACCACCTACTGTGCTAGGCTCCTGCTCTGTTTTAGAGATGTACAATAGAGGGGTGATTTTTTTGCTTACTTAATCAACCTAAAGTTATGGGCTTGATGTAGGCATTACTGAGTGGAATTTCACACATCTGCGTTAAACTGGATACCAGACTAAATTATCAGAGTGGTTTCTTCTGTTCTTGAATACATCTATAAATACACACAGGAAATGTAACTAATTATGTGAGTGCTTTGGTTATGTAAAGAAAGTAAAGATAAATGTTATATAATTACAGAAACTAACAACATATACACAAAAATAAATTAAATTAAAATGAACAGTAAAGAACTCTTTTGACAAGTATGAGCTATTAAGTGAAAGACGGTAAGTGTGGCATATACTGTTTTGCTCAAAAGTCTACCAGACTCAGTGGGGTTGACAGCCTCACCGGGTCCCGGGGTGAGGTGGGGGGCCACCTCTGCACCCCTGGAAGAGATGTAGTCTTCGGCAGAAGGGGTGGGGCTATGGCTAGCCTCCTTAGCACTGCCTGGTGCACGCTGTGTGTGGCTCCAACAGCTATTTAAAAACTCTGGGGCTCTAGCCACTGTTGTTGCTGGGAACCCCGGGTCCTTTTGAATCATTGGACCCTAGGGCAGTTGTCCCGTTTGTCCCCTCTCCCCCGTCAGTGGGCCTGACCAGAGTGTAGTGTAATACATTAGACAACAAGAGCTTAATGTATGACCCTGCAAATTTATCCTCACACCACTCCTGTTGGAACCTAGGGGTAGAATGAGCATGTCTGCATCTGAGGAGCTGGCTGCTAAGGCTTATTGCTTTTTGCCTTTTCCTGGGGTTCTGATATGGATCATGTGGGCAGGCCTCTTTGGGCAGCAGTAATGCAGATATTTTCAGTGATACAGACATTCCTTTGGTAGATGGTTTTATGAAATGGGTGCTCTTCACACGCAGGAGATCCAGTCTTGAAATAAACTACACAGTGTTATCGCCTGGGCAAGAATTACATGGCCAGTCTACAACTCTGTCAGAGAAGCAGAGAGCACAAAGCCTAATCCTGCTGCTTTTGTAAGAGTAAAATCAGAACTGTAGTACTGAGCGCATTGGTTACTTTGGCCAGATCCTCAAAGGTGTTTAGGTGCCAAACTCCCAGGCTGCTTCTAGATTGACATGATTTTACGGAAATGCTTTTAATTCCTTTATAGATTCGCTCTTCCGCAAAAAAGCCCCGATCGCCATGTTCGCGATTGGGGTTTTTTTGTGGAAAACAAAGCTGAGCTGTCTACACTGTCCCTTTTGCGCAAAAGCTTTGCGCAAAAGGGACTTTTGCCTGAACGGGAGCAGAATGGTCTTTCCACAAGAAGCACTGATTTTTTACAGTAGGAAGTCAGTGCTTTTGCGGAAATTCAAGCAGCCAGTGTAGACAGCTGGCAAGATTTTTCCGGAAAAGCGGCGGATTTTCCAGAAAAACTGGCCAGTCTAGATTTCATTGATTTCAGAGGTTTTGGATCACACCCTTCGTGTGTCAGTTTTACCACCTATTCCATTACCTTAAAAATGTTCTACCAGCACAGTCAGATTTAAGTCCTGAGCTCTAAACCCATTATTCCAATAATACTAAAAGATACTAACAAGCATAAAACATGCACGTTGCCAAAACTAAATTTATTCTGTACCAAGCTGCTGTCACAAATGTAATTCTTTGCTGTTCAGGAAGAGATCCTATTCATTTACTTATCTTTTATTTTGTCACAAAGTAGTGAGAGAAAATTACATTATTTTCTTTCTTGCTGATCAAGTATCTGCAACTGATAGGGTGAGTTGAACTGGCTAATCTTGTAAGAAAAAAGCAACTCTTACTGAGCTAAGGTCTTTCTCCATTTCTATACTTGAATCTTATGGTTTGTCTACATGGGGGCCAGCTAGGAAATGTCATAAAAATGAACTAAACATGTGACTTTTAAGTGAATTAATTAAACAGCATTAAAAACCTGTGTGTGGATGCTGTTATTCAGAATTACAGGTGACTTTCATTTGGTTTCCTTTAATTCACTGTACAAGTGACTAAAGCCACAAGGAGCTGCAGATACCTG
The DNA here is from genome assembly GCF_052426305.1 of Pelodiscus sinensis. Lineage (NCBI taxonomy): Eukaryota > Metazoa > Chordata > Testudines > Trionychidae > Pelodiscus > Pelodiscus sinensis. Next base: position 121,094,256 of record NC_143053.1, read on the forward strand.
ACTCTGCTTTGAGAGCTGGACCAGGTCTTCACATCCTAGCCCTGCTTTACTGCTCCCTCCCTCAACACCCATCTGTGTAAGATCTGAACTGGAGGAGAGATGCAGAGATTAATTCCCTGTTTGCTTGAAACCAGGCAAGGCTCCAGTCATAAATGCACTGTTAAACAAATGTTTCAAAAAATGTGAACCACAGGCTCACTCACCCATTTGCCTAGAACATAGAATCAAGTATTAGTTATTGGGTAGTATCTAAACAGGTGATAGTGGGGGAACTGGGCAGTGAAAGTGGGATGTGCTGGGAACAACAGCACATGAAAAAGTTCTTGGGAGAAATGGTCTTCAACCCTGCAAGTTCTGCTCTGGGACCCAAACTGCTCCAGTTTGAATTTATGGCAACGCTCCCAGTGAGTTCAGAGGGAGCAAGTTATTATTAATTTCAGTTTGTTTTTGGTTGCACCCATGTGATCTAAATACTGTGCAAAGAAAGGAAAGTCCCCACCCTGAAGGGTTCACAGACTGAAAAGAAAAACAGGAGAGGGGGTGCAATATACAAGTAAAGTGGTCACAATATCAGCATATTATGGACCAGAGCTTCTGCTAGCGTAATTCTGCATCACTCTGATCTGGGTCAAAGCACATTCCAAAGTTCCCATTCTCAGTAAAGACATGTCATAAATAGAACCTAAATGTGGGAGAAAGACAACTAGAAGAAAAGTGGAGTTTAGCACCCCCCTGCTTTGAAACTTCATGAAACCTCCTGTAGTGCAATGGTGACAATCCAGATTAGCGGTTTTCAACCTTTTTTTATTTGAGGATCCCTAAAATGTGTTGAATAGAGGTTGGGGGCACCTTTGGAAATCTTAGACATTATCTGTGGACCCCCAGTTCAAAATCACTGGACTACAAGCAACATTAAGGAAAAGTATACAGGTTGAACTTCTTTAGTTCAGCAACATCTGTGGTCTGGCATGATTTTAATTAGCTGGATGCCCATTTATCATGGGTGTAACCAAGTTTCTCCACAGTCCCATAAAGTTTGTTTACAACCAACAGTCCGGGCTCTCAGTGTTCAGTGCTGTTACTTAGAGCTAAAATACCCCTAAATGTCTTCTAGGAGCCCAGTAAGCAGTGGAAGTGTTGGTAATGCAGATAGACAATATTGACCTCCAAGGTTCAGCAAATTCTCTGGTTCAGCACCCATCAGGTCCCGAGGATGCTGGATTAGAGAGGTTCAACCTGTACTATGCTAAATTACTGGGCTCTCTGCCACTGCAAACTCAGCAATTTTCAGCTAATGATAATCTCAGGAAAGTCTTTGTTCTACAATGTATGAGTCCCTGAACTTTGTACTTTCTACCAACTGTAGGTAGTCATAAAAGAGGAGAGTACTGCACTTACTGTAAACAGATTTATTGTATGAGTAAAACCAATCTAAGTCCATAGTGCAATGTACCTAAACTGCTCTTTAATTTTATACTGCATGAATTGCACTCAAATATTTGCATCTCTATTTGTACGCTTCCATTTTATCTAGTTAAACTAGTTATTCCAAGGTACCAATATCAGCTTGAGCATAATTAAAACCAAATGTGAGCAGCGGTATTCAGAATATTATCCAGTGCCATTTGACAAACCAGGGTTCCTGTAAAAGACAAAGTATAATCTCCAAGAAATACAGTACTGCTGGGGAAAATGATGAACCATGTGTCTGACCACAGTTCAATATAGACAGAAAAAGAACAATCATCCTAGACATGGCATGAGATGGCCCAGTGTCTCATTGTTTCCTCATGCTCCCTCACCTGTCCATCTGTTGTCTCATGTCGTATAGTAGGATTATAAGCATTCTAAGGCAAGGACCATCTTTTGTTCTGTGTTGTATAGTGCCTAGCCTGTACAAACAGGGTCTTGGCCTGTGACTGGGACTCACAAGTATTCTGGTGTCAGAATTTAACCCCAGAAGAGACCATTAGATCATCAAGTCTAAGCTCGTGCACAAAGGCATTAAATCATTATCACTTATTTCTGTATTGAGACCAATAACCTGGATTGAACTACCAGACTATAGCTCCCAGGAGACTAAGTGTTGCCATAATATAAATAATTTTTAACAATAGCAACAATAATTTGACCTCAGTATGGCGCCTGTAAATAATTTTAAATAATCTATTCAAGTGGCACCACTTGGATATTTTATCTTCCTACTATTTTACTTTTCAAAGCCGGGTGAATACAAATCTATGGACTAAAAAAATGGATTTCTTAAATTTAAATTATTTTATAATTAAACTGAATGCAGGTTAATTTTTAAAAATATTTGAAATTAAATTTGAAATTGACAACCTATGTTTAGGTCTAAATTAATTATAATTTAGTAAATAATTTAAATGAATTATACACTGTAATATTAAGCAGTATATGTTTGCTGCCAAGTTTAAAGAAAGACAGACCATTGAATTTGTGGAAGTCAATAATTTAACACCTGGAATCAAAGTTTGCTGATGTGATAATCTAGCATTTGACAACAGCAGCCTTTTCTGCAAGTGCAGAGAGAATATTTTCTTCATTTCAGTTTATTCAACTAGTTCAATTCTATGACTCGTTCATTGAAAGCTACAAAATCAACAGCATTTGGAAAAGAAGAAAAAGATTTTTTTTCTTCTTCCAATCTAATAATAAAAACTAGAGAAGATTTGGGAGAAGATGAAATATACTCATTTTAAAAATCTTGATGAACCCAGGGACCAGAAGTAATCCATTCAATTAATTAATTAAGTACAGATATTTTCTTTGTTTAATAAATGAGTTTCAAATGCAAAATATGTTCTGATAAACCCTTTTTCTTATTTATCCAGAATATTTAAGGTCATTTATTTAATTGAAAAATAAAATACTGTTTTGGTGAATTTTAATTGAGTTTGATTTTCCATCCAAATAGAGCCTGACAGATATCACAAGTACAAAATTAATAATCTAGTAAATAAGAAATGCATCAGTCATCATTTTCTAACAGAATAAAAAATAAAAAATTAGGATTGTAACATGTAAGTTAAGCTATATAATTGCTTAAATAAGTATTTACATATTGTGTATCCTACTGATTAGCAAAAGAAAAAAAAGCAGCACCAAATGTAGTGTAAAGGTTTTATTTTATTATTTCATTGCAAATCAGCATATTTTAATGGCTACCAAACAATCCTTCCTTAGGGAAAATAACTAATCAGTATAAATGCAAAACATGGTTTAAATGAACTATCTAAATTTAAATTTTCTTCTTGGTGATTGAAATAATGATCATATTGGTGGTTTAAATCACTTTGGGCATGTCTATGCAGCAGAGCTAAAGCTGAAATAAGCTATGCAATTTGAGCTATGTCACTTGCATAGTTTAAGTTGAAAGAGCTTGTTTCAGCTTTTGGCGCTGTCTATACAGCAGGAAGTCCAAGAAAGAGCACTCTTCCTCCGACTACCCTTACTCCTCATAAAATGAGGGCTACAGGGGTTGGAGTAAGAAGTCCTCCAGCTTGACACTATTTTAACATGATATCGAAATAACTGCTTGCATTGCAGACACGGACTTTGTTATTTCGGAATAATGTTGCTGCATAGACATAGCGTTCGATTCAGTCAATCCATCCTGTTTCAGCATGTGAATTCTTTATATCTCCAACTTTTTTTTTTTTTTTTTTTTTTTTTGCAGAGCTATCCTTGGAATTTTCTCCTTTTTTTTTTTTTTGCTAGTGAATGACTGGAGGCGGTAGTACCAGTACAGTACTAGTAGTTGGATCATTATTATGACTCAATCTAGAATTATGGTGTTGAACTGTGCTTCAGTCCTCACAGACCGATAGAGAAGATGATGAAAAAAAAACTTTCATACTCCCACCCCCAGCTAGTAGATGGAGTATATTTTCATGAAAATGATACTATTATTAGAATACTCTTTATTTTATTAACTTGTACAATTTGATGTGAGCATGTCTGGTTGCATTAGGGAAGGGGACACAGAAGAAGCTTAATATTAATGAAGATTCGATAGAATATTTCAAAGTATGGATGGAAAATCCAGTGAACATACATTAGACTACACCTACTGTGGCTGCCCAACATTTATACCTCATGTTAATAGGGGAAAAACGGGTTTAGCCTCATATGCCACACAATTATCACTTTTATATCAGACCCTGCGGTGAGTTAGTTTAGATTTGTGATGCACCCCTTCTTCCCTAGAAAACTGCAGAGCAACTCAAATTTGATTTCCCTGTAAGTTCCATTTCCTGAAAGTACATTTTGACCAGCCAAGTAATTTAATCAAAATAGCTTATACTATATATTTGTAACTTAAATGACAAAGAATCCAAAGTTTAAGACTGAGGCCTCATGGCAGTTTTGCTTTATTTTATTACTTCTTTTTCCATTATAAATACTATAGAGTGGTTTTTTGTTTTGTTTTGTTTTGGAGAGTGGATGAGATAGGAGAAAGGTCTATGTTTTGGGCAAAAACATTTAGAAACTTCTCTAAAATCCTAAACATTCTTATTGCTTGGACTGAATAACCCCTCCACGTGGGAAGACACAATATTTATTGTGTACAGAACTCCTCACTTAACATTGTACCAGTTATTGTTGTTACGTTGTTTATGTATTACAGCACATGCGTATTCAAAGTTGTGCAGGGCAGTCTTATAACATTGTTTGTCTACCTGTTTTATCCATTACTTTCAGGATTTGCTGGAAAAGCGGCCTGTCCTTATGGGGGCTTGGAACCGGGATGGTCTGGAAGTCCTCCATCAGCTCCCCTAAGTTCCCTCTAAAGTACTATAGGTGGCTGGGCAGCTGACAGCAGTAGGTCTGCTGCCCCTCTCCCCACTGCAGTGCTACTCCTGCCATCTCCCAGGAGTCCCCTGCTTGCTATGCGTGGGAGTCAGGGAGAAGGAGGGAGAGAGGAGTGTTGATGTCAGGATTTCCCTGCATTCCCTGATTGAGCCCCTGACTCTATTCCATGTCTGTTGTGTTTCCTTGCTCCTGCCTCAGCCCATGCTTCCTTGTAGAGTATGGGGGAAAATATTAATAACACCACATTAACCTTAAAGGTCTCAGCCGAATGTTAGTAGCAAGATATTCTCTGGGAAATATTCCACCCTCTGATTGCACAACTTCAACCAAGCTTCACAAACATCATTACTATGTACAGTATTAAATTGTTTGTTTAAAATTGTTTAAAACGTATCCAAACCTCTCTCTAGTCTGGCACCCTCAGGACCAGACCGGTACCAAACCAGAGAATTTGCTGAATCATGAGAACTCAATATTGTCTAGCAGCATTACCAACATTTCCACTGCTTGCTGGGCTCTTAGAAGACATGTAGAGATAATATAAATCTAAATTACAGCACAGAACACTGAGAGCCAGGATTGGTGGCTGCAAACAAACTTTATGGGACTATAGGAAACTTTGCCACAGCCATGATAAGTTGCCATCTGGCTCATGGATGCTGCTGAAACACAAAGTGCTGGATTAGAGCGGTTCAACCTGTACTGTCTTTAGTCTGCTGAAAAAAATTTCCCTGGAACCTAACCTTCTCTCTCATTACATTAATTTTTATGGGGAAATTGGATTCACTTAACATTGTTTCGACTAAAATAGCGTTTTTCAGGAACATAACAACAATGTTAAGCAAATAGTTACTATATGGTTTGGAAGGAGAATCCAGTTCACAGACACTCAGAAAGGAGGAATGGCATTAAAATTGTATAATACTGACAAATACATATTCTCCTCATCTTTATTCCGCATCTGAATGAGGCACTTAACAAGTATGAAGCAAATAAAGGGAAAATATTAATTATATATAACATTCCACAAACAAGCTGCATTGCTCATGTGTCAGGAAAGAAGGTATTATATATTCTGACACAGTAAAAGGCAAATGTCTTGGAAAAATTGTTTCATGGTTAAACCACAAGACTGGAAGAGAGGAGGTGTGGATTTTGTTCCCATTTCTGCCACAGAATTTTAGTGTTAATTTGGGCAAATCACTAATTCTCTGTGCCTGTTTCTCCCCTGTCAAAATTAAGACACTGCTTACCTCCAAAGGGTTATAAGTCTTAATTTATATTTGTGATCTTCAGATGGAAGGCATGATACAAGTCTGAAATATTAGCATCTCTCAACTGTTCTGAATTAAGAGATGTCATTGATTTTGGTTAAAATGTACTGTTATGTCAGACAAACCACTTCTATTATTATCAACTATTTATGTCATAAAATGTCAAATAATGGTAGAGAAGTTATAAAATTAATGATTAAACACAATAAGCACCACAGAATAACAACCTTTCCTATACTACAGCTGTTCCTGGGACTCGGATCATTTTGGATCTTTCTTATCCAACACATGGGCCATGGAAGGTTGTGCACTCTTTGACAAAGCAACCATTAGCATGCATAGAGTGAAACATGTGCTTAAGTACAACGGATAAACCAATACCAAAGGATACTCCTCTTTGTTTGAGTGTCTTGAAAATATCACGGGGGAAATAAATCTGGGAGGAAACATATGAACTGTTCATTTTGGGGATGTGGAGCATTGGATCCTGAATTAGGTGCATTTCCTGGGTTCAACTAAGCAACAGATAGATACAGGGTGTCCCTGCTATACAACCAAGATATGTTAAAAAAAAGTGGATGTATAGTAAAAGGACGCAAAGTGGGATTTTTTCCCCCATGGCTAATTTCTTTTTATGTGAATTAGTTCCTTTTTTTTGCATGCCACAAGAGTGGGGAATTGGAGGACTTAAAATTGAATTAGTCCCACAAGCATCAGTGATGCTAGTGCAGAACCAATGTATACAGGGGTGACTTACAGCAGGGATGTCCTGTACCAGGCTACAGGAAATAATTTCCTTAAAATTAAATCACTTGAGAAAAAATGTCTTTGTTAATGATTGGGGGAGGAAGTATCATAGAATCACAGAATACTCGAACTGGAAGGGACCTTGAGAGGTCATCAGGTCCAGTCCCCTACACTCACAGCAGGACCAAGCGCCATCTAGGTCATCCCTGTCTGATGTCTATCCAACCTGCTCATAAAAATCTCCAATGATGAAGATTGCACCACCTCCCTAGGCAATTTATTCCAGTGCTTAAAAATCCTGATGGTTAGGAAGTTTGTCCCAATTTCCAGCCTAACCCCCCCTTGATGCAATTTAAGCCCATTGCTTCTTGTTCTATCATATACTGGACATCAATTAGATTTGCAAATGATACCACATTGGCAAATGTTCTGAACATCCATCAGGAAAGAAAAATAATACAATAGCGAGATAGAGAGAAAATAATGAATCAGATTCAATTCATTAAAGTGCAGGCTAATGCACACATGCAAGTCCCCACTCTTCTGCATTAAATCATTAGACTGTGAGCTCTTTGGGGCAGGGATCATCTTTTCATTTTGGCTACGTCTAGACTGGCATGATTTTCCGGAAATGCTTTTAACAGAAAAGTTTTCCGTTAAAAGCATTTTCAGAACAGAGCGTCTAGATTGGCATGGATACTTTTCCGCAAAAGCACTTTTTGCGGAAAAGCGTCCGTGCCAATCTAGACGCGCTTTTCCGTAAAAAAGCCCCGATCACCATTTTTGCAATTGGGGCTTTTTTGCGGAAAACAAATCTGAACTGTCTACACTGGCCCTTTTCTGCAAAAGTTTTGCGCAAAAGGACTTTTGCCCGAACGGGAGCAGCATAGTATTTCTGCAAGAACACTGACAATCTTACATGAGATCATCAGTGCTTTTGCGGAAATTCAAGCGGCCAGTGTAGACAGCTGGCAAGTTTTTCCGGAAAAGCAGCTGATTTTCTGGAAAAACTGGCCAGTCTAGACACAGCCTTTGTGTTTATACAATGTCTTGCCCTGCAGGCTCCCCAGTCACAGACCAGAACTCTGGGTAAGACAGCAATTCTAAGAAAATTATACCTAAAATAACAAGTAATAAAATATTGACAAACACAAGGCATTCAGATAAGAATAATAATACTGATTCAGGAGCAGCTGGAACTGACTTTCCGAGGAAACAGTATATGTATATATAATTATAACATTGCCAAAGTAATAGTGAAGTTGGGACATGAAACTTCTCCACCAATATTTGAAAAGTTTTAGCCCCAAATAAAAAAAAAAAGACTAATTTAGACAGGTGCACAGAGGTATAACTAAGAATAACAATGACATTATGGAAATGGAAGCTAAATGGGAAAAAATTCTGATCATTCTATAGGTATTTATCAGGCTCCTTGGCTGTGGTATGGTCTCCTTAAGCTTAAAGATGGAAGTCCCACCTCTGGGAACATCTAGGAGTATATTAGACTAAATGCTAGTGAGAGTTGTGGCAAGAGTTATGCACTGTACGCCCATGGTCATAGATTCAAATCCCATTTAGTCTACTACAGACATAGGGACTAGTCTCTGTTTTAAATAGAAAGGATGCCCCATGGTTGGGGGGCTAGCCTGGGTCTGGGGTCAATTCCCTGCTGCATGACAAACTTGGTGTGTCACCTTAGACAGCTCATTTAATTTCTCTCTGCCTCAGGTCCCCAACTGTCAAAGGGGTTTGTCCATACTTCACAGGGGTGTTGGGAAGATCAAACTCTTAATGCTTGTGAAGCCCTGAGACTGTATAGTAATAAAGGCCATGAAGATAGGAAAGATACCAAAGGGGAACAAATCCTTCAGTACTGGGAAGATAGACTGACTTGACCTTACAGATTTGTTCTATATTTAGCCACTATGATCCCGTGTAATACAAAAATTGAGACAAGTGTTAGCAGTCTCTTTGGAACAAACTATCTTTAATTGGGAGGAGTTTGCCGTGTTTTTGGCTACTGGCAAATTATAGCCCTCCACAACCCTCTGCAAATATTTTCTCACACACTGCACTGAGGAGGAGCAGGCGGTTCTCAAGCCGATTTTCTGGATTTGTTTTGGGGGGTTGGGTTTTTGGTGTTTTGTTTTTAAAGGCAGAGGGAGTTGGAAGCTTGTGAGACAGGGCGAGTCAAAATAACAAGTAGGCAGCCAAGCTGTGGAAAAAGGCAGGGGAAACTTAAGTTAATCCTTCTTCTTCAGCAACAGTCACTATGAGAAGCCAAACCCTGCACAATGAGGCTCTTTTCAGTGCACAGAGACCCTCTGAACAGTTCACAATGCTCACTCCCCCTCACATACATTTTACATCTACTTGTTAATAGAGCCGTACCTGTTTGTCAGCCATGAAAAGACAGAGAACCAGCCAACCGCCTGCTGAGATGGACATGTCCGTGTGTCTGTCTCTGTTCCTTTTGCTGCCACTGACCAGAAATTAGATCCTCCACACCAACCCCCCTAGCCCTAGCCACAGCAGAGTAAGGCACATTTGGATTTGCTACTTCTCTTTCTTCCTTTCCTTCCTCTCAGTTACACGAGGGGAGAAAACAAACATACCAAAAAAAAAAAAAAAAAAAAACTGGCCTGAGTTCCCACAGCATTTCCTCAGGACTTAACATGCAGGGTTTTTTTTCTTCTCGTCCCTCCCTTTCCTCTCCCCGCCCCTCTGTTAGAAGAAGTTTAGTCATGAAGCCTATGATCCCTCCTCCTGCTGTTAGTGCTGCTTTCCCTGTCTCCCTCTCCAAATCCACCCTACTGCCTCCTGTCCGAGCCCGTCTTCCCTCTTGCCCTATTTTTAATTTCTTTCCAACCATTACTTCTTGGAACCTCCTGCTTGCTTGCTTCCTCCCTTTCACAGCATCCTGCTCTAGCCTCAAATTTCCTGATGTTCCTTTCCTTTCAATCTCAAGCAAGCTGCTGTCTGTCCCCTTCCTTCTGCTAACTCTGGCATCCTCCTATTACCCTGTTTTTTCCCACTGCCTCTTGCCACCCCTTTCCTCCTGCTCCATCCAGCAATTTCCTGATGACCCTTTCCTTCCACTACTTCCTGAAACCACTTTCTGCACCCCTCACACTGCCTCCTGCAACTGCCCTGGCTGGACCCAGCAAATTCCTGCCCTTTGCCTCTGGCTTTGTGAAACGACACCAGACAGGCATCAAATCCACCACATTGCAATTCCCCTCCCCTCTTCTCTTTAGCAACAACAAAACTCCTAAAACCAGTGAGGCACTTCATCTGTGCTGCCTTTCTGTGTGTATTTGCTGCACCAGTGCAGGTGGAGGTGGGGAACATCATGTTTCTAAACTCATCTAATAAGGAAGTTTGCTCTCTCTAGATTTGACCCATGACGAGAAGGAACATGGCTTAATAGATTATTCCACACCCACAAAAGACGACACACACACACACACACACACACACACACACAACCACAAAGGGAAACAGTGCTCTTTGCTTGTGCCACTATTCTTTGTTTTCTGCACAGATGAATTATCCTTTCAAACAGCCTGGGGCAGGAGGTGAAATCAGGCCATAAGGGTTTTTCCTCACAGCTTTCTAATCCAGAGAAAGGCTTCGTGGGCTGCACAGCTTTCCTCTGAAATCACACACACTCAGCACCCCAAGGCATAGGGCAATAATAGGTCAAGTGGAGACATAAATACATTGGTATTCTATGGAGGTAAAACCTGGGTGACTCTTTAACTAGGCTGTGTGAAAAGGTGCCGTGCACACCTAAATTCTCTTTTTGAATCCGATATGTCAGTGAAAATGAGGGGAGGGGGTGCAATGTACACGCACACGCACACAGAGAAAGATGGTGTATCCAGAATAGTAGGCTCAAGAGAGGGTTGGGGTGGAGACAGTGAGATCTCCCACAGGTACATTAGCTAGCATGTTAACAAAGCTGAGGTTTGAGCTATGGTCGTTCCCCTCCCTGCTAATTCCAGGAATCATAAGTTTACTTTCACATTTCCGTGCTTGTGAAAAGGGCTGGCTCAACAAGCCTGAAAGCCAAAGTCTGCTCTGTCTGCATTACGTACACAAGAGAGACAAGGTGGGTGCCTGACTGCAAATAAACACTGTCCCCAGCAGGCAAACCTGCTCTCTAAGGGTTTGTCTAGACTACATGGCTCTGTTGACGGAGCCATGTAGATGAGTTTATTAGACATAGGAAAATGAAGCAGCGATTGAAATAATCGTCACTTCATTTACATCAAAATGGCCACTGTGCTGTGCCGATCAGCTGTTTGGCGGCACAGCGGGGCAGTCTGGATGTTCCACGGTCAGCAAGGGAAGCCTTTGTCAGCCTCTCTGGTAAACCTCATTTCACGAGGCATAACGGAGCGGTTGACAAAGGCTTCCCTTGTCGACCGCAGAGCGTCCAGACTGTCCTGCTGTGCCGCCAAACAGCTGATCGGCACAGCGTGGCAACCATTTTGATGTAAATGAAGTGGCGATTATTTCAATCACCACTTCATTTTCCTATGTCTAGTAAACTCATCTACATGGCTCCAACAACGGAACCATGTAGTCTAGACATACCCCAAGAGAGACAAGGTGGGTGAAGCAACATGTTTTATTGGACTGTCTGTTGGTGAGAGACACAAACTTTTTAACTTCACAGAGCAATTACTTCACCCACCTTCCCTCTCCAATGCATACAGAAGTGTAGTGAAGGCAGCAGTTGAGTGTGATTCTCACCTTTATGGCCCCATCCTGTGCTGGCGAAGCTACTAGGGTGAGGGAGCAGATCACTTCCCCAGCCTATTCAATACTTGGGCTAAAATGAAACTCCCAGGTGAGGTGCTAGAGCTGGTCCCTAAGTACCTTGGAATCATTATACTAGGTCAGACCATTGCTCCATCTCGTCGCATCACCAGCGCCACATGCCTCAAAGGAAGGTGCAAGAAACCCTGTCACTGACAATTCTACCCACTAATGTAGAACACTTCTTTCTAAACCTAACGTTTAGAGCTTGAGTTATGCCCTAAATAAACCTCAGCTTTGTTAAAATGCTAGCTAATGTACCTGTGGGAGATCTCACTGTCTCCACCCCAACCCTCTCTTGAGCCTACTATTCTGGATACACCATCTTTCTCTGTGTGCGTGTGCGTGTACATTGCACCCCTCCCCTCATTTTCACTGACATATCGGATTCAAAAAGAGAATTTAGGTGTGCACGGCACCTTTTCACACAGCCTAGTTAAAGAGTCACCCAGGTTTTACCTCCATAGAATGTATGGATGACAACTGTCTTATAAAGCTGAATCTTGGCAGCCTTCCATAGGTCATGGACCATGAAAAGGCATCAGAGCCATTACCAAAGGATGCCCCTATTCACTGGACCCAGGGTGAGCTATCAACAGCCCTCAAGCGTGTGAAGGGGCACCACCACCAATGCTTCTAGAGCAGTGGTTCCCCACCTGTGGTCCGTGGACCCCTGGGGGTCCACGATGGTACTTTAGGGGGTTCGTAGAAATTTTAGGAAAGGAAAAGAAAAGTAAGGATTGGGCCACCATGTGACTAGGACTTTCTACCAGGCAATTCTTGCCTGGGGCTCACATTCACGACCGGCTGCACATATGCTGCCTCTTGCCCTGGGGATAGGATCTTGATAGGCACCATCTGTCCTCCCTCCACCAGCTGCACTTCTGTTTACGCTCCATCCCTCTTCCCAGTCCCACTGTGGGCCTGATCCTTTCCTTTCTCCCCCCTCCTTCCCCACAGGGCTCTATGCGTGGCGAAGGACAGAGTGCCAGGGCAGGAGCTTCCTTTTGCCATGAGAGCCCCCTCGCCATATCTTCCGTGGATAAGCAGGGGATGGAATGGGCGGGAGCTGAGGAAGCAGCGCAAGCCAAGGGACGTGCTGGCTGCCACTTCCTGCTGCTTCCCTTGGGGGAGTCTGTAACATTTTAACACATTGAAAGGGGGTCTGTATGCTTGAAAAGGTTGGGAAGTACTGCTCTAGAAGATCCTGTGAATCAAATGGGAAGACGGCTGCCCTAATCCCAGCATCCTCACTGAGCCAATGTCACTAGCATTGAACCACTTATTCTTTTTGCCACCAACTCCACTGAGCTGGACATTGTGGGCCCATGCTAGATTCTCACCTCCCAAAACAAGCCCTCTAGGCTCAACTCATCCATGGTCAGAGATCTTGTGGTGGTCAGAGGACATGTTATAAAGACACACTGGGAACACATCTCAAGAAAACAGATGTGGACAACACAAATGAGGAGGAGCAAGCCACCATCTGACCTCAATGGTGCTACATTCTCCATCAGGGAGTGGCCCGCTTCAAGGAGCAGTGCTTGCCTTTGGAAAAAGAGGAAGGATGAAGGAAAAAGAACGAATTTTCTTTCAGCAGGCAGCTGACCTACCAAGAAATGTACTGCAGGTGGGGTTGAACTCCTGAATTATCTCAGGAACTCTATATAAATCCATGGTAGAGATTATCCTCAGATTGAGAGAAGATTGCAGATAAATTCAAGAGCATGTTGGGACAGGGATACAGTCTCCATCTGTGTTGTCAGTTACGCTTTTATGCATATACTTGGCAATATACAGTATTAGAAGCTGGTGAAGTAGGTGGCTGATCCCTAAGAAAGATGTATTTGCATGGAAAGAGTTCTGGAATACTAGTAATAGACCAGAACTGCAGCAACAGGTGAAAATTCTTCTGAAGAAGCTAAGCACACCCCTCATGCTGGAAATCCTTGGTCTTCTGCCCTGTATGGGTATTTTCAAATTCTTATAGTTAAGATGTACGGAAATGTTGCTCTTAAATAGAACAATTGGGTAAGATTCTTCCTCTTTTTACCCTCATACACAATATTGAGACTGTAAGCACTACTTGTTTACTAGCTGCTGATTCAGGCAACAGATTTACAGGCACAAGCACAGTTTCATTATTAGTACACAGTATAGGCTGAGTCTTGGAAGGTGCTGGGTGATCTCAATTACTGTAGAAGTCAAAGACTTTAGGATGTCCAGCATTGCAAAACAGTTTCTTTTGTAACTCCTCCATACAGGTGCTTGTTTCTTCCTGAAACATTCACCATCAGGGATAAAATTTCTATTCGATGCCTGGAACTTTTGCCTCTGTGTGAAAATCAACTATTTCTTGAAAGCTTGAGTAAAGGTATTTGTTTCTGATTTACATGAACCTGATCCAAGCCCCAGTGAATCACTTGGTATCTTCTTACTGCCAGTATTGTATACTGCAGCAGAGCCTTGGAAATCCAGTTATGAAGATCTGAAAAAAAAAAAGCATAATTGGATATTTTGGCAAAACTTAAATGATAATGTTAGCCATAGACGGTCTAGGTAGGGCCAGTCAAAAGTTTTGCACAAAACTTTGACAGAAGTTAGGGTTTTCAACTATACAATTTTAAATGTCCACTTTCTGTGGAAAACATTGTCAAAAGAACCAAATACTCCACAACTTCAGTTCAGAAATGCTGCCATGATGCCTCATGCCTCTATTCTCTATTATAGTCTTGGTGCCTCAGCCAGCATACACCTCCAATGATCCATGGTTGCTATGGGACTCCCTTCATGCTCTACAATATAAGAAGAGAAATAAGAACAACCCAGGAAACTACAGACCAGTTAAACTTCTGTGCCAGGGAAGATAATGGAGCAAGTAATTAAGGAAATCATCAGTAAACACTTGGCATGTGGTAAGGTGATAGAGAACAATCAGCATGGATTGGTAAAGAACAAATCATGTCAAACCAATCCGATAGCTTTCTTTGATAGGATAACGAGTCTTGTGGATAAGGGAGAAGCGGTGGATATACCTAGACTTTAGTAAGGCGTTTGATACGGTCTCGCATTATAGGCTTATTAATAAACTAGGCAAATACAACTTAGATAGGGCTACTATAAGGTGGGTGCATAACTGGCTGGATAACCATACTCAGAGAGTAGTTATTAATGGTTTTCAATCCTGCTGGAAAGGTATAACAAGTGGGGTCCCACAGGGGTCTGTTTTGTGACCAGCTCTCTTCAATATCTTCATCAACGATTTAGATATTGGCATTGAAAGTACGCTTATTGAGTTTGCAGATGATACCAAGCTGGGAGGGGTTGC
The DNA here is from genome assembly GCF_052426305.1 of Pelodiscus sinensis. NCBI lineage: Eukaryota > Metazoa > Chordata > Testudines > Trionychidae > Pelodiscus > Pelodiscus sinensis. The sequence goes on from NC_143053.1 coordinate 121,109,271, forward strand.
AATTGCTTTGGAGGATAGGGTCATAATTCAAAATGATCTGGACAAACTGGAGAAATGGTCTGAGGTAAACAGGATGAAGTTTAATAAAGACAAATGCAAAGTGCTCCACTAGGAAGGAACAATCAGTTTCACACATATAGAATGGGAAGCGACAGTCTGGGAAGGAGTATGGCAGAAAGGGATCTAGGGGTTAGAGTGGACCACAAGCTAAATATGAGTCAGCAGTGTGATGCTGTTGCAAAAAAAGCAAACATGATTCTGGGCTGCATTACAGGTGTGTTGTGAACAAAACATGAGAAGTCATTCTTCCGCTCTACTCTGCGCTGGTTAGGCCTCAGTTGGAGTATTGTGTCCAGTTCTGGGCAACGCATTTCAAGAAAAATGTGGAGAAATAGGAGAGGGTCCAGAGAAGAGCAATGAGAATGATTAAAGGTCTAGAGAACATGACCTATGAGGGAAGGCTGAAAAATTGGGTTTGTTTAGTTTAGAAAAGAGAAGACTGAGGGGGGACATGATAGCAGTTTTCAGGTATCTAAAAGGGTGTCATAAGGAGGAGGAAGAAAACTTGTTCATCTTGGCCTCTGGGGATAGACCAAGAAGCAATGGGCTTAAACTGCAGCAAGGGAGGTTTAGGTTGGACATTAGGAAAAAGTTCCTAATTGTCAGGGTGGTTAAACACTGGAATAAATTGCCCAGGGAGGTTGTGGAATCTCCATCTCTGAAGATATTTAAGAGTAGGTTAGATAAATGTCTATCAGGGATGGTCTAGACAGTACTTGGTCCTGCCATGAGGGCAGGGGACTGGACTGGATGACCTCTCGAGGTCCCTTCAAGTCCTAGTATTCTATTCTATGATTCTATGAAATTGGGGTGCATCATGGGAAATGTAGTCTGGCCTAGGCATTAAGAACATAGATGAGAACGGCCCATGAGGCATTTGAACTAGGCACTATGGTAAAATTTTGTTATTGGGAAATTTCTGTTGAGTTTTCACACCAAAATTAACTTTCATTTTTGCAGATAACTTCCACAGGAAAAGCCCAACTTTAGGCACGTCTTCACTACTTACTTTATGGTGAAATGTTTTCAGCTCCTGCCCCCTAAAAGACTCATGTCTTAGAACTATTAAGTGCTGTGTCAAGGTTGTGTGGTTAAGGTTTGAAAAATCATGGAATACTAAAGGCACAACTTCAATTCTTCTTCATTGGGAGTACTCATTATGCTGCAGTCTAATGTATGATAATATTCTGTTTTTTAAATATCAAATTCTCTGTGTAATGAACTATAAATCATTCTTGTTTCAAAGGATGCTATCTATGATGCTGCTGATGTACATCTGAAAAGACTAACCCTAACAAAGGACAGCTTTATTTCTTGAAAGTGGGAAGAAATCAATGTCAGGTAAGCTATAGTTTTTGTAAACCTTCAATTGCTTTTTCTTTTTCCTGCCAAAAAAGCTAAAATGCTATTTTCAAGCATTCACATTTTTTCCCATATTTTATTAATAGCGACTCTTCCCCTCTCTCTTTTTTTGAGAATACTAATACAAGCTTTTAATAAAAAAATTATGGGATAAAAAAACTAGATGTACGTTCTGCTAATACACATATCAACAAAAGACAACAGTGATGTTTACGGGCTAAAAATCACCAGAAAATATCAGGAAATATGCAAAGAAATGTCCCAGCAGTGGTTCACAAGCATTGTACAGATGAAGTGGCTCCTAATGGCCAACACTTCCTTCACAGTGGCAGTCATGGCCAATCTATTAACTTCAAGGAACTTTATTTTTAACAGAGAGGAGATCAAGGTGATGCCAACAACATAAAATGAGCTATAACAACCCTATATGTAGGAACTTGGCTGTATTGCATCATCCAAACAGAAAACCATGGAAACTATGGCCAAAGATGCATTTAAAAAAAAAGTAAAGGGATTGCATTACCACTTTGTTCAGTAAGATGTGGCAGAAGCCTGGGAGTTCATTTGATACCTGTTACCAAATCCTTTTGCTTTGTGAGATCTGTCAGACCATGAAACCTAATGTATGAAACATTTTAACAGCTGATTACACTAATCATTCCTGTTGCCCTCTCTTTAACACCTTTCATATTGAAGAGAAGAGAAAAAGTGAGAGAGGGGGAGAAATAAAAATTATACACTGACACCAATGTCTTAAAGCCAGGGGCATGACCGTAAATACAGTATTAAAAGTTTTAAAAAGGAGCAGAAAATGAAAACTCAATAAAAGATGTCTGACATTTTCAAGGAGTTTTGGTAAAGAAAGATTAATTACAAGCCATTTCTCACTGTAGCAGGGTTTATACCAGCAACCTCCCCTGCTGGTCACACTGGGAATTAACGCTGTTCCTCAGCAGGGCACCCTCTTCTGGCTGGTGTCTCGCCTGTTGCTCTCCGGTCTATCGTCTCCACTATCTGGTTTTGGACCCATGTCACTCCCTAGGCTGCAGGGTCCTCTTCAGGACACTGCCCTCTGGCAGTTCCCACTACTCCATTCTGCCCCCTTCTGGGGAGGTATCAGGAATTTTCAGTCTCACACCTGCCACCATGGCCAAGTGCAGCCAAAGTCTAGCCCCTTGCCACAGTCTATAAAGGCCATGCTCTGTGGTGGTCAGATGCAGTGCAAGGGCCTGCCCACTACTCTGGCTCCTGACTCAGGCACCCTCTGGCAGCATCCTTGTCCTGCTCTCCTTCACTCCCCCTCTACCACTCATGCTCCCTGGACCACATTCCTGTGACTCTTGCACCCACGTGAACCTTGTGTCAAGACCTACAGTATGGCAGATATCCAGCTGGAGCCTCTCTCTGCTCCCCTGAGCCTGCCCAGAACTCTTCCACCTAAGGTGCTTCTCCCAGGGAACCAATCCTGCACCTTTTCTGGTCTAGACCCAACTGCCTTCTGCTCTGCTGAGCAGCTCCTTGTATCAGGGCTGCCCCAGCAAGAAACCCTTTGATTGGCTGGGTTTGTACAGGTTCCCTCTGGCCTGCTCTTAATCCTTCCCTTGCCAGAGTGAGACAGTCACACCACTACACTCACCTGTCAAAAACTGTTAGCATAAAAGTTCAGATAAAGATAGTCCTGTAGTTTAAGCACTACAATGGGACTCTAGAGCTCTAGATTCAATTCCCATCTCTATATCAAATGTCCTGTCATTTTAGGTATATCACTTACTCCCTCTTTGGTCTATCTGTAGAATGGGCATTATATTTCTATCGTGTCTCTTTAGATACCATTCCTGCACAAGCATGCATCAGCTTTTCAGGATTGGGAGATTTTGAGATTGAACTCTTCAGGGCTTGAAGTCTCTCTTACTGTTTGCACAGTGCTTAGTACAGTGGGGCTAAGCCCCAATTACTATGACAAATATGTATCAGCTGTAGTAATGAAACTAAATAATTTACAAGGGGAATTTTTGATTAAAAAAACAGCTTGAAAAGATTTATTCCTGCCGCAAAGTGAATCATGCTTTGTTCAAGTTACTTTATTATTTTGATTTGGCATGCTGATGTAGCTCCCAGGATATTAGGTTCTTGAAGATGTCCATATAGCTCAAAAGCTTGTCTTTGTCACCAAGAGAAGCTTGTCCAACAAAGAGAGGCAATGTGAGTGAAGTAATCTCTTTCTGGTTTTAAACAGATGTTTTTTCATTACCATTAAGGTAGTTTTTATATGGGCTGGACCTCCCTGGTCCAGCACCCTGGGCACCTGACTGGTCCCAGATGAGGGATTTTTCTGGACCAAGGGAGGTAATTTCTGGCCCCATTGCTGCTGGTCCCCTTGGCCCCTGCCCACTGGGCTTCCTGGCTCCCCCCACAGTGCAGCTGAACCATGTGCCAGCTCCTGAACCTTCTCCACACACAGCACAGCTGAGCTGCATGTCACTCCCCTATAGTACCAAGCTCCCAATCCCCTTTTCTCCCCTTTCCCCTCTCCCCCTGAAATGTACCAGGACTATCTGATCCTGGAACATCCATGGTCCTTGCTGGATCAGAGAGTTCCGGGTTATAGAGGTGCAACCTGTAATAAGCGTTTGTAAATTATGTAGCATGGCTTTCACTGAACATGCTTTCTACAACCCTACAGAACATATTAGCTTTAACTGTGTCAATACAATGTTTGTATACCTTTTAAAGGCTTAAAAAATTCTTGCAATCATCTGTTGTTAACATTTGAAGTATTTATTTAAAGAAAATATAATGGCATGCATAACTGATAACTTAACACTCAGAACATCAAGACTATAACACCACCTAAATATTCCTGGTAGGAAATGTTAATTGTTGGTTAATTTTTAACTTAAAACATGTTCCTGAGAGATACCAGCTTGATGACCTTAGAGACCGCAAATAGATGACAAAATAGATGACAAAACAAGTTTGGAGGCTAAAATTCTATATTCAACAAGAACATTGCTAGGTGCAACAATGGAAGCTCTGTTAGTGCCCAGTTAATTTGCTACAATTCTGATCTGGGGTTAAGTCTTTCTCAAGGTATGTAAGGGTAGGTCAGTTACCATGTCACAGATGAGATCCAAGCCTGTGTGATAGCACCTTTGTTGTACGCAGGAGAGTATTTAAAGTGTTAATATTAAATGCACCTGCCCCTACGAGGGACTGGAGGCTTGTTCTTGCTTTCTTTCACTTTACAAATGTTGGAAGTAATCTTCCAGGAGATTCCCCCATACTATCTTGTCAGGAGGTGAGGTTGGCCCTGTAGTGGAAGAGGCTGCAGGTTCCAGCCCCAAACCTGGCAGATGACAGGGGATGCATGGGAGGTCAGGGCCACCCACACAAAGGCTCTGTGCAACCACACAACCTCTGAGAGCACAGACCCACTGGAGTGTAGTAACAGGGGAGCAAATCCCTCACTGACTGGTAGCAGTGGCAATAAGTAGTGTGTATGTAACATACCAGGTTGGTCTGGGCACCACTGAGTCGCATCAGGGCGAATTGCTCAAAACATGGGCTACTTACAGCCTAAGACTGGGGTTCTCCTCTGTAAGACACCAAACAAGTCTCATAGAGCACTCCAGCTGCCACCCTAGCCAGCAAGAAGTCTCACAAGCAAAACCCCTTAGACACCCCAGTGTTCCCTGTGCCACAACCAGACCCACACCTTACACAGGTGAGAGGTTATAACAACTAATCTCACCAACTCCAGACAGGTTCTCTCAGTCCCAAAGGACCAGCTACAGTCCTAGGTCAATTTATACCCCAGATCTTACCCAAAAGAGCATGGTGTGCCAATCCTTTACAATCTAACATTTAAAGGTTTATTAATGAAAAAGAAAGAAAAGGTTGAGTGTGAAATTGTTAAGAATACATTACATGCATCAATCACCCAGTTCTTGATAGAGGCTCATAGAGATGTAAAAAATGGATAGTTTAAAAGTCTCTGGTGTACATCCTATGTCAGGATGGATCAGCAAAGCCTTCCCGGCTCTCTGTCCCTAGCAAGGATGCTTCTAGAATCAGGAGCAGGATTGAAGACAAGATGGAGACACCCTCATGGAACTTCTATATTCCCGGTGCTTCCCTAACTGGAGCTGGTCACATGATCTCCTCCATCATGATAAGCCCAGGTTCAGAGAGATGGATTTGCTGGGACAGCTGTGGAAGAAAGATAGATCTGTGCGGTCAGAGTGCTGGGGGAGACTATTTGGCCCACAGGCTTTCCTTCACAGATCCACAATTAAATTGGCCACAGTAGATGATTCCCCATTTTACAACTTTTTCTTACATTAGCCAGTTAAACCATTTAGTATGTGTTGAACTGCAGAGCTGTCCTAGGGGACCTTGACACCCCCACCCACACTCAGTCCCAGGTGTCACCACTTCCCACTCCATCCCTTCCCAAGCCTCTGCCCCTTCCCACTCTTGTTCTGCCCCCAAACCACCCCTTGCCCCCAAGTCAGCTCAAGGATTAGTGGGGTCAGGGGGGCTTGGTGCTGGCAGCAGGGGTCATGCCAGCTCCTGTAATCAGCAGTGACCTGGACCAAGTCCACTCTGCTCCCCCAACTCCCAGCCCATCACTCTGCTTCCTGCCACTGCTTGTGAGTGTGGGGGCAAGAGGGAGTGCAGAGAAGGAACAGTTCCATCCCTTCCAGCAAGCTCCCTCCTCTGAGTGATGCAGTGTGGAGCTGGGAGAGTGCAGCGGGCTGGGGACAGGTCACTCTGATTCCTGCTGCTACTCCCTGCTGCCAGTGACAGACTCTTCATTAATGCCTGGGCCCACGTTGCTCAGAGAAAGAAAGGGGGAGGGGCACCATGCTCAGTCACTCCTCTTCCCACTGCCGAGTGCAGAAGGCTGTCCCACCCCTTCCTCCAAGCCCCCTCTCCTGACTGACACAGCTGGTATTGTGGACGTGGCCGGGGGGAGAGAGAAGGGAGAAGAGCAGAGGGCAATTGCTTAGGCTGGGTATCTCCACTTCCTGCTGCTAGTGAGCATGGGGGCAGGCTCAACCCCTACTGCTGGTCCCAGAGCCTGCACTAAGGCCCCATCAAAATGTGGGGTCTCGGGCAGGTTACTCCATACCTTATGGACAGGACAGCCTTGCTTAACTGGTTCTGTGTAGTGCTAGTTTTTAAACCAGAATGTTACGCAGTCCTAAGTCAAATACCTCACCAAAGCTGAAGTATATGGCACCGATTACCTTTGTTAATCAGCCCTCTCTTAAACCCCCCATGACATTCTCATACCCTATTCCCATTGAGCCATGTTGACTGGCAATTATATAACCTTTTGGGGGCAGGGACTGTCTCATTGTTCTGTTGGAAGAGCTCCTAACACAATAGGGTCCTGGCCCCAAAACTAGGTTGGTAGTTGCTATGAAAATACAATAAATAAAAACAAAGCTTTTAATCTTTACTGCTTCCATCTCACACCAGACTTTACACAGATTTTGCACAGGAGTGATGTCAAGCTAACCAGCATATAGCTACACAAAATATGAATCTTTTTCAAATATTGGCACATTAGTCATTTTCCTGTATTCTGGAAGTTTTTCAGTATCCCACCATTTGCTGAATATCAACATCAATGGGTCAGAACGTTCCACAGTCCATTATTTTAAAATTCTTGGGCGCAAGTTATCTGGCCCTGTAGATTTCAAGTTAGCCATTGTTGTTAGCAGTTATGGTTTAACCTCCTGCCTTTCTGCAGGAATTGCAATTATTTAATTTGCTCTGCAAGGATATAGACAACAGATATTTTTGATTGCTTCTTTTTCTACATTGACTATTTTGCCATTCCTGTCTAGTACCAGACCAAACAAACATATTAGGTCATAAGCACCTGCAATGAGGCAATCAGAAACTTTGTTATTTTACAGGGGGAGGGGGGAGGCATTCCAAGCATTTCTAAGTGGCCGAAGGCCACACACTTCTTTACTAATGGAGGTGGTGCAGGATCTGGGAGGCGCAGAAGGTAGCTCAGGTTAGGGGACTGGGCTGCAGGAGAGGATGTAGGATCTGGGAGAGGGCTTAGGTGAAGAAGAGAATTGTGACAGGGACATGGGATTGAGATGCATGGTCTGGGAGGGTGCAGGAGCAAGCTATGCAGAGGGTGTGACAGGGGGAGCGTTGCAGAAGGGGGAGCATAGGGTTGGTAGGAGAAAGGAGCTGGCATGCTAGTTGCAGGACTTGACTGGGAGGCACTTACATAAGCAGCTCCCAGCCAGCAGCCAAGTGGCCCACTCAGGCAGGCTCCCGGCCTTCTTCACTCTGTATGCCACTCAAAGCAACCAGCTGTAGGGCCATGTGCTCTCTTGCTTGTTGGTTGAAAGGAGGTACTTTGCACACTGTCTGTGCCATAAGCACAGCTCAGGGAGCTCCCATGGGCCTGGTTTCAGCCCGTGGAAGCTGTAAGATTGTGACAGGAGTGAGGGGGCAGCACATGAAGGCTGCAGGCCACTTCTGCTGGTTTGGTACGAGTGAAGAAGAGAGGTGGAGGAGTATTTTGCCCGACACTGTGTTAGAGATCTACTATAGAATTACGTGTAATTTGCTTGAAAAAGATACCTACAACGTTTAGCAATTTGAAGTAAGTTTTCCTAGAGGTCATATGCAACTTTCCCACCATTCCTTGGTCAGCAAATATCTGTGAAACCCACTGACAAAGCATTCAATTTGCCTCTAATGCTAGTCCAAATGCAGCAGTGGAACTCGGAACTGAGGCTTAGGGGCTGAAAGGGGATCTTTACTATGTCTTCTGTCACTTTTTGCAGCACATAATTAAATCGGAGCGTGTTTCAATATTACCAGTTATTAAACCATCAGGATGCTTTTACTGTATTATCCAAATTGTAGACTAGCTGGTATGTCATTTTGCTGCGTATAAATCTCACACACACACACACACACACACACACACACTAAATTAAACTATTAATTCATGCTTCTATGTCTTTTTTGGATAATGTTGATTACTAATTTGGCTTCTGAATGACTAAGTTCTGAGTATCACTGGCAGAGGATGAGATCCTGCAGATTAACCAGCATAGTAAAGAAGATTTATCTGTACACTATGTTGCAGGGGACTGTAGACAGAGAAGTGACAGGTTCATGGTTAAGGCAGTTAAATGCTGCCCTGCCAGATTTGATCCCTGGCAAGCGAGTCACATTTACCCAACTTCTCACTGGTCATCTCTAAATTGTGTGTTCCTCAGTTTCTGAAACTCACGATCTGATTGGCATAAGTGAAGTCATGGCTGCAAGTGAAGTCAATGGAAACTGTCCTTTGAACATATCAAGTGTTACATAATGTTATGTATTTTGAAAAACCCTTGCATACTTTTGACCTCTGGGCCTCTAATCTATAACGTGATGGCAATACTTTCATCTCACATGAGTGTTGTGAAAATAAATGTATTATGGCTGTGATGCAATCAGATACTGAAGTGTCTCAGAAAAGCCAATGAGAAAATTAATAATTCTCTATTAAAAGCAGTGTTTGAATAATATGCAGTAAAGACACTCAATCACTCAGAATGAGAAAATAAAAGAATAGCTGCTCCTTCATTAAGCAATGTCTCGTCGATGCATTGACTAAAGCAGAGCACCCGCAGGAAAAAAAATAGTTCATGATCATAATTAAACGCCATAAGAATGCATATGAACGTGGCTGATATAAATATGCACAGGCAACCTTAATTTTGGAATTTTCCAACTTCTCAATGCTTTACCATCCACCTTTAAATGTTAGCATGTTTTTGTGTGTAAGAGACAAATGTAAACACCTCAACCATGTACTACCACACAGCCCTGAGATCACAGCAAAAGGCACACTCATCCACTAACCAGACTTCTCTGAAGTCACAAAACTTCAATTCTTTGGTCTTCACTATACAGGTATTGCCCTGACTCCAGCCTTCTCTCAGTCATACATGCAGAGTCTTTAAAAAGACTACTTAACTAGACTGTATATGGGGGCTGTATATGCGTATTTCTCATGATTCATACACATTACATATAACTCCAATTATGCCAGCATTGCTGCACAGTCTTAGAATTTGGTTGGATTAAAAACAGAATGATGGGAGTCCTTGGGACCTCATGAAGCATTAATGACTTTGATGGACCTTGCAATCTGTGCTCCATTCCTTTCCCATCTCTCTACTTCACACGTGGAGGTTTGGTATGGGAATGCAATTCCTGTGTGACTTTCCCTCACTTACCTTTCCAAGATGAGGCCCACTGGGTCTTATGTAGTTTTCCTCTTATTGCCACTCCTGGGTATAGTCATCCACATCTGTGCCATGCATACTTTGTAAATCAGGTAAACTAACAGTCTATGCATGGCACATACACACATCACAATCCAGTTGTATAATGCACATTTTTAAATAAAATAGAAACTGATATACAAAATTCATATGCAAAATTCTTTATTTATAACAGAACAATTGACAGGGAAGTCAGCCACTTCCAATTTCTCAGGAATGTCTCCTCATTTCACAGTCAGTGTGTAAGAGCACAATTAGTTCATGGTAACAAGCGATGGACAGGAACTGAGCTATCTGTTAAAAGGCCTCTCTGTACAGTATAAAAGGATTGTTATGTGAGTGCAACAGGTTCTTACATTGCAAGTGTGTTGGGCATTGTGCATACAGTGCCATTAGGCAAGGATACAAAGCAGTTAAGAATATTTTAGTGGGTATTAGCTGGGTGCATGGGGAACACTACATCAGCATTCTGTTTCAGAAATCTATCCTTTCATTATCTACCCACTCCTTTCACTTCCCCAAATTGCCACCAAATCCAATTCTAATGATATTGTGACACTTTCAGAGAAACGTGCACTTTTTCCATCTAGATTTTGTTTCACATGTGCATTTTAGTTTACATTTAGATGTTCACACATTAACCAAAATATAGTGGAAGTGTCCATAAGAACAAGGACAGACTTCGAATTTATGGAGATGTTTTTTGCCAATATTTTTATTAAGAAAAAAACCCCTGATAATTAAATATACTTATTTTAAGGATGGCTTTTATTTGTTAAAAATAGCTATATGGATTTTATAAATATGTATATAATCTACTTGAGAATATGTTAGGACATTTTGTATGCCACAAATTCTCATGAAAATATTTTCTTCTAAAGTTTGAATTGAGAGTTAGTTAACTAACTGATCTAATTATTGCTTTTAGCCATCATACTGCATACTGCTGTGCAGCGAGGGGAAAAAGAGATTGCTCTTTGCTTTTGTGGATGTTTGTTCTGTTTGTAGGCATCTCAAGAATAGTGCATTGCTTCTGGCCTAAGGATCTTATAAGACCCTAAAGGAGTCAGACCTTTTTAGCTTGATTACTTGGACAAGATTTTATCTTAATTAATACTTTTTTAAAATCAGGACATGTGCCTTCCAGTAGGTAGACTAATAGTTAAAGTGCTTCAGTTAAAGTAAATAAACCCTGACATATAGAAAAGGTTTATCTGGAGAATGTGATATATTACTTACAGAATATGCACTGAAGTATCTGAAATGCTGAATGTTTCCCATGGATCGACGCAGTGCAAGCAGTTCTATACATGTGTTGCTATTCCACTAGACTGGAGATGTACAGTACTTACAAAAACACAATCCAAAAAGAAGATTAGTGCTGGTGGCTCTTCCTTGTCATTTTAGAAACATAAAAAATTCTGCACTACTCTTTCATAATTTAAATACATAAGTAATCTCCACTTTTATTACTTTATGACAATGACTTCAAATTTACATTATTTTAAGTACCATTGTAATAGCTCCGTGTATAATACAGATATTTGCTGATATTTTGTCAGAAAAATAAAAAAAAAATACCTTTCACTATATAAAAAAATGCTGGAAAGACAAGAACACAGAACAGGGACTTGGTACAGACAATGAATTCAGTTTTAGATCAACCACAGATAACCCAAAATTAAGAGATACACAGCGATATTCAAAAGCAGTGCAAATATCTTTGGAGGTTAGAATAAAATTATACTACCAGAACATCAGACAGGGGAAATAAAAAGGCAAGTACTTCAAGTACAAGGAATGAGTCTGCATGAGGTCCATTTTAGTGTTGGATTTTCTTTTCCAAATTTTACTTCTTCCTCTGAAACACATTGGCCAGCATGGCACCTGATGTAGTCAGCTGGCCCATTTTGTTCAGAAACTTGGTCTTTGTATCTTCACTCACAAGACTTGCAGCAATGGACATTGAGCTAGGAAAGAGTTAAGAAGTTAGTTACATAAGAGAACTAACCCCACCCCAAAGAATGCTGTTTAATAGGCAACATAAGTGTCTTAGCAGCACATTCACAGTTCAAAAATCATGAAAGGGCAGGTTGTTATCAATAGCTATGAAAAAACCAAATCCAAGGGCACACTTAGTTGACAAGTCTACAAGCCAGACGAACAGCAATTTTCTTCATGGGCTACTCGAGCACTATCTAAACTCCAATTTCCCTACAGCCTCCACAGTGATAGTATCTCTCAAGCACCATCAAAGCTTCTATAGGACCTGTCCACCTCAGGTCATAGAAGCACACAAGTGAAATTGGAGTTTTCCACATTCAAAGTTATAGGAAAAAGCAGTCCTATAAGACCTTCAAATAGAATACTAATGAAAAAAACCACTTTAAAACGCCTTACGGATTTTTCTGAATATCTTTATAAATGTTCATGTTAAGGTTAGCTTAACCATTTTAAGATGAATCCCTTTATGAAACATCCACTCCGTTACCTTCTAGAAAATGTAAACTCTAAGCCTTCATTTGCCCAAGTACAATACAATACATTTGGAAGACCACATCTAATCTCCAGTCAGATTCAGAAAAGCCATAAAGCCAACACTACTGAACATGAGACACTTGAGTGTATGGCAATAGGTTTTAAAAAGTCACACAGTCACACACGCCTCAGAAATTTGCTATGAACTGGCATATTCCACTTCCCGGCAAACAGAAAACTGTCCATACTGTCCAAGTTGTGTCACAAGGCAGAACACTTCTATAATGAGAGTATCACAGAAAGCAGAAGTGTCAATAAATGGGCGACACTTCCTGTACTACATCAAGACGTTTCTGGTTAATATGTCAATGCAAATTTTTTATACAGTGTCAATATTTAGTAAAATTAAAACAGAGTTCTCCTTTATACAAACTCAGTAGGGATTTTCTCCATTTGATAATTATCCAAGTGCTTACATCATCCAAGCCCATAAAAATGAATTTCCTGAAATCAGACATGTAGCAATCAGACATAGTACCAACATTTCAAACCAACCAGGATGTCAAATAAGTGAAAACTAGTTATAAATTGTTCTCCCATAAGCCAAAAAAGGTTACTTACCTGTAACTGGAAGTTCTTCAAGATACACGGTTCCTATTTGTATTCCAAATGTGGGAGCATGTGTTTTCTTACCAGTGTCAGTTGACCCACACGTGTATCCCCTTGTGCTCTCAACTAAGGGTACAATAGGATGAATGGCTTGGTGCCTCTCCAGTGACCCCTTTTTTGCCTGAATTAGACCACTTCACAGAAAAGGGGATGGAGGATGGGTACTGGAATAAAAACAGGCACCATATATCTGAAGGAACCACCAGCTATAGGTGATCTCCTCCAAGTGACGGTCCCTATAGGTATTCCAAGCTTGAGTGAGTAGTGAGAGTGGTTGGTGTGGAGGTAGATGTGAGGTTATAAGAGTAAGCTGCAGTATAGCACAGCCTACCACGGAGTCTGGAGCTGCCCTTTGGGCAATGGCGTAGAGGCATGTGTACTGGGTGCCACGTTGCTGCCCAACAGATGCCTTGCCATGAGATGTCCACAAGGCATTTAACTGGTTAACCAGGATCCTGCCCAGGTTGTAGCACCCCCACCCTGCCAGCAGCTCAGCAGGCTGCCCCAGGCTGCCAGTTAACTGGTTACATCCCTAATTGTAACTATCTTATGCACATTAGATACTGTGTAGGATTCATGGATGCACATGGAAACCCATTTGGAGATTCTCTAGGAGAAGACGACTTGATCCATAGACTGGTCAGCATTGGCTTCAAACAGTTTGGCACAGGTCCTTTGGAGGCAAGACACAAACACAGAGAAGGCAGCACCATCCTGTGTGCATGGGAAGCATGAGCTTTGGGACAGAATATAAAAGAATATAGGGAGGTGAATGCACTGATTATGATGAAACTCTAAACACCATTTTTGGAGGGGGGGCAGACAGATTGTAGCTGGAGGAAATGATCCTTCTGGAATATTGGGGGGAGGGGGAGGGGGAAGGGGAGGTGGGGCTAGCATGGTTGCCAATTCATTGACCCATCTAGCTGAAGTAATTGCCAGTAAGAACATGACCGGCTTGAAGGTGACCTTGTGCTAGACGACAAGAGAATGTAAGAGAGAATGTCTCACATAGACATGGGCCACAGTACTGCCAGGAAGGTACTGAGGTGATGTTTCATGAAGCAAAATGGGGTAAGATGTGTAAACAGAGGCACCCTTCGGGGGGCGGAGGAGAGGAGAGAGGGAGAAGAGACGGGAGGCATTAAGGGCTGCCAGGCAGATCTGCATAGAACTTAGGGAAGGCCAGACATTTTGAGCTTGATGTGGTACTTGAGGATGATAGGCAACTTGTACTCAATCGGTGGTGACAGCAGTGAGACCATGAGATGAACGGTCTACATTTAACTTGGTAGCAGGCTCTGGTGAAAGCCCTCTTGCTTCAGGCAATGATGTGTCATACGACGATGGAACAAGCTTTGTCTACTACAACCTCTATCCAAAAACAGATCCCCAAATGAAGAGGGTCCAGGGTAGGATGCTTGTGTTGGCCTCAATCTTGTGAGAGAAGATCCATGAATGTTCCAGGGTGGAGCCGTGTTCAGGTGGAGAGTTTGAAGAGGTTGGTGAACCAAAACTGATGGGGCCAGAATGGGGCTATAACCTCAGTATCTCGGTCCTGTTGAATCTTGTTCAACTACTTATGGATGGATGGGAATAGGTGGAGGTGTAGCAGACGTCACCTGTCCAGACCAGGAAAAGAGTGCCCCCCTGCAAGTCTTCCCCTAGGCGCTCTTGGAACAATAAAGCAGCAACCTGTGGGTCTTGTGAGTGCAAATAAGATCCCAGCACAGAATGCTTCATTTGCAGAAGAGGTTGCAGAGAGGCACTGTTCAATTCCGATGTGTGGTTAGGGTACAACATTAGTTCCAAAGGTGATACCTGTTGTTGGTGTAACACGACTGCTATCATGGTGTTGGAGAGTAAATGAACGTGGTGGGATTGAATGTGAAGAAAAAGATACCTGGCATACAAAATGGACTAGAGATGTTAGAGCTTACCCAGGTAACTAATAAGTGACTACTTATTGGCTAACAGTCCTGGTTAACTCCAACATACCAACCACTCCAAGTTTTAAATCAAGAGCATGCAAGGGAGATGCTTGCTGCTGCGCACTGTTGCCTCTGTATCAGAGGCAGTGGCAGTGCAGGATGGCAGGGAGATCCCCAGGAGTGGGGCTGGGAGCCAGGAGTGCCCTGCCTGCTGGCCCTGATCCCAGAAGGAAGACTGTGTTGCAACTGAGTCAAGCTGCATCCCACTAAAGTGAATTGTCTGTACAGGTCCTTAGGCCCTATGTTCCACAATGAACTAATCCATATGTACTGAAAAACATGTGTTCTTTCTTAAAGTATCATATAAAACAAAGATTTAGGAAAACATCAGAACTTGAGACACACAAAGGTGAGTGATACAGTATCTTCTTCTGAGCTTACACAGAGCTCTTTGCAACTTGGACATGTACTCAGCATCACAGCTAACAACATGTCAGTTTCTTGAATACTTTAGAGCTTAGAACAAGTTAAAAATTGGGAATGTTAATGTTCAGATTTGCACCAACAACATTATTACAATATTATAATCTAGACAGGTAGAAACATTTGACAAGTATGTATATAAAACATATCTAGCATTACCAAGCTAAATAGTTAAACATGTTTAAATAATTAAACACTCTGATTTGGTGAGAAATTTGATCATTTGTTCCAAAGGATTAAGATTTGTTTTTGTTTAAATTGTAAATTTAAAGCCGGTTAGTTTATGTTAAATGATGCAGTCAGTTCTGTTTTATCATAATATATATTTCATTATACAGGAAAGTAGTTTTTAAACATTAATTTGCCTAATGTCTACATGTAGTACATGCAACACAGTACTCCCTTAAGTTTGTTGTGATGCTTCAGGCCAAAATATTCAAAAAACTGCATTCGCATAACCGTGCTCTTTGTAAAAGAAAAAAAAAAAAGTAGTCACCTTTTTAAAACAAATTGGTTACTTAAGAGCAAACTATTTTGTCATATATATATGCATTTAAATTTATTTTCTATACAACAGTTTTAGGATTTACCATACTTGATTCTCTGATTTAAAATCAAAACATGTCATGTTCCTTTTTGATCTCAGAATCTGATCAATTTTTCTAACATAAGAAAAGAAAATGTGATGAACCGTAGTAAGTAAATATCCACAACTGATTGATTAATTCTCGTTTTTGTGATTTAGGCTAAATCTGTCATTGCATCACATTCCTAAGCACTGGTAACTTGCTTGTCTTTTGGTTACACTTAAATCCATTGAATAATGTATTTTAAAAAAACCCGTATGAAATATGTAACGTTTCTAATAAAATGACCCCCAGTTTTGATTTGGCTTTAGGAGGAAGTTTGATAGTATATACCTTAAGTCAAAATATTTTCTATCAAATTTTTACATTTGTTTTAGCAATGTTGCAACAGAAATCTAATACAAAAAAGGGAAGGTCAAACAAAGGAAACAAGCGTGACACGTGAAGACTTCTCTTTTTCAATCTTACTTCTCAGTATTTAGCGTTCAAGAAGGAAATTAATTGGATGCAGCATCACTGATGCACACGTAGCACTTATTTTTGTATCCACGCTGCACAGGAAATACTCAATGTGGTATCAAGAATGTTTTCTTCAGTTGTAAAATATTACATTTTTATTCAAATTATTTTGGTACTACTGTGCTTTTTACTAATTTGTTTTTAAGACTGTGGCTAATCTATATTTAAAATAGCTATTAGACTAAAGCCACGAAGAGATAATACAATATGCCTTATTAAAAACCAATTCTGTCCACATAGAGCAGTGTTTCTCCAAGTGGTCAGCGGAACACTCAGAAATCTGCTAACTGGCTGCTCCTGTTTATTTACAAGCTCCACAGACATGGAGCCTCACGGCTCCCACTGACTCCGGTTTGCTGTTTGCAGCTAAGGAGAGCCACAGGAAGCAGCAGCCCAGGCGCCACAATGCTTCGTGCAGCTCCCATTGGCTGCAAACGGCTAACCACACCTAATGGGAGCTGTGAGGCTCTGTAAACTAACCAAGTGAAGTAAACAAACAAACCAGGGCCGCCTAGTAGCAGCTTTCTCAGAGTGGGTCTACAGACCACTTTCAGATAGACACTTAACAGAAAAGAATACCATCCAAAGTAACTCTTCTGTTCAATGAAAAAGAGCAGACCATCAATGCTTCTAAGTGAAAACAGTTGCTTTTGATATAAGGCCAACACTCATCTCCCCAAAGGAGCTTAAACTATGTTTATACTGCCTCCCAGCACAGTTTGCAGGGGTGTGAATTGCACAGTACACCAAAATGCTGTGTTTTAATTGTCCTTTGTGGGTGCTACTGGCACAGCTAAAAAAAATGATACCGAGGGCACAGAGCAGAGAAAGCTCTACTAAAGAATGCTCATGTGCAAAACACATGTTTAGAATTGAGAAATGAAGTTAGGACTGGCTAATGGGAGTAATCATCATGTTTATGGTTTTCAATATATACCAAGGAGACACTGTGGCAGACTATGCTGGGGCCAAGCCAAGCCCTCTTATTGCAGGTGCAGCAACCAACACTTTTAATGCTGCAAGTAGTGGCCATCAGCTGCTGTTTACTGTGCTAGATAGCCAGGCCCATAGCATCACCTAGTCAAACCCCTCAAAAGACACCAGGGATATCTCAATGTATTCTGCTTTATTTATTCTTTGTCTTTTCAATTTCTCATTCTTTGATCCAAGTTTTAGTCACCTCTGCTTTTCTTGTGTCTGATCTATTTTTCTGTTGTATTTCTTGACTCCTCTTACTCCGTCCCTCTTCTTGTTTTCCCCTGTCCCTCCTGCCTGGTTTTCCTGAAACTGGAGAACACCTCATGCATGTTGTCTTTAACCACAATAACCAGTGCTTGGTCACCAGTGCAGAAAAATGACTACTTCCCTCTTTCTCCCTTGCTACTTTGTTGCCTGTTGTGTTGCTCCCTCCACCTTTTGGTACTCTTCAGAGAACAAATTAACATTAAGATCACTGAAGAATGACTACTTTGAATGATTTCACTTCTTGCCTTGTCCTTTCTCCTCTAATTCTGCTTTCACCCAGAGGAATGGGAAAAGATAGAGAAGGAATACAATGAAAGTTGAAAACTGCATAGTGAAATAAAGCTCTGAAAGGCTTCCTTAGTTAGTTTTTTAATATGGCAGGTTTGAACCTAGAAAATATACTGGCTACCAGCCCTATATGATCCCTGCTATCTTTTTCCATTGTTAGGAGAGCAAAAAAGATACAAATGTTTAAATGCTTTCTTTCGGCAAAGATTATAAAGTTTTTGAATTTCTTCTCCCTCAAAGAGACATCTATGACTACCCAAAATCAATTAATTATTCTTACAGTATGACCAGGACTGAGAAAAAAGTTGGTTTACAATCTAGGCATTGTATAAAAGTCTCTGTGGACTTAGTCAAGATTTCAGGCATATCTTCAAATGTTGCTCTGATGCTAACCGCTGCAGGATTTGTTCAATTCTTGTTATACGATCTATTCACCATCAATTACAAACAGCACACATCATCTTAAGTACTAACAGCCATGTCTAAGACTATACAAGATCTGTTTGAAACCTATTCTCCACACTAAAACTAGTTCTATTCAGCAACATACGCTTACAAACCTTGCCTTTTCTAATTTCCTAAGTGATTTGAGAATTAAGCCTAGTCACCCTGAGAAGTAGCTTTACCAACATTTTAAAGATAAGGTGATGAAGAGGTTAAGTGACTTGCTCAAAGTCACACAGAAAAATCAATGCCAAAGCTGGAAACTGACACTAATTTTTTTTCTCTACCATTCAATTATTTTTACGTTATAAGCTTTCCAACCAATACTGATGAATTCTCACAACTTAAAGGGTCTCATTTATTAGGCTGAAAATATTTTTTCTTTTCTGAAAGAGTAATAGATTGTGCGTAAATGTAATTCTTCCAGCAGCCTGTTAGAATCTATGCCTTGTTAGACAGACAATACTTCAAGTACTGCTTCTGATGGGTTAGAAGCATAAGAACAAAACAATATGAAAAAACAAGAACTTTATTTTCACCAAGTGGATGAAAGTGCACTGCCTGACATTTTATACTGGGTATAGCAACAACTACAAACAGAGTTTTACCAAATTCCTGAAATCTATTTCTAAATATAGACCATGGCAGGACAGGATTCACAGGTTTAAGCCTTGGACTAGAGAACAGCCCAGTATTCAGGAAGATGCCCACAAAATCCTCCGAACTCTTAAAAAAAGCTGGTGGCTTTTTTTTTGAAGGATGAAAGAGTGGATCTCTTACCCTTGCGGTTCTTGGACGGTCTTGTTTTCCACTTTCTGTTCACACTCCTTTATCATGGAACTTAAAATAACCTAAAACAGTAAAATAAAATAAATAATCTATGTTCTAACATTTTCAGCCAAGACCCCACTCTCTTGCACAAGATAAGGAAGTACTAAAATCAAAAAGGGTATACTCTATTTTCAAGCAACTTAAAAATGCAAATAAGTATTGTCTGTCTTGTGGTTACAAGCACAAAGACTATTCAGAACCTTTCAAGGAAAAAATTATTTAAATACAGTAAAACTCCAAGGCTGTGTCTACACTGGCATGAATGTCTGGAAATGCTTAAAACGGAATACTATTCCGTTTTCAGTTTTTCCGGAAAAGGAGCGTCTACATTGCCAGGCTGCTTTTCCGGAAAAGCCCTTTTCCCGGAAAAGCGTCTGTGACCAATGTAGATGCGCTTTTCCGGAAAAGAGCCCTGATCGCCATTTTTGCGTTTGGGACTTTTTTCCGGAAAAGACTACTGGGCTGTCTACACAGGCCCTTTTCCAGAACAGTGTTCCGGAATAAGGACTTATGCCCGAGTGGGAGCAGAATAGTTTTTTCTGGAATAGCGGCTGATTTTGTACAGTAGAGCATCATTGCTTTTCCGGAAATTCAAGGGCCAGTGTAGACAGCTCGCAGCTTATTCCGGAAAAGCGGCTGATTTTCTGGAATAAGTGGCCCAGTGTAGACACAGCCCAATAGTCTGGCACTCCTGATAGTCTGGCATCAAAATGGCAAGAGCCTAGTGAGTGAGCTTTGGCAAAAAATGAGTCACAAGGTAACAGCAGCAGCAGCAGCTGAACTGAGCGAAAAGGATAAAAAAGGGTTAAAAAACTAAAACATTACAGTATACTGTATACAGTATGTACAATAAAAAGGGTTAACACTTTATATACAGTATATATATACAGTATGTATATATATATATATATATATATACACACACACACACACACACACACACACACACACACACACACACACACACACACACACACACACACACACACACACACAGAGTATGTATATATATAAAACCAGCTCATAGTACCTCCTGATACTCCGGCATATCTGTTAATCCGGCATCACCTAGGTACCATAGGTTCCGGATTATCGGAAGTTTACTGTAGCTACTGTTTCAAAGATGCCTCTCTCGTAATGAATCAAAGGACAACCACATTTAATTCATTTTTCTTATATGGCTACAATGGGCTTACTTCATTTTTCAATGCAACATTTATTAAAAATGAACATTTCTGTTCTTTATAGATTAAACCTCTCATTTGTGGCTTATAATTTTATTAGCCCTTAAAGTTACCTTTAGAGGTATTGTGTTCTAAAGTAAAGATGTCAAAAGCCAAGATGGCAGTCTGCACCTACATGCTACTACTGAAAGGAAGCGTTATTGTAAACTGGTGCATCATTGCAATAGGGTCTGCAAGTGTTGCTATAAATCAAGCTATGTGAGGATTTTCTTTAAAAAACTGTTTTAGAGATTTACAGATAATCTTTAGAACTGAAAATGAAGTGATCTGATGTTTCTGTATTTCTAAAGTGAGCAAACAAGGAAACATTCTTTAATTTTTTTTCAAATATTAGGCATTGAATGAAGCTGAATGAAAAGGAGTCAGAGATCCTGTGTTTTGGGATAAAGCATACAATGCATTTGGCAGGGATGAAAATGGAAACACTAAAGTACTGTCTTTAACATAAGAGAAACACTGTTAGAACAGTTATGCAAATCAGTAACAATGCATGGACTGTACAATAGATAAGAGATATGTTTTCCATATCAAACTAATCATCTGAAGCTTTCACTGGCTCATGGCTTGGCAGAAAACCAAGGACTTTCCTTGATTCACTTCTTGGTTCCTACTGAGTTAATCATAAAACTTCAGATGTAGCCAAAGCCTGATGAAACCATTCATTCCTTTCTAAAGGAGGAATGGTAAAATATTCAGCAATAAGGCTCCTGTATCAGAGGCACCACCACTATTAACTTCCCAGTTGACAGTCTCACCAAGAGTTTAAAGATAGAACAGGGCTGGAGACTGACACAGTTTACTGAATTTCTGAGAGCCAAATTATTTCAGTAGATCCACGCTATTGAGAATATACCGAGCGTCACGTATTGGTACCATTAGGAAAGGAGCAATCATTGGGGCCACATGCACACATTTGTTCAGTCCTCGTTTGTGGTATAAAGTTATATGCAAGACACAGAGTTGGACACAGACTGGCTAACCTTGTGAGGAGGGCTTTAAACTAGGTTCGACGGGGACAGGTGAGCAAAGCCCACAGGTAAGTGCTGAATGTGCGGGACTGGGAGATGGGTTGGAAATGGGGGGACTACGGCCTATAATGGCAAGGAGAAAGGAGGGTCAGGGCACAACAGGGAGGCAAGATCAAATCAGTATCTTAGATGCCTATATACAAATGCGAGAAGTATGGGTAATAAGCAGGAAGAACTGGAATTGCTAACCAATAAATACAACTATGATATCATTGGTATTACAGAAACCTGGTGGGATGGGATGCATGATTGGAATGTTGGTATGGAAGGGTATGGCTTGCTCAGGAAGGACAGACAGGGAAAAAAGGGAGGAGGGGTTGCCTTGTATATTAAAAATGTACACTCTTGGACTGAAGTGGAGATGAACGTATGAGATAGCTGTGTAGAGAGTCTCTGGGTTAAGCTAAAAGGGGTAAAAAACGAGGGTGATATCATGCTAGGAGTCTACTACAGGCCACCTAGCCAGGAGGAAGAGGTGGATGAGGCCTTTTTTAAACAATTAACAAAACTATCCAAAGCTCAAGATTTGGTGGTGATGGGGGACTTCAACTATCCAGACATATGTTGGGAAACTAACACAGCGGGGCACAGGCTATCCAATAAGTTACTGGACTGCATTGGAGACAACTTTCTGTTTCAGAAGGTTGAAAAAGCTACCAGAGGAGAAGCTGTTCTGGATTTGGTTTTAACAAATAGGGAGGAACTAGTTGAGAACTTGAAAGTGGAAGACAGTGATCATGAAATAATAGAGTTCATGATCCTAAGGAAAGGTAGAAGGGAGACCAGCAAAATTGAGGTAATGGATTTCAGGAAGGCAGATTTTGATAAGCTCAGAGAACTGGTAGGTAAGGTCCCATGGGAAGCAAGACTGAAGGGAAAAACAACTGAGGAGAGTTGGAAGTATTTCAAAGGGACGTTGTTAAGGGCCCAAAAGCAAACAATTCCGCTGTGTAGGAAAGATAGAAAATATGGCAAAAGACCAGCTTGGCTTAACAAGGAGATCTTGCATGATCTCAAAATAAAAAAGGAGTCCTATAAAAAATGGAAACTAGGACAAATAACAAAGGATGAATATAGGCAAGCAACACGGGAATGCAGGAGCAAGATTAGAAAGGCAAAGGCACAAAATGAGATCAAACTAGCTACAGGCATAAAGGGAAACAAGAAGACCTTTTATAAATACATTAAAAGCAAGAGGAAGACCAAAGACAGGGTAGGCCCACTGCTCAGTGAGGAGGGAGAAGCAGTAACAGGAAACTTGGAAATGGCAGAGATGCTCAATGACTTCTTTGATTCGGTCTTCACCGAGAAGTCTGGAGGTGTGCCTAACGTAGTGAATACAAGCAGAGAGAGGGTAAGTTTAGAAGATAGGATACACAAAGAACAAGTTAAAAATCACTTAGGAAAGTTAGATGTCAGCAAGTCACCAGGTCCTGATGAAATGCATCCCAGGATACTCAAGGAGCTGATAGAGGAGGTATCTGAGCCTTTAGCTATGATTTTTGAAAAATCATGGCAGACAAGGGAGATTCCAGAAGACTGGAAAAGGGCAAATATTGTGCCCATCTATAAAAAGGGGAATAAGAACAGCCCAGGAAACTACAGACCGGTCAGTTTAACGTCTGTCCCAGGGAAGATAATGGAGCAGGTAATTAAGAAAATCATATGCAAACACTTGGAAGGTAATAAAGTGATAGGGAATAGCCAGCATGGGTTTGTGAAGAACAAGTCATGCCAAACTAATCTGATAGCTTTCTTTGATAGGATAACGAGCCTTGTGGATAAGGGAGAAGCGGTGGATGTCATATACCTCGACTTTAGTAAGGCATTTGATACGGTCTCGCATGATATTCTTATTGATAAACTAGGCAAATATAACTTAGATAGGGCCACGATAAGGTGGGTGCATAATTGGCTGGATAACCGTAGTCAGAGTGTTGTTGTTAACGGTTCTAAATCCTGCTGGAAAGGGATAACAAGTGGAGTTCCTCAAGGGTCTGTTTTGGGACCCGTACTGTTCAATATCTTCATCAATGATGTAGATATTGGGATAGAGAGTACGCTTATTAAGTTTGCAGATGATACCAAACTGGGTGGGGTTGCAACTTCTTTGGAGGATAGGGACATAATTCAAAATGACCTTAGCAAGTTAGAGAAATGGTCAGAGGTAAACAGGATGAGGTTTAATAAAGAGAAATGCAAAGTGCTCCACTTAGGAAGGAACAATCAGTTCCATACATACAAGATGGGAAGCGACTGTCTAGGAAGGAGCATGGCGGAAAGGGATCTAGGGGTCATAGTGGACCACAAGTTGAATATGAGTCAACAGTGTGATGCTGTTGCAAAAAAAGCAAATATGATTCTAGGTTGTATCAACAGGTGTGTTGTAAGCAAAACTCGTGAAGTCATTCTGCCGCTCTACTCTGCACTAGTTAGGCCTCAGCTGGAGTACTGTGTCCAGTTCTGGGCGCCACATTTCAAGAAAGATGTGGAGAAATTGGAAAGGGTACAGAGAAGAGCGACAAGAATGATTAAAGGTTTAGAGAACATGACCTATGAAGCCAGGCTTCACGAACTGGGCTTGTTTAGTTTGGAAAAAAGAAGATTAAGGGGGGACATGATAGCGGTTTTCAAATATCTAAAAGGGTGTCACAAGGAGGAAGGAGAAAATTTGTTCCTCTTGGTTTCTGAGGACAGGACAAGGAGTAATGGGCTTAAAGTGCAGCAGGGGAGGTTTAGATTGGACATTAGGAAAAAATTCCTAACTGTCAGGGTGGTCAAATATTGGAATAAATTGCCAAGGGAGGTGGTGGAATCTCCCTCTCTGGAGATATTTAAGAACAGGTTAGATAGACATCTGTCAGGGATGGTGTAGACGGAGCTTGGTCCTGCCTTGAGGGCGGGGGGCTGGACTCGATGACCTCTTGAGGTCCCTTCCAGTCCTATGATTCTAAGACGACTTAGGTACTCATCGACTTCAATTATTTTGAACAACATATAGTATTGAAGGACTATTAAGTATGATTAAAAGTGTATTCACATCTCTAAATTGTGCCAATTATAAGCTATATAAGTAAAAGAACAGAATCTTAAATGTATTTGGAGCTATACAAATATAAAAGAGCACCTATCCTGGGCTCTAAGATGCTTCATCAAATAAAAAGCAGCCTCTTCCCACTTTCTCCAGCTTTAATAATTTTAATGATTACAACTACCATGGTATTGACTTACAAGAGAGGCAGTCAGGACTTAAACATCTGAGGACTTAATAGATAAAAAGCCTCTGCAGATCACATCCCAAGCGAGCAGATTACTTACATAAACATAATAGATACTGGGTCACAGCAATAATCCACTTAGCCTAGCATTCTGTCTTTGATAGGGGCCAGATGCTTCAGAAGGAATGAATGTAACAGGGCAATTTATCAAGTTGTCCCTCACCTGTCATCCAATCCCAGTTTCCAGTAGACAGAGTTTTAGGGATGCATTCCTGATCATCTTGGCAAATAGCCTTTGATAAACCTATCCTCCATAAATGTATCTAATTTTTTTTAGTCCAGATATATTTGACATTTGCAACCCGTCTACTAGTTCCATAATGCACAGTCAACTTGTGAAGAACTTCCTTATGCTTGTTTTAAAACTGCTGCTTATTAACTTCATTAGGTGACCCCTGGTTTTTATGTTCTGTGAAAGGGTAAATAATCTCTGTATTCACTCTCTCCATACCATTTATCATTTTATAGCCTCCCCTCCACCACATCCCTCCCTCCTGTAGTCATCTTTCTAACCTGAACAGCACTTTTAAAAAAACTCTCATACAGAAGCTATTTGATATCCCTGATAATTTTTGTTGCCCTTCTCTGTATTTTTCCCTAACTTATCTTTTGCAGCATTCAAGGAGTGGCATACCACAGATTTATATTGTTTTATTATTTATCCCTTTATTAATGGTTCCCAACACTGTTAGCTTTTCTGACTGCTGCTGCACATCAAGCTGACATTTACAGGGAACTATCCACAGTGACTCCAACATCTTTTTTCGTGAATGGAAACAGACCTCTTCAGTTTGTATCTATAGCTGTGATGTTTCCCAGTGTGCATTATTGTGCCTTGATGAATTTCATCTACTTTTTTTCTTGCTCAGTTACCCCAATTTGTGAGACCCCTTTGTAATTCTTCTCAGTCAGCATTATTTTGAGTAATTTTGTATCATCTGCAAACTTTGCTAACTCATTGTTTACTCTCCCCCCCGCAAACTCATTTATGAATATATTTAATAGAAATACAGATTTTTGGGGAACCCCAACATTTATCCTTTTTTTAAACTGTGAAAACTGTTAATTACTACTCTTTGTTTCCTATCTTTTAACTAGTTACTGATTCATGAGAGGACCTTCCCTTATATCCCACAACTGCCTACTTGGCTTAACAACCTTTGGTGAAGGACCCTGTCAAAGGGCTACTGAAAGTCCAAACATACTAGAACTACTGGATCACCCAATCTATGTATTTGCTGACCCTTCTCATAGCATTCTACATGATCAGGGAAGCATGACCTCCCTTTACAAAAAGCTTTGTTGACACTTCTTCAACATATCCCTTTTATTTATGCACCTGATAAGTCTATTCTTTACTATAGTTTCAAACAATTTCCTTGGTATTGAAGTTAGTCTTACCAGCCTGTAATTGCAGAACTGCCTTGAATCATTTTTTTTTTTAAACAGCATTACATTAGCTATCCATCAATCATGTGGTAAAGACGTTGATCCAAACACTAGGTTATGAAATAGCAGAGCTGTATATACCTGATTCCTTCTGAACTCTTGGATGAATAACCCACTGATGCTAGTGACTTATTACTGGTCAATATATTTATTTGTTCCAAACCCTCCTCTACTGACACTTCAATCTGGGACAGTTCCTCAGATAAGTTACCTAAAAAAAGGGCTAAGAATGTCTTTTCACATCTTATGCAGTGAAGGTTGATAAAATAATATTTTACTTCTCCACAACAGCCTTATTTTCCTGGCTTGCCCCTTTAGCATCTCGATCATCCAGTAGTCCCAGTGATTGGCAGGCTGATGCATTTACAGGCAGTCCCCGAGTTACGCGGATCCGACTTATGTCGGATCCACAGTTACGAATGGGGCTTTTCTCACCCCGGAGGATGGGAGCGGCGGGACGCCCAGATGCGCCGCGGTCTGCCGCCCCCGACCTCCCGGGGTGAGAAAAGCTGCTCCCTGTCTCCCTGGTCTGCAGGGAGACGGGGAGCAAAGCCTCGGAGCACGCCCGCAGCGGGACAGCCCGGGCGCGCTTCAGCTGTCCCGCTGCAGGCGTGCTCCGAGGCTTTGCTCCCCGTCTCCCTGCAGACCAGCAGGCCAGGGAGATGGGGAGCAAAGCCTCGGAGCACGCCAGCAGTGGGACAGCCGCGGCGCGCCTGGACTGTCCCGCTGCCCGCGTGCTCTGTGGCTTTGCTCCGCGTCTCCCAGGTCAGCAGACCAGGGAGACGGAGCAAAGCCGTGGAGGACTTGGGCGGTCCCACCACCCCCGTCTCCCTAGTCTGCTGGGGGGGGCATGCAGCTAGTGTCCCCCCCCCCCAGCAGACCAGGCTTTTCTTGCCTACCCCTGGGGTAGAGCAGCTGGGGGCTGCCGGGTTGGTCCCGCAGCGCCACTCCGGACCAACCCGGCAGCACCCCAGCTGCTCTGCCCCAGGCGTCCTGAGTCAGCCGCTGCTGAAACTGACCAGCGGCTGACTACAGGAAGCCCAAGGCAGAGTTGCTCTGCCCCGGGCTTCCTGAAATCAGCGCTTATCAGTTTCAGCAGCAGCTGACTTGGGGACGCCTGGGTTTCTTAAGTTGAATCTGTATGTAAGTCAGAACTGGCGTCCAGATTCAGCCGCGGTTGAAACTGATCAGTTTCAGCAGCGGCTGACGCCAGTTCCGACTTACATACAGATTCAACTTAAGAACAAACCTACAGTCCCTACCTTGTACGTAACCCGGAGACTGCCTGTAGTTTGTTTTTTTTATTAGTTTATTTTTGCTTGTTGCTCTTCCAATTCTTGTTTGATCTGGCTAATTATGCTTTTACATTTGAGTTGCCAGAATTTATGCTCCTTTCTCTTTTCACTTCCAATTTTAAAAGATATGAATTTAATCTTTAATCACCTCTTACTCTGTTTAGCCATATGACATTAGTGGCATCTTTATTGGTCCTCTTACTTTCTTTAAAAATTGGGGCTCAAAATAGAGTTTGGCCCTCTATTACAATATTTTAAAAAGGTTTCTATGCAGCTTGTAGCCTTTTCACTCTTTGACTGATCCTTTTTACTTCTGTTGAACTATCCTCTTTGTTATTTTGTACTTCCCATTTTTTAACTTAAATGCTACTGCTAGAAGGATCTTAATCTCTTGGACCAGATACTGTACTCCACATACGAATAAATAAAAAATGGTCTCTCCCTTGTTGGTTCCAGGACCAGCTGTTCCACCAGTGGTCATTAATGGCAGCTTGAAATTTTATCTCTGCATCCATTCATGAATAATCATTTCAATATGCAGATAGCTGCAAATCCATCATTACAAAAACAGAAAATCCAGTAATCTTTTTAATCTCTCTGACCATTTCTCAATCACCATCCCCATCCTGGTCAGGTGTCTAAAAGAATATTCCTACTACTATACTCTTATTCATGCATGGAATTTCTATCCATAGAAATTCTGTGGTAATGTCTGAGTCATTTAGGATTTTAACTCACATTTGATTCTACACTTTTCCACATATAGTAACATCACCGACCATCTCAGTGAGGGGCTATGTCAGTGAGGGGTTTTGTTTGTTTGTTTTGTTGATTCTCACTTGTGTGTGGCCCCAGACTGATCTTTCTGTGGGTCAGTGGACCCCAACCCCACTCCTGCCCTAAACCTTACATATTAAGTAAATAAATAAACCTAAACCAAGCTAACTGGTTCTGCTATATGCAATGATGGCAACACAATTTTATCTTCATTCTAGATACATTCCTCAAAAAGTTAATTTCAGATAATATAAGCCATTACTGAATATGATAAAATGGTTAGAGGAAATGAAACTAGACAACTTTCATCCGCTATAGCTTTTTAATACATCTTTAGACTTTTTAGTCACTCCCTACAGTCTTCTAACTCATTGCATGCATACGCTGACTGACCCATGCCAGATCCTTTCCAAGACCACTTGGGGTAAGGGAAGTGCAACTCTTGTCACCTCTGACTGATGTTCAGATTGTTACTGTCACTCCTGACTCACCCTTCAGAAGTCAGAGTCAGATTCCTTCCCTAGACTAGAAAGTCCCGTCTCAATATTCTTCATAGCTAAGTTTATTTTTATGTAAGCTATACATTGTTTGCTTCATTATCTTTCCAGGTCTGATGTTAAGATGAGTGGTCTATAATTTCCCAGGTCAATGCTAGATCTCCAGTTTTTTGCCAAAAAGTTTAGTAGCAAACAAAAATGTCACTTTTCACATCTGCCATTTCCATATTTTCTGTTATTGTCTATTCTGGCTCATTAAAGGGCCCATCCTGTCCTTAGTTTTCCTCTTGCTTCTAATGTATTTGTAGAATGTTTTCTTATGATCCTTTTTGCCTCTAGCTAATTTAATTTTGTGTCTATGGACTTATGTTGTTTGTACATAGTTCTCATTTAGCCAAGTTACACTTATTTTAAAGCTTTTCTCAAGCCAGCTCACATACCCACTGAATAATTTCCACTGCTTTCCCGTGAACTCCCTCCAATTTATCAATGTTTTGTGAAGTGGGCTGCTAAGAACTGAAACTACTGCAAAACAAGGACATTCTAGAGCTGCATCACAAAATTTTTCAAGACTTTTTTTGCTGTCTTATTGCCCTGCAAACATGCCTCCTTTAATGCCCCGAGTTGCTGGATCCTGTGACAGATCCCACCCATGCTTTATGAAATTGACTTATGGACACAAATATGCATAACTTGAAGATGCTTTGGAAAAATCTCATGTAACCTATCAATCTATGTCATAATATGCTGGATCTGTATATCTTATTTTGGTGCATGTATAATTCTTGTGTATAAAGTTAGCTATATGGAGTATGGAATGCTTTATGGTTTTAAATGAGTGAAAGAAAGCCATCAGGGGTGTTTCCCTCAATTTCTGGGTCATCGCATGTAGACCTTCAAATCTTAGCAGTGGTTGGTCCTAGGAAGTCATGTGATCCCCCCCTCCAAACTGGTAGGTTCTGACCAGATCCACCCTTACATGTAAGGGTGGAATGTAGAAATAGAATTCCTGCCCAAAGTGAAAATCTGTAAAACAATGAGAAGCTAGCAGTTTCTTTGTCTTTTGCTGGCATGGCACTCCCCCAAAAAATGAACCAGACCCTTCAACGAGTGGGAACTGGTTTGAAGGCTTAGCTGGAATAAGAACCCTTTCAGGGTGAGTTTATAAGTTTATACTGAGGTTTTAGTTTAAAGAATTAGATAAGCATTTTCTGTTATTTTACATTTGTAATCTACTTTGCTCTGCCTGTTTTCACTTACAATCTCTTAAATCCTACTGCTTGTACTTAATAAAAATAACGTAATAATGTAAATAATTGTTACCTGGGGGAGCAATCAGTTTGTGCATTTTCCTTTCATTGTTAAAGGGGGCTTACCTAAGTAATTCATTTGGGGAGTGATATCCCTGGAAGCTGGGTCCAAAGCTGCATTTTCCTTGGACCTGAAGAATTTCAGTGTTTGTACTGCTCCTTGGGATGTGTGTGAGGGGAGCAGTGATCTCAGCTCTGCGCCTTGGCTGGGGAAGACCAGATGAGCTGGCCCAGCAGGAGAGGATAGTGAGAAGCCCCAAAGAGCAAGAAGGTAAGTGTAAATGGCTTAGTCAGCACACCAGGAAACACCCCCAACGGGTCTTCTGTGACCGCTCTCGGTCACAAATCCTTTCAGCGTTACTGTATTCAAAATATATCCCATATGTTGAGTTTGTTTTAGGTTATTTTTTTCCACCCATGTTTGCAGGCATTTAAAAAAAATGTTGTGGTGGCTCCTAGTTCTAGTACATCTTTTTTGAATGTTTAAGAAACAGTGCATGGTAGAAACAGCATTTTCTTCTTCCACTTTCATTATGAAAAACAAACCAACCAAGTATGCTGAAAAACTCAGTTTTCAAATATTTTGTATGGAGGATTTACTCCAATTTTAGTGTTTTTTTATAGAAGTCCTCTCAGCTTATGAATTTCAAAAGGACACTAAATTTTTTCTATCAAGAAAACTATGCTATGATATATATTTGAACCATCAGTTACTACTATGTACTGTAATGCTAACTACTTAACTCTAAAGATTAAATATCTCATCAATCTATTGTCAATATGTGCCTCAAACTTGAATGGTACCTTTAGTTGCTCACCTCATGCTCCGGTGAGAGATGTTCCATGTCAGTTCGTAAGCACCTGAGTCCAGGCAAAAAGTGATTGACCATTAAATCCTCTGATATAACTAGCAGGAATGCAGTTAAGGCATTCTAACAATATAATTAGCATTTGATGTCACATTTTATCTCAAGACAATACACAAATTACCTAACAAAAGAATATTAGCATTTATTCTAGCTATTGTGAAGTGTTTCACAGGTTTTGATTTTAGCAATTTGATATCAAGCGACCCAAAGCAGAGTCAAAATGAGCAGAGAATAATACATGAAAGAAGAATTAAACAAAAGAATAGGGCCTGATCCTGAACAGCAGCAGATGAAAATAGGGTGAGGGACAAAGAACAGAGGCAACCCATGGCTTAAAACAATTTGCTATGACTTGTCTTACTGTAACAACTTTATTTAATACAAACACAAAAATAAAATAGATTCTGTGTCTGGAATTTATTTAGAATAATCCATTACCATAAAAACTGTATTAATTCCAGATGTTATTTTTTGTAACAAGTATGACAAAGGGAAGTAACTGGTAAATATATATATAGAAAAGTACTTGAATCAATCTATGCCATTAATATCATTATGTCATAAGAATGCAAAATGAAAGGATAGGAGGGTAGAAGGCATTTAGCAAGATACCTACATAATTATCTTCAGAGTTCTTCCCTGGCCCCAAAGCAGATTTAACAAAAATTATAAAAATTTCAGGTTTTTTCAAAATAATGTTTAGTTCTATCTATTGTATCTGCGTTTTTAGATTACTGAGAAACTTACATATTTATACAATCTACTCCGAGAGAGCAAGCTACTTTGTAATTCCCAAATATTAAAACCAAAGAGTGAAAACAATTAACAGTTAAAAATATAACTGAATAAGGATACAACAACAGGAAAGAGCACTATAGGCTTCAAACAGATGGGTTGCAATGTCCAGTCTCTTTGAATCCACAGACTGCTGATTGTTGACCAAGGCTAACTTGTGTAAGTGTGGAATAACAACTAGAAGAGTAAATATTTGAATCAAAGTATTGTTTTGCATTCACTTTCACAGACTTTCCCCTAATATACACTAACCTGCAAAGCTGTCTTTATGGTAAAACAATAAGCAATTCCTACCCACCATGCAGTAAGAAAGGCACCAGATTAAGTTGCTTAGGAAAAAAAAATGATACAATGTACTATAGCCCTTTGGAAAAAAGTATTTGTTAACAATTGGTATGGTGACCATATTTTCTGAACCAAAATTAGGGACATATTAGCCACACCCCTGACCCCTGTTAACCATGCCCCTGACCCACATTAGCCACACCTTTGGAGATAACACTCTCGGGGTCAAGATGGACACATGACCAGAAATAAAAGGTGTCATGTGACCCCCCCCTCCCCCCAGAACATTTCCCACCATCCTCCTACCAATAGGGATGAGTTTGGCCCCCACCAACCCCCCCCCTTCATTAAACTATCCTGCAATTGCATTAACCCAATGTGTGTCACATTAACTCGGGGCGGGGGAGGGGGGGGGGAGAGATGGAGAGGCTGGGGGAAGTGTTCCCTCTAAGAGTTTCCTCCCATGAGCAGAATGAATCGTGTTGTGCACCAGTATTGAGTTCATGTGGCTTGTTTGGATGTGCCACTATGGCACCCAATTTATTAATAAATATTTTATAAACCTCTACCTTTTCCCTCTGCTGCCAGGTCTCCTTCCTTTGCTCCATCAGCTACCTTGCCCGTCTCACTCCCCTCAACACCTCCCAGGACCTGCTCCCCTGCACCAGCCCTTCTCTCCCCCGTGCCCACTCCTCCAGTAGCCCCACTCTGATCATGTGTAGCTACTCCTCCTCATCCCCTCTCCTAACACCTCCCTCACCTCTTTCCGCTGGTTCTGGTCCTGCCCCTGCAGGTGTCTGCCCTTCTGCTTCATCCCCAGAATCCCCTGGCACCTGCACTTACCCCTGCACCTCCTGGTGCCTCCACCTTCCCTCACTGCTCCTGCCCCCCTTGCACTCTTTTTCCCTGATGCCCACTCCCTCACAAACCTCTGCCGTAGTTCCCCTCATGCCCCTCTGTGCCTTTTACTGGGACACCAGGACAGAACCCTTAAATCCGGGACCGTCCCAGAAAAAAAGGGGCATATGGTCACCATAATTGGTAAAAAGTGGCATCAGAGATAGAAACAAATATCTGAAGTTTCTCAGCAACAAGTGTATGATAATGGCTGGTAAATGATGGCTTCTAGTGGGACTGCTAGGGGGTTTTCAATTACTGTGTTGCAAACGTATTTCAAACAAAATGGCAGAATATCTGCTCTTGAATTAGAAAGCCACAAGCATTAAAATCATTGTTCACATATATCTATGGAATATGAAGAGTTGTAATATACAGAAAGCATTTCTCAACAAGAAACTATTCAATATTATTGTTCACATTCTGCTAACACTCCCTATCAATGTTACACATTCTATTTAATACATTGCAATCAACTTATGAGTATTTGATATTTTATTCTCAATTGTTATTTTTAGGTAAGAAACATTCACTTAAGTTGCCACTTACATTCATCTCTAAATCTGGGCTCTGCATTAGGTCCAACTCTTCCAAATGTTTTTATGATTTCTGTGTGTAAAGAATGTTGGTCTTGATACTGAGGATCTTCAAGGAAAGAAGCCAACTGCATTTTCACTCTTTCCAGTAGCTTGAATATTTACAAAAAAAGTAAAGGTGGCAAAAACTTCAGTCACTTTTACAATATATTTCTGTTTTCAATCAATCAGTTTTCAAAGTTGTGTTAAAATATTTATTTTTTGGTTAATCTAGTATTCTTCACTGTTACAGGATATCCTAACACCTTTTGTTTTAGGATGCTATCACAATGTTCTACTTGATCAAGGGAAATGTTCTATAAATAGCTTCTCCCACCCCTGGTTCTCTTATTATGCTTCCTTATCTTCAATTTTTTTTTAGTTAGAATTGAAGTAGCAATAGCTCTAACCATGTTTTTAATATCAGAAGTACAGAAATGGAAAGAAATACGTGCAGAATCAGAAGTAACTACTTTACAAATAATTAATGAAAGAAAACACCTGATGAACTAGAGACCAGAAAATAATTAAAAAGCATTTTACATCATCAAAACAGAAAAAAAATATGGACAAACTGTCAATTTTTTCTGAAGTTAAACTTGACTGGATTAAATGGTATTTAAAAGCATTCAGATAAAAAGTAAATCAGCATTTTCCTGCTCAGATGCCTTCTATGTTAGGCTTCTGGATGATACATAGCCTCTATGTTACAAAGATTTATAATGGCAGCAAACAATATAGTTATTTCAGTTAGTTAACCAAGGACTTTTTAACTAAATGCAATGTATAACATGCATTCCCAATGACAAAACTGCTACTTATCCATCTTCCAAAAACTGAACTTCTGAGTCATCATTGACGACTTACTCACATTTCCTCAAACATATTATTTTAGGATTTAAGAACATGTTGAAATTACAGGAAGAATGCAAGCTCTGCAGAAAGTAGTGTGCTTTTTATACCTCACATTGGTATGGATACTCAGCAAAATGAAGCATACATCCTCCTGCTGGAAGACAGTCCTAACTTTTGTAAGGCTACAATTTTTTAAATCAATTTAACACCACTAAGAGCTATAGAAGCAATTAATGTATTGTTCAAAGAGATTTAATTTTTGACTGCTTAAAAAACTCTAAATAGCATTTATTAGTTATGCTCGGTTTTATAAACATTTGGTAAATTAATGTAATATTTATACTAGGGATGTTACAGTATAACTATTTACATGGTTAACTGATGAGACTGGGCTCATCAGTTAACATGCAAGGTTCCTCACAAGGGGCCTCTCCCCTTCCCCCATGTTGCTGCCTCTGTATCAGAGGAGGCAGCACATGGGTGGGGTGCAGATGGGAGCCTGTCCCTCCCCCTGCAACTGTTGAAATTTTCAGCAGTTACACGATTACATAATTAAACCCATTTTAACATTCCTAATTTATACTTCTCTTACTGCAACTAAAGGGAACTCATTCAAGAAAATGCCCTAATGCCTTGTTATCAATCCACCAGAACATCCAATACCCCTGTGTGTTATTGTTCTAAAATTCTTTTTTAGACTGTCCAGTATCTCAGAACAAAACTTCATTCCCAGCTTCACAGTTAACTTCCATCAAGTTGTTATTTTTGATTTCTGTGCCATAATGAAAAATGTCTTCATAAAGAACATAAAATTAGAAAATCCTGAATCCTAACACATTCTGCTTCCATCCTTTTGCAAGATTAAGTTGTGTGTATGAAACAAGAATTTCTCCTAATAGTAAACCTATTATGTTGTAGAAGTTAGGAACTTAACATTGTTTAAGAAAATCACCTTTGTGAGAAAAAAATTTATAAGTGTATCTCTTGCTCGCAGTTTGGCAGTACATTACTGTACTTGTCAAACTCAACCACCTGCTAAATGATTGAGCAATAGTTTGATTGCTGCTTAATATTTCAGTTTGATATGCAGTATTCCTACCTCTCTCTGAGTAACCGTTTCCATGATGGTACCAAAAGCAGGAATTGTGGCAATCCTGACAGAGCTATAAGAGGGGAAAAAAAAATCTTTAAGCTGTGTTTAGCCTTAGGAATGAATACAATAAAAAGTAATGAAAATTCAAAGTTAGTACATTAAGATATATTAGTTTCTAGCAGTGACAAAATAAAAAAAA
Source organism: Pelodiscus sinensis (assembly GCF_052426305.1). Classification (NCBI taxonomy): domain Eukaryota; kingdom Metazoa; phylum Chordata; order Testudines; family Trionychidae; genus Pelodiscus; species Pelodiscus sinensis. Next base: position 121,144,935 of record NC_143053.1, read on the forward strand.
ATAAGTAGATGAGGAAAAATGCTCAAAAGACTTGATTAACTTAAGGTCTCAGTCTGAAACTCACAATTCAGGATCACTGGACAAGGTAACAAGGGCCGGAGCAACCCGCTTGTCAATTAAGGCTTCATTCATGCCTCGAAGAGTCAGCTGTAAACCAGTCAACATGCAATAAAAAATGGTTTGGTAAACTGGAAGGAGAACTGGGTTAGCTGTGACTGAGGATGGGCAGGCAGACTCACAGGCCTTTGTTTATTTAGTCACTCACACAAGACATTAAAAAGATTAAAAATCTTTGTTCATGCTCTGGCAGTTACTGATAACAACCTGTTAGTGAGATTAGCAAAACATCCCTCCTAATCCTGAAAGAAATATCACAACAGTATGCTGGCCCTTGAAATGCATACACAGGGCATTGAATTCCGACTGTTACTTATCAGAGATTATGGTACAGCTAACCAATTATTTTGTATTTCACTATTTTAATTCTTGTTTATGTGTGTATTTTCCCCAAGCTAACTGCAGTAGCACTAAGGAGTATTTGCTACATTTGACTTACTGCAGTAAGGCTGATACCTCTGAAATCTGAAGTATTGTGAGTATACGTGACTGCCACTATATTAAACATTAACTTTTGAACTTAATTATTTATTTATTAACTTAATTATTAACTTAATTATTTAATTAAGAGAATTATTATACGTGTAACAATTTTCAATTTAAATTTAATTTTCTTCAACTATTATCTTCTGATTATTGCAAAAATAATTTTTACTTTTAGAAAGCACAGTCAATCTAGTTTTTAAATCTGCAGTTGGAAGGGTCTTATTTTAAATGAAACATGCTTTTTTCAATGAGAAAAACTTTTGTGATGGGAATACTAAAGAAAACTGATGGCTATTTCTAGACAAGTATTAAGAGGGATGCTTAATGTATAAGGCGATCAGTACACTTACATTTCAGGGTCACTGGAGAGAGTAATGAGAGCAGGGACAACTCTCTGAGCTACCAGAGTTTCATGTACCCCCTTCACCAACAGCTGAGTAGTCAGAGCAGGGAAGTATCACAGGTGATGCACGGAAAGAGCGAGCACAGTACCATGGGAAGAAGAGTGGCACAACCAAGAGAAAGAAAGAAAAACACAAAAAGCAAACCAAAATTAGAAGCTAAGCAAATACAGCTACACTAGCGCTTTATATATGCAGAGGTCTGAAGAAAGCGCAGGTGGTCTGGCAGTCAGTTCAGTCCTGATGGACTGTCTAAAGCTGTTCAAACAAAGTCTCTTGGTCTATATATTTTGTAGATTTTTTGCTATTTTGAAATTCAAATGACCACCAAAGGAAACAGTCTAAGTTGTAGGTTATTTGTCAGACTGCAAACAATTTTAAATACCAAAGTGATGCAAATTTGAGTCTGTCAATTCAAACAAAATTGAATACAATTCAAAGTCAATGGGATTATTTTTCATAGCTAATACGATGGGCAGGTGCAAAATGAACAGCTTTGCCAGACTGAATGCAATTTTCAAACACTAAACTGCAGCTGTGGGACCACTATTGTTAAAAACTGTACACTTTTTAAACTTGGCATAAGAAGCACCTTCCCATATGCCACTAGGCTTTCCCCAATATTTTAGGAATTTTTTTAGATACCAGATCCATTAAGTGGCACATAATGAAAAATTCTAAACAGCCTAAAATTGTCTTTGCTGGTCCATGAAAGTAAAAATCGGATAGCTAACTATCAGATTTTCAAATACTTCCCAATATGAATATGTAGATGTACTTACTGCAATAAATCCCAAATTAGAATGTGTTGTGTATAAATACTTCTTCCTATGCTCACAAATATCTGGAAATCTTTTCAATTAAAAGGTCATTACAGGGCATGTGACCACACCTTAGTTCCTTTTTTCTAAACTAAGTATGCTGCTTGCTTAGTAAGATTTAATTTTTGCAAAGTAGCAAACAGCAACCTCTGTAAAACTGTTCCATAAATGACCAATCCCAAAATTTCCTCAATGATTAACCAAATAGGCATTTTACTTGCATCATTTAAAAGGTGAAAGTATTGTGATTTTTCTTCTACCTTGTACCTCATCTAAGAAAATCTATGATTTTATCTATTACTTCCAGTGGCATATTAGCCACTGGGTTAACAGGGCCTGTGCACAAGGGTCCCTGCACACTCAACATGCCAGCCCAAAAGCTGAGTCAGGGTTCTGGGGCTTACACTGCTCTGTCCACCCAGCACACAGCTGGGGAGCACAGTCAGGCAGTGAGAGCTTGGCCCCACTCTGCCTGCCGGGTGCTGTAGTTGGGGAGCAGGCCTTACCCATCCCCATACCTGTTCCCTGGCTGGAGGTGAAGCAAGCCCTGGGTTCTGACCCTATTTACTTAGCAGGAGCACCACGGTAGCAGGGGTACTAAAGGCAGAGAGGTGGATAGGGACCTCTATTTGCTTTGGCCTTAGGTCCCACAAAACCTTACCCCACCCTGGCTACTTCATAGTATATAAAATGCAGAATGCTAAACTGTACCTACTGGGCAAGCTCTAACACATCTTCTGAACGTTTCAATAATCAGGTGGGTGAGGAAGTTGGTCTAATCAAAGATATTATCTCATCCACTTTGTCTCTCTCAAAGAGCCTGGGACGGACACTACTACAACTACACTGTATATTTCAACTTCTATCAAGTAGCAAATTACAAGTCTTGCCTTTACCAAACGAACAGTGACACCAGAGCATAAAGAAAGGACACGTGGGTATAGGGCAAGTTTAACTATTTATAGCATACTATTAAAGCATAAGCGGCGAGGAGTCCTGTGGCACCTTATAGACTAACTGAAGTGTAGGAGCATAAGCTTTCGTGGGCAAAGACCCACTTCGTCAGACTTCAGTTAGTCTATAAGGTGCCACAGGACTCCTCGCCGCTTTTGCAGATTCAGACTAACACGGCTACCCCTCTGATATTAAAGCATAGTGTGTTTCTAACCCTCCATTAGAGCCTATTTCTGCATTTTGGTGTTTCTCAGTTCTTAAGTGCCTAAATTTGAACCATCTTATTTGCTGCTTTCATGGAAATGGAATTAAAGTATTTAAAATTAAAGCTTCCAGATATAGACGTCTAAATTTTATTTTGAGAATTATAATTATTAGGAGACATTACATTTTTTCTAATTAGTATGTATTTTTCTAGTTGGGCTAAAAATAAAACTAAGTTACTACTTGGAATATGCTAACAGTACACTGGACTCCACCAACATATAGGCTGAACCTCTGTAGTCCAGCAACATCTGTGATCCAGCATGACTTTAGTTAGCCGGATATCCACTTAACATGGGTGTGGCCAAGTTTCCCACAGTCCCATAAAGTGTTAGTTCCAATTTACCCCTAAATGTCTTCCAAGGCTGTGTCTACAGAACAGCATTATTTCAAAATAACTGACGTTATTCCAAAATAACAGTCTGAATCTACACAGCAAACAGTTATTTCAATATAATGTTGAGCTGGAGGACTTCTTGCTCTGACTCCTGTAACCCTCATTGTACAAGGAGTAGGGGAAGACTTCCTGCTGTGTAGACAGCGCCAAAAGACGAAAAAAGCTATTTTGACTTAAGCTACGCAACTGACATAGCTCAAGTTGTGTAGCTTATTTCAGCTTTAGCCCTGCTGTGTAGACGTGCCCTAAGAGCCCAAGAAGCAGTGGGAATGGTGGTGTACACCGCAAAGTGTACAAATGTTTTTTATGCTCTATGTACTTATTTCCTCATGCCAATACAATTGAAATATATATCAACACTAACACTAAAACTCCGGTCATCTGAAGAAGTGGGCTGTGCCCACGAAAGCTCATGCATGATACAGTAAAACTCCGATGGTCCGGCATCTGACGGTCCGGCACCATCAGGAACCCGGAAGTGCTCCGGGCAGCCAGACCATTGGAGCTGCTCTGCCCCCAGCTTCCCCGATTCAGCCGCTGCTAAAACTGACCAGCGGCTGAATCGGGGAAGCTGGAGGCAGAGCAGCTGGGGGCGCTGCCGGGTAGGTCCCCTAGCGCTGGCCCTGGGTGGCACCCGCCCACCCCAGACCCCTCATAGCCCCCCCTTCCGATAGTCCAGCATATTTGATAATCCAGCACCCCCTGGGTCCCAAAGGTGCCGGATTATCAGATGTTTACCGTACCATCTACATGTTTTGTTAGTCTATAAAGTGCTACCAGACTATTTGTTGTTGTTTAAGTTTATTCTGTACAGACTAACTCAGCTTCAGGGGGTAGCAGATATAAAGAAAGCTGATAAGCCTTGGCTAGGTGTTAGCTTTTATAAGGTGCATCATCAGTATAGTCATAATTATTATGTAGCTTTGCAAGCACTGTTCCATTTATTCGCTTCAGTGAAATAAAAATAGAGAGAGACCTACTAGCTACAATATTGACCTCCCGTGGTTCAGCAAATTCTCTAGTTTGGCACACATTATTAGATCCTGAGGGTGCTAGACTAGAGATGTTCAACCTGTATAGAGCAGCACTGTGCTTTATGATCACAGTGAAAACCCCAGAAGGGAAACTGAATTAGCAGTGTGTTTTGTTCAACTTCTATAGGATGATTATGCAGAGATTTCAATAATACACTATATTACAATATGTGCACTATGCCCATAGTCCCTACACAACCTCAATTTTAATCATCTACTTTGGCTTCTTTGCCTATACTCTTTCCAGTTCAAAAATTATAAATTAACTCCTGTTGAAAACACTTCTCTGGCTATATGGCTACTTTTGAGAATCCCTCTTGATCAGACTCTGAAGTCAATGGTGAAATAGAGAGAAGATTGGCTTTCCCAGTAAGTGCAGTAGTGTAAGGCTTAAATCCTATATTTGTGAGTGTTTTTATACATCTATTGAACAGTGGTGGTAGAAGTGTGGAGCTTAGATTCCATAAATAATTCAGGATAATTTTACAAGTTACAACTATATAGAAAAGTGACTTCCTGCACTGATTATTATCCATTGGGCAGAAACATGGAGTTTCTTTAATCTAAAATTTGATGATCAACACTAAAAACAATCCCCCAAAGCACAAACTGGATGTTTTCAAGTACACAATAACATTAAATACTTATTATTTTCATCATTGACTGTGAAGTCAATTGAAAAGCATTGAAATGCTCATCTTAAATACAGCTCTTCAAATTACCTTTAAGCAATTGCCAGTTTGTTGAATTAAGATTAACTACTTTCAGTCAGTGTTTAAGATGACAATTTTCCCATTTAATATGTTCACTTTTTACTTTTAATTTCTATAATGTATAAATATGACTTTCTTTACCAATTGCAAATTTTTTAAAATAAAAGTATTAAGGAAATGTACTAATGACAAGAAAATTTGTGACTGACATTATTAGGGAACAGAAAACATGATCACAATTTGAGCAGAAACACTGCCAGTAAAATGTATTTTCGAATGAAGGAAAAAGATATGTTGATTTTTTATGATTTATATTTGAATTATAACTGTTCCTGAACTAGAACCTATCACACAGACCAACAAAGTTCATAACCCAACTATACATAAATAGTGTTCAAACCAGTGCCAGTCAAATTTGGGTTAACATTCAAAACTGGAAGTTACTGACAAAATGTTAACAATTAAAAGCACAGAAATAGCAGAAAGGAGGAAGCCAGATAATATTCAGCATATAACACAATACTTAGAACTGACTTTGTTTTAATTTCTTTATAGCGGTCATAAATATGTCTATTTATACATACTAAGCCTAAAGAGATGCAGCACAAGACTCTCAATCCAAGAATGCTAAGGTTGCGGACGCTATGGTGGCTTTAAGTTACTTTTGTACTCTCCCAATACTGGACTATTCTAAGGGCTCAGTGTAACTTGAGGTCTGTCCAAGTTGCAGCATCCTTTCAAGGCTGTTCCATGGGACACTGCACTGCACAGCACAGAACCTCTGCAATACTGCAGCAGTGGTTTGGCCCCTTCTAGCAAGTTAAGACAGTATCTGCAGAAGGCACCTTACTGTCTTCTGCAGTGCCTTGTGTGGAGGGATCATAAGAACGTTCATACTGGATCAGACTAAAGGTCTATTTAACCCAGCATCCTGTCTTCCAACAGTGGCCAACGCCAGGTGCCCCAATGGGAGTGAACAGAACAGGAAATCATCATGTGATTCCTCTCTTGTCATCCATTCCCAGCCTCTGACAAACATTCCTACCCATCCTGGCTAATAAGTATTGATGCTCTAATGGCCAGAATCAGGGCTTCGAGGATCCAGCCCTCCTACACAAAGGACAGGTATTGGAGCAAAAATAAAGATCTCACTACAAATATTTATGTGAGCATGCGATATCTACTTACATGTTTCTGAGATTTAGGAAAAGGTGATATAATTAGAAAACAGTATATTTTTTGTTTAGCAGCATAGGCTCTGCACTTCATGAATTATAGCAGGGAAAAAATGTCAGACAATACAGACTGTTCAAAAATCACTTATTTTGTCCTTTATTTGTTGTTTGGAAGAAACATTACAGTTCAGGATGCAGCCTTTTATAACGGAGGTCGTCCAAAGATGTTGCCTAGGGCGTCTAGCAAGCAAAGAGGAATAAAGCTCCAATATTCCAAAAGCTAAGACAAGGAGAATGGTTGCATAATATTTTAGACTATCTGAAAATGCTTTAATGATGGGAATGTCTAAAGTGGAAAAAGCACAAACTGATTAAGTCATTTAACCAAGCTTGCACAGGCTGGTCTTTAGACGGTCCCCCACTCCCCCCGCCCCCAAACCAGTAACAGGGCTTCCTGGTTCACCCGTAGGACTATTTGCTAACGTAAGGTTCTGTTGAGTTCTAAAGCATCATCAGTACAACAGTGATCAGAGGGTGGATCCTTACCACAGTTATGAGTTCACCGTTCTAGGTGGATTCATAACCCTACTCAGTACAATACATTTAAGACCAGTGTTTCTGAAAGTGGGCTGTAGGCCCACTTTAGGAAAGCTGCTACTAAGCCCCTGATGCTTTGTTTTCCTAAAGGGACCCTAGCCACAGAGCCTCTCAGCTCCAACAGAGTCTGATTCACTGTTTCCAGCCAATGCGAACTGTGGAAAGCTTCTCATGGCTCCCCTGGCTGCAAACGGCAAACCGGAGCCAATAGGAGCCATAAAGATCCGTGGCTATAGCCCCTTTAGGTAAACAAAGCACAGGGACCCACTAGCTGCTTTCCCAAATTGGGCTCACAGCCCACTTTGAGGAACACTGATTTAGACCAAATGGAAAAGCAGGAATTGCAGGGGTATAATTAAATAAAAATATGTCATGTAGTAAAACAAAGCTTTTTTGCTACTTGACTTTCATTAAACGGGTGGGGAGAGTATTAATAGAAGCATTATTTTGGCTAGTGATGAGATAGTTATATTAAAACATGGTTATAATTTAATTTTTTACTACTCAGAGCAGATTTAGACTCTGATTCTTCATCTGGATCCAAGTGTGGTGATCTCTGTCCTCATGTGGTACCCCATAGTAATATACAGGTTGACCCTCCCTAGTACGGCACCCTTGGGACTTGACTGGTTCAGAATAAGAGATTTTTCCAGACTACAGGAGGTCAATATTATCTAGCAGCATTCCCAACACTTCGACTGCTTACTGAGCTGTTAGAGGACATTTAGGGTAAACTACAGAACAGAACAATGAGAGCTAGGACTGGGGGCTGTAAACAAACATTATGGGACTGCAGGAAACTTGCCACGCCCATGAAAAATGGACATCCAGAATGATTTTAGTTAGCTGGATCACGGATGATTCTGGACCAGAGAGATCTGCACTAGAGAGGTTCAACCTGTATTACAAAGACAGAGTTGAAGTACCGAAGTCTCATGCATAAAGAATAAGTGCAATTATAAAGAGATAAATACACTTTTCAGATCCAGGAGGCACAAAATCCCTGTAAATTCAGCAACTGAGAAAGATATTTGGGATTTCCTATCCTGTATTTCTTTTCTTCTGATATTTTTAGATTTGATGGCTAAGGACATAGTAAACAAATTCAGGCAAACTTAGTGATTCTATAGAATATCTATGAATTTGCACAGTATGGAAACAGAGGAGAGCTCACAAGAGTTACTCTGTAACTTCATATGACAAATATAAAATGATAAAGCAACATATTATGAATACTATTGACTATGCATATTATTTTCTCTCAATGTCAGGCAATGATAGAAATTGGCTTGCAATATAATTCTGAAGCCTTAGAGTATAGGAATGAGGCTCTGAATATAGTTAACCTATCAGTGAAATAAGTGTGTTCAAGTCCCAAAAAGAACAGATCAACAAGTCCAAGATATGCATGCAAAGCTTACATATAGACTTATGCAAGCCCATTTCCTAATCTGACAAGTTTAAAACTGGTTTGAACACAGAGTTGAGCACTGAAATGATTTCTCATATTCAAATCAACAGTTTTCAGCATGCAAAGATGAAATTTAATACCAAAGACAATAGCAGAACAAAGATGAATACACAAATTGCTATAAAAATGTCTTGCAAGCAGTTGATAAAACATCAATATTTAATTAACTTGAATATGTAACAGAGGCAAAACCAAAAGAGTACAACACATTGCTGCTCCATCACACAGTACACAACCTATTCAGACACGTCAGTTGATCACAATACATATGTTTTCAGATACCAATATGATTTTTTAATACACATAGTCTAAAATTGCAGTGTAACAGTTTTGATAATCACTTACCTCAAACATTCTAGCAGCTGTGCAACGAACAAGAGCTGAAGTATGGACAACTCCATACCACAGTACAGTTAACAGCAGCTCATGGTATGCTGGGTTTGCACTAAAAGAAAATAATAGTCAAGCTAACACTAAGTGTAGAGTGGGTCTGATTATAAATTGCGAAGACAGTCTACAGTAGCATACAGAAATGTGCACTCTTAAACACTTAAACTTCAAAAACATTCATCGTGCAAGCCTTGTTTACAGTCAGCTTTACTGATTGTGGAAAAATGGGCTGTATCATACAATTAAGTCTTTGAAAAGAAATTTCAGGAAAACTTTAGGTTATGAACAATTTACAACGACAAAAGCATTCAAGCTACAGAAGGCGCAAAAATATTTACTGAAATATTCAACTATAGAATAGATTCTTGTTTAATCTTACAGTAGATACTGCATTAAACAGAGTAGCTTTCTATACTAATCAAGTAAACCTGATTTATATCCCTAATTCACTTGATCTTTTGTTGCAATTACACTTACAGCTGACAGTACATTATGAAAAATTTTAAACCATTTAAAATCAATTCTATGTTATATACTTTACCCCAGTTCCACAAAAGAAGCCTTCAGGCTATCAAGAGGAGCATGTGATAATGAAAGCATAGTCATCACGTCTTCTAAGAACCCAACTAATAGTTTGCGGTCATCTTCCTAAAAGAAAGCATGCAATGTGAATTTTAGTTTTATAGGTTATGCTGTGAAGTCACTTGAAAATTTAAATTTGAAGGCAAGGACAACACAGAATGGATAAAGTAAAATTTTAATTGACTAATATCCCTTACCTTTAACTATTTATTTATTCATTCTAATATTCATAACCAAAGTAAAACCATTATTTTAACAAACTCAATGAAACAATTTAAACAATATCCAACTATTTTTCATAGTTTCTGAATTTTTTTGTCTATTTACCCATATCCCTTTCAAAATACATGCAATAAATGTCTTTCCTTCAGTCTCTACATGCATGCACAGATTAATTTTTAACTTGAAACAGTTCCGACTAAGACTTGCTCTTTAATTGCCTTTTCATTAACAAAAAGCTAAATTAATATGCTTTGGATTAAGCAATATTAAGTGTTCTAATTAGGTATCAAGAATATCTTACCTTCTGGCCATAAGCATGTACTAATCAGTATACATCTTTCATTACATACAACTCCCCATATTTAGACCCTCACCCCATTACTGAGGATGCAAAGCCAAGCTCTGAAAAGCTGGGAAAGACCAGAATTATGTTTTTTTTAATTTGCCTCCCAAATACAGAGCTTTGTACAGATACAAAATTTGTATCTGCATCCACATTAGTATCCATAAAAATGAATCGTGGATATCTGTATTGATCTGTGGATTTGAAAAAATGTACAGGGTTCTACATGCAAAATCTGTATCCACAGACACACAAATAAGTTGTGGCTATTCCACATTCACATCCACAGATGCGGATACCTGCAGATCTAAAGTGGATATCTGTAGATTTTCACGGCTCTACCCATATACATTCTGATACAGCGCATCAGAGAATTTTTGTTGGATGATCAAATAATGAGCAGCTATTCAATATTTTGTTTTCTTCTCACTATTCCATTTATGGTGCCAACCTTGCTCTGAAGACAGAATTATTAATTTGCTTGTGGACTTTTCATGGTGCTCAGTCCTGTAGTACCCAAATGTTGACCATCTGTCTTTCCCTTGTGGGGAGCTGATGAAGAAGAGGTTACTTACCTCGTAACTGTAGTTCTTCGAGATGTGTTGCTCATGTCCATTCTGATTAGGTGTACACGCGCCACGTGCATGGATTCCGGAGCTTTTTTCCCTTAGCAGTATCCATAGGGCCAACAGGGAGCCCCCTGGAGTGGCGCCGGTATACCGGTGCATATATACCCCTGCTGGCCCTCCCACCCCTCATTTCCTTCTTGCCGGCTCCTTCCGAGACGGGGAGGTGGGTGGGATGCAGAATGGACATGAGCAACACATCTCGAAGAACTACAGTTACGAGGTAAGTAACCTCTTCTTCTTCTTCGAGTGCTTGCTCATGTCCATTCTGATTAGGTGAGTCCCTAGCCGTGTCCCCCCTCTGGAGGCGGGGTTGGAAGGTGACTAAGTATTATCTTGTTATTGTGCAGAACACAGAACTGCCGTCCTGACAGCAGCATCCTCCCTGGCCAGCTGCGTGATTGCATAATGCTCTGCAAAGGTGTGCACTGATAACCAGGTTGCTGCCCTGCAGATCTCCAAGATCGGCACGCAAGCCAGAAACGCCGCCGACGTCGCCTGGGCTCTAGTGGAATGTGCAGTTATGCGCAGCGGTGGTCTACCCTCGCCCTTGTAGCACAGTCGAATGCAGGAAGTAATCCACGAGGATATATGCTGCGTCGAGACTGGCTGACCATACATCCTTTCCGCCACTGAAATAAACAATTGATTTGACTTACGAAACTCTCGTGTCCTATCTATATAAAAAGCCAACGCCCTCCTAACGTCCAGGCAGTGCAGAGCCTGTTCCCTGGGCGACGCGTGTGGCTTGGGGTAAAACACTGGCAGGTAAATATCCTGGGACATGTGGGAGTGTGAGACCACCTTGGGAAGAAACCCCGGGTGTGGACGCAACCTCACCTTGTCTTTAAAAAACACCGTGTAAGGTGGTTCTGAGGTGAGAGCCTTAAGCTCAGACACCCGCCTGGCCGAGGTAATGGCCACAAGGAAAGCTACCTTATAAGACAGATGTGTCAGGGAGCATGAAGCTAGGGGCTCGAACGGGGGCTTCATAAGGGCAGTCAGGACCAGGTTAAGGTCCCACGCCGGTACCGTAGGCCTCTCATATGGCATCAACCTGTCGACTCCCTTTAGAAACCTTTTAACCAAGGGGTTGGCAAAGATAAACCTTTGCCCCCCCCCCCGACGTGGAAGGCCGCTATGGCCGCCAGGTACACCCTTAGGGAGGCTGTGGCCAGGCCCTGTTTCCGCAGGTGGAGAAGGAACTCCAGGGCAGTCGGAACCGCCCCTTCACCTGGAGCGAGCGTCCTGCCCTCCAGCCAGGAAGTAAACTTCTTCCACATAGCCTCGTAAAGAGCTCTAGTGGACGGCTTTCTACTTTCTAAGAGGACCTCCTGGACTGCTCTAGAGCAGGCTCGCTCCGTCACTAAGAGCCACTGAGGAGCCACGCTGCTAGGTAGAGAGATGGAAGGCTCGGGTGGAGTGCCATCCCGGCCTCACAGCTCTGAGTGATTAGATCTGGCACTAGGGGTAGCCTGAGTGGGCCCTCCACAGTCAGATCCAGCAAAGTGGTGAACCAGTACTGTCGAGGCCATACTGGCGCTATCAGGATGGCCCGAGCCCTGAACCTCTGCACTCTGAGGAGTGTGTCGTGGATCAGAGGGAATGGGGGGGAAGGCATAGAGTAGGCCCCTGGGCCTGCAGCGCATCTCCCCAAGAGCCCTGACCGTGCCCCATGTACGAACAGAACTCCCCGCACTTGGCGTTGCTCAGGGTTGCGAACAGGTCCAGGCGGGGAAACCCCCACCTCTGGAAGACCTCGTGAAGTACATCCCCCCTTAGCACCCACTCGTGCGCCTGGATTGAACGGCTGAGCCTGTCCGCTAGCCCGTTCCTGGTTCCTGGGAGGTGAGACGCCTCCAGGAAAATGCTGTGGGCTATACACAGTTCCCATAGATCTAGGGCTTCCCGGCACAGGGGAGAGGAACCCGCCCCACCCTGTTTGTTGATATAGAACATGGCCGTAGTGTTGTCTGTCAGCACCGCCACCACTCTGTTCTGTAAGTGGGGAAGGAACGCCCTGCAGGCCAACCTGACCGCCCGCAGCTCCTTGATATTTATATGGAGGTGAGCCTCCTCCTGTTGACCACGTACCTTGTGTCCTGAGGTTGCCCAGGTGAGCGCCCCATCCCAAGCGTCCGTGACCAGCTGCACAGACGGGGACGGCTTGGTGAATCGGACCCCCGCACACACCGTGCTCTCGTCCTTCCACCAGTCCAGCGAGCGCAGAATGTCCTGAGGGATAGTTACCACCGCATCCAGCGGCGACCTCAAGGGGTTGTGCGCTACCTTGAGCCACCCCTGCAACGGGCACGTGCGTAGCCTGGCGTGTTGGACCACGTAAGTGCCCGCCGCCATGTGGCCTAGCAGCCTCATGCAGGTCCTCGCCGTCGTAGTCGGGAACTCCTGCAGCCCCACTACCAGCGATTGAATGGTCGAAAATCTGTCTTTCGGTAGGGACGCCTTGCCTACAGGCGAGTCCAGATGGGCCCCCACAAAGTCTATGACTTGCGTGGGCTCTAGCAGTGATTTGGCCTCGTTTATGAGGAGGCCGAGACCCTCGAATGGAGCCCTGGCCCTCGAGACATGGTCCAGTACTTGTTCTCAAGACTTGCCCTTTATGAGCCAGTCGTCCAGGTATGGGAACACTTGGACCCTGTGCCGCCTCAGGAATGCGGCTACCACCGTCATAAATTTGGTAAAAACTCTCGGGGCTGTACACAGTCCAAAGGGGAGGACCGTAAACTGGAAGTGGTCCTGTCCCACCGTGAACCGGAGGAATTTTCTGTGACTTGGAAAAATTGAAATGTGGAAGTACTTTAAATCGAGAGCAGCATACCAGTCCCCCTTTCTGAGCGATGGGATGATGCAGGCTAGCGTCACCATCCTGAACTTTGTCTTCCTTATAAAGGTGTTCAGGTTTCGGAGGTCTAGTATGGGACGCATACCCCCTTTTGCCTTGGGTACTAGGAAGTAGCGGGAGTAGAAACCCTTTCCCCTTACGTCTGGAGGCACCCTTTCTATGGCCCCTAGCATCAACAGGTTGGACACCTCCTGCCGAAGGAGTGTCTCGTGAGAGGGGTCCCTGAAAAGGGACGAGGTTGGGGGATGGGAGGCAGGGTAGGAAAGGAAGGGGATAGTATATCCCTGCTTCACCAGGTCTAGGACCCAACGGTCCGACGTGATCTTTAACCATCCCTGGTAAAATAGGGAAAGATGGTCCCCAAAGGGCGGACAGATAGGCGCTACTGGTACTCTGCTCTCTGGCGTACCTTCAAAATGAGGGCTTAGTTTGGTGACCGGGAGACGGCCCTGAGCTTCTCTCGGAGTCTGACCGAGGGCCCCTACGCCTGCCTCTGAAGAGGTCAGGGCGGCTATTGTTGCGGCCTCTCCTGCAACCCCTGTCGTTGTTCTGCCCCCTTCTAGGGTAGGGTCTAGCCTGGAAAGAGCGCCTCTGAGGTGCTGGGGTATGTATCCCTAGCGACTTCAGGGTTGCCCTTGAGTCCTTCAGACTATGCAGCTTGGAATCAGTCTGCTCTGAAAACAAGGCCGGCCCCTCAAAGGGCAGGTCCTGGATAGTGGTCTGCACCTCGGGTGGGATGCCAGACACCTGCAGCCAGGCACTACGCCTCATCACCACCCCTGTGGCCATGGTGCGGGCTGCCGAATCGGCTGCGTCCAAGGCCGCCTGGAGAGAGGTACGCGCCACTGCTTGCCCCTCTTCCGTCAAGGCCCTGAATTCCTGGCGGGATTCGGGAGGAAGCTGGCTGGCAAATTTCTGCATCGATGCCCATGTGTTAAAAGCATAACGCCTCAGCATCAGTTGCTGGTTAGCTATACGTAGCTGGAGGTCCCCCGTGGCATAGGCCTTCCGGCCAAGCAGGTCCAATCTCCTTTGCCTTCGGGGTGGGGCCTGGAGGCCCTTGGCACTCCTTTTGCCCAGCGGCCTGAACCACTATGGATCCCGGAGCTGGGTGGGTAAAAAGATACTCATGCCCCTCCTGGGGTACATAGCATCTTCTCTCGACCCCTTCTGGGTCGGTGCAATAGAGGCCGGCATCTGCCACAGGGTTTTAGACGGCTTGTCCACCGTTTTATTCAGTGGGAGCGCCACTCGACCAGGGCCTGCTGCCGCTATGATGTCCACCATCGGATCTAAGTCCTCGTGAACCTCCTTGTGCTGGACCGCAAGATTGACTGCCAGCCTTCGGAGCAACTCCTGGTGCGCCCTGGAGTCCATAGACGGGGGCTGAGGTGCGGGGTCGGCCAGGGCCTCGTCTGGTGAGGACGACAAGAAGTCCCTTGAGGGGATTGCCTCCTCGGTCATCTGTGCCCCTGGTTCCCCCTGGCCAATAACCGGGGGTCTCGGCCCTGACGCCATGGGCGAGCCACCTCCAGGCAGGGGGGCTGTCAAGGGGGTGGCAGATGGGGTGCTACTTCTTCGAGATGACCCCGCTGCCGGCCCCGTAGGGGGAGGCCCCTGGGCCTGATGGTATGCCCAGGGCGTCCAGAAAGCCCACTGGGGTTGCCCCTGCGACTGCTGCTGGACCATAGGCTCCCGGTGAGATGATCTGACCGACGAGCGGGGCCACGACCTATATGAGGGCCCGGTCGAAGCCACTGACTCAGCCTCCGACTCCGAAGAGTACTCTGATGCTGACCAGGGAGGGGCCGATGAAGCCTGCACCCTACGTTGTTCTGCCATGGCCGATGGCTTGCCCCTGTGCACCACACGCGGTGCCGGTGGTGGCATGAGTGGAGGCCTTTGCTGCGGCGGTACCGCGCCCGGATGCATCTGATAGGCCGGTGCGTACCCCTCCGGTGCCGTCACGTGCATCGGTGCCGCGCTCTGCTGCTGTGCTCCCAAGGAGTAAGCAGGGATCGGTGCCGGGAGAGGCATCAGCGTCGGTGCCGTGCGGGGCGCCTGTTGCGGCACCGCAGGTGGCGCGTAGTACGGTGCGGGGCCCTGCACCGCCCAGGGAGCCGTCTGCGGCACCGGACCCTGCGCCGTCGGCGTTGCGAGCCCACACGCTCCCGGAGTCGCTGCTGGTGCCGTCGGGAGTGGGCCCGGGGTCGGTGCCGGTGTTCGTTCCGGCTCCGGTGCCGGTGTTCTCCCCGGCACCGGGGGAAACTGCTGCTGCTGGGCCGAGGCCTGCCCTTCGCCCAGAGGGTCCCACGACCTGGCCCTGTCCTGCTGGGGGGCACTTGAGGCCGGCGCCGGCGCGGTCCGCTCCTGCGGCACCGGGCCCTCCCCTTCATCCACAGCCATGTGAATGAGGTCTCGGGCCGCCTCAAAAGTTTCTGGGGTGTAGGGCCGACGGACCTCTCCTAGCCCCACGGGCTGTCCAGGGCTCTCGCCCTTGTCCAGGCTGTGCCTCTTTCTAGAGGACTTAGAAGAAAGGTACCCCTCCTTAGGGCGCACCTTCTGGGTACTCCTCTCTGCCGAGCGTCCCCTCGAGCTCTTGGAGGCCCTCGGCACCGGTGACGGCGATCTGCGCCTCGGTGCCCTGCTGTCCGACGGTGCCGCCGTCCGTGCGCTGCAGGCAGAGTGAGGCCGCTCCTCGCCCTGAGGCTGCAGTGCCGAATCCATTAGCAGGAGTTTCAGCCGGAAATCCCTCTCCTCCTTAGTCCTGGGCTTAAAGCTGTTACAGATAGAGCAGCTTTCAGCTCGATGTGCCTCGCCCAGACACTTTAGGCAGTCAGAATGAGGATCTCCGCAGGGCATAGGCTTGGAGCAGGAGGCACAGGGTTTGAAGCCCTGGGGCCTTGGCATGCCCTCCCCTCGCGGGAGGGTTCCACTGCTCCCTTATCTAAATAACTATTTACAATACTTAACAACTACTTAACTAGATAAGAAACTACAACTGCAAACTATAATACAACGGATAAGAGATAAGCTGCTAAGAGATAGGCAATAGCCTGAAGCACTGCTCCAGCTACCGACACGGGCGGTAAGAAGGAACTGAGGGGTGGGAGGGCCAGCAGGGGTATATATGCACCGGTATACCGGCGCCACTCCAGGGGGCTCCCTGCTGGCCCTATGGATACTGCTAAGGGAAAAAAGCTCCGGAATCCGTGCACGCGGCGCGCGTACACCTAATCAGAATGGACAGGAGCAAGCACTCGAAGAAGAACAAAGACTAATGTCACAAGTTTCCACTAATTTTGGTGCCCAACTCAAACACCTAGGACCTGTTTTTTTTTTTTTTAAAAGAGTAGAGTACTTAGCATTATACAATACTTAATATATTCAAAGAACAGTTTTTACTGATTTCAGTGGCAGTGCTCAGTACTTCTGCAAATAAATTTCACTACCCATTCCTCTGGGTCTCAAAACAACCATCCAGCAAGTGGGAAACAAAATTAGCGGCCACCCGTGAAGAGTTAAAAAGTTGCCTAGCATCAATAAAAGCAAAGAAGCTTCTACTTTGCATGTGCAAATTGAGATGTTTCAAAGGATTATTACTTGGCCAAATTTTGAGACAGAGGGCAAAAAGGCACATCCTTGAAAGGCTACTCCACTCCAAAGCTCCGATGCTAGGGCTTTTCAAATGAAATGTCACCTGATTTTTTTTTTTTTAATATGGGCAAAACAACTAGATTGAACCTCCCCTGTCTGGCACCAAGGAATTTGCTAGACTAGGTCAGGTCAAAGCCAGCTTCTACGCTGCCACCGACTGCGGGGCTGCACTCCTGGCTCCTGTGAGGCTGTGCTCTGCAGCTGCTCTGCCACTTCCCCTGAGTGCCCCTCATCCCTGGTCCTCTCCCTCTCTAAGCTTGAATGCCACAAATCAGCTATCTGGGGAGCTCTGGAAGGGTGGGGTAGGAATTCCTGAGCACAGGGCCTAGCTTCTCACTGAGTGCTCCAGCCCTGGTGCACCCATGAATGCCAGATCACAGATGTTCTTGGACAAGGAAAGTTTAAAGACCCAACCTGTACTTTCATTCTTGCAAACGTTTTGGTTGAAATTTAAATGAAGAAGTCTGAGGCAGACAGACATTCTAAATGAGAAATATAAGCGCAAACAGCTAATAGTTCGTAGTTATACGCAACTGAAAACAGAGTCTTATAATGGGAATTTCTGGACAACTTTAATAATATACGGTGTTACCAACTCCACCTATATAATGTTTCTGAAAACTATACCTTAAATATTTGGAACTACTCCGATTTTTACCAGCAGCAACACACCAAAGCAACTAAATAATTCGTCAAGTATTTGGATAATAGAAGTCTGATAATTTGAATCAGTTTGCTGACTTTTTGCATTAACTTGATAGACAGCAAGCCTATTTTGACTAGACTGAAGATAGAACTAGCCTACTCTCAACATTCTAAAATAAAAAAAATACCAAGAAATCCACAAGAATGGTATTTGTTAGCATAAGCATAACAGTGCTATATAATATTAAAGTTAAGCACCGTCCTAATAAATGTACTTTTGCCTTGTGATCCCAGGTTTTGGTGGACAAAAGTTACTTTTTTCACCTCAACACTGTAAAAGAACATTACGGCAAAGTTTTTATGCTGCAAAGGTTTTAAATTTGGATTTTACAACTTTTCCCTAACATGGGAGAAACTCAGTGAAAAATGAGACAGTCATCCAATAATCAATAAATAGAAAAGTGACCTACAATAATGAAAAAAATGCACAAGTTATGATAAACCAAAGATGCCACTGGAGCAGATCTCATTCACTTTGTTGCAAATTCACAAAAAAAGAAAAAATGCCTACTGTAGTCTTTAAAGGTAATCTGTAAAGGTTTGCTTATTATGTATAAATAAAATTTGAAAGGGGTTCTCTCTCTCTGAAGAATATCTGTACTTATTTCAACCTTAATTATTTCAAATATGGTCCTCAGTTTTCTAGAGTCCTTTTAATGAATGACTCATATGTTTTAGGAGAGTTTCTTAGTCATTAGAATGATGGGATGTAATCCTTAAGGGTACATCTTTCGACAGAGGGATGTAAATTAGACACTTCAAAATTGCAAATGAAGCCGGTATTTGAATTTCCCATGATTTATTTGCATAATCATGCCATGGTGCTCTTTTGAAAAAATGCTATTTCGAAAACAGAAGCCTTTTTCAAAAGATCCTGTAAACCTCAAAGGTTTACAGGATCTTTTGAAAAAGGCTTCTATTTTAGAAAGAATCTTGTCTAGACTGCGGTTTCACTTTCGAAATAGCGCTTTTTTGAAAGAGTGCCATGAAACGATTATGCAAATAAAATATGAGAAATTCAAATCCCGGCTTCATTTGCAATTTCAAAGTGTCTAATTTACATCCCTCTGTTAAAAGACACACCCAAAGAGACATCTTTTGGCTCAAATACTTTAGTTAAAGAAAGGCCAACAAAATACCCAGAAGATTTCTAGTTTATTTGAAGGGGAAAAATAAGTCAAAATTTTACTACCTCACATGGTATCTGTCAAATCTAGACATCCAAGCCTCTTCTACACTTGAAAAATTTACAATCCCTCCTTCCCATGGCTTTATCCACTGATTTAGCTGACTCAATATTTGTATAAGTGGAAACCTAGTGTGGGGGGAAAATATCGCTCTCAATTCAATTTGTTTTTACAACTGTTTTGACCATACCTGATTTCAGAACTGACTAAATGACTCTATATAATGTCCATTTGAAAGTCTTGTGTATGTTAGAGCTTTCAATGCCAACATTAGTTCATCAGAACTGTGATGACAGACTAGCATTTGTTATGGGAAAATTTCCCCACTGCAGACATGGCCACAATCACCTAAAAGTTTTCAAGGATAGAAAAAAATCCACATTTTGAAGGTTAAAAGAAAAATACCCTTATTTTGAAAATAAAATCTTTCAATTCTTTTATACATCATAAAGCTGAGTAAGGCTAAAACATTAAAATGTGTTTATCGTCAAACAAAAATAGGATGGCTATCCAATTATAAATCAATCTTTATCCAGAGAGTAAAGATTATTGGGTTTTTGCTGTTTATATCAGAAATCATCTTAGACACTTATCATGGTAACCTGTTCACCCTCTTTTACAGTCTGAAGTTTGAATGTAAACTAAAGAGCTGTAGAGTGAGTGCTACATTTTAATACCGATATGTTTTTTAAAAGTCATTCTTACCTGAATATAACATGTAAGGACTCCTGTTGCATAGATGGGAACTGTGGCTTTCGTTAGTACCCCATTCCCTGCTGTGGAATCTAAAGTCATTGATATATCGGAAAAATTTAAAAACAAAACTCCTTGTCTTACAATTAATTATTTTTGAGCAATATTACAAAATTTCACCTCTAAGAGTGATTCACTAAGTTTACATGTTCAGCATTTTGACAGGGTACAGAGAGTACTACTACATTTGAGATCTATGTTAACTAAACATTCTAAGCTTGACAGATGAAGAACAATGGAGAAATACAGTTCCTACGCCAAGGAATTCACTAAAAATTCCTCCTGGTGCTCATGCCAGTTCAGCATCACCATTGCAATCCTTAGTGCAGATGGCTATCTTGTCCTAGCAGACATTTTCAATAATGTACCTATATAATTAGGCACATCTAATCAAAATAGTGCTGAAAACAGCTGCTAGAATCAAGGAGTCATCTACATTAGGTAACTCAAGAGTGGTACTGCTAAACTGGTATTTGTAGTTGAGACATTTGGGTATGTAGTTCAGTAGCAGCATTAACAATTAACAATTAGTTCAGTAGCAGCATTAACAATTTATTTTAAAGTGCACAAGAATGTTCGAACAGGTCAAAATGTATTTTATAGTTCTGGCTACAGACTCATATCAAGATGTTAAAAAACAGGTGTCTAAAATTATGCTTAAATCCTTATTTAGTAACCTACATAAGTGACCTAATTTTCAAAAGCACTAAGCTAGTTTCCTTTTGCCTTTCAATTACAATAGATAGTATTATAAAATATTTTCATTTAAAAACATAATTAAGGCAGCCTTGACAATTTAAAATGAATTCTATTTTCAAACAAACTTCTGATTAGACTGTTTTAATGTTAATCACTTTGCGTAAGTCTAGACTACATGCCTTTGTCGCCAGAGGCATGTAGATTAGGCTACCAGGCATAGGAAAATGAAGCGGCTATTTAAATAATCGCCGCTTCATTTAAATTTACATGGCTGCCGCGCTGAGCCGACAAACAGCTAATCAGCTGTTTGTCGGCTCAGCGCGGTCGTCTGGACGCGCGGGTGTCGACATCAAAGGCATCCTCATTCCAGGAGGCATACCTGGGTGGTTGACAAATGCCTTTGATGTCGACACCCGCGCATCCAGACTACCGCGCTGAGCCGACAAATAGCTGGTCAGCTGTTTGTAGGCTCAGCGCGGCAGCTATGTAAATTTAAATGAAACGGCGATATTTAAATCGCCGCTTCATTTTCCTATGCCTGGTAGCCTCATCTACATGCCTCTGGCGACAGAGGCATGTAGTCTAGACGTATCCTGTCACAGATAAATTCCAGAAGCAAGTAATTTCCAGTTTTAGGTTTAGGCTAAGGTTGATTTTTATTAATTTACTCATGCTACTCACCAATGTTTTCTTCAGATAGTCTCAAGATTTCTTGGAATTGTGGTTTTACCTAAGGAATGGATAAAATTTATGAAAATCTGTAACAGGTGTTATTTATATATAAAAGAGATAAAGGCCATATAAACAAAAATTTGAGAGACTAAAAATTTCCCCAAGTTTTATCAAAACTCAAGGGAAGTGTGAGCTCATGTACCCAAGTCTTATACTGAGTACCTGATACCTAATGAGGGGGGAAAACACCTTCAATCATTGACTCATAAGGCTGAAGACACTCGGCAATGTGGAGACACTCCGCAAGCTCTATTCGATCTGCACATTATCTCAAAAAATTATGCTTCCTGCAGAAATGGTGGCAAGCGGAGGGGGGAAGAAAGGGGAGAGAAAGGATTCAGGTTTTACAACCCACTACATGCATATACTGGCTCATTTCCCTGAAACTTCTCCAATTTTTTCCCCCAGCTTGTGATGACAGCTTCCAAAAGGCTTTACATTTAGGACTCATGTCCAAAAGTGATTTTAGAAACTAGAATTAGACTTGTCTATGGAGATACTTGTTATGGCTCCACAATACTTGTGTCAGTCTTTGCAAATGCTTCTTTAAAAGATAGAAATAAATTCAGCGCAAACATTTACTATAAAATATTTTCAAAGACTATTTTTTCAGCTGATCTTTGCATCTCTAAAAATGTTACTGAAATAACACTCAAAATAATCTTCTGAAATATTCTTTGTTGATGTACAATGGCCTTTCATTCCTTAAACACACCGATCAAAGAGAATACTTATTTTAAAATCAACCATCAAATAACAAATGAAGGAAGGACATGTAGATATATGTGAATAAGTTTTGGCACTAAGATGTACTGAATAACACACTACAATAAAGGATTGAAATTAGGCCAGAGTCTGCAGCCCAATGTGTCCACCAACCAAGAGAAATTAAAGAGTAAATGGGCTCTTCCCTATGGAAGTCTGAAATATCCACCTATAGCACGGACAGAGAGATATCATGAAAGGTCTGAGCACCAAATGGACTCCAAGATGAGAGGAGAGAAAGAAGAGATTGTGGCCAAGAGAAGCTTTAAGACATGCAAATGAAAATGTGTCAAGTGATTTTTGACCCTGGAATGACATATTATAACCCATGTGTGACGGGGTGCCGAGACCCCGCACTGAGCCCAGGGGGGCGAGCGCCTTATTGATGCTGCTGGGGAGCGCCTACTGGCCGTGCGCCAGATGCTCCCGGGCCGTGGCGTGGCTGGGGAACGCCGGGGTGGCCGCCGGAAGGGGGAGGGGTGGATCACCCAGCACGCCAGCGTTTAGAGCGGGACTTACGCCGATGATGTAGGAGGGACGCCTGGCCGGCGTTCGGGGGTGGCAGGAGCTTCAAAACCCGTCTGGGCAGCGAAGAGGGGGCAGGGCAGGCGAGGGGGAGCGGACCCGCCAGAAGGGGGGTTGGCGCCCGGAGCCGCCTCGCAGGAGAGACCAGAGGGTGCCGGTAAGGCTCATCACGGAGGGGGGAGTAGCAAACAGGGGACGAGGGACTAGGAGGAGAAAGGAAGTAGCCCAGAGCAGGGTGGTGAACCAAGCCCGTGGGTTGGCGCGTTTAGGGTCGCAACCCTGTCAGCCGGACTAGGACTGCGTGGCAGTCTGAGTCCTTAGGGTCCTGGGCTGGGGCCCGCAAGTGAGGGCGGGCTCTGACCCCCCTTTCTCCTCCATCTTGGGCGGAGACCAAACTTGGCGAAATATATGGACAAGTGACTAAAGTTGTCAGCCAAAAAGGGCTGAGCAGCCCGGCTTCAGAGGGCCCGACGTCCCAAGACTGGGTAAAGGGAGGGAAGGACCGGGGACGACGGACCCACCCCCTGGGGCGCGGTCACACCATATCTCATGTATTCACATAATGTAAATATGATACTGTTTATTAAGTATTCCTATATTTAACTGACCTAAGCGGATACAGAAGAACTCTATTACCTTAGTGTTTGTGAAAATTTTCCCGAATGTCCTGCAGAGCCGCCAGAAAAACCTGGAGAATTCATGGACACAGGCAGTTGAGGCAACATTGATTTTGCCAACTATTTCTATAAGCTGTGGTAACCTAAAAGAGAAAAAGTAGCAGCTCATTAAAAGTTACTCTGCATGTTTCTTCTCTGTGATTTCACTTTACCCCACAAACTGATTTAACTTTGCACAGCACTGACATTTCTGATCACTGTCATTTCAAATCCCAATAATACAACAACATTAACACTCTTTAATTCGCTTAGCTTGGGGGTGGTGGAATACTATCCCATCAGGAACATCTGGCACTTGAAATTTCAAATACCCCCCCGCCTTTTATTGTGCATTACCATAGTCTGTAAGGGTCTTAAAATGCAAGAATACTTAGTTCCATAATGCACAGAGAAAAATTTTAATTTTTAGGTACAAACAATATTCATCTAACAACACATTAAAGACTTGTTTTTCCCTGAGCAAATCAGAAAGAATGGAATGCTAGGATTTTTAGTATGTGAAGTAAATGTAAATGATAGTTAGATATTGAAAAGAACTTTTTCACACAACTGTTTAGAAGCCACAACATTTTTGTATCACAAGGAATGAAAGCCAGGTACACTCACAGTTGATTGACAACCCATAGCAAAGTCTCCCAGCCTGTGGTACCCTCAAGTTCCAATTGATAATCGTAAAGCTGCAGCAGCACAGCTAGCTGCTCACGGCTTCCAATGATAGTAGCCACATCCTGAAGAGGTGACACAGGCCGAGGGAACCTAGTCACTGTAAAGGCAGAAGATATAACCATATGTTAAAAAAGAGCAAATGATAATCTTGATGTAATGTTAATAAAAATAATAATTATTAATTTGAACTTCTACAGCATGTTCCATCTAAGGCTAAGTGCTTAAAGAAAATAAATAAGTCAAATCTAAGTCTTAAAAGTCAGTGGGGATTTTCCAGACAGGGAAGGTGGTTGAAAGGTATGAGATATAGGAAGAGAGACCAGGAGGTTCTCCAAAGATCTCATAGCAAGTTTACGGAGAAACAAGAAATAGAAAACTGGCTCTCTTTATTCCCAGTACTATGCATAAAATCACAAGACTATTCCCTTTTTAATATGAAAAGATGAATAGAATGATTTGTTTTTGATCATTAAATGTTTGATGCCCAAATTCATCAATATACAAAACAAAATACGGCAAACAAGGAGAATTCTGGAGACAAGCCTATGACTAAGACAATAGTTTTAACATAATGGTTATAAACATTAACATTTTTATACAGAATCCTAAACATGTATATAAGTGTACCCTGAAAAAAAGTTTATGCCCAAATACATCTGTTGGTCTTTAAGGAGTCTCAGGACTCCTCATTGTTTTTGCAGATACAGACTAACATGACTACCCATCTAGACTTCATAGGCTAGTCCTGGGAGCTATTGATGTGGTTACATTAAGGGAAATTCAAACACCTCCAGAGATGTACTACTTATGTAAATTTGTAGCGACACAACATGAAAAAGTGGGAGATTTAAAAAAAAAAAAATTCCCTGGGTTTGGAAACCTAAAACCACAATGGTAAACACAATGTTACATAAAGCTACAAAGTTTACATTACAATTTACACAGTTTATGTCTACATAAGAAGCATACACACTCACACATTCCAACTAAAATAGTTTTATCTGTCCCTACAGAGTTTCTAGCTCCCTTCCCCTGCTATATATTTAATATCAATTGATGATGATTTACCAGTTTACCTTTGCTTGGATTCTAGAAAAAGTGTTCATAGTATTTAATGAACTAAGTACCTTCTATTGGTGGCACTTCACCTTGGAGTTTAGCTTTGCTAGTAAAAGGTGCATTCTGTAGTACCAGTGAAAACAGTGATGGAATCAAGGACTGCAAAGCGGAAAGATACATGTGTAGCTTATGTTCATCCAGCCCATGCTCTCCTTCCTGAAATAAAAGTATAAGACCTTTTAAGTGTGTTCATATTTTTTGCTAGTTTAATGGGCACACAATTATCTGTCCCCTATCACCACAGTATCTTAGTCTCTCTAAAGGATGTTCAACAGAAATACTCCTTGAACACTTCTATACCTGCAGGAGCAAAAGAGCAAGACTCATTACGTCACAATATTTGTGTGTGCAGCTACCTGCTAGTGTTAGAAAAAATAATATAATTAAGTGTTGTGTTTAGTTCTGAACAGCGATTAGGTTCCACAGTCATTCTTATATTCCGAAGGATTAAGATTCATATTTAAGGTACAGTATCTATAAGAAAGTTGCATCCCTAAATTCACAAAACTACTCATCAATAAGAGAATTCAAAAATACATAATCTGCACTCCTGAGGCAAGGAGTGCTTCCAGTTTTGCTATTTATTTCTTGACAATGTTTTTATTTTAGTATTATCCATTTTGATTACTTCAAATCATTTAACTTATTGTTTCATACCATTTCCACTAAATTTAAGAGCAAAAGCTATGGAATCCCACACAAATATCTCCTAAAGAATTCTCCCCACAAATCACAGAAATTACTTTTTTTT
This sequence comes from Pelodiscus sinensis, assembly GCF_052426305.1. Lineage (NCBI taxonomy): Eukaryota > Metazoa > Chordata > Testudines > Trionychidae > Pelodiscus > Pelodiscus sinensis. The sequence goes on from NC_143053.1 coordinate 121,170,627, forward strand.
AAAGTTATATGAAAATTAAGTGTGCTTATCAGAGAAAACTATAGACAAAGAAAACTCAGATGTATGAACGGAATACCTACCCTGAGTAACTTTTCAATCTTATTAAGCAGCGTGGGTATAAGATGCGTCTGTAAATTGCCCAGTTCTGTAGTCCATGCAGCATAGGCGGGTAAAAATACCTGATGTGTTGCACTAACAACTCGTTCCGAGGGATCTCCCAAAGCTGAAAGCAGCAGTTCAAAACCCTGGCAGAACACAATAAAACACATATCAGGAATGCTGCACATATATCATTGTTTTCCAAATGTATATTACAGAAATAGCATATAGAGCCAGCAGTGTGGAAATTTGCATTTAGAAAGGTTAGATAAGTGTAATTTTAAAATTATTAAACTTTTATATAAAGTACCTGTCACTATAGTATATGGATGACCTAAAAAAACCTGACCTATTAGTGAGGCTCAAACAAGTAATTTTCTTCCCTCCTTTAGTTTACTCTTAAAAAGTAGGGACTATACGCTAAATTTCCAAATACTGGCAGCTGGAAAATGTTATGTTATGAAAATATTCTGTTACTATTTTATATATATATATATATATATATATATATATGCGAGTTTGTCTCTGTGTCTATGGAAATGCATCTCAAAACTATACAGAAAAGAGATAATCACCAGGCAGGTGAAAGGGGCTGGTGGGGGTGGGGGTGGGGGTGGGGCTGGGGCAGAGGGGAAGTGCCTCCACTCCTTTCAGGACTGCTTCAGTCCCATGCCTCTCCCTCACAGGGAAGTGGGGGCTTAATTTCCCACCTGAATCGGATTCGTATGGGCACATTGCTTGCTGTTCCCTTTGCCAGGAAGCAGTTTGCTGCATTTCTCACTCTGGGTAGGGTCCACTGGATCCAGGGGTGGGCCGATCCAGGGGCCAGACCAACTTGGATCAGCCCATCCCTCCCTGGCTGGATCCACTGGAGCTGCAACAGCCCTGGAGAGGTGCTTCTCAACTAGACCCAAAATGCTGCAGTTTGAAAGGGCTGGGGCAGACCTCACTCCCCGTAGGGCAGCCTGCATACTGAACCAGTCATTCCCAACCCCACCCCAGAGCAATGATTCCAATTAAACATGTACATTTTCATTTTATTTTTCCAAAACACAAAAATTGAGTTAAGGACCCAAGCAAGAACAGGTAAGTCTTCTAGTATAGTATAAATACAGGTAGAACCTCCCAAAACTGGGACTCCTTCATCCAGCAACATCCATGGTCCAGCAGGACCATCGGTGATCCTGGACCAGGGAGTTCTGGCTGGGAGCCCCAACAGCAAGAGAACTAGTGGCTTGGAGCCCAGCTGGGCTGGGGCGGGGACCACCACTGGAGCCCCAATAGCATAGCAGGGGCTGCGGCAGCCCCAGTGACAGGACCAGGGATGTGGCAGTCACAGTAGCGGGGCTGGGGCCGGTGCAGGAGCCACAGCAGCCCCGATAGCAGGGTCAAGCCTGCAGATGCGGCAGCTGCAGCAGCACTGATAGCGAGGCTGGGGCCAGGGCAGTCCAGGCTACTGGGGCCACAGCAGCATGGCAGTCCGGGGGAGGGGAAAATGGGGGAGCGGCGGGGGCCGGCAGCAGGAAGGAAAGGTAGTCTGGGGAGCTGGTAGCAGGGAACCTCCTCTAGTCCGGCAAATTCCCTCGTTCAGGACTGGTCGGGTCCCAAGGGTGCTAGACCAGAGAGAAGTCCAACTTGTACTAGCCTATATATTTTCTGTACACACTGTGCTATACATTTTCAACCTTCTCTAGGTCAATTAGGGCATGTCTACACAGCAGGGCTAAAGCCAAAATAAGCTACTCAAGTTGAGCTACGTCAATTGTGTAGTTTAAGTCAAAATAGCTTATTTTTGTTTTCGGCATGGTCTACCACAGCAGGAAGTCTGAGCAAGAGCACTTTTCCTCCAACTTCCCTTACTCCTCATAAAATGAGGGTTACAGGAATTGGAATAAGAAGTCCCCCAGTTCGATATTACTTTGACATTATGTCGAAATGACTGCTTGAAGTGCAGATGCGGACTCTGTTACTTCAGAATAACATCAGTTATTTCAAAATAACACTGCTGTGTAGACGTACCCTTAGATGCCACAAAAAAGGATTATATCTGCAAACGATAAAACAGTTGAATTAGAACTTTGACGCATTATATTTAGGCACAAATTTACACAGTAAGTATTGGGGCTGAGTAACTACTCTTTGATGTGAAAAATAAATGGCAAGCTGGAGAAAAATATGATGCCCATCCCCGAGGAACTACGGATAGCTGGGAACTTAGCTTTTCCTCCTTTTAGTAACAGACTAAAAATGAGTAATTTACATGAAAAAAATATTATATTCAAAAGTGTCTGGAGTATGGTTGCATAGTAATATATATTGTATAACTGTATATGGACTTTAGCCCTGAATGATACCTGTTGATATTTGTCTGGATCATCAATATATCCCATTATGATACCCAGGCTTTTGATCACAGCTTCTCGTACCAGATCTGCCTTATCTTCCATTAGCATCTGTTGCAGCATGGAAAGCACCAATGAACTACGAATCTCTTTCTAAATATGAAGAGAAAGACATATCTGCTAAATGTGTAAATTGGGTAAATAGTTACTTTGCACTTAGATAGCAACATCCAAACATTGTATTTTATTCTCAGAATACTCTTGTGGTTAAGTACTATTCTCATTTATACCAGGAGAATGATGCACATTATCAGCAATTTTCACAAATCCCACTATAAAGTCTATGTGCATCTAGGCATAGAACCCAAAGTCCCCTAATTCCCCACTAGAATAATCAACTGCAAAAGCATACAGTAACTTCTTGCTGACTTATCTGATGACATATCTAAACACACACACACACACACACACACACACACACACAAATCTATCTCATATGCTGGAATGCAATGGTTGTCAATATTTAATTAAATTCTTTTCCTTTACCATGCTGATCTGATTATAGCAATTTTGGCTACAGAAGAATTTCAGCATCTGAACTACACTATATCATGGCTAGGCAGTTAGATTTTAACCTAAAAAAAGGTCAGCATGGAAAAAGTATTTGCCAACAGTTACAACATAACAGCATCTGAGACAGAATAATTCTTCCATTCATATTGAATTCAAACACTTACTTTCTTGGTATTTCTACTATGATCACTATGGTATCTGAACAGATTACAAAAACTGGTTACAATAGTAAAACTAGTATTTCCCTCTAATGGTTGGAATCAACTGATAACAAGTCTTAATTCAGAAGAGTCTATATTTAGAAAACCACTTAAACATTTGCTTATGACCTAGTGAAAATACATCAAAGACACCAATTTTCCATTTTGTCCTGAAATGAGAATTTTGTTTACTTCATTTATCAGAGTAGGTATGGAAGGGGAGGTAAAATGGATTGCATACCCCGAACTCAGCTTCCAACACCCATTTGGCTGACGTGATTCTCCCCTATGTGGGCAGAAAGTAAAAGATTGTTGGCAGAAAGTACACAGAATATAGATGCAGCTTGGTTTTGCAGTGCATTATCAGCCTGTCAAAACTGATGATTAAAAGCTAAGTGCTCAGTAGCAGACGTAGAGGAAGCAGACGGTTCTCTTTCTCTGGAACCTTTTCTTCCTTGGCAGTTCATAACATCTCTGGAATTCTGAGAATGATGTGGGACGAGATTATTTGTGTCATTTGGGATCCAAATGGTGTGTAAATCCAAAGGGATCTTAATGTGGTTCTGGAATTGTTAAGAGTATGCAAGCACTCATCAGGAGATTCAGCAAACAGGTTTAGCCCATCAAAGAGACGATCCTCAGCTGTGTTTTGGACCTGCCTTGGGAATCCAAACAATTGGGACCAAAATGCCCTCTCCTGTAGAGATAAATCAAGTGGCAGCATTGGCTAAACCCAGCAAGACCTATAACAATGTTCTAACAGCTGAACCTTGTTAATCAGAACCTGAAACTGCTCATGCTAACCAGCCAGCAGATGATCAATAAACATAGTGAATTTGGCATAATTTGAATGACTGTACTTCACCACAGGAGCTCGATAGGTGGCAATCAAACTCAAGAGTCAAAAAGAGTACGTCTATCTGTCAAATATATCAAGCCGTTTTGGGGCTTTATTATATGATGTGACCTTTCTATGGTGTAGCCTGCCCATGCAACTAAGAAAATCGGTGCTAGATGGGTGAACAAAAATTCAGAACATAATATTTGCATACTGATGGTATCATCACAGGGGTCTACCAGATGGATTTGGCAGGCTCCAATAGGGACTCATTAATAGGCAGGGCAACTTGAGTAGAGTCAACTGAAGAATATCCAGGAACTTATGCTGCAATTTCCTGACCCCTTTTAAAAAGGGATCCGTAGAGCAATTCATCAGACCCTTCCAGAAGTTAAAGTCATCAGCCATGGACACTGACAGAGGAATAAACCACCTAATCTTGAGAAGATGAAGAAATATTTGAGGACTTGCCTCTAACTGCACTGGCCTCCAGCTCCTGCTGCTATTGTGCCTGAGGCAATGGAGGAGGGACATTTGGAGTATCCCCACATCAAAGATTAGGAGCAAGAGAAAACAGCTGTCAATATGCAACCAGATCTCAGTATCGCCACATGGAGTCTAAAAAGTGTTGGGGTGGTATCACTGGTAAAGCCCAGTGAATACAAAATTTGTATCCGCATCCGCATCTGTATCTACAAAAATGAGTCATGGATAGCTGCATTAACATCCACAGATGTGGAAACCTGTGGAATTGCAGGACTCTAATCACTCGTGCTCAAACTAGGTTGGGGGAACATGTACCTGTATGATGTAACTTATCACTTTTCAAAAATGTCAAGAAGGAGTTTCTTATCTAAAGAGAAGGGGCATCTTGGACTGAGATATTTGAGCTAGAGAATAACTCCTTATTAAGGGAGGGAGTCCAAGCACTGACTGAAGGTGGTGGAGAATAAAGCAATAAGGGGAAAGGTATCACCTTGGAGACTATGCTTACCTTGGTACAGGTTGCATCTCTAAAATCCGGGATTCTCTGGTCTGACATGACATTAGATGTTCCAGAGAGTGTGCTGCACGGGGGTGAGGGCCAGGGTGTTGGCATGTAGCTCAGCTGTGTGTGTGTGTGTGGGGGGGGGGGGCAGGAAAGCTGGTGGGGAGGGACTGGCGGAGTGGGGAGGGGATGGCAGCAGGGGCCTGAAATGACCTCCCTTGGTCTGGAAAAATCCCTCATCCAGGATCAGTCAGATCCGGATGGCACTGGACCAGGGTGGTCCAATCTGTACTGATCATCTTTCATAATCCATTAACAAGGGAGACTCCAACTCCTCCAAAACAATACGTTCCCGGAGATTTTGAACTCCTGTGGTACCAGATAGTATACCTAGTACTGAGGGAATATGTTTATTTGGAAAGTCCCTTCTATGTAGTCAGTACCAATGAGGATGCCTAGAGAGGCACAAAGACTGTTTGAGAAGAGTGGTATCTGTCTAGTACCTATGCAGGTTTACAGGTCACATCTGATACAGTCAATACTGAAGGAGTTGTGGGTACTATTCTCTTACTGCAGTGCCCTGCTTCTGTGATGCCAAAGGTCTTGGTACCGAGGCATGATTGTTGCCCTTATTCTCAGAGGAGCCTGAAGCTCTGGGCATTGTGTTGGTAGTAACAGCATATGGTACTTCAGTTTATCCAGAGTTGGGAAGAGGTCTTTGTGGCAGTCCTCCTTTGTAGGAACCTAGGTGGGTGGGTGGGTGAGGGTGTCGGTGTGTGTCCCCCCCCCTTTCTTTGGGTCTTCATGGATTTGCCTCAAGACGACGTGAGTGAACCCAATGAAGTCAAGGGTGCACTGTGTTCACTCAGAGCCTGATATCTTCTGATCTAAATCTGAAGCCAACTGGAGGAAATTCTCCATCATGAAGAATCTTGATTTAATAATTCTACCTTCTCCCACCTTTAATAGCATAGCAAATGGAACACTTTTGCAGGATAAAATGTTTCTAAACAATAGATACAATGGGAATGTATGACACTGATCCAGATGGCCTCTCAGCAAGAGACACTCCAAGAGAGCTTTTGGTTATTTGATTGGATAAGATCTCCCGCAAAAGGGGAATGGGACAAAAGAAATGCCCCTCCTTCCCAAACAAGCAGATACATACATGGGCCAATGGGTACTACCACTAAAAATCTCCAATTAAAGGTGGGAGGTGAGTACACTTGAAGCAAAGCGCCTATAATGGAGCACTTTTATATGCAAATGAGAATACATAATGTTACAACAAACATCAATGCCTCAAGGTATTTCCCCCCCCCTTTGAATGTGAAAGTGGGAAGTGATAGGGTAACAGCCCAAGCCACTTGTTCAGGGGTGGCCAAATGGCAGCTAGTGAGACACATGTGGCTCTTTTACAGAGAAAGTGAAACTTGGAGAGCTTCCTCCACCCTCCCATACTCTGCTTATCGGTCTGGGGCAGGGGGAAGAAGTTAGGACTCCTGGCCTGCACAAGGATAGTGGGGCTTGAAGCTTCCATGGTTTGGGGTTCAGCAGGAGCAGGGCTGAAGCCCCAACCCTGGCAAGAATGCCTCATAACTCAAACTTAGGAAGATTTTTTTCCTCTTACTTTCTAACAAAATGTTAGCAGTAAATACAAATACTTACAGGAAGGTAAGGTGCTAGAGCTCCGCAGGACTCTGCCACTAGTAATCGTCTCTCTGGGTATTTGTGATTGATCTGGTGAAGAGAAATAGAACGTTTATGTGGCTCATCAAGATTTTGTCTGTGAGGATCCTCCACTTAAATCACCCATGAGTTTACGGCACACAATCTCAGATTTTTTTTGAATAGCAGTTTCCACAGGGCCTGGGGAATATCAGCAGTATCAGACAAGTACTGATTGTAGTACCACTCTCAAGCCTGATAGCTGATTTATCAGCTAAATCCAAGGCTTCATGTTTAATATGGGTCAGTGGGTTACTCCACATTGTCACCTCACAGATTTCTGATACTGGTAGATTTCAGAAGCAGGTGGAAAATGTTACTTGTGTTCTGGTGCAATAGACCTTGAAGTTCACTGGGAAAAGCACTATAGCCACCAGGTAAGACAGTAAGATATCTTTTTGTGTGTGTGCTTGTAAAGAAATTCTTAGAGTGCCTAGCTATGACTAGAAAGAGAAAGGATAACAGTAACATTATGAGTGTGTTAGTCTTGTTGATGTAATGAAGCAAAAGTTCTGGATATATTTAGCATGAACAGTTTCTTCTTTTCTAGGGCAGAGGGCAGCTCTGGGAAGAATACAGGCACATTAATTGACTGATTTAGATAAAACTTCAAGAGTCTTGGGAACGAATGTTATGCAAGGTCTCAGCGTTACCTTATTCTATTGAATGTCATATGCTGGGGATCAGCCTCAAGAGCCTGAAAGCTCAATCACTCTCCTGGGCAAAATTATAGCCACTAGTAAGACAGTCTTCAGAGTAAGGGGTTGTAAGGTACGTTCTATGAGAGGCTCAACTGGAGCTAGAGATGTTAGATATTGTGTATTTCAGTAATCGTGTAGCTGCAACAATTTTTAGTGGTTACATGGTTACTGAAGTGCTCCCTGGGGGTGGGGCTGGCAGCAGTGAACTCCTGGCCTCACTCCTGGGGAGCCCACTGCTTCTGGCAGTCCAAAATTTAGGAACACCCAGAGAACGAGGCTGCTTTCCTGATTATCTTGGATAACAGTCACTCATGGACCTATCCTCCATGAACTTATGTAATTATTTTTTGAACCCAGTTATAATTTAGGCCTTCATAACACTCTTGGCAATAAGATCTGCAGAATGACTCTACATTATGTGAGTAGTTCCTTGTTTTAAATCTGCATAAAAAGCAGGTTTAAAGCAAATCCTTAATAAACTGCTGAAGTTTTCCTTTTGTAAGCATGAAATACTCAATTACCTGTTCCCAACATTGTGGTAAGAGCTCAGCTTCTACACGCGTTGGTCCAACATGTCGAGCAAATGCCACACAACCAGTCAATATCATCTGTCTGAAAAAGAGATCAAAATCTTTAACCCTGTTTACACTGTAGATATTTTCCTACAATAAACATTTTATGCCTCCATTATTTGGGTGTTTTTTTTGTTTTTTTTTAATAAAGAAAAGCAGATACAGTAGGATTATTTAGAGATAACTGTTCTTAGTCTCAGAGGAGTAGCTGTGTTAGTCTGTAACTGTAAAAACAACACACAGTCCTGTGGCACCTTAGAGACTAAAAAACATATATATAGTATCATGAGCTTTTGTGGGCAAAACCCACTTCTTCAGATGACAGGATCTTGAATGGCTATTTTAAGATATACATTTTCAATAATTAAACCCCCTTGCTGCACATTAGTTTAATACTACTCTATTAGAATATCAGTGCATTAGTGAAAAAAGGCACTACTATATAAAGACATTTTTTGCCTTCAATGCACGATGAACCTTAATAGCAGACAATGCAATTGTTTTGTCTAATTTTGAGAGAAAGTTAATATTTTAGGGCATGTCTAAACCACATTCCTCTGTCAAAAGAAGAGTGTAAATGACCCCAATTGAAAATGCAAATGAAGCGCGGATTTACAAATCTTGTGCTTCATTTGTATAACCACGCGAGAGCGCTTTTTCAAAAAAGAAACCACAGCCTAGACGGGGGGGGGGGGGGGGTTGAAAAAACCCTCAGGAGTATGGGTTCTTTCGAAAAAGGGTCTTCCCCCCCCCCCCCAAAAGAACCCCATCAAGTCTGCAGTTTCTTTTTTGAAAAACCCTTTTTCGAAAAAGCGCTCTTGCGTGATTATGCAAATGAAGCATGATATTTGTCAATCCGTGCTTGATTTGATCTTCGATTGGGCTCATTTACATTCCTCTCTCGACAGAGCAATGTAGTTTAGACATAGCCCTACTGTTCTGATATGTCAGACCATGCATGAAGTCTGACAAAGAAAAACTGTTCATAACTAAAGTATTAATAACTTTTGAAAATGGTATTTTGAAATGGTCAGCTCAAATAAAATAAGGAATCTAGTTCCTATGACAGAAAATTGGTCTCATGAGCTTTTAAAAGAATGATCCTATTATCTATCAGAAAGATCTGAAATCTTTAGAAGTACTCAAATAAGTAAAAGGTTGAGAAAACTATGACTCAGACAACTTGCTATGCAATCACTGTAGTTTAAAAACTTGAAGGGTAGGAATCTCAATTGCTTTATGGAGCTCTATCTATACTCCTACTTTACAAAAGCAAAACTATTCCTCTACAGAGCTGAAAATGTGTTATATGTTTAACATTTTACAGCAAAAGGTTTGATTAAGTTTTACCTCCTTCCCATGGCTCTTGATTACCAGCTGAATGGTTAAACCTACATCCAAAAAACTGAATTTTACAATATAAGCTAGCTCATGATACACAATAAAAGTAGCAGGAAAAGCAAATTCTTCAAAAACCACTTGGGGATACCAGAGCCTCAATGCAATGTTTTCAAATATTTGATTTCAAGAATCATCTGTTTTTCTAAGGATGCCCACATGGAACCAGAGTCTATGCAAAGTGCGTACATGTCTCCTTGTCACTTAAAGAGGAGATGAGAACAAATTCAGGAGACAGAACCCTGGTGAGACATCAGTAAGGAGGTTTTGTTTTTGTTTTTTTACTTCTGAATCCAGAATACACAGGGGATTCAAGTCAAAAGAACCTATAAAGTCTCCTTACCTAGCACTTGTGACATTCCAACTTCTACTTAATAAATGACTATCGTGCTACAATTTTGCCTGTTTTTGCCTGAGTGTACAGCTGGTCCCCGAGTTGCGAACGGTCGACTTACAACCGTTCGCAGTTACGACTAAAACTGTCGAAAATGGCGGACCCCGAGTTATGAACGTGATCCGTGCTTATGAACAGCGCAGTTGCGTGTAACTAAATGGGGTCCGACTTACGAATAAACAGAGTTATGACCAATTCCTTGGTCCGTAACCGGTTCGTAAGTCAGAGAGAGGCTGTATAAGATTAGGGTTTTATTAACTTGGCAAGTAATATACTGATTATGTTCACAGCTGCACTTGATAGAATGTTAATTTCTACTAACCATGTCAGCACTCAAAATAAATTGTGTGTACATTTTAACACCTTCGCATTGAATGGATATAATACCATCCCTTCAGTAAGATTACCATTCTACTTGTGAATTTACACATAATTTACTGAAATCACCAAGAGTGCATCAGTTTATGGTGTTAATTAATGGCATACCGATAACTTTTAAATGCAGCTCAATATGACCTTAAGGTTGAAAGGCAGGATTTCTGCTTGTTATTTTTCACCTACACATGATGCAGCAACCAGTCCTCCAAAAAAAGAGAGGACCGCTCCAGAATGATTTCAAGATGGGAATGTTACATACTAAGGAAGGTGTAAGGAATGGTGGGAAAAACCTACTGCCCTAGTAAACTGATTTTCTTCTTTAGTCTGCACTGTATGGCACAGACCTTCAAAGTTAAGGAATAGAGTAAAAAAAATAGGAATTATTAAATAAGAATTAAGCTAGTCAAAACTGATTTGTAGGAGATGCAGTAATACAGTGGTTTCAAATGTTTTTCTCATGACCCAGCTGAAGAAAAATGATGCCTACAACCCAACATAATTACATCTTCTAACTTGCAGACTCTGAGGTGGGCCTGGGGCAAAGGATTCAGGGTGAGAAGGGGGATCCTGGCCAATGGGAGTATGAAGCCAGGCTCATGGTGGGGGCAGCGTCCGTAGCCCCACAGGAGCTGGACCTGCTGGTCAGTTCCAGGATGCAGCACAGTCCTCAGTGCCAGGACAAGCAGGAAGCCTGCTTTAGCACCACTGTTGATGACTCTATAGCAAGGTGACCCAGTGCCTGATCTTCCACATCCCCAGTACTGGGTTGTGGCCCATAGTTTGAAAAGTACAGTAGCAGTGATTTGCCCCAAAGAATCTTAAGATTGTGAGATGACAAAGTAGCTTTGCAAGTGTCTGCAGCTGACCCTTCTTTCAGCTTGGACCAGACAGCTGAATCTCAACATAAAAAGAGAGTATAATAATGAAAAGTTTTACTGAAGTATCAGAACATGCAGTTGTGATAGAACTTGAATACGACAGGTCTGAACTTTGTGTCAGAAGTGTGTCAATATTATGAAGTGTTATTTTATTATTTTAACTTGGCCGTTCACCTGAAACCACTTCGGTCTCCTCCGAACCTCACAACCAAGTTAGTTCAGATCTAAAAGTCTCTTATGAGACTGGGAAATGTAAATGCACATGTCAAAAGTGATGGAAATATAAACACTTTTTAGGATTTCCAGAACTTATTTATGAAGTTACTATGAAAGGCAGTCAAAACCAACTTTAAAATTGTCAAACTCAAAGTTTGAAAAACTTGGTTATGACTTTCATAAGGATATTTAAAAAATATTTTGTAAAGCCTGTACATGTTTGTATATATAGTCCCAATGCTCTTACGATTAAATTAAAACAAGTTCTTCCAATGGGGTGAATGTATACAATGTGATGGCAACATGCCTATGGGCTTATTATCCATGGACATTGTGTACACGGTCAAACATATGAAGTTAAACCCTCTGTCGATTACTTTATGTAGTTAGTATGCAATATAATTCACTGATGTTCAACTAGCTATTAACAAGTTTAATCACAAATGGGATCACCCTATAGCGTGTCAATATCATATTTTATCATATATTTTTATCCAAAGAAAAAAAAATGGAACTAAACCTGCTGACCTGATACACCAACCCTCTGTGCCCAAAGGCACTTATGAAAGTCCACCCATTACCCATCTGAGATATTGTATACTGCAGGTCTCTGTACAGTGATTGATTTTGAGTACCACATGAACACTATACCTAACAGATCATTATGTCTGAATGGTTTTTACTGTTACTACTTGCACGAGGCTATTGGCAAATGGTTGTAAACTGTTAGACACAGTATAAATAAAATGTGGATAAGATGTTGACTACGAACCAATGTTGAAGGGAAAACACTTGTCTGCTTGTAGCCAAACATTTTGATTTGGATTCACACATGTTAAAATTGTAGGGATAAGACTTGGAATTTAATTAGACATCTGAAATTTGAATACAGAAATCAGCCAATCAGCTGAGTATCAGAATTTTTATTAAGTTTACTGTGAAGATATGCACTTTGTTGGATAGCACTGTTAAATTTTCTGCTGGAAAATTGATACCTGGCATTTTCAGATATTACGCTACATTTTATAGTAAAGGGCTGAATGTGAAAGTTAAGCAAAATATTTTTGGTTCAGTTCACATTTATTAGTTGGAGAAGAGAGGTCTGATTACAGTTGTAAAGGGGCTCCTGGAAATCCAACTTGATAGAACTGCAATATATGAATCACAAATGACTAAAATTTTACAACAAAACCATGCAGCTCTTTACATTAAAGTATGGAATAACAATAGCACCAAAAATTTTATTGGGACTTCCAAAACATTTTAGTTGATAGCACTGCACATTTTGGAAGTGGAATTCATATGCCTGAAGATTGTAAAAAGGAACAAGGACCCTTTGCATACAGATTTTCGCACTGACTGGAACCTGTGCGCCATAGGTAGCAATTTTCAGGTTTGTGGGGAAACAAACATCTCACCACTAACTGCACATAGGCACTAATATACATTTTTGCGGAAAAGCGTCCATGCCAATCTAGATGCGGTTTTGGGCAAGAAAGCCCCGATCGCCATTTTCACCATCGGGGCTTTTTTGTGCAAAACGGTTCTCAGTTGTCTACACTGGCCCTCTTGCGCAAAAGCATTTGCGCAGGAGGGCTTTTTCCGGAACGGGAGAGTCGTTGTATTTGCAGAAGAACACTGACAATCTTACATTAGATAGTCAGTGTTCTTGCACAAATTCAAAGCGGCCAGTGTAGACAGCTGGCAAGTTTTTCCACAAAAGCAACCCATGTGAACAACTGATACAGCTAAAACTCCTTTCTTACATGAGAATGTTGTGAAAGCAGAGAGAATCTTTACGTAAACATACAGAAAATAGTTATTTATACCTGACTCAGGAGCAAAGAGCATTGACAGATGCAAATGCTTCACGGTAAGTCTTTTTAATGAAAAAATGGAAGAGACGTATTCCAGACTAATGATTAAGAAAAATGTTTCCACTATTGAAAAGAAACATACCAACTGGACTACAGTCTTTCAACCTTAAGGATAATCTTAACAAGAAAGTGTAAAAGAGAACACAGAACTATATTTGCTGAGTACTACTTAATGAAAAATGAAGTAAAAAATATGAGATCCTAAATCATTAACACACACGTAAATGAAAAACTTTTTATCCAACAAAACCAGATCTTAAAGTTTTCTGCAACTGTCTTGCAATAGCAGACAACAGTAACCTCTGAAGTTCTGGAACTGCTTTAGGTGTCAGCAAATTAAGGACTTATGGGTCCTGATGGGTAAGTGAGGAAGTTTTAAAAGACTGGTATATCATTAATATTTATACAGAAAGTATTAGATTTATTTGGTTTTCATTAAATAATATTTCAGTTCACTTTTCATAAAGGAACTGAAATATTACACCAAAGTTTGCAGAGTATATTCTTACATTTCAGTAACTATAAATTACACATGAAAGTGCAGGTCATACAAATGGAAAGTCCCAAAGTCCACACGAGTTTGTTACCACAATGTCAACTGAATGAAAAGTGACTGGAAAAAAAAACCCAATCAATAGCCCTCTAAGAGTATCCAATTTCCATTAAACTGGCTTCTTTATCAAAAGAAGAAAGTACCCCTCGCCCCAGCCCAACACACACACACCTTTGCTCGTCATCTGGTCGTTTGATCAAATTGAACAGTATATGTAGGAGCTGATCTCTCTCTTTGGGTTCAGGATGGAGGCAGGCTGTACACAGTATGAGTGGGATCAATTCCTAAAAAAAATTGTGGGTGAAGGAAAAACCAAACAAAGTAAAAATGCTTTGGGCAAATATTCATTAATGGCAAAAGAAAGTGAAACAATATAGCTAGCCACACAAGAGCAAAACACATTACACAACACATTTTAATTGAAGCTTTTCTTATAAAGTGACTTGAAAATGTTGAGACACCTATGAAAATCATTTGCTATAGGCCTCCTTTTCACTACTTGGAGAATTCAGCACAAACTATGAAGCTTCTGAAGATTATTAGTGTTAACATTTGAAGATCACCTCTAATAATAACTATAAAACAATGATAGCCAAAGTTTAATCCACATTATCTGCAGGAACTTTTGTTAATTGAACAAAATAAGTTGGTTACACAAAGTTCATTCTGGAAAGATAATTATGTCACCATGGAGTCAAGAGAAAAACATATCCCTTTCACATTAGCTGATCACACAATTTTGTACATACATTTGAATGTAACTGTCAAAACAATACATGGGTACAAGAATTCGCAGACATGCCCTTAAGGTATTTATATGAAGCACAGTATGCCTTTAAAAAGAGGATTTTTCAATAAAAAGGAAAAATATGAAATTGAATTCTCTTCCGAGCAATAAAATTCCCATAAGAACAAACTTTTATTTAAAACCATACTGCAAAACATTAAATGAAAAGAAAAAAGGCTGTTCAGAATATAGGAACCTCTTTCCTTTCAGATACTTCCTCAAAACCTGATATTAATTCTCAAAGGAACTAGTTTTTAAAATATGTGGACTGGAAATCCCTTTCCTTGACCTGTCACTTTAGTCCCCATTTAGAAATGCACAACCGCCTAATTCGAAATGATGCTTAAGAAACTTCATGGCAGGATAGACAGAAAAAGTAGTGTCTGTTTACGAAGTGTCTTAAAGAAATGCGCTCATTCAGCAATTTTTAGATTAACAAGCAATGAAAGGCAAGCAAGAATAAAGTACAGAAATGGGAAGATACGGCTGCTGTAGCTACTTTGCACAGAGACTTGAGTTTCTGCTTCAATCAGATTTCTTGAATGGAAGCTTTTCCTAATTCAGTAAGTGACACTGATGGACTAAACGCTATGATGGATAGGAGTGTAACAATGCAAGCTCACTTCTCTTGATTTTTCAATTTCTCTAATGACTCAATTTTACTTATAAAATAGTGAGTATTGTACATATTGGTCAATTCCTTACAATGGAAAAGCTATCTTTGCACAGTTTGATTTGTGTGGCAGATTGTGTGGCATGCAGGTTTTCACCTCTGGATAGTAACGAGATGCATACATATATTAAATACATATAATGGTCTGCAGGTAACATTTAACCCAAATGAGGTACATCTTGGGGAATTATAAGTAAGGCCTTGTCTACACTGGCAAGTTGCGTCACCAAAAAACCCGCCATTTTTAGTGAAAAAAACCAGAGAATGTTCACATTGCAATGTGACAAAAAAAATCCCTGACAAATGCCCAATTAGAGACAAAAAATTTCCATCTCCACATGGAACTTGTGCCTATCCAACACCTTTATTATCAACAATCTTGAAGAGTCTAATACAGTAGGTTTCTTGTTGAGTTTATTGACTTCTAGCATGTTTTCAACAGTGCCTGATCAGTCACTCTGGTCAGCCCTTTGAACTCTGCTGCTCTGAAACCATGTAAAGAGTCATTTTCGAGTGTCTGGCTCATTGCGTAGCAGTACTCATGACATCTTCTCAGGGAAACAGGAGTGGCTATTGCTCCAAAGGCTCTCCCACTTAAGATCCAAAAGCTCTGTGGTGCTCATCAGTGTGTGGGGTGAGGAATCAATGTAATCACAGCTGCAAGTGACCTCTAAGAACTGGGACACGTATGGACACATTTCTCGAGCCTTGCACAAGAAGGGATTTGAGTTAAGCACCCTATAATGAAGAGCCAAGATAAAGATACCTCCGTAGGCTTACCAGAAGGCGAAGGAAGCAAACAGCTGGTCTGGTGCTGCACTCAAAACATACCATTTTTATAAAGAAATGAATGCAATCCTGGATGGGGATCCCATATCTACCCCTCAAGAACAGTGTGGATACTTCCCATAGTACAGAATCAGAAACAAGAGTTAGCTCAGAGACATAAGTTATTGATGAAGAGATAGAAGTGGATGAGGTTAGGTTCAATGTGGTAACAATCAGTGCACCAGACAGTGAGAAATTGTTCTCAAACCCCAATGTTTGTGAGGATTCTCAGCAAGTGTACGTGGAGCATAAGGAAGGGAAGAGACACGGGGTATGTTGCTGTGCAGATGGGGGGGGGGGAAGAAAGGGGGAAAGAAATGGTGTGGGAGGCAGCCATTCAGGGTAGTAAGCTGCACTAATGCAGCCAGGGGGAGAGGGAGGGGCGCTGTGGAGGCATGGGACAGCAAGTTGATCTAGTGCAGCCAGGGGAGGGGCGGTGGTTGTACAGAAAGGTAAGTTGCTGTGTATTGCAGGGGGTGGAGAGTGGCAACTCAGGAAATTGTTCTTGCAGCTGGGGAGGACAGCAGTGTGGGGCAACCAAAAGCTGCATTTTTGTGAGCTGGCTATGCCCTGCCTGGGTCTGAGTTATGTCCAAACAGATCATCAACGTACACAGAGATATTAATACAATCTTGCTGGGAGATGGTGTCAAAGCTTTTCCTGGGGTACTTAATTTTCTCACGGAGATTCCATAATGACAGAGCTGCCATTTCTCCACTGTAGTGGTATGACTCTCCCCGAAACCATTCCTCTTACTGTGCTGCTGGAAGCAAGGCAGCACAGAATTTAGCTGCATAAGGAACAGGGTGCCCCCTGCTCACATCCAGAAGATGATCCTGGGTTTGCCTGTTAACCTTCAGCAGGGATAGGTCAGCCAAAGTAATGGCAGTCTGAACAACTGTAGGATTATTACAAATGGTTTCCATGTAGATGTGGTCAAGGATGTGTTGCGTTATTCAATACAGGCAGTCCCCAGGTTACGTACAAGATAGGGACTGTAGGTTTGTTCTTAAGTTGAATCCGTATGTAAGTCGGAACTGGCGTCCAGATTCAGCCGCTGCTGAAACTGACCGCCAGTTCTGACTTACATACAGAATCAACTTAAGAACCCCAAGCGTCCCCAAGTCAGCTGCTGCTGAAACTGATCAGCAGCTGATTCCAGGAAGCCCGGGGCAGAGCAACTCTGCCTCGGGCTTCCTGTAGTCAGCGCTGGTCAGTTTCAGCAGCGGCTAAATCAGGCCAGTCAAAGTGTCAAAGTGGTTCCTCAGAGCCTCCTTGATATCGATGGCCACTTTGTGAGCTCCTCGGACAGCTTGAGTATCTGAATGTTCAAACTACGCATCCAGGCACTGTCTCATTGTTGCATCCAGGCACGGTGTCTCATTGTTACAGACATGGACCAACATCTCGCCCATACACACAAGTTATGTAACCACCCCCACCTAAGAATATGATCCCTGACAAGGTCCAGCCTGCCATAGAGATAGCTCCATCTCCCTTTCAAAAGTCTCCCTGCTAAAGTCACATTAAAAAACCACGCAGTATTGGCTTAGATTATCATCGAACCATTCCTTACTGCTGTCCAGGCGACCCAAATAAGGCTTCAATAGCCAGGCATGTAATGGGTAAACCATGTATCACTATGGGTATTTTCATCATCCCCCCTGTAATTTTCTGGTTTGGAAAGCAAGTCCCAGCATGCAGCTTTCTGTGCAGGCCATTGTTCCTGAAGATGCGGGCATCTCACACACCTTTCCAGACCACTCTGCATTTGTCCGAAATGTTCATGGTGATCCAAAAAGAGCCTGAAGCACCATGGAGAAGCACTCCTTCCAAATGATGTAGTCTGATGCAAGGTGGAGTGGCGCTACAATGGGAATGTATTCCATTGATTTCCCCAACACAGTTTGGAAAGCCCTTTTCAGCAAAGCCAGCCACTACATCATCCATATTGCCCAGAGTCACAATCCTACACAGCAAAATGCGATTTATTGGCCTGTACACTTACGTAAGTACGGCTCCAATGGTAGGCTTCTCCACTCCAAACTGATTTTGCAGCTGAACTGTAGCAATTAGGAGTCGCCAGCTTTTATGATGCAGTGGAAATACAATTTTCTATCAAGAGAGGAGCTCTCATTTGTGTTTCCTTGCACAGCAGTTCAGAGGCCAGCTCAGCACACAGCTCCAGGAAGGTTACTTTACACATCGAAGGTTCTGTACCCACTGATCTGAATCCTACACCTGCATGACAATGCAATCCCAGCACTCTGTGCTGGTTTTCCTAGTTCATTGTGCACAGCAGCTCTTAGACAGCTCAATGGAATACCAATTTGGTGCTGTCCCTATCACTCACGTTGTCGTCCACATCCGAGTCTGTATCCTCTGCTATTAATTGCATACGTAACTCTGCTGCGATGTGTGGTGTTCAATGTACTTAGAACACAACATGGGAGAGAATTCTAGGATTCATGATTTCTCACAGCAGATGCTGGAGCTTGCAGTAAGGACTGTCATTCAAGTGGCACGAAAGTAAGCTGGAAGCCTAGGGAGGGCTAGAAAGCTAAAGATGGCTTTTTCACATTCCCAAGATGACTGACCCTACATTGCACATTCCCACAGTGCTTAGCGGCTGAAGGTGATGCCAGACACTATGAGATGCCTACCCATATTGTTAGCTCCCCTATTGACAAACAGCAAAACAATGTTTGATAAGTTTTCGGTTTTGTCGACTTCTGAATGTTGGCAGCACTTTCATCACCAAACACTTCTAGTGCAGACAGGTTATTATACATAAGGGTAGAAGGAGCATGGATGCCTCATCTACTCTTGCAAAATCCAAAGAGGTGTGGGTATAAATAACAGAGGCATGGCCAGTTTACTATTTCCTTTTTTTTTTTCTGATGACTATGTGAACAGGCACTTTTTATAGCATTTATAACATTTTAACGTGCCCGGGCACTCATTTATCGATCTCAAAGTCATCATATTATTTCAAAACCGATTTGAAAAGCCATCTTGACAGGGAAGCTACAGAACTTAATTTCATTTACAAGTTTGATACCTACAACAGAAGTCTAAACAAAGACATTGGCTGGATGACCCACTACATTCCACATGTATGGAATGACACAATAAATGACACACAAAACCAAACAAAGGGTACTTAGTACCCACTAAGTGCTCTTATCAGCTTCATTTAGCATGGATACCAATTGACAATTTCTCTGCTCTTTTTTCCCCTTCTTTTTCCTTCTTTCCCCCCCATTCCCTCCCTTTGCTATTTATTTGTCAACTGGACCCCTTAAACTAAATACATCTGAAGAAGTGGGTTGTGCCCAACACGCAGGCCCCATTTAAGTCAGTATCATGTTGATACCATGTACATTTTTTGTTAGTCTCTAAGATGCTGCAAGATTATTCATTGTTTTTTAAGTTTTTCTGGATACATGAAGATCTGTGAAGACCCTTCTGGCTGACCTAAATGCTGGGGGGAAACTCTCTCAGTAAACAACCTGACAACTACTATTTGAGAAATCTCAACTTGGAGGAGCTTTTACATTTTCTTTAAAACAAAAATTTGATAAAAATGAACCTTTTCAAATCGAATGGGTATCACAGGATAAAACAATCAATACACATCTAGATATTAGCTTACTCTAGTATAGAAGACTGATAAGGAATCTAAAACCACTGGAATGGGGTTAATTCTTTACCTTGCTGAAAGCTGGTTATTATAGTAGATGGAATTAGTTGTGTATCCTTGCCCATTGGTCACATTCTTTCGTGCACACTATGGGAGAATGAATTGTTCTCCGCATCATTGCTTCTATACTTCCTTCTATGAAGGGGAGCGGAGAAACAGTGAGAAATCTTCTTGGGTAATTGTGGCCTACTGTGTTTTCCCATATAATTAATGGGAGGAAGACAAGTGAAAAGGTACAAGTGGAGGTAAGAGGAGATTTCCTGTGGGGAATGGAGTAGTTCAACAGTTGCTGCATGTGGATAAGACAGACTTCATTTAGCCTTTTCAAGTCTTAAGAAATGGCTGATCCTTCTCCACGTCAATTAGAAGTGAGAAAACAACTGTACAGGAGTGGTTATCCTACAGGCAGAAACTTCTGTTAGTAGCTCTACTGCTTTGAATAGTTATTTATTAAAAAAAAACCTCAAACATCTATGACTTGATTTGCAGCAATGGCACAGTAGAAAATTTTACATTTTCCAAGCAGGGAAAACACAAAGCCAAGTTCCTGGGATTCTAACAAAAATAAGAAACATTAGAGAAAGTCTTCTGGCACTATATCTAGTATCTAGCAGTCAAGGAGAGGGATTTCCAGTGTTTTAAAAAATAATCATTTGCCTTCCTCAAGAAGGAATATCACTTGTGCTGAAAAGACAATGAGAAAATTGTGACTTTTCCAAGGTTTTTCCTACTTTCTTCATCTGCTCTATACTTCGGGCCCTCAAGGCCCCTATTCAGCCTTTACAGTACAGAAAGAAAGAACTTATCCCTAGCTGAAGAGGACTGGATTCAACTTTTATTGATGCCAGTCAACATTACCAGAAGAAGTGGTTTTCAGAGATGACACTTCTCCTTTTAGATTGCTGAGCCAACTGTCACTGCATGACTCCCAACACTTGTAACACGATCAATGAGACCAGAAATGTAACATCACGTATCAGAGGCATGGTCTTCAATGCTGAGAAAAGGTGTGTTTTTGCTGTGGAATAATTTATACACGAGCTGATCCAAAGACACATTATAATAAAACTAAACTAGGTAACATCAATGCTATATTCCCACCCACAACTGACCTTGCCTGAACCTTATATTCAATGTTTAACTTCAGATAGTTTCTGTGCAAAGTCAAGTTTTTTTTTTTGAAGTCTCAACTGACAGAAGAAATTTAGTTTTCTAAACTGTTAAATTGATGGCTTGTGATAGAAGTATCAAATTTTCTAGCTTTGTTTGTGTAATGTTTGTCCATAACGTGCAAATGAACCACACACCACAGTGTTAGTTCAAAAATATACTTAAATCGATCTTCTTTGTTCCTTAGTGTGTTTAATCTTTTGGAAACAATGTCCAAAAATCAAAGAAAAAATATTTCTTCCTTTATCAAGGTGGCTCAAAAATTAATAAATGAAGGATCAACAAATACTTAGCACTTTGAATATTGGAGTGAGTTAACATTTAGAAATGTTAATTCTGGGAGGAACACAGGAAGTCATGTAACTCATTCAAAGAGTCAGTACTAGATTGGATATTTTTAACTTTGCCATAATATATTTTAAATGCAACGTGATTAAGTCATGACATTAAATATGGAAACTGTATTTTTAAATATTTCTCCACTTGTGTATATTCTCAAAAGAGGATGTGTGCAACTTTTTCGCTAAATCTGTCAAAAAAAATGGGGTAAAGGAAATATATCAACTGCTTTATTATAACTGAAATAACTTCAGTTATAACAATACTAAAAGCCTCATGGCTTTTCACATATATTTGTATATCCAGACCAAGATCATAGTTTTGTAGATGAATGCCACAATTTAATCACACATTCAACATGGGGTGGAAGGGACACACTTCATATTCATTTTATTGAGAAGACAAAATTATAGTCCTATTATGGTTCATGGGCTGGTAACACGGTCCAATAATCCACATGAAGTCTGTCATGGATGCCACTACGAAGTTTGCACATAGGAATCAGTGGGAGAAAAACAGAGACAGGATACTTATGACCATTTATTTATATGCTTTAAGTGAGTTTTTTGCATACAGCTGTGATAACCAAGCAAAATTCATTTTCGCTCATTTATTTATAATTATACACAGTTAAAAAAGAAGATATAACCCCATAAAATGAACAAGCTTCAGATTAACATGACATTGAAATGAACTGAGGTGCTTCATACTTCAACATTATTTTTTCTAAGAATTATATTTGCAGGGTAATATTAAGGGATGGGGAGGCTAGCACATTAAGCAGAGAAGTGTCAGTCTACAGGCTGAGAGTTTTGACAGCCCTGTCCTACACTGAAACAAATACATCTATTGATACTTAAAATATTTCCAAGTATATACAATTAGAAGTCTGCATCTAGGCACTTGATTAAAAACATGAGCTGCATACACTTGACTATTTTGTTATTTAAAACTACTCCAAAATTTTGATTTCATACTTGGGAACCTGAAGTTAAGCACCCACAGCTACATTTATGAAACCAAGTAAGTAGCCAAATTGTCAGGTTAGCGCATTATCTCTGATAATCTAGCCACTTATTTAGTTGCTTAGATATTTATATCACGTTTGTAAAGTTTTCTAGCAAAGCCAATATTATATCAGACTTCTAAAACACTCAGTTGAAAATATATCAAAAGATTTAATCCCATATGAGTTTTATTTTCAGAATTAAGGGACTGAAAAGGGCTGATCATGAAAAAGTGTCTCAACACATTGATAAATAGCAGCCTCCTACATTTTTAGTGGGCAACCTGCAGTCCATAGGTCACATCTGACCCATCAGGGTAATAAGACTGCAGACCATGTGACATTTTGCAAATATTAATTGTCTGCAGGCATCACGCCTTGCAGCTCCCTTTGGCTGGGAACAGACAACTAAAAGCTCTAGGACCTGCAGGGGATGGTACCTGCAGACAGTCAAAGTCATTAACATGTCAGATTCCCCTGATGCAGGTTACCTATTACTGTTCCACATCTTCATACAAATACATGTTTAAATACATAATGTATTTTTGCTTTCTTTTCCTAGATAATACTGGAACGATTTCTACATTGGCTGTTGTATAAGATCTGAGCACTGCCTTTCTTCTCAACCAATACCAGAAAGAGAAAATAATTAGCAACACTCAAGTTGAATTCTTCAGAAATCTTAACTTCACATAAGACAGCAACACGCTATAAGAAAATGTGAGAAGATTCAATTAATCTTCATTGCCTAGAGTACCTGTATAGCTGGTTTTGCTGTCCTCTGTGGGTTACATAGGAACCTTGGTTTGAAGAAAATAATTTACAACATTTATGCATGGTCATTTGCATTTAAAATGTTTGCTTTTAAAATAGACAAGGGTAAAAAAGAGTCAGTGATGAGTCTTCTGTTTTCTTTGAAAGCTGTACTTCCTCCATTCTGTAAAAATATTATGTACACAGAAAAATCTTTCAAATTAACTTTACAGATTCTAAAACAGTGCTAATTTAAAGATATGAAGGCTCATGTACAGTTTATTCATTTTCAATTAAGAAGAACAGTTAAATCCTGATGCTATTGCCAGAAAACTTTCTCCTGTCAGAGCTCTTTCAGAACTCCCACTACAGTCAGTAGGAATGCATACACACAATGTCAGGATCAGTGCCACAGTTCAAACACAAGGAATTATTGATATTTATTTCTTGTAAGTAGTGAGAAAAAAATTGAGGTTTGAATAAATCTGTATAATGCTTTCTTAGTCAAATGTTTAGAGTTATAGTTCTTTCCTAGCTATGGTTTAGTCAAAGAAATCTCATTTTTTGATATTATTTATAGCCAAATATCAACAGAGTGGGACAGCTGCTAGGCATGCTATTTGTATCTTAAATGTTTCATTATAATGAAGAGTGCCAATCCAAGAAGGATCTCCTAACCGATTATTTTAGGTCCCGTCCTGCAAGGAATGCCATGTGGCAGGCTCTATGAATGTTCAGAAGTCCTTTCAGAAGGATACATTTCAGCCTGATCAGCAATTGGCTACCAATACTTTGTATTGAAATGCAATGCAAGACCAGTGTATTTTCAAACCATTACCTGTATTTGAAACTTCTGAAAATCCAAAGTAGAAATAAAATATGAATAGTAATTTGGATACATGAAAGATTCATGCATTTGAATAGCATTCAAGTATTTTCTGTTTTTAAACATCTATTTTTATTCTTTAGTTGATACCATCTTAAAAAAAAAAAAGAGATCAACACAATGCTCAAGACTCTCTTAATTTCTCCCTCCGATTGATATTTGTCACAATAGCCTAAATAACTGCCACCAAAGTAGCACAGATAATTTTCTGACACTATAAACATTACTTCACATCTCAACTATTAGGTAATACTAACTGATTGCCCAGAAATCAATTATTGTTAACCTCTCAACCCAAGAGGAAGGAATAAAAATCAAGACTTCATGTTACCACAACAAATTTAAGTAGACTGCTTAGGTAACCTGGAAATGACTTCTAAAGTTTTACCTAATGCGTACCTAAAGATAGCCAAATTAGCCAACAAGAACTCAGTTTTTGCAAAAACAGAATAAAGAACTAATTCTAATTAGCAGGGCTCGACAAATTATGCAAAACCCTACTTGCCAGACAAAAAAGGGACCGGCCACCCCCCGCAACTGCGCAGGCGTGCACCACCGGAGAGTGGGACGACCGGGACAGCATGTTTGTTTACGTCAGTTATCATGGCCATGGTTATCGTTGTTTGTCATTCTTTGACGTTTTGACGCAGTCTCAAAAACTTCAATGAAAGTTACAACAATATTTTCATAGGCATGCTCAGCACATTTGTAGCCAGACACAAAACCCCATCTTGTTTTTCCACGAACCCCATCTTGTTCCCCCCCCCCAGAGAGCAAGAGAAAGGCAGTCAGCCTTTGATGCCCTGGGAACACAGGTGTGGTGCCTGTCCCTGACTCTACCATAAACAGAAACCAGACAGTAAATGGGCTAGCTGATGACCCGGGGCCTCCCGTCGCCCTGATGGCTAGTACCAGTAATTGACATGCCTGCACTGTCCCAGGAGAGGAATCTTCGCCCATCACATACCAGAGGTGCCCAATTGTCTGCATTTTCCCAGGTGTAAATTATGCTTTGCACCCTTCGTGGGAAACTTGGCATTCAAAGCCATTTTTCCTAATTGGCCACTTGAAACCAGGAAGAAGCCTACATGACCCAAGGGGTATAAAAGAGGTTCAGCAGCCCACCCTATTTGAGCTCCAATCATCTATACCTGCTGGCAGGTATTGATTGTCTCCCGAGGTCTGTGGGACGCCCAACCTCGCCCTACTTCTTCCCGAGGGATTGAGAGAAAGATGCTGGCCATGCCAAGTCTGGAACGCAGGGGTGAGAATATATACCTGCTATGTGTCTATTTTGCATGCATTTAATAAGAGCTCAGAGAACCAAAGGGTTTCATGGTACCTGTAAGTGACTTATTAGTGTAATTTCTGTCCTGTCCTTTCTAGTGTCTGTGTTATCTGTAACACAGTAGTAGCATTTAACAACTAAGTTTACCCTGTAACAATAAATAGTAACTGTTTAAGCTTTAACCTGACTCCTTCAGTTGCTGTAACAGAACCAAGCACAATTTAAAAGAACTTCAGCCGGTCTTAAGGGACTCACTGCCCTGACCGTTGGCTGACAACATTTCATTAGGGTGTGCACTCAAAGTTTTTTAAAATGTACTCTTTGATCCCCATTAGCCACACCTCTGACCCCTGTTAACCATGTCCCTGACCCCCGTTAGCCACACTCCCCGACTCCCATTAGCCATGCCTCTGGAGGTAACACTCTCGGGGCAAGATGGACACAAGACCAGAAGTAAAAGGTTTCATGTGATGCCCCTCTAAGGACTTTTCCCACCATCCTCCTACCAATAGTGATTAGTTTGGCCCCCACCAAACCTCCTCATGCAACTATCCTGCAATTGCATTAACCCAATGTGTGTGACATTAACTCGGGGGCGGAGAGGATGGGGGAAGTGTTCCCTCTAAGAGTTTCCTCCCATGAGCAGAATTAATTGTGTTGTGCACCAGTATTGAGTTCATGTGTCTTGTTTGGATGTGCCACTGTGGCACCCAAGTTAATAATAAGTATCTTATAAACCTCTACCTTTTCCCTCTGCTGCCATGTCTCCTCCTCTTGCTCCATCAGCTCCCCTGGTGCCTGCTGCCCCCCAACCCCTCATCCTTTTCTGCTTTCCTGACTCCTGCCCTTCTCACTGCCCTCAGCCTTCCTGAGACCTGCCCCCATCCACCAGCCCTTCTCTCCCCCCTGTGCCCACTCCTCCAGTAGCCCCACTCTGATCATGTGAGCCCCCCTTCCTCATCCCCTCTCCTAACACCTCCCTCTACACACTTGCCCTGCCTCTCTCCTCTGGTCCCTCCCCCACCCTTCTGCTTCACACCCAGAATCCCCTGGCACTTGCACCCTCCTGGTGCCTCCCCCTTCCCTCACTGTTCCTGCCCCCTGATGCCCACCCCCTCACCACCCTCTGCCCCTGTTCCCCTCAGGCCTCTGTGCCCTCACACATCCCCTCCTTCCTCATGCCCACCCCTTCTTTCAAGCCTTCTCCCAGCACCTCTCCCCTCTAGCTTCAATGCCCTTACCCTCTCCTCTCCTAGCATCACCCTGTCCCCCCCTCCCTCTCACTGACACCTCCCCTCCTGCCCTTTTCCTTAGTCTCCACTTGGCCCCCTGGCATTTGTCCCTCCTGCACTCGTCCATTGGTGCCTTCTCCTTTCTCCTCCTGACCTGTCCCCCTCCGGACCTCCTCTTAGCACAAGCCCCTTCCCCCTATTTTTCTCCCCTCCCTGGCTTCTGCCTTCCAGTTTGCAGGGCTGCCGGAGCCTTTTTTAATCCAGCTGTCGCCAGCCATGATGTCACGATGTCACGTCACGCCAGCATCCTGGTGTTTGCCGGTGTCCCGCCCTCTGGCTCGCATCCCGCCTCCTCGCGCCGGAGCTGCACGCAGGCAGCCCAGCACCGAGAATTGCCACACTTCCCCCTCTCCGGCGGCGCTCCACTCCTCCACCCAGTCGGCAGATTGGATGGGGCTGCGCTGCCCGTAGTGCAGGCTTCGGCCAGCCTGTCAAAATGGCCCACTGGGACAGCCAGCCCCTGCAGTCGCTAGCTGGTAAAATCTATTTGCCACGGGCGAGGATATTTGTCGAGCCCTGTTGATTAGGTATTTTGGCCGTTTAGTTGATACCAGTAATCATAAGACATTAATAATGCCAGAATTCATATTACTGTACATTTTAAATATGGATTGGTTATAACAAACGCATTGTCAAGTGTGGAAGCAGGGAAAGGAAAAAGGGAATTTGTGTACAGCCATCTCCCTTATTTGTTATCAACAGTGCAAGACTCAGGCTAACCCTGAGGCCTTGCAACGCGAGAGCGAGAATTGCAAGAGATGATGTCTTCGCTTCGCCCTAAAAGATAAAGATAGAAAACTGACTCCAACAGGAACCTTGAGATAAGCTAGCATCTCAAGGGAATAGTGTGGGCAGACAGATAATTTCTAGCCATTGTTGTATGTAATGGGAAGGTATATATATTGCCCTTTTTACTGCTTGTACTTTAAGATCTGCTTAGGAAGGGGGACCCCCCATCTGACCACAGTCTTCCTTTGCAATTGCGCAAAAAACAAGTCTCCGACCTGTTGCTTACAAACGCAGAGTGAGGACTTTGTTTTCTTCCAGACAAACATTCATAAGTTTTATTCGTACATTTTTTTGATCAACTTTTTTGGACGGGGATAGATTTACCTTTGCTTACACAGTGTCTAGCACAGGGATAGGAAACCTAAGGCCCACAGGCCAGCTCCAGCTCCTGGCTTCCCTTGATTTGGCCCACAAGGCTTGGGGCCCTCTGCTCCTGTGGAGGGGGGGAGGGGGAGAAGCGGATAACTGGCACTAAAGCCCCTGCAAGGCAGGCTCTACCTGGTGCAGGGTGGAGGAGAGGAAGCAGGTCTGTGTTCTGCCATTCTCCTCCCCCTAACTGAGGGAATGCCAGTGCAGGGAAGAACTTGGCTGCAGGCTTTTCTCCTTATAGCTTCCACTGGCTGGGAATCTCACTAGTGTGTGGCCCCAGATCATTTTTTCTGTGGATCAGTGGCCCCCCCTATTGAAAAAATATGTTCCTCACCCCTGGTCTGGCACTATAGGACTTGGATTCCCTTTAGGGCCTCTCACCGTAACAGCGACATTCATAGAACTGATTATGTTAATCTATATTAATCTTTCCTCTAGATTCTATCTCAAAATACTACATGGAAGAAATTGTTATCTTAATGGCTATTACAGTGAAATTTTAATGAAATATATAGAATAAGCTCTCCATGCAATTAGTATTCTTGTCAAGTCTTCAACTATACTGAAACAGTAGCACTCTGAAGTAAAAAAAAGTATGCAAGAATACATTTAATCATTTATTCTTTCAGATTTTGCAAGAATAAAACAGGCAGGAAATAGGTGAAACAGGTTAGAAAAATATTAATGCATTACATTGCTTATGCTACAAGCTGTGAAAAGAAGCTGGAGTATCATCTTGCCAAGCAGAACTGCAAATATAAGAAATTAAGCACTGATCCTGCACATTCCTCATAATTATTTTGCAATTGTTTTTTAAGAGAAACATAATTACACAGAATATTCAATGAAGACTTTCCAGATATAATTTTTCTGAAATTTTCAAATGATATGGTATTACACTATATCAGTCACTGACAACTACTCAATTCACAGACATGTATGTATTCAAGGATCAGTAGAAATTTCTTGACATAAGGATTTCTCACAAAGCCTTTTATGGGTTTAAGCCAAGTCCATTACTATAAACCTACCAGACTGTAGGTCCTATAGATGAGGACTAAAACGGAAAATTCTTGGAATAGTGAACATTCCCTCTCATATTTTAGAAAAGACCAAACATTACATCTAAGTTTAAAACGTCAAACTGATCATCTATTGCTTGACATTTTTTGTCGTTATGGACTTCTGATTATGTGTAACACTTAAAATGTTAGTGAAAACATCTAAGTCAATAGTCTATCTTCCTTTACTATATTTGAATTCATAATAGTATCCATAATTATGCAGTACCCACAAATCCATTTATAGTCCAGATTAATATGATTTCTTAATTTAATTTTAAATTATTATTACAAATTTGAACAGCATAGGAAAGACTATTTTAATAGACTTTGTGAAAAGTCTATATTGGAAAAAAAGTCAACAGTACTTACTTCCACCAGAAGTTAAATCACTGAATGAATTGAAATGTTCATACTATTAAAGTATTTACTACTCCAAATGAACTAGAATTAACTCTTGCTAACTTTTGACAGTAATTCTCTACTTCAGTATCAGTAGATTTGAATCACCACTGCTTTAAAAAATACTCAATAATAGACCCATTTAATATAAAACATCAAGTTAGTGACAAAGGACCTACAGTAACAGTTAAGTCTTGCAGAATGCTATGGATGTCTTAAGCACAGAAAGAAATATGATAGACCATGCAATCTTACTGAACTCACCTGACAGAGGTGTAAAACCATTCTCTACGAGCAGAGATGCATGCACAAAAGTAAGAATATGATTGCAAGTAACAGACTTCCAAAAATACAAACACAAACTTTAAAACAAAATGGCAACATGGTGAAAATAATAAATAGAAAATATTATTGGGTTCCTCACCTCTCGTTTTGCAAGCAGCACATTAGGAACAATATGCGGCAGGCAACGTCCCAGCATTAACATGACACTTTTTTCACTATCTGCAATCCGAGACACCTAAAAACACAATTATTTTTATGAGACATAGGGACTGAAATGTAACCTCGTATTAAAATATTTTTCGGAAGCGGAGACTAAACTTTCCAAGAACTACACTAGTGACGTGACAGAATAAATAAACCTCAAAATTGAGAATTTATCATTTAAATCTTATCACGTCATATTCCTTGTTTCTTAATACTTGTGGAAAGGATTGTTATACAATCTATATGTATATGATGTTTTGTTAAAAACAAGAGCTATTGCTTGGTTAATGGAAGTCAGTGAAAAGATACAAACAGCATGCCCCTTTTAGAGGGAAATATACCTCTGATCCCAAACGACTCTCTGCTGACATCCGACAGAAAGATAATAGTGCTTGATGGAAAGCTGGTGACAACTTCCTGAAATAAGTGTCAGTAGAAAAGAAAAGATCAGAGTTGACCCTGATAGAATCCTATTTACCTATTCAGTTTTAGTCACATATAGGGACATCTGAACTGCATGTTTTCTGTGTTATATATGGACAACTTTAACTTGAAGTCATATCTGATCTACATTTTAAAAGCCAGGAAAGACTTCGTTTTTCTTCAAGTTAAACTACCATTTTGGATTGAATGAAAAATGTTATTTTTCGAATTAAAACGTTTCAAAGCTGTGTTAGCACCAGCAGCACTAGGGGAAAAAAATACAATCTTTGCCAACTGACAAGGGAAAAGCACTATTTCTGCCTCAATTTATTTTCTTGGACATATTCCCATCTAATGAGCCGCAGAGACATTTTCCATCTCATAGTACTAATGATAGCAACACCAGAGAAGTCAATTACAAGCCTTCGCACTAAGCTCCAGCCATCTGCAAAAACCAGCCAGAATTTCCAAGGCTGTATATTTCCTTCTAATTCTGTGCTAAAAGTGACTTTTAAAGGGAAGAACATAAGATGAATACCTTCCCCAAGAGTATGATAGGATACGATACATCACAAACAGACAAAGAAAATATTCCTTTGTGTG
This sequence comes from Pelodiscus sinensis, assembly GCF_052426305.1. Taxonomy (NCBI): domain Eukaryota; kingdom Metazoa; phylum Chordata; order Testudines; family Trionychidae; genus Pelodiscus; species Pelodiscus sinensis. Next base: position 121,201,223 of record NC_143053.1, read on the forward strand.
TAAAAACTTAGAATTGATAGATACCAATTTCAGAGAACAGAAATCTGGTAAATGTACTAAACACATTTGTCCAATAATCCTGAAGACAACAATATTTGATAATACTGGAAGGAAAAGCACCTCTAATATCAACATATCTATACTCTAAGGCTAAGTACACTACTGTAGTTCTGTTTTCAGCCTAATGCACTGCAGGTGTAACTTGTGTATCAACACTGGATTAAGTTGTTGCCATCAAGATTTTTTTTTTGTAGGAAGTCTATAGCGTTTCAGTGGCTAGTAGCTACCTGGCAGAGTAATGCAAGCAAGATAAAGTTCATCTGCAAGGCATCAGTACTCAGATTTATCATTTTTGCAAATAACTGACGCCTACCCAAGAGCTTTTCAACTGGATAGACCAAACAAACAAAAAGATTTTATATTTTCTAGATCCTAATCTATTCTCACTGCTCACCCCTACATTCAGTTTGAGCCATGTCTTGAATTGTGTGTTCAATTTATTAGTTAAGAGGATTACCTTTTCTTAGGAAAACTGTTTGGTGGATAACTCTCCAAACTTAAGAAAATTCATCTGCAATAGAAATTATCCCAGTTGGGAAAGCATCCTCAGACAACAAGCAGCACCGAGCATGTCTGTATACTTGGTTTGTTGTATACAGTTTAGCATCTGGCATGGGTGTTGGTGCTGCGTTTAGAGAAGTTGCTTTACAGATTTTCTGCTATGGAGCTAAAGACAAAAGAAAACCTGCCACACTTACATCACTCCTGATCTTGCTGAAACTTGTACTTCCTGAGTTTGCTTAAGAGAAATTATCCTGAAGAAAAATGCCAGGATCTTAAAATCCTGAAGTAAGACTTATCTTGCACAGATATTTCAATACAATACATATCCTGCAATAAGTCTCTTCAATATAACTTTTCTTGATACTGGACAAGCTTTCAATCTTTTTTCCAGTAATCTTAGTCAGTCATAAGAGATATCCTACGAGAATAGGAAACAGGCTTAAACTTTCGGTCAGGACATTTCTCATTAAACAAGTGCGTGAATGAAATTATGATATCTAGATCTAAGAGCCAAGGCCTTTTTGGCAGCGTTTGAAATTATGAATCAATGAAACTAAAAAATAAGGGGAGTTCTTGACTTGCTCATCTGAACTTTCTCTGATCAGTCTCTCATCAAGAAAATGGCAAGTAGATACCACCATCCATTAGGACTGCTATGAGAATTATGAACACCTTTTGAGAAATCATTAACCTAGAAAGCAGAGCTTTATACTTTAAAAACTAGCTACACTCAACCAGCCAAATAGCCACATTCTTTAAGAGACAGTATTAGAATACTTAATACAAGGTAAGGACACACAGATACCCTCTGACCAACAGTACAAGAACAATAATTCTGCATGGACTCCTCCTGATGGTCAAAATGGCAGACTAGCCCTATACATAGAATGCTTCCGTCGATGTGCACAGGCAGAAATTGTGGAAAAGTAGCCCCATAACCCTCAGCTGTGCAGAATGCAATGCCATCCACAGCCTCAGAAACAACTCTGACATTAAGAGGCTGATAATGGAGGTGCAGTTGGCATCATGAATAGGTCAGTATCAAAAGGAGGCTTTCAGACAACTCTCCAATACCACACTCTATAGGCCACTATCCTCAGATCCCACTGAGAAGTACACAAAGAAACTACACCATCAAGACACTCCCTACGAAAGCACAGGAACAAATCCACATAGAATAACTCTGGTCAGGACTTTAGGCGTATGTCTATCTACTACCCAAGATCCATAAACCTGGAAATCCTGGATGTCCCATCATCTAGGGCACTGGCACTCTCACTGCAGGACTTTCTGGATAAGTGGGTTGTCTACTCAGACCCTACGCCACCAGCACTCCCCGCTATCGCCGAGCCACCACTAATTTCCTGAGAAAACTATAATGCATTAGTGATCTTCCAGAAAACATCATCCTAGCCATCATGGATGTAGAGGGGTTCTACACCAACATCCCACATGTAGATGGAATATAAGCTGTCAGGAAGAGCATCCCTGACGATGCCACAGCACAACAGAGAGCTCGGCCACCAGATTTATCCTCACCCACAACTATTTCAGATTTGGGGACAATTTATACCTTCAAACCAGTGGCACGGATATGGGCACCCACATGGCCTCACAATATGCCAACATTTTTATGGCTGACCTGGAACAACGCTTCCTCAGCTCTCGTCCACTAGTGCTCCTCCTCTACTTATGCTACATTGATAACATCTTCATCATCTGGACACATGGCAATGAGGCTCTGGAAGAATTCCACTGTGATTTCAACAGTTTCCGCCCCAAGATCAACCTCAGCCTGGACCAGTCTACACAAGAGATCCACTTCCTGAACACTACAGTGAGAATAAGTGATGGTCTCAAAAATACCACCCTATACTGCAAATCTACTGACAGTTATGCTTACCTTCATGCCTCCAGCTTCCATCCCGGACACACCACACGATCCATTGTCTACAGCCAAGCACTAAGGCACAACTGCATTTGCTCCAACCCCTCAGACAGAGACTAACACCTACAAGATGTTCACCAAGCATTCTTAAAACTATAATACCCACCTGAGGAAGTGAGGAAACAGACTGACAGAGCCAGACATGTACCCAGAAGTCACCTGCTACAAGACAGGCTTAACAAAGAAAAAAAAACAGACTACCACTAAGCATCACTGATAGTCCCCAGCTAAAATATCTCCAATGCATCATCAGTGATTTACAACCCATCCTGGACAATGATCCCTCACTCTCACAGTCCTTAGGAGGCAGGCCGGTCCTTGCCTACAGACATCCTGCCAACCTGAATTCTTACCAGCAACTAACTATACACCACACCATAGTAACTAACTCAGGAACCAATTCCTGCAACAAACCTTGGTGCCAACTCTGGCCACATATCTACACCAGTGACACCATCACAGGACCTAACCACTTCAGCCACACCATCATGGGCTCATTCACCTGCACATCTATGAATATAATATACGCCATCATGTGCCAACAACGCCCCTCTGTCATATACTTTGGCCAAACTGGACACTCCCTACATAAAAGAATAAACGGACACACATCAGATATAAGGAATGGTAACACACAAAAATCTGTAGGAGAACACTTCAATCTCCCTGAACACACAATAGCAGGGGTAAAAGTATCCATTCTGAAACAACAACAAAAAAACTTCAAATACAGACTTCAAAGAGAAACTGCAGAGCTACAATTCATTTGAAAATTTGACTATCAATTTAGGATTCAACAAAGACTGTGAATGGCTAGCCAATTACAAAAGCAGTTTCTCCTCTGTTGGTGTTCACACCTCCACATCAGTTGCTAGAAGTGGGCAACATCCTCCCTGACTGAATTGACCTCGTTATCTCCAGCCTTCCTTTTGATTAATACTCCTTTATTTTCATGTGCCTGTATGTTTTATACCTGCCTCTGGAATTTCCACTACATGCATCTGATGAAGTGGGTCTTTGCCCATGAAAGCTTATGCTCCAATCAATCTGTTAATCTATAAGGTGCCACAGGACTTCTCATGGTTTAAGGTAAGGATTGACAACCATTCTTTGTTGACAGCGCCAGAGTACAGAAAATATTTAGATACCCATAACACATTGGCAATTACATTTCAAAAAATGTTTTACATATGGGGGGATATTCTAAAACAGTAAAAGAAAATATATAGAAGATGGGAAGTGTTGAGCTATGCGATTACCTTGATTTAACTCAACTAACTTTTTTGTCTTTATTCTGTGGACATAAAGACATTTTCAGGTATAGAGATTTTAGATTTTAAAGCCTAGTTGCTCCAAGTTTGTAAATATTTTCTTTAAGCATCATCTCCTATCTAGGTTGCTTTAGAAATTTCTGAAAGTGTTATGATACAGATCCCCCCCCCTTTTTTTTAAATTTAAATTAAGATGAATATTCTATTCCCACTTCCCCTAATTAACAGAACTTGGAAAGCAAGCTCTTGGTAAACATCATACATTCTATCACAATTGGTGGACTATATTTAGATTCTGGAATTTATTTTATTAAATCCAGTAAAATCCTTGAAGGCTTTGACCGATAGGGCTTGGCTCTATCCTCATACATGCAAGGAGACACAAAACCTCCTTGAAGGCTGATAAATACAAATATTCAAGATTTATTTTCCAACCTCAGAAGGCATTGTAACCAAGAACTTAAAAGTAAATATATAACTAACACAACAAACATAGGAAGTATCTCATTTACTGCGAGGTCAAGCTTAACTGGATAAAAGAATGTAAGTATCCTAATTTCTTAAGTTTAATTCAAACAATTGAACTTTTAAAGAGAGTCATCAGATGAATCAGGGGTGGGGAACCTCAGGCCCAAGGGCCAGATGGGGCCCCCAGCTTGCCTGCATCTGGCCCCCAAGGCTCAGGGCTATGCCCCACTGCAGAGCCGGAGCACACTGGGCTAGGCCCCCTTAGGCTCTGGTATGCAAGGGCAATATGCGGATTGTGGCCTCTGATGAACTTTTCTGTGGGAAGTAGCCTCCGACCCAAAAAAAGTTCCCCATCACTGAGGTAAATATTAGTGATGCATTCAACTCAAACCATGTCCAACTCCCTGCTGCAATCTGTTATACAAGGCATTTCTCCAACTACCCTCCACGTTCAAAATTGTTTTATGCCAACTGCAGTGATCCAAAGCAGGCTCTCTTCATCTCCCCATCTAGGCAAGACATGCACAAACATTTATAATATATAGTTATGCTGTAATAAAGGATTTTAGGATTTTCTTTCATGCAGTTTTATCATGGCTTTGAACAAGTAGACTTCCCCATCCTTACACCCATGTGTTATAATGAGCAGGGCTTGATGACCACGGTAAAAACCCACTCTCCAGCCCCGCACTGTACATGCGCCAGACCCACACCGCACATGCGCATGTCGCCGGTGAACAAGGTGACCGGCTGAAATCTACTTGCCACGGGCGAGTAGATAAGTGGATTTGTTGAGCCCTGATAATGAGCATGCTCTAAAGAAGAATTTCAAGAAGTATGACTACATAGGCTGGTTGTATATACAGGCAGTCCCCGGGTTACATGGATCCGACTTACATCGGATCCCTACTTACAAACGGGGTGAGGCAACCCCGCACTAGCTGCTTTCCCCCAGCAGACCAGGGAGACGCGAAGCTAGTGCCCCCCCTCCAGCAGACCAGGGAGACGCGGAGCGGCTTTTCTCAGCAGACACCTCAGCTTGAGAATAAAGGACTGAGGGAAGTGAGGTGTGGGAGAATAAAACTGAGCTCTGGAGAAATGTTTTGCTAGAGTTTCCCCTACAATATGTACCAGTTCCGACTTACATACAAATTCAACTTAAGAACAAACCTACAGTCCCTATCTTGTACGTAACCCGGGGACTGCCTGTATAGCTAAGGACATATCCTTCCAAAATGTCCTTTAATAACACCTCAATTTGGCACAGTTCCTTAGATGTCAGCTAAAAAGAAGAGCTCAGGTGTAGCCATTTCCCACACATTCTCTGCAATGCAAACTCATTTAGCTTCTCTGCAAGGATCTTTGTTTATCAAACGATGCACACTTCTTGCTTCTGACATATTTACAGGTTTGTTATTAGTTTGTGTCTTTTGATAATGGCTCTAATTCTATTTTGGCCTGCTTAATTATAGTTTTATACTTGACATGCTGGATGTTATGTTACATTCTGTTTTCCTCACTAGACTTTGGCTTCCAATTTTTAAACGATGTGCTCTTGCCTCAAACAGCTTCTTTTACTCTTGTCTATCACAGTGGCATTTTTCCAGGGTTCCCCCCCTCTTTTTCTCTATTTTTTTTAAATTTGGAGTATACTTATAGTTTGAACCTCTTTAAAAAGTTTCCATGCAGTTTGTAGGCATTTCACGCTGGAGATTGTTCCTTTAAAATGTGTTTAACTAGCCTCACTTTTGTGTCACTCCCCTTTCAGAAGTTAAATGCTACTGGGTTTCTTTGACATTTCCTATACAAACCCTATACAAAGATGTTTAATCACACTGTGTTCACTGTTACTGAGTCGTTCAGTTGTATTCTCCTCTTAGACCAGATCTTGTGCTCCATTTACGATTAATTCAAGAATAGGCTCTCCTCTTCTGTATTTCAGCTGCTCTAGTAGGTTGTCATTAGAAATTTTATCTAGTATGTAGAAATTTTATCTCTGCACTCTGTCCTGAGGTGATTTACCTTGTCAATATGGGGATAAATGAAATTCCAATGCTACTTACTACTGAGTTTTCTAGTTTTGTAGCTGCTCTAAAGTCCCTGAGCATTTCATAATCACCACCCTCACCCTGGTCAGTAGCATATTCCTACCACTACGCTCTTATTCAAGCACGGAATTTCTACCCCTAGAGACTCTATGGCACAGTTTGACTAATTTAAAATGATTACAATACTTGACTATACTTTCTTTCACACACAGTGCCAGTCTCAGACCAGCACAACCTACTCTGTCATTCATGTATATATTGTACCCCATTATGGCGTCACTGATTATCATTATTCCACCAAGTTTCTATTTTGCATATCATTTCATATCAGATGTCATAAATAAAACTTACTAGAAACACAATGTACCCATTACCAGCTGACACAATATGTCTGTGTACATGCTGAATGCAAAGTCTTAATTAATCTCACAAACTAAATGTTTTAAGGCTGCATTTTAATAGTATACTTCTAGAGGTGTTAAATCTCAATCTCCAACAGATTAATGTTACCAGACTTTTAAGGTAATCCTTCCTAAAAGGGTAAGACAGTAAAATTATAGATTTCTCACATTTAAATTGTAATTATACAGTTAACATCTTTAGTTATACTGGTACACATTTGTTTAAACAGTGTCTAAATACCAAATTCCTCCAGTTCCCTGGAGGAGGAATAGAATAATTTCATAAAGAGATGGAAAACAGGGGAAAAAATAGTAACATCTCCTTCCCGCATTCATTCCTTTGATATTGGTGTTTTCTTTCTACAATTCTGAATTTAGGAGTTGACAGAAGAAAAAAATGATTGTTTTAAAATTGAAAATGTGTAATTTAACAGGTTTCTCACACACAATGAACTCACACACTCTCCCAAATGAAAAACAATTGAAATGTTGTTGAAAAACATTTTTTATACTTAAATGGAAAGAACAAATGCATTAGGAAGCAAAGAAAAGGACTAAAAACTCTATAGCACTGTGCTTTTAGAAAAAAAAAAAATCTCCCTACCGTGGAAAAAAATCTAATAAAAGTTTTAACTGAAATGCTTGTATTACTAACCTATTAGGTTTATCAAAGTGTATTGCTGTTTTTTTTGATGGAGCACAAGGAGGTAATTTCTCTCTCTCATTACCAGGGAGAGAATTTAGTGTATCATCTTTAGGTGTCTGTGAATCTGCTTCTGTAGATATGGGAAGGCTTCTTTCCTCAGTTTCTCCATTTTTATTGTCATTGTCTGAACTCTTGATGTCTAAGTAACTCCCATTGTCCTCCAGAACCGAGAGAGGCACTTGGTCTAAAGAGGAGTGGACTAAATCAGAAACCACTGGAACCATAAAGTTTTCATTCTTGAGGAAGTCTATTTTACTAAAAGAAGAAAAAAAAATATTACATTGTTTGCGGCTTTTCAAAAGAAGCTCTGAGTCAGGCAAATGAAACATGAAAATATTGTGGCATAAAAACTCTTTTTTACAGCCTCAGTAATGTGTCTTATGTAACATGAAATCTATCGGTGAAAACTCTAGCAGGCTATCCTCCTTTCATAGGGTACATCTACACACTGCAGAAAAAAAAAGCAAACCAAGTTTCAGAGTCTAGACCAACTGACTCAGGCTTGTGCTATAAGGTTAAAAATACCAGCGCAGATATTGTTGCTCTGGCTAGGGAATCCATCTCACTGTCAAGGGGGCTATGTCTCCGAGCCAGCAGCCCAGGCTGAGTGTGAATGTTTACAGTAACAATGAGGTTCCACAAGACTCCTTGTCATATTTGCGGAGACAGACTAAGATAGCTAACACTCTGATAAATATCTACACTGCTATTTTAGTCCTGTAGCACAAGCTTAGATCAGTTGACCTGGCTCTGAGAATTGCTGCCAATGTTTTGTTTTTGTTTATTTTTTTTGCAGTATAAGTGCAACTCTTCATTGTAGAGGAAATGAAGTGTAACTATACCCTTTCATCTTTAAAATTTCTAAATATTCAGTCTATGTTTTGGGCTGAGCTCAAAGAATTCAACAAACACAAAGCGTGAGCACAAGCATGGAGCATAATATTTAAAATTTTTAGTTATCAATAAATTTTCAGAGTTCAGTATATAATGTACTTTCACCTATGCTGAAATGGTAAATACTGTATACACTTTGACAAAATGACTGAGAGATTATCACATTTTGAATACAACCTCTCTGAAGAAATGTTATTTTGTAACTTAATGGATACTTAAAAGCCAGTGCAAGACTAATAATTTCTTTTATTTCAAAAGGAGATAGTTGTTAAAATGAACATCGCTCAGCAGTGTTTGCAACACAAATATTGCACTACTTAGAAACCAAAAGAAACTGATGACAGAAATGAAATATACTCCTACACATTATCATTTTCCAAGCAGAGAGAAATGCAAACAAGCAATTGAACTACGAATAGCAAAAAGCATTTAAGTTCATTTTACTTTCACTACTTAAGCATATTTAAATATGATTCCTTATCTAGTTATATTTAAGTTATCATGTCCTCTTAATTTTCTGTGATTATGTGCAAGACAAAAATAAATTAATATGCAGTACAATTTAAGCCCTTAAAACGCCATAAATTTGAAATATTCTGCTGGTTCAAATGGAATTCTATATATTAAATGTAAGATTCTGCCAGTTCTAGAGATAATCCCTATGAACTAATGAGATTTTTTTGTTTTTGTTTAATATTTTACATATATTCTTATGTAAAATGCTGCAAAATAAAAAATACATACCTCTCAAGTCTTCGGATTTGTTCCATCAAAGACCATTTCTCACTATTTAATGCATTAATTTGATCTTCTAATTTTTGCACTAGTAAGCATTGCTAAAAGCAAGAAAAATAATTTAGCAAACTCAACTAATGACAGAACATAGCAAACCTACATACGTATCCTAACTACAATCTTACTTCTAATGACGGTGGTGCTCCAAATACAGCAACGCTCCCTAGTGTAGGAGTGGTAACTTCTAACTCATCCTCTTCCATGCCAACTGCTACATCTACAACATCTCTTGCAGCTACTTGATGGTTTCCGAAGTCACGATAGAGTTGTAACAAGTCTGGAGGCTTTGGAATGTTCAATCCTACATCATCCCACAGTTCAAAATCCTTGAAAAAAATTAACAGCAAAGTCAGAAGTCTATGGTTCATTTCTTTTTCTTCTTCAATTTTTTGTTCACTTCATTACATATAGAACAGCTTCAGAACAAGACACTCATGCCAAAATGTTAAGTAAACTTGGAGAAATCAATGTGAACTGCTAATACCCAACTAAAAGGAAAGGTCACAGTTCCTGCTCCAAGTATCACCCCAAAGAAATTTCTAGGTTTTGCATTAAGACGACTTCTAAAATATAAATCTGGCAATATCTGTAATTGTTACTTTCATAAGTAGTGTAGATTTTATGTGGTATGGTGATCAGGCAAAGTTTTAGCATAAAGCAGGCAGCTAGTGGAAGGGTACTGTACTACAGATATAGGGGTCTTTTTTGGTCAAATCTGAAATAAATTAAATAAATTCCACTTCACATATAGATTTTATTGTATTTATCCATCTAAATACTACAGGGGCCTACATTTTCAAAAATGCAAAGTCTCAGAAACAGTGTGCACAAATAATCCATTACTCACTTACCTGGTTATTTATGTGCATATTCAAATTTACTATTGGGTACCATAGGTGAAACTTCCCCTTAGGAGACTAGCTTCCTGTCACACCTCTTCTCACCAAGGCTCTGCCTCTGCTTGCTCTCATCCTTTTCATGGCCCCAAATGAGTACAACCTCCAGTCCAACTTCCGCCCCTCCGACATAGCCCTTCTTCTTACTCACTCCTTCCCCCTTCCTGCTGAGTTCCAGAGACTGGATATACTCTTTGCTGAGGTCCTGGAACTGCAGTGGGGAACGAGAGCTTCTCCGGCCCCTGGACCAGAGCAGTAGATTTTTCCAGGGGTCTCAAATCAACCACTGCAGCACCCAGAAGTGTGAGATTTGGGAGACTTAGCCTCTTGCAGCCTCTACTGCGTATGACCCAGGTTGGTTATTCAAATCACAGTAATTGTGTACATTTCAAAACCTGGGGACCATTTTAATCTTTTTTGACTCCTCTAAAGTTCTACATTTTCTTGTTTCACTATTCTACAGTAAAACCTGCACTATCTGGAACTTAAGCACCCAGAAAACTGTAGAAACTGGCACATTTCTGACGCAGGGAAAAGCAAAAACAAAACAAAAACAAAACCAAAAAAAGGAAACTGGCCCTTTAAGTGCCAGGCCGCTCCCCAGATGAGCGTGCAGCACGTACGTGGGAGACCGCAAACGGCAGCTGAAAGCAAGCATCTCGGCTCCCCCTATGGCTCCTGGCACCCCTGGCAAGCCAGCCCCCATGCAGCTTCTCCCCCCCGACAGACTGCTCCCACCATCTCCCCCCCGACTCGTGGCCCCCCCCAGACCAGCACGCCACATCATGGACCCCAGATGGCTCCCATGCCACCCCCCCGTAGGTCCCGTATGGCTCTTCCTCCTGCCCCTCCCCCAAGATAACCTAAAAATTGTGGTTACCGGCATACCCTAATCCCTGGGCATGCCAGATAGAAATAAGGTACAGCAAAACCTGTGCTATCTCCACTATTAAGTTAGGTATTTTGAACAAATATATATAGAAAAAAAGAGAGAAAAACCATGACACACACATTAAAATACATTTGATTATCCGAGCCTTGTATCATTGCAAATTTGTCTACTCAGCAGCTGGGATTGTGCTTCCCAGGGCAGGAAGATGGGCGCGCAATAACTTTGCTTGAGCTGGTGTGAAAAATTTTAGAGTGGCTGTCCCCATAACAGCTAGCGCTAGCCAGCAAATACAAATCTGTCTAACCCGGAGTATGACTTAAGCTGCCATCCATGACAGTGGCCACATTGCTGCTTTAGGGAGCTAACTTGAGCAGAATGTGTGTGTCTGTGCAGACAGTCTTAAAAAGCATCAGATATTAAACGTTGAGATTTTGGTAGAATCGTCTCCCACTCTTCAGGCATACACTCTTGTTTTATATTAAGAGAAGTAGGATTTGTTTGTTCTCTTCTCTGCCTTTGAGGAGAGAATTTGGCCCACATAAGTTCTGTGACTACTTATGCATAAGTAACAGAAGCCAACTTGACTCTCAGATTATGGGCTAAGTTTGTAGGGCTGCCCAATAATTTTTTTTTTTTTGGAAACGTAACACATTTGGTATACAGTGAAACACGTGTGCAACCCAACAATTTAATTTTTATGGAGTTAATCTGAAGAGCAGAAATGCATGTTAAGGACACCACTCAATGGAGAGTTTCAACAAATTCTTTGAGATATATAAACAGATAACGTGCAACAGAACTACTTCAAACTTCATGCAATGTGGTAACATTCAAATTTTACCATATGTTGCACAGTTACAAAATATCATCCAATACCGTATAATATGTAATTCCTATTCCATACTTCATTTTTGTTGAACCTTAAAAACTGACAGTAAATTCGGAGTGCTTTATTGTACATACCGTAGTAAGAAATAGAAATTGTGTAAATTTAGAAAAATTGCTGAGCAATACATTTATGCTGTGGAATACTTAATTTGCTTTAGCATATGAAAAAAATCATTTGGATTTATTTTTACTCACATCTAAGAGAATTTAGTTAAGGATTGTGAAGAATTTATCTATTTATCGATATATATAATGCCAGCAACTAAAGATAATTTATGATACCATATTTACCAATTTGCAGCATTTATTTCTAGCTATTTTAGTTAGCAAGCCACATACAATTATTTTCTTGGTATTTGTTCCATGACATGTAAAGTGAAGTTGATTTTTTTTAAATATATTTCCCCCCCCCCCGTTCTGGAAAAGCTTCCATTGTGCATCATAATTCCATTAGTGACATGGCAATTGCCTGGGAAGTGTTAAGCATATAGAAGAGCTGAACTCTTTCCCTGCACATTAGTTTTAAGTCTTGGTGCGTGTCTGATTATGCATTCATTTCTGAATTAATGTACACTTTCTAAAGATAGTCAACTGAGGGAATCACTACACAAACTTAGAGTTAGCCCACGTGGGTATTTTTTCCCTCTATGCAGTTATTTCTGATGACAAATGCATGGCAAATTGTTTAAAAAATTAATTTCTACGTGCTGTAAACTCTGTGTGCTGTAATTAGAATGGAATGGTTATTAATAATAAAAAAACTTTATGATCAGATGAAGGTGTTAAGATAATGTTCAAAATTTTACAACTAAGTTCAACAACCTTTTGAGAGGTGTAGGGTGAAAGAGAGAAAAATATATGGGGGCTTTGCATTTACAAATTAAAACTGGATAATGTTTGTGGCACCAGGGACCAAAAATATAAAGGATTAACAGATTATAAAGTGCTCTGAAATAATCAACACCTTGTTTCTTCTACAACTACAGGTTGTACCCCCCTTAATGGGGACTCCCTGGTCTGGCAACATCCATGGTCTGGCACAGACCGCAGACGTTCTTGGACCACAAAGCCCAGGAACAGGGAGGTCTGGCGGCAGGGCAAGAGCGCTGTAGGGCCAGCAGTGACTCAGACAGGAGCCCAGTGTCACGGGGGGGGGGGGGGGGGGGGGGGAAGGCGGATGGACGGACAGCATAGCGGGGTGTTCTGGCCATAGTGGAACTCCCTAGCCCCAGCAGCCAGGGAGCTCCAGACCGGTAGCGGCTGAGGAGCTTTGGCCCTGACCCCGTTTTGGCTCCCGTGGCTTAGGAGCACCAGCCCCAGATGCAGCCAGGAAGCTCTGGTCCCAGCCATGGAGCCAGGCAGCTGCGGAGCTCCAGCCGTGATGCTTTGGCCGCAGCAGCAGCAGGGCCAGCAGCATCTAAAATCCCGAGGTGGCAGCAGGGACCTTCCGTGGTCTGGCAAATCCCCTTGTTCGGCACACCAGTCAGGTCCCAAGGGTACTGGACCAGTGAAGTCCAACCTGTACTAGAATCCAAGCAATGACTGGCTATGGAATTTGAAATAAAATTTAAGTTACTTGTAAAAAGTTCATCTGAATACTGCTGCTTGGTGAAGGATGCATTTTTAGTTAATACAAGTTGACACAGTTCTACCTATTTGTGTGTGCTCTGCAGCACCTTATTTGCATGTTTTGAAAACAAAGCCTGTTTTGATGCATTACTAAGTGCTCCTATACTTTCACTTTATGGCTCTAGTGAGCACAATTTTTATAAACATTAATTTACTCATGCTAGTACTTCCACTGATTTCACTGCAATTAGTCAGGTGAATATAAAATTAATGCACGTGTAAAAATCAGCACAAGCAGAGTTCATTTCTAGAACTACTCTGACCACATTAAACAAACCAAGATTTGAAAACAAGACGTACCAACAAGTATTTATTAAAAAAGTTAAGCAAACTTTACCTGATCATCACTTTCATCTGAAAAGGTTATTGAAGTAAGCTTGTAACTATTCTTTAATAAAAATTCATTGACTAGGAAGTTTAGAGCTCTTTTTTCAAGAGGTTTGATTGGCTCCTAGAAAAAAGAAAACAATGAAACCTGTAAAACTTATGTTCACCTTCTTTGCAATTGCTAAGACACAGCTATATGCAGTTTAACGTTATTAACTCAGTTTCTGTCAACCACCTACCTGAATTTCAGGACTTGATTTATAATTTTTTCGTTCCTGCAAAGGAACTTCATTTTCTGCAAAAAAAATTAACATAAAATTTACTCTCTTTCACTTAGAAAGAGTTCAGCTACTTCTACATTGTCAAAGTAGAAAGACTAAAGAAAAGGTTTATGTACACCACCTGCAGCCTGAGTCAGGTTGGCTCGGAGGGCCTGAATGGTCTCCTTGGCTTTCCGTAGTTCAAACTCCAGGACTGGACAGGGATTTGGATTAAACACACACAGGCATCCAACCAAGGAAAGGGAAACAAAAATAAAATATAAAAAGCAAGGATGGGTGTAAAAAAAATATACAGTTTGTATTAAACAGAAAGCATGCACTCTTTATGGAACTCATGGACACATGCAGCAGAGTTGGCTTGAAAGCAAACTGGTGAACGTTTTCCATAATCATAGTGGTCTACAGTTAATCACACTGGAAGTTCAAGCTGTCTGACAAGGAATTGCTGTAGGTTTTTAATAAAAATTATATGTATCTTTACTTTGCATTAAATTGAGGACTGTTTTGATGCTTCCACCCCTCCACTCTCCAAATTAACCAATATGCTGTAATTGCTCTCTCTATATAAAAACTTCCAGTGGGACAACAGACTGACGTCATGTGTCACTAAGTCCCACAGCCTTTCCCTTCGTCCGGAGTGGCATGGCCTCCCCCCTCCTCCATGTTACTGGGAGCCAAGAGCCACATGGCCTCCTTCCTCCCCCATCCTTGGGAGAAGCCAAGAGGCCTTCCCCTCCATACCTGGGGGGACAGGAGGGGTGGGAGCCACATGGCCTCCAGCTGGGCCTGCCACAGCCAGACCTCTGCCCAGCCCAACCCTCTGGCGGCTGGGGGGAGTGGGGAGGAAGAGACCCCGGACTGCTGTGGCCAGGACTTGGCCCGGCCCAACCCCCACCACGGCTGGGGGTTGGTCAGGCAAGAAAGCTGGCCTCGGCTCTGCCCGGTGGTTGGGTAGGAGAGCTGGGACTGGCCAGGGCTTCCATGCCTCGGCCTGGCCCTCCCCGGCAGCCGGGGGGGGGGGGGGGGGGTGGGGGGGGGAGGGAGAGGAAGTGGAGGGAGAGAATCAGGGCTGCCTAGCCCCAGAGAGGGGGGGTTTGATGAGCAGGGGGCACAGCCCCCCAGTCTTTTGGGATAACACAAAGGGGAGAAATTTTGTAACAAAAAGTTAGAGGTAGTGGAAGCAGTTTGCATAGCAAAACTAAAATAATTTACAATGCCATAGTATTATTGGCCTTTTAAATATGCTTTGATATACACTGCTAAAAGGAAGACCTGTATCTCTCAGGAGTTCTCTGAGGAAGCTTCCAGCACACTCACTTATTTCTAAGTAATGTTTCCTCTGAAAATCTTTAATAATAGTACAGTTCTAAAACTGGATTTTGGAGATTCAAAGAATACAATGAAATTTAGTTGTTCATCTCTATTGTGAATTATGCTAATAAAATTTGCTTTTAACTAGTATTTTTTAAGTACAAATGTAGGGCTACTATCTTGAAAATTGAAAAAAAAGTCAGGTATTTAGTGCTGCCAATATATAATATACTTTCATCTTTGTAAAAGGATTTAACATCTTTCCCTTTCATAGCTGTTCACATTTAAAATCTTTGAGGCAATCTATTTAGGTAGTTACAAGTGTCCAGACACCTTATTGATTCAACTCAGCCATGTACAGAGTATTCACATTAGTCTGAATGCCAAAATGAAGTAGTTTAGTATTTAACTATAAGTGATAAAATTATATACTTAAGTATTAGCTAAAACTACTTTGGACAACTGATGTTGTCCCAACTTAAAATTTTAACACCAATAAGAAACTAATGATGCTTTAACACTGTCAGGTAAAAATAAGTTTTAATATATTCTTCACACAATCATTGCCTGGAAACACTTTACTGGAGTATGCTGACAGGCTATTTTAAATGACAAGGCTGTGAACTCAGTGTCTCATTTAACTGGCTCTTGTTTATAACATGTATTATGAAGTTCTGGAAAAAAGTGTACAAATAATTTAGGTTTCCTGTTGGACTGCCATTAACAAGAATCTCTTGGCTGTAAATGAGTGCATGGAAAAAAGATTCACTCAGTTTGCATTTATCCATAAAACTGAAGTAGTAACTACAGTACATCACATTTACTATATGAAATTAACTTGTTTGATGCACAGAATTTTACTGCAGCAGTACAAAAGCACAACTGAGGTTCTGATGAAAAAGTATGTAAGAGATCTCTTTAGTAGTTAGCAATGCTGATCTGCAAACATTTCTGTGCAACCAAGTTAGAAAAAGCTTTTACTTAAAATTACACTTTTACACATAATCATTTAATATTCTTATGTTTAAGGAAATACTTAAGTTTAGTTAGATTCTAAATAATGAAGTGTTCATATATTCAGTTTTGAAAAATATAAAAACCATATAACTGATTCAATTTAGCTAAAATCACTTAACAAAAAGTGAGCGTGTATTCATATTTTTGGATCTCTAAAATATTGAAAATGATAAAAAATAAATTACAGAACAATTGCAGATCAGGAGTGCCCTGCACCAGAATGATATAAATGTAAAAGAATACTGGTAAAAAACACAAACTGAAGAAACTCAGGAATTCCACTGAGGAAAACTGAAGCAGAAATAAGAGAGACATATGACTGAAGGCATAGAAAGCCAAAAACCCCATGTCAGACGGCAAGAATTGAAATTTGAGTCAACAGTTGCAATGATGCTAAAGGAATAAAACACAACCATTATGACTTTACCTGCTTGTTCCTACTCAAATGGGTTACTCTGCTGCATGTTTCTCTTTAAACAGCTTGAGATATTATGTAATACAAGTATCTGAGGAACCCTGGCATATGTCAAAATGACCACATTATCTGGTAACAAATACAACTGACATTGTTAAGTTACAGACCTCATGTCTTATTGTTAAGGCTCTGTCTACACTATGGAAGGTCATAAAAATCACAGATTTGCAGCTGGCTCCAGATCAGATACGGCAAGCCTCTGGGCCAGCTGCACCTGGCTGGTTTGGGTGTGCGCTGGGGCAGGAGGTTGGGGGTCCATGTTCTCTCTAATTTTTTTCCATCCATGTGTAGCAAGGCATATGCAGATGTGCGCCAATAGTAGAAACACATGCTGCTGGCTGAGGACATTCTGCTAATCAGCTGGGAGGCATTTGAATTCTTCAGGTGGCTGCCCAAGTGCACAACTTACAGCAGTGGTGGGCCTACATTGCTTTTGTAATGTGTTAACCTGTTGAGATCCTGTGGTTAACACCACAGAAAGGCAATTTCCTCTCTGGATATTCACATCTACACACCAAATCCTATCAATGACCCACTTCTATCCTGACTAGATTAGCTTCATTAACACAAGCAACCTCTTCCTTATATATACAGGCAGTCCCTGAGTTACGAGGATCCGACTTATGTCGGATCCACAGTTACGAACAGGGATTTTCTCGCCTCGGAGGACTGGAGCGGCGGGACGCCTGGTCCCACCACCCGCCTCCTCCCGGGGCGAGAAAATCTGCTCCCCGTCTCCCTGGTCTGCTGGCGGAGCCAGCAGACCAGGGAGACGCTGAGCAAAGCGGCGGAGGACCCGGGGCCGGACCCGCGGCGCTTCCAGCTGATCTGGAAGGGCCGCAGTCCGGCCCGGGTCCTTCGCCGCTTTGCTCCGCGTCTCCCTGGTCTGCTGGGGGGGGGACACAGCTAGTGCCCCCTCCCCCCAGCAGACCAGGGAGACGTGGAGCAAAGCCCAGGGCCTGTGGTAGAGCAGCTGGGGCGCTGCCGGTTGGTCCCGCAGCACCGCTCCTTGGCGCTACTGGACCAACCCAGCAGCACCCCAGCTGCTCTGCCCCAGGAGTCCTGATTCAGCCGCTGCTGATCAGTTTCAGCAGCGGCTGAATCAGGACGCCTGGGGCAGAGCAGCTGGGGTGCTGCTGGGTTGGTCCAGTAGCACTGAGGAGCGGCCACGCTACTGGACCAACCCAGCAGCACCCCAGCTGCTCTGCCCCAGGCATCCCCAAGTCAGCCGCTGCTGAAACTGACCAGCGGCTGACTACAGGAAGCCCGAGGCAGAGTTGCTCTGCCCCGGGCTTCCTGGAATCAGCTGCTGATCAGTTTCAGCAGCAGCTGACTTGGGACGCCTGGAGTTCTTAAGTTGAATCTGTATGTAAGTGGGAACTGGTGTCCAGATTCAGCCGCTGTTGAAACTGATCAGTTTCAGCAGCGGCTGAATCTGGATGCCAGTTCCCACTTACATACAGATTCAACTTAAGAACAAACCTACAGTCCCTATCTTGTACATAACCCAGGGACTGCCTGTACTCTTGCTTCTGTAACTTCCACTCTAATTCATCTGGTGAGGCGGGTTTTACCCACAAAACCTTATGCCCTAATAAACCTTCTAGTCTCTAAGATGCCATAGGACTCTTTGTTGTTTTTGCAGATACAGACTAACACGGTTACTATTCTGAGACTTTTCTACAGGTATGTTATCAACAACGTGGTCAGGGAAAGCACGAGACACTCTTACTGAATGGGATAGACAACCTAGTGACACATGATGTGGAAAAACCTGATATATATATTGGACCTCCCTGATTTGCCACCTTCAGGACCTTAGCTGTCCAGAAACAGGATATTTACTGGACCATGGGAAGTCAATGCTCCCATGTTGGCAGCCAGCCCACTCCTGGGCAACTCTCCAGGCTGTGGCCCTCCCCAAACCTGGGTTCCCTGGCTAACACTAACACTGCTGAGGCTGAGGGCTTCCTGCCGCCAGCTCAGCTGGGGCTCCCCAGCCCATGCGGGACTCCCAGCCTTTGGGGCTCTTTGCTCCAGCAACATCAGTGGTTCTGCCGGAAAATGGGTATTGCCAGACCAGAGTGTCCTGGATTTGGGAGGTTCAACCGGTACTCAAATTTTTTTGCCTTGGTCTTCACAAACAAGGGCAGCTCCCAGACTGCTACACTGGGCAGCACTGTATATGAAGGTGAGCAGCCATCAGAAGTGAAAGAATAGATTAAGAACTATTTAGAAGAGCTGGGCATGTTTCCTCTGTTTTTTTCCATCCATGCATGGAATAAATTTTGTTATATACACCAAATAATGTGTGGGTGTGCACCACCTTTAGCAACACATGCTGTCAGCTGTGGATGCTCTGCTAATCAGCTGGGTGGCACCTGAATCTCTCCTGGATGGCCATCCAAGTGCTCAGCTTACAGGGAACAGTGCGCACAAATCTATGGGGTTGGAGCTAATGCATCCAAGGATTCTGTGGGAGTTGGCTGATGTGACTGCAGAGCCATTGGCCATTAACTCTGAAAATACAAGGTTATCAGGGGAAGGTCCCAGATGACTGGAAAAAGGCAAATGTAGTGCTCATCTTTAAACAAGAGAAGAAGGAAAATCCAGAGAACTAGAGACTGGCCAGCTTCACCTCCATCCATAGTAAAATCATGGAGCAGAACCTCAAGGAAATCATTTTGAAACACTTGGAGGAGAGGAATGTGATTAGGAACAGTCAACATGGATTCACCAAGGGCAAGTCATGCCTGACTAACCTGATAGCCTTCTACAATTAGGTAACTGACTATGGATACGGGGAAGGTGGTGGATGTAATACACCTTGAATTTAGCAAAGCTTTTGATATTCACAAGAACACTGTGAGAGACTAAGTTAAAGTTAAAGAAATATAGCTTCGATCAATCAACTACAAGGTGGACAGAAAGCTAGCTAGATTGTCAGGCTCAATGGATTGTCAGGATCACCGGCTTAATGTCTAGTTGGGAGCCAGTATCAAATGGAGTGCTGCAAGGATTGGTCCTGATGTGGTTTTGTTCAACATCTTTATTAATGATCTGGATGATGGAATGGATTGTATTGTCACTAAGCTGGGGAGAGAGGTAGGGAGAGGGTAGTGACCTAGATAAATTGGAGGACTGGACCAAAAGAAATCTGAAGAGGTTCAACAAGGACAAGTGCAGAGTCCTGCGCCTAGGACAAAAGAATCCCATGCACTGCTACATGTTGGGGACCAACTGACTCAGAGGCAATTCTGCAGAAAAAAGAAGTGGAGATTATAGCAGACAAGAAGCTGGATATGAGTCAGTGTGCCTTTGTTGCCAAAAAGCTAATGGCATATTGGGCTGCATTAATAGGAGCACTGTTAGCAGATCAAGGAAAGTAATTTTCCCCCTCTGTTCAGCTTAGTGAGGTCACACCTGGAGTATCATGCCCAGTTCTCCTCCTCCCGCCCTCCGAATGAATGTGGACAAACTGGAAAGAGTCCAGCATAGGTAAACAAATATGACTGGGGACTTGGGCACATGACTTACGAGCAGAGTCTGAGGGAATTAGGTTTATTTAGTCTACAGAAGAGTGGGGAGAGAGGGATTTGATAGCAGCCTTCCAATACCTGGAGAGGAGTTCCAAAAAGAATGTTCCAGAGAATGCTCTTCATTAATGAGCACATGTGATGAAATCCAGGTTCAGGTTTAGGTGAAATTAATTCCCTACTATTATATAGCTCATATTACAGTACTTGGAAAATGATCTAGTGATAGATTACAGGAGAAAACTGCATTTAAAAGTATGCATTTTAGACCTCACCATTACCTTAAAGTGAGGCTTGTACTTTGAAAGGTGATGCACACTAAGGATGTTAAAGAGCAGTTATTTGGCTAATCATGTAATTGATACAATTTTTATTGAGTACAAGATTAGCTGATAGGGGAGCTGTTTTGCAGACCTACAGTGGAGGTAGCTCTCAGAGCCAGCGACGGCTCCAAACCACTGTGGCTCTACATTTTAAATGTGCTAAGAGCCGCTGGGTTCTTACTACATTCAAAATACGGAGCCACAGCACGGGTGGTCCCAGCGTTGGCATGAGCCCGAACTGCTCAGCCCCTATTCACTCCAGATTCAGCAGCAGCCCTTTTCCAGGGATGTTAAATTTCGATTAATCAGCTGATCGAGTAGCTGATGGAATTTCCATCAAGGGGTGGGGCAGAGAGCGCTCGCTATCCCATCTTTGCCTCTGCCTTTTAAATGTAATAAGAGCCGTGGGCCTGTTCCTCTTACAACATTTAAAAGGCAGAGGCACAGCAGTTGGACTGGCGTTTCCTGCTGTGCCTCTGCCTCCCCCACCGCTGCAGAGACGGTGCTGGGGGGAGCGAGCTTTTAAACTAGCTCCCCACAGCATCAGCTTCTGCTCCCCCCTCTTGCTGCCTCTGATACAGAGGCAGCAAGGGGAGGGGGGAGCAACTAGACCATTTGCCTACCTGATAAGCGTACGTTTACTGGGTAGTTGAATAGTCGCTTACATCCTAAAACTGTTTGTGAATGCTGGGGCTGGCCACGGACAGGGGCTGCTGCTGGAGCAGCCTCCCCATAACCCCTCTCCCCTGCTGCCTCTGATAGAGGCAGCGGGGGGTGGGGGGGGAGGAGAAGAGAGGCAGCAGCACCATGGAGACAGTACTGGTGGGAACCAGCTTTTAAGCTGGCTCCCCCGAGCACCGGCTTGTGTCCCCCCCCCCCCCCTTGCTGCCTCTCATACAGAGGCAGTAGAGGAGGGAGGGAAGCGAGCAGTGGAGTATTTGATTCAACTACCTAATAAGCTTAGCCTTATTGGGAAGTCGACTATTCGCTTACATCTCTAAAGCACACTTTTTAGCTGGATAAAATGTGCTTTAGTGATTTATTATACCAAGTTTCTTATATAAAATTTACATCTGCTGGCACTTTACTGAAATCTGAAAATCTAGCTTTTTTTCTAGCTCAAGCATCAGCATTAAAGATTTCTTGATTTTAACCTAATTAAAAGATGATTTTGTGCAAGACGAAAAATAAACTAGCATACTCTCACAACATAATATTGGCTCTGCATTTCTGATGGAAGGCATTTGTTACTTAAAGCAGATACCAAATACTTGGGGAGAGGTGGTGTGTTTTTTTAAAAAAAAGGCTGCAATTTTTATATAGTCCCTTTTCTTGCCACCACACTTAGGCCATGTCTACACTACGTGGAAGATGGATGCTGCCGCAGTTGAATTTCTTGGGTTTGAGTTAGCAGGTCTAGTGAGAATCCTCTAAATCAAACTCAAAAGATCCCCCAGTCAGTGCTGGTAAGAGAGCATTGGAAGCCAATGGGAGCATTTGCTCCCATCAGCCTTCCGCTGTATGGATGGTGCGGAAACTCAATTTAAGACACGTCAGCTCCAGCTATGTGAGTAATGTAGCTAGAGTTGTGTATCTTAATTCAACACTGCAATGTAGTATAGACCACACATTAGGATCTACAACATTGGGGTAGAAGAAGCAAGTCTTCCTGTATGATAGTTGACTGGGAAGAAAAAAATCCAGAAGTGGAATTTATGGCTAGTATGCTTAGAGGGGGTTAAACTGGCAGTAAATCTCTAGTCACTGGTCATTGATAAAATAATGTAGGAATAATTATGAGTAAGCTATAGCTTCTCTCAGTGCACATTTTGACAATCTTCAAATACCTCTGTGGTGGTGGCAAACAATTGAGATGACGTAAAATCTCATGAATTATAAGTACTGGGAATGAAGAGGGATACACTTTTCTCCTCTTCATTCCTAAAATTACTTAACAGCAACATTTCAGCTGAGCTAACTGAATAAATCTGATGTAGTAAAACTACAGTCCAGTGAAATCTTTAACATGTTCCTAGAGAGGAAAGATGAAATGTTGCTTCCCAAAAAGAACTCCATGGGAGCCATATGGTAACCCGGTATTTTATGACTCCAATCTCACACAAAATCCTACTCACCTGCTACTCGTTCATCTGTCTCCCGGTTTCCATCATCAGAGTATCTTGCAAAGTCTAAGGAATCAAGGGTACTAATGCTTCCAGCTCGATCTACAAGAAGTGAAATAGGATTTTAACCATTTGCAAAAAGTCCAAGAAATCCACAAGTTCAATTAGAGAATAAACAAAAGTAGATTTATTTGCATTTTAGACATTCTGAAGTAGGTTACTCAGGTGTCGTGTGTGGTTAATTTTTTTTTAAAACCTTTACATTTTAAAAAAAGTACTGTAATTGAGAAAAAGGCATTTAAGAGTCCTTAAAAAAACAGCACTGTAGCAAGACTATCCAGACTACACAGAAAACATGCAACATTGAGGGGAAAAAAACCTATAACATTCTTGCGTCCATTAAAATATCAGGAGAAAACTAATTCTCTCTTGGCTACACAGCTATGCCCACCCATCCTTTTTTAAATCAGGTGCCACACAGAGTTCTCTTTTTGGTGTATGTCCTTTTGCTGCTATATACAGGCAGTCCCCGGGTTACGTACAAGATAGGGACTGTAGGTTTGTTCTTAAGTTGAATTTGTATGTAAGTCGGAACTGGTACATATTGTAGGGGAAACTCTAGCCAAACATTTCTCCAGAGCTCAGTTTTAATCTCCCACACCTCACTTCCCTCAGTCCTTTGTTCTCAAGCAAGGGTGTCTGCTGAGAAAAGCTGCTCCACGTCTCCCTAGTCTACTGGGAGGGGGGGCGCTAGCTTCGCGTCTCCCTGGTCTGCTGGGGGGAAGCAGCTAGTGTGGGGTTGCCTCACCCCGTTTGTAAGTAGGGATCTGATGTAAGTCGGATCCATGTAACCCGGGGACTGCCTGTATGGTCTAATTTCCTGATAATGGACTTCAAGAGTACCAGTTTGATTCATATTAGAAAACTTGGTTTCTAATGAGATGCAGGTTTGGGGCTACCAGAATCCTTTATTTCCTACTGCAATGTCTTTAAGGCAGTTCAGACATACTGCAATCAGAATAAATGCTTGTCTAACAACAACTCATACCAGTCATAAACTACTAGAAGGCACAGCCCTAAGGCAGCACGTGTGTTCAATGAATGCTTGGCAAAACAAAGCCAAGTTAGTTTTGTTATGACATTCAAGTTATAAAATATTTTAGATTTGTATCTCACAAACCGTTTGTATAACATATTAAATTAAACCCATATGCAGAGAATACTATAAAATAAGCCTTTGATTCCTTTTTTTTGCTGCTTTAAGCACACTATGTATGCCTTTAAAAAAGGATAAATATTGAAAAAGCAGAAGTGTCTGACTAAGGCACAGTACAATAGCTTGACATCTTTTTTCTTTTTTGAAATTAAGTATGTTAATAGCTAGTTCTGTGGAAAAGTTATACAAACTAGAGACAATATTCCCAGAATACAAAACAGCAGGTTCCAAATCTCTACTTGAAGAACATACTATCATGAAGAAAGCAAACAAGACCTATTGTGTACATGTAATCAAAAAGCCTTAGAACTGACTAAAGGTATGAACTGAAACTCAAGACTTGTTTATACAGTGCAGCAATGAACATGCTACAGTATGAACCTCCCAAATATGGGACTCTCTGGGCCAGCAACATCCATGGTGATGTTGCTGGACCAATGAGCCTTGGAAGCAAGCCAGCTGGGAATCCTATGGAGGCCTGATTAGGCCAGTAGGGGTGGGTCCTGAGGTGGGTGGGGAGTCCAGCCCTGGGGAACCCCAGCCAAGAATCCTGGTAGCAGCAGTGTGGGGTGGCAGGCGGGATCCAGTGTGTGTAGGGAGCCAGTTTTTCAACTGGCTCCCCTCAGGAGATGGTCTCTGATAGAGGCAATAGCACGGAGTGGCACAGCACTCCCCAGGAGCGGGCAGAAAGCGCATTGGTTGCCAGCCCCACTACTAAGATTTGGTGTGGTTACACAATTATTATACTAAACGATATCTAATATCCCTAGAGCGTGTAAAGGAATCAGGCTGGTTTCAGGGACTATCTGAAGACCAGCTGCCAGCACCAAGTTGATGGCTGAAGAAAAATGAGAGCAAGCCCTGTGAAAGAAGCCACCTAAGAGAGAGACTGACCAAAGCCCCATCAAGAGAAGATCCAAGACCCATCTGCCGTTAATTGATGACTCATGGTCATATAGTGTCCTGGGGCCATGGGACAGGACAAGATCTATGGACTAAAACAAAAAAAAGGTGAGTGCAAAATTACAGAATTGGGGCTTTCCATTCTACAATCATTCTCCAGGAGCATGTGTGCACTGACACGACCCACCCCCCCTCCGCTTGTCTAAACCACATGGCCAGTGGAACAGCAAGAACTACCAAGGCTGGTAATTATATTCCACCTGTGCACGTAAATATGTGTGGGGGAAAATTTTAGTAGCTAGGGATAGTAATTCTACCTTCACAATAAATGTGGCATATTGCCTCAACCCTCCTAACAAGATCCTGCTAGTTCTATTTCTATAACATCAGTGCCCATGGGGAGCCTGCTTAAAAGCCAGCTCCCTGCGGGCACTGGCTCCCGCATGACCCTTCCTGCGCTGCTGCCTCTGATACAGCACAGGAAGAGGGCGAGTAGATGCAGCTTTGCAGGGGCTGACTCCCTATGTCAGAGGTGTCCAAACTTTTTTCAAAGAGGGCCAGATTTGATGAAGTGAACATGCGTGAGGGCTGACCATTTTGCCTGACATTCTTTGAACCAGTAAAATTAAATGCAAATTAACTATTTTATGCAAAGTTTATTGCAAACGGCATACTTTTCATTTCATCACATGGATGACAAATCTAAACAGGTGTTAAATCACTCTGCCTTTCATATCTGAAGGCCAGATGAAAAAAAAAATCCAGGAAGCTGAAATATATGTCAGGAACATTGTAAAGTACATTACATATTATTGGTAATAAAGGTTGTCTGTCAACTTTTAAGTTCAAAAAATATGAACAGGAACATAACACCAAGTATACATGTTGTGTCCAAATATATATTTATAACTGATTTAGACCAACTGACATTAACTGAGATTTTACAATGTATTCATCTCAATACATATGGATTCGTTGGGGGCCATAAAAGATAGATATTGCCAAATTACCTGTGGGGCCGTATTAAACCGGAACACGGGCCGCAATTGGCCCGCGGGCCGGACTTTGGACATGCCTGCCCTATGCGCACCAGCTGCCGCCTGCCCACCCTGCACTGCATGTAACCGTGAAGTTAAACTCATGAGCCCAGGCTCATCCATTAATTGTTTTCACTATCACTTCCCTATCTAGGGGTTTCAGATAATATGAAATAGTAGTTTAAGGACATTTTAGTTTAAATCCTGATGTATACAGGGGCAAAGAAGAGCCAAAATGCACCACAGCAATAAAGAAAAATCACTTTGTATGATTGTAGCAATTAGCTCACCCCACCATCCTGTTCTGGAGATTGCAATAGCGACAGAGACTTTGATTTACTGGTGACTACTAAGCAAACAGTCACAGTCTACTCTGAGTAGAGACAACATAAATGGAATATAGAAGAGAGACTGTACAACAGGCTTACCATTTGACCTGTGTTGGGTCTCTGAAGGTGATTACAATGCATCATCATTTTTTAAAATAATTTACTTCACTTACAAATTCACAATGATACAATAGACAAGCGACTGATATGTAAAGGAAAAGTGTAATGGTTGTACGCCAAAGTAGAAGTTGCGTTCCAAGTTCTTACATAGTCCTACAGTTGAAGCCTAGGGTAAAGACACTTCATTTCAATCAACTTCATAATGGCAATGCTTAGTCAACACTGAACTCTACTAGTACAGCACCAGATGTTTTCTAGGTGTTTCTTATAGATATATGAAAAAGTCCCTGCTCTAAACAATCTTATTAAAGAAAACTAAACCTGGTGTGTACTTAGTAACAACTTCTTCCTTTCAAGATGAAACAATACAGGGGAACTAATATCTTTTATTGATCCAACTTCTGTGGGAAAGATAAACCAGCTTCTAAACTTCAGGTAACCTGGGAAAATGCTCTGTTTAAGATCAAGAACTGGTGTCTCTCTCACCAACTGAAGTTAATTCAAAAAAGGTATTATTGCACCCAACTTGTCTTTCTACCATTCTGGGACAAACACAACTACAACACTACATCCTTCAAAGATGCAAAGTTTGTAAGTAAGTTTCTAGTATTTGTATTCTTTAGCACTGCAAAGACAAAATAGCTCAGAGTGCAAACTGAATTTATTCTTGGGATGTAAAATTTTGATTTGGCTAATCGAATAGTTGACGCAATTTGCATTGACTATTTGATTAATTGATAAGGGCACTTCTGCCTTGGGGCTGTTGCTACACTTCAAAGGCGAAAGAGCTGTGGGGAGCACGGGGCCAGCGGGGGACTCAAGCATTCTGCTGCAGTCCCCACGCTCCCTGTGGTGTTTCAAAATGGCAGAGCTGCATGGAACCCAGGGTCAGCTGCTGCTTTGAAGCACTCCTTCTTTTCTCCTTCCTTGCTGCCTCTTTCTGATAGAGGCAGCAAAGGGGGAGGAGGAGGGAAGGGACTAGTCAACTGACCTATTGACTATCTGATAGGAAATTGCTTATTGGATAGTCAACTAGTCGTTCACATCCCTCTTCTATTCTAGCACAAACAAATTTGCCATTTGAATTCCATTTGCAGAGCCAAACTTTTGAATAAAACCAATGAAACACAGGGTACAATTTTTGTAAGCGTTGATGCATATGCCAAATCACAGCTTGATACAGAATGCATTCTGAGTTTGCAGGTCTGGCAGTTACAAAGAACATCCTTTCTTTTGTTAGCATAACAGATGTCTTAGGGTGATTAATCTCAGAACTCTCCTGCATGGGGTTGTTTGTCAGACTACAACCTGCAATATAAATGTTTTATAAAACATTTCAGTTCTTTTAACAAACATGATATCCAAAAAAGTTCATTTTAGCTACCCTTTCCTGAAATATTGGAGAATAAGTTGTCCCCCAAATAAAGTATTTGGCCAACTGATTATCAACTGATTAACAAGTTTTAACATTTAGAGATATAAAAATTAAGAATTTTTTCTTCCCTGGCTAAACAACTTTTATCTGCTGCTTCTATTACAACGTAAAACTTCCCAAAGCAGTTTGCAGTCACTACACAAATTTTTGTTTTGGAAAGAGAAAAGTCATGTAAAAAATAGTTCTTATTCTAAAAGAACAGCCAGGCAGTATGCTATTAACTTCTAACTTTCTAAAAATTTTACTTCATATTAACTTTCTAAAGAGGAGCAATATTTCCACCTTGAAACAATATTAGTACTTTTATTCCAGAAGTTCTTAATCTTTTACTGTAGCAACCCATGTCAGAAGGTTTGGTGAGCATGGAATCTTTTTCTAAGTCTCTTCATGTTATGCCTAACACAGCTTCTATGTCTCTAACTACTCTTCTTTTAAGTCTCTACACTTTCCCAATCCCCCTTTTTTTCTTTGCTTCATTTTTACAGTTTGTGTTAGGCTGATCTGACTGACTTGCTTCTTTTTCTTATACTTCTACCATCCAAGAAGGCTACAGTTACTTGGAATGGACATCTCTATGGATTTTCATGACAGAAGCTGAGTATTAGATTTTGGGCTGTGAGCGTGGCTGCTTGAGCCTTCATCCCATCCATGTGACCCAGCCACTGGCTTCTCCGTCTTCTCCCAAAAAGATTACATTTGTAACAACTAACGGAATTCATGGCAACTTTCTTCACCACTACTGCTCTACTGCTTTGCTCTGCATCCTTATCCAATCCAAAATCATATATATATAGTAGCCCAATGTCTGAGAATCTGTAACGCTGAAATGCTGGCTGTTGCCTCTGGGTGGCCCGTGCTGCATAGGGAGTGCAGGGCCCAAACGGCCACTTGCTCTCGCATGGCGGCCCAGCTGAGCAGCGCAGAAGTCAGCCGAGTGCCACAGCGGTGATGTGAAGCGTGCCAGTGGCTCCAGGCCCCACCTCCTAGCTGGGAGGAGGGCGGGGAAAGGGGAGGTGGAGGACAACTGGGAGGCTGCAGGATCAGTGTTGGGGTGAAAGGAAACGGTGCAGGGGGGCAACTGGAGCTCACAGGCAGCTGCTCAGCCAGGCTGCTGTGCGGGAACAAGCGGCGCCAACAGCTGTTTGGGCTCCGCACTCCCCAAGCAGGAGGAAGAGGAGAAGAGAAAGAGAGAGTGAGAGGCAGGAGGGGGAGAAGAGAAAGAGAGACAGAGAGAGAGGCAGGAGATGGAGGATATCTGAAAGAGAGAGGGGGGGAGAGACATGGGAGGGAGAGGGGAGGGGAGGAGAGAGAGAGAGACACACACCGGAGGCTCAGGAGAGAAGACCGAGATAGAAAGGGAATAGGACATGGAGGAGAGACCTGAAAATCCCATTTTATGATGGGCTAATTGGCTAGTTAGTTAAGGTGACCAGACATCCTCCTTTGAGGAGGACAGTCCTCCTTTGCAGTATAATGATACTTGAAAAACAGTGGGATATATATATATATATATATATATATATATATATATATATATATATATATATATATATATATATATATATATATATATATATATTTTACAGAGTAGGAAAAGAAGGACAATTTTTTTTTTCCAATCTAGTAGCATTGCTGCAAAGTTGGCTGATCTGCTCATCTGTTGAAGTGCTGGACATGCGTACTTGTCACTTGTCAGAAAACCCGGTAAGTTACAAAACCGACTGAACCTGTTAAAAGACTTAATATACAGTGAAAGTATACTTAGAGGGTATTATGAAATGTTATTGTTTATTTTGAGCCAATTTAATTTAATGTCAATGTGATTTTTTTTAGTTGACACAATTAACCCTAAAAATGTTGAAGAAAAGAAAAATGCCATTTCAACGAGAATTTAAAAAAGGATTTCTTTTTATCAGAATTGTGGATGAAACGAGATGATTCATTAGTGAAGTGTACTGTCTATTCGGTGGAATTTAGTGTGGCAGTAGGTGGTCGATCCAGCATAACGAAGCATGTTACATCAAACAAACATCAAAATTCTTTAACATCGGCATCAATGTCCCAGAAAGTTACAGAAACAAAATACAGGACTATGTAGCACTTTAAAGACTAACAAGATGGTTTATTAGATGATGAGCTTTCGTGGGCCAGACCCACCTCCTCAGATCAAATAGTGGAAGAAAGTAGTCACAACCATATATACCAAAGGATACAATTAAAAAAAATGAACACACATGAAAAGGACAAATCACATTTCAGAACAGAAGGGTGGTGCGCGGGGGAGGGGAGGTAAATGTCTGTGAGCTAATGGTATTAGAGGTGATAATTGGGGAAGCTATCTTTGTAATGGGTAAGATAGCTAGGGTCTTTGTTGAGACCCACGCATAGAGTGTCGAATTTTAGCATGAATGACAGCTCAGAGGATTCCCTTTCAAGTGCAGATTTAAAAGGCTTCTGAAGCAGGATGCAGGTAATTAAGTCGTTGAGACAGTGTCCTTTCTGGTTGAAATGGCAAGAAACTGTAGAAGCTCTATACACCAACATCACACATGAAGACGGATTGCAAGCAATTAGAAACACTATCCCAGAGGACACCGCTACCAACCTGATAGCAGACCTATGTAACTTTGTTCTCACCCACAATTATTTCCAGTTTGAGAACAACTTATATCTCCAGATCAGCAGCACAACCATGGGTACACGCATGGCCCCACAGTATGCTAATATCTTTATGGCTGACCTAGAACAACGTTTCCTCAACTCGCGTCCCCTTTTACCCCTTCTCTACTTATGCTACATCAATGACATCTTTATGATCTGGATGCATGGCCAAGAGACACTGGAGACATTCCACAGAGATTTCAACAACCTACACCCAACCATCAACCTCAGCCTGGACCATTCTACATGAGAGATCCATTTCCTGGACACCACAGTACAAATCAACAATGAAATATTAGACACCACCTTCTACAGAAAACCCACTGACTCATACAGTTACCTACATGCTTCCAGCTCCCATCCAGCACACACCATACGATCCATCGTCTATAGCCAAGCCCTTTGATACAACCGCATCTGCTCTAATCCCACTGACAGAGACCAGAAACTTCAGGATCTCTACCAAGCATTTATAAACCTCAACTAGCCACCTGGAGAAATAAAAAAGCAAATTCAAAGAGCCAGACGAATACCTAGAAACCATCTACTTCAAGACAGACCCAAGAAAACCAACAATAGAACATCACTTGTCATCACCTACAGCCCCCAACTTAAACCTGTCCAACACATAATCAATAAACTACAACCTATTCTAGAACAGGATACTAAACTCCAAGAGGCTCTGGGAGACAGACCCATAGTCTCCTATAGACAACCACCTAACCTCAAGATGATTCTTACCAACAACCACAGGACATACCACACTAATACCAACCCTGGTACCTTCCCTTGCAACAAACCCCGTTGCCAGCTTTGTCCACATATTCATTCTGCTGATACCATTATTGGACCTAACCAAGTGAGTTATAAGATCAAGAACACATATTCCTGTGTATCCAGAAATATAATTTATGCTATCATGTGCCGAAAGTGTCTGTCTGCTTTGTACATTGGACAAACATCTCAGACACTTCGCCAAAGGATCAATGCCCACAAAACAGATATTAGACAGGATCACAAAGAAAAAACAGTTTCTTGCCATTTCAACCAGAAAGGACACTGTCTCAACGACTTAATTACCTGCATCCTGCTTCAAAAGCCTTTTAAATCTGCACTTGAAAGGGAATCCTCTGAGCTGTCATTCATGCTAAAATTCGACACTCTACGCGTGGGTCTCAACAAAGACCCTAGCTATCTTACCCATTACAAAGATAGCTTCCCCAATTATCACCTCTAATACCATTAGCTCACAGACATTTACCTCCCCTCCCCCGCACACCACCCTTCTGTTCTGAAATGTGATTTGTCCTTTTCATGTGTGTTCATTTTTTTAATTGTATCCTTTGGTATATATGGTTGTGACTATTTTCTTCCACTATTTGATCTGAGGAACTGGGTCTGGCCCACGAAAGCTCATCTTCTAATAAACCATCTTGTTAGTCTTTAAAGTGCTACATAGTCCTGTATTTTGTTTCAGCTACACCAGACTAACACGGCTACATTTCTATCACCAGAAAGTTACAGACTTCTTAGGAAGTACATCATTTGGAGAAGACTAAAAGAATTTAGCAGCTGCCGAAAGTCTGAATGCATACCACACTGATGGACAATCAGAGTTTTCGGAACATGGACTGTATGTCAAAACTGAACAGAGTACTTTATTTTAAAAAAAAAAAATTCCATTGTGCCAGAACTAAAGGAGAGGCTATTTGCAACATTTTTCAAACTTACGCACAAGAGAATTTGAAGAAAGATTTAGATGAAGCTAAATTTGTTACACGTCTTTTGGATGCTTCAAATCACAAAGACACAAAGTTGTATCCGGTGTCAGTTCATTATTTCAGTTTTGAAAATGGTATTCAAATCAAAGTTTTGAATTTGGAAGCAATTGTTGGTGAGACATCTGAAATAATATCCAATCATATAAAAAAATTACTGGATAATCATAATTTCAATGATAAAGTTATTGTGACGTGTGCCAATAACACAAATACTAATTTTAGCAGTGTAAATCGCAAAGGCGATAAAAATGTTCAGAAGAAAATGATGCATTTACTTGGGAAAACGATTATTGGAATCGGTTGCAATGCCCATATTGTATCTAATGCCATGAATACAGCATCAAGCTTAATGTCCATCCATGTTAAAGTTGTGATACCTCAAATTTATTTACATTTTGAACAATTCACTGTAAGATTTACATTATTAAAGACTTTTTGTGAAGAAGCCTCAGTTGAATATTAAAAACTGTTGGGATATTCGAAAACAAGATGGTTAGCTTTAATGCCAGCCACAGAACAAGTGCTGCAATTGTTAGAGCCTTTAAAACCATATTTTCTACATTTGGAAAAATGTCCACTGATCTTGAAAAACTTTTTTAAGAATGAATCTGCTGAAGTAACTCTGTATTTTGTTCACAATCAAGCAACTTTGTTCCAGTCAGTTATAAAAAGTATTGAAAAAGAGCATATAACTTCTACTGAAGTGGGATTGCATATTAAGCAATTCAAGGAGCAACTTCAATCACATCTTGAGTCCAACTTTCTTCCATTGGTTGTAATTACTAATTTAAACAAATTACAAGAGAGCAATCCGGGAATGAAGAAAGAATTTACGAGGGAGGCGAAGAGCTTTTATAAAAATGCTCTTGAATATCTAGAATTAAGCATGACGAACCAGTGTACATGTTTGATTGGATTCTGCTGAATGAAGAAATTCAATGGAATAAAATCCTTCAAAGAGTTTTATTCGTTAAAGAAAAATTTAGCATAACAATAAATGACAATTTATTGTTCGACTAAGTATGAAGAATTAACAAGATAATAAAAGACAATGAATGGACTGAACACGAAATTGATAAAAAATGGATCGAGATTTTTAATTTCTTAAGCGCAACAAATATTGATGTTTTTAATGTTATATGATTGTTTTTGTTAAGTCTGTTTGTCTTATAAGACGACTAATATCATGATAATTTATTTATATACATATACAAGTATGTTTTTTTTGTCAACTCCGTGTCCTCCTCGCACATTTTCAAATTCTGGTCACCTTATAGTTAGTTAAGAATCCTTATGGGACTCCTGACCATAACTCACCTCTTTTGGGAAATACTATTTTACATTAAAACAAAATCTTTTCTGGAAAGCACACTGTAGAAGAGATGACCAATGAACAAGATAGGAATTTTAAAATTCATTTGTTTAAAGGTGTAACCACTGAAATTTTCAGGGAATAAACATTTACATGTGCCCAGGGGGAGGGTGTGTATGCATGCATGGGCTCTTTCAGAGGTAATGGGGGGGGGGGGGGGTGCCAGAGGCTCCTTGCACATACTGCTTGCTCCCCCCTGCTGCTTGAGGCTCCAAGGGAGCTGGCTTCTGTGAAGCCACCCCCTCCTCTCCTGCTGCAGTGGTAGCATGGGGGTTAACGGCAGGAGGAAGAAGGGAGTGCAGCTCTGCTGAGTGGGGAGCCGGCTTAAAAGCCAGCTCCCCGTGATCACCGGCTCCTGTGTCTCCTCCCACCTGCTTCCTCTGATACAGTTAACGGTGTACTCAGCTACATGTTCACATCTCTAGAACAAGACAATGATCTTGTTAATTTAGGGGAAATCAAATGAAAATGACTATACAGAATGCATTATGAAACAGCTATGTAAATAAGCTTAAATTTTTTTCTAGAAGATGTGGTCTAGTAATTACCGTAAAGGTTTGGAAGCCAAAAGTCCTTTCAGATCTGAGTAGAGCTGTATATTCTGATTTCAAGCCAAGTCACTTGACTTCATGCCTCCGTCAATTGGTATGTACAATAAAAGTAAGCAGTACACCGACAAATACCAGTCTCCTATGGCAGTCCATGTTACTAAATTTTGGGATCTCAAAAGATACTGCCCCTCTCTCTGTTCCACAATCTGAGGTGTACATGCTGAGGCTTTGTATGTTTTCCAGTGGTTACAGGACAAACTCGCTATCAATTTTTGATGGATTTTTTTGGTAATTATTTTTCCTGGCTCTGCTAGAAACTGTGAGCTCTTTTTTTGGAGAAGACTATTATGAAAGTTAGCTGTTCAGGCAAAGAATGACCAATGGTAAATGAGGGCCACTCTGGCCTGGAAAGGATGCTTCAATGTAGTTTTTTACCCAGGTAGCACTAAAATACTGGTACGTGGAGTCAGCATTTCTTCTATAGATGAGCATTCTGGGCTATGTGGGGCAACAATAAAAAATGTCACAGTTGCTCCCATACTGAGAGCGGCTCATCAGACAGTATATTGCAAAATTAAAGTCTGTAGGTTGCTTTTAGTGGTTATTTGCCAAGTCTCTTCAGATTGTTATTAAACCAGCTGAAGCACAAGCCACATATGCCTAGCTATAACCCTCCCACACTGCCAAAGGCAAGGCATGTATTTATCCATGACTCATTTCACTGTGACAGATCATGTTTTGAAGCTGCTATGTTTCAGAATTCCATCTAATTGCTGTTAGAGATTTCATTTTTTTGCCTAAGAATTAGTGCTGGAGTTGTGCAAGATTTTATCTGAGGATGTTACTTGTTATGAGTGTGGGGTTCCAATGTAGGGAGACTGAGTTATGTAAGCAGCATTCACACTGGTTCCCCAACTGTGGATCAGGATCCCAAAGTGGGTTGTGACCCCCATTTAATGGGGTTGCCAAGGCTGACTTGGCATTTCTGTGGCCCAAGGCCAAAGGACTTCTGTTCTGGGTTGAGTGACTCGAGTTATAAACCACCCGCCTGGGACTGAATTTCTGGGGATTCAGCTTGGCCACCCCTTCCATAGGTGGTGCTGAAGCCCTGCAAATCTAGCTATTTTCTTTATATCTGGAGGTATCCTCATCCTCAGATATGTACTGATCATTTTTGCAGATATGGATACAAATTTTGGATCTAGAACCCTGAAAATCTGAAGGTATCAGTGGATCATTTTTGCAGATACAGATTAGGGTGGGGAAAAAAAGTTAAAAAATGGTTATGAATTTAAATCAAATGTAATTTATGAATCAAAACACTAAATTTCTCATTTAAAAATAAGTTGCTAATATTTCTGATGAGATTTAAGTCACACCTGCACTTACAGGCTTAAAAATGAAATAATGGTGCTAATCTGTGCAGCCTAACTACTTAGCTCTTGCTTGTTGAAAGAGCTGGGCTTTCAATTTCTGTTTCTCAGCACACTGAAGTTACATGTGCAAAGAAAGACGCATGTTGGATAGGACTGTTGTAGTGGTGGGCCTGGGCCAAGCACGGCAGAGGAGTTAAAATATGGTCCAAAAGACAAAATATACCCACGAAAGCTCCTCACCTATTAAACCATCTTGTTAGTCTCTACAGTGCTACATAGTTTTTCATTTTCTGAAACAAAAAGAGACAGCATAGAAAGGAATGGAGGAGTGGACTGGAAAAAAAGAGAGAACGCAAGTCAGCACACAATGCTTCCTAAATTCCATCAAACTTTTGTCATAGAAAAGTTATCTTGGCTTTTTGGCATATGACACACTCTATATAAGAATATTTTGAAGATATTTGTTCCTTGGGTACAAAAGGAAAATGTATCTAGTTTAAGCAGTGTGAGATGATTCAGAGCCTATTTGCAAAAATGGAATATCATAACGTAAACAGCTTATTGTGAGAAAATTATATAGATGAAGATGTATATATGTCTGAACAACAATGTGGACCAACCAGTTAGTAACTTAAATTATTCACTTTGCAATTCATCGTTCTTCAAGACTCTATTAGAGATGTGGAACTGTAACCGTGTAAACGATGAGCTTGGGCTCATTGGTGATGTTCACAATTAAATGCAGGTTCCCTGACCGTATTGGCTCCAGGGGAACTGCTGGCTGTGCTGTGTGTAACCATGAAACCACTGAAATTTTCAGCAGTTACTTAATTACACACATTTTAGCATCAATACCCTATGCCTTTTAGTACAAGCCTGATTTAACAAGTAAATTCTCAAGGTGTGTGCTATGTTGGCTGTTGACAGAAAAAAAGTTTACTTAGCTAATTCTCATGGCTTGTTTAGTTAACTAGGTTTATAATCTATCACTGAAGTATACAGTACAGAAAGATCCAGTAAGAAAATCTAAATTTTCAAATTGCCACTGAGTGTCATTTTCTTATTTTATGTTTCATAATACAAGTCCCTTATTTTGGAACATCATGGTCACAAACCACAGGCCAAAGACTTAAGTACAGGCAGTCCCCAGGTTATATGGATCCGACTTACATCAGATCCCTACTTACAAACGGGGTGAGGCAACCCCGCACTAGCTGCTTCCTCCCAGCAGACTAGGGAGACGCGAAGCTAGCGCCTCCTCCCCAGCAGACCAGGGAGACGTGGAGCGGCTTTTCCCAGCAGACACCTCAGCTTGAGAATAAAGGACTGAGGGAAGTGAGGTGTGGGAGAATAAAACTGAGCTCTGGAGAACTGTTTGGCTAGAGTTTCCCCTACAATATGTACCAGTTCCAACTTACATACAAATTCAACTTAAGAACAAACCTACAGTCCCTATCTTGTACGTAACCCGGGGACTGCCTGTACAACTTCTTCAGGAATAAAAGAAAACAATGAAGTCACAAAACACTTCCAAAACAACCGTTTTGCTTCAGCTTCACTGAAGAGAGCAGAAGAACTCAAACTGATTTTCACTCAAAACATTCAATGGAATTCTGTGGCTGATTGTTCAAAACAATGTATTAAGAACTGGCCTATTTTCATAAAACTTTGTGAAGGAAACTGATTAAATGGATGAAAGCATCTCATCCAAAGTACAGGCAGTCCCCGAGTTACGCGGATCCGACTTATGTCGGATCCGCAGTTATGAACGGGGCCCTCCCTCTCCCTGGTCTCCAGCAGACCAGGGAGAGGAAGCAAAGCGGCGGAACACGCGGGCAGCGGACAGGGCTGTCCGCTGCCCGCGTGCTCTGCGGCTTTGCTCCCCGTCCCCCTGGTCTGCAGACCAGAGGGACAGGGGGCAAAGCAGAGCAAAGCCGCGGAGCACGCGGGCAGCGGACAGCCCAGACGCGTCTGGGCTGTCTGCTGCCCGCGTGTTCCGCTGCTTTGCTCCCTGTCCCCTTGGTCTACAGACCAGGGGGACGTGGAGCAAAGCAGAGCAAAGCCACGGAGCCCGAGGGCAGCAGGACAGCCACGGCGCGTCTGGGCTGTCCCGCTGCCCCCGTGCTCCGCGGCTTTGCTCCGGACGCCTGTGGTACAGCAGCTGGGGCGCTGCCGGTTGGTCCCGTAGCGCCGCTCTGGGCTGCTTTGCCCCAGGCGCCCTGATTCAGCCACTGCTGGTCAGTTTCTGCAGCGGCCGAATCAGGATGCCTGGGGCAGAGCAGCTTGGGTGCTGTTGGGTTGGTCCAGTAGCACTGAGGAGCGGCGGCGCTACTGGACCAACCCAGCAGCACCCCAGCTGCTCTGCCCCAGGTGCCCCAAGTCAGCCGCTGCTGAAACTGACCAGTGGCTGACTACAGGAAGCTCCTGCCCCGGGCTTCCTGGAATCAGCCGCTGATCAGTTTCAGCAGCAGCTGACTTGGGGATGCCAGGGGTTCTTAAGTTGAATCTGTATGTAAGTCAGAACTGGCGTCCAGATTCAGCCGCTGTTGAAACTGATCAGTTTCAGCAGCGGCTGAATCTGGACGCCAGTTCCGACTTACATACAGATTCAACTTAAGAACAAACCTACAGTCCCTATCTTGTACGTAACCCGGGGACTGCCTGTATCTGAAATTGGATTAAAGAGTGTTGTAGAAGATATGCTCAATGCACTGAAACCTATTATCCATAGCCTACACAAACTTCAGAGAAATTGCTGCTGCTGTTGAAATTCGGAAAGTGCTTCAAAAGACTTTGAAGAAAAATACCTCGCCAGAAAGTTAAATTTAAGTTGAAGGCAATAAAAAAAGAGAATGTACCAAACACTAACTCTGCCTTATTTTCTTGTGAGCATTCTTGACCCCAGATATAAAGGTAGATGCCTAACTTCTAAGAATGCTGCTGCTGCTGCCTTGCATGGGCATCTCAGAAATAAGTCAGTTTTACCAATGCTAATAAGTACAGTTAGCATTCTGAGGACTTGTCAGAGTTAATAAAACCAGAAAATGAAAAAGAAAGTTTAAAGACAGTCATCAGCCAGAAAATCAGGAGCCTGCTGCAATTGCAAAGTAGCATTTAATATTTAGTTTAATAAAATGTAAGTGCTATTGTGTTTGTGTGCGTGATTTAATTTTACCATTCCTAATGTACTCTCGTTGCATCTGCAGCTTGACAGAGTGAAGGAGTATTATGTACTATTTTGCAACATCTGTTGTCTAGCATGATTTTAGTTAGCCAGATGTCCACTTATGGGTATGGGCCAAGTTTCCTGCAGTCTCATAAAGTTTATTTACAGCCACAAGCCCTAATTCTCAGTGTTCTGTGGTGTTATTTAGCTCTAATATATCCTTAAGTGTCCTCTAAGAGCCCAATAACCACTGGAAATATTGGCAATGCTGCCAGACAATCTCAACCTCCTGTGATTCAACAAATTCTCTGGTGTGGTACTGGTCAGGTCCCGAGGGTGTCGGACTAGAGAGGTTCAACCTTTATTGTTTGAAAACAAATTATAATACCCTATTTCAAAATATTAAAAGTGATAATACAAAGATGCAATGATATACTTTTAGATAGACACCATCTATTAGTCTACTTCTTATGATAAATAGTAGTACAAGCTAGGGATGTAAAATATCAATTAATTGGTTAATGTTGTATTTAACCTGTTAACCGATTAAGGGAGGGGGCCCACGGCAGGGAGACTACTGGCAGACACAGACTAGGAGTCAGCAGCCCTGTGCTGCGGCCTGGCCATGCTGAAACAGCCCTCTGCCCAAGGGCAAGGGGCTGATCTCAGGTACTGGCTAACTGTTACCTAGTAAGCACCACATCCCTGCTACAAGCTCACAAATTTAATTTGTGCATGGCTGAAGGTATTAAATGAAATCTCAAACCATTTCCAAAATTTAAATCTGTAACATGGCTTTGTGCCTATTATGTTATTTATGAAGATGGGTCATGAAGGTGCCCTTTTATTTGGGAAGCATCTTACACACAAAGTAGATATGTTGTATATTGTGTAGAATATGTATATACCATCCAAGTTTCTATAAACCACAAACACTTTCATTCTTTCAATTTAATATAAAAATGTCAATAACCCATATATTAAAAAGGCAAGGAATCGAGACTAAACCAATTCTTCTTATAAAATTCATGTAATCTTGTAGCTAACTCAAGATTTCTGTTTTACACTCCATGTCTTTGCCATTAGAGTTTCAATGAAAAACAGGCAAGTATTTTATGTAAATAATATGAACATGACTTTGATTTCAATGAGAAATTATCTGTTCATCCATAACTAAGCGCAGTCAGTGACTCTTAAAAAACAGGAAGATCTATGATAGCTTCCCAAAAAACCAACTCTACCCAACACTGACACACATTTTCTGCCAAAACATTTTGAAGACGTGACAGGACATTAGTGCTCTCTAAACATGCTAGCATCATACTCTCTGGTTCAAAATGCTAATACCCGTGAAACTTAAAACAACATATTCTGAATACCCTAATAATGTCAATGAATTGATCCTGATAACCATAATCAACTTTGACAGATTATGTTATAAATTATAGATTTTAGGCACATCAGTCGTAAGCTGAAATATATTTCTTCCTATTTCCACCCCAAGAAAGCTCACTCCCAGTGGAACTATAAACATGTGATGACTGGTGAGTCAGATAAGGGGAAAAAAAAAAAATCAAACAAATGGGTCAAAAATAAAGTAGAAATGCCTCCCTCACTACACAAGAAAGACTTAACACACAACAAATAGTCTTACAGCACCTTAGAGACTAACAAACCACTTAGACGGTACAATGAGCCATTTTGTCCCCTTTTTAATGTTTTTCCTTCTCCCCCCCCCCCATTTATTTAATAACTGGACCTTTAATAACTCCATTTATCTGAAGAAGTGGGCTGTGCCCATAAAAGCTCATGATATTAGCTACATGTTTTGTTAGTCTCTATGGTGCTGAAAGACTATTAGTTGTTTCTTGAGTTTTTCTAGTTATAGACTAACTCCATTACCCCTCTGAATAGTTCAAGGACTGCATTAAAATTAAATCGCACACAGCTCTGCATAAGATAACTTCTAAGCAAATATTTGCTAAAGATTTTCAACGAGTCCTAATGACATGACACTAGAAAACAACAGCAAACCTTTACCACAGGCACATCACTAGCATCCCCCATGATCCCCATTACTTCAGCCCTTTCTCCCTCCCCGTCTCATGCTCCATCTCTCTCGCTCTGTATCTGCTGTACAACACCCACCCCTCATACCCACGGCTACACCAGCTCCTCAATACGCTCAGGCCGCCTACTCCAAGCACCCCAACTCAGCAGGACGCACTGAGGTTCGGCCACCAGACACCTCTCGCTCCAGGCCAGCTTCGGACTCCTTCCACCACGAAGACTCGCCATGCAGAGACCCTAGCAGGGCACATTCCCCTTCTTCCTTGTGATAAGCGAGAGGCACTTACTTAGCTGCCCGGGGACGGGCTCCTTGCCGCCGGCTGCTGCTCCCCCCGGCGCCGCGCCAGCAACTGGCCAGAGACCCGGGGCTCCCCCTGCGGGCGGGGTGCCGCTCTGCCGCTCGAAGTTGCCCGGGTTGGAAAAATAGTCGCGCAGGCGGGGCAGCTCGCGGCCGCTCTCCAGCAGCTCCGTGTGCAGCTCCAGCGCCGTCAGCAGGAACTGGTCCCGGAGCAGCTGCGCCGCCAGCGCGTCCACGGACACTCGGGGAGGATCCCCGGGCCCAGCCCAGCCGGCCTCCCCCGGGGTCGCCGCCCGCAAACCCGGCAGCGCCCCGGGACCCCCCATCGCCGCCGCCTCCTCCTGCTGCTGCGGGGAGAGCGGAGCCCCCGGGCCGGGGTCGCTGCTGCCGCCGCCAACTCTCGGCTCCTCCGGCTCATCCTCCTCCGAGTCGCTGAGGAACGGGTTCACGCTGCTGCCCCCGCCCGCCGCCGCCGCCATCTTACAGCGCCGCACGGGCCGCGCAGCGCCCCCGCCCGCCGGCCCAGCGACACCTCCCGGCTCCTGCCGCCGCGCAGCCTCCCCAGCCCTGCGCCGCCGGCCCGGCCCCAGGCGCCGCCGCCGCCCCCACTAGCAAGGTGGGCAGCCGCCACTCTCTTCCTCCCTCCTTCCCCTCCGCTGCCGGCTTCCGGGTCCAACTCTCGCGAGACGTCCCCCTCCAACAGCGAGCAACGGCTGAGGCCGGAATGCGAGACTCCACCCCCTTTCCCTGTCAAATGCACCTGAATCCCCCCCGCGATGGGAAAAGGGGGCGGGGGAACGCGCAGGGCAGAGGGAGGAGCCTGGGAGGGAGAGGTTATGGGTTAAAGGGGCGGAGTCTATAAGACGAGAGAGCCACAGGGGAAGCTGCGCCCAGGAGGAAGTACTGGGGCGGTGGGCGGAGTTTATTTTAAAGGAGCCCGTAGCGGGGGAATGAGTGGGGCTTGTGGAAGCACGTGACGGTCAGTGGAAGGGGCGTGGCCTGGAGGCAGAAGTGGGTGGGTGGTGACAGCCGGGAGCGGAAGTAAGGACTGGAGCGAGCGAGAGATAGCGGCTGTTCTCGCGAGACGGTCCATGACCCGGAACGGCAGCGTGGGGCGAACGTAGGTGCCGGCGCCGACGGCCCCTTAGCTAGTAAGTAGCCGCGGGGGCGGCGCCTGCGCAGTTGGTGTCTCTGCTCTGGTGGTGCGCGTGGGCTGCGACGCCTGCCCGGTAGCGCCCCGCCTCGTGGCGTGCCTGGGCTCGGGCTCACCCCCAGCGCGCGCCCGGGGGCGTGTCGGTCCTGCTGGGGCAGCCAGGGAGCTGGCCCGGGCCGCTGTGCCGAGCCCCGCAGGGCGCCCGGGGCTGGGAGCCAGGCCCGCCTGCCGCAGCCGTGACCCGGGGGCGGGGGGATCCGGCCCCATGTTTGTATTGGACCAGGCGCTGTTGGCGCGCTCGAGCGGCTCGGGAGCCCTGTGCCGCTGGGCAGCGTCTCTTTCGCCAGCCGGGTGGTCCCATTACAGAGGCTGCCTCGCTCGCCTTTCTCTCTGCTCTGCCGGGCTCAGCACCGCAGATGTCCGTCCTGCATTCAGTAACTGTCCTCAGCAGGTGGCGTTTTTCTCCCTGAACTACTTGAAAGGTGGAAACCAAGTGGCAGTTGCAGCTAAATGGTTGCAGTGTACTTACACCTTGCTTCCGCCCTCCGCCCCCAGGACTTCAAGCTGAAATGCCCTGTGCTCACCAAAGCTGGTTTTCTTCCCCTTCTACCTCTCCCCATCACCCCTCCCATTTCCCTTCTTACAAACTCAGTATTGGGATGGAGAGTCTACCTAGGTACTTTCTATTTTACACATCACAGCAGAAAGATTTCTACAGCCCCAAATGTCTGCGCAGTTGCATTGACTACAGTATAATTGATGGGAATTTAATAAACACTTACGTTGATGCACAATTAGTAGTGGAGGCCACCCTCCTATAGCTGTTCTGACAGAAATGAAGTATAATTAGTTGTGCTCTCTTGACTCAACGTCTAGATCTTTATACAGATCAGTAAGAATCATTTTTATGTAGTCACTTCTTAGACTAGGATCATATTTTAAATAGATAAGCAGGGCTCACAGATAATGCAGTCTACTCACCTGTGGTGAGTAGATTGCAACCTGGAAGAACTGGGTTCAGGCGATCTACACATGTGCAGAACGATCTGCGCATGTGCAGCTCATCGGATAGCGCGGTTTGGCGAGCCCTGTAGATAAGAATGGCCATACTGGGTTAGACCAAAGGCCTATCCAGCCCAGTATTCTGTATGCTGAAAGTGGCCAATACCAGGTCCCCAGAGGGCATCACAACAGGTAATCCTTATGTAATTCCTCCCCATCACCTGCCTCTAGAACAGTGGTCCCCAATGTGGTGCTCGCAGGTGCCATGGCGCCCGGCGGGGCATTTATGTGCACCCGCCTAGTGACCAGGGCTGGCCGAGCCGTTCCTACACCCTGGGCACCTGGCACATGCGCGGTGCCACCCCCAGGCACGCGGAGCATGTGCAGCCCCGTCCCCGGGCGCCCGGCAGCCCCAAAAGGTTGGGCACCACTGCTCCAGAGAAACAGAGGCTAGGGATACCATTCCTACACATCCTGGCTAATAGCCATTGATAGACCTAACCTCCATGAATCTATCTAGCTCTTTTTTGAATCTTATTGAAGTTCTAGCATTCACCACATGCTCTGGAAAGGAGTTACACTAGTTGACTGTGCTTAACTACAGTTGCTATGTAACTGTGGTTGCTAGGTGTCCAGTTTTCAACTGAACACATTGTCATAAAGGGACCCTCCCAGCCTGGTAAAAGTGAGCGAGCAAGTGAATGAGGGTCCACGAGAGTGAGTGATCTGAGGAAGGGGGTGGGTGGAGTGAGTGGCCTTGAGCTTCAGAGAAGGGATGGGTCAAGGGAGGTTTTGTTTGGTCAAAAAGTTGGCAACCTTAAAACGCAGCAGGTAAAACATGCTTTATTATTCCAGAAAAATTCTTCAAACTGTAAACTAGGGGGTCTCAAACTCATGGCCTAAGGGCCACCTACAGGCCAAGCAGTTCTACAATCTAGCCTATGTGCAGCACTGACATGAGAGTGGTG
This sequence comes from Pelodiscus sinensis, assembly GCF_052426305.1. Lineage (NCBI taxonomy): Eukaryota > Metazoa > Chordata > Testudines > Trionychidae > Pelodiscus > Pelodiscus sinensis. The sequence continues at coordinate 121,245,454 of NC_143053.1, forward strand.
GTGCACAGGCTGCTGTACTAGGCCACCACAAGATCCCAACTTAGACAGCTGGCAGTTGGTCTGGCAGAAAGGAGTACAATTTAATGAGAGGTGCTCTAATCTAGAGGATTAAGTAAGAGACTGAGTTTTTAATTTATGCAAGCAACTCTGACATTATAATCCTGGCTTGAACACTAACTACTTCTATAGCCCTAGCCAAGTTGCAGTGTTTTTTGATGATGTTTACTCCATGTAAAATGCGAGTAATAACTACCTTTCAGTGGGGTTTGTGAAATGCTTTTACATATGTCCCCAAAATCACTGGGCTGTGTTGCAACCCTGCAGTAGCAAGTCCTCTAGCTCCTGAATCTTTTGGAGGATTTTCCTTGAAACACTTAAATGTTGACAATGATGAGCAAACCTCAGCATGAACAACTGGGTACTGCTTCTCTACCAGAGAAGTTACTTAAATATAGAGAATGTTACAAATAACTGAATAATCAAATTTCTCCATAATCTAATAATGCTAGCCATATGTTTAATTATGAGGGTAGGAGATTATCCTATTTATCAATGAAATGCTCAAATATTGCTTCATCTGTCTATCCAAAAACTCAAAGGTCAGGTCTGGTTTAGGGTTGTAATACTGTAGTGGACCAATCTATAAGTTTTGCTTATTGTCTAGTGCTAAAAACTACATGCTCTTCCCACTCCCAGTAAATTTTTTAGCAGGCTGGCCAGCAACCTGGCTCAGGTCTGACTTGCACCGGGTCCGGGACCTACCTCCGCTGCAGCTCTGCATTTAAAGTGAATTAGGAGGCAGCCAAGCTCAGTTTCTGCTCGTGCTGGGCCTGGGAGCTCAGCCCTCTCACCCCCCGGGTAGGGGCTGCTGCCACTTTTTGATGCTGCCTCTCTACCAGGCAGCTGATTTGGGAGGGGAGCTGGTTTTTTAACTGGCTCCCTTCACAGATGGCCTCCTGTCTGGCAACCCACGCTGCTGCCTGTGGCACCCCACAGAGGCATCAGCATGGAGTAGCAGGGGATTGCTCAGGAGTGGGGCTGGAGAGCACTGGCTGCCAGCCCCACCCCTGGGGACTATAGAATAGTCAAGTAACAGATAAGAATTCATGAGGTTAATTTACTATTCAGTTAACTGATATTTAACATCTCTAGTTTGCCTGTAAAGTAATACGAATGTCTTCTTCTAATGGGCTGAGTTTGCTTCATGGAGGTATGGTGGGTCACAGTGCTATAGCACCTTTTTTTGAATATTGTGCCAACTGAATTGAATTTGTATAATTGTCCTTTCATGAACATGTGCTCGTGAATGACAGTTTGTTGCTCTCCAAGGTCCTAGGACTGACTCTGGTCTCTTTGAATGTGAGCCACTGTCCTGATAGTAAGCTTTAAACAAACTGTGATTCATTCCTTTTGGCTTTGTAAGATACTATAGGACAGTGATAAGCAACCTAGGCTAGGAAGAGGGCTGCATGCATGGACCTCCTTCATCTCAGTGGGCTGCAAGATTGTTGTAACCAAGACGGTAGTTTTGCTAATTGTGCTTGCATACCTAGAATTGTGCAATGACAGTTCATCTCATTTCATGTGCCCTTGCTTTATGTGCATGTCATTTTAGCAATACTGGTGGGAGAAACTATGCAGATGGAAGCCAGTGGACTGACAATCCTCTGGTGTGGGCAACAGTAAACAAAATGTTTTGTAGCTCACACATAGAACACTGATGGGCCACAGACTGCCCATCACTGATGTAAGACCTAAACTAAGAATATGTGGTATGTTTGAGAGCTGTGCTACCCTTTTAAATTAGTCCATCTTCTACACATTTCTGGAGCCTATGCATGTACCTAGTGGTTTTTGTGCTCTACAAATATGATAAGTGTATCAAAATATTTGGACAAGAGACAGAACTCGAGACTGATTCAAAGGGAAACTTATGTCTTCAGCACAATCTTGTTTGGAAGACACCATAAAATATGAATAGAAAAAGGCTCAAATTGAAAACATCACCACAGAAAATAAATGTTACCAAGAACTCCAGAACAAAAGGTTGCAGAGTACAAGGAAACAAACAAAAACCCTGAAAGGATGGTTTACACTAGATCCAATACAGGGTTAAAATTCCATGTGGCAGAAGAACATTAATCTCATTCTGAATCAAGGACAATGCTTAAAGTTTCTTAAAATGTTTTGATGCAAAGAAATGGCCTTCCTTTTGTCTCTTTGGAGAGTAGTAATAACTGCTGAATGCACTTTTTATAAATGCTGATTCTAACATTTTTTTTAAGCTGTTCATGAACCATAAAACCTAAAAAACTGTTTTAGTCTGAAAGTTTCTTCACATTAGAATAAATCTTTATTTTTGCTCAATATTGCAGTCATTTCTGACATGGTGACTTATGTTCCTCCTCATTTGCCATCTGTGAAATAAGATGGCCTGAGTGTTAATGTTGTGAAGCTTATCATTAGCAGGCTTTAGAGCTGGTCCAGATTACTTTTCCATAATACACAGATGAAGATATTATTAAGCTGCAGTATCTTTAGAAAGTCCATGCAGCGAAAAATCAGTTTTCACTATCTGTGGAAATAATGAAAAAAAGAGCTGCCCTGTAAAAAGTACAGCTAAGTGGTTAAAAGTTAGACCATTAACGATGTTAATGTATTCTGTTAGTCATGAGGGTGTTCTTATGTCGTCTTCCCTTCCTTCCCCTCCTATGCAATTTGGACTGACCCTATTTATTTTTATAAAAAAGAAAGGTATACCTTTTATAAATACTGTTTTTAATGTTTACTTTTTTTCTGCCTAACTAGAAGAATTAAATTTAGAGCAATTCTGACACCAAACAGCAGTTTTAGTTAATTGCTATTTTTTGTATTACCCTTTCTATTTCTGAAGTTTTTAGCAAATTAATGATTGTTCTCTCTCACGCTTTTCTTGTTGTTTGAAGACGACTGATATTGTAATAGTAGCATTATAATTTCAGTTCAAGAGTTATTAGATAGGAAGAAATCACTTATTTAAATATTCATCTTAATTAATAAGCAAAATGTATATTAATAAGAAGATGAGGTTAAAATTAGACATGTAGATTTGTATTTAAGCTGTGTTTTAAAGCTTTGCTTTCTTGCATATTAGCTCCTGTAGAACACATTTTAACTAGGGATATTAAAATGCATTTATTCATGTAAACGTGTAACTGATAGAAATTCCTATATCCAAGGCCAGTGCTTGCAGTGTATGTGGGTAGGGGTGGGGAGGGCGGTGGCTCTGTGGGAGCCAGTACATATGGGGAACCATCTTGAAAGCCAGCTCCCTGCGCACACTGACTCCATCCCTCCCCCTGCTTTGTGCTGCTGATGCAAAGGCAGCAGTATGAGAGTAGGACTTGTGTAACTGTGCATATTAACCAATGGCCCATAAGAAAGGCCATACTCGGTCAGACCAAAGGTCCATCTCAACCAGTATCCTGTCTACTGACAGTGGCCAATGCATCATGCCCCAAAGGGAATGAACAGGATAGTTAACCATCAAATGATCCATCCCTAGTCACCCAGGCTCAGCTCCTGACAGGATAGAGACACCATTCCTGCACATCCTGGCTAATAGCTTTTGATTGATCTATACTCCATGGGTTTATCTGGTTCTTTTTTTAACCCTTTTGTAGATCTTTGACTCCACAGCATCCTCTGGCAAGGAGTTCCACAGGTTGACTGTGTGTTGTGTGAAGTGCTTCCTTGTGTTTGTTTTAATCTGCTATCTATTAAGAACTTTCTTATTCCCCTGCGTAAGCACAATATTGCAGCCTAATTTTAACCAGTGCTCTTGTACGTATATAGTAACTTTCTTTCCTACATTTAGTTCTTTAATGATTGCAAGATGGGATGTGTAGTCACAAAATGTGACTTATATTACAAGATGGATCTGATGTGAGTTCACGATATTCTTGGTTGCCACTTGAGGTCACTCTGTTTCCATTCTGCCCCTTTCATGTTCTGCATTCACTGTGCCACTCACAAGAATATTTTGGCTTCTCTCCCAACCCACTCTGGCCTGTAAGAAAGGAGCTATGCCACTTGAATTCTTTCACTCTGAGAGTGGGATTGCCCCTTTTCCAGCTGCTTTGTTTCTGCATGTCTAGGAACTACCACATGCTGCACTGCACTGAACAAAGGGATTAAAAAAATCAGGCTGCATCACTTACGTACTTCCTGCTATCTTATTGATTGCCGTGCAGGTTGGACCCCACTGGTCCGACACCCGTGGGACCTTACCAGTCCCAAACCAGGGAGTTTGCTGAACCTGGGGAGGTAAATGCTTCCCTGTTTGTCTCTGCCCCACGTAGAGGCTTGTCTCTTGCCTCTGGGGCTCCTAAGGCTGGGGAACCCTGCCTTGCCACTGTTCCCACTAATGCTGGCTCAGTCGGTGTTCCCACCCTACCTTAGATCACCTGATCCCTGCTAGCGCCGTGGGCACTGGTGGTTCCCTGTGTCTCCCTAGCTGCCTCCTGGCCCCATGTTGCCATTCCCCCATCACCACTGTCCCAGGCTGTCATCCGGCCCACTGCTGCTGGCCAAACTGAGGCTCCCCAGCTCCTGCAGGACTGCTGGCTGGCTGGTTCCCATTCCCAGCCTCTGGGGCTCTTTGGTTCAGCAACATCCATGGCTCTGCCAGACCACAGACATTGGGCTAGAGTCCTGGGCTTGGGAGGGTGCATTTACACTTCACCATAATTCAAAATAAAATATGCAATTTGAGCTACACAAATTGTGTATCTTATTTCGATGCTATTTCAAAATAGCTTATTTTGTCATTTGTTTGTCTTCACAGTACCAAATTTTGAAATAAAGCACTATTCCGAAATGTTCCTTTCTCCTCGTAGAATGAGGCTTTCAGGGACATCGGAATAGCGAGCCCAAAATAATGGCATGCTGTGAAGACGCGGGATAGCTATTTCAGGATACTCTCATATTCTGAAATAGCATTGCAATGTAAACGTACCCTGAAAGTCAACCTGTACTTGTGAGTAGAAGGGCTGGATGAGATATCTGGAATAGTATAGGTTGGACCTCCCTTGTCCAGCATCTTTGTGACCTAACTAGTTCAGAATGAGGGGATTTGCTGGACCAGGGGAGGTCTCTCGCCTCGTGCCTTGTGCTGCTCCACTGCCACTAGACTAGGGCAGACTGGCTCCACAGCTGGAGTTCCATGGCCAGGGCCAGAGCTCTGCAGCCGCTTGGTTCTGTGGCTGGGGCTCTGCAGCCTCACCACGGGCTGGGGCCAGAGATCCACAGCTGCTGCTGGGCTCACAGCTCCCTGGCTGCAGTTGGAGCTCCACAGCTGCTGGGGCTAGAATTTCCCACCATGCCGCGCTCCTCCCCCCGCAACACTGTGTCCCTGACTAAGTCTCCAGTCTCCCTAACTGCACTCCTGCCCCATCACCAGGCCTCCCTATTCCTCAGCTCTGTTGTCCAGGAATATCCATGGTCATGCTGGACCATGAATGGGGCTGGAACAGAGTGTCCTGGTTAAGGGTGGTACAACTTTATGAATACCTGACTGAAATGCCCAGTAACATATTTAAAATGTGAGGGGCTTTGTGTTCTAGGTTGTCTGATATGGCCCATTTGAGACAGCAAAGCTGCTTTGGCTAGGTGACTTCCATGCTTTTGCAATTCTATAAATGCTCTGTATCTTTTATCAGTTTTGGAGAATCTTTGTCCTGTTGTGAGGCTAGAATGTAGATAAGGGTCTCTGGGCTAGTTCCCTTTGGATTAATATATAGAGCTATACCTGTCTCATAGAGTTGGAAGGGACCTTGAAAGGTCATTGAGTCCAGTCCCTTACTTTCACAGCAAGACCAAGTACCATCCCTGACAGATTTGTCCCAGATCCCCAAATGGTCCCCCTCAAGGGTTGAACTCATAACCCTGGGTTTAGCAGGCTAATTCTCAAGCCACTGAGTTATCCCTCACCCCACGCAGCAGCCTTAATTGTGTGCATATTGAGGCAGTGTCTAATATGATAGATTCATGTTTTCCAAGTTGTAAGTGGGTATCACCTAAGAGTGAGGTGCTTGATTTAATCAGGATGCCATAATGTAGTCTTCAACTCTTTATGTAATCCTTCCCTCTCAAGGGCAGTACCCATACATTTTCATACCCTCAAAATTGTCTATCTTTAACATTATTCTCATCCATATGAGTAAGAGATCTGCAGCTCCTGTCCCATAAGGAACCTCTTTTCAGTGTTGACAGCAGGAATTGAAGAAAAGCTAGGTTGTTGTCGTTATAAGTGAGTTATAGAAATTCAGGAATTTCCAAGATGTAAGACATCTCTGATATTTCATGACTTACAAGGTGGGAGGTCTGATAATCATATTTATCCCTTGAAGATTTGCATAGGAGTTAGTGTTGCAAGGTTATCCTGATGATCAGAGTGATATTAAACAGCATATTCAATTCTCTGTGAGCTTTTAGCCTCAGGTTTAGCTGTGCATTGCTGAACCACATTTACAATTTAAAACAGTTGTCATTTGTTATTGTAATGTACAAAGTACTCAATGAAAATGTTGAGCATAAAATAATTTAAAGCAGATGGTCTGAGTCACAAGAGCATATTTAAATGTAAAAGCAAGTGGAAATACTATATTTGCAGTTTCATTGTGTGATAAACTGCTGTGTAATGTGCCTCAATTCAAAAAAGAAAATCAGGCTCTGAAAAGGACAGAAAAAGGGGCTTGATCACAATCTCAATACTATTCATAGTGTAATTCTGAATTGTGGTAAGATGACAAATTTAATATATTTAGGTTTTGCATACAGATCCTAGAGAAGGTTAATTTGAGGTTGGTGGGTAAGTAAGGGTATGTCTACACTACCACCCTAGTTCGAACTAGGGTGGTAATGTAGTCAACCGGAGTTGCAAATGAAGCCCGGGATTTGAATTTCCCAGGCTTCATTTGCATGTTGCCGGGCGCCGCCATTTTTAAATGACCTCTAGTTTGGACTCCGTGCCCCACAGCTACACGCGGCACGAACTAGGTGGAACGAGGAGTAACGGTAGTTTGGAATAGGAAGCCTAGTCTGAACTACCTAGTTCATGCCATGTGTAGCCGCGGGGCACGGAGTCCGAACTAGCGGACATTTAAAAATGGCGGCGCCCGGCAACATGCAAATGAAGCCCGGGAAATTCAAATCCCGGGCTTCATTTGCAACACCGGTTGACTACATTACCACCCTAGTTCGAACTAGGGTAGTAGTGTAGACATACCCTAAGTTTTCAGTCATATACATTCAGTGTTACATGGTAAAGTATATGCCTATTGACAGTAATGTTAAGTCAATGAATTGCATTTTTGAATAGTATGAAATTTTGATGTCTAAGTTACCACAAGAAGCAGCATGCTGGATTTGAGAACCAATTTAGTGCTTAAGCGTATAAGTAATGTCCCAGTGCCATGTAAAATTCCATCCTCTCTGCACTATAGTGTGTCACTCCCTCCCTCTGCTTCTACCTAGGTGTATTAGATCTTTTTTGTATGTGGACAAATTGTACAGCTACTCTTTGACAGTCTAAATTAAATATTATGTAATTGTGTTTAGCTGAAAAAGTATCTGTCATCCCAGAAAAATAGCAAACAGTCTTGCCAATTTTGTTTTGCTCCTTAAGACACTCACCAAGGCCATTGATATTTATTGAAAATGCATTTCAAATAGATCCTCTTAATTTTACACAACAGGCATAGAATGCTCAGCAGAGCATGCACCTTCCAAAAGAGATGACTAAAGTATTCTGCTCTTTGTCTTGACATTTTATTACCTTTTTAAAAATATCCTTTCACTAAGATAGCATTCATATTACTGGTGTTTGGTGTATGTCACTTCATATTTGAAAACAGAAAGTAGAACATATTACATTATTTTTTCAAAAGACTTGTATTGTACTATTTTTAAATTGGTCAAAAACAGCATCCCTAATATTCTGAGATCAAAATTTTGAAGAACTACCTTAAATGTTGATGGCTTTGAGGAAACTAGATCTGCATTTACGTACTTCTAGTTTTACCCTTAATCTTAAAGAACCTGATTCAGCACAAAGCTATGGACATACCTTCAGTAACAGGCAGACCATTTTACAGAGGAAATGTTAGCCTGTAGCTCAAGCCAAAAAAGGGAAGAGAGAATATGTTCCTGTCAGCAAGTTATGGAACTGCCTGTAATGAGGAGAATTTATGCAAATAAGATGATTGCCACCACTTATTGGACTCTGTCCCTCTCCTAGGGTGGCAGTTTTGCAGTGGCAGGGTAGTGAAGCTACCTCCCCAAGAGAGGTGGGCAAGGGCTGACCAATGGGGAGGAGGCTTTGCAGCCGCAGCCTTCTCCCAGGGAGCATGGTGGCCCTGCTCTCGGGAAGGCTTTGCTGTGGGCTCTGCAGTAAACAGCTAAGATTTTTAATGCTTACCCTATTACGTAATGTTTAACATCCCTCCTAGAGGGAAAGGGGCCTCTTCCGTTCCCAGTTGCCAGTGTAGGTGGTATAGTGGTGGAACCAACTGAGAACGCTGAAAAAGTTCCCTCGTCTTCCCATGCTCTGTTCTGGAGAAGTAATACATTTGTCTGGTAAAAGCCCTTTTTTCTTCTTTAGAGACCTTAGGAGTAGGGTTGTGCAATGGTGACAGCATCTGCCTCTCCTGAGTGGCCCCCTCCCTCCCCTTCTAGCCAATATGTGCCTGCAATCACTGTTTTTTTACAGTGGGGCAGCACCCACCTCTTGCAGGGGTCCTCTGTATGGGTGGGTATAAGATGTTTCACTTTCAGTTCTTACAGTGGGGTGGCACCTGTCTCTCTCTCAAGTGCCCCTGTGGCCAATAGTTGTTCAGTGGATCTTTAGTGACTCTGGCCCCAGTTGGCTCCTCCAACAGCTCTTTTGTTTGGCTACCTGAAAGACTTCTCCTCTGCTCTTTTCTGGGGTGGGGTGAAGCAAGATTTCCAGTGGCGGCTTCTGGATCTAGTCCACCTTGGCATAGGTTGTTACCTAACTCCACAACTGGCTGTTATGTGGACATGACACTGGGTGATGGTCCACCCCAACCCTTTGCATCACACCATTGTCTATGCCTTACAGATAGAAGTTGGGTGGGTGAGGGTTTGGATTCTAAATGTGGTCTTGAGTACCAGACCTCTCTTGAGGTTGCAAGGTGCCTTTTCTCCTTTGGAATGTGTGAGCCCTCCCCCAAACCAAACTACTGGGTTCTAAATAAGAATGGGGGTTATTAGGAAGGGAGAGAGAATGGATTAAAACCAAAAAGAAAAGGGTGAGTTACTAAACCACGTAAGATTAAGTAAGCTCGGATTGCTTATTCACATGTTACTCTCCCTCTTAACTGAGGAATCTGAGCACTAGGGAAGATGCAATAGCATCTGATTAACGTAACCTCTGCACTGATTATGTGTATTTAAACACATCAGTTTTAATCCTATAAAGTTAGGGGTTGGGAGGTGGGAAGAGTTTAATTAGTCAAGTGAAATAATACCCTATGCACAAATTGATGTTTTGTTGATTGTTTGTCTGTGCTTTAATGTGCTAACTGACTAACTAACTGCCCATCTTTAGTTAACTTGTCTTCTCATTCTGGTGTCTCTGTATAGACAAGCATATAAGACTATGGGGTTTAAATTTGTCACCCTGCCCCTCAGGTTACCAATAATTAAATCTGTCTGGCCCCCATTCTCCACCCCTCCATTACTGCACATTTGGCTCAGCAGAGGAGCTTCGGGCTGAATTGGGGATGGGGGTGAGGTGGGAGCTGGGGACCTTAGCTGTCCCAGCTGGCCAGGGTATAGACAGTTTTGGGAAGGCAATGCCTTTCTTTGTCTTAGGGATATTAAATTTAGGTTAATCAGCTAACTGCATAATTGATACAATTTGCATTGACTATTCGATTAGTTGATATGGGCTCCTCCATCTTTGAAGTGTAGCAACAGCCCTGGGACTGTTGCTACACGTCAAAGGTGAAAGCGCTGCGGGGAGCATGGGTCCCTTGAGGGACTCAAGCAGTTGCATGCTGGCCCTGTGCTCCCTGTGGTGTTTCAAAGTGTGAGCACTGCAAGGAACCCAGGGTCAGCTGCAGAGACCCCAGCTGACCCCGGGCTGCACATGGTGTTTCAAAGTGACAGCACCGCCTCCAGTCCAGGGTCTGGCCCCGGGCTCTACATGGCACTGCCACTTTTAAGCACCCCCTCCTTCTTCGCTCTTGCTACCTTGTTCTGATAGAGGCAGCAGGGGGTGGGGGAACGGGGGCGGTGAGAGGGTGGGGAAGCGACTAGTTGACTAGAGTGTCAACTATCCAATAAACAAATGCTTATCAGATGGTTGACTAGTTGTTCACATCTCTACCTTGCCTCCATTACCGCCTTCCCCCAACGTCTCCCCCACTTAGTTGTCTCTTGATAATGAGCCATTAGTTCTGTGTCTGGCTTTACTGTTGTTCTTGATGGGCTGGTAATAGACTTTCCCTAGCGTGAACACATTAATAACTCTGTAGTCAACATTCCTAATTTCAGATACAGAAATGGGACAGACATGCAAATGGGAAAGTCATGTTCAGGGACTATACCTTACAAGGAATATTTTTCATAAAGCATTTTCCAGTTATGCATGTTCATATTCATAAGTATTTCTATCAAGTATTTGGATAGCTCTGTGACAGTGCCCACCTTGCAAGGTCTTAAACCCTGGGTTCCAGATCGAGCCTAAATGTAGCAAACTCAGAAATAAATGTTTTGGTATATCACACATATAGTTAAGCATAGGTGTTTCCTTTTAAATATTCTAGTACCAAGATCAGCATTTTAAAAAAAACAAACAAAGAAACAAACAAACAAAAAAACCCTATATTTCTAAGGCCGGGTTTACATTTAGAAGTGATTACAAATTATGTGAAACATTTTTGGAAGGTGGTTTTTTTTTTCTAATCTGGAATTTCCCAGCTCATGGGCTATTTTTAATATGTTTATCTTTTCTTTTGTGTATCTAAATGAAGTCATATACTATGGTGGATAGAGCACTTGATTGTATTTCATAAAAATGTCAATAGTCTGGGACAGGCTAATAATGGTTCCCAGAGAGGCAAGTCTCCTCATTCAGGCCTTGATTCAAAGTCCATCAAAGTCCATTAAAGTCATTAGGTATTGATCAATATAACTTAGGCAAATGAATGGCAGGCTGCAACCTAATTGTGTCTGCACGATACTATGAGCAAGGCCGAAAAACCCACTGGACCTCAGTCAATTTGGCACAACAGGGAGAAAGTCCTTCCTGATCCCAGAACAATTGATCTAACTTGTAGCATACTGACAATGCAGAGCAATTAAGGTACGCTAGCACTGAAGCTGGAAGTAACATTTTCAGTGTGTGTGTGTTTACCTTAGATAACTTTGATAGAGCCACTATGTTAAAAAGAAGTGCAGTTGTTGCAGGACAGGCAGCAGAATGGATACCTCTTGAGATGGTGGATGCTCTCTTGGGCTGCTAGCCCCCCCGTTGCAGCCACACTTCAGTTTAGTGTACAGGCAGTCCCCGACTTACGTGGATCCGACTTACGTCGGATCCCTAGATACGAACGGGGTGAGGCAACTCCCGCACATGCGCAGCAGCATTCCCGGGGCTCGCTCACCTGGGGTCCTAGGATCCTCCTCCTCCTCGGGCCAGCTCCGACTGGGGTCCCGCAGAGCTGCTGGGCAGAGGAAAAGTGCCTCCCCCCACCCGCTGCCCCCCCCACCCCCTGCCAGCAACAGGCTGCCCCCTCCCCTGAGCAACAGGCTGCCGAACAGACAAAAGCAGCCTCTCTGCCCCTCCTCCCCTCTATATATGCCGGGCTCCCGGAGTGCAGCAGCGTCCCCGGGGCTCGCTCACCTGGGTCCTAGAATCCACCTTCTCCTCCTCTTCGGCCGGCTCCAACTGGCTTCTGCCTGCAGCAGCTGGCCACAGGGACAGGGATCCCGCAGAGCTGCCGGGCAGAGGAAAAGTGCCTCCCCACGCCCGCTGCCCCCCCCCCGCGGCCTCGCATCCTGCACACCTCTCCCCTCTCCCCCTGCCAGCAACAGGCTGCCCCCTCCCCTGAGCAACAGGCACAGCTAAGGATGTTAAAGACTAGTTGACTATCTGGTAAGCAAATGCTAATTGGATAGTTAGTCAACTAGTCGATTCCTTCCTCTCTTCCTAAGCACCGCTTAGCTGTGTGGTGCTGCCCCTTCGAAACGCCAAGGCGGTGTTTCAAAGCGGCAGGGGTCACCTAACCCTGGGCCTGCGTGGCATTTCAAAACGACAGCACAACATGGAGCCCGGTGGTAGCACTCCACGAGAGCACTTCTGCTTTGAAATGCGCAAGCACCCCCGCTGGGGATTCTTGTACATTTCAAAGCTGGCACACCCACGTACAGCCTGGAGTCAGCAGGACTTCCTGTTGGAGCTCTTGTACATTTTGAAGGAGGAATGCAAAAGTGCCTGTTGAGTAGTTGATGGAAATTCCATTGACTACTTGACTAGTAAATTAACTGCAATTTAACATCCTTAGGTACAGCTGTGGGCACCCACATGGCCCTACAATATGCCAACATCTTAAGAATTCTACAGGGATTTCAACAACTTGCACACCACCAACTGTACCCTGGATCAGTCCACACAAGAGATCCACGTCCTTGACACTACAGTACAATTGAAATGATGGCCACATTTCCACTACCTTATATTGGAAACCTACTGACAGTTATATTTATCTACATGCCTCTAGCTTCCATCAAAGACACATTTTCCAATGAACTGTTTACAGCCAGGCCCTAAGATAGAACCAGATTTTCTCCAATCACACAGACAGAGACAAACACCCACAGGATCTCTATCAAGCATTCTTAAAACTTAAATACCCATTCATGGAAGTGAAAAGACAGATTGACAGAGCCAGGTGACTACTCAGGCATCAGCTTCTTCAGGATAGGCCCAACAAACAAAACAGACACTATGGTCATCACATACAGCCCCCAACTGAAACCCCTTTAGCACATCATTAACAATTTACAGACTAGCCTGGAAAACGATCCCTCACTCTCACAGGCCTTGAGGGATAGGTTAGTCCTTGCCTACAGATAGCTCCCTAACCTGGAAAAAAAAAATCTTTCCAGCAACCATGTAGCACACCTCAAACATATTCATACAGGAACCTACCCCTGCAGTCAGCTCTGTGAGTGCCAACTCTGTTCACACATATATACAAGCATCATTATCACAGGACCATCATCAGGGGTTCATACAGCTGCACATCCACTAATATGATCTGTGCCATCAAGTGTCAGCAATGTCCCTCTGCCATGTATATGGCCAAACTGGACAGTCTGACAAAGGGTTAATGGACACAAATCAGATATTCAAAACAGTAACACACAGAAACCTGTTGGGGGAACATTTTTAATTTGCCTGGGTGTTCACTAATGGATCTGTAAATGACTATACTCTTGCAAAGCAATTTAAAAAACCACCTGGAGAGAGAGAAGCTGCACAACTTGCCTTCATTTGAAAACTTGACCCCTTTAATCAAGGTTTGAATGAAGACAAACTGGATTGGCTGCTACATTCCACACCCTGTTGAGCTAAGTATGAAAAGCTAAGTATTGGGCATTTACTGCCCACTCATTTAGCATGGACACTAATGGACAAGTTTGTTTTTCCTTTTCTTTCCCTCTTCATCCCCGCTTTTTCTGCTATTTATTTGTACCTCTGGACTCCTGGCTCCATTTATCTCAAGAAGTGGGTTGTGCCCATGAAAGCTCATGATACTATCTACATTGTTAGTCTAAGGTGCAGGACCATTAGTTGTTTGTTCAAAGATGAATTAGCATTATTAGTCCAATTGTACTGGTAATTGCAACATTATGTTTAAGTGTAACAGTTAACAATAATTAATCTGCTAAAGAGACTGATAAATATTTGTTGTAGAGATCTTTTGTTTTTTCTAAACTATAATTCCCTCACAGAAGTCATCATGTTCAAACAAACAACCAATAGAGGGCAGTATATTCTTATATACATATGTAGCATCTGATCCTACTGTCACTGTAGAAAATGGAAAGGCCCAAAATGAATAGAATGGGAATTGGCTTGGATTGGCACTTTCATAAATAATTGGAACTCAAACTTCAGACCATGAACAAATTTCCAAGATTAGTAACTATATGAAAATCATGAAGGAATAGTAACTAGCAGTTTTGACTTTGGGACAGTAACTCTTCTCTATCTGTTGAGGAAAAGGCACTATTTCAAATTAAGATTGTTTTAATGATCTGTAACTCAAAAACAGTTTTGAAACTTTTTTTGTCTTCAGAGTACATAGCAATTTTCAGGCCAGAATCACTGAGAGAGAAGAGAAGTAGCGATTTGTAATGAAAAATGGTTGCATCTCTAACTATGAAGAGGCTTTTCTGTTTGACCAACTAAACTAATTTCCTATATTTTTTTCCCTTTCAGTGTTGATCTTTGCTTTAGGAACCATCTGTCACCATGAATATGCTGATCTTCATAATTGCTGGTCTCCTTGTGCATTGTGTGTTCTTGGCCTCCATTTTTGACATTTACTTCACTTCTCCTTTGGTTCATGGCATGACTCCTCAGCGTACTCCATTGCCACCACCTGCGAAGCGACTAGTGCTTTTTGTTGCTGATGGTTTGCGGGCAGATGCGCTGTATGAATTAGAGGATAATGGTACTTCTCAAGCACCTTTCCTTAGGTAAGTGTCTCTGATAACACTTTGTTCCTAAAAATTGTAGGTCATGGTGCAAGTTAACCATTAAACATTTTACAAAAGTGCCTCCTTTAAGGGAGAAGAGAACCAGACTCGTAATAGTGTTCGTTCATACCCAGGTCCTCAGTTTACATAGTAGAGCAGCATGTTGCAGAATTATAGTCTACAAAAGTAAATAAAAATTCAACCATTAGGATTGTAAACTATTAAAACATGAACTGAGTTTAAATTGATGTAGTTTCATGTCACTTACTGGAAGCACCTGATTCCCTACCTTTCTAAGCTGGGCAGAGCTTCTCCTTTGGATGATGGAAGCGTTTTCTTCAAATTCCTGTATTTCTGTGCAAGATTCCTATAACTACCAAAATAGGGGTTCCTTCTGTGACACCTTCAAGAATAGTGATGATTAATGTGAGAGAAACACAGGCTTCTCAGTGCTGTGAGCTGCAGTGGATGCCATCTCTCAGACCCTACAATCCTCACTAGGGGCTGTATTGGGACTCATAGCTAGTAGTACAACAATTTGTGGGCTCCTAGCCTGTCTGAAGCCTGTCTCTTCCTCCTTCACTAGCTCAGTAATAGGAGGAAAATTTTGAAGAGCAAGAGGCCAGAGCAGATAAGAAGGCTGTGCTGTTAACTAGTATTTCCTTATCTTACCCAGTTAAGGCTCTTAGCCTCCTCCACTTCTATGGCCAATGACTTCAAACAATTTCAGGAGCTAATGAAATGTGTTGCAGACTCATTGCAGATCCTTCTCTAGAGGAGCTTCCAGAGTTGCAGCACAAGCTCTTAGACATTTTGTATGTGACACCTACTTTGAGTATCTGAGGCCCTCTTGGATTCTGCCAAGACCATGTAGCAGACCCTTTTAATTGGGATTGCCAACTGTTTAATCTCACAAACCAAACATCCTTGCTCCCACTTCCTGAAGCCACATCCCTTCCCATCCCTTCTCCGAGTCCCTGTCTCACTCCATCCCTTGTTGCTCGCTTTCCTCCACCCTCATTCAGTTTCACCGGGCTGGGACAGAGGGTCGGGAGCAGGAGAGTGGTGCTGGGGCCTATGGTTCAGACTGTGAGAGGGTGCCCTGGGCTGAGCCTGGCCAGGAAGTTGGGGCATAAGAAGGGGTGCAGGTTCTGGGAGGGGGTTTGGATACAGGAGGTGGTCAGGGCTGGGAGAGAAGATTAGAGAGGTGAGGAGTATGGGCTCCATATGAGCGGTATGTACCTTAGGTGACTCCTGTTTGGTGGCACAGTGGAGTTAAGGCAGGCTTCCTGCCTGCCATAGCCCTATGCCACTCATGGAAGTGACCCATGCAAGCCCCTGTCTGCAGGCACTGCCCCCACAGCTCCCACTGGCTGCAGTTCCTGGCCAGTGAGAGCTGTGGAGGTGGCACTTGGGGCAGGGACAGTGTGTGGAACCCTCCAGGGACTGCAGGGCCATGCCAGCCACTTCTGGGAGTGGTGTGGAGCCTTAGCCCTACTGTGCCACTGAATTTTAATGGTCTAAAATCTCCTGGTTTGGCTTCAGTAGCCTCTGGGAAAGAGCCCAATTCCAGGAGACTCCTAGTGAAACCAGGAGGGTTGGCAATAGAGTTGTCCACTTTCTAATTGCACAAAAACAAACTCCCCAAAACCTTCCCAGCCCTGCTACTGCCCACCCCTTTTTTGAGGCTCTGTTACCGTGCACTGCAGCCCCTCTCCCTCCATTGCTTGCTCTTCCCCATCCTCATTCAAGTTTAACTGGCCACTGGAGTAGGGAGTTGGGGTGATATCCAGCTGGGGATACAAGATCTGGGGTATGACTGGAGATGAGGGATGCAGGAGTGGGTTGAGAGTGGGAGAAAGGGGTTGAGATGTGAGATGGGGCTCTGGGAGGCAGTTTGGATGTGAGAGGAGGATGTAGACAGGTAACTGGTAAACTGGTTACTCAATGAGCATCACCTTTACCAAGTGATGCTTACTGGGTATTGGTAACTGATTCCCTGGGAACAGCTCCCTGCATGTGGCCTGAAATTGGCAGAGGACTGCTCCAGCCCTGGCAGCCAGGGATATGCTGGTTGCTTCCAGGAGCAGCATGGAGCCAGGGAAGCCATGCCTGAGCCCTGCTGCACAGCTGACCAGACTTGTAACAGCTCATTCAGCAATGCTGACTGGAACTGCCTAGGTCTGTCTTCAGAAACTGGATGCCTGGCAAACCTAGTTGGCAACTCTACTGCTGATGGTATTACCCTCATGTAAACATGTCATTAAAATTAGTGTATCCCAGCCAATCACTGTGAAATTTTATTTTCACGTCCTTCTATCTCCGTAGTTGTTGAAGCAGTATATGGATGTGACAGACATTTAATCTACCCAGCACGATAAGGGTAACTTCTTCTCCCCCCTCTTCCCCCCCCCCCAAAAAAAAACCTTTGCAAACAGTTCCAGGCCATAATAGCAGAAAGTTAGTTTCTGACTAGAACCTCATTACAGGTCTTCCTAGGTGCGACTGACACTGCAGTGCACTCCATCTCCATGGTAGTCAGTGTACATTGGGTATCCTTGCTCCAGCCCTGTGAATTCACTTAGGAAACACCGAAATACTGTCTAGAACGGGGGTGGCGAACACACGCTCTCATGCCACATGTGATTCTTTGCTCAAAGAAATGCAGCTCTTAGGGTTATGGCTTGTTTGGAGCCACGTGCCTGGACTGCTCACGGCTGCTCTGCACACGTGCCCCAGTTCCTGGAGGAAAAAGCATGTGGCGGCGGCTCCAGTGAGATCCAGGGATTGCGTGGCGGTGGGAGGGAGGAGAGCTGGGGATGCCTGGCTCTGTGGCAGTGGAATAGCTCGGAGGGGGGCGGGAGGGGCAGTTGACCTCAGTCACCACAGTAGGGGGCACTGGGCTGAGGTGGGAGCGCACAGACTCACCCGGCGAGCCCAGCACCAGTGGGCCACTTGCTCCCTGCAGACAAGACACCAAGGCAGGACCAGGTGGTGGGAGTGGGCACTTCAAAGGCCTGGCCCGGGAGCCCAGTGCCACCCCGCTGCACAGTTCAGCGTCTGGACTGGACAGGACTGCAGGCAGGAGCTGGCTGAGCAGAGGCCAGATCTTGCCCCCAGCCTGGGTTCCAAGGGGTGAAGAACAGGGCAGGAGCTGACCAGCTGCTGCTCCACATAGTGCTCCCAGCAGGCTCCTTGTGCCCCTCTGTCAGGTATCTGGTTTGGGACAGGAAGGCAAGTCCATGTGCCACAAAAAGCCGAGGGCCCCCAAGCCCCACCACACAGCCCGGGCACCAGCTGCCGTCCCCAGCCCATTATGTCCAGGCACTGCCCTCGCCACTCCTTGGAGCAGGGCTGAGTGGCTCCACCAGACCCTGCGCTGCTCGCGGAACAGCAGGCCCAGGCCAGGGACTCTAGCTCCAGCGGCACATGGGGAATAGCCTGCAAAACACCGTCCACTGCCTAGGCCTGGAGCCCCCATCAGTCTGTAGCCGAACGGAGCAGAGTACCTCCGTGTGCCCAACTGCTCCGCTCCTTCCCTGCAGGTGACTCCAGGTCGCCATGGGCATGGGGACCGTGCAAGTGCTGCTGCTCCTGGGACTGCTCCACTGGGGACCTGGTGCAAATGATTGGGCGGGGGAGGTGCACAAATTTTTGCTTGTGTCCCTGGGCACATAACACCCTTGCTACACAACTGATCTGTGGGAAGGGGAGGGCCCTGGGCTAAAGCAGTGAGACTGGGGGTGTCTGGCTCTGGGGGAGAGGTGCGTGGCTCTTTGCACTACTATCCACAGCTATTTTGGCTCTTAGTGTCTAACTGGTTGGCCACCCCTAGTCTAGAACTTACCCTTTTCTCAAAATCTTTGCTGAGAAATCATTGCACACCTTGAAGGACTTGGGGCTGCCTTGCAATACTTTGGGATAGCTATGCCTGTAATTAAACAAAGATATAGTAGAACCCAGAGGGCTCAGATATTCTAGTCTATCCAGTTTTCTGATTTCCAGAAACGTACTGAGCTGCCTAAAAAGAAGAAAATAAGGTTTCAATGAGAGACTACCCACTACATACTCATTGACATCTGTCAGGGATGATCTAGATGGTGCTTGGTCCTGCCCTATGGGCAGGTGACTGGACTTGATGACCTTCTAGACTTCAAGGTCAGAAGAGACCATTATGATCATCTAGTCTGACCCCCTGCACAATGCAGGCCACAGAATCTCACCCACCCACTCAAGGTCCCTTCCAGTTTTAGTATTCTAGGATTGATTATTAAAGTCAAGTATCTGGAACAACCCTAATTATTGGTTCTTCAGCTACCTGCCTTCTTCCGTTAGGACTTTTCTCCCACTTTCAATCTTCATAGGAGAAGATTACAGCTGACGAATGGGTGATAGACAGTGTTCCCTCTAAACTGTGTGTCAGGTGATTAATTAGCCCCATCCAGTCAGAAGCTCAGGGCTCCATGCAAGGAGCTGACTGACTGGACAAAGGGGATTAATCACCTGTGAAGCTGGTGGTAGAGGTTATAAAATTGGTTTGTTCCATTTTACCTTCCATCTCTGTCCCTCTTCAGTACTGCCTCAGTTCTGAAATAGTGCCTTTTTTCTGGCCTGAATCACAAGAAATTTGCATAATTGCCTATATTTTATTTGAGGAAGAAAAAAAATCTAACTGGAAATATACAGGTCAAACTAAGGAGGGAAAAAAGCAAAATCTAGAAGAATGAATATCCTTTTCTAGAAAAAATTAATAACCTCTACTTTAAAAAAAAGTAGAAATAAAATAACATATCAACTAGAAATGTATGATAACACTAGTTAACCTCCTATGTTCACAACAGTGGCTGACTATGATAGTAATTATACCTGGCGGGTGTTAGTTATCTTCTGGTAGATACTTTCTAGCTTAACAGTTACAGTTCAAGACTAAATCTTGAGAGTTGTAATTTAGTATCTAGCCATCAGTTTTTCAACAGACTACTCTTCACATGCATGTACACACTCAGTCTTGTGAAGTAATTACTTTGTATTTTCTTTTCAGGAGTATCATAGAATACAAAGGCAGCTGGGGAATCTCTCATACACGCGTTCCAACAGAATCTAGACCAGGACATGTGGCACTTATAGCTGGATTTTATGAAGATGTCAGTGCAGTTGCTAAAGGTACACAAGTGTGAGGTCCCAACATCATTGTCTAAATAAGATATTTTGGTGGCATAGTAAGGTTCAAAATGGGTTAGTGAATGTGTACGTAATAGACTGAAAACATGAATTCATTTTTGGAGAATTCGCCACTATTAAATACTTATGGAAATAGGACTGGTATATTTTTATTCCTGTTTTAGCATTAATTATTGTACTAGATAGCACTTTAAATTATTAAAATTTAAAATATAATGGCAGAAGTGATATGTGATCAGCTTGTAACTAAGATTTTAAATTTGATTTGACTTTTCCAATGTGAGATGAAAGCATATATCATTCATGAGACCATGGCTTTTTGGAATGCTAATTGAGCTCCTCAGTTGTGGATAACAGAGGATTCATCATTGATGGGCTATGCACAATTTGTCTGTGTTATTAATTCAAATCTGACTCAAATTGGCAATGATTAACTTTTTTACCACATGTTGTCTCTGTAATAATAACCTGTGTGCAGACAACAAATGTACTAATCTGTATGCAGGCTTCCTCTTAGCACAGGTGGATCCAATTCCTGAAATGTCAGCATTACTGTGGACTGCATTTGGAGGAGTTGGTGAAAAAACCTATTCGATCTGAAACTGTGTGTCCAGCAGCTGTTGCAACAGCAGTTGCACATTCCAGCAGCGGCTGCAAATGCAGGATTGGCAGTGATGCCACTGACTGTGTCTCTTTATAATCTTGTTGCCTGTCTCTGAGGAAGCAGGCAGCAAGTCTAGAAGGAGCCACTTTTGGGGGAATAGAATCAGTGGTGATGTGCCTCACAGGGCAACATTTATTCACTAGAAATCTGGAGATTGGGGTCAGAGAAACATAGAATATGAGAGGCCATTGGACTGGATGGCAAACCTAGTATGACTGGTCTTTTAAAAATGATTATTATTCACTTATTTGTGTGAACCTATACCTAAGTAAAATTAGTTGTTGATCTTAGTCCTATTCCTAGTTAATGGGTGTCTTTATTTATATCAGGTCAAACGTGGATGCAGTCTCTGCAGCGAGGCCAAGAATTGAATGGTCATAGTGAATAAACTAGTCTATCCAGTGCAGGGTTGAGGTACATTGGCAGGATAGCATGGGTTAAGCATGAAATGCCTCCGACTGCTTTACATGTACTGAGAGCTAAATTAGACTTCAGTCTTCAAGGCTGTCATTCTAGCTCTTTTAACAAGAGATGTGGCTTGTTTTTTATTTTTATAAAGTTAAAAAAAAAAAAAAGAGCTGAGGGTGTGAGCAGGGGAAACCCCAATTTTATCTCCATCAATCTGGGGAGACATCATATATCAAAAAGACACTGAACAAAAAAACAATATTTAGTTTCCATTGTCAGAGTGGGACAAACTATTTGATTCCTTAATTTTTCCTAGTGCCACTTAGGTTGTGCCACAGACATTTACAGAAGCTAGAAAGAAATAAGACCACTATATTAATTCTTGAGTGGCAGCGTTTTCTCAGTTCTGTTCAAAACAGAGTCTAGTAACATATCTCCTTTGGACTGATGTGGGCCTTATTCTCAAAGTATGTATAGCAGAGCTTCTATTTTGTACTTCTATAGTTATGTAGATGGACCAGTACACAGCTGTGCAAATCAACCTCATTCATAAAACTAAAAAACAGCTAGATCATGTGTTATTTCTTTATTAAAATATGTTAATTTAACTAATATCTGGCATCCAGCCAGTCTGAGTGCTCTGACAATTTTAAAAATTAATCTACA
This sequence comes from Pelodiscus sinensis, assembly GCF_052426305.1. Taxonomy (NCBI): domain Eukaryota; kingdom Metazoa; phylum Chordata; order Testudines; family Trionychidae; genus Pelodiscus; species Pelodiscus sinensis. The sequence continues at coordinate 121,267,148 of NC_143053.1, forward strand.
ATCATTAACTCGTATTACAAATAGATTGCTTATTCCATTAAAGATGAATGAAATTTCACACACCTTCTTAGTGCTCTAAAAAGAGGTTAACCCTCCCTCCCCCAACCCTTTCTCCCTCAGTACCCCTTCTCTTAAAATGTCTGGATGACAAATGAACCCTACAGCATGAATGGAAAACTCAGATAGTCACGTTATTCTCGAGTCCTATAGATAATATTTGAGCTCTAAACTTAGTACTACACATGAAGACCAAACTATCAATCACTTATAATTTAATACAGGTATTAGCCTGGAGGCTACTCTTCTGTGAGTACTAGTAAAGTTGCAACACTTTTGAACTATGTATGCACAAAATAAAGCCTTGAAATCATCTCAACTTTGGGGGGCGGGGGGAAGTAATTTTGTTTGTTAGCCTTGCTTAATGGAATAAAGGATGGACAGTTGTTGCTTAGACTTACTAAAGCCTTGGCAGAAACCAACTATGAAGGTCATCAGCCAAATTTTTTTCCTGAGTTATAAGCATAAGCAAATGGGATTAAAAGGAAGTAAAATTTAATTTTAGTTCTAGAATGTACAAGTATATATTTTTATTATAATATGTGTTCCCTACTTCGTAGTACTATTAATATTTAGATCAGGGTTGGGCAATAATTTTTAATGTGGGGTCTTAGAAGGAGTTTGTGTGAAGGAGGGAATTCACAGTGCACAAAATTTTTTCCTACCACCAGCGCAGAGAGGCAGATGGAGCAGCCAGCTGCTCTAAGCCCTGGGGCTGCTCGCTGCCTGTGGGTCCAATGGGGTGGGTCTGTGGGCCAGACTGAAAGGCTTGGCAGGCTGGATCCAACCCCTGGCCCATATCTTGCCCACTTCTATTTTAGTCAATGGGCCATATCTGGCTTTCTGTTATAGCTGGACAATCCCATTAACATTGTTTGTTTTGACAGGATGGAAAGAAAATCCAGTAGAATTTGATTCAGTTTTCAATGAAAGCAAATATACTTGGAGCTGGGGAAGTCCAGATATTTTACCTATGTTTGCTAAAGGTAAGCTTAAATTGTGTGCATCATATTAGCTGAGAAACTACAACATATCCACCGGTGTCACGTTTAAAAGATTTTTTTTTTTTAAAAGTAGATTAATGAGAGAGGTATTTTCAGGAGTTTCCAATAGTTAGCATTTCTGTAAACCTTTATGTTGTTATACATTACTTTTTATATGCAAATTATAAAACCAGAATCTTACAGAAATACTACATGTGGGAGTAGGATAAGTCCTGGTTTTTTTTCAATACCTAAACTAAAATCTCGAGCAATGCCTTATGGAAGTTGTAACTTTATTAATACAGTGAATGCTACACATCTTTTTTTAGCCTGATACCTGTTGTGGAGTGATTTGGGAAAAAAATCCTCCTCACAAATAATACATTTAAAGCTTATTTTCCTTTGTAACTAATTTTTCACTACTATTTATGGTATATTTTGATGCTTTCCTAATTTTACCCACCTTGCAAGGCATTGGATATGCCTTGCAAAGAAAAGAGGCAGTCACCCTTCCTGTGCTGAATGAGTAGTAAGGCTGTTGTATTTGTGTGGGTCTTTTTTTTTTTTTAATTGCCCCAAAGAGGATGGGAGATTTCTTCCCTCCTATATCCATACCAGCTGACAAAGTGCTGGGCTTATCTGGGGAGTAGGCTGCACCATCCAAATCAATATCTTCCTGGTAGTATGGCTTCACGCTTTCCCCAGTGTAGAGCTGTGCCCAAATAGTGCAATTTAGCTCCAAGCATAGGTTTTAGGTCCAGTTTGTGTGATAAATAAAATTGTATATACTATTCTGAAACATCTGTGTCGAGGGGTGCAACTCAGCAGTCAAAATCCCTCAGTTGGACTTCTGCAGTCAAAATCCCACACTTATCAGTGTCTGTACGGCCGAATGGCCGGCGTCTGAGTCCCAGAACCCCCTATGTGGGGTAAGTGTGGCTCAGCAGCCTAAGTCCCTATAGCGGCCCGCCTTCCCCCAATCGGGGTCACTGCTGTCCCAAGGCCCAGGCTTTGAAGTGCTCCCCTCTATTGGGGTAAATATGGCCCTGAGGCCTAATCCACAGGCTTCAGGAAACTTCCTCTGCCTAGGAGCACTGCAGAGGGAAGGGTAGGGGAAACCGGGCCCACCCATTCTACCAGGTTCCAGCCCAGGGCCCTATTGGCAGTGGGGCAGATAGGGTTTCCAGGTGTCCAGTTTTGAACCAGACAATCCAGTATTTGAGCTTTCTTTTCGGGAAACAAATTGAGAAAATATAAATGAGAAAATAGAAATGTCCAGTATTTTCTAAATAAGATGTAATGTCAAGTGTATATCTTTGTTGAAACCATCTGGCAACCCTATCTGGGGATCCCTCCACAATGTGCTGAGTGCTCAGGGTTGCAATTCCCCGTCCTGGGCTACTTCCTACAACCCTGCGCGTCTCCTCATTGCTGTACCTCCAGACTGTCTCCAGGGCCATGGTGGTTGCTGCTGGGGCTGTAGCGGCTGCTGCGTCAGGTTGTGCCTGCTCCTCCAGCTCTGGAACTCAACAGGTCCTTCCTCTTCAGCAGTCAGCCCTGAGTGAGGTGCCTCAGGGCCTTTTATACTCAAGCTCACCTTTTATACTCAAGCCTGCCCAGCAAGGCATGGGGGAGGGGTGCTTTCAGCCAGCTGGGCCCAGCCCACAGTCTGTTCTACAGTGCAGGGCCAAGGCGCCCCGTCAGTCTGTAACTTAAAAATTACTTTCAAATTTAACATAGGTATACTTTCATTAAGAAACTATGTTTAACAATCATTTTCCTCCTTTCAGTGGGTTAAGTGTGTGTGTGTGTGTGTGTGTGTGTGTGTGTGTGTGTGTGTATAAAAACATTTAAGAGGCTTGAGTCTGTCTGTCTGAGTCTGTTTGCTCAAGAACTCCTCCTAAACCAAATGAGGTAGGACCAACAAATTTGGTGTGAAACTTTCTCTTCTCTTAACTTAAAGCACAGTCAGGGTTTGGTTGTGCCAGGACAACCGGAAGCCCTAAGAAAGGGACTGTTTTCCATAACATGCAAAGGGAGGGGCCGCTGTAGGAAGGATGCAATATTGAGAATGGCCACTGGGGGGTAATGATCCTGCAGGCAAGAGCTATCCTGCAGAGTGGCCACTGGAGCAGCTGTAATATCAAGTGTGGCCAGCAGGGCAAGGAGTCCACCATCTTGCCTGTCACCAGACTGGATAAGTAGCCCCTTCCCCTTCCTGCCCTTTGGCTGCAGCACTGGAGGAGGAGAAGAAAAAAAGCTCTGGTAGCTGGGGGGAGGCCTAGGAGGAGAGGAAAAAGCCTCTGATGCCTGGGGGCCCTGCCCTGACTCCTGTATTTATCATACCACCAGCTTCCTGCCCTGAATGACTCCGGCAACGTCAGGTAAATCTGCTAGTATGTGATAAACTACAGTGCTACCTCCTCCTAGATAATTTTAGAATTGACAACATTGTTTTAAATCTGTCTTATGAATATAACTACTTTGCCTCAACCCTATTATTTTCAGTGATTTAGAAAGAATAGTTTGGTCCACTCCGCCTTTTGTTCACTTCTGTGTTAATCTGAAAAAAATAGTTCAGGCCCGTACGCAGGGGTGTGCAATGGGTGCGAACGCACCCTCCACCCATGGTCCTTCGTGGTCCACCATGGGGCCGATTCCAGCCGACCTAGGGAAGGTAGGGCAGCACGTTTCCCCAGTTTCCCTCTCCCAAGGTCCAGCTGTCCAGGGGAAAGCAGGGAGGTGCACTGCCCCGGCCTCTCTCCCCCTATACTGTGGCCAGATGGGGAAGGTTGGGGCTGATTTTCCCCTCTTCCTCATCCTGGATTGAGGCTGGGGTGCAGCTGGGCTGTGCGGTAGCAGCCATCAGTCCCTCCCACATCTTGCATCTCCTCTCTCTCCCCTCCCACCCCCCCAGAAATTCCTGCGTACGGGCCTGCAGTTTTAAAGTTATCTGCAAATCTTTTCTCGGTAATCTGTGCTTTCCCAGGACCTCTGCTTGAAACTTAACTTCTGAGCTTGGTGGGTGGGAAGAGAATGTGGCATCTAGCCCATTGGCAGATTGTTTGTTTACATTTTTGCAGAAGTGTGTTCTTGGATAAGGATTTGTGGAATTCAGTTTTAGTGTACTGTGCTATCTTTCACTGGCTTCGAGAAAGCAGGTAAATGGCTATTACCATATCACTTGAGAAGCTCACAGTACAGCCTCACGTTGAAGACATTCAGGAGCATACAGGCAGTCCCCGAGTTACGCAGATCCGACTTATGTCGGATCCGCAGTTACGAACGGGGTTTGCTCCCCGTCTCCCTGGTCTGCTGGTCAGCAGACCAGGGAGACGCAGAGCAAAGCCATGGAGGACCCGGGCAGCGGGACCGCAGTGTTTCTCGGTCCGCCGCCCGCGTCTCCCTGGTCTGCTGGGGGGGGGGGGGGGGCAGGAGGCGCAGCTAGTAACCCCCCCCCCCCCCAGCAGACCCGTCTTTTCTCCGGACGCCTGTGATAGAGCATCTGGGGCGCTGCTGGTTGGTCCCGCAGCGCCGCTCTGGGCACTACTGGACCAACCCGGCAGCACCCTAGCTGCTCTGCCCCAGGTGTCCTGATTCAGCCGCTGCTGGTCAGTTTCAGCAGTGGCTGAATCAGGACGCCTGGGGCAGAGCAGCTGGGGTGCTGCCGGGTTGGTCCAGTAGCACCCCAGCTGCTCTGCCCCAGGCGTCCCCAAGTCAGCCGCTGCTGAAACTGACCAGCACTGACTACAGGAAGCCTGAGGCAGAGTTGCTCTGCCCCGGGCTTCCTGGAATCAGCCGCTGATCAGTTTCAGCAGCAGCTGACTTGGGGACGCCTGGGGTTCTTAAGTTGAATCTCTATGTAAGTAGGAACTGGCGTCCAGATTCAGCCTGTTGAAACTGATCAGAGGCTGATTCCAGGAAGCCCGGGGCAGAGCAACTGTGCCTCAGGCTTCCTGTAGTCAGTGCTGGTCAGTTTCAGCAGCGGCTGAATCTGGATGCCAGTTCCGACTTACATACAGATTCAACTTAAGAACAAACCTACAGTCCTTATCTTGTACGTAACCCGGGGACTGCCTGTATACCACTGTGGGAAAGTGTAACAGGGCAGCTGCCCTGTACTGGCCCCTTAAGAGCCAAACCCCAGCCTGGAGCAGGCCCGGGGAGTTCAGCCCAGCTGGGCGGCATTGGCCAATTAAGGCCCAGCTGGGGGCTATAAAAGGGCAGGGCTGCTTCAGCCAAGGCAGTGTGAGCCTGGCTGCCGAGGGGGCAGGACGCTCTCTGGGGCTAGGGCAGGGCTAGAGAGGCAGACTGGGCCAGGACGCGTGGACAGCCAACCGGCCAGCCTGCTAGGCCTGCGGCAGGGCTGTGAGCCTGGCTGCCGAGGGAGCAGGACGCTCTCTGGAGCTAGGGCAGGGCTAGAGAGTTAGGCTGGGCCAGGGCGCTCGGACAGCCAACCGGCCAGCCTGCTAGGCCTGCTGGAGAGACACCAATCCCCCGGAAGGGGGGCTCAGAGCGAGTGACTTGGGCACTGCCGGAGGGCAGTGTGGCGAAGAGAGCAACGAGACTAGAAGATTCCAGAGGGGAAACGCCACGTGAGCGGAGGCCTGTGCGGGCGGAAAGGACTGATTCCGGGGACAGACGACGGACCCCCGCTACGGTGGTGAGTGACCCCCTCGCAGAAAGGGATTGGAGTCCATAGTTTCTTAGGAGGGGTATGTCTACACTACAGAATTTTGTCAGAAAAAGGGCTGTTTTTCCAACAAAGCCCAAGTTATGTCCACACTACAATCTCATACTTCCAAAAGTAAATCGAAAGAACAGAGAGGTTTTTCTGACATTGGTAATCTTCTTTCTATGAGGAAAAAGCCTTTTTTCCCAAAAGAGCTCTTTCGGAAAAAGGCGTGTGTGGACAGAGAAGAGGAAGTTCTTTCGAAAGAAGAGGAAAGAGGAAAAAGCACAGGTTCCCTGGTGGCCACACCATCCACAGTAATCACAGCTTAAATGTGAGGTAGCGTCCAATCAATGTGGACACTATCTTTTGAAAAAACAGATTGCTTTTTCGATGCGCTTTTGTGTGTGGATGCTCTCTTTTGGAAGAAGTTTGTTCGGAAGATCTTTTCGGAAAAAGGTTCTTCTGAAAGAAGCTTGCAGTCTAGACATAGCCGAGGAGTTAATTTGTTTTCTATTAATGTTGGTTTTATATGTTAATGGTATAAAATATCAAACTGTAGTCTCTTATACCACTTGATGACAGCCTCATAGCTAAGTAGTCAGAATATTCACCCAGAAAGCCTGCTGCCTACTAATCATCAATGAGTTAGATTATAGTTTCCATAATTGAATTATTTATCCTTTGCTTCCTTCAAACATTTGTGTGATCATCCATATTTCCATGTTAACTTCTACACAAGAGTTGTATATTCCAATCTATATTCCTAATGCCCTGCCCGAACTGGATCCAGATGGCCTTAAATGCAAGATAGCTTTCACACTGATTGGACACTATCTTTCGAAATAACTATTTCATTGCACTTTTTGTGTTTAGAGGCTCTGTTTCGAAATAAGCTTTTCCTGAAGATATCTTCCAGAAAAGGTTATTTTGAAAGAAGCTTGAAGTGTACACAAGAGATACAGATAGGCCAAATGTGGGGGCATCTTCAGCAAACACTGCTTTTCAGAAGCTCCAGGTTGCATCACTGATCTGAAATCCAGGAAAGCAAGCATCTCAAAGGAGCGTACTTACTATGTGTGTAACTGCTCTTTTATTCTCGAAGGGTCCTACTCTGTGCCACAGCAAATACAGCATGCTTGACATCCTGTTTTCACAGTATTTGATGCCTAATAAATCTGCTGTTATTGAATAGCAGAAGTAGATACATAGCTCTCACTGTAAAGACTGAAGTGCATGACCTCCTAAAACGCTGACTTTGTCCACCCCTTCTGCACTCTTTGAATATGAGTGACTCTGCTTCCCACCATGGGATTGCATCTGTTGGTGAGAAAACCAGTCAGGGAAATCTGATATGGGAGGAGCTGAAACCAAGCAATCCAGTTAGTGGATAGAGCGGCAATAGCACATGCTTGGAAGAAGTGTCCTAGCTTAACGTCCTGTTTTTCTCATCACTTCTAAATAAAGTGCTTTCCCCCAAATCCCTGCTACCTTCTCCACTCTATTTAGAAGGAAAAGGAGGCTTTTCCTTCCCTGTCTCTTCTGTCTTGAAAGATAGGTACTTTTTACATAATAGATATTTTTTAGAATTGTCCATGAAAGGTTACCCATTGTACTGTCTAGTGTATTTGTTTGTACATTAATAAAGATTCTTCACTCAAGTAGAAATTAGGGTGGGGAGCAGTAGGGGGGTACTTTTAATAAGTCCACACAATGCACCTACTTAATTTTTGTTTCCTGACACTTCTCAGGGACAGAAATTGTTTCAGATTGATCCCCAGTTTTTCCCACTTGCTGTATCCCATCATCAGAAGATGATAGAACAGTGCATTATCCCATAATATCAACAAGGCTGGTTCAATTCCATTGAAAGTAATAAACAGATTTGTAAAATGCCTTGTAGTGCTCTACTCGCTAATCTGACAGCAATTCATCTGACAGCAAATCTATATTATGTGTTTTGGATTTTTAAATAAAATCCATTGTAAAACAGGGAAGACACATGAAGGGGAATATAGCTTTCAGATTCCTGACCTAAAAATCCCTTTTTAATTATACTAAAGTTTGTGTAACACTTCAACGAGGCTTGAGCATAATCCAGCTAATGTTACCTATTGAACTTGGTATGTTAGCTCACCCACAAGCCTGGAAATTGCACGATATAATTGGAACCACCAACACATCTGTTGGATTCTATGTTGCTATGAACTGACAGAAGAATATTTCCCCATTGTGAGTTTATGCAGAAATAAAAGAAACAGCCTTAATTGTAGCCCAGTGACTTCAACAGCTCAGCCAGACTGCAGAATTTCTATAAGTTCCACCTGATTTCAGATCTCATTAGGACTTCAAAGATTCAGTACTTTGATGTGTTTTTTCTCTTTTCTCTATTTCATAAGATAGCATGATATAGTTGTTAACGTGTATGGAATGAGATTGTCTTGTCCAGCTACTATATTTTTCTACATCAATGAACACGGTGTTGTATGTCTGCATTTTTCTGAAAATTATGACTCCTACCTTTTTATGCATCGGACCTAATTTTTTAAAGGTATCAACTTTGAAGATGGTGCAGGTGTCAATCCATTCCGTTGTTATCCTTGCATAATACATTAGCGAGGTTGCCCTCTTGAGTGGATTGGGAGTAACTAATTTGCATAATTCCTCAAGCTTTCTTTGCCCATTGTTTTTTTTGTTTGTTTAAATTTGAGTGTTATAATGTCTTTTATTAAACCTTGATGATATGGCATTGTCTGACGTGGTTTCACATTAGGTTTATTATCTGAAAAATAGAAATCTTTGTTTTTTCAAAGCTAGAGGTAAAGATTTTTGATATTGTTTTTAATTCTCCTCCATCTTTGATCACCAATTCCTGACTGATGATCTGCACTTTGATCTCTTGACCAGCATGTTGCAACATCAGTAATAAAACAGCATTTTAATGGCTTTTGGGTATATCTTTTCTTAAACTTTTCTTAACTTCCGTTATTAATCCTTTGTCAGGATGATAGAAGCTGTACTGTAAAATAGGGATAATATGGATAAAAAGAGGCATAAGTGCATCTCTGACATTGATACTGTCAATATATTGACCCAATAAGAGTTACACAACTCAAGAAACAATAGAACATAAAATGAGGACAGATTTAAGATTATTCAAGAGGTATCTCTGCTTTCTAATCTTTTTTTTAATTTTCTGTGTATATACTTATTAGCAGGGCTCGACAAATAATGCAATCTACTCACTCATGGTGAGTAGATTGCAACCCAGAAGAGCTGGGTTCGGCCGATCTGTGCATGCGCAGAACGATCTGCTCATGCGCAGATCACCGAACAGCATGGCCGGCGTGCAGGACTTGCCGCGGTTCGGCGAGCCCTGCTTATTAATATTTATTAAGGAAAAATGTTCAATTTTCTTTCTCCTACCCAGTATTGCATCTGTATTTTTGCAGGTGCTAGTGGGGATCATGTTTATACATACTGTTACAAAGCAGAAAATGAAGATTTTGGAGCAGAAGATGCAACTAAACTAGACACTTGGGTTTTCGACCATGTTAAGGTGAATATTTATCTGTTTTATATCACTTATTCATTATTGACACAGATTGCAACAGGGCAATAGAAGAAAATACTTTCCTCTGGGTTTGTCATAAGTTCTTAGGTTTCATGTCTAACCTGGAATTTGGAGATAATTAATATGCAATACTGGTTCCTTGAACCAAATACTACTGCTTTATAATGGTTAGTAATAAAATACTTATTGTTTTGAACACCAAGAACAACGTTTTTAAATATTCTCCACTACCCTCTATCATACCAAAATTTGTTTGTTCTCCCAAAAAACAAAGTAAAATGTTTTATGCTTGCTGAATGAATCCTGAAATAAAGCATAATATTTAAAAGCAATCTGGAACCCATTGTGGAGAACTCATATCAAGTTTCTGAAAGATTTGTGTTTTGTATTTTATTGTAGGGTATCATATCTATACTAAAGCATTTTAGTGTGGGAGAGCCAGCAAATTCTAATTCTCTTATTAGTGCCCTCCCCCCAGCAGACCAGGGAGACGTGGAGCAAAGCCCAGGGCCTGTGGTAGAGCAGGTGGGGCGCTGCCGGTTGGTCCCGCAGCACCGCTCCTTGGCGCTACTGGACCAACCCGGCAGCACCCCAGCTGCTCTGCCCCAGGAGTCCTTGATTCAGCCGCTGCTGATCAGTTTCAGCAGCAGCTGAATCAGGACGCCTGGGGCAGAGCAGCTGGGGTGCTGCTGGGTTGGTCCAGTAGCGCCAAGGAGCAGCCGCGCTACTGGACCAACCCAGCAGCACCCGAGCTGCTCTGCCCCAGGCATCCCCAAGTCAGCCACTGCTGAAACTGACCAGCGGCTGACTACAGGAAGCCCGAGGCAGAGTTGCTCTGCCCCAGGCTTCCTGGAATCAGCTGCTGATCAGTTTCAGCAGCAGCTGACTTGGGGATGCCTGGGGTTCTTAAGTTGAATCTGTATGTAAGTGGGAACTGGTGTCCAGATTCAGCCGCTGTTGAAACTGAACAGTTTCAGCAGCGGCTGAATCTGGATGCCAGTTCCCACTTACATACAGATTCAACTTAGGGACTGTAGGTTTGTTCTTATCTTGTACGTAACCCGGGGACTGCCTGTATTTCGAATTCTCCAGTTATCATGACATCAAAGCAACATATAATTTAACAGGTGAGAAATTTAATTACCAAACATGTATTGAGCTGGTTTACTGCAGGTTTGAGGCCCAAGATAAAGTATGATTATACCCAAAGGGCATGTTATTCCAAAATAACACAGTGTGCGTCTACAGTACAAGCCTTTGTTTCAAAATAATGTCGAGCTGGAGAGCTTCTTACTCTGACTCATGGTAACCCTCATTTCACGAGGAGTAAGGGAAGCTGAAGGAAGAGTGCCCTTGCTGTGCAGACAGCGCCAGAAGCCGAAATAAGCTACACAATTGACGTAGCTGAAGTTGCGTAGCTTAATTCGACTTTAACCCTGCTGTGTAGACGTACCCAAAGTGTGGCTGAAGGGTTTGAATCATTGTGAGTTTCCATATTCTTTTGTATGTCTCTGGCTTTGATATACAGTGAGTCCTCGCTACTTCGCGGTTCGACCATCGCGGATTCACGACTTCGCGGACTTTTTTCAAAGCCTCGGGGGAAGCCGGCGGGGGGGGGCATCCCAGGCGCGCCTGGGCTGCTCCCCCGCCGGAGCCCCTCCACGGCTTTCAAAGCCTCGGGGGAAGCCGGCGGGGGGGGGCATCCCAGGCGCGCCTGGGCTGCTCCCCCGCCGGAGCCCCTCCGCGGCTTTCAAAGCCTTGGGGGAAGCCGGCGGGGGGGGGGCATCCCAGGCGCTCCTGGGCTGCTCCCCCGCCGGAGCCCCTCCGCGGCTTTCAAAGCCTTGGGGGAAGCCGGCGGGGGGGGGCATCCCAGGCGCGCCTGGGCTGCTCCCCCGCCGGAGCCCCTCCGCGGCTTTCAAAGCCTCGGGGGAAGCCGGCGGGGGGGGGCATCCCAGGCGCGCCTGGGCTGCTCCCCCGCCGGAGCCCCTCCACGGCTTTCAAAGCCTCGGGGGAAACCGGCGGGGGGGCATCCCAGGCGCGCCTGGGCTGCTCCCCCGCCGGAGCCCCTCCGCGGCTTTCAAAGCCTACTTCGCGGATTTTCAGCTATCGCGGTCGGGTTTGGAACCTATCTACCGCGATAAACGAGGGTTCACTGTATGCAGTTCACTAAGTTTGTAAATAAAAAGATGGTTTTATAATTGTCAGCTTCATATTCCTAGGCACTGAATTAAACTGCATTCTCTTCATGTTGTGTCATAATAACTATGAGTAATGTTGACCAAATTACGCCTTTAGCTGCATCTGTATAACTCCATTGTGTTGAGGTTATACCCTTATCTACACCTCTGTAATTTCCTAAAGATTAATGGAGTTGCACAGGTAGTTCTGAGGGTAGAGTTGTTTTATTTCACCTAAGACCCTGTAAGTTAATGGTGTTACCTCCTCAGATAAGAATGGTGTACTACAATATATACCATAATTCAGTTTCTCTTGGATGAGCCATTCCATTTTTCCTGGACAAGCTAATTTTTATGCTGTGAATAAGGGAAGCTTAGGACCCTCTAGTGTACAGCGTTCATTCTATTAGATCTTCAATTTAAATTTTTGTGTGCTTCAGAAGCATGCATATTTCAGACTGACTGAATATGAGCTTCTTTTGTTGGTATAATTTGAGCGATAATTATACTGCTGACAGTATGCTTCTAATGATGAGAATTTCAACCAGAAATTCACTTTGTCACACACAGATTTTTTCCCTGTTCTCAAAATCTGTCTCAACATCTTAAGGAAGTATCATTTGTGTTTATCGTAAGAGGCAAGATTGTCTCTGGTCCCATGTATCAGCACAAGAGAGTAAAAGGGGGTAGCCAGCAAACTTCAAGACTCTGCTGGGTGGCGGCTGCTTTTCCAAAACATGACAGCAAGGAGTTGGTGTGTGGGGGAGGGTGACAAGTAATGTCTGGAGCCTTAGTTCTACTCCTGTCTCTAGCCGTCCCAGTATCAGCACATGTGCTAGCCAGAACAGTTGAGTGGGTGTGGAGGAAGAAATATTCTGCAAATGTAAATCAGTAGCAGATTATTTCTCCCGCCTGAGAACAAGCACGGTGGTGGGGGAGTTGTAACTTTTTCCTTTTTTCTTCCGTCACCTGCTCCTGGGGCCACCCACGTTTTCCCTGCTTCTTGTTCAGAACAGGGTGTAAACTTAACAGTCTAAACCGTAATATGTCAGCTCCTGATAGAGGAAAAGCAAGAGCAAAATACAGTGATATTAGTTCATTTGAACAAAGATAAAATTCTCTGTTTTATAGCTTGTTAATGCAATAACATTATTTTCTTCTCAAAATATTCAATGTTGCACTTATATAAGGGCAAAAAAAGTACTAGTGTTCCTCATGTGGCCATCCAGTTTTGGAGATGGAAAATGTTTAGGACTAATCTACAAAGTCAATAATGAAAGTCGGCTGCAATTTAATATATTACAAATACTTTCTAAATTATTATCATAAGCAGTTGGCCTTATGTGGTTTAAGGATAGACTGTGAGCCTTTGTGGTAAATGATGTGTTAGTCATTTGCCCAGGGTGGTCTTCTGCTGGTTGTTGTACAATACAGGGAAGATAACACTATGGTTTTGTCGACAAAAGTGGACTTTTGTCGACAAAACTAAACCTGCATCTACAGTACCGACATAACGTTGACAGAACTCAGCAGTTTTGTCGATGCTAGTAAACCTCATTTTATGAGGAATAACGCCTTTTGTCGACAGAGTTCTGTCAACAGAAGGCATTATTGCATCTAAACTGTCCTCTGTGTCTACACTGTCATGTCGACAAAGCAGCTTGCTTTCTCGACAGAACTGAATGTAGTCTAAACGCTCTTTGTCATAAGAAGCTTTGTCAACAGTATCTGTCGACAAAACTTCTGTTGACAAAAGCCTGTAGTCTAGACGTACCCTATGAGCTCACACTGCCCCACCTTTCTGTCTTCGGGGAAATCATGCTAAGCACTCCCAGTCCTTGCACACATGCAGTGTAATGACTTGTGTCTTCTCCAAACTATGTAACATGGTCTAAACATACAGGTGCATTGGTTTAACTGAAGGTATGATCATTTGAAAATGGTTTAGTTAAATTGCTGTACCTTTGTCTTTGGCCACTCTCAAATTAACATAAAACTGATTTATTTCAGTTACGCTTGCCATGTGAATTTACTATTAGAACTTATTTTCAGACTGATTATGTGTATTCAGACAGGGGTTTGCACTATTTTTAACCAAGCCAGTTTTAATTAAACTGGTTCAAGTTTGTATGAGGAGGATTACCTGAATGAAAGGTTACTTATGCTCTCTCCTTCTTGCACAATCCTGCAGAGCCACAAAATTTGTGTGCCACAATCTGTCCCATTATATAAAGTGCTGTTTCAAAAGAGACCATTTACTTTAGGGGGAAATGGTATCTAACTTATCTTAAGCTGTTACCATCTTTGGTTCAGCTTGTAATGTTTGTACGCACTAGGAAGGAAAAAATATACCACAAATTGGGGTTTGTTTTTTATTTTAATCCAGTGATGAATTTAGGATATATTGATTATAGACTAATAGATCAAGATCTCTTATACAATATTTTAATTAGTATTTTTACTTAATTGTAGCATGAACTCCTAATGGCCTAGGAGAAATTTGTCATTGACATCAAAATTGATCTTGGAATATCACATGTAATTTCTGGCATCTCATTGCTGAAAAGATGCAAGACTAATGTGAATTCTGAAAATTATACCACCTAACCCTTATGTAGTGCTTTTCATCAGTATCTTAATGAGAAGGTAAGCATAGTTATAAAAAAGAACAAGTCAGAGATAGTGGGAATGGAATTATTTGGTGTGCTGCAACAGGGTAGAACAGGAAATGAAATTAAGGAAAGGAGAATTTTTTCTGACTGAGATCTGTGACTTGTGGCATGATTTTCCAAAGCAAGTGGTGGATGCTTCATCTAATTTTTTTTTTAACTGCTTTAAATACAGCACTAAAAAGTTCACTGCAAGGAACTGACTAATTGACAAAATAGATCTATAACTTCTGTGTTTCCTAGTGCATATCTACAGAATATATTTTGCAATGACAGATGCCACAGAATCTTAAACTACTAAAAATGCAGGAATGATTCCAGCTGATCATAGAAATATTCCACATATTTTACAAGATAATGAAGTATCTGCCTATTTCATGGTGGGTCGATTGATTTATTTCCATTGTTCACATCACTTTCCTGACTATTTAATAAATGGGTATTTCAATGTAAATTCATTGATTATAAACTAAGGTTAAATTGACCACTCTAAAGCATTTTATGTTCTCCTTAATTAGAAGAATTTGTACTGTTCTGATCATCAGCTGACTTAATTAAAAAAAATAAAGCATATTACAAGTCGATAGTACTCTGGCTCTCAAATCAAAACTTTGATGGGAAAGAAATTATCAGAGTTTCAATAAGAAATTCCAATGTGCAGGCCACATCAGAGTAGGAGCCAAGAGCCCAGGGGGCAGCCTGGTTGCAGTGAGGAGCTGGGTAGCAGCCTAGTTTCAAGCTAGGAGTGCGGAGCCTGCACAGCAGTCCCACCAGGAGTGAGTACATCAGGGAGTTCACAGGCAGCCATAGGTGTAAGCAGCTTTCTTGTCCGTTTCACTGCTCCAACTTGGACCCCGCAGCAGGGGTAGATCAGACTCACCACCACCACTTCCGCGAGTCATCTCCATCTTCAGCAATCTCTTTGGCTGCTCTAGTCACTGCTCAGTTCTGAAAGCAGCAAAGATATGAGGGTGGCAATCCCATAAGCCCCCACAATAGCTTTGTGACCCCTCTACAGTTCCCTTTTGGGTCAGGACCCCCATGGTTACAACACTGTAAAATTTCAAATGTAAACATCTGAAATAATTAAATTGACCAATTAAAAAGCTTTCTGGCTGTGAAATTGATCAAAATTACTGTGAATTTGTTAGAGCCCTGATTACAAGTTTTATATACCAACCAGACGTTATTCTGCAAGAATGGTGACAGAGTTGAATCTTAATGAGCATCCTCTGTTGAAAGTTATTCCCACACCCACCTACCACCCCGGTGAAGTCCTTTTCCACGTTGTTTATGTTGTAAGGTGCTCGAGATTCTTTTTGGATCAAGACCCTTAGAAAGTCTACCCTGCTTCTTATTTTATTTGACACTATTTCTTTGGACAGTGCAGTGTCACATGATGATCATGTTAAAATGACTGATTGTATTTTACATTACTATAATATGTCTGGTGTAAAACCGGATGGCCATGCCAAGGCTCATTTGCTCTGAAACAGAATGGCCTCTAGTTCATGCCTTAAGGAAGTTTCTGTTCAAACCTATGCAAGGCAGATGCATTTAGGAAGAATCTTAGTTTTCTATTTCTCACTGTTATTAGGGATACCTGTGGTTCCCACTTTTACAACAAGAAATAAGTGGGGAGTTACAAAGCAACATTAAGCTCAGGGACACTATGTAACCACTAATGCAAAAGAAACAAGAAGGGATGGCTCAGAAACCTACCTTCTATTACTGCTCATAGAGCCTATAAAAACTTAAGAACTGGAAGATTTCTGCTTGTTTTCTCTAGTTCAGTCTTGAATATTATCTTCATATAAACAGACTCACACCATTTGCTATTGCATAATTGAGCACAATACAACTCCTATGATACAAACATTACATACACGTTGCATCTATATTTGCTACATCTCCTTTTTATATGGTTCTCAGAATAATCTTTTGATGGTTTGTTCCCTATAGAACTTCTTCCAAGCTGCCAGAAGTAATCAGACATTGTTCTCTAAAGTAAATGAAGAAAAAGTAGTTCTGTTTCTCCATTTGCTTGGGATAGACACAAATGGACATGCTCACCGCCCAAACTCCAGGTAATTTGATATACTAAATATTACTTTCTTGTTAACATTTTACACCCACCATTTTTTCTCCTAAATCAGCTTTATCTCTGCACTAGTATTTACCACTCCAGATGAAAGGCTTGCAATTTTGATGAGATTATACAAGAGGCAAAGTTTTAAGTTGCTATGAAAAATTAAATTCTAAAATTCCTGAATTTTGTTAGGTTAAAATCTTAGGTTACATTCAGGTAGCAAATTAGTATTAATTATCATATAGCTACAGTAGCATATACAAATATTGTAGCATAATTGCCTGTTTTCAGGGTGCCAAAAGGACTGTCACCTTTTTTCTCTCCTCTTTCAGCAAGTTGGAGAATTGCTGGCTCCCTGTCACCTCCAGTCTGTTAGTACCTAAACCGTCTTCTCTGGGCTATGCCAACTGTGTGTTTGCCTTGCAAGTTAACAATAGCTGCTCCCAGTCTTGAGTCCCTTTTAAGCATTCCCCTGTAGTATTCAGACCTTTTTGCATTGAACACACTGAAATACCGGGTTGGCTAACCTGCAAGGAAGTAGTACACACTAGCATGGACAAGCACTGGACTAGGTTTCTTGTGAAAACAATGTTTATCGTTAAAGGTTAAGATTCAAGAGGTAATGATAATGGAAACAGATCCCACAAAAAACAAAACCGTAACACACTTTCTAGAGATTAAATTTAAGAGGCTAATCTTCTATCTAAAAAGTCTGCCTCATTCAAGTGGCTTTTACAGCGCTAAATAGGACAGATTGGCATCCTATTTTCATGAATGTAATCGCACTGCCTGATTACTTCCTTTGATGCAGGATAAAGGGGTGTCTTTTTGCCTTCCTCTTATAGTTCTAGGAGTCATTGTCTGCCTCCAGAGAAAAGGTGGTTCATGAGCTGGTGTGCTTCTTTCTTGTTAACTCCATAAGTAAATAAGGCTTTCATCATGTTGGCTTACAGTGCTTAATTTATATTTGACTGGGAGATACATATCTTTTCTCCTGGCCTGGAAGTAACCTATTTTTCTTTTTGATGACAGACATTAAAACATATATTTTCAGTACATATACAGAACTCTTTAAATATCATCTATATGTACATCTTATATTCATAGCCAGTGTGATACCAGCTTTTCATGTAAGACCTCCCATGATATTTCTTATGGATACATATCATGAAAGTGGTGTGCTAGTTGTAGAGAGTTTGTCAGGCTCGCTAGGAGTTGGTGTTATAGAATTGCCCAGTTGGCATTTAGGGGCTATTAGGGTCACAACATATTCCTCTTAATTCCAATTACGAAGAGAGTTGCCAACTTATTGATTATATACTTAATCAAGAGAATACTTGGGAGACTATTGGTTTCTCAATTTGCCCCAAATGAAGTTCAGAATTCCATAGTAAACAGGAAGTCCAGGCACAACGAAGCTGATATTGCAGCCTTATTATAAGTGAAGTGTGGAATTTTTTGGGTATCACGTGAAAAAAATAATAAAGTTTTAAGGCCACACGTCATTACAGAAAATTTTGAAGCCAAATTTGACACTCCTATTCATTTTCTTCTTGAGTTCTGTGTTTCCCTTTATCGCTTGAGACAGTGCAAGGAATTGGAGCTAATCTTTAAAGCATGCAAAGCACATATGCCTGTGAGCCTTCTAGAAGGAAGTGTCAGTGCTCCTCTTTGTCTTTGTTTTAAAATGATATACTCTCTAGCCTTTTAGAAATTGAAAATTGGTTGGTGGTAAGCTAGTTGTGGGGCTCCCCCCTCCCAAAAAAAACCTAGTGATTTATGGTCCAACACTGGCCACTCAAGCATGTTTGAGGCCCACAGAATCATGGCGCATCAAAATCTCAAGAAAATCAATTATTGGCATAGTAACTTTAAAAAGTTTTAACATTTTAACTTTTAAGTTTACAATTGTTAATACATTTGGCTCTTTAAAACCTGAATTCTTTAAAGTTTTCAGTTCACCTTTAACTCACTGTGACACAGAGAACCCTTGTCAAATGGTTCCCTGTTTGCAGACAACTATGATCTCAGACTGGACAAAGGCTCTGCACCAAGCACATGTCTTGCAGGGTGTTTATCCATTGGGAGTAACATGTAAGATATCTACAGAAAGCTTGTAACTTACCAAGGTTAATAATAATTGTGAGATGTGTGTTCTGGTAATTGTGACATTACAGAGGGTACAATCTGGACTACTATCACCAGCTCAATAACCTGGGATGTCTTTTACATTACTTTACTGGCAAACAGCCATTCTTGGTCAGCTAATGCAGATTCCAGCATGAAACTTGCTCCCAGCTTCACAGTATTGAGTGCTATTAGCTAGCCGCTCATGAATTACACTGCAGAAGAACACCAGCAGATTCTCTAGTCTCATATTTTCCCCCCAGAAAAATGCATCTTGTATATAGTCCAGCACTTTGCTAAACTTTGCAAGCTCATATAAAGTC
The DNA here is from genome assembly GCF_052426305.1 of Pelodiscus sinensis. Classification (NCBI taxonomy): domain Eukaryota; kingdom Metazoa; phylum Chordata; order Testudines; family Trionychidae; genus Pelodiscus; species Pelodiscus sinensis. The sequence continues at coordinate 121,285,819 of NC_143053.1, forward strand.
CATCATTTTATCAGTGGAAGATTATATAGACCAACCTTATTATCCCAAACATACTTCAATACAAACTCACCAGTTATATTAAATAGTGAAACAAGTTTATTAACAACAGGAAAAAAAAGGGAAAGATTTCAGGTGACTACAAATAATGAAGCATAAAAGTCAAGGTTTGTTACAAAAGCAATAAAAGATAAAACACAAGCTAAATGACAAGCTAAAATAATTAAAAAAAATTGCAATGGTCCTGTAGCACCTTAGAGACTCATCAAAATATATAAATAATATCATGGGCACTCATGATACACTGTGTGTGTGTGTGTGTGTGTGTGTGTGTGTGTGTGTGTGTGTATTCGTTACAGACTAACACGACTGCCCCTTTGAGATTTTTTTTAACAAGCTCAGTGAATTTAAAAGCAAAATGTTTTCCTCATCAGATACTTACAGCAGTCTGTACTGGCTGAAAAGCCTTCCAGCCAGAACTCCCTGTCCTTCCCCCACCCCACAAGTTTAGCTCCCTGGGGGTATGTCTACACCGCAAAGTTATTTAGAAGTAACTTTACCAGCATCTACACAGCCAAACCGCTATTTCAAAATTAAATCGAAAAAGCGGAGGGCTTATTTCGAAATTGGTAAACCTTATTCCATGAGGAATAGTGCCAATTTCAAAATTGCTATTTCAAAATAAGCGCTATGTAGACGCTTATTTCGAAATAGGGGGCCTCCAGCCTTTCCCAGGGTGCCCTGATGGCCACTCTGGGCACAACCAAGAAACCTCTTCTCCCTTCCTCCCTCCCTCCCCGGAGCTGTTAAAGGGGTAGAGTCTGGTCAGAGTGCCTGTGCCAGCTCCAAGCCTGCCAGCCCAGAGCCGGCAGTCACTGCACCTGACCCAGTGGCCCCAGCATGAGCCAGGCCACCAGTGCCAGCCAGCCCTCCATCGCTCCCCAGGACAGTCTGCCAGCTCCCTGGAGCCTGCCAGGGGCTGCAAAAGGTGGGTGCCTGCCTGGTCCAGTGCGGAGATCAGGGACCTAATTCAGGTTTGGGGGGATGCCTCCAACATCCATGATCTTCGCACTAAACGGAGGAACGCAACCGCCTACAGGTGGATGGCTGCCAGCCTGGCCACCAAAGGCCACATGCGAAACCAGGAGCAGGTTCGCATGAAAATAAAGGAGCTGCGGCAAGCGTATGCCAGGGCCACAGAGGGCAGCTCCCAACTAGGGGCAGACCCAGACCCTTGCCCCTATTTTGATGCCCTGAACCGCATCCTGGGGGTCAGGATGGTCCGTGCCCCCCAGGTGGTCATCGGCCCTGGGGCAGAGCTTGCTGCCTCCTGCTGCTCCAGCCCCTGCTGCCTCCCCAGCTTTCGCTTCTTCTCTCACTCCTCCTCCCCCTCCCGTTTCTTCCTCCCCACCCTCCCCATGCTCCCAGGGATGCCGAGGCCCTTGCACCCATGGTACTGGGAGATAGTTGGGCAGGCGAGACCCCCCAACCCTGAGCCCTGAGCTTCTCCTCCCTTTTCCTCTCCTTGCCATCTCCCTCTTCCCAGGTTTCCCCCTCCCCTCTCCCACTGCCCCATCGCCCCTCTCCCATCTTCTTTCCCCAGTCTCACCTCAGTTTCATTCCCCCCCACCCCAGTTTTGTTCAATAAAGAGGCTTTGTTGTAATGAACACATGTGTCCTTAACTGTACAACAGGAAAAGGGGCTAGGGAGGGGTAAGTGGAAGGAGGAAGGAATGAGGTACAAGTCCCCAGTGGGGCACACCAAGGAGACTGTTACTGCCTGCAGAACATGCTGCCAGGCTCGCAGCAACACATACAGGAGAAGCACCAGAGTGCCCTGGGGTGGCTCTGGCTTCATGCTGCAGAGTGCTGTGGTGTCCTGAGTGAGGCAACCAGAGCACAAAGAGAAAAAAAAAATGCTTTGCTGTCCTTCAGTGAGGTAGGCAAACAAGCAGGGAAACCTTAGAACTGGCTGTCCGGAGGGGTCCCTTTAAGCACACGTCTTAGCCTTAGGCAGCAGCCACACAAGGTAACTCCTGACCTGAGGCCCTGCCAGAACTGGTTCTGGCCGACCTTAAATGCTATTCAGCATCCTATCAGTGTGGATGCGCTATTTTGAAATAGCAAATCGCTATTTCAAAATGCATTTTGTGTCTAGACGCGTTATTTCGAAATAAGATATTTTGAAATAACACTATAGTGTAGACATACCCTGGGAGTCATTGATGTCAGGAACAGAAAAGAAGAATATGAGTGAGATCAAGCATTTTTCACTCCTCTTTACAATTCTTGGGCAAGAAACATTTTGCTGAGTCATGGTGACACTATTTTTGGGGGGACATGAGGTTTGAGCTGTCCTTGTGATTAAATGTAAATTTCTGTTCATACCTTCCCCCTACCAAAGAACGACTGATTAAGCAGGTGATAATTCACTAACATCTGTGTAGGGTATCAGTGGTCTTTGTGTCTGAAAATGGCTTTGGGCCTGCTTTTTTTTTAACTAGTCAGAGCAAGGGAAGGGTAATCTGCTGCTAACAGGAGCTGCAAGGGTCCATACCTGCAGACGTGCAGGTAAATGAAGTGTCGGCAGTTCGCCAGGGCTAACCCTGGTGGACTACCTCTGGCTTATTGCTCACCCCTTCCTTAGATAAACAAACAATACAAGAACTCTCCATACCACACTACACAAGGTCAGCTAATCTTTTCCTCCCCCTCAGCCTCCACTCGTATCAGATTTAGAGGAAGCAAGAGAGGGCTTTAGGTTCCTTTGAACAGCCTGACTCCGTGCAAATAATGAATTCAGCTCTAATCAAGAGGCTTGCCTTATTGGCAATGAGTAATTTACCAGGTACAGTGTATTCTGCCATCTGCAATTCAAAGGTCACAGTAAAATCACATAATATGTTTTTTCTTGTTATAGGGAATACAAGAACAATATCAGAAAAGTAGATGAAGGCATAAAAGAAATTGTTTTAATGCTTGAGGATTTTTATGGAAATGATGGAAAAACTGCCTTTATCTTAACTTCTGACCATGGAATGACAGATTGGGGTGAGACTTTTAAAATCTCTAAAGTTGAGATTATTGACAAGGTTCTGATGATTTAGAATATGAGCAAATTTTGGGACTTTGCCACCTCCACTGTGCCAGATGCTTGATTTTTGGTATATGGTCATATAACTCAGTTCAACTTTGCTGAGGAGGAGAATATTCTGGAGGGATGGAATTCAGGGCTAATGGAGAGAGAGTTGACTGCAGTGAACTTTCCACTTAAATGAGTCTCCATCCTTTTTTTGTGTAGGTCAATTAAAGGTATGTTGAGTCTAGCTGAACCCCCATAAAAACAGAAGGGGACAAACCTAACCTTAATTTCCACTTGAATGCTAAAAGCTATGTTAATGCATATGTCCTGATCACTTTCCATTTTCTACTTAACATTTTTTGTGTGGTGAAAGTCCTATTCATACATATTATTGTCAGTTGCACCAAAAGGCATGTTTATCTTATGTTTGAAAAAGTTTGGCTACCTATGGTCTTTTAGTGATTGGTAACATATGACTTCTTCCATCAAAGAAATTAAGTACCATAGAATGATCATGTCAGACACCAAAAAGAGAGACATTTTATTAGTAAGAGATTTTAGCAGCAATTGTGCTATAGTATAAGGCATCTGAGAGAGCGTAGTCTTTCTTTTTGGTGGGCACAGGTCAAATGTACCACTATAGTGACAGTCAGACTTCAAGGGGAAAAAAATTGTTACTTTCCAGTAAATAATCTGTCTTCCTAAAAGCATCTGTATCATTTAATAGCCTTCTGAGGAGGAATACAGTAAAAAAGGATGGAGAGAGAGTGTATTCAAGATCTCTTCTAAGATTTCCTCTTGTTTATACTAGGCCCATTCAAGCAAAGAAACATTTGTGATCAAATTGAATACTGTATTGTAGCCATTTAAAGGTTTGTTTTGGATGCCACAAGTAATCTTTGTTGCCATATATCACAAGTGAGGTTTGTGTATCATGTTGGTACTATGTGGTGAATATTTTTTTCTTCATATAAAAGAGAAACTGCAATTTGGAACCAGTCTCATAAGTTGTATATATTTTTCTATTTAGCTGAGATTGGGAATTCAGAAATGAGTTTACTTGAGCATTCCATGGGCGAGTTCTACATGTGTCCGGTTGGAAGTGTTGCAAAATAAATTGCTTCCATCACATGTTCTGTAATTCTGAGGTCAGGTTAATCTGCTTGAAGATTCTGTTCTACTTATTGCCTATTAGATTTTCCTGCTCAACATCCATGGAAACTGTTTGTGGTAAATAGCAGTGTATTTATAATTGAGGCTTCCAGTACAGTTGAGGAATAAAATACAGAGTTTGATCATTTCCTTTTGTATAAAACCACAAACTGTTCAGAGATGGAATAACAGGCTTTGTTTACTAATAATCCATCATTTGCATTATTAGGATAAGAGCTTATTTATACTTTGAAAGCAATCAGTCCAATTATCATTTGCACATGTGCAAAACCAAGGTCTTTTCTGAATACAGTAAAACTCCATTAGTCCAGCATCCAATGCTCTGGCACTCCTGATAGTCCGGCACCATCAGGAACCTGGAAGTGCTCGGGGCAGCCGGACAATTGGAGCTGCTCTGCACCCGGCTTCCCTGATTCAGCTGCCGCTGAAACTGACCAGCAGCTGAATCGGGGAAGCCGGGGGCAGAGCAGCTGGGGTGCTGCTGGGTTGGTCCCATAGCGCTTCCCCTGAGGGCTGCGGGACCAACCCGGCAGCACCCCAGCTGCTCTTGGGGACGCCTGGAGCAGAGCAGCCAGAGTGCTGCCGGGTTGGTCTCACAGCGCCGAGGGGCGGCGCTACTGGACCAACCTGGCAGCATCCCAGCTGCTCTGCCGCAGGCATCCCCATTCAGCCGCTGCTGAAACTGACCAGCAGGGTGAATCGGGGACGCCTGGGGCAGAGCTGGACTATCAGAAGTGGGGGGACTCTGAGGGCTCTGGGGTGGCATCCACTCCCCCACCCCAGACCCCTCATAGCCCCCCCTTCTGATAGTCCGGCATAACTGATCATCCAGCATCCCCTGGGTCCTAAAGGTGCCGGATTAGCGGAAGTTTACTGTATTACATTTTATTGTTGAGCTAGCTGACATTTATATTGGAACATTTGAATTTTTGAATGTATTTTTCCTCCCTGACTCTTTGTTCTTACAGCCAACATTCTCAACAAGAAAAGGCTCTAATGGTTTAGTCTCTTGGTGTCATCGTCTTCCTGAGTCTGAGTTAGCTTTTTTGTTAATGCATATTTTTATTTGTGTTTCATTAGCTGAAAATTAGCTTCATGCAAAGTGCATCTGAAATCCTGGGAAAATATTTAGGGTTTCTGTAGAAGGCTGTCATTAGTTTGGATGTTATTTATACGGGGCCTTGGAGAACTGAAGCAATGGAAGAAACTTGAAATGAGCCAACAATATGGTAAAGTTGCAAAAAAAGCTCATATCTGTCCAGAATGTGTTAACAAGTGTGTTGAGTGTACAACATGGGAGGTAATTGTCCTGCTGCACTCCACACTGGTGAAGCTTCATTTAGAGTTTTGTGTCAAACTCTGGGGGTATGTCTACACTACCCTCCTACTTCGAATTAGGAGGGTAATGTAGGCATACCACACTTGCAAATGAAGCGCGGGATTTGAATTTCCCGGGCTTCATTTGCATAAATGGGGCGCTGCCATTTTTAAATCCCCGCTCATTCGAACCCCATGCAGCGCAGCTACACGGGGCACGAACTAGGTAGTTCGAACTAGGCTTCCTATTTCAAACTACCGTTACTCCTCGTGGAATGAGGAGTAATGGTAGTTCGGAATAGGAAGCCTAGTTCGAACTACCTAGTTTGTGCCCCGTGTAGCCGCGCTGCATGGGGTTCGAATGAGCGGGGATTTAAAAATGGCGGCGCCCCGCTTATGCAAATGAAGCCGGGGAAATTCAAATCCCGGGCTTCATTTGCAAGTGCGGTATGCCTACATTACCCCGCTAGTTCGAACTAGCGGGGTAGTGTAAACATACCCTGGGTGCCACATTTTAAGAAAGACATAGAAAAACTGAAGAGAGTCCAGAGGAGAGTAACAACAAGTTTAAAAGATTTGGAAAACCTAACATATGAGGAATTGTTTTAACTTTCTCATGTACGTTGATCAAACTTCATTTTAAAAAAGTAAACTATTCTTTATTTATGGCAGGGATGGGGAACCTTTTTTGGGTCGGGGGCCACTGACACAGAAACATCACTTGGGGATCACACAAATGAGAAGCAAAAAATCTCTTATCCAAACCCCCAGCCCTCACTAATGTGGCCCCCAGCTGAGACACCTTAGTCCTCTGGTGCTCCAGACCCTACAGGGTAAGAGGAAGGGGCAAGAGGGGACTGAGGTTAATGGCTTCCCATAGGCCAGATTTACTTTTCTGGGGTTCCAGAGGTTCTGAGGTTCTCTCTTTTAAGAGAGGAATGCAAATGCAGCCTAGTGAAACTGCAAATGAAGCACGGATTTGAATTTCCCATGCTTCATTTGCATAATTGCATCCGGCTGCTATTTCGAAATACCCTATTTTGAGATAAACGCTGTGTAGATGTGATTATTTCGAGAAAAAAGCCTTCTTTCAAAATAACCCTTACACATTTAAAATGAGGTTTAAGGGTTATTTCAAAAGAAGGGTGCAGCGAGGTGCTGGGCAAGTTGGCTTTCTGACCTCACACACAGCCTGCAGGGAACAGCGAGGCATAGCCCTGTCCCCAGTGCATCACATGTGCCAGCCACCCAGAAAGGAAGAATGGGGATGCACGCATGTGTTTGAACGCACGCCTATTTTCCCCTCCCCCCAACCAGCCCATAAAGTTAACAAAGAGGGGCAGCTGCCCCTCTTTGATCCAGCCCAACTGGAGCATGGCTCAGATTCATAGGTCATAGCTTTCAGCCTGCCGAGGCTGCGCCAAGCTCCAGCTGGGCTGGATCATGGAAGCCAGTTGGCCGTGGCAATTGACCCCCCAGGGGCACCCTGATTGATTGGTTGATCATGATCGACTGGTTGGTGACCACAGTTCTAGATCAACCACCATTTGGGCTTACAGGACAAACAAGGCTGTTTACAGGTCATTATGTTGATCATCAAGCCATTAGGCTTCCGGGTACCTATAATGGCTTTCATTAGCTCATTTAAAACTATAAACATATTCATATTTCTAGCTTCTTAAGTAAGAATGTTACATGCACAAAAATAGGATATACAGATCCAGCAGACTAACTGTAAACCTAATGGCTATGTCTAGACTGGCATGATTTTCTGGAAATGCTTTTAACAGAAAAGTTTTCCGTTAAAAGCATTTTCGGAAAAGAGCGTCTAGATTGGCACGGACGCTTTTCCGCAAAAGCACTTTTTGTGGAAAAGCGTCCGTGGCCAATCTAGACGTGCTTTTCCGCAAAAAAGCCCCGATCGCCATTTTTGCCATCGGAGCTTTTTTGTGGAAAACAAATCTCAGCTGTCTACACTGGCCCTTTTGCGCAAACGATTTGCGCAAAAGGGACTTTTGCCCGAATGGGAGCAGCATAGTATTTCCGCAAAAAACACTGATTTCTTACAGTAGGAAGTCAGTGCTTTTGTGGAAATTCAAGCGGCCAGTGTAGACAGCTGACAAGTTTTTCCGGAAAAGCGGCTGATTTTCCAGAAAAACTGGCCAGTCTAGACACAGCCAATATGTTATGTAACCTTTTTAATATAAAGCATCTTAGAGTTTGCATATTCATGTTCAGAAGCTAATTTTCCTAAGGCATGTGGGATGTATCACACTTCCAAAAACAAGTACATACACAGTTCTTGTCACAAAGAACTTACGATCTAATTTTGACATGACGTAAGGAATGATCATCAGAGACACACACCTAAAAGGGTAAAAGGAGAGGAGAGAAATAATCAGAATGGCTGTCATGTGGCTAATTCAGTGACACAGTGACTCACATCTGTGGCCCACTTCAGAAAAAATTACTTTTCCTCTGAGATGGATTCACTACTTCGAATAGAGACCCTAGCCTAGTTCATGCCGGAGGGATGGATTTAGAGCTCCCTTTTAGGCTAGGCCTACATTATGGGAGAAAGTCAAGCTAAGGTAAACAGTTCCAACTATGGGAATAGTGTAGCTGGAGTCGACATACATTAAGTCAAATTTCTGTGAAGTCCCCATTGTGGGAGAGTTTCTCTCATCAACTTCCTTTGCTGACGAGCCAGTGACAGGGGCACCATCAGCAGTCAATTTAACGGGTCCTTAGTAGACCTGATAAATTGAAGCCCAGGAGATCGATACCCAAGATCAGTGCTCTGGAGAAGTGAAGACAAGCCTTTAAAAACTGAAAATTCCCCATCTGGTCTTTGTGCTCTACAGAGAAGAGGCAAAGGTTGCTTCTTCTGCTCTCTGTTCAAGAACTTTTGCCAAGGAATTCTTCGGCAAGTGGTTCCCAGAGTAGTTATCACTCAATGGGTTTGTCAGGTCACCTATTTTCATAGTGAGCACTTGGTAGCCTTCTGCTTTACTTAATAATGAATTTAGGATATACAAAGTGATTCAGAAGAATGTACTTAGCACCTGACACCAGCCTGAATTCTCTTCTGGATAAGCATATATCCATTATAAGCCACTTTGCTAGGATACAGTTTGTGGAACATTAGGGACAGTAGCAGAGAGAGCAGTTTTAGACTCACTGCCAGTCTAATCTCTGCCAAGACCTGAAAATCTCCCCCCCCCCCCCCCAGCAAAAAAAAAAAAGTCCAAACAAATTCAGGTGAGGAGAAGCTTTCCCTTAGTGAACTCCATGCAGATAGACAGCATCTGTTCTTCCCTGCTTCTGCCCCCCCCCCCCCGCCCACTCTCTCTCAAACCTAGTCTCCTTTGTTCCTTTGTGCTTTCCTTCTCGGATTAGCAGTTTCACTGACTATCTCTGAGCCAATCATCAAAACCGAGGGAAGGGGAAGAATTTGGGAGTGGGGCTTAAATCCATAAATCCTTCCCAGACGTGTATTTTCTTTGGCTCCAAGAGGCTTAAAAGAAAGCACATTTAGTTAGCAAACGTCAATATTTTATTTCATGTACCCTACCAACTATTGCACATGCAATCTCTCCACCTCTGCAACATATATATTAAGATTACATCTTTAATTTCATAATTAAATTCTATCAAGGCCTTCTCACGTGTGTGTACTCGCATACCTATACACCCTCTGCCCCTCATGTAGAACATCATTTGTAAGGGACATTGAAAAGAGGACAGGGTTCTTAGGGTTGCTTAGCTTGTTCAATGGGCACCTTCACCAATGGAAAAAGGTTGTTGGGGCTGCAGATACTTTCTACCTTCAAAAATCAAGTCACCTATTTAGGTTTCTAAGACTCCAAACTTGCCCAAATTTATACACGTTTAACTCTGTGCACTCCAGTAATCGCTTTGGCTTCTATAACACGTGTGTTTTTGAAGTTTTGGCACCTAAATGATTTTGAGCACTCCCATCTGACAATTTTAACTTGAATTTCTTTATCACTTGGTTTCTACATATTTTAAAACGAGAAAATATCTATTTCAGAGGGTTCGGTGAAGCTGAACTTATCCAGTGTTTGTAAATTGTTCTGTGATTCTTAAGTGGATGGAACTACATAAGCACAAATTTAAAAGAAAGGTTTTCAATATGTCTTTGTCATTGCAGTAAAATACCATGTGGTGCTAGCATAGCCTGTCTGAAGAGCATAAGTAGGATTTTTTTTCTAGGCTCCGTGAGAGCACTGTTTGATTTGCTTATTATGTCATTGTGCTTTTGGTTTGTCATATCTGCAGGCTCTCATGGGGCTGGTCATCCCTCAGAGACTTTAACACCATTGATTGCTTGGGGAGCTGGAGTGAATTATCCACAGAAAGTGACATCGCAGTTCTTCAAAGATGAATTTTTAAAAGGTATAGAAACATGGGAGCTACACAGAACTCCTTTTCAGACCCGGGGAAGTAAATATATGTGTTCCAAATCTATAGTCCTAATAACATTAATTTTTTATTGTAAAAGACCAGTTTTACAATCTGCTTATCTCAATTTTGCTTGATCCAATTCTCAGATTCTTTTCTGTGAGTGTAAACATCCACTTTGTAACTGAAAGTCTGATGGAAGTGTTTGAGCATGTAAATAAGTGAATTGGGCATTTAAACTGACACCCTGCTATGGAATAGTTATCGACTGTCGGAAATATTTTGTTCTCTCTTCTGAGGGTTTCCTCCACATTTATGCTCCAGTCCCTGAAACACTTCTTGCATTTAAAAAGAAAAAACCTCCCTTATTGAAGAGCTTGCATTGTAGCCACTAACCTTCTAACCAAAGAACTTTGGATGGGTTTCTTTCAGAGCAGCATTTACAAGTTCTTAATTGCCATAAATAATAATTATTGAATGATAAGAACTACTACTTATGGCTCAGTGTACTCCTTCTACAGCATTACCCAGCAATTCCTGCTGGACTTTGAAGGAAGGAAAAAAGTGTAAACCCTGCTCTCCTGTAACTTCATACAGAACATCTCAGTGATATGGATGTAGTTTTAATAAAGTTGTTATATTGTGTGAAAGGAAAGTTGTACTTGAAGTCTCTGAATTTAATAGTTCTCTTATCTCCTTTTCCCCCCACCCTACACACACCCACATCCACACCCTCTATTTAAGAAGGATGCATAAATAAAATGAGAGAATCTAAAATTCTTGTATTTTTTTATATTTTTGTAGTGTTTTAAGATAATATACACTGGTTCACAGGCTTAATTTCATGCACGTGTTTACAATCCTTTTGAATTTCTCAAATTTATAAGAATCCATCCAGCACAATCATTTTAAATCTGGCAAACTTTTTATTCTCTGTATTCTGGCCAACAATTCCTTGGCAACTTATTGGGGTTTTTGTCTCCTCACATCATCCCCATCAAGGATGGATGTTACCTGAGGCAGTGGCTGCAATAATTTGATATTGAGTGATTGGTGTGCTCTTCATATGGAGAAAGGCACATTGCTTGCTCAGAGATGACCGTCTTTTCTTAATCAGTTATTTCACCTGTATCTTGCCTCCCTTAAGGGCTGATCAGATTATTGGCTTAGCAAGAATCCCGACTGCACACATAAATCAATGTATGCTTGGTGCAATGCATAGAATTATCCATTTGGCCATCATAATGACTCCTATATAGCTCCCTTCTTTCTGAAAAGTTCCTTTCTGATTCTTTAGTGAAATGAATGTTACCCAGATTTAGGGCCTGCTCCCAATGAAGTCAATTAAAGTTTTGGCATTAAGTTCAGTGGGAGTAGAAAACACATAATTTTGTTTTTGCATAAAGAATTTGCCATTCCAGAAGAGACCTAGAATTGGTGGGTTGTCCTTGGCAGATTCTGGAGGCAAGTCTGCTGGAACCAGGGTTCCTCTCATACAGAGAGCTGAAGCTTACTGTGTCTGCACATTGACTCTGTGCCCTGCCTATAGGATATATTTTAGAGGTTTTCTCTGTGGATTGGATTGGCCTCAACAAACTCCCTCCTCTGTTTTTTTTTAAATTGGTATTTGACACTACTTTCCCTCCGCTCCCTTTGTGGCTGACTGCTTAGCAGATCTCAGGTAGGAATTTGGAGAGCAGGATACAAGTGTTTGTCTTGTCCACCAGTAAGCCCTATCCAACAGCAAGAAAATTGCCATGCACATCTTATATCGAACCCATGCTCTATCCACCTGAAATGGCAGCTAAGATTGAAAAAAGGCATAGTCTGCAGTTAGATGGAAGAGTATTTTTCTGAAGCTGTTTCTCCTTTGTGTTATTGTGAGTCCAACACCAATTTGTCCAGTTCTCATTTACTCTCCAGTGCCCCAGCAGCTCTTGGATATAGCTAATTGAGTGCTATAATAAGCTGTGAGAGAGAGTTAAATAGTGTCTTTGTAAGCATTTTCTAGGGAAAATACTGCTTTTATATACCTACAAAAGTTTCTAACAGTTTAGCTTCCATGAGCTGCAGTGTGAGTGATCAGCCCATCAGTTTTGTGTCTCTTCTGCACTATTGTTTTCTTATTATGAGAAAACAAAATGGTTCTATTACATAACAGGGAGCAGAAATACAGACGAGTTCTCCTGGAAATCAATTGTTTACTTTGAAATAAATATATTACTAAATAATCATGACTAACACTGATAATATACTTCATGTGTTACTTTGGGAACTAGCTGTAAATATTTTATTCACTGCTAAGCAATATAGCTGTTGTATTTAAGTTGAGAGCAAAGGCACTCCCAAAACATACACTATTGGTTGAATCTAATCACTTGATGAATTTAGTGATGGGAATAAGCCTGGCACTATACAAGACTCAGAATTTAGCTGCTCCAGGATCTTATAGTCTAAAAAAGATAGAGTACATAGGACACATTGGGAGGCCCAGAAAGGGGAATGACTAGGATTTTTAGTACTTATTTTAATAATAAATGACAGAGTGAGCTAGAACTGTTCATTATGTTATATCAGTGCTTCTCTGATGGCTGTAATAAGTTTGATTTATGCTTTTATTTATGAAGAACCATACTGGTTATAAATTTTATTACACAGAAAATGTTGTGAAGGTGAACTGATTCTGTCTGACTCATTTGATGTAGCAGACAGAATCCTGCCTTTGATCTTTGTGTGGTATCTGTTTGTCAGTGGAAGACGTGTATGCAGATGAAGGACCTTATCTGGTCTATTAAGGCTTTGTCTGTGCTAAAGTAACTTTACAAAGTGATTTTCCCCTATTTCAAGCATTTGTTTTCTAATATAGAGAGGCTGTCTCTGACATTTTGACATCCTGTCTGAGACCTGCTTTGACTTGGTACATGGCATCATGCTTAAAATGCTAGTGGCAGTTAACAGCTCTTTTTAACCCTCGTGGCTTTTCCCTACTTCTCGTTTAGTTACTGTGGGAAGGCTTCTGCAAAAAGATGGGTAAACGCCCTGTTCTCCTCTGCTCATGACATCACTGCTAGGAAGATTAACTCAAAATTAGGAAACAGAGGCAGTTCTGAAAAAAGCAAAAAACCTTCCCAGATAGATGTTGCTTTGTAAAGAGGAAAATGCACCTATAATAAAGAGGGGCTATTTGGAGCCAGATGGAAAAAGAGCCCTTTATGTGAGGTCAGCAACTTAATTGGTGACAGGTAAATAATTACATTTGACTTTGTCCAGACCATTGTTTTGATATGTTTCTGGGCTATTATACAATAGGATTTTTATGAGCCTGATCTGACTGCCATAAATAATTATGACTCTACCTTCAATGTCTTAGTGCTAAGGAGCTGTGTCTGGAGGTTGGAAATTTAAATTTTCAAAACTGCCTGTGAGATATAGACACCCTGTTCCAAATCTCACTTTGAATCCTTTAGTTGTCTCAGGAAGATATGCATTTGTGTCCATATTATAGAAGTGTATAGGATTTGGAGGAAAAAAATCCTTCAGATGACTGTAGGCACAAATACAGCCACTGGTTTTTCATTCTATGTAAAAGAAAATTTGAGCTGAAAGATCTTTTTTTTTTTTTTTTTTTTTTTTTTTCTTTCTGTACTCTCTCTTGGACCTGTGAACTGAAACCAAAGTATTAGTTTCTCTAAGGAGGAAATAATTCTTGCAGAAAATGTTGGAAACTCATTAAGAGTCAAATAGAGAAATAATTTAAAACAGTGATACTGAGACCTCAGTGGTTCTGGAGCCAAATTAGCTGATAAGCATTATTCAAAAGAACCACAGTCGTGTGAATAGATAGTTTCAGTTACTGTAATACTAGAAATTAAATATTTCCGTTGTCATGTTGTTTAAATATCAGTTATAGAATCACAGCAAAATGACTGACCAAGTATTATTACTATATCAATTATAATTTATTAATAACATAGTAAAACATCTTGACTGGTTAACACTTAAGGTATGTCTACATTACATTCCTCCTTTGAGAGAGGAATGCAAATACAGACAAGCAAAATTGCAAATGAAGCGCAGATTTGAATTTCCTGCACTTCAGTTGCATAATTCCGGACTGCCGCTTTTCTGAAATAGCATCTTTCGAGAAAACAAACGCCGTCTCTGCGGAGTTATTTAAAAAAAACCCCTCTTCCTTCGAAATAACCCTTACTCCTAAAAAAACGAGGAGTACGGGTTATTTTGAAGGAAGGGTTTTTTCTCGAAATAATCCCACGGGGACCACGTTTGTTTTCCCGAAAGATGCTATTTAGGAAAAGCGGCGGTCCACGATTATGCAAATGAAGCATGGGAAATTCAAATCCACGCTTCATTTGCCATTTTGCTTGTCTACATTTGCATTCCTCTCTCGGAAGAGGAATGCAATGTAGACATACCCTCAGTGTTTAATATCATGCAGGGCAAAGACCTGAAGGAGAAACATTAAAGAGCCAGTAGTGGCTCATAAGCCTCACTCTGAGTATCACTGCTCTAAAATCTGCCTGGATCAGATGCTCATGTGCTCTGTTATTTCTTCTAGTATGGAAACTGGAGAACTGGAAGAGGCTGGATGTCAATCAGGTATTAAACATATTTAACTCAAAAATTCATTAATTTCCTTTTTGAATTAATTTAATCTCCTACACAAGTTTTATAAAGGAATTTATGAAAGTATGAGTGGTTATACTAACATACTTTTCAAGAGTTTCCCATTTATATGTAGTTTGAGGGCAGTAGCATATGTATTTTTTTCTGGGTCAACTAATGCAACCACTATATGCAAAATCCCCTTTCTCTGGATAGACTACAATGCAGTCTGTAATAACATCGATCACATATTCTTTTGGAAAGAATACAAGCCTGGCTGATGATACTCACAAAATGAAATTTAAATATATTGGCAATAATTTATGTAAATTCCATACCACTTGAATGCCCTGTCTCCTGGCCCTTTAAAAGTCTGTGTATTGAACTCTTCTCCTCCACTCACAGAGTTTGCCTAACATCTAAGGGCTTAGAAAGGAGTTCACATCTTAAGAAGTATATGATAGTGCGCCCCAGCCATTGTGCACCTTGCAGGGGTTCTGCTGGAGCTGAGCCTTTAGCTCATTCCCTGCCCATCATACAAAGATGCTCAGGGACTGAAGTAAGATTGTATGATCATCTGCACTATACAAAGGAGTTTGCTATGCCTGATTGTACAGTGTGACCTTCAAAAACTGAAAATGTCACTGCCTGTGTTGCATGTAATTTTCAAATGCTGCTATCTTGGTAAAATCAAAGCCACTTTTCATTGGAGTACTGAAAGGTATTTCTTAGTGGAATCTGTTTCAATGCTTAATTATATTATTCTGTCCCTAGCTATTTTGCAAGTAAAGCTAATAAATTACATAGCAAGAAATTTGTCGTAATGGGAAAAACAAAGTGAAGAGTTATTTTTAGTTAGTTGTTTTACTTTTCTGGAACTCAGCAACAACTGCAGTAGTTTTTGCTTCAACTAAAATAAATCACCTTCAGGAAATGGGCCAATGGTGTGAAATTCAGCATAGAAAGTTAGTTTTTGAAAGTTATGAGCAACTGAAAAAAGAGAGCTAGAGTAGAAATTACTGAAAATAGGGCCACAGCCAGCACTTTTGAAAATTAATATTAGAAAGTCTTCAGTTTCAATAGGTACTTGATAATTGACTTGGGACATAAAATTAGTTTTGTCTGTAACAAATAGTATGTTGTTTGTTTTGTTTTGTTTGTTTAAAGCAGAGCTCCTTACTGGAAATTCCAGTGAAGAGTTCTGTTTAAAAATCAATGGTATAACATGGCTTTGATTG
Source organism: Pelodiscus sinensis (assembly GCF_052426305.1). Classification (NCBI taxonomy): domain Eukaryota; kingdom Metazoa; phylum Chordata; order Testudines; family Trionychidae; genus Pelodiscus; species Pelodiscus sinensis. The sequence continues at coordinate 121,301,674 of NC_143053.1, forward strand.
TTTTACTTATACACACAATATCTCAGATTTGTCTTTGGTGCACTGATAAATCTATGGTAAATACAGTAAAATCCATTTGCTTCAGTGGAGTTACTCTAGATTTATGCCAATTTAGCTACTGATTTTTTTTCTACTTCTACTCTATTTCCCATAACTAGAAAAAAAAATTATAAAACTACTAAAATTTAGTTTCTGATACTTTTACTCATGGTGATTAGTAATGTGTTCCATGAGTAATCCTGTTGAAAGTAAAGGGACCATTTATGGAATAATAAGGAACTCAGCAGGACTAAAGATATTTACTAAAAGTAAAAATTGTTCAATGGTTGACATAAAAACAAGGAATGAAGAATAGCTTATACAGGCAGTCCCCGGGTTACGTACAAGATAGGGACTGTAGGTTTGTTCTTAAGTTGAATCTGTATGTAAGTCGGAACTAGCGTCAGCCGCTGCTGAAACTGATCAGTTTCAACCGCGGCTGAATCTGGATGCCAGTTATGACTTACATACAGATTCAACTTAAGAAAACGAGGCATCCCCAAGTCAGCTGCTCCTGAAACTGATCAGCGGCTGATTCCAGGAAGCCTGGGGCAGAGCAACTCTGCCTCGGGCTTCCTGTAGTCAGCGCTGGTCAGTTTCAGCAGTGGCTGACTTGGGGACGCCTGGGGCAGAGCAGCTGGGATGCTGCTGGGTTGCTCCAGTAGCACGGCTCCTCAGCGCTACTGGACCAACCCAGCAGCACCCCAGCTGCTCTGCCCCAGGCGTCCTGATTCAGCCGCTGCTGAAATTGACCAGCAGCGGCTGAATCAGGACGCCTGGGGCAGAGCAGCTGGGGTGCTACTGGGTTGGTCCGGAGCGGCGCTGCAGGACCAACCGGCAGCCCCCAGCTGCTCTACCCCAGGGGTAGGCAAGAAAAGCCTGGTCTGCTGGGGGGGGCACTAGCTGCACCTCCCCTCCCCCCAGCAGACCAGGGAGACGGAGAGCAAAGCCGCGGAGCACGCCCGCAGCGGGACAGCCCAAGCGCGCCCGGGCTGTCCCCCTGCGGGCGTGCTCCAAGGCTTTGCTCCCCGTCTCCCTGCAGACCAGGGAGACGGGGAGCAAAGCCGCTGAGCATGCCTGCAGCGGGACAGCCCGGGCGCGCTTGGGTTGTCCCCCTGCGGGCATGCTCCAAGGCTTTGCTCCTGTCCCCCTGGTCTGCTGGGGGGGTCCAGCAAAGCCGCTGGACCCCCCCCCCCTCAGCAGACCAGGGACACCCGAGCAAAGCCGCCCAGGCGGCGGCTTCGCTCTGGTGTCCCTGGTCTGCTGGGGGCGTCCAGCGGCTTTGCTGGACGCCCCCCCCAGCAGACCAGGGGGACAGGAGCAAAGCCGCCCAGGCGACGGGAGTCCCACTGCTTTGGGCGGCTTTGCTCTGGGGCAAACAAGCAAAGCCGCCCAGGCAGCGGGACTCCCACCGCCTGGGCGGCTTTGCTCGGGTGTCCCTGGTCTGCTGGGGGGGTCCAGCGGTTTTGCTGGACCCCCCAGCAGACCAGGGAGACCGGGAGAAGCTTTTCTCGCCCCGGAGGACACGGGTGGCGACTTGCCGCCCGTGAGCTCCGGGGCGAGAAAAGCCCCGTTCGTAAGTGCGGATCTGACATAAGTCGGATCCGCGTAAGTCGGGGACTGCCTGTGTGTGTGTGTGTGTGTGTGTGTGTGTGTGTGTGTGTGTGTATATATGCTTAGTATGCCTCTCTTTAAAAAGTGTGAAGAAAATAGTTATTTATATATTTGTTGAAACTAATGAAACCAGATACATTTCTCTAATAAAACACAGCGAAGAAGATACTGAATTTTGAATTAAAAAATTTTGGCTTTTTAATGCACTTTTTAAAGTTTATTTATTTTTAAAAGTTAAATTTTAATATATAAATAAGTATCAAATGCATACATATTTAATATTCATTAATATATAAATAAATATCAAACAGGTTTAATTTGATAAAATATTAAAATTCATTCTGAAAACTCAAATTTGATTTTATTCAGAATCAAGATAATTATTTTAAACACTGAAAAATATTACTTTTCTGGAGTGCTTTAATGCTGTGATAGTCTAACAGAGAGGAAATTAGTCACATTTCAAAATACAGGTATATCCTTAAAATGAATTTAAATTTATGAATACTTGAAACATTTTGAAGCATGCTCAATTGAGAACATTTTTGTTTGCACAGGCTGATATAGCACCGCTGATCGCTTCCCTTATTGGAGTTCCTTTCCCCCTTAATTCTGTGGTAAGAAATAAAAAACCATGATTTTATTTTTAAAAAGGCTGTACGTTCTCCTTGAAAAAAGATGAAAAAAAGATAATTTTGCAGATTTTTGCTGTAATCAGTAGGGACTAATTAAGAATGTATTAAGCAGAGAATAAGTATTTGCAGCGTTAGGGCGTAAGCAGATACAATCTTCCTTTTTTATATTCTTTTGTAATGTGTAATATAATATTTTAAATGAATTTGATCCATTGTAACTTGTAATTCTGAAAGTATTAAATGACCACCTTTTTACTTAAACCATGAAAATACTCTGTTAATATTCTGTGAGGATACAAAAAGATGTCATCTATATTATTTTTTCTTTATTTTTCATTGTAAGAGCTTAGATTTAAAAAAAAACCCCATACCTGAAATGTAATGTTCAGTTATTTTTAATCTGATAATTTTTAGATGAAATTTTATTTCATTAGGTTAGTCAGTTATTTGGTTCCTTGTTGGGGATAGATTTCCTCTTTTAACCTTGCAGTTTATCTATTTGTATGCATTATTTCAATCAATGGCTAAAATTTCTTTATTTAGCCCTAGCTAACAGCAGAAGCTTTAATTTGCTTTTATATTGCTTTCCTCACACATGAGTATACACTGCATAACAAAAGCTAAGAGGGGGGAAAAAGCAAAAATGTATGTTTAAAAAATTGGTAAAACTTTTCTGGTAACTTTTGATAGATTCTTTGTGTTCCGTTTCCATGTGTGGTCAGCTAAGACTTTCCCTGGTATTGGGAGAGGTTTTTTGCTGGTGTAAATTGAGCTTAATCAATTCCTATACCACTCTTCTCCCAACCCAAGTAATGGGTCTCACTGGAACACCTCCGAGGACTGTTGCCAGTTGATGTTTGTATTTGGATACTTTAATTTATGCTGGATCTGGGGTGGGAGATTAACAAGGGCTGAGAATTAGTGCTTTCTCTGGCCGCAGAGATATGCTGGAATAACTATTCTGCTCTACTTGTTAGACCTGGTCTAGAGTAGGAGTTTACACCAACTTTAGCTGTATATGATTGATTTTTCTAAACAATGCGTCCACGCTACCAGGCCTGTCTCGTCAACCTTAAGGGCTGCTGAAGTCAATGTCAGTTACAAAGGCAATTTTCCCTTCCTTTGGCATTTTGCATTTTCACATCCAACGCTATGGATGTCAAAGGCAGGGAAAATTGCCTTTGTAGTGCACTAACCAATTAATATCTCTATTTAACAGTGTAACAGGGTAACAGTGTCAAATTCGTAAATGAATTCCAGTTCAGCAGTCTCTCTCTCTCTCTCTCTAATTGGGTAGTAAAATTCCTTTGTAGAACATAAGAAAACAAGAATAGCCATGTGGAACAGAAATGTGGATTCCCCTTGTCTACATGTTTGTTGATCCCCTCAAAGAACTCTAGCAGGTTAGTAAGGCATGATTTCCCTTTACAGAAACCGTGTTGATTTTCTCCCAATAAATTATTTTCACCTATGTGTCTGACAATTGTATTCTTTACTATGGTTTCACCTAATTTGCCCGGTACTGACGTTAGACTTCATGGTCTGTAATCTGATCTGGCCCATACTTCCATCTTCTTCTCCTGACTAGAACATAGAGCATCTCTATTAATAAACCCTCCTCTAAGAGAGGTCTCTGTCCAATACATGTCCTTCTCCACACCTGTCAGTTTTCCCCCAACCCTTAGTTTAAAAACTGCTCTACAACCTTTTTAATGTTAAGTGCAGTCTGGTTCCATTTTGGTTTAGGTGGAGCCCATTCCTCCTATATAGACTCTCCCTATCCCAAAAGTTTCCCCAGTTCCTAATAAATCTAAACCTTTCCTCTCTACACCACTGTCTCATCCACGCATTGAGACTCTGAAGCTCTGCCTGCCTACCAGCCCTGTGCGTGGAACTGGAAGCATTTCAGAGAACGCTACCATAGAAGCCCTGGATTACAATGTCCTTTCTGCTTGAAATGGCAAGAAACTGTTTCTTTCCATTAAATTAAATGAAATGTCATTTCAACCAGAAAGGACATCGTCTCAACAACTTGATTACCTGCATCCTGCTTCAAAGACCTTTTCAGACCACACTTGAAAGAGAATCCTCTGAACTGTCATTCATGCTTAAATTCGACACTTTACGCCTAAGTTTAAACAAAGACATTAATTATCTTACCCATTACAAAGTAGCTTCCCCAATTATCACCTCTAATATCATTAGCTCACAGTCATTTACCTTTCCACCCCCCGCCCCCCCCCCATTCTCCTTCTGTTCTGAAATTTGATTTGTCCTTTTCATATGTGTTCATTTTTTTTAATTGTATCCTTTGGTATATATGGTTGTGACAATTTTCTTCCACTATTTGATCTGAGGAAGTGGGTCTGGCCCACGAAAGCTCATCACCTAATAAACCATCTTGTTAGTCTTTAAAGTGCTACATAGTCCTGTTTTTTGTTCCAAGCTATCTATATTTCTAATGATCAAATCCCCCATTACTAACACCTGCCTTTTTCTAAGAATGGCTACTTTTAAATCCATGATTAAATATTAGATAACCTACCTGGAACCAATTACTACCCAATTATAGAGGAAGACAGCTGAACTGGAATTCATTTACTAGTTTGACACTATCAACTTGGGCTTGAATAAAGATATTAACTGGCTAACCACTACAAAGGCAATTTCCCCTGCTTTGATACTTGCATTTTCACATCAAAATCTATGAATGAGACAGAGAGCCCACTTAATTATCCTTATTAACATAGGTCCTATAATTAACAGGTACTACTTTTGCTTTTATGTATCTCTTGGTTTCTGTTATGTCTACTCAAACTCATCTGATGAAGTGGGTTTTACCCACTTCATGATACTATATATTTTTGTTAGTCTCCAAGGTGCCACAGGACTATTAGTTGTTTTTAAAGATACCGACTAACGTGGCTATCCCTCTGAGACATAATAGCAATTTGAGTCATTGTAACTAGTTTTACTTTGTTTTCTCTGTCTTTGGATGAAATATGATTCTTGTTATTTCATGTTTAACGTTTGCAGGGAGTTCTGCCTTTGGACTATCTGAATAGTAGTGCTCATTTCAAAGCTGAGAGTATGTTTACAAATGCTGTTCAGATTCTTGAGCAGTTTAAGGTAAATAAATTAACATTCAAATAAACATTTGAAATGAAAAATATTTCATATCTCTCTTTAAAAGCTACTACAGTATAGTATTTAAAGCGAAGACAACATTTTGATGATGGCATATTGGAATTCAGAGTAAAGGGGAAATCACATGTAAAGCAGATCTACATAAGATTGAAAATTTGATGTTTGAATTTAAAAAAACATTAACGTGTTTGAATAATTCTTTTAATTTCACTGAGTATAAATGAAATTCAGTAATGATTGTTGTGTGTTATACTGACAGTAGAGAATTTAATTTCTAAGTGTTCAGTGGGGCTTTGTGGCTGTGTATGCAGTTAAAATTGAAGTCAATTCCGAAATGCTTGCTTAAGTGAGGGCAGAAATTTGCCCTAAATTTAATTGTGATATATGAAAGGATAAGTAGGTTGCTATTGATCAAAAGTGAGGGCTCTGTTCAATTTGTCAGAAGAATTCTTGTTATTTCATGTTTAACGTTTGCAGGGAATTCTGCTTTTGGACTATCTGAATAATAGTGCTCATTTCAAAGCTGAGAGTATGTTTACAAATGCTGTTCAGATTCTTGAGCAGTTTAAGGTAAATAAATTAATATTCAAATAAACATTTGAAATGAAAAATATTTCATACTTCTCTCTTTAAAAGCTACTTCAGTATAGTATTTAAAGCGAAGACAACATTTTGATGATGGCATATTGGAATTCAGAGTAAAGGGAAAATCACATGTAAAGCAGATCTACATAAGATTGAAAATTTGATGTTTGAATTTAGAAAATGACAAGCCTCTGACGAAGTGGGTCTTTGCCCATGAAAGCTTCTGCTCCTACACTTCAGTTAGTCTATAAGGTGCCACAGGACTCCTCGCCGCTTTGTCAGAAGGTGACAAGTATCTATCTGCTCATGAAGCATAATGATCAATAAGAGTCTCAACTTTCTCTCTTCTCCCACCTCTCCCCCTTCACATCTCCATTTACTGGAGGATCGATGCTCAGGTGATCAATCTTCCGGAGTTCGATTTAGTGGTATGGCGGGTTTTAAGGGTGCGAGCTCCACACCCCGCTACTCCCCCGTGCCCTGGGACGGGGCCGGCGGAGTGGGGTGGGGCTCCGCGAACCCACCGCCTCTGCGAGTCTAGTTGTCCCTGTATCTGGGGTCCGTAAGTGAGCAGGGGGCCGGGTGCGATCACCCCTCACCCCGCCCTCACCACCGGGTCCCAGCCCGAGGCCCTAAGTGGGGTGGGTGCTTTAAAGCAATACCCTCACGGCAGATGGGGCAGCCGCCCGAAACTCGCCTGCCCAAGGGTGCCAGAACGGTCCCGCCTCGGGCTCCTTCCACTCCTGCGCAAGGTCAAATCACTCACCCCGTTGCAGACGCCGTGCCCATCCCAGGGCGAGTCGCCAGATGCCTGCGTCGTCTCCCTTTGTTGCCCGGAAGGCCGGGTGCTTGGGGTGCTGGGAAGCCAGGATGGCTGCCCTCTCACTCCCCCTCCCCTGAGCGTCTCCTCGCCCCGGTTATGGTCGCGGGCGGGTGACGTCTGGGGCGTAAGCCCTGCCTCCTCCGGGGCTCTCTGATCCGTCTCCAGCCGGGGCGCGCCCGTGGCTCCGCCCCGGGACGCAAACCGTGGCGCCCTGACCGGGCGTCTCTTGGCGGCCCAGGGCTTCCCCTGCTTTCCCCGGCGTGCGCCCGCCCCCGCTTTCTGCCGCGGCGGGGCCGGCGGCGCAGCGCTGAGCGGCTTTCTGCCACGTACGGCGGTCGCTTCCCGCTCGGGAGGGGGGGCTTCCCCCGCTCCTAGTGCGGACCCTGCTGGGTCCGTCACAAGTGGGTTTAGTAAAGACCCTCTAAATTGAACGTGGAGGGCACCCCCTGTCGATGCCAGTATTCCTTATTGTCATGAGGAATAAGGGAAGTCATCAGGAGTGTTTCCTACATTGATCTCCCACTGTGGAGATGGCGCCAAGCTCAGCTTAAGGTACGTTAACTCCAGCTCCATTATTTACATAGCTGAAGTTGTATACCTTAAGCCAACCTTCCCCCTTAGCCTTTATTTCTTCACTATTACTTTGATGGTGTACTTCACTGTTTTCAGGTACATTTGCCTCTTTAGTGAATAAGGTTTCCTCCCCTCCCTTTCCCATCTCACTCTCCCATGTTGTTCCTGTTTCTTTGCTATCATTAACTCTTATCCTATCTTTTTTTAGTGTTAAATTTCCTGTTTCCTAGCTTATTTTAGGGGCATTGGTTGTGTTTTTGAAGGAAAAGTCATATAACTAAAAAAATTAATGGGAAGTAGCTTAACAGCTTAAAGAGATGCCACGTGTGTCCATAAGTTTCCTATGATGGACTAACCTGACCACTTTTTGTGTTTCCTGGGGGAGGATTTTGTCTTGAATGAATATGAAGTATATAGAAGATGGTTGCTTCAAGCTGTCAGATCTTGGGAACAGCATATTAGAAATTCCCTTGCTTGTATGCATTCATTAAGCCCCAGGTCAAACTGGTTGAAGAAGCCTGAAAGTTGTTTTCAAGGGCCTATAGGCTGAGTGACTATGATTTCATCAAAGCCTCCCACTTTTGTGTACAGCCAGTTTGAGAAGTTCAGTAGCATCATTTCACATCTTTACAGTAGTGCATTAGTTCCTGTTGGAGTCAATACCAGTGTTTAAGTATGATCAAATCTTTGATTCAGTTCCTCAATTGTGTTTCAGTGACTCTGTGCTCAAAGTGGAGCCACTCAATAAACATCAAAATCTATTATGAATAGATTATTTTTCCCCACCTTGTACACTGTGGAAATCCTACTATGAAAATTTCTGGTAGATGGCTCCCATTTGCCTTTCTAAGAGCACGATTGAATCTTTAGAGATACGCTGTGTGTATCTTTATTTACAAGAGTAGAAAACCCCATCCCTTGTGGAAAGAAATAGACCTTTGTTGTTTCTTTACAGCATTAAGAACCTGTAATATTTTAACCTAATCACTTCACCAGCTTTCATTTTTAGTTACAGCTTTTATGTTCATTGATTTCATATTTTGGTTGCAGGTTAAGATGACTCAGAAGAAGGAAACAACATTATCATTTCTGTTTACGCCTTTCCAGTAAGTGCATTCTAAAATGTTTATATTTTAACTGAATAAAACTTATTTTATTATTTTAAACTGAAACAACGACAAATAGTCTGGTAGCACTTTATAGACTAGCAAAACATGTAGATGGTATCATGAGCTTTCGTGGTCATAGCAGAAGTGGTCTGTGCCCATAAAAGTTCATGATACCATCTACATGTTTTGTTAGTCTATAAAGTGCTACCAGACTCTTTGTTTTGTTTTTCAGTTTACCTGTACAGACTAACTTGGCTACCCCCTGAAGCTTTATTATTTTAGTAAGTGTTTCAGTAATGTAGGACAGGGATGGTCATGCTTTTTGTCCTGAGAGCCACATTGGGTATAGAAATTGTATGGAGGGCCACGTAGGAAAGACTGAGAGAGATTTTGTTTCCTCAGTCAGTCAACCTCCTATCCAATCCCCCTCCCCCAGATCCCTGCCCTCTAACCAACCCCTCTGCTCCCCATCCCCTCTCAATCCCCCCATTCCCTACCCCTTGATTCCCCCATCCTCCACTCTCTAGCCCACACTCCTGCTCCCCACCAGGGCTGTCTACACTTTATGGGGCTCTATGCAAATAGGCCCATGCCCAGCGCAGCTTCTCCTGGAGTTCAGGGCTTCCCTCCCCCAGCCTCTGTGGGCAGCTTCTGCTAGGGGATTGGGCTTCCCTTCCCCTCTCTTTTTATCCCCCACTCCCGATGTATCTTCGGTTAGGGCCTGGGTCTAAGGGCTTTCCCTCTGACTCCACGTGGCTTCTAACCAGTGCCCCAAAATTTTCATGTGGCCTACACAGCGAAGTGTTTTATGTATGCTTAGGGACAGCCCTTATCCACACCCCCTGACTGAACCACTCAGGTGCTGCAATTTCACTGTCTGGCTGGGGCTGCAACTGTACCACCCAGAGCAGTGGGGCTTGTGGCACTGTGACTGTGCTGCTCAGGGGCTTCAGAAGCTGAGGCTGGGGGCTGGGAACCCAAAGGAAAGAGACCAGAGCTAGTTGCCCCATTGCGCTGCCTGCCCAGGAGGTGGGCTGAATCCTCCTGGCAAGGTCATCCTGGCACTGCGCCCCAGCAAGAGTTCCAGGGCTGGACCAAACGGCTTGATAGTCTGGATGTGGCCCGCAGGCCGTAGTTAGCCCCCCTGTAACATAGGTTAACAGACAAGCATTAACCCACAGAGATGTAGTCTTGCTTTGAAATGTACTGTGAGAAAATCCCGAATTTTGCCTTCAGATATGAATAGGAGCTGTGCATGCTTATATGAGAATGGAGTTTTGCCTTTGAATTTTATATTGTGGAAGAATTTAATCACATAACTTTTAATCATACTTAAAATCAAATTTTAAAATCTATCTTCAAACCAAGCGCACTCAGAAATATAACTTTTTTTGACTTGGTATGGTTGATTGTTACATAATAGTTTAGAGACATTTTTAGGAATGAGTACTCTCTTTGTTTTGTTTTTTCGTATATACCCAGGCCTCTCTAAACTCCACTCCCCTTACCTGATGATGTGGGTTTTATCCACAAAAGCTTATGCCCTAATAAATCTGTTAGTCTCTAAGATGCCACAGACTCCTCAGTTTTGTAGATACAGACTAACATGGCGACCCTCTGAGTCTTCGGTTTTAATGAATGTACATAAAGTGTGTTTTTCCAGGTTAGTTCTCTGTTACGAACAAAACACTTCCGTACATCAACTGTAATGATACATACAGATACAGTTGCTTGAGCACTTCCATTACAAAGGGTGAATTTCAGTTGTTAATAATGGTCTTGGATGAACTTTGATGTGAATCTGAGCCAGGGAGCAGTTCCCGCTCCCCCAAGAAGTTTAATCGGAAGGGATCGATCCATTTTCAAGTATGGAATGAGTAGGGGAAAACAATGAAGATTTCATATTAAGAAATAATAATGGTAGTTTTTTTTTAAACCGCTGTTTAGCCTCAGCAGAAGGTATTAGAAACTTAACATTTGGCAGGAATTTTAGTCTGTAGGTTATCAGTTAAAAGGCACACCTGTCTCATGAAAATTGGTTTCCACTTAGCAGAGTTTTTTAAAACACACTTTATTCATGCATGAAATACTGTTAGTTTTAATAATTTCAATATGATGTGTCTTATTTTTAAATTATTAAAATTAGCACTTCCCAATGTTCCATTGACAATGTATATGTATGCAGATATAAACTGAGTGGGCATTTAAGTTGATTAGAAGATATGAGGATTCCACTGAAATGGAGTGGAGATTTAGTTTTTAATAGGTAAAAAAGATTGTGGGATATGATTTGCTCGTTTTCTTATGACAGGAGCATGTATGTCACAACTGAACTAAGAAAGAATTTTCCCATTGTGTGGATGTGTTAGACTTCAGACAAAACACAAAAGGGGACCCTGCAGTACATAACATTTATGCCCCACTTTTTAAAAGCCTATACAGTTTGCACTCTGTAGGACCTCCATGTCCAGAGAAATATAGTGTTTTATTAAATTGGTTTTTGATGTTATTTAGTGTGAGCTATGTTCTAGCACATGCACTCATTTACCAACTAAGGTCTGTAAAATCCTGAGAGCTATAAAGATCTTTTTTTGTGATGTAGATTAAATTTTCTACATAAGACTGCTGACTTTGTGAACTGAGATTATTTGTTTAGGTATTTTATATCACAACTTCAGAGAGAAAGCTTCAGGATTTTTAAGCTCTTCGACACCAGTCAAAGCAGTCTTAAAAGCATATGAATAAGTTTTAATCAAAACTCTCATTAGAATTCACAGTTTTGTCATCAAAGAATTTGTGAATCTATATGGAACAAAAATGTCATATGGGAAGGAAGAGTTGTATATTCAGAATTGTATATCTGTTTGAATCTGTCATGAGGATATTTCTTTTGTTATTTTTTTTCCCCCCAGAAAGGACATTTCTCTAAGGTTAATGCAGCCTATACTTTTAGGAAGATGTAATGATTTCATGATATACACGTGTTTTGTATCTGTTTTTGTTTTTGAGTGTTGGACAATTAAGTGGAAATGCCAGGGATATTTACAATTTAACAAATATTAGTGGGGGGAAATGTCCTTCTTGTTCTTTTTCCTTGCATGCTGCTTTTCTTGGTAAGAGTTGTACTGGCAACATGGAGGATAGAGAGGATCAGACCTTGCTTTCTTCTGCAACAGATTCCAGCTCCTCTTGGAGGATTTCCCTGTGTTCCCAGGCTAGCTGGTTGATATAATCCCTCCAGTATGTCCTGGGTCAGACTCAAGGCCTCCTCCCATTGGGATGTGCCTGGTAGAGTGCCCAAAGAAGGCTCTCAGGGGGGTATTCTTAATTAGGTGCCTCAACCATCTGAACTGTCTCTTCTTGATCTGGAGGAGTAGTGGTTCATTTCCAAGTCTTTCTTAAGTAGCCACGCCTCTCACAATGTCACGAAGAATTATCCCAGACACCAGTGAGGTTTCTTCACAGGGTGGCTGAGAAAAATGTTCTTTTAATATGAGCCTGTAGTAATTTTAGTTTACAGTCTGTTGCTCAAATAATATTAAACAGAACAAATGATTGATTTCTTGAGATTCCCTTTAATAGTATCTGGTTCAGTTGATTCATTAATAATTATAATAATAGATTACTTTCTTGTATGTATGTATGTATTAAAAATAAACAAAATCCCCTAAATGTGCAAATCAACTTACACATAGTGTGTTTACAGCCTGCATAGCGAAAGGTTTTGAACTAGCACATGGTAGTCTGTGGTATGAATCTTTTTTAACCTTTTATCTTTACTACATTAAAGATAAATATTATTGTCTTTTTTGAAGTACTAAAGGTGCACTCATCTGCAGTTCAATAATCTTTCCAATTTAATTCAGAAGGGAAGAGGGTGAAAAGCCTGACCAGAATCACTGCCCAAATATCATAATAGTCCTACATTTCCAAGAGTCTTTCACCTGAAAACGTATGGTTAGGCATTTTACTTAACACCATTGCTTGATTCTTCAAGGTGCTCATCGCTTTGGCTCTGATCTGGCAAAGCACCACAGGAGTAGCCTAGTTGAGACTGTGACATAAAATTAGGACAGAAGAACGGCCATACTGGGTCAGACCAAAGGTTCATCTAGCCCAGTATCCTGTCTGCCGATGGTGGCCAATACCAGATGTCCCAAAGGCAGGGAACACAACAAGTAATCAACATGTGATCCCTCTCCCTCATCCATTTCCAGACAGAGGTTAGGGACACCATTCCTACCCCATCTGGGCTAATAGCCATTGATGGACCTAACCTCCATGAATCTATCTAGCTCTTTTTGAACCCTGTTAAAGTTCCAGTCTTCACCACATCCTCTGGCAAGGAGTTCTAGAGATTGACTGTGTGCTGAGTGAAGAAAAACTTCCTTTTGTTTATTTTAAACTTGCTGCCTATTCATTTTATTTGGTGACCCCTAGTTATTAGATTGTGGAAATAAGTAAATAATTTTCCCTATTTACTTTTTCCACACCAGTCATGATTTTATAGACCTCTATCATATTCCCCCTTAGTCTCCTCTTTTTTAAACTGAAAAATCCAAGTCTTAATCTCTCTTATTAATTAATAGGCCTCTTTGGGACTCAGTCTTAGGGTGAATAAAGTGAGGTGCGTTGGTTTCATATTTTGTATTGAGCCCCCAAGAACCTCTATGCAGCCTGCTCTACTGGACTAGAATTACAAGTAGCAAAGCTGGGGCAGTTTGACCTCTATTCCATCCTACAGATGAGTGTGTCCCAGTGCTTTTGGTTTAAGAAATTAATAATCTACTCTATTTCGATGTTATTGGAAATGATACAAATGACTCAAAATTCATTGAAAATACATGGCATTTGGCTGTGTAAATAGGGAGTTAATAGAAGATTTATTCACAGATTGTGCTAATCTATGATTGCTCTTGCCTGCTGTTGCAGATAAACAGGGATTCTGTGTTTGCATTCCCTCCAGGCACAACTTTCCTTTTCATTAACTTAAAAACAATTCAGTGATGGGCAGATTTATACAAAGGAGTTAATTGCATTTTTTTCCTGATGTTGGAAATCTGAAAATTGCAATACAGAAAAAGAGTGCACACCAATTGAGAGTATTGTTCCTCTACCTAGTTCAGAAGGCTTTTGTGAGATATTATTAATTAGCATTTGTAAAATGCTATGAGAGCCTTTGAAAGATATTGTAAAAATCCAAACTCCTTAATGTTGTTCAATTTTTAGAATATTACTAATTTGAATGTATATTTTAAGCATGTTATAATGTATAGTTTTCAATGGTCATACTAAAGAACTTCCTATATGCTTAAAGTAATTTAAAATCACTTGGGATGTAATTGGACAGGTGTTTATATAAGGCTCATACCACAGAGAACATTCATTTGAGATCTTCTAAAAGTTTTTCCATCTAGCTGGATTTTCAGAAGTTCTGGAACATGTCTAAATCAGACATTTTTACTTAAGAAATTCTGTATTTCCTGTTGGGCTAGTCAAAAAAATTTTTTTTGAAACTGGTGGCAGAAAACTTAACTTTTGACAAAATGAATGTTTCAAGTAAGCATATGAAAATTTTGACTTCCCACCAAAAATGTATTTTGTTTTGTTTTATTTTTGCCAAACGTTTTATGTAAAAAGAAACACATTTTCCAGCCTTTCTCCTTTCCAAATACTTTGTTTCAAAGTACCATGAGAAATGTTATGTCAATTCCAGATTCCACGCTTCAAAACTAGACTTTGATTTATTCTGTACTGTTGAATATAATATGAAAGTGTTGAGAGCTTTAAAACCCTTGACTCACTGTTGAGACAGAGTCTAAACCAAGTGAAATGCACTCCTATTTATATGAACTTTTTTCACTAGAGAGAGATCGCATTGAATTGAAGCAAAAGTCTTCTCTAGTTTCCTCAAGTTATCTATTGTCTAGGAAAACTGTGGCTAGAGTGATGTTCAGAGGATAACAGAGAAGATAGTAACTCTGTCCTTGTGGATCTCAATTTCACTTGTTTTGTTTGATTCAGGAGTAATAGTTATAAAGATGTGAAGGATAGATGTGACCACTCTGCATTGCCATATTAACTTGATTGGTATCTGAATGACCAGATTGAGGTGAGTTAGAATTGTGAGACAGCCCTAGCTACTTATAAAGAAGTACAGTATCTGGCTACAAGTGATACAGTATTGTTCACACCTGAAAGTCTGGCATATACCTTTTCAGAGGATCAAATCTGAACAAAATTGTACCTTGAGTCTAGATTTGAGACTCTTAACAAGTGTGAAATTCAGGAAATATTTACTTGCTAATTACAAGCATACTGCAGATTGAATGAGAATGAATCATGCTATTGATAGAGTCTCTCAACTTGTGTGCAAAGTAATTCTGTGACTCTTGCCACTGGAAAATTCCTTTGATTAATTTCTCAGATTTCTAGAATGTCATATGAAGAAAAGATGCATTTTGCTAGGTAGGTGTTTTTCCCTCATCGCTCTCATTTTAGAAGAAAAATCTTCAAAAACTATTTGCTTAGCAAAACAGAAGACTTTTCTATTATGCACAGGCTTCCAAATTCTGACCGTTTGACTTTTTTGCCCATAAGAAAATAAGTTAATATGACATACTAAAAATAAAGGAAGCGTACGAGAGAACAAACAGCAAAATAAATCCCAGGATCTGCCACCAAATAAAAATTGATGTCTGGGGGAAAGACTCTCATCACAATGCTGTTGTAGTTGTGTCAGTTCCAGGATATTAGAGATACATGGTAAGTGAGGTAATATCCTTCATTGGACCAACTTCTGTTGATGTGAGAGACGAGTTTTAAAGCCAGATTGAGACCTGAAGAAGAGCTTTGCCCCTCCAACTTCATCCATCTTGTTAGTCTATGTCATTAGCAATCTGACCATTTAGTGTATCCTTAGGCACCTGCAGAAGAGCAAAGTTGGCACAATTGCCATAGGAGAGTGCTGAGGAACCAAATGTCATTTTTGCAAAAATACTGACACGTTGGCATGTCTGGCTGGGAAAGTAATCACACAAGGTGCATCAGGAAGACTGATATAGTGAAGTGACAAATGTGAGAGGTTAAAAAAATAATAAATTGCCAAAAACATGGCATTATTTGTACACCATACTTTCATGAAAAATCCTGTTTCCAGCAGTTAGCTTTCTGATTGCCTCATAATCAAATGGAAGGGGCAGTAATTTAGAAATGTAATACAAAGAACAGATGTTTAGCAGGTGAAATTTTATTTCCACTAGCTTTTCAGTAATCACATTTCTTGTTTTAAAGCCTGAAGTAATAGAACTTTACTAAATACAGTAGAGTCCCGATTATCCGACCTTCCGCTTTATCCGACATAGCCATACCACTCTACTTTGTCTGTCAGTGCACTCTGGTCCCAGCCCACTGTGCCTGGGCCACTCCATTGCCTGTCATGGTGATGAGTGCTGAGGGGAGTTGGGGGCCTTCCTCTTGTCACCAGGCCTCTTAGGGGCAGCAGTTGCGGGAAGGGGTGCAACGGGGGCGACACAGGGGAAGCCACATAGACTGCTCCATGCTCAGCCCGAGTCGCTCTCCAGGGGCTCCTGCAGCCTTGTTCCAGGGCCACCTGGCCGCCGCTTCCTGCTCCTGCTCCTCCCTTTGCGCGGCGGGGACTAGGCCGGGCAGCAGCGGCCCTTTCAAACCCAGCCCTGACTCCAGCGAGCAGGGGGGACCAGTGCGTGAGATCCAGCCACAAGGCACGTGCGGGGTCACAGGGTGTGGGCTGGCACTGCTGCCGGGAGGTGGGGAAGGGGTCAAGCCATGGCCATTGTTGGCTGCTTTGTCTCCGAGCTGTCTGGGGCGCAGCGTACTGGCAGCCCACAGCGGAGTGGGAGCTCCCTGGGCCTCTCGCAGGGCACAGCTGGTGCAGGGAGTGATTAAGGGGAGGTCTGGCTAAAGAGGTCTGGACCCCCCTCACAATATAGTGAAGAATTTGTTCACATCCTGGGCCGTTTCCGTATTATCTGACATTTTCATTAATCCGACTGCCTGTCGGCCCCATTTACATCGGATAATCGGGACTCTACTGTAGGATTCTTTGTTTGGAAGTAACTCAGACATTTTATATTACTTAACAGAAATAATCTATCTTGTTACATATGAGATATTTTCACGTATGATACGATAATCTTCAGATAACAGAATTTAACAGGCATCTTAAACCATATCTTTTTTTATTTATTTTTTAAACCATAGATCAGTAATCTGGTACACATAGTATCGTGCATGTTAGAGCTCAATTAACAACTATAGTTCAATTAAGAATTGTATCCATACTTTGCCATTCACCGCCCTGAAAATCTAGCCCTGTGTCTTTGTTTTTTAATTATTAGTTTAAATATAAAACTCTTATATGTATGCAAGGTTTAACCCAGAAAATGTTGTATCACACAAGGCAAGTCTTTCTGAATAATTATGCATTATTTGCTATGGTTACAGAAAATAAAATGAGGACTTTATAATGTGAAGTGGAGTGCATCTTTGAAGTAATCTGGGAATTTCAAAGAAATGTCATATACACAGATACATTTATTCTGTCTTTACTCTTTCTCTGACAGCTGAAGATGTGAAACTGCCTTGTCTCCCTTTTGCTTGATGTTCTTTCAAAACTAGTGTAGTAAGGTAGGCTTACAAAATTCACAGTTGGTTCAAAAAAACCAGAGTGACTGTTTTCTGTACTTTAGTCTGAGATTGTATTCCTGGAGGTACCAGAGCCCAGTGGTGTACCTCCTTTGAAGCAACTTAGTATTAACAAAGAGGATCCTGTGGTGGTTCTTAGTTCAGGAAATGTCAGTACAGATGCTCTTTTCCACAATGATTCTGACAGCTTTTGTGATGAATTCTGGAGTGTCAGAAAGAAACAGAAGGGAGTTCGGGGCTACTGTAGTAGAGAGAAGAGTTACTAATGGGGCAACTGTTCTTCTTATTGCCTCTCATTTTATGGTGCAACAAAAATTTACTGTCCAATCTCATTTATCTGAAGGCTTTGGGATTCAAATGGGATTGTGACCTCACTGGAGGATTAATTTATCAGGGGAGTCAGCTCATGTTCTGTTTAATATGTTATAGCTGGAGGAGAGGGTGCTTCCCTGTTGTCAACCAGCTCTGGAAAAAGAGCCAAGTATTCTGTTTATGTGGTCTCTTCTTTACCCAGTTTAAAGTAGGAACCCAGATTTTAGCTTACTTCTCAATGCTGCCTGACCTCATGCAAGCTGGACAACAGGCTCACCTTTATCCTGCTGTCTTTGTGGAAGTAAGTTGTCAGGTCTTCACTGTTTTCCAGACTTTGAGAGCATTTGTGTATCTATGGCTATGTCTAGACTACAAAGATAAATCGGAAAAAGAAACACAATTTGCATATTTTGCGTATCTTTTTCCAATTTACTTCCAAAAGAGGCTTTCCCAAAATTTGGTCTACATGGGGCCAAATTTCAGGTAAAACTCTTTCAGAACATCCGTTATTTTTTTGTAAAACAAGTTTTAAAGAGATGTCAACAAAATACGTCCACTTTTCCAACATTTTTTTTTCTGGAAGAGTGGATGCTTTCCTTGGATGGTATCCTGGAAAAACTCTGCAGTCCAGACGTACCCAGTCACTGGAGACTCCCATATTACCCTGAGACAAAAAGGCTTTAAAAATGATTGCATTATATTAATAAAAGTTATTCCTGAAAGTGAGAGTGAGTAGTGGTGCAGAGGCCAGAGCTAAAAATGTCCATCCATGTCTTTTTTTTATTTAATGCACTCTTTATAAAGCTTACAGTGAAACAGTGTTTTAAAAAAAAATAACATTTAATCAAAGTCTCTAACTGGGGGATGAAAATCAGGATTCCTGCTGTTTTCCAGTTTCAATAGCACTTATAGCTGCTTTAATTTTTACAAGAAAAAGCTCACTGGAAATTGCTTTTGTCCAGACGAGAGAAATGTGACACAATTGGATTTCCAATAAAATAGGGGAAAAGATAGGTTGAGAAGACTCTAAAGCCATAATATATTGGATAATATATCCCCAATATAACTTTATACAGATGCAGTTTGCTTGCTTACTTCATTTTATAGTGACCCAGGCTTGGTTCATTAAATGGTATAGCCATTTTATTTAATGAGATAGCCATCACATAATCTTTGTAATACTAAATTAGATTTTTAAATGCATTTTTTTTATCATGCAAGGATCTTCTTCCACTCCCCCATTAAGGGTCTTTCACCCTCAAGGGTCATACATCCAGTCTATTATCTTTCAGGCTAAACACAGCTAGATCTGTCTTCAACTGGAGTGTCTTGATTCTGTTTCTGAGATGGCCAGAGAAGTTGCTGCAGAGCATGTTTTTCTTCCTCTTGGTTTCCAATTGACCTTAACTCTTGTGACACTTGTTTGTATACAAAATATGCAAATATGTAGACCAAGCATCCTAATTGTCTCTTCCTGATCAGTGTACTGGCAGAAGGTTGTTTAATGAGCCTGCACATTTTTCTCTCTTCTCTTAGCTATTCAAGGGACTTATATAAGTCTCTTGAAGAATTTGCTACTGAATAAATGAATATGCTGCATCAGGGACACTGATTTGCGGGAAATAAAATGCCAAAATGTAATTTTTGGAATTTGAAAGTCCAGTCATTTTATGGAGTTTCATTTGTGTCTCTTCTGTTCTGTCTCTGTTTAGAGAGAACAGTATAGAGATGCTTTTGAGGTCTTGTTGATTACTGAAAGTACTTCCCCCTACTTACCACACCTTATTCTATGCACTATGGTCTACAAAATAGAATTATTACTCCAGATGTTAATCTGCTTGTTACTTTGCTTCACAGTGTCTGCTACAATCAATGTTACTCGTAAACTCTTAGTAAAATGAATTGAGTACAGCATTTCAGCTGGGCTGGCTGATTTATAATATCTAGACTGCCGGTTTTTCTGGGATACAGAGGTATCCCGGAAAAACTCTGCCGTGTCCAGGGAACACGTTTGTTCTTCCACTTCCTTTGTGGAAGAGCAAACACGCTCTTTCGGGGAGCCCTGTATACCTCCTTCTACAAGGAATAAGGACTCTGCCAAAAGAGGAGGCTTTTCTGGAAAAGCAATTGGAAAAAGCTATGCGAATTGTGGAGTACAATTTGCGTAGCTTTTTCTGATAAGAGTATAGTCTAGACCTAACCTTGGGTTGCACAGATTCCAGGAGTCAGTGGACTGCAATCCATGATGATTAATCAGCAAAGTTAACAACATGCCTTTAACATGAGCAAGGGAAGGTTCCCATATCTCATGAGGTTAGTGTTTTACACAGTTTCAACAAGATGACTCTGCACCTGTATAGTCACAGATATCTCAAAGGCCTATAATTGCATTTTTAAATATCAAAATATTAGATTCTGAACACATTATTAAAATTCATGTTCAAATGTAATTTCATGAAGTCCACAATTTTCATATTTTCATAAAAGGATATTTTTGTCTGATCATTGTTTTTGTGAGCACCATATAGCAAGAACAAATTTGATGGAAAATAACCCTTGTAATTCCTGACTTTGATTTTGAAATATTTGTCACAGGTTTTCTACAGTTCATTGAACAATCTTATGACTCTGTAGCATTGTTTGTGGTTTTTATCCTTTAATGAAGATCATTTGCTCTTGGTGGAAACGTGTCAGGATTTTACATCAAATATTCCTTCCCGCTCACACCAAACTTGCATGGCATCTGCCATGCATACTTAAAATAAATGATGCAGTGACAAAAATAAGCTAGTTTCTAAATACACTGTTAATTTTGTCCACAATAAGATGCCTTATAGAAATACTTAAACTGGACACCATGGTCAAAAGAGATGTGATGGATTTAGCACTAGGAATGCAAAAGCTTGTGGTTCAAAGGGATTGACATCAGCGCCTATTAGAAAGCCTGCAAAAAGTATGCAGAAGCTATAGGATGGCTTCTAGAGACTGCTACTTTTATTTATTTCTATTACTGTACCACACAAGACTCCTAGACATGGTCCAGGATGGGGGTAGGTAAGATGGAGCCAGCGGGCCAGATCCAGCCCACCAGGCTGCCGGATCCGGCCCATGGTCACCTCACCGGGACCCTTACCATAGACCAGTTCACAACACTTCAAACAGCTGGCTGCTCTCTGCTCTAGAAACTGGGGAGCGAGAGTAGGAGAAAGAGAGAGGTTTTATGCATTGCCCCCACCCCTCAGCAAAGTCCCTCGTCTTCCGTTGGCCAGTTTCTAGCAAGTAGGAGCTGAGAAAGGGTATGTCTACACTTGCCCCCTAGTTCGAACTAGGGAGGCAAATGAAGCATACCGAAGTTGTTAGTGAAGCGTGGGATTTAAATATCCGGTGCTTGATTAGCATATTTGCGGCTGGTCGCCATTTTAAAATGCCGGTCACCTGAATTAACTCGCCGCATGTAGACGCGGTAGTCTGATCCAAAACCCTTCCCTCAAATTGCATGAGGAGTAACAGTTAATTTGCCGGAACCCTGGGCAGTTGGTGCTCAGGTTTCCCTGCCTACCTCACTGAGGGACAGCAAAGCATTTGGTCTCTGTGTGCTCTGGTTGCCCTCACATGGGACACCACAGCAATCTGCAACATGGAGCCAGAGCTGCCCCTGGGCACTCTGGTGTTTCTCATGGACGCTTTGCTATGAGCATGGCTGCACTTTCTGCGGACTGTCATCTGGTAGGTCCATCGGGGGGCTGTCAGTATCCAGGAGATCCTGCGGGAGAGCTTCCACCCTGAGGAGCACTAAGAGCCTCCCTGATCTGCCCCACTGGGGGCTTGTGCCTCCTTCCTTCCTCACGACCTTCCACTTACCCCCCCCCCCAAGCCCCTTCCTAATGTAAAATAAAAAACGTGTTTTTTCATAAACTCTCTTTATTTAACAAAACTGGGCGAGGGGGATAAACTCTGGTGAGACAGGGGAAAGGAGGTGGGAGAGGATTGGAGAGGGGAGGGGGAAACCTGGGAGGAGGGAGCCGGAAGGGGAAAGCAAGGGGAAGAAGTGGGAGGGAAAGCTCAGGGCTCAGGGTTGGGGGTCTCGCCGTACTAACTTGATTTTCATGCAAACCTGCTCCTGGGTTTACATGTGGCCTTTGGTGGCCAGGTTGGCAGCTATCCTGCCATAGACAGCCGTGTTCCTCCGTCTAGTGCGGAAATCATGAATGTTGGGGGCATCCCCCCCCAAACCTGAATAAGGTCCATGATCTCTGCCCTGGATCAGGAAGGCGCCCATCTTCTCGGGACCCTGTCAGGCTCCTGGGAGCTGGGGGACTGGGCGGTGGACAGCTGGCTGGCACTGGCTGCCCGGCTCATTGTGGGGCCAGTAGGTCAGGGGCAGCCACTGCTGGCAGGCCTCAAGCTGGCACATGCACTGTGGCCAGAGTCTACCTCTTTAAGGGTTCCCTGGCTGCGGGAGAGGAGATAAGTTTTCCTGGTTTGGCCCAGAGTGGCCACCAGGGCACAGTGGAAAGGGCTGAAGGCCCCCTATTTCAAAATAAGCGTCTACACAGCGCTTATTTCAAATTAGCTGTTTGAAAATTGGTGCTATTCCTCGTAGAATGAGGTTTACCAAATTTGAAATAAGCACTCCGCTATTTCAAATTTATTTCAAAATAGCAGTGTGGCTGTGTAGACACTAGAAAAGTTAATTCGAAATAACAGCTGTTATTTCAAATTAACTTTGATGTGTAGACGTACCCCTACAGATTAACTTGAGCTAGGAGGGACCTGCCCACTTTTCAGTGAGAATGCAAGGGAAATCACTCAAATGCTGATCTGTCGCTGATCTGAAAGATGGACAGGTTCTCCCACAGTTGACTTAGTTGACTGGGAAAGAATCCAAAAGCATCTCTGCTAAAAGAGCCTTGAATATGCAGACACACATGAGTAAGTGCAGAGGCAGTGAAGACACAGTAACCTGAGTAGACCTTTGCTGTGGGGACACTCACAGCTGAGCTAAGCTAAACCACTGCCAATCACTTTAATTATGTAGTGAAGACATACCCCCAATGTCAAAAGAGTAGCTGCTGTAAAGGAAACCATTCCACTAACTTCTTTCCGTAATCTATGAGACTGTCATGTCATTGATTCATTGTTAAATTCAAGGTCCTCTTATTATTGCTTTACTACAGGTACTGAATCTACGGGGTTTTATTTTTAGCCTAATTCTGGAATATCTGTTGTACAATAATGATGTACATAACAAGTAAATAACAAACAGGTATAACAAAATAAGCTTTTCAGAAATTGTGTATCCACCTGCACTTGTAAGTTATCTCCTTTTCTTGCATTTTATTTCATAGCTTGATTGCTCTCTGTTACATAAACAGAATTATGCTATTTGAGCTGGTTTCCTGTGTAGAATATGGATAGATGGCGATCAGTGATTCATCAGACAGAGGCCCCTTGAGAAAACAACAGTAGCTTCATTTCATCACAACATAGTATTAATGTTGTTAAGCACCATTCTTTATGTGAGATATTAATGATGTGGTGGAAATATTAAATTTGTCAGGGATACTCATGGCAAGAGTAGCTAACATCTCTTTAGGGACAGTTTACAAGTAATTGCAGTTAGTCCAGCTGTTTTGTTTCTTGATGAATTGTGTTTATACAGACGGAAGAAGCGCGCGCGTGTGTTTTCAGGGGACCATAATCTCAGCTCTTTCTAGACCTTATTCTAGTACACATGTACAGTGACCTATCAGCTCTCATTTTGATGCGATTAAGGGTCAGTGTTTTTTGCTACAGGAATGTGTGATAGCAGGTCTCATTCTTCCCAAAAACATTGGAGAAGAGGGGAGGAAAGAATGAATCCACTGCTCTTACTCTCTTTTGCATGTTCTGTTTTTGTTAATTCATGGGAAAGAATAAAAATCAGTTTTCTTCTGTATTAATTTGACCTTTCAGATAACTCCTTTTCAAAAAATTAACTGATGTCCTATTGTCTCTATTCATTTTAGTTTGTGGAAGGTATGGGCTTGCTGTTGGTAGCTAGGCCCACTATAGTAAGCTTATATATTTTAACTTGTTTTTTTTTTTCAATTTCTCAATGTTTTTTTCTACACAAGTCACTTTATAGGCTACTTGAACAATATTAAAATAAATTACTTTATAATAAAAGGAGAAAGTAAACAATAAAAGCATGCAGAATACATGTATATTCATTACAGTATATGCATGACAGAAGTGTGTAGGAAAAACTTGAAAGTCAGATTTTAGCCAAAATGTTTTGATTCTGAACCCCTTAAAAACCGGGGGCATGGCTCGGGGATATGTGGCTTTGAATTCCCAGATCTGAATCCATCCTGTGGTTTTGATTTCTAGTCTTTCCAAAACCAAATTGACTCATTTTCCAGTTCATGTTCAGATTCTGCTTCAACATCAGCATTTCCCATGAACTTTGGCTCCCAATGATGGAAATCTCCTGAGATCAGATGATTCTGTGTTATTTGTTGTTTTGGACTGAAATCCTTTATGTATTAAGCTCTGTTAAAACTAATCATAGTACTTATTCATCCCTAACCCTACCCAAACTTGATCTCTTTTCTTCATTCATATATTGCATTACTATTTTTTGTCCTGAGTTCCTTATCTAAAATACCTTCCTTGTATTGTTAGCTTTTTAGTAAATTACTGCCCCTGCATGTTCAAAAGCTTCGGAGGGGTAGCCAACTTAGTCTGTACCTGGAAAAACTTAAACAATGAATAGTCTAGCAGCATCTTAAAGACTAACAAAACATGCCCACAAAAGCTCATGATACCATTTACATGTTTTATTACTCTTTAAGGTCTGCTAGACTATTCATTGTTTAAGTTTTGCCCCTGCAAATTTTTCTCTGTATAATCCATTATATTTATTTCCATTGCTTCTCACAACCCTGATTTTTTTTTTCAACTGGCTCCTTGTGAATGTCACCCTGCATTCATCCAGAGTCTCATTTAAATAGATGAGGTGCCACACAAGCATATGGGCGAGTACACCAGCAGCCAGTCAGTTGCAGGACTGCAACTTCAAATTGCCTCCAAATTTATTTGAAATGTCTTCATTGATACTTCAGTAAAAAGTGTTTGATGTCTTATAAAAACATTTATGCAGAAGTGGGGTAATATTTAGGATATGTTGTTTTAGTAAGCCCATTAAAAATTAAGAATGCACTTATGAATGTTACCCTATTTCTACAAAATTACTGCATTCTGCACTGATGTACAAAAATTGTACTTATTGAAGGCTCCATTTATACTATGGTACCTGTTCCATATGCAGAAGATCATGGGAGCTGTCATCTAGGAAGGAAGAAAAAGGCAAAGAACATAGCAATTTCATTAATAATAAAGTTATTCACTGAGAATTAAAGAATAATTATAGGCTAAATGACTCTATGGGATGATCTACAGTGAAATTTAAAAATAAAAGATTAAAAGAATGCCTTTTTAACTTATTCATTTTTAAAGTTGAAGATTACATGGATAAAATAGGCAGAGAGTAGTATAGCTATAAAAATAAATGAAAGTGCATATCATATGAGAATTTATTAGACATACATCAAGATTAGCAAGAAAAGGTATTCAGTATACATTCTAGATTGTTAAATCTTAACCCCAATGTGAAGATAAACTTTTTAGTCTCTTTTTGTAATCCCTGTCCAACAACTTAGTATATGTCAGATATTGGAAAAGACTGTGTCATGAATATAGTTAACAAGCACAGAAAGCTGCTACTCTAATAGACAATTCTCAGGTCTTTTGAGTATAGCCTGATGTTACAATCTAAAATCTGGCTATTATAATTCTGTGAGCACCCAAATTGGTGTATACCCCCTGGGAATGGTGTGGTGGTTATTTTTTTCTGTAAAGTCTCAATGTCTTATGTTGTATATTGGGTTGTAGATATAGATCTTGTTGTTCTGTGCTATGCAATAAAATGGACACTTGCACCTACTCCAGCTCTCTGCCTTTCCACTGATTTCTTCCTATGCTGTGAAACTCCCCACAACATAACATCTTACAAAGCTGTATGTGCACTTTCAGAGGAGTATTTTATGCATGTGTATAAAGGACAGAAGTGGTTCTCTTTACTGCTTATTTCCCAGGATTTCAAAACAGACTTAATAAGGACGTTAAATCAACTCATTTTCCAATACAACTACCTCTTTCTCCTCTCCCTAATATTCTCCATTCTTTCTACCTGATTTTACTAATTTTCACTCACATAGATGGTCTTCCTTAGATCCTGCACTGTAGATCCTGACCTGATTGGGTGGCATCTATAATGTCAAGGCATTTTGTGCTTGTAGCTGCTTTTCTTTTCCATTCTTTAGATTCTCTGTATTCAGTCATAGCTGGAATGTTAGTTCCTTTGCATCTGCGGGGACTGCAGAGACTTTCTGTTTACTTTTGTTATGTGTAGTACATTTTGGGATACTGCTCACACCAGACTCAAATGAAGCAGCATGGCAGAACACACCAGGAAGTTCATTAAATAATAAAAGCTGGGGGGGGGGGGGGGGGTGCAGTGATCAGGCATGGAAGTTCTCTGCTCCATTGCAGTGTTCCATCCTGGAAAAAATATGAGCTAGATCTCACTCTGCTCCATCCCATTCTGTTCCCTCTTTTCTATTGTGTCTCTTGCTGCAGCTAGGAAGTTCCCAGGAAGACTAGGGTGGAGTGCTGGCTCCACTGAAATCATTGAGAGTTTTGCCATTGACTTCAGTGTGGTTTGTATTTCACCTGCAGTTTTTAGGCCACATTGGAGGATCACTGTGTTTCTGAGTGAATATAAATGCTAGGTGGGGTATAAAGCACACAACGAACACAGGCCGCCCCAAGAATGGAGCTAGTTCCCGCATTAGAAAGGGGGGGATAAGGGACCCACTGGAGGTAAGGAGGTGGGGTATAAAGCACAAAGGCCCCCAGATGGGATTCAGCCCCCATTATAATTGATATAGAATTTAAATGCACAAAAGTAACATGGGCATGCTATTTAAAGATGTGTCTGTAGCAGCCATACAGCCAGTTTTGGCAGTGTTCCCAGCCAGGAACAGCAATAATGGATTTGATGCAAATGGTGCATCCACCTACACATTTAGGTGGAAGTTCTAAATGAAGAAAATAGTTTCTCAAAATGAATTCAGTATCAACATAATTTACTAATTTATGGTCATGCAGGTAGAGAAATGGCTCAGGACATCCTGTGCTTTGATAAAATTGCTTAGGTTTTCTGGCGTATGTGGCACACTTTTAACTGAGTGCCTAGTGAGTCTACTTTAAGGGTGTGTCTAGACTACATGCCTCCTTCGACGGAGGCATGTAGATTAGCCAGATCGGAAGAGGGAAATGAAGCCGCGATTAAAATAATCGCGGCTTCATTTAAATTTAAACGGCTGCCCCGATCTGCCGATCAGCTGTTTGTCGGCAGATCGGGGCAGTCTGGACGCGACGCGCCGACAAAGAAGCCTTTCTTCATCGGCACAGGTAAACCTGGTTTCACGAGGCTTACCTGTGCCGATGAAGAAAGGCTTCTTTGTCGGCGCGTCGCGTCCAGACTTCCCCGATCTTCCGACAAACAGCTGATCGGCAGATCGGGGCAGCCATTTAAATTTAAATGAAGCCGCGATTATTTTAATCGCGGCTTCATTTCCCTCTTCCGATCTGGCTAATCTACATGCCTCCGTCGAAGGAGGCATGTAGTCTAGACACACCCTAAGGTTCCTAAATAGATGCATTCTTTTTCTCCATGCTCCTGATCCCTCCCACCAAAAAAGTAACATTTTTAAAGGACCTTTGTATTTTTATACAGGTTGCTTTCAGATACTGAACAGATAAACATTTTAAGAAAAGCAAGATCTTATCTTCATCAGGAAAAATATCATGAGGTGGTAAGTGAATCGTCACTATAAAATGACAAATGTTTGAAAACCTAGACTAAATCTTGGACTTCGGTCTTCTTTTTTTTTTCTATTTTTCTATTTGGTAGTTTCCTTGGTGGGGGGGGGGGTCCTTTATTGACTCATCTTTTACTAACATAAAATGAATCGTATTGTGAGTCTCCATAGCCTCACACTTTCTTATTCATTAAATTCAAAACAGTAATTTTGATTGCTTATTAAGTGACTTTTTCATATTTTTAAATCGTTTGTTTTTGTTGCTAATGTTTCTAGCTAAATGAACCACATTTATTCATGGTGTAGCTCTTTTGATATCGATACAGTCAGTTCCACTGTGAATGAATTTGGCTCCATGTTTTATGAGATGTTGTGGGTTTTTTGTGCTCTGATCTGAAAAAAAATGTAGTACCTTATCAAGGATTTCAGCCAACTCTGTGGATATCACCTTATGTCACTCTTATGAGATACAGTGGGTAAAGGTCATTTATAGATGGGAACTTGACAGCAGTGTTAAGGATCGCCCATTGAACCAGCAGCATAGCTAGGAAAAATAACTTATTCTAATCACAAATCTCTGTTTGTTTTTCCCCCTCTCCTGAGCCAGCTGTTTTATTTTAACTTCTCCATAATTTGTAGATTTAACTGGTACATGGAAGAACCAGGCAATAACTAGTTGACACTGAGTGCTTATTTTATTTTGAAAAAGTGCATGAAAATGTCTATTTTATAAAATCAAATTTACCTGACAATATGTGAAAACATAATTTTATTATGTTCTGTGATTTTGCCCTTCTTACTAATACGTTTTCCAGGAGTTCAAAGTTTTTACATAGAGAACAGGTAGAATTTTATTTAGGTTTTGGGTCTGATTCTCTTGTCATGTACATCGTTGTAAATAAAAAGTAGCTCACCTGAAGCCAGTTAACTTTTTCCAGTGCAAAAAAAATGTGAAATCATCCTGTATAGGCCTCCATTTGATACACTCTCTTGGCTGCTTCAAGGAAATAAGTCCTTTTTTTCCATTCAGCAGCAGAGCCTTGAAGTTCCTTTTCAAGACCTCGTCCATATGTAGTCTACTCTTGGTATGCATGTAGTTGAGATCAGACTCTTTTGACCATCAATGTCTCCTGGGGTCATGCATGCTCCCTGGATATGCTCATGGTCCTGTATCAAGAGCATAAACAGGTCTAATTGCCATTCAGTTCCTTCTTGAGAACCTTAGCTGTTAGCTGGAGCTCCTCAGTATCCGGTCTCTGCAATTTTTTCACCGTCCTTTTGTAAACATTTGTTTATATATTAGTGTAGTTAGGAGTAGTTTTAGTTAGGATACTTTTCCCATCAAATAGATTTGTTGGTTTTGGTTGTTTAACAATGTTGTTTTTATTTTACTCTGGTAGCACTTTATAGATTAACAAAACATGTAGATGGTATCATGAGCTTTCGTGGGCACAGTCCACTTCTTCTGATGACCAGAATACTCAATACTCTGGTCATCTGAAGAAGTGGGCTGTGCCCACGAAAGCTCATGATACCATCTGCGTGTTTCGTTAGTCTATAAAGTGCTACCAGACCATTTGTTGTTTTTTTCTGTACAGACTAACTCAGCTACTCCCTGAAGCTTCTTATTTTACTCTGTTATGGAACTTCTTGAATTGAGCCTTATGGATGTCTTATCCTAAGTCACTTTTAAGTGTTGCCCTCTTGTCAGGCAGCAGAACCAATCAGCAATGGGCACATCAGTTGAGTTGCCTTTAGTCTTTGGGAAGCTCACATCTCCAACAAAGATCAGCTTGTAGATCCTTTTCTGAAAGGTCTTTGAAGGAGAGAGAGGCATGCCTAACGTTTTTATTAGACTGCTTTATGCAGCTGACCTCTAAATAAGATGGGGCAGATCCCTCTAGACAAGTTCCACCTCAGTCCAGAACATGCCCCTGTGAGTTCCACTAGTTCCCAGTCTTCATCATCAAACGCTAGCCTAGCTTCAGATTTGAGTACAGGGCATCCCTGCTATAAGTCATCACAATATACATCCATTTTTCCATTTTGCACTAATGACATTGATGCTTGTCCTCACATTTCTCACTCTTAAGTCTCACACACACAAATTTGCACAAATGGAGGTTAGTCATGGGAAAAAATTCCCTGCTTTTAAGTTGTTCACTATAAGTCCAAGTGTTTTGGGACTTATCTTGGACTTATGGTGAGGATGGCTTATAGAACTGAAAAAGTTGGGTTTTCAGAGAGTAAAGAGTATTGTTCCTCCAGGAAGAAAAGGGGCACATCCCTTTTGAGATTTCCTAGTCAAACGAGGTCTAAGACACTTCACTGCTTCCAGCCAAAGGAGTCTCCATACCCCAACCTGGACTCCCAGCTGGGGAGGATCCTGTACATATTCTCTGGGTGTTCTTCTTAAAGTTGTATGCATCTGAAAGAAAGTTGAGTGCTTTTACATACCTGGAGATTGCATAGGTTCAGGAGTAGATATATGTTCTAGTGTGGCGATTTTCAAACTTTTTTTTCTCCTGAGCCAGTCAAAGAGGATGAGAGCTTTGGGTTATAGGAGGAGGCCGCAGCGGGGGGTGGAGGAGGCGGGGGGCTCATGGCTGGAGGGGCTTACCTTGTGCAGCTCCTGGTCAGCAGTGTAACGTGGGTGCTAAGAAAGGCTTCCTGCCTTTCCTGGCACCTCAGCCCATGATGCGCCCTAGAAGCAACCAGCAACATTCTCCTCTTGACACCAGGGTACTGCTTAAAGGTTCACCAAGAATGGAATATTTGTGGACAAGCAATTGAGGAAAAAAACTTATTTAACAGTAGCTGGAGTTCAAGGTGTGTTGTCCACGTATTCCATGACCTGCCCACCTTCCCCCCTACAACAGAATTCTCAAACATCTAGATTCTGTGGCGATGGAGGAACAGAATAGCAGTTGAGTCTACACTGTCATTTATGTCCTTAGTATGGGAGGAAAATGTCTACAGCTCATGAATGCTCCCAATGTGTATGATAGCCAAAAGACTATAATCTCTAATGTACGGGGTGCATGTTCACCAAGATTATAGTATGTAGACACATCTTATAGAATTCCAGTTACTGTACGCCAACTTTTCTTTGCAATGTGTTTTCTTGGTAAGTTTCTTTTTGAGTGTATTCAGGATGATGATGTTATACATTGTTGTGACATATGTTCTGTTTTCTCTGAAGGTATCTCTTTGCAAAACCCTGATTAGCCTTGCTTTGGAAGGACTGTCATATTACCATACTTACGACAGATTATTCTTGGGCATAAGTGTTGTTATGGGTTTTGTGGGCTGGACATCTTATGTGATTTTGTTGATTGTCAAGACGCACACTAATCTGACTAAGAGTACCCAGGATAATAAGGTAGGTTAAAACATGAAATGATATTGCTGTCTAATTATCAGCAATTTATGCATGGCATTGTACCATTTGTATAAAAACAGTAGGTCCCTTGATTACCCCATATGCAAAGCTGAAGTAAAAGATTTTTGCCAATAGGAACTACTTGTGGATTGGGAGAAATCTTCTTGTCCTGCAAGTACGGTTCAGATATCTGAAAAGATGGGCCATTGTGTAATGTATGAGGAGATGAACTGGATATCCCATTGCTTCTGGTCTCAGTAGGTTTGTAGTTCATTGCAATTGTGGTGTACATGGACATAGTTTCATTAACATCAAGAAATATAGACTATATATCCATATTTAATTAGGTCAGTCTACATGTCAGTGGAGACTCTGTTAACCTTTCCATGACGCTGCTCTTTCCCCTCTTTTTAGTAGATTTCTTTTGTTCATTTTTAATATTACTGTAGTGATATTAACTTTAGTCATAGGTTCTGCGTTTTCAGTATTTCCCACAGATTATCATTCATGACCCTGTGTTAGAAATATAGTATACTTGCATTAAAGGAAAACTACCTGTATTTTGCTTAGTCACATTCTGATACCATACTCACACATTTCTTTCCACATACATGGGTAAAGTATTTAGATATAAAGGCTTTAATTGGTGATGGGGAATTCTCTCTAATATTGGCTTTTCTA
This sequence comes from Pelodiscus sinensis, assembly GCF_052426305.1. NCBI lineage: Eukaryota > Metazoa > Chordata > Testudines > Trionychidae > Pelodiscus > Pelodiscus sinensis. Next base: position 121,333,188 of record NC_143053.1, read on the forward strand.
ATTTAATGTTAGTGACAGTTGGAGAATATAAAGTAACTTCTCCTTGGCTTAATATTAAAAGAACATAACTGTGTAAATACATATTAGCCCTTAATTCTAATTTTAACATTAAAATAACTTGTGATCGTTAATCCAGACTTTAGATGTACATTATTATTTTTCCTTTTTCTTTATATTAAAGGCAATAAGAAAATCACTTACATTTAATTTCTTTTTCCCCCTCTCTGTTGCAATTTAAAATTGGATTCTTCTGAAGCAGAAAATTCCATCTTGGCATTTGCAAAGCATGTAATCTATTCACAACTAAAGTTTCTTGGGGTATGTCTACACTGCCACCCTAGTTCGAACTAGGGTGGCTAATGTAGGCATTTGAAGTTGCAAATGAAGCCAAGGATTTAAATATCCCGGGCTTCATTTGCATCTTGCCAGGCGCCGCCATTTTAAAATCCCCTTTAGTGCGGACTCCGTGCCCGTGGCTACACGTGGCACGGAGTAGGTAGTTCGAATTAGGCTCTCTAATTCGAACTACTGGTACACCTCGTTCCAAGATCTCCAAGATCTACTGGTAGATGCTGATCTACTGGTTGGTGACTGCTGCCTTAGGAAATAATCTTTTTCAGTTAATCATCAGGAATAGAAAAGTCTTTTAATATGTAAAGGTGAACGGAGAGTTTTACTAAAAGAAGATTAAAGCCTTCTAAAAATCTTTCATATTTCAGAATAAAAGGACATGTTTAATTTTTAATGTAAATGAAGATCAGTACTCAATTAGCATCTTTACTATTTCTAGTAAATTACTGTGAGAAAATTCCAATAGTGATAAAACGCAGACCTTTTACTGTCTGTGGACTAAAAAGAGATTCTTAGCATTTAAAAAATATTATAAAACAAAATGGAAAACATTAAGAAATACAATACTATATAACTTTCAAAATATTGTTGTGATCAAGTATCTAAGAAAATGTTCCAAACCATTCATTATAGATTAATATAATGTGGATAACACTTTTAAATGAAAGTATGCTACTATTTTTTTTTAATCCGTGTAAAATGGATTTAGAAATGAAACCTGGCTATTGTAGTTACCATATTTTTATGAGTTCATTCAAATGAAGTCAGATTTTATATTTAGTGTCTCTAGTAGAAGATATGCCTTCTGTGTCCTTAGTCTGCAGATCTTCACATACTTTTTCCAGTAGAACCATTTCCTTCAGTTCAGGCCTACAATTACTGATTGATTGGTGAGATCTCTGCTTTCCACCATAAATTAATTAGCTTTATGGCTAGTATCAAAACTACGTGAAGAAATTGTTCTGTGTAACAGACTATAGTGGGCAAATAAGCCACCCATCTCACAGTTTTATGATCTTACAGATGTTGATTTTAGACTCTGCCTAGCAAATAGGATTCTTTATGTTAACCATCTCAGTTTTAAAATATGTTTCTCATGAAAGCACTTCCCCTTAAAACAATGTGTTATTTCACTTTGGAAGAATTCTAGAAGAAGAATCCATTCTTCTTCAAGTTGTTGGTCATGTGCATTCCAGAGTAGGTATGTGTACTCATCATGTGCACTGGTGCCAGAAGGTTTTTTTCCCCTTAGCAGTACCCATAGAGGAGCGCCTCTAACTGCTGGAGTGGCACCTCCACGGCATGGTATAAGGGGTATTGCATTCTCCCCCACCCTTAGTTCCCTTATGCTGCCAATGAGGGTGCACAGAACTGCCTTTGCTCCAGCTTCCTGCTGTAGCCTTAGTATTTATTGTACTGATTTTCCTTGTTTTTGTGTACATAGTCCTTAGTAATGTAGTACCTCGATTGTTAATGACTTGTCATTCCTTTCCGGACTCTGCATGGGCTGGGGTATGCACCATGCCCTAGGGTTCAAATTCTAACACACATGCAAATGGCCCATGTCAGTGAATGACCTGCAAAAATGTTACTTGCGCTGCTTGGACAAAAGTCATGTTAGTGACAAGTGCAAGATCCGCAAGTCCTTCAAGTTAAGGACCAGAAAGGAGATAGTCGTTCATCTCTGTGCCTTTCTTATGTAGTCAGCCCTAACTCGGGCACCGGTGCGCAGATCCGATTCAGCACCGAGCACTGTAGTTTCAGTGAAGAGTGTCCCGACAGGACTGTGGCACTGCTGGGGCTGCTCACCATCCTCCTGCAAACAATGGGATAGATCTGGGGGCAAGCAAAGACCCATGTCAGGCAGCTCTCAGGCTTGTGGGCTTCAGGTACTGTTGAGTGGAGTAACCCAGCCCAATCTGCACAGGTCTCCCTGGAGGTTAGCAGGACCTCCAGCCAATGTTCCCTCTAAGTTTTTCCATCCATGAGCAGAATACATTTTGTTATGTGCACCACCAGTAGAAACACATGCTGCTGGCTATGGGCACTGTGCTAATCAGCTGGGCAGCATTTGAATCGCTCCTGAGTGGCCGCTCAAGCACACAGCTTACAGGGAACCCTGGCCCCACCCAGATATAGGTGCCCTCCTCAGCAGAAGCCCTCCAGGCAGCGTAAGACACTGATTCTGTCCATGCTGGCCACCCAGGTTCCTGCAGCTCCCCAGTCACAGGGAAAGCCTGCACGCAGGCCTGTGGGGTCTCTGCCTAAGGGCACTGAATCCTGCCAAGGGAAGGGTCCAGGCATCAGTCCCCAGCACACTCTTGATGCGAGCCAAACTGTGAAGCAAAGCCCTACTGATTCCTCTGTCTGGGCTGCCAACCTGATAGAGGAATTCCCAGCATGGCTCTCTGGCAGGGGGTACAAGCCTTTGGTGAACAAGGGCATCGGTACCAAAGATCCCCGATCCTTTGGTACTGCCCATGTTATTGCTCAAGGGAACAGTGGTCGAGGTCGGGTGCATATAAGCATTGCTATAAACTTGCTCCACGTTGTAATACCTGTCACCGTTGTGGCACCATTCACACAGCCAATGACACAGATTGCTGGCCACTGGCCATTGAAAATCTGCTGGATGTAGCCATTTGGGCCATTGCAGCCATTCTTAGTGGTGGACAAAGTCATTGTCACTGAACTTGGGGTCACAGGCACGGCACTGCTCTCAACTCAGCTACCTGGGAACTGTTTACCTATATAGTGGTCAACAGCATCATAGTCTCGGGTCAGTTGTAGGCCCACAAGAGCCACCATACCTCCCTTTGCAGCAGGACCTACTGTACCGATGGTACTGCATCTGGGTCAGAAGCATCAGGTCCCATTCAAAAGGGATTTCCCACAGTTAAACTAGTATCAGACATGTCAGAACTTGGGAGGCAGGAACATCAAGACCCAAGGCCTGTGGTCTCCAAACAAGGTGGCACTGGACATCAAAGACAGGGCTTTCTGAGCTCAACTGGCAGGTAGAGTGGTCAGATTCCTCACATACAACACAGTGTTGATGTTTTACACCAACAGGCAGCAAGGGAGAGACTGTCCTTCAGCACTCTTCTAGGAAGCCCTCAGTCTGTGGAACTTCTGTGTCAGCCGCAACATTAACGTGGAAGCTTTTCACCTTCCAGTCATCCAGAACTCCCTGGTGTATCGCTACATCTAGAATTCTCTTCTCATCGCTACATCTAGAATTCTCTTCTCATTGTGAGTGGCTTCTGAGATCTTCTGGAAGTGGGGCGTTCAGTCCTGCTCTGCACAGAGCCTGGACGAGGGCTCTCTGTCTGATGCCGCCTTCTTGTATTGGACAGGAGATCTGCTGTATGCATTTTCCACAATCGTGCTCATCAGCAAGGTTCTGCAGAAAATAAACAAGGACAGGACCTGAATCATCATTATTGCCTCCATGTGCCTTAGGCAGCATTGGTTTGGGACCCTGTCAAACCTAGTGGTATGATTGACAGGGCCTCTTATTCTAGCACCACAGTTGCCTCCTACATCCCAGCTTCATGACCCTCTACCTCGTGTGAGTTGTGTGGCTGAACTCAGAAGAATAGACCTGGCTGGAGGCATCTACCACATCCTCAGAAGCACAAAACCTTTGACCTGTCAAATCTAGCTGGTAAAATGGATGAGGTTCTCAGATTGGGCAGCTGATTGTGACATCTCCCCTTCAGTTGCTATGATCCAATCAATACTGAATTATCTGCTCCACCTAAAAACCCAGGGTCTAGCACATTCCTTGCTCAATGTGTATCTGGTGACCATTTCCGCCTTTCACCCCTTGGTCCACAATGTTATCTCTCATGACATGGTGGCCAGATTTTTCAATGTCCCTGAAGTAAATCTTACCTCAGATCAGGTCCCCCATTGTCAGTGGGATCTGAACTTTAGTCCTGGCCAGGCTCACTTTGAGCCTCTGGCCATGTGCTCCTGGTCCCATCTGTCCTGAAAAGCCACCTTCCTTGTGGCTATAACACTGGCCAGACGAGTCATAAGAACGGCCATACTAGGTCAGATTCAAGGTCCATTTATCCCAGTATCCTTTCTTCTGACAGTGGCCAATGCCAGGTGCCCCAAAGGGAAAGAAAAAAACAGATAATAATTCAGTGATTCATTCCTAGCTCCTGACAAACAGTGGCTATGGACACCATTCCTTCCAATCCTGGCTAATAGCCACTGAGGGATTTATAAATTTATCTAGCTCTTTTTTGAATCCTATTATAGTTTTGAACTTCATAACATCCTCTGGCAAGGAGTTCCACAGGTTGACTATGCCGTGTGTGAAGAAGTACTTCCTTTTGTGTGTGTTAAACCCGCTACTTGTTAATTTCATTTGGTGACCCCCTAGTTCTGGTGTTATGGGACGGAGTAAATAACTCTTCTTTGTTCACTTTTCTGCACAAATAATAATTTTATAGACCTCTGTAAAACCCCCACCCTTACTAGTTTCTTTTCCAAACTGAAAAGTCCCAGTTTTATTAATGTCTCCTCACCTGGCAGCTGTTCTATACCCCTAATTGTTTTTGTTGCCCTTTTCTGAACTTTTTCCAAAGCCAGTATTTCTTTTTGAGATGAGGCAACCACATGTGTACACAGTATTCACGATGTGGGCATACCATGGTTTTATACAGAGGCAATAAGATATTCTCTGTCTTATTCTATATCCCTTTCTTAATGATTCATAACATTCTGTTTGCTTTTTTGACTGCTGCTACACATTGAGTGGATGTTTTCAAAGAACTAGCCACAGTAATTCCAAGATCTCTCTCTTGAGAGGTAACAGCTCTGAACTTCACGCATTGATCTCCAAACCACTGTACATGGGTCTTCCACGAGGACAAGATCTAACTCCAGCCACACGCAGCCTTTTTCCTTTAATTGGTGTCCACTTTTCACATGAACAAGGACATCTTTCCTCCAGTCCTCTACCGTAGACCACACACATTGAGTTGGGAGAGATGCCTTCACCTGTTGGATATGAGAAGGGCCTTGGCCTTTTACTTAGATGAGACTAAACCATTCTGAACTCTACCCAACTGTTTGTCTCTACAGCAGAGCAGATGAGGTGCCAGCTCATCTCCATGCAGAGAATTTCGAACTGGATCACCTTGTGCATCTACATCTGCTATGACAGAACTGAGGTCCCCCTGCTGCCAATTCTGAGAGCTCCTTTAACCAGGGTGCAGATCTTTTCAGCAGTGTTCCTGGCTCTCACACTGATCCAGGACATTTGTCAGGCAACCACACGGTCATCTGTGCACACATTCACTACTTATTATGCCATCATCACCCAGACTAGGGATGATGCTTGTATGCCAGAGCTGTGCTGCTCCCTACTCATCCCTGAACTCCTGTGCACCTGCAGGTGGATACTACTTGGGAATCCCTACTGTGAACGGCACATGAGCAATCACTTGAAAAAGAAGGGATAGTTATCTATTCCACAAGTGGTGTTCTTTGAGCTATGTTGCTCATTTCCATTTTATGGTCCTGTCCTTCTTCCCAACTGTTAGTTTCCAGCAAGAAGGAACTGAGAGAAGGAGGGAACACGTAGCACCCCTTATTACTGCACCAAGGTGGTGCTACTCCAGCAGCTGCTAGGCGTGCTTGTCTATGAGTACTGCTAAGGGAAAAAACCTTCTAGCACTGGTGCATGTGGTGAACACTTACACCTACTGTGGAAAGAACATGAACAACCCATCTCAAAGAACACCTGTTACAGAACAGGTAGCTTTGGGTTTTTTCCCTATTTTTAAACATCCATACACAATGTAAATCTCCTTTCATCTGCAATTTGGGAACAAGTAGTTGAACCAAAAGATATATAATAAGCTAGTTGCATTTGGTCAGCTTTCAATGTGACATATTTTATCCTAATTTAATAAGACGTAACATGCCAGATATTTTATTTTAAAAGTCATTTAGATCTGATACTTGCCATTACTTTCGATAGACAAAGTTTTATGTCAATTACAGGGAAATGGAAGAGGAATTAATGTTTTATGCTAGCTACCTGGCTTCTAGTTATAGGCAACTGGTTTAGAAAATTTCATCAATTTCTAAGAGTATATCACAGTTTTTTATATATTTTTTTAAATTCTCTTTTTTACAAGTACTTTGTTTTGCAATAAATAAGCCTGATAAAACAATCTGCTCTGTCTCTTGCTACTAAAAGGAATATTCTCTTTAGGGATAGGCTATCAATTCTTTGTAGTGGCCCAGTTATTTTAAATCAGTGAATCATCACAGGGCTAGCTGTGTATGGAAAGTTTTAAGGAAGTTACCATAGCCATTTCTTGTCTATAGTCCGATTGTAAGCTCTTCATCTTCCTTGCAATGAGTTTCTGCAGTTGCTAGCACAATGGGGCTGCAGCTTCTAGAAGCTATCACAATGCCAATAAAAATAGCCATGTCCCTTGATTTCTTTCTTGTATGGACATGAAAATCCTAAAAGGGTTTAGAAAAAAAGGATTAATACCAAATATATCAATTTTAACAAAAAAAAATGCTAACTTGAAGCCTCTTTTTTCAGACCTGCATTAGGCAGAAAAGCTTACTCACATAAGAGAAAGCTGTGAAGTATCAGTCTGTAGTTCCTTAAAAGGCAGTTAAGCTTTCCAATAGCAATTAAAGAATTGTAACAGTTTGATTACTGTAGGTTCTTCTCCCACTAATTTCTTACACAAACAAATGTTTTGCAAATAGAATTTTACGTTGAAATATTTGAACATAGTAAATGTTATGCAAATGTGGATGCTAAAGTCTCTTAAATGCATATTTAGACATCTAAATTTCTTATTTTCCAGAATATAGGTTGGACCTCCCTGGTCTGGCACCCTTGGGATCTGAGCTGTCCCGAACCAGCGAGTTTGCCAGACCAGGGGTGGTCATTGCTGGCTGCCTACTCCTGGGCTTCTCCTGGGCTCCTCCCTGCCCTACCCCAGCCACTCTAATGCTGGCCTGGAAGGGGCTTCCAAAGCTGCTGCCCGCATGCTGCCTCAGCATCCATTGGGGCTTCCAGCTGGGAGACCTGGCCACTATGGCCCCACTGCCGCAGGGTGTTCCCCAGGATTCCCCATTACCCCATCCCCCTGCTAGGGCCAGTCCTGGTATGGGTGATGATTCCCTGGGATGATTCCCAGATGCCCGCCTCTGCCTGCCTTGCTTCAGTCGGGATGCTCTCAGCCAGTGCTGCCCAGTCACCCCGGCCCGCTGCCGCCAGGGGTTTCCCAGGGTTCCAACAGGGGCCGCCTGGCTGCTACCAGCTTTGCTGCTGCTGGAGGTTCCCTGGCAGGGCCTTCCACCACTGGCAGCCCCTCTGTAGCTAGGAGTTCCTCGTCTGGGGCCAGGACTCCCCAGCTACCTGGCCCAGTTCATGTTGAGGATTCCCCTGCTGGGACGGGGGCTCCCCAGTTGTTGTCAGGGGTTCTCTAGCCAGGTCGGGGCTCCCCAGCTGCTCTGGCACAGCTACTTTTGGTCTAGTCTGAGCTCCTGAGCTCCCATGTTGTCTCCCACTAAAACCTCTGGTACTCTTTGATCAAGCAACAGCTGTGGCCATGCTGGACCAGATGTTGCCGGACCAGAGAGTCCTGGATTTGGGAGGTTCAGCCTGTACCAAGTAACTGCAGCTCCCTTTGGTTTTCAAATGTCTGTTGTGCTTGCACATATCAGTGTTGTATGTACCCATTTGTGCAAATGTATTTTTCATGTGCCATTTTAGTTCTTTCACTTGAAAATTTAGTCTTAAATGTCTAATGCTATTCCTAAGTGTGTGTGGGTGGGGAGGGGAGTTGCCTGAAAACACCTTACATTGAGCTGCCTTGTAAATTAAAGTAGCTTCTTTCCTGGACTGATGTTTGATGTATTGTGCATCACGCAACTGGGAAACCATATTCTGGAGTTTGAAACATTAGATTATTGTTTAAGAAATGTTTATCTGAATCATTTACATTTCAGGCATCTACTGTTCTCCTCTTGTATGGGTTTGCAGCAATTGGAGTATTAATAGCTTTTCTCCTGCTGATTCAAACCTGTCCTTGGATGTATTACGTATATTGTCTGTTACCAGTGCCAGTATGGTATGCTGTTGTGAAAGAGTAAGTAAAGAAACCAGCTGTTTCATAAACCCATCTCACTCCTCTTCTGCCCTCCTCCCTTGTTGACAATCAAATTTTGCAGAAGTCATTGAGAAATACTTTTCTTCCTTTTGAATTTAAGTATTCATTTCTAGGACATAGTAGGACACTGGTTTAACCTCTTCTTAACTGGTAGAATGGTATTTCCAAATTGATAGTGATCTCTGGCCCTTCTAGAAGATCCTTCTTCTATTAGGAAATATTTTTAACCAGTAAAAATAATCGCATACCCTTCAAAACCAAAATACCATTGCAAGTTTTGGGAGAAGGTGCCTCTGGAGACTAACCCCTGGAGCAAGTTCCCAATGTATTGAAAAGAATATGCAGAAACTTATTTCAAAAGTTGTACAAAATTTTCCTTTTTTTCCCAGTGAATTTCAAACTAACTATGGTCCTCCAAAGTGTTCAACACTCTCCGCCCCTCTCCTCAATTGAGGATATTCGGCACCATTAAGAATCAGGCTCTATTTCTGCAAAATTGGCTGATGGTCTTGGCCTATGCTGAAAAAAATACTGTCAATTATGGAAATACTTGTAAGTTTGCAGTTGTTGTCTGTTGCCTGACACTGACAGTTCTGCCAACATCAGGTACCTGTTTGCATTATTCAGAACATATTGGACAAGCTCCCTGTTGGCCTTTAGTAATGACCTGTTTAACCTGACACTAATAAAGCTAGCAAGGCATATTTTTGCCAAAGCTGTTGAATTTTTCATCAGTTTCAGTAGATGCTGAATGTAAGGTAAATATTGTAAACTTAATAGTCCATACAAGTGAATGTAGTTCTGATGGTCGTGAAAGTGGGAAAAATGAGGGCTACTTCTTAGCACTTATGCTCTTTAACCTTCTAATTTAAGGCAGTGTCCTGTCTAATATGTTTTAACCAAAGATGGTGATTATCCTGTGCAATCTTCTTAAACAGATTCAGAATTATTCAAGACCTTGTGCCATTGCTTTTGGCATTCCCTCTGGGTCAGTCTATTGGATTCTTAGTAATTGGTACTCTGGGAATTGAAATATTAGTAAGTACTTTATTACTATGTATTTATAAAGGACCTCATTGCTAGCTTTTTAGCTGCTTAAAGAAATGTGGCTTTCATTAAAGTTTGTTTCTCATTTTCTTCTTGAAATTTTTTACTAGGTTTTCAGCTTTTTCTACCGCTCTACCCTGACTGTTGGTCTCATTGCTTTTGCTGGCTGGCCATTTATCACACGACTGTGGGCTCAGGCAAAGGTACAGTAATGACTTGCCAAAAGGCATTTGATTGATTAGTAGTAGATTGCCTTTTAATAAATAATTAATCTCTTTTGGACTGTGGCCTCCAGGTCTCCTCATTAGAATGGCTGACATCAAGCAGAACAAGATAATGCCGCATTTCCTGGATCTATTGATGTCACAGCTTCACAGGTCAAGCAGTTAGGCTAGGTCTAAACTACGATCCTCTTGAGGAAGAGCAAATGCAAATGGAGTGCTCATTTGCATATATCGTGCTCTCATTTGCATTTCCTCTTCCTTTCCCTTTTGCGCAAGAGGTTTTGCAGAAAAAGGTTCTGTGTAGACAGCGCCTTTTTGTGCAAAAGGAAAAGGAAGAGGAAATGCAAATGAGAGCCTGACATATGCAAATGAGCGCTCCATTTGCATTTGCTCTTCCGCAAGAAGATTGTAGTTTCAATGTAGCCTAAGAGTGCTGACTGATAAGCGCTGCCATGGCAAGTGACTGAAAGCTATTCTTAATTGCTTTTGGTACATGTTGAACCTCTCTAGTTCCTCCAGAACTGACCAGTTATGAACCAGAGAATTTTCCGGCCCATGGGAGGTCATTATTGTCTAGCAGCGTTACTAATACTTCCACTGCTTACTGGGCTGGTAGAGGATATTTAGGGTAAATTAGAGCTAAATAACAGCACAGAACACTGAGAGCCAGGACTGGTGGCTGTAAACTAACTTTATGGGACTGCGGGGAAACTTGGCCATCCCCATGAGAAGTGGACATCCGCCTAGGACAGGAGAGTTTTGGATTAGAGAGGTTCAACCTGTCCTCACTGCCACGGGCTAACAAATTGGTTGAGAAAACTCAACCAATTTGTTAGCTATGTCATGCTGCTGTCCTGTTTTCAGATTAGCTTCAATGTTACCAGTATACAGTTGTTGCGTTCTATGATTTAGTAATTAAAAGAGCGTGGGTTAAAATTCCAGTAAAATAGTCATGAAACATCCACAGATATTTTACTAAAATATAGTAGTTTTATAATTACTGAGATCTTTAAAGGAATCTTACAGTGATTAGTCATAGTACTGTACACTTATAGATATTTGCTAAATACAAATATTTCTTGACAATTTTTTTTTAAATAGCCATTATGATCCTCTGTCACTGTCTCTCTGACAGTAACCAATAGTGTGCCTTGTCTCATATCTGAAGCAGCTATTGTACTAATGCTTCCCAACAAAAACTCTGGTCCTGTAGGGTGGGAGTCAGGTAGCATACCTTTAACGTCAGCCATCACTTTTAATTTATTCAGAAACCTTCTTCATCCAAAACCCACAGCAACATTTAATTTTAAATCATATGAGGACATCTCTAAATAGCCTTGTTTTCTCTGTATTCTAATGAGAGAGATTCCTGAGTCTTTCTCTGCAGTATAAAACTCTCCATGTGGCAGTTTAATCCGGGGTGGGGAACCCAAGGCCGGATGTGGCCCCCGGCTTTCCTGGATCCAGCCCCTGAGGCTCAGGGTGCTTCCCCCCCCCCCCCCCCCAGCATTGGGGAGCCTGCACTGGTGTTCCAGCTTCCCTCTACTCCCTGCTGGCCTGGAGCATACACAAGCTACTACCCTAGGCCCCCCTAAGATCTGGTGTGGGAGAGGAATATGGGGAGTGTTTTCTCAGTCGGGGGCCATGTCAGTGAGGGTTTTTGTTTTTGTTTTGTTTTTCTGCTTCTCACTTGTGTGCAGCTCCCAACTGATTTTATTTTTATTTTTTGTGGGTCAGCAGCCCCTGACCGAAAAAAGTTCCCCCATCCCTGATTTAAGACAATGGTTTTATTCTGTTGATTAGTAATAGTGTAGATGTAATGATTATACATCTGTGATGATAATATTTATTGGGATCTCATCTTGCCTTTTGCTAATTTCCATCAAGTTATTGATCAGTTTCCAACACCATTTTCTGACACAGAAGATTTGCTCAGACACCCCAGGAATTAATTTTAATTCCTTGTGATATCAGTAGAACTTCAGTAATTGTCTAAATGCTTCTTAAACCAGGGTCAAAGTGTTGTGGTATAAATGGCCATGTCAGTTATTTTCAGTTTATCCTCATTCCAATGGCTGCCTGTTGTTAAACACCTATACTATTGCTCACTATAGCAAATACAGAAATGTTTTCTCTCTGCAGTAAAATTTTGTCTATAGACATGATGTCCAAAGATGATGCTGTTTGTTTCTTTGTTTTAGGCAACAACGATGAGTTGGACTCTATTGTGTTTACTCTTGGCAGTGTTTCCCTTGATGCCTGTTGTAGGAAGAGAGCCAAATATTTCTCTGGTGTAAGAACATTTTTTTGATTTAAAGCCCTTTATTTTTCCATTTAATATTCACAAATTTAGGCTGAGTTTAGTCACTTTGAGCAATTGTACTATTGAAAACCAATTGAGACAGATATTGAAATTCAGAATTTAACAATGTGATTATAGAGACCTCATTTATTCATGAATGAGAATACACTTTTATTTTCCTTCATTACTTTAAAGAAAGCTGCATCCATTTGCTTAGCACAGTATTCTATAATATCACATGGAGAGAATTTTTTCACTTAATAAAAAGTGAAAATGTGAAAATACCGGTCTTAATAGAAGGAGGATATTAATTTGGGTGCAAACATGGTAAATAACACTGACAAACTTAAAAAAGAGCATTTATCCAAATGCACTTTGATATTATTCCTTTTTAAATTCTAATTTTAAGTAATTTCTCATTGAACAAACGAGAACTTCAGTTGTCATTGTTGTTAGTCAGGTTCTTTTAATTTTCATTCATATTTATAATAGTAACATAAAACAAAACTTAGATATCTATTTAAGAGATTTAAAACCATCTTTTATGGAAAAAAGAAATTATCACACATTCTTTCTGTAAGAATCAGACTGTGTACTACTTTATTATAATTTAAATGCAGTTTCTTGATGAAACCAAAAAAACCTTGAAGCAAATTACTTTAAATCACAAAACTTCGTAATTCAACTCATAGACTTGCAAAGAAAGCAGTTCAAAGAAAGCAAAAATGATGGGTGTTACGTTAACATGATGAACAAAACACACAAACAAAACAAAGACTTAAGAGAGAGAGAGAAAAGAAGGCTACAGTGAATGTTTATGGATGACAAGCCTTCAAAAAACATCTGTCATATCATTAATGTTAACCCGTTGGCTCTGGATATTGGTTTTCCCAAGATGGGTTGAAGATACTTTGAGTGCTTCTAACTGTAATTTTATAACATGACTAAGTTTTGTTTCTGAGAAAAATCCTGGGAAAATCATTTCTGTGAGAATTTTTAGAAGTGGAACATCTTAATAATTGTTTATTTGTTTTGATAGAACTATGGCAGGTTTGCTGATTCTCCTGATCTCTTCCTTCTCCCTGACATCTCTTTGTAAAAGCAAAAATAAATATGTGCTGAAGAAAGATCTGACAGTACACCTATTTCAGGTCAGTTGCTAATTTTCAATACATTTCAATGTTGCAAAGTAATTTATATGCAAACTCTACCAAGAGGCACTGTTTATTATCAGTCAATTATTCAATTGACTACATTTTCCTTGAGATTATACTCATGGTAGCAAGCTTTTTTAAATGTGGTAATATTTGCAATGTCAGATACTCTTCTGTGTTTATTGATGTATATGGATAGTTATGTGCAGTGCTTTTATTGTTTAAAAAAAAAAAAGAAAGAAAAGTGCCGGTACTAGGGTTGCCAGATGGTTTTAAAAAAATTGTTGTGCGTACCATCACAAAAAAAGTACTGGTTATGTGTGTACATGCATGCATGTATGCATGCATGCATGCCCATTGGCATAAGTTTGTATGCCATCCTCCTCAAGGTCAGTTAAGTCTAAAGTCAGTACTGGGCAAATTAGTTGAAACTATAGTAAAGAATAAAATTATCAGACACGTGGATGAATATCATATGTTGGAAGAAAGTCAACATGGTTTCTCTAAAGGGCAATCAAGCCTTACTAATCTAGAGTTCTTTGAGGGGGTCAACAAACATGTGGACAAAGGGGATCCAGTGGATATAGTGTATTTTGATTTCCAGAAAGCCTTTGACAAGGTCCCTCACCAAGGACTCTTAAGCAAAGTAAGTTGTCATGGGGTAAGAGGGAAGGTCCTCTTATGGATTGATAACTGGTTAAAAGGAAACAAAGGATAGAAATAAATGGTAAGTTTTCCAAATGGAGAGAGGTAATGAGTGGGGTCCCCCAAGGGTCTGTCCTGGGACCAATCCTATTCAACTTATTTAAAAATTACCTAGAAGAAGGGGTAAACAGTAAGGTGGCAAAATTTGTAGATGATACCAAACTGCTCGAGATAGCTAAGACCAAAGCAGACTGTGAAGAGCTTTACAAAGGTCTCACCAAACTAAGTGATTGGGCAACAAAATGGAAAATGAAATTTAATATTGATAAATGTAAAGTAATGCAAATTGGAAAAAATAATTCCAACTATACTTATGAAATGATGGGGACTAATTTAGCTTTTTGAAGCACATTCCTGCTTCTCTTCAGGTGGCTCTGCCAGAGATGATAGCATCTCCTCTCCTGATCCTGTTTTCCTAGTCTGGGTGCCCTAAGGCCGGTCACTCCTCCCTTTTCTCTTTCTCTTACGTGGCAGTTTTTCTAGAGCTATGTGCACCTTCTTTTGAGTCTTTTGATTTTAACTGACTTAAGGTTTCTTTGGTGATTACTTCTGCCTACTGTTTGGTTAAAAGAGGTGCTCTTTCATGTCAGCCATTCTTTCATGCCTATGATGCTCTCCACAAGGGCAAGGCAGATCTTTTTATTTGCCTGAGCGTATTGCTGCAAGTTGTTTTGGAATTTTTCTGAATGAGGATGTCTTCCCTCCCAGTGTGTGCCGTAACTCAAAGGTCAGAAATGAAAGCTTGGATATAATTTATATTTCTATAGGACCTTTGAATCCAGAAATCAATTATTTGCCAGAGTGGATTACATGCTAGCTGAGGTATCATCTCTGGAGAGGATCAAGGCTTATTACATCTGATTAGTTGCCCTTTCTTTGTCAGAAGAAGACCCAATCTTAGTGGATGAGATTTGAAACTTCATGATTCTTGTATACTTGGATGAATCATTACTTTTTGGCTGTTCTGGTGGCATTTGGATAGAGAGTGGCCAGACTGAAGAAATCTTAGGGGATCAACTTTGCCTTATTAGGAGGGAGACAGGAGATTCAAATATCTGCCTACCCTTCTCCCTTTCTAATACATCCCACCTTCTTAGTTCACTGTTGACTGCGGATGCTACCACTCTGACCACATTCGTTCCCCGATTTAGTTTGGCACTTTGATATATGATCCTGCAGTCTGCCTTTGTCTTGTGACACCCTTACTGTTTAGATATTTGATGTGCTGTGAGCTTAGACACCCACAGCTTCCCATGCTTGCAAGCACCTGTCAGCCGATGGTCAGGGCAGTGTGTGTGTGGTGTGTGTGTGTGTGTGTGTGTGTGTTACACCCGAGTCTTTAACTGCTGGGACACAAGGCCCTGTCACAGTGGGCAGTATAGGAGAGACTGACAGGAGCCCCGAGAAGTTTAACGTCCGTGTCTTTTACCGCTAGGACCGGGGTCCCGTTGCGGCGGGCAGCCAACAGGCTGACAGACACCCCAGAACTTATAGGAAGAGCCTATTACATCTCAGATTTTAACTGCTAGGATACAGGATACCTTTGCAGCGGGCAGCCTAGGGAAGACTTAGAGATGCCCCTAGAGATCTGTCCCCTGGAAGCGACACGATCCAAACGCCCAAGCTCTCCCTATACCTGTCCCTTATGACCAGCTGAAGTTCTTTTAAATTGTGCTTGGTTCTGTTACAGCAACTGAAGGAGTCAGGTTAAAGCTTAAACAGTTACAGGTTTATTAAAGAAGCTTATAAATCATGTGGTTACAATGGCTATTGCTCTATTTCTTAACTGCTAGCAAATATAGATCTTAAAAATGGTTACAAAGAAAATAAAGATAGAAAATAGAAATAATGGTACCAAGTGACAGCTTAATCTTTAAGGAGCTCTAAGTCTATGAGTACACTTAAGACAAAGGACCACATCCAGGTACAATTTTTACCCCCTTCTGTGCCTCTCGACTCCAGCGGGTCAAGCCAGGGCCGGTCCCTCAATTCCTAGGAAAGACGAATACAAGGTGGGCATCCCCATGGAACTTCGGGAGATCAAACACCTAACCTGACCAGCAGATAGATGGTAGATTGACGCTCAGAGTAAATGCGCTGCTGGACCCATCTTTATACCCCTAGGGGCCCGTATCCTCTTTCTTATCTAAGATGCCAAATTGTACTGGTCTGTTTTTGTGGCGCCAGTTCTTACAAGCAAGTTTCAACTTAATTTACATTTGCAAGAGAGATAACTAAATTGTGAGTACTGGACATTTTTTTACTGGGCAGGAGATTCCTCCCCCCGCGGACGGCTGTGTGTTCGTATCAATATGGATTTCAGTCAAGGGCACTCCTCGGCAGCCTCTTGGTTAGCAATTGGCATATCTCTGTTTACAGCCATTCAGGGTCACTGAGCTGGCATATCCGGACCTCCTGTTCAAGGCTTTTACTGCTCTGTGTGCCCTGTATGCTCCAGGCAAGCAAAAATGGATGTTACAGGGGGGGGTTCCTGTCTGGCTACAGCAGCATGGATTTTGGATGAGAAGTCCACTGGTGAACTGCTTGACCTTTTGTCAGCTAATATCTTTAGGGAGGGGAGACAGGCAGGCTTTGGTGGCCCACTTCTCTACTTCAGCAGGAAAGATCCATGTGGAGGCTTGTTGCCATCTCTGTCAATAGGTTTCTAGGAGAAGCTGCTATCAGCATTTTCTTCAGTTTGGCAGTCGGAGTCTCAAGGTATGCAAAATCAGTGACAACATGCATTTTATCTGCTGCAGTAACCCACTCTTTTCCTCTGCCAGCACAGTAATTCTCTAAGATAGACCCTTTGTTACACTTTTAAGTCCTATTCATGTACTGACTTCAGTTTTACACTTAATTCCCTGTTTGACACAATTCACTGTTTATTTGAGCTATAAAATACTAATTATTCCCCTGTAGTCTATAAAGATAACAATTGCAAACCAAGGTTTGCTGCTGATGGCATTAGCCTAGAAATTGCATTTTAGTTGCATTTTGTTCAGTATAGAGAGTAGGGTATCATCCTTTTTAAATATGGTTTTGTGTTTTAAAAAAATCAATAATCATAAGACTTCAAGAATGGGAAAAAATGTGAGATACTTATTGCCAACTGTACAGTATTTACTGAATCTCTTAAAATTCTCTCATTGAAGTACATATTAGTTTAAGTTAACTGCAGAGGTATGTAGAAACCAATGTAGTACATGAAGCTGTTTTGTCTGTTTGTTACTAACATGAAGGTCAGTTATGGCTTCTAAAAGACTTGAGTTTCATGTGGATGTGAAGGTATCACATTCCCTAGGAAATGGCTAACTTATTAATCTCGTTTCACAGATGGGGAAAATAAGGAAGAATGACTTGACTAAGGTCACAATGAAAGTCATTTGTCAGTGCTAAGATTAGAACACAGGAGTTCTTGGCTATCAGTTTTAGGCATAATCCATGCTATCTTTCACACCATTCTCTTGTCTTGGGCTATAAATCATGTTGGTTGCTTAACAAGTGAACTGCCTCAATTGCTGACTATAAGAGGCATTGAAAGCAGTAGCTCAGCTATTACTTTCTATATCCCTGAATTGGTCTGGTGTCCTTTCAAAATCTAAGACTTGTGGCTGTATTTTTTACAGACCACAAAGGCCAACCCTGGGCAGCTTTAGGGACTGGTATCATGAATAACCTGTGAGCTTTAGGAAAAACTAAGAAAATTTTTCAACTGTAGCTAGGTTGACCATACATTCCATTTTTGGCCAAAATAGTCCCTTTTTAAGCTCTGTGCTGGCCTTCCTGACTTCTTCTTTTGTCAAAAAAAAATGGATATGTGTTCCATTTGCTCTTGTTTGTAAGCTTGGTCATTTGGCAAGAGAAAACAAGAAAAATGCCCACTTCTGTCAGAAAAGTAGGATGTGATGGAATGTGTATGTGGGAGGAGGAGCAATGATGCCAGTCCTGCACTGGGGGAGGCATGGTTTGGTCAGGAGACAGGTAGGGCTTGGATGAGCAGTGATGCCAGTCCTATGTGGAATGGGGGACAGGACTTGGGCGAGCAGTGTGAGGAGGCGTATGTGGTTCAGACAAGCAGCTAGCCAGCCAATTGTTAGGAAGAGAGCTTGGCCTAGCCTCATTCAGGGTGTGTCTAGACTACAGGGTTTCTTCAAAAAAAAACTTTTCCTGAATCTAGACTACCACCGCGTTCTGTCAACAGTAAATCAAAAGAACGTGGTGGTTTTGTCGACAGCGGTAAACCTCATTCTACGAGGAATAATGCTTTTTTCGAAAGTCATCTTTAGAAAAAAGGCACTATTGCATGAAAACAGGGCTTTTTCAAAAGAGAGCGTCTATATTCTCTTTCGAAAAAGTGACCCACTTTTTCAAAAAATCTTCTTGTTGTCTAGACGCTCTTTTTCTAAAGAGGCTTTTTTGAAAGATATTTTTGAAAAAGCCTCTTTTGAAAGAGGCTTGTAGTCTAGACGTACCCTCAGTGTCCCATTTTCCCTTTGAAAAATATAGTCATCTTAAATCTAGCTCAGGGTTTACATTTTCAAAGTTGTCTTCACATATACTGGAAAATTTTTTTTTTTTAAAATGAAAGCTGCAACCAACCTGAATGTTTTTATGTCTGTAGAATTAAGTGTTCCCAGAAGTTGGCGCTAATACCACTTTGGCAGGTTTACTAGCTTGCTCAGGTCACCCACAGGGATGTGAAGGGTACTCTATGGGGAATCACTTACTGGGTGTGATTTGATTTCACTGGTGGACACATCATAACTTAAAGGCAGGCAGAGCCCTATAGCACCACATTTTTTTCCAACCTGAACAAAAATAATAAAGGGAAGGGGAGTGACCAGGCTGCTCTAAATCCTGCAAATGTTTTCCAATATATGCATGCTTGACTGAGCAGATCCTCTGAGCTTTTGGAGGTTTACTGCTTACTACTAACCAGTACTGGTGTATGCAGAAATATCTTGTGTGTATTCTTATCGTCTGATTTTAAAAAATGATAAAAGTAAATAGGTCCTACAGATTTTCTGCACTTTTGAACATCAAGCCACAAAACCACCCTATTATGAAGCATGCAACTTTTGCAGTTACCACTAGATGTCACTGTGTGTGGCATGTGAATGGCAGGTATTTAAAGAGTACATAAAAAAGGGAACAATTAGCAGTATTGTGGTGTAATAATTAAGAGCTCTCTTCCACTCATCTTGATATCATTTAAATCTTCACATTGTTTGTAGAGTGCCTAGCAATGTGTTGCTGAATGTGATTTTGCCTTTTAGTACTACCACAGTATTGCTACTATATACTTTTAATTCTAGTTGAAATTATCTTTTTGATTTATTGTTGGCTCGCTCCAAAGTAACACAGCCACCTTTAGTTAGGTCATGGAGGCGTTTTCTTGTGTTATTTTTTAGCTGTCTACAGCAAATCAAAGGACACCAACCTTTAAGAATAGCCAGTTCAAGAAATTAACCTCTTGTAAACTTGTAGTTTCTTTTCCCTTTGCATTGCCCACTCTGATTTTTGCTGGTAGTGCTTATTTCAAAAGTGGGTGGGTGGGAGGGGGGGGGAAGGGCATTAAATAGATTAGTAGATTAAAACTGAATTCTACATTCAGCACTGCGGGGCTTTCCCACCTACTTTTATATCTTTTTATATAAACTCAAGTACAACTAAATGTCAGAAGGGGAAAATGCTGGCTTGGTAGACTTTGAATGCAAGAGATAAGTAGAGCTATTTTTCTTGTAACTAAAATGAAAGCCCAAGATTTATAGGATACAAGTAAGAACAAATATTAGGGAGTCATTAGAACTGAATATAAAACAATGTGCTGAATAATTTTGCTTGAATATGTATTTCTCTGGTTTATAAAGATGTAAGAACACAGATTGTTCTTTTATAGATTGTGATTTTAAAATGTTATATTTAAATGTGTTCCTCTCATAGGCTGTGTCTAGACAGCAGGGTTTTTTTAAAAAAAACTAGCCTTTTTTCTGAAAAACTTCACCTGCGTCTAGACTACAGCCATGTTCTTTCTAAATTAAATTGAAAGTACTTCGTTTTTTCGAAAGTACTGATTGTAGTCTAGATGCTCTTTTTCGAAAGAAGCTTTTTCAAAAGTATCTTTCGAAAAAGCCTCTTTCGAAAGAGGCTTGCAGTCTAGACGTAGCCATACAATTCCTCCTTCCTTCTCTTATAATAACTGAGGCAGTTACATGAGTATGAAACAACAGTTTATATATTCTTCATTTAATTTAGGGGAACCCACCAGATTAACTGTCTGTCTGTCTTAGTCTGATTTTTTTTTCCTTTTTAGATGCTGAGCATAGCACTTTCAACATATGTTGTGAACAGTACCCACAGCAGTCTTCATCATAAGAAGGGTCTGCCTTTAATTAATCAAATCATTAGTTGGACAACACTAGGTAAGGAGAGCTTCTATCCGGATCCAGTTTACGGATAACTTTTAGGAAAAGGAAAAGAATTTCCCTCCCCGATCTTTGCATTAGTTCTTTTTTTTTCATTTAACTTTGCACACTTTTCTAAATTGTTTTTTTTTAATTATTTTTAATGTGCCATCTACTATATATATATGAAAGAATCTGTCTGTTCAAGAACTCCTCTTAAATGGTAAGAGCTAGAACCACCAAATTTAGTACACTGCTTCCTCCTATCATAACTTACAGTAAGGTCAGGGTTTGAGTATGCCAGAAAAATTGGATGAACCTGGAATGGGATTGCTGCTGATAAAAGCATACAGAAAAGATCAGATCACCAGATAGGTGAAAGGTCCTGGCTGGGGGCACTCCCTCCCCCGCATCTGGGACTGCCTCAGCCCCAAGCCTCCAGCCCTTAGCACTCTTTAGGGAAGGCAAGTGAACTGAAGCTTCCCCCCCTTTTTTTTTTTTTTTTTTTTTTTTTGATCTGAGGAAGTGGGTCTGGCCCACGAAAGCTCATCATCTAATAAACCATCTTGTTAGTCTTTAAAGTGCTACATTGTCCTGCATTTTGCTTCAACTACCCCAGACTAACACGGCTACATTTCTATCACTATTCTACATGCAAGGCACTACATTTAGCCGTTTGGAATGGAAATCCATCAACCATATGAAGAAACTCGCACAGATACAGACAGACATCATCTTTCTATCCAAGTGCAAGAAAATGGACATCGTACCCAAAGGACTGAAAGTGAACAATCCACTAAGATCAACATACTTCACTGACTACAGTGAAAGACTCTGCCTCACACTATCCAAGAAATTAAGAAACCACCTGATAAGTATTTTATACAAGAAACAGAAAACCATCAAGAATGACATTTCTAACTTAGATCGTCTCATCTCAAGACAAACATCCACACCGACTGACACCTTGCAAGACTTTTGTTCCACCAGACAAGAAATCTACTATACACACTTCTATTCCCTACAACAAAGAAAAGACAATAAATTTTCTAACCTGCTCCATACCACTGGCTACAACAGCAACTGCCTCAACCCACCGGATAATATTGTTAACCTCTCCAGCTACAAACTCAATCCAGCAGAAGAGTCTGTCTTGTCCCGGGGTCTCTCTTTCTGCCCCACGTCCCCCACAAACTGGATACAATTTTGTGGTGACCTTGAGGCTTTTTTTCGCCGCCTCCGTCTCCGAGAATATTTCCAAACCACCACTGAACATCAATCTGACCTACCAGATCCCCCCTACCAACACCAAAGGAAAAATAATTCTATATGGACTCCCCCTGACGGTCGGAATTACAATCTGGATTTCTATATACACAGCTTCCGCAACAACGCACAGACTGACATTATTCACAAACGACAACAAGCGACACACAATCTTAGCCGCGCTGAACACCATGCCATCCAGAGTCTCAAAAACAACCTGGACATTGTAATCAAACCAGCTGACAAAGGGGGTGCTGTGGTCATTATGAATAAGGCCGACTATAACCAGGAGGCAACCAGACAACTCTCGAACACCACATTTTACAAACCTCTCCCCTCTGATCCCACCTTGGACTACCAAAAGAAACTACACTGTCTCCTTAAAAGCCTCCCCACAGCTACTCGGGAACAAATCCTCACAGAATCACCTTCTGACCCCCGACCAGGATTGTTCTATCTACTTCCCAAGATCCATAAACCTGGGCACCCCGGACGTCCCATCATCTCTGGTATTGGCACGCTCACTACTGGTCTATCCAGCTATGTAGACACTCTTCTCAAACCCTTCGTAACCAATACCCCCAGCTATCTCCGAGACACTACTGACTTCCTAAGGAAATTACAAAACATCGATAACCTCCCCAATAATACCATCCTTGCCACCATGGATGTAGAAGCTCTATATACCAACATCCCACATGAAGACGGATTACAAGCAATTAGAAACACTATCCCAGAGGACACTACTGCCAACCTGATAGCAGACCTATGTAACTTTGTTCTCACCCACAATTATTTCCGGTTTGAGAACAACTTATACCTCCAGATCAGCGGCACAGCCATGGGTACACGCATGGCCCCACAGTATGCTAACATCTTTATGGCTGACCTAGAACAACGTTTCCTCAACTCCCGTCCCCTTTCACCCCTCCTCTACCTACGGTACATCGATGACATCTTTATGATCTGGACACATGGCCAAGAAACACTGGAGATATTCCACAGAGATTTCAACAACCTACACCCCACCATCAACCTCAGCCTGGACCATTCTACACGAGAGATCCACTTCCTGGACACCACCGTACAAATCAACAATGGAAAATTAGACACCACTCTCTACAGAAAACCCACTGACTCATACAGTTACCTACATGCATCCAGCTCCCATCCAGAACACACCACACGATCCATCGTCTATAGCCAAGCCCTTCGATACAACCGCATCTGCTCTAACCCCACTGACAGAGACCAGAAGCTTCAGGATCTCTACCAAGCATTTATAAATCTCAACTACCCACCCAGAGAAACAAAAAAGCAAATTGAAAGAGCCAGACGAATACCTAGAAACCATCTACTTCAAGACAGACCCAAGAAAACCAACAATAGAACACCACTTGTCATCACCTACAACCCCCAACTTAAACCTGTCCAACACATTATCAAGAAACTACAGCCTATATTGGAACAGGATACCATACTCAAAGAGGCTCTGGGAGACAGACCCATAGTCTCCTATAGACAACCACCTAACCTCAAGATGATTCTTACCAACCACCACAGGACATACCACACTAATACCAACCCTGGTACCTTCCCTTGCAACAAACCCCGTTGCCAGCTTTGTCCACATATTCATTCTGCTGATACCATTATTGGACCTAACCAAGTGAGTTATAAGATCAAGAACACATATTCCTGCGCATCCAGAAATATAATCTACGCTATCATGTGCCGAAAGTGTCCGTCTGCTATGTACATTGGACAAACATCTCAGACACTTCGCCAAAGGATTAATGCCCACAAAACAGATATTAGACAAGATCACAAAGAGAAAACAGTTTCTTGCCACTTTAACCAGAAAGGACACTCTCTAAATGACTTAGCCACCTGCATTCTGCTACAAAGACCTTTTACATCTGCACTTGAAAGGGAATCCTCTGAACTGTCATTCATGTTAAAATTCGACACTTACCGACAAGGACTTAACAAGTCTTTGAACTTTCTCACCCATTATCAAGACAGTTTCCCCAATTATCACCTGTAATACCATTAACTCACAAACATCCCACTCTCCCTACCTTTAATATCAGCAATTCACAGACACTTACCTTCCTTCCTCCCCCTTCCCACCCCCCCGCATCCTCCTTCTGTTCTGCAATGTGATTTGTCCTTTTCATATTTGTTCATTTTTTTAAATTGTATCCTTTGGTATATATGGTTGTGACTACTTTCTTCCACTATTTGATCTGAGGAAGTGGGTCTGGCCCACGAAAGCTCATCATCTAATAAACCATCTTGTTAGTCTTTAAAGTGCTACATTGTCCTGCATTTTGCTTCAACTACCCCAGACTAACACGGCTACATTTCTATCACTCTTCCCCCCTCCCTAATTCATATGGGAACACGGCTGGCTGTTCCCCTTTGTTACCAAGTGAGGGGAAAGTGCACTGTTTGCTGCATTCCTTACTCTGGCTGGAGCATAGACGAACCTGAACCTGCCCTACCTAGGGGGACACACACACGCACACGCATGCACGCATTCACGCATGCACTCACTCCCCCAGCTGTGTGGAGCAACATTTCTCACCTGGCCCCAAGCTGCTGTAGGACTCTCTTCTAACATTAAAAGACCATGAATGGTAGTAATCACAGGAAATGAGCAAAATAGGAACAAGGTGCCATGCTTACTTCCTTACTGCATACTGAACCCATCATCCCCAACCCCACCCCGGAGCAATGATTTAAATGAAGCATGTACATTTTAATTTTATTTTCCAAAACCCAAAAATTGAGTTGAGGATCCAAGCAACACTGGGTAAATCTTCTAGTACTTTAAATGTATGTAGCTCTGTTCAGCCTACAAAAATAGTCCATGCTCAAAATCTAGGTCTGTTTTTATTTTAAAAATGGGTCAGTTTTTCCTGAGAAATATGAAATAGTAAAATGTTGTATAAAAATGGCCCATGTTTAAATTCATGATGAAATGTGAAAAACTTTGAGTTGAGTAATTTTTATTTTATGAAATTGTTCAAGGCTCTAGTATGCCTTTTTTTAAATTAATTACACAGATGCTTTGCTACAAGAAAAAATAAATTTAAGACAGACCACATTCCAAAAAAGTTAATAAAGCAAAGTGAGATAATGTCCTTTCAGGAAAAGAGTTTGCATCAGCTGGGGTTTCAAGTTTTAGAGTAACATAACAGCAAAGAAAAATGAGTGCCTCCATGAATGAGTGGTAGAACTATTGAGAGTTGCTTCAGAAAATATTTGTGGTCTGATAATAGTCTATGTTAAACATCCATTAAATGTTTAATATCATGGAAGGAGAAAAAACATAGAACTCTATGGGTTTTCATATGATGCTAATATTAAAAATTTAATTTACCCTAAGCAGTTGTATTTGTCTTTGATACTCTGATATATAGTAACATGAAACTATCTGTTTTTCCATAATAAAAGTAATCTCTGTAGTAATCTCTCAGTGGATTTTAGGTATTTGCAGAGACTGACTCAAAAATTATCTTTATCCATGACTAGTAATTTAGGAATGTAAGGATTTGTTTCAGAAGTAAATATAACCCATTTAAGGCTTGATAGAAATATTCTGCTAAAACTCAAAAACAAAAATGTAACCTTCATTCATTACTAGAATGTTGTCTTTTGTTATCTGGTTACTTGATGTTTTATATGCTGCATGAATCTTTATATTGGTGAATTTGCTTTTCTTAGGGTACATCTACACAGCAACGTACTGTGTAACGTACTGAATAACTGATGTCAATCCAAAATAACATAGTGAGCATCTACACTATAAGCCATTATTTTGAAATAATGTCAAGTTGGAGGACTTCTTACTCCGACTCCTGTAACCCTCATTTCACGAGGATTAAAAGAAGTTGAAGAAAGAGTGTTCTTCCTTCAACTTCCTGCTGTGTAGACAGTGCCAAAAGCCAAATTGAGCTATTTTGACTTAAGCTATGCAATTGATTAATTCAACTTTAGCCCTGCTGTGTAGTCATACACAATGTCAATTTTAACAATCATGCTTCTGTCTGAGCATTTTGTACCTAATAATCTACAGTAAAATTCAAGATTACAGTAATTCCTCATTTAACACTATAGATAGGTTTCAGAAAATGATCGCGTTAAGTGAAAACATTTTATGCGGGGGTCAGTTTTCCCATTGAAAATAATTGAAAAGGTGGGGGTTGCGTTTCAACCAGTGGTGTCTGTTGGGACTGGGACATAGGGTTGGGGGAGAAAGGGGACTGGGTTACAGCAGGGAGGGGAGGTGTTTGGCTCTGGGGAAGGGAAGGAGAGGAGACGAGAGGGGGATTGGGTTGGGAGTATGCCCCTGTGACGGGTCTGCCAGGACCCGCACTGCGTCTGGCGAGGGTGGGGTCGCCAGGGAATGGCGTGGCGAGCAATGAACCCTCTGCCACTTTGCAGGGAGGCAGGGGAAGCCCCGCGCAGCCACCGGTGACAGGCCTGCTGGGGAAACCAGCCGCTGGCCTGCAAGCGGGGGCGGAGGAGAGGGGGCAAGGTGTTCAGTGAGGGAGAGTCAGCGGGGAATGGCGCAGTAAGCGGCGAAACCTCCATCGCTTTGCAGGGAGGCAGGGGAAGCCCCACGCAGCCGCCGGCAATGTGCCAGCTGGGGAAATCGTGTTATTCCAGGGACGGTCGTGTAATTCAAAAAAGTTCCCTACAAAAAAAATTGTGCTCTTGCGAAAACGTGTTAAGCGGGCACGTGTTAAATGAGGAATTACTATATTACAACAGAAACGTAACAGAGGAAATATGCTTTTCTTATTCTTTTCAGTTTGCCTTTGAGCATTTTATAGTACTATCATCTTGTTTTTCTTGTGTTTATAAGGTAGACTCCAATTCTGTAGTCAATTTTTCTGTAGGCAGATCCCTACCAACGCAACAAACCATTGAGGTCATTGGAATCAACCTGTGTCAATTTCTGTGCAGGACTGGAATCCTAGCTAGGTTCATTTTTGTGTGTGTGAATTTTATTAACACTAGCAAGTGAAAGAATAATATGAAATTGGAAACAAGTTAGAGGAGAGTAGATGATTAGAATTACAAGGAAAGATGTGCTGAAAACTGCCTCCGCTCATGTGTCTAGCTTTTGAAGGGTGATGATATGACAAAAAATAAAATTACTTGTACAAAA
The DNA here is from genome assembly GCF_052426305.1 of Pelodiscus sinensis. NCBI lineage: Eukaryota > Metazoa > Chordata > Testudines > Trionychidae > Pelodiscus > Pelodiscus sinensis. The sequence continues at coordinate 121,359,991 of NC_143053.1, forward strand.
ATTCTTCCATATCCTGCACCATAGATGTATTGAATATTTCAGCAGAACCATAATAATGTGAATAATCCACATTCCTGAGCAGTGTAGTTAAACTGATGTAAGTCCCTGTGCAGACAGCACTATATTGAAAGAAAAATTCTTTTGTTGACCGCTTACAGAGAGGTGCATTATGTATTCCAATGGGAGGCATTTTTTTGGCATAGATAGCCGACATAGACAGATTTGAGAGTCAAACTGTTCCTATTTGTTTTCATGGTTCTTCATTGGGTTTTTTTCCTCTTTGCCGGACAATGGCTGGGTACTTGAATCCAATCTCTTTTGATTCAGGATGTAGGTAGTGAAGGTCTACCTCCCCAACCAGAAGAGATTGGATTTAAGTGCTTAGTCTTTGTCCAGTCAACATGTGCTGAAGCTGCTCCACAATTACAATTTTCTATATGTACATTCATAACCATACCCCATATACTGATCTCATGATCTATAGCTTCAGTGCATTACAAGCTTTTCATAAAAGATCTTACTTGACATAATTTTCTAGTGCAATAACAGAATTCAGTCAATTGGTTTAACTGCTTATTCTGGGGTTTAAATTTTTTAGCTCTCCTTGTGGATGTATGGACAATCATTGTCACATAATGTATGATTAATACTAGACTTGTGATAAAAACATACTCTGCCAAACAGTCGGGAAAGGACTCTCTTCTAACATTAAAAGACCATGAATGGTAGTAATCACAGGAAATGAGCAAAATGGGAACAAGGTGCCATGCTTACTTCCTTACTGCCTGTCCTGATCTATAATGCCCCTTCTCTTCCTTTTTGCTCAGAGCCTGTCATAAGCAAGTTATGATGTAAATCTGAAAGTGGACTCAACACTTGATTGAAGAAAGTCACTTGTTTCACTTGTGAAATAATTTTGATATTAACCCAAGTCCCAAAAGGGAAAGGTTTGTTCATTACAACCACAAAAGCTTCTATAAGCATTCCTGGTTTTGCTCATTCAAGACTAAAATTGATAAATTGATGTTATTTACATATATAAAATGTTTTCAATAGCACTTCCAAAATTTGATAACATTTATTAACAATTAATATGGTAGAGAATATAGAGATATTTTAATAAAAGTTTAAAAATAAATAATTTAAGTGATACTTTTGTTAGATTGTAAATAATTTAACTCCAGAAAATGGCTCAGGGCAAACATAATCTGGCTTGAACCTCCATGCATAATATTTGCAAAGGTGTGACATTTTATCTTTGTAGTGTAAATAAGATAATACATCTCTTGTTCTTGTGGTAATGACATATAGTTCTCCATTTGTTACAGCCTCATCCTTGCTTGCGCCATTACTGAGTTCCACATTTTTCTTCCAGCGACTTCTTAGCATAATTCTCTCTTTGATGTCAACCTACTTACTCCTCAGCACAGGGTACTTGCTTTTTCATTTACAATTGGATGGTGTCTTATATATTAAACTAAAATATTTAAGTGTTGAATGGGGGAAGGGGAATAAGGGGAGTTATTGAATCGATGCATGTTCTTATAAAGGTGGAAAGTTTGTTCCCTAGTAAAACTCCACAGTCTGTTTTTTTTTTTAATGAACTATACAAAATGTCCCATAACTTTCCTCAATACATGCACCTTATTTCTCCAACACTCTTCAGGCAGTGAGTTGTAGGGCATGTATATGTACAGACTTGGACTGAAAAAACGAAATTGCTTCTAATTTACATCTTTTGATTTTTTTTGGTGCAATAGACAGTCCTAAATTCTACAACTAGGAGTCAAAGGAACAAAAAACAAAGTTTGTGTAGTGTCATACCTCCCTCTGAAAGGGTGGGGTAGCAATGTTCCCCTCTAATCTTTTCCATCCATGTATGGATTTTTTCCATCCATATTTAAAATAATGTTTTCTATGTGCACGAAAGCATGTGCAAATATAGAAACAAAAGCCTAACTAGGTGCTCTGCTAATTAGCGGGGCAGCATATGAATCTCTCCTGAGCAGCAGCAGAAGTGCACACTTTATAGGGAACACTGCTGGGTGGTTATACCTTCTCACATGTAGAGGAAGTTGTGGCACATCCTCTGAACAACTCTGAATTGAAATGTGGTGTTAGCCTCTAGAGAATGAGGGTATGTTTGAACTATGGAGGCTAATGTAGGCATTCGAAGTTTCAAATGAAGCCCGGGATTTAAATATCCCGGGCTTCATTTGCATCTTCCCGGGCGACGCCATTTTTAAATGTCCCTTAGTCCGAACTCTGTGCCCGCGGCTACATGCGGCACGGAGTAGGTAGTTCAAATTAGGATTTCTGAATCGAACTACCGTTACTCCTCATGGAACGAATTGTACCGGTAGTTCGAATTAGCCTAATTCGAACTACCTACTCCGAGCCGCATGTAGCCGTGGGCACGGAGTTCGGACTAAGGGACATTTAAAAATGGCGGTGCCCGGGAAGATGCAAATGAAGCCCGGGATATTTAAATCCCGGGCTTCATTTGCAACTTCGAATGCCTACATTAGCCTCCCTAGTTCGAACTAGGGGGCTAGTGTAGACATACCCTAAGGAAATAACTAAGGGTATGTCTAGACTACATGGCTCTGTCGACGGGGCCATGTAAACTAGTTTACCCGACATAGTCAATGAAGCAGGGATTTAAATAATCCCCGCTTCATTAAAATAAAAATGGCCGCCGCGCTGTGCCGACAATCAGCTGATCCAACACAGCGCGGCAGTCTAGACGCGGATCGGTCGACAAGGGAAGCCTTTGTCAACCGCTCCTGTAAACCTCGTTTCATGAGGCATAAGGGAGCGGTCGATGAAGGCTTCCCTTGTTGACCGATCCGCATCTAGACTGACGCACTGTACTGAATCAGCTGATTGTCGGCACAGCGTGGTGGCCATTTTTATTTTAATGAAGCGGGGATTATTTAAGTCCCCGTTTCATTGACTATGCCGGGTAAGCTAGTTTACATGGCTCCGTCGACGGAGCAATGTAGTCTAAACATACCCTTAGAGGCCAAGATTATGTCAGTCAATGCTCCTCCTGTTTCTTTCTCTTTGTCACCTAAAACCTGGATTTATGGAAGTGCTGAATCCAGTCTCTCTGTCATGGCTAAAAGTAGTGTGTCCTCAAGCAGAAAAAGGAATTTCCCTCTCCAAGTCACTTGGCATTCATGAGTAGCCAGGGCTTACATAGAGTATAGTGGGAACACACTCTCCCAAGGGGAAGTTTCCAGTGAAGTAAAATTTTTCCAAAGGGCTGATAGACCCTATTAAGAAAGTAGCCTGCATTATATTTAAAAGATGATTCTTCAGGGTCTCAGAACGAAGATAATCCTTTAGTGGCCAGTAATAAGGATCCCACGTTTTTTTCTGTCTCACTGTCCTATTCAGAGCATACTTAATGGAGAATGGATTGCACCTAGCAAAAATGCTATAATCTTTCAGGCAAGTCTACATGGGGCTGTAAATGCTGAATAATTTCCCATGTGGACACTATTAGTCAGAAATACAAGTGATTAGCTGGGGAGTTTTTTCAGTATTAGCAGCTTCCCTCTGTTGGAAAGCTTTTAGGAATACCAAATTCTACAGTCCACTTTCCTCAGATCCCACTGAGGAGTCCACTAAGAAACTGCACCATCTGCTCAGGACACTCTCCACACAAGCACGGGAACAAATCAACGCACCCTTAGAGCCCCGACCGGGGTTATTCTATCTACTACCAAAGATCCACAAACCTGGAAATCCTGGACGCCCCATCATCTCAGGCATTGGCACTCTCACTGAAGGACTGTCTGGATATGTGGACTCTCTACACAGACCCTATGCCACCAGCACTCCCAGCTATCTCCGTGACACCACTGATTTCCTGAGAAAACTACAATGCATTAGTGATCTTCCAGAAAACACCATCCTAGCCACCATGGATGTAGAGGCTCTCTACACAAACATCCCACACATAGATGGAATACAAGCTGTCAGGAACGTATCCCTGGTGATGCCATAGCACAACTGGTGGCTGAGCTCTGTGACTTTATCCTCACATACAACTATTTCAGATTTGGTGACAATATATAGCTCCAAACCAGTGGCACCACTATGGGCACCCGCATGGCCCCACAATATGCCAACATTTTTATGGCTGACCTGGAACAACGCTTCCTCAGCTCTTGTCTACTAACGCCCCTTCTCTACCTATACTACATTGATGACATATTCATCATCTGGACCCATGGGAAGGAGACTCTGGAAGAATTCCATCATGATTTCAACAGCTTCCACCCCACTATCAACCTCAGCCTAGACCAATCTATGCAAGAGATCCACTTCCCGGACACCACAGTGCAAATAAGTGACTGTCACATAAACATCATCCTATACCAGAAACCTACTGACCGCTATGCCTACCTTCATGCCTCCAACTTCCACAGATTAAAAGAGCCAGACATGTACCCAGAAGCCTCCTACTACAAGACAAGCCCAAGAAAGAAACCAACAGAATACCACTGGCCATCACCTACAGTTTTCAGCTAAAACCTCTCCAATGCATCATCAGTGATCTACAACCCATCCTGGACAATGATCCCTCACTTTCACAGGCCTTGGGAGGCAGGCCAGTCCTCGCCCACAGACAACCCGCCAACCTGAAGCAAATTCTCACCAGCAACTATACGCTGCACCACAATAACTCTAACTCAGGAACCAATCCATGCAACAAACCTTGGTGCCATCTCTGCACTCATATCTACACCAGTGACACCATCACAGGAGCTAACCAGATCAGCCACACCATCACTGGTTCATTCACCTACACATCTACCAATATAATATATACCATCATGTGCCAGCAATGCCCCTCTGCTACATACATCGGCCAAACTGGACTGTCCCTACGTAAAAGAATAAATGGATGCAAACAGATATTAGGAATGGCAATATGCAAAAACCTGTAGGAGAACACTTCAATATCCCTGGACGCACAGTAGCAGATTTAAAGGTAGCCATCCTGCAGCAAAAAAACTTCAAGACCAGACTTCAAAGAGAAACTGCAGAGCTACAGTTCATCTGCAAATTTGACGCCATCAGTTTAGGATTAAACAAAGACTGTGAATGGCTAGCCAAGTACAAAAAGCAGTTTCTCCTCTCTTGGTGTTCACACCTCCATATCAGCTGCTAAAAGTGGGCCTCACCCTCCTTGACTGAATTAACCTTGTTATCTCTAGCCTGATTCTTGCCTGCATATTTATACCTGCCTCTGGAAATTTCCACTACATGCATCTGATTAAGTGGGTCTTTGCCCACGAAAGCTTATGCTCCAATACATCTGTTAATCTATAAGGTGCCACAGGACTCCTTGTCGCTTTTGCAGATCCAGACTAACACAGCTACCCCTCTGATACTTAGGAATAATGTTGGCAAATGTAGAATAAAGTATAAGCTAGAAATAGTTCTTGTATCCCTTGATGGAATTTCAATAATTCAGGGTGCTCAAAAACTCACACCCGTAAAGGATCAGACTGACTAGTTGGGGGCGGGAGTCAGCTTTTAAAACAGTTTAAACATTCTGGGGCCTTAGTGCACTAGTAGAAATAACATTCAAACCCTTCAAAAAAAGAACTACGTTTATTTATTTATGTTACTTCAATTTCTTTCTTAAGAAAATGTACACCAAAATTTGCCCATCTAAAACCCTGGACACTCTTTTCCTTTGACATACGTTTAAAAACATAATAACATAGAAGTAGCAAAACACAGTCTGTCCAAAACAAACTAATGTTTTTGTCACATCATACTGCACATCAGTTGATCTCCAGACAGTCAACCCAAGCATGTTTAATCTCCCTCCACACATTCCCCTCAGACAAATTCAAAGAGTTTTTTTCAATCTCTGACATATTGATCATATTCACGGAGAGTCAATCTTAATGAACATTTATTAGTAGTATAATTGAATATGTTATGCTTGTTATGATTTTATGTATATATTTAGTATTATTTTAATAATTGTATTTAGATATGAAGCTCTCTTTCCACTGGTATTGTCTGGTTTGATGTTTGCTTGGATATATATGGAAAAAGAAGCACTGCAGCACTATGGTGATTCACTAAAACCAAAGGTAACATTTCAAGATAGTTACATTTGATTTATTATCAAAAAATCTCCCAGCTGTTCCACTAGAAAATATGGTGTAATTGCCCAGTAATGGCTGTAGTTCCATTTCATTATGGTTTTTCTTCTAGCTACGCCAGATTTTTAAATATCTTTAACAGTTTTTATTGAATGGTTTGTAGCAAAGCTCGTGTACCTAATCTGAATATGCAAAGCCTATATCAACTGCCCATCTCACAAGAAAACATGAAAGAGATTTATAAAATATATTTTATATATTCCTTATTAGAGCTATTTCTAAGAGCACAAGAAATCAATGTGACTGAAGGAGTATATTCTGTAAGTTAGAGATGGGACTTTGCCCATTGAGTTTAATACTAGTTCTAAATAAGTAGCGAAAGCCCTTCCTAGAATAAGCATACTGTTACTGTTTCAGATGGGAAAATCTAAATACAGTAAATAAAATGACTTGGCACAGAAGTGTTAGTGATGAAGTCTGAAAAAAAATAGTCATTTGATTTCTGAAATTACCCAAATGCGGTACCTACAGAGTCAATAATTTCTGCCTGCCTATCTTATCAGTTTGATCTTTTATTTCTGATCATGCAGACAGGGTTCCGCTAGCTGATTTCACACTAGCAAATTCTTGAATTTGCCTTGAGAAGGGATTTAACTATGTTTCAATTTAATTTTCTTGCCTTTGATATTTATTATGCCAGTGATGTTCTGAACCCATGATCACATTACGATTCCTCTTTTAGTCTAGGCTGTTATTGTGCTTTCCAGTCTGTTAGAACCAAAATGTCTATTACAGAGATCTCCAGCCATTCGGAACTGGACAGGTGGTACAATATTATGCCCTCCCTACTTTCCTGGAACCCATCATCATTGATGACAATTATAGAGAATCACTGGCAAGTAGGCTTGGGAATTTGCCAAAATTACGTAGTGGAGAAACTACAGTTCTGAGCTTTCACTGCTCTTGTAGTTTATAGACAATCAACCCAGAGGCATAGTGATACCATGTTGAGCTACAAACAACATAACAAATTTCAGAGATTAATAATGTGTAAGTCAGGGTGGAAGAATTGCAGCAGAAGTATTCACAAGTGCTGATCAGGCCATTACTGTATTTTTTTACCTCAGGAATGCAGTTTTAAAACTTCAGATACATTTATTGATACAAGACAGAGCATTATAATTGTAAATTGTGAATATTGTTGGTTTGCATAACTTAACAAATTGAGGCTTATGAATATCACATGCACCTGTTTCCTTAAATCTTAAATAGTAGAAATACAAGCACAGTGTGAAAGATGCACGGTTTTGGTTCTCCTTGTTTGACCATATGAATCAGCTGCCCAAGAAAAGAATATACGTAACCTTGAGACAGTGATTTGGTAGCATTATAATTTTTCCTTTTTTTGTGACCTTTGTCTTGCTTTTAGTGAGAAGAAATCTTTCATTTTATTTTTACAGTCTTAAAATAAAGCCAACAACAACAGTTCAAACATAACACCTCTTTAATGTTTGCCAAAATGTCCTGCATTTAGGAATCGGAGGTCTCTGTTGATATGCGACTATTTTAAGCAGTATGTGGTCTATAGTTCAGATCCACCACATTAGATGTTTCTATTTCCAATGAAAAGGAGTTCATTGTCCTCTTAAACTCTGAAGATAGTTTCTCCCCAGGTCAAGAGGTGTCATGTGGAGAGCAGAGTAGAGAAGCTGAAGTCTTTTAGTATCTCCTTTGACACCATACCTCACCTGAGGATAATTGCAGTCTTTATAGTTGGAGATTTTATCTGTCTGTTTCTGTGAGCAGTGAAGATGTATTTTAAAAAAATAACAGTTACGATGGGGGGAAAGAAAAGGTAGCAAAATACTAAACCAAAGGTACGGGAATGGTTTCTTACCAAAGAAGGATTCTGAAGCTCCTCTGGGTTCATTTGATCATTCTACTTATGCAATATATCCCTGGCAGACTCATTAAGTATGAGAAAACTATAGGAAAAGTTTGCAGTTTTCATCAGAAATGTATCTGTTGTTGGGGAAGTGAGTTAATTCCTCCTTGAATCCATTAAAATATATCCTTAGTATCCAAGTGAGCCACTGACATGTATTGATTTTTTTTCTTGCTCTCTTCACAGCTTGCTGTTCTCGACTTCTCCTACACTATTGATATAACTCACTTTCGGCAGCTCCATCTGGATGACATCCGCAGGTCTTTTTTCTTTGTATCCTTTTGCCTGCTTTGGAAAGTGGTGATTATGACCCAGTAATTTAGATTCCAGTGAAAAGACTGGCCAGTAGCACAAGGGTCAATTTCACAATGTACTGTACTTAGCACTCTTGGTGGATTATTGCTGAATTCATACACTAAGAGCCTCTTTTAAAGATTATCGGATTCAGGCCTTTGTTCAAAATACCAGGCTAATCTCTTGGTTGATCTGCTGATGTAAAAGCCAGTTCATACTGTGCCCACCTGGAACTCCATTCTTTGTCCCTTTAGAAATGCTCAGTTTCTTAGGATCATTATGATTAAAGTTGAACTTTATTCTCAGTGTAGCCTCTTTCCAAGTTTTTTATTGCATTGTACTGAAAGATGCCCTGATATACACATTAGCAAAAGGTTATACTAAATGATTCCTGCTTCTGTATTATGGTAATATGTTAATATTAAGATATTCTAGGTCACAAATTCAGCCTTGTGAATGAGATAAGCAAACATCTAGATCTTTCAGATCGTAATTCAGAAAACTGACTTAACTCACATAGATAAACAGAATATGTGGAAATTAGAGGTGCTTAATGACTTCTTTGTTTTGGTTTTCACCAAGAAGGTTGATGGTGATTGAACACCTAACATAGTGAATGCTAGTGAAAATGAGGTAGTTTTGAAAGTTAAAATAGGAAAGAACAAGATAAAAATTATTTAGACAAGTTAGATGTCTAAATCTAACCAGGGCCTGATTAAAAACCTCCAAGAATACTCTAGGAGCTTACTGAAGAGATATCTGAGCAATTCGTATTTTCTTTGAAAAGTTATGGAGAATGGGAGAGACTCCAAAAGACTGGAAAAGGGCAAATATAGTGCCCATCTATAGGGAGAGAAATAAGAACAACCCAGGAAACTACAGACCAGTCAGCTTAACTTCTATGTCAGGAAAGATAATGGAGCAAGTAATTAAGGAATCCATTTCAGAACATATGGAAAATAAATAATAAGGTGATAAGCAACCTCATGACTTTGAAAAGAACAAATCATGTCAAATCAATCTGATAGCTTTCTTTGATATGATAATAAGCCTTGTGAATAAGGGGAAAGCGGTAGATATGGTATACCTAGACTTTAGTAAAGCATTTGGTGCTGCATGGCCATTTGATTATCAAACTAGAGAAATACAACCTAGATGGGGGTATTATAAGATGAGTGCATAACTAGTTGGATAACCATTCCTAGAGAGAAGTTATCATTGGTTCACTGTCATGGTGGAAGGCATAATTAGTGGGATTCCATGGGGATCGGTTTTGGGACTGCTGCTGTTCAATATCTTCATCAATTATTTAGATAATGGTAGTTATAAAGTTGGCAGATGTTATCACATGCGGAGAGGTTACTAGTGCTTTGGAGAATAGGATTATTGTACAAAATGATCTGGACAAACTAGAGAAATGGTCTGAGGTAAATAGGATGAATTTTAATAAGACAAATGCAAAGTACTCCACTTTATAATTCTGTAAATTCTTGCAGATAGGTGCGCACACACTGTTTTTGTGTCTGTTTCTGTTTGTGGGGGGTGATTGTTGTTTTTTTTTTTATAGCATTGGCTTGAAAATCCTTTCAAAAAATTCATAGCAGACTAACTAAACATTCCTAAAACTAAATTGTTCTAATAACAATTTCTTTTTTTATTGTGAAGGCTAGGTAGCTAGTGATATGATTGTCATTGGGCTGGAGGTAGATGAGGGAGATTTGGCAGTGAGCAGTGTTTGTCATTTAGACAGATTATGGGATTTTCTAGGAAGAGTTAGTGTTGGTTCATGGGGAAACAGGCTTGACTGGAGCTGAAGGAGGAGGCAGAAAGAAAATTTTTAGGATCTTACTGTGCTTTAATTCATAGGCACTAGTTTGAAGAGGGTAAATCAAAATCCTAGAGCATACAACCTTTGAATCCATAGAATGGCGAACCCTCCAAAAATGTAACCCATGGTCACACCATGAATTCCTTTGGAGCCATCCCCTGCAGTTGCTGGACCTGCACCTTGCTGCTAAAAGCCCCTGTCTTCCAGCTTGACCTGTTCAAACATAGTTTTGACAGGAGTAAAACTACTCCTGACAGGTTTGGTCACAGAGACCTCATTGGAACTGTCACTTGGTTTGCTGAAATAGCAGTGAGCCTGCCTACCTGCCCTTCTGTGTGCCCCTCACCTATTTTGTCAGGCCCTCCAGCCTCCTCCAGCATGGACACAGAGTTAGGAGGACAGCCCTTTACAGTATAATATAGACGCTGAGATCAGATCATCTCTGGGAAAGGCTCAGCCAGAGAAACTTGCCTCAGCGCCCAAATGCACAGCCTCAATGGGATCTGAACCACAGATAAATCCATCTTACGTTGAAGAAGTGGGTTGTGCCCACGAAAGTTCATGATACCGTTTACATCTTTTGTTAGGCTCTAAGGGTACGTCTAGACTAAAAGCCTCTTTCGAAAGAGATCGTCTAGACAGCCACATGACTTTCAAAAAAGTGCTCCGCTTTTTCGAAAGAGAGCACCCAGGCAATCTGGCCTCTCTCGTTCGAAAAAACGCTGTTCGTGTTCAAGAATGCCTTTTTTCAAAGGAGCTCTTTCGAAAAAAGGTGTTCTTCCTCATAAAATGAGGTTTACTGCTGTCGAAAAAACTGCCACTTTCTTTTGATTTAATTTTGAAAGTACACAACAGCAGTCTAGATGCTGGTGAAGTTTTTTCGAAAAAAGGCCACTTTAAAAAAAACAAAAACAACAAAAAGCCCTGTAGTCCAGACATACCCTAAGGTGCTGTAGGACTATTTGCTATTTTTTACATTTTTCCATCTTATTCTGTATAAAATATGGAGCGAGCTCATGTGGTATGCCCTCTTTTTTTTCAGGGTAAAGAGAGGGATGCACAGACTCCTTTCTCCCTCTCCTCCCCGGTAACCATTACTTACACTGGTTTTATTAGTTAACAAACGTGATTTAATTAAATACAAAAGGTAGGATTTAAGTGGTCATAAGCACACAGAGTACTGTATGTTACTAAACAAAATAGAACATACGAGGTAAACAATACACTAACTTCTGGTCTACACTAGGGGATAGATTCGAATTAAGATATGCAACTTCAGCTATGTTAATTGTGTAGCTTAAGTCGAAGTATCTTAACTTGAATTTTGGCACTTTCACTACACCCACTAATTCGAACTCTGGCAGATTAACTGTGGCTGCTTCAATCTTATCTGTAGTGTAGACGTGGCCTAAGAAACTTGTAAAATGTATTATCTCACTCTCCTGGTTGTTCCGATAAGCGTCTTTCACAAACTGGAACGCCTCCTTCCCCCTGTTCAGGCGTAGATGTGATCATATCACCTGATGCTGAAAACATCTCGTAGTAGCACCTCAGAGTCCATGAGTCAGTACCAGTGTAGCAGGACGGTAGGAAGATGATTTTTCCCTAGTCAGTTGTCTCTTGCTAATGGCCCATTAGCTCTGGCTTCTTCATTGTTGTTCTTAATGGGCTGGTAATAGTCTTTTCCCAAACGTGAATACATTGATCATAAATCTACCGCCAATATTTCTAATTTCAGATACAGAAATGATACATACGTACAAATGGGATGATCATATTCAGTAGATTGCTACTTTTCTGATGATGCCTTACAAAAAGTATTTTGCATAAAGTATTTTCCAGTTATGTCATATTCATAAGTACATTTTCATAAAGCATACCGATGACCATGCGCTTCCCCCAGGTTGCCACTTGGTATTGGGGTATCACTGAGCCCTTTGACCCACCAGCCTGAGCTCCCTCTCTCACTGTGCTGTTGTGACAAGCTACAGACATGCTCTCAGACTTACACTTCCACCAGCATACACATAGGCAAGGGCACACACACAGCTGCAGTTACATAGAAAGACAGCAGCCAAGGCAACTTGCAGCTCCCCAGGCACACATCGCCTCTGGAATATCAACCCAAAATTATGCCGTCTTGGCATTGCATAGGGAACTGTACATTATAAGCTTAGAGAGTTTGCCTCCACCACCACTACCACATGCCAAGTGTGGAGGGGCATATGTAACAGGTTTTGCCTTTTGAGCTACATTTTTCACATGCTTCATTGCAGACTTACTGGTTTAAATTAGAACATAAATTAAGTATATTAATTACAAAAAATAGATGATAAGCAAACAGATCAAAACAAATTACCTAGCAAATAAATAAAACCACAACCTAAGCTTAATATGCTATAGCTAGCTTGGATATGAATAGCAGATTCTCACCCTAATTGATGGTGCAGGCAGACTTCTAGATTCTTAAGGCACAAGCTGCATTAGCTTTACAGCTTGTGTTTCTCAGGTCTTCAGACATAGGCTAGAAACCCCTTTAGCCTGGGTCCAGCCCTTTCCCCAGTCCAGTATTTGTTCCTCAGGTATTTCTAGAGGTCTTGTGTGGGGAATGAAGAACCACAGGTGATGTCACTCTCTGCCTTCTATAGCTTTAGTATCTGGCAGGAATTCCTTTCTTTCAGAACTTGGTTCCCAGACCTGCTTGTGGAAAAATACTGGTATCCAAAAATGGAGTCCAGAATCATGTGGCTTGGTCATTTGTCCTTGTGGTATCATAGAGACATTGTTTACAGGCTATCCAAAAAGCTCATTGAACAGTTAAACTATTCCACAGCCCCATTGCCTTTGCTGAAAAGTCATCAGCCCCCTCTGGCTTCTTCATTGTTGCATGTGAAAGGTTTGTTGTAGGTGTTTTCCATGTAAACCGATTTGAAGTACACAATCCTAGTCAATATTCTTAATTTCAGATACAAAAATGATCCATACACACAAATGGGATAATCCTATTCAGAAAATCATGACTTTTTAATGACCTCTCATATGACTTATCTTGTACAAAATGCATCATAATCATGGCATAATACTTCCATAATAAGATCCCTGTGAAGAATATGGGGGTGCAGTATCACAGTAGTGTCATTCCCCATCTCTGAGAGGAGACATGAGCTTCTGGAAATGGAGCAAGTCTGGGAAGGCCACCGAGACACAGCCTTGATGCAAGACCAGTGTTGGTGGCCTCCCTCACTCAGATTTGGCCTTGCAGCTCCTCCATCACGAAAAAGGGGTGATAGGGCCAAAACTGAATGAGAACCATTTGTCTCTGCAGCTCCCCTATCATACTACAGGACTGGTGGAACCAAACCTAAATAGTAGTGTGGTGGCCAGTGCTGTTCCTCCTCTCTGCTGACAGTGGTACGTCCCATGCATAACTTGTGTACAGCTGTGGGTGCCACTATTGTGGCAGAAAGTCAAAGAGGTCTGATGCTGTCCTTGTGGAGGAAAATTAGAGTTAAGGAAACAGTGAGCAAATGGTTTTGTGAGCTCAGAGAGCATCCTAAACCTGAATTTGATGTACATGCATTCCTGAAAAGTAACTTTATTTACTGTATAGTAAAATGTATCTTTTTTCATTGGCAGCTTTGCTGTTTCTTTACAAAACCTTTACAATTTAGAAAAATTACTGGAGGGTTTAGCACTGGCATCATACCATTTTTGAAAAATTAAAAATAATTTTTTCTTTGATTTTAAAAAAAAAGAACAGTTTTTAAAGCTCAAATGTAGGAATTCCTTAGGCACACCTTAATGTCAAAGAACTGAATATTTTTATTTATTTCAAGAACATGTACATCTTTTTACTGAGAGCAAGCACAATGAATTTCAAGTCTAAAGGATTTTTTTAGATAAGAATGTTGTTAATGACTATTTAGTGGTGAAGAAAGAAACGACTTTTCAACTTGAACTGTAATTTTGCTACCATGAAACTATTTTAAATTAAAATAACATTTCAAGATTCCCAATTAGGGCTTTAGAGTTGCTGGTACTGAAGGGCCTTAGGCCTTCGTTAGTCTGGTCTTCCAGAAGGAGTTTCAGATTGCATATGCTTAGCATCTTGATGAGATGGCAGCCCATCCCACTTAAGCTACTGGGATTTTTCCAGTTTTATTACAGAACTGTAATTGTAAAACTGAACTGGAAGAATATTGCAATACTGTTAGATGGTTAAATGACTAAACCTGAAACAGTGGATGTCTCATGGGAGGTAGATGCTACAGATTTTTTTTTCATGCTAACATATTCCTTCCAAAATCATACTTGCAAATTCTTGAAGACCCTATTGTATAGTTAAAATGCAACTTTTTAATACCAGTGTTTCTCAGAGTGGGCCATGGACCTGCTTTGGGAAAGCTGCTAGTGGGCTCCTGCTGCTTTGTTTACCTAAAGGGTCTGTAGTCATGGAGCCACTCCACTCAGGGCTGTGCAGAGACTTGCTAACAGCTAACTGAGCCCTGCTGTACCCCTGGACTTTTAGTTTTTTTGGAAATTCTTCCCCCTCTCTCCCCCCCCAGAAAACAGTTGCCCACAAGGGTGCAGTCAAAGAGCTGCACACAGCTCCAGAGCCATAGGTTGCCAGTTCCTGCCTTAGACCCTCTCAGTTACACAGATTTCATCAGATCATTGGTTTTGTCCCCACCTTTCTTGTATCTCTATTTGTCAAATGTGCAGCAAGGAAGGAGGGCAAGCAAGGGATAGCAATAGGATAACAGATGGGCTGTGGTGTTCGGACAATAAAAGTGTAGGAAATAAGGTTGGTCATATTTAGCTTTATTTTTAAGGCTATGTCTCCACAGGGAATGTTTGGCAACAAAAGTGCTGACAACATGTTGCCAAAAGTGAAAACCAGTTTCAAACCAGTTTTTCTGCCTGGCATTGTTGATATTTCATGGGCACATTGCTAGTACCCTGTTGACAGATGAGAGCAAAGCAATGTGGGTAAACATCCCACAGTGCAGTGTTGTGGGAAGGCAGAGCTGATCCCTGCACTTCTTAGGATTCCCTCTTAGCTCTGTGAGCGCTCTGCTGAGGAATGTCAAAGCAGCACAGCAGTCTCTCCAGCCCTCTCCCTGCAGCAGTAGTCTGCCTACAGCTGTGTTCCTAGTGCAGGGCAGAACAGAAGCATTCCAATGATTTGTTTTTGTTTGTTCCCCAAATGGAACAGCACACTCAGCTGTCAGATACTTCCTTGAGCTTTGAAAGCAGAGGAGGCGCATGCTTGCCGGGCAGCAGAAATCACAAAACACTGAGTTTCTTGGCTCTTTGTTGACAATAAAGGAAAGGGGAAAGACTTAAGTCTCTCGTAGGGATAGAAGTTTATGGTCACCAAAACTGGTGTTTTTTCCCAACAAAAGTCACATTGCAATGTAAATGCTCTCATTGTCACCAAAAGGCAGTTTTTGGTGACAAAACGTACCAGTGTAGGCAACAGTGTTGTCTTCAAGTCAGCACTGTCAAGTCCAAGTCAAGTCTCAAGTCTTAATTTAAAAAATGTCAAGTCACTTTTGTACAAGCCATCAATATCGGCATTTTCAGACAATTTTTTCACCAAGTCGATTTAACAAAATTAGCAAGTCTCAAGTCGAGTCAACAACTCTGGTAGGCAAGGCCTAGGATCAGAGACCACAGCTAATTCACCGAGAAAGACAAATGTGTATGCATGATATATGGGCAGTATGCCTATTAAAATGTACAAAAGTGTCTACATTTGAATGTGTGACTGTATTATTATGAAAAAGTATATCCCCTTCACAAGTTGAACAAGAGAAAAAGGTGATCTCAAATGGTATCCCTAGGTCTCTCAAATGGGTTTTTGGGGCAGACATGTCATTCATCTGATCTGCACGTGGGCTTCTCGCTGTCCATATTGACTTAAAGTCAGGATCTGGAAATTCAGTCAGGCATGGATATCTGATTTGTACTTTTAAATGTAGTATGAAACTATAACAATAGTGAGTTTCACATAGCGCTGAACTGACAAAGAAACCTTCAGAAGAGAAATCATGTTTTTATTTGATCTTTTATATATCTCTTGTGTTGGATTTTCCTTAGCCATATTTAGGTTTTCTTTATTGTGACAGCTTTTTTTGGTACTGGAAATATTGCTTCTGTTAACAGGTAAATCTTTTGGATCCTTTCAAGAGAAGTTGAATGCAAAAGAGAGGACAGTGCAAAAAATATTCAAATAGCACATGCCTAGCAAAACAGCAAGAGATAAGCATAAGCAAAATAGTAACAAGAGTGTAATAATCTAGTGGTGTTTGTATTTAAGTATTATTTTATATGTAAGTGTTGTAAGGCACCAGTCCTGCAATATACTGAGTTGTCTCAACTTCTGTTAGTAGTTGTAAGTTGGCATTGAGATTACTCAGTATTGAGGGAGAGCTGCAGCTTGAAGGCTATAAACAAACACAGAAATGAAAAAAAAACTCAGATACATAGCACAAGTAATACGTTACTTAGGAAAGACAATATAGTAAGTGGCTTGCATGCTCATATTTTGAACAAAATCTGAAATGTCTCTTTAGCAGGAAAAATGAACTGTTCTGCTTTTTTTTAAAGAAGATGCTGTTTTCAAAAATAAATTTTAATAATTTGTATTTTATTATTTCCATGGTCCTGTAGTTTTGACCCCGCCTCTATCTATTGTTTCCTGACTGTGTTCAATCCCTTCATAATGGGAGGCTTGCTGGTGTGGAAGGTTAGTAATTGCATCTTTGTGCAGTTCGCTCAAAGAACAGATTAATGAGTAATACATCCTGCATGCATGGATTCTTTTGCAATTTACACAATATATATCTTTTTGAGATTCATTAACCCATTTTATCCTGCTTGCAACTAACTGCTTCCACCGACTTTCTGAGATTAAACCCCTAAAGGGTGTACTTCAATACACACGATACATGACTGATCTATGATAGATATATTTTTTTCTATTTAAACAGTAATCTTAAACATTGAAAAGATGTTAAATAACTTAAAACTTTAAATTTTCCCATGGTTTATAATAGCCTTATTTGGATATTTATATTTATATTTATATCATATATCATATCATATATCATATCATATATCATATCATATCATATCATATCAATTATAGAAACATACATTTTATTATCTCCATCAATCCAGACTGTATTAAATAGTAATGTATTGATTTTTTTTCTGTTGTCCTTTTGCAAAATATACTCTGATATTGCAAAATAAATAACTTAATGAAGTATTTTAAAGATTGACCTTCCAATTTCCCTGCCTGTGCTGCCATTCCCTGTTTGAAAGTAAGGTTTAAGAGTGCTTCTCTGGTTGGAGCACAAATCTTTAGATAGCACTAAGAAACAGCAGTGCAGACAACCTGCTGCTAGATTATTCCTAAGGTAAACGATATGTTCACTCTGTCACCTTTTTTTTCTAAGGAGAAAATTTGGTTGGAGGAGCAAACAGAATCTGTCCAGGGATTTGTTGAACCCAAACCTGCTGGATGCTGAGCAGTATTTACCATCAGCAGAATTGCAGCTTCCTTTCTGCCCCAGATGTAACCATTTTCCAGCCTATACTTTCTAAGAGCTATTAAAGGCAAGAGTGAGAAATGTCAGATTCAGCCTTTAAAAAGCATTTTCTTTGTGTATTTCTATAGTTGAAGGAGTGTGGGTTAATTCTAAAGAAGAAAATGCAGTGCACACATTTGAGAGGGATTTTTTTAAAAAATTCATGAAGTTCTGCAGGTTTGCTTAGAGGACAGTGAGTGGAATATTTATTCTTTTTTGACTCAGTCCTTGCCACATCCAGACATTTAAGCATGGGTTGAAATCACCCTTTCATATTGGGAGTTCAAATATTGCAATATCTATGTGTTAAAATATTGCTCAAATACTTATCAATGCTAGACTTGATCAGCTGAAACAAGGATCATTAATATTTTTTCATTATTAACTTACTTGGTGGCTCATAGTTTTTTACTTCAGATGGGCTGTGCCACAGGTTTTTGTATTATCTTACTAAGCATACTTTACCAAATGAATTTTCACCCTTTCTTTGCCGATGTTTTATTTCTACAACGTGTGCTACACTGAAGCTTCCCAATATGGCTATTTGAAAAGCGTGAAAATGTTTCCATGACCATTAGTGGTGTTCTAATAGGCTGTTTAACAAATGTTTTTCTAAACCATAATGCAATTTATGTTTTAAACAGATTGTAATCCCTTTTGTTCTTGTGTCATGTGCTTTTGAAGCTATACAAGTCACAACACAGCTATCTTCTAAAAGGTACAGTAAATGTTATATGACTGAAGTAGATGAGTGGATTTGTTGCAAAAGTTGAACAAGCAGTATAACTAATAAGGATGTGAAATATCCCGAATCAGATTCCATTAGTACACCAGTCCACTCACTTTGAAAGGAATTTGTATTTATTGGCTTTCAGACTAAAATAACCAATGAGCCACTCTGATAACTTCATTAACTTTTTGCTCACTCCTTACACAATTTGCCTTAGTAACAAATGAGTAAAAATGTATGGCAGATTTTTAAAGATTGGCCCAGTATCAATGCTCAAGCATTTAGTTTTCTGTATTTAAAATACAAAAGATACAAACAAACTTCTGAACTTTAATGTAAAAAAGTAAGCAATATTTAAATTAAAACTATATATTTTCAATTTCATTTCTCCATATAGTACAAATATATTTTTAAATAGCTTACAAGCCAACTAAATTAAAATTTTGAAACATTGACCTTACCACAAATTGTGCTTTAAAAAAGAAAAGGCCATTCAAACAAGTCTGTGTCTAGACATAAACATTTTGGATTTCTTTTTGCCCTTTCATAGCACTGACAATTAAGACCCTGCTTTCTTTTCTCAGTCTTCCTCCCTCCCGCTTTTGGTCTTTCTCTGCAGACATGAGTGCAGGTGATCCAACATTCATGATTTATATAAGTTACAGCAGGGCAGAAATAGGACTGGGTATGGGAAGGAGGAGAAACACTGAGTTGGCAGGGTAGAGATTGGACCCCGAACAGAAAGGCCAGAGGGGAAGACTGTTACACACTTGGCAAGGAAACTAGGACTGGAATGCAAAACCTTAGAATAGGAAAGTGGGACTGGGTAGGCAAGGAGAATGGGACTGGGATGAGGAGTGCAAATGGAAAAGAGGGAGAACTGGGATAAATTACCAGGTAAGAGAGAGAAGGAATTCAACTTGGGAAGTCTGTACCCACTAGAGCACACTCCTCTCCAGAGCCTGGAATAGAAATGCAGATTTCTGACTCTCACTACACCCACCCACCCACCCACCAGTGATGGTTAACATAGAGGGTGCCAAACTACCAGTATGGACTACTCCATTAGTTCAAATGGTAGAGGTCTATGTGGTGAATCCAGTGGTTCCAAAGCTGCCAGTGATCCATCTAGGTGTCACCATGGCTGTGTCTACACTACCAAATTTTGTTGACAATACTTATGTTGAAACCGAAATTCAACAAAACAAAAATTGTCAGAGAATGTTTACACTTGCTCTCTGTCAACAGACGATGTCCATTTGGGAGCGCAATCTTTGACAGTGTGAGCAGTTCACTATGGGTTTTGCAAGATTATGACATTGCTGGTTATTTACATAAATATTAAATTTCCAATGGAAAATATGCTTGTATAGCTACATCAGAAAATTGTGAATTTGTTACATCTTTAGTAACTAATGAAACATAATTAGTTTACCAAGACAGTGTGCTAGAAAATAGAGCACTGAATTCACTTTTCTCAAAGGAATAAATCAGTTTTTAGGGCCCACTAGCAGATGCTTGCAGAGCAATATGATATAATGCTTTCTAATGAAGTTTCACACTGTAAATTGATTATATTTTATAATGATTATCCTGTATGAATTAAACCATTACAGTTTAATGACCTGCCTGCTAGCGGGTCAGCTCTTTGCAGCATTGCTCTAATGGCATTAGCTGACAAGCTGGTCATTAGCCAATTGTAATAACTGCTTTCATGTGATCCACTACTTCAAAAAACTACTGTAAGAATAAAATATTAAGAAAACGAAAAAACTTTATTTGTTCTGCTGCCTTCCACTTAGTCCATTTTACTTACTGAAATCTACTTTTCCAAAAGTAGTCTTTAAAGTGCTACCTAGTCCTGTATTTTGTTACAGCTACACCAGACTAACACGGCTACATTTCTATCACTACTTTTCCAAAAGTAATCCTATATACTGTATGTTCACGCTCCTAAGTTTTTGTGCATTAAGGGATTTAGGTGCATTCTCTCAAAGCTTTTTGGAACTACTGGAGCACTTTTACTCTCAGTAGGTCAAGGAGTTCTTGATTCAGTCTCATTTAGCAGACCTCCATCTAGTAAGACTGGTTTGTCAGCACAGATCTGATCATCTCTTTTTGAAGAATGTGCAAGAGAATGTTATGCTCACAAGCATTTTTGTCATTCTTGAATCTTCCTGGAGCTTCCAAGCTTTCCTACTCTGAGGTCTTGAAGTGGTGCATAGGCATTGTGCAGTAAGGAGTGGATGTCACCCACTGCATATTTACAGTATACACTGTTACAGAGGCCATGATTTTTAAATTGTTTTTAATATTCTTTTTAAAATAGCAGCAGCATTTTTCATTTGACAGACTGCTCAGGTGTGCTGGTATATGACTCACTTTTGGGATACCGATTGTGAAAGCGTGATTGTGTTACTGAATAAGTCTCTTTTCAAAGTGCCATAATAAAATTATATGCTCCAAACATGTTAGGCATATCAACCTTACTTGTGTGTTAATGTCTTTCATGAAATGCATTCATTTTCAGAGAATGAAAAGGACAACTTTAAGAAGTCATCTTATATTAATTGATATTTATCCTTGTGGTTCTAATAACTTTGTAATTGTGTCTGAGGCTATGAATTAAGAATTACGTGTCTTTTTTTTTTTTTACAGCCTTTTTCTCATCGTTCTTGTGATTTCAGACATTATGGCTTTGGTAAGATACTATTGGATTTTCTGTACAAATAAGATTAGGAAAGCCGAGCTCTCAGCTAATTCAATCAAGAGATATCTGAATTAGTTTCAGACTTCAAAGTTTTTAGAACTAGGGCAGTGAATTGAATCAAAATCCTGGTATAATTTACAGATAAAAATCCCCATCTTCGTGCTTTGTACTTCATGTAAGGAATGCATCTTATGAGAAATAATTCTTTTTTACGTAATTTCTTTCATTCTGCTGTTTTAAAGCTTGTATTCCTGCTTTTCAATGTATTTCAAATCAGATGTTCACGTTAACAGTGTGAGAGCACAAGGGAATGCCAGATTTACCTGAGTGGCTGGTCTAGTTAATTTTTCAGGAGTTTCTTGCCTGCTGCCAGAATAAAAATAAGAGAGAGAAAGAAATGTGAACACACACTGAACTCATTTTTCAAATGTGCTGTCAGAATTATCAGGAGAGGGCTGGAATACAAGAGGTATCTTTTGTAGAGCAATTGTGTCCCTTGTGTGAAGCAGTGAAGAAAATTCATCCCAGCCAATTGCAGACTCATGATCAAAATCATTTAAATAAAAACATCTTTAAAAATAAACTTTGTAAATATAAAATGACTTGCTTAATTCTCATATTATGCCATATTATGCTAGAAGGAAAATATGCTCAAAGCAGTAGGAGAGGGAGTTATACTATTTTTACTCTCACTTTCCACTTTTTGTTTTGGAAGATTTACTTCAAAGCGACAAAACCTGCTGTTTGAGCTATGCCATTTCACATTGCATTGCAGTTTAAGAGGTTTTACCTTATAAGAGAAATATCAGGAACAAGACATGAGAATGTCTAATTTGATTTTTGAATAGAACAGGTTGGGTGGACAACTCAGAGAAATATCTTTTATCTAATTTTCACATGAGGATTTGTTATAAACTAGTTTTTTATTTAATAATTTCAGTAAAAAATTAAAATATTAGTAAATTACACATGTGATGTAATCCACACAGTAAGATCCAAACAAGAAATGTACAGTAACATATTTCAGTGATCTGGAGAAACGGGTAAATAGTGAGGTGGCAAAGTTTGCAGACAATACTAAACTGCTCAAGGTATTTAAGACCAAAGCAGACTGTGAAGAACTTCAAAAAGATCTTGCCAAACTAAGTGATTGGGCAACAAAATGGCAAATGAAATTTCATGTGGATAAATGTAAAGTAATGTACATTGGAAAAAATAACCCCAACTATACGTACAATATGATGGGGACTAATTTAGCTACAACTACTCAAGAGAGAGATCTTGGAGTCATTGTGGATAGTTCTCTGAAGATGTCCACGCAGTGTGCAGCGGCAGTCAAAAAAGCTAACAGGAGGTTAGGAATCATTAAAAAAGGGCTAGAGAATAAGACAGAGAATATCTTATTGCCCTTTTATAAATCCATGGTACATCCACATCTTGAATACTGCATACAGATGTGGTCTCATCTCAAAAAAGATATAGTGGCATTAGAAAAGGTTCAGAGAAGGGCAACTAAAATGATTAGGGGTTTGGAACGGGTCCCATATGAGGAGAGATTAAAGAGACTGGGACTTTTCAGCTTGGAAGAGAGGAGACTAAGGGGCAGATATGATAGAGGTGTATATAAAATCATGAGCGGTGTTGAGAAAGTGAATAAGGAAAAGTTATTTACTTGTTCCCATAGTATAAGAACTAGGGGCCACCAAATGAAATTAATGGGCAGCAGGTTTAAAACAAATAAAAGGAAGTTCTTCTTCACATAGCGCATAGTCAATCTGTGGAACTCCTTGCCTGAGGAGGTTATGAAGGCTAGGACTATAACAGGGTTTAAAAGAGAACTAGATAAATTCATGACGGTTAAGTACATCAATGGCTATTAGCCAGTATGGGTAAGGAATGGTGTCTCTAGCCTCTGTTTTTCAGAGGGTGGAGATGGAGGGCAGGAGAGATCACTTGATCATTACCTGCTTTGACACCAGAGTCCAAGAAGCCCCTCCAGAAAACCACTCATGTGGCACCGGACACTGCAACCACCAGCACCATTGGTGCCGAGCCTGCCTTTACCTCCACATTCTGCAATAACTCTGCAATCCAGCCCACACCAACGCTCTTTGGAAAATATTTCCTTTTCACCTACACCGTCGCCTCTGGGCACCAGCCACAGCACTGGTGAGGGAAGCATATTCTCCTCGCAGCATTCCTCACCAATGGGTTCAGTAGAGTCATGGCATTCTAGTAGACACCAGCCAGCATACCACCTTCCACAGTACTCATGGTTTAACTGTCCTTAGCCATATCCAGCACAGCAGTTACAACCCCAATGGCCTCTTTGGGAGCCTTGGAACCAATGTTGCACCCATTCCTTGCACCGTCACCGTGCTCATAAATTGGCACTGGTGATCCCAGCACGTACAGTAACGAGATCTCCTGCCACCACCACTCAATCTTCTCCATTCAATGCTCCATGCTCCCCTTCTACAACCACCCAATTGAAGCTGGTGGGCAGTGATGACAACCTGCCTCATTCGGACTCAGACAGTCATTCTCCGGTTCCCCAGCCACCTTCATCTCCAGAGGAGGCTGTCTTCCCGTTTTCTTCCTCTCCTCCTGCAGATGACCTGAAGCAATTTAAGACCTATTAAACAAGTTGCTGAGTCCCAGGATATTGCACTGCAGGAGGTACAAGAGAAGCAGCACAAGTTACTGAAAATTCTCCAGTCGGTCACATGCTTGAAAATAGTGCTTCCAATTGATGAGGCTATTATGGACCCATCAGAGGCAATATGGCAGACTCCAGCCTCCGTTCCTCCCACCAACCATAGAGCAGACAAGAAATACTTTGTCCTGGCCAAGGGGATGGATTTTCATTTTTCTCATTGGTTGTGGACTCGGTCCATCACAGATGAAGACAGCCACAACATAAATCCACACCTCAGGATAAGGAGTACAGGTGGTTAGATATTTTTGGCAGAAAAGTCTACTCCTCTGCCACTCTACAATTCCACATATCGAATTACATGGCTCTCATGAACTACAATCACATGAACTACACTAGACTTCAAGAACTTCTAAATGACCTTCCAGAACAAAAGAGGCTCCTGCTACAATCTGTAATGAAGGAGCACAGATGGCACTTCAGGCATCCATGGATGTAGTGGACAGCAATAGTCTTGCACTGCACATCATATCTACAATCATCTGGTGTCCTGCAGGAGTTACAAATGAAGGAGGAAGACCTTCCATTTGACAGGAACCAGCTCTTCGCCGCTAAAATGGATGAAGTCCTTCGTTCAATGAAGGACTCCCATACAATGCTTGATACGTTAGGTATGTATACACCATCTAACAAGAGACGCAGGTACACCCCTCATCAGAGAGAGAGGGATACGTCTTACCAGAGACAACAGCAGAGACCATATGACCACAGACCTAAACAACAAGTGCAACGCAGTCAGTCATCCATCAATTGAACAACCACCTGTAAACAGCAAATTTGACGGTGTGAGTGACCACCCTATGGATCCAGTGCATATTACGCATATTTTCCACCAACGCGGGAGGCCCTTTTACCACTAATAGGATCTCCTCACTATGGACCAATGGATCCTTAAGATCTTCAACATGGGCTACACAGTCCCCTTTACTTCTATGCCTCCTACCCAACCCCCTCTGCCCATCCCTCTTCAGGGAGCCTTCTCATGAGTCTCTTCTACAAGCAGAGTTACAAAAACTACTCAGCTTGGGGGCAATGGACACGGTTCCTCCCAAATTCCAAGGAAGAGGGTTTTAGTCCAACTACTTCTGCTGCTTCATAGGGAGTGGGAGGATGCCCATTTTTCTCATGGGTCTCATTTTGCTTAGAGTTAAAGATAGGGAACAGGGTGACAGCACGCTTATGTCTGTTCTAAACTGGACAAGGAAGGTTGGCTTAAGGTACGCAACTCCAGCTACGCAAAATGCATAGATGGAGTAGGCTTACCTTAAGCTGAGCCTCTGCGACATCCATACAGTGAGAGGCCGATGGGAGCAAATGCTCCTGTTGGCTTCCCTTACTGCTCACAAAAGGAGGAGTACCAGATGCCAGCGGGAGAGCTTCCTTCAGTGTTCGATTTAGCAGGTCTTCACTAGACCCACTAAATTGAACGCCAGAAGATTGACCTCCAGCATGTCAATCCATGGGTAAGTATAGATGTGTCCTAGGTGTGGGTGGTGGGGAAAGTCAGAGGGACTGAAGTATCTCTAAGCAGACAAATATACACATTCTCTGTGTTGTAAAACAAGACTTCTCAAACATTTTCATCTGTGACCCCAAAATGGCAAAACATTTTTCTTCTGAGAGCCCTTTGGGCTCCATTCCAGAATCCTTGCTTTTTCACCCAGCTCTTTCACAGTGTAATATATAGTAATGATTAATTATTTGAGCTTTTTAGTCATGGCCACAGGTGGGAAAACATTTATATTCAATCCATTTACATTTGATAATTTTACATATTAAAAACAAAAGAGTATTGTATTATTATTAATAATATAGGTTGAACCTTTGTAAACTGGGACTCTCTGGTTGGCAACATCTGTGATCCAGAAGGACCATGGATGTTACAGAGCCAGAGAGTCCCAGTCGAAGGTGGTGGCTGGGCTCCCTGAAGCTGGGCTTACCCAGTGGAAACTGGTGCATGGCTATGGGGCTGCCTGCCAGGGCTGGGAGTACAGCACATGGCAGCCATGCTACCCAGCGGGACTGGGAACCAGGTGTGTGTCAGCTGGGCTGCCCAGCAGCCTTGGAACCCAGCGTGCCTCAGTGGGGCTGCCTGGCAGGGCTGTAGCCCCGCATGTGGCAGTGAAACTGGTGTGCATCAGCTGGGCTGCCTAGCGGGGCTGGGAGACTAGCGTGCTGGGAGCTAGGCTGCCTGGCTTAGCAGGGAAGGACAATGGGGCTAATAGGGAGGGGAACCAGTCGACAGTTCAGGGCTGGGAGGGCCAGTAGCAGGGGGCCAGGAATGAACTCACCTGCTCTGGCAAAATCCCTCATCTGGTATCAGTCAGGTCCTGAGAGTCCCGGACCAGGGAGGTCCAACCTGTAATTATATGAGTTGTACAGTCCTCCATGCTGAGCACCCACCTACCTTAGTAAAGACAACTGTTTGCTTTATGAAGGTGGTTTTTTAAGTGAGGACAGGTATTTTAAAATCTATGGGTATGTCTACGCTACCACCCTAGTTCGAACTAGGGTGGTAATGTAGGCAACCGGAGTTGCAAATGATGCCCGGGATTTGAATTTCCCGGGCTTCATTTGTATAAAGCCGGGTGCCGCCATTTTTAAATGTCCGCTAGTGCAGACTCCGTGCCGCGCGGCTACACGCGGCACGGATTAGGTAGTTCGGACTAGATTTCCTAGTCCGAACTACCGTTACTCCTCGTTCGAAGCCTAGTCTGAACTACCTAGTCCGTGCCGCGTGTAGCCGCGGGGCACGGAGTCTGCACTAGCGGACATTTAAAAATGGCGGCACCCGGCTTTATGCAAATGAAGCCCGGGAAATTCAAATCCCGGGCATCATTTGCAACTCCGGCTGCCTACATTACCACCCTAGTTCGAACTAGGGTGGTAGTGTAGACATACCCTATTTTAGGTAGTTATATGGCTTCAGTTATCATAGTTGCTGAAACCTTGCACTAATTAGTGTAATTCATCCTCGCAGCAGACCTGTGAGGTAGGGGAGTACTATTATTTCCATCTATCAGATAAAGAACTGAGGCTCACAGAGAGCTTGAATTACTCAAGGTCGTACTAAATCTCTCTGGTAGAGACCCTATAAAAAGGCTATGTAGCCTCTCCTTAGTTCACTGCCAAATTTGAGAACCACTGTTCCAAACAATCAAATTGTTTTGGTGCTTCTTCTCTTGAAGAATGCTCTGTTAGAAATCCTTGGTGCTTTTCACAGCACATCTTGATAGAACTACTCAGCCTTTGTTCCTCTTTCGCCGCTTGTGTTTGATTCCACTGGCTCCTAAAATATTGATCAGTTTTGTCCAAATAAACATTCCTTGAAAGATCTTTCACTTGTTCCACTTGAAAAGTTAGAACCCTGAAATAAACAAACTGAAAACATTGGTGGTAGTCTTGTCTTTCAAGTTGTGCAATGTTTATATACTAAACCAAATTATTTTCTTATTTCATAGCACTTCTTCTTTTTGGTTAAAGATTATGGAAGCTGGCTGGATATTGGAACAAGGTACAGTATATCTGCCTCCAGAACTTTCTAAAAAGAATAGCCTCAAGTTGGTAGGCGCAAAGATTTATCTGTTAGGATTCCTGTAGTTCTTTCCAAACCACTTGACCTTCTCCCCCAAACCCAGTTTCTTTGTTGCTTTTCCTGTCTCCAATAATGTCATCATCCTAAAACTCATGTTCTAGATTGGTGGGCAGTTATGACAAAAAGTGGGAGAAATCATGGATTTAGTATGGCAAAAGATGCAAAAAATCATATTTGTTTTTTTTTTAAATGGAAGAGGCATGTCACACAATTTTAATTACTTTTATTGTTCAACACTGGAAAGTATGAGATGTCAAATCTGTATTTTACAGTTGAAATTGTTAAAACCTGTTTAATTATTGGTAGCTGTTTAAATCTCCATGCACTCCTACATTGTTCAGTCATAGATCCAAATTTATGTAGGAAAGGCTGGAAAGGCTGACCAGTGCCATGACTTTTCATGGGGAAGAAATGTAAGTCATGGAAATCAGGGCTCTGCCTAATATAGAACCCTTCCCCAAAATCCTGCTATGTGATCTATTCTGGTCTCCCCATCATAAAATCCAGTGCAGCATAGAGCCACAGAGCCTTATTTGGCATAGGCAGAATGGAAGGAGATATTTCACTAGAAGTACAAATTTCAAATGTAGACTTCCAAAACAGTGGTAGAAATACTAAGAGCGGTAGCCATGTTAGTCCGTATGTTTAAATACAATGGGCAGTCCTGTGGCACCCTAGGTTACATCTACGTTGCGGCGCTATTTCGGGATGCTTCCGGTATCCAAAATAGCTATTCCGCATCTTGACAGCATGCCTCTTATTTCAAAATATCTTTTGAAAAAATGAGCGTGCTATTCTGACGTTCTTGTAAATCTTGTTCGACAAGGATTAACTCATTTCAGAATAATGATTTATTTCAAAATTTGGCACTGTATAGACAGCACCAAATTACAATATAAGCTATTTCAAAATATACTTGAAATAAGCTAAGCAATTTGCTTAGTTCAAATTGCGTGGCTTATTTTGAGCTAAGGGTGCAGTGTAAATGCACCCTCAGAGACTAAGGTAGCACAGGACCGCTCTCTGTTTAGAAATCCTAAGTAAATCATGGAAATAGCTTGTTAGTGTGTCTTTAATAGAAACTGTTGCATTATAAATCCTACCAGTTATCACATGAAACACTTGTTCAAATAAAAGTTGAATAGTAACCTATTATTATTTTGCATGCTGTGTAAAGTATATTTACTCTTCTCCCACTCCTGCCTGTTTTCAGTTAATTTGAGCCTTTGCTGTTAGCTGCATTTCCAAAGTTCCCAGTGTAAGTAAATTGCAATAGATTAAGTTGGTGGAAGAGTATTTTATCATCATACTCTCATGTTCTCAATTTATGATTGAGTAAATGGTCTCTTCATTTGGTCCTTTAAGAACACACACACGCACAGATTAAGGGTAGGTCTACTCTATGGAGACAAGTCAATCTAAGCTACACAATTTCACTAACATTAGTAGCGTAACTCAAATTGACATAGATTAGATAAACTTACTGTGGGATCCATACCACGTTGGGTCTACAGGAGAAACTCTCCTGTCAACTCTCCTTATTCATTCCATTCTAGTGGAGTACCGGAGTTGATAAGAGAGCGATCAGCGGTCATTGTAGTGGTCTTAACTAGACCTGCTAAATTGACACCTGGTGGCTCGATCACCATGGCATTGATCCACCACATAGTGGAGACAAGCCATTAGAAATAAATCGTTAATGAAATGTGAAAGCCCAGAGGGATGTCCTGTTTATAGTGATTCTTAGGATACAGTAAGCAAAGGTACAAATTAGTTTGACTGACCAAAAAGGGAGAAAAAAACCCTCTAAAAATATGAAAAGTCAGCCACCTTATTTTTTCTGATCTTCAGAATGTAGTACTTCTAGCTGTTAAATGTTTTTTGCATCACCTTGGGCATGACCTTCTGCCAAGCTAAATTTGATGCAAGAGGTGAAGTGTGCTCCCCAGGAGCAGATTACATTCAACCTGTATTCTGCTCCTTTGTGTGTATATATATCCTGTGTACTGAGTGATTTAAGAATCCTGTGGTAAAGATTGTATCTCAAAACATGTGCATCAGGAGGCAGAATGTATAGGAAAGCTTACATTTTGCATTTTCTAACTTTTGTGTACTTGGCTTTGCAACCTAAAGAACATTCTTTTAATGTCTTTTTTTGTACGCAATTTCCTAAGGGTTTTTTAAAAGGTGCAACTGAAACTGTCCCCCCAACCCCCATCATGCATCCTTAGTGGTGTTTTGAACACTGAGGGCTCGTCTACACTGGCCCCTTTTCCGAAAGGGGCATCCTAATTTCACAGGTCGTAACAGGGAAATCTGCGGGGGATTTAAATATCCCCCGCGGCATTTAAATAAAAATGTCCGCCGCTTTTTTCCGGCTTTTAGAAAAGCCGGTAAAGAACGTCTACACTGGCCCCGATCCTCCGGAAAAAAGCCCTTTTCCGGAGGATCTCTTATTCCTACTTCAAAGGGCTTTTTTCCGGAGGATCGGGGCCAGTGTAGACGTTCTTTACCGGCTTTTCTAAAAGCCGGAAAAAAGCGGCGGACATTTTTATTTAAATGCCGCGGGGGATATTTAAATCCCCCGCGGATTTCCCTGTTACGACCTGTGAAATTAGCATGCCCCTTTCGGAAAAGGGGCCAGTGTAGACGTAGCCTGAATGTTCAGCACTGAGTATTGACCTCTGCTGCTTGAACTTCAAAACTATAAGTGCATTAGTGGGAACAGGGGAAGCTGGTTATTGCAGAGACCAGTGGGGACACATGTTGGGTTCAGAGAAGATTGCCAGCGTGGTGGGGGGCAGGGAGATGGAGAATAATCTTGCTTCAGTTTTCCCCACCCCTCCTTCTACAGCAGCTTTGGTAGTAGTATGACTTTAGCACTGAAACTTTCTTGTTCACTTATTATGTGGATGCTGCAAAAATGTTCCTGAGAAATGTAAGTGTGAGTCATGATTTTCAATAGTTTATTTCTCAGCAAAAGCTGAATAGAAATTCACGGGACAAAGAAAAGACTCTTCTCCAGCATGAGGACTTTACCTCCTATCACATTTTAAAAGCCTTTTGGAAACAATAAGGTGTTGGTGCTTCTGAAAAAAATGGTTGCAAGAATCTTTTATAAAGGGAAGTGTTAGGCAGCTATATATGGGTCACTGCCAGCTCTTGAGGCAATAGCACACAAAAAAAAGCTTGCAACATTTCGATTCCTTTTTTCCTTCCCAACCAGCTCTGATGGAAAGTAATTGCTTCTGAGTTACGCTAAGGTTACAACAGATAGAATCAGTCTAGAAGTATTGGAGGGGGTTGGAGTGACAGTTAGAGGGAAACTCCTTCAGGGAGACCCATAGGGACACCGAAGCTTGGAGAAAAAGCTTCAGGTGAAGATTATTTTCTGTTACTGTTATCTGAATTACCAATAAAGCCAAGCTGCAGAAAGAGAGTAAGAATAGCTTGTAAACGGTATATATACATTTGAATATTTGTAATATTTCCCTTTAATCCCATCAACTCTGATGTTTTGTCAAGTATCTTAATTTTAATTCACAAGACAAATCATGGTCCTCAAACTATTCAGTCTTGCCTAATCTCCCTTCAGTTTGTCTATCCCTTTCTGAAAGGGAGCTATCCTGAACTGAGTCCAGTATTCCAGGAGTGCTCTCACCACAGTTTTACAGAAAGAGACTAGAGCATTACATCCCTGCCAAAGGTGAAAGATGTGTGCCTGAAATTGCATTTGTCTTTTCTACTGGCATCTCCCACTGCAGATACTATATCCGTATCTGATTTACTGGTCACTATCACACCAAGTCTTTTTCAGCATCAGTTTCCTATGTTTCTCCTCCCTCCTCCTTTTGTACCTTTGGTAATGTTACCCCTTTTAATATGCACAGCTAGTTAGTTTGGTGATCTGTAGGTAGACCCAGTAGTGACAAGAAATTGATGATAGAGTCTGCATCAAGCCGAATACCAAAGCCCTGCTTCTCCAAACACAGGAGGAACCAAACATAGGAGACCACTTCCTTGCTCATAGCACCAAACTTTCAGTCAATATTCTGACTCAGAGCATCTCTCTAGCGTCTTCCAAATCCACACGTTCTTTCCAGATGTGTCAGATAGGCAGAATCAGATGAGGAAAGAAAGCCATTCTGTAGTCTTTCTGCTTAAGCTATCTGTCTCTCACATAGGCCCTTACTCAAAGACAATACCCTGGTGAACCCTCTAACCACAAAAGTCCAAATTATTGGAAGGACTGGAATATATCCCCTTCATTTGAGGTGGGGCCAGTTATGTATCTCTCCGAGCTATCTTAAACAGACTGGATGAGGTTTAATGAAATCCACGAAAATTGCACGTGTATTAGCTTGAATTTTCCCAAATGGCAAATAATTTTATCTTTGTCATATCTGTATTTCTAACCTTGTGATGTCTCTGTCGTCACTGGTGTTTGCATCTCCTACCAATTAAGTATCATTTGTGAATTTAATGAGGCTGCTAGTTTTTATCCCCTTCTTCCAGATCATTAATGAAGATGTTAAGTGACAGCAGACCTTAACACTGATCCCTATGGCACAATGATCAGTAAATTGTCATTTTCACAGATTTCCATTGCTCAATAAACTGTCAACTGCCATGTTTGTTTATTTTTAGAAAGTTTCCATTCTTTCATTTAATACTCAGCTGCAAGGTGATGAGAATTTCTTTTGCAAGGAGAATTTCAGGGAGGGGAGGCGGCTGTTTGTTTGGTTTTATAAAACTAAGGTAAACACTGTGAAGCTATCCCCCCCAATTCTTAACAGTAGTTTCTGTGACAGGCTCTATGGTCTGCACAAAAATACTTATTGAAACCCTATATCCTAGGAACTTGAGATAATCATAAATTGCATAATTTACATTGGAATCCACATTACCTTTTTTTAAAGTTCTGCCTCTAGGAAACTATGGTCTTTTGTGTCCTTCATGTCTTTGAATCTTTATCTGTCTGTACTGAGCCCATGTGATTCTGACAGTCTTACATTATGAATAACAGTCTTACAGAGAGAATACAGAGCATCTCCATTTTTTATTTTTAGTTGAAATGAGACTGTCTTAATTTTTAAAAAGATTTGCATAGTCAGGAATATAAGAATAAACTACTAAATCCCTTTTTTACATGCTGGATTCTGAATAGGTTTTACAGATGCACTGTGCAGCCACACCTTTAGCGACAGTAAAACTGGGTTGCCAGAAGTTACGGAAATAGACATAATTTGAACTCTCCTACTGGAGGTGCAAAATCCATGGGGCATAGATGCAGCACAGGAAGCTGTTTTTATGTCTCTATGAGGGTGACTAGAGGTGTCTCTACACTTAAAATGCTGCAGTGGAACAGCTGCGTCACTGTAGTGCTTCAATAAAAAACACTACATTTTCTGACAGGAAGGCTTCTCCCATAGGGTATAGGTACTTCACCTCCCAGGGAGACAGTAGCTATGTCAGTGGGAGAAGGCCCCTCCCCTCTCCCCCCCATCGACTTAGTGCAGTCTGCAGTAGGGCTATGTCCGGTTAACTGCATCACTCAGAGGATTTTTCACACCCCTGAGCAATGCAATTATACTGACCTAATTTCCTACTGTAGACCTGGCCTAAGGATATGTCTACACTGCAGTTAAACACCCACAGCTGGCCTGTGTCTGGTGAGTCAGGCTCGCAGGGCTCAGGTTCTGGGGCTGTTTAACTGTGGTATAGGCTTTCAACTCTACAATCCTCATCAACTGCAGCAATGTCCCTAATCTCTGGAAGAGCTGTCACAGCGGCTTTAGTAGAATTCATTTTTTCTAACAATTCAGTAAAATAGCTAGCAGGTATCTGTGTATGAAACTCCTTGGTGTGCATAGTAACGTACTTGTAATTTTGGAAATTCAGAAACTCTAGACCTGATTTATTAAAATTAAGGTTTTTAAATGGGGAAACTGGTGAAAGTAATTGAAGACTTTTATCAATAAAGCTCTGAAACAAGAGAAGCAGGGGCAGTACCCTTGCAGTGAATTTTTTACCATCAGTAGCTTATGGCAAACATTTTGAAAGAAACTGGCTTTGCAATTCATTCAATGTGAAGTCGGGGTCCCTTGAGGCTAAGGGAGTGATTGGGCAGAAGGATCAAAATAATTCGGAAGCTGAAATTACAGTAGATTTAGAATCCAAATACAAAATCAAGGTCTGGAATAAAGACCTTGGTCATTTCCATCCACATGTTAGAAATATATCGTATAGAAACATTTAATGAACAAAAAAGACAGTTGTTGTACCTTGTATGTAAGGCAGTTCTATGCTCTGTCTCTCCTATTACCCCTGCTACCGGAGTCACTGTTTTTGATAAAACTGTTGAGTGTGGCTGCCTGATGCTGTTCTGAGCAGGATGGATTGCCTCCGCTTTTCTGTTCTCTCCCTCTCCTCTTCGGTTTTCTTCCTCCCTCCTTCCGCCCCCCCCCCCCCGTCTATAGTCTCTCCTCTTCTGCCTTTCCTTTCCCTCCTCATTTCCCTGCCTATCTCTTACCCCTTGCCTCATCCATCCATCTTAATATGCCATTAAGAAGAAAATAGACTGGCGATAGCACCTGTTGAGGTGAGTGTCTCCTTTCTACTTCCCAGGCCAACTATGTGGCCTTTTCTGTTATTCAGACTTCTGCCCAGCCCCCGCACTGGTTTTCAGCACTGATCATCACATTCCTAGACATTCCATTTTTTATTGAGTGATCCCTCCTTACGTCATATTGTCCTTGACAATTTTTGTTCCTTTTTTAAAGTAACGGTATTATCCCAGCATTAAACTAATTTTACAAGCAGAGCTGCCTCTGCATCACTGCAGTATTAGTTGTTGCTCGCCTCAGATATATTGGCAGAGTGCCATTAAGTGATAGCAGGTGGACAAGCATTGCTTTTAATTGGCTAATGCAATGTTTTTGGGGAGAGGGGTGACTTTTTTCCTTTGTCACGTCTCTCATATTTTAGATAAGAATTAGCCATTCAAGCAGTGTAGTGTAACATGCCTGGAGCAGTGGCTATGGTACTATGTAGTCTTCCTTTCTGTATAAGTGCATGAAGGAACCAACCTCTCATATTTTTTTCTTTTAAAGGGGTGGCACTGGGGAGAAAAAGCATTGAAAAAACCCTGTAAATGTAGCTTTGACTTTGACATTTAGGAGTCGTGTGTGTATTTTAAAAAATAACTTGGAAAGAGTCCTTCATTAGTAGGCTAGGGGTGGCGTCAAGTAACAATCTCTTTGGAAGCCCAAAAAAGATCATTTTTTGTAGGTCCCTTGATGAAGAGTCCTGGTCCTGGTATATGCACTATGTGATAGTATTTATTTGCCACTTTTGCTATCTAAACTGACTTTGTGCTAAGTCAGCTGATGCTGAGGAGATGGTCAGTCCCAGAACAAAGCAGGAGAGGGTGGAGTTATTCATCACTCTTGAATCCTCAGTAGGGATGTTAAATGGCATTTAATCAGCTAATCAACTAGTCGATTGAATTCCTATTGACAAGTCAATTAGTTGATAAGGGGGGAAACTGCAGAACCGCAGGGGGGTTAGCTCCCAGCCCCACTGCAGCTCCGCCTTTTAAATTTATTAGGAGCTGCCAGAAATTGGCTTCAAAGGGATTTCTGAAGTAACACAATGTTGGTTTTCTTTGTTGCGTCTGCCTTCTGAGTATTTAAGCTTCAGTTTGTCAGACTTGTATCCAGGAAACCTCTTTTGTTTTTGTTTTTTTACATGCAAGCCAAAACTTTCACATAATCATGAGACTCTACAAATTAGGGCTTTAAGAAAATCCCATGAGATGTGTGATAAAATCACAAGACTTGACAGCATTGTAAGTGCTATGCAGCTGCCCCTGAGCAGAATTGTGCCCTTTGGAAAAACCCCTATATCTGGTGATAGAAATGTAGCCGTGTTAGTCTGGGGTAGTTGAAGCAAAATGCAGGACAATGTAGCACTTTAAAGACTAACAAGATGGTTTATTAGATGATGAGCTTTCGTGGGCCAGACCCACTTCCTCAGATCAAAGGTTTGATCTGAGGAAGTGGGTCTGGCCCACGAAAGCTCATCATCTAATAAACCATCTTGTTAGTCTTTAAAGTGCTACATTGCCCTATATCTGGGGTAGAGAAAGGTTCATACAGTCCATAAGTGCTGGCAGGCACCATACCATGGAAGCAGGTAGGAATAGGATTCACCTTTTCATTTACAGTGTTGAGAAAAGTTGTTTTCTTGTTTTTTGTGTGTGATTGTTTTGGTTTTAATTATAGTTCTGTTCCTTCTTTTGCTGCCCTGAAACTTAAAAGGAGTATCTAACGCAGGCAGCCGAGTTGCTAGGGTTAGGTGTTTCTCCTGAGAGGAGGTCACGTTATCTGGATATTGCAAGACTCCTGTGAATGGCCGAGTCCAAAGTGTGCTGACCAGGCTGTTAAGTAACGCCTTGTGCACTTTGACAAAACAGATTCAACATTATCAGCTTCTGAACTTGCACGTGTCTGGTAAAAACATAGCAAGAGCCTAAAACATGTAGTATAGTGCTTGTTTAAGTAAAACTAGGGCAGGGGGGAAATATTTTCTTTATAGAGAAACACTGTGAGACAAGTGGTTTTTTGTACATCATTTAAAAGTCTTCAGTGAGTTACCATTTAATTTACTTTAGGAAGTACTTATAGTTTAATTACAGTATGTGCAATTGGTAGCTTGCAAAAATCCAGTCCCAGTTTTATGAGGCTTGTAAAGTAGGTGTTCAGATGGACTATGATCACTAATTTCTAGGCTGTATGTACTAGGTGATTTATTTATACATATTTGAAGCAATATAATGTATGGTAATGATATTTTATTTAATTGAAATGCAATAGAAAAATGGATGTGGTAATAATCAGATCATTTTTGGGCCAGCTCATTGCAGGTATTCATAGCCCAGTTTTTGTAGAGTTTCTTTTGCAATGGAAACCTTTCCAATAGTTTTATTCTTCCATTCTACTCAGGGTCCTGGCTTCCCAAGCATAGATACAGTGTTTTTAAACTTCACAGAACTAAATTATGCCCCATTGGTGCCAAGTTCTGAACTAAGGTTGTCACAACCTTGGAAGAAAAGTAGTTCAAAGATTGATTGCGTCAGGAAGGTGAGTGACACTGCTAGTGTCAAATAAAATGAGCCTGCAAGCAAAAATTCCAGATCATTAAACCTGCAAATGGCCCATGGAATCCTTTTTGTAAATAAACTCAGACTTCATGGAGTTTGAAGTTTACCTGCCCTTTCTGAAGAACCATCTGTGTTGAGAGAGATGGAGATGGAGAAATAGAGGCACCAGGAGGTATGAGTGTCTATAAAGATAAAATGCTAACATTTTCAATAGTCCTCCTGCAAAAGAAAACTTCTGCATTGATGGCTCTAAGTGCCATAGTTAAACATAGGTGTAACTGCTTTTGTAAATCCTTAATTTGAAATGTTAGGGTATGTCGACATAGCAAAGTTATTTGGAAATAACAGCCCTTCTTTCAAAATAACCATCTACACAGCCAAACTGCTATTTCGAA
This sequence comes from Pelodiscus sinensis, assembly GCF_052426305.1. Taxonomy (NCBI): domain Eukaryota; kingdom Metazoa; phylum Chordata; order Testudines; family Trionychidae; genus Pelodiscus; species Pelodiscus sinensis. Next base: position 121,397,102 of record NC_143053.1, read on the forward strand.
ATTAATTCAAAATAGTAGAGCGCTTATTTCGAATTTGGTAAATCTCATTCCACGAGGAATAACTCCAAATTCAAAATAGCTATTTCGAAATAAGTGCTATGTAGACAATTATATTGAAATAGGGGGCCTCCAGCCTTCCCAGGGTGCCCTGGTGGCCACTCTAGCCTCAACCAAGAAAACACCTCTCCCTCCCCCCACCCGGAGCCCTTAAAGGGGTAGATTCTGGCCCAGAGCCAGCAGTCACTGCCCCTGACCCAGTGGCCCCAAAACATAAGGCAGCAAGCCCTCCACCACTCCCCAGGAGCAGTCTGCCAGCTCCTAGGAGCCTTCCAGGGCCCAGAGAAGGTGGGAGCCTTCCTCATCCAGGACAGAGATCATGGACCTTATACAGGTTTGGGGGAGATGCCCCCAACATCCATGATCTCTGCACTAGATGGAGGAACGCAGCCATCTATGGCATGATGGCTGCCAGCCTGGCCACCAAAGACCACATGCAAACTCAGGAGCAGGTTTGCGTGAAAATCAAGTTGGTCCAGGGAGACCCCCAACCCTGAGCACTGAGCTTTCCCTCTCACTTCTTCCCCTTGCTTCCCCCTTCTGGCTCCCTCCTCCCAGGTTTCCCCCTCCCCTCTCCAATGCTCTCTTCACCCCTCTCCCACCTCCTTTCCCCTGTTTTCCCAGAATTTCATCCTCCCCCAGTTTTGTTAAATAAAGAGAGTTCGTATTTATGAAAAAACGTGTTTTTTATTTTACATTAGGAAGGGAAGTTGGGGAAAGGGGGGCGGTAAGTGGAAGGTCATGAGGAAGGAATGAGGCACAAGCCCCAGTGGGGCAGACCAGGGAGGCTCTTAGTGCTCCTCAGGGTGGAAGCTCTCTTGCAGGGCCTCCTGGATACTGACAGCCTCCTGATGGACCTCCCAGATGGCAGCCTGCAGAAAGTGCAGCCAGGCTCGCAGCAACGCGTCCATGAGAAGCACCAGAGTGCCCAGGGGCAGCTCTGGCTCCATGTTGCAGAGTGCTGTGGTGTCCCGAGTGAGGGCAACCAGAGCTCTCAGAGACAAAATGCTTTGCTGTCCCTCATCGAGGTAGGCAAGCAATCAGGGAAAGCTGAGAACCTGCTGTTCAGGAGGGGTCTCTTTAAGCACAGGTCTCAGATAGCCTCAGGCAGCAGCCACACAAAGTAACTCCTGACCTGGTTCTGGCTAGCCTTAAATGCGATTCAGTGTCCACTCAGTGTGGACACGCTATTTCGAAATGCATTTTGTGTGTAGATGCGTTATTTTGAAATAACTTATTTCGATTAACTATTTCAAAATAAGATTTTTCGAAATAACACTGTAGTGTAGACATACCCTTAGTGAATTTAGAAAACGCATGACATCTCTTGGTGGCTGGAGATTTACCTTAAGATACTACATTAAATCACTGCCTGTCAATGATACTAATGGTCTTTGTTCTAAAAACTTAAATTCAGCTGCCATAAATATCTGAATAGCCATATAACTAAATTCTGTGTGCTCAATGGCGATCTGACTTTAAACTTTGCATCATGGATCTGTGGCAAAATAGAAGTCCTGCAGCAGCTTCACTTTTATTGAATGAAATGTATCAGTGAATTGTATAATCGGTATCAGAGCCTCTATTGACTGGTAATGAGTTAATATATTTAATACTGTCTGCAAACTTCCAATGTACTAATGATTTAGTATTGAGAACCCATAACTTATCATATTACTTGCCAGAGGAGAAGCTGCAGTGTTTGGTATCAAGACAGTAGCTGGAGCATTTGAAGGTGAAGGAGGTTCTGGTTGTGTGATAAATATATTAGCTGGATGCTTCCGCTAAAATGATCAGCACTGGATTTAAGTGCTGATGCTTATATTGTTATCTTTAGGTGTGAGTTAATATATTGTTGGGACCAAAAATCACCTGTGTCATGGTTTCAGGCTGTATAGGCAACATTTATCACTTTACATTTGGTTCATTTTGAAGGTTCCTTCACAATAATAAGGGTGAGAAATACAGCTCTTTGAGTAGTGTCCTTGTGGATGCCCCATTTAAAGTATGCCCGTGGACCGCTCCTTTGATCAGAAGTTTTTGGTAGCTCTGCCCATTTGGCTCCTAGATGTACTTTGCTCCCTGTGCTGTGGCTATATGGGGGGAAAAGGTACAGCGTTAATTCGAGTTAACTTAATTCGAAATAACACATCTATACACAAAAACTATTTCAAAAATAGCATTTTGCTATTTTGAAATAGCGCGTCCACACTGAGTGGACCTTGAACCGAAATAAAGGCTGGCCGGAACCAGTGCCAGCAGGGCATCAGATTAGGACTTAGTGTGTGGGGCTGCTGCCTGAGGCTAATTGAGCTCCATGCTTAAAGGGACTCTACTTCCACCCCGGACAGACAGTTCTCAGGGTTCCCTACTTGCTTGTCTACCTCGAAGAGGGTCAGCAAAGCAGTCCTGTCTTGGAGTGCCCTGAGTGCCCGCATTTGGGATACCACAGCACTCGGCCACATGGAACCAGAGCTGTCCCAGGGCACGCTGGTGCATCTCGTGGGGCCGTTGCCATCAGCCCGGCTGCACTTGCTGCAGGCTGCCATCCGTGGGGTCCATCGGGGAGCCGTCAGGATCCAGGAGGCTCTGCGGGAGAGTGTCCTCACCAAGGAGCCCTCAGAGCCTCTCCGGTCCTCCCCACCAGGGGCTCATGCCCCATTCCTCCCTGACGTCTTTCCACTTATCCCTCGCTAGCCCACCTTCCTGATGTCAAATAAAATACACTTTTTTTCAAAAATAGAAATTGGGTTTATTGAACAAAACTGGGGGGGAGGGGATGAGGGACCACGTAATATCAGATAAACAGGTTTTGGAAGCCATAACATTTAATTACACTATCCATTTCAAATCTCTCTGTCCTGCCCATTGCCTTTTCCTCAGGGATCCATCTCATAATCAATTGCTAGAGCAAGAGATGACCTCTCTCCTACATTTGGGAACACAAAAAAACAGTCCGGCTATGTCTACACTTGCGGCTTCTTGCGTAAGTAATATGCAAATGAGGCTAAGCGTGGAATATCGCCATGCCTCATTTGCATACCTAATGAGCCACCATTTTTTTCAGAAGAGGCTCTTGCGCAAGAAGGAGCATCTATACTTCCCCTTCTTGCGCAAGAAAAACCCTCTTGCGCAATGCCGTTCTTCCTGAAAAGTAATAGGTGTAACAGCGTTGCGCAAGAGGGTTTTTCTTGCACAAGAAGGGACAGTGTAGACACTCCTTCTTGTGCAAGAGCCTCTTCTGAAAAAAATGGTGGCTCATTAGGTATGCAAATGAGGCTCAGCGATATTTCACGCTTAGCCTCATTTGCATATTACTTGCGCAAGAAGCCGCGAGTGTAGACATAGCCTTCCTGTCCAACATTGGGGAAGAGGATTCTATTCAAAATACTTCCTGACACTCCCTCTCCCCAATGGAGTGCATAGACTGCTTTTAAACCCCAGCTCTATATACAGATATATACAGGGACTGAGCAACAAAAATTTTGAATGTGACTGTTGTAGCAATAATTCTTCTTTGCATGCTTGTTCATGTCCATTCCAAGTTAGATGAGGATGCTCAGAATTTTATATTAATCAAACCATTCATCTCTTATATTTCCACCCCTCCTCCCCAAAAAACGGCACTGTGTTGCTCAAAAAGCCATATTCTAAATATCCGGAGGGCATTAGCCTTGTACTTTGGACCAAACCATTTAGAAGGTCTCCTGGATTATTTGCTCCATTGCAGACAGAAACAAGGGTTTGGTAATTTTTAGAAAAGTAATCAAGATGGATTTTTGGTTGTATTAAGATTTGTTAGAACTCATGTTCAAAGGATGTATCAGTTGCAGACATCCATAGAGTGGCAAATTGGTCATGTTCATATCTTTTCTAATCATTACACTTTGGTACCTGCAGCAAAATCAGATGCTGCTGGAGGCAATACAATTCTCTCCTCTGTATTGGAGTCTGTTCCAAACCTCTGACCTCCTTAATAGGGGTGCTGCTTGGGAGTCACATGAAGTGGAGCATCCAAAGGGAGTCTACTCGAAGAAGAATTACTCATCTTGGTTAGTGAATGAAGTTCTTTGAAATATGTGTCCCTATTGGTGCTACACTAGCCACCCTCTTTTCTGTCTGCTTTAGAGTCTCCCTTGTGGGTTTTTGTAGTAGAGAAAGAACTGAGACTGATTCACCCAGACAGCCCCCAAAAACCTAATGTGAGATATGAGGATGCATGGGGTGCATGCATGGCTGAACAGGCACTACTACCAAAAATCTCTGATCAAAGCTGTAGTCCACAGGTGCACTGTAACTGGTGCAACCATGGGGTGCATCTCAAAGAAGTCCAGTTAAATGTGAGTAATCTCGGGGGTTTTAATCATGAAAGTTTAGATTCTGGAGCTCATCTCTGTGGCAAAGGCTAGATTCTGAAGTAAATTCCATGACCATGGAATACACTGAGCTGTGCTTATAATCCTGGGAAAAGTACGTGGAGTTGGCCCAAATCAGATTCAAACTCCTCCCATCCTGATTTATATTACAGTAGCAGATGGAGATCCCAAAAGAGGTAACAATCCCATTGTATGAGGCCGTGTACAAACTTACAAATCACTACCTGCTTCAAAGATCTTACAACCTAAATAGCCAAGGCAAAAGGTATGAGGTGATGTGGTGGCTTATCGGTTAACACTGTCGACTACATGCAACACCTTCTCTCAGCTCTGCAAGTAATTTTGTAGTGGGCTGGATGACAGGCTGGCTCAGTCCAGGCTGGAGCTGGGACACAATAACTACCCTCGCTGTGGCTCTGCGATAGAAGCACTTTAAGAGCCGGCGCATGGGTAGGCTGGCTCAGTCCCGTGTCACGCCTGGTCCCAGCAACTCCTCCCACTGCAGAAGAGGGGACTGAGCCAGCCTACCGCACATGGTCTCTTAAATGGCTTCTAGTATAAAGCTGCAGCGAGAATAGTTGCTGGGACCCGACATGAGCTGGGACTAAGTAGTTGCAGTGCTAACCCTTATCGATTAATCGTGTAGTCAACATGCTTCTTAACATCCCTAATAGAAATTGCCCCAAACCACTGAAAAAATACAGACATTTACTGGGGTGTGGATTCCTTAGCTAGCATTGGGAACACTTAAATCTTTTTTTAGAATTAGTGTTCATCTTCAGTGAATGTCCTTTTCCAGCTGATTTCCCCCTTTGCAAACGTTCTTCTAGCCCAGATGCTATCACCTGTATGTATGTTAGAGGTGCACAAGAGGTGAGTCTGGCTCTTAGTTGGCAAGTAGCTAAGGAACTAAATACAAATTTTTAAAAACCCTAAAAGAAATCTGCGAAGGAGTTAATGCTTCTGTTACACTAAGAGCTAAGGGAGTGATTGTGCAGGAAAAGAACACTGGAGAGATGCTAAATGGCTTTTGTGATGAAGACTGACACAAAAAGATGACAAAGTGTAGTTTTGGGTTAGGTAATAAACTTTAGATATTGTTAAGGAGTAAGAACAAAGTGATCATTTAAATTGCAGTGAGTAATCAGGCCTGTATAATATTCATCCAAGAGTACAGGAGGAACATGAAAGTGAAGTAGATGAGCTACTAAATGGAATATGAATGAAAGGGTAGCCAATTTCAATATGATAAAACATCTCTTAAAAATGCACTATTTCATCTCCTTGGAATTGTTCACCAGTAAGCCTCACTATATAATCTACATGGTTGGTCCCATAATTGTTATAAAATTGTTACCAAGGCTACTTGACTAATTCCGTTTTCTTCTACAAAGGTTTGAAATATTTTTGTTGTATCTGATCTGCAACATTCTCTGTTGTAGCATTAGCCACTATGTCCTTGTGATGGCTTTCACTATCTTCATCATGCTGCTGAGTGGACTGGCCCAGCTGCTCACTACAAAGAGAATTGAACCTTGGGGAAGAGCTAAACGTCATTCTATGTGACGGAGCTACAAGATTTGGTTTTGCTATCTGAACTTTCACCGTTACTATGAGCAAATGTCCCACCTGTGGAATGTAAATAGCGAATGGACTGGAATGTAAAATCCCACTGAAAGATTTTCTACGTTCCTGTGGCTTTGAAATTGTGTTTGGAGATTGGCATTTAGAGATCAGCTGTGGTAAATAGTCTTCATTTTATTCATTGAGTGTATTTTTGCAAATAAAAAAATAAAAGGGTAAATAAAAAGCAAAAAAGTAAATAAGTCCTGTTTTAAAACATCGACAACCTACTTTATTGTATTTTTTCTTACTATAAGTGGCAAGAAGACAAGTTAAATCATACACATGCAAAATCTTAGGTCTTATCCTATGCCTATCTTGCCAATGCAGTGGCTTTCATATTTGAAACCACACTGAACATTAGAAGAGGTCTTGGGCTAAGTTCCCGCTAATTCTGCACAGCTAAGCAGCTGTCTAACAATCTCCATGCAGGGGCTCAGGGCTGCCACACAGAGAGATGCCTCTCCCCCAGCACAGAGCACTGCCTCTGCCTCCCCCCCCACCCCAACACAGAGCTGCTGCAATGGTAGTTTGAATTAGGAGCTTTAATTCAAACTACCTAGTCCGTGCCGCGTGTAGCCGCGGGCAGATAGTTCAAACTACAGGAATTTTAAAATGGCGCCCTTCTGGGAACATGCAAATGAAGCCTGGGATATTTAAATCCCGGGCTTCATTTGCAAGTTCAAATGCCTACATTAGCCACCCTAGTTCGAACTAGGGTGGCAGTGTAGACATACTCTTAGTCTTTAAGGTGCCACGGGACTCCTCGTTGCTCTGGAAAGTAGTCACTACAGGAATAGTAACTGGAAGAATCCAGCTACAATCTTTCATTTGCCATTGGGAGAGGGGGCTGGAAGAATTTTTACAGTGGGGATACTGACAGACACTGAACTAAACTGTAAGCCCTGTATATAATGAAAAACACTTCAAACCAGGAAGTGCTGCAGCACTCCCTGCCTGTGTTCCCTCTAAGCTGTAGGGCAGCTTCACAGGTGATCAATCAGCCACGCCCAGTCAGTCAGCTCCATGCACAGGGGCCCTGAGCCTCTTACTGGGTGGGACTGATTAATCACTTGTGAAGCTGTGCTGCTGCGCAGCTTAGAGGGAACACTGCTTCCCGCACCCCATACCCTTTGTCCCACCAAACCTCTTATTGTGGGCCTGCAGTCATCTATATAACTTCAACAATGCCATGCAACACCAACAAGATGCTGGGGACAAAAAGTCATTCCAGGGATGACCACTGATCTCACAACTTCATTGGGCATGTCCCCACCATGCCATCAAAACAAGGATGCAAGTACAGTCAGCCGGTACCCCAGATAACACCCTATGTGCAACAAGGACCAAACAATGTATACAAGACGTGTGTTGAAATGTCTACAGCTGCAGGGTGTTTCACATAGCCAGGTCAAAGAGCAACAATAATCAGTCATGATACAGATGATGGCTAGATGTGGGATTCCACGTATGTGACTCCCTCGATATGTTGAGCTGCTGCCATAGAGGACGACTTCTGCACCATTTGGAAAGAGATAGAAGAGGCACACCTCACTACCATTGTCCCAAACCAACCACTTTCAACATTTTCATGAGCTGAGACCAAGGTCAAACATATTTACCACTTAGTAGTTTCCCAGCTCATGGCAAGGGTTAAAGCTGGTAAGGGCCAGCTGCTGTCCCAGGCTACGCTAAACTGTATACTCCAGGGATAGAAATGTCCATCCTAGCCTGCTGAGCTGCAGGCCACACATATGACTTCTTATGTGACAAGGGACACCGCTAAAGCATACACGGGAAGTTGCCTGAGCTCAAGGTAAATGAGGTGGGTCTTTGAGATGTTCTGTCCACATGGATCTCATAACTCACCTTCCTTCACTCCTGCTGCTTTTTCTTTTACTTGGAATTATGTGTGGAGAAGAAACTTGAGTAATGGCTGGAGGGAGGAATGCTGTAGGTGATGTTGTCCTTGGCAGGGAGGCTGAGGGCATGCAGGGCACATATGAAGCCCCAACAGACACTGCTGGTTAGAAGATTCCTAGATGGTGTGCATGTGCCACAAGGGAGGTATCCACATGGATACACCTGAAAGAACCAGTTCCAGTAAGGTAAGTGACCATTCTTTTTGCCCCCTGGCTCCCTTTGGTAACAGCTCAGGACTTTCCCATGACTCAAAGAGGTAGGATAACTCATCTCACAGGATTTAATATTTGGATTGGGCATGAGTAGGAGAATGCCTTTTTCTCCACGATTTCACTTGTTTTTAAGGAGTTTGGTGAGTGCTTCTGGGATCTGCATCAGCTGGCAGCGTCTGAATGTGGAATGGAGTAAAGTGCCTTTGCATGCATGTCGCTAGCTGTCTTGTTGGGTTTACAGAGTATGTATTCCTGTAGCATCTTCTCCCATAAAATACTCATAAAGGTTTACAGTCATAAGTTCAGATTGTCTGCCCCTCCAATTCCAATATTCCTCAAGACATGCACTCTATTCCTGTGCAGCTGGAGACAGTCGGAGCCTACTATTCATTGTATTTTGTTACTCAGCACTGACCCACACTGAAATGTATGACTGAATTTGCAGCTTAAAAGCTTGAGGCATATCGCTATCCCATAGTCATAGCCTTTTAAATTAGCTTGTCCATGCCTTGCCTGCATTTGGCAGCAAGCTTACTTTTCCTAACCTTTTAAGGTGGATAATGTCAAATAGATATAAAGAAAACCACACCTTCTTTTGTTCATTTTAATTTACAGATAAAGTGGATGGTACTTTATGTCTTTGACAAAGTATATAAGGTAAAGCTGAAATACAGATTTGGCATTTTGCTTTCACTTGTGGTGTTACTGCTCCAGAGTTGTCGATGGTTTGACTTTATCCAACGCATTCTCAGTGAGCATCAATAAAGGGGGGGGAGCCCCCCTCAAATGATATAAACCAGAACTAAATGGTAAAATGTATGAAATACATAATAGAGGCTGACTCTGTTCTCCTCAAAGTGAATAGACCCCATTCTCCACAGATTCCATTCTATCATGTCAGCCATACCTAGGTGGAGAGACAAACAAAGAGAAGAGTTTGTATGTTATAGAGATTTTCTCTTTACTGCGCTTGCTTTCCCAGTCTTTTCTCCTCAGCAGTGTCTCTCGAATCAAAAGTTCGGTATTTCCGAGAAAACCCAAAGAATGTGTTCAGCAGCAAATATTATGAAACAGAACTGCTGACATTTTATGGCTGTGAAATTACTGGCCAAGGCCAAACATCCTCTAATTAAACTTAGCTTATCACTCTTGTACAAATTTGAAAGGACAAAGTATTCTTAGTGCAGTGCTCAGCTAGGCTTTCCATGGAGTGTAGCTCCATAGATAATGGCCTTTTGTACTTGGCTTGGTTATCCTGCATTTCTGACACATGAGATAGCATAGGAAAATGATTGCAGAATAACTTCAGCTGATGCTGACGTTTCTGGTTTGAGTTCCAGTTAGCGCACGGACAGGATTTGCTTTTAAAATATTGCCATTATATTTTTCTGTCAATTTCCATGTTTAGATGAGAGACTTGATCTTGCTATACCAGATATTACTACTTGGAGTTAGATGGAGCAACTCACATGCTTGTGTGTGCACCTTTCTAACCTCCCAAAAGAGGAATATTTGCCATCATTGAAACTTAATTGGAAGCTTGTTGGGTTTAGCTGACCTATTGTGAAGGTAAATTATATATACTTTAGCTACCATATATTTTACAAAGGCAGCATCGTTCACCTGTCTTCCTAATGTACCATTAATGTACTGTAGTAATAAAAAACCTCTAAATTCTCCCCTGGGATCAGTGGTGTGACAGACTTAGTATTTTAGCTTTCAAGGCTTTTCCTAAATCACAGTTAAAAAATATCAGCGTCAGGGAGGGAAAGAGATGAATGAAATCTCTGTTTTGTTTTTTAATTCAGTAACTAAATTATGAACTAAAAGTAAATCAGGTTTCACTGAAACTAGCTTATCTCCAGTTTCTCTCCTGACTTAATCACAGTACACAGATCATGAGTCTTTGTCTAAAACTTACCTGTTTCAAAGGGTTTGCTGTAATTGGTTACTCAAAAACAGTTAACCTGTTAACTCATCCTGAGCTTTACCGTTCTTCCATGATATACTCCAGGCATGTCAAACTGACGTTTGGCGGGCTGCATGCGGCTGATTGAAATTTTTTGCGGCCCACCAGAACATTTTTATAAAATAATAAAATGCGGCCCACTGGCTGCTCGGATCACATAGCCAAGTGGCTGCTCACAGCTCACCGCAGCAACTGCTCACGGCCATCTGGGCCGCTCTGCACAAGCACCCATGGCCGGCTGGGCACTCCAGCAGGCGCTCACAACTGGTCACTATGCTCATGCCGCCACATCGCCTCAGGCAGCAACGTTGACTCCGGGACCCAGGTATTAGGTTGGGGTGGGGAGGGAGGGGCTGAGAGAGGGGGGAGGCATTAGATATGGGGGCTGGCTCTGGAGTGGAGCGAGGCATTAGGTTGGGGGGGCCTGGCTCTGGGGGAGTTGAGAGGGATTTGGTTAGAATGGGGGTATGGGAGTGTCTGGCTCTGCGGGAGAGGAAGGGATTATTTTTTTAATATTTTCTTTTTTATGTATTCCCAAATAAAATGACAAAATGGATATTAATTTTATATCATGAATAATTATATCTTTATGCAAAATCTCAAACTTACAAAGTATCTGAAATTTTCACAGAAGCCTGCTCTATTTGATTAACCATAGTCTATACTTGTTTTTATTTCAACAAAACAAGTTATGCATCATATACAAAATTTAAAAGTACCTTAAATTTATATTTAAATTAAAAATTATGTAAAATTAATTTAACAATTATTTAATATGAGCAAATAACAATTGTACACGTCAAATTATTGTAATATTATAAAATATACCTAAAACATAATTATAATAATAAATAACTACAACTTTCTGACAAAGTACATTTTATTTGGTGGCCCTTGGATTGCCAGGTGTCCGGTATTGGTGCCTTCTGCTTGGCACCTAAAAATGCTTCCCCCGCCCCCCTCGATAAACCATCTGGGAATCCTAGGTGACCCTTGAAGCTATCAGTTTTCATTTGTGCGGCTCTCAATAGGCTTTGAGTTTGACATGCCTGATCTACTCTGTGCCCTTATCCCTAATCTGTGCCCTTATCTGCTATGTACATTGGACAAACATCTCAGACACTTCGCCAAAGGATTAATGCCCACAAAACAGATATCAGACAAGATCACAAAGAAAAAACAGTTTCTTGCCATTTTAACCAGAAAGGACACTCTCTCAATGACTTAACCACCTGCGTTCTTCTACAAAGACCTTTTACATCTGCACTTGAAAGGGAATCCTCTGAACTGTCATTCATGTTAAAATTCGACACTCTCCAAAAAGGAATGAACAAACACTTGAACTTTCTTACCCATTATCAAGATAGCTTCCCCAATTATCACCTCTAATACCATTAACTCACAAACATCCCACTCTCCCCACCTCTAATATCGTCAATTCACAGACACTTACCTTCCTTCCTCCCCCCCCCCCCCCGCATCCCCCTCCTGTTCTGAAATGTGATTTGTCCTTTTCATATGTGTTCTTTTTTTTAATTGTATCCTTTGGTATATATGGTTGTGACTATTTTCTTCCACTATTTGATCTGAGGAAGTGGGTCTGGCCCACGAAAGCTCATCATCTAATAAACCATCTTGTTAGTCTTTAAAGTGCTACATTGTCCTGCATTTTGCTTCAGCTACCCCAGACTAACACGGCTACATTTCTATCCTTATCCCTAATATCCTTCTGTTCTGGTTTGAGCTTAATGATCCCACATGCCTGCATGATTCATCAGTGTTTACTTTGAATCTTAATGCAAGGTTTTAGCATCTGAATCAATGGGGAGTCAACAGAAGAACTGTAAATTCTTATGAGGGCCTTAGAATCCAAAGAAGGGACAAAAATGCTACTCATCAAAAGGAGAATATGCCTCAAAATATTTTCTGAGTTCACATGACATAATCTACAGTTTTACAAAAAGACTCTTATTCAGTAAGAGACAGACATAGCAGGCTTCTCCCATGAATGCCTTTTATTTGTAAATTTCGGAGAAACTTGTCTGTGAAAAATATTTCACAACTAAGTGTGAATTTGCTCATTCGGTGCATTTGAATAAATTACATTTCATAGTTATTCAAAAGTGTATTGTGTTTGACAAATAGTGTGTGTGTGTGTGTAAGTAAAATGGAATAGGAAAATGTGTTATCCTTGTCAAAGTAGAGATAGTGCCCTGATAATAATTCCATCTTTTTCAGGCAAGCTTATTGCCGCTTTTAACTGCATTTTGATATATGAAACTCTGCAAGACGATGTTTGCAGAAATCATGTAAAATGCTAGGAATGCATTATTTGTGCTTGGTACACGCAGCTTTAGAAAAGCAATTTACATTTTTGCACGCAGAAGCATAACTACTGGAACATAAGCAGGATGATTAATGACTACTATAAAAGACTGAGTGTTTCGGCAACAATCCAGCAAAGCACTTAAGCACATGCTTAACTATAAGCAATTTGGGCTTGTTCCTGCTGCCATTGAAGTAAATGGTGATAGTCCCATTGACTTACAATGGGACAGGATCATACCCTAAGTAATTTTAAAAGGGCTCCTTCTGCACTTGAAGTTAAACATGTGACATAATTAAGATGTCTTAAAAAAACTGAGTGAAGGAGTGGAGTGGTGGGTGGGACCTGGGATGGAGTTTGGCGTCAAGCACCCCACAGTAGCTCATAAAGCTGGGACCTATGGTATGCAGTGCTAAGCAAGCAGTTAAAATTTGAATCAGTTTGCACTGTAGAAGTTCATGGGAAGCAGAATTGAGACAATGCTAAGAGCTTCTTTCAGTGTTCAGTGGCTTGAAGCATCTCTCACTCAGTTGGCCTAGTCTGGCTCCAAATAATACATCATGATTAATAGGTTTTCTTAATTACAAGGTATTTTCGTCAATTATAGCTGATGCATGTTACTAAGGTGCTATAACTACAAGAAAAAATTGAGGAGCAGAAGAAACTGTTTTGAGCTGAGTAGTAGTCAAATACAGAGAGAAAAACATTAGAGAGAAGTCAACTTTTCAAATCTAGTTCATTTTTAATTACTTAGAGCTCAAAAACAGTGTGATGATGATTCTCACACTGATAATAATCAGACTGGGCAGAAATGTTGCTCTTTGCCTTTAGAGTACAGACGGCAACCTTTCTGAGGAAATTACCAAACAAAAACTGTATATAGTGACATTTAAGGTGACCGGACACATCCCATCCACCCAAAATCCCTAAATCATTGAAATAGTAAGTCAAGGGGAAAGGTGTGTGTATTCTTTTCTGCCTGCATATTGCCTATAACATTATTGATAACACACTGCAGTGCTCCATAGGATTTTAGCTTCCTTTTCCAACAGACATAGAAAAATCTTCATAATTTTGCAAAATCTTTACTATGACTTCATATATTTCTATATCAAATGGTCAGCATATTCCATTCATTTGGGAAGTTTTGCCTGAACACTGGGAAGATCTCTGTTAAGAAGCATTCTAGCACAAACCCTCATTGTTATGATGGAGATGAGGTGAAACCCCACTGAAATTGATAAATAAACTCAAGAAGCAGTTAAACTCATAAGGATATAAGAATGACCATATTGGGTCAGACCAATCTAGCCCGGTATCCTGTCTTTGACAGTGATCATATGCTTCAGAGAGAAGGAAAAGAATGGAACAATTATCAAGTTATCCATCCCTCTCATCCAGTCCAAGCTTCAGGCATTCAGAGATTTAGGACACCCAGAGTATGGAGTTGCATCTCTGAAATTGTCTAACAGCCATCGATGGACCTATTCTCTACAAACTTAAATTCTTTTGAACCCTGTAAAACCTTTGGCCTTAACAACATCCCCAGGCAACATGTTCCACAGGTTGACTGTGTGCTGTGTGAAGAAGTACTTTCTTATGTTTAAATCTGGTGCCTATTCATTTCATTTGGTGATCCCTGGATTTTATGTTATGTGAAGGGATAAATAGCACTTCCTAATTCACTTTCTCCACACAAATCATGATTTTATAGACTTCTATCATATCCAGCCCTCCCGCTAGTCTGTTTTTCTAAGAACAGCAGCCCTAGTCTTTTAAATTTCTCCTCATATGGACTCTGTTTTATACTTCTAATGCTTTTTGTTGCCCTTCTCTGTACATTTTCAAATTCTAATATATCTTTTGGGGGATGAGGTGGCTGGAATTGCATGCAGTATTCAAGGTGTGGACATACCATGGATTAATAGGTGGCATTATATTTTTTTCTGATTATCTATCCCTTTCCTGAAATTGTTAGCTTTTGTTTTTATTGCAGTGCCACATTGAGCAGATATTTTCAGAGAGCTACCTATAACTTGAAGATTTCTTTCTTGAGTAATAACATAAATTTGGCTCCATAATTTTGTATGTATATTTGGGTTTATGTTTGTCAGTGTGCATTACTTTACACATCTTTTTGGAATAAGGTTGTTAAAACATTAGGAACCCCCATCCAAAACACAGGACACGTGGCAGGTTGGTCATAAGCTAACCTGTTGGAACAGAGGAATTTCTTTGGGGACTGAATGCAAAAGCAGAGGGCTAGGTATTGCTTGGTGCAGGTATGTGCATGTATATTTTTAAGAGAGTGAGAGTGCTTTTTTTTTTAAACAGCGTGCTAGCTAGGAAAAGGTTTGGTACCATGAGCAAAGAACCTGTCTCTGATTGTTCAGTTCTTACTATGTCCAGGGCATCATGACTTTGTGTACATTCTTTGTAAGCAAACAGGATTGTGTCAAAGAAATATGTGACTTTCTCCTCCTAGCAGAAACAACCCACATACATATTGGCTAACCATTCAGGTCAAAAGGAGTAACTATATATATATGTAATCTGAATGGGTAGAGACTTGTAAAGGGTACATACAGTCTCAGACCAGAAATTGTCTAACAGCCATTGATGGACCATAAAGTCTTTCTATTGCCTTCAGGGGATTGGAGATCAGGCCTCAAGAAAGCAACTTTAAAAGGAGGTTTCAGTCTCAAGGACTACTGATCTGGCATCTTACACATATATTTGTGTTCCCTGGGGTAGAAGCCACACATTTTCACCATTAGAATGGGGGAACAAGTCAAAACTAGTCTCCTCTGTCTATTAGCAGATGCAACCAAATACATTTATTCAACCAACCTCTCCACACAGCTCATGTTCCATGATCTCAGGCTTTCAAATTACGCATTTTATCATTAAAGCTATTTACATTGGTGAGTAAAGTCTTGGGGAATGGTTTGGGGTGGGTGGGGAGAAACACTTTAATATTCTCATAAAAAATTCTTAAAAATGCAGTTGGACAACAGGCAGACTCTATCATTCTTTCTGGCATTGTGTCATCACCCCAGTCTTATGGCTGTTCTGCAGTAGAAGTGCATCTGGTGAAGATGCTCTGTGCCAGTGGGAGAGAGCTCTCCTGTCGGTATAATAACTCCACCTGAATGGGAGGAAGGAGCTATGTCAGCAGAAGAGCTTCTTTCACCGGCATAGCACTGGTGTGGACCACACTTAGATTGTTGTAACTTGCGTGGACTTGCTACTTTTCACATGCATTTGTGTAAAAAATGCAGGGTCCCATGGGAACCAGCTGGGGGGTCACTCAATTAGGGTGCTCAGCAAGAAATGAGAAGGTCAATCTTCCAAACTAGTGGTAATTCTGTAACAATATGGTTTTTCTGTAACCATATTGGAAGGCCTAAACTAAAGCCTTCTTCTACTGCCAGACTGAAGAGCAGCAGCCATTAGTTGTAAAGCCTGGAGTTACATACTCACATTCCATCTAAATTGCATTAAAATAGTGTCACAGGAGGCTGTGAGAAGCTGATCCTGTCCTAATGGCACCCACTGTCACCAGACAAAGAAACAGATATCAAGATGGGTAGAGAGAACTTAACAGCATTTCGTCTGGCAAGAAACGGTTTACCAATAGTTGTGGTTGTGAAATATGCATTCTATGATTATTGTCCTCACTTCCGATTGTTTGTCTGCGTGATCTCTGTCTGGTTTGTAACTGTCTCTGTGTGTTGCATAATTAATTTTGCTAGGTGTAAATCAACTAAGGTGATGGGGTATGATTGGTTAGGTAATTCTGTTACAGTATGTTATGATTGGTTAGTAAAATTATACTAAAATAATTGGTTACGGTAGAGCTAAGCAGGACTCAAGTTTCACTGTATAAACTGGGGCCCAAGAAGGAGAAGAAAGTAGGAAAAGGGAAAGGAAGACCAAGAACGAGGGAAGATCTGGAAGAAGAACTCATCTCCAAGACACAGCCTAAGACCAGAGCTGCCAGGACTCCTCTGCATGACCATGACGTGCAGCAGCTAGGATTCAGAGAGATTGACCTTGCCTGGCCAACAGGAGAAGTCTGTCTTCCTTTATCAGGATGAGTGAACATGACACTGTATGCTTAGCATGTGTATTCTGCTTGCTTGGGAATTGTCAATAATTAGAGAATAAGAATATTACTGTGACAAAAGATCCTGCAAACCCACAGGAAGTTACTCCCTGAACCCTAGGAATTGGGTATGTAAATTAACAGGGTTGCACCTTGAGCTATAGGAATTGGGTAAAGGTGTGTGTCCCTAAAGTGTGGAAGGGATAGAGAAATTTGTGCAGGTAACAATTCCAAAATTTATAGTCACCAACCCAGCACAAAACAGCTTCTGTATTTCCTTATAGGCCAATCAGAAGTCCAACTCAAGCAGATCCTAAAAAGTAGCCAGCCACCACCCAGATATTCTTGTCAAATAAAGTTCTTCCAATCTCAAAGGATTAGACACATTACCTTCCAGATCAATTAATATTTCAGTCCATATCCCAAATTCATGCTTATAGCCAAATTTTATAAACAGAACTATCTTTTATTTAAAAAAGAGAGTGTGTTGGTTAAAAGATCAATATATGTATAGATACAAGTTCAATTCTTGAAGTTCAGTTACATAACAGAGATGCTGATCTTATAGTTGCAAAAGTTCTTTTAGAATTTAGACCATAGTTATAGTCCAAAATCAATGCCCAGGGTGATTCCAGCTAGTGAGTGGGACCTCCATCCTTGTGGCATAGATTTCCCTTGTGTGAAACCTCAAGCAGATCTGAGACCCTAAATCAATGTCTATTAGAAAAGGGCTTGCAGCTTTCCCCATGAGCATCCAAGCAGATATGAGACAAAAAGGATTCTGTCCAAAGGAAATTTATACTTTTGCAGCAGCCTCTTGGCTTGCAAGAGCACAATGGGCTTTTGACACAACCTTTTGTCTCCCCAAACATCATGTCAGTTGGCAGGCACCAGGTAACTTATCCATTAAGCAGTTCACATACAGTTTACCAAGGCCTTCAAAAAGACATATCAACAGTCATACTGCTACAATCAATTTTTATCATGTTAATATTCTCTTCTGATCTTGTATCAAAGCCATAGTAACAGAGTAGGATTGTTTGTTCGCATTACAAGACCTGAGCAAACACCTACCATGCTGCTCTAACGATGCAAGTTTGCATTTCAAAGTTCTATTTTAATCTAATTAACTTGGCCATTTATCATCTAACATGTTCCCAACAAGTCTTTAAAAGTTGGCCATGGGTCATTCAGCCTATGAGCTGGTTAACCCTTTCTGGCCATATGCCATATTTTAATATCAATTGAACAATACTTCAATCAGATATAACATCATATTGGAGAGGGTCCAGAGAAGAGCAACAAGAATGATTAAAGATCTAGAGAACATGAGCTATGAGGGAATACTGAAAGAATTGGGCTTGTTCAGTTTGGAAAGGAGAAGATTGAGAGGGAACATGATAGTAGTTTTCAAGTATCTAAAAGAGTGTCACAAGGAGAAGGGAGAAAATTGTTCTCATTGGCCTCTGATGATAGGACAAGAAGCAATGGGCTTAAATTGCAGCAAGGGAGGTTTAGGTCGGACATTAGGAAAAGCTTCCTAACTGTCAGGGTGGTTAAACACTGGAATAAATTGCCTACAGAGGTTGTGGAATCTCCATCTCTAGAGATATTTAAGAGCAGGTTAGACAGACATCTATCAGGGATGGTCTAGACCGCGCTTGGTCCTGTCGTGAGGGCAGGGGACTGAACTAGATTATTTTTTGACGTCCTTTCCAGTTCTAGTATTCTATGATTTTATATTGTACAACGTAAGTTATACTGACATAAGTGGTAATGTAGGACTGTCCTCAGTGAAGTTCCATCATTGACTTCAGCAGAATCAAATAGAGCTTGTTGTTTTTGTACTTTGTGCCTAGTCTACACTGGGAGTTTAGCTGGAATTTAGCCACATTAAGTCAAATTTGTAAACAACAAGTCTAGACCACTAAGCTCATTTAGTCGATTTTAAAGACTGTTAAAGTTGATTTTGGTACTCTAGCTTTTTCACAAGGATTAACTGTTAAATTTGACCTTGCCTGGTTAACATTATGGTAGCGCAGATGCAGTGCTGTGAAAGTTGACTTTCTTGGCCTCCGGGGGGTGTTTCACAATGCCTAGCTGTGTCCACTCTGGGCAGGACTTTCAACTCTATTACTCTCCAGGTGAACAGGAAAAGCCCTGGGAAAATTTGAATTTCATTTCCTGTATGGCCAGAGTGGAAAGCAGACCTCAGAACAGGCAACACACCTGACCATGAATGACCAGCATGGAACATAAAGGAGATCCTAGACCTTATTGCTGTGTGGGGAGAGGAATCTGTCCTCGCAGAACTATAAACCAGCAAAAGAAATGCTGATATCTATGCCAAGATAACAAAGGGCGTGGGGGAGAAAGGATACACCAGGGACGCCCAGCAGTGCCACCTGAGAATAGAGTAGCTGAGGCAGTCATACCAAAAGACAAAGGAGACAAATGGATAATCTGGATCATTGCTGCAAACATACTGCTTGGATAGGGGCTGGGAAGCTGGGCTCCTCACTGAGTCCATAGACCATTTTCCAACCTATATCTATGACTTCCTAGCTCCTAAATTTCACAGCTTTGCCTGCTCTGCTGTTTCAAGCCTCACTTTTCCTTCTCCTCCAAGTCCGATGCCTGTTCATTTGGAAACATTAAAGGTCTAATGCTTTAAAAAATGAATAGATTCAAATGGAATGGGGAGCAGATCTGCGGCCTGGGCCACAGAAGGGCTAGTAGAAAATCTGGAGATGATTTCCTCAGAAGATTAGTGGCAGGTATGGAGGGGACAGGTCAGCTATAGCAATTAGGCAGTAGTTAGATGAGCTACAGTTCTACTGTAAATGTTATTTTCTGAGCACCTCATTATCACCTGGCCATGGAAAAGACTACACAAAACTGGTTTTATGGATTTCATAAATGATGTTTTTGTCAAGTTTCAGCATTTAGTGATGAGAGAAACTACATTATTCACACTTTTAAAGGCACACAAAAGCATTTTCCATTCAAAGAAACTGTTAAGAACAGTCTTCAGTAACTTGGTCTCAGTGCAACTATACTGTATACATTTAATTGTATAATCAATAATGCTCTGTACAATAATTCCCAGTTAATGTTGCCATAGTAACCTTCCTCTGTGTTCTGACTTTTGTGTATTTAAATGCTCAACTTTAATGATGGCTTAACCAAGGCTTCTATTTTTTAATACTATGGTTGAAGTATAAGGGCCTCAATTTATTTTGTTGTGTTTGCCCAGAAGGACACCTTTTTCCCCACTGACTCTTATTTAGAAAGCCTAGAAGCACAGCCAGGCCTTTTATCTTTATTAGCCATTTATTTTACTCAACACCTCCTGTATTTTTGAATTAAATGTTTATTGATTTTTTTTTCAGTAGAAAAATGCCCAACCACTCAATAAGGAACAAATGCAACAAAGTGCCACCAGCAGCAAACAAGAACAAAAGTGCGAGAGAACAAAATTCATGCTATGGCAGTGAGCCAAATCAAAGATTGCAGAAGCAAGATCTGCTATTTGATGGAGACACTGTATTCTCTGTATGTAAAAATGATCTGGAAAGGGATGGGAGTGGCAACAAGGGCGTGTGCCTATTTTTGCTGCTATCCAGCATACACAGAAAGCCTCAGGGGAAAGAGGAGGAGCAGTTTTATGCCTCTCCCACTTGTTTCAAAATGATGGTTTTGTCCATCACTTACAGTATAGGCAACTGGTGAATTAGTAAATGTGCTACAATAGATATCAAGCAGAATCTCATTATAAAGGGTCTCCTCTAGTAAGATTTTTGTTCGCTGATTTTAGTGTCAAAATGGCTCATTCTGATCATATAGTCTGACATCTTATATAACATAATTTCACCCAGTAATTTCTGCATCCAGCCCATAACTTCTATCTGAGCTACATCCCCTTTTATCCATGGTGTCCAGCACCTCTGAAGCCACTACAGTCGCTACTGCTGTAGCGAGATAGCCACATTGTTCAAGCCAATTAGCCACACTGACCTGGCCAAATAGCCACATGTGACTAGCACGTTGGATGCCATGGCCTTATATGTTTCTCAAAGACATTTCTGTGCCCTCAAATTTCTATATATACGGCCTGTGGAATTTATCCCCTTTTTATTTTATCACCAAATAGCATTTAAAAAAAAATAAAAAATACAAACAAACAACCTCTTGGCTTAGCAAGTTCATACATGGTTGTTTCCCTTGGCCTTCCCAAGGCCAAGTGAAAACACTTTTCATATTCCTATCTTTCTAAAGTAGGGATGCTTGATTTTTCAAGAGTATCCGGGAATTATGAATACCACTTAGCATTGGGTCTCGGGTGACTAAAAATTCATTGAACAGCTGGCAAAGATCTCAACCAGGTGTGAAGATACTGTAGACTTTCAACCATGACCTCTTTGCAAAGATGGCTTATTACTGTTACAGATTGGGTAAAATCTCGTGGACACAGGTAGGTGTAGCCACTGCCTTTCGTTTTAGAAAGTTTTAAGAAACTGTTAAGCTCTTTTATGAAACCTGATAGCTGAAACAATAAGAGACATCACCCAAAACACAATCTATATCAAGACTTGAGTCGAAGCTGAACATATTACCCAAAAGATTTCTCTAGAGACAGACATATCAAATGGAGGGACTAGAGCATTGATTCGGATGGAGCTGCATGTGGTTGTGAGAAGCAGATTAAGCATCACAAAAAAACATGGAGAGAAGGAGCAGAAAGTCAGAACACATCACTGGGAAAGCGGCCCTGATTTAGGGCTAAGTGCTTTTTACAAAAAGGCTAAGAACTATGAGCAAAGAAATTGCCTCTGGCTGTTTGATTCCTTACATGTTCAAAGATACAGGACATTGTACATTCTTCATAAATAAATAGGATTCCATTCTGGAAACTCCTGACTCCAACATCAGGTTCTTATTTCGAATCGAATCAATCCTGAATTTTGACTAATTGCTTGGATCCGAAAAATGGTTTTTTCCTTTTAGGAAAATAAAATAAATCAGGAAAAATTACAAACTGTCTCTCCAGCTATCATTCTCATTCCTTTTTGCAGGGGATAAAAATCTAGTTTTTCCAGGTGTTCTCATACAAATTGCTGGACCAGTGGCTGGTATTTGCTAGGCTTTGCTATAGGAAGGGCACTATAAATTTAATGATTGCAGACCAAGCAAATTCAGCAGAATGTCTTGGAAGAATGATAGGCTAGACAAACATGAAGAGCACAGCATGGCAGCAAAAGCACTGATTGTTTTTTGTTTTTTTTAAACAATGTAGAATATCAGAAGGAAAAACCATTTTCACAGCTGTCCCCTTTATACATTTGTAATATTCATTATCCACACTTTGTTCTGTAATGGCAAAAGTATCACCTCCTGCCTATTTCTTTGAGCACTTTTGACATCAGTCAAATGCCCAGGGCAAATTCATTATGAAATGTCTTTTCACAGGAATGGCAGCTCCTCTTCACCCAAAGCCATGAAATCTGTTACAGTGATCAGCATGAGGACAAGATATGGGACAAATGCTGAGGTAATAACTGACATCGGTCTTTACAGAGACATTTTTGAATAAATTATTCATCTGGGACATTTTAGTTTTATAGGGATTAGAGCCATGTTTTTGTTTTTATTCTATAATTATCAGTTGCTAATAAGTAGATCCACAGTTCTGAGCAAATGAAGCAGTAAAAATTTGGTCTGGGTTTTCAATGCGTCTTGTTGACTGTGATGTACTTAAATTAATCATTATATCTTCAGAAGCTGACAATCCAGAGCTATGCTCTGACTGCTCGAGCCTTTTGGTGATGCTCATATTTAAGCCCCTTAGGAAAAAAAATGAGTGAAATTTCTAGCATTATGTACCTTGATGAGCTTCTCCTTTCTATAACAGATATCAAAAGGCCCCTAATCAATATCCTCTTCCCCAGCTTTGAGTTCAGTATCCCTGATGGAATCTCTACTGCCTTTGCTAAATCAGGGAAATTACACATCTTGTGAGGGATGTCAGAGGATGTATACTCAGGTAGAAAGTTTCCTGAGCCAGTGGAGCACTGTAGCCAGATGGCTGAACTGCATCTCTCAGCAACTGGGTCCAGCTGCACATCCTTCTGGCTGTATCACTCACAGAGCAGAGCTTCTGTTAGAATAAACTAATTTGGAAGCATTTTGGCCTCTGTTTTTTAGCTCAGTGCTAGTGTTTCCAGCCACAGCCTGCATGGGAAAGAGAGAGAGAGAGAGAGAGAGAGAGGTACAATGCACCAGCAGAAATCCTAGAAGTGCTGGGAGGATCAGACACCAGAGAGAGCATGTGTGTCTGGCAGGGGGAGGGAAGGAACAACATCCTACCCCTCTGACGCCTTGGGTCTTTTCTAATAGTTACCACTCGACGGCAGCCTGGGTCCTTGTGCAACAAGCATAGCAAGGCCCAAGTTTGCCACCCTTTGTGCAGATATGCAGAAGGAGAGGAGCTTTTTGTACATATGCACGCACACACCCACCCCTTCACTATATACCCCTTAGCATCCTCTCGTAGAACCTCAGTACCGAAAATGGCTCCACCAACTGGGTACAGCAGTCAAGAGCAGATATGCCTGCCACTAGAACAGTGTGGTATAGTCAATGTTGTTGTAGCTGTGTTGGTTCCTGGATATTAGAGAGAGAAGCATAGATAGTGGGTATAACAGGCCATGGGAGGCTCACTATCCTCTCACTCCTAGAACTAGTCCCTGCAAGGTTAAGCTTGAGGATAGAGAGAAAGGGTGAGGGAAGCCCATGTAGCTGGTGTCCTGCTGTACCTTTTCTTGTGTGGGTTAATAGAGGGCATCCTCTCCAGGGTTGACGATGTAGCACCTTTGGCCAGCAGCAAATCCACCAGGAGAATTAATTGAACATGTTTTTTGTAACAAGTGAAAACACCTAATAGTCATTGCTGGGAGAGCATAGACAATCCAGGGCTTGTTTTAGTGGTCCATTAATGTGTCAAGCAGTTTCAGGCATTCAGACAACCACGTTGCACCCAAGGCATTTTGTTATTTAACCTGTAATACACATCCTGTCATGCCTTCATGCTGGGGCACATTAAAGTGTTATTGGCAGAGCTATGAGAGTAGAAGTAAAACATTTAACACCAAAGCAAAAAAAAAGTTTTTATTTTAAACTAGATGAGGAGAGCATACTTATCTATGGCACCATTTATAGTATCCCAATCCTTAAAAGCAATTAAATGGGTAATTAAGGATGTCATAAGTTTTATGTTGCCCATTTGATAAACTCATTCTTCTTATCAAGTACAGATAAATCACAGATTAATCACAAGTACAGATTAATCACAACACACCACTCTTAATTATTAGCAGATTTGAAAATTGACGGTGGAATTTTCTGGTAAGGTAGTTACAATTACTCTTCCTTGAGAATATTGTCATGAATATAATTTAGTAGAAAAAATAGAACAATGTAAATTTAATTTATATTAAAATGATGCATGCATGTATGATTTCCATTTGAAAGTGATCAATATGTATCATTAACGTATGTCTATAGAGGGACAGGTCCTCAGATTGTGTAAGTCTATTTAAGTCAGTGGTGTGCAACTGAGAAACACTGATTTATACAAGCTGCAGATCTGGCTCGTAATTTGTGCGTATGTGTGTGCATGTGTTTGTTTTCCCCGGTCACTACCAGGGCTTTCTACTCTGTATTTTGAAATTACTGAGGAAAGAATAACAGTTATTTGGGGTCAGAGTTAAGGTTGTTTTGCTGTAATACAATATACATTTGATTGTACTTGATCCAAATTATGAGCTTGTTCATTACATAGCTGAGATTTGATGTTCCTTAATTATTCGTTCATTTGCTGTTTAAGTGTTGGGGTTTTGTAAATGGTACAACAAGAGTACCTTACTGTCACTTTGCAACTTTATATGATTTTGCAAACCTTATTTATAAAGTTTCCTTTTTTTGTTTAGAAAGTAAAAGAAGGAATGGTTTTAAAAATTAACTAAGAAGGTTGGAAGAATCACCTATTGTGAAGTTAAAGAAACAAGCAGTACTGAGCAAGCCATAAACGAAACCCCTACCCATATTCCTTTCATAGCTTTGAAGCTGTAGAAAGCAAATACTTTGTAAAGCACTTTAAAAGCTATTGATGAAAAGCTCTGTATAGGCACTAGACATTATTATTTATTTATGATGTATAAATGAGATCCACAAGTAACATCTCATTATAATATGTTTGCTTTGGTAAGTGAAAGATCTGTTGATCAGAGTGCAAAACATGTGCAGTAGGTATAATAAGCTAGGGAAGGCAATGCCTTCCACCACTTTACAATGAACCATGCCCACCTCCTTCCCTGAGAACCCCATCACCTCCTTTACTCCATCCCCAAAAGGTCACCTCTGCTCAAGGAGTCCCTCCTCCTGGGAGGGGAGAGTGAGGAGCGGCACAGAAAGCCAGCAGATCTGCTGCTAGGATCTGCAGCTCAGCGGGAAGGGGGATTCTTCAGGAGCAAGAGATGGAGTGGAGGAGGCAGAGGGATTCTCATGGAAGGGTGGAAGGAGCTGGCACTTGGGGTGGCTGCCAGCTGGGCCCAGCACTGGGGCCAGCTAGACTGTGGTGGCTCTGGGGCTGGCACTGCACTCAGGGAGGCTGCCAGTTTAGCCAGGGACTGAGGTTGGCCTGGTGCTTAGAGGTCAGGGAAGCAGAGGCTTGATGGTGCGGGGGGGAAGGTCATCCCACTGTGGCTCGGGCAGGTAGGCCAGGGTTCCTTTGGTCCAGTGGGACCCCTCAAGGCCTTTCCTTATGGGGGGATAGCAGCTTCTGGCTTGCAGGGACGGGGCTTTGGGCGGATGGGGTGGGGCCAGCGGGCTTGCCACCTCAAAGTGGTGATTCACCCTCCATTCATAGTGCAAAACCTTCCCTTTGTATCATTTCATCAGTCAGTTAATAAATCACATATGTGTGGGGCTGATAGACTATTAGCTTTTTCGGTTTTGCACCAATTGTGATTATCAGGTAACTGTTAGCAATGATCAAATGACAACATCTAACAAGTATATAGTAGAACCCCTATTCTTGAAAACTGTCTGTTGCATGAGCCAATGTGAAAATCTAGTCTGTCTACCTATCTAATCAGTGTGTATCAAGCACATTACTGTACAACAGGGTTAGAAAACCACAAGGAGACTGCTTGGGAGCAGTCAGTAAAACGAGCTTATGCTCTGAATTTGATTATGCAATATGGCTTTTTTGGCCTGACGCAAGGATGCATTAGATACTTTGCAAATATTTAAAAAATGAGTGTTTGGGTCTGTTCAAAAGTTTCAGACTGTGTTCCAGAGAAAGCCCAAACCCAATGTTCTCCCTCTTGGAGCTGCAAAGAGACCAAGTTTAACTTAATGTGCAAGAACTTCAGGGGGCCTGAATCAATACAGCTCGATTGATTTCAGTGTGGCTAAGCTGATTTACACCATGTGAGGCTCTGGTTCAATGAGAGCCTTAACTATGGTGAGGCAGTCATGTCTTCATAATGAGTGAGGCTTTGTCTACACTGGGAAGATTTGGCAAAAGTGCTGTCAACATGCAAAGGTCACCAAAAAGTGAAAACTTGTCAAACTGGTTATTCTGCATCCTATTGTTGACATTTCATAGCCATATTGCTAGCACCCTATTGACAGAGCAAAGCAAAGTGGGTCAGCATCCCACAATGCAGTACTGTGGGTAGGCAGAGCTAATCTCTACACTTCTTGGGATTCCCTGATCGTTCTCCCACAGCATTCTCAACTGCTGGGAGAAGCATCATGAGTAGCTCTGTGAACTCTCTGTGCTGAGGAATGTCAAAGCAGCACAGCCTTCCTCTTGCAGCAGCAGTCTGCCTGCTGCTGTGTTCTAGTACAGGGCAGAACAGGAGCAGTCCAATTATTTGTTCTTTGTTCCCAAAAGAGAGCAGCTTAGTCATCTGTCAGATAGTCCCTGGAGCTTTGAAAGAGGAGTGGTGCATGGCTTCAGGGCAACGGAGATCAAAACACTGAGTAGAGCCATCAGGGCAGGCATTGTGGGATACTGGTGGGAGCCAGTTCACAAAACAAACAGCAGAGTCTACATTGTTTCTTTGTTGACAATAAAGGGGAGGGAGGAGAGAGTCTCTCTCAGGGCTGGAAGTTTTTTGTTGCCCAAACTGGGTATTTTTCCTGACAAAAGTCACATTGCAGTGTGAATATTCTCACTGTTTTATCACCAAAAGACAGCTTTTGGTGACAAAACTTGGTTGTGCAGACAATCTGAGACAAACATGCTGAGCTGCGACTTCTACAGACACAGACCTCTCCCATTTACATCTTAATGCTACACTGACTTATGCACATGCTTAGCTTTATGCAGTGTGTCTTATTAAAATCTTATTGAGTCTGCGGCATGTGGGCCCTACTATATGTCTAACTTGACTCAGGCACATCATCCCTTTGATATCCCTGGGACTGCTCATGTGAACAAAATGAATAAAATTAACATCAATGTTTACAGATTAGGGCCTTACATATTTGTGTTCTCCCAGTCAATGCAGAGCAAAATAGTGTCTTGCACATACAGTGTTCAGTCATGCTCTTGATGTAGTCAATAGCAGCCCCT
Source organism: Pelodiscus sinensis (assembly GCF_052426305.1). NCBI lineage: Eukaryota > Metazoa > Chordata > Testudines > Trionychidae > Pelodiscus > Pelodiscus sinensis. The sequence goes on from NC_143053.1 coordinate 121,424,341, forward strand.
CCTGTTGACATCAAAGGAATCACAAACTGGTCCCAAATTCTCATTGAAAATCAATAACACCTGTAACTAGCCCCAAACTATCCAAAAGAAAAATTATTAACAAGTTTGCTTGATTACAGGCTGTGTTCTTCAAACACACATTTAAGAAAAATCTGAGTACTAATAAAAAGCTATTTTTGAGGTAAGGAAAGAGACAACAGTACAGTGAGCTGAAAAATGCAATTATGTTTCTTAGGAAATTTTGATTTTTTTTTTTACATTTTTTTCTAAATATCCAGTGTATCTATTGGCTTTCTAAATAAAATTTAAAAAAAATCAAAACCACCCAAATAAAAAGATGATAAACAAAAAATGTCAGTTGTCAAAAGCAGTTTTCTGAATAGATTTTCAGTTTGTTAAAACAGACAAACCCAAACAACTTCCTTGGCTTCCAAAGAACAATTTTTTAAATAAAAATCAAACTAAAATCAGATTTTAATTGAAAAATATTTTATTTTTGGAAAAAATCCATTTCAAATGTTTAGAACAAAGAAAGGAAATATTTTGACCAACCCTCTTTTTTCAGAAAAATAAACTTTTGTTAGAAAAATGTTGTAATGAAAACATTTTGAGCAGTTCTTGACAGAAGTTAACATTTAAAATCAGGGTAATTTTTCAATTACTTGCTACTCAAAGCAATGCCAATCATTTCCTTTAAATCTGGCAAAAATATTCTACTTTTCCTTCAGAATACAGCTGGCAGATTTCAGGCTAAACCAATTTTCTGAAACAAATTTACAAAAAAAAAAATGCTTGCAACCTTTGGTTCCAACACTACTGTATGTATATAATGTATGTAAATCTCTCTGCCTAGATGGAAGATAAATATGATAAAATATTTGTCAGATAATGGGACCCCAGAACCCTTTGTTCTACTTACAGGATCTGCCGACAAAGGGTTCTGTGGTTGGCAGATCCCCGTCTAGACTGCAGCGGTGTGCCAACAAACAGCTGATCAGCACTGCGTGGCGGCCATTTTGATTTAAATGAAGTGGCGATTATTTAAATTGCCGCTTCATTTCCCTTTGTCGTCCTGCCTCATCTACATGGCTCTGTCGATGGAGCCATGTAGTCTAGACACACCCTAGGGCTGTGTCTACATTGGCACCCCTTTCTGGAAAAGGGATGCTAATGTAGACTTCGGAATAGGCAAATCCGCGGGGGATTTAAATATCCCCCGCAGCATTTGCATTAACTTGGCTGCCGCTTTTTTCCGGCTTTTGGATAAGCCGGAGAAAAGCGCCAGTCTAGACGTGATTCTCCGGAAAATAAGCCCTTTTCCAGAGGATCTCTTATTCCTACTTTCAAGGAATTCCTATTTCAAGTAGGAATAAGAGATCCTCCGGAAAAGGGCTTATTTTCTGGAGAATCACGTCTAGACTGGCGCTTTTCTCCTGCTTATCCCCAAGCCGGAAAAAAGAGGTAGCCATGCTTATGCAAATGCCGCGGGGGATATTTAAATCCCCTGTGGATTTGCCTATTCCAAAGTGTCTAATCTGCATCCCTTTTCCGGAAAAGGGGTGCAGTGTAAACACAGCCTAGGTGTTACAGAGCAACTGAAAAAAGAAAGATTAAAGCGCAGAGAATTGCTTTCATGGGATTCAGATCGTAGTTGGCAAACAATGGACAAGGACTCAACACAGATGTCCAACAAACCCCAAAATAAAGAAAATAACCTGATTGCATCTGACTAAACATTCCTTGCTCTACTCACATATCTGTTGTTCCACGGCTTAGTCTTTCCCTAGGCATGGATCTCACTGGATTCTCCATGTCTTGCTCCCTGGCTCAATTCATGTCTTCCAGCTCTGCTGTAGCCACACAAAGACTGCAACAGAAAGATTACTGCTTCTAATGTAAAAACCCACATTGTTTTCATTGGCTCTACTGGCCTCCTGCCAACTCACTTCCTGCTTTCCTAACATTCCTGGAGACTCTCTAGGACCCACTGTCTATGGTTTTAACCTTACAGGCAATTTAGTTAACAGAATGGCTGAATTGTCCTGAAAGGGTAATACCCCTTCCATTCATCAGAACAGTTTATGTCTTCACTACAGCTGAAAGTACTTCCCAGCATGGCTATGTCTACACTACGAGCATCTTGCGGAAGAGCAAATGCAAATAGAGAGCTCATTTGCATATGTCAGGCTCTTGTTTGCATTTCCTCTTCCTTTCCGTTTTGCGCAAGAGGTTTTTGCACAAAATAGTGCTGTGTAGACGGTGCCTTTTTGCACAAAACCCCCCCTCTTGCGCAAAAGGTAAAGGAAGAAGAAATGCAAATGAGTGCTCCATTTGCATTTGCTCTTCCGCAAGAGGCTCGTAGTGTAGACGTAGCCTATGACAGACACATGCTAGCTCTGCAGGAGCTGTAAGTAGCAGTCTGACCACAGATCGTAGTTGGCAAACCTCCCCGACCCCTGGATAGATACTTTGGTGGTTAGTCCAAGCAGCCACTCTTGCTGCTGCAGCCACACTGCTATTCTTAATGCTCTAGCTTGAGAAAAGCAACTGTTACACGCAGCTCTGTTATCTAATCTCCTCTAGAAATCCGCACTGTTGTTCCAATAGTGAATGCTGATAGGGCCAGATTTAGTAGTGATGTTACTGATGGTACAAAGTAGATGATAAGATGGTCAGAAATGTAATGTAAGTGGTCAGCTTGGCATTCAGTGGTTTTACAAAATTACTGTTTTTACTGCCCATTCTAAAAGGGAGAAAAAAGTTGGAATAACAGAAAGAAGAGCTAACAGCAAAGTGTAAAATATAGCATCCTTCCACCACCCACCCAGCTTATTTTACAGTATTGTGCTAATTACTTCCTTGCTACATTTCTCTTTTATGTGCCCATGGCAGGCCTTACACAACCACTGAAAACTAATCCGATGCAAGTTACATAATTTTTTCTTTAGCCTGTATTTTCTGTTTACATTACTCCCAATGATTGATATATATCAGTTTGTCCCCGCTGAATTTGGCCAAGTAGCTTTAACTAGTGTGACACCTGATTACTGTCGAGTTCAAAAATGTCCCAGCTCTAACTGCAATGAAGTCAATGGACTGAATCCTACAATGGTTTTCACTCCATACAATACCACTGAAGAATATTCACATTATCACAAGAATTTGCTGCAAAGGAGCTACATGACTGTAGCATTAGCCTAGTATCACCTTCAAACCACTAAATGCCATTATCTTTAAAGGATTTTACACACTTAAATCTCATAGTAGCTGGAACCTCGGGATTTTGCAAATTCCACTACATTCCTCTCTGCTTCTTTTCATGTCTAAAGCCCTTTAAAATCTGTCTCTAAACTGTAAGTTTGAAATGCCAAAAACAAAAAACAAAAAAAACCCCACCACCACCACCACCCACAGTAGTAAAGTGGAACACATGTTCAAAACATTCATTACCACGTTACCAGAGTCAGAACACTGAGGAAACAGAAGCTCATACGATCAGTTGTCCTTTGTCACTGGTTTCCGGGAATAAAGGCTTGTCCCCGGACAAACTGGGAGAGTAGCCTGCAAAGGAGTTTTGTTCTGAGTGAACTCCAAGGTTTAGGTAAACTTTACAATCAAGCTCAATGCATGTTGTGATCCTCTGCTCTGCAATAGTGTTTGCAGGCCAAGCAGTGTTATGAAAGCATCACATTTATTACAACACTTCTGTGAGTGCTACAAATCATCAAAGGTCTCCAAAATATTATCTAGACACACCAAAGCTTTTGAAGTAGGTTTGAATGCTCTGACTGCCCCCCTCCCCAGAATCACTCACCCGTCTCTAATGAGAAAAATGCAAAGTGTACAAGTTGTCTTGGCATTATGACTCAAATCTCTTGTCATGTTGCACTATAATGTTAATCATTCTGCCCTTGGAGAGTGCATGATAAAATCCCAGAAGTGGTGTTCTGGTTCAAGAAACCACAAAAGCTATTCCCTTTGTTGATGGTAGTGGGGAAAGAGTTTATACAGAGATGGACATCTCAGAACTGATCAGCTAGTTTGATTTAAAGGGAACTGTATGGTGGAAAGCCAGATTGATGCATTTTGCAGATCTCTTTTCAGATTTAGATTTTGTTTTCCTGGCATGGTTTTGGAATACAGGAAGAAAAGAAAAGGGCTGCAAATTTTTATTCTCAAAAATAGGATTTATTCTGCCGCGCTAACCATGCGTGAGTGTGGGATAGAATGGAATGGTGAGACTAGGCTCAGGTATTTTAAACACTTTTGGGAGAATTTTAACAATGTCAGTAAAATGTATTTACTCTAAAATATCCTCGCCTCAGCTAAATATCTCCTTCCTTTACACCTCCTCTCCCTGCCCCCCCTCATTTCACTAGTTTCTGAGCTATGTATAGGACCCACATTTAGCATGATCCAAAGTCTGTTTTTAAAGGGACGTTCCTGTTTTAAGCCATCCTGAAGGTGTCCCAAATATTTCTTAAACAGGCAAATTGCCCGTATTTTTCTATTCCCTCCCTCATCGGCAGTGTTCTGTCCTGTTGCTGGCCAGATCTCTGTTCACCAGCTGTATGGGTGTGTGTGGGGGGAGGGGAGCGGTCCAGTAGGAGCAGGCGACAATGGGTGTATGTGTGTAAGGCTAAGGATGGGACGAAGACGCAATGCATGAGGCTGGCTGCTCCCATTACTAGTCTGTTCTTGTAGCCCCCACTGCATGCCAGCTCTCTGCCAGCAAGGCGATATTCCTGCCCGGCCTGTTTCTGGCTGCACTGGTAGACCCTGTGCAGATACAAATCCGTGGAGTTGCAGGGCACTAGATGTTGGCTGTATGCTGCATACTGTGGTGACTGGTGAGTACAGGCAGGAGCTGGTTAGGTGTTGTCTGTGTTGCCCACCTATCAGTCCTTTATGAGCTTCCCCTCTCATGCACCTTTCCCTGCTTTGTCCATTTACGCCCCCCCCCCCCCCGCCGCCCCTCCCACCAGCCTTGCTGCTTCTCCATATCCCAAAGAGAGGAACTTCTCCTTTCCCAGCATGGTGCAGAGAACCACCCCCTGATCAGAGCACTCAGTTCACGAGCAGCCTGGCCAGCGGGTTCCTTCCCTCCCCCACTGCCTCTTGCTGGGCAGACACCCTGGGAAAACCCAAGACCCTCTGCTCAGGGCAGGCAGTGTTGAGACCTGCATGTGCCAAAGGCCCACGCAGCGCTGGCTTGGAGAAGCCTCTTTGCTCCTCAGCTAAGCTGTGGAGTGGACAGTGGGTCGGGGAGCAATTTATTGTCTTTTCATACCTTGACCCTGCAGGCTTCACAACAGTCCCTAGGGCAGGGCCTTAGCACTCTCTTCACTCCCAGACTCCCACCTGGCTCCTGCCCCCAGGGAATAAGGAGCTGCTCTATCCTCTATGCAGCCTCCTCTGTTGGGCTACCTCTCTGGCTGGGTTCACTGAAGCCCCTGCAGTCAGGTTCCCTGGTCCCTAGCTCACAATGCAGCCCTGAAGGTACGTCTACACAGCAGGGCTAAAGTCAAAATAAGCTATGCAGCTTCAGCTACATCAGATGTGTAGCTGAAGTCGAAAGGAAGAGCACTCTTCCTTCAACTTCCCTTACTTCTCGTGAAATGAGAGCTTACAGGAGTCAGAGTAAGAAGTCCTCCAGTTCGACATTATTTTGAAATAATGGTTTGCTGTGTAGACATGCACTAAGTTATTTTGGAATAACGTCAGTTACTCTGAAATAACGCTGCTGTGTAGATGTACCCTAAGGGTGTAAGCCCCTTGTGCCCGTGCTGTAGTCAGGGGGACAGATGGCAGCTGGGTTCTGTCAGTGGCCAGCAGCAGCCTAGGAGTGTTACTGTGCAGGCAGGAAGGAACAAGCTGGGTGGCACTGGGTCATTATAATGGCTACTACAACCTGCTGCCTCCTTCCTCCTTTCTTGGGCAGCAACAAGGCTCTCATTTCCTGTTTACTGGAGGTTTTCCAGACTGCACAGTTCTCTGTCTACATGATGAGCTCCTCAGCAAGGCAGACCAGCTAAACAGGCCACTGTCTGTGCTTTGCTTACTTTTTAAAGGCTATAGACAGCATAATTATGTGGTAGTTATGTTACCACATGGCTGTTTCTAACATAACATGTTCATTCGTAAGGTGAAAGCATTACAGAGAAAACATACTAAGTACAATAAAAGAACCTGTGTGCATGCTAATAAGCGATTAGAGATCATCCTCAACTCTGACAATGGCTCTGGCTGGTGAACCGACTTTCACACCTCCCAAATGGATTTTCCTGTTGTTATAAACTCGTAACTTGCCTTGGTTTAGAACAAACACACCCATTAATCTGTGAGTCACTCTTATAGAAATCGGGCTTCTGGAGATCAGCAAAGGCTCAGGGCACACCTTTGAAATAATAGATCCAGAGGTGAGAATTTACGTCCCTCTCTCAAGTATTTCCTAGGAATCTCACTTCATTTGGTTGGTCCAGTACATTGTTTCAAAGTGTCCTCTAAGGCTCATAACATTGTCTGAGGTTTACAGGAGTCAGGTTGTAGAGATATTACATGCCATTTCACAACAAGACATAGACATTTGCATTTGTTTCGAAATTAACTCCTAAACTGAATTCTATAGGTTTGTCCAAGAAATTGCTGTTTCTGTCACTGGGGGCCTGGCTCGAGACCTGCTCTATTCAGCTTACTATCAGACCAAACCTTCTGGGCTTTGAGCAGCCAGGCCTAAAATAGAACGGCCTTTCGGTGGCTGCTCTAAATATTCTGAATTCTCTCAACCAGAGTGTCATTAGAGGTTAGTCCCTATTTCCTGCACTGGGCTAGCAAAGCTCACCTTAGTTTTTCCCATTCACCTTCTGCTGTCCAATAAAACTCTAATTAGTAAGCCAAGCACAGAGAAAATTGGAAAGAATACAGTATAGAAATGTTACATGTACACAATGCTAATAACGCATAGATGTATTTACTAGTTTCCTTCACTGTTTAAGTAAACAGGAAGCCAGGGTGACATTAAAAATGTTGTGAGTGGGAGGAAAAGAATCTCATATCTCCAGTTATTATGCAAGTTTCAGCGACGTATTGGCGAAGAACTGGTATTGTGCTAATTTGTTGACTGCAAACTGGAACTAGTCTGATCGCGTCCTACTTAAAAACATTCTAGCCCTAGTGTCAAATCTGGCAATGAAAGGCAGCTGTTGCCTTTCTCTGTGGTCACATTATTTTCCCCTGGAGAATGCATGCAGGGAAGACTGCAGAGAAATTGAAACCATAACTGTTTTCATATTCCATGCATGTCTCTTGCCAGGCCATCTGATTGTATTTGATGTTTATTTGTATATTTATTTTACAGTGCATTTACATGTGGTTGCTTGGCTAATGAAATAGCAGTGTTGGGATCTGCTCAGCAACTGCCTTTCCATGTGCACTGACTGACATGTTGACAGATGACAAATAGCTCCAGGCTGTGGTGAAAAAGGCCCTGGAGCAGCAGTGTTCACAGGACTATGGCAGATGCTTTGACACTGCTAACACAAGGTGCTGGGGTTAACACAGGATGATGCTGTACTGTGCACAAGTACATATGCAGCAATTTATTGAGCTGGGCAGGCCGTCGTCATCACTCAGGGCTTAACACTTTATGATATTATATTGGGCACTTTTCTCTTCCCATGTGTGGCAATCCCTTTGCAAAATGACGGTCAATACAGCTCTTGCAAGGTGGTGTTTTATGTGGATATTTGTTTCCCATAACTGTATAAAGAGATAGCTCTCCAGATGTATAATAAACACATCATAAAATAGCTTGTCTGTATGTGGAGATTTGCAGCTGTTTTTACATTTCATGTCACAGCAGCATCCATATGTCTTCCCTTTCCCAAGGACATGTTTCTTCTCTTTTATGTCTTCTTACCTTTTAAAACTGCTACTTTAGAATTTGACTAGCTTCCACATGACCAAAATTTACCATCACTGCTTCTTAGCGGCTGTTATGGAAAAAAAATGAAAGCATAATAAAGCATTAGGCTGGTTTGCTCCAAGTGCATTCAGATGTACTCTTGAACTTCAGTGCCATTGGCTGATACATGAGTTGAATTAATGAACATCTAGTTCAGCTCTAAACCTCATTTTCCTCACACTATAAGCCTGTTAACCTTAAAATCTTACCAGAGTGGAACTATCATTATGTACAATCATTAACATTCTCTTTTATTTCCAGCGTGCTATCAAATTAGTAATAACCATTGTTCTCTGTATGCTCCAAAGATCTTTTGTTCATAAGGGTCAGATTCTGGCATCCTTATAAATCTAGGGTAATATTTTTTCCCATTGATTTCAAGAATCCTCAGCAAGAGTTAAGCATAACAGAATTTGCTGCAGAAAAATGTGATGCCTCATGGCATGTTATTTCCCTTGGTCACTTCTTTTACTCTTCCATTAATGCTTCATATATGCTAGAAACCAAACTCATCTTTAAAAAGCATAACGGAATTTGTAGCTTGGTTAGAGCCATCCTTTAAAAATGATGAATGATTTTTCCACAGTACACATGTAAGCGCAAACAACTTTTCAACAACAAAATTGTCAAATATTTTAATCAATGCTTTATTCATCTATCTATCTATCTGTTTGTTTATCTATCTCTCTCTGAATACTCACAAGAAACATAAGAAAATACAATATTTTAACAAATCAAGGAAATAACTAGAACTTTCTAGCTTGGGAGCAGAACAGAGCTTTGCCTTCCCAAAGGTATTCCCCACCTTCTGATTTGATTACAAGATAGCTGTTTTTCTAGGGTTTCCTGTATCCTATCCAAAAGTTACATTATACCAGCCCTGCCTTGTGCTCACTTGTGGGAGGTCTAAGCAGGGATTAATTTTCTGCTTTGTAGAAGTCAAGCAGGGCATCTGGATCCTGTCCCTGTACTCGCCTTGAAAAGTATGTAATAACTCCATTAGGACACACACACACTTCCCTCATGCTGAAAGTCTCCTTTAGGAGCCAAGAAACTCTGCTCGTTTCCAGAACTAAGATACTTTCCAAGTTATTCACGTTGTAGTTAGACCTGCCAAGAAACCCTAATCAGGGATTGGGGCCCCACTTTGCTAGGTACTGTACATGTAGAAAATAAATGTTACATGGCATTTCCTTAAACTTGGCCTTTTGTGATCATTTCCTCTACCGTACTTTTGGAAATTAGGCCCTTGTCATGCAGCTGCACCAAATCCAATTGAGTGGTATTAAGGGAGAGTGGTGTGGGCCATAAAAGAGGATTTGCTATTGTACTGGTTCAACCAGTAGCACCTTCCAGGTGGATTTCTGATTGGAAAGCTGCTTGGACCCAAGTGGTGTGTGCTGCACAAAGGCTTGCTGGTTCCTCCCCTTCCCTGCCAATACTCTGCAAGGTATAGAGCTATTGGACGGCGGAAGAGCACCAGGTTGATGGGCTGAAGAGGGAGAAAGCAATGGAGCTGCTTCTTAATGTGCTTGAGTTTTCTCCCCTGTCTGAACTGCATACATGAGCCTGACATGCGTAGGCCCTGAGCATTTTAATGCTTTGCACATGTTTGAATAAAAGTATAATGGGAAAATATGTATTGGTGGTTTTCTGACTCACCCAATTAGAGTGTTTAACTATTATTTAGCATTTCTCCTTCATATGTCCCAAAACATTATAAAAGAGTGATCAGTATCCATCTCCCCTTTCTATGTTTGGTGGAGCTGAAATATAGAAAGGTGAAATGACCACAGCCCTGGGCTAAGGCTGTCCAGAAAAACAAAACTGTTTAAATCCACCAAGACTCTGATGAACTCAGCTATAAAAGCGTATCCTTGCCATTTGCCTAATATAAACAGTTTTTCATGCGACATATGCTCTTTGGCATGTTTTGTGTTACACATAATATGCTGTTGTTACTGAAAAATGTTTAAATAAAAGGAGAAAAACAGGCCTGTTCTTGGTGGGGCCAAGCATATTCAGTAATACTTCCATCTGACTCAGAATTGCTAACAGATTTTTAAGAATTTAATTTTGATCTTCATTCTGTACAGGAAATGCCTTGTCTGGAACGCCAAAGAAGAAGAATTGTCTGGTGGAATGATTTCTATCTCTTGCTACATTTAATAGGAGCCTTTGAACTCCGTGATTCACATTTCTTTCATATGCTCAAGTCTGCATCTTTATTGGCAATAGTGTCGGTAAACAAAATATAATGAGATTGGGGCCCCATTCCTCTAAATCACTGTCACAGAATTACAGAAACTTCTTTCTAGAAACATCCTCCACCAGATCCTCACTTTCCCTTCCATTTGTTTATTTGCTAAACTTTTAACTGAGTTTGTTAACAGTTAGGACACATAGTTGGGTGAGAAGCTGGTTTGCATCTGAAAGGTTAGTAACTATAGCTGTTCATACATAGCTAAGCACCATGGTTAGTTATGTCTACACAGCAATAAAACACTTGCAACTGGCCTGGGTCAGCCGGCTTTGGCTCACAGGGCTTGGGCTGTGGGTCTGTAAAATTGTGGTGTAGAGGTTTTGGCTCAGACTGGTGCCGAGTCTTTGTGGCCCTCTTCCTTTGTAGGGTCTCTACAGATATTTTACAGCCCTGTCACCCAAAGCCCCAAAAGTCTGATCCAGGCCTGCTCTGCATGTTTCACTGATGTGTTGCAACAATCTAGACATTGTTCTTGCCCATAGCCTGAGCTGGCACATGTTTGTCAAGGTTGTGACACTGTTATTTTGCAGAGTAGAGGGGGCATGCTAATGGTTTGGTTATCAGTGTATGATAACTCCGGTGCCAAGTTGGTAGCTGCGCCTCTTTGCAAAGTCCCCAGGCAGCAGGGCATTCCACATTTCCTATGTTGCTGGTGCTATTCTATGAGCATGTGTTAAGAGACAGCATATCTGTACTCAGGCATTATGGGATAGTTGCCCCCAGAATGTGCATTAAAAACACAGCTAGGCAACATGATAGTTGTGCACATGTAAACCAAGTTGTGGAAAATGGGGAAAATTTTCAGTGAAAGTTTTGTAGAATTCCCTCACCGTCATTTTTGGTCTAGCTACACAGCTGATCAGCAGCTTGTAATTTGAAAAACTGGGGAACAGTTTTGGTCTTTTTGCACACATCTACACTGCACGGCTATTTCGAAAGCATCCCGAAATAGCTACCCCGCATTTACACAAGCCACCTGTTATTTTAAAATATTTATCAAAATAACGGGTGTGCTATTTAGCCATCCCACTAAACCTCTTTGCATGAGGGATAAGAGATGGCTCGAAATAGCATGTTATTTTGAAATTTGGTGCTGTGTAGATGCGCCAAATTTCAAAATAAGCGCAAATTGCATATCTTATTTTGAGTTTAGGGTGCTGTGTAGATGCACCCTTATTGTGTGATTATTCCTCATCTTCACAAAAACATGGCTGTATTTATAGCACAGAAAATGCCAGTATGTCATTCCTCTCCATTTTGGCTAGTAACTCACAGTATTGCAGCCAACATGCATACATTTTGATGCAAAAATTAATTAGGGAAAGGTCAGACTCAGAATGGCTGAAGATTTAATATTGAAATCATGCTAACCTTAGCATACTTACATCATGGCGATTGGCTGAACTTAATCAGGTTGTACATTACCCCCTCGTTCCATCTTCCCAGTTGTTCCACAGGCCTGTGTGACCCTTCCTTCCATCTCTAGTCCATAACTCACTACTCTCTCTATTGCTTTTCCCCTCAATCCAATTTATGACCCACTAGGGATCTGCCCTTGCAAAAACCTTCCTATTTTATCCAAAGAATCCCAGGTCTGGCTGGTCTTCAGTCTTTCTGCTAGGTACAGGTCAATTATTTATTCTGTATCTTTGGGCAATCATGAGAAAATAACTTGGAATACCTGTTCTGCAATGGTTTCCCATGTGGACACTCTTACTCTGCACAAAGAACATGTTTACACTACAGGGACTATAGCAGCAGTGCTGTGGCACTGTGTCTATACCATCATGGCCTCAGGATGCAGACCCAGTCTATGCCTATGGAAGAGGTTTTTCAGTTGCTGTAGGAACACCACTTGCCCAAGAAATAGTAACTAAGTTGCCAGAAAAGTATTATCTCTTGATCTAGCTGCAATTGCACTGGGGGCTAGGCTGACGTTGCTTCAGGTTGAACCTCTGTGGTCCAGGGCTCTATCTTGACAGACTAGAGAGCCCCAGCAGCAGCGGTTGCCAGTGGATTGGAATGAGGCCAGTGAGGCAAGCAGAACTCGCAGGGCCCAAAAGCCTGCGGCCGGTGGGGCAGGGAAACTGGCAGTGTGGCCAGAGCTCACAGGGCAGCAGAGCCTTGAGCTGGCAGGGCCACCAGGAGCTCTGATGGGGCTGCCACAGCTTGCAACACCAGGAAAGTAGCCCAGGTGGTTGGGAAAGGAGCCCAGGGGAGTGGCTGTTGCCTCCCCATCCAGACCTCCCCTGGTCCAGCAACTCCCTTGTCCAGGACTGATCAGGTTCAACAGGTGCCAGACTAGAGAGGTCCAACCTGTACAGCAAAGGTACTCAACTTGTGGCCCGCAGGCAGCCTATGGCACGTTTCTTTACGGCCCACGGTGCAGTTTGGGTTTACGCAGGGCTCACCATGCAGCCTGCGGGAGGGATCCCTTGAACATGGGATCCTTTGAACGTGGCCTCCACTGGGAACATGCTCCACAATGGCGAGTCAATATAATGGTCTTCTGTTGATATGCATTTTAGTAGTTAAATTCCTGGACTGTCATTGCTCATTAAAAGTGCTGTCAGATGAGTGGGAATCGGGTAAATATTGCATATTATTAATATCAGCTCAACTTACTTAAATGGGGCCTGTGTGTTGTGCAGTCTTGCCTTAATCTTTGTATTCATGCCTGTCAGTGTGAAAAGTGATTTGCATATATTTGCATATATATTTGCATGTATATGCAACCACACCCAAGGTGCGGTCCTTGGCATGTGCTGTGAGTATCACTGTGGCCCCGGCACTTCTAAAGTGGAGTAGCCCTGCAGTACAGCATTCGGGGCTGTGAAAAATCCACACCTCTGAGCATTATATTGACCTAAATTTTAAGCATAGACCTTCCCTAAGGGCACAGTGACATGATGGGGGGGCTACAGTGGCATAGCTGCAGTGTCATGGCCATAGCACTGTAATAACACAGCATAAACAATTCCTATACTGATGGGAGAGGTTCAACAGAAAAATTCTTCCGTCAGCCTAACTACAACTACACCATGCTTAGCTGAACTTGACCACCGCGCTCAGGAGTGTTAAGACATTTCACAGCCCTGAGTGCTGAAGCTATGCTGACCTTACTTTTACATGTAGACCAAACCTAAGCATGCTTTCTTGCACTTTAGCTTAGATCATGTAACAGAAACTTTGGCTTTCTCTTCACAGGGGAGAAGTGACCATCTCATTATAGCAATATGCTGGCAGCAGAGTCTGGTTAGAAAGTACTTTTCAGAATGGAGAATGATGATGATGAGCTTCTGTACAAACCAGGGCTTGTTAGTGGGTTTCTTTAATACAGAATATGAGAAATTAATCAGAGACTGATGTAAGATGAGAACAATTTGGAAGCATGGCAGAAGACTGAAAAACAGGTCAGCTGGGAAAACAGTTCTTTCCCTTACTTGACTCAATTACCATTTAAAGTGAAAACCCACAGGGGGTTAGCTGGCTCACTAGCTTAACTGCACTAACCATTCACCTCTGCAAGCTTGCATTCAGCTGTAGGTCACACCTCAACATACAATTCATTCCTATATCTGCATTCCTATATGCTCCAGAGTTAGAAATACCAGAATAATGAACCAACCACACACACAGTGCTAAACATAAACTACTCAAAGTAAAAGGGAAAGCAGCATTTTCTTCTCCATAGTAAAGTTTCAAAGTTGTTTTGAGTCAATGTTCAGCTGTAAATTTTTGAAAGAACAACCACAATGTTTTACAAACATCTGAGTTTTGACCCCCCACCATTCCTGGGGTGTTTGTAACTCTGAATTTCTACTTTACTGAAGCATATGGCATGCTTCCTAGTTTTATTACTGATTAGTTGTATTACCATAGCACCTAGGCATGGCTAGGCCTAGATCATGAGCTCCATTCTGTTAGGTACTGTGCAAACACAAAATTACAAAGACAAATCTTGCCCCAAAGATTCTACAAGTACCACACAAGAGATGATAAATCAGTAGGACAGCACAAGGAAATGTTGAGACAGTACTGGTTAGTATGATCAACAGTGTCTCAGTATGCCAGCCACTAACCAGTTTTTTGTAGGGATCATGGCAAAGGAGATGGAAGCTTTTGGATGGAGATAATGAGCTAGTTTGGCAGATATTAACAGGAATCTTTTCCCAAGAACAGAGGGAAGCATGGGCGAAAACATGAAGGTGCTTGTTTGAAAATTTAAAAAACGGGCTGATTAGAGGTGGAAGCGAACTTTTCAATACTAAATGACAGGTTGCGAAGACAAGCAGCTTATATTTGATAAGCTAGAAAAGGGAAAATCAATAAAAGGCTGCAAAGACATAAGTGACATGGTCTAAGCAATGGTCTAGGAAAATGAGCTTTTCAGCAGCTTTCTGAATGGATGACAGCAAGACTAGACCGCATTTGTGAATTCTGGAGAAAATGATGTTGCCGAAATCAACATGCGAGAGCCTAGAGCAGTGGTCACCAACCACTGGTAGATCTTGGAGCCTCTAACACAGTGTTTCTCAACCAGTGGTACGAATACCCTTAGGGGTTCTCGAGAGAAGTCTGGGAGGGGAGAGGAAGGTATGTCAACAGAACTGAAATTTGGAGAAAACTGAATTGTTCTTTTAAGTTTTACAGCGCTTTATTATTTTTGTACTTTTTACATCTAAAAATGTCATTGCCTGCCCAGCTATGATTAAGTTGTTTAAACAAATGTGTTGCAATGGTAGAAAATGTTTGTGTGTGTCTGAAAACTGTAGGTTCTGGGGGTATTTATAATTATTTTTTTGAAAAGGGGGTACTTTATAAAAAAGGTTGAGGAACACTGCTCTGACAGGTGATCTTGACTGGTTTGGGCAAGAGGTTATCAAATGCTGGCATTTTAGCTGCCCCTCCCCCACTGCTGTGGACCTCCTTCCCTTTGCATTGGAGCTGTTCCTCCTGCCCCCGCTTGCTGTGCAGGGTAGAGAAGGGAGAGGAGGAGCACTGATGTCAGGGATCCTCCCCTCCTACCCTGTATTCTGTCTCCACAAAACGGAGGAGGGGCACAACAGGACTTGGGATGGAGTTTGCTGGCTTCTTTTTTGAGTGATGCAGGGCCAGGGCCAAGGTGAGCTCTCCTAGCCCTACTGCACCACCACTCAGGAGCCACATGTGGTAAGCAGTGTCCAGCTGGAGCCCATATCCTGAACCCATGCCCCAATCATGTAACCCTCCTGCACCCCAAGCTCCTGCCCTAGCCCTGAGCCCCACCAGACCCAAATGCCCTCCCAGAGCCTGTACCCTGAATCACTTCCTGCAACCCCAACCCCTGCCCCAACCTGGTGAAAGGGAGGAAAGATGGGGGAGGGAGGGAGGATGGAGTGAGCACGGGTGGAGCCTTGAAGAAGAGTCACAAAGGAGGTGGGGCAAGGGTGTTTGGGTTTGAGGTAGATCCTGGATTGCACTTAAATTCAAAAAAGTGATCTCGTGCTTAAAAAGGTTGGAGACCACTGGCCTAGAGAACAGTTTTAGCTGTGTGGATAGCAAACAACAATGGGGAATCAATGGCACCTAAACACTTTTGAAAATCTGGCCTTTAAATCCTGATTTTTTTCTCATCTGTACTCTTGCAAAGAATTTTGCACTAAGTTCAAGCACTAGGCATCTGAATTGATGTCAGTTTGGGGGCTTATGCATGGCATATTTTCAGACTGCAAGAAAAAGATTCTACTTTAGAAGAGATTCTGCTGACAGGGAATTCAAAAGTACAAGGATTTAACTCTGCAATGGCATTAATGAAAAATGGCCTTAATTTGAGATAATATTAATTGAATGTATGGAAAATTAATTAAAAGTAAAGTTCAAAATGATTTCATGTGAAAATAGTAATAGAGATGTAGCCGTGTTAATCTAGTCTATCTGAAACAAAATACAGGACAATGTAGCACTTTAAAGACTAACAAGGTGGTTTATTAGGTGATGAGCTTTCGTGGGCCAGACCCACTTCCTCAGATCAAATTGTGGAAGAAAATTGGCACAACCATATATGCCAAAGGGATACAATTCCTTTTTTGATCCCAACTTGTTAGTCTTTAAAGTGCTACATAGTCCTGTTTTTTGTTTCACGTGAAAATGTGTATGATATTGATAGCATGGCTGGGACATAGGAATTCTTAGGGATTCTGTCTGCTATGAGCTTTATGGATATACGCAGCAGAAAAATGGGTGTCAGATCCCTGCCAATCCAAAAAACAATTCAGACTAATTTCCCTTCTTGATGACATTTGTAGAATAACTTTTGCATCTTTTACTTTTAATACTAAACTTGTCCTATACATTAAATTGCAAAATTCTGAGTTAAGTTGAATGGAAGGAAATGATTTGTTTTTCAGATGGGAACCAGATAAAAACTAAACTGCATGTTCATGTTTCAGACGTGTGTGAAGATATGTCTTTGGAGGACAAAAAGGTACTATTTTAAGTCTGTTCCATGCTGGAGAGCTTTTCAGAAAGCATTTGGCCTTCCAAGGAGTTCATGCAACATGATTCAAAGGTGCTCTACCATTCTTTGAACAGATGCATCATGCAAAAAAAGCTGCCACCTGAAGGAGTACTCTGTTCATTGAGGGGATCACTGTATATGAAACGGATAAGACTGAAAACTGCCAGGCTTTTAAGAGTGGCAGCATCAAGCTGCTTTGGAAAGTAATTTTGTTCAGTGTGGGTGAGCTGCCACAGAGACTTGGCAACAGAGTCAGTCACTTCATTGAGGTCTGGTGCATCCTGCTAATAATATGTTATATCCTGTCCTGCTCAAGATTGGAGACAATTCAAAGCTGTCCCTCAGGAAGTAGCCATTTGAAGCCACACCCATTGGACAAGCATTACAAATTCTTCTTAAAAGAGCATTGGCAGATTAAAAATAATAGCTTATTTTAAACAGTTAATTTCCTGCATTCTTAAGAATACCATAGAGTGTTAAAACTGAAGGATTTAACAAAAAATCAAATTCACTTCTCACCATTTACAGTTTGTTTAAATGTTGCTTTTCTCTCCACCTGGCGTCAGTTGGTGGAATACAGGCTAATCAGTTTCTAATCAATTTGTAGCCATTTTCACTTGCAAGCTGTCATGCACTAGAATGTTATGGGAATGTTGAAAATAATTCTGGGAATCCTTGTATTTTTAAAATTATTGTAATTGAAAAAAATCATAGAAGCAATGTTTTTGCCTGATGTGTTTTTTTAACCTTATTTTTCCCAATATTTAAATTTCATGCAAAATTTGGCTTTGGTGTCTCTTTCATTCTATCTAATCCATATATTTTGAGTTCTTTGTCAGATAAATTTTCAAACATGGTCTCTTAAATGTCCTTTTAGGCTATGGTTTTCAAATTATTTCAAGAGCCTCCATTTTTCAGTTCCGTGTTTGAGACTCCTTATAGTGGCCTGGTTTACAGAAGGTGCTGATCTCTCATACTCCGAAACTAGATTCTTTTAAGATATCTAAAGCACCCAAAAACACAGCACAGTGTTGTCAGTTTTGAAGAGCTCAGCTCTAAATCCACATCTTGGTGCACACATCTACATGTGGGCACATAAAAGCCTGATTTATGCACCTAAATGCCAATTAAATGTCTGGATTTGGGGCTTGTGCTTTCTATGTAAGTAACCATATTGAGCCCACTATATTAATTAAGGAATGTAAATGCAAGTCAGACTCACAGACATGCTTCATGCTTATTGAAAGAAAGCTCTTTAATTCTTACCTCTTTAATTTTCAGAGGGAAAGCAGAAATAACACTAAGGCCATGTCTACACACACCATTTAAAGTGGAAGTCCCTTTTCAGCACAAAAACTGTGGGAGCATCTACATTGGCCAATGACTTTTTGCTGTGAGACTCAGAATTTTCACCACAAAAAGAATATCGCCTCCACAAGAGGAATACAGTTCTTACCCGTGATGCTTTTGTAGTGATGTGCAAGTAAACACACATTCCTCTAAGTTTTAGAGATTTTGGCCTCTGCACGGATCCCACAGTGCCTAGGTGACTACTCTGGCCAGCCCCTCTGCTGCTCTGATGCCAGGTGAGCAACAACTGTCACTCCCCACTATAAAGCCCCAGGAACTTTGAAGCTCTCCTTACTGCCGTGGTCACCAACCAGTAGATCGTGAGCTACCGGTAGATCTCAGGGGCTCTAAGAGTAGCTCTTGAGCCCTCTCTGAACTGCGCACCTGCGCAGTACATTTATTAGATTTCCTCATTTGAGGAGCAGCTACTCACCGAGCAACAGCACAGGTGAGTAGCTGCGAGGAATGGTGGGAGCTGGGAGGTCGGGAGGGCTGAAACACCCCAGCCAGCTGACTGTGGCTTTCAGCTGAAAGAGGCTGCCCCGCGCTCCAGCTGATCAGCAGCTTCTCCTCTGCGCCTGCTCACGGGGAGCTTGGTAGCACCCTGGCTGAGCACCATGGCCAGCTGGCTGGGTAGCCGCTTTTCTTCGCTCCAGCCCGGCTGCCCTGCGGTCAGTCCAGAGGGAGCGCGGGTTGGAGGCTTCCCTCCGTGGCTGGTGTAGGGAACTCCCTGCCCCCAACCTTGTTCCCTCTCCTCTGCCCCAAACTTGTCCCCCGCCCTCCTGGCCCCCTGTTCCCTCTCCCTTGCCCCCCCACCCCGCTGCAGAAACCTGCCCCCCCTCTGCAGAAACTTGTCCCCTGGCATCCTGCCCCCCCTGCAAAAACCAGTTCCTTCTGGCACCCATCTCCTACTACAGAAACCTGTCCCCCTGCTCCCCTCTGCAAAAACCTGTCCCCCCCAGCACCCTGTCCCCTGCTGCAGAAACCTGTCCTGGCACCCTGCCCCCTCTCCCCTGCCCCCACTGGCACCCTGTTCCCTGCCCCAGAACCCACTAGCACCCCTCCCCAGTACTGTGTCCCCTGCTCCCAAATGACTTTTCTATGGGTCAGTGACCCCTGACTCAAGGCAGGTTTCCTGCCAGTCTCATAAATAAAGACAATGCAGAAACTTTTTGTGTTTAACATAGTATTTTATTTAAAAATGAAGCCTGGCCAACAAACCCCCAATTGGGGCCAAGCCCCCATCTGGCCACAACAACTCCTGCACTCCCCCTTCCCCCAGACCCTAGATCTGAGCCTATCAAACACTGGAAGCCCCTTTCCTCAGCCCCTCACATACCCCAACCCAAATTCCTGCACCCTCACATCCGCAAGCCTGTGGCTTGCTTAGTATCCCTCACTGCCCAGCCTGGAGCCTCCTCCCCAAGCCAGTGTCCCCTTCTCCACCTCCTCCTGCATCCAGAGTTCCTCCCAGAGCTTTCTCCTCACCCCTTTCCACACCCAAATCCCTCATTCCCACCCCAGAGACTACACAGCCTGTCTCAACACAGCAAGGGTCCAGCTAGACTGCAGGAGTTTTTCAGGATTCTGGAGATATCCCAGAAAAACTCTTCTGCATCCAGGGTTGTGTTTGTTCTTCTGCTTTTTTAATGGAAGAGCAAACAGGCTCTTTTGGTCACCCCTATATTCCTCTTTCCACAAGGAATAAGGGGGCTTCTAAAAGAAGGGTTTTTTTCTGACATTTGGTCCAGTCTAGACAGGCCAAATGTTGGAAAAACCTCTTCCTACAGAAGATTTTTTTTTTAAAGCAGCAGTATAAGGATTGGGGATAGCAAGTGATGGAGAGGAGGAGAATAGAGAGGGCAGGGCTTCAAGGAAGGGGCGGGGCTTCAAGGAAGGGGCGGGGCGGTAGATCTTGGCTTAAAAAGTGATTTTGGGTGTAAAAAGGTTGGAGACCACTGCCTTACTGTATTCTTGGCAAGTACTCACTTATCATCTGGCCAGGTGACAATGCTTGCTTTGTGGAGCAAAGAACACTCTGCTTGCAGTAATGCTGAGCTCCTGGAGCTGATGTGTGTTTGGAGAGGCTATGTTTACACTACGGGGCTTTGTTGGCGAAAGGTATGCACATTTTCCAATAGTTTTTTCATAAGAGGCTTTTCCATTTACACTGGGCCAAATTTCAGAAAAAACCCTCTTTTGGAAGAGCCCTTCCTTGAGGGAGGAGGAAGACCGGGCTTCTGAAATAGCGTGTCTGCTCTTCCGCAAAAAAAAAAAAAAAAAAAAAAAAAAGCCGAAGAGCAGACGCGTTCCCTGGACACAGCAGAGTTTTTCTGGGATACCTCCGTGTGACGGGGTGTCGGGACCCTGTGAAATGGAACCCCCCCAAGCTCCGTACCAACAAGCGGGAAGTGGAGGTGCTCTGGGTCCGTGGAGCTGCTCCCATGCGGCAGTGTCAGGGTTGTTCCCTGGCTGCCGCTAGCGCATGCACAGGAGGCGCTCAGGACTGGCTTGCAGGCCAGCGGGACAGCACCTGAGCGGGCATCCTGGAAGAGTGGCGCTGGCTTTGAAAAGCCTGCGGCCCTGGCAGAAAGGGGGCCGAGTGGGCTGGAGGGAAGGGCTGCAGACCGGTGACCCCCTCGAGACGGGCAAGAGCTTCTTGACTCCCCCAGGACATGTCCAGTGGTGGGAGAGTTGACGACGCCAGACCAAATCACCTGGCGAGAGATGCCTGGCCGCATGACCTGTGGCCCAGTGGCACCAGAGGGTAGGAAGTAACCCAGGATGGGGTGGAATGGATATCAGGCCACTGGTTTGGACTCACTGAAACCCACGGGTTGGTGAGTTGCAGGACGTGTCCCCACCAACCGAGCAGTGGACCAGCATCCCTGCTCTTAGGGTCCTTGGTTGGAGACTGGAGCGGGGGTGGGACCAGCCCCTCCCACCCTCTACGAATGTGCCGGATACACGTTTAGGGCGATTGACTTAATCCGGAGACTTGAGACTTAACTGCACAGGTGCGGGATTTACGGGGAGCACATAGGGACATTGGCGATGGGAAAATGGAGAAGGGAGGTTGGCTGCCAGAAAGGGCATATATCCACTCACAATGAGGAGGTCTACTGGTGCCTGAGGGAGCGTTGTCTGTGGGGATAACCCCCTATACAGGGACATTCTGGAATCCTGGAAAAAATCCTTAGTCTAGACAGAGAGTGGACTGCATCCCACTTTTTCACAAGACCTATTGTCAAAACGAAAAGAGCTACACTATGGGATAGTTTCCCTCAGGGTGCGATGGAAGTATTACAAATGTAAACATTATCTGATGCTTGTGAAAATAAATGAATACACAAACCAGTACTTTTTTTTTTACTGGTTCACTATCACTGGTAAAACTGACAGTACAAAAATTCTGCAAATATGGACATAGCCTTAATTTTTGCAAGCTGAACAGTCCTTGAACATTAGAGCAACTCAAAAAGTCTCTCAAAAAGAAAAATAAATTCTTTAAGGTAATAGATATATATCGTATCAGCCTTTTTTAAAATACAGCTTCCATTTAACCCATTTTTTTTATTTCTGGCTCCCCCACACATCCAAACCCATGGCTTTTCAATTGATACTTGCTTGTGAAAACATCCAACCTAATATAGCTCTAAGTAATTTAAACAAAAATCTCCTGTTTCTTTTTATGTGGAAAGCACTAGTCTTTTATGCAATGTTTCTCCCTGAGGGCATCAGAAGCCAAAGAATAGGAGAGCTTTTAGCTTACACCAGCCATCCACATGTACTGTCTGAGGAAACTTGCAGCAGGTATGCTCACTAGGCAGAGCGATA
Source organism: Pelodiscus sinensis (assembly GCF_052426305.1). Taxonomy (NCBI): domain Eukaryota; kingdom Metazoa; phylum Chordata; order Testudines; family Trionychidae; genus Pelodiscus; species Pelodiscus sinensis. The sequence goes on from NC_143053.1 coordinate 121,446,253, forward strand.
ACCAAGAAAATCTGTCACCGACCCCATTCAGGGAGATGTTTTCTCCGAATCTTAAAAAACCTGGCCCTGCAGATCATTGTCTCAGTTGCTCTGCTGAATTCCTTGAGAGCTGGCTAGAACTGGCTCTGCTGACAGTCTGCCTCAATGCAGTTCTGCCCGGTGACAGCTGGCCTTTGGATGCCATGTCATAATAATGTCGTCGTTTGTTTGCTCCTTCCTCTAGTCTCCTAAAATACTCTTCTTAAACATGGTCTCCTGCCAGCACTAACATCTCACCCAACCATCCAAGACACTGCTCTGCTGGTTCTATCTAGGCCAGGGTTTCCCAGCTTATGGTCGGGACCCAAATATGGGTCACCATTACATATCAAAAGGGTCGCCAACTGTCTTCCTAGGTGGCTCTGCCTCTTCTCCTCTCCCCGTTTTTGAATTGTGTCTTCCTGAATTGTCAAAATGGGTCCCCATCTGGAAAAGGTTGGGAACTGCTGATCTAGGCTGAAGTTTCATGTGGAAATGACAGTTATGCTATTTTAAGGTCTCTTCTTCCATAACGCTCAAAGCAAAGGTGGATAAGTCTTATCCAGTTGGAGAAACTGAGGTATAGAAAGTTGAAGTGATTTGTCTTGTGTTGCACAGCATGTCATTGATTGCAATGGGATCTTTAGGCCAGTATCCAATAGCCTTTCCATTGGACTTTGCTTGCATCAACGATGTTAAAAAATATGGATATCTCGCTATGTATTATAGTAAAGCAACTTGTGCCTTAACAACCAATGGTGAGACTAATCTAGGAGGCCAGTACTAAAACTGCTGACTCCCCACTGTTCTCAAAATTCTCATGTCATTTTTATCTATTGGATTGTGACTTTTTTTCAGTTGCACTGAGAACAGTTCTAGGAAACCACAACAGCAGATGTAAAATTGCTTAATTACGCAAGTATTGTATATACTCTGGTAAAAAGACCTATCCAGGATGTTTATAGACTAACAAAGACGGGTTTAAGGTGCGCCCCACTAGCCTTCCTAAAAATAGAAGTATATATGATTCTTGGAGGCCCAAGGTTGTTATAAATGTAACATGGCATGTTTTCTGCCTCCAGTTGTTTATCAACACAAAATGCCTGGGATGGCCACTATTTTAAAGAGTACATTACATGTCATAAATTGTTATAAATCTCAGCTTATCTCAGTTTATGGAGCAACAGTGCAGTTGTTAACTGCTCTTCAGAGTTTTATTGTCTGATTACAAATCAAGGACACAGTTCTGCTGTCCTGTGCAGAAGCGCATGTCACCGCATGACTTGCATAAAAATCAACTATCGAAGTCACCGAGTCTATGGATTACTTAACAATGTGTGAGATTGTGTATGGGAGAGCTGGATGGCACCTTCAGGCTTTTGCATGATAGGTGTAATCCTGGCTCCAGTGATGTCTTTGGAAGTTTTGAATTCCTTTCAGACAGGCTCCTCACTTGGGGTAAACTAACCTAGTGCAACTGAAGCTGTGCTGATTCAACTTGACAGAGGATCACCCCCTACATATCTATACAGACACGTGTAATTTGAAAAATGCAAATTTTGAGTAGATCCTTAAATTACTGGAGGGGTTTGTTTTGTGCTTTTTATTATTTTATTTCTTTCCTGTTGTGTGATAAATAATGTTCGTTACACATAATGGGCCTGAGCCTGCTCTCACTGTTTTGTGGTAACTTCATTTTCCCCAGTAGAATTAGTCTTGATTTACATGTTTAACAGAAAGGGGTCCAATATTGCTGAGTCAAGCAAGTAGACTATATTTTACCATCTCAGGCATGCTGCAGCAGGACACTACTTTCTTTCCAAAGCTGACATGGAGATTGTAAGTGACACCTTTATTATTATAGAACCAGGACTACACAATTGCAATTCCTTGTGCATTGATCAGGTCACAAAATTCCTTAGGAAACTTGGCTCATTCAAGGATAATAAACATTGTCTTTATTAAGTTCCTTATCTCCATTCCTAGCAGAAGAGATTCAGAGCAGTAGTTCAGAAAGAGTCACTCTTGAAAATGGGGGCTAGATTAAAAGTTTGAATTTCAGCTCTTCCCACAAAGTTTGTGGCTAGATTTTGGTTTGGGACAATGTGGGGCAGAAAGGATGAGTGTGAGTTCAGATCTAGACATCTGAGTACAATTTTAGGAACCAGGAAGTCCTGAATACTCTGGCTTTGATACTCTCTCTGGCCTTGGGCAAGTTATTTATCTTCTCTGGCTCTGGATCCTTATCTGTAAGCAGACAACATAATAGTACCTTATGTACGTCACAGGAATGCTATAAAGATTCATTATTTTGTAAAATGCCTTGTATGTGAAAAGTGCTATAGACATCAGGAGTCAACATTTCTCCCTCCATTATGCCAGCACAACACCTATTGAAGTGAAGTGGGGCTGGACTAGAGAAAACAGAAGGGAACACCAAATGTCAAATTTAGTAATACTAACATTTCTGTATTAATTTCTATGAAACAAGGCCCTCAGGTAGCTCTAGGAATAATGTGTTGGCAGCCTGCTGTATTTTTTTCTTTTTCTACTGTTTCCCTTTTAAAAATCGATTTTTAAGGGACATAGTTCTACACCTGTTGAAGCCACTGAGGGCAGGTTTTGTCCAAGATGGGCACAATGATTTACAGACAACCAAGAGTGACCGATCTCATCTCAAAAAGCTCACAATCAGGAATGTACCAAAGCTGGTTCTATGCTGGGCCTTCTCCAAGATGCAGCTCACTCAAAGTGTAGTGGGAGGAAGGTGACGTAAAGATGGCATTAAACCATCTATATACAGCCCAGATTCTGGCCTGGCTTGGGAGTAGGGTGGTCGCTGTAGTAATTTAGACTCAGGTTCTCAAAGGTATTTAGGCACTTAACTACCATTGATTTGAAAGGGAATTAGGTGTCTTAAACCTTTGAGAATCTGGGTCTGAGAACAGTCTTGGAGCCTGCTCTAATTTGTCTCAGACTAACATAGGCTGCCCTCGGCTGCTCCTAGTCCAGAAGCACAACCCAAAATCTTTGTAATGCTCAGCAGTGCAGAGACCTCCCTTCCTATCTTGACATTCCCTCCCAAACCCCATCATGCTCCCTATCTAGGAGGCTGCAAAGAGAGTATCAGAGGCAGCATATGGTGGCCCTAAACTGCTGCTTCACTGAGGAGATTCTCCCTTGTACAACTGTGGCACCTCTGTGGCCCCTCTAGGCTACCAGAGCAGGACATGGGGCTGGCACAGGGAGCAGAAATATTCCTAAACTCACCATGGAAATGTGAACATGTAAAAACAAGCCTGGTAGAACCTGTGTTCTGGGAAATGCACAGGGTAGGCAGGCCCTTCGAGGTAAGTGGCTTCAGCCCCATCAGGACCTAGTTATCCAACTTCACATCATGGATTTGGGCTTCAGTGGGTCAGGTGATAAGGATTACCTAATAGTATCCTAAGGGTGGGGCTTCCTTGAAGAGTTGTTGGGAAGTTCCTGCTTTTGTAAGGTGAAAGGCTCAGTGAAGACTGGAAGATGGAAAGGCCTGTTTGGAGGTGCTTGTAGTGAGAGGTAGTGGCACTCACCTTCTGAGGAGTAACAGGATTCAGAAGGAAGAGGCCAGGCAGCAGATTCAGGAAGGAACTCTTGAGCCCAGGGATGGAGGCTGAAGAAACTGGTTAGTGTGGGAAAGACTTGCTGTGAGTTACATTGACGTTTATACTGTGGTGGCTTCCTAATAAACGTAGGAAAGTTATTGGCCTGCAAGTGGCTGGGTGCAGTTCTCTTTAGAAGTTTAATTACGTGCAAGGGGGGAGCATTTGGGTCTAATGTCAAATTGAGTGAGATCCGACAAAAGAAAGCAAGTTAGAATACAGATCTTTCTGGGCCAGATAAATACTTCAGGTGGAAGCCAGGCACTTTTTTGGACCTCCTAAGCTGCTCCAGTTCCTTCACTCCTACTTAAAATGAAGTCTGCTGTTTTCTTTCTCTTCATTCCCAAGGAATGAAACTTCGAAGGAACAAAAGCTGGAGTATTGACATTGCAGGTACAATTAAATGTGGATCCCACCTACTACATGGTCACATTTCCATAGTGAGTTAATATTGCAAATGTAATTCACTGTGGGCACCAAACTGCCAATGTAATTAATTACAGTTGCAACAGTTGCTATTTATTTGACTGATTACCATACTTGCTTGCATCTTCAGATCAGGTAGTTCAATTGCTACCCTTGCAGTTGCCAACACAATAAATTGTGCCCCTGGTAAAGGAGGCTGGGATGAGACCCAGCTATACATCAGGGACTAAAGTGTAAGCAACCAGCTGGTATTTCTAGACCTACCTATGTGTAGAGATTTCTGATTAAACTTAGGTCTTTCTGTTTGCTGATAGTGAACCATGGGTAAATGAACTATTCAAATTACTTTAATCCAGCACATCTTCTGAATAGAGTTGAAAGAATCAGTAAGCTGCTAGCATTCATATGGTTTTGAATCAACAGCTGCCTTACTATTTACACTTCAGTAGTAACTACAGACTTTACTGAGACCAAATATCTTCTTAAGGTGCAACATGCAAAATTTGGTGAAGATAGTATTTGCCTTTGAAATACATCTGTGATGCTGAGAGTTAGGACTGCAGGTATTTAATCCCTTAGAAAATGGGCTGAACTTCTTCTGTTATACCAGTGTAAAGGTAGAGTAACTTCACTCAGGTATAAAATACAGAGCATTGCAGTGGTATGCACATGACTGAAAGAAATGTGAGGGAAAGATGAGAACATTTTACAAAAGTAGCTCCTCTGTTTTAATTACTTAATTCTCTTGCTTCCCCCAAACAAAATACACCCCCTACCTCAAGCAGAACTTTGACCCCAATAAAAATGTAGGGCTGGAAGGGACCATGGAGAGGTTATCTAGCCCAGCCCTGTGTGCTGAGGCAGGACCAAGTGAACCTAGACCATCCTTGACAGGTGTTTGTCCAATTTGTTCTTTAACAAACTCCAGTGATCCTAAAAAGAGTGGTGTGCGGGAGACTCTTTAAAAAAACCGCAAGGGATTTCACAGTTTCTGTTGATGCCCCTTCCCCTCCTTTCCCTTCCCCCCTCCCCATGGAAGGGGCTCAGATTCTAGGGTGATGAATGGTGGTGTAAAACTCTAAGATTAATTTGTCTTTAAAATGAAAATCTAGCCTACCCCATGCCTATAAATTGTTGTCCTTATCACCAGACAATTAATCATTTGTGCTTCTGTTTTGTGAAAGTAAAGCAGCTACATTCCCCTTTACTGCTGCCTTTCTTAGTTCTGCATTTTATGGACCCCAATGATGTTTTATCTGAAGCAAAAATGCAATAAACTCACATGAGAATTGAGGAAATGAGTCAGTAGAGGAACAGGAAGGAAACAAGCCAACTGAAACCTAGAAAACCACACACTGTAATATGTATGCTGTAAGCCCTTCTTCCTGCTGCATAACTAGAGACTCAAGCCTTCTTGTCATAGAGCTGAAAGAGGGACATTCTTATTATGCAGTAAATCACATTGTTTCATTACAAAGGAGGATCAAATTTGCACGTGGCAATCACTGTTAATGAGATTAAATGAATTTTAAAATACAGCCAGCAATAAAGCTGAGCTAAAATCCCCCTGAGAATATTTTAGAAAGTTCTGAGAAGACAGGTGAAAGGAGGATTAGAGCAGAACCAGGAGAACTCCAGAGGGCCCTCACAAATTGAAATGCCAACACTGATCACAGGCTGTGCTTTGCACAAATGTCGGGGAACTTAGGCTGGGTTTGGTACCAGGATTGGAATTTCTACATTAAGGCAAAAGAGCATACTTTCTAAGCAAGTTTTATGTACGGGTTGCTGTAATACCTAGAGCTCTAGAATGTAGATGCCACTTATCAATATTAAAACACACATTGCCTGAGTGGATGGCATTAAATTACCACTTTGTCTATTAGTAATGTGGTGGCGGCCATATTGCAGGAATACAAAAAACCCTACCCCAAATCACCATCAAGTGAAACACAAATATGCTTTACATTTAGTCTTGAAGGCTGTCAGTTCTGGGGTTTGGCAAGATGCTAAGCAGAATGAGTCCCAAAAGTGGAGGACTTTTACCAGGTAAACTGGCCCTTAACTATTTCCTCTTTTTCATTTTTGTGTTATGTTTATTTGGGACCATAAGAAGTTGTGCTAATTGCTAAGGATGGTGGCCTTATTTCCTGGCACAGTGAGAGAACAGAGTTACAGAGCTGCGGCAGACATAGGTAAAACTGTAATTTCAACTTTGAGGTTGAAAGATAAGGATAATCTCACAAGCAATTGTGAAACCTCAGTGGAGTCACTATAATTTCACACATCTATGGCACCTTCCAGCCATGGATCTAAGACATCTTTACAAACAGTAATATTTAATCCTCACAGCATGCCTGTGATGTGAGATTCATCATCTCCATTTTGCAGATGAGATGGTAGCCAAGATTTTCACACTTGGATGCCTGAAGTATATCTAAATATTAGGCCTAATTTTCAAAAGTAACAAGTACCTGCAACAGCTGTTGAAGCTTCCTCAACAGCTTTCAATATCAGGCCACTTATTTAGGTGCTAACTGTAGGTTTAGGTGCCTAACTTAGGCACCTATATGTGAAAATTTTGACTTAAAAGATTTGCCCAAAGTCACACAGTGTCAGAGCTGGCCATAGAATCGTAGATTCAATTTTCTGCTCTAACCACCGTGCAAAACTTTTGCTCCTGATGGTCAAACCATTAATGCTTTACACTGTAAGTCTATTTCATGTTGCACTAGATAGGACAGAACAGTAAACAATCCATGACCTGAAATCAGGTTCAATTCTTCTTTGTTTTGTAAGCTTGCACATGACATTTTATACAGATTTCTCTTTTATTTTCTTTTTTTCTACAATGGAAACCCCCTGGAATAACTTAAAAAAACAAAAATAAAAACAAAGCAAAAGCCCTCCATGAGAAACTGACCCTTAATGTTGGGAATCCTTTACATTTCCAGCAAATGATACAGCACAAAGATTAGAGACAAAGATGTCTCAAGCTCAATTACAACCAGTGGTCTATCTGAGTAGGTTGCTTAACTCTTGGAACTCAGACCCTTACTGTCTGCCCACCTTGGTTTTATATAGTCTCTTTCAGGTTGGAAATAGAATGAAGAAGAATTTTGCTAGCGGGTGCACTGCTGGTTCCAGTTCTCCCCAGAAATGAAAAATAGAGCCGGATACATCCCACGTATAATATAAGAGCTGAAGCCACTCTTATAATATGAGTCCAGTGACACAGAATTTTACCTAATGTTTCTGGCAACATTTTGTGTGCACAGCCTAATTCAGCTGTTTAAATGCCTCTATCCGTATTATGTAAACATACTTAGCTCTGTAAATCGTAGGTGGCTGCATACAGTGACTCATTTGCTTTAACAATGTTAGCTTGATGAAATTACTAATTGCACTTTGAGTGCTGAAAATATTAAAGCCATATGTGTAACTGCTGTGTGTATTTCATAAATGAGACAGCACCACTATACACTGTGAAAATAATGTTGTTGCATAAAATTACTGTGGACTTAGGTACCAATGCCCTGCAATTGTTAGTGCAAGCCAATGTAACTGTCCCTAAAAGAAGGTGGGCATTTAAAAATGCTTTATAGGAGGTAACATTTGTTTCTGCACAAGACACAGCACTGGTATTGTCCCTTGCTGCTAGTTCCCCAGGGGTTTAGGGATTTCAATAAGTAAGGAGGGTTTGGCTTCTGATTGGAGAAGGACATAAGCTTAGGTCTACTGTCCAACAGTGCAGTGTTGCTGTATGGAGGCTTCTAGTGAAGTGACAGACAAAAAAATGCACAGGGCAAAGCAGGGCAGCAAAGAGAGTGCTGACTCATCTGTAGTGTCTCCCATTTCCTGCCAGACCCAAGAAAACTTTTAGTGAGGGCACTCTGGAAATGGGTTCCATAAATCCAGTTCCCTCAGGTATCATGGAGATTATACAGAGTAGCAATACCTTTGCTGAGCCTGTCGATATTATGTGGTGACTTAAACTGGTGAGCATGAGGGTGGCTAGAGGGGTCACAGAGTGTTTATGGGGATAAGAGGACTGGGAGGGATGCACAGTAGCTAGACGTTTTTGCCTGTCCCAAGATCTGTGTGTTTTGAGTCCCCTGCCTATTTGTTGTGTGAGGACAGGGCACATCACTCAGTGGAGGGCCTGTTGTTTATTCAATTCCATAAGTGTGCATGATGATTTAAAGCCACACAAAATTGGAAGTTCCTATCAAGGAAACTCTGAGCTGAAATGTATGATTGGAAATAGATATGAAAATGAAATAATAAGTGTTATTTCGAAAACTTGGTCCGCATTTATACAGCAGGCAGTTATTTTGAAATAATGTCAAAACACTGTCAAGCTGGAGGACTTCTTACTCCGACTCTTGTAACCTCGAAATAGAGCACTCTTCCTCCGACCTCCATTACTCATATATTGAGTTATATGAGGAGTAATAGAGGTCGGAGGAAGAGTGCTTTATTTCAAAATAAGTGCTGTGTAGACGCTCCCAATTTTGAAATAAGCTATTTCAAAATAAGCTATATAATGGATGTAGCTCAATTTGTGTAGCTTATTTTGAGTTAAGCCCTGCTGTGTAGATGCACCCTTAGTGGCCTAGATAGCAGGTTGACAGCACATGAGAGGTTCCGTGCACTTTGTGGATAAAAGTTTATTTTTGCTAGCACTGACTCTGAGCAAACCCCACTCCTTAGCCAGACTCTTTTATTTTCATTCTGCAGCAGCTATAGCATCATCAGTGAACTCAAGTTTCATCCCAGTGACAAATGGTGAGACAGGGATGGATCTAAAATATGGCCATAAATGAAAAGTGAGAGATAGGGGAATGTCGGTATGCTTTGCTGCCATCAACACTTTATTGTTCTATGGGTTGTCTGATCAGGTATGACAAATATGGGTCTCTGGCAAGCAACAACTTGCAACTGCAGCTGTTTTCATAGTTAAAAAACAAGGCAGTGCAGACGGGATACCTTCAGTGAAGTGGGAGCAAGACAGCTGGGGTGAGTTCCTTATTTAGCTCAGATTTATAGTTTGGTTCTAGTTTATTTTATCACTTCCCCCACAGCTGCCTGGCAGTCTCTTGGAGCTGCCATCATCCGTCAGTGAAGTTTCCCTAGTAAAACAAAAGGTAGCTTGAGTGAAATAGGATTGTGTCTGGCTGGAATTGGGTGCTGTATTTCTAACCCATTAAAGATGAGGAAGGTAGGTCAAGCCAAATGATATACTTACCAGCAGCAATGAGAGGATTCTGGGGCATGAGGTAAAAGAAAAAAACATCTTAGTGATGAAGAATGGTGCTACATGACTACAGTAGAACAACTTCAAAATTACTTGGGCCAGAATCCTTCCATTTAGGTCAATGGAGTGAAGCTGGTGCCACTTGGATTTTAAAGTGTTAACAGGCAGCGATTAAACTGAAATCAACGCCAATATTTAACGCAACACAAAATAAAGGTCACTGTTTAAAGCCTGCAATACTCACATTTAAGACAGTTAGATGAAAGAGAAAGAGAACTCTTCTCTTCTTCTCTGAAACATTTGAAAAGGTCTAGCATTTTCAAAGAAGGCCATAGAATGTAATCTGACAGGTAGAAAATAGATATCTTCTATGTTATATCATTTAAAAATTCAAAGACTTCAATTAAAAAAACCTCTCACATCCTTAGGATGAAAGCCACTCATTGTACCTCATCTTAATCCTGAATATAAAGGGTGCTAGGATTAAATGCGCTCTTTATGCACATTTGCCAGTGTTTAGGTTTTGTATCAGTATGATACAATGCTAAAAGGCAAGACCCTGCATCCTTTATTGAAACCTAGAAGGATTTTAGAAGAAATAGGTGAATCAGAATGGATTTCCTAAACATGAATTAATTTATATACCTTATATGCTTGGTTATTTGTACCTTGTCAAGTACCTTCGATATCCATGTGAGTCCTGGAATGTATTGGGTCTGAACTGGAGTGATATAACATTTCTTTCACAGCCGAACCCCAAAAGAACTCTCTGTTCAATTCCTCCATATGTCTGACAAAGACAAATCACTCATCATGATCTAGGATTCCATCCTGGAGCATGAATTGGGGTAGAGGAAGGAATTGGCCACTTCAAGAAGGTTAACTACACAAGCCATATCCCTTGGACCGCAGGGGTATATCATTGGAACACAAGAAGTGATAGAGAGTCAAAAACCAAAATATTGTGGAAGGCTTTGAGGATGAGCAATGGGAAAATTTGGGAGGTAAAATGAGGTAGAAAAGGGATGCCAAAGGAGAGAGATCTGGAGATGGAGGGAAATACGTGTCAAAGAGAGATCAAGAAACCTGTAGCAGGTAGAGAGAGGAATGGACACAAAGGGTATGTCTACATTGCATTCCTCCGAGAGAGGAATGCAAATGCAGACAAACGAAATTGCAAATGTAGTGCGGATTTGAATATCCCGTGCTTCATTTTCATAATCGTGGCTTTTCCGAAATACCGTATTTCGAGAGAAAAAAAAAGTGTCCGCATGGGGTTATTTTGAAAAAAAAAAAAAAAACCTTCCTTTGAAATAACCATTAAACCTCGTTTTTTAAGGAGAAAGGGTTATTTCAAAGGAAGGGTTTCTTTTCAAAATAATCCTTTTTTTTCTCGAAATACGGTAGTTCGGAAAAGCGGCCAGACGCAATTATACAAATGAAGTGCGGGAAATTCAAATCCATGCTTCATTTGCAATTTTGTTTGTCTGCATTTGCATTCCTCTCTCAAAGGAGGAATGCAATGTAGACCTACCTGAAGAAGGGAAAGACCACTGAGGTAATCAGCAGAAGAGAGAGAGGTTGAGACTGGCATTTGAAAGCAAGCAGGGACTGGCTCATCAATTATGGCAAGAACAAGTGGAAAGGGAGAATGGGAAGCACAGTAGAAAGAAGGAGAGGACAAGGCATGTTGCTCTTCAAAGAAAGAAAAAGGAGAGAGATTTGTAGGGGAAAGAAAATAACACATAGGACATAGAAAGCAATAGGCAGAGAAGGGTGACTGACAGAATGTGATTTGGAGAGATTGATAGTGGAAGGTGGAAGAAGAATAACCCATCATAGACAGGTTATCAAATAATATCTAATTTATTCATGTTTCTATGGCTCAGTGGTTCTCAATGTATTTACCATTATGGGCCACATATGCAGCTCTCAGTTGCTTAAGTGGGTGGCACCCACACAATATATATATAGTCTGTATGTCCATGAGGTGGTCATATGGGATGCGGCTGTGTGCTGATTGGGCTGCAAGTTGAGAATCATTATGGATAACTATTTTTTCCCTGGCAGGCAACTGAGGGCACCGTTACTATTACACAAATCCCTCCCTCACCAAAAGGAGCAGCCAAGTGCTTTCTTTGAGCATGATAAATATGCAAAATATTCTTGAGCACTTCAGGCTTAAACAATGTGCTCTCCAAATCCCCCTCTAGTCCTGGACAACCTTTCTGGCTGAAACTTGGCAGCTCCATTAGAACCTGCATGTAGGTTCCCCAGAGCTATCCTTTTATAGGCTTGCCTGTTAGTGATATTCTTGTACTGTCTATTGAAAAACCCCCAACCCTGCTGGATAAAACAACCCTGATTCGGTTTAACTCATGAGTCTTATCAGAAATGGTAACGTTTCCCATTCCTCCTTCCACAACTTTACTTGCCATGTCTGCGTACAGTGCATATGCTGCCCTTACAGCAGCTGTGGTATTTGTTTGTAGCAATCCCTATTTGTAGCCTGACTAAAATCTTATTGAAGTCAATGGGAATTGTTTTGTTAACTTTAATGGGATTTATATCAGGCCCTTAAGGCCCAGCCCGGTATGGCTAGCACATCCAAATATCCCACTGAACTTTCAATATAATTTAACTTTCCTGATTTGGTGAGTGTGATGTTGCACCCAATATTTTTATGGAAATATGCCTATGAATGTGTCTAACTTGAATATGCTCTATGCAAAGTATTGTGTGTAACCAATTAGTGGAAAACTTGCAACCTCCTGAATGCGTATATTCTATTTATATGCACATATCCTTTCTGTATCTGAAATTAGGAATTTTGACTGTACATTTGTTATGAATGTGTGCACACGGAAAAAACCCTTATTTCCAGTCCATCAGGAACAACTATGAAGAGGCCAGACAGAGAGCCCATTAACAAAAGACAAGTAAGTGGGGGAGAACTGTCTCCCTGCAGATGTGCTACAAAGGTGTATGCCCATGTCACTTGATACTGGAATCCATTTTGAATTTTGCACATTTCCACAGGGATGTGGGGAATTGAACAAAGACTTCCCGCCCTAGGGAAATAAGACAAGATACGTAAACACCGCTTGTGTTCAGCTGGCTTGACAGACTGCTTCCCCTCCTCAAGAGGGTACATGAAAACCCCTGGAAGCAAAAGGTCCATAATGACAGAGGTAGAGAAGAATCGCTAAGCCACACCAGAAAGAACATCTCTGACCTGAGAAGGATTTTACTTGCTAGAAGAACTAGGGTGAGAAATTATAACTTGTAACAACTTCTCATAGGCCTTTTGCTGGAAGAGGCAATGCAAATGAAGTGCTGATTAGCATTTTGTCATGCTTCATTTGCATAATCTATTCCAAGCATTTTTTGCACAATGGGTTTTTGTGCAAAAACAAGCAGTGTGGCCATAGCTGTTTTGTGCAAAAACCCCTTTTTGTGCAAGATCCTTATGCCTCTCCCCCTTTCTGAACCTAGTCCCAGGGTGGGCAAAGTGGGCTTCCTCTTTGCTACCCTCCCTTCTCCTCTTTTGCACTCTTCCAGCTCAGTTGGCTCCCCCGCTGCTAGTGTGTGGAGTGGGGCTGGGCTTGGTTTCACTTTCCCAGCCCAGTTGCTACTGAACCTGCTGCTGGGGACTCTTTTTCCCTTGCCTTATCCCCACAAAGCCCCCCAAAGTCCTCTTCCCTTGCTAGTGTGTGTAGAGGTGAGGGAGAGGGGGGAGTTGCCTAGCCCAACAAGCCCTGCAGAGATAGCTGCCAGATCCTCTCCCCTTCCTGCCCTCTCCCCCCATGCTTCCTGTTTACATTGGGATAGCTCTGTTGTGCTAGTAATGATTCTTATGTAGAATGTCTGCCTATTTTTTGTCATTGTGACATCTAATGCTGCTAAGGGCAAATCTGGACAAAATGTCAGCAGTTGGTCTTCACTAGGTCTCCCAGTATTGCTAACACAGGGAGCTGAACGGTACTACAACAGTGGTGAGGGATTTTCCTTCAAATCTTTCTTGAAGAAAAGGTGATGATTTGTTGTTGTTTGTGAGATTTTTTAAAAGAAAATATTGTGAGGATTGCAGCCTCTTTTTGGCTTACCCTGTTTTATGAACGAAATCTACAAGTAGAAGTAAAGCATTTTTGGGTGTGGAAAAATAAAATCACTGCTATCTAAGTAGCACCATATGCATGCATGAAGTGTTTACAGAAATATAAGAAGACACAGCCCCTGCCTTGAAAAAATTAAAATGAAAGGACTTCATCCTGAAAACATTTAGACACACAAGAGATTCATGGCTTCAAATTGGACTTAACTGAAGTCCCTGAAACTTCTTACATGAATAATGATGACACGTGTGAATAAAGGTCTGATTTTGTGAGTCTATGTTAGATGAGGTTCAATCAAAAACAAGCAAGAGGTGGATGGGACAACACATAATTGTTTAATTTGGATTGTTCACATCAAATACTCGTTGTTTGGTCCAGGATTTTTTTCCCCCTTCAGATGTGTCTATTGACACCTGTGGACCCAAAGCACTAGCCTAATGGTATAGCCTGTGCTGGGGGCTTGATTTTATTGGGACTCAGTGCCAGAAGCCCAAAGAAGAAAAATATTTCATATTAGGGTTGTCAAACAATTAAAATTTAATCACAATTAAGCACACCATTAATAATGGAATTCCATTTCTTTAAATATTTGTAAATGTTTACCACATTTTAAAATATATTGACTTCAATTACAACACAGGAGACAAAGTGTATGGTGCTTATTTCATATTTATATTTTATTGTGAATAGTCACACTGTAAAAAAAAATAAAAAAAATAGTATTTTTCAGTTCACCTAATTCAAGTCCTGTAATGCAATCTTTTTAATGTGAAAGCTGAACTTACAAATTAGACTTATGTACAAGAAAACTGCATTCAAAAACTAAACAATGTAAAATGTTAGCTCGTACAAGTTCACTCTGTCCTACTTCTTGTTCAGCCAGTTCCCCAGACAAACAAGTTTGTTTACATTTGCAGGAGACAATGCTGCCCACTTCTTGTTCATAATGTCACCTGAAAGTTTGCATGGTGCTGTTGTAGCTGGCATCCAGGCCCGGATTAACTCTTCTGGGGCTCAAAGGCTTCTGGATTTTGTGGGGCCATCGAGGTTCCGGTATGTGAACTAAAAATGAGGGGTTCAGTGTGTGTGTGTGTGTGTGTGTGTGTGTGTGTGTGTGTGTGTGTGTGTGTGAGAGAGAGAGAGAGAGAGAGAGACTGACTGGCTGACTGACGGGGAGCACGGTGGGAATGCAGGGTCTGGGTGGGAAGTAGAGTACAGGAGCAGGGTGAGGGTATAGCTTGCAGGCGAGCACTGCTAGGGGTGATATACGTGACTCCAGCTGGAGGAGGGAGAGGGGGAACAATAGTGGATGGAGCCACTCCCTCCCCACCGCTCCTCCGGCCAGGCAAAGCTCTAGTCTAGTGAATGCAGAGCCTTCCCATTCAGAGGACAGTATTGGGATGGCCACCTCAGAGCCCTTTTTAAAATTGTGATTAATTTTTGAGTTAATCAAGTGAGTTAACTGCTTTTAATCAACAGCCCTATTTCATATTCATGTAGGTAAAAGGCCATGCTTGGTGTCCTGAGAGAGCTATGGAATCCTCCACACAGCTTTGTTAATTAATACATTTAAAATCAGGGCCTCTTGGAACATTTGCAGTTGAATTGTTAATCATGAAGGATGTCCTAGTCAGGAAGCATCCAGAAGGAAGAACATACTCCGGCATTATTATGATGGAAACAGAAAGGAAACACACAGTCTACTGATTTTTTTTCCCCAGACATGCCGTAGTCTATGACCTGGAGTTTCAGGCTATTGGTTTTGATCCTGCAAACACATAGACATGTGAGTAAAGTTACTTACTTGTGTAATCCCAATGACTTCAGTTGAGCTATTGCTTGTGAGTAACTTTACTCGTATGCATACATGATTGCAGGATAAGGACTTTAGTATGTAAGTGTACAATATAAAACTGTCAAGGAAGCTGATGATATAAACATTCCTAAAACCACACTCAGTATTACATAATATTTATTCTCTCTCTCTCAAAACATTTTGTGAGCGCAATCTCACTGCCTTTGAAGTCAGTGGGAGTTTTCCATTGGAGCTAAATTGAGCCTTGTACATGTGCTACCAAGCAGTTTACTACAGCAGAAAGAATATATAAAAAGCCTTATATTACTTAGCATTCGTTCCTTATAAAGCACTATATTCAGAGTTTTTCTGTTTCCTTAGTATGAGCTCCTCATTTCAGAATCCATAATGTGAATAATTATAAATTAGTGGTAGATCACACTACAGTACAAGTTACATATATACTTATGCTGGCATTTAAAGAGGAGAATCTTTCTTCTCCTGCACTCTGCTTTTTATTATAGGAGGAGCTTGTTGCCCTGACAATAGCACTGCCTGACACTTTCCAGTTCAAGTATCTATTTTATTTGTTTATGACTTGGCCATATTTTAACTAGTAAGGCTGAAATTTTCCATGCTTCGTGTTTGACTCAGGCTGGTTTTGTTTTATTTTAAATTTCAGTTAACATGATTCAACTATTTCTAAGAACAAAATAAAGGAAAAGATATATTGTTTGGCCTATGTTAAAAAAGTTTCTTACAACCTTCTCTTTGAGAAGCTCTGGCATTGCAATGTTTTGGGACAGGGACTTGAAATTTGGCGGGAGTGGAGCTGGTGTCAGTGATGGGCAGATTGCCAGCTCTATGAAAAAAATGCCTGCATTTGGTTGAATCTAAACCTCTGAAAAATCTCAATTTGCAAGTTCTCAGTAGAGCTTTGTTAGAATTTGGCAGCTAAATTCTCTAAGGAGTCCATCCCATTGAGCTTGCTGCAATGTAGGGATGAGGGGCTGAGTGGGGATCTTCCTGAAGTTGCCACCAGAAGAGTCTTGTGTGCCAGCACAAAAACTGAGAGCTGGGAGAGTTTCTCACCTGTGCTACAAGGCTCCCCCTGCAGGCACCAGGCTATGTGGGGGAGAAAGTTGACTGAAATGCAGAAGGTCTTGGGGAGAACACCTGGGCTACGTCTACACTGAAGGCTTCTTACGGAAGGACTGTGTTGCGAAAGAGTTCTTGTGCAAAAGTTATTGCGCAAGAGCGTGTCCTCACTGATATGTGCTTTTGCGCAAGAGATGTGCTTTTGCGCAAGAGCATCCATGGCAGTGTGGATGCTCTCTTTTGCAAGAAAGTTCTGATGGCCATTTTAGCAGGAAGCCAGCCCTGGAGCAGCGCCTTGACTGCATGACTCTCACTGCCACAGGCTTGCTGACTCATGGCACAGCCACAGGTCCCCCGAGACTCCCCTGGCCCTCTCAGGGAGCATAACCAGGGTTCCCAGGACTCACCGAGGGGTAGCAAGCAGCGGTCATCCTTGTGGTCTGGAGCGGAGATCCTGTCCCTCCTTCAGCTGTGCGGGGAGGAGTCCCCACAGGCTCTCCGCTCCAAACGCTGCAATGTGGACGTTTAAGGCCAGATGGCCAAGGCCCTGGCAGAGCAGCCCACCCACCCCGGACCTTAGAACAGGAGTAAGGTGAAGGAACTCCGCCAGGTCTAGGTCAGGGCCCAAGAATGCAGCTCGTACTTCAGGGCAGGACCCCACACCTGCCCCTACTTTAACAAGTTGCACCAGATCCTGGGGGGGGTGGGGAAGTCCTTTCCCCACCCATCGTCATCGACTCTAGCCTCGAGATGCCCATTGTCAAATGGCTGGAGGTCGCAGAAGAGGAGGAGGACGAGGGACAGCAGGGGCAGGAGGAGGAGGACAACACAGCAACAACTGTCACGCTGTCTCAGGAGCCGGTTCTCACAAGCCTGGATGTATTGTTTGATGCTGGGGAGGGATCTTTAGGTGAGTGCTCTCAGTTTGTCACGCACGCAGGGTGGGGGAAGCAGGCGCAGAGGGGGAGAGGTGCAAGCGTTGCTTGGCCTGCTTGGGATGGACATCGTGCTGCAATCTGGGAACGTGGAACCACGTGCAGCGTTATTGTGCACCACATGGACTCAGCAGGCAGCCCCTGAGCACCCCCAGGCTCCTGCTCCCAGGCTTAGGGGACACCACACAGTTGTCTGGCCCCAGGGGGAGGGATACGCTTCCACCACCTGCTATGGCTGGAAGCAGGCTAGCCACAAGGGTGCAGGCATGACCCCAGACACACGAGGAGTGCCGCACACAGCTCACAGGCATGCCTGCATGTGCGAGGCACCTTGGGGCCCCTGTGAGGCAGGGCCTGCTGTGCAGGCCACACATGGCCTTCTCCTGGGACATCCCCCTTCCTCTCAATGGTCTCAAGTTGTGGTGGGAGAGGTCCAGGTTGGATATTAGGAAAAACTATTTCACTAGGAGAGTAGTGAAGCACTGGAATGGGTTACCTAGGGAAGTAGTGGAGTCTCCATCCCTAGAGGTGTTTAATTCTCGGCTTGACAAAGCCCTGGCTGGGTTGATTTAGTTGGGATTGGTCCTGCCTAGAGCAGAGGGCTGGATTTGATGACCTTCTGAGGTCTCTTCCAGCTCTGTGGTTCTATGATTCTATGATTCTCTGGCCCAAGGACTGTTGGTTGCTGCTCACAGAGGAGGGCACGGCCTCAGGGACAGTGTGTGCATGGATAACTGACTGCCGCTCCCTCTTTTTATTGTCCACAGCTGGACCAGCTGGGACTGAGGGGCAAGACATGCCACCCAAGCCAGCTGCCCGACCCCGGGGGGCCTGAAAGTGCTCCAGGGTCCAGGAAGACCTTATGAGGCAGCATGTGGGTGTCCTGAGTGACATGCAGCAGACCCTGGTGCAGAACGTCTGGGAGGACACACAGTGGCAGACCCACATGTGGGCCCAGCTCACGTGGCAGGGTGAAAACATGTGCCATCAAGCGGGAAATGATGGCACACCCGGCTGCTGTCGCTGCAACTGCCTACTACCCTCCTATCCCCCCTGCTATGCCCATTCCCCCTCCCCGTACCTCTCTTGACATCCGTGACTCTGCTCCAGCCCCTCTCTCCTGCCCACACCTCTGTGGTCCCAGGACCCACCCAACCCCAAGTTCGACAAGGTCCCCACACCCACGGTGGCACATCCAGCCACCCCCATGCCACTTCCAGACCTGAGCCCTACCCCCTCCAGGTTATGAGCCTCCTGCACCCTCCCCAGCTTTCTTTAATGAAATATTAATACAAAGTTTGTTGTGTTAAAATACAAATAGGTGGTTTTATTCATAGTTCAGGGGAGGGAGGGAGGGAGGAAGGAGTTGTGGTGGGAAAGGGATATTGGAGCAAGGCCCAGGCCCCTAGGGGGGAGGCCCTGGGAGAGTTACTGGGGCTCTTGAGAGAAACTCTTCCTCAGGGCCTCCTGGATGCGCACCCCCAATTGATGGACCTGGAGGATGGCAGCTGTCCACACCTGCTCAAAGGGTCTCCTTTCACGGCCTGCCTCTGCCCCCCACATAGGTAGGAAAGCCACCCCTTACTCTCCACAATGTTGTGGAGGACACAACACACCGAGACAACCTTAGTCCCCATTATATTGTATGTGTAGGTGGGATTATTTTTTCCAATGTGCATTACTTTACATTTATCAACATTGTTTCATTTGCCATTTTGTTGCCCAGTCACATAGTTTGGTGAGAACTGTTTGAAGCTCTTCACAGTCTGCTTTGATCTTAACTATCTTGAGCAGTTTAGTATCATCTGCAAATCTTGACACCTCAGTTTACCCCTTTCTCCAGATCATTTATAAATAGGCTGAATAGGACTGGTCCCAGTATGGACCCTTTGGGGACACCACTAGTTACCTCTTTCCATTCTGAAAACTTACTATTTATTCCTACCCCTTTTTGCCTGTCTTTTAACCATTTCTCAATCCATGAAAAGACCTTCTCTCTTATCCCATGACAACTTACTTTGCTTAAGAGTCTTTGGTAAGGGACTTTATCAAGAGCTTTCTGGAAATCTAAGTACACTATATCTACTGGTTTCCCCTTGTCCACATTTTTGTTGACCCTCTCAAAGAACTCTAGTAGATTAGTAAGGCTTGATTTCCCTTTAAAGAACCCATGTTGACTTTCCCTCAACAAATTATGTTGATCTATGAGTCTGGCCATTTTTTTTCTTTACTATAGTTTCAACTAATTTGCCTGGTATTGATATTAGAGTTACCAGTCTGTAATTGCAAGGATCACCTCTAGAGCCCTTTTTAAATATTGGCATCACATTATTAGGTATAGAAGCTAATTTAAAGGATAGGTAATAAACCACAGTTACTAATTCTGCAATTTCCCATTTGAGTTCTGTCAGAACTCTTGAATGAATGCCTTCTGGTCCCGGGGACTTGTTACTATTAAGTTTATCGATTTGTTCCAAAACCTCTCTAATGACATCTCAATCTGAGATAATTCCTCAGATTTGTCACCTAAAAAGAATGGCTCAGGTTTGGGAACCTCCCTAACATCCTCAGCCATAAAGACCAAAGCAAATAATTCATTTAGTTTCTCCACAATGACTTTAATCCCTCTGCCGACAGAGGGATGCAAATCAAGTACTTTGGAAATACAAATGAGCCTGGGATTTAAATATCCCGGGCTTCATTCACATACTCATGTTCCGACGCTGTGCCGATCAGGCTCATTGTTGAAAGTGAAAGTAAAGTGTAGCCGCGGCTCTGCTGACAGTGGGGAGCTTTTTCGGCAGATCCTGTACTCCTCATTTTTTGAGGAATACAGGATCTGCCGAAAAAGCTCCCTGCTGTCAGCAGAGCCGCGACTACACTTTACTTTCACTTTCGACACTGAGCCGGAACGTGAGTATGCTAATGAAGCCCGGGATATTTAAATCCCAGGCTCATTTGCACTTCCAAAGTGCTTGATTTGCATTCCACTGTTGGCAGAGGGATGCAGTCTGGACGTAGCCTTTGAGTGCTCCTTTGGCATCTCAATCGTCCAGGGGCCCCACTGGTTGTTAAGCCAGGCTTCCTGCTTCTGATGTATTTAAAAAACATTTTGCTATTACTTTTTGAGTTTTTGGCTAGCTGTTCTTCAGACTCTTTTTTGGCTTTTCTTTTTATATTTTTACACTTAATTTGACAGAGTTTATGCTCCTTACAGCCGCTCCCCAAGTTATGACCACCTCCACTTACGACCATCCGCACTTAAGACCAAAGCGGTCATAAATGCAGATCCGAGTTATGAACGGTGATCCGCACTTACGAACAGCGTGGTCACCATGTAACTCTATGGGATCCGAGTTACGAATACTTCAAGTTACGGACCAAGTGTTGGTCCGTAACTTGTTCGTAACTCGGAGAGTGGCTGTAATATTATCCTCACTAGGATGTAACTTCCACTTTTTAAATTATGCCTTTTTAAACGGAGTCAGAGACATAAAGGGCTGGAAGGATTCTGATAAGGAGCTGAAGGGGCCTGGTTGGAGGGGAAATAGCCAGAAGGGGGGTCAAGATTGGGGGGTACTACATTGGAACAGAAAGGTCTGTGCCCACTATACTCACTAGAGAGCACTCCCCTCCAGATCCTGGAATGGAACCCAAGATTCTGTGAAGGCACAGTGTGTGATCATGATTAAAAACTGTTTTCATAATCCATGTGCACAAAGGTGACAAATAGTGATTGCATAGGCACCTTATTACTGGCATTTCCTAACTTTTGAGTGCCTGATTTTGCACTCAAACTTCAATAGTTTTTTTTTTTTTTTTTTTTAACCATGGCCTAACACCATGTTGCTACTCCCTGCATATGTACCATTAACAGTAAATGAAATAGTTGTCAGACAGTAAATTATGGTGAAATAGCTATGTCATTCTCTTTGATAATTGAGCTTTGCCCATATGAAGATCCTTCATTAGATGTATTTTGTTTAGTGTGTTAATTATAAAAAGTATAAAATTAGGATTCTATATCAACACACTTCAAATAATTAAACAGCCAGTTTTGATGCATGTCAGCTTGTACTTCTAAACATCACCTGGCAAGGCAGTGACACACATAGCAAGTGGGAGATTAGAGAAAGAGAGAATTTTTAATTCTGTCATGACATTCATTCTTCTTTTTAAATTAATTAATTTAATTAATTAAATTTTAATTTTGTTGACTGCAGAAGATCTGGAAGCAGTAGGATTGCCAGGTGTCCTGTACTGACCTAGACAGCCTGGTATTTTTACCTCCTGTCTGGTAAAAAATTCAGAAAACACCGGACACCTAAAATGTCTGGTATTTTCTGATTATTTTTACCGGACAGGAGGTGAAAATACCGGACTGTCCAGGTCAATACCAGACACCTGGCAACCCTAAGCAACCAGGCCCAGCCTGCCTGCTTCCCCCCCCCTCACCTGGTTCTGCATGGGAGCTGTCAGGTCCAGAGCAGGGAGAGAAGGCAGAGAAAATGGCCAGCACCTGCCTGGGTGTAGTGTTGCAAACAGCTGCCTCTCAGAAAGTCATACCTACAGCATACTGAGCATGTGTAGTGCAACTGAGCATGCTCAGTAAGAGCTGGTGTTGCTGTTATCCTCACTCTGCTGCTACACCAGCAGCCTGTTAATAGTGGCAGAGCCCAGCCCCTGCTCTTAAAGGGGCCATGCTGGGTTTTTTTTTTAAATTTTATTTTCTTAACAACTCTCGGGGTCCTTTTTTTTTTCTCAACAAGTTTAGTCTCCCCACTCCCCTTTTCTTCAACATATTTTCCCCCCCGGTGGGTTTTTTTTGGGGGAGGGGGGGTGTTTGGTATTTTTGGTTAAACCATCTGACAACCCTAGGAAGCAGAGCTAGGACTACATAGATGGCATAGATCTGGGACAGATGTTGACCTGTGGAAGATAATTCAGTAGTGCTATTGTTGGGCTCTGTTGGCATTTGCAACTGTATCTCTCGTCTTACAGTAAATGGTTCAATTTGCATGGATAAGATTGCCTTTATCTTTCTAGTATTCTTTAAAAAAAAAATCCGCTCTGTGTTGAATGCACCACACAGGAAGCCCTGTGTACTCACATATGCCCTTTACAAAGGGCTAGAGTAACTCATATGACCTTATATGGGATATCTGTCTTAGGGTCTCACTGTCTCTTAATTGTGTGACTAATTACCTATCTTGCTGGGTGTTTCCACAATAAGGCCTTGATTTAGCTGGGTGGTTACCCACATGTTTTGCTTTAAGCAAGTCAGCTGTCCTGTTGATTTCAGTGTTACTACTCATGCTTAAAGTTAGGCACATGCTTACATACTTTGCTGGATCAGGGCATCAGTATCTATTTAGAAGATCTAAATGTGCATGGATACTTATGAATTCCCGTGACAGAGGAGATTATAGTCTGATCCTACATGACTTTTTACTCATCTTCTTTCAACCCCACAGCAGTTCAGGGCACTGCATGTGATGCAGATGTGGGGCCTGCAACTCTAATGTCATAAACATTTCCTTCATTATGAAACTTAGCGCTGTCAGCACACAAGACTCTTCCTAAATTTGAGAGAGGTTTTTTGGGGATGGAGGAGGGGTTCCCGGGCAATTTATAAAACTGAGTTAGTGGGAATATGTTGCCTTTTTACAAGCACATTTGCAGTTTAACAATCTGTAAAAAAGCTCGTGGTGCCTAATATTTTTTAAATGTGCAATAAAAAAGTGTTTTATATAAAAGAACAAGGGATTTTGTATGCGCCTGTCAGATTCTGATGAGCCAAAATGTTCATGATAATTTTTAGCACAGGGTGTCAGTATGTAAGAATGACAGTTATATGTGACCAATGGGGCCTGAGTCTGCTTCCACTGAAGTCTTTCAGAATATCATTCATTTCAGTAGAAGCAATTCTGGCTGCACAAGCCATATTTTAGATCCCAGTTTTAAGCCTTGTCCCTTAATAAGGCTCCATGCCAGACCAGGGGTTTGCCCACCCAGAGCTCATTATAGAAGTAGGGCTTTTGCTTGCAAGCGAGGAATTATTCCACAAAGAAAATCTCAATACCCCAGCCATATTTTTAGGGTTGACCGTACACACTGTCAAGCCCTGATTCAGCACTTTATCATATAGATGCATAAATAACTATGCCATATGCCAGCCAACTCTCATGATTTTACTGTGGGTCTCCCAGTGTTTGGCCCCACTCATGGAGTCCTGTGGTCATGAGAGAACTTCAGGTTTTGTTACATCTGAAAATGAAAGTAATGATGTGAGGCCTTACTACTGAATGTGCTGCATAGCAGTGATCCCAGTGGTGACTAGTGATATGCCCACCATCATGGACAGGAGTCTGTTACATAGAGAAGGCCCCTGAAAATTGTTGGAACAATTCATGGTATTTAGTATTACTCCTGTTAGTAAGAGTTTGCAGGATCTTGCCCTCCCAATACTAGATCTACTTGAGCAAACAGGGCTCCATTTTATTTCTTGGCATATATCACTATTTTCCATTTGTTTATAATTATTTTGTTAAAAATGGAAATTCAGCCAAACCAATGAGATGGGAATGCTAAGCATGGGAAAGGAGAAAACATAACAACTATGAAATTACAAATCTAGGCTCTCACTGGGGTGGGCAGCAGGATATAATATGACAGGGTGGTCTGGGGCACTGCTGAGAGGGTCAAATGAGGGTGAATTGCTTAGAACCAGAGCTATTTACAGCCCAAGACTAGGGGTCTTCCTCTATAAGGCACCAAACCAGTCACACAGAGCACTTCAGCTGCCACTCTAGCCAGCAAGAAGTCTCATAAGCAATCCCTTTAGGCACCCCAGCTTTAGCCACAACCAGCACCGCACTTACATAGAGGAGAGGTTAATCTCACCAACTCTGAACAGGTTCTCCCAGTCCCAAAGGACCAGCCACAGTCTCAGGTCAATATATACCTTGGATCTTACCCAAAAGAGCACGCAGTGCCAAGTCTTTAGAATCTAAGATGTAAAAGGGTTATTAATAGCAAGAAAGAAAGAAAGCACATTACATACATCAATCACCAAGTTCTCGATGTGGGCTCTGAACAGAGATGTAACAAACTGCTAGCTTAAAAGTCTCTGGAGTACATCCTATGTTAGGATGGGTCAACAAATCCTTCTGGGACCTCTGTTCTTAGCAAAGGAACTTCTGGAGTGGAGGGCAGGAGCAAAGACCAATAAAGAGGCACCCTCAGGATCTTTTATAACCTTGTCCATGCGGAGGGAAATCCATTGTTCTCCTGGGTGATAGTACTTCCCAAAATGGAACTGATCACATGATCCACAAACTAGTCTATGTCCTTTCTAGGCAAGGAGCCATGCAGTATTCAGGTGTGTCCTTCTCAGGCAAGGGGCCATTGTGAGCTCCTCAGGTGTCAATTGGCAACCCTTAAGAGCCATTGTCCATGCAGCATTCACTGGTCACCACTCCTCACAATAGGTGGTTGACATTTATTGCTGTCTCCCAGACAGACAACATTTAAAATATAAATATAGAGCCCATATTCATAACTTTACATCCTGAAATCATACAAGGATATGAGCAGCATAGACAGAACCAGCTAGGCATAGGCTTTCATTAGATACCTAACAGAGCCCACTTGGCACAGAATTTGGGGCAAACACACAACAGTGGGTGAATCAGCGATCTGCCTGCTCACATTAAAATCCAATAACGTGACACAGAGAACAAGCCTTTTTCTGCTTTTTGTCCCAATCTCCTTTATTTGTGTTAGGTACATATTTAAGAGGTCATTGCTAAGTGTGATGGTTCTCAAGATACCTAAGGCTATAAATTACCTTGTTAACCACTGCCTCCCGTAAGAGGGAGTCTTTCTTGTGAGGTACCTGCATGTCTGTTCCCTGACACTGTCAGCTCTTCAGCCACGCAAGCACTCTGGGTCTACACCACCCTTTCCTTTGCCTTACAAGTTAACAACAATAGGCACCTCAATCCCCGAATCCCTTTGAATTGTTCTCCTATGAATCACTGAGCCCCTGATGTTGGTTATTCACAGAAGTTCCAGATCCTCTCATCCAAAGTGTAGGGTATCCCAATTTACCAGTTGTACTTTAACCCACTGCTCCTATAAAGCACACAGCACTGACCTACAAGGACCGTCTCTGCCAATCAGAAGACAGTTTAGTCTCTAACCCATTCCGTGCTTAGCTTCCCTTCTAATAATGGTGCTAGAAGGGATGGAAATATGTTTCCAATTTCCTTCATTGCATCCACACTGGTTTGTTATGGTAGAATTGTTTACAATACTAAAGCTGCCATTAGCTTTTAAAAAAATAAGAAAAGGAGGGAACTAACATATAAATAATTACACAGACTTGGAAGACAAGGGTGTGAAATTTTTGTGCCCCACAATCTGAAACTCTCTCCTTAATAATAGGATGTAGCACAAATTCCTGATGTGAATTCTATACAAAGTTCTTTTTTTAGTTGTAAAAACCAGCCCGATATCTCAAAGGCTTTATGAACAGACCTCAGAGATGCTTGAATTATTGTGGTGCAAATACTTGGGTCACATTGTGTACATGGTTTTCCCTGACACGGAAAATAAAACAAGCTTCCCAGGTGACATTAAACCAGTGGTTTTTAAAATACATTCGCTAATTAAATTCTCCAGAGAGAAACAAACATACCCACCACCAGCCTGAATGGAGGAGAAGCAGCCCTTCAACTGAAGCAGTACAGGAGATGGTGTTGCTAACCCAAAATACTAAAAAATCATGAGGCAGACTCACCAAAAATCATGAGATTATGTAAAAATAATAGATTGGGGTATTATTTTTATATTACTTCTGCTTCTGTAGTCTTTTGGGTGCACCGGGTCACATTCTGAAGCTTTCTCCATGGCCAGGAGGTCTAGAAACTTATATTTTCTTTAAGAATGAAGACTGAAATAATCTCATAGCCACTTAAATCCAGGAGCTGGGGATTTATGGAAAACACTAATTATCATGAAACTCATGACAAAATCATGAGATTTGGCAACACTGAAGTAAAGGAGCATGGGCCAGAGTTAGCCTTACTCTTCTTGCGAGCACCTCCAAAAACAGTTTGGGGCATGCCCTACCGCCAGAATCAAACTGACTCCCCTGACTACCTAATTGCACCATTATGCCTGCTGGCAGCCAGAGGGATCTCAGGAAGGACAGCAAGATGGCTATTTGCACACTCACAAACAGGATGGCCAACCGACTTGGGCAAGGTCATGGGGGAGCTATAAGCCCCTGGAAGGGTCGGAGCCTTGCGCAGAAGGAGGTAGGACTGGCTCTAGCGTCCTTCAGCCAGTACTTCAGTCTGCCTGGTGTGCATTGTCTGGGGCTCTGACAGCCATTTTAAGGGCCCAGGGCTCTGGCTGCTGTCATTGCTGCTGTAGTGGCAAGTGGTGTCCAAGAGCCCCGGGCCATTTTAAATCACCCACATAAAGCTCAATTATTCAATTAAGACAAAACAAAACCCACTAAAAGCAAACAAAGAAAAGCCAACTGAATCACAACATGTACTTTGGTCTTGTTCTAAGAACTGTAGCTCAGTTTTAAGTATTTGTATACTGTTATGCTATATTTGTGAATGTACGGTAGAATATTGTAAGTAATAAAGTCTAAACTGTATGAGACCTTGCTCTGCACAGAAACCTTTTCTGAGAAGTGGAGTGAGACTGCAGTAATTTTTGTGAGACTGTTTAGTTTGGTTATTTTCCAAAGTTCTACTACTTCGCTTTCTTTATTTCTTTCCAGAGTGGCACTCTGGGCAAATTTGTAAAGTGAGAGAAGAGTTTGTTTCAAACAAAAACAAACATCGAGTGTGACACTTTGGGGCTTTGCCTGGACCAGTAACGGGCTCAGTCAACTTCTGCCTCGCAACGCTGCTTTGAATGGTAAGCAGCTGTGGCTCTCAGCCTTGACACCAAGCACCAGCATACAAACAAGAAGATCTCACGTTGGCTTCTACCTCTCTATTAATCTGTCAGGGGATTGCCACAACCCTCCAGCCCCAATTTAACGCCAAAAATATTTACCTGCAGTGCTCACTCCCTCTCACTATTAACACTCACAAAACCTAAAAAAAACCCCTTTAAAAACCAGTGAATAGTCCTGCATCACCTAAGAAACTAACAAAAAATGTAGATGGTATCATGAGCTTTTGTGTGTTACTGTGATGCGGATGCCCGGGTGCCCTGCATGCCAGCCGCGCCATCCCCGGTGTTCTGGGGAGAAGCGGAAGCATCGGCTGGGACCCGGCTCTGCCACACATGCTCCGCAGCAGCTGGCAACTGGCGGGAGGATGCTCTGCCACCCCACCCGCCAAGCGCACCACCCCCGGTGGGCAGGGGAGAAGTGGTGGTGGTGCTCCTGGCTGGTGTCAGACGTGCAAAAGCGCTGGCAGCCGGGGACACCAGCTGGTGCCAGCACGCCAAGGAGCCAGAAGGGGGAGGGGCCAAGAGCAGCAGCATGGCCCTCTCGACGTCGGCCACGTCATCGGCGGGATGCTTAAAAGAAGCACCCCCGCTACAGGAAGGAGGTCGCGAGACAGAGCAGTGGGAGGTGACCTTGAGAGGAAGAGGAAGGTAGGAAGCGGCATAGGGCACAGGGTCTCAACCCCACCTTAGGGCCCTGGACTGGTGCTTGGAGAGGGGGTGAGTCTGAGCCCCACTACCTTCCCCAGCTGCCGACTGGCCGAGAAGGCCTTTGACACATTGGAGCATTGCGAGAGACTGCCGCCAGGTAAGATTCGTCCGACGGATCAGTATCCTCATGGTCAGTGAGGACACTGGGCACACCCGGGAGGGCGTTGGGATGGCGGGTAGTGAAAGGACCTCCCCAAGGGGGCCTCGCCCACTCAGCTGCAGTTACCCTCTTAATTTTTCTGTTAGTCTCTAAGGTACTGCAGGACTATTCACTGTTTAATTTTTGTTCAGTTACAGACTAACCTACTTGGCTACCCCTCTGAAATTTTAAAGCCTAATCGAGTTTGCTTTTCCTTTAAAGAGGCAATACACAGTAATATATAAGCTCTGTGTTGTCCAGGTAGTTATTTGGATGGCTAAGTGTGGCTAGTTGGCTTGAATAATGTGGCTATTTGGCTGGTTGAGTGTGGCTTATTCGCAATAGTAGCATTATAGTGGCTACTGCTTCAGAACTGGTTGGACACTGGCTGGACACCCGAGGGCTACAAGATCTTTCGAAATGGGGTATTTCTGTCGAACAATCCTCATCTTGACCGTGTTATTTTTTTTCCGAAAAACAGCTTTTTGAAAAAAAAAGCCGCAGCCACCATTATGTAAATGAAGTGCAGGAAATTCAAATCCCAGCTTCATTTACAATTTCGATATGTTTAATTTATATCCCTTTATCGAAAAAGGGATGTAGTTTAGATGTACCCCATGGTATTAACTTAACTGTGGTTAGCAAACCCTTCACTATGATACACAGCACTGAGTTGGTTTATGGTAAAACAAGCTTAGCAGCCATAGAACACAGATTTAGGTGATACCTACTAGACAGCGTAGGGATAGTGATGGTTACAAACAAACAAAACTAAAAAAATACACTTCAAAAACTAAAATCTAGCTTAGCAAACTAGCATCAATTATTCAAAGCAGTTTTGTCACCAAAGTCATTCTTCCAGCATAGCTGGTGTGTCTTCAGCCAGGATCCAACATGGAGCCCAAACAACTTTTTTTTTTGTCTTCTCAGGCGATAGATGACAAAATGGCTTTTTACCTTCTCTTATATTATCTCCAAGTTCATTGATCCTGTCAAAGGTGAGAGGCCGGCTTCCTGGGCAGTCTTCATCCCCCATGGAAATTGTTCAACGGTCATTTTTCATCGCTTGCCTGATGACTTTGTTTACTTTGCATGTAAATGTACTTTTCATTATCTTTAGTCACTCCTTGGTTAATTTACATTGGAGACATGGCCAAGCCTGTGAAATACCATTCTTTTTAGAGCCATCTGGTGTTAGGTGATATTTGCCAAACACATCAGAGGAACATATTTCCAGCATATTTGTATAGGGCTTTTTTTTCATGTTAACCCCACATACATCATGCAATAGTGTTACTGATCAATGAATCATTATTTTCCCATATATATATTACAAGATACATTTAAACTAAAAATGTCAATGTGTGGGGTGCATGGTGCTGGTCAGGCCAGCTGAGACTTACTGCTACATTTCAGGAGATGGCTTGATCTCTAAACAGAGCTATCCCAGGGGTACAGCGAATTAGTGTGACTGCACCTGGCCCTGTGCTTTGGGGAGCTGCACGAGCTGGCATGATTGGGTAGTGCAGAAGTCCCGGAAGTGAGGTATTCATCACTTCTGCCTCGGGCGCCACATCTCCCTAGGGGTATCGTTACCTCTGGCAGTAGGGTGCTCTTAGGGTCACACTACTTTTGCCTCTAGAGCCAGTTCCCCAGAACTTGCCATCACCATATCAAAAGCAGCTCTGACTTTGGAAGATGAATGTATCCCACAATACTGAACTTCTTCAACTGACAGAAAAGGAACGCTCACCTGATAAAATTGACCTGTGGATCTTTCTTGTTTCTCACTTTCTGACCTCATGTGTGATGCCAGGTCATCTGAACAGGGTTGTCCTTAACCACTGCTAGAAATAGGATTATTTTCTGAGCAAGCAGGGCTGGGTACTGTGTCTGTTTCTGGTGTTATTTTAATGTGTGTCAACTGTGATGTCGTGACTGCTGTGTTGGCTGGGAACCTCAAAAGTGAAAAGTAATTGACTCTACAATGTGAGAGCCTGACTTAAGATGAGTGCTATAATAGATCCCAATTGTCTGTAGATCAGGCACTGAGGAAAATACCTAACACACACTGAGGAGTGGGTTACAATAACAAAATTTATTTGTTTAAAAAGAGCTGTTCTCCTCTCACTGTCTATTAAAAAGCAATACAAGTACATTTTAAAAACTCAGCTCCCCAAGCTAGAAAGTTACAAATATACCCTATAAATAGGTCCCTGTCTTGCCTCTTCATTCTTCACCCCTGCACTTTGCCTGGCAGCATGGCCAGGAGAAGTAAACTCAGAGCAAGAACCCCTGCATTCTCTTTCTAATTTTGCCACAGAGTTGCTGTGTGATTATAAGCAGGCTCTTAACTCCTCCATTTCTCAGGCTACTCATCTGCCCAATGGGGACCAGGATTCATAGAATCATAGAACTGGAGGGAACCTCAAGAGGTTATTGAGTCCAGTCCCCTGCATGCCTGGCAGGACCAAGCACCATCTAAACCAGGAGTCTCAAACTCCGAGCTTGTGAGCCATCAATGGGCCAAAGCATATTTGCAATCTGACCTAAGGATGTTAAGGACTAGTTGACTAGTCGACTATCTGATAAGCAAATGCTTATTGGATAGTTGAATCGACAAGTTGCTTCCCCCCCTTGCTGCGATTATCAGATAGAGGCAGCAAAAGGGGGGAAGAAGGAGTACTTCAAAGCGGCAGTACCGCACGGAGCTCGGGATATGTTTCAAAGGGTCAACACTGCACAGCTGATCGCAGGCTCTGTGTGGCACTGCCCCTTTGAAATGCTGCTGCAGCATTTCAAGAAGGCGGTGGTGCGTGGCGTCAGCTGGGGACTCCCTAGCTTACCCCAGGCTCTGTGCCGCATTTACACAGAACCTGAAGTCAGTTGTGGAGTCCCCAGCTGATCCCAGGCTAACTGCCACATGGAGCCTAGGATCAGCTTGGGAGTCCCTAGCTGATCCTAAATTCCATGGAAATGCCACTCGGAGCACCAAGCTGACCCCGGCTCCGCATGGCATTTCAAAGTGGCAGCGCCGCATGGACCCTGGGCTTCATGTGGGTGCTTCTGCTTTGAAATGCACAAGAGCCCCCACTGGTAATTCTTATACATTTCAAAGTTGGTATGCTGCATGCAGCCCGGGGCCAGCAGGAAGTCCCGTTGACTCCGGGCTCTACGCAAGTGCTTCTGCTTTGAAATGCACAAGAGCCCATAGAGTCAGTGGGACTTCCTGCTTGCCCTGGCTGCACACAGCGTGCCAGAAGTCACCTGAGGGGACATGCCTCCCCCATCCCCCAAGCGCCACCTCTTCCCTCCATGGGCTTCCTATTGACCCCTATCCCCTGAGGCATGTGGCCTCAGGGACTACCCAGGAGTGGTGCTGGGCAGCAGCAGCAGTTGGGCCTTCCTGCACTCCCCTGATCTAGGCTATCCCTGACAGGCGTTTGTCTAACCTGCTCTTAAATATCTCCAGTGCTGAGATTCCACAACCTCCCTAGGCAATTTATTCCAGAGTTGAACCACCCTGACAGGAAGTTTTTCATCATGTCCAACCTAACCCTCCCTTGCTGCAATTTAAGCTCAATGCTTCTTGTTTTATTATTGGAGGCTAAGGAGAATAATTTATCTCCCTTCTCCTTGTAACACCCTTGTAGGTACTTGAAAGCTGCTATCATGTCTCCTCCCAGTCTTCTCTTTTCCAGGCTAACCTTGCCTTACTCTTTCCCCCAGTTTTTGCAGGCAGGGGTGTTGTTTGACAGCAGCAGTGGTGAAGGGTATTGTACTTTACCCATAGTCTTACATGGCCTGCAAAGTGCCTGGGAGAGAGAGGCCAGAATGAGGAAGGGGTTGGTTGGTTTGCAGTTAATTGCTCATTAACACGCTCTGAGTTTATTCTAGCATTGCCGGGCATGGTCTCGTGAGGAGGATGATACTTTCTTGCTCGGGGGGTTACCGCACCTGCCCGTCCGGGGAGCGGGAATCGCTGCTGCTAAGCCCAGAGGAGGGAGACGCTCTCTCCCAGCGCTGGGCAGGGGCAGGCGGGCGGGCCTGGGGGCGGAGTCTCCTGGCGGGCCCTGCAAGGCAGGGAGGGCTCCCGCTGCGATTTGGTGCCAGCAACGACACTGCCGGGAGGGCTCCCAGCGTGGGGAGGAGGCTGCGGCCAGGCGTGGTGCGAGCCCAAGTGTGTTTAAAAGCAAAGAGCCACTCCCCCTTCCCGCCCCGCCAGCCCGGGCAGGCTCCTCCGGCTGGCTGGGCGAGGGCAGGGCGGCGGACGGGGCGGACGCGGCTGCCCGAGCGGGGTTGGGCTGAACAGGTCAGTGAGCTGCTGTCGCCCCCCGGACTCGTCCTCCCTCCGGCGTCCCGGCAGCGCCTGGAGCGCGGGGACTCTCGCCCCGCTGAGCAGCGGCAGGCGCGGGCTGAGAAGAATCTGGCCGCGTCCCTGGTGTCCTCGGATGCCTCCGTGAGCCCTGCCCGAGAGGCTGAAGCTCCCCCCCCCAGTGCCCCTTGTCCTGCCAGCCCGGGGGCCGCGTTTCCTCCCTGCCCCTGAGGGCGAGCTGCTGCTCGTCTCCAGCCAGCCGCGCGCGGATCCCCAGCGCTTTCTCCCGAGGAGGGGCCTCCGGGAGGAGACGAGACAGATGTTCAGGGCTCTTCATCCAGCCGATCCCGCTTGACAGGGGCGAAGCGATGGCTGGCAGGG
This sequence comes from Pelodiscus sinensis, assembly GCF_052426305.1. Lineage (NCBI taxonomy): Eukaryota > Metazoa > Chordata > Testudines > Trionychidae > Pelodiscus > Pelodiscus sinensis. The sequence continues at coordinate 121,479,068 of NC_143053.1, forward strand.
CAAGGCAAGGAGCCGGAGCCTAGTGGGGAGACAAGCCCTGCGATTTTGAGGCTGGGCGAGTGGACTTTGCATGCTTCCTGCGTTCCGGCGGGGTGAGGCTTTGAAAAGGGGCTTAGTCCTTTAGTAGGTAGGGCTGGTAAAACGCTGTCTGACCTGCCCGCTGATCAGCTGGCGTGTGCATGCCTGTGCGATCGGTGTAACTGCCTTCTGTAGCCATCAGCTGTCGTATGGAATAGCCACAGGGCGTTTGTTTCCTCTTTTGGCACTGAGGGAGTTGCTAAAGGGGAGTCTGCTTCCAGAAAGGGAAAACTTGGAGCTAGAGAATCGAATGGTTTTTTTTTTCATTTATTTTTATTTCTAGCGCGAATGAATCTGGAAGCATGTTGCCCACTCACATGCAGCCCTGAAATGTAGTAATAGAAGCAGGCTAGAAGGATGCTTTGATTTCATAATTTGCGGCTGTCTAACCCTTGCTGCATGTAATTCACTGCAGGCAGAACAAAGCGTTGTCACAACTGTGCTTCTTGGTTGTCGCCTCCTGCCTGCAAACCACTGAACATTTTCCACTTGATATCATCATGCAGAAAGGGAGAAACAAGACGCAATGAGATATTCAGGTAATATACCAAAATACACTGCATATTGGTAGCTGTCAATGCTCTTGTCTGTGGTATAGTACAATGCGCGGAGACTGTATTAAGCTCTGGGTGATAGCTGTGATTACATCAGCGTTGTTCAAGTGAGGCTTGCTGAGCTTTATGTAGTTCACTAGCCAAAAATCTAGATGACTTTAGATAGGGATCTTTCACCCCTCTCATAATGCCAGTTAGCAGAGAAAATATCCAGTAACTCAAAACGATCATTAGTACTAAAACGTTTTGATGAGTTGTAAGCATTATTTTTAACGGACAATAATAAAAGGTTGAATTAACAGTGGCAGAATTTTGCTTTGTTTTTGTGGAGTTAGAAACTGCCTCTTTGAAAAGGCAACATATAAAAAAATGTGATCTACAAATGGACTATCACCAAAGCGTTTTGTTTCAACATGCTATTGGTTGGTGTGACACTCTCTAGAAGTATTTCACTGTTTGCTTTTTTAAAAAAAATGTGGTTTTGCTTAAAATACAGTGAAAGATGTATATGCAATACGTTCCTCTTGGAGGAGCTGTATGTTTTAGGGGAGGGAAGCAAGAGGAAGAGAACAAAGAAAACAGGCTTTTATAACATCCCCTTAATTCAGCTATAAAATGCTGGAATCCTTGTTCCCCTCAATAAATCTCCTTTCTCCCTTTCAGAAATATGGTCCATGCTCTGTTTTGCCCCTCTTCAAACAAATACTATTCTGATTGACATTTGCTCAAGTGTTGGGGTTGTCCATAACAGTGAGGCTGTTTAAAAATATTTGTAACCTTCAGACTTGATACATGTGTAGGTCTTCCTTTCAACTTGTATTTTGAGGTTCAAGTCATAGGCCTTTCTGAAGTGCCTGTTGAGACTGAAATAATAAATACATAACTCATGGGACAATGAGAAAAAAATCTTCTATCTCACACTCTTGAACATGCTGTTCTTAGCATTGCAATTGTTTTTGTTAGTTGAATGAAAGGTAAATATAAAAGGAGCCATTGTTGAGGGCCTCAGAGTTATAACAGTTTTGTATTGTTGCCATTCACAACATTGTCATGGCATAGATCTGTGAAATTCTCCCTCCTCTCTCTCCCCCCACCATACATATCTTCATTTACAATAAAAGTGGAAAAACTCAGAGGAGGCGAGTGCTTCACCTGTAACTTTTTGTCAATCTTTAAAGGTGACACTTGTACAGTTGGCAAGAAAATGAGGATGAAGTAAAATGAGGACAGTTACTTCGTACAGATACAGTTATTTCAGCCACAATCTGCAAGACAGTCTCTCTGGAAGCATTGGCCAGTCCTTTGAAATAATATTTATTATCCTTAATGTCACCAGACACATAATCTGGTCATTCCAATCTGCATATTGGGTGTGTAAATTATATGTATCATGTAATAACACAAACAGGCTGTTAATCACATGGGAAGCCAACTGACTCTGGCCTGGGAGGCAGGGACTTTAGCGTTCTGTCTCTGACGTGGATTCACTTGTGCATTCAACATTGCTAGCTTCTGCACTTCTCGGTTTCCCCACGCCTGTGTAAAGCCAACAGGCGGAACTGAACCTGGGACATCTGGAGCTTAGTGCATGACCCTGTACAGCTTGAGCTAAAAGCCAGGTGGCTCTCAGCTGAAGCTGTAGACAGAGCACACTCATTCTCTCGTCAGTGGGTCAGTAGCCTAAATGCCACTACGGGGAACAGTGAATCGCACCCAGTACGTTATACCTACTCCCAGAAATGCTCTTCATGTAGATTCATAATTGGGAATTTTGCATGGAGATTCTGCAAAGTATTTCATAAGTCTTGATCCACTGGACATTTAAGCTTAAGGGTAACTTTACCCATTAGAATTATGGAGATACAAACTTGTGTAAAATTGAACTTGTGTTTAAGTATTTTCAGGATCAAGACCAGAGACTGCAAATCTTCTGGGTAGCATGAACTGTTTCCCCGCCCCCCTCTATTTGTGTACAGAGTGTAGCAGATGGGGTGGTCTTACTGGTTAGGGTGTCTAACATTACTTTAATATAAACAATAAATAGAAAATGTCTTCAGGATTGGGCCTTCAATTTGTAAAATGGGGATTATTGACACTTACTGAAAACAAGTGAACAAAAGCATTTATTTAGCAACCAATTTGAATAAGGGCAGCAGAGCTGAGGCCCTTGATTTTGTTTTTGGAAGAGGGTGGGGAGTATTAATAATAATAATAAAGAAAAAGGATCCCAGCACATCTTAAAAGCTGTACTTTTTTAAAGATTCTACTTTTAACTGGTGCTCTTGTGTGGGTTAGACTAGATCTGAGGCTGGACATCTCTCCTGCACAGTCTAGATCTTCTACAGAAATTCCATAGTTGATTTTGAGCCTATCAAGTTGAGCCTGCGTGCTTTGCTAATGTCATTTTCTGTACAAGTTGCTGTTCTGCTGCTCAGATCAATGAAGAGGGGAGTGAAAGCCTTTGAAACTGATGTGGCTGTGTTGCACAGTTTGTCAAAGAAAACATTACAATACCTTCTCAGCTTTCATCTTAAGTTAATTATCCAGGACCTATCAATGTTTTAAACAGATTTTTTTTTTCATGATTGATTGCAGCATCACCGACCCAGGCATCCCCTCTGCTCACAGAATTGAGTGCAAACGCTAACAAACCCATGGGGTGAAAACTCCAGTTGTGGGTCAGGCACTCAGGTTGGGGTGAGATATTACAGTTGCAAAAGGATTAGATATAGACTGAAGGAAGGGTCCATACTGAGGCTCCGTCTACACTGCCGATTTTGCCGACAGTGAGTATGCAAATGAGACGTGGATTAGCATATTGCTGCACATCATTTGCATAATTTATGCACTCTTTTTGCGGAAAAAGTACTGTGGATGTTTTGTTTTTGCACAAAAACCCCTTTTCCCGCCAGATCCTTCTGCTCCCAGAAAAGGAGGTTTACCGATCTGGCGGGAAACGGGTTTTTTGCGCAAAAAAAACCCTCCACAGTACTTCTTTTCCTGCAAAAATGGCATGCTTAAATTATGCAAATGAGGCATGGCAATTTGTTAATCTGCGCCTCAATTGCATGCTCACTGCTGGCATAACCAGCAGCATAGACATAGCCTGAATGTTTTCTGAAGAATTTAGTGTCCTGTCTTGCTAGAGTTTCTTTAGGTAAAGTAACTGAGAGGTGATGTGGCACAGAACAGAAGTGGCTTTGTAAAAGGGACAGAGGTGAGATGCTAAAGGTTCTGGGATGAGATCAACTCCTTGCCTAAAATTTCTGAGGAACTGATGATAAATTAAGTAGCATAGTAAAGCAGTAGCAACGTTGATAGTGAAAGTTGAGTAATAATGTTTAGCTACTGACTTGGCCCTCTTACTCTTCAAAGTACTGTATAGTTGTTACTGAATTTGCAATTTTTCCTTTCCTGCCAATCACCCCAGAGTCATTAAAATAACTGACAAGAAATCCTAAGTGGCACAAGATTAATTTGAAAAGCATGTTATGTGGTACAGAGACTTTACTGGAGAAGAGGCTATTATAATTCATTGGGAGATGATTATAGGATGTGGAATCTTCATTGGCCAATCTAAACTTCAAATTATGTTTTAGGGTTCAATTTCCTAAGACTTTTGTGAAAGGTGACATGCAAATCACTTGTCCAGAACTTACTTTTTCAACTTAGGCTTTGATATTTTATATACACAAGGGAAAGTTTGTGCAACAGTGCATATATAAATTGAGGGTGGAATTGTACAAAAGTGTTTGTGTGTTGCACATGACAGTTGGCCACATTGGGAGGGCCGACAGACTTGCTGGCCCTGTGGGCAAAGTGTGTGTTGGGGCTGTTTCTGCACTCCCAGAAAAGGTGGGGTCTCAGGCAGAAGGGGTGGGACATGGGGTATTCAGCCTTCAGTAATGCCTAGAGCATGTCTCACTGCCTCCCCCAACCACCAAGTAGCCCTCAGCTGCTGGGAGAGCACTGCGTGGTGCTCTGGTGGCAATTTAAAGGGACTGGGTCTCCAGCTGCTGCTGCTTCTGCAGTAGTGATGGTGGCTGCCAGGACCCCAGGGCCTCTTTGAATCACTAGGCTCCCGGGCAACTGACCCCTTTAGTCCTCCCTCTGCCCCGCCCATCAATGGGGCTAGGCCATGTGGATGTTGACAAATGTTGGCCTCTTTAATTTCAATGACAATTTGGGGTTCACTGGGAAGATGGGATTAAGCTCCAAATGTTCTCCCAAAATTGGAGATGTGGGAGAACACTGTTCCCCTCTTCCACCCACCTCCCCCACTCGCAAGCATTATCTTGACATGGTCAACGCTAGAAGTGTTTGGTGATGGCACCATAAAAGTGCTTTTGCTAATATGGCTTACTTGGCTTGGAGGACTGGTATAAATTATGCTGATGAGTACCTTTTCTTTGGAGTAAGCTGCCCTTCCGCTTGGAGGGCTTGCCAGTATGGTTATATTGGTAGATATGCTGGCAAACCTTGTCAGGTATAGACCTGGCCATAGGCTGAGCTGAAAGGATATGTCTAGACTACATGGCTCCATTGACAGAGCCTTGTAAATGAGTTTATTCGGCATAGTCAAAGAAGCGGGGTTTTAAATAATCCCCGCTTCATTAAAATAAACATGGCTGCTGCGCTGTGCTGACGATTAGCTGATCCAGCGCAGCGCGGCAGTCTAGACGCTGCGTGGTCAACAAAGGAAGTCTAGACTGCCGCGCTGTGCTGGATCAGCTGATCATCGGCACAGTGCAGTGGCCATGTTTATTTTAATGAAGTGGGGATTATTTAAATCTCTCCTTCTTTGACTGTGCCAAATAAACTAATTTACATGGCTTCGTTGACGGAGCCATGTAGTCTAGACATCGCCAAAGTGAGGGATTCTTTCAGCCCCAAAAAGCAGAATGATAGTGTGCTGGAACTCTGGAGGCAAACCTGGGGAACCCACAGTTTAGGGTGTGTTATGCCCCTCTGTACTCTGATTGACAGAAAAAAAATGTTTGTTACAGCCACAGCCATGGAGCCTGGTTCTTTAAACTCAGACTTTAAGCTTTGGAGGTCTTGGGATCAATCATCTGTGTCAAGATAGCAGCTGTCATGTAAGTGGATCTCATCTGGGATTCAAACTGCAGAGAGCTCCTGCTTATTTGACACATGCCATCTTAATATCAGGGATTGGGTTGGGCTCTTCCCGGACTAGAGTCTGAGTCTCCTATAGCTTGAGCTAAAGAGTTAGGCTGTCCAGCTGGCAGGGACTCGCAGGTGTACGTGTCCCTTTGTGTCCAGTTCACAGAAGATGCAAGAGGATTTGGGAAGTGTACAGTACTTTGTGGGAAAATACTGGTTTATTTCACTTCTTCATTGTGTATTAATACCATGGGTACCATAACTTCAGAATAAGAATTGACACAGTGGATCAGACCAGTTTTCTATGTAGACCTTTCCCTGACATTGGCGAGTGTAAGAAGTCCTGAAGTAGGCAGGCATAGAATAACATGCCTGTGGGGCAAGCTCCTTCCTATCCCTTATCTATTAGAAACTGGTATGTGCCTTGAAATCTGACTGCTTCTAAATCTATCCCTACCAAAAACATTGCTGTTTTTAATTCTTGTTTTGTAACTCAATGTTCTTGTTATAAATACGTGTAGTGCTATTAATATCATTGCTGTATACAAAGCGCTGAGAATCTACCAAAAGAGCAAACACTACAGTACTCTGATCTAGTTACTCCTCCATCACTGAACTTAAAAAAAAATTAAAAATCATAAAATGATGTCAAAGTTTAAGTGCCTGGCATGTTCAGCAGGATCTCACTGGCTGAAGGAAAGATGACTTTGCTCAGTCACTCCAGCAGTTGCAAGCTCTGCTTCCAGATGATGAACCATGGTGGGAATTAAGTGTAGCTTGCTAGGAGCAAAAGAGCTGGTATAGTGCACGTCTGCTGGTGACTCTGTTAGATCAGTGGCTTTCAGTCTTACAGACCATTAAACCCCTTTCAGGAGTCTGATTTGTCATGTATTTCATCTTGCTTAAAATCTTCTTGCTTACAAAGCTCTAACACATAAAAAGACGCAAGTGTCACAGCACACTGTTACCAAAAATGGCTTACAATTATATGACAAAAATGAGAAAGTCCACTCCCGGCCCCAGTTTCCAGAACAGGTCCCAGCCACAGGAGCAGGCCAGATGGCCACTAGTTGAGAACTGTACCCCTAGTTGAGAACCAGGGTGTTAAGATAAGGCAAAAATGTTAGTTAATCGTTTAACATATGCTAAACAGTGATGGCTACATTTTATTCTTTTTTTAAATGTACAGTGAATATTCAATCAGATGCTGTCTTTAAAATGAGTTAGCTTGTTGCCGTTGTTGCTTTTCCTTTTTTAAAGTATTATGACCCAAATGTTGCAGCCCTGGTGGCCACATTGGCAGCTTGCCTAAAGTCCCTGGTCCATGGTTTAATTTACTTTCAAAACCAATGTAACGTTTGCTTGTACTTTCATTTTCCATGGCATAAAATTAGAAATTGCTTGTTGGTTGAGTTCACCATCAGCAAGAACCTACAGTTGATCAGCTTTATCACTGGCCTACAGTTTAAATAAAATTATCCCCTTTAACAAGTCTAAAAATGGGGCATAGTGCAGTGGGTTGAGTTGAGGGCTGCTTCTTGGGACATCTGGATTCCACTCCCTATGAATTCCATTCTAATCTAAATCTGTACCTCCGTTTCCATATCTGTAACGATACCTTCCCTGTTTGTTCAGTGATTTGAATTGCTCCTCTCACAGGTCCTATGAATAGGGTTGCCAGGTGTCCGGTATTCACCCAGACAGTCTGGTATTTTCATTTCCAGTCCGATAAAAAAAATTCAGAAAATATCGGACACCTAAGATGTCCAGTATTCTCTGAATTTTTTTCCCTCGCCAGGAGGCGAAAATGCTGGATACCTGACAACCCTGAAACAGTCAGCGCCTGGCCTCCCCGCCCCAAGTACCCCGTAGTCTTCCGACCCCATGCTTACCTGGTTCTGCAAGACTGCTGGCACAAAATGGCTGCTGGCAAAAAGACCAAGGGGAAGCAATGATTCCCCTGGGTCTTAGTGCTCAACCGCGCCTCTGTTCTAGCCCTGCACTCACTCTTAAAGGGGACATGCTGTTTTATTTTAATTTTTTTTTTTTTTTTTTGTTCAACTTTGGTTTCCCCCCCCCCTTTTTTTTCTTCAACAGAATTTTTCCTGGTATTTTTTGGGGGGGAGGATGGGGGCGGGTGTTCGGTATTTTTGTTTCAACCATCTGGCAACCCTACCTATGAAACTGCAAACTGATTTTAAAATCTCATTTTTGAATATAAATCTCTCATGACTGATAAAGCAATGTATTTAAATCCTGGCGTACTCATTAGAAAAGCAATAGCCTGCATGTATATGATAAAGAATGTAAAGGATAATTAAAATGCCTTCTTTCTCTGCGTCACAGTGAAAGAAAAATGTCATGCGGAGCCATGCTGTGCATCAGTTGCTCTGAAAGCACAGTGTTATTCCACACATTATTAATGTTGAAAATTACTTTAATTGCATTATTTAAATTACTCTAACAGCCCTACATTACAAGAACATTCAGGTTACAAGGCCAAGTTCTGAAAAGTTAGGAAATCCCAGAATTAGAGTCTCTGGGCCATCTTAATTCATTTGTGCATCTTGACATCACCTTTAGTTGCATTATGTAATCATAATGGGGCCCTCCTTCCCTGGAATCCTGCCTCATTCATTGAATGGGTAGTTATTTAACATTTCCTAACATCTGACATTTCATATCATCTACGTTTTAATGTGTGGCACCAGACCGTATTTATGCCGTACCATCCACACACAGACCTGAATACAAAATTATGAATACCCCTTTTTATTATGGGAATTTCACCATGGTATATGGCGCATCACAGACACTGATACATTCATAACATCCCTGTGACAATAAGTGGTATTACCGTCCCCATTTTTACAGCTTGGGATTAAGAGCAAAATTGTTAAGCATCACTAGTTTTGGTTACCTAATTTAAGATACCCGGAGCCTGACCTTTTCAAAGTACTTAGCATTATATAGCCCTTCAAATGTTTTGGAGAAGAGCTTTAATCCATTTGTTACAGCTCTGAGCATTTATCATTTTGGCAAATCTGGCTCCAGCTGTCTCCAGTCCCAGAAAATGAGGAACACAAATTTTTGTTAGCCATAGAAACTCTGTGGCAAAGGCAGGGCAGAATCAGATTCTTAGGATGACATTCCAGGAGACCATCCTTTCTTTACCTGCATTTCCTTGCCACCTTCTCTGCTTGACTTGCAATGCTGCAATAAATGAAGGCAGGGGTCTGACAGATGACAACATTGTCTTTTACTGCACAATCCTGATTCATCCCCAAAGTAGGCCCAGCCTATAGAAAAAATAGTTTAGGACCATAAAATTAAAGACTGTGTCAGAATTTATCCACACAGGGGACTGACCTAAAGTTGCCCAGAAAACCTTAATTTGGGCAGTTCCCAACCTTTGAATGCATGAATGTGCAACTGTATCATTCTTTTAACATAGTTAACAAAATTACATTTAAAAAAAACTAACTTCTTTCCCCCTGGAATAAATATTCTATCAGGCGCCCACCACCGCTCAGCTTGGGTCATCAGCGGCGTTCAGACCTGTAGATTCATAGCAAAGACTTCTTCTCCACGAACTAATGGAGTGACTGGCAGTAGCAAGACTAAAAAAGATGGTTTAATAGGTGATGAGCTTTCATGGGCCAGACCACGAAAAAACTTAGCAAGTGAGTTTTACCGCTATTTGCTGACAGCAGATGAAAGTTAAAATTAGGGATGTAAAATCCTGTTTAATCAGTTAATGGTTAAATGTTGTGGTTAACAAGTTAACTGTTGAAACAGGGGTAGTTGCTTCAGCCTGACAGACACCCAGCTGGAAATTTTTTTAGCCTCAACAGTTAACATTTTGACTACATTTATATGTAAATAAAATGTGGGGAAAACTTCATTAGAGGTGGTGCTACCAGTTTTGCCTATAATCTGAAAAATCAGACAAGAGATTGACTTGAAGGTTCCCCGTTTGGGTTTGTGTGAAACCTGAACTCAGATCTTGATTGGAATTTCATGTTGCTCCAAGCTACAGTTGTTGTGGGTTTTCATACCCATTGCTTCATATTTTAGGGCTATCACTACTGATATCCTCTGAGATCAAGCAATGGATAAAAACGATTAAACTGCTTTAGACCAACTCTGTAAAAATGGCTTATACGTAAAAAATATTTTTATTGTCCTCCCTATTTTCCAGTCTTTCCATCCAGCATTCAGTCTCCTGGCCAATTCTGCAGTAGAGCCTAGTTAAACTAGCTTTATAGAAGAGAGGCAAATTAGGACAAAAAGGTGATGAAAACCTTTTGTTTAGTAATGGCCAAACAAATGTAGTGACTCTACCCATGTTGTGCATATTCCATGGACTGAGTGCTCTGTTTCCAGCTGAATCAGATGCCAACAACTTGTTGCAGCACACATTGTTCTGTAAATAGGCAACAGTTGCTTCTTTCAGAACACTCTAAGATGTTCTGCCTAAATTTCAATTCCTGATTGACTTAATTGCTGACGCTTTTGTTGTGAACAAAGCAAATATAATCCCCACAATGGATTGGAAGGAAGAGAAATGGAAACTTGAGTCTCATCAAGTTGACATAACTGGTTTTCTCTTAACACTTTGTGCATTGTTGTTCCAGAGTGTAGAGATGCCTGAGGAGATGTGGATGACAGATAGCAGATTAAAAAATCACAATTAGGAAAAACTATCTTGGCCTAAAATTGAATAATGGTGATCTAAACTGCATTTTAACTAGTCCTGTGTGGAATATATAAGCAGTTCTATGGGGCTTGATAAAGTCTTGAACATTTTTAACTAAACAAGATGCAAAGACTTATAAAATAATGCCACAGACATTTAATCTTGCATATATCAACTTATGTATTTTTATGAGGCTCACATGATGCCATACTAACAGTATTTCAGGAATGTAACTTTGTGAATCTGAGTGAAAATTACTAATGAGAGCTTTAAAACTTCTTGATATTCAAAATATTAGATGAGCCTCAACCACAGCTGCATGCTTGACTACCTTGAATTTGATGTAAGATATGATCCAGATTTGAATTGTTTGACTTTAGTGAATCTGTGATGCTAACAGTTTTGCATCACTTGTGTCTCCTCCCAGCAGTTATGAGTGGACGCTAAAAGGCTGGGACAGCTTGGAAAAGCTGACTCGGCAGAAGGTGGGAGCAGCCAATGCCAATATTAATATTCTTTCAGAACTGATGGATGAGAGGATTCTAAAATTGCAGAGAGAAGGGAAACACAACAGGATTCAGGTTTTAATTGCATTGAGGATTTTTTCAGTGGTCTTGCTCATAGATACAGCACAGATGAGCATTTCTTGTACAGATATTGCTGCAGATTGTGTAAAATATATCACACTCTCGCCCTCCCTCCAAAAGTGGATTTTCATGCCACTTTGTTCTTCCTTCTGGTACTTTTGGTTTCACTTGGTTGCAATATGCAGTCACATAATCCATTGTGATGGCAAATCAGCTCAAACACTGTCCCTTTGCAGCAAGAGGAAGGAAGAATAAATGGTCCAGGAGATGGAACTAGATGACTTCACAAGGTCCCTTCCAATGCTATGATTCTCCAGCAAGCATCTCTAGCTACCCAAGTCTCCAGCATCTGCTTAGGTCCTAAACATAGCTGTGGTAAGTACCCTCAGATTCTACTGAGCAGTCTGACAGACACTGAGGGTGCTCACTACCTTGAGAAATCTGGGCTGCTAGTGATTGATAGTTGAAATGCCCTTCCCCCATTCCAGCTGCCAAACTCCCCCCACAAAATTGCCTGTAACTTTTAGCAGCAATGCATCTACTTGATAGTCTGGTACTCTCTGAGCAGCACCTCTAAAGTGATACTTTGTCTTCTACTAAAACTTGCTGTGTCTAAGCTTATATCCAACCCACCACTGACTGTTTTTGCTGCCCTCCTCACCATTCATAAAATAAAATGGCCACAGTACATGCTAATGTAGGACACTTCCCTGGACTGTTGTCCATGGGCTTGATCCAGTTTCCAGTGAAGTCAGTGGAAAGACTCTAGTGGACATTAGGGTTGCCAGGTGTCTGGTATTCACCCTCACAGTCCGGTATTTTCACCTCCTATCCAGTAAAAAAAAAAATTCAGAGAATACCAGACACCGGAGATGTCCGGTATTCTCTGAATTTTTCCCTGGCCAGGAGGCGAAAATGCCGGGCACCTGGCAACCCTACAAACACTCAGCGCCTGGCCTCCCCCCCAGCCCTCCAACTCCAGCCCCCATGCTTACCTGCTTCCGCAAGGCTGCCAGCACAAAATGGCTGTGGACCAAGGGGAAGCTTCCCCTGGGTCTTAGTGCTCAACCGCTCCTCTGTTCCTATTCCTGCACTCACTCTTAAAGGGGACATGCTGTTTGTTTTCAAATTTTTTTTTGCTCAACAACTTTGGTCTCCCCCTTCTCCCTCCTCCCAACAGAATTTTTTCCTGGTGTTTTTTTTTGGGGGGGGGAGAGGGAGGGCGTCAGTATTTTTGTTTCAACCATCTGGCAACCCTAGTGGACATCAGAGCAAGCATTGCACAAGCTACATCAGTGGTCTTCAACCTTTTTACACCCAAGATCACATTTTTAAATCTCAGAACAGGCGAAGATCTACCGCCCCGCCCCTTCCTTGAAGCACTGCCTTCTCTATTCTCCTCCTGTCCATCACTTGCTATCCCCAGCCCTTACTTACACACTCTGATAAACAGTTTATTTTTAAATTATGTGATATATAAAATTAAAATCAGGTGTTTATAGTTATGAAATAAATGGTCTGTTTTTTATTCATGCCATTTAAATCTAAAATGAAGCATTTATAATTATACATTTTGTGGGGACAGAGTTCTGTGGCTGGGGTGCGGGGAACAGAGAGTGGGGTGCCAGTGGAGGCAGAGAGTCCCCTGCATCTGCCTCCTCCCAGGATTCTCCCCCTCCCCCTCCGAGGGAAACCAGTGTGCGCCTGCCCCCGCCACCGCGCAGGGAAGCCCTGCATGTGCGCGCCTGCCCTGGGGCCGACCCCCCACCCCCACGCAGGGAAGCCCCACACGCGCGCCTGCCCCGTGGCCAACCCTCCCCGCGCACGCCTCCCCCACGGCTGACTCACCCCTCCTGTGCGGTGCAGGGAGCCGATGCTCCCTCCCGCAGTACACCCGGCAGAGCAGCTAGCGTACTTCTGGAATCGCTGGAAGTGGCGCTAAGCTGCGGGATTTCTGTCCATACCCGGGAAGCTGACACTACCTTCATTTTCACTTGAGGTAGGTATTGCATCTTCTCGGGGGTGGGAGGGAAATGGGGGCGGGGCAGCCTCGCGATTGACCGGTCAAGACCTCACGATCGACCAGTCGATTGCAATCGACCTGTTAATGACCACAGAGCTAGAGTTTTAGTGACTAGGCCCTGCAAATGGGAAACAAATGCTACCCAAAGGCTGTCTGGTTTAAAAAAATGTCATCTGTGATAGAACTCTGTTTTGCTTCTTCTCCCAACTCTGAGTAATTTCAGTACAAACACTGGCATTAGAAAAAAATCACTTCAGGCTTACTCCCCCACTCCCACTAACTCAAACAGGTGCAAGAAATTCAAATTTGGCATCTGGCTAGTCCTCTTTCTAAGATTCATTCCTAGTTAAAGACCCAATCTTGCAAGGTGATGAGCTCTCATTAACTGCAATGGAAGTTACGAGTTCTCACTTTTGGGGGAGAAGAGCCACATGCAGCTCACGAGCTGCGGGTTGGCCACCCTGGCATAGTATGTCAATGATGTAGGAAGTTATGAACCATTCACTCCCTTCTAAAAGATAATCTACTTTTGATAAATTAAACTCTATTTTCCCAACACTAGAAGTGTATTTTCTTATTTTTGCTATAGCAGTTAATTGCCATTAAAAGTCAATGGTTGGATTTTCGAAGTTGCTGTTCTCCTGTGGCTCCTGTGAACTTCAGGGGGAGCAGGGATTGCTTAGCACTTTAGAGAATAAAGTGACAGGTATAAGGTAGCATGTAGCTGTAGCACATTTTTTTTCAGTGTGTAGAGCTCTGGATATAAGTGTGTGGTCCTGACAAATGACAATCTTTTTAATGGCAACCACCGTGTTTGCAGAGTTACTAATGCTATATTTTGTAGCTAATTAAAATGTACAATGAATGGTGTATAATAAAGGGCAAATTGCTCAGGCATATGAAAAGTTGAAAATCACGGGCCTAAAGAGTTGAGGATGGCTCTTCTGATCATTCTCTGGGCCTCAAGGCATGCAAAAGTAGTGAGGAGATGATGCAGCCTCTGGCCAGCAGGGCTGAATGGATGCACAGGATAGAGTCTGCTCTAGTCCCTGAAAAGCTGCACATGTAGGAAAATTCTCTCTGGGGGCCATGTAGCAGCACTACACTTCCCTAGCACAAGGCTGTGACTAAGTGTTATGAGTAGGTAAGTGTCACGTGCACAATATCTATTTATTATAACATGGGTAATGACGACTTGAACTTTTGAACCAATTCATGGAGTTGTGGCAATTCAGCTGAACTTGAAATTCTGCTCCACACATACAAAGAAGCAGCCAAGAGGGCTCGGTCTGTAGGGGTAGTCCTTACTACACTATGCAGACACAGGTGGACAACAGGAACGCCAGGATTGCCATTCCTACACAGACAAAAACCATAGCCCATCTTAATACCTGTGAGATTTCAATAAAAAAAATTGGTTCTTGTCTTTTGTGTGTTGAGCTTTAGGATGCAGTTGGGACATGTTTTCAAGTTCTTCTATGCAATGATCATGACTAGAAATTTGTTTTTAAATGAAGGCTCTGTAATCGGTTGGATCCAGAAGCTGGAGTTTTAAGCATTATGTCTAATTCTCGGAGAGTCTGCAACGCTGGAAAGAGCAGCTCCAGTGAATGTCTCATTTTGGACAATACAATAGTCTGCATTACCATAGATTAGTTTTTGTTGAAATGACTTTGAGCAGAATTTCACTATAACAGAAACAGGAAGGTGGTTAGTATCATTGTCCCCATTTTACAGATGGATGGACTGAGACGCAAAGAGGGAAAGTAACTTGGCCAAGGTCACTTACCAGGCCAGTGACAAAATTGGGAGTGGAATCACATCTCCTGAGCTCCAGTCCAGTCCTTCATTGTTAGGCCACATAACTTATTAAAGGTACGTTCTGGGAGAGACAAAGCTATTTTATCTGAAACCACTCCCATTTCATTTCATCATAATGTTTCCAATATCTATGGGATCATTTTCACTAATGGTGGTAAGTCAACCAACATTCCACTGCTCCAGCTACGTGAATAACTTATCTGGAGTTGACTTCTAGTTTAGGTCAACTTATCCCGGTGTCTTCCCAGTGCTGAATTGATGGGAGATGCTCTCTGGTCAACTTCCCTTAAGCTTCTCGGAGAACTGAAGTCCCAGGGTTGACCAGAAAGTGGTCTGTCACTAGTGAGTCTTCACTAGACCTATTTAATTGATCTCACGGTTAATTTCCTGGATAGTGGCAACAAAGCCCTAAGAGTTTCTTTTTGTGAGGACATGAAGGCATGGAAGGACCCATCATCAGTCATTCATACGGCACTTATCTTGGCTTGATAAATTGATTTGTTTAGTAGACTTTTGTTGACAGTTTAATTATCTGAGCAAGGTGACTTGAGGCTCATATAGGAGTTTCTACACATACCCCTTCACAGTCTATTGGCATATTATTTCCTAGAAGATACTTGAATAGAGGCCAAGCTGGATATTTGCATTAGTAGAGGCGTTATATTCAGATTTGTTTTCATTGAAGGCCCAGAGAAAACTGTGACCAGTTAAAAAATGTATGCAATTTACTAGGCATGCTCTTCTAGTTATCGTTGTCTGTGAATCTTGCAGAGGTGGAGAAAAGTGTTAACTGCATTACACTTTATATCCATTACAGTGAATAAGAAATGAGGTTAGCTATTGTACCAGGATTATTTCACTTCATGCAAATGCTCAGATGTCTCAGCATGCAATTGGTTGATGCCTGTTGATCAGTAATGAAGTCACCTGCCTGTTTGAGACCTAAAAACCGAGAGTATTTTCTTATTTTGGAATGGATTTCCATTATTTTCAATATTCTGTGAACTTCCAAAGGAAAGTTGACAAATGTCATACCTAGCAGCCAGGCTCCTTGCTTTAGGACTGATGGTTCTCAATGTTTGCTATGGATGTAATAGGTTAATTTTTTTCAGATGAAAGTGGGATTTTTTGAATATGGAAATACCTCCCATCTACCCCCAAAATATATTTTTTGAAATTTCTAATTTGTTAAATAAAAAGTAAAACACTTTGTTTTACTACCTCTGCTCTGTCTACCTCAGTCTGCATCCTTTTGGATGGCAATATTGGGTGTGGAAGAATAAACTGGGAAAAAGGAAATGCCAGTTTCTTAACATTTTCAGTAAAACATTCATGAAATGTTTTCAAATTTTGTTCTGTTCGGTTTTTGTTTTGTTTGACCAGCTCTCATAATGAATAACTTCTGATGTTGTTTAAACAACTGGTGTGTTTCTTACCCTAGCTTCAGGGGAATTACATTGGTATGAATGAAAAATAAAGCCCAATATTCTTTTAAATGATCATAGAAATTACAAATGCACTAACAGGCATGTTTTCTGTATAAATGTTTAAAAGTTTAATTTCCCGTTGATTCGAGTTCTTATACCTGTTTAGTAATGTTTATCTGGCTAAAAGATTGTGAATTAATGGTAATAGAATTTCTTTACGTTGCCCTGTAATTCTTAGTGGTAACCTCAAAGGTATTCAAACTTACAATAAGCTAATCTTTTTGGGTAGAGGATCGTACATCTGCAGTTTGTTTTGTACTGCTTTGTCCATATGCAAAGAAGATAGATCAGGTTACTTCCAATGCAAGCTGGCAGGATATGACTGGGGAAAGAGCCAAACGCTATTGTCGAAAGATCTGCAGTGACTTGTACAATATTTTAAATACTCTTGAGATGCAGTTCTCAAACGAACTAGGACAGGACAATATGCAGTGGTAAAAAAGATCATGTCTTAATTGTAGGTAAAAAGGACTCCAGAAAATGTATGCAAGCATTTAGGCCAAGGACACCTGTATGATTCTGAAACAAAAAGAAATTGTGAAGCTCTTTGTAAGTAAATGTACCTCTTAAAATAAGAGAACTTTTTTGATAGTCCTCAATCAAGTTGTTTTTCAGCTAGAAAGCCTATTTCAAATAGCTCCCACACTGACAATAGAATTAGCCTTGTTCAGCACTCTGCAGTGCCCTCACTACTTTTTGTTTTGTGGTAGTTTGCTTTTCCTCAGCAGGCAGTGGTACAACCTGGTCCCAAACAGCTACAGGTTGAACTTCTGTGGCAGTACCACAGATGTTGCTGGACCAGAGGAATCCTCCCCCCCCCGCCCCTCCTGGCTGGGAGTCCTGTCCCCAGATAGCCTTGGTCAGGTGGGGAAGCTGTGGCTAAAGCAGGGCAGCTGGCAAGCCCCGTTCCTAGGGAGCCCCAGCAGGCTGGAGTCTAAGGCTAAGCAAGCCATGCAGGCTGGAGCCCAGTTGTGGTGGGGCCAGATCAGAGCCAGCCACAGGGAGGGGGAGACTCCTGGGAGGTGGAGAGTCCTTGGAGGCTGATAGTAAATTGCCTCTTTTGGAACAGGTTAGGTCCCAAGGGTGCCGGACCAGGGAAGTCCATCCTGTAGTTATGTCAGTATTGTCCATTCAGAATTCTCCACGTAGATGGAAACCAGCAAGCTACATTATTTGCAGCACTGAAATAAGTGAAAATACCACTCAAATTATACCTATTTCTTTTTTCGCACTGGTATAAATAAAAGGGACTTGAGCTACACCATTTCAAATGCAGAGCCACAGCACAGGTGGCTCCCGGAATGGGAGCAAGCTACCTGGCTCCAGCCAGCTCTGGGAGCTACCCCCGCTGCAGCTCTACAGAGCGGCCCCTTATTGACTAATTGTGTAGTCGATACAATACAGATAATGGCAACTTAACATCCTTAATTCTGTGTCCACATATTTTCACTCTCTGGGACTTGATTTTCTGGTCCACTTAAATAGAGGACTTAAAATAGCCACAAAGTTTGGCAGAGTACTCACTTTGAGAAGAGGCCTTACATACTTAACTACACAGTAAACTACTACTCATCTGATGTGGTTTTTACCTACAAAGCTCATGATCCTGTACCTTTGTTAGTCTCTAAGTCTCCACAGGACTACTCGTTTAAGTTAGACTAACACGGATACCCCTCTGAGATTTACACAGTATTTGGATTTATGCATGCAAAAACTTGCATTTGTCAGAACATTCCGTTAGAATAAATCACATACCAACAAATGCTGTAGATCTGGAAAATGTGCATGTAGCATAGAAGTTGTTTGCAAACTTATTTCTGTGAAGATACCTTGCTCATGCATTTGGAAAATCCACATGGCTGAGTGACTCCGTTATACTGACTGACCTCCCAATGTAGACAACATTGTGTTGACTGGAGGGCTTCTCCTTATCAACATAGCTACTGCCTCTCAGGAAGGTAGAGTACCTATGCAAGAAGAGATGTTCTCCCCTTTTCCTAAGTAGTGTCTTCATTTAGTGCTAGAGTGGTGCAGTGCCATAAGTATAGAGAAGACAAAAGCTCTTAGGCCACTTAAGAAAATTGATTCTTGGATAAAAGCCAAAAATTGTTTCTTGATTCCTTTTTTTTTAAATCAAGGTGTTTTGTAAGTGGTTGTAATAACAGAGATTCAGATTTCTTGATTCAACATAATTCAGACGTGTTGTCAAACTAATATCTAGGAGTCTGTCTCAGATGTTTTCCAAAATGTTTCAGCACAATAAACAGTCTGAAGGGTCACGTGGAAGATTTTTTTTAATGGACCTGTTGTGGTAATTAGACTAGATTAGTATTGCAGTTAGGAACATTCTGAATTACTAGTAAGAGTTCAGCATTTCATTTTCTATTGGCAGCAATTTGTCAGGTTTCAGATGTATACGAGCTGTCATTAAAGATTGTAACAGTAAATCCAAAAGTGGCATATAAATCATGAAGAAAAGAAGCTATAGAAAGCTTGAAGGGAAATTAATTTGTGTACAATATGATGATGAGGGCAGTCTCAGAATCATTGGTAGTTTAATATTGGATGACATGCTGATAAAATGTGGCACACCAGTACAAAATATAGCAAATGTTGAGTGTGTCTATAAATATAGATGTACACACACAACGGCTTATTGTGTATTTTTTTTTTTTTATTTGTAGCTCCTAGTCATAGGCCAAGACTCCTTTGTACTAGGTGTTGTGCTAACACAGAATACAGTTAAAGGAGTTCAAAGTCTATGCATCGGGTGAGAAAACAGGAAGCATACCAAGAAACAATAGGATAGTACTGGTCAGCATGGTAGCTTTTGTAGTTGTTTGATCAGGGAAATGAAAAGCAGGATTGCAGGGTTCTGTTCACAATAAACACCAACTTCCGGCTTTTATTTTCAAGTCCCAGCAAACTTGTGCCCTGTGCACATCTCATCCCTAAATGCACTCAAGCGCTGTCAGTATCCATCTCACTCATGTTGTTGATTCCCTGGTCTTCTGTCCCCATAAATGACACTGGTTTTTGTTTGCAGTGCTGTTGTGGCCATGTTGGTGCCAGGACAGGAGAGAGAGAAAATAGGGTTGCCAGATGGCTTCAACAAATATACTGGACACACTTAATATTACATTACAATCTACATTACATCTTATTTAGAAAATACCAGACATTTATATTTTCTCAATTTGTTTCCAGAACAGAAAGCTCAAATACTGGACTGTCCAGTTCAAATACTGGACACCTGGCAATCCTAAGAGACAAAGATGTGCATATGTGAGGTAATATATTATATATTTTGCACCAATTTAGTGAAAGAGACAAGCTTTCAAGCTACATAGCATTCTCCACTTCAAAAAGAGCTCTGTATAGTTGGAGAACTTGTCTGTCTCACCGCTAGGAGCTGGTCCAATAACCACCAGCTCTTCTTGCTACGTCTTCTATCTTGGCTCTGTCCCTGAGTAGCCCTCTGTGCAATTTAGTTAATGATGAATGATTTTTTTAAGTGCTACAGCTATTGGAGAGAGAGTAATAATATAACACCACAGCTGGCTATAAAGCACTGCTGCCCAGAGTCTATAGTGAATGGATATCCTAGGAATATATATAATATCACTTAAACGCTGTCATATAATTTACCTCAGTCTCACATGACAGAAAAATCTTAGGCATAGACTACATGTTAAATTGTTCCAGGATAAAGTATGAATGTGAAGTAAAGAAGCTGAAGTAAAGAAGCTAATTCAGAATAGCCTCCTGTGTTGAGACACTCATGCCGGAATAAGAATGTCCACACAGGGAGCTTTTGTAGAGTAGCTGTTCTGGTCAATGTGTCTGTATAGATAAGCTTTAAATTTCTTGACTCATAATGCCAAAGTTAGTGGCAGTGGTTCTCAACGGGGAAGGGGTACACATACAGCTGGGGGCAGGGAACGGTAAGCAAAGATCTTCTAGAGGTTACCTCAGTTCACCTAGATATTTGCCTAGTTTTATAACAGGCTATGTAAAAATTCAGTAGAACTAAAATGTCATATAGACAATGACTTTATACTACTTTATATACCATACACTGAAATGCAGTCAATATTTATATTCTAACTATTTTCTAATTAAATGGTAAAAATTAGTAAGCAATTTTTAGTAATAGCGTACTGTAACACTTTTATATATTTCTGCTTTTGTAAAACAAGTAGTTTTTAAATGAGGTAAAATTTGGGGGTACACAAGACAAATCACACTCATAAGAGAGAAAATAATCTGGAAAAGCTGAGTTGCTACTGAGCTAAAGTACGAATTTAAGAATACAGTTCTATTGGTATAATCCCTCCAAAATAGGCACAATGGCTTTACTTAGTCACTGGAGAAGTGGTTTAAACTAAACTGTAAAACAAACAAATCCTTTTCTTATTCTGGAATAAATGTTCACATGGGGGGGGTTTATATATTTATATTGATATAACAATACCATTATAGTTACACCCATATAATCCATTAAAATTCCCTGTTGTTTATAAGGCCTTAACTGGGTGTATTGCACTTGCTTATACCCTGCCTGACTTTGGCATTACATGTCAGTGTTTTTAGTTTATCTTGGGTGTAGGCAGATACTGTGATTTTATTTTGTATGATGTCTCAGGTTAGCAAAAGAAAACACATTGCCTTCTGAATACCAGTTTGGCTGCCTCTAAGCAAGTCAGTATTTTCTGGGACTATCCATTCCTCATAGTTTAAGCTAGTGTCCCCCTTCACTCTCCCTTTGTCTCCCTCCCCCCACCCCCTGAGGCTGCTGTTACTCATTCTTTTGCAAGGCTAATAACTTTAAATGACACCTTTTAGAAATACATCATTATCATGCAAAAGGAAGTAAGCACTTTGTAGGCAGCCTAGACAGAGAAATTTATGTTCATAAGGAGCATACATAGCAATAGAATACCAATTATTAAGATCATCAATATTTATACAGCAGATAAGTCATGCTGGTCAGGCTGACTACTGTCTGTCACAACAGCACAGCTGCTGTGGGGGAAAAAACGCAGACAAAATACATCTATTTGAACAACTACTTTACTACAGGGAAAAACAAACCAGTCATTAATCAGACTAACTTGGATGGCTATGGAACCCTGCTCTCTTCAGCCCAACCTTGCATCAAATGGAAACTCTTCTGGGAAGTTACCCAGTAAGAGGTAAATCTTGTTGAGGGGTAGATCTCACTGAATGTGTGCTATTCATAGAGTATAAATACAAAAACTCTCTTGGAAAATTTTTAAAAACAAAAACTCGTCTAGTAGCATTTTATAGCCTAACAAAACCTATAGATTGTATCATGAGCTTTCGTGGGCACAGCCCACTTCAGATGACCAGAGTTTTGAGTTTAGGATGTACAGACCCAAAATAAATAAGGGAGGGAGGGAAACAAGGAGCGGAAGATTAGCCAGTTAAAATGAAGCAGATAAGGATCAAAGTCAATAAATTGGGGCGGGGGGAGGGAGGGAAGAGTGTTACTAACAAAGAGCTGTTTGCACCTTCATTGAATGTTAGGTTGGTAATGGTCTAGCACAAGGAGCGGAAGATTAGCCAGTTAAAATGAAGCAGATAAGGATCAAAGTCAATAAATTGGGGCGGGGGGGGGGGGAGGGAGGGAAGAGTGTTACTAACAAAGAGCTGTTTGCACCTTCATTGAATGTTAGGTTGGTAATGGTCTAGCCACCCCTCATCCTGATTGAGTCTATTAGCATGAGAATTGAACTTGCAGATGAACTGTAATTCCAACATTTCCTCGTGTATTTGGCTGGTAAAGTTTGTTTGTGACAAGACAGCCACCTGGAGATCTTTTAAAGAGTGGTTAGGTTGACTGAAGTGTTCTCCAACAGGTTTGTGTATGTTCCCTTTACATATATCTGATTTATGTCCATTGATTCTTTCTCGTAGGGACGTCTGTCCAGTATACATAGCAGTAGGGCATTGCTGGCATTTGATGGCACAGATCAAGTTACTGGATGTGCAGTTGAATGATCCCTTGATTTGGTAGCTTATGTTGTTGGCTCCAGTGATGAATTCACTTGAATAGATATGTGTGCAGAACTGGCACCGCTGCTCATTGCAGGGATGGGTTCCTGGAGGCTTACGATATGGTTGTGTGGCATGGTTACCGGAAAGAATTTGTTTCCGGTTGGGGGGTTGCGTGTAAGCAAGAATAGGCTTTTCCCCAAAGATTTCTGAGCATCAGGGATCATTTTCCAAAATGGGTTGCAGATTGTGTATAATGCATTGGATGGGTTTAAGTTGTGGACTATAGGTAATAACAAGTGGAATTCTGTTTTCCTTTTTGGGTCTGTCTTGTTCATGTCTGGGTACTTTTTTGGTTCTGTCAGTCTGTTTCACTTCTCCAGGTAGGTATTTCAGTTTTAGGAATGCTCTATAAAGATCCTGTGTTCGTTTCTGTCTGTGATCAGAGCAAATCTGGTTGTATCTTAGGGCTTTGCTGTATACAATAGGTTGAAAAATGTGTGGGATGGAAGCTGGCACCATGAAGGTAAGTGTAGCGATTGGTGGATTTCCGGTATAGGATGGTGGAGATTTGTGCATTATTTAATTGTACTGAAGTGTCCAGGAAGTGGATTTCTCGTGTGGACTGGTCTAGGCTGAGGTTGATGGTGGGATGTGGTTCTGCACATCCTAAACTCAAAACTCCAGTCCTCTGAAGAAATGAGCTTTTGTGGGCACAGCCCCTGATACCATCTACATGTTTTGTTAGTCTATAAAGTGCTACCAGACCAGTTTTTGTGTGTTTAAGTTTATCCTGTACAGACTAAGTTGGCTACCCCCTGGAGCTTGAAAATTTGTGTTACCTAAGACCTGGATAGACAGACGATGTATAACATGTACCTGTGTATCTGTTTAAAGTCTGATGCAATGGCCATTACAGCTAGCGAAGACTCACTCAGTCTGAGCAGTCATAATGATACTTTCCAGCAGGGCTTCCCTAGGTTTAAGACCAACACTCAACTGGCCAAATAGCCATGTGGTTCAGGCCAACTAGCCACACTCAGCCAGCCAAATAGCCACATCTAGCTAGTGGCTAGGGTATTCGACAACACGGCTTTAAGACCTTATCCTTCCACTGCCTAGCTCAACTTTGTTTTAATAAGATGATAAAACGATTTCCCTTCCAACTGACATGTAAAGGATGCAATTCTTTAGAAGAAGATAGCCCTGACATGGAATGTTAATTAAACCCTTATTCTGCTTGGTTTTGTGTGTGTAGTTAAATAAGACAAACTTTATCAACAAATCCTTTTACATATCAATGACTGTATTCAGATACTGCAGGAGGTTAAGTGTTGCTAAAGGAGGTAGGAAAAAAAATGTGGACTTTTTAAAACAGGGCTTCAAGCAGAACTTTGGTTTTTGTATCCACATGTGTGGATAGAAACGGTGCCATTCAGATCTCTATCTGTTTTGAGGACCCACTTTTTTACATTTAAGCCCAAAATTACATATGCAGATTTGGAATATCAGGTTCAAAGAGTATAACTAGCTGAAATGATCATTCTTGAAGAAAACTTTTGTCCTGTTAGCCCCATTTGTCCCACTAAAATAAATCTAATCTCCCCTATAAAAAAAACTTAAACAATGAATGGTTCTGAAACACTTTAGGGTATGTCTACACAGCAGCGCTATTTCGAAGTAACTGACATTATTCCAAAATAGCAGTGTGTTTCTACACTATAAGCCTTTATTTTGAAATAATGTCGAGCTGAAGAAGTTCTTACTTCGACTCCTGTAACCCTCGTTTCACAAGTAGTAAGGGAAGTCGAAGAAAGAGTATTCTTCCTTCAACTTCCTGCTGTGTAGACAGCACCAAAAGCCGAATTAAAGCTCTGCACAACCCCCTTCTTCAGATGACAAATATAGTGTCAAGGGAGTACTTGCAAGAAGAGTGAATCCATTTATTTATCCATATAAACCCTGCAGTGCCTGCAGACATTTCAACCAGAAAGGACATTGTCTCAACGACTTGATTACCTGCATCCTGCTTCAAAGATCTTTTCAGACCACACTTAAAAGAGAATCCTCTGAACTGTCATTCATGCTTAAATTCAACACTTTACACTTAGGTTTAAACAAAGACATTAATTCTTACCCATTACAAAGATAGCTTCCCCAATTATCACCTCTAATATCATTAGCTCACAGACATTTACCTCCCCCCCCCCATTCCCCTTCTGTTCTGTAATTTGATTTGTCCTTTTCATATGTATTCACTTTTTTTTAATTGTATCCTTTGGTGTATATATGGTTGTGACAATTTTCTTCCACTATTTGATCTGAGGAAGTGGGTCTGGCCCACGAAAGCACATCACCTAATAAACCATCTCGTTAGTCTTTAAAGTGCTACATTGTCCTGTTTTTTGTTTCAGCTATGCCAGACTAACACGGCTACATTTCTATCACTATTCAGACACAGTGTATTCCCTACATGCTGCCCTGTTAACGTGTCTGAGGAAGAAAAGCAGTTTGTGCTTCATACCTATTCAATCCACTTCCTCTCTGCTAAAACAGCCAGTTAGTGCCATTTGTGATGGAGAGCTGTTCACAAGGAACTGGCTTGAGGTAGAAAATTTTTCTTTACTAACCGATCCCATTTTGGGCTGGTGAGACTGGTCATAAGGAATGCCACCTTGCAGTTGGGAAGTAATTGGGAGACAGTGAACATTTCTATTTTTAAAGTCCCTTTAGAGATGGTGACCTTGCTTTTATCCAATTTAAAAAAAAAAAACATAATATTGTCTATGTGGTATAGTGTTGCAGAACTGGAGACTCCAGAAGCCAAAGACTCATGATGCATCATGGCACTTTGTTTAGGAATCTGACCTCTTAAGAGCTGCTTTTTTCTTTCCTTGCAACCTGGAAGACTGTTCTAATTTCCCCTTTATCTTTGTGCCTCTATATGGTGTTCCCTTACTTATATAGACTAGAGCAGTGTTTCTCAACTAGTGGTATGAGTACCCTTTGGGGTACACGAGAGAAATCTGGAGGGTATGACAACACAGACTTCTCTGTGGAGAACTGAATTTTTGTTTAAGTTTTACAGCGTTTTATTTTTTTTTGTACTTTTTACACCCAAAAATTTCATCACCTGCCTGGCCAGAATTAAGTTGTTTAAACAAATGTGTTGGAACAGTAGAAAAAAAATTGTCTGAAAACTGTAGGTACTGGGGGTACTTATAATTGTTTTTAAAAGGGGTACTTTATAAAAAAAGTTTGAGAAACACTGGACTAGAGAATAGGAATTGATGTAGAGCATTACCTTGTATTGATGTCCTTTAATCATAAAAAAATGACGGTTTTGAAATAGGTGGGGAAACCGGTTGTGAGCAAACATGGCCCAAATGCTGGGATGTAACTCTAAAATATCCCTCTAAAGCAACTGGGATTTTCAGGATGTTATTTACATCTAGTTTTATAGATATTTTCAAGAATCCTAGTAGCAGCAGTGTGGCATATCAAGGAGGAGTTTCTCATTTGAGAAGGAAATCTTTTCCAGAAGAGTTCTTTGGAAATTGAAAAGAGAAGTTGATACTTCTATACTTGTTTCAAATCAAGTGAGTCATGTCCTGCTAAGAACCCACCCATGAAACAGCACAGATGACCCATAGGGAACAAGAGGTCAGAGCAAGACCTTAAATCAATAACTTCATAACTTGTAGACTTGAAAATATTTGTCTCATGATGATCACCGGGCAGTTATAGTTTCTTTAATTTTTCCTGGCATGTAAGTGGATCTGAATTGTAATTACAGTACATGTCTTATTACTTGCTTTACAACTTGTGAACCATTTTTTGTACAAATCATCATCCGGCTGGTTGACAGGAAGCAAGAACAGCATTTCATTGCGAGTTCTGTTCCTTCTATCTTTGTGGACTTAAAGATGGTGACTCTAAAATCACATATTGGAGCAAATATATTTATGCACAACACAAACATAGGGCTGGATTGGGACTTTAATGTGTCTTACTCTTTAAACCTGCCAAAACAGGCAAATGGGATTTTCATTTCTTGTTTATGAAAAAAGATTTAGCATGCTAAATACAAACAATGTCATAACGAGCAATGAAAACCCCATTTGTCTGTTTGATAATTCTTCAGCTGTCCACTGTCAGAGTAAAATCCTCACCAACACTGCTCTTGTCCTTAGTTTACACCAAAGATGATTTTACATGTTGTTTTCTCTGTTATCTGGAGCCAATTTAAATGGGGGAAAGTGCTGGTAATCTGCTCAGTTGTAATGTTAGGAAAGGCCAATGATCTCTTCAGAAGGGTTCTTGCTGCTATACAGTTCAGCTGAAGTATTATGTGACCTAGGTGTGTGTCTAGGGACAGCATAAGCAGGAAATAGTTTACTTGCTTGCAACAGGTTTGGTTAAGTATTTGTATATTAATTTAGGGAATTATAAAGGAACTGAATAAATGCAGTTCCATCAAATTGCAATGAACTTTATATCCCAAATTCCCCCCAGTGGAGGCTGAAATGATTAAGACCCCGTCCTTCCCCTTTGAGGCAAATTATCGTGTCCCTAAATGTTAACTACTACTGCATATGAATCTGAACAAAATAACTAACTCTTAGAAAACAAGATTAAAAACAGGAGATGCAAGAGCAGCACAAGTAAGGCTACATCTGCAATTCTGTATCTTCTGTCCTGCTTCAACTGCACAACTGTGAGGTTTCCTGTGTATCCACTTTTATGCTGGGAAGGGGGAGAGAGCTGTCCCACTGGCATAATTAAACTATCCCCATGAACAGCAGTACCTATGTTGGCAGGAGAGCATCTCCCACTGACATAGGGCTGTCCACGCCAGCACTCTTGTTGTTGAAAGTTATTTCTGTCAGGGGGGTGAGTTTTTTTCGCACCCCTGACCGACAAAAGTACTTGGCTAGGTTTATAGGTCAGGGTTTTTTAAAGTTCACGTGTGTTTCTAAAAGCTCACATATAAGCAAACCTGGGAGTGGAGTAGGGAGGCTTTAAAATGGTGAACAAATAAGCTGCTGTCATGGTTGGATTGAGAGTTATAAAGAGTGGGTGAATCAGAGCATTCTGAGTTGGGTTTTTTTTTTCTTTTAGCTGTCAAACTTGCCATGTAGAGACTGCCACTGACAGCCAGGTTTTAATTGGAAGGATTGTCAGCTTGATTGAATCTGCTATTGGAATGTTTGCCTGTGGGGGGTTCACTGGAGGATGGTAATCTTTATCAGGAGTTTGATGAGCTGTCTCCAGTGAGACATCGGAACCATACAGGCAAAGAAAGTGATGTATATCTGTGTGGTATTACTGAAGATCAAGCAGGAAGGGAAATTGACTGCTGCCTCTTTATAAGCAGGGAAAAAAATAACATTCTTTGGGCTGTATCATGCTTTGCACTTGATTTGAGGAAATAAGGAGATTGGTGGGTGGAAGAAGTTGTAAGAATCACACACTTCCCAAACTCAAGCAGCCACGAGGCTCTCCACCTAACTTTCACAGGCGTGGTGGGATGGACCCGGCCTGCTATGCTGCCCCAAGCCCATCAGAATGTGACTAGCTGGCTTGCATTTTAACTGTGGTGAATATCACAAGCCAGCTGTGGGCACCTAAGGCTCCTTTACAAAGGAAAGGTAATGCACTTAGCAGGGTGAATGCAGCTGAGTTATCCTGCCCTTTATTGGCAGGATGACATGGTAACAAGAAACCAGACCAGTACTGGCTCTATCTGGTTAGAGTTGACATAAAGATGGGGCAGAGCAAACAATTTGTAATGTGGGACACAAAGTTTTATTGGTCCTGAAAACCCCAGAACAATGGTACCTATTTTTGAGTGCTGTCTATTAGCATTTTATCTGCTGTTTACATCTATACAGGCATGTTATTTATTTATAGAGCCTCATCCCCCTCACCATAATGGTTCTTCCACAGGACAAGAAATCACCCTTAGAATCACAGATCAGAGAAATAGTGTAGCAGTGCAATTTAGGATGCCCAGTCACAGACCAGAACCTCATTTTACTGCATTCTATACAAACACAGAATAAAATGATGATTCCTGCTCCCTACAGTTTGTAACTTGAAGGAGTACATAGATCCTGGATTACTAATAGAAGTAGTTAAAATATGGGTACATTTTTCACACACACAGTCCAGTTTTTTTCATCAAAAGTCAATATATTTCTTATGTTAAAATTATGAAATTCAAACTCGTTTGGCCAGCTTTGTAGCTAGTTTGAAAACAAGGTTGAATCTTTCATTAAAGTGCATACTTGATTGTATTACTTTTTTAAATTGAAATTTAAAATGCTGACTAATTCCAAAACAAAAATAAAATTCAGAAATTTTCAACCATCAAGATGATTACTAATCTATATGGGCTGGCAGCCTGCCTAGCTAGAAAGTAGTTAAATGCGAAATAGATCTCTGAATCTCCAACAGAGACACGACATATAGCTTGGTCAGGAAGATGTGGTGGTATGGAGGAATGGTGTCCGTAACCTCATTCTACTTGGCTGAGCTTCTGTCTGCAAGTCAGGATCTTAGTGAGTGTAAAATAAGAATAAATAGCACCTTTTGAAGTCAAAGGTTCTGTCTGAAATTATGCCCCCTAAACTGGCTGCACTATTGGAGGACACTGAGTGTAGTATAAGAACCTATATAGGCTACAGTGGGATCTGCTCATGTGTCTGCTTATTAGGCACCCATCCCCTTGGTTTCTAAATGCCTGGTGGTAGGACTTGTGCAGTACTGGATGTTTGTGAGAGGGCATTGCCAAAGTATGGAAAATCATCTGTTGGGCCAGCACTTCCTTTGGAAGACTACTCAATTGAGTCTTCAGTGATAGTGATCTGCAAACAGGCACCTGGTTCTTGGTTTAGCCCCTCCCCCCCTTTTCTCTATGGCTGTGAGACCTGGGTAACCCATACATGACATCTTAAATGGCTGGAGTGGTTCCAACAGGGCTGCCTTGGGAGGCTTCTCAGGATCAGCTAAGAAGACCAATGCATTAGCATCAGCAGGATAGAAGCTCAGGTCATGAAACCCCAATGCCGTTGGGCTGGCCACTGTGCATATAGGCCTGGCACTTGCCTCCTGAAGCAAGTACTCTTCTCTCAAATAGGAAAGAGGGGCTCGCAAAGGGCAGCAGGAGCACTTCAAAGACATTCTGAAAGGACACCTTTAAAAAGGGAGGCATCAATCCAATGCAGTGGGAGTGCTTGGCACAGAATACAGTGGCACCACACCAAGCTACAGCTTGCTTTAGAGGACAGACCTGTTAATGAGACTGAGAAATGACAAAGGGGGAAAGAAAGGGAACAGTCCAGACAAGAACTGTCTCCTATAAGATTACACTTGGTACTTCTGTGGGGCATGATACGGGGCTCTTCTCCCACTTAAAACTCACTAATGAATTCTCTGGACAGACACCCTCACATCACTGGGTAGCCAAAGAAGAAGAGAATGTTGTGCAGGATTTCATCCTTTAAAATTGTGAATTACAGTTGCTATAATGGTGGTTTTGCCACGTAGCAAGGAGATTTCCACAACACGAAGGCACAGGCAAGTCAAAGCTAGTCGGGTTTTAATTTTTAAATAACCTATTCTCTCCTCTCCTGCCCCTATCTATATAACTGTTATGAGCAGTTGCAGATATCACCAGGAAATTACATGTTTGATGACTTATTTTTCTAGGCAACCTATAAAAAGATTATTTTGAAGTATGTTTTAAAGTATTCTTCATAATGTATAAAAATTCCCCCTTGTTTTTTTTTTTTTTTTTTTTTTTTTTACAGAAATATCAGGATTGTCAGATTTGTTCTCTGATATTTTTCTAGAGGAATCTTTGGAAAACTAGAGAATTCAAGTAATTAGGGTTACCAGTTTTGGTTGGACATATTCCTAAAGGTTTCATCTCATGACAGTCTTTAATTTAAAGATTAATATTTAATTCCTAGAAGTATCAAGACAGTCCTAATGGGTTGGCAGTCTGAGGAGTAGCAGTTTTTAACACTTTTAATTTGTGGGGTGAAGGTATTGAATCCTTTATGCTTGGAACTTTTCTCTTAAATTGTCAGGAGTTGGTGTTAAGTAGAGATTAGTATGAACATAACAATTTAAAACAGTCTGCTTAAAGCTGAAATGCTAATTTGAGCAATCTACACTCAAATTAACATCCCTTAAGCTGGCTGCACACTTGAGTGAGATTGGCTAACCCGTGAAATAACACTTGTGTTGCCACATACATATAGTGCTGTACTCATTTATGTGTCTTGTGAGAACTTCTGGGGGCATTCCCATAGTTCCTAGCACAATCGTAAGTGTAACCCACATACATAGTGTGGTTCAGTATCCCAAGTAGTGACACTTAGACCACTTACAGTGAGAGAGAGGCTGTAGAGCTCCCTTATTCTTAAATTGAGAGCCAGCTGGCTTTATAGCTCAAACGGTAGAGGCTGCTACACTAAGCTCCAGAAGTCTCCTTCAAATCTGCCCAGTGGTGGCTATGTAATCCGAGCCACTCCATGAATTCTTTATCACGGAACAGTAGGAGAAGTCTCCTACTAGCCTTTCTGGGCACATGTGGGCAACTGTGGTAAGACATTTGGAGGATTATCGGCACTGGAATGATACTAGTCTGCGTGCAAAGTGGTTGTGCTGGCATCTGAGAAGTTCTGCTTAATTCAAGTTTTAACTTGGCTGGCACAAGGGTCAATGTGAGTTTAAAACGGCACAGCACTTGAGTTAAGGGTTTTTATGTGTGGATGGGACTTGAATAACTTTGCAGTGAGGACAAGCCTTAACAATTCTTCTCCCTATGCATTGCTCAGGTTTTAGTATCTTATATCTTGTGATCTTAGAAGTCTACAAGGAGCCTTCAAGCAAAAGAAACTTGATATTTACAACATGAAAAACAAGCAAAGAAAACAAAACCTATTTTAAAAATAATTTGCCTGGTGTTGTTTATATATTCAACACAGAGCAAAGAGGGTACAAAATGGATTTTCCTCTCTTTACCCTATTTACCTTTTAGGATTATTTTACTCAGCCAGGCTGAAAAGCCACTTTAATCTTACAATTTTGATATAGTAGCCTGTTAGATCTCAGCCTTGTCCATTAAGTTTCATTAGCACTTCCTGCTGCAGTTAACCACATTATGTTAATGGGTCAGCACTTTTGCTCTATGGGCATGCATGCACACTCTGGCTATGTCTCCACTGCTATGTCTGCACTACAGCTTGTATTCGTAAAACTTATGCCACTCGGAGGGATGAATATTCCACTTGCCTGAGTGACATAAGTTACACAGACCTAAGTGCACTGTGTTGGTAGGAATGCATCTCCTGCTCACCTAGCTTAGCTCCACTGTTTGTGGAGGTAGGGGGTTTTTTTTATGCTGATGGGAGAGCTCTCTCCTGTCTACATAGTCTTCACCAGATGCACTGCAGCAATTCAGCTGTATTGGTACAGCACTGTAGGTATAGACATACCCACCGTTTCTTCCTCTTTCATTGCTTCAGTACTGCCAGGACTTACCTGCATTATTTATTAGTGTAAGAGTGAAAATATGTTGACCCAGTTGTGGAGAGAGAGAATAAAGAAAAGTTATTAGTTCCCATAACAGAAGAACTAGAGGACACCAAATGAAGTTAATGGGTAGCAGGTTTAAAACTAATAAAGTTCTTCACACAGCGTGTAGTCAACCTGTGGAACTCCTTGCCAGAGGAGGCTGTGAAGCCTAGGACTATAACAGAGTTTAAAGAGAAGCTCGATAA
This sequence comes from Pelodiscus sinensis, assembly GCF_052426305.1. Lineage (NCBI taxonomy): Eukaryota > Metazoa > Chordata > Testudines > Trionychidae > Pelodiscus > Pelodiscus sinensis. The sequence continues at coordinate 121,511,253 of NC_143053.1, forward strand.
TTTCATGGAGGTTAGGTCCATAAAAGGCTATTAGCCAGGGGATAGAAATGGTGTCCCTGGCCTCTGTTTGTCAGAGGCTGGAGAAGGATGGCAGGAGACAAATCGCTTGATCGTTGTCTTCGGTCCACCCTCTCTGGGGCACCTGGTGCTGGCCACTATCTGCAGACAGGCTACTGGGCTAGATGGATCTTTGGTCTGACCCAGTACGGCCGTTCTTATGTTCAGTACTTTAATAGAGTAGTATGGATTTCTTAGGAGCAGCTTTCAGCTTCTGTGTCACAAATACTGGCTGAGTCTTCACATTTCTGTGCATGGTTGCAAAACCTGCTTGAGGAGTTTTAAACTTTTAAATGCTGTTTAAAATAAGAATCATTTTATGTATTTAGTGCTTTGATTCTAATTTTTTTTTTTAAAGGCCTGAATTTTTTTCTTGCCTTATTGCTACAATAGGCACCAAGTGCCAGTCTGGGTTTCACCATTAAAACCACATGGATCAATTTGAGGACTTTTTAGGGCTACTTCAGTTGACTTCATGAACTAAGCTTTATTTTTTATGTGTGATGCTAATAGCCTGGAATGTTTTGCCCTTTCTAATTAGGTCTCAATCCATCAGGTGAATGTTTTCCCAAGAAACTGGTGGAGATGATTCTGACCCTCCCTAAAGGAAGCATTTCCAGTTCTTTGCAAACTACTCGCCTCTCAGACACAAACTCACCACACCAAACACATGTCTTCCTGGATATTTCTCCATAAAGAGTGACATAAGGTAGTTACAGATAGTTCATAACTTACTGAGATTTATAATCATTGAGTAAATGTATGGGTAATGTTTTAGGAATAATGTATTTGAAAATATGCTGTATAGACTTGGAATAACAATCACTAGGGGTAATCTGTCTTGGTGATGGTGCATTCAGGCAGGAAGGATTTGTCATCCTGTCCTGTTTAGCTGGTTCAAGCAGTTCAAGGCTCCATTATTTAATCTTGCAAAACGGTGTTTACTTACAATGCTGTAGAGGTGCAGTTGTGGTGCTTTAGTGTAGTATGGGTCTATGCTGACAGGAGGGGTTCTTCCATTGATATAGGTGGTCCACTTCACCAATTTAGTAGCTAGGTTGACAGAATTCTTCCCTTGACCTAGCACTTGTCTATATCAGGAGTTTGGTCAGTATAGCAATGTCTTACAGGAGTGTGGATTTTCACACACACACACACACACACACACACACACACACACACACACACACACACACACACACCCGAGAGCGAGAGAGCTAGCACTATACTTATGCAAGTTCCCAGTATAAATCAGTCTTTGGACTTTAAGTGAAAAATCACCAGAGGCAACCGCTAACAATTGCCAGCATTTAAAAATAAAAAAGAATACTACAAGAGGAGGGGTTAGTTTCTCTGACTTGGCAGGGGGGAGACTCCAAATTACACAGACACATCCCTACAGGTGTTCACAGTCTGTTCACAAACACTTGTGGTGTGGGTGTGTGTTCATGAAATTTTGGCTCCTTCTTGTGAAACCAGCCAGTTCTGCAAAAGACTTGAGTTTTTTTGGGGAGAACCTACTTTGTTAGAAAAGACAGCTATTAAGTGTAGACTGAGGAGTGTGCGCTATGATTTTTGTTTTTGTATTGTTCCACTACTTTTTCTTGTTTCTACTTAAATCTTCACCTTTTCTTAGCTAAACCTACTTTTTGTTTGTTGAAGTGCTCACAAGTACTGTGTTTAAACCATCACTCCTGTAAATTGTAAAGTTAAATTGGGGTACGTTGCATGTTTGGGGACTGAGGATCTGGGATTTCTGTGAATAGCCAGTATCATGGAAAACTCTTTAAAGCAAGGGTGGGAAACCTTTTTGGGGGCCACTGACTCACAGAAAAATCAGTCTAGGGCCACATACAAGTATGAAATGAAACACATAACCCCATTGGCCCTGGCCCCGAAGTGAGAAGGAAAAGAGACACTCGCCTCACTCCCTTCAAGCTCCAGCCCCAAGAGATGGGGAGTGCCGAGTCGAGGGCATATCCCCAGGGCTGGATGAACTCTTTTGGGGCCCATGACTAGTAGATTTTGTGGCAGCCCTCTAGGCTCTGGGGTAGGACCAAAAATGAAGGGTTCAGCATGTAGGAGTGGAGTGGGGAGTGTGAGGCCTGGGTGGGAGGGCGAAGGAGTTTGGGGCACTCACCTGGTGCAGTTCCTGGGGAGGGGGAGGGGGCGGGGGCACAGTTGCTGCCCTGTGCTTGCGGACACGATCTCCCACCACTCCCATTAGCTGTGGGGGCCGGAGGGGAGTGAAGCCTATAAGTGTCAGTGATGGGCATCCCTGTGCTTCCATTCCCCCAGTTGGGGGGAGGGAGAAGGAATGGCAGTGCACTTCATCCCCCCCTCAGGCTAAATGTGGCCCGGGGTTTGCCTTGATCTGGCTTGCAAGGCTTAGCCTCCACCCTTCCCCAGTAGTGGTGGGGAGCTGGCCCTCATGCACCAGCCAAATATAGGGAAGTGCTGAGCTTCATGGGCTGGTTAAAGGTACGTTGTGGGCCACGTTCCCCATCCCTGCTTTAAAGGGACTCCAGAATTATTGGTGTCTATTAATCTGCAAGGCAAAGACTAGCCAGCAAAGTGCTTGAATGGCTGAAATTCTGCTGGTGCCAGGCGCTGACCCTTAGCCTTCCTTATGCTGGAAGAAAGCTATAAGGTGGTGGCTCTCAGTCCTGGATGCCCCTAGAACCTTTGCAGTGATGCTCTTGTTGTCATGGTTATTTATTACTAGAAGATTTACCTTTTGTTGCTTGGGTCTTAAACTCAATTTAGTTTTGTTTTTCTTCATTTAAATCATTATTTTGCCAATGGATTTTTAAAAAAATAATTTGGCAGAGGTTTCTGAAATTCTTTTAGGACACTTGGGTATGAATGGACTGCTCATAACTGGGACATCTTAATATTGCTCCCTCAGATCAAGGGGAGACAAATGTATTGCCAAACTCCACGCATGCAAAAATCAAGTGTCAGGGGCAGAGAACCTAGTACTGGCTTTAAAATCATAGGATTTTAAAAAATTGTTGTCTATTTTTATTTGCCTTTTGCTGTTTGGGTTTTGAGGCTTTAGGGATTATGTTTTCAAGCTTTACTCCACAAGCATGAGGGCTAAAAATTTCATATAATATTTTTTTAATACCAGATGAAAATCTTTTGTAAGCAGATAAAGCTATAGTTCCTGGAGTCAAGAAAATAGCAGATATCGAAAGTCTAGGGTGAAAAAATCTTGAGCATTAGGAACACTGTAGCAGTTTTTGCTACATTTTTCTAAATCCATTACTTCCTTTGTGTACTCTTCAGGCTAGCCAAGAACCAATCCTGTGCTGGTAAATTGCCAGTCTGTCAACATTGCAGGATTAGGCCCCAAAACAAGAGGTAACGCAATTAGTTTATTTTAGAATTCTTACAGCAATCCGGTATCATGAAGCCTTTTCTCAATATTTGCACTCATGCCATTTCCCTCTCAAATCCAGTGAAGTTGGGTAAATATAGCCAAATTAAATACATCAGACCAGGAGATTTTGAAAGCAGTCAAGCATTGATTGCATCTGATTGAAAGAAATACAGTGGGCATTATCTGGCCTGAACTTTGAAGCTCTCTGTAGAGAATGCAATATGACTTGGAGAACATTGGCAGTTCTGATAAATGCCTTGCGGCTAAAGTGTCTGTGAGCTAAAGTAAATGGATGAATGCTGGAATCGAATACAGTGTCCAGAAAGCAGTGCAACTATAGGTTTAAAATGATGCCTATAGGGATTGTTTGTCTTACTGCTTCTTAGAATTGGAACTTCAGAATGCCTGGCTTTCTTCAAGCATGATTGTCAGAGCTGAGCGGCTTGCGGCTCTGGGCTCAGCCTTCAGGTATCTAATTTATCTTTCTCCTGACAGCAGAATTGGGATACTATACACATGGCAGGCTTGTCTCCAACAGTCTTGAGCCTTTAGTTATGGCCATAAACAGGAGAATGCTGTATTATCTACTTTGAGAGGTGCCTTTCACCACACATGATGCTGCTTCAGTTGCGGATCAGGTGGAAATGCTTGCTGTCTGGGTCAGATTCAAAGCTCATTGAGGTCAATGGGAGTCTTTCTATCAACTTTGGGGTCACACCATGTGAGGGCCTTTCTACATTGGCATTCATTCCTCTCCATTTGCTCTGAAATGGCTAAATTTTAGGGCATTATGCAAAGCCTATCCTATTAGCCCCAGCTTTTGGGTGTGGGGGAAGGTACTGTTGCCTTGGGAGGGGAGAGTTTTCAGAGGATCACAGGTCTTTGGGAATCTCTTCTGTAATTACTAAGTAGTGTGGTGTGCTTTTGGTTACACAGATGTTTGTGTGCTGGAGTTTGTGCTGTTGTATTAATTGTTCATGATCTGGAGCCCCAGCCTAGCAAGATGCTTTTACAGGTGTTGTACCAGTGATCTAGCTAGGATTCCTTGCATGCCCAAAGGTAGGCATGTGCTTAAGGACCTGGCTGAAATGGGACCTTGTAACATGTTGATGGCCAGGATAGGCACCTTTCGGGTTGTAAAATGTGAAATACATTCATGTTTGTGGTATAGAGTACTAGAGCTTTTTAAATGTTTTATTTGGGGAGTGATGGTGTTATATTGATTTGTAACTGATCACTCAGAATTCTAAGATGGTAAATACTTAGTGAGCAAGGATTTGTATAACCATCTTAAGGGAAAGATTCATATTGATTTTAGCAGGAACTGGACTGGCCCCTAAAATTAGAAAGCATTAATTCTCTCAGGTGCCAAAAATTGTTAGCAGGTAATTGCTGTCCAGGAGGAAACATGTTTGCTGATCAGACTCCACTTTGCAAGAAGCTCATTTGTATATCACAAGAGCCACTACGGTTGAACCTCTCCAGTCCGGCACCCTTGGGACCTGACAGGCGCTGAACCAGAGAATTTGCCAGACTGAGAGGTCAATATTGTCTAGCAGAATTACCAGCCCTTCCACTACTTACGGGGTTCTTAGAAGACATTTAGGGGCAAATTACTGTTAAATAACAGCACAGAAGAAGCTAGATGGGTTTATGAAGGGGATGGTTTGATGGGATAACATGATCTTGGCAACTAATTGACCTTTCACTGTCAGTGGTAAATAGACCAATGGTGGGATGATAGGAGTTACTATAGAGAACTTTTTCCTGGGTGTCTGGCTGGTGAGCCTTGCCCACATGCTCAGGCTTCAGCTGATCGCCATATTTGGGGTTGGGAAGGAATTTTCCTCCAGGGTAGATTGGCAGAGGCCCTGGAGGTTTTTCGCCTTCCTCTGTAGCATGGGGCATGGATCACTTGCTGGAGGATTCTCTGCATCTTGGGGTCCTTAAACCATTTGAGGATGTCAATATCTGAGATATAGGTGAGAGGATTATTCTAGGAGAGGGTGGGTGAGATTCTGTGGTCTGCATTGTGCAGGGGGTCAGACTAGATTATCATAATGGTCCCTTCTGATCTTAAAGTCTATGAGAAGACTGAGAGCAAGGACTGGTGGCTGCAAACAAACTTTATGGGACAGTAGGAAACTTGGCCACGCCTACAATAAGTGGACATCCAGCTAACTAAAATCATGCCGGAGCATGGATGTTGTGGGACCAGAGAGTGCCAGACTAAAGAAGTTCAACATGTGCCACAATTGGTATTCACTGGCAGTCTTTGCAGAGGTGTTAGGGACTGCAAAGAGATGGAGAGTGAAGTACTAGCTCACTGCATTAGGAAATTCATATTCATATTTAAGGATTCTTGTTAACAGATAATTTCCTTTTTAAAAAGACGCATGGTGTACCTGTTCTCTGGGTAAAAAGAGGACTTAAGTATCTTGGGCTAATATGTTTCAAAAACACTAAATTCACAAAAAAGCAAAAGGAAAAGAAATTAAAGAAAAATTGAAAATTGCTGCTGATAAATTATTCCATTAAGTTATGCTACAAAGAGCAAATTCTTTTAACTATCATCATGAAATCTACAACTCGGATGTTCTTATCATGATCCTATCTAATGTGATTATCTACTAGATAGGGAAACTGTATTTCTTTTATATCCATAGTCTGATGGCTTCATTCCCCATTAGTTGAAGTGAACAAACTCACCAGAATAATGGCATGAACCTAACCATTTCATTCTGTGGGTCTTAGAATCACTTCCTCAGGAAATCACCTCCTCAGGAAATCATGCTTTGTATGTGTGAAAGCAAGTTGAGTAGTCTCGTTCAAAGTGACAGGAAAACATTGAAGAGTTGCCACAATTAAAACTCATTTGACAGGCATTGTTTTCTTCGGTAAATGTGATATTGCAGAACATGAAACTATTTTTGTTGAATCCCTTCTCTGCTCCATTGTTTAGACTTATTTTCAGGTAACATTTGACCTAGTTTTAGTATAAGTCATTCAATATCCCTAAAGCTGGTGAATTCTCTTATGTATTACAAGACTGATTGTTTTGTACATTAATTCAAGCTGATTCCACTGCAGCCACCCACTGACCTATATTGGTGAGGCACATGTCTGTTGTAAATTTATTTTAAATTAGATCTCTCCCTTTTAGATTTGTTGGGCATTGGGACTGGTATTTGTAAGTAAAATGGCAAAATCTGTGTAAGGGAGAGGAAGTGCTCCTTTAATTACCAGTAAATTTCTTTTCTACTATCAGTAAGACTCCCTGATGAAGCACAACTCGAATGGGAGAGGGAGCTTTGCCATCTAAACTGATAAGGTGCCTCTAAAAGCAGGTGAGAAGCTGCTTTACTTGTGCATATCCTTTTTCTTGTTTTGCAGTAAATAGTCATTGCACTTTCAATGTCCTGGTGCTATATTTGAAAAGTTCTCTGAAGGAGATATTGTGTTAGAATTGAAAGCTGTAACTTAAAGCCCAAAATAACCAAATCCTGCAGTCCTCATTCAGACAAATCTGACTGCAGGATGTGTGTTTTCATTTTAAATCAGGGAATGATAGCTAGATTCTTCCTACTGGTCCCTATTCCTGATACCTTGAACAAAAATTATTTTTGATAATCATGGAATAAATTCATTCCCTTCCACCCCAAGTCATTCCTATTACAGAAGGAATAACCAGAAGTAGCAAGTGAATTTCTCATTTTGCGGGGGAGGTGGTTTATTTTCTTCTCTCCTGTGTTTAGGAGTGATTAAGTCATAATTAAGATAAGACTACAAAGGATGGAGAATGATAACAAAACTGTATGGGTTTACTAAAAGCTGACTGAAAAAGTGAATATCCATCCTGAGAGAAATTATGAGGGTTTGAGATTTTGTTTTGTTTCGAATTGGAACAAAACCTCAGATGCTGGAATTTTTCAGAAAAGGAAATATTCCAATTTGGCAACATACTAGTGCCACCTTTTCGTGTCTCAGGTCTCAGCCTGCCAGTGCTACTCCTGCAGGGAAGGGGGTGAAGAGATGAAGGGGGGGCGGATGAGAGGGAGGGCAGAAGTCCGATGGGTGGAGAAGCTGTTGAGGAGCCTGGGACCTAAACTGGCAGGAAATCTTCCTGGTTTCTGCTGGCATTTCCTCAGAAACTGCATGTGCTTGTGGAATGTTTTGACTTGGATACACTGGCATTTTCTGACTGCAAAATATTCTGTCTGACAATTTTCATCCAGCTCTAAGAGGTGTTTTGACTCCACAGGAATAAGCATATCGATGTTTTGGTGAGCAGGGGCATAACAGGTGTCTAGTGCTGTTGCTGTTGGAACAGTGCTGTGTGCTCTGTGATGACTAACCAGGGAATGTGAACATTTTGAGAATTTCTCTAGGTTTATAGATAAAAGGATGGGGGGCGGGGGGGAGGTCAGTGAGGCAAATAGAGAAAGTTGCATCATATGGCAGCAGCTGTAAACTTCAATTTGTTTTTGTCTCACTCGAGTTCTTTTTCTCCATAAGGTCCAGTAATGGAAATGTCTAGGCACAGGACTTGGGGTATGTCTGACGTATGCTATTAGACTACCCTTAATGCCCCTTGCCCCTGTTACTGGCATAAAGAACAATAACTTCAGAGCTTTACCCTGGCAGTTGAGATTATTTGCTGGGATAGATGTTCTATCCATGCCCCCTTTTTCCTTGGCTGCCCCTGTGCCTAAGAAACAAAGGGACATGCCGGTTGCTTCTGGGAGCTATGTGAAGCCAGAGCAGATGGATAGCCTGCCTTTGCACCACCAACTGAACTTTTAACAACCTATTCAAAATCTCACTGAGTGGTTTCAGTAGCTACTAGGAGATAGATCAATTGGGAGTCTCCTGGAATCAAAGATGGTCACTAGTTCTACTGAGAAATGGCTCGTGAGTTGAAGGGTGATAGTATGGTAAAAGCATTGGACTCAGACTCAAGAAATCAGAGTTGCATTTCATGCTACTGAAGGTTTACTATGTGACCTTGGAAAAATTGCTTTTTTTTTTTTTCTTTGCACTTCCATTCCCTGGGTGTTTAAGGGGATAATACTTCTCTCTAACAAAGGTGCTCTGAGGAATAAATTCATTAATGTTCGTGATGCTGTCAGTTACTTTGGGAATTAGATTATAGAAAAGCCTATACATAAATATGATAGTAAATACCTGAACATGAACAACAGCAAAGTAATATTATAGAGTTACCTGAAACATGCATAAAAGCAGAATTCATTTCTGAAAACATTGCTAAAGTCTTAAATATATTTTTCTATCTTCTCTAAATTGAAAGGACCCCAACCGGCACCTCCTTTCGTATCTGAGAGCAGATATTCTAGCAATTAGTTCCCCTGTTGAAAAGAGGCTGATTTCCCCCCCCCTCCCCCCAATATCTGCTTTCCAGCCTTAGGGCACCTGAAATTAATGGAACACTCCATCATAAATCATACATGCGCTCTAATGCTTTCAAAGAATGCTTAATGGGTTTGGGGAGTTTACATAATGAACCTTCCTTGATAAAGGTGAAGTTCTATAATATGTTCCCTTGATAAAAGTTTGATATTAAACTTGCTGTATGAGATATAAAATATGCTTAAGTTTGTCCAAAGTTTTTGAAGCTGTCAGTAGCATGTAGGATAGATCAGTGTCCACAAACCAGCCTTTGAAATGTTGAGTTATATTTAACTTTCTGCAGCTTGGATTTCATTTCACAAGTATTTATTTACTTATTTTCACTGATTTTTAAAGTTAATATTATTTAGAACCTTGACTAAGGTCTGAAGTGTGCATTAAAATAGTTCTTAACTGTGCGCCTGAGCCAAAATCTATTGGGGGTGGGTGGGTGGGAAGTCAATGGAAAACTCTCCTTGACTTCAGTGGCCCAATATTATTGTTATCATGCTCATATGACAGGATTAATATGTTAGCAGGCAGATACTATTGTGCTCACTATTGCTTGACTAGATCTCATTGCACAGCCTAAACCTTTTAATCTCTTCTTATTTTTTGCAGTAGGCCCAAAGAGTCACCTGATTCTGTGGATGGGGTCAGTTCTGGGCTGATCTAACTGTGGTTCTTAGAGCTTTCACTCTAGTAAACCTAATTTTGTTCTGACCTGCCTTTCCTTTTCCATGTCCTCCTTATCAAGTTCCTCCAGATGTACTGCACTAGCTGCAACATATGCCTTTTGAATTCTACCTTACAGCATGGGATGGTATTGCACAAGATAACAGGCCATTAGAGATTGCAAAAAGAGCAGGAGATGTGCCTCCTTATTGCTTGTCTGACAATAAGAAGTTGGCACTTTTTTCGATCTTCCTTTGGACCGAAGAAACAAGAGTCTGGAGTCCAGCCTGGGTCTCTGACATGGTACTAGCTGAGGGGATGTCGAGACAGGCAAATGTCATTTATTTATTATATTGTTTTTATTTTTCTCTGTTGCATGCTTTTTCAGATCTTAACTGTTACCTATTTAGATAACAGATTGTACCCTACCCTGAGAATTCAGGCTTTCAGCCATCCATTCTTCCAATTCACCTTGATTGCCCCTTGTAGGATTCATCTGCTTTGCATAGATATCACTGGTTCTCAGCTTTGTCTCCTATCCTAGATCCTTCTTGTGTACTTAACTAAATACAGCACTGCACATTTGCACAATGCCTTCTCCCCCCGCACAAGATGAGTGAGGGGATGGAGAGTGGGGATGAAGAGACATTTCCTGATGTTTTTATGCAGATAGCCGTCTCCTCTCACTTGGCTGCTTTTACACCTTTCTGACACTTCAGTTTTGGTGCTTGTGGATTTTCATACCCCATTAGTTTTTATTATCATTACTAGTTGTCTCTCAGCCCTGCAGAGCTTGCTGTGAGATCTGCACCATTCAGAGTTATTAATCATAATTTCAGTTGCTTCTGTCTGTATGTCTGATTTCATTTTCATGCTCCCCCTCTCCTTGAGAGTCCTAAGGATACCTCTGACAGTCTCTTCTGGCTCTTCTCTGTCAGCAACTTTTTCTTGGCTGTCACTCGATAATCAGAGCAGCTAATGGTAAAACAACATTTCTGATGGATGCTGAAGTCAGCAATGCCCTCATTTGGGACTGGGCTGGGTGTATAGGCTGTGCAAACCTCTGCTCTGGGAAGAGTCCAGCCTGGCTAACCTTTGGACCAGTTGTTCATCTTGGATAACTCAGCACCTTTTGCCTGATTTGGGAAGCATTTTGATCACGAACTCTAAGGAGTTCATTTCAATAACAGTAATCCTATGCCAAAGAAGCTGTCAGTTGGAAAACTAACTCTTGACACGTTCATTAAACTGAAATGGTTCATGAATGTTGTAAGATCTCATGTGATTTGCCTTCTGTCCTCACCAACACACACTCACTGAGCCGAACAGGTGGTAGCTGTTTCGCTACTTAATTCTGACTACAGGCAATGACTTACTTTTTATAGTTAAGCTGTGCCAGAATTAATGAATGTTGTGGAGCTTCAGTATATTTCAAGGTAAAATTACTCATGTTGCTGCCATTATACCTAATGTTGCACTTCCAAAATTATGTCAGGAACTCTGCTGCAGTGGAGAACAAGGGGTTAGATGACAGTGGCTAGTATTTAACTCATTCTTAGACATGTTCCTAAATCATCTTCAACTGGAATTTGACTGGCAGGTCAGCTGAAACATGCAAAGTAAATATATGATCACATTTTGAAGCCTTTTGAGGAAAAGGAAGCTTTTTAAAGCTTGGTTTAGCACCACAAACACTTATGAGTCCATAAATGTAAAACATATATCACTTAAAGACATATGCTCAGAAGTGACCATTTTCAGGATTAAGTACCACCTATGATGGAGACAGCTTTATTATTTTATCAGCAGAAAATCTCCTGTAAATGAAGTATCAGAGGGGTAGCCATGTTAGTCTGAATCTGCATAAACAACGAGAAGTCCTGTGGCACCTTATAGACATGCATCTGACGAAGCGGGTCTTTGCCCACAAAAGCTTATGCACCAATAAATCTTTTAGTCTATAAGGTGCAACAGGACTTCTCGTTGTTTATCCTATAAATGAAGTCACCCCTAGTTCTTTCATTAGTCTTTATATAGTATGTTGTGAGTCGCATACCAACACCATCAGCCATTTGCGTGAAGTGAAATTAATCTCAGTGCAGTAGCTATTCTTATTACTTATTCACTGTTATAGATACAAAGCGTAATATAATTAACACATTGCTGCTTTTCTCCACCTCTGCTAGATTCACAGATAATGGTGACTAGAAAAGCAGGCCTCTTAAATTACCGGTACACAAATCTTTTTGAATTGGTCACAATTTTCTCTGGGTCTTCAATGAAAACAAAATCTGAATACAAAACCTCTACTAATGCAAATATCCAGCTTGGCCTCCATTCAAGTATCTTCCAGGAAACAATATGCCATTAGGTTGTGGAGGGGTATGTATAGAAATGCCTATAATGAGCCTCAAGTTAACTTGCTCTAATTATGCTGTAGTTTCCATTATATTAAACTGTCGACAAGAGTCTACTACAAATGTCCATTTATCAAGCCAAGATAAGTTCCATATGCAATGATAGACAATGGGACCTTTCCATGCCTTCATGTCCTCACAAAAGAAAGAAAAGCTGTATTTAAGGCTTGTCTTCACCACCTGAGAGATTGCAGCAGGAATCGATTTAAAGGGGTCTAAATAGATGGCAGGCCACTTTCTGGTCAACACTGGTAGTCCAGTTCCCCAAAAACAGGGTGGGCAATAATTTTTCACCAAAAGCCACTTCAGAAATTTTTGAAGTGGCCCCAGGCTGTAGTGGAAGGGGTGGGGTCTCAATCAGAAGGGGCAGAGCCAGGATGTTTCCCTACCCACAGACCATGATTGGTCTGGGGATGGAAGAGTGCCTCCCCTCCCCACCTGAGGTTCCCCCTGGTGGTGGGAACAGACTTTGCGCACTCCCTGTTCTGGCCCCAGGCCAATCAGGGCTTCTAAGCGCTATGCACACTTTGCAGAGCGGGGGCAGGGCGGAGGTAACTCTGCATGCTCCCCTTGCCCCCAGGCCAATCAGGGCTTGGAGGAGCGGAGGAATGAGTGAAATCTTCTCCCACCCTTCTAAGCACTGCGCACTCCTGGCAGGGCAGAGGAAACTTTGTGCACTTCTTCCCCTCCCCCAGGTCCTAATTGGCCTGGGAGCAAGGGAGTGGCAGGGCTCATGGAGGCCCTTTTGCCCACCCCTGCCCAAGAAGCATAAAGGAAGTTGACCAGAGAGCATATCCCATTGATTCAGCACTGGGAATACAATGGGTAAGTTGACCTCAGTATGTTGACTCCAGATATGTTATCATGTAGCTGGAATAGCATAACTTACGTTGAATTATCCCTGTTGTGAATACAAGCCTTTTAAATGTTGGAAACATTATGGTCAAATGAAATGGGAGTTGTTTCAGGTATAAGAAAATAGCTTTTTGTCTCCCAATTTATATGGCCTAGCAGATGGAGGACTGGACTGGAGCTCAGGAGATGACTCCATTCCCTGTTCTGCCACTGGCCTGCTGGGTGACTGTGGCTAAGTCACTTCCCCATTTGTGCCAGAGTCTACCCATCTGTAAAATGAAGACAATGACACTGAGGGTGTGTCTAGACTACAGGGTTTTGTCGACAAAAGTGGACTTTTGTCGACAAAACTATACCTGTGTCAACACTGCAACTGAGTTCTGTCGACATAACATTGACAGAACTCAGGAGTTTTGTCAATGGCTGTAAATCTCATTCTATGAGGAATAACGGCTTTTGTCAACAGAGTTCTGTCCACAGAAGGCGTTATTGCATCTACACTGTCCTTTGCGTCTACACTGTCATGTCGACAAAGCGGCTTGCTTTGTCGACAGAACTGGATGCAGTCTAGATGCTCTGTCGACAAAGTCTGTAGTCTAGACGTACCCTGACTGCCTTACAAAAGCACTTTGAGATCGTGTTAAAAATTACTTTACAGCAAGACAAATATGTAGCTCTTCTAGTGAAATTTTGCTAACAAAGATATTTCAACAAAAACCAAAGCGAGACATACTTTGGAAATGCTCTTTCCAGTGTTGCAGATTCTCCCAGAATTGGATGCTTAAAGTTCCAGCTTCTGGAGCCAACTGATTACAGAAGAATTTGAAGTCTTTATTTAAAAATAAATTTCTAACCTTCATTGTGGCAGACAGGAACTTAAAAATATGCCCCAACTATATCCTCAAATAAAAATAAAAAGAACCCATTTTTAAATTTAAATCTCAGAGGAATTAAACCAGGCTATGATTTTTGAATGTGTGGGACTGACAACCCTGCAATTCCTGTTGCAGAAACAGATGGACAATAGTAAAATAATGACAACCTAATGGAGAAACAGGGATTCTGTTGACTGCTACTGAGTGTGAGTGGCAGAATTCTAAGCCCCACTTAATTGCCACAACTCCATGAATTGGCTCAAATTCAGACTGGAAATAAGGTGCATTTTTTTTTTTTTAAACAGTGAGTAATTCACCAATGGAGCCCTTTACTGTAGGTTGTGCTGGATTCTCTGAATGAATTCCTGTTTGAACTAGAACATGACACTTAGCATAACATCCATTCTTGATTTTAAAATTGCTTATGATAGAGAAGTCATGGGATCAGTACCCAGGAGTGAGAGAGACTTCCTTACACCCCTGCCTCAGTGAAAGGAGGCTTGTTCTTACTTAAATGGATGTCTGTTCCCTGGCACCACCAGTCTGTTAGACTCTCAAACAATCTCTTGAGAACTCTTTCAGCTCTTACTTTGTCTTGTAAGATTAACAAGGGCACTCCAATCCTCTTAAGTGTTTCCCTGTAGAGTTCAGCCCCTCTCATTGGGGACAGGCAGAAATTCCCCAGAGGAGCAGTGCTCACACCAGCTTGCTTGTTTGAACTAATTATCAGCTGCAATATACCATCACAGCACTGAGGTATACAGGCAGTCTCTGGGTTATGTCAATCTGACTTGCGTTGGATCCCTAGTTACGAACGGGGGGGGGGGGGCGCAGCTAGTGCGGGGTGCCTCCCCCACTGTCGCCGCCTCTGGCGGCGGGGGGGAGGGGGTGTGCTTCCCCCCAGTAGACCAGGAAGACGCGGAGCGGTTTTTCTCGCCGCGGAGGACACGGGCGGTGGGACCGCTGAGATGCGCCGCAGTCCCGCGTCCTCCGCGGCGAGTCCCCAGCAGCTTGTCAGGTGGACTGCTTAAAGGTTCGGGGGCAGCCCACCATGCAGAATGTCCCAGAGGCATGGTTCAGTGCTTTTTATGGAGAGTTTTGAAATTGTGGAGTTTTGTTCTGAATAGGAACAAAATGTTTTGAGAGCCCCTGTTGTTTAACCTTACTAAATAAATAAATACAATTAAAATCAAATAATCAAAAGGTTGGCTAACAAATCTGAAACCTCCTCCAGTAAAATTGCTTTTTAGCAGAAAGCTGGTTCATCCATTTTTTCAAGTAATTCCTGTACGAGAGAGCACATACTTAGAAAAAATATAAATGAATAAAATAACCGCGTTTTCCTTGTGCTTTTACCTCAGTACCTAATATGCTGTCACAATCACAGAATCCATCCATAAGTATCTCTGTATGAAAACACACAAGAGAAATGGGCTTTCATTTTTGCATTAAAGTCATGTACCTAGTTAATATGATCCTATATAAGTTACTTTGCATCATCTCTTTACATTTGATGGATCCCTTTAAAAGAAACAGGTAAGAAAGGGAAAAAAAAACTACTGGCAATTTGACGCCTCTTTATACTTGGAGTTTGAAGGCGACAGTGGGGGAGGCACCCCGCACTAGCTGCTTCCCCCCAGCAGACCAGGGAGACGCGAAGCTAGCGGCCCCCCCCAGCAGACCAAGGAGACGTGGAGCGGCTTTTCTCAGCAGACACCTCAGCTTGAGAATAAAGGACTGAGGGAAGTGAGGTGTGGGAGAATAAAACTGAGCTCTGGAGAAATGTTTGGCTAGAGCTTCCCCTATAATATGTACCAGTTCTGATTTACATACAGATTCAACTTAAGAACAAACCTACAGTCCCTATCTTGTACGTAACCCGGGGACTGCCTGTATATACTCCAGAATTCATTTTGTGGCTGGCTCAGGATGATCCCTGTGGTTCATTCCCTGGTGTGCTGGCTCCATGTTGTAAGTATAGTAAACTTGCGATAATCCGGCACCTTTAGGATCCAGGTGGTTTCAGATGATCAGATATGCCGGACTATCGGAAGGGGGGGGGGCTATGAAGGGTGGAGGGGAGGATGCCACCCCAGACCCCTCATAGCCGCCCCCTTCCGATAGTCCCGCTCTGCCCCAGGCATCCCCAATTCAGCTGCTGCTGGTCAGTTTCAGCAGCGGCTGAATCGGGGAAGCTGGGTGCAGAGCAGCTCCAATTGTCGGGCAGCCAGAGCACTTCCGGGTTTCTGATGGTGCCGGACCATTGGATGCTGGACCAATGGAGTTTTACTGTAAAATGAGGCTTTCACTGTGGTGGCTTACAATGCGTAATATGAGGCAGGAAGATGAATAGATACCTTTGTCTGGCAAAAACCTGTTTGCCTACTTAGTCCAAGACCATCACTAAATCATATTTTCAGTACATACACACACAACTCCTTAAATATCATCCATAAATACATCTCCCAATGATTATCAATATTATGTATGTTTTTTTAAATTAAAAACCTCACTTGACCCTTTTTTGTTAAGTGCTATAAAAGTAATGTGTTAAGTGTAGTGAGTTTGTCAACTGTCAAGAGTAACTGTTACAGAACAGTGGTCTGTCAGTTGGCATGGAGGTGTTAGGATCACACCAATGAGGGTAGTTGTTTGCTCATTCATGCATATGCTTTACTGGCATAATTTAGGTACCTAGACTCTTTTTAAGCATTTGCATTTCTTATCTCATGTGCAGAATTAGTAGTGGATGGAAACAGCTAAAAATTCTTAAGGGTTTAAAGGCTTAAAAAGAAATGATTACAGCACAGAAATGTTTGAGAAATTCTAAAAATGTGTTAAATGAAAGATGGGCTAAGGGCCAGATTTAGCCTCCATTTTTGTGGACATAAACTGCTTTTGCAAAATGGTGTTGATGATTACATGTAGCTACAAAAATGGAAGCCTAGTAAAGACTGACCTGAAAGTGTTCCTCTAAAAAAGTACACTAGAGGTGCAGATACTATTTTCCTGAATTTTAAAGCCACCTGTCTTTTTTTTTTTTTTTTTTTCCTCCCTCTGCATTTTGTTTGGTCTTTGCAATTAACCTTGTTCATTTAAATGTTTTATTTCTTTCAGATACCAAAACATTAAAGTCAGATGCTCAGCTACAAACTGTCTAACTATTGTCCTTCACTGGTGAAATCAAAGGAAGAAATCACTGGAAGAGAGGAACTGCACCAGGCTTCAATTTTTGGACTATACAGCAAGACTCTATTAAAATAATCAGAATTTTCACTATTAGGGCTACAATGGAGACGCTGTCCCAAGACTCTCTGCTGGAATGTCAGATTTGTTTCAATTATTATAGCCCCCGACGGAGGCCCAAGTTGCTGGACTGCAAGCATACCTGCTGTTCTGTTTGCCTTCAGCAGATGAGGACAAGCCAGAAGGACTTGAGATGTCCCTGGTGCCGAGGTATCACTAAATTGCCCCCAGGACTTTCTGTATCTCAGCTGCCTGATGACCCAGACGTCATTGCTGTGATTGCAATTCCCCATACGTCAGAGCACACCCCGGTCTTCATCAAACTTCCAAGCAATGGGTGCTACATGTTGCCCTTGCCCATCTCCAAGGAGAGAGCGCTCTTGCCAGGAGACATTGGCTGTCGCCTCCTGCCAGGTAGTCAGCAAAAGTCTGTCACTGTGGTGACAATCCCAACTGAGCAGCAGCCCCTGCAAGGAGGGATCCCGCAGGAAGTTGGAGAGGAGGAGCAAGACAGGAGGGGTGTTGTGAAAAGCTCCACCTGGTCAGGTGTTTGCACTGTGATTTTGGTGGCATGTGTCTTGGTCTTTCTCCTGGGTATTGTCCTCCACAATATGTCTTGCATTTCTAAGCGTTTCACTGTGATTTCCTGCGGCTGAAAGGGGTCTGCTCCCAGAATACTCCAATGAGATAATGTAGGGGGTGGGAAGGAGGTGATGACAGGCTCCAGTGTGATGCACTGCAACATTGACCAATTACTCCAGAATGCTTGACACCGGACAGCTGTGTGACAATCTGAAGGCAATCCTAAAAAGCAAAACCTCTCAGAAGACCTCTCAGAAGGGTACAGAAAAAATCATAATGAGCATCTGATGGTAACAGCATTGAGGAAAACTGCATGTGTACTATCCTCAGTGATCAGATGGACGTAACTCCTAATGATTTTTATCCTGTTATGAGATTAAAGACATCTACTTAGCTGGTTATACTTTTACAGTATATGATCACTCTCTAAATGCAGTAGATTAAAATCAAAATGCTATATGTATAAGTAGAATTGAACATGAGAATCCGTGTAAGACTCAGTCAAGATATTCTAATGCCAGTGCATACTATTTTTTTAATGGGAAAGAAGAGAGGGAATTGTAAAAATAAATAAATAAATCATTTAGTTGTTAGGGCTTTTTATATATCTTAAATTGCACATTAATAAGTTAGAAAGTTGCTTAATAGTTTTTAAAGGAAATATTTTACAAGCGATTGTGTTTCATATGTGAGGTGTATTTTTGTTGTATACTTTCATTTTGTTTCCACTGTAATGAAGTGTCTCTTCCAAGTGTTTTGGTAAAGCAAGATACAAGCAGTGGAGCAATAAAGTGGCCATGGAGGGCAACCTAATAGTGCAGTCAAAACCCTGCTGCGTAAGCCCCATCAAAAAGTATGGCTTTGAAGTGTAAGCATTGGACATGTTGTGTCACCTCTAGTCTGTCAGGCAGGCTTCTCAAGGCTCTGGCCTCCCTGGGGATTATTGAAGAAATGGGTTATAGAAAAGGACATGCTTCCTGCTAAAAGATTTGTTTTCTTAAAACATGGGACCATCTTTGCCTCATTGGTCATTCAAAGTTGTGTCTGAGTCACTGACAGTGTAAATTGGGAGTAACTCTGTGGATGGCTGAACAGAAATAGAGGTCTCGATGTGCCAAGCATTGTACAAATATCTAGCAGAAGACAGTCCTCAAAGAGTTCATGTTCTAGATACATACGAGCAGCCAATAATTGGGAAGCAGGTAGAGATGTGTGTGGGACTTTCCTACGGTCACAGATAGGTCAGAACTGGGAGCAGAACCCAGAACTCATGCTTAACCCAGTGGACCATGATGCCTCGCCTAAATTGCTGGAGTCTCACTGGTCTAAAGCCTATGGGTACAGCTACGTAGCAACATTATTTTGGAATAACTGACTACAAGTCTTTATTTCAAAATAATGCTGAGCTGGAGGACGACTTACTCCAAACTCATGGTAACCCTCACTTCATGAGGAGTAAGGGAAGTCGAAGGAAAAGTGTTCTTCCTTCAACTTCCTCCTGTGTAAACAGCGCCAAAAGCTGACTTCACTGATTTTTTACTTCAGCTACACAATTGACATAGCTTAAGTTGCATAGCTTAATTTAGACGTACCCTATGTGAGCTCATATAGGACCCAATTAACTCCTTTCAGTGGTAGAAACATTGTTTCCCTTAGAGCCATATTTGAAACTACCAAGAGAGAAAATGAATTTTTTTTTTTTAATACTGAATGTGGAGATTACAAAGCCCATGTGACTGCTCATAAAGGGACAAACTGTAATATTTATGCTAACACCTTACTTAACAAGAACGCCCATCACGTTTTGTGGGATGCCTTGGGAATAATGTAGTCAGTATGAGTAAGAGTATCAGAATCTGATTGAAAGGATTGGTTTGTCTGAATTTTAAGGATTGGAATGGGACTTGTGGCAGAACTCTAGGGCAGTAAAAATTATTTGTTTTTCTGATTCGCTTTGTTACTGGACAATTACATGGGTATAAGCCCAATGAACAATGACCACTAATCTATTATTATTATTTCTAATTGTTAATTTGAGATCATTCAATCCCATGTAATAACCCTAGGGAACCTTGTTTCAACTGAATTAGGCTCATAAAAGTAGTCAGTGGTGTTGCACTCGTGTAACAGGAAAATTTGGCTCATTATGAACATAATTTTCATTTGAAAATAAAAACAGAGCACATATTAGGAGAATCCTAGTGCTAGATGCTTCTCCCTCCCCACCTCTCACTTAGTCTGTACTGTAAGAATGTCTTGTATATCCTTGATAGTTAAGTTAGTAAAAGTAAGCTTACATCTGAAAGTGAAGCTACTAATGTACCGTGCCTGTTTTTATCTGTTGCCATTTGTCTGGGCACAACAAAGAAAATACCCCAGAGGTGACACATGAGAGCACATGCAGAACCATATGCAGAGAACCTATTTACAAATGCTTATTATAAATATTTTGCTCCTGGACATCAGTGAAAGTGGGGGTGTAACAGGATGATTAATTCCAAACACATGCAGTATTAAAATTATTCATGTGTTTCATCATTATGTAAGAACTCTATTTTCATGTTACACGTTAACATATAATGGAGCTATAGCTCCCCACTATTTCTGACTTCATCAGACAGAGGACATACTGCCTTGCTCCTTGTAATCACTACCATTGTGGCATGTGAGGGATGTGAAATGCTTCCAGATCAGAATAGTGACACTTGACACTGATTTTGCACTGATTGACCAAAAGTGTAAATGACTAGACAAGATGCAAGATAGTGGAGTAGAAGGCCATGAGCATTCAATACTAATAACATTAGTGTTGGAATGACCATACAATGACTGATGGAAGCTCTTGACAAAATAGGTTCTCTGTTTTCAAATAATCTGTCGCATAAAAAATGCTGTGTGTTCCTCTCCCTTCATGAAGAGTGTAGTTGGAAGGGTAAACCAGAAATTAGGTTAAAATGCTACACTACATAACTTATTACACAACAGGCAAACATGGGGTTTAATCTGGTATCAATGATGTAGGCATCATCTGACTAGAACACCATACTGTGTTACTTAACACAGTGCATTGTTTTGTGAGCGTGAGTTTCTTGTACTGTTAGAGCCTGCTGAAATGAGTCGCTGACCTAATTTCTGATTCCGACATTTGCCTGCTTACAGCCTTTGTCTGAGTGCAATATATAAAACCTCAAGATTTGTGAGTGAACTCCTATTCAAAAATATAATTTTATGGGGGAAGTTTCTTTTTTGCTTCAGGCAGTGTGACTATCATTTAAATATAGCAACCTTCATATCATGTTAGATCATATCGTTTTATGCTGATGAGTGCAGAAATGTGCTGTAGTATATTGCAATGTACAGTGTTAGATAATTTCTCAAGTAGGTTAACATTCAGACTTTAAAATGTAGTGTGATCTATTCCATTTTATGTTCCTCCTTACTTGGTATTCAGAAAGGAGACCACTATATATGGCCATGACTTTGCAAAATGTGCTAGAGCAATTATTCCCATGGAAAACATTTAAACTTATATAGTATCCCAGTTCTGCACCAATTTCATGCCAAAATGATCAGCTACATGTTGGTTCTTAATCTGTGTATCAGCAACTCTTGTGATCACACTCTGTTCTTCAAAAAGGAGAAACTTTTTTTTAATGACACAAGTACTAGTTGAGCAAACTTTATTTGTTCTAAATCTTGCTGAGTTATTTGTACACCTGCAATTTTGGACAAATTATTCTTTTATGAAGGTATATTATTTGCTGCTTTTATTTTAAAGGTCTCTGCTTCAGTTTTTGGCCTGTGCTTTGCTGAGACACAGAAATAGGGCTCACTTTGGTAAAGTTAGTTCAGTACATTTTAAAAATTCAAAACAATGTTTTGGTCTGTGGGATTTTTTTTTTTTAAAGAAAATTGTGTTGGTCATTGATAATGCTTAAATGATATGGAAAGAAGGATGAGTGATTTTTCCAAATGGAGCAATCGTGAGTCTAAAGTTTATCTTTATTAATGAAGGCTGGTATTAATAAAACATTGGCAGGAAAAGAATGAACACATCAAGTGAGTTATGGTTTCTCCAGTCCTTCACCTTAAAGTGAACAGTATATACAGTAACTCCAGAGGAGTTGCTCTGTGTTTACACTGGTGTAACCAAAGCTAGAGTTTGGCTGAGATCCTCAAGACCAATTTTAAGCATGGACTGTGGTAGGCTTTCAAAAGGAGTGTGGGAAAAATATCTGATTTAAAGTAGAAAATACATTTGTCTAGAGACCCACATAGATATTCTTTTCTGTTATATTCAAATTTTAAAATCACTTGTATTCCTTATGCAAATGAGACACGAATGGCATTAATTTGAGCATGTGTTGCGCAGCTAGGTATGCATCATCTCCTCCCCTTCCCTCACAATCATGCTAGTGCTCCATAATCCAGATCAGCCAACTCCTAGGTTGTCTAGACTACAGGGTTATTTTGAAAAAAACATCATTTGCGCCTAGACTGCCGCCGTGTTCTTTTGAAATTAAATCGAAAGAACGCGGTGGGTTTTTTAACAGCGGTAAACCTCATTTTATGAAGAAGAATGCCTTTTTTTGAAGGTGCTCTTTCAAAAAAAGGTGTTCTTGACCACAAACAAGGCTTTTTTGAAAGAGAGCATCCAGATTGCCTGGGTGCTCTTTTGGAAAAAGTGGTTTGCTTTTTTGAAAAAGTTGTGGCTATCTCTTTTGAAAAGTTTTTTTTCAAAAGATTCTTTTGAAAAAGCTTTTGAAAGATGTGTGTAGTCTAGATGTACCCCCCCAGCATCTCCTTAATATTACAGGCATAAGGTTTTTCTTGAATGGAGATTGTGCATGTAACAAATCCACTGCAAAATAAGGACACAGGACTCTGAGACCAAACAACTTATTTTTACTTGTGACTGATACCAGTGATGGCAGAACAAGGGGCCTGGGGACTGTGGCCCTTTTACTTAGCCTGTCCATTCTTTTGCCGCAGTGGACCCTGGCCCTTCTTTTTCCCCAAGGTTCAGCCCCTTCTCAGACAGGCTGACAGCTGAAGGAGTCTAGCTGGAGAACCTGTGCAGTTGTGGGAGTCATACAGACTCTCCACCTGCCTGTGGGGTCCAAGTGAGGCTCCTGGTCCATGTCCCTGCCCAGCCCAGGGCCAATGGAGGTGCAAAGTCAATATCCGCTGCCTGTGTGGCTCTTCATCCTGACTCAGCTCTGGTCAGGGGGTGGGGCTTTGGAGCAGCAGCCTGGCAATGGTAAGAGCTGTGCAAGCAGCCATGAGATAGCCAAGTAGAGGGTTGGTCATGGCTATGTTGTGGGGGCCAAAAGTCCCTAAAACGTGTGTCCAAGCCCCGTGTGGGGCCTTGCAAGGAAGGGGTTGGAGCAGAGATAGGCCTCTGGAGAAAGAGGAAAGATGGTACCTTGGGGCAGAGGCCCTTAAATCCTCCACTTTTGGGAAGGATCTGCCATTCCCAGTGATACATGATTTGAGTATCACTGGACTCCACTTTATCTGGATTTCTTTCCAATTGTCCTATGGTAATCTTGTGACTTGTGCATCAGTGATGGCCAGAACAAACTCCCATACCTAAACAGATATTTGTGAATTTAAACTGTATTACAACACAGATTGTTATTCAGAAGAACTCCATTAATCAATAAATACATTTAGTGCAAGGGTGGAAAACCTCTAGCTCCCCAGCTTGCCTAGATCAGGGCCCCCGCTGCCCCAACTTCGGCCTGGAACACTAAATGTACTAGGCTGGGCCCTAAACTGGTGTGTAGTGTCTTTCTTCTCAGTCTGGGGCCATGTCAGTGAGGGTGGTTGTTTTTTGCTTTTCACTTGTGTGCGGCCTCTGACTGACGTTTCAGTGGCCCCTGACCCCCCAAAGGTTCTCTACCCCTGATTTAGTGGAACACTGGTGTTAACCTTGCAGGGTACATGGTTTCGTTTGTGGGGAATGCATGAGAACAGAAATTCAAACATCACTCAGGAGGCTATTGGAAGGATTCACATACCGTAAAAGACCTTAATGTAAGAGTATTTATTTAGCAGGGCAAGATTCAACTGAAATGCTGCAATGGAATTACAGCATGTAAATGACTTTTACTTTCCATTACACTGTCCTTAGGCCTGACAGCTAGGATTGTTCCTTGTTCTTTCTCTGTCATTTTAACATTTTGTATGCCATTATTGACCCAAGCCAAGCTACACCCTGCTTGTTTCACACTTAAAGTTGAATGGCGTGCTGATATTTCTGAAGCTGTCCTTAGCATCTTTAGCCAATGAGCAATTCTGTGTTGTCTAAGAAGTTGGAATTTAAGACCTAACACATGTCCAGGGAATGTATTTTAAAGCATTCAATTAATGCTTCCGTAAGTATCTCTATAGTTTAGATCTAAACATTAGCTGAATTTTCACGAAGTATTCTCCCAAATGCCAGAAGCATTTCACAGGGATTAGACAGGATTCACAGCTGGAAGAAACTATTTGTCCCAAGCCTATACCACTCACACATTACCTATATGCATATTGGCTTCATATTAAAGTTAGGACTTGTGTGTGCATAAGGGCACGAGCAGTGATTTTTTTTTTTGGTGTGTTTATTTAAAAAAAAAAAAGTGCTGGTACTCCAGGGGAAAAGTTTTTGAGCTCTGACTGGAGGTGCTGCTACTGCATCTGGAGGTGCCGGTACTGCGTCCCAGGCAGTACCATCACAAAAACATCACTGGGCATGAGGAAGAGGAGGGTATTGAAAGCTGGGGGGGGAGGGAGGGTGAGCGCTGCCATGTGTAACCCATGCACCTAGTGTGGTTCACTGTCCCCTGCGGTGGCACCTACACCACAACAACAGCTAAGAACAAGAGACTTTTACAGCATGGGATGAGAGCCAGCTGTCTTTTTAGCTCAAAGGGTAGAGGCTCCTATACTAAGCTCCAGAGGTCCCAGGTTCAAACCTGCCTGCGTGTGTGCGAGTGAGCGCACGCACACACATACATACACACAGAGAGCAAAGCTCAGAAGTTTATCTGTTACCTAATACTGGGTGGATCATTTATAACTAAAAATGGATGAATGCTGTGTGGTTATATTGGTTGTGTTTGTACACCCTGAGGCAGCTTCTTCATTGTGGAGGAGTCCATGACTCTTCTTCTCTCTCCCTTTGCTCTAGCTGCTGATCCCTCAACTCCTCCTGCCCCACCCAAATGCTGGGGCTTCTGGATTTTGCCCACTTTGTATCAATGTCTTCTGCATCCTGGCCAGGTGCTCAGTTCATTGACTCCTTACCTGCTACTGTCCTGGGGTCCGTACAATGCCTGAGGTAAAATGAGGCTCTGAAATGAGGAGGGCTGGAAATGTGGGTTTTGAGAGTATTAAGAGTTCACCATATCTACATGAGCAAGCAGGTTAGGGTATTTGGGTGTGATATTGTCAGCAGCTCATGAAATCAACATGGAGCAGGAAGTGACATGAAGACAGATGGTGATTTTTAGAGTGAAGAGACATGGAGACGGCGCAAAATTGAATGGAAGGATAATCAGGCAGTACCTTGGTACTGGATATTTGTGGTAAGTGGATACATTTATCTGGCAAACTTGAGCTGAATTAGATGAGCTATTTCTGATACATGGGAGTTAGATGACTTGTTATATCATTGCTCGAGTGGTTTGGCCAAACATCTTGAAATTCTGGTTAGTGTAGATCCTAATCCCCTTTGAGGTTTGAGACTCTGTATTTTGGAAATTGTTTCCTGCCTAATTAAAAAAACTTGCAAAGTGCAGTGGCTTGTTCTAGGGTTTTGAAAAATCAGAAATCCTGGGAATTGCATGAGTTACAAGCATGCTTCTTTTGAAAGCCAAATGTCTGGAAAGCAGATGGTCATATACCAGTCCAAAAATAAATGACTGACAAAACTGTCAAGAAAAAGCCAGAAAAACTCCACAAAGATCTTTTGTTGTTCCTTGTTAATGTCAGTGTCATGGCTGTTGATTTAGTAAGTTATTTAATTGAAGACAAAGGCAGTATTGTACTTCACATTTGTGTATAAGAAAAAATAGGGTTATATAAGAGGGTTGGGTTTTTCTGTATTTTTTTTCAAGTTGATGTAAATGTTAATTGGAAAAAGTCAAGTAGTTACTTGCCCAAGAGTATTTCCCACCAATGTTAATGCATTTCTGATGTTATTGCAATAGTTAGGGTGATGGAAATTTTCAAAACTAACTTCCTTGACTGGTTTTGAATTTTTGTGGTGGGATCCATTAAAGAAGAATCTGAGTCTGGATCAAGATCTGAAAACTTTGTTTAACTTGTCAGGTTGCTTAACTTTAGATTCAAATTTCACTTCTCCATTCCATATCTAAGTTGTACATAGTCACTAAAGAATTAGAAATGGATTGTCCTGTTACTATGAATAACAAGATTATTTCATATTTCTGAGATTGGTCAGTTTTCAGTAATACACCAGTGTTGTGGCTAGTCCTTTTCCCCCCCTGTTGATGGAATAAATGTAATAAATTATTACTTCCTTTGGAGTGGAACCACAATCTTCTTTTGTGGAAGATATGGAATTTAAGAAAGTGGAGCTGATAAGTAGATGTTCATTTTAAAAATCAATTTTGCCTGCAGTAGAAAGGTTCTGATTTCTAGTATGGGAAAGGAAGGCCCACTTGTCAAAACATTTGAGCCAATCTGCTGGCTGAATTGAATTGCATATATATATATATATATATATAATCTTCACATTTAAATGTGAATGGTATACACATTTGGTATAATGGACATGAATGCATCTCAAATTCTAAAATTTCTTAAATGTATTTCTTAAAGCACTTGGGGCCTGAGAGAGCTCATATGCATTGAGTTAAGCCAGTCAGATGGACTCAGGCACATACTTACAATTCAGTACATGCTTTTAGTGCTTTTCTGCTAAGGGTGGATTTAAGCATGGTCTGAGGCGCTTTATGGAATCATGCTTAGTCTTTGTTGAATGATTCTCAAATGCGTATGATAAATAGGTTTGCCTTGAAGAAACACTTTTTTAAATTTTGCAATTTAAAAGTAGAATTAACAGGTTTTTGACCGTAAATCCCATAATACAGCTGATTTATTGTAGGACAGGTTGGAAATTTTCTGATGGAATATTTTTCTACTGGAAAATGAGGATTCATTAAAATTGAAACATTTTGCAGGAATCTGTGTATCTGTTCAGCTTGTCTGCTTTTTGGGATGCTGCAAAACCAGGATTCTCATAGCCTGGATCTCCTGGCTTTTAGGCTTCTTGTTACTGAAACTCCTCGATTTCATTCTGAGTAAGTCCAGATGGAATTTTGATATATTTTTTTTTTTAAACTAAAAGTGCAAACTCTCTGCATTTCCATGGGAAGTTTTTTGAGATCATGGGTTTTTGTTGTGATGCACAACAGAATTTTTTTTTTTTTTAAAGATTGGGTGGGGGGAGGGATTGCCATCAACCAAAACTATTTTCAAACCTTTGAAGGTAAAGCTTGTACTAACATACCTTAAGATTTTCAAAATTTGCTATATTTTCTCTTTTTAGCTGCCCATTATACATAATCACGTAATGCACTCACGTCACAAATATTGTAACACAAATAACAAAGCCCTGGAGAAATAAATTTAATTCTAATGACTCTCTTGCTGAGATGAATTGCTGAGGCACTTGGTGAACATTTAGGTTGCTCTAGCTGAATCTCTGCTTAATGTTGATAGTTGCTAAATTCGTTGGCTACACTGAAGTTTCAAGTGTTCTTTCTCATCTGGATAAGACAAAACATGCCTGCTGCCTACCAGGGAGAGAAGGGTGGGAAAATGTTACCACAACATTATGCTCACCAATGGTATACACATTATTGCAACATTTGGCATGTCTGGTCAGTCATCCAGACAGGCATGCAACGCTAGCAAAGTCAAGTATCTTCTGGAACGCTGTCAAGATTAACAGATAGTGTTGTTTTGGTTTTAAAATTATCAAAAACTATTTGTTGCTAGTGACATTGAATCCATCAGGCTTTTTTGGGGTGGGGAGGTGGGGAGGAGGAAGAGGCCTTTCTGCTTCTGTCTTTTTTTATAAAAGACACAAATATACACACAAATATTATTCCTCATTACATTAATAGTCTTTTCCTTTTCTGGCCAATTTTTAGGCCCTGGATTTCTTTGTAAATTTGCCTGTTACAGCTTACCCTTTATTGACTTTGAGCTCTTGTAGTGATCTAAATGGTGTTAGTCCTGATTTTCATTTGTCAGAATAACAATCAGATCTTTTGCTTCATTAAGCTATTTCGTGAGTTTAGCTAATGACTCTAATTGATATGTAATATATGTAAAGGTAACTATCATTTTATAAATCAGAAATGAGTAGTCATTGATCAGTAAAGATCAGCCAGGTTTGTGGATACATTCCTTGTCTCCTGAAAAGACTGTTACTTTTTGTTAACTTAGATTTTACTTGTGGAAAAGACATTTTATATGCATTACCTGTCTACACTGCGACACTCAGGAAATAGAATTAAGATAAACTGAATTAAGATAATTTAAATTATCAATGAGTGTCCACAGAGGGATTTAATGCAGTTTAATTAATCCATTTTAAATTCATACCTATAGTTAATTTGGATTAACTTTTCTGAGCATCCTCATGTAGATAAGTCCTAAATCAGTTCTACGGGTTTTGGTCCAATGGGTCTTTTGCCCGTGTAAAATAAGAAGGAATTTGGCCCATTGTCATACTAATACATATGTGGAAATGAAATATGAACTACTTATAACTTTTCTCCTGTCTAGAATCACTCTATAAGGACACTATAGATTTTACCATAGCTGGGACAGTCAAATACATCTGTGATAATATCTTTGCAGTCTTATGCTTTGTTGCTTAGTAGTTATCATAATATATATTTCACAGAAACAGTTCAGAGAAATGCATCCGGCGCCAGGCATTCTGTGTCGGTGTGCACTGTGTCCGGCCTTCTCTCTGGGTCCTAGTGCCCACTGGATCTAGCCCTGCCGCCTGGGAGCATGTCTGGAAGAGACGCTGTGGCAGTGGGTCCGCTCTCCCAAGAGGGCCATGCCGCCGCGCTCGGCAGTGCAGGGTGCTGCTAACTCATCACACAAATTAATAGGATTGTGCACGATAATTTTTCTAAGGACTGGTTGGTGGTGGGTTTTCTTTTTTATGGACTGGAACTGGGCTGTGGCCCACACTTTGGGACACGCTGAGCTACACAATTGACGTAGTTCAATTTGCATAAATTATTTCAAGTTAACCCCTGCTGTGTAGATGTACCCTGAGGGTCCTGTTGCGGAGACTACACCTGCTCAGGCTCTGTGTCCGTCCGTCCATCACTGGAAGTAAAGTAGTGAGATTTGCAGATGTGGAGCATTTGCTAGAAAACTCAAAGGATGCAGTTGTGGGATCTAGCCAGGAGACCCTTTTGTATAGAAGAACTGACATTTCCAAGGGACAATCAAAACAGAAGCCAGTAGTCTACCACGGTATATGGGAAGTACATGGAAAAAAGAAATAATGGAGTCAGTGCACATACACATGTTCTCTAGGGAACTCACTTGTCAGCCTTCCAACAAGTAGTCCAAATTACTTGCGATTGATTTCAGTTCAGATTTCTTCAATTGCACTGTTTCTAATAGCTCCAGGAGTGGTTCTAGCAAACCATAAACTAAGCAGTCTCAGAAATCCAGTACTCCTGACTGGCTTCCTTTGCATTTTGAACTAACCTTATTAGCAAAGGTTGCTGTATTGGCAAATTCCACAGGAAAGAGTGAGAAGACTTGTCTTGATCAGTATTGACAAGTTTCAGAAGCTGTTACAAAATAAAACAATCCAGCATCATAACAGCTGAAACACTTCAGTACCAGCACAAAGACTTACCAGTCTTTAGAGTGGTACTGATGTATACTGGTGTGCGTTTGTGTATGGTGTATGTATATGCACATTTTTGTAAAGACAAATGTGCTTGGTTTAAATTCCGAAAGCCCCACTCTGTTATATTTTTGCAAGTCCTAATTTGTTCCCCCTACCTCCTCCAATACATTTTCAAACCACACGCAGTATTGTTAATTGGCCTATGAGAGGTTGTAAAGGTTGATCTTAGCCTGGGGCATCTAAAGTACTGCCATGGCTCTTGTATAGCTGCAGCATAGCTTCTCTCCTTGTATGACACCAAGTTGCTGTGCTGCTTTTCCCTCTCCAACTCTCTCAGTTAATAATAACCTACTCAAATGGTAAGTTGATGCTGCTCAGCAGTTAACTAAAGTCATTGACATGTTTCATTTGCAATAATTTGTGTAATTTATCTCAAAATTTGTTTTAAAGGGCTAAATTGCCATTTGGATATCAGCTGTTGGGCTGTTTTGTCAAAATTCTGCCAAATACTGACTTTGCAAAGGAGATATTAAGCTGCTGTTTATGAATCTGAATGTCTTAATACATTATTTCCTTTCTTCAGTCCTGTGTGGTGTCTAGAAA
This sequence comes from Pelodiscus sinensis, assembly GCF_052426305.1. NCBI lineage: Eukaryota > Metazoa > Chordata > Testudines > Trionychidae > Pelodiscus > Pelodiscus sinensis. Next base: position 121,541,262 of record NC_143053.1, read on the forward strand.
GTCCACGAGTTTTTGGTTTCCCTTCCACTGGACACAATTTTAATATATAGTATTTTTGTATGTTGACCTCTGGTGTCTTGTCCTTTGTAGATGTGAAAGTGTTGAGAACTGATACAACATGTTTGGTCTGATTAAAGTTCTTTAAAAAGATTTGAATAGATTGGTATGTGTGGGTTTCTTTAAAAAATAATACAAGAGATTGGGCAAGATTCTCACTCGTTGGCTACACCAAGAATTTTAATAACTTTGGGGAATAATAAAGAAAAACTTTGATCCTCGGCCAAGTTTTTTGTGTGGAGGTGACTTTCAAGTGGACCATCACATAGACCAAAGAAAGCCACCTTTATGCATTAGTAAAAGAGAGATGGAAGTCTCTCCAACAAAATGCAATTCCAGTTCCTTTGCCTTTCATGGGTAAACTCCATGCAACTGCTAAGTGCTACTTCACTCATGTTTATTCAAGTGCAAATCCCAGCATTCCCTGATGACCATCTGTTATACATTCTCTTTCTATATGCATTTTTGAAATTAGTGTACCAGATCCTCAGTTGATGTAAACGGGTGTAACACCCATCACTTTAGGGGACCTTTGCCCAGCATGTATAAAAAAGCTATCTTATGAAATGTCACAGGCTTCTAAATTTCAAGAGGATGGATTGCAGTAGAAAATAACAACATTGATTTGTTTTCCTTGAAAACTTTCTTTTTTTTTTTTTCTTTCTGCCATTTGCAATGTTGTCTCTCCCCTCTTCTCTCCCATGGGCATTTTTATATAGATACTAGCTGCAGTTCCATAGTTAAGGATGAGATGAGTTTTGCTTTCATCTAGACAGGTTGAATCCCTGCTTATTGCTGTCATGACTGAGATTTTGCGTGTCACTTCGCATTCAGCAACTTTACATAGTTGTATGTGTTGGGGGAGCATCCTGTAACCCCCTGCATTCTTATTTTATCTATCACAATTATATATAAACTAGCAGGCTTACCTGGCAGTGTCTGGGTCCTTCAGGGAAGGGGCCTGGCAGTGTGTAGAGTGCAGAAGGCAGGTCAGGGCCTTTGCGATATAGGGTTGCCAGATGGTTTAACTGAAAATACTGAACACCTTCCCTCCCCCCCCCCCAAAAAAAAACCCATTGTTGAGAAAAGAAAGAGGGAGACCAAAGTTGAGCAAAAAAAAAAAGACCCCCAACAATTAATAATAAAAAAAATACAGTAATTCCTCATTTAACACGTTTTCGCGATAGCACGATTTTTTTTTTAGGGAACATTTTTTGAATTGCATAACCGTCCCTGGAATAACATGATTTCCCCAGCCGGCCTGTTGCCAGCAGCTGTGCAGGGGCTTCCCCTGCCTCACTGCAAAGCAGCCGAGGGTTCGCTGCTCACCGCGTCATTCCCCGCTGACTCCCCCTCTCCGGACACTTTGCCTTCTCTCCTCCGCCCCCTCTTACAAGCCGGTGGCTGGGTTTTCCCAGCCGGCTCATCACCGACAGCTATGCGGGGCTTCCCCCGCCTCCCTGCAAAGTGATGGAGGGTTCACCACTCGCCGTGCCATTCCCTGGCGATCCCCCTTCACTGGACGCAGTGTGGGTCCCGGCAGACTCATCAGAGGGGCATACTCCCAACCCAATCCCCCTCCCCTCTCCTCCCCAGAGCCAAAAACCTCCCCTCCCTGCTGTAACCCAGTCCCCTTTCTCCCCCAACCTTCTGTCCTGGTCCCAACAGACACCACTGCTTGAAACGCAACCCCCACCTTTTCCATTATTTTCAGTGGGAAAATTGACCCCTCATAACACGTTTTCACTTAACACGATCATTTTCTGAAACACATCTATAGTGTTAAATGAGGAATTACTGTACCACAAAAAAAGCATGGCCCCTTTAAGGCCATTGAGGCTTTTTTTGATGGTCGCCATCTTGTTTTCGTCCTCTGTGCCACAAGACAGCTTCCCTGCGGAGCCAGGTAAGTGGAGGGAAGGGGGGGCGGGTCTGGGAGAGGCTGGGGGCTGGGCCCAGTTGCTGAGTGTCAGAGGGTTGCCAGGTGTCTGGTATGTTCACCTCCTGGCAGGGAAAAAAAATCAGAAAATACTGGACATTTTAGGTGTCTGGTATTTTCTGACTCTTTTTTTTAACTGGACAGGAGGTGAAAATACTGGACTGTCTGGGTCAATACCAGACACCTGGCAACCCTATCGGGATGTCCGGGTGTAGGTGACGTGCAGGAGGCTGGGGATGTGTGTGAGACGGAAGGTTGGAGGTGAGGAGGGCTCAGGGTGGGGATGGGGGTCCCATCCAGCATGGGCCTTTTTCTCTCCCCTGACCCCACCCCCCAGCTGCCACAGGAGCATTTTATTTTTCTCTTTTTTCCCCCCCCAACCACCAGGGATCTTTTTTCTCCCATAGCTTCTCCTTTCCCCTGGTAACATGACCAAGAGTGGGAGGGGGGGATACTTACTAGTGGGCTGTCAGGCAAGATGGTGGAGTCCCAGCCCTGCTGGCAATCTCTTGGTGGTATAGCTGCCTCCAGTGACCACTCTCATATCTCATCCCTCTGAACAGCAGCCCCTCCTTTTGCATGTTATGGAACTCTGACAGGTGATGCTGACAGATTTGGCTGGGAGGCTATCAAATGCCGGCATTTCATCTGCCCCTCAGCACTCCTGTGCTGCTCCTACCCTCTGCCTTGGAGGTGCCCTTCACTCCTGGGAGTCTCCTGCTTGCTGTGCAGGGCACAGGAAGAAGAGGAGGGGTGCTAATGTCAGGGTGCCCCTCCCTTCACTCTGTACCCCATCTCCACAGAGCGGGGGGGGGGGGGGGGCAGGATGGAGAATGTTTGCTGGCTGCTTTTGGGAGTGGTGCAGGGCCAGGGTGGGGGTGAGCCTGCCTTAGCGCCCTATACCACCAGCTAGAAGCCACCTGTGGTAAACGGTGTCCAGCTGGAGCCAGCATTCCAAACCTTGGCCCCAGTCCTGAACCTCTCCTGCCCCCAAACTCCTGCCCCCAGCCTGATAAAAGTGAGTGAGCATGGAGGATGGAGTGAGCAGGGGCAGGGCCTCGGAGAAGGTGCAGGAAGGAGGCAGACAAGGGTGTTTGGGTTTGAGGTACATCCTGGATTGCACTTAAATTCAAAAAGTGATCTCATGCTTAAAAAGGTTGGGGACCACCGTTGTACATGAATATGAAGTTATATGAATGTGCTGTATAGGCTGACACTAAAATATACTGTGGGTTTGGGAAATGCCCAGACGCTAGCTCTCAAGAGACAACGACAAGGAAGGTAACCAAGTCCTGGGTGGCTGCTGAACAGACATCACCAGCCATTATCTAGAAGAGGAGTTACAGTTCAATGACTCACTGATAGGATGCACCTTGGGGTATTGTTTCATTTTATGATTCAGCAATGCTTGCAAACGGGTTTTGTGCTAGATGCATTAGAATTGCAATGTTTTGATATTTTAGGCTTAGTAATTAACATTTTAATCTGTTTCTGTGATATTCTCTATGGTGCCAGAAAAAGGTGGTGGTGTGTGGGGGATGGAGGAGGGATGGGGATATTGCACAATTAAGCTATGTAGCTGGGATGACTGCAAGAGAGAACATAGAACAGCTTTTTGCTTCAGTGTGGGTATTATTTAAATGGAATCCTTGGGCTGGTTTAAGGATGCATTATTGCTTATATGATAATGATCTGAGGTTATTAGTTTTAGATTCTGTGGTTGTTTCTCTCCCTCTCCTGTTACATGTTGGTGTGGTTCAGCAAGAGGAGGGAGGCTAATTTATGTGTCTGTGATGGTGTGTTGGGATGGGGGATTGATTACAAACCAGAATGGACTAAATCAATGATTGATGTAACTTTCTGGTGAGTAAAGTGGCATTGTTCCAAGCATGACTATTTCCCAAATATATCTGCCACAGTTAGCAAGATATCCACTAGCACTGCCTATATGCACTACATTAACACTTCTTTGCTATCTTTTATCTGGAATTGAGGATACAAAACCCATCAATAGACATGGATTAATTCAAACCTTTCAACACCTTTGAGATGAAAAAATACTATATAACCATTTTGCAGTATAGGAACCTAGAATAGGGACTGTTTAGCTGAATTTCCCAAAGTTACAGTGTATATCCCTGGTAGATCTAGGAAGAACAGCACCTCATATTCATATGGAATGAATCTCCCCCTCCCAATTTCCGATCTTAGTCCCAATAACTACTGTGCATGACTTTTCCTTAATATAATTTAAATCCAGAAAGACAGTGATATAGAATGCATTTGCATGAATAAAAATCACATTCTTGTATTCATTACTACAACTATTTGTTTTACACAAACAGGGCCCATTAATGCCCTTCAATACAGTAGTGTTGACTAATTAATTGATTACAAGTGCTCACTAGAACATTAATTGCAACTATACATCACTTTTAAGTGGTTGTAGTCACTTCTACCAATAGGAGTAGAGCAACTGGCAGATTGCTGTGTAGCCCATAAGTATTCTGTGGTGGATAAATCATTTGAGGCCCAATTCTTCCACCCTCACTCAAACTCAGCAGGTTGTTGTATAAGGAGATCTATTTAAACCACGAACTAATTACAGAGTAAAACATAACTTGGCACAAGCAAGTGTGACAGAACTGGGCCATTTGTTAGTGGATTAATACAGGATGCCAAGCTCTTTTCTAAAATCAAGCATTTTGTACCATTAATACCCAGAGATTATGGTTTCCAAATAATTGCCTATTTCTTCCTTCTGTTTTTGTTTGAATTCAAATATTGATAAAAAGGAAATTTAAGCATGGAGGGATAAGTTCTGAGTAACAGTACAATAAAAGCAAACTGTATGGCATTCAACATTTAAGTCATAAAGCAGTAGTTAAGCTATTATTGTCTTCAGTAAGGCTAAGTATGATCGTATCAAGGCAAAAATGCAAATGTGTAATGGCTTAGTTTGGAATTACCTTTCCAGGAGGAACTAGAAACAAACAAACAAACAAAAAGTTATGAAGCAAACTCAACACTTTAAGCCAAACCATCTTGATAACAATGTAAAGGGACCTGTTGAAACTTTAAAAATTGAACCAGATTCTCATCTGATGTAAATTAATTAGCTCTGTAAAAGTCAGATCTATATGAAATTCTCTACCTATGTTGCAAACAACATATTAGATGAGTTCTTTGGCTAGGGGACACCACTACAGCAGTACAGTGAAGCCTTTGAATTAAGTATCATAGTAATTGGTGGAGTTCTTTGATAGCAGGGCCTGGGGTGACAGCTCCCTATTCTTCTGCCGCGGTGTCTCCCCTCAGCCTTCATTCTACTATCTCTCAGGACTGAATCCTCACTTTGCTTGACTAATGCTAACCTTCACCCTAGTCCTTTCTCCTATCTCCTTCAGCATTGCTTTGGTGCTCTACAGCTCACTTTTTCCTTTAACTACTCTCCCTATTGGCACCTTTAACTTCAACCCCCACTGTCGGTCACATTCATTTACTCTTGCCACAACATTCACCACCCTAGAGAGGATGTTTGCATTTTGTGCTCCTTTGACTCCTTCCTGAATTTGCTACAGCAGTACATCTAAAATGTCCCTCACCTTGTGGTTCCACTTTGCACCTCCCATCAGATGATTCCAGGATTATACAGCTTTTCCTGATTTCATTGCTTCTCTTCTGCCCTGATCCTCTCTAGATTAATCTGACCTCCACCTCAACAGGATGATCTCTATCTTGGTCTTGCCTCCAAACTGGGAAAGGGTATCTCTGGAGTGAATGCAAACATGTGACCCAACAGGTAGAGTGCAATTTGGATACTAGGATTCCCTGGGTTCATCCGAATAATGCTATACTGTATTCACTCTCCAATGAAAGCCCTTGTCACACTGGTCATCATAATCCACTGAGATATTTGTGTGAAAACGTGAAGTTATTTAGTACTGCAATCTATGAGGTAAAACAGATTGGAGAGGATCCAGTGGAGGGCAACCAAGATGATTAGGGGACTGGAGCGCATGACCTATGAGGAGAGGCTGAGAGACTTGGGCTTATTTAATCTGCAGAAGAGAGAAGTGAGGGGGGATTTGATGGCAGCCTTCAACTTCCTGAAGGTAGGTTCCAGAGAAGATGGAGAGAGGCTGTTCTCAGTACTGATGGATGGCAGAATAAGGAGCAATGGTCTCAAGTTGCAGTGGGAGAGGCCAAGGTTGGATATTAGGAAAAACTATTTCACTAGGAGGGTGTTGAAGCACTGGAGTGGGTTACCTAGGGAGGTGGTGGAATCTCCATCCCTAGAGGTTTTTAAGTCTCGGCCTGACAAAGCCCTGTCTGGAATGATTTAGTTAGGATTGACCCTGCCTTGGGCAAGGGGCTGGACTCAATGACCTCATGAGGTCTCTTCCAGCCCTAAGATTCTATGATTCTAACAGCTCACCAAAAGGCATCTCCATACTCCTAATGGCAGGAGCCAAGAGATGCTTATTTTCTTCTTTCTGGTCATATACATGTAACCCCTCCTGTTGGCTAGCCCAGTGGGAGGTTATTCAGCATAGGGGAAGCTTGTGACTTCTTACACCACTGTGGGGGGACTAGGCCTGAGGCTGCTTGGTGTGCTCTGCGTTGTGTATGTGTGAGTGCACCTCAGACCAGACCCACTCCGACAAATCACCAGGAACAGGCTTTATTCTCTAAAAAAACATAGAAGAGGAAACAGTTCAGCAGCCTCTTCTCTCAGCATGCAGCCTGTGTGCTGCTTCTAGCACCGTCCTTGCTAAGACCCTGCTGGGGGCAGAGGGCACATCCTGGCAGGAACCAGGAAGTTCTCCCAACATGCCGCAGTTTGTAGTCCACATTTATAGTTCCCAGGGCTGCTGCTGAAACACACTGGACCTTGGGCTACACACAGATGGAATATTTTATGGTCCACAATGGTCATCCACTCAATGAGTTGAATGCTAATGAAATCTTCAGAGAGGAAATTAATGGGAAGAGGTGGGCAGGCAGGGCTGTTCCTGAGAGGGTGTGGGAGTTGGGGTAACCTCTCCTGTCCTGAGCACCGCTCTGCCTATTCCCATACCTGCTCCTCTCCTGAAAGATGTGATCTTGGGATTACTGGGGGAGGGGCCTGGTGCAGGGTGGTAGGAGGAGTCAGGCCCTGCCATACTCACTGCAGTGGCAGGAAGTGAAGAGCCCCCACATCGCCTCAGCCCGCTGCACTCCCCCAAAGCTTTGTGTCACTCAGCGGGGAGGGCGGGGATGGGGCTGAGGCCAGGTTGCTCTGCTTCTTGCCACAGCAGAATGGAGCAGACTTCTGTGTTGCTCCACTTTGCATGGTTCCTGCCACTAAGATGAGTGCATGGGGAGCCAACCCATGTTACTGCCCTGCACCAAGCCCCCCAGGTAATCTCTCTCAGGCTGTGTCTCATGGCTATTCTCAATGGGGGGGACCGTGTCATCCATAAGACGGTTGAGCTGGCTGCTGCAGATCCCCCACACAACCCCCAAAGTGCAAGGTTTCAGGTAGCTGTCTTCAACTGTCCTTCAGACCAGATAGCTCTGGCAGTAGGAATTATCCTATTTTGGGGTAAGTATCTTGGAACCATATCTGGGCTACATCTGACCCCTTGGTATTCCTTCATTCCACGAGGACAACAGACAGAAATCTTGATATTTATGAGAAGGAGTAGGCTTTGTGGAAAAAACCAAAGAGCAATTTGGGTGAGAGAAATGATTTTAGACAGGAGGATAACTAGTCAATTGGGTTCAGGTTTTAGAAAATGTTTAATGTTAGTGTTCATATGAAAACATTTGTCCCTATCTGTCACACTAGTTTTTATTTGAATTCTTTCTAAAATAAAGTTCCTTTTCATTTCATAATTGAAGTCTGCTCTGTGCACACTAACTGAGCATCTGTCTAGGGTACACTGTTCATTGGGAACAGAGGATCTCTGCAAGTACCCAGCTATTGATGGCAGTATACCACATAGGGATGCTTTGGAAGGACTTGAAGGCTAGGGTGCATCTGTTATCAATTTGCAAAGTAAAGACACAGCTGATAGGCCAGAGGCTGAGTGGCTCTAAGTTAGGGAGCTAATATCTAGCTAGTACAGGCAAGACTCCATTGTGCTGGGGACAGGTGATAACAAGATGACCCCCACAGCCCTAGGCAGAGGGACTAGGGGTGCTACAGTACTGCCCCAATTTTGTGTGCTGTGCTGGGGTCCCAGCCACTGGCCTGTTCTGAGTGCCTTGCTGCTACCCTGGGTTCATGTATGCCAGCTCTAGAGGATCCTGGACACCAGCCCTGCTGCCTCTGGAGGTCCCAGCTGCTGCCTCTATGGGCTCTACTGTTTCCCCTGGAGTGCAGTTGCGAGGCCCATGGGCCCCGATCCTCAGCCTCATGCGTGGAGTTCCACAGCCACCCCTGGCTGTGGCCTCACTCTGGGATGGTGAGGGGCATGGATCAGGGAGAAGGGAGGGTTTCACAGCTCAACAACCCCACCCTAAAAATTGTCCCAGCACTATTAGCCTTGGGTGCCTGGAAAAGCATCATAACATGACAACACATTTTGTCTGTGAGTGAAGTAATTACAAATATGTGATTCCTGTTGCAATCTAGCCAACCTGAATGAGATTTATTCTGTTTAAAATGTAGCCCAGGCAAAAGAAAAAAAAATAAAAGTTTAGATTTGTTTCAGGAATTATCCTAAAATACCATTTTTACATACGCTTAGCTTTTGCTGTTAAACTAAGACTGTTACATTAGGCCAACAGGAAGATACATGGGTGAATTCTCAATGAACTGCTTAAAACCTCATTAAAATAGTGCCATCCATTATTCAGTACTGTAAAGCATTTTGGGATATGGGTAGTATAAGAGAATCTGCAGAATAAAACTGTACATTAGTGGACTGGACTGTAGATCACATCAACTGTGTATTTTAATACAGGCAGTCCCTGGGTTACAAGGATCCGACTTACATCGGATCCCTACTTACAAATGGGGTGAGGCAACCCCACACTAAATGCTTCCCCCCAGCATACCAGGGAGATGCGAAGCTAGCCCCCCCCCCCCCCCCAGCAGACCAGGGAGACGCGGAGCGGCTTTTCTCAGCAGACACCTCACCTTGAGAATAAAGGACTGAGGGAAGTGAGGTGTGGGAGAATAAAACTGAGCTCTGGAGAAATGTTTGGCTAGAGTTTCCCCTACAATATGTACCAGTTCCGACTTACATACAAATTCAATTTAAGAACAAACCTACAGTCCCTATCTTGTACGTAACCCGGGGACTGCCTGTACTTGGTGAGTACAGAGGCAAATAACATTAAACATAATTTTGTTATTCCCCTTAGTAATGTAGGTATCAGCCTTAATGGACTATTCTTTTCATACTGTACAGTTTTAGTCTGGTAGCAAGGAAGAGATAGAGCTATTATAGCAGACACTGGCTTATCTAATGTTATCAGCATTTATTCAAGTAATGATACTGTTTATTAATATTGCCATGTGTTGTTTCTCATTCACCAGCAATTTATGTTCAAACCGAAAGCATGTTGTAAAATTCTTTGCAATGTTCTCTGGGAAACATCACTGGCAAACAATATGTGTTCATGAGGATGCAAATATTTCATATATGTGCAAATATTTTGAATCTAAAAGGTTTATGCTTCTGCAAATAGTTTCGTATGACTCTCTCTCTCTCTTAAACACTTGTGTGTACTGTATGTATATTGTAAGACTGGGCAAATAATTTACAATCCGTTTATTTAACACACATTGCCTCTTTACCAGTGTGCAAATTATCTGTGAATGCCACATTTCCCCCCTCAGATGTATTTGCAATTATTTACTTAGTAATTTGTAGTCTGGAGATTGTTTACAAAGTTAGTTGTTATGTATATGATAGCTGAAACCCAAACTGGGATTAGCTTTGATTAGCTATAGATGCTCTCCCCTGTCTCCCCTCCCCTGCTCCCCGGTTAGATAAAAATTGGGGTTCTGGTTTTCAATGCAGATGCAAAATTGAATTGTCACTCACAAATATACTTTTAAAATGTGCTGCATCAGCAAATATTTATGTGATTAAGCTTGGGTGTTAGAATATTCCGGGAAAGCAAACTCAAAGCAGCATTGTAACCATGAACTTGTTTACAAATATAGGGGAAAGTCTGGTAATTTGTCTTCTGTATTCATCCACTGCAAACTGTGTGCATGTGTAAACCCTTGTCCACAGGCAGGCTTCTCCTTGACTAATGTCATCTTCTATTTTGCTGCAGTGCATCTTGGCTCTTTCTTTTAAGGCTTTCCAAAATACTGCTGCTGCTGAAGCAACTTCCTTCTCCTACTTCTCTGAGCACGTGACTTCCTGTTTGAATCCCTCTGCAAACGTCTTTCTTCTAAAAATTAAAGAAGCTCCTTTTCTTCACACACGATGCCCCACGTGACTATTCCTTGCAGTGAGTGTTGCTCTCTCCTGCATCTGCCTGTGCGAAGGAAGTTGCAATTTCTGAGCTCTCCTACCCATGCATCATCTGTGTATCTGTGCAAAATGGCCCTCTCATGGACAGATAGGCATCTGTAAGCTATAAATCCTCCCTCCTTTTACTGCCTCCCACCTTTTGGCAGTATGGGAAGGGATGGTCACCTGGCATTGCTGCTGCAGATGCTATTGTGTTCATTTCTAGGAAAGAGACTGAACGCAGAGCCTGAGCAGGGAGTAGTGGGAGACTATGGAGTAAGGGCTGCTATAAGCAAGATGTGATGCTTCCAGAAAATGCAGCTATGTTTCATTTCAAGCTTTCATGGCTCCTCTCAATACAGACCTGAACTTACTGGCAAATCTTGGTTGGGTCTCTCATTGGCAAGCCCTCAAACTTCATTTCTTTTGTAGTTTAATATAGATCATGTCATGGTAACACCCCACTCAGAAACTTGCAGCTCTGATAACCTGGCCCTCGCATCAGCAGTGAAATAGATCTATCTATCAAGATGAGAACCGTTCGTACCACACTGTGCTGCAGAACGAAGTGACTAAAATAAAAACTGCTCTCATTGATCCCTGTAGTGTATGGAAGGTGTTGGTTCCAATTTTTAATCTCTTAAGTAAAGGTTTAAAAAGAATAATTATAGCAGGCACAACAAAAATCAAATATACCTGTGGCTTTCAGACCTCAGAAGGGAAGTGTGAACTGGTTCAGCTAAAAATCTAAACTTCCCTGAATTTTTATTTGGATCCAAGTGCTTGCTCCCTCTCTCCCTCTCTCCCCTTTTAAATGCAACTACATCTTGTATCAGTTTTGCTTGCTTCAGCTGAAGCAGAAGTGCTGAAATACTGTAGCAATACACAGCCTATTGTTAAAATATTTTCAGCACAACTGGACACAGTAAGTGTCACAAATCTCGAGAATTTCCAGCCTTATTTTGCTGATTCAAGGGGTTCAGAATTTTATAGTGGTCAAAGAGGGCTCAGCCCTTCATCCATCCACATGAGTGGTAAAACTCTCTCTCGTTGTGCAGGATCAGACTCATAAACATCTACACTTTGAGGTGCTTATTCAGACAAAACTTCCAAACCTTTAAGAGAGTCACCAATCAGTAGATATGGTTGCTATCCACTCCCATTATCACTGACAGAAACATAAGATTAGAAGAAGCTTGGCCATCCAAATAATAAGTGGAGATTGCACCTGATTCTCCTGTCACTTATTCCAGTTTTGATCCATTGACTTTGGAGTTCACTTAACTATGTATATAAGTGAGATCGGAATCCAGATTTATTGATTTGAGAAATAAAGCCTCACCCTTAACAATATTTATCTTAAGATCTAATAAATGCTTTTCAGCAAAACAGTACATCACTGTATGCATTTTTACATATATTCATTATTGGAATTGTTCAAGGAGCTAGGATAGCATGCCAGCTAATGGCAAAATGTAGCAAGAGATTTTTCTTCCCCTATAATCAAAGGCTTTAAGATGTTTAAAGTAAGAAGCATAGGAAAAAACTACTCCCTTATAAGGAATGAAACTATACCTTTAATGGAATTCAGCACACCCAGTTAGGATACACTTTCTTGTACAGTTAATTTGACTGGCTTTACAGTGTTGTTAAGCCATGTTGACATTCTTCTAGACCTCTTGTATTACTCAAATCTCAGAAGAAATTTATTGATATTTCATGTCCATATACTTGTGATGAGTCTCTCTATCCCCATTTTACTGGTTAGCTAATAGTTGGTGACCCAATTTTGATTTCCTTCACATGTATTTACTAATTTTCAGATTGTGGATTGTTCATAAGCTGTTTTCTGACTATTTGTGTTGTGTAGTAGGGATCTAATCCATATAATGTCATTTGCGCTTCTTAACTGCATGACTGAAAAATTTTAGGTAGGAGAAGAATATCACCTGTCTGATAAATATTCAATAATAAGTAATGCATGGACTTTCAAACAATCAACCACAAATGATAAATTCATCAAATTTTCACAATACTTTCAATTGTTTCAATAATTGCAAATAACAAATAATATACTATGAATCCTGCTCAACTTTAATCACAAATGGAGTCATGAATCAGGGTAGAATTTTTTTTGTATACTATTTGACCAGTCTTCTAACAGATAAACTGACAGGTATGTTCTTTGTGTGTTTTTAGCATTCAGGGCCCTTTCCTTTGGGTGCAGACCCTAGAATTGAAACTCTGCACACTGGGTTGTCATGCAGTCTGTAACTGCTACTACTGTCACATCATTTACATGAAGAATTTTTATTACAGATGTGAATGTTCACTGGCTTTGGAGATAATCATTCCTGTCACACCGACACAGGTTGTATGTAAAACAATGCTTAACAATTTGTAGCTGTTTTTATGACTGTCACTTGCAATTCCAAAATACTATGACTTTGAGTGCTATACTCTAGAAGTCAGTGTCGTGTGATTATTGTATATAATGCGGCAATTTCGATTCTGAAATATGCCCTATTCAATGAAGCTTGACGTCTATATTAGAGTTTTACTGGGGAAAAAGGTGTATTGCTTACAGAACTTTTATGTTGCCATTAGTTGATCCAGGGCAGTATTCATCAATAGTTAAATCCAATTACTTTTAGATATAGAAGTGAAGGTGTAGAGTAGTTAATAAAACAGGATTTCATGACTGGGTTTCTTAGGGCAAAGGAGAGGCCTTATGTGGGAACAGGAGGGGCAGGAGCAAAGTGGAGTAGAATGTGTGAGGGGAAGAGGGAAGAAGTGGTAGGAATGTGGAAAAGCACTGACAAATGAGCATAGGTGATCCTGAGGAGAAGGTGGAATTCCATAGCAATATCATTATTAACCAGTCTAGGAGAGGAGTTAAGATAAGGTCTGGTAGTGCATAAAGGGGAAAGAGATGGAGGAGCTGCAGACAGAGCTAGATGGCTCTGAGGGAGTGAGTGGCAGGGAAGTGGCAGTTTAATGATCTCTGAGATGTTCTAGAGCTAAAGGAAGCCTGATCAACAACCAGTGGTGCCAACAGATGATCAAGATGCTACAGGTGCACTTCAGGATAAGGCCATTGCAGAGAAACAATTTCAGGCCAGCAGTTGCAGGCCAGTTGACCTGACTTCAGTACTTGACCAACTGGTTGAAACTATAGCAAAGAACAAAATTGTCAGACACAGAAGAACATAACTTGTGGGGGAGGGAGCACAACATGGTTGTTGTAAAGCAGGGATGGGGAACCGCAGACCCAGGGGCTGGATCTGGCCCCTGGCTTGCTTGGATCTGGCCCCTCAGGTTATCCCCCTCCCAACATTGGAGAGCCCACATTGGCATTCCAGCCTGCCCACTGTCCCACTGTGGGGCTGCAGCACATAAAAACTACTAGGCTGAGTTCCCCCTAGGTTTTGGTATGCTGGGGGAACGTGGGGAGTGTCTTTCTCCTTCTCAGTTGGTGACCACATCAGTGAGGATTTTTTTTGGGGGGGGGGGGGTTCTTTTTTACTTGCTTCTCACTTGTGTGTGTGTGGCCCCTGACTGATTTTTCTGTTGGGTCAGTGGTCCCAGACTCAAAAAAGGTTCTCCACACCTGTTGTAAAGGGAAATCGTGCCTCACTAACCTACCAGGGGATTTTGAGCAACCAGACACCAAGGCAATATGGAGAGCACAGTGAGGAGCTGTGTAAATCACAGAGGCTTTGAAAGACCGTTTCATGAATGGCCAGTTTTGAGAGTCATGAATGTTGCTCTCAAGAAGGTGTCCCTGCATTCAGTGTGCTTGCCTGTAACATTATCCATCTCCACCTGGCAAGATGCTCTACCTTGGTCCCCTACTATCTCAGGTACCTTTCCCCCTACTCTAACAAATATTATGAGGTCACCACAATGGAAATGTTGCATTCGCTGAGGTCTAACCTAGTAGATTGCAGAACTTTCCCTTTAAACTCCCAAAAGCGCATCGCTCTGAGTCAATGGTAGACACTGTACTACGTCAAATTATTGCACACAGCGGGGACATGAACCACTGACTTGATAAAACTGGGTACTAAAAAGTCGACCTCAATAAGTTTGACCTTCGCTTGTAGTATAGACCTGGCCTAAGAATGTATTCTGTGTTTATACTCTATGAAATGCTTGTAAGTTGTTGCATGTATTAACCTCACTTATGTTGTTATTCCAGGCCAAAAGAAAATATGTAAGTCTTGGGTGTAACCAGAGGTGAAAGCAAGGCAATGCGACCTGGTGCACCAGGTTAGAGAATGGCCAGCTGCACCACCCTCTACCATTTTAGGCAGTGGGGGGGCTACAGTTACACTTATCCAATTGCTGGGGGAGGTGGGGGGTTCTGTTTGCTGTGACTAGGGAGTGAGGAGAAAGTGCACAGCCTGCATATATTCCTCCTGTATGTATTCCTCTCCCTCCTGACTGCTCAGGGGAGGGGCAGAGAAGGAATGCATGCAGCCAACAGAGGAAAAAACACACAGCGACTGGGTAAGTACAGCTGCATTCCTCCCACCCCTTGGGCCACTTCTGCCCTCATCGTGCCCTTGGGATCCTCCCGCACTCATACCTATACCCCCTACCCTGAGTCCTGCACCCTTCACATCCCCCTTGCTCTGAATCCCTCCTCATACCCCCGTGCCCTGATCCCTCCCAACATGAACTCCTGCATCCCCAACCTCCTGCCCTAAGTCTTGCACCCCTTCACACCCCAACCCTCTGCCCTGTGCCCCTCCTGCATGCCACATCACACTTAATACAACAGTACCCGTAAGAAATTTGCCAACCCCTAACCCTCACTCCAAGGTACCCCAAAGAGGGGGGAGGGGCAGATTGTGATAGGACAGTTTCTGTAAGAAATGTGTTACTTTCACCCCGGTTATAACATTGAAAATATTTTCTCTGTCCTTGTGACTCCAGGCACAGGAATCATCCCACTCCCACAAGGACAATCAAAATTAGATGGGCCATCAAGGAATATGGCCCTATGACTCCTTGCAAATTCTCCATGCAAGGAAGCTTGTTCTGGGGACTTTGAAGCTGAATCAAGGAAATGAAAAAAGCCACAGGAAAATTTTCTCTCTTGTTACAGTTATGAACTCTTGACAGGACCAGAGAGCCTAAACTGAAGAAAAGGTCCCCAAGGGGTTAACTCTGGTTCCATACTGAAAGACACTTTGAATTGACAGATCACAACTACCGTTTCATTCGTAACATTTAGCTGACAACTCATTGTATGTGTGATGGTTTGCTTTAATCTGTAAATAATCCTTTTTGTCTAGTTGATGAACTTTTAGATAGTTTAGTACAGGATTGGCTACAGGGATTTTCTAGAGTACCAACTGATCTGGGGTCAGTGACTTGTCTTTTGGGATTGGAAGCAACCTGAATATGATGTGATTTGTGTGTGTGTAAATGACCATTTATTGCTAAACCATGTAATCTGGCTGGCAAGATAGACCCCCTTAAACTCTCCAGTCTGTGTGGCTGCATGGTGAGACTGTTACAGTGATCCAGCAATTGATATTTGTTACTAGTTTGTGAAATCTAATTACAGAATATACCACCAGTTTGGGGTGTCTGCCCTGTTTTGAACAGGCTTCCCTGAGGGAGGCATTCATGGTCATGAGTCATGACACCATAGTCCAATAGTGTGACACCATGGACATAGTTTGAGGGAGGATGGGGGGCATTACCCCCAAGTCTCAGGCAGGTGTGACTGATAGGAGCTGCTTCTCTCAAATATGGAAGTCAAACTGTGGATATGGGTAACACTGACATCTGGAACCCTCTGTCAGGCTTCGTAGAAATATCCAGAGCAATGTACTGGTTTATTAATGGCTATGAATAGTATGTGTTACTAATATTCTTGTAGCACCTAAATGCCTCAATCAGTATTGAGTGACCAATGTATTAAATGCTGAACAAATACAAAATAGAAGTTGGCGCCTACCTAAAGAGCTTACTTTCTAATAGTAGTTCCCAAACTTTTCGGCATCGCACCCCCCTTTTTGATTTTTGAAAAACCTTCATGCCCCCTGTCAGCCGATGGTCAGGGCAGTGTCTGTGTGTATGTTACACCCGAGTCTTCAACTGCTAGGACACAAGGTCCTGTCGCAGCGGGCAGCCTAGGGAGGCTGACGGGCGCCCCGAGGAGTTTAACGTCCGTGTCTTTAAGCGCTAGGATCGGGATCCCTTCACGGCGGGCAGCTAACAGATTCACCCAAGTTTCTAGGAAGAGCTTACTACATCTCAGATTTTGACTGCTAGGATATAGGATCCCTTCGCACCGGGTAGCCTAGGGAAGGCTGAGAGATGCCCCTACGGATCTGTCCCCTGGAAGCGACACGATCCAAACGCCCAAGCTCTCCCTATACCTGTCCCTATACCTGAAGTTCTTTTAAATTGTGCTTGGTTCTGTTACAGCAACTGAAGGAGTCAGGTTAAAACTTAAACAGTTGCAGGTTTATTAAAGAAGCTTATAAATCATATGGTTACAATGGCTATTGCTCTATTTCTTAGCTGCTAGCAAATATAGATCTTAAAATGGTTACAAAGAAAATAAAGATAAATAATGGTACCAAGTGACAGCTTAATCTTTAAAGAGCTCTAAGTCTATGTGTACACTTAAGACGAAGGACATATCCAGGTACAATTTTTACCCCCTTCTGTGCCTCTTGACTCCAGCATATCAGGCCAGGGCCAGTCCCTCAATTCCTAGGAAAGACAAATACGAGGTGGGCGTCTCTGTGGAACCTCGGGAGGCCAGTCACCTAACTCAACCAGCAGATAGATGGTAGATTGACACTCAGAGTAAGTGTGCTGCTGGACCCATCTTTATACCCATAGGGGCCTGTATCCTCTTTCTTATATAAGATGCCAAATAGTGTTGGTCCGTCTTTGTGACGCCAGTTCTTACAAGGGAGTTTCAACTTAATTTACACTTCTAAGAGAGAGAACTAAATTGTGAGTACTGGACATTCTTTATTGGGTGGGAGATTCCTCCCCCCGGACGAGTGTGTGTTCGTATCAATATGGGTTTCAATCAAGGGCACTCCTCTGCTGCCTCTAGGTCAACAATTGGCGTATCTCTGTTTACAGCCATCCAGGGTCACAGCAGCCAGCATATCTGGGCCTCCTGTGAAGGCTTCAAAGACTATGCTGATTTTACTGCTCTGTGTGCCCTGTATGCTTCCAGGCAAGCAAAGATGGATGTTATTGGTGGGGGTTCCTGTCTGGTTACACCCTCCCGCCCGCCCCAAGAAAATAGCAGCAAAACTTGTTTATCAAAAAAAAGGAACTGACTGGGGCAGCAAAACTTGATGAGTCACCTCGTGCCCCCCTGGAATTTCTTTGCGCCCTCCCCCCCAGTTTGGGAACCCGTGCTCTAAAAGATGACACACACATTCTGAATTTAGGTGGCAGTGAATGCAAAGGGAGTAATTTTTATTCCATATTATATAAAAAAAACCAGGGCTCGCTGAACCGCGGCGAGCTTCCCTCGCCAGCCGTGCTGTCCGGCGATCTGCGCATGCACAGATCGCCCGAACCCAGCTCTTCCGGGTTACAATCTACTCACCACAGGCGAGTAGATTGTATTATTTGTCGAGCTCTGTGTGTGTGTGTGTGTGTGTGTGTGTGTGCGCGCGCGCACACACTAATGCTAGGAGTCAGGGTAACAAGCAAGAGGAAGTGGATGGTCTCATTGATGAGAGAAAATTTAATATGCACTAAACCAGTGGTTCTCAAAGTGTGGAGTCCACAGTCACCTTCCAGGTGGGCCACAGCTTGAGGCTCAGCTTCCCACTTCTCACTGCAGGTGTTGGGAGGGGGAGCCCTAAACATTGTGGGCCGGATCTGGTTCACAGGGGGGAAAAAGCTGCTCCACACGCTGCTGTTCCTCCTCCCCTAGCTGGGGCAATGATAGCACAGGGAAGGGGGCTTTCCCTGATGCTTCCATTGGCCAGAATTCTGGCCAATGTGAGCTGCGGGAGGTGGTGTCCGGGAGTGATGGGTGGCACAAAGTCAAGTAAATCCTCCTCCTCCCTCCCCACTCCACACCCATTCCCTGCCACACCTTCATTCCAGTCCTGCACCCTCCCTTCTAGTCAGACACCCCACTCACTCCACAAGCTCTCTCCTGCACCCAGCAGAACAGATAGCCACTGCGGGGCCTGGGGCAGAATGGAAGGCAGTTCCACACTCCTGCAAGAGTTGGGGTTGAGGGCAGTCAGTCCTTACAGCCACATGGACCATGGTGCTGGCCCCCCACAGCCCTCAAAGCTGTACAGAGTGGCACTCTACTGCTTCCATGGCAATTAAAAGGCACTCTGGGCCCCTTTGAAGGGCTGGGTCCCAGGGAAATTGGCCCCTCTGCCCCCCGATGGCAGGCTGGCTAGCACACTACTTCCCACACCACCATCCCCTCCTATACACATTTTATCATCATGGGTTGTTGGCTGGTGGAAAGGTTTGCATTGAGTGTGGAGGGCTGTGGGCCAAAAAGTTTCAGAACCACTGTAGTAAACACATATTTGGGTCCCCAAAAACACATTTGGGTCTGGAGGTACCAGCCAATGACCCTGGAGGCAGCAGGTAAGCTGCAGAAGTGTTTGTGGAAATACTTTTCCAAGAGCGATGTCCAGTTACTTAGGGTGTAATGGGGTGCAGCCACAGATGATCTGTTGGGGCTGTTCTCTGGGGTGATCACTGTACCACTGACACTCAGCTTCTTGCTCTCTGGGGCTCCCCACCATCCTCTCCTGCTGGGCCAGATTCTCTTTTCTCCCCAAGTCAGGCATAGAGCTGGGGTTATCCCCCATGGCCCTGAACAGCAAAGCAGACACTGAACCACTTCAGCTCTGCGAGAAGCAATTTTAGGGCACAGCACTCAAGAAACCACTCCCCAAAAGGGGTCAAAACTCCAAATAAATCCATCTTTCTCTGAGTAAAAGCTTTACACACAGAAAGCTCATGTGGTCGTCCATCCTGTTCATCAATGAAAGAGAGGTATGCAGATTGCTCCCCCCAGGCAACAATTATTTACAGTGGGCTTGTCAGTGAAAAAAGGTGACTTTATTGAGTACAAATAGTATGATTTAAGTGGTTGCAAGTGAAAATGTACAAGGCAAAGTAAATTACAGAATTAAATTTTAAAAAACAAAACGGTATAGCTAGTTCTAATACACTAAAAAACTTATAAGCAGTCCCTTATCCTAAAGAACTTATTCTTCTTCGAGTGGCCCTGTGGGTGCTCCACTCCTGGTGTCGGGTCCTGTCCCAGCGCCGCGAATCAGAGAGCTATCAGAGCCGTGTCCGCTGGACCGCGCATGCGTGGCTGCCTTTGGCGGCATTCACGCCTTTGATCTGTTGCGCGTGGTCCAGCCCCACTCGGTTCCACTCATCTGCCTCTGTCGTGGACGGAGCTCCCTTTCTGTCAGTTTCAGCTTTGATCATTCTCTTTAGATCTCTCATCAGTTATTTATTCTCTTCACTAGTTTCTCATTAGCTATATAAAAAAAAATTTTTTCTCTCATAACTTTGGGACAAGCCGTTGTGGCTACCTTCTTTACTAAAGGAATTAGGAGACAGGTGGACGTGGGAAAGCAGCTGCTCAATTTCTCTCTCCCAATCACTTTCAACTATGCCAGGCTCTTGAGGCTGATGCCATCCCCACCTCTGGGATAGGAACACATAAGCGGCAGGCAACATCTCCTGGGACGGCTGTTATAGACAAGAAGAAGGCGTCCCCAACACAATCCCTCCCGCCTACCAGCAGGGCAAGATGCCCTGAGAGAGCTTCTGGGGCTACTACCCCACGACAGCAAGTGGCTTCCAGGGCAAAGAGATGCCCTGATCCGGGACTGAGAGCACGAGCCGCGTCAGCTCCAGTAGCAGCGCGAAAGCCAGCACCGCCAACAGCTGCTCGAGCGGTGCCAGCTGCGGCGCCATTAACTCCTTCGGTGCCGAATCCACAAGCCTCCCCTTCTGCACTGCACACTATGCCGGCACCGACCACATCATCGGCATTATCAACACCGTCCCCATGCAGGGGTTCCTTGGCACCGCAGCCACATTCGGCACCGAGCTCTTCAGCTGTGCATGAAATTGACAAGGCTCCCCTGCCTAGCAAAAACGGGGCAAAGGAAATTTACAAGGCACTGTCTCAGTCTCCTACCTTTTCGCCAGGACCATCTCCTTCTCCACCAAGGTACCGACAGCACTGGGACTACAGTGTCTCTCCTACCTACCAAACCCACGGATGACCCACCTATAGGGACACTGTCTACATAAAAGCGTGACTCTCTCCATCATGTTCTTGTTCACCCAGGCGGTCACCAAGTCGTAGATCACCTAGACTATCACCGCAGTACACGATCCTCCAGATACTCATCCCCAGAACATTCTGAACAATATTATGGACACTACTATAGGACTGACGATGATCGTTCCCACCATAGGCACGCTTCTTTATCCTACAGAGGCTCTTCATGTACCCACCGATCACCCAGCATGCAATACTTACCTGAGTGCTCGCAGCAGATATTTTTGCCACCTCCACCGAAAAACCCGGCCATTCACCATGAACACTCGGAACCAGAAGAAGGGCAATTGTCCAAAGCAGATCCTCAACTGGGCATTTCCCCGACTAATTGTTCCTCTTCTTCACTGGATGAAGCAATGATTCCAGGTGACATCTCTGTCATGGCTCCTTCCCCACATTGGCATGATAAATGCAGAAGTGGGGGCCAGCAAGTGTACCCCAAAGCCTTATGTACCAGGCTTTGGTATAAAACTTCCCCCAAAATCTTAAAAACCAAGATCTTGGGAATAAAACTTCCGCTGCCACCACCCAAATGTTGCTAAAGAAACCAGGGGAAAGATCATTTGGGAAATCTTACCCATAAAATAAAAATCAGGGCACACTATTAACCAATGCAAGGTTAATAAAAAGAAAGGAAAGAACTTTTATTATTACAACAATATTCCTGTTGTAAGCATAATGACTAGATAGGAAGGTAACAAAATATACTCATGGAGAAACTCCATGGGCCTAGAACTTAGTTACAAAGAAAAGCCAAAACATCTTTTAAATAGTGCCAGATCTCAGATCCCATACCCAATCCTTAAAACAATAAAACCTAACGAAACTACCTAAATTTTACCCTACTTACAGAAAATGAAGAATGGTGTCTTGGAGAGAGAGAGACATGCTTGTCCCTCTCTGTAGCTGCAGAGAACTCCCTCCCAGAGACAAAAGGGAGAAAAGAAAACCCAAATTCCTTTGTCCCAGGTTGAAAGTGCCACCTACATTCCTACTGGTCACTCCACCTGGCTAGGTGTAGTTAACCCTTTAATCCCCAGGCTGCTGGCTAACCCTCATAATCATGACACACCTCTTCACTGGATGACCTGAAACAGTTTTAGGACCTGCTCAAAAGAGTTGCAAACACACAGGAAATACAATTAGCAGACGTTCCCACTAAACAACATCATCTCCTGAAGAATCTGCGACAACAACAGCGAGCAAAAATCACCCTTCCTATTGATGAAGCAATCATGGAAGTGGCAGAGGAAATATGGCAGACCCCGACATCGGTTGCACCAACAAAAAGGTCGATAGGAAATATTTTGTGCCCGCCTAAGGGATTTTCTTTTCAATCATCTGCAATCCAACTCCCTGGTAGTTGATGCGGCGCGGCACGGTGCGGCGCAAAAACACATTGCCAAACAAGGACGGTAAGAAGTTTACTCTTTGGCTACGTTGTTGTTATGTATTGCAAATTATTTGGCCCATCTTTCAAACCATAACTTTGACAATTATTCAAAGTTGGTGGAGTTGTTACAACATCTCCCAGATGCCAAGAAACCTTTATTAAAGGCCATAGTCCAGGACGGGTACGTATCCTGTAATACTACTTTAGATGGCCATGGATGTGGCTGATACAGCCGCACGAGCCACAGCTACGGGAGTCGCCATGAGACGGTCTTCCTGGTTAGCCTCTGCAGGAGCCCAGCGGGAGCTTCAGAATAAGGCAGAAGACCTACCCTTTGATAAGCACAAGCTTTTCGCTGCTAACACCAATGAGGTTCTCCATTCTGGCAAGGACTCCCATACTACTCTACATACACTGGGAATGTACACACCTCCTTATAGGCACAAACGTTATTACCCCTATCAACGAAGGTATGATTACAAGTTTAATAAACAACAACCACGTGCCCAAGATAATCAGCATTTCCGACAATGTCCTCAACGCAAATAGACCCAGGTAAACAGTTCATCCACTCTACCTGCAGCAAAGCAGAAAATTTGACTTCCCCGTCGAGGATGCAAACACGATTCCTGTGTTCAACAACATACGACAAAACTCTGTCCAGGCCTTTCACCATCAGCTGAAGCCATACCACCATCATTGGTCCAATATCACCTCGGACAAGTGGGTACTGGAAGTAGTACAATCTGGTCTCTCCATTCCCTTTCTCACTATTTTCCCAACTACCCCATCTGCCCTGTCCCTTTTCAGGGACCTCTCTCATGAGCACCTGTTGAAACAAGAAGTTCAGCGCCTTCTGAACATTGGTGCAATAGAGAAGGTACCAAGATAGTTTTGGAGGAAAGGATTTTATTCCCGATACTTTCTCACCACAAAAAAGACAGGAGGACGGAGACCCATTTTGGACCTACGCAAGTTAAATTGCTACCTCCGGAAACATCGATTCAAGATGATGACTTTAAATACTATCACTCCATCGTTGAACAAGGGAGACTGGTTTGCAGTCCTCGACCTGCAGGACGCCTACTTCCACATAGCAATCCATGTGGCACACAGGCATTTCCTCCGCTTCCAACTAGGGGAAGATCATTTTCAGTACAGAGTACTGCCTTTCGGTTTGGCATGCACACCCAGAGCCTTTACCAAAACCCTAGCAGTAGTGGCTGCCCACTTACACAGAGTAGGACTGACAATTTTTCCTTATTTGGATGACTGCCTTATCAGAGCATGAACTTATACAGGACAGCAGTGATGGATGGTGATGGGTCTGCTGCTGTTACCTGCACAGCGTGTGCCATGGTTGTCTTCCTCCCGGAAGACAGAATAGATTTCATCTGCACGAAGTGCAAGCTGGTCGACATTTTGGAAGAAAAAATTAGACGACTGGAGGCCCAAGTGTTGACCCTACGCTCGATCAGAGAGGATGAAGACTTCCTCGATAGAAAGCAGCGTTTAATCCTTCAAGCATGGAAGGAAGAGGAACCAGAGAGGGCAGTACGTGACCAAGAAGAGAACTGGCAGCATGTAACTTCTAGAAGGGGAAAAAGGCCAGCATGGGAATCCCCCGATGCTATAGAAGTAAGTAATCGCTTTCAAGCTCTCTCCACAGGCTCTGCAGAGGTGAATTCTTTGGAAGGGACCTCACAAGGAAGAAACCGGAAGTGAACACCATCTACTGGAAGGCATGGGATGCGTAGTCCTAGGGATGGGGGTTCCACGGCCACCACCCCCAAAAGAAAACGACGGGTGGTGGTGGTCGGGGACTCCCTCCTAAGAGGGACTGAACCATCCCTCTGCCGTCCGGACCTGGAATCTCGAGAGGTGTGCTGCTTACCGAGAGCTCACATTCAGGATGTGACTGAGAGGCTTACCAAGCTGATCAAACCTTCTGATCGCTACCCCTTCCTGCTTCTCCATGTAGGAACTAATGATACAGCCAAGAATGACCTTGAGCGGGTTACTGCGGATTATGTAGCGCTGGGAAGAAGGATCCAAGAATTCGGAGCGCAAGTGGTGTTCTCGTCCATCCTCCCTGTCGAAGGGAAAGGACTGGGCAGGGATGGTCGAATTGAGGACGTAAATGCGTGGTTGGTGTCGCAGAGAGGGCTTTGGTTTCTTCGACCATGGGACTCTGTTCCGGGCACAACGATTGTTAGGAAGAGATGGGATCCACCTAACGAAGAGAGGAAGGCGAATATTCGCGGGAAGGCTTGCAAACCTAGTGAGGAGGGCTTTAAACTAGGTTCGTCGGGGGACAGTGACCAAAACCCTGAGGGGAGAGGGAAAGTCGGATACTGGGAAGAAATGCAGAGAGGAAGGAGCAAGAAAGGAGGACCCCTGTCTCGAATGGAGAAGATAGGGCAATCAACTGGTTACCTGAAGTGTTTGTACACTAATGCGAGAAGCCTGGGCAACAAACAGGAAGAACTGGAGGCCCTGGCCCAGTCCAAGAAATATGACTTAATTGGGATAACAGAGACTTGGTGGGATGACTCGCATGACTGGAGCGCTGTCATGGAAGTGTATAGACTATTCAGGAAGAACAGGCAGGGGAGAAAAGGAGGAGGAGTTGCGCTATATGTAAGAGAGCACTACGATTGCTCTGAACTCCAGTATAAAGAGGGAGAAAAACCTGTTGAGTTTATGGGTTAAGTTTAAAGGAGCAAACAACAGCAGTGATGTTGTGGTTGGTGTCTGCTATAGGCCACCGAATCAGGTGGATGAGGTAGATGAGGTTTTTTTTGGACAACTGAGCGAAGCTGCCAGATCGCAGGCCCTGGTTCTCGTGGGGGACTTTAATCACCCTGACATCTGTTGGGAAACCAATACGGCAGCACACAGGCAATCCAGGAAGTTTTTGGAGAATGTTGGGGATAACTTCTTGACACAAGTGCTGAAGGATCCGACAAGGGGCCGTGCGCAGCTTGACCTTCTGCTCACAAACAGGGAGGAACTAATAGGGGAAGTAGAGGTGGGTGACAACCTGGGAAGCAGTGATCATGAGATGGTAGATTTCAGGATCCTGACCAAAGGAAGAAAAGAGAGTAGTAAAATACACACCTTGGACTTCAGAAAAGCAGATTTTGACTCCCTCAGAGATCTGATGGGCAGAATCCCATGGGATGCTAACATGAAGGGGAAAGGAGTCCAAGACAGCTGGCAGTATTTTAAAGAAGCCTTATTGAAGGCACAGAAAGAAACCATCCCGATGTGTAGCAAGAGAGGCAAACAGGGTAGGAGACCAGATTGGCTTACAGGGGAAACCCTTGGTGAACTTAAGCACAAAAAGGAAGCTTACAAAAAGTGGAAACTTGGACAAATGACCAGGGAAGAGTTTAAAGGTATAGCTCGAGAATGCCGGGGGGTTATCAGGAAGGCGAAAACACAAATGGAATTGCGACTGGCTAAGGATGTGAAGGATAACAAGAAAGGTTTCTACAGGCATGTTAACAAGAAAAAGGTGATCAGAGAGGGTGTGCAGCCCCTAATGGATGAAGGAGATAACCTAGTGACAGATGATGTGGGGAAAGCTGAAGTACTCAATGCTTTCTTTGCCTCTGTATTCACGGACAAGGTCGGCTCCTGGACTTCTGCGCTAAGTGATGCAAGATGGGATGAAGATGGACAGCCCATGGTGGGTAAAGAACAGGTTAGGAACTATTTAGAAAAGCTAAATGTACATAAATCCATGGGTCCGGACTTAGTGCACCCGAGGGTACTGAGGGAGTTGGCAAATGTCATTGAGGAGCCTTTGGCTATTATCTTTGAAAAGTCGTGGAGATCGGGAGATGATTGGAAAAAGGCAAATGTAGTGCCCATCTTCAAAAAAGGGAAGAAGGATGATCCAGGGAACTATAGGCCGGTCAGTCTTACCTCGGTTCCTGGAAAAATCATGGAAGGGATCCTTAAGGAATCCATTTTAAGGCACTTGGATGAGAGGAAAGTGATTAGGAATAGTCAGCATGGATTCACAAAGGGAAAGTCATGCCTGACCAATCTGATTAGCTTCTATGATGATGTAACTGGCTCGGTGGACATGGGGAAGTCAGTGGACGTGATATACCTTGACTTTAGCAAGGCTTTTGATACGGTCTCCCACAATATTCTTGCCAGCAAGTTAAGGGAATGTGGATTGGATAAATGGACGGTAAGATGGATAGAAAGATGGCTAGAAGGCCGGGCCCAGCGGGTAGTGATCAATGGCTCGATGTCAGGATGGCGGGGATGAGGGGATGGATTGCACCCTCAGCAAGTTTGCGGATGACATTAAGCTGGGGGGAGAGGTAGATACGCTTAAGGTCAGAGATAGCGTCCAGAGTGACTTAGACAAATTGGAGGATTGGGCCACAAGAAATCTGATGAGGTTCAACAAGGACAAGTGTAGAGTTCTGCACTTGGGACAGAAGAATCCCAAGCATAGTTACAAGCTGGGGACCAACCAGCTAAGTAGTAGTTCTGCAGAAAAGAACCTGGGGGTTACAGTAGATGAGAAGCTGGATATGAGTCAACAGTGTGCCCTTGTAGCTAAGAAGGCTAATGGCATATTAGGTTGCATTAAGAGGAGCATTGCCAGCAGATCCAGAGATGTTATTATTCCCCTTTATTCAGCATTGGTGAGGCCACATCTGGAGTATTGTGTCCAGTTCTGGGCCCCCCACTACAAAAAGGATGTGTACGCATTGGAGAGGTTCCAGCGGAGGGCAACCAAAATGATTAGGGGGCTAGACCGTATGACTTATGAGGAGAGGCTGAGGGAGTTGGGTCTGTTTAGTCTGGAGAAGCGAAGAGTGAGGGGGGATATGATAGCAGCCTTCAACTTCCTGAAGGGAGGTTCCAAAGGGGATGGAGAAAGACTGTTCTCAGTAGTGACAGATGGCAGAACAAGGAGCAATGGTCTCAAGTTGGATATTAGGAAAAACTATTTCACTAGGAGGGTGGTGAAGCACTGGAATGGGTTACCTAAGGAAGTAGTGGAGTCTCCATCCCTAGAGGTGTTTAAGTCCCGGCTTGGCAAAGCCCTGGCCGGGTTGATTTAGATGGGATTGGTCCTGCTAGAGCAGGGGGCTGGACTTGATGACCTTCTGATGTCTCTTCCAGTTCTATGATAAGGGGATGGTTTGAGAACATGATCTTGGTAACTAATTGAGCATTCATTATCAGTGGGAAATAGGTCAATTGAGTTACTATAGAGAACTTTCTGGGTGTCTTGCCCACATGCTCAGGGTTTAGCTGATCGCCATATTTGGGGTCGGGAAGGAATTTTCCTCCAGGGTAGATTGGCAGAGACCCTGGAGGTTTTTTGCCTTTCTCTGTAGCATGGGGCACAGATCACAGCTGGAGGATTCTCTGCATCTTGGGGCCTTCAAAGTATTTGAAGGCTTCAATATCTGAGACATAGGTGAGAGGATTATTCTAAGAGGGGTGGGTGAGATTCTGTGGCCTGCACTGTGCAGGGGGTCAGACTAGATGATCATAATGGTCCCTTCTGACCTTAAAGTCTATGAGTCTATGAGCGAGGCAAATGGTAACAACAGCCTCTCAGACCTTCAAATCTCTGGGTCTCCTCCTAAATGTGCAAAAATCTTTGTTAGAGCTGACTCAGGACCTGATTTTCATAGGAGCAAGACTCAATTCGAAGACAGCACGCTCTTTCTTACCCACTGAATGTTTTACTGTGATTCAAGACCTTGTACATACGCTAATACATGTTCCAACGCTTCTCGTTTGCGTTTGTTTACAACTAATGGGGCACATGGCTGCTTCAACTACTGTAGTTCAAAACGCAAGGTTGCATTTTTGCTGCCTCCAACACTGGTTGGCCACAGTTTATACTCCAGTGAAAGACAGCGTCCACAAAGTAGTGGTACTACCACCACATGTGCAACAATCCCTGCAGTTACTGGATCAAGCCATACAACCTCATGATGGGCATTCCCTTCCATCACCCACAAGCGTCAAAACAAATTACCGGTTGGGGAGTGCATATGGACAACCTCACTGTCCAAGGTCGCTGGTCCATGCAGGAGATGCTCTTACATATCAATGTTCTCGAGCTAAGAGCAGTACGACATGCATGCCAGCATTTTCAGTCCCATATAAGAAACACAACTACCAGAATCCTCACGGACAATATTGACACTATGTATTATGTGAACAAACAGGGAGGAGCTTGCTCCCGATCCCTCTGTATAGAAACAATGTGCTTGTGGAACCGGTGTATCCGCAACAACACCGTGTTGATGGCCTCCTATCTACCGGGCATCCACAACTCTATTGTGGATTCATTCATGAGCACGAATGGGAAATTCACACAGCCTGCATCGTATTTTCACCCAATGGGGATTTCCTATGATAGACCTATTCGCAACTTCAGCCAATGCCAAGTGTCTCAACTATTGCTCCAGAGCGGGAATAGGATGCCATTCTCTGGGAGATGCCTTTCTCTGTCACTGGGGAACTTCATTACTATACGCTTTTCCCCTGGTCGTCCTAGTACCCAAGATTCTGGAAAAGATCACCATAGAGAAGGCCTGAGTAATTCTCATAGCCCCAGCGTGGGCACATCAGCCCTGGTATTCAACACTCCACCAGATGTCCATCAGAGCACCGTATACTCTTCCTCTTCTCCCGAACCTCTTGACTCAGGACAACGGCTCCCTGTGTCATCCGAAACCCGAAACCTTGCACCTCACGGCATGCATGCTAGTTGGTTCAACTCTGCTGAACACTCATGTTTACAAAGAGTCAAACAAGTATTAATACGCAGCAGGAAGGATTCCACTTGAGCAACTTATCTAGCCAAATGGACCAGATTTAAGGCCTGGTGTGACACTAATAATATGGATCTGCACGTGACTAATGTATCCCAGATACTTGATTATATTCTACATCTTCACAACACAGGCTTTGCAATAACCTCCTTGAGTGCATTTAGCAGCAATTAGTGCATTTCATCATGTGGAGGAGGGGTTCTCCTTGTTTGCTCAACCTACCACAAAGAGGTTCCTGAAAGGACTCATAAACCTCAACACACCACGGTGACCACCACCACCACCTTCCTGGGACCTGGACCTTGTTCTGGACTCATTGACACGCCCTCCCCCTTTGAACCATTAGCTACAATATCATTGCAACTCCTTACCACTAAACTTCTATTTCTGCTTGTCCTTACATCAACTTGCAGTGAGAGCGAGACAGCAGCGTTCATGTCATCACCACCCTATACGGTCTTTGCTAAGGAGTCAGTGATGTTGAGATCCCACCTGGCATTTATTCTGAAAGTTTGTACAGATTTTCACATCAACTAACCGGTTGTTCTTCCCCTGTTTCTATCCCAAGCCTCATACTTCAATGCAAGACTCAGTATCACACACACACTGGATATAAGGAGGGCACTGGCGTTTTACATCGAAAGAACGCGACAGTTCAGGAAATTGGACCGTCTAATAGTGTCACTAGTGGACAGCTCCAAGGGACAACCCTTAACTTCCCAGTGCATTGCAAGACAAATAGTGTCATATATTACCACCTGCTACTCCATACATAACAAACCTCTTTCCTGCCCACCTAGGGCCCATTCTACTAGAGCAGTAGCCACTACTACAGCCTTTCTAAGAGGTGTCCCATTTCGAGACATTTGCTGAGTAGCAACATGGTCCTCCCATTGTTCCTTTATGAAGCACTACGCTGTAGTAAATCAATTTGCTGCCGATTCCTCGGTGACTATGGCAGTTCTCTCTCGTACCCAAAAGCCTTAATTCTGGAGCCCTCAAATGTTTGGGTACTGCTCCAAAGTCACCAGGAATGGAGCACTCACGGGGCGACAAGAAGAAGAAGAAGAAGAAGAAGTTACTCACCCTGTGAAGTAACGATTGTTCTTCGAGATGTGCCCTATGGGTGCTCCACGACCCACCCTTCCTCCCCGCTCTGGAATTTTATGTTTCTCATTTCAGATAGCGGGTGAGAGGAACTGAGTGAGGACGGACCGCGCACAACAGATCAAAGGCGCGAATGCTACCAAAGGTAGCCACGCATGCATGGTCTGGTGGACCACGGCTCTGATAGCTCTCTGATTTGTGGCGCTGGGACGGGACCTGACACCAGGAGTGGAGCACCCATGGGGCACATCTTGAAGAACAATTGTTACTTCACAGGGTGAGATAAGATCTTCTTATTTCAGGCCAGCCTTCAAGTCAAATAATGATTGTTTACTCTGACTGGGGTCTCAAGTTGTTTCCTTTTTGTCTTTTGTATCAGTGTGCGCCAGGACCTTCCCCAGACCAGCAGAAGACAAAAGGACAGATAGCTTCCCATTGATAAGTGGTTCCCAACCTTTTTTATACGGTGGACCGACAAATCCATTCACAAACTTTTAGCGGATTGGTAACATTTTATTTGCATATTCATGAATATGAAAATAAAATGTTACCAGTTCACCAAAAGCCCCGACTCCCAGAGCTCCTGTGAACAGTTGACTTCAGCTCTGGCAGATGCACATGGTGGGCAGCTGCTGAAGCTGAAGCTGGATGTTTGTGGTAGCTCTGGGGGCCAGGGCTGGGGTACACTTGAGCCCCTCACCATTTAGAGCTCCCCCTAATGCCAGCCTCCTTTTTCCTAAGCCCTACTACACCCAACGTCCTCAACCCTTCCCATGCCAGCCTCCGGTCCCCAATATTAGCCCCATCCCCAGAGCCCCCCATTGCCAACACTCCATGTCCTAAAGCCCGCCCACCCCGAGTGGTGTATTCTAATCCTGTCTGCCAGAGCCGCCGTGATCATGGCCTGTCACTGGTCCAAGGACTGGCAGTTGGGAAACATTGATATACATTCTCCTTGGGCAAGGATGCTTTTTCTTCTCTGCTCCTACCTGTCATGGAAAATTACTTGGTTAAACCTAAGAACCAGGTGGCATGGTCATGTCTTTCTCACATCAACCGCTGCTTAGACGTAAAGGCCAAACAAGGCTGTTCTGAAGTTAAGTTGACCACTCTGTCATCAAGGCTTCCTGGAGCAGCAGTGAAGGCTTACATTTGCACATTTAAAATCATAAACAATTTCATACCTCATATTTCTAACTTTTCATGCAAGAATGATACATGCTCCAAAATAAGATATACATATCCAGCAGACTGTGCCATTAAAACTGATGGGTTACTTGAGGCATTTTTCCAAAGCACCTTTGAGTTATGCATATTTATAAGCAAATTTCATAAAGTATTGGGTGGGGGAAATTCTCACATAGGGAATGGAATTCATGAAGAAGAAGGGCTATCTTGATTGTTGTATGGGCGACCGAAGGCGGGGGAGAAGAAATGTCAGAAACTCCTTCAGGGGACCAGAGAGTGGTTTGCTACGAATTTGAGCATCTGGGACACACAGGGACTACGTCTACACTGCAGGCTTCTTGTGCAAGAACTGTTTTGTGCAAGAGTTCTTGTGCAAAACGTCTTCCACAAGAGCGCGTCCACACTGCCCTGTGCTTTTGTGCAAGAGTGTCTATGGCAGTGTGGATGCTCTCTTCCGCAAGAAAGCTCCAATGGCCATTTTAGCATAGGGGTTTCTTGTGCAAGAAAATCATGTTACCTACACTGCCTTCTTGTGGAAGAGCTCTTGCGCAAGAGGTCTTATTCCTCATGGGGAGAGGAATAACTCTTCCGGAAGAAGCCCTGTTTTCCAGCGCTTTACTTTAAATTTACTTGCACAAGAACGTGAGTGCAGTGTAGACACTCGGCAAGTTTTTGTGCAAGAACAATTGTTCTTGCACAAAAAGCCTACAGTGTAGATGTAGCCAGAGAGACTGTCATGATATGTGGATTTACAGGATTCTGTGGGTGGATTGTGACCTGAAGAGGATGGGCAGAACAAGCAAATATCCACTATCCCTATAAAAGTGGGGGATACTGCCTTGGAATGCTCATTGATTTGGAAGGATTTGATGAAGCATCATTGGATACTGCCAGGTGGAAGTTTAGAGCTGGAGTGTATTTATGGAGAAAGGAGATTCTGCTCAATGGCTGAGACCCTCATAGAGGAGCAGGCTATTCAAGTGGAAGTGGGTAAGAGTAGTCAATAGGCTACTGTCCTCAGCCAGTCAGTATAGGACAGACTAGAGCCTCTTCCTAAGAGGAAAACAGGGGTCCCACATAGGAGAACACTGAGTCAGCATGCAATAAGGGACAAGGGCATGAAGTAGAATCAGAAAATCCTAGACCAAAGAAAAAGGCAGTAGGAAAAGGGTACGAAGGGAAAGGTAATTCAGAACAGGGCAATAGGGGGAAAGAGTATTGTGTTGACAGAGTTAGAGAATGCCATGTACCTTGGCCACCAGAATGGTGGGAAGAAAAACCAAAGAACTGATTTGGGTGGCTTGGAGAACCAGATTCCCCAGTTATTGAGCAAAACGGGAAATAGCAACATGCCTGAACCCAGACCAAAGGAGGAGACTGCAGAGAGAATATACAAGCAGGCTGCCTCTGGTGTGAAGGGCTATGAGCAGAAAAAGAGTTATGGAGATGTCCCCCCCACAGTGAAATGTGACTTCTGTGGGTTGAAGAGGGACAGCCACTCTGTAGAATAAGTGTGAGCACAAAGAGTCTAATGCAGGCCCAGGAGAAATACAGCCTGCAGGCCAAATCCGGCCCACCAAACCACTGGATCAGGCCTGCAGATGCTGCAGGGAGCCCCAGGAAGGTTCCCCGCTTGCTTCGTCCCACCCATACACCACTCAGAAACACGGTTGGGGAGCAGTTTTTCTTTTAAAACTGTGAGTCCACAGGGAAGGGGGGAAAGATTTAGGAGCTGCTCCCACCCCCAGCACAATCCAATTGGCTGGTTTCTGTCCAGAACCCGCCAATGGGAGCTGCCTGTTTCAGTAACAGGTAGCTACAAAGCACAAGGGGCTGGCTCCAGAGCACATTGCTGCAGCCTGTGCAGGGGTGGGGCAGGTAGCAATTTTCCCTCTAAGATGACTGGCAGCAGCACAGTTTCACAGGTGATTAATCAGCCTTGCCCAGTGCATCTCGGGGCTCTGTGCAGGGAGCTGACTGACTGGACGGGGCTGATTAATCATTTGTGAAGCTGAGCTGCCTCACAGCTTAGAGCAGTGGTCGCCAACCACCACTCTACTGGTAGATCTTGGAGCCTCCGGCAGGTGATCCTGACTGGTTTGGCCAAGAGACTATCAAGTGCTAGCACTTCAGCTGCCCCTCCCCCCTACTGCTGTGCATCTCCTGCCATTTGCTTAGAGTTGCTCCCCCCCTCCCGCTCTCCCCCCAGCCTCCTGCTTGCCATGCTGGGCAGGAGAGGGAGAAGAGGAGCACTGATAGTTAACAGATGAAGCTCTACTCTGATACCTCTGACACCAATCTATTATCCCAGTTAGTATTCTTGGGTGGGGGAGTGGAGGGGAGGGTTTGAAGTTAGGGGTGTGTGTGTGTGCGCGCACATGTGTGCACACTCAGGATAAACTAAAGAGCCAACGAGCCAAGTGATAAGGAAGGTACAGGATGGAAGTGAGAAGACAGAGGAACAGGTATTTGACCCCAGTCTTTCAGAGATCTTAGAGGAGAGAGATCTCTGCCCCTCACAGGCCCTAGGAAGAGGGCTGAAAACACAGCATGGCTACCCTGGATTGTAAAGGTGTTAGTGGAAGGAATGTAAATAAGGAGCATACACAGTCAGTGGAGTCAGAGCCCTTTCTGTGGTGCTAAAGGTAGGAGCAGAGTCACTCTGCTGTGTGTGCACACACATCAACATACTGCCTATCTGTCTAAAAGGGTTATTGCTTTATCTGTAATTTCCCCTCTTTGCACCAGCTTGTGTACTTGGGTCAGTGGGCACAATATTCTCCATGGTCTCCTTCCTAAGCTTCTCTATGATGCACATGGCAGAGGAGCTAACTCCTTGCACAAGTTCCAGAAATCCTGTGCTACTTAAACCACTGCCTTTCTGGCTCAGTGTTTAAGGCTCACGGAAATGAAGAGCCTTGTGAATTACAAACTGGAACTTTCTTTATTGCACAGAATGACTCTGTTGGACTCATTCATGAAATATTTCCCAGCATGAATATTTCCTGGTGCTTTGTTTCCATCAAGATGTGATTCATGTTCATAGGTGGCCACTTAACTCTCTTTATAATCTCTGTACTTTGCAGGGTGTGCTCTGGCAGTAAAATGCTCTCCTATGCTTTAGTGATAGCTTTAGGATAAATAGCACTATTTTCATTGTGGTTTGTTTTTTGTTTATATTTCATCTGCCATTTGAGCAGTAATTCACAACACTTCACAATATAAATAAAGCACCTTCAAGTTCCTGGAGGGAAGGGCCATTACACAGAGAACAATTAGAAAATTCATCAGATGTGGATAGTAAGGCAAAGCAGATAAAAACTGCAACAAAGAAAGTTGATTTTTTTTTCATTAAGAAGCTCTATCTTTCAAAATCTTTTAAGATGCTCCGTTGCAGCCCTCCCATTGAGGTAGTGATGATAACAACTATCTTGTACTTAGTGCTTTTCATGAGGTTATCATGCATGTGTAATTCCATTAACGTTAGCATGAGCTGGTCAGAGCAGAGACCTCTAAGTTTTGGTTTGTGCTACTCAATAGAGAACCAGGCGTTTTGCTGTTTATATATTAAAAGAATAAAATATATATTGTTGAAATCTGTTAGTTGTGTTTTCCACTGCATTCAGGTAGGCCTTTTGTTATCCTGCTGTGGCACAAATGGAAGCAAAATGCTCACAGAAGTGGGTCCCATTTGACTGTTGGGACTATGGATTCATGTTACAGATAAACTTAGTGTTCATCTATAAAAGAAAATGGCTAGCTTTTTCTCTTCTGGAGAAAAGTCACAGTTTTGAGGCTATCTGGCAAGTAGAAAATCTGAAGTTGTTATTCCTAGAAATCACAGGCTAAGATTCCTGTAAGCTGTGCAAGGCCCTGCACAGAGGCTCAGAGCTCCTTGCACAGCAGGGAGCTCAGCTTACTAGCACGGGAGGGCTGTCTCTCTGAGCAGCTTCAAAGGGAGGACCTCTGAGAGCAGGAGGGAAGAGAGATAAGGAAAGAATGAGTGGCTGGGGAGAGAGTTGTAGGACAGGGGAGTTTGGGCACAGGAGGAGGGAGTAATTGCCTGGCAGGGGTGGGGGAATCCCATCTGTAGGAGGCAAGAGAGGCAGAGGCAAAAACTCAGCACTATCCTCAAGCCTCCTGGGGTGGGACAGGGCCTCATCCCAGGAGGCATACCTGGGTGGTCGACAAATACCTTTGATGTCAGCAGGGGAGCGTCCAGACTATCGCGCTTATCAGCTGTTTGTCGGCTCAGCGTGGCAGCCATGTAAATTTAAATGAAGCGGCAATTATTTAAATTGCCGCTTCATTTTACTATGTCCGGTAGCCTAATGTACATGCCTCTGTCGCCAGAGGCATGTAGTCTAGACGTACCCTAAGGGTATGAGGAGTGGCTGGATTTCTTAAAGGAGCGGCACGCGCACCTCTTCCAGCGCTGCCTGCAGATCCTGCCCCAGAGATACTTGTGCCTGGAGACTCGCAGTTACCGGTCGAGCTGCTCCTGTCCCCTCCCTCTTGGCCAGACATCTACCCCCCAGCTTGCCTCCTAGCTAGTTTCTGCATCCCCATCCCTATCCCACTCACTGGCAGCCCTGTCCTGCACACTGGATCCCTCATTTTTTGGCCCCACCTCTGTGTAGAGGGGCCCACAAAATCCACTAACCCTGGAATCCTAGAAGAGTTAATCTGTCCTGAGGCCTTGAACCTCAGTCCTACCTACCCTGCCTCCCTCCGCCCCCCACTATGGTGCTAGAGTGCTAGGGGAGTGAGGTGTCTCAGTTGAGGCCACATCATGACGGTTGGAGTTTTTGGAGGGATTGTTTCTTTTTGCATATCACTTGTGTGGTCCCCAACTGATTTTTCTTTGTGTCAGTGGCCTCTGACTGAAACCCCACCCTTCTCATAAATAAAGACAATGTTGAAACCTTTTGGGTTGGGCATCATATGTTGTTTAAAAATGAAGCCTGCCCAATAAGCCCCCAATTGGGGCCAAACCCCCATCTGGCCACAGCATCATAACCCTCCTGTACCCCTGACACATACCAATCCTGAGCCCATCATACACCTGAGCCCCCTGTCCTGAGTCCCTCAAATCCCCAAATTTCTGCATCTCCAGTCTTCTGCCACAACACACATGCACCGTCCACACACTGCAAATCTGTGTCCCGAATCCCTGATACACCCAAAACCAAACTTGTGTACCCCCACATCCACAAGCTTGCAGCTTGCTCAGCATCCCAAACCTCCACCTGACCCTAACACTTTCCAATCTGTGGCCCCCTCCCCAAGCCAGCATCTCCTTGGCTTGCCCTGACATTTAAAAAGTGAACTTGGGTATGAAAAGGTTGGAGACTACTGGCTTGAGGCAAGAAAGAAAAAGATTTAACAGAATTTTTTGGAGTGTTGCAGATAACTAAAACTGTCTTAATGATTTTTTAAAAAATTGTTACAGTTTACCATGTATTAATTAGTATTGCATTAAGGTCAGATCTTTGCTATGTGGCAGCATGCTGGCTCTTATGAGTCAGAGGTAGCAAGTACGAGGTGTGATGCCAGTTGATTTGTAAGATAAAACCTTATTTGCAAGATCTTTGAAACATGCATCTGTCTATAAACCCTGAACCCATGTGTTAATTTGTTCTGGGGCTTCTACTTTTCCAGTTGCGGGGGGGACACACAAGGTGAAAGTTTCAAAGCAGAGAGAACTTGTATCTGTTTTTACAGGTCTATGTTTCACTGGCTCTTGTATAGTGTGGATCCTAAACATTCCCCAGAGAAACTGTATAAGCTTTAGTGAATGCCTTTTACTCTCCTTCCCAGTGTCAGTGAATATTGTTCTAATATTTGCAAGGAGAGCATGATTATTTCTAGTTGACTCATAGATTTGTTTAGCATCTTAAAGCTGAGCTATGTGTGGATAATATGCATTTTGGTATGTTTACTCACTTGTGTTGTTAGAAAGGATGATGATAGATGTACTCCAGGGGTAGTGTTAATATTTTATTTGAGATTCAGTATTGAAAGTGTAACTCCTTGTTAACTATCCCTTGTTTTAATATTTTTTTTCTTCCACATCTATGGACTGTTTTTTTGTTTTTTTTTTAAAGATGTTTTTGTTTGTATTGGTGGTGCACATCCACATGCTACCTCAATATTGGTATTGAACATAAGAAATTTCCACCCGCCCACGGATAGAAAATGTTAAAGGAAACACTGATGGTGGTCTCCTAGAACTCTTAAAACCCACAGCTATGTGTCCCTCAGTATCTGGAGTGACCTCAGAGCAATTCACAGTTGTGGGGGTGAGCGAGTGCAGCCTGGGCTACTATCAGTGGACTTCAAAATATTGCAAGTTCCTCCATAGCCATCAGCCAAGGGCTTACAATGCAGCTGGCTTTTCTGCTGAGCAGCCAGTTGAGACTGTATGTTGCCAGGGTGCTGTTTAAGCAACTCGAGTATTATCTGGTGCTTGAAGCATGGGTTTGAAAACAAAGGGCTTGAACATTCTAATCCTCTCTGAGACATTAAATCCCTTGGGCAAGCTCTGTATTTTTTGTGCCTTAGTTTCTCCAGCTGTGAAACAGGGTTAATAATATTTACCTACTGCACAGTGGGGTTGTGGAGATGAGTAACTTGTTTGAAATGCAATATAAGAGTAATAGAGTATAAAAACAAAGGATGGCTATGGTCATTTAATCTGACCTGTATAACACATGCCATAAGACTTACTTGAATTAATGAGGAAGAGGCATAGTAATTCTAGCTTCCATTCTAACCTTTTTTCATAATTTTACTCAAACAACCTACTTTGTTGTTTATTTTTCCCACATTTAGTTTTAGCCCATAGGCCAGTGGTCCCTAATGCGGTGCCCGTGGGCGCCGGGCGCCCGCCGGGCCATTTATGTGCGCCCACAGAACAGACAATGTGGGCTGGCCCCACCCCTGGGCGTGCATGCCAGTGCTGGCCCCGGGGTTGCGGTGCATGCCGGTGCCAGCCCCAGGCGCACGGAGCCTGGGCGGCCCCTGCCCAGGGTCGCGGCCCATGCCGGTGCCGGCCCTGGGTGTGCGGCGCATGCTTGGCCCCGCCCCCAGGCCCGTGGCCCATGAGCGGCTCCGCCCCCGTACACGCGGCATGTGAGCGGCCCTGCCCCCAGGCGCCCAGCAACCCCAAAATGTTGCCATAGGCCATGGTTTGAAGTGTGGGATGGAAATTCTAATAGAAAACAATAAACTTGTTC
The DNA here is from genome assembly GCF_052426305.1 of Pelodiscus sinensis. Classification (NCBI taxonomy): domain Eukaryota; kingdom Metazoa; phylum Chordata; order Testudines; family Trionychidae; genus Pelodiscus; species Pelodiscus sinensis. Next base: position 121,579,821 of record NC_143053.1, read on the forward strand.
TGGAAGTGTATATTAAAATTATCTGTCCCTGCTTAGAAGTACCAATCAGAAATTTTGTGCTGGCAAAATTCTAACTAAAAAATGGTAAAAAATGATTTTTTGTTCAAACTTGGATCATCTTGTAGAGATAAATGAGAGATGAAAAATCAATCCCAGAAGTCTGAAAAAAATCGGTTCTATAGTTAAGATTTGAAAATGGAAAATTCCATGGACAACCTAGAATTGGCTGGTTTTTAAAAATCATTTTGAAATGAAAAACAGCTTAAATTCTTTATCTTTGATTAAATTCTGTGCTGAGGTAAATGTAGCACTATCATGGAATGTGTTTCACGATGATCTTATTTGAAAGTTGTCATACTACATAGATTGCTATTAATTAATTTACATGTTCTACTTTTTATTCTTTTCTTTCATTAAGCAAGTAAAAGCTTTTTAAAGAAAAAAGTAATTAATGGAAACATTAAGGATGGGTAAATAAATACTCACAAATCAAAACTGAATATGAAGGACGCGGAATCAAAAACTTAAGTCAGGAAAGTGAACAATTGTGGCTGACATTTGAGCCTTATATCTGTATAGAACTTAAAATATCTCAGTGAAATCAAGTGAGCAAGGCAGGTTTGAAGAAAATAAAGAGTTCAATGGGTTAGCTAGTGTGCAGATGACTTCTTTATTTCCTTTTTTTTCCTATCACCAGTCAATAGAAGTAAAATTTGAATGTAGCCATCTTATTATAAACTTGGAAATGAGATTGCTGAAATGGGGTAATAAAATTGTTGGGGGAGCTTCTGTACAGAGTAAGGAAATTGAACCAGACAGCAGAGGGAATAAATGAATGTACTAAACTCACACTGTACATTGATGGCTAGAGAATGTAAAGCTCACACCACTGTTTGAAACCTTGAGGAAAATGTGATCAGACTGAAAGACAAGAAGCATCTGGAGAAAGAACAGAAGCTTCTGTTCTATTTGAATTCTACAACTGCCGTAGATGCATGTCTTATTTCATCATAGAGTGGTGTAATACATATGTGCTATAGTTACATGGAAAATGTGTAAGTATAATGTTAACTTGAAAAATATTGTGAATTGCTAGGTGATATTATGTGACTTACAAGTATTTCAGGTTTTATAATGCACAAAATATCAGATTAAACAAATCAGTGGGAATGCATCAGCTCCATTGCTTTTAATGAACAGCTAATTGCATCAATCTAGCAGTCCAACCTTGATCACAGTGTGCATAAAAATTGCATCAAATATTTCCCAGAGTTATGGAAAATCTTTAATTTAGCAAAAGCTAAGATATAACAAAACATAAATTATTAAAACGGGGTGAAGCATTTTGTAGAAAAATACCCCTATAAATTCTGGGCTATAATATCAAATGCATTTGAAAAACAGAAAATGCTGCTTCTGCAAATGTGGATGCCTAATATTAATCAAAGTTTAGTTGCAATCCTGCTGAAATATATAACAAGATTTCCTAGTCCTTACTCTCTATAATTTTGACAGTTGTAATGAAATGCCGCTCTAAAGCGCACTTGTCAATGACTTAGGAGACTGGAGCAGATGTTGCCTTCTTAAAAAGCCAATATGCAGACTGTCAACCAATTTCTTTCAATTTGGCAGTACAGTGAGGTGTCTGATATTTGCAGGTTAGCACAATTTACAGAACCAATGTGAATTTGAGACAATATATGTGCTTCCCCCTTTGTAACTCTGACCCCCAAAGAAAAGAAGTTGCCTTGCAAGCCAGCATTGAGGGGTGAGTTGATTTTAGAAAGATCTGGTGTTTTAGAATAGTGTGTATGTAGTCAGGATGGCTGGAGTTATTTTGAAATAAGGGGCCTCCAGGAAATCCCACAGGTGCCCTGCTGTCTGCTCTGTCTAAACTCATCACAGCTCTATAGTTCCCCTTCCCTTGCAGCCCTTAAAGCTGCAGGCAGAAGGGAAAGCAGACCGTAGGTGGATTGGGATGGAGTGTTGCTACCTCCAGCACCCACCCTCCCCATGCTCTGGGCCTGGGGAGGCTGGGGCCGCACGCCCGCACTTCCCAGAGGAGTTGTGGGTGGGTGTGTGTGTGTGTGGGGGGGGGGGGAAGATGCCTTGGTTCTTCGCGATGGCCTGAAGCTGTGCTGGGACTCTGGAAGTGCTTCCTCTGCAAGAGGGAGCAGGTGATTCAGTAAGATTTTAGCAAGAATTTTCCCAGTGATGGAGAGGAGGGCTGTGCCTCAATAATTGCCACAGTGGATTCTGTCTCCCTTTTCAAAATGGTGTGTTAGCATTGCGTAAGTCATCAGAGGTTTCTACAGTGCACCAGATTTTGAAAAGCAGCAAATGAAATATGTTAGTCCATGTTTCTTCCCGCACTTTCAGTACTTTGGCTGGTATGCCATCAGCACCTTGTGCTTTATTGTTCTTCATTTGTTCAGTTGCTTTGAAGACCTCCTTAGGAGTTGGTGGGTTGGCAACAGTACCGTAACAAGGGCAGGACAAGCAGGGCACTCACCCTGGGCGCATCATAAGCAGGGGCACAAAGACACAATAAGTAAAAATAATAAGCTGCAGAAGTAAAGAGCGCGACGTGTGCTAACGTAAGACCCAGTTTACACTAGCCTAGCAATGAATGATGCTCTAGTAAGCTAAAGCTTATAAAAAATCACTTAACCTCTGCTGCCCAATACTAGAACGTATCAGGACTGTCAGTTTTCTCCATCGAGCATGAAACATCCCAAATTATAGATTTCAATGATATAATTGAGCTTGCAGCACTAACTGAAAGCATGACAACAATTAGAAATTGGTTGAATGGCACGTTACAGTAAACTTCCAATAATCAGGCACCTTTGGGACCCAGGGAGTGCCGGATTAGCGGATATGCCAGAGTATCAGGAGGTACTCTGGAAGGGGGCGTGAGGTGGGGGTCGGCAGGGAACGGTGCAGGCGAACCCTCTGCCTTTTGCAGGGAGGTGGAGGAAGCTCCATGCAGCCGCTGGCAACGGGCCAGCTGGGGCTGCAAGCAGCAGCAGCGGACTTGAGGAAGCAGCGCGGAGCAGCTCCAATTGTCCGGCTGGCCGGAGCACTTCCGGGTTCCAGTTGGTGCCGGACTATCGGGACTGTCGGACCACTGGATGCCGGACAATTGGAGTTTTACTGTACTACTTTCAGTTATTGGGTAAAACTCTCTGCTTTTCCTCCTGATAGAAAAAAACTGCCTGTTGCAGTCTCTCTTTTTCTAAATCTTACTACATTTGAAAGTGTGCTCACATAACGAAATGCATGCATAATTCAGTGATGAAAGCACTGCTGCTCAGGCATTTCAGACATTGAGACGCACCTGTTTAGGTGTGCTGCAGTCTCTATCTCCCAATAGCATATATGCTGCAGATTCTGCAGTATGTTTACTTTTTTCAGGGCTCATGTTGGATTTTTTTAGTAAATAAGCCACGTTGTCAGTGCTCTAAGACACTGGCTTCCCTACATAGGCTCAAACATGCATGCAGAATGTCAGATTATTTGGGTATCTCTGTGTTTAAAACCTGCTGCCTAGATTGTAGGAATCTGCATATTTTGAAACTAATGATTAAACATTTTCTTGACCTGAGAATGCCTTTTGAAGAGGTTTTCTCACTTAGCACAGACGCCACCCTCGAGGTGTTAACTTCTTATTACCTGTCTTACCATAGTGAATAGACTGATAGATTCTGTGCATATTTTAACAGACTTAAGCTGCCTATTTTGAAAGTACACAGCACAATTGATATAAAAATATGCTATCTAAACATAGAGCAAGGGAAATATTTCCCCCATTTTAGGGATGGGGGGAAAGATCTAGAGTGACTTGTCCAAGAGGAGGCAGAAAATTTAGGAGAGGTCTGAACCCATATTTGCAAAGTTCAAATCTAGTGCTTTAACCATATGGCCATCCTCCCAGTCTCATAAAGATTAGAATGGAAACAATATATTAAATTACTTGGTTCACTATCCTGGTAATGCAGGTCACTCTCACATGCACAAAACGTTAGCCAAATACAAGGAGCAAAATATACACAGTGTATATGACTTGTTTCAGATTAGCAATGGAAAACAATGAAGGAAAGACAGTTTATAAACTCCCTAGGACAGAGCAGACTCTTCCATTCTGAGAGCTACTCCATCATCAATTGCTTTACAGTTCTGCCTCAAGCAGACTAGCAGGCAGACATCTTAAGTTAAAGGAAAAAATACACATCACAGAGGACATGTGTTTATGGACGCTGACTTCAACATAGATAATTTTTCCTGTACAAAGTGCACCTCAAACACACTTGTTTCATAAGATTTATCACTTATCAGTACTGCAGCCAAGATTCTGGTTGTGTACTCTTCCTTTGTCATGAAGAGACCCAGACTCAGCTGTTACTCAGATATTTGGTGACTGGCATGATTGCTGGATTAATAATTTCATAGAAATTCAGGGCTGGGGGGGCTGAAATATTTGTCTAACCTGTTTTTAAAAATCTCTAGTGATGGGGATTTCACAGCCTCCTTTGGAAGCCTGTTTTAAAATGTAATTATCCTAGTAGTTAAAAGCTTTTCCTAACAGCTAAACCAAGTCTTCTCTTTTGCAGAGTAAGCCCATTACTTCATATCCACTAAAGATAAAGCCAACTGATCACCGTCTCAGAGAGCACCAGACGTTACCAGAACAAGAGATGTGAAACCTGCAGGCAGATCTATACTGCTAGTATGACAACACTCACAACAAATCTTTCAAGATTTATAGGTCCCACAAATCCCTATTACAACATGTCTCTGGATGAGGTACACCACTAAATGCTGTAATAATAATACTGTGTGGGGGAAACTAGATCATTATTTGGCTCTCAAATGAATTCATTCAGGAGAATGATACAAGACAATACCCTACCACCTGTGGGTGAACACTTTTCACTGAAGATAAAGCCAACTGATCACTTTCTATGTGGCCTATCAATCCTCCTCCTCATGATGCTTTCAAAAGATGAGCCTGGGTGCTTAAATTCATAACTTTGCTAGAACCTAAAAATCATGGTCCTAATAAAGAAAAAGTACTCAATACAATTGTTCTGTTGCAGCCATGTTAGTTCCAGGATATTAGAGAGACTAGGTGACTTATGACCACAACCTGTAACCAGCTGATCACCCACTTTTTGTCTTATGAGTACAGGCATGCTAGTGGGCTACTTCACCTTGAAGGGGCCTTGAAATATGTGCTCAACTACCTGTTCCACCTTGTATTTATGGAATCATAGAACTGGAAGGGAATTTGAATGGTCATCCAGTCCAGTCCTTTGCATGCATGGTAGGGCCAAGCAGCATCTAAATTATCCCTGAAATGTGTTTAACCTGCTCTTAAAAAATTTGCAATGGCAGAGATTTATTCCAGTGCTTAACGACTCGACAGTTAAGAAGATTTTCTAAATGTCCAGCCTAAACCTCCCTTGCTGCAATTTAAACCTATTGCTTTTTTTGTCCTATCATCAAATGGTAGAGAGAATAATTTTTCTCCCTCCTTCTTGTGACAACCTTTACGGAAACTGTCATCATGTCCCTTCTCAGTCTTTTCTCTTTCAGACTAAACAAACCCAGTTCTTTCAATCTTCATTCACAGGTCGTTTTTTCTAAACCTGTAAACATTTTTGTTGCTTTTCTTCAATTTGTCTACATCTTTCCTGAAATGTGGTGCCCAGAACTTGACACAGTACTCCATTTGAGGCCTAATCAGTGCAGAGTAGAGCAGAAGAATGACTTCTCATGTCTTTTTTTACAGCATTCCTGTTAATAACATCCCAGAATATTTGTCTTTTTTTTCCAAACAGTGTCATGCTATTGGCTTATATTTAGCTTATGGTCCACTATGGCTCCTTGATGCCTTTCTGCAGTACTCCTTCTAGACTATCATTTCCCCTTTTGTATGTGTGAAACTAATTGTTCTTTCATAAGTGGATTACTTTGAATTTGTTCTTATTAAACTTCATCCTGTTTCTCAGACCATTTCTCCAGTTTCAGATAATTTTGAATTATAATCCCATCCTGCAACATACGTGCAATCTCTTCCCATCTTGGTATCACCAGCAAACTTATTAAGCATACTCTTTATGCCATTATCTAAATTGTTGATGAAGACATTGAACAGAACCGGTCCTAAAACTGATCCCTACAGAACCCCACATGTTATACCCATCCAGCCTGACTGTGAACAGTTAGCCAAGGGGTTATGCAATCAATTTACAGTCATGCCATCTAGGTTGTACTTCTTTAGTTTATTGATGAGAAGGTCATGCAAGACAGTATGGAATGCTTTACTAGAATCTAGGTATACAACATCTACCACTTCCCTCTTATCTACAAAGCTTGTTGTCCTAAAAGAAAGCTATCAAGTGGGTTTGACATGATTTGTTGTTTACTTATCTTAATCTATTCTAAATGTTTGCAGATGAATTCCTTAATTATTTGCTCTATTATTTTTCCTAGCACAGAAGTTAAACTAACTGCTGGTCTGTGGTTTCCTGGGTTGTCCTTATTTCCCTTTTTATAGATGAGCACTATTTGCCCCTTTCCAGTCTTCTGGAATCTCTCCCGTTTTCCATGACTTTTCAAAGGTAATAGCTAATGGCTTAGATATCTCCTCACTCAACTCCTTGAGTATTCTAGGATGTATTTCTTCAGACCCTGGTGACCTGAAGACATCTCACTTGGCTAAGTAATCTTTAACTTGTTCTTTTCCTATTTTACCTTCTGAACCTACCTCATTTTCATGAGATTTCATTATATTTGGCAGCCAATCAAGCACCAACTTTCTTGATGAAAAGTGAAACAAAAAAGTTAAGTTGCCATTTCCACATTTTCTGTTATTTTTCCCATTTAGCTCTGACCCTCTGAGTATATTTTTCCACCCGAAGAAGAGTTTGGTGTAACCTCAAAAACTGCTCTCTCATATCAAGAGAAGTGAGTCACCTTGTGTCTCTGATACTGTGGTAGAAAAATGGCTATAACTCTGCATACAATTATTCCTTTGTACCAGTCATATTCTGCTGTTCTCACGCCTTCCTTTCCTTAGAATAATGAACTCTATGATTTCATGATGACTTTACTGCCCACTTTCACCTTTGTAACCAGTTCTTCCTTGTTGGTCAGAATCAAGTCTAAAATGACTGACTGTTACTTCCTCCATTTGCTGAAACAAAAAATTGACTCCAAACTATTCTAAGAACTTATAGTTTGCATCTTTGCTGTTCCTACAAATGTTCGGATAGTTAGGACCCCCATTATTACCAGATCTTGTGTTGTGGATATTTTTATTCTCAAAATGCTTTATCCACCTTCTCTTCATGAATTGGGGTCTACAATATCTGGGGGGGGGGGGAGGGATAGCTCAGTGGTTTGAGCATTGGCCTGCTAACCCAGGGTTTGAGTTCAATCCTTGAGGGCGCCATTTAGGGATCTGGGGCAAATCTGTCAGGGATGGTACTTGGTCCTGCCATGAGGGCAGGGGACTGGACTCAATGACCTCTCAAGGTCCCTTCCAGTTCTATGAGATAGGTATATCTCCATGTATTATAGATCCCTGCCATGGCATCATCCTATAGTTTTCCCATTTTATCTTTATATAGGGACTTTTAACTGGTCCCTTCTGATCTACTAATACATTTTTTATTTCCCACACTTCTTGTATTTGTGTAGCAACATCTCAGTTGCTGAACAGTCTCTGCCCCCCTCCCTGTTTTTCCCTCTTATTGGTTCTATCACTCTACCCCCGCCCCCCATCTAGCATTCTATTAAGTTCACCTTTTTTGTGCTTCTTTGTTTTTCTTACCTGCCTGTTTTGAACTTTGCTTAAAGCCCTCCTCACTAAGTTGGCAAGTCAGTGCATGAAGATAGTATTTCACTTCTTGGTCAGGTGGACCCCTCTCTTCTTCTTTCCAGAACAGAATCCCATGGCCAAGGGAACTAAAGCCCTCCCGTCAACACCATCTGCTCAGCCATTCATTCATCGGCTTTCAAACCAGCAGAATGTTTCCCAAAACGCACAGGGACATCAGGCTGTTGTTCTGTGCATTTCTCTTACTCATTAATTATGCAGCTTAATCTAGCACCTTCATTGTTTAATCAGTGATTTATCTGCAGATACGTTTTATTAATAGAAAAAGAATAAAATGCTGATTTGTTTTAATCATGCTACTTTAACCATTGTTTTGCTTTGGGCCATTTCCATTTATATCCTAGCTCAGCCATATACTATCATATCTATATTTAGAATTCTGCTAAGAAAGCTATGTGTTAAATTAAAAAAAAATCCTTTTAATTAGACATATGGCCCCTGGTGCTGATAGCACTGCCACTCTGAGTTTTGTCTGACATTGGGAGGCGAATGTGACTGGCACTGCCTTGCTTGCCATTTTCCATTGGGTCAGGTTTTCTTTTGTGTTTGATCAGGATGTAATATTGAAGCGGTTTTCCGCATGCAATCTGAGACTGAATCAAATGAAATAGGATTTCTTGCTTTGTTTAAAAGCCTGTGGGGGTGAGTGCCATTTAAGAAAAAAAAATCCTTTTGCAGAAGGGAAATGACTATCCTGAATAATAAGTTTTAAAAATGGTTAGTTATTTGCCGATATCAGAAGAAACCATGCAATAGGATAAATACACAAGGCATTTTTTAAAAATGTAAAACTTACTTTTATGAAAACAATAAATAAAAAATCATTTGTCACATCACAGTGCAAGGTTACATAGGCTTAGTCCCTGCAATACAAGGTGTCCACTCCCAGGAATTTATCAAGTCTCATGCTATTTGATATTTTCTGAAAGCCTCAGCTCATAATTTAATATTTGATGGTGGTGCCACACCTATAAAGAGGTCCATGAGTTATAAATTAATGGAGATTGCCTAGCTCCTAGAACTGGAAGGGACCTTGAAAGGTCATTAAGTCCAGTCCCCGGCCTTCACAGCAGGACTAAGTATTATCCCTGACAAATTTTTGCCCCAAATGGCCTCCACAAGGATTGAACTCACCACCCTGGGTTTAGTAAGCCAATGCTCAAACCACTGAGCTATCCCTCCCCTGAGTTCAGATCCTTTCACCTCCTATAGTGATCTGCACAAGGATTGGCCCACACAGAGTTCATTACTCTGAGAGTTTATATATTGTGTGTATGGTGTTATAGGTTCCTAAAATACAGATGCCTGCCATTTTCTATTTTATAGACATTCAATCATCATCATCATTAAAAAAACCACAGAAGAAAGCTAACAAATCACAATGAGTTAGGTGACATCATGAAAGTAATTTTTTTGTGAAGTTTTGGTACTTATTAGACTAGATCCAACACAAATGCACATGCTTCCAAGTAATTCCATTTGAAATAAAATATGAAAAACAGTAGGCATCACAAAGTACTTTCTTAAAACAAGTAAGTTTGTAATTTATGGAAAGAATAGTTCGTTATTTACTTCAGACTGACTAGTGTTAAATGAAATGTTACTGAGCAGATAGATTGAGATGCTCCCAGGATCTGTTTCTATCTCTGCCACGGATTGCTACATGACCCCGAACAAATTACTTAGACTATGATTGGAGGTGAAGGATGGTCTAGTTGCTTTGGACTTCTGAGATTTAGATTCAATTCTTTACTTTCCATACTTTGCCACAAATGTCTTCTAGTATCAGGTTGGGGCAGTCATTTAGCCTCTCCACTTTGGTTCCCTTTGGTTTGGGAAGAGGTGTAGCAGGGTCCAGGGCTTTGGGGGAAGAGGCAGAGCAGGGTCTTTGGGGGAGGAGGAAGACTGGAGGTGGTGTCCAGTTTGGCAAACCTGGTACAGAGCAGAAGGAAGAGACATGACTAACCTGTGCACTGGAAATTCTCTACCCATGTGAAGCCTTGGGCCACTGATGCAAAGGCTCCCTTAGCTGGGCTGGGAGACTACATAAACCCCTCTGAAGGGGAGGTACCAGCACAGAGCTCAATTTGGCCTAGTGTGCGCTTTGGAAATTGACTCTGCTGGCAATACAGATAACTTGCAGAAGCTTAGTTGAGCCAGCAACAGATGCCCTGGTGCACAAATAAAAAGCGTTTTTTTTTCCTGGGAGACACTGCCTTTGTTGTTTGTTGGATCCATAACCTCCAGACAGTTGTTTGTCTTTGTTGTCAGGCGGAAACCCTTGACCATCCCCTACTCACTGACGAATACTAATCAGGTTTGCATTTGGGAGATGGACCATGTTACATTAAACAGCTCAGCTACATCTACACTGCAGGCTTTTTGTGGAAGAATGGCTGTTCTTGCGCAAAAACTTGCGGCGCATCTACACTGCATGTGCGTTCTTGCGCAAGTAAGTTTACAGTAAAGCATTGGAACAGAGGGCTTCTTATGCAAGAGTTATTCCTCTCCCCATGAGGAATAAGCCCTCTTGAGCAAGAACTCTTGCACAAGGCAGCAGTGTGGAATGGCAACAGGGGTTTCCTGCACAAGAAATCTCTATGGCTAAAATGGCCATCAGAGCTTTCTTGCGCAAGAGAGCAAACACACTGCCATGGACACTCTTTTGTGCAAAAGCACACGGCAGTGTGGATGCGCTCTTGTGCAAGAACTCTTGTGAAAAACAGTTCTTGCGCCAGAAGCCTGAAGTGTAGACGTAGCCCTCATGTATTTAACCAGCTGACAAGATGTTTATATTAAAATCTCTTGTTTAGGACAGCAGGTCATCAATGATAGTATACTGTTTGAGTGCCAAAAGTAATTTGATTTTTGTCATGGGAGATGCCACTCTGCTCTTGTTCTAGGAATGCAAACTTTGGTCTGCTCACTGACACTCTCCCCCCCCCCCCCCAAAGTTTTTGTTTTTCTCCAAGTTAACTGCAGATTCCTATAGTTTGTACCTTGAGAGACCTAGGTGAGGTCATCCCTACACTCCTCATAACTGACATCACACAGTTTGTGTTAGTGATAAATACAGTAGACTTTTCTCCACAAGAATTTTACAGGAAAGTATCTTACTTACCTGAGGCAAAAACACACTTTTTTTAAAAGCAGTGGAAGACAAAGCAAGTATGTTAATGTTGGCTTGAATACTACTGCTTTCTTCTTGTAATGGCCATAACTTTCACTGAATAGTTCCCTTTGAGATTTGGCAGGCCTGTGTTAACACCAACAGTGAGACTCCTGTGCTATGGTGGAGAGAGAGAAGTCTCATGCTTGTGTGTGGGGGAGGGAGGGGGGAAGAAGAGCTAGATTCGCAAAGGTAACTTAGGGCATGTCTATAACTAGGAAATTTCGAAATAACTCCCAAAATAACTATTTTGAGATAGTATGTCCACATTCCACAGAAGCCTCGAAATTCATGCTAGGCAGGCTCCCTTAATGTGGTAACACTACTTTAACTTGGAGCCCCAGGAGGCATAAGGGCATAATTATTGAGTGACTAGAGGGAGTAGCTAGTTTTAAATAGCAGCAGTAGAGTGTCTACACTACCACTATTTTTGAAATCTCTATTTTGAAATAAATGTTATTCCTCATGGAAAGCAGGAGTTATTTCAAAATAACAGGCTTGGTCGTGTGGACGCTCCACTTGTTGTTTCAAAATAACTCCCTAGTGTAGGCCAGGGCTGAGTAGCCTAAACCCTGAGACTTACTTGCCTAAATCTCAGATTTGGGCTTTGTTGTGATTCACAAAACTCGAGCAGAACCCTACAGGCACCTAAACTTACTGGGCACCTAAGTTTTTTGCAGTAAAAAGTTCCACTGGTGCCTATATTTCTTCTCTGGGCACCCACACGGCTGCTTCATTCTAGATGTCTGCACACTTCTTTTCTACCTGAGCCCAAAATGATTTACGAATTAGGGAAGGGAAGTGTTCAAGTATCTGAATTGTGTGCCAGGCCCAATCCAGGAGACCTGCTCAAAGGCTATCTACTGGCTTGGGCTCGTGAGGTGAGTTTGCACAAAACAGAGTCCTCCAGACAAGGAACTTTCCTGTTCTAGTGGGAATAGGGTCATTAGATTTTTATAATAAAAATACCCAAGGCATTTTTTCCCCTCAATGTTCAGCAACAGAATAGGGATTGTGACATGTAGGAAGGGTATTGGCAGGTAAAGGTATGCACGTACTCTCACCTACAGTGGGAAATTTCCCCCAATTATAGCCTGCAGTGGCCAGGCACCAGTGCAGCTACAGTGGTGCAACCCCCTGATGCAGACAAGGTAAATCTCTATAAGCCCATGATTTGCACCAGCACCGCTTAGTCCAATTCCAGGAGATGGAAAAAGTAGCTTTGCCTGTTTACATTAAGGATGTGGACCACTCTGGCTACACTGGTGCCTGACTATTCATTATTCTAACCAGGGCCATAGGCACGGTCTTTCTTAGCTGCTGGTGAGGTATCGGACCTCACTCTGCCCCAGGTCCTACCCTGACTTCACCCCTTCCTCCACACACCCATCCCTGCTCACCTCTCTCCACCCCATTCTGTATTAATCTTGTATTTAGGTGGTACTCAGTACCTTTCCCAAACCTGAAGAATAGCTCTATGTAGTTCAAAAGCTCATTTCTTTCACCAGCAGTCCAATAAAAGATATTATCATACCCTCTTCAATAAGATGGTTCAATTTCTCTGTGCCTGCTGGTTCTCCCGAGGTCAAATACTTGCAATTAAAAGTCACCACCATTTCCAGGAGGATTGGCGGGTGGAGTAGAGCTAGTGCTCCTTTTGCATCTTCTTCCAATGCTTCCACTCCTAGAACTGTACAGTAAATAAGGAACAGCAAGAAGTATATAGGCAGTGAGCAATAAGAGCATAAAATATAATTTAACAAGTAGTTGGAAAATGGCCCCTCATGGTTAGTCACCTTTGAGAGAGGCAGTCTTCACTCGTTAGGAGTGATCTGCTGAGTCCTGATGTCTTATGCCAGCAGTGAATTTGACCTAAGAGTGAAAAGGAAGAAAGAGAAACAAGAATATTTTGGGTGTGTTCTAGTCCACTTTATTATGATGACATCTTCTGCCTTTGCTATGTGCAACAAAACAAAGTCGTTGTTATGCTCTCTGCTAGTGCTATGTTTATAGGCCATGACACTGAGCTCTCCTTCTTACTAGTACCATATCTTGGAGTTCTTCCATCTCTCCACTAAACAAAAGACTGGCTAATATTATTAATAAAAACAAAGCTATTAGTGTTTTCTTATCTTATTCATACCTTGTGTATGGGGAGAAAAATAGAGCCAAGTTCTTGCTATCCTCCCTATCAAAAACTTTTGCATTATGAAAGTGACACTAATTTTCTCCAAAGGGAGGGTCATTCTCCTGCGGGGGAAAATTAGATCTAACTTTCATAAAAATAAGGTCTGTAAGTTGTGGCCAAGGAATCAGTGAGGTGGGGAGGAGGCTCTGACCATATATGGGTCTTAGAAACATAAACAAGGCCATGATTTCAGACTTTTAGCTCCCTAGTGCAAAAGAATTCACAATATAATGCTATCCCTTCAAGGTAGTCACTGAATTTCACCTCCATAGAGATATCTCTAGATTCTTTTAACTGTTGTAGCTTTGACTCATCTGAACTTGTTGCATGTCAAGAGGATGCTATTTATTTGCTTAGTGGAATATCTGGAGTTATCTGTATCATATTCTTGTTCATGATGATCCCACTTTGGAAACCATACTGCTAAGAAGGTTCTGCATATAAAACTACATAAGATCCATTTATAAACGCTTAACACTGTTTTACTACATAAACTTTGTGGGTTGCTATTTGTTTTGTTCGGTGGTTAAATGACAGAAGTCCAATAGAACAGCTCTCAGTTTCTCAGAGGCAAAGAACTGGAGTTCTACTGTAATGAATACATTTTCACCACAATGGTACATATGCCTTTGCAATAAAGGGGAGACAACTTATTTGTCCTCTCTCCTTCCTCTTCCTGCGAGTATACAGAAGGAAGTAGCCAGGAAACCTGGCAGGAGTGATAAAGCTGTGGATGCTTTGATGTGGATAAGTAGTCTTCTATTGAATATGGTCTGTTAAACATAATTTATCTGTGCACATACAAATCATAGTTCCCTGTGAAGATACAACATTTTGTACCTGCAGCCACATCTGTATCCACAAATGAGCTGTGGATCTCCTCATTGACAGCTGCAGATGTGGTTACCTGCAGATATAAAAATGAGCCGTGGCCCATGGATACCCATGGATTTTCAAGGCTCTAAACATAGTAAAGATATAAAGAATTGATCAGCTGAGTTGTCTGTGCTGAAAGTGAGCCAATCAATGAACTGGAATAGGAAAATCTTCTAATTATATTTTGAGAAATATTTTGAGAAATACTGTATCTTGCTTCCCTTAGTGCATAAGAGAGCTAAAGTGGCACTGGATGATTTGGGAGAAAAAAGGACGTGTTACTTTGGAAGTCTGTGAGGGCCACTTCATCCAGTATGGTCCCAAGACAGTTACTGCCCATGTCCCCAGGCTGGTCATTGACACAATCCGATTATAAGACCACAATAGCGTCACTATATTTATCTCATCCTTTGCTCACACAGTTGGGTTCCTGGTTAGGTGTTCATCTAGGACCATCACTTCACTCTTCAGTGCTGGGTTAAAAACGTCACATTTTTTAAATTATTACTGGTTTTGCTGTTCCAGCATGCAATGATTCTTGGATCATCCCAATCCAGTTCAATATCGCATACTACTTTTGTTTGTTAGCTATAAACACAGCCCTCTTTCACCACTGTTGCTTAATTGCAACACCTGCCTATCTTTATTGTTGCCTGAGTCTGTTCTTAGCATGCAAGAGAATTCCTCTTCTTTTCATTTATAAGCCACACTATATTTAATCATTCACTGAGAGAGCATCAGAGTGTCCTGTTTCTTTTCCTTCCCAGACTTCATTGCCTACAGTGCAGCATAATGCTACACAAGAACAGAGTGATTGGCTGGCTTTTGGGTGGAGGCATGATTACACATAAGGGTTTGATTATTTTTTTCTTACATACTTTCCACCAAGCCCTTTGTGACCTACCAGGGTACAATTCAGACTGAGGAGCTGGGTCAGCCCTGCCCTGCAACCTTGAGTGCCTTACAATGTTGAAGTGGCTCCCATGTGAACTGCTCATTCAAGCCATACCCTGAGAGGCAGTGTATAACTGAAGGCTGCCAGCTATGCATGGGTTATTCTCTGGCTCTCACCAGCCTTGGTTATACTGCAGAGTGACCTCAACACACTCAGCCCCAGATTTGTGTGTATGGCCTGTACTGCCCAGATGTCTTGTGGATGGTGCAAAATATTTAAAGTCCATTATTCCTTATGGGAAATATGCCAGCATATCTCAGATAATTATTCAGGCACTTCAATTTAAACACATTGGATTAGATAAAATAGTAAAACAAGTTTATTGACTACTTAGATTCTAAGTGTGTATAAGGAATGATGCATAAAAGTCAGAACTGGCTAGTGGAAAAATAAAGAGAAAACAATTGCTGATGCCTATCTTACAAATGATATCCGATTTAGGCAAAGCTTTTCACCATGGCTGTGTCTACATTAGCATCCCTTTTCCAGAAAAGGGTGCCAATGAGACAAGTCGGAATTGCAAATGCCGCAGGGAATTTAAATATCCCCCGCAGCATTTGCATGAACATGGCTGCCGCTTTTTTCCGGCTCGGGGCTTTGCCGGAGAAAAGCGCCAGTCTAGACGGGATCTTTTGGAAAATAAAGCCTTTTCCGGAAGATCCCTTATTCCTCTTAAAATCAGGAATAAGGGATCTTCCAGAAAAGGCTTTATTTTCCGAAAGCTCCTGTCTAGACTGGTGCTTTTCTCCGGCAAAGCCCCGAGCCGGAAAAAAGCGGCAGCCATGTTCATGCAAATGCCGCGGGGGATATTTAAATCCCCCACGGCATTTGCAATTCCAACTGCTCTCATTAGCATCCCTTTTCTGGAAAAGGGTGCCAATGCAGACACAGCCCACGTGTATTAAAGTGTGTTAATGACCAAATGTGACAGGTCAGAATCCCCCCTTGTCAAAGTCCAACAGTTTCTTCCTTTTTTTTTTTTCTTCAGGTGCAATGAATGGGATGGGGAGAGAGAGAGTGTTTTTCTCCTTTTATAATTTCAGTCCTCCTCTCGAAAAACATTTCCAGCTGGGCACTAGAAGACTGAGTCTATGTGGAAGGATGTTCCCTGTTGGCTTTTTCTCATGTGTTTGAGATTTCATTGTTTCCCTTCCTACTTGATGAGTCTGTTTACTGCTTAATGGCAAATTAAACAGAGTATGCATTCCTTTGTTGAGGACAGACCTGTTTGCCAATTTAGGGGCAGGGCCGAGAGGTTCGGAACATGTGGTAATAACAACATACTGGGGAGTTGTATAACTTCACAAAAGTCAGGACAACACTAACTAGCAAATTATGAGTTCTCAAATGATACTTTACAATAGGGGTGAGGGAACCTTTCTTGGGCTGGGGACTGCTGACCCACAGAAAAAATCAGTTAGGGGCTGCACACAAGTGAGAAGCAAACAAAGCAACCGCACAAAAGCAAAACCAAAGCCTCACTGACCTGGCTCCTGACCCAGAAGAAAAAAAGACATTCTCTATATTCCCCTGACACACCAGAGCCAAGGGGGGCCCAAGCTAGTAGATTTTTGTGTGCTCCAGCCCTGCAGGGAAGCAACAAGGGGCTGGAGTGCCAACATGAACTCCCCAATGCTTCAGGGAGCCCTGAGCTTCAGGGGCTGGATCCAGGCAAGCCCAGGGCCACAAAAAAGGGATAGAGAATATCTTACTGCCTCTTTTCAAAATGTGGGCATACCATGGTTTTTTATATACTGTGTGCAGATGTGGTTGCTTCATCTCAAAAAAGATATATTGGCATTGGAAAAGGTTCCAAAAAGGGCAACAAACATGATTAGGGCTTTGGAACGGGTCCCGTATGAAGAGAGATTAAAAAGACTTGGACTTTTCAGTTTAGAAAAGAGGAGACTGAGGGGGGATATGCTAGAGGTCTATAAAATCATGACTGATATGGAAAAAGTGAATAAGGAAAAGTTATGTACTTGTTCCCACAACATAAGAACTAGGGGTCACCAAATGAAAATTAATAGGCAGCAGGTTTAAAACAAACAAAAGGAAGTTTTTCTTCACTCAGCTCACAGTCACCCTCTGGAACTCCTTGCCAGAGGATATGGTGAAGGCTAGGACTTTAACAGGGATTAAAAAAAAGAGCTAGATAGCCATTGATGGAGCTAACCTCCATGAATCTATTAGCTAAGATGGGTAGGAATGGTGTCCCTAGCCTCTGTTTCTCTGGAGGTGGGTGACAGGGGAGGGATCACGTGATAATTACCTGTTGTGATCCCTCCCTCTGGGGCATCTGGTATTGGCCACTATCAGCAGACAGGATACTGGGCTGGATGGACCATTGGTCTGACCCACTGTTGTGGGGTGTTTTCCCCTTCCCCCTCCGGTGGGCAGAGACAAGACCCTGAGTCCACATATAAAGTCACTGGTAGGTCCTTTAAGACAGAGCCTGTGGCAATACATTAAAATTGCTGGCTGGCCCTTTAAGACAGGGCCTGCTGGCCCACTGGCCAAAGTCAATACAGGCAGTCCCCGGGTTACGTACAAGATAGGGACTGTAGGTTTGTTCTTAAGTTGAATCTGTATGTAAGTCGGAACTGGCGTCCAGATTCAGACACTGCTGAAACTGACCGCCAGTTCTGACTTACATACAGAATCAACTTAAGAATCCCAGGCGTCCCCAAGTCAGCTGCTGCTGAAACTGATCAGCAGCTGATTCCAGGAAGCCCGGGGCAGAGCAACTCTGCCTCTGGCTTCCTGTAGTCAGCGCTGGTCAGTTTCAGCAGAAGCTGACTTGGGGACGCCTGGGGCAGAGCAGCTGGGGTGCTACTGGACCAACCCAGCAGCACCCCATCTGCTTTGCCCCAGACGTCCTGATTCAGCCACTGCTGAAACTGACCAGCAGCGGCTGAATCAGGACCTGGGGCAGAGCAGCTGGGGTGCTGCCGGGTTGGTCCAGTAGTGCCCATGGGCGCTGCAGGACCAATCGGCAGCGCCCCAGCTGCTCTGCCCCAGAGTCCAAAACAAAAGCCTGGTCTGCTGGGGGGGGGGGAGCAGACTAGCTGCGCCCCCCCCCCCCCCAGCAGCCCAGGGACACGGGGAGCAGAGCCGCAGCGGCAGCGGGGTGCCGCGCCTCTGAGGCTTTGCTCTGGCAAAGCCTCAGAGGCAGGGACCCCGCCACGGCTGCGGCTTCAGTCTGGGTGCCTGTGGTCTGCAGGCACCCAGACTGGAGCGGCAGCAGCGGCGGTTCCCCGCGCCTCTGAGGCTTTGCTCTGGCAAAGCCTCAGAGGCGCGGGACCCCCCGCGGCTACGGCTTCAGTCCGGGTGCCTGTGGTCTGCTGGGGACCGTCCCCAGCAGACCACAGGCACCGGGTCTCAAGAGGCAGCAGCAGCGGTTCCCGCGCTTCTGAGGCTTTGCTCTGGCAAAGCCTCAGAAGCGCGGGAACCCGCCCGGTGCCCCTGGTCTGCTGGAGACGGTCTCCAGCAGACCAGGGGCACCGGAGCAGCTTAAGAACGGGGCTTTCTCGCCCCGACTTCCGGGGCGAGAAAGCTCCGTTCGTAAGTGCGGATCCGACATAAGTCGGATCCGCGTAAGTCGGGGACTGCCTGTATAAAAAGTCACTGGTAGGGCTTTTAAGACAAGGCCTGCAGCCCACTGACCCAAGTCAACACATTAAAGTTACTGGCTGGCCCTTTAAGACAGGGCCCACTGGCTGAAGTCAATTTACAAAGTCACTGATCTAGTGGGGCTGTGCCCCTGGTAGGGGAACCCAGGCTCACCCTATTCCACCAGGTCCCAGCCTAGGGCCCTGAGAGTGGCAGGATAGCCTGCCACTCCCTTGGCAGGGAAATCCTACCGCAATGCACCAAGGTTCCCAGGGTGGGAGAAGCTGCTCCGGCTCCTGCCCTGGGCCACTTCCTACATACTTGCCGGGTCCTACGTACTTGCACTCACTGGGGTGGCTGTCTCTCTGCTGATGACCCTTGTGACAGCCCCAGTAGCTCCGCCAGCTTCTTCTTGGGTCGTGGGTCGCTGCTGGTCAGGAGCTCCCCTTCTAGGTCCTCCTTCTCTGGCTGAGCCTCTTCCCAGGCTTTTATAGTTGAGCTGCAGCCTGGGCATGCTCGGTAGGGCTGCGGGGGCAGGGCCTTTGCAGCCAGGTAACCCTGGCTGGGCTCTGCAAATCCAGTGTGGGGCTGCTTCACCCCGTCACACCCAGTATGACCATTGTTATGTTGTTCACATCTGGCTCCTGGGCCTTAGGTTCCCCACCGCTGCTTTACAAAGATTGTTTACAAATTCCTGTTTATTGCCTTTGATAATAGTTGATGGTGCGGACTAGAGCCCCAAGTATTTCAATGGCTAATACCTACAAAACTGGGATGTGATACCGAACAGACCAATAACATCTCAAGTACAGTTTCATAGTGGCAACCAGCTTTTTCACTTCAGAGGGAGTCTGAAACATTTGGAGATCCATGTGAGGTGTTGCTAATTACACCTGGGGCAGTGGAGTTTAAATCAATTGAAGACCCAAATAACCAAAAGGTCCAGCACTAAGCATGGGATGGATGACCTCATCATACCCCTACAAATCACTGCTTGTTGCCAACTTTAGAAAAAACTATCACCAGCAGAGGGCTCTAGCTTACTAGAGAGTAGACATTTTTGAGGGACTTGGAACAAAGTAATTAAATCTGGTACTAAAAGGCTTACCCAGGGTGAAATGAGGCTGTGGACTACAGTCCAGAGAGGCAGTACATTATATTTTTGGGATAAAGAGTTTGAGGCATGCCTGCTCCATGGCAAATCATTCAGGACTTGCTAGGTTCCCTTGATGCTCACATAAGGTGTGTCTAAACTACATGGCTCCTCCATGTAAATTAGGCTGATCGGCAGAGGGAAATGAAGCCGCGATTTAAATAATCACGGCTTCATTGAAATTTAAATGGCTGCCGCGCTCTGCCGACCAGCTGATGATCAGCTGTTTGTCGGCAGATCGGGGCAGTCTGGACGCGCCACTGTTGACAAGGAAGCCTTTGTTGACCGGCGCAGGTGTGCCTCGTGAAACGATGTTTACCTGCGCCAGTCAACGAAGGCTTCCTTGTCGACAGCGACACATCCAGACTGCCCCGATCTGCCGACAAACAGCTGATCATCAGCTGGTCGGCAGAGCGCGGCAGCCATTTAAATTTCAATGAAGCCGCGATTTAAATAATCGTTTCCCTCTGCTGTTCAGCCTAATCTACATGGTTCCATCGACGGAGCTATGTAGTTTAGACACAGCCATAGCAACATATTTAGTGGAATATTTGTGAGAACAGTAGTGACTCCAATTAATAATAGTCTAATTTACATAATATTAAATTTATATTCCACATAGCCTCAGGTAGCTACATGGGAGACTACAACATGGGATTTGAGGTCAGATCAACTGCTCCCCTGTGTGTGGTTGCTGTATATGATTGCACTTTTTATGGGTCACCAGTGCATAATCAGTGAATTCCACCTTTAACTAGTAGACTTGGTCAGGATTAACCAGGAAGTGGAAATAGCTGTGAGTTCTCAGTGTGGAATGTGAATCCAGCCTAAGCCAGTTGTGCAGCATTCTTTGATAAAAAGAAATCACATTTGTTCATTGCCAAAACAGAAGCTGAATCTTTTTCTTTTGAAACAGATAAGCCAACCATATCTTGTTTGAATGTATAAGTAGATACAGATGGTAATCTCACTCTACTGTAATATCTCCTCAAACTCCACCCATCCCCATTTAATATACAGTAACAATTGTCTTGGTTTTGGTTCATTAAAGAAGCAGTGGAGCAAATCTGGGAAATAGTCTTGTTTTGTTTTTTGGAGTTAACAGAACAGTAAATCAATAATTAGAGTATGGGGTGAAATCGTGGCCCCATTGAAGTCAATGGGAGTTCTGTCACTGACTTCAGAGGGGCCAAGATTTCATCGTAGATGTCTATCCAAGACTCAGATGGTGATACGATTTTCTGTGGACATCTATATCCTATACACATAACTCATCCCATTTTCTTTAAAAAAAATCCCTTTATTAAAGAGAGTAAAGGCTTACAATGAAAAGCCCCAGTGTCACAGCAGAATGCAAAATGGAACAGATTGTTTAGCATAAGTAATTAGCACATATTGTAGGGGACCATTCAAGGTAGCGTGACCTGCTAACACTTCCACAGTCATAGGACAAAAAGAGGGAGCGAGGCTGTATCTGTATTGCTACTTTCAATGCTGAAATTTTAGTCATTCAGGGGTATGAAAGAACATCCTTTCTGTGTGACAAAAGTGATAGGGTTGAAAAGCGCCAGTATAGAATACACTTTATGGCTGGGCACTACACTTCTGGCAGTAAAGCCTTCATTCAGGGTTGTTTTTTTTTTAATTATCCCCAGGGGACAGCTCTCCTGGCAAAGAGTGATAACACTTCCCAGGTTACAGCACTGCTGTGACAGCGTTGTAACATGGGAAGTGTAGACCTACCCTAACTGGATTACAGGTTGTTGTAATAAGCCACAAATCCAGTCTCTGTGTTCAGTCCATGATTTCTAGTGTCAAGCAGAATTATGAATTTAAAAAAGATACAGCTGTTGTAGATTTCATCCCAAGTTTCTAGAGGGGATTTAATTGGTTTCTCATTCCTTTGTTTATTCTTTCTGTGTTTTTTCTCTCATTCTTCCTCTACAGCAATTAGTGTCTGTTCTACAACCATTTTCAATGTCTCTAGTTCCAAAAATCTGAATACTTCTGATGAATAGGCAGACACACAGGCTGCGTTTGTGGAAATACTTTTAACAGAAAAGTTTTTCCGTTAAAAGCATTTCCGCAAAAGCGCGTCTAGATTGGCACGGATGCTTTTGCACAAAAAGTGCTTTTGCGCAAAAGCATCCATGGCCAGTCTAGACGCGATTTTGCGCAAGAAACCCCCTATTGCCATTTTTGCCATCGGGGCTTTTTTGCGCAAAACAGTTCTCACCTGTCTACTCTGGCCCTCTTGCACAAGAATTCTTGCTCAAGAGGGCTTTTTCCCAAGTGGGAGCGTGAAAGTATTTGCGTAAGAAGCACTGATTTTGTACATTACAAAGTCAGTGCTCTTGCACAAATTCAAGCAGCCAGTGTAGAGACCTGGCAAGTTTTTGCGCAAAAGCAATTGCTTTTGCGCAAAATCTTGCCAGTCTAGATGCAGCCACAAAGTGTGCTAGACATGAATGCTGTGCATACCACTATTTGCAGCACAACCACATTGCTATCCTCAGGATGGCTTGGAAGGGGGAATCCATCAGCGAGACAGAAATGCCACAGTGCAGTGTGAAAGTCTTTTCTACTCTAAATTAATCTCTTTCAGTTGCTGCTTCTTTATATGGTTACTTGCATCACTCTGTTATAGCAGCGGTGCTAATGCAACATGGACACATAGGTACAAAAAGGGACATGAGAAGTAAGTGTAGAGAAAATGGCCCACCCTCGCCCCGGTTAATACTTGTTTTATCTTCAGGTTAATACTTTGTTTTTTCTCGCTCTCTTTAAGAGGCCTGGGGGGTTTGTCTACACTGGCAAGTTTTGTCAAGGAAAAGTGACTTTTGACAAAACTGTGTGAGCATTCACACTGCAATGTAGGTGACTTTTGTCTTGGAAAAACAGCTATTTTCATTGAAAAAAGTCTTACAGTTCCACGAGGGACTTTTGTCTTTACCCCTTCCTGTGTTGTTGATAAATCTGCAATAAAGATACCTGCAGGTGTTTTGTCACTGATTCTGGCCTCCAGGAAGTGTCCCATAATTCCCAAGCAGCTGCTCTGCTCAGCAGTTTGAACTTTTCTGCCCTTTACCTGGGTGATCACCTACTTGCTCAGCATGCAGTGATATCATGTCATCTTTTCCGGATTCACGCCTGGCCATTGCACCAAACTCTCCTCAGCTTGGACCATAGTGCAGCTGTTAGATCTGATCAGTGTATGGGGGGAGGAGTTAGTTCAGGCCCTCTTCCAGCTGCAAGTGACCCATTGGAACTGGGACACGTACAGTCACATTTCTCAAGCCTTGTGTGAATAGGGGTATGAACAGGACATGCTGTAGTGCAGACTGAAGATTAAAGAACTCAGACAAGTCTATCATAAGGCCTGTGAAGCAAACTGATGCTCCAGTGCTTCACTAAAGACCTGCTGTTTCTATAAGGAGCTGGATGTTAGTCAATGGTCACCCCCACTTCCACTGCCAAGAGCCCTGTGGATACTTTTGAGGGCATGAAGGCAGGCAGAACACAGAGGACTTAACATGGAGGATGAAATTGTAGATGAGGAGGTGAAAGTTGAGAACCAGGGGCTGCCTGCAGAGTTGCTGAGTATGTCTAGCAGCCAGAAACTTTTCTCCACTGCTGATGGACAAAGCCAGTCTGAGCAATCACTTCCCAAGGGCCAGGAAGCAGGGAGTGAGATACAGGGTAAGTGGCTTTGGTTTGAGGAGTGCTGGGATCAGGGCATGAAAAAGTGGGAGGTTGGCTGAGTGTCTGACAGTTGCACATATTCCCATGTAGCTTAATCAGTATGGCCAAGTGGGATATTGATACTTGCCATGATCTCAATGGCATCCTGCAGAGTGTATGTCAACGTTTTTCGAGAGGTACTTGTCAATTTTCTGCTGTAGATTCCATGGCAGTGCATCTTTGTCCCCTCCCCCATTGTAAAACATTTGCCCCGTCCATTCATCAATCATTTGTGGAGCACACATGGGCTACATATGGAGAAGGGCAAAAGCCACAAGGCTGGAGAAGTTGAACCCTAGTTTCCATGCCTACCCTGAGCAGGTAGATGCCTGCCTGGGTGTTACCCACCTGTGGAGAAATGTGGCAATAATTAGAATGATGTTCTGGCAAAGGGAATTTTCTAGCCGCATCCAGAATGTCTTGATTTTTGCACAACCACCAGCCACTCCCACCCCTTCAGCCATCATGATTAGGGTTCTTGCTGAGATGCGTTCCTTGCAAGGGTCAAAGGGAAAGTGAGTGGAAATGTTGGAAAATGGGTTTATAAGTGAAATGTTACAATGTAGGACTCAAAATTAACAGAGCCCTTTGTGTGCTTTGTGCTGAACAGCAGAGGCCTTGAAGGTCTCACCATGGACCAAGTGGGAGAGGATGCAACAGATAAAGAAGTGGCCTAAAAAAACAGGGAGGATTAGGTTGGCGAAGTGCTAAATCAATCAGAAAGCGAGTGCAGACATTGGGAACAATGCTTGGAAAGAGAGTTATGGAGCCATAAGGACAACCAGACCTTTACTCAGCAGACCACAGAACACATGATCAGGGTGAAGGAGGAGCAGACAGAAATCGTCAACTGTCTAGTCAAGCAGCACAGCAGTGAGCCAACATGGATCCTCCCCCTCCACCAGCAGTTTCTCAATTCTGTGCCCAGCAGCACCCCCTCTATGCTTTTACATTCTTTTTCACTCTTTGAGGATTCTCATTTTTCTGTGCACTTCACCCCCTCTCCCAACTGTGATGATCTCTCTCTATATATAAAAAAGTTTTTCCTGCCAGACGTCAGAATGCTCCTTCTAGGAGACAGAAGGATATCATCATGTCAACAGCATCAACAGGCTTTCCCAGAGAAATGAAAGTGGCCCAAGAGAGGAGGGTAGGCAAGCAGAGGGCGCAGCCCCTTAGTGATACCTGGACCTATATTCATCTGTGAGTCGTAACCGTTTGCTGTCACCTCCCTTAACAGCTGTCAGGGGTGTTTTGAGTTCCAGTGCACTGTTTTCTCATGAATAAAGGCACCCTTTTAGAATGGCTCTATGCTTTTATTTACTGTTTAACAATCTCACAGACCAATCACAGGTGCAGGCTTTAAAGGCATGTTCCTGGCTATATGTTACATTGGAGGGAGGGCAGTTTAAAAGCAACTGTAACAGAAGTTTATCTCAACGCCCCTCATTTTCACAGAGCACCCTCAGAGCCTCCCTAACATTAACAGTAGTCCTCTGAGCTCCTCTGATAGGGTACGTCTAGACTACATGGCTCCGTCGACGGAGCCATGTAGATTTGTTGTTTTGGAAAAGGGAAATGAAGCCGCGATTTAAATGATCGTGGCTTCATTTACATTTACATGGCTGCCGCGCTGAGCCGACAAACAGCTGATCAGCTGTTTGTCGGCTTGTGCGCTAGTCTGGACGTTCCCCCTGTCGACATCAAAGCCCTTTGTCGGCAGCCCCGGTAAACCTCATCCCACGAGGTTTGATGTCGACAGGGGGAACGTCCAGACTAGCGCACGAGCCGACAAACAGCTGATCAGCTGTTTGTCGGCTCAGCGCGGCAGCCATGTAAATGTAAATGAAGCCACGATCATTTAAATCGCGGCTTCATTTCCCTTTGCCTACAACCCTAATCTATATGCCTCTGCCGACAGAGGCATGTAGTCTAGACACAGCCATAGTGTCCGGCTCTCAAACTTGCAGCCCAGTGCTGTATCTCAGTGCTCCACCCCTGGGGAAACAATTCCTCCTTAGATTCACACCTTATGCAAAGTGTAACAAGCTGTGATAACCATGGGAATACTGTTCTCAGTGAGGTCTAGCCTGGCCTAGCGAGACACTTCCATCTCACCTTCAATCTCCCAAAGGCTCAATTCAACCACCATGCAGCACCTGTTCAGCCTTAAATCCAGGTGACCCATGTAGGGTTTCATGAATCAGGGCTACAAGGGGTAAGTTGGGTCTCCCAGGTTCACAATGGTCATTTCCACATCCTCCACTGGAATCTTGGGTCTGGAAAGAAAGTCTCCACCTGCAGCTTTCTGTATATGCCTGTGTTCCTGAAGATTTATGCATCATGCGCCTTTCCCGACCATCCTCTGTTGGATGTCTATGACATGCTCATGGTGATCTAAGAGCACCTGCAGCACCAATGAGAAGTATCCCTTCCTGTCGATGTAATCCTGGTGCTGAAATTGGAATATGTATGCCATCTATTGCTCCTCCATACCTGGGAAATCTCATGTCCTCAAAGCCAGCCACTATGTCATGCTCATTTCCCAGTCATGGTCCTCTGTAGCAGAATGCGATTTATTGCCCTGCATGCTAGCAACAGGAGAGCACCAAAACTGATTTGCAACTGACTAGTAATAATCAGGAGTCACCAGCTTCCACACAGCAATTCTCATATGCTTCTCAAGTGAGAGGGCAGTTCTCGTTCTCTTGTCTTTGCGTTGGGGACCAGCCTGACACACAGCTCCAGGAAAGTTGCTTTACGCAGCCTAAAGTTCTGTAGCCACTGATCTTCATCCCACACCTGCATGAGGATGCGATCCCAGCACTCAGTGCTGCTTTCCCTAGTCCAAAAGCATCACTCTACCCCTTACAGCTGCTTAGTGACTGCCAAGTGTAATGACAGGTACCACTGTCCATATCATGCACGTCGTCAGGCTCCTCTGAGTCTTCGTCCTTTGTCACTAATTCCAAGACTATCTACACTGCCTTGCACAAGGTCCTCACAATAGTTAACAGAGCATATGAGAGAAGTGCGGGATCCATTCTGTCTTGCTACATGTGCCAGAGTGCACAGCACAGAGTGGTGGTTGGAAAAAAGACACAAAAGGGAGTCAGAAGCTCCTGAACAAAACGGTGCCTAACAGGACATTTTGCATAGCCCCAAGATGCCCCAAGTTGCGAGGTGCTATGGGATACATACCCACAGTGCATTGCTCCAGAGGTTGACAGGGAAGCGCCCAATGTGAACACAATCACTCAGGAGAGGGGACAAGTGTGAACTCGCTTTGGTGACTTTTGTCTTTTTACTTCTGCATGTCTACAGTAGTTTCCTCCACAAAACTTGGAAATGTAGACATACCCTAAAACTTTGAACGGGTATCCAGTGAGTTGGGTCATCTGAGAAAATATTTCTTGATAGCTAAAGTAGTATGCATATTGGGTGAGTTTGACACATGTATGTAACCCTCAGCTGCTTGTTTCTGAATTCTGCCACTCAAGGTAAGGCACTGTGGCTAATAAGTAACCAGAGTAAAATTTTACTTAGCTGCAATCACTTAACAAAGCAACTTAATTGCTTTTACATAAGTGAACCTTGTAATCACAAACTGGCACCTGATGTCTTGCTGCCTTCTACAAAGAATGTGCACTTGGCTGGGGTGTGTGTTAACTTTTGCAAATACTAAATCAAAAAGAGAGTGTCAGGCTAGAGTCGTACAGTTTATCATTTTGTCCTTTTAAATATTCAAGGTACCCCCACTAATTTCTTTCAATAAGGATATCATATGACAGTCATTGGTCATATTCTTAATTAGTATCCCAGAAATACGTATCATCAGTCAATCCATTTTCCAATTGGAATGACAGAGCTTTGTTATGAGAGGAGGTGAATCATTGTTTGCCTTCTGTTTGGTTTTAATGATAGAATATTTGAATTTATCCTGGCTAACTTGAAAATGTTTTGTACAACTAGTTCCATCTTTCCCTCCCCGCTCCTGAAATTTGGTAGCCACCAAGATGCAGTGAAGATATAACACCTACCAATGAGTTAATTTATTAAAGCAGTTCTGGAAAGCTACTATGCAGCACTGTCCAAGCCTCAGAATCACTGATGAACCAAAGAGTTTGTTGGGATGGTACATTGTAATCTAATATTCTTGCTAGAGCGCTTTAGAGATGGTGTTTTGGAAAAGCTCATTTGAATTGGTTCTCTTTAGATATAGAATACCTCAACTATGTTGCTTGTGCAAGTGCATTATCTTTAGATAAAGAACAACCCCCTAGCTTTGTTACATCCTTTCATGCCCCTTTCCACCCTTTTTCCATAAAGAAATTGATTTGATAGTCATTTGGAATAAAGAACACGATAAGAGTGGGGAAAAAATAGAAATAACATATTTAAGTAAAAAAAACATTTCTGTGTAGAGTAACGAGTTGATTTGGGCTCTTGGATACCAGACTGGTGGCCAGGGGATAAAAAACTGAGTGGTGCCAATTGTTGTTAACCTCTACCATTAAAAGGTTTCTAGCTGGAATTTTGTCTAATCTCAGCTTTCATTTGTCAATCTCAGACTTTGCATATCATTATGCCTTTTATGCTAGAATAAAAAGCTGTTTGCAATCAGAAACCTCTTCCCTAGGTAGATGCTTGTAGACAGCAATCAAGTCAGTATTTAATCTTCTCTTGGACAAACTAAATAGATGAAGTTTCTTAGTGTCTCACTGGAAGGCAGGTTTTTCAGACCGGAATAATTTTTGTAGGACAGCAACTGCACAGAAAAATCAGTGAGGGGCTGCACTTCACTGATGGGCCCCAAATGAGAAGCAGAAAGACACTGCTGCTATTCCCCTTGCATGCCAGAGCTTAGGGGTCTCAGGTTAGTAGATTTTGTGGGCTTCCCAGGCTCTGGGGTGGGACCAAAAATGAAGGAGTCAGTGTGTGGGAGGGGGTTTCTGGAAAGTGGGCTTTGGATGTGGGATCTGGGTGGGTGGGAGGCAGGGTGCAGGAGTGAAGTGGAGGTGGGAATCGGGGGAGAATGTAGGATCAGGCTAGAGGTGGAAGTGCTAGGCAGGAGTGGGCTGGGGACATGGGGTCTGAGTAACAGGGAGGCTTACTTGGCGCAGCTCCCTGGGGATGCACATGGCTCCATGTCTCCTGCTGCTCCCAGGCACTGCCTGATGCTGCTCCTGTTGGCTGTGATTTCGGCCAATCAGAGCAGTAATGGAAAAGCCTCCAGGCTGCACTTTGTTGTGCTGCTGTTTCCCCGGGGGTGGGGGTGAGGGGGAGACCAGACTTCCAGATGTGGGACAAAGCCCAGGGGAGTAAATTAAAGGTCTCCCACTGACTGGAATGTGTGTTGGACAAGGCTTTACAGTGCAGTCAAGAGGATTCACTTGTGTATGGTGTTGACAGCAAGGAGATGTCCAGCAAGTTCCATAGTATCGTCAGTGGAGAGCTGGGCAAAAATCCTGTAGAGTATGGAGTATTTTGAAAGCAATGCTCTTGGTGTAGAGAAATGTAGCTGCTTTCTCATATCAACGAGTTGGGCACACTGAGGTTTTCTCCATTTGTAAGGAACGGCCAACCGCAAAACAGGTGGGGAAAAAAATCAGTTTTTGTAGGTTCTCTCTGGAGGCTGGAGGCTTTGGGCTTGATCATGCCGATGGCTGGCATGCCCTCGACTTCCAATGAACTCCCTTGGAGTTGAGTGGACTCAGCAGCTTGCATGGTCAAGCCCTTCTTCAGTGGAGTCAGGTTTAAGAAGTAACTTCATCAGGAATGTTCAGTGTGGGAGACACCGAGCAAGTGGGTGTGACCATAGATTGATCCTTGACAATGGCTGAATAACCCACACATGGCTCTCAACAGTCACTTCTCAAAATCATTCACCAGACAAGTTAACATAAGAACGGCCATACTGGGTGAGACCAAAAGTCCTTCTATCCCGGTATCCTGTCCTCTGACAGTGGCCAAGGCCACATGCCGCAGAGGGAATGAAAAGAACAGGTCCTCATCAGATCCATCCCCCGTCCAGCCATAGCAATCATGGAGTGAGAGCTTGCTGACTGCTAGTTCTCTCCAGAGATTGACCCTGCACTGGCCTCCACCCCACTGTGCTCTCTCCTGTTGTTGGCCCCTACCTTACTCCAGTTCATGCTGCATCAAAGAAAACTTGTGTGTTGATCTCCTGGTTTTTTTTACAATCATTCCCCAGGGGGTCTCACAAATACATTTGGTGCTGGGCCCACAAAAAGTAATCAGGCCCTGAAGTTCTGTACTTATCAGAGATTAAGGCCTTTATATCCATGCCATGTTGATAGGATCTTCCTGCTGCTGGTTGTGAGAATACACAGACTCAGAGCCTGGTAGCTAGTGAAGCTCCTTCAGTCAGTGGATGTTAGGAGTTTAAATACCTCTAAGGATCTGGGCCACAGTGATTAGGAATCTTACTTATAAACTGGCTGACCTTTGCATAAGGCATATGCCTGCATATGAAGAAGCTATTTCTGAATGAGACTTGTAAAATGTTTTTTTTCTATGGTGTGGAAAGAAATTGCCTTCAGCTCCCAAAGGCCTGTTCTTCTAACATACCTTGGTTTTAGATCCATGTGATCCTTTCAGTGGATTTACTCATGACTTGCCCAAGTGAAGGCAAGAGAAGAATCAGGCCATGAGTGCTTCTTTTCCCCACATCTCTCAGCTCCACTGTGGATACAATGCCAGGGTCACACTAGACGTAAACACTTTCCTTTTGCCACTGATAAAAGTGAGAAGTGGATTGATCTTTATGAGATCAAATAAGCAATAACAACAAGTTACCAATCCCCTTCCATTTACTAGGACTAGCAATTCATGTGATAGCCTTTATACAGCTTTCTAAAAGCCAGGAAAGATTGAGAAACAGCCCCAGCTTTTGTCAAAAGCCCAAGGAAAAAAGGTAAAGGTTTAGTCATTGTTTTCATGATCCAAACCTTTCTCATTCAGGTAGAGTTTGTCCATCTCTTGTTTTTCTTTGAAAGCAGCTTTTCCATTTTATGAAAAACACAGTGAAATGTCAGTGGAGGATTCTGATGGCCCTATAAGAGGCTACGCAGTGAGAGGAGACATGGGACCAGATGAAGTGGGAGCAATGTTGTTCTCTAGCATCACATGCACAGAGAATATGGGCACTGATTCAACAAAACATTTAAGCAAGTGTGCAACATTAAACATGTCAATAGTCCTATTACTTGTGTGCCTAAATACACAAGTTAACATGGACATAATGTTAACCATGTGCCTTCAGAGGGACTACTCAAAGGCTTAAAGTCATGCATAGGGAAACCATACAGGGGACCCTCACAATTTGGAGAATCACTATTTGCAGTTCCACATATTTGCGAGTGTCTCTCAGCCTGAGGGCGGGGGGTGGGAAGGGGCATAGGAGCTGGGAGCTGCAAGAAACTCACTGTGGCTCCTGGCATCTGCAGTGAGTTCCCAGTGACTCCTGGCCTCCACGGTGAGTTCCCTGTGGTTGCAGGTTACTACGGAGAGTTTGGGAGCCAAGGGGAGCACCCTGTGGGGGCTGGGAGCTGTGGCTTCCAGCACTCGTGAATTTGCAGTGGTGCCAAGAAAGGGAAAACAGAACACTGTGTGGGGCTAGCCTGAGCCACTCGCTCAAACTCTCCCTGGGTATGTCTACACTACCCCGCTAGTTCAAACTAGCGGGGTAATGTAGGCATACCACAATTGCAAATGAAGCCTGGGATTTGAATTTCCCGGGCTTCATTTGCATAAGTGGGGCGCCGCCATTTTTAAATCCCCGCTCGTTCGAACCCCGTGCCGCGCAGCTACACGTGGCACGAACTAGGTAGTTCGAACTAGGCTTCCTAGTTCGAACTACCGTTACTCCTCGTGGAATGAGGTGTACCGGTAGTTCGGAATAGGAATCCTAGTCTGAACTACCTAGTTCGAGCCCCGTGTAGCCACGCTGCACGGGGTTCGAACTAGCGGGGTAGTGTAGACATACCCTGGGACAGTAGTTCTTCAGCCTTGATTGCTGCTTTTCTGCTCCAGGCACATTCCCCTGCTCTGAGTAGTGAGGGGGTGGGAAGAAGCCTGCTAGCTTAGCGCAGGGAAGAAGCCAGAGAGGAGGAGTCTGTACTGCAGCCAGCGAGGGGAAGCCAGAGCCGTTTGTAGCATCCCCCTGGCTATAATGCTCTGATCATGAGTACAGTTTGCACAACCCTAAAGCTGGCAGCGATCACCCAAGATTTATGCATGTAGTTTAGCATCATGCTGAACTGGGGCCCTAACGCCTAGGGTGTAGATCATCTGCTGATGTAAATTGTCAGATCTATTGAAGTCAAGGGAGTTATGACAGTTTACATCATCTAAGGATCTGGCCCTATGCTCCCTATGTGTTGGCAACTACGTGTTTCAACGCTATTTAAACTTTGCGTAAAGTTAGAAACAAGTCCTTTCACTACAGTGTTAGGGGCTAATAGTTTTGGAAGAAGAGTCCTGAATTCTAGTCCCCGCTTATGACTGACAATTTATGGCCATCATATACACTATAGCTATTGATTGTGAAGACCTGTGCACCTGCTGGATGTTAAGTTATCAAACAACTCACTAGGGGTATGTCTACACTACAGCACTAATTCAAACTAACGTAGTTCGAATTACTTAATTCGAACTAAGCCAATTCGAATTAGCGCAGCTAGACCTAAAAACTAGTTCAAATTAGCGTTTTGCTAATTCGAACTAGTATGTCCACATTGGGTGGACCCTGAACAGAGGTTAAGGATGGCCGGAAGTAGTGCCGGCAGGGCATCAGAGTAGGACTAGAGCGTGGAGCTGCTGTCTCAGGCTAGCCGAGAGCTGTGCTTAACGGGACCCGACCCCCACCCCGGACAGACAGTTCTCAGGGGTGCCCCACTTGCAAAGTAGTCCTGGCTTGGAGTGCCCTGAGTGCCCACACTCAGAACATCACAGCACTCGGCCATCAGCCCGGCTGCACTTGCCGCAAGCTTTCATCTGGGGAGAGGGGGCAATTGGGGGGCTGCACGAGAGG
The DNA here is from genome assembly GCF_052426305.1 of Pelodiscus sinensis. NCBI lineage: Eukaryota > Metazoa > Chordata > Testudines > Trionychidae > Pelodiscus > Pelodiscus sinensis. Next base: position 121,612,476 of record NC_143053.1, read on the forward strand.
TTCCTCCCCCAGAAGCCCGCAGAGCCAGCCCAGGCCTCCCCATCGGGGGCTCGTACCCCATTCCTCCCTCACCTCCTTCCACTTACCCCTCCCTAGCCCCCCTTCCTGATGTACAAAATAAAGGACAATTGTGTTCAAAAATGGAATCTCTCTTTATTGAACAAAACTGGGGGAGACTGGGAAAAGGAGGTGGGAGAGGGGAAGAGAGAGGGTGGGAGAGGGGAGGGCAACTACAATGATGAGGGGTTTGGAACAGGTCCCATATGAAGAGAGGCTAAAGAGACTGGGACTTTTCAGCTTAGAAGAGAGGAGATGGAGGGGGGATATGATAGAGGTCTATAAAAGCATGAGTGGGGTGGAGAGGATGCATACAGAAAAGTTCTACATTAGTTCCCATAATAGAAGGACTAGAGGACACCAAAGGAAAGGAATGGGTAGCAGGCTTCAAACTAATAACAGAAAGTTGTTCTTCACAAAGCAAAGAGTCAACCTGTGGAACTCCTTGCTGCAGGAGGCTGTGAAGGCTAGAACTAGAACAGAGTTTAAAGAGAAGTGAGATCAATTCTTGGAGGTTGGGTCCATGGAGTGGTATTAGCCAGGGGGTAAGAGTGGTGTCCCTGCCCGAAGTTTGTGGAAGGCTGGAGAAGGATGGCACGAGACAAATGTCTTGGTCACTGTCTTTGGTCCATCCCCTCCAGGGCCCCTAGGGTTGGTCGCTGTCGGCAGACAGGCTACTGGGCTAGATGGACCTTTGGTCTGACCCAGTACGGCCATTGTAAGCTCAGAGCTCAGGGTCGGGGGTCTCAGTGGACCACCTTGATTTTCATGCACACCTGCTCCTGGGTGGCCAGGCTGGCAGCTCTCCTGCCCTAGACGGCCGCTTTCCTGTGCCTAGTGCGGAGGTCGTGGACGAGGTCCACGATGTCCGCACTAGACCAGGCGGGTGCTCGCCTCTTGCGGTCCCGGGCAAGCTCCCGGGAGCCGCCAGTCTGGTCCCGGGAAGAGGGGGAGGGCTGGGGGGCATTGGGTGGCTGGCTCGAGCTGTGCCAGGTGCAGGGTCTGCTGGCTGGGTGCTGGCAGGCTTGCACCTGGCACGGGCATCGTAGCCAGCCCGTGCCCCTTTAAGGGGTCCGGGGCCGGGAGGGGGGCAGTAGAGTTTCCCTGGTGTTGGCCAGAGTGGCCACCAGGGAAAGCTGGGGAGGTCTAGCCTCCCACTAGTTCGAATTAAGGGGCTACACACCCCTTAATTTGAACTAGTAAGTTCGAACTAGGCTTAGTCCTCGTAGAATGAGGTTTACCTAGTTCAAACTAAGCGCTCCGCTAGTTCGAATTAAGTTCGAACTAGCGGAGCGCTAGTGTAGCGCCTATCAAAGTGAATTCAAACTAACGTCCATTAGTTCGAATTAACTTTGTAGTGTAGACATACCCAAAGGTTTTGTGATGGCACAGTTTACATCGAAGATTGCTCAAAGATCCTCAAATACTATGGTAATGGAGAGTATATAAGTAACTTAGATAGAGCAGTGGTGTTGCTGTCTCCAAGCACAGCTTTCACATTAAGTATCTTATGTGGTACGTATCTTACATTTGTAGCCAGAAGAGTTGAAATAAGCTATGCAACTTCAATTGCGTAGCTGAAGTTGAAATAGTGTAACTTAGCTTTTGGCGCTGTCTACACAGCAGCAGGAAGTCCAAGGAAGAACACTCTTCCTTCAACTTCCTTTACTCCTCATGAAAGGAAGGTTACAGGAGTTGGAGTACATTTGCCATTATTTCAAAATAATGGCTTGCTGTGTAGACACACTCTTTGTTATTTTGGAATAACATTAGTTATTCCAAAATAACGCTGCTGTGTAGACGTTAGTAAGAATCCCCTTTTTTCAATCTGGCAGTTTCTTTGTGTTGTGATTTGTCATTTTGATAACTTCATCTTCCCTCAAATTTGACTACATTAAGTTCATAAGAGATTTCCCTTGCAGGGTAAGATGTAGGATACAGAACCTAAACATCTATAATACAATTGAAGTTTTTTTGGCCACTGTGCAGTGTATTATAAGGCAAGCTAAGGCCATGCAGATTGCTGACAGGTGTTTTTTTTATTTTTATATTATATATGTAGCTATGAATTTCCAGTTTTATAGAGATTTTATAATATTTCTGTGATTATTACAAGTAGGCAATTACTATGGAAATTATAGACTATGCTTGAATGTTTGGAGTGAGAAATTATAGATAATACCTGGTATGTTGGTCCAGTTTCTATGGCAATCTGAATAATTGTGAATTAATTGCCTGTTGTTGCCATGGTTCTTTATAATAATTCCAGGCTGTTAATGTTTGAAACATTCAGGGTTACACTTTATGCTTTTTCTTTGCTACTTGTTAACTTGCTTTCTCAGTTGTTTCAAGATGATAATAGTCAAAAGCAAGGAAAATAAAACAGTTTTGTGAAGGTTTTGCTTCTTCTTTCCTTATTGCGGGTGCACAGATTAAGCCACTAACTAACATGGAAAGTAAGGAGAGACTTCAAACTTGCCCAAAAAGCAAAATTCAGACCTTACATAACAGGAATCCAGGGAAAGTTGAAAACCCGAGAAAAGCTGACAGTGTGAATTCCTGAGGACTTTTCTAATAGAACATGTTTCTCCCAATAGCACCAACTTGAGGAATGCTGATGGATGATACTATGGAAACACTGTGGAGTTAGACAGTGATAAATAGTAAAGATTGTTTTCTCATTGGAGCTACTGTAGGATCTGACTGGACTTCATGGGTGTAGTGTAAGCCATATGTAGACCTGCAGGGGTTACATTTTTATTCCTCTAGGCCAACTATGAACCCTGACGGCAAAAATACCAGGTGTTCTTTATCAGATGGCTTTCATCAGCTGCAACCCTATGTTTCCTAGCTGAGAACCGAGCATGGGATAAGAATTTCTCTTTCTGTGGTGTGTTTTAAGTTTCCCCCAAGGTTTCCCCACCTTTTTGATGGCCTGGTCCTGCTATCTATCTGTGTGCAAAACTTCAAGTGGAACTGGTGACATTTTTGCTCAAATTGTCTCCTATATCAATATCTGCACAGCAATGAGGAAGAGTGGTGAGCTAGGGGAAATGGGTAAGGCTACCTAGACTTAGCCTTAGCATAAGGTAAAGCAACCCGCAGCTGGTCATGATTACAATGTGAGAACTGGTAGATGGAAAACTCATTCCACTCAGTCCTAACTTGCTCTCCATGCCAGTGGAATTAGCAATAAAACTTCATGCCAGATGACCTCCCATATGTAGGTGAAATTCTTTGATTCAGCTGGCCAGAGAGGGCCAAGTTTTTACCACTTAGTGCCACCTGAATAGTGAAAGTTGTCTGGATCAGGAGAATAGAATTCAACCCTTTAAATGGAGCTCACTAGCAGGCTCATACCCTAAATAATTGTAATTAAATAGACATTTTAACAACATTTTAATCATAGCGGGGAGCCTGGCATTTTTTAATGACAAAATGACAAAAAGAAAAGGTAGTTTAGAGTTTGAGATTGCTGTCAATTAGTTGTAGAAGTCCTACTGAAGGTCATATGCCTGGCTTGAAAGTAGCACTGAGCACTAAAAATATCTTCTTAAAGAGAGACACCTTTGTGGCAAGATCTGTGCATTTCAGTAGAAGGGTTATATAATGGAGCGAGAAAGAGAAGAGGTTCTATGAAGGAGGAGGAAATTAACTAGACAATGGATAAGGTCATTATGATGCTAAAAAAGGGAGAACCTTTTAATAAACTATTGTCAAAAGTGAAACAAAACATTCCGTTCCATTTGCCTCCAGGTGAAACTCGTTATCCAGCATATGTGGCACTAAAAAGAAAAGGAAAAAACCTCTGCTGGAGTTATTCTTGAAACAGAAATGGAGGCATGTCTGATGGAAAACATGCTCTTCCCTATCAGAGTGGGAATGATGCAAGAGATTTTCTGGTCCAAACAGACTATGATTCTAAAACTACACGGAGGAGCCCAATTGACCCTAACATACAAGCACCGATGGGAATCTCCACCTGCAGATTTTATTCCTTTCAACTCCCCTATTTTCTCAGCATTCTTCCCATTTCCCAGGATGCTTAGAGATTCTCTGCTTGATAAGGATTCATGGCTGAGGAGTGGAAAGGGCTATGAGCAATAGGAGGGCTTAGTGAAGGAAGGAAACATACTGTTCTGTCACCACGCTTATGGGAAGTCTGCTCAGAAGCTGAGGGCTTTAAAGAGCAGCTCCAAGGGTTATTACCCAAAGAAAGGAAAGTCCCATCAGCATAACAGCAGTGGCAGTAGGATACAGGGGCAGGGAGACCAAACAGAGAGGCAGGGAGCAAGGAGGCAATGTGGAGTCCCACGATCTCTGTGCAAATAAGACTGCCTCTGCTTGATCACTGCAGGTGTAGGGTTTGGGATGAACCTCTGCGTCTTCCACAGCAGGTATGGAGAGCAAACCCAATTATCCTCTCCTGGTGGGGAAAAATTGTCAGGAAATACTGCGGGGAGTGGGGACAAGGCTGAACATACTCCCTACCTAACTTTTCCCAAGACTTGTTCATGGGAAGTGACAATTTTATTATGACAAGTTTAACTCCCATCATGAATAAGGGGGATTTTTTTGTCAGTCCTCCAATATCTAATTAGAGAGACGGTTGTGTTATATGGAAAACAAGCTATGTGATAACATACAATATATTGCCAATGCTTGTATATCCCTAAGGCACTGAAGATAAGTAAGTTTCATGCTGCTTAAATTGGTATATGTAAACATAAAGGCAAAAGAGCTTGCTGTAGTGTATCAGACCACTGGTCCATCAAAGCTAGAATGGAGAAGCAATAGTGGGCACTCATTCCATTAATAGGAATATCATGTCTCTTCACAGAGGGCTAATTTGGAAGTCATTCCACAGACAGCCTGACATTGACTTCTGTGTTTTGTTTTGTCCTTGAAAAGTTTATAGGCTCAAGCTGCTGTTTCTCAAAGTGCAAGTTGAACCTCTCTAGTCTAGCACCCTTGAGACCTGACCGGTGCTGAACCAGAGAATTTGCAGGACCATGGAAGGTCAATATTGTCTAGCAGAATTATTAACATTTCCACTGCTTACATCTGACGAAGTGGGTCTTTGCCCACGAAAGCTTATGCTCCAATAAACCTGTTAGTCTATAAGGTGCCACAGGACTCCTTGTCGCTTTTGCAGATTCAGACAAACACAGCTACCCCTCTGATACTCTCTCTCTGTAACTGGCTTGTGAAATTCCTCTGTAGAAGAATGGATACTTTTAAATTCATTAATGAGTCCCCAAGCCAGTTAAAATGTTCCCCTACAGGTTTGTGTGTGTTACCATTCCTGACGTCTGATTTGTGTCCGTTTATCCTTTGTCGTAGAGACTGACCAGTTTGAGGGGCATTGCTGGCACTTGGGCTATGTCTAGACTATGTTCCTCTGTCAAAAGAGGAATGTAAGTGAAGCAAATTGAAAGTGCAAATGAAGCACGGATGTAAATATCCCGTGCTTTATTTGCATATTAGCGTCATAGCCCTTTTACGAAAAAAGGGTTTTTTGAAAGTGAAAGTGCAGTCTAGATGCAGTTATTTCGGAAAAAAAAAAAAACCTTTTCCGAAAGAACCCGTACTCCTGAAAAAATAAGAAGTTTGGGTTCTTTTGAAAAAGTTTTTTTTTTTTTTTTCAAAAGAACTGCATCTAGACTGCGCTTTCACTTTCAAAAAATCCTTTCTTGAAAAAGCACTTGGACGCTAATATGCAAATGAAGCGAAGGATATTTAAATCCATGCTTCATTTGCACTTTTAATTTGCTTCATTTATATTCTTCTTCCGACAGAGGAATGTAATCTAGACATGCCCTTGATGGCATAGATCACATTAGAGGATGTGCACAGAACACTGAGAGCCAGGACTAGTGGCTGTAAACAAACTTTATGGAACTGCAGGAAACTTGGTCAAACCCATGATAAGTGGACATTCGGCTAACTAAAATCATGCCATATCATGGATGTTGCCAGACCAGAGAGTACCCGATTAAAGAGGTTAAACCTGTATAGACATTGTAAACAAGGAGGGGATTGAGCCTTTCAAAGAGAGAGATATTATGGGCTTTGTCACATAGATACCATTTTATCCTACCGTCAGCAATAGAAGCCGCCCCTCAGTGCTTTATTTCTAATGAAAAAGGCTGATAGAGAAGATTGAATTTTTCTGCTAATCTCATTTTCACTTTTCAAGCATTAAACTGTGTTTGAGCTGCTGTTTCAGTTTCTAAAGAGATTACCCTCAAACTAGAGAAGTTAGAAATAATTAAAGAATGTTGATGATGAAGTGATGATATTGGGCACAGTGGCCACTCTGCACTGGCATAATAATTAACTGCATATTAATTTGACATGGTTTACGCATTCTGAGGCCCTAGTTGAAGAAAAATCCCAAATGCTAGACAGGATGGCCAAAGATTGAATGTAACTTTATTTGAACAAATAATCGTGCATAACAAGATTCTAGTGTTTAATCTGTGAATTGTAGCATAGCATCATAGCTGATCTTTAACTCAGATGAGTATTATCATACATTGCCCTCTCCTCAGGTGCCTATCTCCCCCTTTCTCACCCTCTGAATTTAAATCAGGCTGCTTTCACCTTTCCCTTCACTCTGGATGGGTGTCAGCTGGGGGCATAGGAAGTTTCCTAGCTCCCAATTTCTGAGATAGATTCCATCCTGGCCCCTAGCAGCCAGGGGGAACAATTTCTGGGGAAGTACTGCTTGATACCTGTATCTCTGGGATGCTCATTTGTTTTTGGGGGAACAGCACATGCACATGTTAATGTGGGTCAAACAGTTTCCCCCTATTCTCAGCCTCAGGCTGAGATTTAAAATATTCAGGCTTGAAGCAGATGCCCAGCATGGAAAGCTTCAGCTCAAATGGTTAACATTTGGCATAGTATATGGAACTCATCTTTAAATTCTTACAACTTCTATTCCCTCGCTGAACACTCACATTTTCCTGTCTGACATTTCTGAAACCTGAAATCGCATCATCCAGTCTGGATTCTCTGTGCTGACAAGCCAGGACTCATGCAGAAGTATACTGATTCCCATTAATGGAAAGTGTCAGCCAGCCTTAGCTACAGGGGTCACTACTTGTCATTGGCTCAGGAGAATGGAGCTTAGGTGCTCCAGTCACAAAGCTATAGAGTCGCTCTCTCTTTCACTCTGGCCCACTGACTCCTGCAATATGCATCCTCCTCAGTGGGGCGCTTCAAAGGGAGAGAGTGTGGGTTCCAGCTGGCCGTTCTTTTGAAGCAACTAATCTGGGGTCAAATCAGTCAGTGTCAGAAGAAGGTTCTGACAACCCTAAGATGATAGGTGCATATTCAGACTGTATCACCATGGGTGGGCTTACACAGCAGGGCTTAACTTATTTTGAGTTGTGAAGCTTATGTTGAATTGTATAGCTTAATTTATTTCAACTGCGTAGCTTATTTAGAAATTGGGAGTGTTACCCATATATAATAGTGATAGAGATGCAGCCGTGTTAGTGTGGTGTAGCTGAAACAAAAGACAGAACTATGTAGCACTTTAAAGACTAACAAGATGGTTTATTAGGTGATGAGCTTTCTCTGTTCTAAAATTTGATTTGTCAGTTTCACATGCGTTCACTTTTTTTTGATTGTATCAGTTTGGTATATATGGTTGTGCCAATTTTCTTCCACATATTGTTCTGAGGAAGTGGGTCTGGCCCACAAAAGCTCATCACCTAATAAACCATCTTGTTAGTCTTTAAAGTGCTACATAGTTCTGTCTTTTGTTTCACCCATATATAAGAATTCAATATGGAGTCTGCTTTGGGTTCCATTTTTAATCTCCCTCTTGTACAGACTTTTCCCACCAAAATAACCTTTGCACTCCTCTCTAATGCTTTTGCACCCCTCTCCAACCTATGCACTAAGCCCTCTTTATGTTGCGCACGCAGTTTGCAGGTGCACACTGCTCCATGATTCTGCACACCACCCTTCTGTTTTGCACCCAGTTTGCTACCTCTTGCCCTCCCGCCTCAGAGGGTTTATAAGCTTTGCCCCGAGGGAAACTCGGGTTTGTCTGTTTGTCTATCTGTACGTGTGTAGGTCATTGTTTTCCCGTGACGATCCACCATTTTGTTATTTGTGGATACTGGACCAAGATTGCTGAGGCTAGGCCTTGGTGCGGCAGCCACTGTGTGTGTGAGAAAGCACCACACATCAGACTGGACGGGTCTACGAAGTGGAAGGACTCGTAGGCGCCTTGCCCAGAGGGACCGTACCATGACTGAAGTGTGGATCCATCAGCTCCAGGCGTGCTGTTCCAGTCGGGAGGATCAACGCATCGAGGGATTTCCCTGCTGTCCTTCCTCACAGCTTTAAACTAGCCATGAAGTTGTAGGTCGCAGGCCTCAATCACTGCTTTCTTTTGTAATGTATACTTTTTGTGTTGGGGATCTCTCTCTCTCTCTTTTCTTCTAGGGATAGGGTGGGATTGTTTACTTGTTACTGTTGTGCTTTACCCTCTTGAAATAACTGGTTTGGTCTGATTTGTGGCAACAATCCAATGGTGATAGATACATAACACCAGGCTGATTTGTTCTTCTGTACAGAGACACCCTAACACCTTTAATTCCCAATTGGCCACATTAATTGATTACCTGAGTCTCTGGGGTAACAGGAGCGTCTAAACGGCACTTTTTTTGACATAGAGCACTTTTCCTCTGACTTTCCTTACTCCTGGTACAATGAGGGTTACAGGTGTCAGAGTAAAAAGTCCTCCAGCTTGACAGTATTTCGACATTATTTCAAAATAACTGCCTGCTGTGTAGACGTGGGCTAAGTTATTTTGAAATAATGTTGTCGTGTACTTACCCTTAGTCACCAGGGGTCAGGACTTGACTTCTCCCAACTCCTATTGGCAAGGCCCTTGATATTGTACAGCAAGTTGGATGTATCTTCTGCAGCAAAACCCCAAACTCTATAACTCTATTACAGTGCACTAGAAATTCTATTGTAGCATCAGGTGACCTAAACAGGAGATTTTTATATTGATTTTTATATTGAATCAAATCAGTATAAATTTCATTACCTTATTATGTTGATGTTTTATGGAGAAGAAATTGGAGATTTTAGCAAGATGGGTAGGAGACCCTTGGAATTTTTGACAACTGGGATTATGGGACAGGCACAATATCTGTTACCACTAAAAAATGCCTGTCAGTTAAATGGTTAGCACTATTGCTGTTTTATTGCTATCGTTAAGTTTCATAGTTAACAAACCAGATGGAATGAATGGGCACCACTCTTAAAGCTATTGTTTTAGGCTCTGTACAGATTCAGGAAGACAACACTCTGTTGGTTTGCACTGGGTTCTGATAGCAAAGGTTTTCATTGCTTCTAGAACATACACGATGCATACTTTTTTATGCGAACACTTGGATTCTGGAGCACAGTTATGGGGCAAGGCTGTAAGATCTTCATGACTCTTTGTTATGTGTTTGCAAAGCACCTTACACAAAGGGGCTGGTGCATTTTCGGCAATATAGATGACAATAATAATGGGTGGATTCTGCAGTAAATTTCACAGTTGTGGAATGCCTATGGCTGTATCTATTAATTACATGGGGGACCTGAGGGCACTCATTACCTCTCAGGATCAGCCCCCAAATAAGGGTCACATATCATCAACAAGGTTAGTTCCTCCTGTGGCTGAAAGGAGAACAAGGCCATTCTATGGGAAGTTCAGTAAGAAACGTGCAACTCCTTGTATAAATCTTCAGCACTCATGACCTGATCCTGCAATGGGTAAGAGGAGTGGAAGATGAGGCTTTAAATCACCCAGCTGGATTAGATTCTCAGTGCACAAGCACTTCCAAGCCTACACATTGGTCTTTGGTGCTCTCGCAGTTTACTAACATTGTAAATTTCAAAGGAGCAGCCAGTCACTAAGCAAGGTGCAGGTAAAAAAGATGACGGTGGATTGCTATAACAACAACTTTTCTATATATCTGTGGTATGATCAGCTTCCTTAATGATAAAGAGAGAAAAGGCAACTACTAAATTTTAAGGTGACCCACAAACATTACCAAATTCATCAATGTTACCAGGATATGTTGAATTCCTGACCTCTCTATAGGTAATGCAAGTGCATTACTTAAAGCTCATTTTTATCTTTTTTATTTCAGGTCCTTCTCCATCTACCTTTATAAAGGCTGGCTGGCAAACTCCTTTTTTGTTGAGATGTATGATAATCACAGATAAAAAATACTTTGCTAAAAAACAGAACCAGCTCATAGAAAAGTGACCTTAAAGACATGTATCTATCTATATATTTTAGAAATGTGCATCTGTCTGTCTGTCCATCTGTGAGTCTGTTTATTCAAGAACTCCTCCTAAATGGTAAGAGCTAGGACCACCAAATTTAGTATGCAGCTTCCTCTTATCCCAACTTAATGCAAAATAAGGGGTTAGTTGCACCAGGAAAATGGGAAGTGCTGGGAATGAGATTGTTTTCATAACATGGAAAGGGAGGGAGCAGAGAGAGGAGGGATGAGATTCTGAGAGAGGCCATAGGGGGCAGTGAATGCAGAGGAGAGCTATATGCAGAGTGGCATTGGGGGCAGCCATACCACGAAGGAAGTGGCCAGCAGGGCTGGGGCTCTGCTATCTTGCCTGCCATCAGACTGTGGTTGGGAGGGATGAAACGCCTGCTGGTTGGGAGGGATGGGGAGAGAAAGCCCTGCTGCCCAAACCTTTTTCCCCCAGTCCCTGGCCACAGCACTGGAGGTGGGGGCCAGGGGAGAGAAAAGGCTCCAGTGCCAGAGGAGGGAGACAGAAGCCCCCTGGCAGCTAGTGGTGTTTGGGTGAAGAGAGAAGACTCCTGCTGGCCAGGAGGCTAGGGGTAGAGAGAAGGCCCTTGGCAGCCAGGGGGGCTGGGAGGAGACAGAAGCAGCCTGCTGGTTGGGAGGGATGGGGAGAGAAAGCCCTGCTGTATGGGAGCCCGCAGCCCTCACTCTCACACCTCCCTCACTCCAAGCTCCTACCCTGACTCCTGCATATCCCACACCACCAGCCCCTGCCCTGAAGGACACATGCAATGGGATATACAATTTTCTCCTTCCCTCTGAACAGCCCTCTGGCACATACATCCCTGAGGTGACTATGCCTCTGAGAACAGCCAGATCACATTGGTAAAGTTACTGCATTTGGGTATTATATTACCCTTTTTGTAGGTCACTTTTTAATTAAACAACTGACCTTGCACAGTGGCATAGAGCCATCTAATCAGTTACTCTAGCCACAAGGTTACAAGAACTACATCTTAGTTGATTCTGAAACCTTAGGAATACAACAGTATATAACACCAGCCAGAAACAAAATAACCAGCTGCATGTATGTAGGGATATACATAATTGTAAGGTTCTGAAATGCTACCATCTTGTGGCAATAAAATATATACCTATCCTTTTTTCTTTACTTTTCATGGATGGCTGGGACATGAGAGTGATGTTTATTTGTTCTGGTAATAGTGTGTTTTATGTGTGTTTTGGCATTTCTGCTTTCAATAGTAACAGGACTTCAGAAAATCACGCCCCATATTTAAATGATGCTCATGCAGCTATTTATTCATTTATAAAGCAATGGATTGTTTTTTCTCCTTCTCTCCCCAACAGGTGTATGTACTGCATGAACAATTCTCTTGTGGGGGAGAGGATGAGAGAGGACCTCCCATGACAGATGTTAACACACTCAGGGGAACTGATGAGGTGGGGAACAGGAAAAGGGGCAACTATCCAGGGTTCCAGTGATTTAAAAGGGCTTGGAACTTCTGTTTGCTGCCACCACTACTGCATCAGTGACCAGCCTCCCAGATCCTTTACATCGCTGCCGGAGCCCTGGCAGAGTAGGCTGGGCAGCACTGAAGGGCTGGATGGGGCCTTTCCCAGCCCACATCACTTCTGCCCAAAGCCCTGCCCTTTCTGGGGGCCTGGAACTGCTCCTGCCCCCACCTTGCCCGGGAGCGGGGCAATTCTGTCTGTGGCCCTGAACTCTTGGGAGGTGCTCTGATACTGTGATGAGGACAACATTCATCTAGCCCATTTTATGGCCCTAGTCACTATAGTGATTCTGAGTGCCTCACAATACATTTAACCTCCCAATTCCCCTGTGAGGTAGGGAAAATGGTGATTTGAGGCATAGAGATGCTAAAATACATGAATAATGTCACACATGAAGTCTATGGTAGAGCATATGAATGGAGGATTCCCAAGTCTTTGGCCATTGTCCTTTCCACATGAAATTATATAGAATAAAAATATTTAAATCCTCTACTATTTGATATTGAGATAATTGGGCTCTGAACATTACAGTATACACTGTAAATCATTGGGAATGTCCTGTTTTATTCTGTCTTTGAAGTTTCTAAAGACTCTAATCCATGAGCCTTTCCTGCTTGCATATAATCATTTTACATTTAAAAATGAGATGAGACTTGCTTATTTTTCCACCTCTAGTGTATTTCCAATAATGAAGGTTTTCTAGGGGCTCTCTGGAGGTCTGGCATCTTTGATTAGCTTTAGGAAGGAAAGGCTAGAACAGGTGGTTCAGTTCCTGACACTGGGAGAATGGAGAGAGTTTGTGTCAGATATATTCCAGTGGGGGAGAGTCCTTAATTCAACAGGACGACATGAGAAAGTATACAGTCAGTCAGTTCTGTGATGAAGGTTAATGTGACTCTTTTAAATGGTTAATAAAATCTCTATTGGGCTAGCTAAACACTACTTAAACTTAGTGTTAGTTTTAAGACTGTGATGTTCCGGGAAATGATCTAATTGATGTGACTGTAATTAGAAAAAATACATAAGGTGATGCAAGTTAGATTCCATGATATTTACAAGGGTGAACCCCAATATTTTGACAGTTACACCTAATTTACAGCAGTGCAGGTAATAGCAGAATAAGAAGGTCTACTGGGATTAAATGACTCCTACACACCCAGCTCAACTCATGGGGTTTCTTTCAGTGGTGTAAAACAGGAATAATTCCTCCTCAATCAATGGCACAATGCAAATATAGTTTTGTAACTGTCAGGAGAATCAGACCCCTTGGACTTACTTTTAGACACTTCTTGATGTGAGGGTGCATCTAGACTGGCAAGTGTTTCTTGCGCAAATACTTTGACGCTCCCGCTCAGGGATAAGCCCTCTTGCACAAGAATACTTGCGCAAGAGGGCCAGTGTAGATAGGTACCTTAATTTTTTGTGCAAAAAAGCCCTATGGCTAAAATGGCCATCAGAGCTTTCTTGCGCAAAAGAGCGTCTATACTGGACACGGATGCTTTTGCGCAAAAGCACTTTTGGCGCAAAAGCATCCGTGCCAATCTAGATGCTCTTTTGCGGAAATACTTTTAACGGAAAAACTTCTCCGTTAAAAGTATTTCCGCAAAATCATGCCAGTCTAGATGCATCCTTGAGTGTACAAGAATCTAAACTGGTGTAACTTGCAAGAAGAAGGTGTTAGATAAACTAAGGGATAACTTATTTTAACTTTCTTCTTCTGTGACTCCTCTGCAGTTGTTCTACTACTTCACTCAATGATTCGACCAAAAGAATATTAACTAGACTGATTGTTTCAAGGCTTTTACTTATCAATACAAGTTTAAAATTGTAGTATTTCTGTTAGATTGTGACTAGATCACATTTATAATAAGAGGAATAAAGTCCAGCCCACTATTAATCCTTAGCACTTTAATAGACCCAATTTTAAAAAGCTGGAAACATTTATGAGCCAAATTAGCTGGGAGGAGGAATTTAATCAGGAAAATGTAAATCATAACTGGGAATAATTTCAGAAGAGCCACAAGAAAGGAGGAAAACTGTGCTGGTTAAATAATATGGCTTAGCATGAAAGTGAAGGCAGCAGTGTTAAAACAAAACAAACAAAAACCCAACCCCAACAAGTGGAAAAAAGAGGAATTCGGTAGTAATGAATATAAGTTAGAAGTTAGGAATTGTAGAAAAATGTTAAGGGAAGCAAAGGAACACATGGCAAACTCAATAGCCAGTATAGTTAAGGACAATAACGAATTATTTAAATATGTTAGGAACAAAAAGAATGGTGACAATAGTATTGGTATTGACTAGATGGAAATTATAGACTTATCAATAGTACAGCAAAAAAAGTGTAATATAAATATTTCTATTTTCTATTTGGGAAAAAGTATCATCATGGTGACAACACCCTTTCTATTCCACTCATATCTCTGGAGGTTAGCAAAGAGAAGCCACTAAAGTTAGCTATTTTTAAATCAGCAGATCCAGATAACTTTCAACCGAGAGTTTTAAAAAAGCTTTTTGGACCATTAATATTGATTTTCAGTTGGTCTTGGAGCACTGAGAGATTTCAGATGACTGGAAGAAAGCTAATGTTCTGTCAATTTTTAAAAAGGATATACAGGGTAACTCTGACCCTTGTCGTTAGAGGCCTATCAGCCTGAAATCAATCCCTTGCAAGATAATGGAGTAGTTGATATAGGACTTCATTAATTAAAACAACAACAAGGGAAGGTAATGTAATTCATGCACATCAGCATGGGTTTATGGAAAATAGATCATGTCAAATGAACTTGATTTTTTTATTAGATTACAAGTTGGATCTCACAGGGAATGGTTCTTGGCCCTATACTATTTAATGTTTTTATCAAGGATCTGGAAGAAAACAGAAAAGCATCACTAATAAAGTTTGTATATGATACAAGAATTGGGGGAATGGGAAATAATGAAGAGGACAGGTTACTGACTCAGATGCATCTAGATCACTTGGCAAACTGGACCCAAGCAAATAATATTTATTTTAATATGGCTAAATGTAAATGGATACATCTAAGAGCAAAGAATATAGGCCATACATTCAGGATGGGAGAATTCGAACATAGGAAGCAGTGACTCTGATGAAGAGTTGAGGCCATGGTGGATCAGCCTGATAAGAACACTCAGGGTGTGTCTACACTGCGGGGCTTAACTCAAAATAAACTATGCAAATTGAGCTACGTCAATTGCATATCTTATTTCAAAATAGTTTATTTCAAAATATGGAGCGTCAACATAGCACTTATTTCTAAATAGAGCATTCTTCCTCTGACTTCCCTTATTCCTCATACAATGAGGGTTACAGGAATAGGAGTAAGAAGTCCTCCAGCTTGACAGTATTTTGACACTATTTCGAAATAATATAGATGCAGACTGTGTTATTTGGAATAGTGCTAGTCATTTAAAAACAGTGTTGCAGTGTAGACATACCCATAGGGTACGTCTAGACTACAGAGTTTTGTCGACAGAAGTTTTGTCAACAGATACTGTTGACAAAGCTTCTGTCGACAAAGAGCGTCTACACTACATTCAGTTCTGTCGACAAAGCAAGCTGCTTTGTCGACATGGCAGTGTAGATGCAAGGACAGTTTACATGCAATAACACCTTCTGTCGACAGAACTCTGTCGACAGAAGGCGTTATGCCTCGTAAAATGAGGTTTACCAGCGTCGACAAAACTGCTGAGTTCTGTCGACGTTATGTCGACAGAACTCAGCAGTAGTGTAGACGCAGGTATAGTTTTGACGACAGAAGTCCACTTTTGTCAACAAAACTCTGTAGTCTAGACACACCCTTAGTGTGATGCTATTGTCAAAAGAGCTCATGTGATCCTGGATGCATGAACATGAGAATCTCCAGTTGGAATAGATATTATTTTATCTCTGTACGGAACTAGTGCTACTGTTGTTGGAATACTGTCTAGTTCTGCTGCCCATTGTTCAAGAAAGATGTTGATAAATTGGAGAGGGCTCAGTAAAGAGTCATGAGCATGATTAAAGAGATTAGAAATCCTGCCTTGCATCAATAGCCTGAGCTACTTCAGTATATGTAGCTTAACAAAAGAATATTAAGCAGTGACTTAATTACAGTCTATAAATACTGACATGGGGAAACAAATATTAATAATTGGCTCTTCAATCTAACAGAGAAAGGTAAAAAATAATCCAATAGCTGGAAATTGAAGCTAGATAAATTCAGACTGGAAATAAAGCATAATATTTTTTTACCAGTGAGTGTAATTAATTATTGGTACAATTTACCCAGGATTATGGTAAATTCTTAACACTGATACTTTTAAAACAAGAGACCAGATGTTTTTCTAAAAGGTCTGGTCTAGGAATCATTGGAGGGAAGTCCCTGCATTATACGGCAAGTCAGACTAACTGATCCTAACAGTACCCTTCTGTCCTTATAATGTATGAGACATATAAAAATTAATTAAAAAACAACAACAGTACTCTGGTGAATATATTGGAATGTGATCAGTGGTAGTATAAACATGAGCACAGCTTTCCAACAATGGTGCAATGAGCAATTGTCACACACATTTTAATGTTCAGCAGACAAAATACCAGTGCCTACCTAATTAATCATTTTGCAAAAATAGTAATAAAACCACTAGATGTTTTTTAGGAGCAGAAGACCATTATCCTATGACAACATGGTAGTCCAATTACTAACTTTAAACATGCTACTAATTGGAAATGAAGTAGTTATTGTAAAATTTAAGGAAGAAGTGATTATCATGACTAATTGGGGTGACTTTATCTGCAAAGCTGCTGTAGCTTTAGATGTTTGTATTTGGTTTCCTATTCTGTGAACTGATTGTGATACCCTCCACAATGCTTTGCTATGCTTACATGCTTGCAAGTGAGCACACCCACAGGCAGGAAATCTCAGTCATCATTTTTAATACCTTCTTTTGGATGAGAAGTAGAACCAAGGCATTGATCACTTGTGCCACTGATTTTTTTTTTTGTAGTCTATGGAAGGGAAATTAAATCCCCAAAACCTCGCCAAATTCCATTCTGCGTAATGACAATTTTGTCTACTGAAACTCCCCAGCAGTGTCCATCAGGAGATTTGTCCCTTTTTCCCCCCTTTCCTTTGGTGCTTTGAGAATGACTATTTATAATAAAGTTTCAGACTTCTGAAGTACCTGGCTGCAGTAGCTAACTTATGCTTCTGATTAATTTTGTATAATTCAGTAAGCTGTAAATAAATGGATTAAAGGTCCATTTGACCTTCAGGAAGAGGGTGCTTTGATTAAGTGCCTTTGGGAGACAATGGATAATTCTGGATAATAATTTAAGAGGATGGAGAACATTTAGCTAACATTTTATAATATGCATTTATATGTGTGTCTGTCAGTATATGTGTATAATATACATTTAATATACATGAGATTATCTGTATGGGTGAGGTATGTGTATGTATTTATACATGCAGGTATATGTATATATGGGTTTTATTTTTATGGACTGAGGCAGCATGTAAATCTGGTAAATCTGAATTGAATGGATATTCAGCAGTGTGCAGCAAAGCCAGCAAAGCACTTCAGGTTTTCCCCATTCACGAGACTGTAGTGAAACTTATTCAGTCTAAAGAGGCAGAACCTTAGGCAAACAGCACAAGTTAGATGATTTCATTGGTATAAGGGTCTTATACATGTTATCATTAAAAAAAACCCATGGAAAAGTAAATGTAGCGGTTGTTGGTAAAAGGTGTGAAAATGACAGTCCTGGAATCTTTGTCTTTTCTATCCAAATCACTGGAAGTGCAAGTTTACCCCCCCCCCCCCCCCCTTCATCAATATCTCTCAACTTAGACTACCCCCAGCTACTATAGGTATGTGGGGGAAAAAGATCTGAAAGAAGGATAAGAGATATGTGAAACTGATAGGGGGGGGGAAACACTGAAGCATCACAGAGCTGCAGTCTACAGTCCTCTCCTTGCGAGAGTCCAAAGACTGCAGTCTTGGCTTTTAAAATTAGAGGCAGCCAGAAATCAATGAACCTGAAAAGACCCTTCCAAACTAGTTTCTTGACCTCTTTAGATCTAAAAATTGGCCCTTCTTGGTTTGAAGCCAGGTTTCAGCCTGAAGTGTATTAAATCAGCAGGGTTATATAAACCCTAGTGAATGAGAGATATAATGGAAACACTAAGTCAGTCTTGACCTTACCCTGATGAATGGCAGGCTACAGGACACAGGTTCAATCTATATCATTTGCTTTCAATTTCTTTCTTTTTTTTTGGAGGGGGGAGATATTTATTTATTTTTACACAACTCTTCACCTAGCCCCTTCTCTTTTCCTTCATTTTACTGAAGGATTCATGGGGGAAGGTGAACTTCACAGCACAAACAGGGAAAGGTCTAGGCACATGACATTTCTATTATATAGCAGTTCTCTACTATGTGACTGATGACATTTTTAGTTCACTAGTTTTATAGTTTAAATAATGACCCTGAAGAAAACACAAAAGTAGCGGCAGAAACAATGCTCCACTCCCCACTAACCAGCCACCCAAAAGTACCTGTTCTTTCAAAGTAAATGGAGATGGAAGGATTTAGTTTGCACTGGGACTATGGGAAATAGATAAGACAGCTGTTCACTTCTACTAGAGCAACAGAAAGAGCACAGACTGTCCTCTGGGAACTGAATTAGAGTACTGTGTTGCATTATAAATATAATTGCCTAAATACAGATTGGGTTCCCCCAGGCTGCTGAATAGACCCAGGCTGCCTTAATTCAGCAGGTTAAAGAACAACCTTTTCTCCAATCAGTTAAGGAGTGCAGGGAGGGGCACTATTGCACTGTTTCTGCTAATTAATTGAGGCTATTTCAGTCAGATGAACCGCTAATAATCAATGATGGCTTGGTTTTTCAGATTGGCAGCTCCCACTGAGGTCAGTTGTATGGGGCAGTGCTCAGCACTTCTCAAAATCTGGCCATGAGAACTGTGCTTAGAGCAAGGTACTGGGAGTCAGGCCCCTCCTGAACTTTGTTTAGATTCAGGCTATGTCCATACTGGCAATTGAGCAACAAACTTTTTGTCAATCAGAGGTGCTAATCTTCCCCACAAAAGACAAAAGTTTTGCCATGAAAAGTGCTGGTGCAAACAGCTCCTAGTGGGCAGAAGCATTCAAAATGAAGTATTTTGTTGGAAAAAGTGCCAGCAAACGGCCGCTAAGTTGTCTGACCTCTAGTGAGATGGCTCTCACCATAGCCTTGTCACTAAAAGCTGCATAGTGTAGCTAAAGCCTCCGTCACTGATTTAATGTGTGACCTTGGGTAAGTTCCTTTACTTCATGTGTGCCTCATCTTGCCCATCTGTAAAATGAGGCATGATGCTACCTACAGAACCCACCAGGGTGCTGTGAAACTTAGGATATATCTACACAGCAGCTAGGAAGAGTAAATCCCAGCATAGGTAGACATATGTAGTCAATCTTGTGCCTAAAAATAGCATCATGGCTGCAGCAGCATAAGCAGCTAATGGGGTTAGCCACCTGAATATAATTCTGCCCAGGGCTGGCCCTAGACCAAACTGCCCCAGGCAAAGTGCCCCTCCTTCCATTTATTAATCTTTCGAATACTTAATTTTTATTGCATCTGTTTCATAACTTCAATGCATGTTTTGCATGCATGATTGATCACTGTCCTATAAGAGGATAAATCTGCATGCTAAGATCTGTAAATCTATACTTATTCATGTGAAATAAAAGCATATAAAGTCTCCTTTTTGCTTATATACACTTTTGAATTTTAATTATAACAAATGTACTAACAAGAAATTAAACTGCATCAATATTATTAGATGGGCCAGTATTAAATAGTGTTAGAGTATGTGATTGGCTTAGATTGTTGACCATAGTCCTTTACTTCAAAAGGTCACTTACAATTACACACTAACCTAAGGTTCACAATATTGCAGCTGGGCTGTCACTTCACTTCCTTCTGATATCTCACTGACTGGCAACACCTATCCTTTTATATACTCACAAGGGCACAACTGGAGGTTCAAAGAAAATGGAGTTCTCAAAGTCTGGAAGGTTCCAGGAGATTCTACAGCGATCCAGAACATTCTAAGTGGTTAGTGCAAAATGACATAGAGAAAATCTCTGAAACATTTTACTTCTAACATTCTATTTTCCCGTTTGTCACTAATGACAAAAATATCTTCCTGAGCTCCACGTTCCCCTTCCCCCAGCCCACAACTCACGTAGGGTTGCCAGATGGTTTCAACAAAAATACCGGACACACTTGACATTACAGCACAATTAACATTACATCTTATTTAGAAAATACCGGATATTTATATTTTCTCATTTATATTTTCTCAATTTGTTTCCCAAACAGAAAACTCAAATACTGGACTGTCGGTTCAAAACTGGACACCTGACAACCCTAAACTCATGTAGGCACCTGGGTTTAGATTTGCCAGGTGTCTGTTTTTTGACTGGAACACCTTGTTGAAGCACAGCTGCCTAGGCTGTTAAAAGTCTGGTCAGCAGCACAGAGGGACTAAGGCAGTCTCCCTGCCTGACCTGAGATTATGTGACTCCCCAAAATGGCCAGCATATCCCTGCAGCCCCTAGGCTTAGGGTTAAGTAAGGAAGCTCTGCATGCTGCCTCCACCCAAGCACAGGATCTACAGCTCCCGAGGTGAGAACCACAGCCAAAGGAAGCTGCGGGAATTGTGCACGATGCAGAGCAGACTGTCTGCCCCTTTACCTAGGAGCTTGACATGCTGGGTGCTTCTGGGACTTGTGTGGAGCCAGGGCAGGCAGGGAACCTGCCTTAGTCCTGCTGTACTGCCTGAGGTAAGTGCCAGCTGGCTGGAGCCTGTGCCCCAAACTCTTTTCCCTAGGTTGGACCCCACCCTCCTGCATCCAAACTCCCTCTTGGAGCCTATAGCTCCTCCCACATACCAACCCCAGCCCTGGTCCCCCTCTCACATCCTCTCTCTCACTCTAAATCCCTCATCCCCCCAACCTACTATAGAGCCTGCACCTCAGCTGGTGCCCTCACCCCATCCTGCACTAAAATTCCCTGCCTCAGCTGGGAGCCTCTTTTGCACCTGAACCTTTAACTCCTGGTCACACCCCAGAGCCTGCCCCCTTAGGCTACGTCTACACTGGTAGCTTCTTGCGCAAGAATTCTTTTGTGGAAGAGTTGTGCAAAAACTCTTCCAGAAGAGAGTGTCTACACTGGCATGTGCTTTTGCACAAGAGCATCCTTGCCAGTGTAGACGCTCTCTTGCACAAGAAAGCTCTGATGGCCATTTTAACCATGGGGCTTTCTTGTGCAAGAAATTAATGTTGCCTCTCTACATTGGCCTCTTGCGCAAGAACAATTGCGCAAGAGCGCTTGTTCCCTAGTTCTTCTTCCATAGTTCCATAGTTGTTCCATAGTTCTTGTGCAAGAAGCCCTGATTTTATACAGTAGAACATCAGTTTACTTGCGCAAGAACACACGTCCAGTGTAGACAGGCAGCAAGTTTTTGTGCAAGAGCAGCCGCTTTGTCGCAAGATCGCGCCAGTGTAGACACTGCTGTACTAGTGTGAGCCCTCAAATTTCTCCTGCATCCCAATCCCATGCCCAATGAGTGAGGGTGTGGGAAAGCAAGCAACTGGAGGAAGGGAAGATGGGGGGGGTGGAGGCTCAGTAAGTGAGGGGAGGCAACAGTGTTTGGTTTTGTGCAGTTAGAAAGTTGGCGACCCTACCTGTATTGCCTGCCCCTAAATCTGGTTCTGATTCAGCCTGACCTCCTTGTAAGTATTTGGACAACTAGTGAGAATCATTGTTTGTACAGCTGCAGCCATGCTGCTATTTTTAAGCACTATCCTAAACAGAGCTAGTGGGGTAATATATGTATATCTACCTGTGTTATAGTATATGCTTCTCTTCTACAGCCCACACTTACTTGGAGCAAATTCATGGGTTTTTTTTACCATGCCCCACTAAATGGTTATCTTCATCAAGCTCCTGCTTTATCTCACTTGCCTGAAATTACAGTCCACTCGGAAAACAAAACACTCGTGCCTCAGCATGTCTATGATGTAATCCTCACACAAAGGGACCATGCTAGGGAACCTCCCAATTGTACCCTATTCTTTCTATCATGGTCCTTCCTCAATAATTTCCCTTGTCTCTATCTTCCCCTATAAATGTAGATTTTTACTTCAGGCGTATTTTCATTTTCCAAAACCTTCATGCAGTGTGGCTCATCCAGACAAGCCACTTTAAAAAAAGAAAAGCCAGAGACAGCTAACCGTTTTGATTGTTAGCTGTGAAAAGTGCCTCTCAGGAAATGAAATGACACCTGGGACTCTTCTTTTTTCTCCATTTGAAGCAAGCAGTAATTTTATTACAAAAGAAACAGATGCAGCATTTCCTTTGAATTACCCCTTTACTTCAAGTTTACTTCTCAGAGTGCATCTTGATTCATGACCAAAACTCAAATGGCTTAATGCTCCATGTGTATTTTGTAGGACCCTTGGGTTGCTTAAGATTTGAAGATACTGTAACTAACACTGATCCCATATCTCCAGCCCTTATTCAGTTCTCATGGAAGTTATCCTATAACTATGTCATAGAAACAAATCCCCATAGTTCTTTAACACAAACTCACCAACCTATTGCAAGAGAGCTATAAATAAATATGGCTAGCCCATAGCAGTGATGTGAAAGTAATGTAAGTTAAAAGTGAGAAATACTGATTTTTATTCCATGGGGGGGAAAATCAACTCTGTGGAATGAGTAACATTTCTATTGAAGTTAATGGGAGTTGCACCTACTTATACTAGGGCATCATTACTTTTGTGGATAGGCAGATGGGTTGGTGTTTATCTCACCTTCACGTGAGATGCCTTTTTCATACTTTGCCTGCCTCCTTTGCTAAAAGTTTAAAAATGGGTGCTGGAGGGTAGGTTCTAGTACAATAGCATTGTAGAAACACTGATTAAAAGAGTGCCTGCCTTGAAGATCTTCCACTATGAGCATAGCAATAAACTGGTGATAATTGGAACTGAGTGTCACTAAAGACATCTCATGTGAGGATTAGCAAGTATCCATTAAATGGGAACAGTGTTTAATCCTTGCTGAGCTGGGAAGGGTTCAAACGGTTGACCTACAGATGAAAGGTGTTTTAGCTCACTAGTAATGCATAAGACACCCAATCCTAATGAGCCAGCTGTGAGAATGAAGCTTATTTTATGTAAAGGTAAATTCATTAAGACTCTTTTTTCTCACTCTGGATATGCAGATTTTTTCATACCATCATTCAGTAGTGGTCAAAACTGTTGCACTCATAGGAATTGGAAAAAAAAATTGATAACTAATCTCGTGGCGCACACATTACAATATGCAAATTATGTCCCCCATGTTTCTTAAGTAACTTTTTTTTAAATGGGGTGGAAAAGAAGTGAGTGACTTCTTGCCGAAGTGGGTTGTGCCCACGGAAACTCATGATACCATCCGCATCTACACTGGCATGATTTTGCGCAAGAGCATCCATGCCAGTGTAGATGCTCTCTTGTGCAAGAAAGCTCTGATGGCCATTTTAACCATAGGGCTTTCTTGTGCAAGAAATTAATGTTGCCTGTCTACACTGGCCTCTTGCGCAAGAACAGTTGCGCAAGAGGGCTTATTCCTGACCGGGAGCATCATAGTTCTTGCGCAAGAAGCCCTGATTTCATACATTAGAATGTCAGTGTTCTTGCACAAGAACTCACGGCCAGTGTAGGCAGGCAGGAAGTTTTGGCGCAAAAGTGCCTACTTTTGAGCAAGATCGCACCAATGTAGACACATCCTACATGTTTTGTTAGTGTTTAAGGTGCTACTAGACTATTATTGTTGTTGAAGTTTTTCCTGATGTGCAGTTAGATTGAGCAAAGGAGTCCCATTCTTCTCTTCTTCCTGGTAAATATTGCATGTCTCATGGCATTTTAAAACATTCATTTCTGTCCAGGGTGAGTACTTCTGGCTGGCAGGAGTCAAAAACTGGGATTATTTTGTTAAGTAGGGGGCTCAAAATCTTTCAAGTAATGACTTTCATGAGATCAGAACTTAGCATTTTCATTCATAAAAATATTGACAGATCAGTTTTAGTTATTATTATTTTAGTAGCTGCAGTTAAGTATTTGGCTGCCTAGAACATTGTACAGTGACTAATATTACAATACAACTTTTGCTTAAATTTGAATCTTGAAATATGTTCCTACCAGGTATGACACACTTTTTTTTTTGCCCAGAAATAAGTACTGTACTTTTGGTAATGACCCACTCTCCTTCTTCCACAGCTGCTTTTGTTTCCTTTGACTCCCACAACTACCCTTTCCACTCTACTGAATATCTAACAAATCTAAGCAAAGTATGAGCAAACTGCATTTACATAGCGGAGTTAGTCTGTAACAGGAAAAACTTAAAAAACAACAGTCAAGTAGCACCTTAAAGACTAACAATATGTAGATGGTGTCATGAGCTTTCGTGGGCACAACCCACTTCTTCAGATGACACACCAGGGTCTCTTCCCACTTCCAGCTAGCTGTAAGGGATGCATTCTTTCACATCTTGCTTATGTTTGTGGTTGTTGGCTCAATGTTGCCTGAGGAGTGGTATCGTGGACCACAGTTCTTAGCCCTGAGCTGTAGTCAATACTTTAGATATCTTTAGTGCAGGCCACTGACTGCCTTGAAGATAAGGAATGAGAAGTTGGATTTGAATAAATAGCCTATAGGAAGGCAGTGTAGAAAGAGGAGGGACTGGTCTTGTGTTCGTGGTAGTCCCTGGTTGCTAAGAGAAAGTGAAGCATGCTGTACTATTTGCAAGTTCATGGCTCATGCATGTGTATATTGCATCTATCTCTTCTCATTAGTTGTTCCTACCCATTAAAGCATTTTCATACAATATTAAGCCTGGATGTCAAATGGCTTGGAGACCCTAAAATCCCCCCTGAAGTCATTGGGAAGTGTAGATGCTAAAAACTTAGTAAAGATAAGGCCTATCCCTCACAGCATTTTCCTTCAATAGAGCTCAAATCACTTTACAAAAGAGGTACCATCCCCATTTTATAGCTAGGGAAACTGAGAGGTGAAGAGAGTTGCTCAAGGTCATCCAGCACACCAGTGGCTGAGCCAGGAAGAGAATTGAGGTTTTCTGAGTCTGTCTAGTGATCCAGTCAGAGAAGAAAATCTGCTGCATTGCAATTCCCTTTGGACAGGAATCTTGTCTTTCAGTTGTACTGTAAAGCATCAAGCACTCTTATGCAAAATACTCTCTGATTTTTGGCACTGTAATTTTTATGAAACCTCTATAGTCTGAAATGCTTGTGTCCCCAATCTGGCATTAGTCTATTATATTTTCTTGTTCTTTAGGAAGCCCCAATTCTATAAATAGGTTGGGTCCCCCCAACATTCAAATATAATTTTAATAACATTTAGCTTTCCCTGTAATAATGTTAAAATCTATGGCATAGCCAAAGTGCTTCTAATTCTATGTGAGTGTGTTCATTTAATAACTACAAGGTGGGTTACTGAAATTTCTTTCAGCTTTACATACTAATCTTTTTTTTTTCTGCTTTGTTTTGTGGGAGTGAACTAATTGATCAAGGCCACTGGGAACTGCCAAGAAGTATCTGAATGTTTCACTTGTGTGGCTATTCCTCTGAAAGCGAACAGCCCTGTCAGCATATTTTCTCATTATAAGTGTGAAATGATGTGTGTATAACCATGGCAGATGTCCTGATGTCCTTCTGAATGAAAGGTGGATTTGGACCAGGAAAAAAATGTGTCTAATAGCATTTTTTTTTATTTCAACTAATGCTCACACAGCTTCTAGGTGAAATTCAACCTAACCTTGAATTCTTTGAGAAGTCAATGCACCTCCATTAATTTCTAACAAACGGGGACAATGCAATGAGTACGTAGATCCTGCAGCCTTGGGTGTAACTCTGCTGTGAGAGACCCCTGGATTTGATTCTCATCAAGTTGAACAACTCTTGGAAGGGGAGAGAGACATTCTGCAGTGATTACACTTCATTTGGCCAAAGGGATGCTGCTGGGATGATTGCTTGGTCTCCTTCCTTCTTTAGGGAAGGTTGTTGCAAAGCAGGGACTTATATGGATAGATGTAAACCAGGTACAGACAATAGCATTCTTTGTTCTCCAAAGGGGAATTAGCTGACTCTCCTCTTCCCCAGATCTATTAGGAATCCTCTGGGTTTTGTGGCCAAGACTTTACTTTCTGCGTGACCTTGAGGAATAATAATACCTACCTCTTATAAGCAGAAGCTCTCTAAGGAAGGTCAGTGTATTAGCTGTATTTTACAGAAGGGGAAACTGAGGCACAGGGTAATGAAGAGGCATGTCTTAGGTTCTATTTTGGGCTCTACCACTGGCCTTCTGGGTGACCTAAGTCTCTCTAGTCCCACTCCAAGGTTCTATACTTTAACCAACATATGACCCACTTCTTGTGTCAGTTTCCCCATTCTCCCAGTCATTTGCAAAACACCAAAAAGTGTACCAGGTTCTGGATAGCACAATTAATCCATTGCTTTCACTTAGTTACAGAATCAATCTCTTTCACCACTGTGAGACTTTTCTTGTTGCTTTGCAGATTAAATCTCTCATTCCACTGCATCAGAACAAGGTCTTGAACAGATAAATGATAAAGCAGTCTTCTCTGCTTGATTTTTCAGCAAGAGTCACTCTCCGAAGTTCTGGATATACCAAGGAAGTTTGGAATACTTGTTGACTGGGTCCATGACTTTTCCAACAGATAAAAGCCCATGGGTAAATGATACGTTCTTTATTAATGGAAATTGCCAATGTCTCCCTTCAGGGGGCCATAAAAACAGCCTTTGTCCAACAAGGGTATGATTCCCAACCAAAACTGCAGCAGGGTAATGATGAAGGTGTTCAAAATACAAGAATTTGCAATATAAAACTCTTACTGATACTTGTTTGGGATGACCTAAGCAATTCATTGGTGGCATCATACTTTGAAAAAGTAGAAGGAATGAATTAGTTGTTAATGGAGAAGTTAACAGAGAAAATGACCAGAAATTTTAAAAGAGTAATTAACAGGAATGGAAACTCATTAAGTTTTTTAATGAGGCAGCCACTCTACAGCTGTGATAACTAACAGCAATTCAGGGCTATTAAATTGACTGTATATAGTATGAGGGCTCTTCAGCTGGTTCATAAACACAGTCAGGATACCTAGAGTATTGCAGGGGAAAGATGGTAAGTTACTAAAGTAGAGTGACAACAAGGACTAAAAGGTCTGTTCTCTAGGTCAAATATTATTATATATTCATTAAATGGTCTATAGAAATCTTGCTGCTGCATTTTATGAAAATGAATAATTTTTCTGACATGTTCTTCTAGAAATGACATCTAGTAAAATGACTTTGTAGGCAGGTTCTTCTGGTTGATGAAGAACAGGTGGGTCCCCTCTGCTCATATTGGGGCTGAGGTATGAGGCAATAGCACACTTGGATGCCAATTCAAGTCAGGAAACAGATAGCATTTGCATAGTCTTGGAACCAGTCAAGTGGTACACTGGGACTATAGGTGCAAACATATTTAAAAAGATGGTAAGGCTAAGCATGAGAAAATGAGGCCAGTGGTCCAGTTGATGGAGATTCCCTAGGATTGTATAGTGAGGTGGGAATAAACAGCCACCCCTCCAGAGTTTATGCACACCTGGGGCAAAGTTGTGTCAGCCTATAGAACGTTTTATGGGATTATAGTGTATCCTTCAAATTTGAGGGAGTGAAAGACCTGCTAGAGTATGTAGATCTATGAAAAGGCTTGGGAGAGACCAAGAGCTGGGGGTGGAGGCAATACCTCCCTTACCCTATATGAATAAATGGGGCATCATTTGCTTTGAAGCCACTGGATCTGCATAAACTTGGATCTTCTGACCATTTCCCCATAGTATCCCCAACTCAACTGTATGACATTATTCCATCCCTGGCTCAACAGGGCCACCATAAAGCCCACTTCCATTATTTTCTAGAAGCACAAATGGAATCCTTCATGGCTCCTCCTCCTTCCCTTAACTGCCTGTTCCACATGAACTGCCTCTGTGCCCCACTTAAGCAGGTGAAGGGCCCTAGACTGGCTTGTGCACCAGGGCAAATGTTACCCCATGTGTGTAAGGGGGGGGGCGGGGCTTACGTGAAGGTTCAAGATTTTTTCCGCTCCTTCTGCCCTGGAGTGTACATCACCCCAATGAATAAAGCTTAGATAGGTTGTGTGTTAGCGGAAAACTTCACATTTCCCATCAGGGCTACACAGATGATAATAGGAACAACTTTTTTGTTCTGACCTATTTTTCCCCCCCTCTCCTTTCACTGTGCTCAGACTGGTTACTCATTTCATCTCTGCAGTATTACAATTCTACACAGCTTGAATTTTCCAAGATGCCCTTCTATCCAAAGACCAGTCAGTAGGTGTTGTTATATTGCCTTCTATATGTGCAATATTTTTTCTGCATCTTCACCTTTTGAACAATAAAATTTCACCTACTTTTGCAATTCCCTCAATGTGGTATTGAGAGGTGATACTTTCTTCTTTTGTAATGTGTATATGGTGGAGTACGGTTGGTTTTTTTTTCTTTTGGTATATCTGACTTGTACCTGAACCTGGCTCACTTTATATGTTCGTAGTCACCTTACTTTTTAATTGAACTTTTATCCATCATGGGCTGAAGGGTAGATTAGGTTGGTGGTCTGTGGTTAATTGTAAGTGCTATTATTTTTTATTTGCAGTGCCTGAACGAACAGGAAAATGGCAGGTTAGGACTCATTTGCAGTGAAATCATGACTCAATTAGTGTTTTTTGAGTAAAAGGATGTGGTAATTAAAGGCATGGCAGTTACAGCATATATGTCAGCCCAAATGCTAAGAAACCTACTTGAACAAATTCCCAATGGAAGAATCAAGGATTAGAAAGGATTTATGCAAATTCTGAATGCCTTGTGGAATTTATCTGAAAGAATAGAGGAATCAGAGAAGGGTAAAATTAGAAATGGTACTACAAAACTTTGTCCTTCTGGGTATTGATTTTGAAAGTCAATGCTAGGGACTCTTTAGAACCAAGCCCAGTTTATCAAAGAACCCCAGATTTTTGGGAAGATAAGTGATTTGGGATAATAAATTTCATTTTTTAGAATAAAAAGTAAATACTCCTATACATTCAAGAAACTTGCTATATACTGCCATTCAGAGTGGTTCAGCATGAAACATGCATACATTTGGCCCTTCAGACTGCAATGCTATAGGTTTGCTTATTGGTCTTCATTATCACTTATTATGACAGCTATCATTGCCTCTAGCCTCACATGGATTTCTTGTCCTCTTCTTGCTTTATACTGTTGTAAATCACAGACACCCGTAATGCTGAATTCTGAAAATGAATTCCCAAATTACTTCTTCATACACCACAATGAAGTAACTTATTTCTTCCCACTTCTAGATTTTCTCTAATAGCTCATAATTTTGCTCCTCCTTGGGTCTGTCTATCCGGGAGTGAGTAGCCAGATTCTACCTTGGTTCAAAGCCAATCATGGCTCCATTGAAATTAACAGAACTAAGTTGATTTACAGAAGCTGAGGATTTGCCCATTTGTTTGAAGGGAAGCCTGGGTAAATACATTCTGCAACATTGATGGACATGTTTGTGAATATTTTTGAATGAAGAATGACAGATCTACTAAAGGATATTAAGTAGCTCTAAAGAAAATAATGCAGTACACAGAAGCAGGGATATTACAGCAAAACTTTCCCCGGGATTTTTGCGCATATTTTGTGTGTAGCTATTAATTTAAGTTTTGTCCTTATGCCATCAAAATTAATGGCAATTTTGCCATTTATTTGAATGGAACAGGATCGGTGCCACTTGGGGATCCATTATTGCCTTTGGGCACATTGTTTGTTTGTTTGTTTGTTTGTTTATTTATGTGTGTCCAGCAGCATGCTAGGTTCTTTACAGTAGTCATAGAAAGGCCCCATTCATGCCTTGTTGAGTTCACATTATAGCTGGCTGGAAATGTTCAAAAATTATCAAATTTCATGTAAAAATAGGATGGAAAAATAAAAGTCTGTATTTTCTGACCATCTCACAAAGTCTTGATGTTGCAAACATTTATACTCATGATTAACTTTAGGCATGTGAGTAACTTAACTTAATTTTAAGCACAGACCCAAAGGAGACTGCTTACGTGTGTGAAGTTAAAGATGGGCCTCATTCTTTGCAAAATCAGGGCCTCAGTGTAACATGTGACCAATACTTGGCTGAGGGTGCTAACTCCTGCTAGGAACACTGCACTGAGCTGGATCCTGTTGAATTTCTAATCACAAACAACAGATTTTTCAAAATCTTCTAGCAGCAATTGCTATGGCCTTTGGGGTGCCCAGCTTCCTTAGATACTTTTGAAAGCCTCCCATCAAATGCTTTATATCCCAGTTAAAGATGCCCAAATACAAATCTTGGGGTAAACTCTCATGTCTCACTTCATATGTTTTTGGAACCACTGGATCTATAAGCCTGAGTGAAAAGTGTCTGGTTCAATGGAACCAACAGGAAGTTAATCTTTTTGACTTAATTTTCTAAATCTGCACCTCTCCCTTCCACCTGTATTTAGGGTTCCACTTTTATCCACTTCTGCTTAAAACTGGACCAGATTCACTCAGAAGATTCATCACTTGATCCAAGAGCCCAAATAACCAAGCTTCACCATTTTATTGTCTGAAGACTAAGTAGTACAACACAGAAAGGAAGTGATCAGGAATAGTCAACATGGATTCACGAAGGGCAAATCATACCTGACCAATCTGATTAGCTTCTATGAAGAGGTAACTGGCTCTGTGGCTATGGGAAAGTCAGTGGATGTGATATACCTTGACTTTAGCAAGGCTTTTGATACAGTCTCCCACAATATTCTTGCCAGCAAG
Organism: Pelodiscus sinensis; assembly: GCF_052426305.1. Taxonomy (NCBI): domain Eukaryota; kingdom Metazoa; phylum Chordata; order Testudines; family Trionychidae; genus Pelodiscus; species Pelodiscus sinensis. The sequence goes on from NC_143053.1 coordinate 121,643,349, forward strand.
TTAAGGGAGTATGGATTGGATAAATGGACTGTAAGATGGATAGAAAGCTGGCTAGACTGTTGGCCTAATGGGTAGTGATCAACGGCTCAATGTCAGATTGGTGGTCAGTTTCTAGTAGAGTGCCCCAAAGATCGGTTCTAGGACTGGTTTTGTTCAACATTTTTATTAATGACCTGGATGAGGGGATGGATTGAACCCTCAGCAAGTCTGCAGATGACACTAAGCTATGGGGAGTGGTAGATATGCTGGAGGGCAGGGATTGGGTCCAGAGTGACCTAGACATATTAGAGGATTGGGCCACAAGAAAGCTGATGAGGTTTAACAGGACAAGTGTAGAGTCCTGCACTTGGGACGGAAGAATCCCAAGCATTATTACAGGCTGGGTACCGAATGGCTAAGTAGCAGTTCTGCAGAAAAGGACCTGGGGATTATAGTGGATGAGAAGCTGGATATGAGCCAACAGTGTGCCCTTGTAGCCAAGAAGGCTAATGGCATATTAGGGTGCATTAGGAGGAGTATTGCCGGCAGATCTAGAGAAGCAATTATTTCCCTTCATTCGTCTCTGGTGAGGCCACATCTGGAGTATTGTGTCCAGTTCTGGGCCCCCCACTATAGAAAGGATGTACACACATTAGAGAGAGTCCATTGGAGGGCAACCAGAATGATTAGGGGGTGGAGAACACGACCTATGAGGAGAGATTGAAGGATTTGGGTTTGTTTAGTCTGGAGAAGAGAAGAGTGAGGGGGGATTTGATAGCAGCCTTCAACTTCCTGAAGGGAAATTCCAAAGAGGATGGAGAAAGGCTGTTCACAACAGTGACAGATGGTAGAACAAGAAGCAATAGCCTCAAGTTGCAGGGGGGAGGTTTAGGTTGGATATTAGGAAAAACTATTTTACTAGGAGGGTGGTGAGCACTGGAATGGGTTACCTAGGGAGATAATGGAATCTCCATCCCTAAAAGGTGTTTAAGTCTCAGCTTGACAAAGCCCTGGCTGGGTTGTTTTAGTTGGGATTGGTCCTGCCTAGAGCAGGGGACTGGATTTGATGACCTCCTGAAGTCTCTTCCAGCTCTATGATTCTGTGATACATCTGCCACTGTCATGTTATTGGGATGTAATGAGAAAATACAGAGGAGTGTTGCACCCACTGTGTGTTAGTCCCAACTTCTGTGTAAGGTGGGCTGCGTGAGGTGTCTAATGAAAGCTTATGCTATGCTGAGTCTGTCTATGCTATTCATATCCTTGTATGATTTTTGAGTGTAAAGCTATGACTATGGGCTATGAACATACATTTTAAATGTTTTCTGTCTGGGAGGCAACAATAGGCTTCTCCCATCTATTATGAGGGGTGATGGCCCAGTGCATGGACAATGGCTCTTAAGGGTTGCTAGTTGACACATGAGGAGTACACAATGCTCCTTGCCTAAGAGGGACACACCTGGATGCTTCATGCTTAAAAGGGACATAGACTGGTTTGGTGATCTTGTGATCAGCTCCATTTTGGGAGGTGCCAGCACCCAGAAGAACATTGGATTTCCCTCCACATGAACAAAGTTATAAAAGTATCCTTGGGGTGTCTCCATTTTGCTCTCCACTCCAGAAACACCTTTGCGAAGGACAAAGAAGCATCAACCCATCCTAACACAGGGTATACTCCAGAGACTTTTAAGGTAGCAGAGATGTAAAAAACTGCTAAGAGCCTTCATCAGAAACTTGGTGATTGATGTATGTAATGTGCTTTCTTAACAATCTTACTCACACCCATCTCTTTTTTTTTTTTATTAATAAAACCTTTAGAGTTTAGATTCTAAAGGACTGATGCAGCATGACTCTTTTGGGTGAGGTCTGAGGTATAAATCGACCTGGAACTGTGACTGGCCTTTTGGGACTGGGAGAACCTGTTCAGTGCCACATAACAAGTGAGGGAAAGCTATGTCAGGTAGATTCACACACATGAATCCAGATAATGAGATTAGCGATTTAAGATGTCTGCTGTCTCAAAAGAGCATGAGTCTACTGACCTTCAAGGGCATGCTGCCAGATTTAGCTATTCTCCTTAGTGCCTGGGAAGAGTGTGACTTGAGAAATGGGTTAGGTGTCTGGAGTGTATTAGTGTTGGTGAACTGTGTGGGTCAGCAAGCTTTCATTACTGACATCAGGGTGTTGCATCATATTAAGGATACATTTATAGATGGAGTATAACTGATTAAAAGATATTTTAACTTATAGTTAGTCTGTTGTTAAATATATTATACTGGCCAATAGATTGCTCATAACCATCCACAGCATCTTCTGTTGATGCATACTGTTTGTCAGAAACGTTTTAACCTCTACTAATCATTTATAAACATTCCCTTAAATAGGAAGTGAGAGTGATATAGGCTTAGTTCTAAACCAGTATATGTGATTTTTATATTGTATGTTTGCAAGAGCATAGCATAGGTGCATTTTAAAATTCCAATACAAAAATAAAAACAAAATATAAAATGGTTCTATAGCTTCCTGTTTTTCCTCCATGCTTTTGTTCCTTGTGTTGGATATAAATGTTCTACTGCATTCAAACCTCATTGTGAACTGTAGTGCATCTTTTGCATGTGATTGGAGCAGATTCATTGGAATGAACGGCTTTTTGGGGGCTTTTCCACTTGAGTGGGAATATAAATTCTTACACAAGGTATTAATCTGGTATGTGCACTGGAACTGTAGGGGATTTGTACAACAAAGGGGTTGGTTTGCACATTAGGCTACATTTGTAGCTCCTTGATTGTGGGTCTGGCTGGGGATTAGCTTAGCCGTGTGGCTCTATAGAGGTGCTCTACATTGCACCATGCTGCCTGTGGCCCCAAGGGGCTGTTTCAGCAGCCAGGTATCACTGGTGTGCAGTGGTGCTCTGACAGACACATGCTCTTTCACCCAGGAACACCCCATTTCCCTCAAGCTGGAAGGTGTCTTGTGTAGAATTGCTCTCTAGCTCTGTGCTAACCAGGACTATCCACATCTCTGGGGAAATGCTCCAGACGCTGGGTAGGAGGATTAATGGGCCCTTTACGCCACTGCAGAATTTGTGCCTGGATCAAAAATCAAGACAAGACTATTACTATTGTCGTTATCTACAGAGGCGAATATTGCTAGTGTGAGTAATACTCATCTGAGAATTAAACTGTAAAAGAGATGTTGCTTCCTGAGCAGGATTTCCTTAACAAAGAGATTAATGTTTTATTTAAGCACAGGAGGATGTCTCTTGAGGCCTAGATATTGATAATCATCTCACACTATCCTACCCACCTCCTTGTACTCTCTCTTGCCTGTTCAAAAGAGCCAAGGAGGCCTCCACCTTTATGTCCATGTGATTATAGTCTGGATATAAATTAACCCTTTGTTACATATGTTCTGTGCAACAAATAATCTGTCATATTTTTGGTCCATTGATAAAGAAAAGTTCTGCTGTATTAGCTTACTCATTGAGGGCCAAGAAGCTTTTAACACTGTAAATCTCATAATTCAGAGTGTCATAAGCCCAAAGAATGACCCATGCATTGCATATATTGTGTGTGTGTGTGTGTGTGTGTGTGTGTGTGTTTCTTATTTTCTTTCTACTTATTACAGCAACAGAGGCCATTCTTCAACCACTATTTGGCAATTTCCTCTTTTATTAACTCCCACAACTTCCAGCCCAGGAACTTATATCTGGACATTAAACTAACTGGCCACTGTGAGTCACTGTGGCTCAACAAAAATACAATTTAAAACCCACAGACCTGCCATTTCAAAAATGCACTGAAATGGAAAGTTTGGCTGTAGATGTTGACAGCTCTGAAGAGACACTTTGGGGTAAGGAGGCACAACTGAAACTTGCTGAAAGATTTTATTTTTCTGTGATCAAGCTGCAGAGGTGTCATCTAGCAGAATCATTGCTGCTGAAAAGATATTCAAAGTATTTTATTGAGTTTAAAATATTTTCCTCGCTGTTTACATTAACATTTGTAAGACTTGAAACTTGCTATTTCCTGCCCCAATTTTACCTCCCCTTCCTTCTGTATTTATTTTAGACAATTTATTATTCATGCAAAGAGTTTTTGAGAAAAATAAACTGCATATGAGCACTTATTAGGGAAAGAATAAAACAGACTTTGCAGGGAGAAAGGGCAGAAATGTCACGTTAGGCATATCAGAACTGTGTGTGTCCCTTTAAGTAAATTTCCGATAAACTCCTCTGCAAAAGCATGGCATAGTTCAGGGATGGCCAGCCAGTAAACTGTATGCAATCCACATTGTAACTTTATGCAGCTAGCTACGTGGTAAACCAGGTGTGTGTCACTTTTGGAGAGTCTTTAGTGTGGTGTCATTCCCGAGATGAGGAATATTCACAGGGCTGTCTTGTGATCTGAATGCAAGCTACATTTGTAGGACAAAGAATCCCTATTGAGAAGCATCACTCCATAACACTGATATGTGCTGCATCACAGTTCTGTATTTGCTAACATTGAGCCTTAATGTCACAGTGTTGGTTTAATACATGTGCTGTTGCATCTTCACATGATGCTGCCTTAATGCATGACTTGCATGCAGTGTTGTAGCATCACGTTGGTACCAAGATATGAGAGATGAGTTGGGGGAGGTAGTACCTTTTGTTGGATCAATTTTCAAAAGGAATAGAAGTTGATCTAATAAAAGATTGCCTCTCCCTACTTGTCTCTTTAATGTGTGATTCATTTATTGTGCTTGATGTGATGTTGACTCAGTCTGGGACTCTTCCTAGAGTCTTTTTTCGGGCATTGAAATTGGTGGGCTGTTTACATGAGTGAAGATTGCAGGATTAGACAGTGTTCTTGGTTGATTAGTTTCTTCCCCACATTTCCATTCTTTCTCTCTCCCTTCCTGTGGGTAGGGAGGTATTTGTAAGGATTCAGAACTAGGGAAATCACTTCCATTATACATGTTTTCACTGGCTATAAGCTTTCAAATAACTGTCCAACCAAAGATTGGAATTTTCCCTAATATCAAATAACAGGCATGTGGGAGAGCTGGTCGGCGCAGTGCTAATACTTCAAAGACATTTCAAGCAATTCCTTATGTACCCCCAGGCTGAATTTCATTGGGCCCTGCCGACTTGTATACATCTAACTGATCTAAATAGTCTTTAATCTGTTTCTTTCCTCCTTGTTGTTAATATTAATTGTTGAGTGTGTGAGCATCTTTAGTGTTTTTTAGTGAATACAAAAGCAAAGTAGGCATTAAACACCTCTGCTTTCTACCTCTCCTTCCATTCTAAGTAGAATCGATACTTTCCTTCATTTTTGCTCTTCTTCAGACTGCCTTTTACCTCCTTTCCAAGGTGTAACTAATGCTGTGCCTTAGCCTTTTTGATTTTGTGCCTCCATGCTTGAGTTATTCTTTTGTATTTTACCTTAGCAATTCATCTACTTTTTGTAGGATTCCTTTTTGATTTTTTCCCCCAGGTAATTAAGAGCTCCTAATATAGACATATTGACTGCTTACTATCTTTCCTTGGCATCAGGATAGTTTGTAGTTGTTGACCCTTTCCCATGGGATTTTACCTACCAGTTGTCTGAGTTTAGCTGTGTAAACATTCTTGCTTAGGTGGTGGGCCAGGTTTTGAGACCTGGCAAGGAGTGAGCTTCTACATTGCAATTTTTATCTCCGTACCGTAAGCCCAAGTAAGTTGACCTGGGCTCTGATGCTTGCTGTCAGAGATTCCTTGTTCTTCTTTTTGCTGTGTAGACTTGCCTAGGGAACTTTTACTGAAGGAAAAAAAAATTACAACGAGCATACTTAGGTGGCAACTAAACATAGGTTTTATGGTGCCAGTAGTGCATGATTCTGGGATGTAGGCACCTAAATGGCAGTCAGGCACCTAAATCCCTTTATGAATCTAACCCAAGGTTTAAAGTGCTCATGGCTGTAGAAAAAGTCTGAAAAAGGCAAACACTAAATATTGCGGAAGGGAAATACAATGAACTTCAGAACTGGCCATTCTGATTTGTAACTCTTGGGGTGCGTCTAGACTGGCAAGATTTTGTGCAAAAGCAACAGCTTTTGCGCAAAAACTTGCCAGCTGTCTACACTGGCCGCTTGAATTTGCACAAGAGCACTTACGTTCTGATGTAAAAATTCAGTGTTTCTTGCGCAAATACTTTGACGCTCCCGCTCAGGGATAAGCCCTCTTGTGCAAGAATACTTGCGCAAGAGGGCCAGTGCAGACAGGCACCTTAATTTTTTGCTCAAGAAAGCCCGATGGCTAAAATGGCCATTGGAGCTTTCTTGCGCAAAAGCGCGTCTATACTGGGCACGGATGCTTTTGAGCAAAAGCACTTTTTGCGTAAAAGCATCTGTGCCAGTCTAGACGCTCTTTTGTGGAAATACTTTTAATGGAAAAACTTTTCCGTTAAAAGTATTTCCGCAAAATCATGCCAGTCTAGATGCAGCCTTGGAGTTGGGAGACAATCACAGATTGAACTTTATTTTCTGGTCCCAGATACCTGTGTCAGGGTTACCAAGGTGAATATCCCTCTCATATGTTAGGGTTTAGCATTTACCGATTACAGTGGTTACTGTTACCTCTCATTGGTATGCTTCCCTGGGATTTGTACTGGCATTTGTTAAATATATGATGGTGCATTCTTCCCATTGTGAAACCTTTGCTCCTGATGGTGAGCACTTTATGCCTGTGGGGAGGGCTATGGATGTTGATGAGATTGCTCAAGTGAGCAAGTGCACGCAGTCATGAGTAAGATCAGGACTCATGAAGTCATTCTGCCACTCTACTCTGCACTAGTTAGGCCTCAGCTGGAGTACTGTGTCCAGTTCTGGGCACCACATTTCAAGAAAGATGTGGAGAAATTGGAAAGGGTACAGAGAAGAGCGACAAGAATGATTAAAGGTTTAGAGAACATGACCTATGAAGCCAGGCTTCATGAACTGGGCTTGTTTAGTTTGGAAAAAAGAAGATTAAGGGGGGACATGATAGCGGCTTTCAAATATCTAAAAGGGTGTCACAAGGAGGAAGGAGAAAATTTGTTCCTCTTGGTTTCTGAGGACAGGACAAGGAGTAATGGGCTTAAAGTGCAGCAGGGGAGGTTTAGATTGGACATTAGGAAAAAATTCCTAACTGTCAGGGTGGTCAAATATTGGAATAAATTGCCAAGGGAGGTGGTGGAATCTCCCTCTCTGGAGATATTTAAGAACAGGTTAGATAGACATCTGTCAGGGATGGTGTAGACGGAGCTTGATCCTGCCTTGAGGGCAGGGGGCTGGACTCGATGACCTCTCGAGGTCCCTTCCAGTCCTATGATTCTATGATTCTATGATTCTGGCCCATGGTTTTGAGACTCTCTCTCTCTCTCTCTCTCTCTCTCTGTGTGTGTGTGTGTGTGTGTGTGTGTGTGTGTGTGTGTGTGTGGCTTCCACTCTTCCTCTAGAAAGTCCAGAATGAAATCACTGCTACAGTCTCTTCCAATACATTTCCCATGCAATACTTTCTTGCCTGCCCCCTGCCACTCCCTTCAATTCAACAGATGGAAAGTGACAGTGTTGCTTCTCTGTTCCTTCCCTGTTTTGCATCAGTGATTTTAATGTTAAACACTGACTCTGCAGCAGGAACATCACCCTGCCAGGGCCAAAGGACTTTTTCACGTTCCCCGATCCCTTTGCACAGTCCAATGTTCTACATTGACCAAGGCTGCAGTTTAGCCAGGTAGGCCTAGAAGGGTGAGTGCACAGTCTTTGGTATGCAGTTGCAACAATTAGTGGCTGCCACCTTTGGAGCTCCTGCTGTGTCCAGGTTTCTAATGATAGTCCACCCGTGTGGGGAAATCCGAGGGAATGAATTAGGCTTTGCTAGACCATTATAAAGTTAACTGATTATTATGCACAGCAAATTTTCTGCAGCTTGAGAAACCCCTCTTACAGTATGACCTCTTATTGGTGTTGGGACTGATGAAAATCCTGATCTCACAAACCCAGAAGGATGTAGCCTACAGGTATGGAAGACTTTGGTTTTAAACCCTGTTGTCCAAATATCTCTTAAATGTTGACAAACATTGATGCACAGTGTCAATTCTGATTACTTTCCAGAAGAGTCAGTGTGTTCCTATGTTCAGCCTGATGCCAGTTCAGCCACTGTGTTGATGCTGTTGCCCTGACGCTGGAACTTTTGGATGGTGGGCAGGCTTGTGTGTCTGACAAGCCACAGAGAGGTTAATGAGGGCTCTCTAAATCCAGCAGTGCCTCTGCAACAAGTCTGTCCCTCGCCAGGTTGGTCTCTCAATACCAGGGTACACTAGCAGTTTTGGCAAAGGGATGTGCTTCTGTTGATTAGTGTGGGAAATAATGTATGTACAATTCTTTCTTTATCACCACTCAGCAAAGCTTTGCAAGTGAAACTGGGTCAAGTTTAAAAAACATAATGTAGTCACTGAAGCATAAAAGGGGGAGGGACTAGGTGCATCCAGTTATGGTCTCTTGAAACAAAACAAAAAGGCAGCCATTCTGTTTGCTGAATATCCATTCTAATGTGATAAAACCAGCTGTAGCAAAATGTATGGTCAGTTTGTGTTTGTAGATGCTATCTTAGTATTTATTTTGGGTCAACAGCATGAAGGCGAGCAGTGAGTCTGTTTTGGAAAATGTTGCCAAAAGTTGTGGCTAAATCACACAATTAAAAAAAAAATTGTGCCTAGAGGACTCAAAAATGTGATTAGGGACACATAATGCTAGGCACTGTGCAGACTCCTGTTTAGTGTGAGACACTGCCTATCAACTTATGTCACTTTGTCTTAATCTGCTTATCCCGGTTTTTATAGATGAGGAGCTGTGGCACAGAGCATTTAAGTGTGTGGCAGACCTAGAAACTGAAGTCAGGTGTCCTGAGTCCCAGCCTCCTCTCTGAACCACGGGATCATCTTTTTTTAAAGGTTTTTCTTCCCACCAGTTACTTGTGCTGATTCCTCATGCTTCCTTAACATCCTAAGACTCTCTTCATCCCTGCTGGAGCTGGACAGTGGAAAGTTATTGCAGTCTCAAAAGCCAATTGAGAATTCATGGATTACATGATGACTATGACAAATGAAGTCAAATTAAAGTTCGTGAGTTTGCATCAATTACTGGACAGATTTTCTCTGAAATTAATATTACGTTTATTACTCTGAGGGCTATTGATTACGTTTCCTGTATAGAGGAGTGTTGTGTCGCTCCATGAATTAATCGTGAGTGGTTTTAGAGATCCTTGCATGAAGGGCAGTACAGAGGAACAAAATAGTAATATGAATGCAGTAAGGAAACTGAGAAGGGTAGAAGTGACTAGAATTTGGTTTCATATTCCATTAGTCTGCTCTACCTAGGTTCTTAGGCTGCCTTGCTCACCACAGTATCTAAGCACTTTTTGCTAATGAATTAAGTGAAATGGCCAACACCTGTCACAAATGGTGCATTCTCTCACCTGTCTAGTCCCCTGTGGGAGAATTATATACAGTCTTGCTCTGGGAAGGTTTTGATTTTTTGCTGGGGAGGGAGGAAGAGGTAAGTGTTTTTTAAAGGTACATATGACATCTGTATGCGCCTGGTGTCTGAAAATACTGTAGAAAAACTTCATTAAACAATAAAATCTTTGCATTGGTCTATCTCTTTAAAGAGGTATGCAAACATAATTTCTGCTATACTTATGCGGAAACTGAGACACGGAACAGTTAAGTGAATTCACCAAGGTGACTTGGTGATTCAATAGTAAAGCCAGAAGTAGAACCTGTTTTCCTGGGTCTTAGACTTCTTGCGGTTGGGTGGCTGTTTAGGCAGTATGTGGTAATATGGGGCTGATAGATGGGTAATGGAAAGAATTCCAGTAGAAAAAGATTCACCTTGAATAAATCAGTATCAGCATGAAAAGTTTCTTTGCTTTAATCACTGTGGAAGCAGAACATTTTTCCTTCACCCCTGCCAAAGTTCAGCCAGCAGAACTGTCTAGAGGGATTCCCAAACAAGCAAACCCAGAATGTACTGCGTCATTTAAGACAATGAAGCTTTTCTATCTGGGAGAAATTTTTACTCTAAATTATGGTTAGAATCAAAGCTAACTGGGCACTGAATGCAATAGTTAGTCCTTCTCAGGAAGCCAGGAATAAATTTGATTTCTCATAATATGAGTGAAGTTAGTTACTATAGTGATGAGTGAGCTGTATTTGAATAAAATAAATCATTATACAGCTGATCTACTCAAAGGGAGGTAGCGCTCTAAGATTCAATCCCTTAGGAAAGGACAGTTGAGATGAATGCAAAGATCCAGCTGTGACTGATTGTCTAGAGATGTTTAGACCAACACTTAAAAACAACAATGGTCATGTAGCAAACACCTTAGAGACTAACAGCACCTTAGAGACTAACTAAATAGCATCATGAAGTGGGTTGTGCCCACAAAAGCTCTTCAGATGACAAATATGGAGTAAGAAACCCAACACTTATTTATGCTGCAGTGTAGGAAAAAACTAAAATTAACTCTGAATATCAAAATTAAGGTCTGTTACAATTCTTTTTCATCCAACTCATCTTTTCGGGCTCTAAATGCAGTGTTGACATTTGATTTCTTCAGTGGCTCGAAAACTGTCTGAATAATAGTTGAGTTTCAAATATAAAGGAATCACTTAAACAAAGGCTCTTTGGGTTAATAGTATTGTTAACTTTCTACCATGAGAATGAATTACTCATTTTACTCCCAGACACATTTGTTTAATCAGAAGAAAAACTACTAATTTGAATTCTAGCTCAAACATCCACTGTCTTTTTGCTACTTATGCTGTAAGCAGAAGCCAGAACTAAATAAGACAAGCAACTGTCTCCTAATTAGAGCAATGGATTGGAAATCAGGACTTCTAGGTTCTGTTACTGGTTCTATATTGACATGGTGAGACCTGAAGTAACTTCTGTGTGATCCTTTGTACTCATCTGTACAAATGGGTGGGTAACATTTTATCTCTCGGGGATATTTTTAATCCTAGGATTAAAAAAATGCAATATAAATCCCAAATATTGTAATTCTATATTTTTCTTTGTAGATTTCTCTGTATAGATTGAAACATTCAATACCAATCTCTTCAACACTAAAAGCACTCTGTTTTTTAAAAGTGTCTTTGTCACTGTAAAATGCCCCTATGTCTTTATTAATGTGTCTCCTGCCCCTTTCCCTTGAGAAATGCAGGTCCAGAATTACACCATTTCCCTCCTTCTGTAGCAGTACCCATGGAAGATCTGACTTTTCTTCAGAAGTCTCTGGCAAATCTTGGATTTCTGTAGTAGTAGATCCAGATTTATTCCTTTATCCATGGGTGGTTAGCCAAAAGACTAAAGCCAGTAGGTGTCAGTCAAGGGCATGTCGTCTTGGATCTGACTGCAGGATCAGGGCCCTAGGCTGCTATTGGAATTGCCCCAGTGTGGGAAGGGTAAATACTACATTGTATCTGGATGAGCTTATGTGAAATATCAGGAACTTTTCAGTGTTTCTGGACTTCAAATACAACTTAAATCAGTAGGTCAATCAATGGCTATTAATCAGGATGGTGTTCCTAGCCTCTGTTTGTCAGAGGGAATGGATCACTTGATGATTTTCCATTCATTCCTGCTGGGGCACGTGGTATTGGCTTTTGTTGGAAGAAAGGTTACTGGTCTAGATGGACTTTTGCTCTGACTTGGAGTGGCCATTCTTATGTTCTTTAATTTAATGCTTGAATCCCATTCTTTCCTGGGAAATAGACGTATTCTGTCTGATTGCACATGGGTGGGGGGGGGGGGGGGGTAGAGGGGAAGAATCTTCTTTAGAATCTTCTGCAAAAGCTCTTCATGTGCAGTAATCAATACTTTCATGATTAGCCTCATTTTATTGATGAGTAAACTGAGTCACGAAGGGGGTAATTACTTGGCACACTGAGATGCAGACACAGGAACAGGCTCCAAGAGTCCTGACCTACCACATCCATCTCTGTCTTTCAAACGCCAATAGGTGCCTATAATGAGATTTTCAAAAAGTGCTTAGACACTTAGAATAGTGATAGAAATGTAGCCGTGTTAGTCTGGGGTAGCTGAAGCAAAATGCAGGACAATGTAGCACTTTAAAGACTAACAAGATGGTTTATTAGATGATGAGCTTTCGTGGGCCAGACCCACTTCCTCAGATCAAAAAATCTGAGGAAGTGGGTCTGGCCCACGAAAGCTCATCATCTAATAAACCATCTTGTTAGTCTTTAAAGTGCTACATTGTCCTGCATTTTGCTTAGACACTTAGATCCCATTGAAATAAATTGAAATTAGGTACCTAACTAGCTTTTAAAAGCTGGCCTTCAGTCCCTTGCTTTGCTAAATTACCATTATCATAGACATTTCTCCTGGTCCTGTGCCATATTGTACATATATGGGGCACCCTTAAATATGAGTCTGAAGAGAATTTTGTTTCACATTTAGGATAAACGCTAAAGGTGGAATGTTTGTGAATATTTAGGTCTCGGTTACTTGGAAAAGTGTGTGTGATTCAAATATAGTAGCTAGCAAGTGTTTAGATGAGTGGTGTGGGGAGAAGGATTTTTTTTCATTACCCACACTGGAATCCATTTATTAAGCCATCTTGCCTTTATTTGCTAGGTAGGGAGAAATAGCAATGAAATGAGCTCTCTCCCCCTCCCCCCAATCCAAAACAAAGATTAAGCAATCTGCAAGGAAACTGGAATACAGAATCCTCTGGAAAAAATGGTATGTGATCACATAATGGATCTACACAATGAGGAGCTGAATTAGGAGTACAGGAAACCATTAATTCTGTCATTTTTGTAGCATTTGAGAACTTGCCTTTTGCAGCTTTAATAATCTATCAGCGTAAGTGTTTTAAAATATAATTTCTAAGGTGCATTAGAAAAACAAAACAAAAAAAAAAAGAAAAAAAAAAAAAAACACCCCAGCAAGTACAAGTATTTGCCAGACCCTGGAGTGTTAGGTGTCAGGATTCATGAGTTCTATACTTGGTTATGGGAGAGGACTGTGCAGTGTTGGTGGAAACTGGGCATAAGAGTCAAGATTCAGAATGCTATTTGAATGCCATTGGATATTTTTAGGTTTGTTTAGGGAAAGAGCTCAGAATGCCTTGTAAAAGTGAATATGAAGGAGTAACTTCATTTTATAGACCTCATGGCCAAGCATGTACATTGAGCATATTCCTGCTGAAAGGCAGTGCAGTTGAGCAATGTCATGAGTCTTCCACATTAGCCATCTAGATTCTGTTTCCAGCTCAGTCAAAGGTGACCTTGAAAAGCCTCGCTAGCTCTTAGCTATCTGTCAGTAAAATGGGAGGAATGATCCTTGCTACCCAAACCAGGTTGTTGTTCAGTGAAAAGTTTTTTTTTTTTTTTAAGAGTAGTGACTAATTAACAGCAGTCAGCTGTCCACTGGCCTCTCTTCACCTCATCCCTATCCTAACGAGGCTTCTGGGTGATTTATCACAGCTCAATTTTTGTTGTTCTTCCTGTTCAATAGCCTCTGGATAGTTCTCTGAAAACATCCACTCGGTGTGCAGCAGCTGTCAAAAAAGCAAACAATGTTAGGAATGATTATAAAAGGGATAGAGCTGTGGTCACCAACCAGTAGATCGCGAGCTGCTGGTAGATCTCAGGGGCTCTAAGAATAGCTCTTGAGCCCTCTCTGAACTGTGCGCCTGCGCAGTACATTTATTAGATTTCCTCATTTGAGGAGCAGCTACTCACCGAGCAACACACAGGTGAGTAGCTGCGAGGAATGGTGGGAGCTGGGAGGTCGGGAGGGCTGAAACACCCCAGCCAGCTGACTGTGGCTTTCAGCTGAAAGAGGCTGCCCCGCGCTCCAGCTGATCAGCAGCTTCCTCTCTGCGCCTGCTCACGTGGAGCTTGGTAGCACCCTGGCTGAGCACCATGGCCAGCTGGCTGGGTAGCCGCTTTTCTTCGCTCCAGCCCGGCTGCCCTGCGGTCAGTCCGGAGGGAGCGCGGGTTGGAGGTTTCCCTCCGTGGCTGGTGTAGGGAACTCCCTGCCCCCAACCTTGTTCCCTCTCCTCTGCCCCAAACTTGTCCCCCGCCCTCCTGGCCCCCTGTTCCCTCTCCCTTGCCCCCCCACCCTGCTGCAGAAACCTGCCCTCCCTCTGCAGAAACTTGTCCCCTGGCACCCTGCCCCCCCTGCAGAAACCAGTTCCTTCTGGCACCCATCTCCTACTACAGAAACCTGTCCCCCTGCTCCCCTCTGCAAAAACCTGTCCCCCCCCCAGCACCCTGTCCCCTGCTGCAGAAACCTGTCCTGGCACCCTGCCCCCTCTCCCCTGCCCCCACTGGCACCCTGTTCCCTGCCCCAGAACCCACTAGCACCCCTCCCCAGTACTGTGTCCCCTGCTCCCAAATGACTTTTCCAGGGGTCAGTGACCCCTGACTCAAGGCAGGTTTCCTGCCATTCTCATAAAGACAATGCAGAAACTTTTTGTGTTTGACATAGTATTTTATTTAAAAATGAAGCCTGGCCAACAAACCCCCAATTGGGGCCAAGCCCCCATCTGGCCACAACCACTCCTGCACTCCCCCTTCCCCAGACCCTAGATCTGAGCCTATCAAACACTGGAAGCCCCTGCCCTCAGCCCCTCACATACCCCAACCCAAATTCCTGCACCCTCACATCCACAAGCCTGTGGCTTGCTTAGTATCCCTCACTGCCCAGCCTGGAGCCTCCTCCCCAAGCCAGTGTCCCCTTCTCCACCTCCTCCTGCATCCAGATTTCCTCCCAGAGCTTGCACCTCACCCCTTTCCACACCCAAATCCCTCATTCCCACCCCAGAGACTACACATCCTGTCTCAACACAGCAAGGGTCCAGCTAGACTGCAGGAGTTTTTCAGGATTCTGGAGATATCCCAGAAAAACTCTTCTGCATCCAGGGTTGCGTTTGTTCTTCTGCTTTTTTAGTGGAAGAGCGAACAGGCTCTTTTGGTCACCCCTATATTCCTCTTTCCACAAGGAATAAGGGGGCTTCCAAAAGAAGGTTTTTTTTCTGACATTTGGTCCAGTCTAGACAGGCCAAATGTTGGAAAAACCTCTTCCTACAGAAGAATTTTTTTTAAAGCAGCAGTATAAGGATTGGGGATAGCAAGTGATGGAGAGGAGGAGAATAGAGAGGGTGGGGCTTCAAGGAAGGGGCGGGGTGGTAGATCTTGGCTTGGTCTGTCATTTAAAAAGTGATCTTGGGTGTAAAAAGGTTGGAGACCACTGGGATAGAGAATGACAGAACATAATATTGCCTCTATATAAAACCATGGTATGCCCACATCTTGAATACTGCATACTGATATGGTCACCTCATCCCAAAGATGTATTGGCATTGGAAAAGGTTCAGAAAAGGGCAACAAAAATGATTAGGGGTTTGGAACGGGTCCCATGTGAAGAGAGATTAAAAAGACTGGGACTTTTCAGCTTAGAAAAGAGGAGACCGAGGGGGATATGATAGAGCTCTATGAAATCATGACTGGTGTGGAAAAAGTGAATAAGGAAAAATTATTTACTTGTTCCTACAACATAAGAACTAGTGGTCACCAAATGAAATTAATAGGGAGCAGGCTTAAAAGAAACAAAAGGACGTTTTTTGTTTTTTTTTCACACAATGCATGGTCAGCCCGTGGACCTCCTTGCCAGAGGAGGTTGTGAAGATGAGGACTTTAACAGGGTTCAAGAAAGAACTAGATAAATTCATTGAGGTTAGGTCCATCAATGGCTATTAGCCAGGATTGGTAGGAATGGTGTTTCTAGCATCTGTCAGAGGCTGAGAATGGATGACAGGGGAGGGATCACTTGATGATTCCCTGTTCTGTTCACTCCCTCTGGAGCACCTGGCACTGGCTACTGTTGGATGACAGGATACTGGGCTAGATAGACCTTTGGTCTGACCCAGTATGGCCATACTTATATTCTTATGCCTATCTTTCCCCTCTGCTGGCCTGGGTGCTCAGAGCCCACCACTTCCTTCCTGATGCATTGGCCAGATATGTTACAGCTGTTGCTTCCAATATTTCCCTTGTGTCCACTCTGCCTTTCAGAATAAGGCCTGTTGTTTTGGCTAAAAGGTTTACATGCCAGTGGAGGTGGGGGTGTCTGTTCTATCTTTGTTGATAGAGAAAATGCTGCATGGAAAGCCACCTTTTAAGATTATTCCTATATTTGAAATCCAGAATAATTTATTTGGATAAGACACAGATCATGTCTTATCTCCGTATGCGTGCGATGCAGTCCCTTAGCTGAGACAGATGTTTTTGTATTCATCATTGTCTTGGAACATATTGAGGTCATGTGTCCTGCTCTAAAAGAGGCAGAAGCACCATGGAGTCAAGGGCAGCGCCTCATCTACTAAGACTTGCAGGCCAGATCTTTTGCTGGTGTAAATGTGCATGGCTGGGTTTCTATCAGCTGAGGATCTGGCCCTGCATTGAGCATGAATATAATTAATGCTGTATCTTGAGCAGTCCAGTGCCAGGTTCTTGATGACCTGAGTGAATGGAGGAAGGAGAGAGCAGTAGATGTGAGGATGCTGCAGACTATAAATGTATTGTTGGTATTCAGTGATCAAATAACTTGTACTTAATCCATTAATTGATTACACTTCAAGTTGTTCTCACACTGTGCTTAGTATTTGTTCAAAGAGATGAGTTCTTTTGAGTCCAGATCAGTTCAATAACAGCAAACTTCAAATAAGTCAACTTCGGTTGTTGGATTTATTGAATAGTCAAAGAGGCACGCAGTTACCAACAGCTGTGGAAGACTTCCTCTGTAGTCCTTTGGCAGCCTTTCTCCAAGCGACGGTTCATTGATTTCTATGCTGACAGCAATCAGAGAGATGCCCGAATCTGCTGGAGTGTCTGTCAGTAACAAAGTCCTGGCAGCACAAAAAGAAGGGGCTTGAATGCCAGCCGAGTGCTTCTGCTATGGAGTCAGCCAGTCAGGAGTTTTTTTTTCTGATACAGCACTAGCATCATTTTCTCTTACACCGTTCTTCTTAAGCCTTCCTCTAGGCACCAGGTTGGAGCATGTTGCACTGGGAATGTCTGGAAGCTTCCCTTGTACCAACCCAGATGGTGTAATGAAGTGGGGTGGGTGTGTAGCCATTATGCCTAGTGCTGAGGTAGGTGATAGCACCGAGATGGCTTGGGATGAAGGTGCTGCGAGGGGCAGCTTACTGGGGACTCTGCTATGAATCTCCCTCTACTCAGTGCTGAAATCCAGTCAGCTGGATGAGGTGAGGGAGACTCTCTTGCATAGGACAACCTGTATTACATCTAGGAGCCAGAGGGAGAATTTCCAGAATCTTGGATTCCACCAACCTGAACAAACCAGCTGTGAGTGGGAGAGCTGGGGAGGGGGAATGTCGCTAGAACATCTTAGCCCTGCCCAAACTGAAACCAAGAATTGAAATGGGGATTATTACCAAGACAGCCTCATTGGTGTGGGAGTCTTACCTCAGAGGTATTGTTAGTTTATTGCTGGCTTTCCCATATTAATTCTGTTGGCACTCCCCCACCATCAAATTCTGTTCTTAAATATCCAGACTCAGTGCTTGTGAGTGGAGAAGTTGTGACTATTGTAGTTTGCCAGGTTTTGGGGTGGAGTATTGAGCCTGTGTTGGATTCATTTTTCAGAAGGAACCCCCAAGAAAATTGAATCTGGTCCTTTTTTTTTTTTTTTCCATTGGCTTGGTTGTTCTCACAGACAGGTTTCAATGGAAAAGAACCCGTCAAGACCAAAGAAACAAAAGAAATCAGTAACTGTACATACTCCACAGTTACAGCTGCTACAGGGACTGCATGAGTTAGGGCAGGAGTTCCTAAACTTTTTGACATGGGGACCAGGAAATCCATTCACGAGCTTTCGGAGGACTGGTGACATTTATTTGCATATTCATTAAGCAAATGACAAATATGTAAATACATTGGGTTTGGTCCTCCTAAAGCCCCCAGGGCCAGCTTTTGATACGGCCACCCACAACATTCTTACCAGCAAGTTAAGGGAATATGGATTGGAAAAATGGACTGTAATCCAATAAAACCCTGCACCACTACATCATGTATTGAACAGGGGCTCATTTATTTTCAGAAAGCTGACACCATCTTTGGAATTTTTTTTTATCCATATTCTCATTCCGGATGGTGAATGCACCAGGTTCTCTCCATTCTGACACACTGTAGTGCCTTTAAACCTCACTGTCAGCAGTGGGGATATTTGAAAGGCACTGCTTTTACATTTTTATTCAGGAGCTGCGTGCGCCCTGAACTGTCCTGCTCCCTGCTGGCTGATTCTTTCCCCCCTCCCCACCACCTTTCCCCTCTCCCCCTCGGCCCTGGGCCAGCCCCGCTGTCCCCACCGGCTGATTCTCTACCCATCTCTCCTGACGAGCCCTGCTGCCCCTGCCAACCCTGCTTCCACCGGCCGGTTCCCCTCCCTATCTCCCCCGGAGAGCTCCACTGCTTCCCTGCGGCCTACATCCAACCCCTCCTCCCCTCCACAGCCAGCAATAAGAGCTCACCGGTAACCCTCACTATGCCTCTGCCAGGAGCCTGAAACATACGTCTGCATCCGCCCAGCCCTGCTGAGGGCTTGAGGAACCCAGCGCTGAACGGGCAGTCCGGGAGCCCGAAAGGCCCTGGCAGCCATGCTGAGGTCTGGTTTTTTTTCCCGCGGTCCCATAGTTTGGGAAACGCCTAGTTAGGGCATTGGTAATGGGATAAGGAACCTTTCATCTAAACTTCCCATGCTTTTGCCGCAAGTTAGTGTTATTTGGCAGCACAGCATGTGTTCTGAACTATATCCTCAAACAATCTTTTTGGTAGTGCTGATAGAATTTTAGTGGGTCATCAAGTCCACAGCCACTTGCTGTGTGGCTCCTTTGATATCTTTATCTTTAAACCATCTCTGATTAACAGCTATTTATATGCCATAAATATAAAATGCCTGGTGTTAAATTTGGCTTTAAATAGTCCAGTGTGGGTGATTCCGACTTCCCCTTAGCAGCTTGTCCACTTAGCAGCTTGTTCACTGTCATATCAGTGTTGTGTGCATATGACTCCTGCATATGAGTCGTTCAGAGTCTTGGTTATGAAGCTTAACCCTCTCAAAAGCCTGCAACAGCTCACCTGAATGCCCCCCCCCCCCCTGATGTCTGGGTTTCTTCAGATTCAGTTCTTTCCGCAGCACAGTTGGCTCCCAGCTCTCAATAATGAGGCTGCATGGTTGCCTCCTGGAGCCTGAATATAGAAAGCTGCTTAAAAACCTAATCCAAAGCCTTTCACATCATTCTGTACTCTCCTGGTCACTTCTCTTTTCCTAGGGTACATCTACATAGCACCGTCAGATATTCTGAAATAACAAAGAGCATGTCAACACAGCAAGTCATTATTTTGAAATGTCGAGCTGGAGGACTACTTACTCTGACTCCTGTAACCCTCATTTTATGAGGAGTAAGGGAAGTCGAAGAAAGAAGGTTCTTCCTTTGACTCTCTGCTAGGAAGACAGCGCCTAAAGCCGAATTAAGTTATTGAGATTTCAGCTACACCATTGATGTTGCTGAAGTTGTGTAGCTTAATTAGACTTTACTGCTACTATGTAGACATACCTTGAGCTCTTTCTTTCACCTCTCTCACTAAAACCATTGTGGGCAGATTGTGGTTTCCTCAGTCATAATGAGGGTCCTTGATTACCAACAGGAGTAAGGATAAACAAGATGACCTCACCCTTTCCAGTTGTCTTTCTCCTCTTTCTTTAGATGAGTTGTGTTGCACTGCACATGGTTATCTTTTGGAAGCTGCCTGCACTCCTAATGAGAAATTGGTTTGAGGACTATCAGAGCTCCCTCATATAGTTGTCCATAAATACTCTATGTAAAGAGTGTTCTGTAAATATCAAGGAGGCTGAGTAAAGGCAAATATAAAACTGGGACTACAGAACTGTTTCCACTGCTTTACCAAGTATAGTAGAGTTGACTATCACAGTCATAAAAGTTAAAGAATAGGAGCAACTTTGAGCAGGGCTTCATAAAACTATTTTTAGGGAAAACGATTTTTATTTTCTTCTGTATAAACAAACAAAAATACACTTAACGGTCTAATAGGGTTTGACTTCTAGAGCCAATACATACATTATAAAATGGCTTAAACCCTGAGTTCTCTTCTAAGATTAAAACATTATAAGCCTCTTTCACCACGCTGTTAAAATGATTTTATGCAATTATTCACTGAGTTAGAAGAGACATACATTTCTATAAAACTGCTGTAACAGGGAATCTGGTGTATATACTTGGTTCACACAATAGCCACTTTTATAGAACACATTTTTTTGCTCTTAGTGAAGAGTCCAGTCTAGATGTAGAACTGGCATATTGCATCTATTAAAACTCCTAATTTTGTCACAACTGATGAGTAAACATCCGAGAAACCATTGAAGCATTTTTATTTGCTGTTTTACATAGTGCTAGTTCTTTTTGCTGAAGAGCTTAGTCTAAAACCAGACCAAATAAAGACACAGGCGTGTGTGGAGAGTGTAAAATGGAGACTGGGGGAAGGAGGGAAGACAGATATGACATAATACAATCTTGTTGTTTTAGGTCTAGCACATGTTTCAGCACATCCTTGTGTGCACGGCCTCTTTAGATGCAAAGAACCTGCAGATGCAATCTGAGATCTGTATTTCAAAACAAAGTACCAATAAAGCATGCACTGAATTGTTGGTTCGCTTCCTGTGCAAATAGAATTTGGTGTATGGGAATTCTGTCATTTCTATGCCCTAAAAATTGTGTACTACTTTTAGGGCATGGAAATGACAGAATCCCCATGCACCAAATTCTATTTGCACAGGAAATTGAGCACACATGGATTTCAGGAGTAGATGCTGCCATCTGTGTGACCCAAGGAGTGCATGAGTGTTTGTGCACACAAGTCAAGCTGGGTTTAAAACATAGCCTTAAATGCATCATAAAGCAAGGTTTGACTCTGTCTTGCTTTTTAGGAAGTTTCTACTATTCAGAATAGAATATTTTGTGGGCATGACCCTGCATATTTGGTTCCATTATACAACTCTGCCTAGCCACTTTTTTCCTGCTGAACAAAAGCAGTAACTGGTGTACATAAAGCATCCAATACATTGTCATCAGACTGTCTCTTGAATATAACTTTTATTAAAAGAGGTGCTAAGGTACTGTACTGTGTGCTGTACATAATATTTATTATCAAAATTATTAACAAATATACAAAACTTATACATGTAATTTTCTTACATCCATTTATTCTTCTATAATACTGCATTTGTTCAAGTAGGTTATCTACAGTATGTAAACATCCCTTGGATTGACCTCACACAGATTAGGAAAGCCCCTCTAACCCATGTATTTATCTTTTTTTTTTTTTTTTTTTTTTTTAATTTGGCTTTCATTGCTAGCATCTAACCACATTTGGCACATGGAAAAGACATCTACAGTGCAAAAGAGGCAGATTTTCTGGTTTTGTTCTGAGCAGTTCAGCGGTGCCAAAATTTTAAAGAGTTGAGAGGAGAATAAATTTACACTAACTTGACGGGGGCAGATTAGTATTAACCTCAATGACTCATTTATCAGCCATTAAACTAGAGCACCAATCCAAAGATCTTTCCAGGCCCTCCCCTCTGAGCAACATGGGAAAAGTCAAGCTTGTTTTCCAATGATTAAAGGAACGTTTAGCAATAAAGAAAGAAGGCTGATTTTTATAAAGAACACTCCATAAAATTCCAGTTTCGGTTTTCTGCTTTTTTGTTTTCTTCGTTTTGTATGCAAGCAATTTTTTTTAAATGGGGAAAAATAACCAATTGAGGATCCTCTTTTACTGACAATTTCCCTGTGAGCTGAATATTACTATTGAACCTAAGGATCTTCATATCCAAACAACTCAGTAAGCTGCCATGTTTGAGAGAGAGAGAGAGAGACTATTATAATATTCCAGGAATGACAGTTTCAAATATAGCTATCAAAATCAGGAAATACTTTTCCTCTTTTTCTTCTTTCTTTAAAAATGTAACTTAATTTAACTGAGTAAAGCTGATCCAGAGAGAGCTTAGTTTGCACCCCTTTCACTCAAGCACCATACTGCTATTTTAGGAGGTCTCAGCCTATGTCCATACAAGCTTCCAATGAGAATGGATCTAGATTCAGATGTCTGTATCATGTAGAAAACACTCTGCTCCTCATTTGTTACCACAAAGCCCCGTTGCCTTCTGTGACACCATACATCTCGGCCAGCTTTTTAAAGCGAGGTCCCCATTCTGTCAGGTAGTCATAGCTCTGGTCTGAGTCTGTAGTGACAGACTGTAATGAACTGAGTGACTCTGCCACTGAGCCATTCCCTTCAAACATGTATGTTTGCAGGGAGTCAAAAGGAGGAGCCCAGAGGTCCATATCAGCTTCATATAGCTTGGCCAGCACATAGTTGTGAACGTTGTTGTCTGTTATACACGTCTGAGGCACGTATCTGGAGAGGCTCTCAATTTCTGGCAGCATGTCCTGTCTGCTTTTCACCACTGCCTGAGCCTCTCGGGGGTTCCACATGGCAGCAATGTCAAAGGCCTCGGTGTCCTCCTCCCCGCCCCCTTCATCATCGTATCTGACGATATTTTCATGGATGTTCTCCTCTTCATCAATGATGTAGGGCTGCTTCCTGTGCCGCCTCATGGATAAGATGAGCAGTACGAGCACTACAAGGGGCAACCAAAACACATGGGCATTAGAAAGAGCAGCTCTCTGACTTTTGCTCTCCTAAATGACTGAGAAAAGGATCAATTGTGCATTTCTAACAGAAGGAGTGGCTGAAAGATGCAATGGAAGTGCAAAGACCAACACAGTCAGAAGCAACATGTCAATTTTGTAATAAGTGAAATACTTCATTTAATAATTTACTCTCGATGTGAGGCTAAATCAGTAGTACCTAGAAGTCAAAGAGTTCTCAGATTTGGTTAGCTGGAATGGGGCTACAAAAGTGTAATTTAAAATTTTTGGTCTGAATGTGTCATTTGGATTTTTTTTTTTTATAGTAACAGGCCAAAACAAATCTCAGAATTTAAACAGACTAGAGTTTGGGAGTAAGGAGAAGGCTTGCTATAATCTGGCCCCATACCCAAATATTGTAGTTTGGGCCCATCTAATCTGCTCCCTCTCTCTCATGATCCCATTGATTTTTTTTTAAATGACACAGATTATATGTGGGAGGTGTAGGTTGGATATTAGGAAAAACTATTTCACTAGGAGGAGGGTGAAGCACTGGAATGGGTTACCTAGGGAGGTGGTGGAATCTCCAGCCTTAGAGGTTTGCAAGTCCCGGCTTAACAAAGCCCTGGCTGGGATGATTTAGTTGTGGTTGGTCTTGCCTTGGGCAGGGGGCTGGACTCGATGACCTCCTGAGGTCTCTTCTAGGAGTCTGTGATATATACGCTGTCACTTTTGTTTGTATAACTTATGTTGCTAAGGAGTTTTTAAAAACCCCAACCCATTGAGCAACATAATTTACACTGAGGAAGTGCTTTTGTGCCCAGTTCTATGTCAACAGGAGAGCTCCTCAAATTGATGTTGCAACTGCTGCTCAGTGTAATTATGTCAACGGGAGAATTCTCTGCCATCAGCATAGAGCGCTTCACAAGAGATGTACAGCAGTGCAGTTGGTGTAAAAGCTCTCTGGTGCAGACATGACCTTAGGCTCCTGGTTGCTTCTAATAGTCACTGTTGAAAATAGGACTTTGGTGCTTTTTAAAAATGTTAGCCTGTACATCTATCTCATTACTCCTCAGACAGAATGTGAACTTCTGAACCTCTAGGCAATGAGTGGCAATCAAGGGAAGGAGCAATTTGACCCAGACTCCTGTTGATCCCAATATGTGGGGGAGAGTATAGGGGTAATGGGTAGGAAAATGGATCCTATCTGTGGAGAAATGAGAGCAAGAGAGATGTTAAGCACCATTGCTCCCACAGGAGATAGATCCTAGCCTAAGATATGATGATGGGACCATTTAAGTAATCAGTTTGCTCCCATTCTTTGTTTTAATCAGAACTGAGGTGCTAATCACCTGGAAGATTCAGAGCCAAAATAATGATATTTACAAGTTTCCATTTTTTTCTGGTTGGTGTGTGTGAGAGAGGGAGTTAGACCATTTGGTCATGTGGGGGTTGATCTCTCTTGCCCTGTTGCCCTTCTTTGTCTCATACAATCTTGGGATAAGTGCTTAGGTCAATGAAGAAACAGCTTTACGTGTATTTTACACACTTGCTTATATAATATAAAACCAACCTTTGTGAGGCAAACAGTCTGCCAAGTAATATGACCAGAACAGGTGCGTGAATCCCCTCATTAGGGAAAGGAACACAGGTTTTACCTAACAAGACAAAGATGCAGGCTAGAATTGCAATGAGTGCTCCTCTGCTCAGGCTGACTGGGAGTATATAGGCTTCTGCATTGCAAGACGCCACCACACCGTCGCCATCACAGCTGCACACATGCACGGTGAGGGTGCCAGTACTGCTCAGCATGGGGTGCCCATTATCGGAGATCAGGATGGGGAGGTAAAAGGTGTTCTGCTCGTGCTGTCGGAAGCCAGATCTCCTAGTTAAAATCCAGGCAGTGTTGTCTAAGGCAGGAAATTAACAAAAATAAATTCTTATCTATGATATAAACATTTTCAGCTGGAAATGAAGGTTAAAAAAAACATTACACACATCTGTGATGTCCTCTCCCTGTTTTCTTTGCTTTTCACCAGTTTGTCACTAATCAGCATTTTGCCTCATCCTCCTATACTAACTCTAATATGTTTTTAGGCTAAAACATATAGACCTGCAAGGCATACACCTTATGCGACTCTCTTACCCTTTGTGACACTAACTGCCTAGAGCAAACTCAGCCTTCAGATCTTGGTGAAATATCTCTCAGAAAGCAAGATAGAAATGAACAGTCGAGGGCAACTTGTTGTCCCTGTTTGTTCCTGCTCAGCAGCTTTTCTAGGTCTTGGTTTTTTTGTGCTTCCAGTGCAAATTCTGTGGAAACTAGTTTGTGAATCCCTTGTGGAAATGCAGTGTTCTCTTATTTTTCCTTCATCTGAAAGTCCTCTAATATCAGGTGACTCAATCATTCTGGGATATATAAACAATCCACTGGGGACACCAAAAGGATAAAAGAAGCCCAAATAAGTTTCTTTCAGTGCCTCATTGGTTGGGAGTTGGAGGCAGGAAGGAATTCTTTTTTGGCTTTCCACACACCCAAAAAACAAACAAATAACCCCCCCCCCCCCAACTCTCAGTTTAATCAAAATTAAAATGTTTGGCAGGAACATGTCTATTTTAACAAAACTTTAGATGGGGAAAAGGTGGAGATGTATGACATTGTCAAAACAAAACATTTCATTTTAAATTATATATTTCATTTTAAAATATATAAATGCCATGTTGTATATTACAAAAATATTAATTATATATCAGAACTAAATGTATGAAAACAAAGCTGAAATAAAACACTTCAACATAATGGAAATGAAACAATTAGATGGTCTCAATTCAAACATTTTTGGATTATTTCACAGGACATTTTAAAATGTCAACTTTTGATTAACAATTTCTCCCTCATCCCCTGCCAAAATATTAGACTCTCCTGAATGGCAGAATTTCCAGTTCTCAACCATCTCTAATGAAAACATATCACACTACAATTTTCACATAGTCCGGAGTTCCTCAGTACAGTGGGAATGGCTGATCAGAAGAGTAAGGGTACATTTACTCAGAGGAAATGTAACGATGGTGTTATGTGCCTGGGGGCAAAGGCAAAATTTGCACCCTCTCCTCTGCCGCCGCTGAGCTAGAACCCGACGGGAGTGGTGTGGGAGTTTGGACCGTGTCTTCCTCCGCCCCCTCCAGTTTGGGGCTGGGCTCCTGCACGCACTAAGCCGCCGGCGGAGATGGAGGAGGGTTGGGCCAGGGGTGGAGAGGTGGGGAAGAAGCTCCAGCTGGCAGGGGCGGGCAGAGGCGGAGCGGGCGAGCTGAGGGATGACGGGGGAGTGAAGGAGGACTAAATTGCCCTCCCCCCCCCAGCGTGGTGCCCAGGGACAACTGTGCCCCCCATCCCTACTCGTTATGCCACTGCTACAAAACAGCACTATTTCGGAGTAACTGATGTTCCGCAATAACACGTGGCACGTCTACACGACAAGTTTTATTTCGAAATTATGTCAAGCTGGAGGACTTCTTACTCCGACTCATGATAACCCTCATTTCACAAGGAGTAAGGGAAGCTGAAGGAATAGTGTTCTTCCTTCAACTTCCTGCTGTGTAGACAGTGCCAAAAGCTGAATTTAGCTATTTCGCTTTATGCTATGCAATTGACGTAGCTGAAATTGCGCAGCTTAATTTGACTTTAACCCTGCTGTGTAGATGTACCCTAAGAGTTCAGGCAGCCACTCTTCGTGGCTCTGAAAATCTGCAAGGACTTCCTGGAGAAGTCAGCGCTGATCTTGTCAGCACTAAATTGGCGAAGAGGAATTCTGTGCTATCTCTGGGCTTGTCTACACAGAGTGAAGGGGTGGGGATTGATTTGATATTTACGATTTATCTTGCAGGACATGAGTTGCACTAATGGCATGCACGCAGGCTGGTAGTGCCTCTTTCAATTCGAATCATTGTGCACGCAAAGTGGCGGCTTGATGAGCAATAAGCAAAGGCCTGTGGTCCTTTGCTTTACTGCTGAGTAGTGTATGTTCTGGGATTTTTTCATTCTGTGAATTGTGGTATGCATTCCAGAAGCCTGAGAAATAAAATGTTTTTAAAAAAATCCTATTATTCCATTCTCTCCTCCTCCTGCTTCCTTTCTTTTTTTGAATTGCTGTCAGCAGGCATAGACTTGGCAACTGCAAGCATACAGAAGTTATTAGCCCTCTATTTCAGCACAGAAAGCTGGATGACGTGGGGTTGGACTTCACCTTCCATATCACCAAGCAAATTACATGGTTGCAGCACTTTCAGAGGTAGAGGAAGAAGGATGGAGAAGAAGAGGAGGAGGTCAGCGAGCAACTGATAGGTTTGAAGCAGGTCCTGAAGTGGTGTTGTTTCTGTGCTTGGGAAGCTAGCATGGACTGGTGGGAAAGGATCATTCTGAGAAGCTGGGCAATCAGATTTGGTGAGAGAATTTCAGGATGATGACGGCAACTTTTTTTGAGATCTGTATGGAACTGGACCTGGAGTGGGATAGTACCAGGATCTACCAGTAGATCTTGGATCCTCTGACAGGTGATCCTGACTGGTTTGGCCAGGACGTTATCAAGCACTGGCCCTTCTGTTGCCCTTCTACCCCCTGTCATGCTGCTCCCGCCCTCTGCCTTGGGGCTGCTCCCCAGGGAACCTTCTGCTTTCTGTGGAGGGTGTGGGAGGGAGAAGAGGTGGGTGCTGATGCCAGGGTGTCCCTATTCCTGTACCCTGTCTCCACACAGAGAGAAGGGGGTGGAGGGAGCTTGGCAATGCAAATCTCTGGCACTCTCTCACACTGTGTGTGTGTGTGTCTGTCATTCTCACAAACACACACTGTCCTTCCCTCTCACCTCCCAACACAACACATACATGGGGGGTTGTTGTTACTCCATTTACTGTTTGCTAAGTGTGTTATTTTTGGTTGTGACTGGTCTGTACTTTCATAATTTTCATTTCTCTCCTACGCTTGCATTTAATGCTTTGAGCAGTGAGTTCTAAAACGCCAAACCTGTCATGGCTGGAGTCATTATCCCTGTGCTAACTGCTGCTCCTGGAAGTGGCTGGCATGTCCCTGCAGTCCCTGAGAAAGGCAGAGCAGGGGGTCTCCACCTGCTGTCCTGCCTGCAGACACCACTCCTGCAGCTCCCATTGATCAATAAGAAGGAACGATGGTCAGTAGAAGTTGTGGGCTCAGTGCCTGTAGATGAGGGGCAGCACATGGCATCATGGAGCTACTGCTGTACATGCCAGCTGCTTTCAGGAGTGGTGCAGGGCCAGGGCAGGAGTAAACCTGCCTGAACCCCACTGCTCCACCACCCAGAAGCCATCTCGCCTAAGTGGCACCCAGCCAGAGCTTCCTGACCCCGCCCCAGCCCTGAACCCCCTCCTGGACCCAATCTCCTAATCCAGACATGAGTCCCCCTGCACCCAAACTCCTTCCCAGAGTTTGCACCCTGAAACCCCTCCTGGACCCCCACCCTGGGCTAAGCCTCGAGCCCCTCCCACACTCCGAACCCCTTGGCCCAAGACCAGAGCCTGCCTGCACCCCTACCCCCAACTTGGTGAAAGTGAGCGAGGATGGGGAGGAAGGGGGATGGAATGAGCAGGGTGAGGCCTTAGAGAAGGGGCAGGAAGGAAGTGGAGCAAAGGTATTTGAGTTTGAGATAGATCTTACATTGCACTTAAATGAAAAAGTGATCTTGTGGTTAAAAAGGTTGGTGACCACTGACCCTAATACAGTGCCCTTCCTGCAGCACATGTAGTATAGAGGGTGGAGAAACGGAAGCAATATCAGGAAATGGCAGTTTGTTGGAATATTGACTGTGCCAACAGCTAGTTCTGTGGCATTCAGACAAAGAGGTAAATTATGGGGTGGGCTGGCTGGCTGCAGAGCCACCCTCTACACGGGACCTTTCTCAGAACATACACAGACCCAGAAACAGTCTGTTTAAAGTGAACAAGAATAGACATTTGAATACAATTGTGGTGACAATGAACCTCCACTCCCAGTCGAGTTACTTGGGTGGGACGAGAGACTTGATTATTTTCAGAAATTCAGGTATCCTGATTTCCCTTGGCCAAGGAGTCTCCCCTCTCACTTGGCCTCACAGTGCCTGAGTTGGAACTGATATGAGAGGGGTTCCTGGTGGGTGCCCTTGTACTTTTGCTGTACGGGAGGGACACCCCGTGGGCTGAGTTGCAGTATCATTTGGCCCAGCCAGCCCTTTCTGTGCTAGATTGCAATGTCACTCACTGAAACTTGGTCTGGCTGCCCCCTCAGTGCAGTGGGGGAACTGAGTCAAATTTCAGTAGCACTATGGTCATGCTGTGGGGATGACGCGTCAGGTATCACGAGCAGCAACTATATTAATTTAGTATGCTTAAAAATTGGGTCTTGATCTGTTGGCCTCTGTGGCTTATGAGAGCTTGAGTAATTGCAAACCACTGGGAGATGTTCATCTCTACCTCTTCCTAGTTGATGCCTCTGATTATAAGAGGGTTCTACTTTACTCATAAAACAAACCACTTTTCCGTAAAAGACACGTGTTTGGCTGAAGTTGTGCAGCATTAATTAATGACAAACTCTAGGTCGTGCTACTATGTGTTCCTGTCCAGGATGAAAAACAGACTTTTACAGTCAAAGGTTGAAGTATGCTTTTTTTTTTGTTTTTTTAAATTGTTGCAAATATGTTTCCCATATCTCTCTTAGCCAGTCATGGTGATATAGTTCCCTTTGGTGTTTCTCAGCCTTTCTGTTGCCCTTTTGTTTTTGTTTAGCTTAATACCAGGCAAGGATCCAGGTCATCCCTAAAGAATAGCTGTACTTATTGCATTAAAACTGCAATACGTTTGTGCCATACTGTGGAGTCATGTATCTCATCAAATGCCAGTGTGATTTGAGGCAATACTTCTGGGTGCATAATATAATAGAATGTGATGTGGCATGTCTGATATTTGAATAGAGCAGTTGCCCGGGTTGGACACCTGCTAGATCGTAACCCAAAAGAGAAGTTCTATGAAATATTGGTGATAGAAAAGCACAAGTAGTGTTTAACCTCATTATAGCCTCACACAGCTTCTTCTCATCACAGAGGGAGAGACTGTAGCATTTAGCTATAGCCCTGAGTGCAGGCAGATATAGCTCTGTATCATTTCTGGCAGAGGAACTGTCTCCTAAGTTAGCTCTTGGGGAAAACAGAACACATACCATGCTCCATCTTCTGGGATGGAATATACGGGATGTCATGCAGGATAAGCTTTGTGTGGGCATGTGGACAAGAGCGTGCCATGGTTATCTCCTTGACACTCCTGCTGTAGCTGCGATGATTAGTCCCCTGAAGGCATTAGGAGTGAGCAATCACTGTATTCCACTACATTCAAGGAGCACAACAAACACTGGCAGGGTTGCTGGGACAATTTGGAAAGTGGGAGTGCTGAGACTCATTGAACTAAATTATAAACTCTGTACATAGCTAAAACCATTTGAAGGCAGGGAGTGAAGCAGTATCCCCAGCATCTCTAGTTCTTGCACCTATGTACCCTGGCTTGTGGGGCTAGGGAGGGCACCATGCATCTGTGGAGGACTGGGGATAATTTACCCCCAGAATTTGTGTTAATTGACTTAAAGTAATTACTATAATTTATAACTACTACAAAAATAATTTATCATATATCTGATGGAAGTGGGTGAGAGGCAAAGTTCCCTCCGAGCTACGTGGTAGCACAGCCCCACAGCTGCTTAATGAGCCCTGCCCAGGGGCTCAGGACTGCCATGCACGGTGCTGCCTGGCTGGGGAAAGTGCACTTCTCCCTCAGCTACAGCAGCAGCTCCCTGCTGAGGACAGAGCAGCGAGTCTCTGCCAGCTGGCTCCTTGCTCACAAGCAGCCCTGTCATACAACCTTGTTCATAAACTACTTCATGTACATTTCAGATGTATAACCAATACTATCCCTAAGTGCTAAGATACAGGTTTCTGAAAAATGGGTATTTTTAAAGTGCGAAGGAGACACAGCTATTCCATTGCTGCTGTCACTATAAATTATACCAAGCACAGACTTGGACAAAAAAAGTACATCTTATGCTGAGAATTTTCATAAGTTTCTATTTTTAGTATAATGCCTCAAGAACACAATGAGCTTAGTTTGCCAACTGTTACAGTGAAGGTTGCTTTCAACGTTATTGGCAAAATATGTCCCCTCTCCAAAAGAGAGACAAGGTCACCAAATGTTGCATGGGGAAATTTTTGGGCCCTGGTCAAAATAACCATGGTGAACAGACACAGCATTGGCCTGCTGCTGTCACTTGCCTTCTTGCTACTTGCATCCTTTTAAAAAGAACCCATTTGTTAACTATGGCAGATACTCCATCTACATTCATAATCAACCCCCAAAACTTTCCTCTGTATGCCTGGAGATGAATTTCCAGATGCATGGTCAAGTAAGAAGCAGTGCTGTATCCAGATTACAGCCAATGATGAGGCAGGTGCCTTTATTTTTCAATGTCCCCGGCCTCTTTTGCTGAACTGGGGTAACTACAGGCAGTCCCCGGGTTACGTACAAGATAGGGACTGTAGGTTTGTTCTTAAGTTGAATCTGTATGTAAGTCGGAACTGGCGTCCAGATTCAGCCACTGCTGAAACTGATCAGTTTCAACAGCGGCTGAATCTGGATGCCAGTTCCGACTTACATACAGATTCAACTTAAGAACCCCAGGCATCCCCAAGTCAGCTGCTGCTGAAACTGATCAGCGGCTGATTCCAGGAAGCCCGGGGCAGGGGCTTCCTGTAGTCAGCCGCTGGTCAGTTTCAGCAGCGACTGACTTGGGGACGCCTGGGGCAGAGCAGCTGGGGTGCTGCTGGGTTGGTCCAGTAGCGCCGCTCCTCGGCGCTACTGGACCAACCCAGCGGCACCCCAGCTGCTCTGCCCCAGGTGTCCTGATTCAGCCGCTGCTGAAACTGATCAGTTCAATGAGGAGAATCTTGGTAAATAATCTGGGTGGAGCAGTCTGTACTGATAATGGCCCTGGAATAACGGCTGCTAGTGTGACAATACTGAACTTCGGCACATTCCCGTATTTGTTTAATGTCTTTGGAACTACAATGGGACTCCAGCCTTCTTTCATTTTGAGGATCTGAGAATAATGAGAGTAAAAATCCTCTTGCTCCTGAGTTTCACCAGGATTGGTTTAATGGGATAACAAATGATATATTTCCTGATAAAGTAAGTTCTTATGAGAATGGTCCCTGAAGGGGGAATGGGGAAAGAGATTTGGAAGGGACATGAATTGAATGGCACAACTCTTTGAAATAAACCCGAGGACCCATCTGTCAGAGGTGATTCAATTGCTGTGAAATAGTGCCAGGTGACTTCTAAAGTGGCATGACAGGTATGTAGATGGCAGCTGAGATTACAAGACATAATTGTTCAGGTCTTCCATCACTCCCTGAAAAGTGCTTAGAAGAGGTGGCTTGAGAGGTAGTGGATTGGGATGCAGATTGCTTCTATTTTTGAGCCCTAGTCTTTTACCATATGGCTTGTAACAATGCTGACATGGTGGGTATTATGTGGCTGAGAGGTATATCTTCTTTACTGACCTACAGCTTAAGTCCAGGATTGGGGAGAAGACTGTCTACTCCGCAAAAGAGTTTGGACCCTTCAGACTGGAAGTCTTCTGCAACAATGGCTGTGTCTAGACTACATCCCTCTTTCAACAGAGGGATGTAAATTAGACATTTCAAAATGGCAAATGAAGCGGAGATTTAAATATGCCGTGCTTCATTTGCATAACTGCGTCATGGCACGTTTTTGAAAAAGCACCATTTTGAAAGTGTGGAGTTCTCGCTGTGTTGTTTCTTTCATGCATTATCCCATCCACAATGATGGAGTTGATTTGCAAATGTTGAAAGGGGACGTCTGCCGCTTTGAGTGACATAGGTTGGGGTTGGTTTTTTTTTGGGGGGGGGGGGAAGTCTCTGTTGCCATGGAAAACTTTGGTAGAATCTAGAATTACTTCATTAACTGTGAGGGAAATTCTGTATGAGAAGGTGAGCAGAATATCCCCCAAGTTGTGATGTGCATCTGCGACCTCCTGAAGGGGAATCTGCAGCTCATCTGCTACCCTCTTGGCAAGATCTGGGAAGTTCTTAAGATCATCACCTAGTGATGGGATGGGGAGGCCTCATCTGATAGAGATAAGAAGTTTGCTGGAGGGGTAGCTTTCTGTTCAAGCCCTTTTTCCTGTTGAGGAAAAGTTTCCTCCAACCCGAATCAGGGGCTCAGGACAGCCACATTGTAGGAGACCGTCTGGCAGACTCTCCTTGAGACCCACTCCATGGCTGCAACGTTTGTTGTGCCCAAGGCTTGCAATGGGGGGCAATCATGAGGTTACCCCAGTTGTACCATATCATGATTATGGGTTGGTTCAATGCAAGTGGGGTGGATCCTTGTATTGTGATAATGGGCCACAACTTCCTCCTGGCCACTGTCAGACTTGTCATTGGATAGGAGCAGCACTGACCGGGGTATTGGTGGTAGCTGGCCCAGAGTCAAGAGTGATTCTGGGTGCTGGTAAACTTGTCTGTGGTACTTTTAGAGCACTCCCTAGATGAAAGTTTTTTTGCACCAGGTCCTGAAAGTTTCCTGTGCCACTTTTAGAGATGGCACAGTAGCTCTTTTCCCCTTGGTATCAAGGCCACAGGTCTCCAGGATACTAGAACTCATGTGTTACCCTGGGTTCACTTGGTACTGCAGAGAGTGTGCATGGTACATGGTCAGTACCGATGGCTGGGAAGGTGCAGAGCGCTCAGTAGCTGGGAATTTTGTCACATCTGGTACCAAAAGTTTTCTCTGTGCCACTCTTTTAGAGACTCTTTTTACCGGTAATTGACTCTCTCCTTAATATTGCCTCAGAGCCTGACTGCCCTTAGTTTCTTAGGTGGAGCGCAGCCCATGTTGCAGAGCAGACTTGGGGAGGGAGTGTTTCTGGTACAGTGCGTGCTTCAGAGCTGCTGATGCCATCTGGTACTGAGGTGGCTGCAAAGGGGAATTCTGCCCTGGCTGGCCAATTACTCAGAACTTATATTTTTAGTCCCTGTGGAGGTGGCCGCACTGGGTACATCCCTCTTGCTGGCCAGTCACGTTTTTTTATGAGCCTTTACAGGAGTAATGGCAGTGTGGCTCTCTGGGATTCTGGTCACAGCCATGCATCTCCCCTGTAAAAAAAGAATGGAGACTCTGGAATAAGAAGGCGCAGCATTCACTTACTGTGCCTGGAAGAAAACATGTTGGGTGCAAAGAGAACAAAATAATTTTCTCTGATTTTCTCCTAGTTCCAGTTCAAGTCCAACTCTTGAAATCTTATCTGCCTACAGCATGCCCACAAGATATGAATTTGCACAATGCTGACAGTTATCCTTGAAGAAAAGATCCTATTACTGGGAAATATTTATATAGAAGCAAATGTTGTGTAACCTTCAAGTGTATAAAATAATGTCATTTTATCGCTGCCTTTAAGGAGCAGGTGTCACTTGGCATTATTTGAGATGGCAATCTCATAGCACAATGTGAGTCAAAGCCTCTCACATCCAACTCAGGCAATAGAAATAAGTGTAACTAACTGACTCTGTCCACTCAGATTACCTTGATTGTCCCTTAGAGTGAAGTTGGGGTTGTTAGCTGCCTCAGGAGCCAGGCTGTAGTAGAAGTGCTGACCCTCCTGTGGATCATCCTGGTCTACTGCACTCACTGTCTGAATCAGCTGTAGGAGACAAGAATAAAACAATGATCACTGCCTTGCCAGGGAGATACCGCTTAAAGAATTACACTTTAACAGTGAAAGCAAATGCCATGTTTGAACAAGACCATCTTGTGAGGGACAAGTCACAAGCCTTCAAGACTTCATTTTATTCCATTGCAATCATGCAAATCCCAGTGAAACTAGGGATGGGCCAATTGGCTCAGCTAAAATAAGAGAAGCCACCCCTCATTACCAAATTAAATCAAGCCTTTTTCCAAGGCTCTGAAATACTCAAAAATACACGCATCAGATGCCACAAGAAAGCCCATTGTCAATAGATTACCAACCTCATTTTCAGGGACAGTGTGCTGAGTTTTAAGATAAGGAATAAACTTCTACCTGAATTCACAGCATCCAATTTTTTTTCTAAGACATTAATTGGGAAGTGATAAGCCTGGACAGCCTTAAATAGCACTATAAAACTGATTCCAGGAACTTTTCAAAGTGGTAAAGCAATTTAGTCACATGACTCACATTATTTCTAATGGCTGCTGTATGTCTAAATTCTCATGCACTACTTGAAAGCCCATTTTCCCAAGAAATCTAAGCAGTGATGTTTCTTCTTTGCACCATTCTGGGGCTTCTTTGTGTATACTTGTACAAAGTTATCTTTAGTATAAACTCATTGACTTCCAGGGAATCATATAATGAAATTGGTCCAGTCACTTTAGGGTACTTTACAGGGGTAAATAGGCTTGCATTAGATTTAGTGAAAGCCAAGAGCAGGCCTAAAATGTGGTATATATCTGTTTTCCTCCCTTACTTAAGATCTGTGCCCTTAAACTTAGGCCTCCAATTCCGGTTTGAGCTTCCAGGCAATCATCATCCAAGGGCTAGGTTGAGCAACTGCTGGGGTCAATGACAAATTTCCCACTTCCATCAGTGAGTATAGGATCAGACTTTCAAATGCCCAGCCTGTGTGCCTGATTGTGGAACACAGACACTCTTATGAATGAGCTCGTATATAAAGGATGTGATAGAGACAGAAAAGGGACAGCCGGGAGTCAGCACTGCTTGTTTTAGGGGAGTGATTATTGATTTTCATATGTATCAATAAGTGGAACCTAGAATCCTATGTTAGAAATATCCAGACTACCTCTAGTCACATAATCAAAACTCTAGTAAGCAGTTCTTCAGACTTAGTTCTTCACCCTTCTGAGATGGATACCTTCAGTTCTATGCAACTCACTGTATATGTGAGATTCTTCCTGCCAGGAATAATAATAATAATAAAAAAAAAACACAAAACCCACCCGAGTCCCTGTCTGTCATGTAGGGGTACTAAAGAGTCTACAGTGCTCTTCATTAGAACCTGAGTTTGCCGCAGTGGTCTTTATTTATACTTCCTCTGGTCATGGCTTCTGTGCAGGATACTACTTGCTTTTCTGCTGCAAGGTTCCCTACAAGATGGCTTCATGTCAGAAGTGAGGTGAATCAGAGTTTGCAAAGTGGTTTGTGATCAAAGGTGAGGAGAAAGATGCAATGGATGATATTGTCAGCATACAGGAAACTCTCGCCATTCGTGGTGGATGTCTTTGTGTATCAACCACCAATGGTGAAATTTGTGAATAGTGGGAGCCATGGCTCCTGGACCCTATGGTGAGTTCTCTGCCACTCCTGAACCTACTGCGGAGGAGGGAGGGCTGGGAGCTGAGGTGAGTTTCCCCACAGCTTACTGCCCCTGCCACCCTCTTGCTAGGACAAGACAGGAGATCTGTGAATACACGGAATTGCGAGGGTGTCCTGTACTGTATTTTCCTTTGAAAACAAATGGTGAAGACATACATTGGGTCAAGCGCATCAGAGCTGCTGAACAGAGTTCTGGTTAAACATCTTCTGTTTGTGGTACAAGTCTACTGTGTCCCATCTCCTCCTTTTCTTAGTTACTGGCTATGCCTATGGATTGCAGTCTCTGCATGTAAGAGACAACATTCCTCTCACATAGACATAATTAGGGTTACTCACCTGTCCAGCTTTTGCATTTTCACACATAAAAGCTTCATAGAACTTGGAAAACTGAGGAGCATTATCATTCACATCCAGGACTTTTATTGTGACTGATACACTGCCAATCTGTGAGGGATTGTCTAAAAGAAGAACAAACAAACTGATTACAGAGACTTGATGATCAGAGGAAAAAGCTGCTGCTTTCCCTGACAATAAGGCAAGGGAACTTTTCTTTCAGCTTTGGTGCACTGAATGTGAAATTACTCTAATTATAAGAGTTGTAGGAAGATACTGTAGGCAAGATTGAGTTAAATGTCCATTTTAACCACCTTGACTTCTCAAATACTCTCAGCTTTTTCAAACCTCTGAGAAAAATAAAATTATGGAAAAGTCTGTGACTATGCCAAGGGTTAAGGGTGGAACGTGTGGTTCAGCTAGTTTTGTTTTACAAGGCATTGGGCTCAAGGAGCTGATGCTTTTTTTTTTTAATGCAATTCTGATTTTTTTCTCCAAATTTACAATTTAAATATAAAACAGCTTGACATTGACATATTTTGTACACAAATGTCCATTTTTTGATCAGCTATAGCACTGGTTGAAAAATGTAAAATGGTTTACGATAGTTTTCAGTCAAATTTCAGTGAAAGAAAGATGGAATTGTCTTGACATCTTTTGTGGAAATGAAAAGACACATAATTTATCAGCTCAGTTACTCACAAATGGAAGGAGAGATGAATTTATGAAGGCAAATTTCTTCAGATCAAATAACAAACAAATCCAGTGTCGGTAAGATGAATATATTATCTTCTTTTTCCTTGTATTTTTTTATCCCCCACACCCGGTTGTCCCACATAAAAAAAAAAAAGAACTCGATACAAAAAACAAGAGGAAGATAGCAATGAGTTGTTGAAAAGTTCATAAAAGTTGAGATTTAATTGTGAACTTGAACTCTGCTTGTGTATATTTTAAAAATATCATCTCTTGATAGCATGATTTAATATTTTCAAATACAGTAGAGCATATATAAGAACAGTCACACTAGGTCAAGCCAAAGGTCCACCTAGCTCAGTATTTCTTCTGACAGTGACCAATGCCAGGTGTGTTAGATGGAATGAATAGAATGGGTAATCCTTGATTCATCTCTTGTTGCCTGTTCCTAGCTTCTGGTAAAACTAAGGCTATAGCACAATCTCGGCTAATAGCCCTGATGGATCTATCCTCCATGAATTTATCTAGCTTTTTTTATACCTGTTATAATTTTGCCAGAGGATGTTGTGAAGGACAAGAGTTTCACAGATTGACCATTTGTTGTATGAAGAAATCCTTTCTTTCTTTTTTTTTCAAAACTGCTGCCTATAAATTTCTTTGCCCTCTTGTTTTTGTGTTATGAGAAGGAATAAATAACACTTCTTCATTTACTTTCGCCACACTAGCCATGATTTTATAGACCTCTAATCATATGCCCCCTTTGTTGTCTCTTTCCCAAGCTGAAAAGACCAATCCTATTAATCTTTCCTCATATAGAAGCCATTCCATTTCTGTTGGAATTGTTTTCCAATTCCAATATATCTTTTTTTGGGATGGGGTGACCACATCTACACTCAAAATGCAAGATATAGGTGTATCATGTATTTAACTAGCGGCAATATACAGTGAAACCTTTGTTATCCGGCATTGCCCCCGGCCACAATACTGTCACATCTTTAGGCACACAGGCCTGGCTTGGTTTATCATGATTGGCTTAACAATTTTTTATTTAAGAAGTACTAAACATTTTTAACTCAAAATAGAAATGTGAGACCAACTGCCTCACACTATAAAACTACCAATATTAAAAACCTGAGTTTTACTATTATTGTCCATTGGTTTTTCCTGGGTTGATGGGACCCTCAGATAACCGGAATTTTTAGATACCCAGAATGCCCTAATCCCCGAGCATGCCGGATAACACAGGTTTTACTGTATATTTTTGTTTTATTATCTTTC
Source organism: Pelodiscus sinensis (assembly GCF_052426305.1). NCBI lineage: Eukaryota > Metazoa > Chordata > Testudines > Trionychidae > Pelodiscus > Pelodiscus sinensis. The sequence goes on from NC_143053.1 coordinate 121,681,847, forward strand.
TCTCTCTTAATAATTCCTAACATTATGTTAGCACACACTCTGGAATTTTCTTAACTGTTTTATGTACAATATTCTGAGTGCATGTGGCATGTCTGCACTACTGAGTTAATATGTCAAATAATTTTACTTTTCATTAACCTATAATTTGACTATCTAGCTGGTCATTTATATGTTTTTATTCTGTAGCTGTATCACTGAGGCATTTGAATGTCTAATTTATAAACGGAATAATATCAACTACCTTTTAAGAATAGAAAATCATAGATTTTAAAGGTCAGAAGGGACCATGAGGATTTTCTTTTCTAACTAGACACTGCAGGTCACACAACCACAGGTTAGGGTCTATTTACAAGGATGAGTGGATGAGGCTGGGTCACTGAAGTCCACAAATCATGATTTAAAGACTTCAAGTTACAGAGAATCCACTATTTACTCTAGGTTAACCCTGCAAGTGACCTGCTATGCCCCATGCTGTAGTGTAGAGGAAGCTGAAAAGCCTCCAGGGTCTCTGTCAATCTGACCTGAAGGAAAATTCCTACCCAACCCCAAATTATGGTCACCAGTTAGACCCTGAGCATGTCAGCAATATCAACATCCAGCCAGCTGGGAAAGAATTCTCATTAGCAATTCAGAGGCTTCTCTATCTACTGTCCCACAATTTGGCATTGGGGATACTTAATGCTAGCCGTCACAGATTAGTTATATGCTATTGTAGTTGGTCTCATCCAGTCATCTCCTCCATAAATTCATCAGGGTCAGTCTTAAAGCCAGTGAGCCTTCTAAGGGAAGCAGAAAACCTGTTCCAGAACTTCATTCCTCTGATAGTTAGAAACTTGTTGATGGCCAGTTTATATCCATTTGTTTTTGCTCCTTGGCATTTATCTCTGATGTATTTATACAGAGTATTCATATCTCCCTTCATCCTTCTTTTGATTAAGCTAAACAAGCTCCTCCCATAAAGTAGGTTCTCCATACCTTGAATCACCCTCAAAGCCCTTCTTTGCTCCTGTTCCATGAGATACCAGAACTGCACATAGTATTTCAGATGAGATCTTGCCAGTGCTTTGTATAATGGTACTAAGACTTCTTTGTCTACTGGAAATACCTTGCCTGATTCATCCTAGGACTGCATTGGCCTTTTTCATAGCTGTATCACACTGGCGGTACATAGTCATCCTGTAATCAACTAATACTTTCTTCTTCTCTGTTACTTCTAGCTGATGTATGCCCAATTTATAGCAAAATTTTGTTTGTTAGTCCCAAAGGGTATGTCTAGACTACATGCCTCTGGGGACAGAGGCATGTAGATTAGGCTACCCGGCATAGGAAAATGAAGCGGCAATTTAAATAAATCGCTCCTTCATTTAAATTTAAATGGCTGCCACGCTGTCCCGATCAGCTGTTTGTCGGCTCAGCGCGCTAGTTTGGACTCTCCGCAGTCGACATTAAAGGCATTTGTCAACCTCCCCGGTAGGTCTTAGGATGAGGTTTACCGGGGAGATCGACAAATGCCTTTGATGTCGACCGCGGAGCATCCAGACTAGCGCGCTGAGTCGACAAACAGCTGATCGGGACAGCGCAGCAGCCATTTACATTTAAATGAAGGAGCGATTTATTTAAATTGCCGCTTCATTTTCCTATGCCGGGTAGCCTAATCTACATGCCTCTGTTGCCAGAGTCATGAAGTCTAGACATACCCTAAATGAACTTTGCACTATTACATCTCATCCCATTTCACCTTATTCATCCATTACATACAGAAGTGCATACTAACTCAGACAATTTGGAAGCTAGAAGCCTAATATAAATGTACTCCACATGCAGAAAAGTGAAATTTTATTTGCTTCAAACATAATGGGACCCTTCTATATCTATAGTCAATCCAGAGAATGAGTCAGTGGGTGGGATGCAAAGAAGGCTCATCTTTTTCCTAGCAAATTTCACCTCTTCTGGAGTAGTTACATTCAGTTCACACACTTCTAGTAGCTTGTGTGAAATGATGTGGCAGTAAGCAGATGATAATGAAATTTGTTCTCTACTAACGTAGGATTGATTTGAGCCAGTGATCCAGAAGTAAAAAAATGCTTTTCCTGTTACCGGTTCCCTGAGCCATCTCATCCTCCCGATCAGCCCTGATTTCTACTCTAATACTCGCTGCTGCTGTTTTTAACAAGTTGTTCTGGAGAAAGAACTCACTGAATTGTATTTCTAGAAGAACTTTACAATAGTCCACTTGAATACTTATGATTTGAGAAGATCACACTGTGCAATTAATTGTAAGCATTCCAATCTCATCCTTCTACAAAAAGAGTGTAAAACTAAAATGCAATATCCACTCTGTAATGTGTGCAGTTCAATTCAAACAGATATGACTTCCAGTTCAATTAATACAAATTGTTTAATCTGTATTGTTTAATTGAAATCAATCTATTACTGTGCCTCTGTGTATTACTAATCTATTACTGTGTATCTCTAATCTACCTACAATCTCCATCTACTTACTCAACTCCATAGCCAGCACAGTAATATTGTGCCAAGAAATGTCTTCCCGGTCAAGAGGTCTTGCAGTCATCAGAGCTCCTGTTGCAATGTCGACATAAAAGAACCTCCCAGGATCACTGCTTCTATCAATTGAATATCTGCAAAAGTACATATTAAAAATATCATGCAACTCTTGTGGAAACATTGTGCTACAGCCATAAGAATCTAAGACTGGATATTTGGGGTCAGACGAATGGTCCATCTAGCACAGTATCCTGTCTTCCAATGGTGGCCAATGCCAGAAGGAACGAACACACAGCAATAATCAGATAATCCATCTCCTGTTTCCCTGACAAGCAGAGTTTAGGGGCACCACTCCTGCCCTGCGCATCCTGGCTAATAGCCATTAATGGATGTATCCTTCATGAATTTATCTAGTTCTTTATTGAGTTCTACTATAGTCTTGGCCTTCACAACAACCTTGGTCAAAGAGCCCCACAGATTGACTGTGCATTATGTAAAGAAATACTTTATTTTGTTTGTTTTTAAACCTGCTGCCTTTTAATTTCTGTTGGTGACCCTCTTGTTCTTGTGTTATGAGGAGTAAATCACACTTCTTTATTTACTTTCTCCATACTAGTCATGATTTTATTGGCCTCTATCATATCCCCCCTTTTCATCTCTTTTCCAAGCTGAAAAGTCCCAGTTGTATTAGTCTCTGCTCATAGAGAAGCTGTTCCATACTCCTAATAATTTTTGTTGCTCTTTTTTTGTACTTTTCCCAATTCAAATACAGATGACCACATCTGTATTCAGTATTCAAGATGTCAGCGTACAATGGACTTATGTAGAGACAGTATGACGTTGTATTATTATCTAATGATTCCCAACGTCATTAGCTTTTTTTGACTGCCACTGCACATTGAGTGGATATTTTTAGTGACTGATACTTTTTTCTTGAGTGGTGACAACTAATTGATACTCAGTCATTTTGTGTATGTAGTGAAGATTATGTTTTCCAATGTGCATTACTTTGCATTTATCAACATTGAATTTCATCTGCAATTTTGTTGCCTAGTGACCTAGTTTTGAGCCTTAACATAGCTTACCAACTGTTATATAGAAAATAACTGCATTCGTCTACTCAGGTTCCCATTGACTTTGCTATGTAAGGATTAGAGCATTCATTAACTGATAAGTGGTTCAGTGTTGGCATTATTTCACAGAGAGCACTAATTTGAAGTTTGAGGGTGGGGAGTGCAATGCATAATTCACCACAGACTACAGCCTGAAAGTTGTACAGGCTAATTAAATAGTTCAGGGTGGAAGTCTGTTACTGAGGTAGCTTTTCCAATATAATTCTTACTGGGATAAAGGTGCGTTTCCTATACAGGAATAAGCTATGCTGCTACAAAACACTTCGATATTACTAAAAAAGCATCCATGGAACAGGAGAATGTGCTCCTTAGTAACCGTGTTAGTTTGAATGTCAGGAATAAGCACTGGAATGCCTCTCTCTGTGGTGAGAAGAATGGTTTGACATTATCCATTTTGGCATTTTTTTAAATGAAAACATTTGATCCACAGTGATCACCCTTAATGAAACATTGGGACAATCCTTCTGCTGGCTGACATGTATTTACTACAGGTGGACATATTGCCGTTTATCTGCACACCCAAAACTCTCAGATGGCAATGGGAATATAGGTGCAGAAGTCAGTCAGGATTGGGCCCTTTTATTAAACTATGATACTATGTTTATTCATATAAAAATAGTTTCATCTAGAGCATACTAGTGGTTAGGAAGGACAGAGGAAGCTCTTCTCCTTCCCTGGCACTCCAATTACATGACTGAAATCCTTTCTCTATGCAAGTAGAGGCTGCAGCACCAAATACTCGATGGCTACATCCACACTACAAGGTTTCTGCACAAAACCAGCTGTTTTTGCGCAAAAACTCATGAAGCGGCCACACCTCAAGTGTGCTTTTGCGCAAGAAAATCATGAGTGAGTAAAATGGCAGAACAGAGGGCTTTTTCCGACATAGGTAAACCTCCTTTTATCAGGCATAACTCCCTTTTGCTCAAGCGTTCTTGCGCAAAAAGGCAGGTGTGGATGCTCCAGAGAAAAAGCGCAGGTGCTCTGATGGCAATTCACGGAATGGCCATTAGAGCTTTCTTGTGCAAGAGCGTCCATGCAGTGTGAACGCTCTCTTGTGCAAAAGCACATTGCTTTTACGATATGCTTTGAGGTGTGGATGTGCTCTTGTGCAAGACATTTTTGCACAAAAACTCTTGCACAAAAGGCTTTTTGCCCAAGAAGCGAAGAGGGGGAAGTGTTTCTATGGGCTGGCAGCATGGCCGTCACTGTTCAACCTCTGTTCCCAAGTAAGTGGCAGCTGCCTGGTGCTGATAGAGTAAAAGACACCTCATGTGTGAAGCTGTAGCAAAGAGTCCCCAGTGCACCTGGAGATACGATGCCTGCTCCTGGCTATACTATCCACCCACCACCATGGAGGCAGTTCATCTGTCCCCTCAAAATCATTCTGCAGGTGAAAAATACCTTTAATTTTCACACTAAATTAAAGACTGAAGTAAACTGTTTTTCTTTCTTTCCTTGGGAGGTTGCTGATATGCAGACTTAAAACACAGTACTTTATTAGTCAGACTGTAATATATGGTGTTTAATCTAGTACAGCTATCTATCTAAGATAGGCACGCCATCAAAAGGGATCACCTGGTGCCAATCCAAGCACTGTTGCTTAGACTCAGGGGGTAGCCGTGTTAGTCTGTATCTGCAAAAACAACAAGGAGTCCTGGGGCACCTTAGAGACTAACAGATTTACATTTAAATCAGATATAAATCAGATTCAGATTTAGTCTCTAAGGTGCCCCAGGATTCCTTGTTGTTTTTACTGTTGCTTAGATTGTACGTTAGATTCATTTTCATCACTGTTGGCCCAATAAGTGCACTTATTGAAATTGAATAAATTATCCACATACGTCAACAGCAGAATCAGGTCCGTAATTTTGATTTATTTTCTAAATTACAATCAGCCAAACAAATATGCAAGACTGATTTTAAGACAGCATTGTGCTATAGCACTGGGAATACAACACACTAACCCTATGCACCTGGGAAAGAAATAGCAATTCCCCCCCCCCTTAAAAAAAAACAACAAATTTTTCTCCACTTCTCTCACTTTCCCTATTTTTAAATAGAGATTTTTGAGATTACAGAAATCTGCACCAGGGTTGCTATATTTTTCTGTAATAATAATTCTTGTATGAGGTCTATTAAAAGAGTTTTCTTATGACAGTTTAAGGCCAGCCACCATCTGAAAGTGAATGTAGCCTGATTAGTGGTGCAGCATTAATCAGTGATGTCACAAAGCACAGGTGGAGGCTTTGTACTGAATTCTTCGTACACCATCTCCTATTAATAACTATTCTTCCATGCTCACTTCCACTGTTCTGTTTAGATTATCTGCCTTAGTCACTCAGCAGTAATCAAGCCATACTTCCAGCAATCAGTCTTCCACGGTGGGAGTCCAGATGCCAGAAATAAGTGATTTGAGCATTCCCATGTGTTTAATCAGCCATTCTGAAACATTGTTCTGGCTCTTGAAACTTTTTTTTTTCAAATTTGAAAATAAGTTTAATTTTTGATTGACAAATTTTTTGAATTACAACTTTTAGTTTCTGATGAAATCACTTCTGGTATATTGACTGTATGTCCCTCTCCCCCTTAAATTTAGCACTACTAGATTCTCCCCAACCATGCACCTCATGGAGTCATTTTTGCCAGTAGAAAGTGAATGGGAAGATGGTGTAAAACCATTGTTCTCATTAGGAATAGTCATAACTACCAAAATGAGGTGCAAAGCAGTGGAGGAGTAATAGTTGATTTCTACTTCTTTCTTTACCTAAATCATTCAATTTTTGTTTCTGTCTGTGTATTTACAATGCAGGAAGAAAGAAAGGATGCATGCAAGAAAATGTGCATATGTAAATACTGGAGCATATTTATAACTGCTCCTGAATTTGAATAGGTGCTTTTGCCTTGCTGGTGTAGTTTTCTCCAAAAAAGTTTGTTTTAAAGCAGTTAGCTGAACAGCCCTAGAATAGCCTCAAAACTACAATTAAAAACACGAGCCCAAGTCTACCTTCTATGTCTACAGAATTTTTTTTTCACAAATGTACACAAACTTGTTTTCACTGCGAAGTGTGGATGATGCCAGATGGTAATTAGAATGATAAGACCCAAAGGCACAGAGAGCAATGAATGACATAGTTTGATTGATACTGTAGGAAAGGCATATGATGAGAAGCACAGAGCCGAGTGAAGGATAGTCTAATAATCTAGGTAGGAGTTAGAAACATTTGACATGATGTAGGATTAAAGGAAAGACTACATCTTAGAGAGAGCACTTCTAGGTGAAAATAGAGGGCTAAGCAGAACTGGCTGTCAGGTTCCCTACGTGAAGACCATAAAAGCACATATACAGGATTTCACTGTTCCTTCAAAAATCCTAGCAAGTCAGCATCTAGCATTTCTGTTGTGCTTCTCTGACCAGATCCTGAAGCCAGGCAACTGAGAAGCTGAGCTTGTACAGGGAGAGGGGAACAATGTAGTAACCACTTACATAGAGCAGAGAAACTTGTGTCATCTGCTGGTCTATGAACATACTGTGAACCTGTAGCTTTCATGAATTTCAACAATGAATACATGAGACAGCCTGAAAAAACATTGGCTGCTACTCTGGAAATGAAAGAAATAATCCATGAAGATCATTCTTTTGGTTCCTAGCTGAGTTGTAGACATGAAGCTCACATGACTGTAAATGTAGTGTATCGTCTTTTATTGCTAATGGGAATATCTAGCTCACCAGCTTGAATGTCACAATAAATAATTTAGTGGTTCACGCTTATGTTACTAGCATGTACTCTGTACATTACAAAAGCATTTGTATATCTGAATTTTGGACAAAGATAGATTGCATGTAACAATGTGCTTTGAAACAGAAGGGAAAAAGTTGATTACCTAAAATACAATATGGGGGCAGAGCTGTAACGGAGGTTTCAATTTATACCAGCTAAGACATACAGTAGAAAAATCTCTGGATAACAAGAAAAGGGGGGGAAAAAAACTATGAAAACCTGATTGAGTTGTTGATCACATCAGGATCCCTGGCAGAAATAATTTGTATGGTGGTTCCAATCTCCACATCTTCAGGCACTTCCACAAAGTAGAAGCTAGGCTCAAATACTGGTGGCTCATCCACATCCTCCACACTGATGTGCACAGTTGTGGTGTCTCGGAAGGGGCCCAGGTTCAGGAAACGCATTTCCAGGTGGGGATTGGTGCCCTCTACTTTTAAAGTGTAGCTTTTCTTGCTCTCAAAACTTAAGGGCTGAGGAAGAGAAAAGGACCATTAAGCCTGCTGAATTCATTGTTAGGCTGCAGCCTTCTGCTCTCCTGAATAAACTGTTCTCTCTGTTGTATTGCATTTTGGTGTCTTTCTACAGATTTATCTCAATCAGTCTTTATACCTAATATGGTAATTAAATAGTTTTAGTTGGAAATAAATCCTGAAGTGGCAATCCTATCAGGAGCATCCTGTATTTAACTAAAAACCCAACAACTCAAGTGACGACAAGAAGGGTCCGGTTTCAAACAATTGAAAATTGTTCATCCAGTCAAATGCTATTCGTAAGTTTGGTGGCAATATAAACCATTGCAAGGTTATAGTTAAAAGTTATGGGGCACCCTGCTGCAAATTTAATTCCCTGAAGTTCTAATAGATAAGTGTTCATAAACTCTTAACATATAGGGAGTGTCACTGTGGAAAACAGCTCCGTAGATTTTCCTTAATTGATACAGGGTCTGATCATAACAAATTTTGTGCCTATCATGGAATTGCCCAGTTCTCAAAGGCATACAATGTGCTGTAAAAATCATGGACTTAATGGTTTTTATCATGGTATTTCATATCCTTAGAATCATGAACATGCCTTAATTCACTATGATGGCGGAGCTGACTGCAGTAGATCGTAGCCATTCCCAACCTCTCGGAGCACTATTGACTTTCAATCTTTGTCATTGTTTTTCTTTTTGAAAACAGCTAACAAGTGGAAATTATATGGGTAGTGACGTTACAAGAGGGTTGGGCAACTAGGAAGCAGGCCTGGGTGTTTTCAAGACAGTTTGAAGGGGAAAGCCAGTTGTAGTTGATATATGGGAGAGTATAGCATAGATGGCAGATTTTCTCCCCAAACCATAGGCAGCAGAGATCATTGTGCACTCTATCTTCTCCCCTACTATGGTGCAAGTCAGTAATTTGCTATAATTGCTACTCTCTCCTGAGCCAGTAGATGGAATTGGAATTAGCTTCCCACTCCCACAAGGAGAGTCAGAGTCAGGGGTTCCACATTCCAGCTGAGGAGAATACAGATCCACCCATTATGAGATGCTGAATTCATTAACGTTTGAAGTGTGTTGAGGTTTTTGGATGGTAAGTGTTATAGAAAGACAAAGTGTTATAATTTGCTGACTACTAGCAAGCCAGTTGGAAGTACAATGGGGAAGGAGCAGTCAGGGGGAAGATAACTGGTGAGAAACAGTTCCCCAGATGGCTTTTAGATCAAAGTATCATAGAGCTAACTTAAGAAGTCCTGCAAACCCTGTGAACTTACACCAGTGATTCTGACTCTCAAAATGGTGATAACCCTATCTATCCCACAGCCTCTACCATTGCTACTACTAGGGTGGTAAATTCCACATACAACATTTGCCATTGCTCTCACTCCTGACTGGGGTATTTCCATTTTGAACAGTCCACAATGGATAAAGGGCCTAAACACTATAAATATTGATTACCCGGATGTGAGGGACAAGGACCAGAAATGAAAGCCAGGTCTGCACTGCAGCAGTGAGATTTTCTTATTAGTTTTTAGTTACATCTCCTGTATGCCTATGTATAGGTATACATACAAATATAAAACTTTATTATTTCTATTTTTGTCTTTTTTGTTACAATATACTTTTTCTGGTAATTTTATGGGGCCTCTTAAACTTGACATATCGTAGGGACTCAGAATGTCTTAATCTAGCCCTGCTAACAGGCTTTGATGTTCATATAAGGTTGCTGGATAGATTTAAAGAAAACAACTATTTGGTGTCAAGTATCAGAGGGGTAGTCGTGTTAGTCTGAATCTGCAAAAGCGGCGAGGAGTCCTGCAGCACCTTATAGACTAAATGAAGTGTAGGAGCATAAGCTTTCGTGGGCAAAGACCCACTTCGTCAGATGCATGTACTATTTGGTGAAAATTTTTAATTTGGATAAAAGTTTGTTTTTCCAATTTAAAATATTTCTGTTTCAAAAAATTTGATCCACTATTTATTTAATTGCTGCTCATCACTGTTGTATCAAGTAGCTGGTTACTCAGGCCTGGTCATAGTCTTCATTTGACAAAACTCCAGTTGAAGCCGATAATAATTTTGCCTAATAAAGGTCTAAGTAGGACTATAGATTTGACCCTCTTCTCTGTTCATATGAATCATCTGGTTTTCAGTGATGTCGTAGGGCCAGAAAGGATGTCTGTTTTAAATTAATTTCCAGATCAGTTTTATAGATAAAAAAGTTCAGATCAATTTTAAAACATCTGAGAAATTATCTGGAATGAACTTGACTCCAGGCTTTCTGAAATTTATCCACAGTGACTTTTTAATCCAGTTTTACAGCTGGGTTGATGCACTAGGGGTTTAAGTGACTTGTTCAGTGTAGCTGCATGCATCATTGGCTGTCTGCATTACAACAGTTTTGGATTTTTATTACTCTCAAACTTTTACCTCAGATGCTGGACTCATTTGGCCTCATGAAATTCCTGTTTAATTGACTCCACTGTTTAGGTTGCACTACAAATATGTTAGACTGAATCTGTTAATAGTGTGACAGGATATCTAAATTCTTTGTTGTTAATATACTGACCACATTTTGGTTATTAAAGATAGGTCCAAAACAAAATTAAAAGAGCTGCATTCTGGATACAAACTTTGCAGCTCTACAATGGTCAGAAGCAACACACACAGTTAATCACTTCTGTGTCCTTGAGAGTTTGAAATCTTGATCTAAATGAGAACTTTTCCACAGTCTGGAGCGTGGCTATAAACAAGTAAATAATCTTCTCAGATGCCATGGGTACATACAGAGTTTTACAAACATACACACCTCTAGTAGTCTACAGTGAGGTCTACTTGATTGTGTTGGTATTAGATATTTTTCTCATTTGGTATGTTCTATGTTGAATCTTTCATAGTACTGCATACTTATGCTTAAACACTTGATTAAATACTTTGCTGAATCCTGACCAAAAGAGCTAGAGTATTGGTTCGCAACTGGGTAGTACCCAGAGGTCCTGTGCGTGTGTGCATGTGCATCAACTTATCCAGCTACATAAGCTACATCCAGCTACAACAGGCTACATAAAAAGTACTAGCGAAGTCTGTACAAACTAAAATTTCATACAGTGACTTGTTTATAATGCTCTATAGACACCACACTCTGAAACATATACACAATATTTACATTCCAATCAATGTATTTTGTAATTATAGTAAAAATGAGAAAGAAAGCAATTTTTCAGTAATAGTGTGCTGTGATACTTTTGTGTTATGTCAGATTTTGTAAGTAAGTAGTTTTTAAGTTAAGTGAAACTTGGGGACACAAGACACTCCTGAAAGAGGTACAGTAATTTGGAAAAGAGGTTCAAATCCATCCTTTGTGTTGCTCTATTTTAGTGGATGATTTTGGCTCCAGTTATTTAAACAGAGAACAAGTTTCATTTATCAATGCATTAGATATGCTTAGGAAAAAGTATAACAGCATCATAATCTTGAAAGAGAGTTCAACTGCTAACATTAAATTGGAGAATAAATATCCTCCAGGAGAAACTCTGAACAAAATATTATATTCCTTTCTGTGTAACCACTAGTACAAAATATTAGCAATTTCATAGTTTCCATTAACCTAATTAGTGTTCATGGAACTTCCTGGTTTTTATTGGTTTATAAATAATTCTTTGACTTGCTTTATTATTGTATATGGGACACTAGCATGAAAAATGTCTTCAGTAAAAAAGCAAATATTGATCAGATCTCTCTCTCTGTTGTGTAATTAAGCTACAAATGTTATTTACATGAATAAATAGTGAACTGGGACGTTTTTCTGGTGGGAAAAGACAATATAATACATATTTATTTGTATCACTATATATTCTTTAGGTTCTTTTCCTCTCGAGAATATAACCTGCTTTCATATTTTAGCAAAGACTGTTAAAGAAATGGTGTTTCATAACAGGAAATAAGTTTTATCATGTAATGTAATGGGAACCAAGTTATAGCAGCCATTACAGAATATCGCACCAATGAAATGTAACCAGAACTGCTAGCTGTATAAGTGGAAATAAAAAGAAAACGTACTACCTTTCTCACAGTTATTATGCCAACTTGGTAATTAGGATCAGTGCTAATGTCAAAGTCATCCAGTCCATCTCCATCCACAAAACTGTATTTCATTTCAGCATTAATGCCTTCATCCAGGTCTTTAGCAACAATACGACCCACTGTGGAGCTGACTGGAGCGGACTCCAGCACACTCATCTGATAATGTTCTGGCAAGAGAAGTGGAAGGGAAAAACACATGACTGGAATAAAAACTGTACAGGAATTCAGAGGACTGGCCAGAGTCGTCAAATCCTGCAGTCTGAAGAGAGGGCCAGGTGCTTTTTTTCCAGGCTGAAAAGCAAAAGGTCATCCCCATTTAGGAAGCCATTGCTAATTTGGATTTGCCTCGCTCAGTTTCAGTAATCTGCCTGTTAGGGCATATTTAAGTGACTCTCATCAAAATACCAGTGCTTCCAACTGCAACTCAAAATGAAATGAGAGCAGAGTTAGTGCATAACTGATTTGCTTTAAAAGCAGGCCTGGGGAAAGAGAAAACTTCAATTTAATAAAGTAGTTTTTTTAAAAAAAGAAAAGCACTAATACTGTGCTTATGGTATTACCTGCCAAGCTAGCTCAGCTCCATGCTTGAACAGTCTCTCAACTAGATTGTTCATGTAGTGCTGTTCTAAAGGACAGCATGAGTGATGGGGCCTGATGCCCTTTATTACCATTTTTCCTGATGTTGTTTTAAAAATAAAAATGGATTCAATGACATGTATCAAGGAAGAAGGGGAAGAAAAGGAAGAAAATAAAAAGCAAAATACAATGATGGTTTTGCTGGAGGGTGCCTTCAGCTGAATTCAGTTTTAGCAAAGCAGAGTATGTAAAGGGGAAGAGGGGAAAAAAAGGAACAGACAAAAGTGTTGACAATATTATAAATAACTGGAGTTATCAGCTGTTAGTCTAAGAAAATATGTACATTGCTCAAGCCCTCTGAAGTTAAAGGGAGTCTTTCCATTGACTTCAGTGGACTTTGCTTAGATTCAGGCTATTAGGAGGTAGCATAATTGGCTAAATCTTGCCTTGGGTAACACTAGTGTAAATCCAAACAAAAGTTTCTGAAATCAGATTTACACTGGAGTAACTCAGAGCATTATTTGCCTTAGAATTTAAATATATTTTGGTGAGTTCACTTTGACTTTTACTGGGGAAATTTGCATGCAAAACTGTTCCATACTTTTTCTTCAAAAATAACATACTATTTTTTTCATAAAAAGGAGAGGCTAAATTGAATTGCTGGATTAAATAACTTTCTGTCTTCTTTCCCAACCCCCTGGAAACAGACATACTTCCATGCTAAGAATGAGGAAAAAAATCAGTATATGGAAACATGCTTGGGAAAAGCTTGCAGTATCTGATCTAGGGATAAATGGAAGCCTTGGATATCCTAAATTTAAAAAGAAAATAAAACCATACATGTAAAAAAGAGGTCAAGGACATAACATAATTGGTCAAGATTTCTTTTTTGGCTTGGAAAATATCAGTTTGTCTAAACTAAAACTGGTTTTCCAATTTGAAAAATCTTTTCACATGTTTTGAATTTATTGAAATAACAAGAAGATTTGATATTTGTTTTGGATGATCTGCTTTCAGAATTTTTTTGAGATTTTGATTTTGCAGCCTGTTTTGAGACTGTAATTTTTAAAAAACTTGCAGTGGGATGGGAAAATTGTTTTGCACTCTCCTATAGCCATAGATTGATTCAATTTGAAAAGGTCAAAGTAGGTGCAGATATTCATCATGCAAGTATTCCAACCCATCTTCCCTCTTCAGCAACATTGTAATTCAGCAGATACTCACTCTGTGGAAATCTGGGTGGATTGTCATTGACATCAGAGAGGGTGATGTTGACTGTGGTTGTCCCAGCTAACCCTCCCAGCTGTCCACCCATATCCTTGGCCTGGATAATAACTTCATAATAATCTTTTGCTTCTCTGTCCATGTTCATTAGAGCTGTCCTAATTAAGCCTGTAAGATTTTTTTTCAAAAGGTTTTAGGACACAAAAGAAATTCTGTCTGAACAATACTTGAAATAAGATAGAGCTAGTTTTAATAAAATATAACCACACACTATTGCTCCTAATTTAAAAGAACGGGGCCACACTCTGCTCTCAATCACACCAGTGTAGATGTAGAGCGATTCAAATGAAGCCAATGTACTTAATCTACATCAACTCCAATGTAAATGAGAACAAAATATAGCCCTCAGTCTCTATTTTGTCTCCTATGGATATTCTATTAAAAAGATACATCATTTATTTTGTAATGTACACCTCAGGGTTGTGGAGCACAGAAATTGCTATTGGTAATCACGCAAAAAAAATCACAGTTCAATGCAGTCTGTTTTATGGTAACATTACTGAAAAAGAACATGAGGTGGCAGCAGTACTTCTCTGATAGAGTCTGCAAAGAGCCATCAGATGCAATTACTGCCTTTGCTGACTCACTAAAGCAGACTTGTGCTTTTGGTTATAAAAGCAGAAACTCAAGGCTATAGCTCTCTGGACTTTTAGATAATTCTTCCTTGGCTCTCTGTGTCTACTGCCTCAGGGATTCTGGTAGTGTAACCTCTTATTTATTTAGGCTATTTTCATCCCCACCTCATCACCCCCCTTCCTCTTTTTTAAGACCTAAGGTCTATTGGCTGATTTTTCTTTTTTCATTTTTTTAATACCTGATTGCCCTTCCTGAATTCTTCCATTCCAATGACTATGTTCAATAACCCTGAGAAACAAAGGCGTGTTTTAGTCGTTACTTTTAGTAGACACACAATGTGTGAGGCTTAACAAAACAGCAGCAAAATGATACTGCAGTGGCAACTATCATCCTGTATACTAAGGAAGAAATAGAGAGTAATGCAAACAATTCACAAGTGCACTGTTTAAATGTTGCCACCTGCAGTTTTTATGAGCCTGATTCTGCAAGAAATTGAACACTGCCTATTAAGTGCTGAGGATCTTCAATTCCTACTGGAATGTGAAAGTGCTTAGCATCTTTGCAAAATGGCCCTGTGTGTTTGAATACTTTATAGACTGTGTCCTCTCTC
Source organism: Pelodiscus sinensis (assembly GCF_052426305.1). Lineage (NCBI taxonomy): Eukaryota > Metazoa > Chordata > Testudines > Trionychidae > Pelodiscus > Pelodiscus sinensis. The sequence continues at coordinate 121,696,877 of NC_143053.1, forward strand.
TGCCCCTTTATACAGCACATGCCCTCACATCACCCTCTTAGAAATCCTTAAGTATCTGAAAATAATAATGATTAAGGCTTACTCATTCTATGGTTTATGGATAATGGGCATGTGTCATATACTGATAACTTTCAAAAGTGAGTTATATTCCATTTCTTTTTATTTTATTCCCCAAGGGTTTAACAATAAATATTCTCTCATGAGTTTCTGACCTTAACACTATAGTTGGCCTCTGGGAATTGTCAAAAATGTAAGATTCCTCCTAGGACAGACATTTTGGTTATGTTATATGCAGATAGTGTCCTGTACATGAACCTAGGGCTACTAATAAATATGCCCTTCGGTAGAACTACTCCAGATAACTGCATTTGCTTGCTTGTACTTTCTTAAAAGATTTTTTTACACCTACATTTGTGAATAACCAGATCTAAAAGACTTTATTGAAATGATAGCCCACAAGAATAGTAACAGCACAGAATAAACCCAACTCCAGTAACGCAGAATTTGGAAATATAGATGACTATGCTACTACAGAGAGCACATTCTTGCTCTGAAGAACTCTATTACAATGACACTTAACTTCCAACATAAAACTGTTGTAGGCTGGCTTTTATATACAGAAATAAGACTTGGGGAGCATGTTTTGTCTTTTTAACTCTCTTTCTGCCCCAATAGTTTTGTTCTCTTGTGTCCATCTGGTGTTTTTCTGTGTCCATCTGGTGTTTAACACTCATGGGGTTTTTCTTGAGGAATAATGTGGTGCATAGTGAATGAAAACTAGGAGAAGTCATACTACTAGGTTGATTCCTTGTTGAAATAAAATACCTGTTCTGGAATCCACAGAGAAATATGGTTGCCCCTGGAGAATACTGTAGACTACTCTGGCACTGTTCCCGTAAGTTGGATCATCAGCATCTGTTGCAGTCACCTGGATAACAGAGGTGCCTGAAAAAAACCCAAACAGATCAGACCTTATTAATTTCACAGCTGGAAAGAAAAGAATACAGGTGTAACCAGCTTTAATGCATAATAAATAATCTAATAGATTAATGGATTACAAGGCCAAAACCAGCCTACTCTGATCTCTAGTCTAACATAGACCACAGAAAGTTCCACAAAATAATTCATAGAGCACATATTTTTAGAAAAGCATTCAATTATGATTTAAAAATTGTCGGTGATGGCGAATCCACCATGAGTGTTGGTAAACTAGCCCTGTAGTAAATTACCCTAACTGTTAAAAATGAATGACTTATTTCTAGTTTGTATTTGTCTAGCTTCAACTTCCAACGATTGAATCATTTTTCTAGACTAAAGAGCCCATTATTAAATATTTGTTCTCCAAATAGATCCTTACAGACAGTCATCAATTCAACCCAAACCTCTTTGTTATGAGAAACAGAGTGAGCTCTTTGACTCAATCACTATAAGGCATGTCTCCTAATTCCTTAGTCATTCTCATGGCTTTTCTCTGAATCTTTTCCAAGTTTTCAGTATCTTTCTTGAATTGTGGAAACCGTATTCCAGCAGTGGTTGCACCACTTCCAAATATAGATGCTAAATCATTTCTCCTAATGGAGATGCCCCTGTTTATGCATCCCTGGATCACATTAGCTCTTTTGGCCACGGTATCACATGTAGCTCTCACATTCAGCTGATTATGCTCACCTACTCCCAGATCATTTTCAGAGTTACTGCTTTCCAGGATAGAGTTCCCCATTCTGCATCCCCCATTCTTTGTTCCTAGGTCATTTATATTTAGCCAAATTAAAATGCATCCTGTTTACTTGAATCCAGTGTATCAGCAATGCAGATCATTCTGAATCAGTAACTTACTCTTTTCATTATGTACCACTCCCCCAATATTTGTCTACAAACTTTCTCAGTGATGCTTTTATGTTTTCTTCCAGGTCATTGATAAAAATGTTACATAGTATAAGGCTACAGACTGATCCCTGCAGGACCTCACTGGAAGCAAATTTGTTTGATGATGATTCTCTATGTACAATTACATTTTGAGCCCTATCAGCCAGTTTTTAGTCCATTGAATGTGTGCCCTTGTAGTGAGGGCACATAGCCTTCCTCAGAGATTGAAATGAAGGAATCCTCACCCATCTCCTGCTGGGTGGCATCAGGACACCCAAACCCATCCTGCCAGAAGCAGAGGGGCATGACAAGATATATAAAATGTGAGCCCTGCAGCTCAGTTGGGTTGGACTTACTGGAAGAGATAGATCCTTCCTACCTTTTGCTGGGGCTGGAGCCCAAAGCGTGCTTAGAACTTGCTGGAGCTGCCTAAGAATTATGCAGAACTATGAAGAATTGCTGGCATTACCATTAGTTGTTATGTATCCCCCCACCCCCTTGCTTTATGAAACTAGGCTTATGAAAGTGAATATGCATAACTTGAAGACATTTTAGGCAAAGTGCATCATGTAACACGTTTAAAAAAGTACAGTCTGCTGAATATGTATATTCTATTTTTGTGTATTCCAGCCCCAGGTGGTAGGGTCACATCTTTCTAAGATGAACCACAGTTTGGTCTTGCAGGAAAAACAAAACTATTTACAGATTGTTACCTTGCACACTGTGCCATTAAGTTCTTAAGTACCACTTACGGCGTTCTCTGAAAGACCTATATTAATCAAACAGGTGTCCACTTAATATTTCTAATTTGACATACAAGAATGATACCTACACAAAAATTGAATATACATATTCAGCAGACTGTACTTTTTTAAACGTGTTACATGATGCACTTTGCCTAAAATGTCTTCAAGTTATGCATATTCACATTCATAAGCCTAGTGAAATGAAGAGTAACGGTAGTTCGAACTAGGAAGCCTAGTTCGAACTACCTAGTTCGTGCCCCGTGTAGCCGCGCTGCATGGGGTTCGAACCAGCGGGGTTTTAAAAATGGCAGCTCCCCGCTTATGCAAATGAAGCCCGGGAGATTCAAATCCTGGGCTTCATTTGCAAGTGCGGTATGCCTACATTACCCTGCTAGTTCGAACTAGGAGGGTAGTGTAGACATTCCCTCCCAGAGTTGGGGGGCTGTTACCCAACTCTGTGCCTTGATTGATGGAGACCAGAGTTTCTGGCCCAGCACAACAGTGTGGAGGGGAGCCCCAGAAGGAAGACAGGTGGGTTCAGTGGCATAATCAGGTGACCAGGTGACTGCCCCAAGGAGATGCCTAGCTATGATAGAACTCATCAGTCATGTACCTGGGAAGATGGAGGATGACACCAACACAGTAAATCATATCGGTAATTAAGAAAGTAGCCCAGTCATCAAACTGTATCCAGTTATGTTGTTGCCTGTATCATCCAGGTTAGCGTGTTTCAACTAGATCCCCACTGACTCAGCAGAGTAAAATTCTGCCACTGTTACTGCTTTGGCCAGGGACATTGTGATGTAGGGTGGTCCTGGGTCTCCCAGCTGACCCTGCCACCAACTCCATGCCAGAGGTGAAAGCCTCCCCACCTACTGCAAGAGGCATGCATTTGTCTACTATGTACTGGAGCTAGGAAATCAGACTGTTTGGAGCTCTGCCCTGCCTGAGGGTGGTGCTCGTAGACTGTGTAGTGCTCTGCCCTGCCTGAAAGCACACACCCCATGAGTTATTTTGTATCATCGGTCAGTATTATGTCACCACAAAACAACTGTTTCTTCCAAAGAAATGAAAAATTGACAGATTTGGAAATCCCCACCCCCTCCCATATTTATTAGACATTTTACTTGCTCAAGTCCCAGAAAATCCAATACACGCTTCCTTGATTCCCACTCTAACAACATAAAACACATTTGGTCAGCTATTTGAATCCACTGAGCTAAGCTTGGTATAGGAGCAGAAAGGAGTGGGAGTGAAAGTGGCTTAAAGTTACCTTTGCACACATTTAATACTGTGGGCAGTTCCAGCTTCTGATATAAGCTAGATCAGGCTCAGAGTTGCTGTAACCTTCATTGGCTTATAGTGGGTGACCAAGAGGCCCTTACATACATACAGCTTGTCAGAGCACAGTACATCTGAGTTATTCCCTTCCCTGCCCCCATCTTTCCCTTGACATGCCTCCTGTGCTTGGTGGGGCCAGCAACTGGTGAAGTAAACCAAGTACACTCGCTCTGCAGTAACTAGAGATGTTTCTACGGAAGCTGCAGAACAAAGAAACTAAAGCAGAGGACAAAAGGGTGGGGTGATTTTGGTGTATTGCTGCTTTCTTATAATTTACTCAAAATCAAAGTTATGTTCTTAAATCAACCTTACCTACTGGTGACATTTCTGGAACGGAGGCTACATAAGGTCCATCCAGGAACTTGGGTTCATTGTCATTGATGTCTTGGATTTTGATGATAAACTCTGATTCTGGTTCCATTGGCCTGCCTGTCCGTCTGTCCAGGGCCTGAGCCCTCAGGGTATATTGGGACCTTTCCTCTCGGTCCAATCTCTGAATGGCATGAATATCCCCAGTAGTATCATCAATCGTAAATACAATGCCAGCTCCTTCTCCTGAGAGAATGTATTTGATTGATCCATCTCCTCGATCCATATCGGAATGGAGCTGCAAAATGTAACATGATCTGTTCAGGATACTAGCATGGAATGTATGTGGTGAACACTGATTTGAAAATTAGTGCTCAGAACATTTTGGTGTCACTGTTGAAATCAACCTACTGGTTTTAGAAACTTTTTTCTTTGCCGTTGTTTAATATAAAGGATGCAAATAATGTATACTGCAGACACATGAAGTTGAGGTTAACCTCCCATCCAGTTCCAACCTCAAAACTGCACTGTGGAAAAAGGAGGAGGCAACCAAACAAGAATGCTATTGGGGCTTGATTCAAAGCTCGTAGAAATCAGCGGGAGTCATTTTACTGACTTCAATGGGCTTCACATAAAGGCCTACAATAATGTAAGAGAGTAGTCACCAAACTTTTCAGGGTCATGCCACCCTTTACCCTCACCCCCTACCCCCAAGCACTGCAGGGAGTGAGGCCATGGTTTCTAGAGTAAGGAGAGGAGGATGGGGTAAGTGGGCCAAGTGTGGGGCTGCAACTGAGGGCAGTCTGGGGTGGAGAACAGAGCTGCAGTCATGGGCTGAGGCAGGGGAAGGGGCTAGAGCTGGGCCTGGGGACATGGCCAGGGCCAGAAGCAGAGCTGCAGCCATACTATGATTGGGAGCCGAGGCTTAGGGCACAGCTAAGTGTGGGGCTGAGGTGGGAACAGAGTGGGGTGGACAGTGCTTTCTGCATTAATCCCCCCAGTGGAGACTGGTCTGGGCCCTAAACATTCTTCTGCAATTCCATAAAGGGCATACCCCACAGTTTGGGGACCTCTGAGTTAAGGTGTCAGAAAAGATATGGACAAAAAACTGACTTTACACTGTGTAAAGAAGATTAAAAGGAGTGAGAATATTTCTTATAAAACAGACCATGGGCAACAGAAATGTTGGACTAGAGAGAAAATGCCGCAAGGGCTTCTCTGTACAGCAAGTTACTGTAGAGCAAGCTGGGGTGTGACTTCATAGTGCACCAATTTACCATGGAGCAATGGACACTTCTACAGCATACTAAAATTTTGCCAAGCAGCACTGCAGGATTTCCAGTGTGCTGTGCCCATGTCTGCATGGGATGTCATGGCAGAGCTAGTTCTTTGGATATAGCTTGGCTTCCTGGGCAGTAACTTGCCATGTAGACAAGCTCTCTGTCAATTAGTGAATAAGGAGTGAAATGGAACAAATGACTTCTCAAAATTACTGTGTTGCAGACCTTTAAAAAAAGTGTCTCTAATGACAAAAAAGTTGGGTAGTTAGGTAATGAGGCAAGTGGTAAAAAGTAGCTACGATGATAGCTGCTTGCAGTGTTGTAGCCATGTGGGTCCCAGGATATGAAAAAGACAAGGTGAATGCAGTAATTGGACAAAGTCTCCTGTTGGTGAAAGAGATGAGTGTTAGAGCTCCACCGAGCACTTCTCGTAAACAGCAGAAATAAAAGCTATTGCCTTTCTTGCTTTGTCTCCATTAATAAAGAGCAGGAAAAGCAGGCAGCTTCGAACATTTAAGAACGCATAGGCCAGTGGGTTTTAAAAGCACCCCAGCATTCTAAATAGAATTAGCAAATGCATTTACGGCGTGATTGGTAAATTCGCGGATAACTAGGGACACAAACTAATATAGAAGAAAAGTAAATGTTGTACTAATTATCTTCAAAAGCCGGTACAAAGTCACTTGGTAATTGCCATTCTGCGAAACATCTAACCCTAGTGAAATAAGAGAACACATACTAAAATCAAACAAAACTCTTAATTTTAATTTAAGCACATTCATAAATGCTTTGCTGGATTGGGGATTTATGGCCTGATCCAATGTCAACTGAAATCAATGACACACATTAGATCACATCCTAAGCATCTGGAAGATAATAGAATTGTAAGCAATAATTAGAATGAATTGAAAAAGAATAACTTTTGTATGTCAAGCCTGATTGCTTTTATGATATATTTGCAATACTGGTGGATGAACAAACAATGGTGGGCATAAAAGCGCAGCTTCAGCAAAGTAGTTAGGCACTTTTTAAACTTTACACATGTATAAGTATTTTGATGGGGAGGGCTGCTTAACTACCTCTCTGAATTGTGACCAACAGGAGCAGCATTGGCCTAGTGGATTGAACTCCACCTAAAATCAATGTCATAGAGGAATTGTTTAGAATAGTAAAAGGGATATAAATAGGAGTAATAGCATGAAATTAATAAAGAAGAAATTTAAGTTGAAAAGCAGGAACCAAGTTCCAATGGTGAGATTTATTAGTGGATAAAATGGAATACGCTCCTCAGGAAAATTATAGAATCTGATCTCAAGGACATTTAAAATTAAACTGACAAAAATTCTACAAATAGAGATAATAAAATAATCTCTGATTTCAGTACAAAACCCTCTCAGATTTGTTGGGGGACGGAAGAAGTCACTTTATATGACCTATCTGTTTCATGTTCCTATTGGCCAGACTCTCATCTATTGTAAGTTGCTTTAACTGAGGTATGACAATTTGTGCTCAGCTGTGGATTTGGCCCTATGATTCTGTGACTTTCTGGAGGCTATTTTTCTCCCTAATCTGTCAAAGAACCACATGTGACCTATGCAAACCTGGATGTTACCCCTGTAGAATTCAGTAGACATTTTACATTATTTTAGATGAGAACTAGATTGTGCTGTGGTTTCAGCAAAGCTGCATCCGTAATTGAAGTGCCACCACAAAACTGGTAGATCTCTATTTAGCTAACTTATGTATTCTAAACAATCAGTAGCTTTTCCTTTAAGGGAGATTGAAATTACATTGTGGAGCCAGTAGATATTGTTTAGAATCTAATCCACGTCAAAATGTGAAAAATATATTAAAAATGTAGCTACTATATTTTTAAAAAGTATTAAAGCATATTTTAAAAATCCTCCATTGGCTTTACTTTGAATCATGACTTTTTTAAAAACTCAGCTGGAGCCTTTTATTATATGCTGAAATGGCTGAAAAAAACCCTAACAGTACAGATGGTGATGGTGAATTTGTCTGGATAACTGATATTTCATTTAACCCCTTTGCTGCTGGTCTCTGCTATGTCTACTGCGGAATCGGTGAATATTCCTTGGAGCCTTGACATTGCACTGGAACACTAGCATTTCAGAGCTAACGCATCTGTTAAATAGGAGGAGAAGAAGAGAACCAGTTACATTCAGCATCAACAGAGCAGTCAAATTCAGATGACCTATATGTATTACGTCACACAGATGCCACCCTCCAAACTAATACATCTTGTGGTTAATTCAGAAACACTGGTTATCACCATTTGCCCAACAAACATGTAACTCGGAGAATATCAGTCTAGGAGCTAGTAAATGGGACTTTTCCAGGAGAAGGAAAATTTGATTCTGAGCTACTTAGCCACTTCCTACTCTTTTAAGGTGTTTGGCATTGTGGGTTAGTGACTGAGCACGACCTCATGAGTAGGTGCAGCTTTCACAATGGATTGGGATAGTAAAGATATGGCAGAGAAAAAGAGATGTTGCTGGTGTATTAATAAGATACATAATTAAATAGTAAATAAAATGAGACATAGGAAACTGCACTGCAATGTTCAAGAGACTTGAAAAATAGACTGAGTCAATTCACTGCTAAATTATAACTACTCTACACAATCCTATCTGAAATCAGTGGTTTAAATTTGGAAAATTAATAACAATGTTAGGATAATAGGGTGCTTCTTACTCTACAGTTGTGTGTTAAAAGTACTGTGTCCCAAGCAGGCTAGCTGTTATGCTGCAAAACAGCTGTTAGTATTACTTATCACGTATCCTATTGTTTCCAGACAGAGCAAAGAGGAAGAGCATAAAAATGAATTGTGTGTGTTGGGGGAAAAGTGGGAAGAAACTGAGATTTCTTCAGCAACGTGTTTTGCATTTCTAAAGCAAAGGTCCTATCATTCCGGGCTATAATAAAAATCTAATAGATTTCATCATTGCAGAGTTGGATGCTCAAATTACGGCAGTAACAAACCAAATCCTCTAACACTGCAGTTTTACAAATAGGTGTATACAGTGTAGCAGTGACTGTAAAGGAAAGAAAATCTAGCTATATGTTGGGACGGCCCTATGGTTACTGCATCATGATGCAGCCATGTGGCAGGCTTGGAGTGGGGAGGAATTTATTTGGATTTTTCTCGACATAGTAAAAGATGAGGTGTCAGAGGGATGAAGCAGGTTGTCCCTGAGAAAGCATGAACTAACCTCCTTTGAAAGTCTGAGTAACCTCCTTTGGGCAGGATGGTAAAACCTATTGGGAAGCTCACTGATAACCCAACATATGTAGCAGTGAGAAATCATCTCTGGAAATATTTAAGGCAAGGAACCATGCCTCAGAGAGCATAGTGTGCGTTCTCTTATGCGCCTGTCCAGATCCATTATATTGGAACATGCCTTAAAACCTCCCTGCCCCTTCCATCTCTTTGAGGGAGGCTAGTGTGTACAGGGGCTCTGGGAGGAACTGTAATTGTGCTGTGTTGATGCACTGGATCACAAAGTGAGAGTATCTTGTGACCTGGCCACTCCCTTCTACATTTGTTCAGCTGTCAGGCTCAAATACCTCTTAATTTCTAGCACAGGGGTGGGGAGCAGTAGTACATGCAAAGAAGCAAACCTTAAACTCCTCTAGAATCAGAGTTCAAATGCTAGAGCAGTCTAGGCTGCTGGATGAAGTGAGAAAAAACCTGACACTGAAGATGCGTTTTTGTGAGCCTAATTGATCACACTGGCCACTAACCTCTATCTAACTTTAATGGGAGTCATGCAGTTAAAACATTATTTAACACTTTGAAATTAACCTCTAAGGCTACATCTACACCGCAACGCTATTTCGGGATTCCAGAGGTACCAAATAGCTATCCCGCATCTTAACAGCAAGCCCATTATTTCAAAATATAATGGATTCGCTTTTCTGAGGTCCCTGTAAACTTCATTCCACAAAGAGTAAGGGATATTTTGGAATAGCAGGTTATTTCAAAATTTGGCTCTGTGTAGACAGTGCCAAATAACAAAATAAGCTATTTCAAAATTGACTTGAGATAAGGTTTGCAATTTGCATAGCTGAAATTGTGTAGCTTATTTTGAGCTATGGGTGCTGTGTAGACACACCCTAAATGACAACTTCAAGCAACAGAGAAAACAGTAAGTAATATGCTGACTAAAGCCTGGGAGAATCTTTTCCTTTTCTCGCCCAAAAGATACTTTCTCTATAATTCTCAGTTAACTATAAGGCACATTTTCCATAGAAAACACAATCCACAGTGTAAGTTAAGTCTCCTCAGTGCTGCTCCAGTGGCTCAAAGGAGACTAGAACACTGCTCTAAAGCAGCAGCCAAGGGATTTCCCTGTTACCGGGAATTCTTCATGATATAAGTCAATATAACCATCTTTTTGCATTGAACTCTTCCCCCTTCCTTTAGGGAGAGAGTGTTGCCAAAATATGTGTACTGCAGCAATCCCTGGCCACCAGAAAGATAAAGAGGGGGCCAATGTGTAGGGCACACATTGGAGTAGCCCCGAGTCTCCAGTGAGTTGTGTCAAGAACAGATCCTAAGATAAATGCAAAAAGGAAGGTGACACAGAGTTATCTTTGCCACAGTTTCCTCAGATGTGCTGAATGGGAACTCTGATCATCTGAGGATTTTGCCTGCAATTTTTTACATTTAAATACATTTATGCAGTGGATTACACAACCTGTTCCCTCCCCACTCCACCCCCCCAAAAAAAATATTAACTAGTTTTATATATTCATGTACACCCATATTCTGCTCCAACTGTCCAGTGCAGATCTGAAATAACTTCATGATGCACTGGTGTATCTGAGAAAAAAAAAGTCCCCTATTCTTCAACAAAGATTTGCAGAGGAATTAAATATTAACTCTTTATACTCCAAGAGAAATGGAACTGAAGAACAGAAAAGTTAGGCAGCATGAAGAATCCAAAATGATGAGACATTCAAGCTGGGTTCATTTATGCCAGTGTCAATACAGAGAAGTCAATGGGACTGCCTTTGGTGTTTGTCAGACTAACAGCTAATCAGGAAAAACTCTGCTGAAGCTAGTGAAATTATTTTGATTTTCCGCCAGTGTAACTGACAGCCGTACAGAGTTATAAATTAATTCAAAAGCAGGCCCCTCAACTTTTGAAATTTTATTTGCTAATATGCACCACTTAGAAGAAAAGAATGAACCACAGATGTGTGATTTTCACTAGTTCCTAATACAGAATGTCAAAACATCATGATGTGGGTAAAAAAGATAATGTAATCTAAGATAATCTTTATATTTGTATACTTACCATCTATTAATGTATCATATTTATTTGTATTTTTTGGTGCTCATAACTTGAATCTGATCATCTTCATGTGTGGAAACCGTAACTATTGTTCAAGCTATAATTACAACTGCAATCAATGTATGTTGGAAGCAAGGTAGTTGCTGAAACTTCTAAAATATCAGGGTCAAAATTATTTCATCCACCTCACAGTCTTGATAAGCAATGGGAAAATGGATCAGAAAGGGTAGGTTATAGTGTGTGACAAAAGGTAAACGGTGACTCAAAACATCTCAGGCTTGTTTCTCTATTAGCCTGTAGCTTTGTGTATCCACATGCACCATTGCAGAGTGCAAAATACTATTAGGTGGATTTAATAGCATTTTACATCTGCTTTACATTGGCTTTGAACTGGTGGAATAGATTAAAAAAGTGCAGGTTAATGGAGAATCAGGTTCTGTATCTTTGAATTTAAGGACCTATTCTCTACTAGTATAAATCAGGTATTAGCTGCATTTCAGTCAATATAATTACTCTGTGTTAAAACCAGTATACATAAGAGGAGACTCAGACCCCAGAAGCTTACAGAAAATCATTTGAAGTCTTCCTTTTCAAAAGCCACTGGTTATTCTTATTTGATTGCAGATTTCAAATTTAACACCAAATTTGATAACAGACAGTAGCATGATCACAAAGCTCTCTCTTTCTTCCCTAATCCTCAAATGTCAATATAACCTTACTTTGCCTTGGCATTGTAGTGGTCCCTAGAAAGACTGTTGCAGATTTTTATACTGCTATCCCAATTACATTGATAATTGTTACAGTGGATCTTTCTGTAATAGGCAAACACATTGACACCTTCTTGAAACAGACATTCTTCCAAGTTCATGGTGACACCAGTCAAAAGCTCTCCGGAGCCGAAGAAAATTAAATGTGGACAGATTCATTGCCAGCAGAAAAGTATAAATAGGTACTTGAGGAAACTTCATGTTTTGTTACATTTCACACTCTCTGTATTCGATATCCCCGCTCCCTCTGATTTTATAGTTCTTACCTTGCCAACATATAATGGATCGGTTCCAGTGTATTCTTCAAGAACAAAGAACTGGTTCCAGACCCAGCTCCTCTTCATTCGCTGGTGCAGTAGCAGCTTGTCTGACAAGTTATCTTCCTGGCTTTTGGTGAGTGGCCTGGCACTTCCAGACAGTGCAAGTGTAGTAAGGTCCATCAGCCCCCAAAAATATAAGGACACACCAAGTCCAAGCCAGTTCTTTGCATTGCTCATTGTATCTGAAGTCCACATCTGTTTAAGAAGTGTGGTTTTTTTTAAGTCAAACCACCACAGGTTGGGTTTTTCAGGAAGGAAAAGGTAGGCCCTTTGGAACTTCCAAGAGAGACTTTGACTGGAGCTGACAGCTTTAAGGATAATGGTCTCCTGTAAAGTTGAAGAAAATCTACAGTAAAAACTATAGCCATATAGAACATTTTTAACCAGAAAGTAATATCATGAGATCATTAGGTAGAGAGAGCATCTTTTTTCACAAAAGACCAATTTGGTGTAAAACATTCAGTCTTCCACATCTGATACAAGGGTATACATATCCTAAACAAAGTCAACCTATTACTTTATTAGTTGCAGCACTGCATGTGCAGAAGCAATCACCAGTGGGATATAGTTAGTTGGTAAGAGTTCTCTATTTTGCTAAGTTGGGGTATGTCTACACTACCACCCTAGTTCGAACTAGGGTGGTAATGTAGGCAACCGGAGTTGCAAATGAAGCCCGGGATTTGAATTTCCTGGGATTCATTTGCATAAAGCCGGGCACCGCCATTTTTAAATGTCCGCTAGTGCGGACTCCATGCTGCGCGGCTACACGCGGCACAGACTAGGTAGTTCGGACTAGACTTCGAACGAGGAGTAATGGTAGTTCAGACTAGGAAGCCTAGTCCGAACTACCTAGTCCGTGCCGCGTGTAGCCGCGCAGCATGGAGTCCGCACTAGCGGACATTTAAAAATGGCGGCGCCCGGCTTTATGCAAATGAAGCCTGGGAAATTCAAATCCCGGGCTTCATTTGCAACTCTGGTTGCCTACATTACCACCCTAGTTCGAACTAGGGTGGTAGTGTAGACATACCCTTAGGTAGCTGTAGGGTTTCAGTATATTATTGATCACTTTGTGTTAATAGCTTGCACTTCAGAAATATTTATGATCAGAAGCCCTATGAAAATATTTAAAAGAAGGAAATTATGATAACTAATACCTCTGTTCCAGTTGGCTTTAGCTGTATTGCAAACCTTGAACTTCATTACTAGCAACTGCAAATTATTTCTGACTTTAATTATTCTTTCAAACCCCTATTGCTTGAATTCAGGTTTCACACTCTTTTGCCGTCTCTCTGAGGAGCGGATTTCTGCAGTTAATATGACATTTCTAGAAATTTAATGGTCAGTTAATCTTTATATAAGCCACAAAAAGTTTCAGAGTGTTGATGGTCACATGCTACTGTGGAATGTGTCTAAGTGAGTCAAGTTAACAGTTTTTTCTTCCTAAGCCTAAAAAAACCATTTAGACAGATTCCCTATACTGAAAACCTACTGACCGCTATGCCTACCTTCATGCCTCCAGCTTCCATCCCGGACACACCACACGATCCATTGTCTACAGCCAAGCACTAAGGTACAACCACATCTGCTCCAACCCCTCAGACAGAAACCAGCACCTACAAGATCTTCACCAAGCATTCTTGAAACTACGAAACCCGCACAAGGAAGTGAGGAAACAGATTAACAGAGCCAGACATGTACCCATAAGCCTCCTACTACAAGACAAGCCCAAGAAAGAAACCAAAAGAACACCACTGACCATCACCTACAGTCTTCAGCTAAAACCTCTCCAATGCATCATCAGTGATCTACAACCCATTCTGGAAAATGATCCCTCATTTGTACAGGCCTTGGGAGTCAGGCCAGTCCTCATCCACAGACAGTCCACGAACCTGAAACAAATTCTCACCAGCAACTATACACCGCAGCATAGTAACTCTAACTCAGGAACCAATCCATGCACCAAACCTCAGTGTCAACTCTGCCCTCATATCTACACCAGCGACACCATCACAGGACCTAACCAGATCAGCCACACCATCATTGGTTCATTCACCAGCACATCTACCAATATAATATATGCCATCATGTGCCAGAAATGCCCCTCTGCTATATACATCGGCGAAACTGGACAGTCCCTACACAAAAGAATAATGGACACAAATCAGTTTTATTAGGAATGACAATATACAAAAACCTGTAGGAGAACACTTCAATCTCCCTGGACACACAGTAGCAGATTTAAAGGTAGCCATCCTGCAGCAAAAAAACTTCAAGACCAGACTTCAAAGAGAAACTGCTGAGCTACAGTTCATCTGCAAATTTGACACCATCCATTTAGGATTAAACAAAGACTGTGAATGGCTAGCCAAGTACAAAAGCAGTTTCTCCTTTCTTGGTGTTCACACCTCCAGATCAGCTGCTAGAAGTGGGCCTCGCCCTCCCTGACTGAATTAACCTCGTTATTTCTAGCCTTATTCTGGCCTGTATATTTATACCTGCTTCTGGAAATTTCCACTACATGCATCTGGTGAAGTGAGTCTTTGCCCACGAAAGCTTATGCTCCAATAAATCTATTAGTCTATAAGGTGCCACAGGACTCCTTGTCCCATTTAGACAGAGGAATGCCAACCTCCATCAGAAGGCACGTTCTCACCAGTCTGGGATCTTTTGCTGTCATGAAATCAGATTAGCTGGTGACCTCACTCCAGGCCATTGACTGCTGCAATCTTTTCTTCTACTGTCTTGCTGGGTTCAACACAATGGCTTTGCACTTAGCTTACTCTGTCAAAATACTCAGCACATCCTGTAAGTCTAATATTTCTGCTGTTCTTTTTCAGAACTCTATGTTCCCTCCCTCTGATGACATATGGACACCTTAGCAAATGTATTTTCAGTTCTGACACCTAACTAACACACACTTAATTTCATCACTGAGGCCTATTTAATTGTTTCATCCAGTGGAAACAAAAACCAGCAGGAAATATCTGTCAAATTCCCTTAATTGAATCTCTTCAAAGGATTAAAATCATTAAAAATTATTTTGCACAGTTGTATAGAAAATTTGTAAGTGGAAAGTAATATAATGTAATATTTTCAACATGTAGTTACAAGAATAAAGTGTTGTAATATAATGATAGCTTTTAAGGAATTATAAAATCAGTTGTGCTTTATGTAAAGTGTGCCAAATAATTAACATGCTCTGAAGAGCTTCCAGTCTCAATCACAACAGGTACAATAAACAACAAATATTCAATTGTATGAATGTATTATAGTCAGAATGATTATTGAATAGGTCGGTCTTTATAAATTGTTCAGGGAGGACAGTTGCTGATGTTGGCATGCTAACCCTCTTTGGTCCAAACTCTATCCCCAATTACAAGTATCCAACTCACTGTAAAATAAATGGAAGATGCAGCTGTGTAACTCAAGTCAGAAGCTTGTCCCTTTAAATATTTGAGCATTGCCACCTGAAGTGTTGCACTGAATCTAGAAAAGTCAGGCAGAGCACAGTTAAGTGCAGTCACTGTTTTTCCTGTGGCAGAGAAGACATTCACGAAGTGCAAAGTTTAACAAGAGATGAGAGAAATGGCAACTTTTGGGGGCAATGTTGATGAATTTGATAAAAACTGAATCGTGGCTGATGTATCATGAATGTTTTTATCAATTTGTAACCT